>NC_062215.1:44241751-46741751 GCF_902686445.1 Sciurus carolinensis | reverse complement strand
GTGCCCCTTCATCTCTATTTTGCCCATTTTTCATTTGTAAAGATGCAAGTGACCCCTGTTATGGGTGGGGAGCCACAGAGTTCATGATTGTAACTATTATGAATAAGAAAGGCCCTAATAAGAGACTGTTTAAAATACTTGAAATGCTGTGCAAATGTCTTACAGACCAAGAGTGCTTAGAATAGTGATGATGATGATGATGGTGATGATGGCAATGAAGATGATGATGATGAAGATGATGATAGTTTTAGCCAATTAATAGCAGATTACCATAAGATCTATGAAACTCCTTGAGGTTCATCTAGTTTGACCTCCCAGATGATTAAAACAGCTCATTTATTTTTTACAAATAACTAGATATTGATATATATGAGTATTTCATTCATTCATGGTGACTGTCAGAGAAGATATGACTACTTTTCAAACTTTACCAAGTTTAGAAAAAAAGTAATTACAAATTATTATTGATTCAGTTGGTTTGATCACCCTATACTAAATTTCAATAAATACTTCTAACTGCCTGAAAGGCACTTAAAATAATGGTAGGCATCTAAAATATCAGAGAATTATCTCCTGGCTTGAAGCACAGATTTATTAGAGAGAGTAGGATGGAAAAATAATGAGCAAATTGGTCAGATTTGAGGACCAGGAGTATCTAGTTCCATCTTTAAAAAACTGTGTGACCCATAATGTCTTAATTTCTCCATGGCTAATTCTCCTAAGTCATTTAATGGAAATAATGAAGGTACCTTTGCTATAGAAGTCTAATTTGATTATTTGCCACCATCTCCCTACTTCTACCCTCAAATTATTAAAATGCCTGGAAAAGAAGCAGTGGAGACTTGGTGTGCTGGTAGAATTGACACTCTATCTCTCTTAACCAAAAAATTTTGACTCACTGCTAGTTTCCTTTTCCCTAGTATGCTTTTAATTTCTGTCTGCTTGAGTAATAATATAAACAATATCTGATATACTTTATTTTTAACAGTTCCATTATCAGTCAGTCCTCATAAATCTGTAGTATGTCTGAGGGGAAACAGAACTTTAGAAATTACATCACACATTTACGTATTGTAAGACCCTGTTGAGGAGACATAAAGTAATTTGCCCAATGTTATAGCAACCAAATAGGAATAAAAAAAATCTTGGACCCTACCTTCCAGACCAGAGCAACTTCTAAAATATTCCCCAGTATATGTCTATCAAACCAATTCATTCTGATTACAGTTGAAAATGCTGATGAATATGCAAATGCTTCCACTGAGATTTTTAAAAATATTGCTGACTTATAAGACAACCAGTAATAACATTCCTACATGTCAAGTTTGATTAGCACCTGCTATGACAACCTCAAACTTTCCAACCCAAAACACCTCAGGTGTTACCCTTCCAAATTCTTCATCATTTGTGAGGGTTCTATTGTGAAGGTTCTATTCTTTTCTGGTCCCTCAGTCACCCTTTCTACATGGCAGCAGCTGTCTGCGGTGGCAGACCTCCCCGAACTCCTACTTCTCAGTTTTAGCTTAGAACTTGCCTCTTGGCTGGGTTGCTCAAGACTACATTAGAAGTTCCTCCACTTTGTGTTCTGATTTCAGATTATTTGTTAATAGCCTATTTCTTTAGAGGGGCACAAAAACTGCCTGATCTTCCTTGCCCTAGTAAGCAGGATGTTCTCTGCTTTCAGATGTCTCAGCCCTTCCCAAATAAAGTCTTGATCTTGGGAACAGAAGTAATTAGCCTGATGGGGAATAAACAGCCATTTCAGCAGTTTTCTTACTACTGGGTATTGAAGTAATAGAGGCCCAGGCAGGTCAGAAAGAAGTTGAGTGCAGTTGAGTCTCAATGCCCCACTAAGCTCAAACACCAGCTACTGGCACCCGAAGCTCATTAGTTCTAACCCAACACAGCTAATCACCCAGAGTGATGAATCAGCTTTCATGGACACTTAGAGAGGCATTCATTAATGTTTTAACCTCAAAGTGCCCTGGATGGCCTTGAGGACCTGAGTTTCAGAAGTTGACATAAACTTGAAGGAAGAGTAGGTCATCAAGCACTATAAATAAAGGAAATGGGCTTACTTTGTGAGATCCTCTTAAAGATGTAAATTGCTCTTATGTATTTCTCTTAGAAAAACTGTGGCATAATATTACAGGTGATGTCTCTCCCTTCTTGGTAACCCCAGAACTGGGAGAAGCATTTTGAGATCTGTGCACATCCCTGTCGGGGTTCCTCAGTTTTGGCGCCGTTGGCGTTAGTTGTGGGACTGTCTTATACATGGTGGAATTTGAAAACACCCCTGCATTTACCCAGTAGATGCTGATAGCAACCTCCCTTTCCCCCACTTCCCTTTCAGCGTATTCTAAGAATCAAAAATATCTCCAGATGTGGCCAAATATCCCCTGCTTCCTGATTGAGAACCACTGCTTTAGAAGATTGCAGCCAACATTAAAAAAAAAAAAAAAGACAACTAAGAATAAGATATAAAATAGCAGATGACTCAGTGTAAGAGAAAATATTCCATAAGCATGGTTTTTGTATTTGATTGTATATTCATATAAATAATGTGGATCTTGTAAAAATTTAAAGCACTGATAAGAATATCTTGACTCTCAAAATCCAATTATTTCTCCATGCTGAGATGAATTTTTAGTTTCCTACTTAGAAAGTTTCCTTTGTTGTCAGTAATGTATTATTACTTTCTATTGTTGTTTTTAATCTAATATGGATTTATAATGCTTTTTATTGTTATTTTTAATCTAATATGGATTTCTTTCAATGACTAATAAGTATCTTTTTTAATCTTACTGAGGCAAGTTTGAAAAGAAAATAGTTTCTAAGATGTGTTGATTTAACTGAACTCTATGGCACATATCTATAATCCCAGTGATACCTGCCCTGGGGAGCCTGAGGTGGGAGGATCACAAGTTCAAGGCCTGTTTGGGCAAGTTAGCAAGACCTTGTCTCAAAATAAAGATAAAAAGGGCTGGGGCTGTAGCTCAAAGGTAATTGTCCCTGGGTTCAATCCTCAGTACCAACCCCCCTAAATGCATTGATTTTATGAATTTCATTTTCCCTTTGTTATTACTTTTTAATTTTTAGTCAGAATTTGAGCTTAATACTATTTAAATTTTCAGGAAAATCTTTTACGCTTTTCTGTGACCAAATATATAAGCATTTTATAAATGTTCCACAGACATCTGAAATAAGATGACTCGTAGAATAGGAAGACTCCTAAAAGCTACTTATCAAATGAAAATTTAGTATGTTTTTAGAGTTCCATGTGTTTATTCACATTGTTTCAGTTGCTGTGACAAAGATTCAAAAGGGTATATTAGAAAAATATACCTGTACTATGATATTTTCAAAATCTCTGTCTGCCATATGTATTACATTCATATCAGTTTCCTGGTTGTGATACTGTGCTATAGTTACACAAGACAGTGACATTGTGGGAGACTGGGTGAAGGGCAGACAGGACCGTTCTTACATTTATTCACAATCATGTAAATCTACAGTTGTGTCAAATCAAAAAGTAAAAAAAAAAAAGAAAGAAAAAAAAAACCACTTGCATTTCTAACAGCATCAAAAGTCACATATTTTGATGTCAAATGATCATATGACCTAGCACATTCAGGTTCATGAATATTAAGCTACAAACTCTGTGTTCAATTGAGAAAACTGGATCTATTTCATTTAAAGTATTTTAACTTAAATTATAAATTGTCTCATGGTTAATTGGACCCATCTTACTTAATTTTTATTTGCTTTCTGTTATCTCTTTGAGTGTGTGCACACACACAAGTCTGATAAGTCAGTTTTGACCATCCTTATACTCTATAGAGTTTTAATTTGTCTCATATATAATAACTGTCACAGCTATTGAATTCCCTTTTATTATGTAATTTTAGTTCATTCCTTTTTTATTGTACTGACTCAATGTTCTTTACACTGACCATTTGGATGGTTAAAAATTCTTAAGCCATAAACATTTTCCCCTTAAAACTATGATATTAGGCTAATGTTTTCTGAAATAATATTTTGGGGGAAGCATCTAATGCCAACTTCATGCTTTTCTTTGAGTCCACCTATTTTTCTCATTTAGCTGATCATAAGGGTTTTCTTGTTTGTTTGCTGTTCTCTTTATCCTTAAATTGTTCTCTTTGGAATCAGGATACTTTTAGTCCATTTTCATTATTTTTCTATGGTGTTCAGTTAATATTTTACAATTGCAGGTGGAAATCTTGAAAACACAAATTGGATATTTTCGCAAAATTTCTCCCACTTTACACTGAAACTCTATATCACAGAAGCACAGAAAAGGAGGACACTCACTCTGCTTCCACCAATTGGTTCTATTCTTTTAAATGACGAATTCTAATGTTTGATCATGTTTCTCCTTGCCAACCACAAAGGGTGCCAGAGGTGAATCTATATTTATACATATTTAGGACTGAAATGTATTCTGTTTTTCTGAGTCCTCAGGAAATCTGTCAGGGTAGAGGAAGGGAGAAGAGAAATGCTACCTTTTGTCTGCAATTTCATTTGTCAAATTAAAAGTCAACTACCCCAGGAGGAGCAGTTAAATGTGAGTGAGAGCAAGGACTACTCTCAACCTGAAGACCTAAGCTGGGCTGCCCTAAGCATCCAGCTCAGCCTGACATGACCTCCTTGGAGGGTCCAAGATCGGAGCTACATCCCCAAACTGGCCATCTGCAGGCCTGGGTGATGCTTCTTCATCCTTGACACTTGGTGTCTCCTCAGGGTATCTTGGGGTCTGTCCTTGGTCACTGTGTTGCCTCATGCCCGCTTTCCACCCTGGCGTCTGAGCTCCTGAATCCTTCGACTTCCTTTCCAGGGTGAGCTTTCCCTTCATTGGTTCCTGACTTAATTACCCATCCTCAACCAAAACTTCCCTGCATCATATCTTAGAGATGTTAAAAAACATTTGGTAGGTGGACAGTGACTAGTCCTATTCCAATACTGAAAGTGTTTTTCCCTTGCTACTATTTTCTTGGCCATTATGCTGGGGCTTTGGGAGAAGGGACTTACACATAAAAATTCATATTACTGGATTACACTAGGATGTGTCTTTCATTGTTATATATTTCATATCATCTGGTTGGTTCACACTGTGGTTAGTCCCCAAATATTCATAGGCCGATGGCTTGGTTCTCAGTTTGATGAAAACTGTTCTTTTTAATTTTTTTTCTCTTTCCACTTTTTTTTTAAATTGGTGCATTATGTAATTCTGTGGAACCTTTAGAAGTGGGTCCTAGTGGAAGGTAATTAGATCACAGGGGCTCCATCCTCCTGAATGGATTAGTGTTGGTCTGCTGGAGAGAGAGTGGATTGGTTCTTACAGGATGGAGTGAGTTCTCACAAAAAGAGTTGTTATGAAGTAAGGTCATGCCACACGCTCAACTTCTACATGGGGCTATTTTCCTTTCTGTTTCTCTGCCATGTTGTCAGGGAGCCCTTTTTCTTCTTGAAAAGGAAGAAAAACAGATTCTCTCTACCTGAGGGTACTAGACAGATGGATGAAGCAAGTGACAGGTACTTGTGAAGGTTATTTCCTATGGTAATCTTTAGGGCTGCTGCATACTGTGTTGCTGCCTTGGCAGTATTCCAAGGACAGGGGACCTTATTGTCAAAGACGTTCCGAAAAACTGCAGTGCCAGCTCAAAATAATCTACCCTGTTTCCACTCCTGCAGCCACAAGAGCTGAGGGTGTCTGATGGTAAGAAACAGCAAGCCCAGGACTGAAACCAGATAGGCTGCGTCTGTGCCTACCTTCTGCTCCTCACGTTCATCCTTATAAATTGATTTTTTTTCCTCTCCTGTCTGGGTTTTAAAGACCCAGAACAGAGACCTGCTATATCCACAAAAGGATACTTTAGAGAAAGAGGAAGGGAGGGCATGGGGCATGAAGAAGAAAGAGATAAAATGCTCAAGGGACACAGAGTTGATTCTGTCTAATTATACTTTTTAAATTCCCCTAATTGCTCTGTTTAATTATTGATGTGGAAAGTGTTTCCTTTTAGGGAGGGAGTTGAGTAATCAAGAGCCCTCAGGACCAAGCAGACAGACATCACCTGCTTTGGGTTTGGTAATTAAAGCATTATCAGTCACCGCTGGAGTGGGGCAGAGCCCTGATGGGAAGTGGTCCCTCCCCCCAACTGCCACCAGCAAAGAAATGGCTCACCACACAATGCCAAGAGTCCATGCAGGAAGAATTTTTGAAAATGCATCTAAAGATGCAGTCAAGCAGCCTCTATGAAGGGCAACTGAACAACAGAAATGGAAAAAAATTCTGCTGCAACTGACTCCCATTCTTTTACCAACAAAAATTTGTTCATATACACCCCACTCTTGCTGCAGCTGATCTGGTTGTATGGGTTCCAACTCCCTGTAATTATCTGTAATTGTTTGGGAACTTCAAGTCACAAAAGCCTAATGATTTGTGTCAATAAATGCTGTTTTCAAAAATGTAAAATTGAACTACAACACACAGCACAGATATCATTAATAATTTTCTCATTTTCTTATCTGACATCTATCAGCACACTTCCTCTTGGCCCCCTGGAAAAAGCGTGCCTCCAGAGTGGCCAGAGAAACAGATACCATGATACATGAGATTGAGACAGAAATGTAGCAATGGGAATGATTGACCTCCTAGATTCTGATTAAGATTCAGTTCAGTAGGGATCATACAATGAAGGAAATCATAACCCAACATGAGCAAAAATTATCTCTTCATCTGCAAAATGTGGAGGCTGGATGCATGATGTCTGAAGTCTCTCATACATCCATCTAACATCCTAGGTTTATAGTCAAGAAATAAGACTTCTGATAGAAAACAAAAAGGTGGGAAACATGGTAAACACAGAGACACACTAGCTACTCAGATCCCTCTTTAAGGAAGCATTTGCTATCCAGCTTTGGAGGTGGAGTTAGCTGACAGGTCTCAGCTGTTAGAGTCATTCAGGTCCATCTCAGCACATGCTCTCCTGCAGGTAGACCCTGATCAATGATAGAACAAGTGGTGGTAACCAGGCTTAGCACAGTACTGGGACTCCTGGGATGAGCCATCTTTACTCCAGAGTTCCTCACCAGGCAGAGAATCCAAGGGGCTTGCCCAATTTACCTTCCTTCCCTTCTCCTCAAAACACCTTTTGTACTTCTAGCTCCATCTCAGGATCTACTTCCCAGAAAACCCAAATGGTGACAGACACTGAGGAACATATAACCCAGAGAGGGTGTGATGAATCCCACTGTAGGGGAATGGAGAATGCAAAGTCATGAAGGGAATGGCATTTGAGCTTACCTTTGGAAAATGAGTGGGAAGTAAAATGGGTAGAAAAGAAGAAGATAGGCATTTTAATGAGATGGGTGAACACATGCACAAAGGAACAATGATATAAAGTTGCAGGGTGCAAGGCCATGGGTAGAGCATGGAAAAAGAGTGTGGACATATGCAGTGGTGGGCGTAGACTGGGGAGTAAAGCTGGGAAATACAGGATCCAATATAAACAGCTGTCATAATGCTCCATATATACGCTCCTACTGGCTTGTAGACGCTGATAAAGGAAAATGGTAGCCCTTGGAGAATAATGAGCTACCCAAAGCAATAAAATATGGAGAATTCCACAACATAGTACTTTTGACAGTCCTAAAAAAAGATATTTTACTTCTATGTAGGTGGTTTCCTTGAACGAATAGCACCTGCTATTTGTTAGGGAAGAGAATGAATTGCTTGTCCCATGGTACAGTAAAATCAATCATATCATAACATCAATCTATCATGTAAAATTCACTCTCCAAGCTCACATTTTCAGGAAAGAAATTGGAAGTCTACTTTTTCAGAATAGAAAAAGACCTGTTTGTGGGGTCCTAAAATAATTTTCTTAATAGCAGATTCTAAGGATAAAGGCCATCCATCCTATATTATTTTGTAAGTAATTATTTGCTTTAACTACACAAACAAAATAATGCCTTCCCCAAACTGTGCCAAGGAGCAGAATTCTATGAGGTTTACGTGAAAAATGGCACCCAGTCGTTCGAATGTGGGAAAAACCGTATGACAAATCCCACTTGACTTCTCACTGTGAACCCCAGAAACATCCCTCAAAAGTCAACTGAGATTTGCTGAATCAATTTCCCATTCATATTTGCTCATTCAATCCTCCTATTTTCATAACTTCTACAAACACTATAGAAATAACACAGGAATACCTTTTGTGGGTTGACTTTGAGGAATTCAAAAGCATTATGAAATATTAAAATTTGATAGTAGAAAAAAAAGAATTGCCTTCTAGTTTCACAAAGCTTCATCTCTTATTATTGAATTTCCTAACTCTATATCCAAGAATAAAGTTAAAAGTGGGACTTTGTTCCAATCAGTGCAGATTCCTCTTAACAGCAGGACCTGAGAATATTCAATTTGCTATTTCTGAGAAGAAAAACTCACAATTGGAAACTCACTTTTGAATGTATGAATAAGATTCAAGCCTTAGAGTTTGCTGAATTGCCAAACAATCATCTGTGTAAAGAGCTTCTAGACTATAAAATTAAGGTTCATTTACATAAAGTCATCTTACTGTTTGTGACCACAATAATATTCATGCGTTCATTTTACGTTTTAGTGATGGATTACAATTGTACATTACTAAAATGATTACCAAAACATTCAAACTTACTCAACATATTTAGAGAGAAAAAAGGCAAGCCAATGATCTTTGCATTTAAACTAAACTGAACACAACCCTTGAAGTTTCATGGAAATGTTTGAGGTTCACCCTGATGGGGTAAGAGGGCAGTTAAAGAGGTAAGTGCTAGATACCTTCCCCATTCAGTCAACAGTGATTCTATTACGTGTTCAGAGTTGGCAACAGATTGTTCTTTGAAGAAGAATGAGTTCTACAATTGACACCGCAACTGTAACCCACCTATGGGTTTATCTATCTAGTTAGCCACACACACACACACACACACACACACACACACACGCACACGCACACGTAAATCAGTCCAGACATCAGAAAAAAAAAGAAAAAAGAAAAAAAAAGAGGTGTGACTACAAGCTTGATCTCTCAAAGAAATGCTTTACTTTTCATTGCTCTGAGAAAATACAACAGAGTTCCCCAAATGCTCTCCTGCTCAGACCTACACAATCCCATCTGAAATCTAGTTCTTACTTTTAGCTTTGAATAAAAAGTTAAGAGGAAATTGCAGGACTCAGTGTCTCCAGTCATTTTTAAGTGTAAGTCCAAAAACGTTGGCTACATAAGGTCATGGGTTGAATGATAAGAATCACAACAGTAATGACAATAAGGTAGCTCACATACACTACCTCTAATCCTGACAAAAGCCAAATGCAGCAGGAATTATTATCTCCACTTTCCAGATGACGAAACTAAAGTAACTTCTGCACAGTTACCCAGATGGAAAAGGGAAAGTTGTAGAACCTGAAATCAAAGCAGGCAGATTTCAAAGGCAGCATGGTGATTGAGGCAGAGAATCACTCCAAATTTTGAAAACTGTGTACAAAATAATCTGTTAGGGTATGGAACAAAATAGATTATACTCAATGCTTTTCAAGGATAGCTCCCTTTGTGAGAGTTGGGAAAATATGCTACCACCCAAAATTTAAATTTAATTGTATTCCTGAATCCTGGCATTTCCCTGCTTAATCCTCCCGGTGGCCACAGTCAACATGATCCAGTCAGCCAAAGTGTAACAACTCAATCTCTCTGTGTACGTGGCTTTTCGTTCTGTGTGTGTGACACACGAGTACAAGGAAGACAGTTCCCCTCTTCTGTGCCGTGGTTTTATGGCATTGACTCAGTTCTCTCTCTTTTCTCCTGAGACTATTTCAGGATGGGCTTGGGAGGGTCATGATTGTTCTACTATGTCTAAAAATGAACTCAAAGGCTTTCACATCCTGATAAATACAATCGAGATGCTCTTGGGTGTTTCAGTGTGGTCAGGTCTAGCAACCATTCCTGAGGTCACCCTAATGTCATCTGGAATTCAGAGAATCCACCAAGTGCAAGTGTCTGAAAAGACGGCTACAAAAAAATTTGGCACAACTTCTCTCCTCCATGAACTCCAAGGAAAGCATGGATTGAGTTTGTTTAAAGAGTGAGTGACCACTCATTAGATATGCTCATCAGTAAAGCCCTTGCTCTTCAATATCAAGAACCCAGGGTGAGATTTTCATCAATGTTGCTTGTAAGTCCAATGCCTTTGTTTATTACCTCCCCTTCCATGGGAACAAAAGTTTGCAAATGGCAGCTGTCTTTGGGGGTGGTGGAGGTGCCGATCCTAACCATATTCCAAATATCTGAGGGAAACTAAATAGATTGTGTCTCCTTTAAAAGCGGTTCAGAGAGGAAAGACCTCCTTGAACGTTATAAACTTGAATAGGAAAAATGTCCATTCTCTTTCCCCACCCCCACCTTGTTCCCAGCATCTTTGTTTGAACTGAGTCTCAAAAAACATGTAAATCTTGGCCCAGACTAAGCAAATCACCTTAAAAAGGAAGGTTAGAGAACTGTTTATTATTTGAAATGTCTCTCTCCAGACCTTATTTTTGATAAATTGGCTTCAGCTTCATTACTTCATGATATATCTCCCTTGACATTTAATTATACTTACTCCAAACACATTAAGCGAATCAGTCTGAACAGCTTCTTATTAATATGCAAATTTCTCCTTTGAAAACCCATGAATCTGTGAAAAATCTCTTTAGGCTTCCATTAAACCCACTCAGGAAGTTGTATACCTCACACAGACACTTGCTTCATTCATGGACTCAATGATTCAGCATTTACTAATTGTCCGAGTTAACTATTCTGGCCACATCAAGGGGAGGTGGTAGGAAAGAGAGGGAGGACCAGGAACCAAATGGGATTCAGAAGCTGAACACTTAAAAGATGAATGATCAGAAGGCCAGGCTTGAATTAGTGGCTGGTAATTAGAGTTGAAAATCAAGCCTCTTTGCAAGCACAATCAGCCAGATGAGTTGAAGCAGCCCACTCGGAGATGGAAAAGCCACAGACAGCTCACTGGTGACTCCTCTGGTAATTGCTGTTAAGCATGGAGAAGGGGTTACTAAACTCGTAACTGGGGTCTCCTGTGCTCCTAAAGATCTCCCATGCTCTTGTGCCTTTGCAAGTTCTGGCTGCACACAGGTTCATTTACGATTGCATTTGCAAATGGACTAATTGTCACCAAATAACATGAGAGGTCACAGATAGAATCATCTTTGCAAAGGAACACAGGGAAGACCAGGAGCTAACCAGGGAGGAAGCTCAGAGTTCAATTCCTCAAAAAGTAGTTTTAAGGCTGACAAAGAGAGACAAGCAAGTTCTAAAGAGGTAGTCAAAGTCACAGAAATCAGAAAATAAAGCCTAGCACTGCAGGAAAGAGCTGAGGACCTGGTGACAAGGAGATGCAGGTAATAGGGTGAGGAAATGAGTTTTCCAAGGAATACAATGGGGCTGAAGGGGCTCAGAATGAAAATGAAACAAAGTCAAAATCAATGCAGCAAAGGAATCTGGGTATTAGGAATTTACAAGAGTGAAGCAGTTCTTCTGTATCTGTTGACAGGATACCAAAGATGAGGAAAGACAACCGTTCTTCATAATCCTATCAGATAAAAGTCTGAAACTGGGGACTTCTGGGCAGTGAAGATAAAAGCATCAAAAGCAGCATGTAGGAGTCAGATTTTTTTTTAATAACCTCTGTTGAATATTTCTATGAAATATTTGCAACTAAGCAATATGATATTTCATATGTATGACATACATACATATGCTAAAATGTAAAGCATATGTCACTATGTCACTGAAAATAACCTGTTAAATTTCCTCCATTTCTGTCGTGACTCATCATTTTCACCTGCAATATTATAAAGCATATATGTTTTATATGTGTTCTATATAAAGCATGAGAGAATCCATCTCATGCATGCACATGATTTCTTGATTAATCATTAGTCTTGCCTTTTCTAGACATGTCTCATTATTTTACCAAAAAAAAAAAGAGCAATAGTGCCTACTGCATACTTTTCATAAGGACTAAATTGAACAAAATAGGATGGAGTTGGGGGGCTCCCTTGTGAACTGTAAAAAGAATTCCATTGTTACACAGAATAATATCTATTCAAGTTGGGCTTTCTCATTTGCACAGTAGCTATATAAAATGGCCTCAAGTACCCAACAGAAGTTTAACTGCATAGTAAGGAATAGAGGAACTAATATTTAATGAGTATCAGCTATAATCCAGATACTGCTTAAGGTGAATTGTGTAAGTTACCTAATTTTATCCTTACAGCAACCCTGAAGGAACAAGAGAAAAAAAAATGTCATTTTCCTGAGTTCTGTCTGGAAGGAAAAATCCTGGAATACAGACCCTGCTTTAAAATAATCCACAAATCTTTAAAGTAAAAGCAAGAAAAATAAATAAATAAAAATACACAAAAATTCTTATAATCTGAAAAGCTATTTTTAAGGCATATATATGTATACACACATATATACTTGGTGTGTGTGTGTGTGTGTGTGTGTAAAACATTTAACATGAGCTACATTCCTGGCAATGAGTTTAAAAAGCAATAATAAAAATAAGAGAAATCTGATTGCACAAGGATAGGAAGATGTTATTTTCATGGAAACAAATTCCTAAAGCTTTGGGTTGGATGTATATATTGTTCAAACAGGATAAAAAGAAATGAAATGAAACAGAAAACCAAACCAAACCAAACAAACAAACAAAAAACATTAAGTGACATTTATTGTAGAACAGGATCATGGCATAAAGTTCTTTCCTTATTTGCTTAAAACTCCTGTCTTATATTTAATGCAACAAATTGGAAGAGAAAGGATTGAACATATTAAGGACTGAAAATTCCAGAGCTTCTCTGAAAATATTTGTGCAGATGTATTGAAGCAAGGTAGAGAGAGAAATTAGGGTGAACTCAAGAAAAGTAGTCAGAAATATCTATTTTAGTAGCTTCTTTTTTTCTCTCTCAACTCATTGGACCCTGAAACCATCACAGACATTAAGACATTAGTTTTTTGTTTTTTGTTTTTTTTTTTTGTTTTTATTTTAATACAATAGCAACAAGCAAGTTTTTTGTTTCTGAGATGCACAGATAAAGGAGCACAGAGGTTGGATGAATGCACAGATGTGGAGAGTCCATGAATTAGGTTCAACTCCTGGCTGAGCCACTGAGTAGCTATGCTAACTTGAATCTTGTTTCTAAACATGAAGTTAAAGTTACACTGTTGCTGATAGAATTAAAGCAGATACTACATTTAAAATGCTTGAAATAGTCAGGTGCTGCGGTGCACATCTGTAATCCCAGAGGCTTGGGAGACTTGAGTTCAAAGCCAGACTTAGCAAAAATTAGGTGCTAAGCAAATCAATGAGACCCTGTTCTAGATAAAATACAAAATACGGCTGGGGATGTGGCTCAGTGGTTGAGTGCCCCTGAGTTCAATTCCCAGTACTTGCCCCCTCCAAAAAAGTACTTGAAATAAGTACTACAAAATGCCAACTACTGTTATTAAACACTCTTCAAGGATAGGATACATTGTGTCACACTTTGCAATCCTTGGGGCTTTGAACAGAATGGACTCACCCATATAGGCAGTTCTTATTATTCTAACTAGTTACATTCTTTAAGGCTGATGCAAACACTAAATATTGAATGATTGCTCCTAAAGGAAACACAGAGCTAGGTTCCTGAGAGCTTCTGATCATCTTATTTTTGTCAACTGTTAAATTCATAACCTTCATAACCTCGCTTTTTGTGTTTATACTAAAATAAACAGTATTTAGTATACATGATCAATTCATTAACACTGAGCCACCGCCAAAAGCACTAGAACACATGCCTTCAAGATGCTTATCTAATACACGCATTTTCTCTACATTGAACTTCTAGTGCTTAAAGAGATGCAAGGTGGCACTAGAATTTTCTGCTTAGGAGACAGTTTAACCTAGTAAGTCTCAAGTTTTCAATTCTGAGGATATTTCAATGAAAATGACACAGGTTCATTAAAATAGGTTGGAAATAATAATCTAAAGCTCTTGTATGCCATTATAATAATATTAGATGAAAATATAATTTTCTTCCAATTATTATATAACATATAATTATATCATCTAGTGTATACTCTATTTAAAGCTTTTGTAGGTGTTCCTTATGTGGGATAAATGACAAAATGGGTTAAACAAGTGAAATCACCATCCAAAAGCATAAAAATATGAAAAACATGTCACTAAGTAATTTTTAAAAAATAAGAAAAGCACTTTATGGCATTAAAGTGACACCAGAAGGCAGATCATCACCACATCTGCTTAACCTCAAGCAATTCAAAATTTTTCAGTTTCATACATATCCTCAAATGACAGTGAAAGTGCTGCAATTATTGATCCTGGAATTGCAAATCAATTTTAATGAGTTGACAAATTTGCCAATGCAACTCTGGGAATAACTGAGGATAGACTATATCTGTTAGATAGATGAATAAAAAAAATGTAAAATTTAAAATTTATAAAAATTGATCAAAGGTATTCCAAAGTATGGTATTCCAAAAGTATGTTTCTTATTCCAAATCAGTTTTCCCCCTCCTATAAAAATGTCTGTGGGCCAGAAACACACTGAATTCAATGAAAAATGGCAAGTTGATATCATTTTGCTTTCTTTTTTTGCTAATAAATGGCTTCTGGACTTTTCCTAATACACTGACTATACCCTGGGTCATGAAAATTGGAAAAAGAGCAAATCCACACAATTATACTAGGTTCTCTCATTAAGCCCAGAAACTGAAATGTCAGCAAGTTTTTCTGGTGACTCCAGAAACTTCACTGAATGACTTAGAGAACCACAGAGTTATGCATTTTGCAGCTGCTAGGCAGAGAAGGATATTTTTCAGAATTCACAAGTCACAAGTTTAGTGATACCTCTATGGTTCAAGCAAGAAAATTTATACTTCCTCCAATTCTCATTTTTTTCCCCAGAAGTTCAACTTCAGAGCTCAAACTTTATAGGAAGAATTTAGGTTTCAATTTCTCTTTTCATGTAGATAAACCTGCCAACTTTGCCTATAATGCCAGTTCCAAAATAAATAAGCTCATACTACTTTTTTGTATTTCCATTTGGAGACAAAAAGAGGTGTATAAGTTGTTTTAAAAGGAAGACTAGGACTAGTTTTTTTAATGTACTGAAAGAACTTTATTTTCTTTTATAGATAGGAAAATATGCTTTTCCTTTGTTAAAGTAATTTTTTTTTCCTCTATGAGACCAATGGTCAACAGCTTTCTGTTCCCTGCCACCTAGGTAACAAAGAGGATGCATGGACCCTCTTCATGGATGTATGATTCTAAAAACAGGAAGAGAATTTCTTGGAAATTAAGACTCATATCCCATAATATAAAGAAGGTTGAGTTGACCAATAACATTGCTAATTGTCTGCACCAATGTTTCACAACCTAGAGTGAAGGAGCTGGTCTTGCTATTGACTTATTTTAATACACAAGAAATTTCTTATCATATCATCATGAAACCAAGATGGACTTTCAGGGTATGCAACCTGTGTAGTCATATAGACTCCACACTTAGATGAGCCCAAGGCTAAAAAGGTCTGTGCCTTGAATTTAATGCTCTGGCATTGCATTCTTAAATTTCTCCATCTTCAGTTTAAAGATCACTACATTTGCACATTGCACTGGACTTCTCAAATTATTACCTGGGTCCTGCATGGAGCTCATTAATATCTGAGGAAGGGTTACACAGATTTGTGACCATATGCTTCTCTCACCTGCACTAACTGATCTGACAACAGGTCTGTGAGGGACAGGACCTCCCCTTGAACCAGGATAGCTCACATACACAGACTTGTGTGTGATGTTCATTTTGTTCCTCTGGACCCATCCACCTGCCCAGGTGGGCTGTGATCCAATCTTTCAGGCACTACCAGAATTGAATGCATTGGAATCACAACTTCAGCTCCCCTATGCACAGGCTTAGTTTATCTTTATTTAAAGAATGAACTAACAGACAGGCAGGTTAGGAATACAACCTCTTCCTGTGTAAACAGGGTAGCTTTTGCTCACTCCAGCCACATCACGTGGCATATTTTATGCATATGTATTTTTATAAAACAGCTAGAGAAATAAAGTGATCTTATATCATCTAAGAACAACAATCTAACTTTGTGTTTGGCAGGCTGCCCTGAAATCCTTCCCTTCACAGTTCCTCCATCTCTCTTTCAGGCTCCTGGGGCAGTCTCCCGCCTATCCCCATTACTTTGCACAAAGGTGAATAAATCAACGAGAAGCTCTTATTATCTTATTTTCTCTCTGTTCCCTCCTATTCTGTCCTCCCCATCTTGAATGGTTTGAGAGAAATTAATGTCTGTGTCTCTGGCAAATGTATTGCAACTATAATTCAGTTTTAAAACAAGCATACTAGCAGTGGCCAAACCTTGGGTAGAAGGTTCATTTTTCACATGAGTAATTGAATCCTTCCATTCAATTTTCTTTCAAGTATTAAAGGCAACTGATGCCTCACTGCAAACTCTTATAAAATTTCTACCAGACACTTATCAACGGAGAATAGAACTACCTCTGATACAGGGGAGGGGACAAGGGAGAGCAGATGGCGGTGGCAAAGTATTTTTCTATAGTTCATAGTTATAGGCACTGAAGGTAATAAGAATTCTTTATTTCATCAGCCTTGATGCCATCATTATTTCTGTAAATTTAAAATCTGGGTTTAGGTGACAACAACCCTGAATTTAACTGAGTTTTCAACTAATACAAGGAACAGTATTTAGTAGACTGCTTTACCCTGCCAAGATTTTAAAAGGTGTTTTCTATCAGGAAATCTCTATTTGGTCCATCAGTGCTACATTTGTATATTTTAAATGGCACATCACGTTTATAGTGTTTTTCCACCCAACAGAAGTGGATCTTACTATTTAATGGTCATGGTTACATTCAACAACTGTGTTTCAGGGAATAAGGTTCGCTGTGGTACTAGGTGGATAAGGTACTTTGTTTTTTTCCATAGTAATTCAACTATTTTTCCAGAAAAAAAATTATTTTACAAATGATTAAAATGACTTTATTACTGTCTGGCTCCAAAAGTCATTCAAATTTGCCACACAGGTAGACTCGCCATTTTGTAAGTCATTGAAGTTGCATTGTGATATTTTTCACGGTGACACCTGCTTTCCCTGGAAGTTCATTCTGTTAATCCTGCTTACTCCTTAATTGTCTAATTTGCTATTTCTGGTCTTTTCATGCCACCTTTGTAATAGGACTTGAAAACCAAGCACTAGTAAAATAATATGGAATGTGAAATTTAAGAAACTATAATCTAAATTGGTGACCACTCCTGCAAAGTCAAGAACCACATCAAAGGTCTCCATCAGGGAAACTCCTCCGGCTCCATCATCTGAGCAGAAGGGAAGTTCATCCAAGGTCCACCCTGAGGAAGTCCTGGGGTTTGATTTTGGTTTTGATTTCTTCGCAGTGATTCTGGGCAACATCAGAGGATGCCAAAACAGAAGGGCCTATCTAAAGGAAGGAAGAGGGTCAGGGAAGAATCTACAAAACAAAATATGTTAGCACTCCCCTGGTCAAATCTTAGCTACAGCTATATAACAGAGCACCCCAAATCTCAGTGCTTAAAATAATTCAAAACATTTATGTGCTAGTGATTCTGAAATGTAGAAAGGGTTTGGCTAAGTACTCTCCTGCTCCATGTGATGTCAACTGAAGTCACTCACTTAGATTACCTGGCTGGGAGTTCAGCAGGGGTTAGAATGAATCGAATAACTTCAGTCATACATCTGGGTCTTCAACTGCAGTGATTGAAGAGCTGGGGACAGGTTGGACTCCTTATGTGGTGGTGCAGGACTCCAAGTGAGACATAGCAAACGCTGTCAAGATTTTAAAAGGCTAATTCTAGAACTGGCTTAATGTCAATTCTGCCATGTGCTACTGGCCAATTCAAGACACAAGACCAACTCAGATGCAAGGGGAGAGGACTTGGTTAGGATCTATGTCTCGAAGAGAGAAGTGGAAATCACAAACTTGGATGGGAGAGATTGTTGGTATATCTGTGATCTGTGGAGACAATCAACCAATGAAACCCTCAATGTTCTGAACCCAGATTCTAGCACAGATGAGGATACTGAAGGTCACTTGGCAGTTAGTGGTCCTGCTCCATAATTTCACTCCACAGCTAAGAGGCATTTGCCAAAGAATACCTTTTACCTTAAACATCACCATGTCGTTGTTACTATATCCTTGTTTCAAATTGATTTGAATTTCAAGTCTGTGCTATCACCAAGCATCAATTTGTGAAGCAAACAACTAAACTTGTATAGGAATCTGATTACATGCAAATCCTCAGCAGAGTTCAACAACGAAGCTCAAAGAGGACAAAATTCCCCTTCGTGTATGTTACCTTCCTCAATTCAAGAGACCATGACTTCCAATATACAGGAAAAGGAACGTGTAAGTCAAATTTCCATGGACAAAATAAAATATGATTTTTTCACTGAGATTCTACGAGTCCCAAGGGTTCTCAGAAATAATTATTATTTTGCACAATTTATACCATCTGCCCTGATAGAAAAAACTCACTACCAACCATGTAAGATGAGATTCCACTCTATGATGTTCCAAACTTGCAAATGTAGAGCGATAAGGACAGGGTACCCTTCTGCCTTGGACCTTACTTAGTAAGAAAACCTAAGATCTTTCCACAAAACATGGTTTATACTTACAGGTCCAGAGTGATAGATTTATTTTTTGTGTTCCAGTGAAAAGGAGTTCTTTGGGATTCAAGTTAGGTATAAATGAAACGTGTTTTTGTATAAGACAAAGTAAAGTATTCATTTTTAATTTCCAATTGACCTCTGATTTTCAGGCTTCTATGATTGATCACAATGTCCTCAAGTAACAATCTATTATGTTCTAGTGTTTTATGTGTCAGTAACTAACTGTAGGACATCAGGCAACATAGTTTTCTTTTCTTTCTTTTTTTTTTTTTAATTCCCATTAAGGGGTTAAAGGTTGAATGTTAAACGCATAGTACAGCTTTAGTTAAAAGAAGAAATAGAATATCATCTTCATCAACATTTATTCTTGCAAAATGTTCTGTAGGTCAAAAGTACTTTCATGTAATTATCTCCCTTGATTTCAATTTCTAGGGTCCCCTTCTATCTTCAACATTGCATGTATTAGTAAATTAAAAATGCATGCTTAATTGATAAAATATATTTTTTAAAAACTAGCTCGTTTTCAACCATGAGTTTTAAATGCTGCTGCAGTGGGGGAAATGTATTTCCTTTAATATCTGCATTATGTAGGAAGACCACACTTCATTTTCAAAATATTTCTCTAAACTTAATAAGTGTGACTTTCTACTTAACAATCAGCTTTCATACACACATTTCTGCAGTTCATTGAAAGAAATTCAGTGTAGAAAGAGATTAGACTCCTACAGAAAAGGCATTCAATCTATCTTCTTGGAAGATCACTCAAAAGTGTAAAGTGGAAAGGATTGGGGGTCGAGGGACCCCATATTCTTTATTTAAGCAGAGCAACTTCCTCTTTGTCAGTTATATTCAATTTTACTTCCGTGTAAAATTTCCTTTGAACTAAGAGTTCTAAGGTCATCAAATGTTTGAAAACTATTGCTTAAGGGAATGCATGTGGATTTGTAAGTCCTGCTGTATCTATTTACATATTGTGATATAATTCTCCCTACTGATACTATAAAAGAATTTTTTTCAAATGAAAACTATGATATAAACCATCAGATTGACCTCATCTATCCCCAAAGGCCTCCTTTAAGGTTCTACCCTGTGGTTTGAATGAGTTTTGAATGAATGCCAAAGATTTCCTATCATCTCTGCTAAAGAGGCTAAGAAGCCAAGCCAGGGGGAGGGGAGGAATCCCAGCCATAAAGTTTCAAAGAATTCTCAGATGCTAATTCTGACCCAAGTGCCAGAGTGATTCACTGGCGGGTGATGCAGAGTAATCTTACTTTGGACTTCTTAATCCATGTTCTATTAATGGATTTTAGCCACAGCACCAAAGGTTAGGAATTAAAGACCCCATTTCCACCTCTTTTTATTAAATTATTCGAACCGCATCCTGGGTAATTCATCACTGTCTCGCTGGCTCTTGGTATGCATGTTGGGAATGGAAGGGCCAGTTTATATAATCACCGTCTCCAACTTCCAAACCTATTCTAAGAAAACAAGCTCTGAGTCCAGTTTCTTTGAGATTTGAAAGGGCGATTCTCCCAATTCTACATCCTGTGCTGCAGGACAGTTGGTTCCAACACACTTTTGTCCCTTGAGAACTCTCTTTCTTTAATGGAATCATATTCCTTGCCTTTGTCTTAACAAGTTGCAATATTGTATGAGGTTAAGACTCTGAACACCTTGGCCAGAGGAGCACCTGTTGGTTGTTTACATAGTGTTAATTCAGTGGACACAAATACTGACTGGCCACTTAAAGAAAGGAAATGGAGGTCAAATAGTTCACACAGACCCCAAAACTCTCCTGTACTTGTGAATAGTCTTGACTTTCTCTGGTTTCTGTATATTTAAAAAAGTACATTGAAGAAGTGGAGACCTTGACTTCACTGGTAACTGTCATGAGTTCAACTGTGTCCCCTGAAAATTGACACATCTAAGTCCTAACCTCCAATGTGACTGTATTTCATAGAGCGACTTAAAGGAGATAAGTAGGTTAGATGAAGCCATAAAACTGGAGGTCTAATCTACTAGAATTGATGTCTTCATAAGAAAAGGAAAAGATACCACAAGCATGCCCAAATAAGGGAAAGGCCATCTGATGACACAGTAGGAAGACGGCCGTCTGCAAGTCAAGGAGAGAATATAGGAAAGACCAATCTGCCAAGACCTTGACCTTGAAATTCCTGCCTCCAGAACTGTGACAAGAGAAATTTCTCTTTAGCCATCCCATGTATGGTACTTGTTATTAATATACATGTTTGGTCTTCTTCCTGGATCACTGCTCCAAAAACCCTTGGAATCTCTGAAGTGGTCAGTGTCTTCTGCATGCTAATGAGATTACTGTTGATTGGGATTCCTAGAAAACCTTAGTTTGGAGGCTGGTTGCCAGGGAAACCAATAAAATCCCAGGATTGGACCTTTTGCATCCCCAAACGCATACCTCAGTAGGGAGGGGAGTGGGGCTGAAGGTCGAGTTGATCAATGGTCAATGATGTAATCAATTGTAATGAAGCTCTAGGGATCTTCTAGTTAGCTGAAAACATGGAGGAGCCTGGAAAAGGCATGGAAACTTCCTATTCCTTTGCACATGTTTTTCCCTATGAAACTCTTCCACCTAGCTCTTCCTTTAGATCCTTTGTAATACCATTAATAATAAATGAGTAAACATAAGTAACATGCTCCCTTGAATTCCATGAGCAAATTAATTGAACCCCAAAAGAAGAGAGTAGCAAACCTCTATTTATAGTGAGTCATTTGGTCAGAAGTAGAGGTGACAACCTTCTACTGGCATCTGAAGTGGTTGACAGTCTTGTGGGACTGAGACCTGAACCTGTGGAAGGTATGTATTCACCAGTAGAAGAGTGTAAAAACTGAATTGAACAAGAGGACACTCGGTTAGGGTCCATTGGAGGATATAATGTCTGATATGTTGTGTTGAGTGATCTGTGGAAATAGGAGAAGAATCGTTTTCCTCTCTAACAAAGCCTGATAGTGTGTTCCTGCATACCTTAGATACCTGAAATTAGCTGGAAGGGCAATTTACAGGACACATTATTGCTGTTTTAAACATCTGAAGATGGGGGCTATTATATGGAGAATCAGATTTGTTCTCTGTGCACCTAAAAGGAAATTCAGAACTGTTTAGAAAGTGTAAATATTAATAGTTTGGCACAATTACAAAATAAAATTTCTAACTGTTCAAACTGTTCAAAAGAAGAATATGAAGGAGATATGTACCCAAAGGAAGTAAGAACTCCTCACAAAAGTAACCATTGTCAGGATTTTGAAGCATCACATAGAATATTGTTCTACTATAACTCTGATGATTTTAAGGTAATAAGAGTAAGATCAAGAAAACTTCTTATCAAGAACTACCATTGGAGCTGGGGATATAGCTCAGTTGACAAAGTGCTTGCTTCACATGCGCAAGGCCCTGGGTTCATTCTCCAGCAAAACACACACACACACACACACAAAAGAGCCTTAACAATAGCAGTTTCAGTGAAGTGTTAGGGGAAAAATATCTGACCGGAGTGGGTGTAAGTGGTTCCAGCACTTGCTAATTTTGAAACCATGGATACACTTCTCTACAAATGTCAGATAATTATTTATATGATATAAGGTTCTTGTGAAGATTCAGTGATGTAGTATAAAATGCCTGTTAAAATTTCTGACATGTAGTACTAAAAAATATTAGTTATTTTCCTCCCCCCCTTTAGTCCCTCTAGGATATTCCAGTAAAATAAATATTTTTTTCTTTATTTAAAAAAAAGAACTACCATTAAGCATCTCTCCTGATTTAGGGAAAATTGCATAAAATCTCTTAATATCAGTTTACAAAAATCTTTCTAAGCACACTAAATTTTTGTGAAAATCAAAAAAAGAATGTTTTAGTGAAGTATTATATGACTAAAAGTGTCATCATCATCACCACCATCATCACCATCAAATGAAAATGTAGCAAGAAGTGAAAAGACATGTTAGCATACATATTATACCTTGTATTCATATAATAAAACATATAATTAATATCTTTTTCTCAGTTTGGGTTTGCTCAAAATATATAAATATAAATATATGACCGTTGAAAAGACAATGATACAGAATCATTACAAACTCAAACTCTGAAAGTTTGTACCATATCAGAAGAACAACAAAAAGCCTAAGGCAAGTTGGACAGAATTTTCTTTTCCAAAATGGGTGAGATGGCATTCGAACCAGTGGTAAGTATAGAAAAGCATGACAATCACAACCTAGTCCTTCCATTTTAAGGGTCTGGACACACTACTGCTTTTCCTGTGAGTTACCCTTTGAAGAAAGGGCTCTCTGCCTGGGAGCAGTTTTTGCTGCTTCTCATTTCTTTCATTCATCACTTCTCAGGCCCTGTGCTGCCTGGTGCAGCCCAACCTCTTTGTGTGCTCAGTTCAGTTCACATGACTGTGGAGAAGTGATGTCAGAAGGCTGTAACTCAGGTGAGCCATAAGGAGCAGATGGCACCTCCACAAATGCCAAGTCTCTCTCGTACCCTGCTCCTCGGAACAAGGGTAATTATTATAAATGGGATGTTTAATAGGATGAGCAGAGATTTGGGTTTTCCAAGGGGATCTGCAAAGCAGCATCCTCTAGACAGAAACTACAGACAACACAAAGGCATCCTGATTGGTTATTGTTTATGAACATGGTGCTCACTCGGTGGGTTATTGTCCTAATCTGATTAATGAAACAATGATGCTAACAGGGGTGTTCAGCTTGCTGTGTCCTGTGGCCGATCCAAGTTGGACAATTCCCCCCAGAACATCAATTCTCAGTGCCCTTGTCAGATAATTGTTTATGAAAAGATGAATGCGTGTGGCGATCTCGGGTGAAGGAGGCTGATGTATGTGTTGTTAATGATTGAAATAATCAGTTTGGTAATAACTGGCATGTGTGTTTGTCAAGTGGCAAGCAGGAGAGCATTAGCATTCCTCAGGCACTCTGCCTTTATCTCCAGGCTGGTGTCTGACAACTACCAAAGATCACCCATGAATAAATACAGAGTCTTACCCAGACATAATTAAACTGCCAATGCAGATATACCTAAATAAAATTGATATCTTAATGACACCAGATAGTGCTCAAGTAATGAAGGCCATGCAAGAGGGACCTGCACAATGAATGGAGAGATCAACGCTCACTCCACATGGGAGTGCTTCCCTAAACAACTCGTGGCTGAATTTGCTTGTTATCAAAATAGAGCATTTATTTCTGGCTTTTTCTCTTCCCTCGGGATGCCCTCACCATCTGAGAAGTCTCCCCATCCTTCCAAGCTTTACTTGGGAGCTAAGCATCTCTCTGCATTAGAAAGGGATTTTTATGTCTTTTGTCACATTGTACTGGGTCCCTGGGATTGTAGTCCTATGTGTCCTGTGACCTCTGAAGTAACACCACTGATCTCGGGACATGAATGATTGTAGGCCTTGGAGCAAAGACTGCAATACCTCTTCCAATGAACACATGAAAGAAAACACTGTTGCTCATGTCTCGTGTCTAGCAAGAGCATTCAGCACGATGCTCAAAAACTAGCAGGTGAATCTTTAACTCCAGTCTCACTGCCGTGGAGGCTGCTTGAGTATGGGAGTATGTATGTGCATTTCTCTGCTTCATTTCCACCAGTCATGCCTCTCCACTTTCATATAATTATCAGGCAGATGCTCTCCTCACCAGGACAGTGTGTGTACTCATCATCTAGTCCTTTATCTTCATATGTCACCCTTAGAAAAAACAAATCTGCCTCCAGACTTCATTGCTACCAGCTCCGTCTCGTCTCAATTTCCACTTTCTTGCTGCAGATCCTCCCTGCTGACTTCCCTATGGAAACTGCACCCCTGCCTTTTCAACCTCTCTTTTACCTCCTCCTTTTACCAAAATCTCATAACTTATAGATTTGCTTTTTTCACAAGGACAAGAGGGAACTTGGACAAGGTCCATGTTTCTCAAACCATATTCTCTAGAATACCAGTCTTTCTGATACAGTGAAAACAGTAGATGTGTAGTACATATTTGTTGAATGAATGGAAATACATAAACCATGATCCTCTGATGTATTAATAAGCAGTATGAAACCCCAAGATTACATCATATGCAACAATAAACAGGCTCATTTAACCATGGAATTCTTGTTTTGCATGTTGCCTAGGCACCCCTCACAAAATATATATTAGACTTAATTTAATGATTACCAAATTTCCTTCTGGTTATCAAATTTTGTGACAATGTCTCTTACACAGAGACCAACCTCTCACTCTCATCCATCTCAGAGAAAGAAAAGGAACCTTCAACTTGGTCTTCCCTAGCATCTGTCATTATGTCCTTTTTAAAAGTCCTACAATTATTAAAAGTATATATTTGGTCTTTGTTCTCCTATTCTTGGCATTCAGATCCTAAAGTCATGAGATTCTCAGGAGGGATAAGAGTATCTTTTTATGCAATGCCTGGTGGCTAAGATCTCCTGAACAACTTCAGAATGGGGTCTGATTTCCAGGAAGACCAAGTCATGTATTCTGGTCTGAATATAAAGTATCCCCCAAAGAATCACAGGTGCTAGAATCAGTCCCAGTGCAACAATGTTTAGAGGTGGGGTATTTGGTAATTTGGATTGTGTGTGCTCTAATCTCACTAATGGACTAATCTATTGACAGGTTCATAGCTGATGGCATTATTGGGAGGTGGTGGAAACTGTAGGATGTACAACCTAACTGAAGGGAGTAGGTCCTTGGAAGTATGTCCCTGGAGACTATATTCTGTCCTTGGTCTTTTTTCTCTGTCATTCTTTCCTGGCTGCCATGAGTTGAACTTCTACCATGTACTTCTGAAATGATGTTATGCCTCATCTCAGGCCCAAAGTAATGAAACCAGCCATCCATGGTCTGAAGTCATGAGCAAAAATAAATCTTGCTTCATTTAAATTGTTTATGTCAGGAATTTTGTTACAGTGATGAAAATCTGACTAATACAGCATGATTAGAGAATTAGATCTCTGAGCACCACCTCCACCTGTGCAGAGGAGAGAGGGGCTAGAGATTGAATTAAATACCAAAGGCCAAAAATTTACTAAATCTTTCCTACTTGAAGAAACCTCCATTTAGAAAAGCCCTAAGTCAAGGTTCAGAGATCTTCTGTGTGGGTGAACCCATCGAGGTGATTGGAGGTCCATCAGACGCCATGAGATGAACGGGAGTGAGAGTTTAATTGTTGTTTTCAGGACTTGTGACAGAGGCATTTTCAGGCTGTTCACTCAGTCTCCTCCCTCTTCTTCTAGGAACATGACTATCTCACATTTGCCAACCTCTTCCAGTGGACCTACAGCCAACAAAATGAGAGTAAAGTGACCAGCATCACTCTCCAGTCTGAAACATCCATAAACATCCTCCAAGATCTTTACCACTTGTGGTTGCTGGGATGGAGAAGAGCCTCTGAGTTATTAGAAGTCTGTATTTGAAGCCTGAGTCCTTAAACAGTATCACCTGCAAGAACACCTGTGTTGTCAGTTTTATAAGTGAAATATAAACTTTTGCTATGTGGACACTCAAATTATGTAGAAACTCATTCAGGGCCAGGACCAAGAAACATGAGTACTTGCCTTGAATATCAAAAATAAGTGTGTGTGTGGCAGGGAAGGGGCACCAAAAAAATTTTTTTTTCAGATATAAAAATAAATAAGAGGCAATATTTTAAAAATCCAAATCAATGTGAAAAAAATTCATCATGAACAGACTATCAATATTTTAAATACTACCAATATGACTATTTATTTGCTACAGCAACCATCTCTGAACTGCCAAGAGTTTTGTACCCTGCACATAGCAATAGATGAACTTTCCTTCTACTATGACCATGTCACAGCTCTGTTTAAGGGGTTACGCAAAAAGTCCAAGCTACTCATCCAGAGTCCTTCACTTTCAAACTCCAAACTATTTTCCTAATAAAATGAATTTGCTCTTTTTTAAAAAAAGTGGCATTCTTTATGTTCTTTTAAATAAATTGGTTTTGCTTCCATGTTCATGTTTGTGTTTAAACTGCTTCCCAAGCCAAGAATTTCATCCTTTATCTTCATCATCTGAAACTCTTATGAATCAAGGTCCTGAAACTCTTATGAATCAAGGTCCAACTACTTCCTCTGTACAACTTCACATGATCTATTCTCCATACATTTAGAAATTTCCTGGGAAAGTTCTCTTTCTTGTTTTATGCTTTTTGATATGATTTAATCCAAGAATTTCTATGTATGGTTTTAGGTCTCAGTATCCTCTATCCACCAAAGCTGTATGCATTGTCAAGCAGAAACTCTATATTATTGCTCTTTTTATCCCTCTGTAAAGAGGAGCCCATAGATATGGGCATTTACTGACCTGATGTTATTGCTGTCTGATTAGAAATTACTGTATTTGGTTCTTAAACATGTTAATTTTCCTTTGGTTGACCATGGTACTTATAGCCTAAGAACCAGGCAAGTCAAGGCTAAATATGATTGTGGCATTGATTGACATGTCTTCCCCATTCTCAAGGACAGTATGGACCATGGGTCCGGGGAGGATCTTTCTGCCTTTGCTTAGGTTGTTGACTTTGGCTCTATCCTGTCCATACTGAAATGTATTTTTCTCCAGAACTCTGTCTACTGGCCAAAGAAAGAGTGCTGATCTGAAAATGATTAACTACTACAGGCAGGACTGGAGAGCTTTCCCAAGTGTAGATAAAGACAGAGAAAAGTACAACTAACACTTCCCCTAATCCAGCATCAACATCAGCTCATATACTTTTGAAGTGGAAATAGATGCAGTAGAAGGGGGTGAAAGGCTTACTGCTCTGTACATTTTCCTTTGCACATAAATAATTTCAGCTTCCTATAAACAAAGTCAAAAAACCCATCGTTCTCCAGGTGCTGACTTGTTCTCTTTCCCCTTCAGCAGGGAGGAAAACTTGCAATCAATTTTCTAGAAAGTGACCTGTTAGGGTCATTTGGACTTCTGGTCCCCTAAGTTCAAGGCTGCTTCCTGTTCTTTCCATGGTCAAATAAGCTTAAATTCATTCATTCATTCTCTCTCTCTCTCCCTCTCTCTCTCTCTCTCTCTCTCTCTCTCTCTCTCTCTCTCTCTCTCTCTCTCTCTCTCTCTCAGCAGAGTCTGCACAATAAGCAAGGATTGCTTTGGCCCAAAAGCACATTTGAAATGTAGATAGAGCCCTACTGACAAGGGATCCCTGTGTGTCTTTAAGACTGAGCATGGAGCTGGGGCAGCTCCTCCTTTCAACAATGACAGTGCAGGGTTAGGAAGAAATGAATGAACTAAGTGTGGTGTGAGTCCAGGGTACAGGACACCTACCCATGTCTCAACAGGTGTAACCCTAAGAATGGCCATGTGACTACCTTGACAGACACCATGCAGGAAGAGTTGCTTCCAGATAAAACATGGACCTCAGAGCCATCAGAGGCCTCACTGCTGCACCAACAGCTTCACAACAGCATCCATAAGGATTTCCAGGATGACGATATGGTACTTTCTCTCTCAGTAAATACATACATGCAAACTAAGGACTTTATCCTTGGTTCCCTCAGGGTCCTCAAGACCTGTGCAGATCAGAATACATTCTAAATTCAAAAATCCACATTCCGAAATTCTAAATGGAAGTTTAGATCCCCCTTGATTTCTTAAATTTGATTCCTTACCAATCAAAAACCTGTGCACATCACTCCTTAAAGTCTTCTTTGAGATGTCCCTGGTCAGCTAATTGACTCCTTTCTGATTGTTCCCAGAGTTTTTCTAGATACATGAAATAATACTAATTCCTCAAAATATGATTTCTAAGTTCTTCATTCTTAACTCCTATTCTCTCACACATTTTCCCCTGAGATGCTTCCTTTTAAAACTCTAAATAGGCTCTTGACTTAATGTCTAGATTTCTATCAAACTTCCCCTAAAATGACATCCAGAAGGACATTCCTTTGATACTTCTTATATAGAGGAGCTTTAGAAAAATGGATGATCTAAGAATATTCCTATTAAATCTCTAGGGAGGGATGTATGAAGAAAACTGGACACCAAAGTAAAGGAACAAGCACCACTAATATCAGAAGGACAAAGGGAGACTGGAACAAAAACACACATTCACAAGGAGAAAGAACATTCTTGGGGACTTCTTGCCCCATAAACAAGACATTGTGACCATTTAATTGAAGAATTTTTTTTTTCTGAGAATTTCTATTGAATGGCCAGCCTGTGCTCCAGACAAGACAGAGGCTCAGCAATTCTCAGTCTAGCTGCAAAGCCCAAGGCTGAAGTCTCATTGGTTTGAGCAGCTCTGAGCCTTCCACCAATTCCAGAAAAGTAGCAGGGAATTTCACAGTGCTCCGGAGGTAATTGCCAGTTATTGCTCTACTGGTTCCAATTTTAGCAGCAAATGAGCAATGTATAATGTATCAAGCTTATTAAAAAATAAAAAATGAAGAATAAAAGTGCTCACAAGGGGAATGAAAAATTTGCAAAGTTTTACAAGATACAGTCTTTACCAAAGCTGACATCTGACAGCCGCCAGGCCCTGCAAGGAGCTGATATCTCTATGACACTGTCACAGGATGGGAGCTCAGGGCGGCTCCGTGCAAACCTCTGAATGGCGCAGGGCTGATTACTGCCTTCCTCACTGAGGGAGACTAACTGGAACTGTCAAGTCCCCAAACCTTTCAGGGAAATCTAGTTAGAAGTAAGCTCAGCCTTTCTTTAGAAGAGAGATAAGGCAAATGTTTTGTTTTTCAAGAAGGAAAAGGAAATGCTCATTCAGATTTTTAAGACCTGCTGGGTTAGCATAAGATGCCATCCTTGAGTTTCAAAGAGAAGTCACCTCCTGCCGCCATCACCTCCATCCCTACCACCTCTCCACCTTATTATCTTGAAATAAAACTGTGTCATTATCCTCATAAATCACCCCCCCCCATTCTACTCCATCCTGCATCCTAGTGTGCCAAATTCCTGTCCCTCAAGCTTCTTGATAATGGTGCTACTTAAACTCATTGGGAGGCACCTGGCTGATTTGCAAATAATGTACAAACATTTCAATCTGGAATTCCCAGTTGTTTCAATTGGTCCCACTCCACCTACCTCTCCAGCATTATCACCCACCTCTCTCCAGCTTATGACCTTCATTTCTGCTGATCCGAAAACCCATGGCTACCAGGGACAGATTGAAACTTCTTGTCTCCTTACTAGTCCCTGTCTGCCTGCAGTTCATGCTACCTCTGTTCCACTCCAGGAAACCTTCTATCAATGTTTTTCCTACCACATAGTTCACAGTGTGGGGATCAAAACATGTGCAGGGAAATGCATAACCTGTCCTTTTTTAAAGAGGTGTCACATTGTACAGTAAGTCCTTGTCACTTACACAGATATTTCTCAGCAACTCAGAGACAGCACAATGGACATAGTGCAAGATACCTGGACTGATGTTCAACTGGGAATGTGTTCTTCAGAAAACAGGAATGAGTGCTTGGATTTGCCAGTCTCCTCCCAAAGCCCCACACTCCGCAGGGCCCCTTGCAGTGGAAACATCTTGCCTTATATCTCTGTAGACCTGAGTAGAGAGTTTTTGTAGGCTGATGTCAGACTATATAAGAACCTGTTGACATGTGGACAGCCTTGGTTTGAATGTGTCCCCAAAGTTCATGTGTTAGAAACTTAAACCTCAAATTCACATGGTAAGGGTATTTGAAGGTAGGACCTTTGGGATTGGATAAGGTAAGGCCAGGATGATGGTGTTAGTAGATTATCAGAAGAAGAAAAAGAGAAGCCTGAGTTAGCAAGCTTGCACTGTCTCACCATGTGATGTGCTCTGTCACTTCATGATTCAGCACAAGACCCTTGCCAGATGCCCAGCAGGACCATACTCTTGCACTTCCCAGCTCCCAGAGTCCTGCCTTAAATAAACCTTTATTCTTTATGAATTATCCAGTCTCAGGTCCTTTGTTGTGACAATAGAACTTTGTTATGGACCAAGACATGGAGTTTAAGACCTAACTTCTGCATAAAACATTTATTTTATTTCTTACAAAATAAATATTTTGTTTCACAAAACAATGAAAACTAGAACAATATTTAACAGATGGTGCTGGGACAATCATATAATTAAGAAATGAAGTTCCATTGGCACCTCAAACCACACACAGAAGTCAATTCCAGTGTGTTAGGAGTTAAATGTGTATATAAATGTGATATTAATATAAGAACTTTAAAAGAGAGACAGATATGCAGACATTCCTAGAGAGGTGTTTTCTAAGCATAAATGCCAATGCTCATATTATGAAGTAAGAGATGCTTTTGGCTTCATTATATTTCCTTCTTCTCATGTCCTTTCCACAATCTCAAGCAAAATAACCAAAGGAGGATGAAAATCTGAGAAACCCTCCTTCAACACTAAACAGGAGAGAAGAGTGACATCCATATTCTGCTTCCAGATACTCTGTTTGAATATAACCTGGATGGAATTAGGTTAAGAGATGATCTTGAGGTGTGTGGTGAATGGTAAGTAGGGGCTACATTGGAGTCTCAATCTCCCTGCATCTAGCGAGGGTTAGAGCATAAGGAAAAGTCATGGAGCGAACAGAGATCCAGAGTTCTCAATGGCAGCAATGCTTGTCCCCAGCAGGAAATCCTCAAGACCCTGAGAATTCTCCCAGAAAGAGCAGAGCACAGCATAGCCAGTAGGTCAGACCCAGGCAAACAGCACAGCCAGAGAGAGGGCGCAGCTGACCCAAATTAAACACACAAACAATAAACTCCCAACAAACAAGAGCATGTGCAGTCAGAAAGCAACCATCCAACCCAGCTGATTCACAAAAAATGAGCAGGGTTCGGGAGGCTACCCAGAAATATTTCCCCATGGGTGTGTGCTGAGATCCAACTTCTCTTCCCCTCCTGGCAGTGGCTGAATCACTTAATTAGAATGGATTTTTTCATTAGCTGAACCTCCTGTTTATCTGAAGTAAATCACACACTCTACTTTTTAAGCAAATTAAAAGCCTGAATAAAACCTTGAATAGTCAAGCATGAGTCAACAGATAACAATTGACCTAAGTTCTAGAAAGAGAAGCCGCAAGATTAGAGGAAAGGAAAAAAATCCTAAATAGGAAGAGACAGCAAAGGTATGTTTTGGAGGAAAAATAGAACAAACAAAACCCGAGGTACGTTTTTAATAAGACTAGTCCAAAATTCACAAAATCACAAAGGGAGCTGTATAAATACAAAGATAAAATTGGAAATTCTAACCATAAGGACAGCCTAAGAGATAGGTAGAAAAGAAAAGGGGACAGGTGAAATCATGAAAAGAAACTCACAATACAAAAGTAGATGAACCATCAATATGAAAGGCAAACTTGAAAGCATTTTCTCCTAGGTTGCAGAGGAAAGCTATAAGGAGATGAAGACAGCAAAGAAGAAGGGCAGATGGATTAGAGAGTGCAGCTTCATGATGCAGATAATTTGAAGTTCTGGAAAAAAAACATCGAAAGTCCTTGGATCCACAAACGGAAAATGTTCAACATTTACAAAATTATTTGATTATGCGATGTGTGCTATTAAATATTTCGAATTTTTTTTTTTTTTTTTTTTTTTTGATGCTGCGGGTTTAAACCAGGGGCACTCTACCACTGAACTACACACCCTTCTTTATATTTTGAGACAGCTTCACTAAGTTATTTAGGGCCTTGCTAAATTACTGAGACTGGCCTTGAACTTGTGGTCCTCTTGCTTTAAACTCCTGAGTAACTGGGATTATAGGCATGCACTACTGTGTCTGGGTAAAAATGTTTTGGATTTTAAGAATAAAGGAAGAATCCTACACATTACCTGAGAACAAAACAAAATAAATTGTCTACAGTCTTTACTTCACACCACCAAAAACAATAAGATCAGGAATCAGATAATCAGACTGCACAATTTTGAAAGAAAACACCTATGACTCAGGAAACCTACAGTTTACAAAATTTCATTTGCAAGAGAAGATTTTTAAAAACAATTGGATGTATAAAATTTTTTCTTTCTTTCTTTTTCTTTTTCTTTTTTTTTCTTTTTTTTCTTTTTTTTTTTCAGAATTGGCAAAGGAACCTAGGGCCTCCCACACAGTAGGCAAGTGTTCTACCACTGAGCTATAATCTCAGCACTCCCAAAGAATCTTAATGAAATGTTAAAGATATTACCTAAAGTATGTGAATCCTCAAAAAATAAAATGCCAAAACTTTATGTAAAATTTTAAACAAAGAATAATAATTTTTTTAAAAAATCAATGAATGCAAATAGATGATTAAAAGTGAAAAGCAGATTCAGATAGTGGTTACCACAGAGAAGCAGGAAAGAGGACAGAGTCTAGGAGGGACAGGAGGAGGCTCACCTATAACTCTATCAGTTTATTTCTTTACACAAAAACTCTAGCTACAGTTGCGTCTGAAACCAATATGACCCAAATATCAAGTCATACATGATAGATTGTCTGAATCATTTGTATTCTTGAGGCATTATGTATATTTTTGTTTTTAAAAAAACTGAATAATAGGAGAATAAAAGTCTTGATCATCAAATAAGCTGAAGGTGAAAGTCTAAATCATTGCCACAAAAATTTCAGAAACTGTCAATGTGAAAAATTAGCCCAGGAAAAAATTCCAGCATTACTTAAAAGTAGTAACAAAGTCCCAGGAGGTGTCATATAATGGTTTAATACTTGAGGAATAATAACAGTCTGTGTTCAGATTGTGCCTCTACCACTTAAAGGCTGTGTGACTTTAGGTACATGACAATGCCTTTCTGAATCAAAATCACTCTCTTTGTGACTTAATGATATGTGTCTCAGGGGGTGATTGTAACAATTATGTAAATCAATGAATACAAATTTCGAATACAGTTGTGTTAAACAATGAATACAAATTACATCCACGAAAGAAAGTGAAATGGTGAAATGAACCCATCACATCAGTACAGGTATTAAGAAAAAAAAAAAAAAAGAAAGAAAGAAAGAAAAGAAAAAGCCAGCAATATGCTGTTTTGCAGAGACACACCTGCAACAAAGCATCTCTGAAAAGTTTTGTAAAGTAAAATGAAGAATGAAGAAGTTGGATAAGCAATAAATAATTGAGTAGAAAAAAGAATGAAAAGAAAGAAGGAAAGAAGAAAGAGGGAGGGAGGGAGAAAGGAAGGGAGAGAAGGAGGAAGAGAGGAAAAAAGAAAGAGAAAGGAAGTCAGGAAGAAAGAAAAAGACAAAGAAAGGGAAAAGAAAGACCAAGTGGAATATGTGCCTCAGGATACAACAGGTCTCATTATTCTCCACATTTGAGCATCTTTTTGCCATGAATGTCATCTGGTCTTTTAAATAAGGTATTTGTCAAGCACACACAAAAAAAGAAAGACCAAGCAGAATTTAAGATCAAATGCACTAAATAAGAAAGTCAAGTCGTCTTGCTTAAGGCCAATTTAACTCTATTAGTAAATTTAACTCTATTAGTAAATAAAGTAGATAAGTATCATTAAATAATTAAACATTATAAATCGATTTTATTCAAATTATAACTGTAATACAGGTGCCTAATACAGACTCTGGTTTGGAACTAAAAGTATTTAGTACTTCAGGAAAAACTACAAACGTTTTCTTCTTTTAAACGAGAAACAAAAATGTGAGACATTAAAGTGACCTTCCTCAAATTCACACACTGAGGAAAGATGCAGGTACAAAAGATACACTGAGGGACAAGAATTGAATTGCTTCCATCTCCCTCGTTGCTGTTTATAACACATTTCAGGCAGAGGTTCCCATTCCTTAATGCATAATAGAATCATCTTGGGAGATTTTAAAAGATGCACTAATGGCTTGGGGCCCACATTAGCCCAATAAAATTCAAGTCTCTAAGACTTGAATACAAACCAATACACTGGCATTTACAAGCTTTCCAGGTAATTGAAATAAGCAGCCAGCACCAAGACCCACTGCCCTGGTGCAAGGAAAGCTCAAGCTTTGAGTGTGACTATGTATTTTTCTCTATCACCACCAAGTCGTCTCCCCTCCTAGGTGGTAACACAAGACTACTTTTTTCTTTCCTTCTGCTGCTGATTTTCCTAAAAGCATTCACCCTGAGATACTGCCAGACCAGAACCATTCCTAAACGCATTGGCGACATTCTATCAGACATGCCGCCAGGCTGGAGACACAGGAATTTCAACAGGAATACCAAAATACCATACCAAATGGCATCGAATTCACTTACACAAGCATCGAAAAGACAGAGCTGTGCATTTTGCCAGTGCCAAAGTCCCAATCACAAGGGTGCAGAGAGAAGGCACAAGGGGCAGAGGGAGGATGTGGCGACTCTGGTCTGGGAAATGCTGAAGGCTGCAACCTCAGAAGTGGTCAGTGGTGATGGGCTCCCACGGGGCCAGGGAGCTCAGCTGGAAGGAAAACCCACAGCTGACGAAGTCATGCTGGAGACATCCCTTTTAGACATCCCTTCTAGTGAGTCCTCCAAGCGAACACCACTGTTTGTACCTTTTCAAAATACCCTAAAACAAATGACAGGTTGGACTCTGTCCTTTCTTTCTTCTCCCCATCACCTTTACCACTGTCTTTTCTGGAATAACAGAGTAGTAACATTGGTTCTGTCTCTAGTCAAAAGGAGCTCCAGCAGTCTGCACCAGTTTATTGAGCTCCTTCCATGTGCCAGGAGATGAGTCAGACACGACTTGGCTGGGACAAGTCAAGAGAGGCAGGGTTAAACGTGTCTGCTGTGCACAGACACCCTGGTCCATTCTGCAAACATTTAACATCCTGTCACCAGTGTGGCAGCCAGGGCACACATGAGGGACAGAGAGTGGAGGGGGACAGTAACCCTATCCAATTCCTGACATTGCAGCCCCCTCCCTCCTGGCTCTGATCTGCATTACATCCTGGGATTGAATGGCCCTATAAAAATGTCCAGCGTGAAAGACAGATTCAAAAACCCAAGAAACATTATCCTGATGGAAGTTCTTTAACATCTTCCACCCTCTGTCTTCTGGCCCTGCCCCCAGACCCTACTATGCCCACCCCCACTCCCAGTCCTGGCCAGGCAGAGAATTTATGGGCTGCAAGTCCTGTTTTTCTACATTGATGGAAATCACTGGCAAACATTTCCACTGGGCCAAACTCCATCCAAAGAGTCAAATATCAAGGCATCCAGCTGAGCTCCAGGAGTCTGCCTTTATGAAGCCAATCAGTATGCCCTGTGACTGTAAACCATCTTGTATATACTATGACAGGCAGCATTTGAGTTCATAAAAAGATGATTTTTGCCTAACTTTGGTTACCTGAAAGGTCCTAGTTTTGTTTTTGTTTTTTTTTTTTTTTTTTTCCTTTTTTTTTTAACAGGGGGATTGTGTATCAGATGCAAAACCCACAGTCAGAGAAGCCAAGCCAAGTCAGCCAGCTGTTGCTCAATCACTTTGTTGGGGTAAAGGCACAAAATCAGACCTAAAGGAACCTTAAACAAGATTCCATAGATTCTCAGGGGTACACCAAAAGATGGAAAATTATTTATCTGTTATCCCATATGCTGCCGATTGAAGAAGAAGGAAAGGAATCATTTTCTTCTCCCCAGAACCTACTTCTTCCAGAGACACATGGATTCCATTTGGAAATAAGGGAAGTTAGAGGTCTCTCAACCCTGGGGACAGCCAGTCACATCTTTTCACGTTGGTTCTAGTATTGAAGGAAAATGAACTTGGGGCACTAGAGGAGCAAAGAGATTTAGAAGGGACTACTTGCTACAGAAAGGGGAGGACCAATGCTCTGCTCCTACAGTTACCTGAGGGTTGGTTCCAATGTTTCATTTCACTCAAGTCATCATACATATGGGTCTTAAGTCATTCAGGACCAGGGGAACTGGAGTAGGATTCTTGTGGGTAATCTAGGAGAAGGAACATAAGCAATCTAAGATGTCATTTGTGCTGCTACTTTGTGATGCTGATTTCCCAGGTACCTGTGCGTGTGTTGGGGGTGGGGGTTTCTGTTGTTCTTGTCTCTGTAGCAGTTTTGGGTTGGAAATGCAGCAGGTTGCCTTCTGACACACTTAAGAATTACTAAGTGGATGGAATCCAGAAGATAGAGAAGTCCAGCAAAGCCTCAAGCCTGCCCAATGGACACAGGTTCCCAATGTCAGATTGAAGGCTGCTATTCTCTTTCTGGCTATGGAATTTTTTTGCCAGAGGAGAACATGGCTGCAGTTTTTTCCTTTCTGCACTGTCTCTTTTTCTTCTTTCTTTCCTTTTTTTTTTTTTTTTTTTCCTCCTTACTTTTTTGAGCCAGGGTCAAGCTATTTTGCCCAGGCTGTCCTTGAACCCCTCCTGCCTTTGTCTCTCAAGTAGCTGGGACTACAGGAACATGCCACTTTGCCCAGCACTCTGCACCTTTTCAATGCTATCAAGTAGATGTGAGGGGGCCACTTAAAAATCACAAAATTGCAACTATGAGCACTGGTTCCAGGCACAAAGCTTGTCTTAATTATTGTTGAAAGAGGGATCAATTTACTATTACATAATGAAACACTGGATTAGTCCCATTAGTCCCAAAGGCTGAATTACTTCTTCTTTTTAGGAAGCTGAAGAGCTTAGACAACTTTTAGGAAGTTTTTACTCTTAATCCAAGAAAGTAATTTTGCTTCCATCAGCAGTACCTCATGACATGGGTTAATGATATTTATGATAGTTTTTCTATATACTGAACTTTCTTCTGACTGGTCACAGAAACATGCATTTTTACTCCTTGCATAGAAGATAACAGAACTGAAATATCTTGAAGCAATTTGAAGGCAAGTTCTCAAAATGTTCAGGATCTTTTGGACACAGATGTATATTTCAGGGGCAATTATCCAATCTAAGAATACTTTAACATTTGATTCTAATTAATTTATAATTATTTTTATTACTTATAGCTTTGGACATGTTTCATGTTCAAAATATTATGTTTGCTTCTTTGTTTCTTCTATTGGTGTAACCAAATTTATTTTCATTTTATACTATTCTCCTCTAGTTTAGAGGTTATTTATTTATTTATTTATTGACATGCTGGAGATTGAACTGATTGGGGGGGTGGGGCACTCTACCACTGAGCCACATCCCCAGCTCTTTTTATTTTTTTTATTTTGAAACAGAATCTCACTAAGTTGATGAGGTTGGTTTTGAACTTGCAATCCTCTTGCCTCATCATCCCAAATTAGCAGGGATTACAGGTGTGCACCACTACACCAGGCCAAGGTTATTTTATTCTCAAAATAGTTATGTTTAAGGGGTTTGGGGTGGGCATGGCAATTAACTTAAGAAAATCAAATGCCATTTTGCAATCCTTCTATCAAAACAAAGATTTAAAACATTCTAACGGTGGCCTCTGCTCCACCTTGCACTCAATCTAACCTTAGCACTAGTAAAGATGGTATTAATTCAACTCATGTGTTACCACTTACTAATTTTGTGGACACTGCACATTTAGATGTATGAACATGTTTTCCAGTTTCTTGGTTCAGTGTTACTTTTATCACATCATGTTTACCCTCTGGATTCAGTTTTTCTTACAATAGCATGTCATTTAGTAATTGCTTTAGTGAAGGTCTATGTGCAGTTAATTCTCTTCCTTTATGTGAAAAATCTTCAGGTTCTGCCCTCTGGAAGTCTTATTAAATGAATCTTGGGCTTATTCAGTCTAGTCTCTGTGTCCCCATCTCTTTATCTCCTTGGATAAGTTTCTCAAATCTTTTCATTATTAATATTTTCAGCCTCCCCCCTCCCTTGCTGTTTGGTAAGTTTATCATTTAACTTTTCATTCTTACTAGGTTTTCCTGCTACTTCAATCTACAATGTATCCTTATCTATCAAGTATTTAATCTCAACATTCCATATTTTTCATTTCACATTCCACTCAGTTCCTTTAAGATCTCTTTTTCACTGTCCTGATTTTTCAGCATGAGTTTTGTATTCTATTTCTTTAGTACAAGCATGTGAGTGTCTTTGTAAGAGTTACATTTCTGATGTCTGTATTGGGGTTTTCTGTGTCTACTGATTGTCCCTCATGGTCGGTTTCTTTCCTCATGTGATTGAAATTTCTAATTGTGCACTCATCCTTGACTCTGGTGGGTCATTCTTGGGAAGTCTCCTGAGAACAAAATTGTGAAAAATCACACAGAGCAGTTTTCGTTTCCCTTCTTCCAATGATACCAAGGGTTTCAGTGGCCCTGAGACCAGTTCTGCATTGATTTCTCACACTGCACAGGAAGCAGGAACTCTGGCCACATGAAAACATACAGCTCACGTCTTGGGTTTTAATTCTGTGGGGGTGATGTTTTTGTTTGTTTAGTCCACAAGTTTACAGCAAAGGCAATTTTCCTTGCAACTTTTTCTGTACCTGGGAAGGGGAGTTTTCTAATCTATGAAGTCAAGGAACATGGGGTTTGGGAATTGGGTTTGGGAAGGCATTGGCAAGGCATTTGGCTTTTTGTAGAGAACCTAGTTTTGTCTCTGAGAACAAATGCAAGTTATTGCTAAATCCTATAATCCCAGCAGCCTTCAGCCCTCAGGTTCTTTCTCATGCTCATCCTGTGAGCTCCTGTATCCTCAGCCTCCACCTACTTTCCTGGCAAATCACCTTTCTTTGAACTTGGGGTGTTAGTGGTTGTTTTTGTGTTGGTGGATGTTATACTTTATGAAGCATTCCTATGTGTTTATTGTCAGTAAGTAGAAGTAGGAGGGAAGCAGATAGCTTCTTTCCCTAGCTCAGTCCAACCCATTGCTGGAAATGTTTCTGAGATAATAAAAGGTCTTAATTATGAGGCTATCTTGGTACCACATCACTCAGGCAGAGAGGATTAGCACCCAACAGCTGTATGCATTACTGTGAGACAAGACTGACATACAACATGGTGTGAAATGGCAATCAGATACCCAGAGCCTGAATGAATCAGGTGATTCACTGCTGGTGTCCTCAGGCCATGCCCCACCAGTCCTTCCATTTTGCTTATATAACCAGTAACAATTTTAAAGATGTTCATTTTTCACAACTATCAATATCTAAAACTTCTATGCAAGAGACCAAGCCTGGAAGTAATATTCTGATGTAACTTCAACCCCTGGAGAAAGGACCTAGAAAGAAAAAAGGTAACACAGAATGGAAGAGCACAACCAAAGAATCTCAAAACTATGTCCTCTTTGGAGCTAGCTTATCATTAGCACTGGCTGTAACCTCCCTGTTTTGACATTCTCTGTGCATTTCCATCTAAAGTGGGTCTTTAGCCATTCCACACTCCACCCACCTTCCTGCTCACATGAGCTTTGTCCTAGATGTGTAGGCTGGAAAATCTATTTTGGGAGACGTCATTAATCCCACTTGGAAAGTGGCATAATGCAGAAGATAAGAGTTAGCAGGTTAATAAACAGTTATTCTAACCTCCCTAAATCCTCTTATAGCTCAAAAGTGATAAGATCTTCAAGAATTAGTGACATTCAGATATTCTCACCACATTTGAGAACCTCCAGCTGTTACCCAGGGATGCACAGTAAACGAATGATCTTAGGACCTGGAACATATAAATCAGGGTCGGAGCTACTATTAGACACAACATCTCATCTCTGTGATATTTAAATTTCTCTCCCAAGTGGCTGGTTGCTTCCTGCTCCAGCCAACTGTTCCAAAAATCATTGCTTTTTGCCTGAAAATGATAAGAACATCTGATGCTTAGTTCTAGTACACTCTTTTATGATAAAGATAATATCATATTATAAATGACTTTGGAAACAAGAAAAAGAAATCATCATTCATCTATAATTCTAGCATGCTAGCATTATGCTATATTCCTATCAGTCTTTTTTTTTTCCTTGTGGCTTTTATTTAAACATAGCTAAAATCATCACACCTATGTATTTTTCATATTTACAGGGATTTTATGTTACTAAGAAACCCAATCTCTCTCATCACAACAACTTTCTAATTAGGACAAGTAAAAAGCTTGACCATATTTTACAGAAGAGGAAACTGAGGCACAGGCATTTGACAGTGAATTGCTGAGGATTACAGAGAAAAGGGAAGCTGTGTTTTCAAGCCCTCTTCTTCGATGTTTGCACACCTGGGGAATCCACATGGGCTACTTCAGCCTACGCGAACTTCGGGTGATGAAAACCTGAGCCACAGAGAGAATTAATGGGAGAAAGCTGGGAGAAAGGGTGATTTTGAGAAGAAGTGATTATAGGCACAATTAGTGTGTGGCCTATCCAGAAGCAATAAAGTCAGTTTTCTTGTGAGACATGGTTCTGAGGGGAAATTCCAGAAGAAAAGTACCCCAAAAATACTTTGTGGAATGGGAATGGTAATATAAGTATATAACTTCTGCTGAATACTGCTTTGATGAATATCACTTATTTGGATCTACAAATTGTTTTATTTTGTTTTTATAACTCAATTTGCCCCTCTTAGTATTTTTTATTGTTCGGTTGATGTATTCTTTTAGCAAATGCTCTGCCCTCAAGATTATAGGAAGAAAATTTGCTCAGAGGACATCCAAGATGGTGTAAGTTATCAATTTGCTAACAGTAGTTTGTCCCTGGCTAATTGATAAACTTTCCTAACTTTGTTACAGGCCTGTGGTGTCTGAGGAGGGTGCTAATGCCCAGAGGACCAAAAAAGAGTGGGGGTGGTAATCCCCATCCTCACTGGATAGATGGATAGATGATAAATAGACACATGATAAACAAGTAGAGGAAAATGTTAAGAATAGTCTCTAGACAGTGGGTAGATGGGTGTTCATGTAAAGTTTTTAAGTTGCTGTATATTGAAAAGTTTCATAATAAAATAGTATTTTTAAACAACATGAAGACTATACAGGAAAATGCTTTTCTGAGTAACAAAATACTGCTAGATAGATCACTCCCCCCATCTCTCTTCATCTTACCTCTTGACATATCCTTTTTACCTCTGTGAATTATTTAGGGACATTTAACCAAATATGATCAGAATGTATTGAGATGAACCCATTTTTGAGAGGTCAAAACTGAGTTCTAAAGAAGAGAGATAATTGGTCCCAAATGGAGTCATCATAGGCAGGTTTGCAACAGAAGTTAGGCCTGGGGGTCTCTTATCTACCAGATTACAATGTAATAAATACTTTCCTTCCTAGCAGATGACAACTTGGATTTCTTTCTAAAGGGACCTTACTGGAAAGCATTGAAAACCGATGCATTTGGAAATTTCACATGGAGGTTTGAAAAAGTGAGGGTGCTAAGAATTACCCATGAAACAGGGCCCCAAGATGGCTAGCAGAGGAGATATTAGAGGTGCCACAGGGATTGGAGCTTGAGGCTGATAACAAAATTGAATTGGCTGTTATTGAACTTCTGGCTTCTGTTCACAGAGGCTGGGGTCCCCAGAGGAGGGGTCCTGGCTGTATTTTAATTTGCTAAGGTCATTTCGCCTGCCCGGTCTTCAGACCCAAGCTCTTATTTTACAGGATTAAGGAGATGGGAAATTCAACAGTTATTTTCTGAGTTTCTACCATGTGCGAGGCACTGTGCCAGAAACCACAGGAAAATAAAAAGTTGAGTAAAATAGACTCAAGTAGCTAAGCATCCTGTTAGACATGAAAAGAATAAGTTAAAATTTTATATGTTGAACTGGGAAAAAACAGATGACCCTGTTCCTCCATTAGATCCTGCTTATTTAACAGCCTAGTCCCCAATGGGCAGAAAAGGATTTTTTTTTGGAGGGGTATAGGTTGGAGATCAGGAGGTCCAACTCACTCTAGTAAATCTTTTACCCTTATATCCTGACTTCAGTCAAAATATTAAATACATGTGAGATTGCTTACCCTGACCTCCTAATTGCCAACCATTCCATTTTTAGCTATTTTTGGTTCTACCTAGCTTCTTCCTGTCCACATCTACCATGACCACTGCCCTCAGTTCCGTGATATTCCAGTAGCCCTCTTTCACATTCGGTTTCTCTTAGCATTTTAAAACTCTTTCTGTAGCCCAATGCCTCCGCTAAAGTTTCTTCCAAGGTCTCTTTCCTCCATCTTTAAACCTCAGTCTATCCAGGATTTCTCCTCTTCCTTCAAAGCAGATCATGCCAAGATTGCACTGCAGCATTGTGCCTCTATCTGATGAAAGGTTCCATTGGGAACTTACCATCTCCCTGCCCAGTTCTCTCTGTCCACCTGGAATCACGACTTCCCCCTACTCCTGCTTTACCATCTCTGTACTAACACACAGAAAACTCAGACTTTTTTTTTTTAATTCCTTTTTATTCTCCCAAACCAATCAGACACCAAAACCTGATCATCTTTCCTCTCCAGTCTTCCTGGCCCAGGTCTTCATTTACCTCTGGCCCAAAGCATTACAGTCATCTCCTTGATGAAGTGTCCACCTTTGGTACTTCCCTCCTCACACCCAACATCTACCCAAATGCTATAGATTGAATATTTGTATTCCTTTAAAATTCCAATGTGATGGTGTTAGGAGGTCAGGCCTTCAGAAGGTAATTAGTTTCAAAGGAGGTCGCAGAGTGCAGGAAGCGATGGGATTAGTGCCCTTTAAAGGCCACAAGAGTGCTTACTTCTGCTCTGCTCTCTCCACCATGTGAGAATACATCAAGACAGTGGTCTGAAAATAAGAAGAGTGCCCTTGTTGGACACAAATCACTGGTTTATTTCACTTAGCATGATATTCTCCAACTCCATCCATTTACTTGAAATGCCATAATTTTAATCCTCTTTGAGGTTGAATAATATTCCATTGTGTGTGTGTATATATATATATATGTGTGTGTGTGTGTGTGTGTGTATATATATATATATCACAGTTTCTTTATTCATTCATCTATTGAAGGTTCATTCATCTAGGTTGGTTCCACAATCTAGCTCTTGTGAATTGAGTTGCTATAAGCCAATCCCAAAAAACCAAAGGCCAAATGTTTTCTCTGTTAAGTGGATGATGATACATAACAGAGGCACAGGGGTTGGTAAGAGAAGAATAGAAGAACTTTGGATTGTGTAGGGGGAAATGAGAGGGGGAAGGGGTTATGAAAGATGGTAGAATGAGACAGATGTCATTACCCTATGTACATGTATGATTACATGAGTGGTGTGAATCTACATTGTGTACAACCATAGAAACAAAAAGGTTGTACACCACATTTGTGTACAGTCAAAATGCAGTCTGTACAACTAAAATTAAAAACAAAATTTCCCTAAAATTTTGAAACTAATCTCCACAATGAGGTTCCAATTTTTCTTTCACATTTTTTCTTGAATGTTCCTGATAGACAAAATATCTACTTCACTCAAATTAATCCTCTCACTAGCCCCCACCTACCCCCATTTTGCAACTGACCCTCCTGGAATTTCTTTCCAATGCCTGTTTACCTAATTTTTGCCATTAAAAAAAAATATATCATTACATTCAAGAAGCTTTTCCCCATATGCCCCAGCACACTTCTACTCTCTCAATTCTGAAATCCCCTGACACTTATGACTTGTACCCTCTACCTGGCATTGCACAGGCTTCCCTACCCTGAGATTCTTTCCTAATTCTTGCATAAATTCCAAACTCCAACACAATGTGGGGGAAAGTACTTTTAAGGGGCTCAGGAAAGTTGGATAAGATGCTTGAGATTAAAAAGAAATGAAATTCTCAGCCTCTATTTTGATTTCATAATTTTACAAATTGATAAGACATTGTAAGTGAAAATGCTCTGATAGATAAAAGCAGAGACATTTTTTGATGAAGGAGCCACAGAAACTCTGGACTCATGAATTTGAATCTATTTGATCCTAGTTCCAACTAAGGAGTTTTTGCTCTTTCTGTCTTTTCCAATCGCAGAGACTTGTGTCAGGGGGAGAAAAAAAGGAAAAATCATTTTAGTCCACAGTTTTCATCCTCTAGATCAAGAGGTTTTAACTCCTGCATTTGTCTAAAAGATTTCCGTGTAGCACAAGATCCTGCAAAAGGTTCGCAAGAAATCCACCAATAGAAGCTAAGAAGGGAGGAAGAGTGAACTGAAAATGGACTAGTTGTCAGAATGGCTACCAAATGCTCAGCAGGTTTAGAAGTCTCTAAAGTCTCCACTTTAAGTATTACCCTTCATTCCCTTCAATGTGGGGAGTAAACAGAGACTCCAGGTGGGTTGGGAAAGCTGAGAAATCTCCTTGGAAAGCATAATAGAAAAGCTCTACCCTGCTGAGGGTAGCATATTCACAGTATGTTCTCCAGGAAGCAGATAAAAGCCTCAGCCCTCACCAGATGGTGCCTAACTAGCAGCATCAGCATCACCTGGGAGCTCATTAGAGATGCAAATGCTCTGGCCTTACCTTAAGCCACTGTATCAACTTCTCTGGGACTAAGGCCCAGGAATTTTGTGTTTTAATGAGCTCTCCAGGTGATTTAGATACACACTGAGGTTTGAGAAGCACTGCCTTAGTAAATGGTGCTGGTTATATTAACAATAGCTATGTAACAAGGGACTCTAGATCTTAATAACGTAAGCTAGCAAACATAGATTATCTCACCCCACTGTGGAGGATTAAGAATCCTGGAGCGGTTCACGCGGGTAGTTGAGGTTCAGTCCATCCCTTGAGATGCCAGTGGAGTTGTCAGCTGGGGCTGCTGGAGCACAGAAGTTTAACTAGACTGGATGACCCACCTCTGGTTCACAGGCATGGCTGCCAGAAGGAGTTTATAGTTCCTTGCCATTTGGGCCTCTCCAGAGGGTTGTCCCAAAACACCACAGCTGATTTTCCCACTCCAAGTAGCCTGAGGCAGAAGCACACCCAAGACCCAAAGCATAGTCTTTTATAAACCAATTCTGAAAGTCAACATTGCATTACCTCTGCTATATTTTATTTGTTATAAGTGTGTCACTAGATTCAGTCCACACTTCAGAAAAGGAAGATGAAGTTTTACCTCTTGAAGAAAGGAGTAACAAATATAAATATGGATATATTTATATTATACATACTTATACAAAAATGCAATATTAATGATATGTAATAGTAAATATAATGATCATATTATATAATAATTTACATTATAAAACATCATATTATAAGGGATATGTACAGAGAGAGACATATCCTTAAAACCAACACAATAATGTTAGAGGTGTCCAGAAACCTTAAACAGCACATAGACTCTAGGCTTTCCATTCCATTTTAATGTTAATTAAAAGTGATCCCATGGGAGGCCAGGGGTGTAGCTAATGGTACAGTGTTTGCCTAGCATGTGCAAGACCCTGGGTTCAATCACTAGCACAACCACCACCACCAAAAAATTGAATTGATCACTGTGGGTGATCAAGAGACATTCTAAGAATAGTTCATTGTTTCTAGAGCAGGCAACTACTCTAAAGGATTTTTCTCTTTTTTTGCCAGTAAATTGATTGATGAGATTAATTACAATTTTCCTGTCCAGCACCAATGGTGGGACAGGTATTTGTTTGGTAGGATGGACTATCCAGCAGTCTATTAACTCTTTCAGTTATGGTTTCCATAAGTTCTGATTCTGGCCGCATGAGCTCTTACAAGTACTAGTCCTCTGAGCTACTATGGGTTCTCAGTTTCTAGTATGTTTATGGAGTTGTTTCCTAGCCACCTCACTGGAGAGAGACTGCCTTTCCCTCTACTTCCACGCTAATCAGCCTGTAGGTCTGAGGAAACCTTCAAAGCTTACTGCCTTTCTTAAGAAAGGAGAGAGTTGCACTCACGTGCGCTCACTAGTTTGTATTCATTCAGCCCAGTACAGAACACATACCGAACAGCACAATTTCAGTCTTGAAGGGAACCACAGAAATCACTGGATTTGACATTCTTTGAAAAAATCTCAGTCACAGAGAGATCAAGTGTCTTGTATAATCCAATTTATGACAAAGCCAACTCTAGATCCTTATGGAAAGTACTTTATTACCTTAATTAATATGATTGCCATCCTCATCAAGTTCAAGTGTGCACCAACTTTTATGTCTAAAGAATACCCTAAGAAAGCCAAGAAATTTTGATAACAGTTTTTGTTTTACATCTATAACAAAATATATATTTATACAAAATAACATATACAGATGCTCCTCAACTTTTGATGGGGTTACATCCTGACCCATCATAAGCTGTAAATACCATAAATTAAAATACATGTAATACACATAAACCACAGGGCATCACAGCTCACTTTAAATACTCAAGATACTTATACCAGTTACAGTTGAGCAAAATCATCTAATACCAAGCTCATTTTGTAACGAAGAGTTGCCTATCTCATGTACACACAGATGGGCATTTTATAGACCTGATTGGATATGAAAACTCAAAAATGGCCAAAAAAATGCCATAGAATCTCCTTGTTTTCCCATGTGATCGGTGGGGTCAGGGTGGGCTGAATGGACAATTGAGGCTCCCTGGCTCCTTAAGACTGCAGAGCCTGGCAAGAGAGGATGGGATCACAGGGCCACATACTGCAAGCAGGAGAAAATATCCAAATTCACAATTCAAACTATCGTTTCTCCTGAATGCATATGGCTTTTGCTCTATAGTAAAGTCAAAAAGTTGCAAATCAAACCATCATAATTCAGATACTATCCACATACATGCAGATATTCTGAGAAATCTTTTAATACACATACACACATACATACACATATATACGTGGTGAACAATTTCTCAAAATTGCTGTTGATCTAGAACCCAATCAAATGTACTTCCACAGAATACAAGTGAGAATTTGACACAACTTTTCCTAAGGGCAATCTTGAAGTATCTGTCCAGCGTCTTTAGAAAATGTAAGTACATTTTTAGTAAACCATTATCTTCTGGGAAATTATCCTAAGAAAATATAATCATGGGTGAGCATTAATGATTGAGGTACAAGGAATGCATTGCAGTTGGATATGTTAGAATGAAATGTTGGAATCTAGTTAAACGGTGGACAATAAAGTTTGCTCAAGTGACTTATGGCACATCCAGAAAAAAGAATAGTGCAAACTTTAAATTTTTCTTTTATAAATATTTAAAATCTATTTTAAAGACAGTGTTCCTATGGTGGCATTTTAAGATTGATTTAACCCAATCTGGAGGCTGGGTCCCTTGGCTTCTCTATCTATGTCACAGTGCTGAAGAAGGACTTGATCACACTTAATAAATGAGTAAATGAATGCATGACAGTTAGATTCCTAGCATGACACCAGATGTACCTGAATAACAAAGTTTTACCCGAGTAAGGGGAATTATAAAGATCATATCAATATAAACAATTATTTGCAAGTATGGTAATTATCTGAGCTTGAAATACCTCATGTTGTAAAAATAGGCATTGATTTTCCATTATTAGTGGAAAATCCACAAATAAAATCATTTGCGTAAAATATACAAAATATGCAAGCAACGTGTAGCTGACTGATGTCTAAATATCTAGAAAAACATTTTATTAGTAGATAAGATGAATATTTGAGACCATATCATACAGTGTATATTTAAAAATATCCTTATGCCTAACAATGTGTATGTTATTTTTTAAAAAATCAAAACATTCATAAAATTGGACATATTTTACCATTCAAGTGAATTTTTCAATTTTGTTGCTCCCACATCATAAAGATATGTAAACTCTATCTTAGTTTTGCCTGTACAATATTGATGGGAATGTAAATTCATATAATCATTTTGGAAATCAATTTATCAGTCTGTATCAAACATCCTTAGCCTTTGAAGTCATGATTTTATTTCTGGAAATGCATTATAAAAAACTCAATATTAAAATAAGCATTGCAAAGATCTCCATCAAAAGCACTGTTCATAAAAGCCCCATTTAGAAAGTATTCAAAAGGTGAAATAAGTAAAATATGATATATTCTTAAAAGGGAAATTAATAGTCATTATAATATTTATAAAAGACTTAACGACATAATTAGAAATGTTTATGCCACACTCATAAGTTATAAAGTCATTATGAAAAGTTGTACCTATGGCATTATTCAAATTAGGATAAAAATAATACACACACATCACTAGAGCGATACAAACTGTGATACACAGGAAAAATGCCTGGGAGCAAATACATTAAACTGATTGCAAAGGTTGTCACTTTTTGCACTTGCTACATTTTCTGAGTACAGTCAGTTGTGTAATAATGCCAATGTATGCACTTCTAAAGTTATTGTGCCATACAAAATTTTGCAAACTAAAAACAATAGGTTCTACGGGAAAAACAGGATTAAGGAATGACCCTTGACAACTCTTCCTTGGCGCAGTAAAAACAAAAAAGGAAAGAACCTAATAACAATGGGAGCAAAATTTTACACATGTTAAATGGTTTAACAAATCTATAACTACCACAATTACTATGACACTTCACTTTTGAAAAAGCCCTAAAGTTTTCCTGTAGAAGTGGAAACTGCAAGGGATTCAGCTTGTGAGTTACTATGAAGTGGTGGGAAGAAAATTTTTTAAAATTGCACTTTAGAAAATTATTTATACTTATTTAAAACACACCATACCTGGATGAGTGTGACTTGTAACACACACACAGTGAACTGAGGTTTCTGGCAGGTAGCTGAGTCATGTAGGTGTATTTTCCTGCGTGGCTGGGTTTAATTAGGTGCAGTTTTCTGCGTTCATCTAGTGTTTTCTTGTGGACCAACATGTGCAAGACAAATGCAAAATTCGCATTATGCTCCAATGGTTTCCTAATTCACAATTTCAAAACAAAACTGACATCTTCCTAAATAAATTTTATTACAAGCTCATAAAATAATACTTTTAAAGTTGCCCACATTCACTACACTATCCCAAAATGACTAGTCACATGAAAAAGAATTGGTGGGCAAAGAGTAGGCAAAACAAGCAATAGACCAACTAGATATTTAACAGTCCAAATAAATTATATTATATCAATATTTGGAGAATTTATCCTAAAAACATTTTTTTATGACAGGAATAACTACAGAACTGTTTTAATAAACTTTGTTCTATCAGATAAGTATTGGACTAAATGACCCCCAGGTCATTTCCAATGCTAATAATGAGATTTAATGATAGTGCACGTTTTACTTAATAATAAGGCACTTTATTTTTAGATAAGAATAAATAAGTTCAGTTCCCAAAAGGTGGAGATTCAGTACAAACTCCTTGATTTTCAAATAAAAATGTAATGAAAGTAAATTCAGTCACACCATTCTGAGACTTTATAGTTCTAATTTATTAAAAAAAAATGTTTAAAATGCAGCTGTCTTAAAAATAATGTGCTAATATGTAAAGTATCTCTTATTTCCACCATTTTTACAAGCATAATATTATTAAACACTTTAAATTATCTCTCCTAGTTTGGGAGGACACACATTTTTTTAAACTACTATCATGGCATTTCTGTGCCAATAAAGTACAACCCACAGACTCACACCTAAATGTCACCTGAGAACAGTGCGAAGTCTTCCTCTCGTTTTAAAATTGCCTTGAGTTAAATAAACAAATACAAAAAAAGGCCTTTCCTGGGGAACAGTTTGTCCAACTAAACACTTCCTTTTTTCCCTGATGGATGTTATAAAAGGGGAAACAACTCGTTTGGCAAAGTATAGTACATCATCACTCAAATCTGAGTTCAATAGTTCAAATTTCTAGAGGCCTTGGGGAGGAAGAAAAAGAACTTTCTGTTTTCAAGGAAAATGATTTTGCCTGAGCTTTCAAAACTGAACCAGCCTATTCTACAAAATTCTGATAACAGACACATATAAAAGTAAGATGTACAAGTCAATATATTTTAGTTGCTTAAAAATCCAATTGTTAATTTATTTTTTTAGAATTCCCTGTGTTGAAGGGCAATGATTTTCCTCAAACCTTTAAATCCCTGTTTGCATATTATGATAATAAGTATATATAATTAAGATGTCTAAATCAATATGCTCATAAATCTGTTTAAATGAACTATTAGTTATTTGCTTTTTTAAATAAATTCTAGGAGGAATAAAGCCAAAATACAATCAATCCATTTGTATAACTTGCTGAATGACCAAAGGGTTACACATAGAAAAAAGCATTTCATATCTGACAGATTTGTAAACATTTCATAATAATCACATTTTTACATTTGCATAGCACTGCTTTCTCATTGGTTATAGTACTTGATTAAGGGTTTTCTTGCTTCTTCCCATTGACAAATAATTATCAGTTAGAAACCATATTTGAAACACTGTTAACGTCTTTCCAAATGCCTTATTTTTAAACTAGCACTGTCATTCAGAGTAAGCCTGCTAGGTTCACACTGCTAATGTGGAAGTACCCTGCACGATTCATGACATCCAGCTATTTGTTAATTTTGTAGAGGTAGATCATTTAAATTCCTGTGACGACAGGACAGCAATTCATTTTCCAGAAATAGGGAGAAACACTCCTTTGTGAAAGACAGATCCAGTGAACAGAATGACGCCGGAAACAGAAAAGACTATAAATTGAGGATATGAGAAAATTCACTAAAACTTGGGACCACAGAGAGGGACGAAATTGGCGAGATGCGGAAGAGTCGGGCTACGCATTTCAACACCTGTGAATTTCAGGACTCATAAAAGTCTCCAGAGTTATCCCCTGAAAAGATCCAGGTTGACCACCAAGAAAACCTGGAACTGCTTTTAAACTGGCCCCCTTCGTGCTGGCCTCTTGGTGCTTCTCTGGGTTGGCTTGTGAAGCATTTAATCAGTGGTGCTTTCTCTTTTCTCTTCCCATCCTAATTTCCTACTTTCCCCTCTCCTGCAATTATGTGAAGTTTCTGGTCACGCAGGGAAACATTTAAAGTTCTGTCACACGTATGCAGAGGGTCACATGGAGGCTGGCTCTATTTTCTATCAGGATATTAGAGATGGAAATATTTCTTGCACTTATTTGTGTAAATTTAAGTCACCAGCTTTTTTCTTCTTCATTTCTCTGGGCTCCTCTTTCGGACTCCTTTGTATCCTCCAAATAAATCCTGCTTAATCTGTCACCATGTTGCTAAAGGCTCCCTTGTAGATTTCTGAGCAGACTAGAAGGACACTTATGGTGAAATGAATGAATTATTTGCAATGTTGGTCCTAAATCTAAAGAAACGCCATGGAGATCATTGTTGAACGTTACATAGAGCAACTCTTGCTTTAAACAGGGTTCAATTTGAAATATGCTACAAGTTCTTTCTCTGCAAGTTGCAGAGAAATAATCACTGTCAATTAGATGAGAAATTAAGCCCTACAACAGTGTACTTTTTGGCCACAAGCAACAGATTTGTGAGTCAGACAATAAAGAAATTGGTATGCTTTAGTTTTCTCAATCTCAAGGGTTTTCTGTTTGTTTTGTTTTTGATGCTTTCTCCTTATTACTAACATTTCCAGAGAAGAGAAAGAAAAATCTCAGAAGCAGGACAGAGTGCCTGAACTTTATCTGATATTTGATGCTCACAGGGAAGAAATAAGGATCCATGTTCTGATGGAAGAACATCCAACAGCCAAAGCTTCAAAGGAAAATTTCAAATTTTGTGAGAGAAAACATAAAGTATTTAAATTTCTTCATTCTCATGGAATTTTCAATCAAGTATTCAAATAAAAAAGGTTGAAGCAAGTTTGATTTTCTTTTCACACTTGACCTGGAGTTTTGAATAGGCTGGCATAGTACTACCTTGGAAAGGAGCCACTACTCTTTTACCAAAATGCTCGAGAAAATTAAACAGGCATATCAGATGCCTGGGTTCAATAACTAATGCAGAAAACCATCAGCATCCATCCAAAGAGCACAATCAGCAATTGAGAGAGAGAGAGAGAGAGAGAGAGAGAGAGAGAGAGAGAGAGAGAGAGAGAGAGAGAGAGAAAAGAGAGAGACCTAGCTAAAACTCTCTGATAAAGAAACTGTTGAGTAAACCATGCATAAGTAACCGCATAGGGGCTGCAGAAATCAGGAAACAACACATTAAACACATTTTAAGCACTCCTTCATCTTGGGAAGTTTTATTTGCATGGATGACTAGCCATAATGGTTATAAAGAAAGTATGAAGATCCCCATTGGCCAACTCAGGTCCAGGAAAGAAAGGGGAGGCAGCATTCATTAGACAGTTGTGAGGGTAAAGTTCATTACCTTCCTTGCTTTTTCCATCTACTCATCAACTCAATGCTCTCTGGTCTAGGTCATGCCACAAAAGCCTACCTGATCTCAGGGTCACCAAATGACTTCCTCACTGACACAGTTAACACTCTCAAATCCCTTTTCAGCCTTTCCTTAGAGCAATTGATAACTCTGGACTTAGAACTATCCTCTCCCCACTGACAACTTAATTTTATATACAGCAAAAAAATTGAGTCATAAAGAAGAATAAAATTATGGCATTTGCAGGTAGATGGATGGAATTGGAGAGTATCACGCTAAGTGAAATAAGTCAATCTCAGAAAACCAAAGGCCAAATGTTTTTCCTGATACGTGAATGATGATACATAATGGGGGTGGGGGTAAGAGAAGAATGCAGGAACTTTGGATTACGTGGAGGGAAATGAGAGGGGGGAAGGGCAGGGGAATGAAAGATGGTGGATTGAGACAGATATCGTTACCTTATGTACTTGTATGATTACACGAATGGTATGAATCTACACCATGTACAACCATAGGAACGAAAAGTTGTACCCCCTTTTTGTATAAGGAAGCAAAATGCAATCTGTAAAAATAAAATAACATACAAAAAATGGTTTTGAGAACTGTGCAACAAACACCTATCTACCCATGTACTCCATTCTAAATGTATATTTTTATTGTTTTACTGACACATCTCTCTCCATCCCACTATAAAAACTTTCAAGAAATCCATTCATCCATCAATCTATTTTTTTAAAAATATGTTTCAAAGTAAATCATAGACATTGGTACAGTTGCAAGCATGATATGAACTACAGAAACTATCTTCCTTTGAGGCCAGAATAAAACTCTTTCCACTACCCTTGTGTTCTGTCACACACCTTTGCACCTCAGCTGGGCTGACAACTGATACAACATCAGCAACTATGCCCTGTGATGCTTCCCAAGTATGACCTTATTTGCAAGCTTGGACATACATACCCAGGGCATTTTCCATTTCACATGTCTACAGTTGTTTAATTTGTTTGTTTGTTTGATACTATTATTTCACTTTCTGGTTCACTATCACAGTTAAAGTTACTAATAAATATGCTTAAGCTAATAATCCTCAGATATTCTCCAGTTTCTCTCTCCTCATTGCTACATTCCACACACAGTTTTATAGTTCCCACTAATAAAACATACAGCTAATCTTTCCCCACTTCCTATGCCCACTGAGCTGCATTAGCCCATGGCTCCACTGTCTGTCCTCTAGATTCCTCAACAGCCACCTACCTGACTATGCATTCAGAAGCCACCTGAGGAGGATTAGATTTCCAAAGAAGAACTAGAGAAGGTCTGTGAAACATCTCTCTGCTAAAAGCCTTCAATACCCTCCAGTGCTGCCTTTAGTGCTACATGGAGCCAATATGGTAGCCAATGGCTTCATGGAGCTATTGCATTCTTGAAATGTAACTAATCCAAATGAAGATGTGCTATAAATATAATGTGCATATTAGATTTTGAAGAATTGATAAAAAAATGCAAGCTATCTCGTTAATCATGTTTAATTTGACTACATATATTAAATTTTAGATATATTCACATACATTATATTTTGATCACATGTTGAATTTTATTTTGATGTATTGGCCCAAATTATAATATTGTTAAAAATTAACTGGACCTTAAAAAGTTCTTACCATTTTAAAGCGGCTACTGTAAAGTTTAAACTTCCAGTTTCCCTTACATTTCTTTTTTAAAAATCTTTTTTATTCACATAATATTTGTATATATTTATGGAATATGGCATGATAATTTGATACATTAAACAAAGTGTAACTATAAGGATAGTTAACATTTCCATTCCCCTAAACATTAATCATTTGTGTTAGGAACTACAAATTACATGTCTACATTCCTATTAGATATTGCTGATAGAGAATAAAGTCCAAGATCCTTAAATATACCATTTAATAATCCTCAAAACTCTTTCTCCCACCTTGGTTCTCAACTTGATGTGCCCAGACAATGCTGAACTTAAACCACATTGTGGGATTGTTTCCAGGTACAGAGGGCAGGGGTAATAAGTGTGACCTAATACTCCTTTCAAATGCTTCCCATGATGCCCTAGCATCCAAAGGAAAAAAGAAAAGGATGAGTAGAGGAAGATTTGTAAATGAAATACACTCAAGTACAGAGCCATGGACACCTCAATGGATTATTAAGCTTAAAAAAATAGGAACAACAACTTCTTTAATGTTTATGTGCCTATTCCAAAATAGAATGCTTGTAGTTGAGTTCCTAACCACATTTTACAAAATGACATCATCTCAACCAATCCTGTATATTTCCAAATTTCCCCCTGGTTCACTGCCCTGCAGTTCCAGGATGGAATCCCAATTCAATTCTCCCACAGGAGCAGGGAGCTCTGTCATTTCTGAATGGATCTTGAATGGGAGGTTAATTGCCTACCTTGTGCATTCTCACACTTCCCCTGAATTTTTTTTTTTTTTTTTTTTTTTTTTTTTTTGTGAATGCTCACTTGAGAGTAAGTGAAATCAAGCAAAGGAAGAATGCATGAGATATGTGAAGACTTTAGATTAGCTCAGAAGTTGGCAAACTCTAGCCAGTGGCTTTGTGGTTTTGGTGAATAAAATTTTTTTGGAACCTAGTCACACCCATTCATTCATTCAAAAGCAGAGTGGAATAATTATGATCAACTGCAGAGCCCACAAATCCTATCATGATGACTATATGGTCTCTTCGAGAAAAACATTGTTGACTCCTGGCCTAAGAGGTCATTTAAATTTTTTTTTCATTAAAAAATTATAAATCTATCATGTGACAGGTAATTCTAATTCCAGGTTCCAAGAATGCAACACTGATAAAGAACCTAGAATTCAAAGCACAGAACACTCACATTTCATTTCTAAAGGGACCTTGAAACACATTGACCTTAGTCTCTTCAAACAGAACTTTTGTTGACACTATTCAGTGTTTTTCAAAAATTTTAAGATCCTCAATAACGAGTAGATTTTACACTTAACCCTTCCTATGTATGCAAATAACAAAGAGAATTAGATTTGTCAAAGTAACCTTTGTCCTGCTTACTACACCAGATCCACTCTTGTATATTTACAGATTTTATTTTTACCGTAGTTCCTTTAAAAAAAAAAAAAAAAAAAAGATTGATTTCATTATGTATTGATGTCCTGTGAGTCACTGGTTGAAAAAGTCTTGATGCAGGACAAGTTTTTATGGTCTAACTCTGGTCTTCACTGTAAGCCATAATGGTAAACTAGCAGCTGTTCAGCTTCAGTTGGGGTGGACTCACTCCTTGCAGGCAGAACTTTGTTTTGTTTTCATTCAGGTTCTTAATATATGCATTATTTTTGAAAATGTTAAAATGTCAGTATTCTGATATTCTTTTGGAAAATCAGAGGACATGGAAATAATCAGTCCACTTTTTCTACCTGGTAATCATCAGTTGGAGCTGAGAAGAATTTTCTCCAGTGCTTGCTAACTTGCCACCCATCGCCACAGGGCCAATGCACCTGAAAATCCCAAGAATTTTCATCATGTCTATTAGCGCCCCATGAACCTCACCCATACAAATATAAAACAGATCCAATTTGTTTTCTTTCCATCATCAAACCCTCGCAGGGCATTCTAGTAGACCCACTGGCTTCAGAGAAAGGCTTTTTAACAGATACTGCTGTAATCCCAAGGCCTCCTACACCAAGAAGAAAGAGTAAGCTCCATTAGAAAGAAAAACAAACGGCCTTTATTTCTTTAAGAAAAAAAAAAAAAGAACAAACCCACAACATTTGATGAAAGAAACTACAAGAATAATTAGAGTCCACCAGGAAATTAAAAGAAAAAGAAAAAACAGATGCGAGTTTTTGTTTACTTAAAAAGTTTTGTTTGCGACATAAAATCAGGGCCCTGCTGCTGCATTTTCTTCCCTCCCACCAGAACTTTTCAAAACATGAGTGAGTGCCAAATAGGACTTCAGTTAAGAAAGGTGATGAGGGGAGCCAGCCCTTAGCTCTGGGAATGTAACTTTATGTAGCTTAATCCAGTTCCCTTTGTTAAATACCTGAACTTAACGAGAATCTGCAAAGATTTATAACCGTAACAAACACATCATTTTTGACTTTGTCATTCAAACCAGTCTGGCATCTTTGATATTTCTTAGTGAAAGAAGAGATCTAATCCAAGTAAGAACTCCGCAAAAGGGAAAGGGAATTTTATTCCCATAATTTGATTGATTACTTCCTACTCTGAACACCCAAGAGAGAAAAAGCAAACTTTTTCCTGTCTGTACTCAGATTTCTCCCACTAATCTTTTACAAGCAGGCAACAACCATAAAACACAAATTACTTACAAGGATCCAAAGGCCAATCATGCTAGCTGGGTTCCAAAATCTATATGCATCAAAATATTGAGGAAAACATCTGAGATGAAAAACAGAAATTTAAAGATGAATAGACCCCTGATTCAATTCAATTCAATACTTAATTCACCAGTTCTGGGAGAAGAAAAGATAATGCTGTACCTGATTCCTTTGAAGGAATATGTGTGTCATTGTTGCAAAGCCTCAGAAACTAAATATATATAATTAGGGCACACAATTTTTTCCCCCAATTATAGTCTCTTGAATTCGTCTTTTAACTTTTGGCAAGGCATCCCTGTTTCTTCATATATAAAAGTTTATCTTTATCACTAATATACCTACTCTGTTCAATATCCTATCAGTTTGCATTTCTTCCTTACTGGAACTAAAGGAAATCAACAACAGTTTCTACCTGGACTAACAGCCTGGTCACTTTAGTAAGGGCTTGGCACTAATAATGACCAGCTGTCAGGAAATCACTTAAATGAATGTGATCCATAACAAAAGCAATGGAGGGGTAACCATTGAGCTGTGCTCCGCTTGGAGGGATTAACAGAGCTAAAGAATGAAAACGTCACTTTGGAGGTGAAAATATACAAAGAATGAGCAAGACAGTGCTCAGCAGTGTGCCAGGAGAATGCTCACTGGGGAATCCCTACAAGTGCAGAAGGGACTGCCTGATTGCTCAGTGATACCAGTTCCTAGACACAGACCGTCAACTCACTTTGCCCCCAGTTTTAGGAGCAGTAAGCATCCTTCTGATTTTACTTCTAACAATATTTTGGCTTCTTCTTCCAAAAGTTTAGAAATTGCTCATTTGGTCTACTCAAAAGGTTTTTGTAGTGGTTATGGCAACTTTTAAAGTATCAGTAAAAAATCTTGACACCAAAAAGAAAACCAAGATTTCTGATAGGTCCAGTAGGATGAGTTCTGTGATCAGATTACTTTAGAGAAAAAAAAAAATGTTGATGAAAACCAGATGGTTTTAGTTACACCACATAATAGGTCAATAAACTAATGTGGATCTTTAGATAGCTTTTAAAATTCACTTTTTTCAACTGAATTTTGATGTGTTGCCCAATTTTCTAATGAAAGATCAAAGATCAGGGTCAAATGTGTCTGAATCACTCTCCAACATGGAATAGGCTTTCCATGGCCACCCTCTCTGGGATGCTGATGGCTTGCTATTTGGGCAGGAACTACATATTGGAAATTCTGTCAAAGAACAAGATAGAATACCCTACTATGGAAGCTCTGTCATGCCACAGGTGGGTGAATCTGGATTCAGCACCAATACTGAGATTTTTAGCTCTATGACTTTGGGAGTTTGCTTCACCGTTCTGAGTCTCTGTTTTCTGATATATAAAGTGCAGAAAATGATAGGATATACTTAAAATAGTTACTACATATAATAATATCATTCAGACTATGTACAGCAGATCATTCAACTTGATCTAGCACTTAGAGAGGGCTGGACATATTTAATTATTGTCACTTTACACCTGAAATGATGGATTTTATCAAATGTACATTACAGAGTTCAAATATTTTGCTATTTTAAAACTGGTTTAAAGGGAACAAAGAAAAGCATATACCCACTAGAATGAAAAAAATACCAACAAGTGGAGAAAAGTATGAAATCACAGAAATTATTTTTTATCTACATAAGCATTTGTAGCCAATGCCTTGTATAAAAGTGGTTTATAAAACAGATTCAATAAAGATAAGTGAATCAACTAATAGAAGAAAATATCATTAGCTTCCTGGAGTCTGTAGATGGAGCAGGTGTTGTTTTGTTTTACTTAAGTAAAAAATGTAATGTGGACAAAACTATTTTTACAGTTGTTATAAATATCAAAGGGGAAATGTTTTGAGGGAGATTTTCATTTCTCTGCTAACCCAAAAGCCCAGCAACACAACCTTGTGTTTAAAAACAGAAGCAGAAATTGCTAGTGTAACACCTAGATAGGAACTTTGAGTCTGTCAATGCTGGTGGTCAGGACTTAGCAGACCACTCATGACTGTAGGCTGGTCCTCCAGGGCTCTGGAGTTTGGACACTCTTCTTTCCTCTCCACAGAACACAGTAATTGCTCCATGTCTGTTTTGCTCCTGTGTCTGGTCCACAAGCCACAGTGCTTAAAGCCAAGGGTTAAAAATCAAGTCCAGGAAGTGAACAGAATACTTAAGTTGGTTTGAAAAATCTAGATCATGTTGTCATCTTGGCCATAAGGAGCATCCACAGTCACGGCTTCATCTTTTCCTTGCAAAACCAGTATCCCAAACTCATTTTTCCTCTGACCCCTACTTTAGTGCTTTCTGTCCTCAAATACCTGCCATTTACATGAAAATTATTCTCTCCATCATAGGAGGGAATCAATCAGAGGTGGAGTTCTTTTGTACCTTCTTTATTTTACATTTACCATTCATCTTAGAGGAAGGAATAAACAAAGTTCTCTGTGCCTGTTTCAAGGACAAGAGAATAGGAGGGGAAGCCATGAGCTGGTTTTATTATGCAATAAGTTAAGAGAAGGATCAGCATGTCTGTAGGCAACAGGTGTTGCAAGAAGGGAGGCAGGCAGGCCCATTCCAGGGGCCTTCCCAGGGAAAGCAGGAACATGGAATAAAGGAAATTGGTGCAGAGTATTTCAGCATGAGCCATCCTTGTTTGATGCTGGTTAGGTTCTTCCTTTACTGTTTTCACTTTTCCTTTTAGAATAAGTTTAGATATTAAAATTGCAAAAAAGAGCACAGAGAAATTCCCTACACCTTTTACCCAGACTCCCCTAAGGTTATATCATCTTATATAACCTTAGTACAATATGATGATCCAAACAAAGACATTTAGTTTGGTAGTCTCCCTTTATCCATGGAGGCATGTTCCAAGACCCTAGTGAATACCTGAAATCACAGATATTATTGAACCTATATATTTTTTCCTACATACAAATACGTTTCCCATCTTAACTAAGAAGTTAACACACGCTGTAGCTAAACTTTTGTAGTCTGAGTGACAGCAACACTGATACAAATTTCCTTTTTCTTCACAATTTCAAAGGTAGAAGATTCATTCTTATCATGTATCCTAGCAACCTCAGTATCTTATTTTTTCCCTATTAAGAATTTTCACATTTTTGCTTAAAGAAAGCACTTTATGGCTTCTCTTTAGCACACACAGCAATACTAATCTTGTACTTTGGGAACTTCATTAAGTAAACTAAGGGTTACTTGAACACAATTAATATAAGACCGCAATGGTGGAGCTAGAAAATGAGGTAACTGCAAGTAACTAATAGGCAGGTAGTGTATACAGCATGAATATACTGGACAAGGGGCTGATTCACATCCTAGTGTAACAGTGTGAGATTTCATCATGCTACTCAGAAAGGCAGGCAATTTAAAACTTATGAATTGTTTATTGCTATAGTCTTCCATTTAATATTCTCTGTTGACCACAGATAACTGAAACCTCAGAAAGTAAAACCTTGGACAAGAGGGGGAACTACTGTATAATACTGTTAACTAAACTACACACATTGTTCATTTTTTCCCATTTTTTCCACAAGTGCCTAGAGTTTTTTAATTGTTGTTGTTCAAGAATCCACTCATGGTTTCTCCCTATATTTATTTACTCATATTAATGAGTCACTTTTGTCTCTTCCCATCTGGCAGAGTTTATCAGTCTGAATTTGCTTTGCATAATCATGACACGTTTGAAGAATACTGTTCAGGTACTTTGTAGAATCTCTCAATTTGGATTTGTCTAATGCCTTCCTCATGGTTAGACTGGATTTATGGACACAGGGGAAGAACAGTCCACAGAGGAGGCATCATTCTTTCTGTATTACACCAGGGAAACATGACCTCAACATAACAAGGGACATTAACCTTGGTCACTTGATTAAGGTAGTGTCTGCCAGGTTTCCCCAATGTAATGTTCCTATTCATCTCTTTCCTCCTGTCCTCGATTTAACCTGACCATGTCCCAGTTCTGTAACCTACTGTCCTTAGTCCTGGACAGAAAGTACAGAAGTGCCCTACTGTGGAACTCCCAGAGCACAGTCCTGAGAAGTTGTCTCCTTGTGCAGAGAGCAGGCTATTCCACAGGCTATCTCGGGTGCATTAAGGGTTAAAAAGGCTTCTGTTTGCTGCCTGTTAGGAAACATGGGACCCTCCTCCAGAGCATGTACCACACAGGGTAAGGAATAAGGCTGCATTAGTGATGTTGAAATAAAATCATCTGGAAGTATTTTCATCTGAAGCCGGCTTTCAGAAACAGAGGCAAAACACACTAACAAAAGTAATCTGGGGCATATGGCATTGCTTTCAGCCAAACACATTTCTAATATAAATCCTCTAATCATTTATATCTTGGTTTTCAGGTTTATTGTCAAGTCAAGTCTCTTTTCTTTCTTTCCAAATAATAAACTCCCTGACTGAAAGACATGAACTATCCTTTTCTAAAAGAGGCAAAGTGCAGGTCTGCAGAGCTAGGAAGATCATACTTGCTATGAGTGCTACCTAAACACAATTTGTTTTGTTTCTTCTTCTCCTTCTTTTAAATGAGACTGCATATATACCCTGATGGAGATGAAGTTTTACAACTTCTCCCTCTGGGAAGGTAGTGTGTGTGGGCGGGGGGGGGGGGGGGTCTTTGCTGCTCCTCCTACCACTAGGTGGCGCTACACATCACATTCAAAATAGGCGGCTCTCAGAACAAGATTTTGTTTATAACCTTCACAAGATTTTCTCTCACATTGTTAATTGCAAGTATTTAATGCATTCTTAATAATCATTTTCCCTTTCCTTTTCCACATTTAATGTCATCAAACGACAAATCTGAACTCTGGAATACAGAGTTCTTCAGGTACTTAAGTGACCTGAGGATAATTGTAAATTTTCAGGTGCACGAATAGTCCTGAGAAATGCAAAAAATCAAGGGTCACATCATTGCAGGCAAGAATTTTAGGAGAGATTCTTTGATTCACTGAACTCAGCATTGCCTCAATTTCTAAATTTTGTCTTCACGTAAGTGTGCTTGTTAACTATATTCATATACCCCCAAAGAGATTTTAAAACTGCATCAAATTAGCAAAGAATTTAAACTGCTGACAAAAATTTTAAGACATTCTTATAATGATAAAGACTAGAGAGCTAAGATATAACTTTGTGTAATTCCCTCCAATTCCATATGAAAGTTACATATTTAATAGGAAACTTAATTTTCACAATTATAGCTCATCGTGTAAGCAAAAACAAATTTCTAAAAGCTTAGGGTATGATGTCATTGGGAAGCATAGATCACGACATGATACTTTTTATCAGTCATGTTATTATTACTTGATGGAGGAAGATCTCTCCCAAAGGAAAAAAGTTAAGAATATCAAGTTCCTGACTGGGTCTAACAATTTGACCAATGGTAATTGCAATTTGTGATTGTGCAAATGTGTCCCAAACAGATATGAGGTCTTTTTTGTGTTGTTTATATCAGGAAGGTTTGTTTGCTCTGAGGCTGACACTCTTCTCCTCATTATGTGAGCATCTGGTCTATGTAAGTTTAGCCCATGTTGTCATTAATTGCACAGGCTTATTTTATTCCCATGACCCCTCCAAAATACAGACTTGGCACATATTCTTCCCTGGCCAATCAACAGATTTATTTATACGAGACAAATATTTTGGTCAGAGTGTTTTCTTTTTGAGGGGAGGGCAGGAGATCATAATGCTATAGTGGGCTTCCACCCAAAGATGCCTATGGATTCACATAAAGTATATCAGTATATCGGAAACCTCATCATAATAAGGGAATGTACACTCATACAAGTATTCCAACTCCAGGATTTCACCAAAAATGTCTTTAAAGTCTGTTCCATACCATCATGTCTGATATTGCTCAGAAGTTCCCCAACCAGTTAACAACTTTACTATTAAAAATTCCATCACTTTTTCCCCACCTACTAGGTATTGCTCTTGCACAGACATGGATGTGTGAGGGCATGCATGTGCACACACATGCACACACACAGGAAGTAGGCTGATTAACTTGCATTCCATCACTACTGGGGATGAGCCCAGAGTTCAGAAATTCAGGAAAAAAAATGACAGCATTTTGACACATCAGCCTCTTGCTAGGTGGCAAGTGCCCAGTCACTAAGAGATTCTGGGAACTACATGCATGAAAGAAGTTATACCCTCTGCCTCTATGAGCATGGATGCTAAATGAGGGTCCAAAGCAACTACTTCCTACTCTACTCCCAGTCCTTATCCCTTCTCAATGTTCTTCCCTTGCTCTAAGGTTAGAGTCTTTGGACTTCAGTCCATATGGCCTTGCATGGGTGGCCAGCCTTGCAGCTCCCTTGGCTCCAATTTCATTTCAAACCCTTCACGCAGAAGGGCTCTCGGTGCAGGAGGGTGGGAAACTGCACATGGAGGTACTCCGCAGCTGCTCCCAGCTGCTACAAAATGCCGATTTCTCCTCATAGGAACCGAAAGTGCCTCTGCTCAATTCGTCTCTTCAATGGCCTCGAAAAACGAGGTCATGATCACTAGAGACCACAAAATTTCAAAGTTTGATGAAGTCAGGGGAGCACTAACTTCATACCCCAAGCTGAGTAATCTTTGATCTTCCTATACACTATAAAGGGCTTCTAGTGATATAATTGTCCAGACTTTTTAAAGAAATGAAAATGTATGAAGACATGCTAGTATAAGAAACTAGATAATAAGTACTTCCTATCTTATACCAAAATAAGAGACTAACGTGTTATAAAAACTACTTTTATATGTGTGTGTGTTTATATAGATAGATACACATTCAGATGGGAAGAAAGACTCAAGCAGGTTCTTTGCATTTGCAAGTTCCGTGTCCACAGATTCACAACTACACATAAAAAATATTCAGTAACTGAGCCAGGCAGTAGTGGTACACTCCTGTAATCTCAGCTACTCAGGAGGCTGAGGCAGGAGGATCAAGAGTCTGAGGCCAGTCTGGGAAACAGCAAGACCCTACTTCAGAAGACAGAACAGAAACAAAACATAAAGTTTCAGAAAAATATTCATATCTGTTCTAAACACATGCAGATGTTTTTCTTGTTGTTATTCCCTAAACAATACAGTATAACAACTGTTTGAATGTATTTACTTTGTATTTAATGTTTAAGTAATCTAGAAATAATTTGAAGTAGGATGTACTAGGTTATAACCAAATGTCATACCATTTATAAGGACTTGAAAATCTGAGAGGTTTGATATACATAGGGAGTCATGGAACAATCCCCCACAGGTACCAAGGGACTACTGTTTATGTATGTGTGTGTATGTGGGTGTGGGAGCGTATATACATTTAGATGTATATGTGTATATATATTACACACATATATAAATACATATCTATGTATATATATTTGTTTACATATATATATTTTTAACTACTTTATAACTAAGTATCTTTTGTCTTAGGATAAAAAAAACATAACTTTTAGTTATTACAGGTATAAATAAGCAGAGAAGAGAGACTTTTTCTTGAAGTAAGCTCACCTGCTCTAGAACTACAGTAGAGGCAATTGGTCTTGACCTCCAGGAAAGATCTCAGCATTTTGAAGTAAATGAAACAATTTTCCACTTTCCTTTGTGAAACCATCACACATACAATGGAAATGGAGACTATTCATTGCAAAGGATTGCTTTCCCATGACATGCAAGCCACAGACATTTGTTGTACTGATATCATGTCTGCTAAATTAAGTAATGAGGAATGTTTTCTAAACCCCATCAGGGTGGAGTTTCATATCCGGAGAACTCCATTGAAGTGTCCTGAATTTTATTAACAAAGTCCCACACATATAAAAGTTTGCCAGGAGGTTTGTTTAGGATATTAAAACATTTTAAATCAATAAGAATAATTTCCTTCTTTGGAGATCTCACATAACAGACTCATTTTCTTTGTCTTTACTACAAATTTGTTCAAATGAAGGGCTGATGACTAAACTATAGAGGAGCAGTTTACAAATAATTTTATTTTCTTCTGAGTGAGGGAAATTTATTGAAACATTTTAGCAACAGGCATTTCTAATTTTCAAACTCCTCCAAGAGCTTTTCTTCAAACTTCCTAATAGTAGTGTCCCTTTGTGAGGACAGTAGGGGGCGCTGCCACAGCAAACTGTTATGGCAACCTGAGAGATTCCACTGAGCAAAAACACAAGGATTCTCCCAAGTCAGTGAGGGTCTAAAAATATTTTTCAGATTTTTTTTCTCTTCCATCATTTACTTTAGGGTGCAATATTGGGATTTTTCTTTCTGTTTGCATGTATGTGTCTGTGTGGTCTTAAGGGTGTGGCAGAAATCCTATATTGCAAAATTTGGGGCAACTCAGGAAGGGCTAACTGATCCCCTACTCTGGAATATTAGCCAAATATAAGTGGTGAGAATGCACTTAGTATTTAAGAGACATTCTGTGTGGTATTTTTTTATATAGTTAAGTCTTCAGTCTTTCTTACAAACATCAAACTCCAAGTTCAGAGCCCAGATGAAAGAACTGTGGGGAAATTTCATTAAATAATCACATAATCCAGGCTCCATAGGTTGGATTTCTGTTTAATAAAAGTTTTTTATGTAATTGAGTTGAGCTTAAATTTATGCATTCAATAAAAAAAAGGTTGCAAATGTTAAAACAAAGACATTGCTCCAACACTTGGAAAATTAAATTCACCAAACCATGAAGTCTACTGTGCAGTTATTTTTGTAACCACCATAAATTGTTTTATAGAACTCTTCTGCCGGAGTAAACAATCCAAGCAGAGATTTACTTTACAGCATGCATCCAGTTTCCAAAGGAGAGAGAGGCCTCAATGTTTATGACTCTTTTTCTTTTCTTTCTTACTATTTCCTTGTTCTTCTTTCTTTCTTTCTTTCTTTCTTTTTTTTTTTTTTTTTTTTTTTTGTTTATACTTGTGTTTCTAGTTACCTTGAAACCTTCCTGTATTATAAGAGTTCAAAAAGTTCCACAGAAAATAAGATACAGGTCTCTAGATATACTGTATCCTCAAATACTTATTGCTGGATTAAGAAGAAACAATCCTACCAGGTGGAAATAAAGTTTATATGGCAAAATGAAAATAAAGGAGTTTAATACTAAATATTTCACCATATTTAATAGCACCTCAGAGCCCAATGTTGGATTAGATAGTTCAGACGGCCAGCTTGAAATGTGTTCCTTACCACTGTACGAGCCCAAATTCAATGCACGCTGCTACAGATAAGAGTTTTAGGGGTCTTTATTCACTCTTTCTTGTGTCCTTGATGAAAAAAACAGAGCTGCCTTTGTGCTAAAAAGAAGGACCTGTTGTTTCCAGATTCAACAGGTCATTTTTATAAGAACTTCCCAGAGGATATAACATAAATGACAGAAACACAAGGGGATAGTTTAAGTGACCAATGATTTTAAATGATATATATTCTATATTAAGGGAAGGTTGTTTGTTTTTTTTTCCAACAAATGGAAAGTTACTCCTTTAAAAGCATTCAATGTTTTTATATGATTTTTAGGACCAAACCTGTCCTCATGAACTGAATTACTATAAATTTGGCTTCTGAAATCAATCTGAGGGTGTGCTTGACCCCTCAAGTAAATAAACTTGTCAAATTATGTCCATTTCTGTTTGGTGGATGAATGGTTAATTGAGCAGGCTTTGGAATATATGTAAATCGTGTTTTAGGTTTGATAATATTGTTTAATTTAAAATAATGAGAGTGAATATTTTATGAACACAATAAACTTTATAAAGTAAAAGTTGTAGTCACATAATTTCTCCTCGTACTTGGAGGAAAGAAAAAAAGTCAATATTTTATGGTAAACAAAACCCAGGTGATTCTAGAATTTATGAGTTTGACAAATTCCATTAGTAAAGGTGGCCTACATTTGAGGAGATCGACAAATTTAACATTAATATCTAAATGGAACGTATTTCCTAAACTGTATTCTCAAAGTTTTCCACAATGTACTCTTTTTACTTTTCTTACTCTTCCCACCTTTTAAAATTAGCTACCTTATTTGTAAAGAGGATTGCTCGAAGATCCTTAGAAAAGTGTTTGCCAGTCCAGAGACAAGTTACTTTTACCTATAAATATCAAAAGCACTTTACCAAACTCACTCCTTGCCCCCAAACAAAAGTTATTACCAAGGAAACTTCTTTAAAACATGGTGACTGGTTGCTGGCACTTACTGAGACTTAGATTATCCAAACTACCTCGCCTCTCTGGCACTTGACACTTTTACTAAGTCTCTATATTACTTACCACCTAGGACAACAATCTGGCAAAGCGTCAAGGTAAATGAATACCTGATGGCAAAGACTGTTAGCTGCAGGGAATTACCCAAAAGATAGAGAAGAAATAAAAGCAGACTTCCTTGGGAGAGGTAACCTAGTAATGATGAACAGGTTTCTAAATCACGGGACGGTGGGGTGGGGTGGCCCTTCTTTCCCCATGCCCCACTTTAGCTAAATACATGAATACTTTCACAGGGCAGGAGAAAAGGATGAGACTAGACTAGACTGGCTTTAGGGAAAGGGAATCCCAAGTTCTAAAATTATTAAGACAAAAGTTTCCCTCCCACTCCCTCCCTCCTTCATTAGCTACCTCCCCGCTCCCCGCAAGAGAAGGCACCTTGAGGAATGGGTTTCATTTCCTCAACTTAGAGACAGCTAAAGAAGACCCCTTTGCCTTCTGCAAGGAGTGAGGAGGGAAATGTACTGGGTTTACCAAAGGCTCTCCCGAGTCTCCACCAGTCCCGCACCCCTGCGCTGTGATTCTCCCCGCCTGGGCCTGCACCCGCTCACCGATACCAGGCGAGTCCCTTGTGGTAGCTGCGGTCGAAAAAGTGGGGCTCCGCGCCCACAGCGCGCACGTCGGGGTGTATGCGCAGGAACTCTAGCAGAGCCCGTGTGCCGCCCTTCTTCACGCCGATGATGATGGCCTGCGGCAGCTGCTTGCTGCCTTCGTCCAAAAGCAGAGCCAAGGTCCCCGGCGGAGCCTCGGCCACGCTGCTTCCCGCCCCGGAACCTCCGGGACTGGCGACCAGGCCAGGGGTCTCCTCTATCCAGGCTGCCTCGCCGCCGTCGTCGCGCGGCACAGGAGGCCGGCGTCTCCGCCACTGCTGCAGTTGCAGGAGACGCTTTCTGTGCGCCACCGCGGGCCACACCGCTAGCTCCCTCGGGCCTCCGGCCAGGACGCCGCGACCCGGGGCCCCCGCCTCCTCGCCGCCGTCGGACAGCCCCACGACGGGGCCGGACAGGGTCTGGCAGCGCTCGGCCAGGCAGTAGAAGACGTAAAGGGACGTGAGCAGGGAGCAGAGCATCAGTAAGAACTTCCGGAAGATGCTGCGGGACAACGGCTCCGCCGAGGTCGGGTGGGCGCCGGCTGGGCCCGGAGGGGCCATCCTAGCCGGAGGCGACGTGGGGCAGCGCGCGGGCCATGCTAGGCCGGTACTCCACCAGGTGCCATGACATCCCCCAGGTGGGCCTGCGCTCTGAACGGAGGCCACATAGCCTGTGAGCCCCTGCGGCGGTGCGAGCTGCCCTGAGAGGCGGCTGCAGGGGCTCCTCCAGGGAACGGAGCCCCGGGAGCCCTGCGCGGGATCCCTGCCTCCAGTCGAGGGGGGTAAGAAGGGGACGCAGTGCCGTGCTTAAGAAACCATCGTCTTAGGTCTTAGACTTGCCCAAGTCCTGAGGCTAGGGGCAGCGCTCGCGCCCCAGTTCTCTAAGAGTCTCTGGGATGGGGTTCTAGGCAACGGTGGCGAAGAAGAGCGACTCAGCCCCGATACCAAGCGTCCTCTCCGCGTGGATCTCCCTCAGCGGTCGTGCATTCTGGGTTTGGTCCTAGTAGAGGGGACGCGCGGTTCCGGGGCCGCCGAGCTGCGTGCGCTCCAGACAGCGGCGAGCGACAGTGCCCCAGACCCTGCTTCCTCTGATCTCCTGGCCCGACTGGACGCGCCCTCTGGCTCTGGGCTCGGATCCTTTCGGCCCTGGTGCGAGGTGCCCCCTAGTCCCTCTGTCCGAGTGTGACCCAGAAGGCCTACACCCCGAGCGGTCCGTCCCGCTTGGTGCGCTCCGGGAGGCTGCAAACTGTTCTTGGGCCCCACCTGTGAGCCGCGTGGCGCAGCCGGGCTGCGCGGGACCTGTCAGCGGCTGCCCTGTTCTCGCAGGCTCTCCCCCGCCGCCTCCCAGGCCGCTGCCGCCACACGTGGGGCGCGGAGGGCAGCAAACTTGGCGGTGACGTCAACGGCCCGGGCCGGACCAGCCCTTGGACCAGCGGCGTAGGGGCTGGGCCAGCCGGGCGGACGGGCGGGGTGAGATGGAGAAAAGGTGGCGCGGGCTCTGCAGCGGCGGCCCAATGGCACTGGAGAGGGCGGGGGCGGTAGGGGAGACGCCCCTTCCTCACTGAACCCGCACACTCGCGGTCGTCTTGCCTCTTCCAGCGTAGCTGGGGGCTGCAGGAGCCCCGGGATTGTCTGACAGCTAGGGATCCGGGGGCCACTCGCTCTTTAGGGGTTACCAAATCTTTCCAACTCAACTCAGCACTTCGCAGCCTTGATCCCCTCCAGATTCCAAGCGTTTTGCCTCCCTCCTGCCTCTGCCACCATATCGGTCCACTCCTCACCCCTTCCCATCGCCTTGATCTTTCTCCTGTCTCCCGAACCTTTGGAAGTTTTGTTGCAGCAAAGCCCAATATCACGCTGCACGCCACGTCCCCATTTGTCTGGGGCAAACTGAGTTTCTCGCAATGGCTTTAAATGTCCATTACGGGTCCTTGAATGAAGTCGTTTCTTCGCGTAGAATATATATATATATATATATATATATATATATATATATATATATATATATATTTTTTTTTTTTTTTTTTTTTAGGGGCGAAGGAGGTTCCCTTGAATTTATTTTAGAATGCTTCAGGGTCTTTCACAGCCTAGAAAGTGGGCCAGTAAATAAATTAAATTTTTTAAAAAATTCAATTCTGATTCCAAGTCCATATGCCCAGTTTTTAGTGAAATGTCTTTTAGTTAATGTTGTATGTTTATGTGTGTGTGTGCGCGCCAGCGCGCGTGTACTTCAAGGGGTTAAATGTCCTTTCATAAACAGAGATTTCCTCTTTCTCTTGCCACCCCTGACCCTATATCCTCTTTATGCACTCCCTGGAGAGCAGGTCTGAAAGGGATACAAACCGCCTTGCTGTTTAATGGCGGGAGGTGGCCCGTGGAACTCGCACGAGGTGGGGGTTTTTGTTCCAGTCCTATTTGTTCCCTATTTCTGGGCTTCCTCGTCTCCCCAGGACACCTGGTAATGTGGGCGGTGGCCTGGCAGCCTCATTCCAATCCCTCTACATTGTGGAGGCTATTTTCTGGAGGGCCCACAGAGGCAACAACACCCTGGTCTAAGGAAACTCACTAGGAATTCCTGCTGTGGGGTGTTGGGGTTTGGCGGCTTTTCTCTCATCTTACTTCCGATATTCTACTTGGCCATGGAAGTGGAAGTCAGCTTTCAACAAGAACCTAGTGGTCTAACTCTGGGTTTGGCTGGAACAGATGTATTTCTTCCCTGCTAGATAAGTAGTCACTGCAGGATATGGTTTTATGTTTATAAGCTACTATCCTGAGTCTAGACTCTTTGATTATATTCTGTCATAGAGTTGTGGACTTTTACAACAATGAACAGCAAATTCTGCCAAACTTTAATGTTCTTTTGTGTCCTAAAATTGGATATTGACAAACCAGTTGAGATTTAATACTAGCTTTAAGTTTAATATATTCCTAAACTTTTCTATAATTATTTGAGCCTAATTTGCTATTTGCTATTTGATATGGTGTGTTCCTGCTTCCTCACTGCAAGCATAAGTATGTTTTTATGTGGGTAGTAAAGACTCATACTGGCTTGAAAGCATAGTTCTCACCATCACTCACACATCTAAGGCAGCTCTGTGCACTAAAATGTAAGTCACAAATAAGAGCCACATAGGTAACTTAAAAATTTTGAATGAATTTTATAACCCTAAAAACAGGTAAAAGGGAACAGGTAAAATTACTTCTCTATATCTAAATGTGTGATTTTAACACATAGTCAGTATAAAAATTATTGAGATCATTTATGTTGTACTATGGTTTGAATGTCTCCTCCAAATCTCATGTTAAAATTTAATTGCCATCATGACAGTATTAAGAGGTAGGAACTTTAAGAGATGACGAGGTTATGGGGGCCTCTGCCCTCACAAATGAATTAAGGCTATTATTTCCAGAGCATGTTAGTTATGAAGGAGTTCAGCACCCCTTTCCTGTCTGTCTTGAGCACTCCACTCACCATCCCTTCTACCTTCCACCCTGGCATGATGCAGTGTGAATGCTTTTGCCAGATGCCAATCCCTTCTCTTGGACTTCCCAGTCTACTCAAGAATGCACCAACTAAGTTTCTGTTATTTATTATTTAACTGATCTGGGTATTCTCTCATAGCAGCAGAAAACGGACTAAGGCTCATCCCAAGTCTTTGGAATTGAGTGTATTTTATATTTCCAACACATCTTGATTAGACACATTTCAAACACTTAATACCTACGGGGGACCCTTGACTACCTTGGTGGATCACAAAGGTAAAGATGTTGCTTTGGTGGCAGGAGTGTATGTGATGGGTTCTCATTATATGTCAGATAGCACATTTAATTTAGGATAATTCATGGAGAGTTAACTTACAAAAAAAATTTTTGTTTACAAAGGAGTAGCAAAGACAGAGGCTGACTATAATCCTGGGCTAGAAGGGTGGAGCAGTTATCATGCTTACATGTAAAGGAATAAGGGTAAGGAAAGTTAATCAAACATAGAAGGCAAAAGTCACATAGAAGTGGCATGCTTTACTGTGAGACAGCTTGCTCAAGTCCCTCTCTTAGGTAAAAGAGTCAGGGAAATAAATGTTCTTGACAAGACAATAGAAGATTGTGGTGTTGCATCTAATCATGACAAAACCGAAGAAGTGTAATTAAAGTCTTATGATCACATTATGTACTGTTTTACTCCACAATCTCTTAGAAAAATACTTCCTTTCATGTATTCAGAAGCATTGATTAGAATGGAAGCAAGTTGGAGCTAATAGTTATTATGGCTCTTTGAAGTAGAAAATTATGCCTACCCAAGCACCAGAAAGTACAATAGACTTTACCATCCAGTTTCTTCCTGTTTTTCCTTTTCTCTTTGTGATTCCATATTAAAGCCTATATCCCTCCTCAAAAAACATAAAGCTCTATCTTGTCCTGCTTCTCCTTGATGAAATAGGTGAGGTTTATATTCAAGGACTTTCAAATTGCCTCTCTGTCTCCCTCTCTCCTCCTTAATGTGATGTCCATTCTTAAGATGTCACTTGGTGTCCTCTAAGGCGTCTGAGCATCAAATTCTTCCCCAGCCTGCATATTATGAATCCATTACTCTGCTGTAAAAAGGATTCTTTACCTCTTCTTACATCCTATCATGTGGAGTTTACATTCTAAAGTAAGGAATATTTTTTTAAAAAGACTTCCTCCCACCTACTGAAGTATCAATAATGCAATTTCATTAAAATGACAACAATATATAATAATTTATAAAGGAAAAAAAACACTCTACAAATTTCATTGACCTAACAACTTATCTGATTGATTAGTTTCCTTTAAATTATATATCATATGTGGTGGTGGGAGAGAGATGGTTATTTCTGCTCAAAGAATTTATAGTCCTTTCCTGGACTTCTTACCTCTCCTTCCCCAAAATACGAACAGATCTAAGAAATACCTGTTATAGCCCTCCAACACCCCATTTCTTTTCTCTTTCTCCCTCAGTTTCATCCCTGCCTCCACCTCCTACCAGGGCACCACACTGGCTAAACTGACACGGAAGCCAGAATGCTCAGGAGTCAATTTATGTCATATATCCAGGTCAACCTCCTGAAGCAGTAGGAGAGGGCCAAACAGATCTAGGAGCTCTGAGTATGTCCTGCCTTTGGGAAAGCATGACTTTCAGGAGCTTATAATCTTCATAAGCAAAAACATGCACACACAACTTAGAATGTAACCTTGTATTATATTCAATAAACAACCAGATGTTTTGCTCCAAATTCAGATCTCAGATGTGCCCTCTTCCTTCCTGTCTCAAGGCATATAGAGTTTCTACCTTGAAAGTACCTCTCTCAACCTGTTCTGTGATTATCAGCTCAAAACTCATCTTCAAGATGTCTTCCCTGTCCATCTCCTGCCCCTGGTTTGATGAAAGCTCCTGGTACAGATTCTCAGAGAGGTTTTATAATTATATAGATGGATAATTATGTCTACGCCTTCCCCTTTGAATTCATTGTTCATTGGTACACCTGGAAGAGCTAAGATATTACCTGATACAAGGAGGTACCCTCTAAAGATGTGCTGCATCAAGAAAAAGAGCTGGAGATGGTGCATTTCAATGGGAAAGAGAAACATAAATTCCCAGAAGATGAGAGGGAGTGGTACATTGTAAGCAGCTTGTGTTTCAGTGGAAATGCATTATGTGATTGACCTGGGAAAGATAAAGGGAGCTAGAGGAAGGAGGAAATGAGAATACAGAAGAAACCAGGAGCCTTGTATGATTTTCTTGGGAGTCTGTACTATTGTTGGAAATCTGTGAGCATGGACATGGGTACATTTGCTTTTGTAGGAAGCTTTCTCTTATAGCATTGTCAAGACAATAGAGTAGAATTCAAGTTGAGGGAGCAATTCCCACTAGAAAAGAGCATAGGTAGCAGTCAATTACTAATTGGTAATTGGAAGGGAGGTTTGGTGGAGATGGTGGATTTTAAAATGGGTCTTGAGGAAACTGGTGGGTGGGTACTACATATTGGGTCACAAGCAATGAACACCAAGGTAACATCCCAAGGAGCAGTCAATAAGTATTTGTTGAATGATTAACTATGACTAGATCTTTGTATTTTTCTTATTTTATCTTAGAGTGTTTCCCTTACCTATTAAGGAAATTTCCTGGGGGCAGAAGTTTGATTTTAGCAATCTTTTGCATTATATTGTATTTTCTGTTTCCTGCCACACACATTTCTTGTTATATTTCTCCAGTTTATACCCACTCCTGAGAATGAAGTTACCAGATGAGAAGACATGCTTCTTTTTTCCTTGATATTTACACCCAACATTTCTGATTCCATCAATTCTCTCTCTCTCTCAAGACTTGCCTCTTGAGAAACCATCTTGAAGGTCAAAAGACAAGACTGTGGTTAAAAAATGACTGAGGAACCTCACAAAATTGCCTTGTTCACTTAAAAAGTGGGAAGAACTTTGGGTCACAGTTGGATTTTGTGGGTTTTGCCCATTTTCATTAATCCCAGGGGACATCATTCATGTGGTAGTTCTTTAATCTGTTTTTTTTTTTTTTTTTTTTTTTTTTTTGTTGTTGTTGTTACAATACCTGAGGCTGGGGAATTTACAAAGAAAAGAAATTTATTTATTACAATTCTGGAGGCTAGGAGAACCAAGGTGGTGCAGTGATCTGATGAGATAATCTTGCTAGTGGATAATATCTGTAGACTTCTAGGCAGGTCAGCAGTGCATTACGTGGTAAAGAGGGACTCATGAGAGATGACCAAACTGGCTTTTAAAACAGCCTTACTCTCATAACCAACTGGCCCTCTTGAAAACCTATTAATCCATGAATGGGTTAATACATTCATGTGGGCCAAGCCCTCATGATCCAATCACCTCCCCAAAGGACCCACTTTGAAATGCTATTAACTTATGACTTTGGGTGTTACATTTCCAACATATGAATTCTGGGGAATAAACTTCCAAACCATAGTATTAGTCATTGCAGATTTGTAATTTACTATGACAATTTTCTGGCAGTAAATGTTTTGAAGAAGCCGAACCTTGATCTAATTTGTACACTGGTGTCAAGTAGACTCATGTATTATAATACTCTCCCAAATGAGGTTTGCCCCTGACCTCGGGGAGAGTTACTTTCTACTATATGTGCTGAAAGTCAGCCTAGAGATGGGAAATTGAGGAGAAGATTAGCAACAGAAGCTATTACAATGAACATCTCTAATTTTTGTCTTCTCTTTTTCTAATACCAGCCCCCAGATTTTTTTCTGGGCTTTCACTTCTCTTACTCATACCCCAAATTCCCAGTTTCCCAATAAAGCAAGCCTCATCCCTTGGCTTTAGTTATCAAAGTGGTCCATCTTTACATCCAGAAGGTTTGATTCAAATGGTGCAAGAGAATCAAGCCAGACCCAGGGGTTCAATTCCAGGACTTTGTTGGAATTATGAAAAAAGATGTGCCCTAAAAATGTGGGGCTAGCAGGATATCAACCCCACAGCTGAGCTGCTAGAGACTGTGCTTTCCCTGATGGAGTCAACACAGGAGGGAAGAGGTGAGCAAGGGAGAGAGAGAGAGATTCTAGAAAATGTGTTTTAGGCCCTTGGGTACATGTATAATCAGGAGCTTGGTGTTATATGCACTGATAAATTCTGTTGATGTAGTTATTGTTGTTTTCAACATTCATTGGGATTTTAGAGCATCATGTCTCTCAGTTTTATCAGATTTGGTTCTCTAGTCCACCCTACAGGTGTCCTTGCTGGCCTGGACAACCATTCCCACTGGTATGATCTCAGCTGGTATTGCTGTCTGCTTATCAGCTAAGACTTGCCAGGAACCACCTCCTCTCACCTGACTGTACCTGTTCTCGGGACTCCAACACATCAGCCTAAACTGTAATTACCTAGCCTGACTCCAGAAAGCCACGCACAAGTGGAAGTAGTTAATTTTGACACTGTAAACCACCTTTTTATTTACCCTATAATAAACATTAAAATATTTAATATTAGCATATTACTAAATTATTTACTATAAAATGAGATTCTTTGCTTTGGAGACCCAATTCATATTCTTATACCACAAATATATCTGTTGCTTTGGATTATGTATGCATACCATTCCAATACAGTTTTTAAAAAGTTTTATTATTCATGCATGGAAGTCATTTGTAGCTCCTAGCTTACTTCAATCACAATAGTATTAGGATATTAGAAGTCTGATTCAATACTTCTTGGGATGTAAAACTAACTAGTCTCAAAACCTCATGTGTATTTGCAGATAAACAAAAACAAATGGACAAAACATATTAGGGTTCAGGATCTTCAGACCTCAAATTCAAGTGCCTGATTTCTTGTTCTCTGTTCCAGAAATAATAAAAGGAGTGTTTTAGAAAATCACTTTAGGAACTATATGCTAGATAGATTAGAAAAGCTTAAAGTAGACCACCTAGTGGTGAAGTTACAGTCAGATGCCAATCATGAACTCATATAATCCCAAATGACAATGTTATCAGAGGGTACATATGGAAAGAGAAAAATCTAAATTATCTTACAAAGAAAGGAATGTAAAAGTTTGTGATAGGGCAGATACAGTGGGCAAAGTAAAGGCAAAAGGCAAAAGCAACTCCAAGTGCCACTGTTGAATTTGTCCTTATGCAGTGGTCTGGTATGTGTTTGCTAGTTGGCTTTGGCATCTGTCATTGCAGTCAGGCATGCTGATGTCCTGCTCTAAATTGACTTGGGGGTGTGCCAATAGGACTAGACAGGTGGACTGAGTGGGCAGCAGACAAGTGGCCAAGCAGGGATAAAGGTTATCACACTTGAGCCTCAGCCTTGGTTGCTAGTTACTTATCACCAAAAAACACAGTGGACCTGAAATGAAGCCTCCAGTGACTACTTCAACCACTGTCTAAATCATACACAATTCCTACTAATCTCATGTTGGGAGCAAAATCACTTTCTCAATCTCTGGTGAGATGATGATTTAAAAAAAAAATCCATTACTAGACTATGAGTTAGAGTGAGTTCAAATAAAATAGAGAATAGTTACAAAGAATGCTCTTAGTAAGTGGAATTTGAGAAGGAATTTGTAGGAGTAAGATTTTGCAGATGGAGGTGAGCAAGTGGTTGATTCTGAAAAACGAAATGAACAGAAAACTTAAGGCAATTTTAAGTAGTGTTCTTGTCAATATTGGTGAGCAAAACTCTTTTCTGTCTTTTGGATCAGAAAGGGAGTTGAGGTGCTAATATTCAGTGAAGGCTGTTGTGCTGAGCACGCGGGGATGCTTCTTACAAGCCTCTCTCTGAGTGCATACTCAGGTCTCTTGTTATTTCTAACGTTGGAAGAGACCACAGTGCCCCAAAATGTAACCCTTATCCTGGGAAAATTCCAAAAAGTATTATTCTGTAATGACATAACTTTGGAAAACCATATTCCCTTTTCAACATTCCTCTGTTTCAGATATGAGGTGCCCCTGCAAAACTCATGTGTGAGACAATGAAAAAGTGTTTCAAGGTGAAAAGATTAGACTATGAGATTTGTAAACTAGTCAGTGGATTAATCCATTGATAGAGATTCACAGGGTGTTAACTTTAGGCAGGTAGGGTATGGTTAGAGGAGGTGTGTCACTGGGGATGTGCCTTTGAGGTTCATATTTTGTTCCTGGTGAGTGGAACTCTCTCTCTCTCTGCTTCTGGTGGCCATGTCCTGAACCGCTTTCCTCTTCTGCCATGATATACTGTCTTATCCTAGACCCAAAGCAATAGAGTTGGCCATCTATGGACTGAGACCTCTGAAACTGTTAGCACCAAATAAATTTTCTTCCTCTATGTTGTTATTGTCAGTTCTTTTGGTCAAAGTGGTGAAAAGCTGACTAAAGCAATTCCTGATAAACATTAGCATATTATAATCTCTGAGATGACTTTGCAGAAAAAAAGCTAGCTAAAATTTTGCCTAATACTAATGTTTTCTAGGTCTTTTAGGCCACAGACTCCCTGTACTCATACCTTACCTAGGAATGTCTAAAAAAAATATAATATTTGCTGGTAAATGAATGGAAGTGGAGACTATCATACTAAGTAAAATAAACCAATCCCCAAAAAATAAAGTCCAAGAGTTCTCTCTGATATGTGGATGTTAACACATATTAAGCAAAGGTGGGGGGTGTGGTGCAGAGAATAGAAGTACTTTGAATTAGACAGGGGGAATGAAGGCAAGCGTGGGGGAATGAGAATAGGAAAGACAGTAGAATGAATTGGACATATCTTTCCTGTGTTCATATGTGAATACATGACCAGTGTAACTCCACACCATGTACAACCACAAGAATGGGATGTTATAGTCCATGTATGCATAATATGTCAAAATACATTCTACTGTCATGTATAACTAAAAAGAACAAATAAAAAAAATTAAGAAACACAACCCTCAACGGTATGTGTCTACTGTTGTCTGGAACTCAGGATGTGTGTTTTCTGAACATATTGGAGCCTCGGCTGCATATAGTAAGGGATTGGTTTAGTCTGAGACCAGGTGAGGCATATTTCACCAAGTATCTGAGGTTTACATTGTTCCATTATTTCTCTGGGGTTCCACTCCCCTCCAGGGATGGAGTTTTAACTAAGGTCTAGACAAATGGTAATTTTCATGAAATATTGATTTGACCAAAAATAATTGGAAAGGTTGATAATTACATCAACCTTTGCTTCTTGCTTCTATTTTAATCCACTTCTTTCATATTCTGAGACACATGAAAGCAATGGGTATGGGTTTTAGAAAGATACCCCATCTTTCCAAATGTATATATATATATGCAATAGGATGAAGAGATACTATCAAATAAATCATCCAAGTTTTCAAAATTGGCTAAAATAAAAAGAAGAAATAAGAACTCTTGGTTGGAAAAATGAGACATAGCTAAATACATCATAGTGATAAAAGATGATGCAATGAGGCTGTGGTCATTTTATTTGTTCTCTTGTCTCAGTTTGTTTTCCAAAAGTACAGGACATTGAGTTCATAATTGTATTTGTTTTACTCCAATAGTGTTATTTTCTTTTATTTTAAAGATATCATGTACTTTTCATAGTAAATTTTAAAAAATGATCTTTTAGGTGAATGTTAGAAGGCTGTGGAGGCACAAATAATAGAGCTGAAATGTATGTGGAGTCTGAATTTCATGGATTTCTCACCTCTACAGGAGACTTAAAAGAAATTCTGTGTTTCAAGACAAGAAGACAAGAGAAAGGGAAAGTTCCAGAATGCACCTGAGCAATTCCTGACCAGGAATCTCTCCTAAACCACAGTCTAGCAAGAGCTGGAGAAAACAGGTGGATCCCTAGATAGGCCTGAGGAAATCTGACTGCAAAGAGACCTTTACCTATTCTTTGATGCTCAGAGAGACTCCAGCGAGAGGCAAGCCTCAAAGAGGACCCCCATCCCAGGGCAGCGTGGAAACAGAAACAGAGAAGATCACAGGTGGTCCTCAACAGAAAGTGCCTGAGACAACTCTCCAGGGTCCCCTTGAAGTGTCAGAGGCATGAAGAAAGCTCCCTGGAATAACTGAGAAGGGTCAAAGTCTGGAGAAGTCAAGGGTCTGCAGCAGACATGACTGGGAGAGAGATGGACTGCCAACTAAGTACCAGACAGGACAGAGGATAATGAGAGGGAGATTCAGAGTAGAGTTTCTTATGTCTTAGTCTGTTCTGTTGCTATAACAGATTACCTGAGGCTGGATAATTTATAAAGGAAAAAGGTTTGTTTGGGTTCGCTGCTCTGTAAGGACAAGAGCATGACACTGACATCTCCCTGGCTTTTGATGAGGGCCTCCGGTTGCATCAATTCATGGCAAAAGGCAGAAAGGCAAGTGACCATCTGCAAAAAAGAGGAGGTGATAGATGCTTTATAATGGCCTGTTTTCATAAAAATGAACCCACTTTTGTAGGAAACTACATTAATCCCTTCATGAGAGCAAGTCCCCATAACCCAAAACACTTCTTAATGTCTCCACGTCCCTCAATACCATTATATTGGTGATTAAATCACAACATGAGTTTTGGTGGGGGCAAAACATATTCAACCCACAGCACTTACCTGATCGGTTTCTCTGTTTGTTCTAAAGGGTCTATCTGATTTCATTTTCACAAATGATAAGCTAGTTTTCCTGATATCCATCCTTTCCCTCATCACTTGAAATGACACATTTATCTTATATTGAACTGGATATATGCCTGAATCTGTTCTATTGATCTGTCACTTTCATTGGTGCCCACATTGCTATCACATTTAATGTATTGCCTTTTGACTGCAAACCCTAAAGCAACTACTATAGACTGAATTTTTGTGTGTCCCCAGAATTCTAGTATTTGGTGAGGGAACCCTTGAAAAATCATGAGGACGGATCCTTCATGAATGGAATTTGTGCCCTTATAAGAAGAGACATGAGAGAATGATCTTTCTCCCCACTACATGAGGACACAGCAAGAAAGCAGTTGTCTGCACATGAAAGACAGTTCTCACCAGAGCTCTCAAAACTATGCTGGCACCCTGACCTTGGACTTCAAGCCTCTGGAACTATGAGAAATAAATGTCCATTGTTTAAAACCAAACTGCTGAAGACAATAGCATTTTAAAATAATTATTTCTTCAAGTTAATTTTCCCAGATTTTTTGGTGTACTATATAAATCCCCCCAATTATGCTACTTATATTTTTAATAAAATGTCATTATCTTCATTGATTGATGGGAGAAGTCTTCACATATTTATAAAACAATATGTAATCTCTTCCAACAATACAGTATACCTTTTCATCCTCATTCAAATAAACCATTTCATCACACAGAAAAATTTTTTCTTTATCCTCATAAGATCCATGTTTTATCATTACAGTTATTCCTAAATGTCTTGGATGTAGTATTGTTTTATGAATGAATCTTTTCCCCATATCTTTCATGTTTTTTCCATGATGTATAAGGAAGTGATCAACTTTTCTATATTTATATTCAATAACTGCTGTCTTTACCAGGCAGTTCTGTTAGGCTTCTTGTTTATCAGTAGAAAGATCATATAATCTGTTGATGATTAGAATTCCAAAAAGTTGAAATCATTCTTTTTCATGCCATGCTACTTTGGTTAGAATTGTAAGAAGAGTGCAAAGTAAAAGATATTCTTTGGTGTAGTAATAGTAAAATAATAGATTGTTGGGACTAATGACACGTTAACTAACTCAGGCTGACTCCTTACTCCCTGGAGAGTGAGCAAAATCAAGGCTCAAAGGCAGTTTCAGTAGTTAATGACGATGAATCGGACCACCATCAGGGACTGGTTAACAACAGTTCCACAAACGTGATCAGCTCGTGCTTGCCATATAGTCCAATGGGACTCTCGCCTGCGTGAACCCCCCTGCCTTGCTGACCTTTAAGCTGATTGGTTCCCACCTAGCCCCCACCCTACATAAAAGCTGTGCGATTTCTTCAATAAAGGAATTCCTGTTGTGACGGGTCTCCCTGACGCGTCTGATTGTCCTCCGCTGGGAGGGCTGGGAGCGGGAGGTCAGTCGACCCTACCTATCCCAGTCTGACCTTGTTGGGGAGTGTCCCCTTCCCTTGTCACTGGTCAAGAAGGGCAAGAGGGCTTAAGACCCTGACAATAGATATGCATCTGTTTAGTGTTATCAGTGATGATGCTCCTGTAGTGTGATCTTCAATTATGACATGTGTTCTTTTTTTTTCCATCATATAGTCTTTCTCTTTTTAAGGAGCTAACTTTATTTCTAATAATAAAAATACACATTTATTATAAATGGTTGGACTTCATTTAATACCTTTTAGAAATACAGATATACTTCCTTTTGTGTTGTTGTTTGCTTTCTGTGATCTCTTACATTTTGTCGACATTTTATATCCATTTGTTTTAATGTTGCAGTGTCCTCAATTCATTTACTTGGTAGTGTGGTTTTATTATTACTTATTTTTTATTGTATGTGTTTTACTAAGATTTTATTTGGGGTGCTTATGTCTATAGCTGCTTAAAAACCCAACCTTTTGTTGTGTACAATTTCCATCATGTTTTTCATTAAGATTAAGTTGGGTTTCTAAAATGATATGAAAACTTTCAATTATTTTCTGCTTTTTTGTTGTTTATTTTTTATTTACTCTGAAAATAAATAAGTGAAAATAAGTCACTTGTAGATTATACATTTCTTGAGAATAATATAAGAATTATCCATAGAGTAATTCAGATCTGGAGTCTTCTTGGGAAAGGCTACTCATTGTTAATTTAAAAACATTTTTCATAATATTTATTTTGAGATTTTCTACCATTTTTTAAAGCAGTAATTATTATTTAAAACCATTCATAAGAAGTAAGAACTAGGAAAGGCTCTCACTGGGTGACCTGCTCCAAGAAGCTGACTGTGGATCAAGCCTGCCCCCAGAGGGAGCAGGGTTGCTTGGGGAAGTCTCTGGCTGCCCTGCCCTGGTCCCAGAAGCCGCCTGCGGGCCGGGGCCCACCGCTGTGTCCAGTGCTTGAAGCTGACTCTGTGTGGAAAGGCTCTCACTGGGCGGCCTCCTCCAATATGCTGGCTGTGGATCAAACCTGCCGCAGGAGTGAGCAGGGCTGCTTGGGGAAATCTCTGGCTGCCCCGCCCTTGTCCCAGAAGCTGCCTTGTCCCAGAAGCGGGGCCCACTGCTGGGTCCGGGGCTTGGGAGTTGGCTCTGTGCGGAAAGGCTCTCACTGGACGACCTGCTCCAAGAAGTTGGCTGTGGAATGAGCCTGCTGCTGGAGGGAGCAGGACTGCTTGGGGAAGAATCTAGTTGCCCTGCCCTGCTCCAAGAAGCTGCTCCTGTCTGGGCCTGCTGCCTGGGTCAAGCTTCATCCGGTGGGAGAGACTCACCCTGTGGCTCTATGTTAGTCCAAGTCTCTCAATGCCACCCCTCCTTGAATCCTGGGTTCTGGAGTGACGGGAGATGCATTCACCCTCTAGTCCGCCATCTTGGATCCCCTGAAGTGGTTCCTGATCATTAATTGTTATGTTGCTTTGATGAGCAACTTGAAAGGGGTCCAGGAATTCGGTGGACATAGGACTGTGCATCAAATGTGTGCACATGTAGTGTCATGGTGTCCAAATGCCAGGTGTTTTAGAGTGCCAATCATAATTATCCGCCTCTGTATAGTGTGCCTTGGCTCAGGGTCTGCTTTGCCCAATAAAGGAGAATCAGAGTTGGTGTGTGACAAAAAAAAAAAAAAAAAAAAAAGAAGTAAGAACTAGATGGTAAACTGAACACAAACACATTCTGTCACTGAATATGAACCCATTAACTTATGGAGAGAGAAAAAAAAGCAATAATAGAAGCATACTAGAAAAGTTGCAGGATGAATGAAAGCAAGGTGGAAGAGCAGGTCATGTGTATGGAGCCAGGATCTGCCTTAAATGTATGGGAGTAAACCATTACAGGCATGAGGGTGGCCCCAAGAGATTCTGATGCCACAGTGGACAGGTGGGACCTGTTGAGAAAGCAGAGGGTCGTTCCTTCAGGTGGTGAAACTGGAACTGATGCTCAACTTTCTTTCCTGAATTCCCCAACTCAGGCTCCTTGCTTGTGTGGCACTGCAGTGGACACCCTCAGAGGTCCACAGGGGCCACCTGACATCAGCTCCTGCCCCTCACTGCAGTGACCAAATTCCATGGAAAAGCAAAGTCAGGAAAACAGGCTTCTCGCTGAACTTGCCAACTATTAGGCTGAACCATGGGCAATTTCTATTTTTGTCAGGTAGAAAACAAACATCAGTCACAACATTTAGTCCTATCTAACTTGAACCACTGGAAAATGTCAATACTTAATTGGATTAAAAGAAGAAAGAACATCAGGAGATAAGAGTGAACACAGGGGCTGTGGTTGTGGCTCAGTGGTAGAGTGCTTCCCTAGCACTTGTGAGGCACTGGGTTTGATCCTCAGCACCACATAAAAGTAATAAACAACAACAACAACAAAAATTAGTGAGCACAGGAAACAATCACAAAATCACTTTTAATAAGTAAAATTAGTTTTAGAATCAAGAGAATAATGCATTTCCAAAAGAAAATCAATGAGATTTCTGCTATAAGACAGCAAATTTTTCATAGAAATTCTCTTTCCCAAGATGATGAAATGACAAAAACTAAGAAAGAATTGACCCCTCATTTCCATCCCCAATCCACCAATTAACAAGAAAAAGGAGAAGGAGGAAGAAGAAGAAGAGGAAAAAAGGAGGAGGAAGGGGAGGAGGAGGAAATTCTAATTCAATTAGAGCAAAGTGGAGGAATAAAGGTTGATTCTGCTCCAGCACTTGCCTTCGGTCTCCAAAAATCTTTCTGGGAAATTCCTGAAATTTCTTACTAATGTAACTGAGCCTAGAGACAAGAAATGAGGAAGTGTCTTTATCATTTGACTCTTCTGACCAATTAGTAGTAGAAACCGCTGCTGGAGAGCAGTGTAATGTGTGGAATGAATTAAAAACTGCAGAGTAAAAACACTGGAGACAGAAAATGTTTTCAAGAAAACAACAGAAAACAGGAAGTCTAGAAGAGTTAGTTGCCACCTTTATCAAAGTAGAAATGATAAATCCTTCCAGGAATTCATGCTAAAGAAATACCTGCACTTGTGCCCCAAAATATACATATAGAAGTGCTCAATTTCCACATGGCTTGCAATAGCAAAATTGCTGACATCCTAAATATTCATCAATAATTTAACAGACAACCTTTTGGGGACTATACTGAGGCTCTGAAGTTGGATGAGTTACACCCATATGTCATTATGAGCTTTATCACCAACTTATTTACTGAAGTATAAAAACAGGTTTAAAGCAAGGTGACCAAAATAATCTTATATATAGATTTTCCCGTGTGATAGATAAGACATTAAATACATGCACATGCAAATGCATTGGTGGGGTAAAGAATGAACATCCAACTCTTGACAGAGAATATCTTTAAGACTACAAAGCAAGGGATATGGAAAAGAGAACATTCTTGGTTTGATCTATACTTAATTGCTTGACTTTCTTCCATGATCATATACTCATGTTTCATTTGTTTAACAGTTAATGAACATTAAAAGCATGGTAATGTTATTACATCCATCAGGTAGTGTATGTTATATAATGTACATAATTGTAATTATGTAATTTTAGAAGATATTGCATCTGTCTAAATCATAATTCCAATTCTTATTTAATGTTTTATGTTCTAAAGCTTTCCAGACTTATGCCTATTCATTTATTTTGTTCAAAACTGCAACTGAGAAATACAGTTACCATTTCCTATTTTCCAATTCATTGATTTTTGCTTGTAACTTTATTTCCTTTCTTCTTTCCTCAGATGTGTTCTGTCATGCAGTTCTAGAATCTTAAGCAAGAACAGAGAACCTATGTATCTATTCTTATTTTTCTTTACTCATTGATGGAAGTGTTTAGAGTTGTGAATTTTATCTAAGGTTCTAAGTTTTTTCAGTATAGGACTGTGTTCTTCAAAAGTCTTCTATATGCTGTTTGTATCTAACCATAATGGATGACATGCTGCATACCAGGTCCTGTACTCTGAGCCTAATATACAACATCCCACTTAACCATTGTTAACAACTCTAAGGGTAGGAACACTTCTGCCTCATTTTAAGTATGAAGGGGCTGAAGCCTCTCTTTGGGGAACCAGCACACCTCTGTTTTTAGTTCATGTTGTTTGGGACACATGGGTCCAGCCTGACCACAGGGGCCAGTGAATCCAGGGAGCCATGAACATGGAGACCAGTGAACACAGGTGTGATGACTCCTTAGCCACAGCGACTGTGGTTCAAGAGAAGGCTCGTGGTCCAAACCTAGTCAACTGACAATTTTCCTGAGTGTTGCTGGAATACTCAGAAAAAAATACAAAGCAAAAAAATTCCATTCCATGAAATCTTTAGTAATAACACAAAATGCCCCATTGTGGATGGGGTTTACCTGACATTGAAAACAAGCACATGGGTGTCTGTGTTGATTTACGGAGAAAATGTGACAAATTCCTAGTGGTACCATATGAACACCAACAAGGAATTGTTCATGAGGCAGAATCATCCCTTGAATTTCCAGTTTCTACAAGCCAATGCATTCTCTTTTTGCTTTCCTCAAATTGAGATGATTTTCTATTATTTAGAATTCAAACAGTCCTTAGAGAATTAAATCCCTCAGGTCCAATAACTCTTAGTTGGTTGTTCCAAAATGTGTCCACAGGTAATCTAAGACAAGTGTCTCCATTCATTGTCATTCATTCATTCACTTAACACAAATAATATTGGAGAGATACAGCCTAGACTATTTTGCATTTTACATCTGTCCAGAAATATTTTATTTTTATATTAAATATGACATAAATTAATGTAGAGTTGAAATTTCTTTTATTTTCACTCTGTGACATCATTATAATCATCTTTTTCTTCAAATTGCTTATTTTAAATGTTTGTATTAGTGAATTACAGTTACACTTAATAGGGGTTCATTTTGACATAATCACACATGCATGGAATACAATTTGCTCCATTTCAGTCCCCAGTGCTTCCTCTTTATAAAATATGGAACACTTCATGAATTTGTATGTTATCTATCCTTCTGCAGCAGCCATGCTAATCTTCTTGGTATCGCTCCAATTTTAGTATATGTGCTGCTGAAGTGAGCATCAGTTATAGCCTCTTAAGACAGGGAGAGGAGTACAGAGCTCTTTTAGCTGGGAAGGGAAAACATTGAGGAATTTTAAAGAAGAGTAAAGTGATGTGATTAACTTATTTAAAAGATGGCCCCAGTGTTGCATAGAGAATGCACTTCAGGGACAGCAGAAGGAGCAGGATTACCAATGAAGGGACTGTTGCAGTCTTCCAGGAGAGAAACCTTGCTCTCTGGAATTAGCATATTATTGAGGAAATAACTAAAAAGAGGAGATATTTGGGATGTATTTGTGATGGGTTGACATATTTGACTTCATGGAAATGCTATAGGCCAGGCTCTATGGGCAATGACTAAACAGACTCCATTCTACCTTGAGACTCCAACTTATATAGGAAATACTTCTCCCACGAGAACACCCACTGCTGTACTCATCAACGGTTGCTTAGCTTGATTTGCTTGGCACTACAAAATGATGAAATGGAAATTCTTGTATAATGAAAAATTGTTCTTTTTTTTATTGTAAACAAATGGGATACATGTTGTTTCTCTGTTTGTACATGGCGTAAAGGCATACCATTTGTGTAATCATAAATTTACATAGGGTAATGTTGTTTGATTCATTCTGTTATTTTTTCCCTTCCCCCCACCCCTCCCACCCCTCTTTTCCCTCTATATAGTCCTTCCTTCCTCCATTCTTGCCCCCCTCCCTAATCCTAACTCTAACCCTAACACTAACTCCTCCCACCCCCCATTATGTGTCATCATCCACTTATTAGCGATATCATTCGTCCTTTGGTTTTTTGAGATTGGCTTATCTCACTTAGCATGATATTCTCCAGTTTCATCCATTTGCCTGCAAATGCCATAATTTTATCATTCTTTATGGCTGAGTAATATTCCATTGTATATATATACCACATTTTCTTTATCCATTCATCAATTGAAGGACATCTAGGTTGGTTCCACAATCTGGCTGTTGTGAACTGAGCAGCTATGAACATTGATGTGGCTGTATCTCTGTAGTATGCTGATTTTAAGTCCTTTGGGTATAGGCCAAAGAGTGGGATAGCTGGGTCAAATGGTGGTTCCATTCCAAGTTTTCTAAGGAGTCTCCACACTGCTTTCCACAGTGGCTGCGCTAATTTGCAGCCCCACCAGCAATGTATGAGTGTACCTTTCTCCCCACATTCTCGCCAACACCTGTTGTTACTTGTATTCTTGATAATCGCCATTCTAATTGGGGTGAGATGGAATCTTAGGGTGGTTTTGATTTGCATTTCTCTTATTACTAGAGATGTTGAACATTTTTCCATATGTTTGTTGATTGCTTGTAGATCTTCTTCTGTGAAGTGTCTATTCATTTCCTTAGCCCAATTGTCGATTGGATTATTTGCATTCTTGGTGTAGAGTTTTTTGAGTTCTTTATAGATTCTGGAGATTAGTGCTCTATCTGAAGTATGATTGGCAAAGATTTTCTCCCACTCTGTAGGCTCTTTCTTCGCATTTCTGATAGTTTCCTTTGCTGAGAGAAAACATTTTAGTTTGAATCTATCCCAGGTATTAATTCTTGCTTTTATTTCTTGTGCTATGGGAGTCCTGTAGAGGAAGTCTGGTCCTAAGCCGACATGTTGAAGCTCTGGACCTACTTTTTCTTCTATAAGATGCAAGGTCTCTGGTCTGATTCCGAGATCCTTAATCCATTTTGAGTTTAGTTTCGTGCATGGTGAGAGATATGGGTTTAGTTTCATTCTGTTGCATATGGATTTCCAATTCTCCCAGCACCATTTGTTGAAGAGGCTATCTTTTCTCCATTGCATATTTTTGGCCCCTTTGTCTAGTATGAGAAAATTGTATTTATTTGGGTTTGTATCCGTGTCCTCTATTCTGTACCATTGATCCACCTTTCTATTTTGGTACCAATACCATGCCGTTTTTGTTACTATTGCTTTGTAGTAGAGTTGAAGATCTGGTATTGCGATACCCCCTGCTTCACTCTTTCTGCCAAGGATTGCTTTAGCTATTCTGGGTTTTTTATTCTTCCAGATGAATTTCCTAATTGCTTGCTCTATTTCTGTAAGGTACATCAATGGGATTTTAATTGGAATTGCATTGAATCTGTATAGAACTTTGGTAGTATGGCCATTTTGACAATATTAATTCTTCCTATCCAAGAACATGGGAGATCTTTCCATCTTCTAAGGTTTTCTTTAATTTCTTTCTTTAGTATTCTGTAGTTCTCACTGTAGAGGTCTTTCACCTCTTTTGTGAGATTGATTCCCTAATATTTTATTTTTTTCAAAGCTATTGTGAATGGGGTAGTTTTCATAATTCTCTTTCTGAAGATTCATCGGTTATGTATAAAAATGCCTTAGATTTATGTGCATTGATCTTATATCCCGCTACTTTACTGAATTCACTAATGAGATCTAAAAGTTTTCTGGTGGAATTTCCTGGTTCCTCTAAGTATACAATCATATCATCAGCAAATAGGGATAGTTTTGAAGCCAGAATTAAGGACAAGTAGTTAGTGTAGAAATAGGAAATCGGGTCAATTCGAGGAAATGAAGCCATGAAGCCATCTGCCTTTGGAAGTTGGAGACTGCCCCTGGAAGAATGGAATGTCAAGGATCTCTGGATCCCATTGATTACCGGAGCCCATTGATTACCAAATTTACCTGCCTTTATCAAGGACTGCAAGCAAGGAGATGCTAATTAATGCCCCCTGGGCCCTTGCCTGCCTGAATCACCTTGGCCCTCCCCCTGCCCATGGCTTCTCACTTATGCAAAACCAGGCCTAGTCAGGTAGGCAGGAAGGAGAGAGAGATAAGGGGGGAGAGAACTGGAGAACAAAAGAGACTTTAACCTATAAAAGATGTAGGGTGCGCTCACTTCTTGGGACTTTAGAACATCAGCCATGGCCCCCTTCTCCCTACTGGGAGAAGTCTGTATTATTCCCTTTAAATAAACCTGCTTAATATGCTTGCCTTGACGTGCTTCTCTAGTGTTCAATCTTCAACATTAGAAGGAGCAGAACTCGTCACCGGTAAACGGTGGTATCAGATTGAGTTCTTCTTTTCCTATTCGTATCCCTTTAATTTCTTTGGTCTGTCTAATTGCTCTGGCTAGAGTTTCAAGGACGATATTGAAAAGAAGCGGTGAAAGAGGGCATCCCTGCCTTGTTCCAGTTTTTAGGGGGAATGCTTTCAGTTTTTCACCATTTAGAATGATATTGGCCATGGGCTTAGCATAAATGGCCTTTACAATGTTAAGGAATGTTCCCACTATCCCTATTTTTTCTAGTGTTTTGAGCATGAAGGGGTGCTGTATTTTATCAAATGCTTTCTCTGCATCTATTGAAATAATCATGTGATTCTTGACTTTAAGTCTATTGATATGGTGAATTACATTTATTGATTTCCTGATGTTGAACCAACCTTGCATCCCTGTTCTCTTTTTTATTCCTAGTTTCCTAAACAATGTACAATGTTAACGGTGATGTCAACAGTGATTGTTTAGATGTTAGTAACCATTATTTAGTTTGTACCTAAGTAAGGTCGTTTTGACCCACTTCCCCCTCTGCTCATGATTTCAGATCCCATGATGTTAGTTTGTAATTTTGAATCATAACAACAGACACTTTTGATTGGTATACTGATTTATGGTATAAAAACCTTGCCACCCTATGGTTAGGCTGCTCTCCCAATAGAACAGTTTTGGGGCATTGTGTGACAGTTAGTTGGCCAGCTTAAGAAAGACTCTCAAATTTGGACTTCTCGGTGGTGATCAGTCTGTTCTTAAGTTGTGCCCCATAACAGTGTTCTGCAGGTAGAGCCAACGGATCTGCTGATGGATCCAAAGTGAGAATTAAATAGAAAAGGAGTCATCAAGAATGGCTCCTAGGTTTTGATCTAAACAACTCAGAGAATGATTGCACTTTTTACCCAAATATTTAGGGAAAGCCAGATAGTTCATAATGGCTAATGAAATAATAGCTTCAAGTAGAATACCTCATGAGCAAAAATCAAAAGTAGAGTTTTGCTCAGAGTGAGTTTAAGATGCTTAGTAGATTTCCATATGGAGATATCAGATAGATATGTCTGGAGATCAGAGGAGAAACTAGAATTAGAGATGTAAATATGGACCCACCAGCTTATGGGATGCATTTCAAGCCATGGAAATAAATTTAATGTTGTCCTGAGGAAAGAATATAAGACAGTGTAAACAGAAAAGTGAAGAGGACTAAACTCTGAAATCTGGGGTAATTATATATTAAAATTTGAAAAAGGAAGAATGTTTTAGTCTGTTTGTGCTATTATAAAAAATGAGTCCAGATAATTTATAAGGAACAGAAACATATTTTGTCACAGTTCTGGAGGACTGAAAGAGCCAGATCACAACACCAGTAAGTGAGTTGTCTGGTGAAGGCTCAGTCTCTGCTTCCAAGTTGGTGTCTTGTTGCTGCATCCTCCAAAGGGGAGGAAGGCTGTGTCCCCCCAAGATAGAATGGGCAAAGGAGAAAGCCAAATGCCATCAAAGCCTCTTTTATGAAGGTCTCAATCCTGTTCATGAGGGTGGACCCTCATGATCTTATCACCTCTTAGAAACCCCACCTCTTAATACCACAATATTGGCAACACGTGGATTTTGCTCTCTTGCACTAGGATGCTATTGATGAAGTTACTGATAAGAGAGAATATTCAAGATGCATTTTGCAGGTAGAGCAAAGTACATCTACAATATGATGAGGGATGTTGAAAGCATAACAAGGAGCAAGAGAAAACAGCAAGAACTTGTTTCAAGAAGAATCAGCTATGTCAATTGGATCAAATGATGCGGTTGACCAAGCAGAATTAGGAATGAGAATTGACCAGAATTTGGCAAGATGTAATTTGTCCTTGAGCTTGATAAGAATAGTTTTATCAGATTGGTAAGGTCTAGGGAGGGTTTAATATTTTCCAGATGGGAAATATTACACATATGTAGTATGTTTGTTTCTTTGTGGAAATAATCTAATAGAGGGAAAGATAATCACAGGTAACCTTTGAGGAAAGGTTGGTTAACAGAGGAGAGCAGAGAAACGGACTGTGAATTGAAAGGGAGAGATGCTATATTTCATGTTGATAAGGAAGAGAGATGATTACAGGAACTAAGTCCTTGGGTAGTTGAGAAGTGAGAGGATCTGGTACCCAGGTGGGGGAAATGGACAGAAGCAGAAACTGACACAGAGTATCTGAGTACACATACAGGGAGTTGGTGTGGATGGGTGATGCATGGCTATTTTTTCAAGTACCACCCACCACTTTCTGTTGTGTATGCTCACTTTTCTCAGATGATCCTATTATAATCTCTCAATGGGGTCTCCAATAAACGTTTTCTTTATCCCTTTTTCACTGCTTATTTCTGGTTTTTCAAGATAGAGGGAGGTGAGAGAGAAGTTCTGAGGTGTGAGATGGGGAGAGAAAGTGTGAGATTGTGTTCTTTCATAGTGGAGAGTGAATTAGCCAGGATTACAGTGCAGGTGGCACACGTGGCACTTGTGATCATGAACACAGAGTACGACAGTTCAGCACAGGTGCCTTTTCTTGAGCCATGCTCACATGCCAGAGTGCAGGCTAAAATAGATCAAGATCTGGCCGATCAAGGAGGAATTTTTTAAATAAATACAAAGAAGTGAAAGAATAAAAGGGGAATTTAAGGAGGATGCAAGGGTGAGACTGTATGAAAACCCATGGAAACTAAGCTGGATGAGAAAAGAGAAGGCAGGAGTGAGTATCAGTGAAAAATGGAAAAGAACTAAAGTATATGGGATGAGTGACTATAATGGGCAATGAGAAGATCTAACACAGTATTTAAAATCCCTTTTGTAAACCTTGACTTAAAGGAAAAAAGTCTATTTAACCCAAAAGCACTAGTAAAGCACTAGTGTTGGGTATAACTACAGAAGTGGGTGTCAGAGATGTGAAGGAAAGAATTGTTGGAAATGAGATCAAACAATAGGGAGAAAAGGATTTGGGATGAATCATCGATGTAGACATTAAATTCACTACAGCTGATGGTGAATCATTTTTTTTTCTATCTAGGCTGGATACATGTGATGACTTAAATGGAAATTTAAAAAAAAACTTTCTTGAGTTATAACTAACAATAACCTGAACATATTTAAAACATATAATTTTATAGTTTTTGACACATATATACCACACCAACAAAATATTAAACATTCATCACTCCCTTCCTTTCCCTCCCCTGCTCCATCTCTGACCTGGTTCCCAGGCAACCTTGTCTTCTTTCTGTCTCGATACATTACTGTTCATTATCTAGAATTTTATGTAAATAGGATGTGACCTCTATAGTCTGACTTCTTTCAGCATCATTACTTTGAGATTCATCTATGCTGTATGTATCAATAGTTTGTTGCTTTTTTATTGCTGAGTGGTATTCTATTGTATGGATACACCATAGTTTGTTAATTCATTCACCTACTATGGACATATTGAATTTTTCCATTTGGGAACTATTACAAATAAGTTGCTATAAGCATCTGTGTATGGAAGTATGCTTTCATGTCTCTTGCTAAATAACTATGAATGCTTGTTATTGTTTTTGCTTCACTCATATGTTTTCCATTTCAAATAGAAATTGACATGCCTTGTCCTCGAAAGAAGAATCAATACACAAATAAGCTGATCATCTGCCTAGACTATCTAAGACAACTTTGGAGTCCTTATTGAATCTTTGGTTATTTACATATATAAATGAAGGTTTAACGTCCCACTTTCCAATGTCACAGCTAAATGTTTGCCCAAGATCTGCGATTTAAATCCACACAATTCCAACTCCAATATCTCTCTAGAAATTCCACTTAAAAAGCCTAAATACCTCTGGCGAAGGGAGATAAAACTTTTCTTTCTGCCTGTTTGTAATTGACACTTGAATGCTTTATTTTTTAATATGGCAAAATATTAAATCAGCAATTTGCGTATGCTGAAGTGATCCATCCAAGTATGAACACTGATTTGAAAGGATAGTTTTGAAAAAATCAAGTTATGACTAGATAACTAGTAAAAGTACATTTAATTACATCTGCCCACACCAGTGGGCAATATAGCATTGGATGCACATAAAATACACATCGTTGGCCCCCATCCCAGAATTTCTAACTCAGTTACGTCTAAGGTAGGGCAGAGAGTTTGCACTTCTAACAAGTTTTAGTGAGGGTTTCTGGCCGAAGGGCCACATTTTGAGAACCCTTGTAATAGCAGATACACTGTGGGCTTGTCTTTGTTCAAATCATTACCAGTCCCTGTGAGACCTTGGGCGGGTTCAGAGGCTTTTGTGATAAGGTAATTTAATAAAACACTGTAAGCAGAGTCTGATAGCTATTATTATTCTCTTTAAAACCATGGTAGCACATATCACCAAACTTTGTGTGCTGTTATAGAATCTTAGGGTACAACATAATCTAAAAAGAGGCAAACTGGTTAACAACCTGTTTCTATTTCTTTTTTTTTCTTCTTCTTCTTCTTTTTTTAACCAGGGATTAAACCAAGGAACACTTAACCACTGAGTCACATCCCCAGAACTTTTTGTTTTTTAATTTTAAAACAGGGACTCTCTACATTGCCTTACTAAGTTGCTGAGCCTGGCCTCAAGCTGCAATCCTTCTGACTCAGTCTCCTGAGCTGCTGGGATTACAGGCGCATGCCACTGCACCTGGCCAGTTTGTTTCTCTTTGGGGGAATGAGTTTAAAATTGATAACTCTTTCATGTCTTTCTCATCTTCACTTCACTTCCCTGGTCCTCCTTGCCTCCTGATGAAGACAGGAGAGGTCAAGAGACATTCAGGAAGCCATTCACTTAAATTTCTTGGGTATCTATAAAAATGGGGTCATTAATCTCCAAAAGCATTGCTGGATCTTTCTATTTGATGCCAAATCTATCTATCTCCATAATTAACTCCACCTGCATGAATCCCTTTCTCATCGATGCACATAATTAAATGCAGATCCTCCTTATTAAAGTATGGACTATGGAACCCATTTTATGTTAATAAGCCCTATTTACAGCATAATATATAAATTTTGAATTGTTGAACTTTAGGCAAAAGGGCATGTAAATATTTTGTTATAGTGAAACATACTCATGACAACAATCTTATGAAAGGGTTGGAAAATCATTTAATACAAAAACATTAAAATATAGAAAAACCGGAGGAACTCATTTTGTATCAGGTAGAATATTTGTATCAATAATAGTCATAATGATAATTATTTCTGTTAATTTAGCAAACATTTATCAAGTGATTTACATGCACAAGGTACTGGGGATAGAGTTAAGAAAAAGAGGGATAATTCTGACTGTAGAAAGATACACAACAAGGCAAGAAATAAGTAAGTTCAAATTGTGAATGAGTGCTATGCTTATTCACAAGAAGTGAATAAGAGGAAGCAGTATAAGAGGATAGTCAGAGTGGGACATTTTGCATCGAACATTTACAATGTCACACATTCAGCCAATCATACTATGCGTATTTCAAATTTTTTCTAATTATAAAGGCAGATAGATTTGGAATCAAAGAGAAAGATGTACAACCCCTCCTAGTATCATTCCCACCTTGCATGAGAGACAACTGAGGATTAGATATTTGAAGTACCTTGTCCAAAGTCACCTACCTAGAAAATGGAAGAGCTGGAGACATACCTAAAGTTGTTGAACCTGAAAATCCAAGTCCACATGATTCTTGCCTTGTGTCGTTATTCACTATCATTCAGCATTATACATTAATTTCAACCCACAGTACTACAACTTATTGAATTTCTAGTAGGATTAGCTGGATGCTGGATGTTTTATTTGTATCAACTCTAATTCTTACAGCACTTCTCTAGGATCTTAGAAATGCTGGGTCAAGTTCAGAAAGTTGAGCACGTATAAGTTGGTGCATTTGGGATCTGCCTGTCTGGGCTCTTTTCACTCATGTACTTTCAGTTTTCTGAAGGTCAAAGGTGTACTCAAGAAGACTCATTAGTAAATGTTCTTTATCAATTTTTCTTGTACATATGATATCCCAGGGCAGCCCACGGTTTCTATTGCACCACTAAGCTTGCCAGGTGTCATGTAGGAATGCTTGGATCAAATACCAATTATAATTGTAGTGCATCATCATTACTCATGCAATTTTGAGCTGCTGAAATTTAACTCCATTAAATTTACATCACCAAACCGACATAATGAAGGATTACCAACAGAAGGAAAATAGGTATAAAATTTACTTTCATGTACATTTGAATCATGGATGATTCATAATCTGATACTTAATTACTAAGTGTAGACACTCTTAATTCAACAACGTTTTCATTTTTAAAAAATCCTTGGAACTTTTACACAGAAGAAATTCTGCTCATATGGTCCTTTTAGAAAAAAACAGGACTATACAGATGCTCCTTGATTTATGACAAGGGAGGTATAGCCCCCCAAACCCCTACAAATTGAAATATCAAAATTAAAAATGCATATAATACACCTACCCTATTGAACATCCTAGCTCAGCAACATAGCACACTGCAGAGTATCAGCTACTTCTCCTTGTGAGCCTGTGACTGGTAGGGAGCTGAGACCTCCTGCTGCTGCCTAGCATCACCAGAGATTTTCAAACAGCATATTGCAAGCCCGAGAAAAGATCAGAATTCAAAATTCACAGCACAGTTTCTACTGAACATGTATTGATTTTACACCATTGTGAACTCAAAAAAACAACAAGTTGCACCAAGGAAAGGCATCTTTCCTTTCTGTAAATCAGAGTGTCTGTACAGATCTAAATGAATATCTCATATATGACATCATTTTATAGATGAGGAACTGAGGGCCTGGGTGAAGAGTAGCTCACCTTTATAAAGTGCTATTCTAGTTTCTGTATTCATATCAATATTTTTGCCCTTCATTAACAAGTTTCCAAAAAAAAATCATTATTCCCGTTTTGAGATGGGGAACCTGAGGCTTAAGGGGATTAAAGTGCTATGGAGGGCAGACTATCCCACAGCAAGGTTCATTCCCTGAGCATTCAGTGACTCTATGCTGCCATGCACAAGCCTGAAGTGTAACCATTAACATTGGATTTAACATTGGAGTTTCTCAGCTTGGTGAACTTTTCAGTCCATCTCGCCTCTCTTTCCTCTCTTTCCTTTTATTTTATTTATTTATTTATTTTTTGCTCTACATGTCCTTGGGTGTACCCCAATTCATACAAGGAGAGGAGAAAGTAGAAATAAATTATACTATTGTTGAACTGGAAAGACACTTGATTAAAAAGTGCCTTTGAAATTTAGGCATCTTTCTTTTCTGTAATAATTTTTAAATATTTATTGGAGGGAAATGATACTTATAAATCAATACACTGTGTCCTTATAAAAAAGTAGTAGCAGATTCTTAAGATGAGAAAAAATATGGAAAGGAAATTATAACTGGGAAGTCTATAAAAGCCATGAAATTCTAAAATATTACTTCAGAGAGAGAAAAGAAAATTATTTATGTGTGTGTGAATAACTTCTGAAATATTTAAAATATAGTTTTGAAATGTTAAAGACTTGGAAAGCAAATGAATATACTATATTCCCCATTTTATCCAAGAGGGCTAAATTCCAAGAACTTCAGTGGGTGTGTTAAACCACAAAGAATACCACACCCTAGGTAGACTGTATTTTTTCTATACATACATACCTATGATAAAGTTTAATTTATAAATGAGGCACAGTAAGATATTAACAATAATAGCTAATACTAAAATAAAACAGTTGTAATAATATGCTGTAATAAAAATTATGTGAATGTGGTGTCTCTCTCTTTCTTTAATATTGTCTTATTGTACTGTACTCACCCTTCTTGTGATTATGAAAGATGACATTTAGGGGAAACAGATTAAGGCTTCTCTTTTAGCATATTGGAATTGCCAATATCATTACCCTTGTGCTTTGAAGCAATTATTAAATGAAATCAGTGTTCTTTTAACATGCACACTGTGATATTGTGACCACAGATTTGGTAACCAAGATTACTACTGACTAATGGGTGGGTAGTGTATACAATGTGGATACACCAGACAAAGTGACTATTTGTATTCTGGATGGGATGGAATAGTAGGATGGCTCAAAATTTTAGCTCACTGTTCAGAACAATACTCAACTTAGAACTCACAAATTGTTTAGTTCCAATCTTTTCCACTTAACATTTTCAGACCATGGTTGAATATAAGTAACTGAAACCTCTATTCTGTACCATTGATCTACCTGTCTATTTTGGTACCAATACCATGCCGTTTTTGTTACTATTGCTTTGTAGTAGAGTTGAAGATCTGGTATTGCCCAAATAAATACAATTTTCTCATACTAGACAAAGGTTCCAAAAATATGCAATGGAGAAAAGATAGCCTCTTCAACAAATGGTGCTGGGAAAACTGGAAAACCATATGCAATAGAATGAAATTAAACCCCTATCTCTCACCCTACACAAAACTCAACTCAAAATGGATCAAGGACCTCAGAATCAGACCAGAGACCCTGCATCTTATAGAAGAAAAAGTAGGTCCAAATCTTCAACTTGTTGGCTTAGGATCAGACTTCCTTAACAGGACTCCCATAGCACAAGAAATAAAAGCAAGAATCAACAACTGGGATAGATTCAAACTTAAAAGCTTTCTCTCAGCAAAGGAAACTATCAGAAATGTGAAGAGAGAGCCTACAGAGTGGGAGAATATTTTTGCCAACCATACCTCAGATAGAGCGCTAATTTCCAGAATCTATAAAGAACTCAAAAAACTCTACACGAAGAATACAAATAATCCAATCAACAAATGGGCTAAGGAAATGAACAGACACTTCACAGAAGAAGATGTACAAGTAATCAACAGATATATGAAAAAATGTTCAACATCCCTAGTAATAAGGGAAATGCAAATCAAAACTACCCTAAGATTTCATCTCACCCCAATTAGAATGGCGATTATCAAGAACGCAAGCAACAATAGGTGTTGGCAAGGATGTGGTGAAAAAGGAACACTCATACATTGCTGGTGGGGTTGCAAATTAGTGCAGCCACTCTGGAAAGCAGTGTGGAGATTCCTCAGAAAGCTTGGAATGGAAACACCATTTGACCCAGCTATCCCACTCCTTGGCCTTTACCCAAAGGACTTAAAATCAGCATACTACAGAGATACAGCCACATCAATGTTCATTGCTGCTCAATTCACCATAGCCAGATTGTGGAACCAACCTAGATGCCCTTCAGTTGATGAATGGATAAAGAAACTGTGGCATATTTATACAATGGAATATTACTCCGCAATGAAGAATGATAAAATTATGGCATTTGTAGGCAAATGGTCGAAATTGGAGAATATCATGCTAAGTGAGATAAGCCAATCTCAAAAAACTAAAGGTCGAATGATCTCGCTGATAAGCGGATGAGGACATATAATGGGGGGTGGGAGGGGCTAGCATTAGGTTTAGGGTTAGGTTTAGAGTTAGGCTAAGGAGAGCGGTAAGAATGAAGGAAAGAAGGACTGTGTAGAGGGAAAAGAGGGGTGGGAGGGGTGGGACCGAGGGGAAAAATAAAATAAACATCATTACCCTATGTAAACGTTAAAAAAAAAAAAAAAGTAACTGAAACCTTGGGAAGTGAAAGCTTGGGTAAGGGAGGACAATGGTAGTCTTTTCCAAGAAAAAGGAATTTTTTTTTTCATACCAGGATTGCTTAACCATTGAGCCACATCCCCAACCCATTTTTAATATTTTTATTGAGAGACAGGGTCTCACTAAGTTGTCACAGGGCCTTGCTAAGTTGCTGAGGCTGACTTTGAATGCATGATTTTCCTGCTCAGCCTCCCAAGTTGCTGAGATTACAGGCATAGCTTACTGCACAGCAGAAAAAGGATTTTGATATGGATAAAAAATCTAACAAACATTGGGTACAAACAAGGCAGATGGTAAAAATACTTGGTGAAACTGGTTTTCCTAGAGAAAGGCAGATATGGTCCCCAGACATCATCAGATGAACTCCCTTAGTGGGTTTGTCAGCACAGACTAATTAGCACCTGCTTAAATTTGGTTTAATCAACACAATTTCTGACCCCTCTCCAAGATTGCAGAAGAACATTGTTTAAAGGGAGTCATTGGGGGTTTTGTTGTTCAAATTCTTTTTTTTCTTTCTTTTTTTTTTCTCTTTTTTTGGTACTGGGGATTGAACTCAGGGGTACTCCATCACTGAGCCACATCCCCAGCCCTATTTTGTATGTTTGTTTAGAGACAGGGTCTCACTGAGTTGCTTAGTGCATCGCTCTTGCTGACGCTGGCCTGCTCTTCCTGTCTCAGCCTCCTGAGCCACTGGGATTACAGGCGTGTGCCACCTCACTGGGCTCAAACTCTTTCTAGGGTTAAAAAAAAAAAAATGAAGAGTTCGATGGCTGTGCTGGCAACTGTTCAATGATATTGTGAGAAATAGGATTCTGTCCACAAATGCTATTTTTACATATTCGAAATCTTGAAAGTCAGGTACTTTTTCCACACCAATTTAATATTCTGAATTACAACTAGATTTGTTGCTCAATACTAGCAAGAGCTGTATTTGCTAAACATTTCCCATAGAATATCAAACATCTTAGCTCTGGTAGTCTTTCAGTATTTTACATGACTGGAATGTTATCATCTCCTTTACATGTATAAGAAAACTGAATTGAAATTTGTTTTATTTCCCTTGTTTCTCTTTATGTTACAGAATCTTCTCATGCTCCCCCATGTTCATTGTTTATTAGGATGACATGACATTCAGACTGTAATCAAGCATACAGGTCAAGTTCAAAGAAATACAAGAACAAATTTAATGTATCAGAGATCAAAAATAATTCCTAGATACAAGTATCATCATACGTGGATGAACAAAGGAAAATGTAAATTTAAGGACATCAAAAATGATAAAAACTAAAATTTTCAAAATTACATTCTCTCATGTGTTTTAGAGTGCACTTTCTTGGCTCTCAAAAAAAGTCTTTAAAACACACATTGGTTTTCTGAAACAAAATATAAGAATGCAAAAACAAGATAAATTGAGATTAGAAGGGAAACTCTGCAATAGAAACCAAAGAGAAACTTGATGGTGTCATAACACGTGACAAATATGTTAAAATTCACTAGGAAAAGTAAGAACAAAGTTTACCCATAAGGAGATAGATTTGGTAAATGGAGAGTAAATTAGAGAAGTTATTCTAGGATGGCAGGATAAAGAGAAATAAATAAAAACATGAGCAAGAAGATGAAAACATGGAGAAGAAAGAGCTAAGAGTGAACATGTGAATCTTCAGTGTTCTTGAGGTCTGCACCAGAACAAACGTAACAAAAATGAGAATCAATTTCAAATACAGGACAACATTCTTGATCTGAATAAAGTAAAATTTAACACCGCAGATCTTCAGATGTGGAGAAGTGGACAGGTAATAGAAAATTAATAAAGAGAGAGGTAGAAAGGAAAGGCTATTTAAACACAGCAAGAAGTGGGCTGGCCTCAGGCCTTCCCATGATGGCAAATGCTCATAAACCATAGGAAAGGTTTAAAAATCGGTTGTTATAGGCAAAGTGTTGAATATGTAGTAAAGCACTTTTACTCACAGGAAAGCGATATAAAAATTACATATTTAGAAATCCAAAAAATACTGTACATTTATATTTATAGAAAAATATCTGCTTCAACTCATGAAAAATAAACATTTTTTTAACTCACTAACAATATTGACTTTTTGAAAAGACTAAATTTTTATACATGTTTAGAGAATTAAATGAAAGTAAAAAGATCTGATATGAAAATGTAATAATTTGAAAATACAAAATAGGATCTGAAATATGTCAATCCTGGGCATAATCTTGGCAGCGGTTATTATAGAGTTTATGTAAGTTACATTTAAATTTCCTTAAAAATTGGGGAAATATGGAACTCCTGTATACATTGCTGTCTGAAATACATAAAAAGAAACAGCTATAGAAGAGATAAAAAATTTCTGAAACCAACTCCTTTTAATAAATGTTGAGAACTATCCATATTTCATTCATCAGATTCAAATACTTCCTTAGGAACATTAGCAAACACCAGAATCGATGATCGGATGACTTTCACAAACATTAAACAGACTCAGGAACTATGTTTCCACGTGGTCTTTCTGAAAAACTGATTAAAGGTACTTATTATGCTTTAGACATGAAGTGTCCCCCAAAGACTCATGTGGTGAAGAATTTGGTCCCCAATGTGGCAATGTTCAGAGGTGGGCTTCTGGGAAGTGACTGAATCATGAGGTTCTGACTTCATCAGTGGATCAATCCATTGGTAGTTGAATGGACTACTGGGAGGCCAGGGAAGCTCCAGGCAGGTGAGGCATGGTTGAAGGACGGGTCACTGGAGGCAAGACCCTGGGGATGCTATCTTGTCACTGGCCCCTTTCTCTCTGTCTCTCTCTGTCTGTCTCTCTCTCTCTCTCTGTCTCTCTCTCTCTCTGTCTCTCTCTCTCTCTCTCTCTCTCTGTCTCTCTCTCTCTGTCTCTCTCTCTCTCTCTCTCTCTCTCTCTCTGTCTCTCTCTCTCTCTCTCTCTCTCTCTCTCTGTCTCTCTCTCTCTCTGTCTCTCTCTCTCTCTCTCTCTCTCTCTCTGTCTCTCTCTCTCTCTCTCTCATTCCTGGCTGCCATGAGCTACACAGTTTTCTTCCTCCATGCCCTTCCACCATGCTGTTTTACCTCATCTCAGGCCCAAAGCAAGGGTGTCATCTGACCTGGACTGAAACCTCTGAATCTGTGTCAGAATAAATCTTTCCTCCTTTAAGTTGTTTATGTCAGATATTTTGGTCACGGTGATGAAAAGCTGACAAACACATTACCATTTAATTAACTAAAAAATGGAAAGTAAAGACATCATGTTAAAACATGTTAACCTAAAATCCTAAAACATGTTAGGATGTTAAAACCCCATAACAATGAACAATTAAAAATTAACAATGTAATGAATCACATTTTCTAATTCTTGGGAAAAAAATGTGACAAGTTTAAAAAAATAATACCTAAGAAACTGGAAGAAAAATTTCAAAATGTAACAGGAAATGAGAGGAGGTATAACTGAATTCATGTTTCATTGAGGGGAATTAAAAATTACAGTTGTGTTTTTGTATTTTTTTTCCTGGTGGTGCTGGGAATTGAACCCAGGGCTTTGTGCATGCAAGACAAGCACTCTACCAACTGAGTTATATCCTCAGTCCTGTATTTTTAAGATCAAGGGATATAGGGTTAAATATACTTATTCTTTATAAAAAACCTCAGTAGTAAAACTACAAGCAGACAGCATGTCTTCCAAATTAACACATTTAAGTAAATTTCCTACATTGTGTAGTGGGATATGTAAAAGAAAGAAAACAGAATGAAAGCCCAAGAAAAAGAAAACATAAATATAAATGATTGAAATTAAAGCAAATAGACCTGTTATGTCCTAGGACAAAAGAGACACACTCATCCAATAGAACCTAAAGTTTTAAAAATTTGGTTGGAAGATAAATTGAAATATATAATTATCTACCTACCTACCTATTTACCCATCCATCCATCCTGTACCCTATGAGACAATATGACTTTTTAAAAACTGACCAAATTAAAATACAAGAAACTCTCAGTTTTTTCAAAACAAAAACAAATTTGATAAATCTTATTTTCTGATCACAATGCAATAAGATAACAATAACTAAAACATACTGCTTTCTTAATGAATACTTGGACAATGATACATCCAAACTGTACAATAAGGTATTGGTTAATAGTGTTTATGAGCAACTCTTATGATCAAATGGTCACCTCAGTACTACAGGTAATCCATAGTAAATGGGTCCCAGTGGTGAAGAGACTGAGTTCTGGAAATGAACTACCTGTGTTGAAACAGCCCCACCACCTCTCAGCTGCCTGAACTGAGTTATTATCTTTCCTAGCTTCAATTTCCTTATCTGTAACATGGGGACAATAATAGTGCTGTCATTATATGAGATTATCACAACTGAGTTTTTGTGAGCAAGACATGAGTGTGCTCATATAATATATGTATTATATATAATACATATGCTGTATTAATATGTAAAAGATAACATTAACTATATAATATATTATACATATGGTTTAGTAGAGTATCTGGCTCATAATGCTCAATATAAGTAAATATTGTTATTGCTATTATTTTACTTTACTTTTTAGACATGACAATGGAACAATACATAGTTAAACATGTGGGTGTCTGTGTTACATCTTGTTTTGCATGTATCTTAGCTTTAGTAATGAAAGACTTTAGCATGTGCCATTGCCATTAAGGAATTAAACATGTTTTCTAATTGGAGAAAACTGGAAGACTGTCAGAGCCACAGGAGTGACATTAAGCATGCCTTGCTAACTACAGTTTCCTAGCATAAGCTTGGTTTCAGTAGATCTTTGCTGGTTGATCCACTCATTTAAAATTTAGGTAGGGATGTAAAATAGACACTTAAAAAGCTTACTAACTACAAACAGAAGAAAGTAAATACTCAACAATAGAAATAGAATTTGGTCAAAAGAATGTCAAAATGGAATTTATCACAGAATTAAGAGATGTAGCATAAAATTTATATCTGAAAACTATTTAGTGATAGAAATATTATGTGATTGAGTGCACAATTGTGTAAAAGATCTTTTTAAAAATTTTTATTTGTTCTAATTAGTTATAAGGACAGCAGAATGCATTTCAATTCATTGCTCACAAATAGAGCACAACTTCTCATTTATCTCATTGTGCATGATGCAGAGTTGCACCGTTTTTGCAATCATACATGTACAGAGGGTAGTAATGTGAATCTCATTCCACCGCTTCCCACCACCACACCCCCACTCCTCCCCTCACTCCCCTCTGCCCAATCCAAAGTTCCTCCATTCTTCCCCTGCACACCCCCATTATGTATCAGTATATCCAAGAAAACATTTGGCCTTTGGTTTTGGGGATTGGCTTATTTTGCTTAGCATAATATTCTCCAACTTCATCCATTTACCTGCAAATGTCATCATTTCATTCTTATTTAAGGTTAAGTAATATTCCATTGTGTTTACATACCACATTTTCCTTATCCATTTATCTGTTGAAGGACATCTGGTTGGTTCCATAGTTTAACTATTGTGAACTGAGCTGCTATGAACATTGATGTGGCTGCATCACTGTAGTATGCTGATTTTCAGTCCTTTGGGTATAAATCGAGGAGCCGGGATAGCTGGGTCAAATGGTGGTTCCATTCTAAGTTTTCTGAGGAATATCCATACTGTTTTCCATAATGGTTGCACCATTTTTCAGTACCACCAGTAAGGTATGAGTGTACCGTTTCCCCTGGTGTGAAAGATCTTATACAGTAATAGAAATTAATTAAAAGAAGGAGCTTGCTGTTGCCTAAAGAATCAAGAAGGCTGAATGGAGAGTTCCTATATTTGTGATTGGAGTTTGGCTAGGCAGAAGGTAAGGGAAAGACCACCCAGGCAAGAAGAATAGCATGAGCAGCAGCGTCAGGGTGGGAATGAACACAGGAACAAATGGCAGAGTGGAAAGACTGGGACTAGAAAGAGTGGCAGCTCTTTTACAAGTATGAGCAAGGAATCTTGCCTGAGTTCCCTACACCGGCCTGGGAGGGTGACTGACACCGTTTTGTGAGGTCTTCCTTGAATTCAAGATATACAGAAATTCACCTCATAGAGAAAACTCCCCCCATAGAGAAAACTGGACATTAAAAAATACAGCTGAGGATTTTGAAAGGGGTCTATGTGCATGGATGAAGGTGCACTTGAGGGTGTGTGTGCCTGTGTGCACACAACTGAACATTAATCTAGTTTCCAGGTATGAACAACAAGAAGATTTTCTGAGAAAATCACCATGAAAGAAGAATGACTCATGTGTGGGCTCAGCTCTGGACAGGGCACTCATGGAGGGGTGACCTCAAGAGCAGTGACACATTGTGATGGAACTACTCCCTTCTCAGGGTGGAAAAATTTTAAATAATAATCTTACCAGGGTCTGAAATCACATTGGAAAGCATCTTTTCTGCAGAGTATTGGAAAGACTTACGCACTTGAGATTCCTCTGCCCCTCATCTTAATCCCACAATGGTGATGAGAAAGAATCACTCCCAGGAGATGAGTGAGAGTTGGTACATGGAGACCAGTGGCCAAGAACACCAGGTAATGGAAGGAAGAGAAGAGGCGTCCCAGGGCAGCAGGGGTCAAATATGGTCCCTAAACCCGCAAGGGTGGAAAGAAGACAATGGGAGAGGAGAGACGGCCAGAGCAGAGTACACAGTCTAGCTGATACATTCGATTCCATTCATCCTGCACACAGCCCCACCAACACACTCTTTGGGGCAAGGTGACCCAGATTTTTTATTGACTAAACTCACAGATGATGTCTGATAGAAAGGTTAGAACCCCCACCCACCCATATCTACTGAATAGGACTCTCTGGGGGGAACATCTGGGTATTTTAACAAATACTCCAGTGATTTTTATCACAAGGGAAATTTAGGCAGCACTCATTTAAGAGATCTCCAGAAAGGTTGAGGGTTGAAGGTGGACGCCTGGCCACTTAGCAGGCGGAGGCTATTGACACAGCAGAACTGTTAAAGTGAGTGATGCTAGCTTGTGTGAAGCAGAGGACATTTGGGTGAGAGTTATAAACAACTCCGAGTTGGCGTGCTTTGCAGATGTCAGCCTGTATCTGTGGCATGCATTAAATAGACCACAAATCCTGGGCAAGAGGGACAGTCGCCATCAGCAAATGTGTCATAAGTCTTTCTCCCTCAGAATTTTCCTGATGACAGTGTAGGAAACAAATCTAGATATTCCACTGAATCAATGTTGTCATTAACAGATTTACAATTTCATCAATAATATAGGCACTTTAGTCAAATGAACCACATAGGAATAACAGTATTAAATGTCTGACAGCTTTAGAAGTTATTTATCTGTTCTTCTTTATATATGTGTATATATATATATATATATATACACACATATATATATACTTTATTAGCAAGAAATATATATATATACTTTATATATATATACTTTATTAGCAAGAAAAAGGAAATACATATAGAAATATAGATGTATCCTTTGAACAACTACCAGCCTCCACTTAAGTTATTCAAATTCTTGAATGGCATTATAAAATGTAACATAATTAAAGTATGCCATAATTTGTTTGGCAAGTCTTTGGGGGAGGAGTTGGAGTAAAGTTTTCTTGCCCCCCAAAACAAAGCTTTTGCACAGGGAAAAGAAAAAAATTCATAGGACCTCACTGGGGTTAACCTTCTTTCTTTTCTGCCTTTGTATGTAAATACTGTCTGCATTGCAAGTTGGGCATACCTCTCTACTATAACATGAATTTGCATCTCCTGCATATATTGGTTTGGTTGAAGTTCACATGAACTGCAGCACTTTGGCCCACCAAGCAAGTCATTCAAGTAAACTTTCATTTCTTTCTGGAATTCACCCCGTTCCCCTCCTTGCCTCCCTCCCCCTCACCTTCACCCCTCTCTCAGCCCAACTCTGCCCTTCCCTTTAAAAAAGTTGCATTAGTTCTTTACAAGTGAGCAAGAACAGAACCAAATGTTTCACATCTGCTCTCTGAGTTCACGGATTAGCATGAGAATGAGTAGCCAGTGTTTCAATGATGCACAGTCCAGTGGATGAGAATGGAGGCTCAAGCCCAGTATCAGAGAGCATTCTGGCTCTTGCCAGATGTCCTAGGCCCAGGACACAAAAGCATGAACCCAGGGTTTTAACAAATCACCTTTCTCTGGGGCTAATCACTCAAGAAAAGGTTTTGTTGTGGGCTGGAGAGGGTCAGGTTGGTATTTCTCCAGTGATCTGTAGCCTTGCCCAACCCCTCTAGCCTTCGCCCTTCAAGGCTTTCTAAAGAGACCTCTCATTTCTTTCCCCCAAACGCAGGGCTCTGAGGGCAAAAGCTGCATGCCAGAGTATCTTGAAGGCACAAGGGCAGCAGGGGGCTCATTAATCAATGGTGGTCATGTTGCTGGTCTATCACTCACCCTCTCTCTGAACAATGAAGACTTTAGCAAGAATAAAATGGCTCAATGGGCATGTACAAGGTCAGGCTTAGTGGCAAGATGGTTCCGGTATAATCACAGTTGGAGAAATCCTACACTTTCTGCAGAGAAGGTCCACTCGTGCTGGAACAGTGCTTCTCAAAGTATGGTCCCTGGGCCAGCAGCATCAGCATCACCTGGGAATTTGTCAGGAAGGCAGATTCTCCCTGCCACTCGGAGCTACTAAATCAGAAACTCTGGGGTGGCTCAGTAATCTGTGTATTTCATGCATCCCTCCTGGGGACTCTGACCTATAGAAGGTCTCCTTACTCCAAAGGAAAAGAACTCTAAGTAAATGCCTCTAGGTATTTTATGCTAATGTTATAGGCAGGCCTCAGCCATACCAGTTTCTATTCTTCATCCCATTAGGATGGGGTGATCAATCTTCCTGATTTGTCCAGGATGGGGCAGGGGTTTCCCAGAATGCAGGACTTTGAGTTCTAAAGTGAGAAAGTTCAGGCAAACAGGGACAAGTGAGTCACCCTAACCAAGGATCAAGGCCAGTTTGGATATCCTAAACTCACCTGCAGATCCTTGTGCCCATCTGTCATTGTCCTACTGTTCCACTATATGTGGAGATCAGAGAAGACCAAGACAGAGAGAAGGAAGAGATAATCATCGGCCAAGGAGAGAATTTTAATAACACAAATGCAAAACAAGACTCAAAACAAAATAAAAAATAATAAATGAAACAAAATACTTACAAAGAGTTGAAACCACTACAAAAGTTTATTTTGTGTGATAAAAATCTTCTTTAACAAGTAAGTGATTTCTGCCTTAGATAAAGGACCCAGAAAGTTCTTCCTGTATTCATAAAGAGAGGGTAGATTATTTAAAGTTGTTACTGTAATTATTAGCACATATAAACCATACATATTAATGGATTTCAAGGCAACCTTTACATAAATGCACATAATGTGTCTTGATCACATTCACCTTCCCTCCTGCCCTCTCCTGCCCTCCCCCATCTCTACCTCCTCCATTTCCCCTTCCCCTTCCTTTGCTGCCCTTCTGTAATCTCAGCAAAATATCTTCAGGCCGTTTCACAGTGACTATACTATGATGTGTTTTACAAGCATTTCAGTTGCAACACTGTACTCTTCTGTCCAAGCTTATCTCCTCTGTCTCTCTGTTGGAATTTGCAAGCTGCTCCCCATATCTGTGGGTTCTGCACCTGCAGATTCAACCCTGGGAAGATTTAACTTACTGGGGATTAAAATTATCCAGAAAAAAATTACATCTGTACTGAACATATACAGACCTTTTGTTGTCACCATTTGCTAAACAATATGGTATCGCAACTATTTACATAGCGCGCTTGTGTTATGCTATACCAATTATTCACACAACACGTTGTACTAGGTATCACAAGCAAACCAGAGATCAATTAAAGTATACAGAATGTGTGCATATGTAATTAGTACTCCATTTTATATAAAGGACTCGAACATTCATTTTGGTATCTCCAGGGTATTCTAGAAATAATACCCCACAGACTAAGGGACAATCATATGTAAATATAGATAGACAAAGAAATAGAGATATATATCTGTCAGATAGCTAGCTAGACCCACCAATAGCTATAGATACCGATATGCCGTACATATGTACCCTAGGGCCAAAAGAGATACTTAAGCCAGATATAAGGTTTGAAGAGATCCCTGGATTTGAGCAGTAAGGGGAAGAGTCAGGGATCTATTAGCTGGTGGGAGGCAGCATACAGGTGAGGGAGGGGTTAGCCTCATTCTGGGTTGGAGGAGTGCTTAGAGGACAGGTATACAGAGGTCACAGCACAGCTACCTTCTTGGCCTAGAAGTCCTGTCATAGGAAGTGATACCAACTGGCAGCACTGCAAAGTTAGAGAGGTAGTATTTAGTCTCTAAGATGAAAAGAGATGGATTGATAGTAAATATGAGGAATATGGTATGTTTGTATAGATGGGAAAGCATTCTTCACTTCTTGATTAAACCTGGGAGTGTGTTGCTAAAAAATACAGAAATTAAAAAAAAAAAAAAGGAAAGGAAGATCTATGGGACTGTAGAAAGTACGTAAATTTTAGATCTAGACTAGCCAGGCTCAAGTCTTGCTCTATTACTTGTTGCATGACATTGGCCTACTTCCTTAAGTCTCATGTTACTATAAAATAGACAAATAACATATATTATTTCAAAAAAATTATACGAAGGTTAAATAAGGTAACAGAATGCATTGTGCATTACAGAGTATAGTACACAGCTGGTGCTCTATAAATGCTGAGGGGCAATGTGATATCATAGAAAGCATTTGGATTTTTATTTCAAAATGAATTCAGTTTCCACTTATGAATCCGACCCTGAGATTGAAGCAATCAGCACTTTATTGAATGTTTGCTCCTTTCCTCATGTTCTATTAACTATAACTTTTGAAATCCCTCATCATGGCCTTTGAACTTCTAACACTCTCTGCCCTGCACAATCCTTGGGTACATGCCAGCTTCCCCATTTCTCTGAAAATTTCCTTTGTGGGTTTCTAACACAGCATCTAGCAATGAACTCTGAGATGAACTGAGTCTTAGAAAATGAACATCTGGTAATTATGAGGACCAAGATCAATTTAACCTTAGTTTAAAAAAAGGTGGTATTCTAGGATTTAGGACACTAAGATGTCACAAAAAAAGTGCAGGATCTGGAAAAGACAGGTCAGTGAACACCTAAGATGTTCGCTCATCTCTCTGATCATGAAGTCCAGGCATGACAGGGGCAGGGAGATGGGAAGGGGACTAAGGACTCTGTGTCCTGGTGAGCACTCTTCCTCCCGCCATCACCTACTCACACCTGTGATGGTTTGGGATGGAGGATGGACTCCATGTGTCCTTCCATGGGGAATGGAATCTGAGTTGAACTTCACCAGACCTCTGGTTTGTGTGTGTGCTGCCTGTAGAACAGCAGGCAACGGTGAAAACAATCATGAAGTTGAAGTCAGCCATTGGGGTCAGATTCCCAGGCTCTGCCTCTTCAGTTGCATGAATTAAGCAGGAACAAGAACAACCACCACTACCACCATTCAAGAAGTACTCACTGTGCCATATCTCATCCCATGTGGTCCTCATCATAGACTTGTGATTCAGTCATGACAGGTGAGATTCTAGGATGTAGGACACTAAGATGTCACAGAAAAGCTAAGTGAGTTGCTAGGTGTCATTTTGCTGGTATGGCACATTTAAGACTCACAGTAAATTTCCTCATTCAAAAACTTCCACCCAATACTTCTTCATTCAAGCTACTTCGTCTTCAGTTTCCTCCTCTGTAAGATGGAAGATTCCATCCCTGGCAGGGAGCTATAGAATGTACAGTAAAAAGCAGACCGATTATAATCCTCAGACTAGGGGGAGTTTCAAGATGGTAGACTAGAGGGTGACTGCATTCCATGTTGCTCCAGGTCTCAGGATTCAAGAAGAGGTGGTATTGAGAGACTGGGGACCAGTTCAGAGCCACCGGGTGAGTCCTTCCTGCTGGGCAAGGCTCCCCGGCCAGGGCGGTAGTTTTGGAAGGCAGGGAACTTCGCGGAACAGAGTTGCCCAGTGAGACTTCCTCCGCTGGGGCGGTAGAACCAGAGACCCAAGCCCAGACTAGCTGGACCCCAGCCCACAGTCTAGTGCCCCTTCAGCTGATCATTGGTGAACACATGGAGGCACCTCTGCCCACTAGCAGGGAATATACCCCACCTGGAGGCCATCACTCCTAGAGGGGCAGCTTCCTTTGTGGATCACTGCATTATCAAGTTCCTCCAAGACTTTCAGGCTATTGAAGGCTAGGCGGCAAGTTATTGGAAACCTACAGGGACACTATAAGTCAATAGGGGGAAAACTGCAATATCTCAGATTTTCACTACTAGAGAGGAAGATCTTACCTGAGCAAGATGAGAAAACAAGGGAAGAAGGTGTCCCAAGCAAACCTAGATGCTACATCAATAAAATCCAATGACATCATGGCAGAAGAAATGTCAGAAATGGAGTTCAGAATGCACATAATTAAAATGATCAGAGAAGCAAATGATGAGATGAGAGAGAAAATGCAGGCATTGAATGATTGTACCAATCAACAGTTAAAAGAGCAAATGCGGAAAGCATAAGATCATTTCAACGAAGAGATAGAGATTCTGAAACAAAACCAAACAGAAATCCTTGAAATGAAAGAAACAATAAAAACTCCATAGAAAGTATAATCCTCAGAATATATTTTTCCACAGTTCTAAAGGACAGATAGTGGCATGGTAAACCGAACACTGTTAGCATTCTATTGCTATGACAAAATACCTGAGATAATCAACTTATAAGGAGGAAAGGTTAATTTTGGCGCATGGTTTCAGTCCATGGCCAGTTGACTCAGTTGATTTTGGTGAGGCAGAACATCATGGTGGGGAGTGCAAGGCAGAGCAAAGCTGCTCATCTCAGGGAGGATGAGAAGCAAAGTGAGAGACAGAGAGAGGAGAGAGAGAGAGAAAAAGGCTGAAGTCCCAAATAGCTCCTTGAAGGACATTCTCAAATGACCTAACTTCTTTCTACCTGGCCCCACTTTCTAAAGATTCCACCACCTCTCATAAGTGCCAAGTTGAGAATGTGGGCCTCTGGAGTACATTTCAGATCCAAACTATAGCAACTCAATTGGAGAGGGCATGCCAGCATTAAAATGATGGTTCCTAGATGTGCAACTTTGGGGAGGTTGTTTCATGCCCTAACTTCTTAATTTGTGAAATGGAGATCATGAAAAATGGTAACAGACTCATGACATTTCCAAGGAGTTGATGTATGTAAGGGATCAGGAACCACACAGAATGCAGGGCCATCAGTGCTAGCTGTCATACTTGTTCTGTGGATCCATCTCATAATCATTTCAACACCGGCTGAAAAACAAGGGTCTCAGACTTAAGCCCCAACCCAGGGCCCAATTCCTTGTGTTCTCTTGATTTTCCACTTCCAGCTTGGCTCACTAATTGTGGAGTGAGTTGAAATTCCACAATGGTCAAAATCATTTACATTTGCTGAGATTTACTCTGTGCCAGGTGTGTTCTAAAATCATATCTCCATGCACCAATATCCCTCATGTGCTAATGAGAAATAGGCACAGAGATGCTAAGTTGTCCAAAGTGGCTAGTAAGGGACTAAGCATGACGTGAGGCTACAGAGGCAAAGGCAGCAGGAATTTGCTTAGCATCAAGTCTCTGCAAGGTGCTAGAGATAGAGATGAATCCCACTGACCTAGACTTGGTTTCTTAGTCTGCAAACTCAGGTACTCTAAAAGGTTGCCTGCAGCCACTGTTATCGTAGAAGAAGGGGAAAGGGAAGAACTGATCTCTTAGCAGCAGTGGCTTAACAACCATTTCTCCTTGTGTTTGTAAATCATAAGCAGAAGATGATGCTTCTGTAATCCCACCAGTGATATCCGTGGGCCAGCCGCTGGCCATGCCTCCTGTTTGAGATGATTCTAGCAAGCATGAAGCATCTTTGGCTAACTGATTCTATTTCCAATCCAGAGTATACCAAGCAGCCTCCAGGAGGGAGACAAAGACAGGCTCAATCCTTGAGTGTTTTTGTTGCAGCGTCGCAAGCAGATGGCAGCATGAGTCCTGCTGTGGTTGGGACAAATTGAACAAGTATCAAGCACCAGCTTACCAGAGATTCCCTTCATGCTGTAAATCAGGGCATAAAGCAGCCTGAGGCCCCTGTAAACCGAACAAGGGGCAGCCCCATCACCAATCTAATTGCCCACAAGCACAGGGCCAAGAGGAAGTGGAACAAAAGTCAAGCCCTTTGCAAAATGAAGCCATGAAGAGGAGCAACCCAGGCTGACTTCCACAGGCTCTTTAGACTCTAAATCTTGAATCAGGATTCAAGTGCTATTTAGCATTGGTGAATTGGGACTTGAAGCAGAATTAATTGCATCCAAATTGTATCTTTCCTCCCAGCCATCCATTAGTTTACTCTGGCAGAAGGATAATGACACTTCATGAAATATTGCTGCAAAATCGAGCCTTGTTCATTGCAATGCTGGAAAGAGCTCAAAAAAGTAAAAACTTCAAATAATATAGTTTCCCCCAGGGTAAGGATGAATATAAATGTTAGGTTTAGTATAGTCGCCTTTTAAAAGAAAAATGCATTTGTTTGTTTTCAAATAATGGAATTTCAGGACCTTTCCAATAAAATCCTGTCCAGGAATGTGTTTTGTTTTAAATCAGTTTTAAAAAGAAGAAGAAATAAAAGAATCTGATTTTTGTTTTGGTTGAAGTTATTTGAGCCAAGTTGTAGCACCTTCTTGGTGAAGGTCACAGGAAACTGAGGACAAATGAGGCTGAGACAGAGCTGTTACCCTGGTCCCCTTAAGAAAATCAGTGGAGAAAGTCACAGCTAAGATGTGGATTCAAATAGAAGCTAGGAGCGGCTCACACGAAGTCACTGACTCAATTAGAGTAACAGTGATGCCAGCTCATTTTAAATCTCATTGAGGGCATGTGATATTCAGAATAAGCAGCAGGAAAATGTCAATGAGGTGTTTCATGCCTGATTCCAACCAGCAGCCAAACAGAAGAGACATGCTCTAGGATCAATGGTACCAATCTGTAGTTCACAAGAGAGCTAAAAAGATCTAACCAACAGTGTGTGTGTGTGTGTGTGTGTGTGTGTGTGTGTGTGCGTGTGCGTGCGTGTGTGTGTTTGGGTGGGTGGGTAGGCATGAGTCAGCTCAAGCTGCCATGACAAACTGCCATCAACTGAATAGCTTACACAACAGAAATCAATATTTTCACAATTCTTTAGACTTGGAAGTTGAAGATCAAGGCAGTAGCATATTGGTTTATGGTTAGGGCTCTCTACCTGGCTCATAGACAGCTGCATTCTTGTTGTGTCCTCATGTGATCTTTTCCCAGTTAATGTACCTGAAAAGAGTGCGCTCTGTGTCTCTTCAATTAAAGATATTAATCCAATTCTGTCGAGTATGTACCCTTATTATATCATTTAACATCAGTTACCTCCTTATAGTATTTTTCTTCAAAGACACTTACCTTATGAGTTGGGGCTTCAGCCTATGAATTTGGGTAAGAAGACCACACAATTCAATCCATAGCTTACTTGTTTCTCTTTCTCTATCCTTTAAATTTAAGATTATGTTTTGGTTGTATGCAAAAAAATAATATCACCTCATTTACACTATTGTTTAAGCCAGGGTCAAATGCCCACAGAGGGAAGATAAATGATGTAAATAATCAAAGCAATGGATAAGAGGGCGAGCTGGTTAGACTCAATCACATTGTTGCCAAGTCAAACTGCAAACCCAGTATTAATATATGGACTGATTTTTCAAGAAAATGAAGTTCTGGGCTGGGGATATAGCTCAGTGGTAGAGCATTTACCGAACCATATGCAAGGTCCTGTGTTCCATCTCCAACACTGCAATTAAAAAAAAAAAAAAAGAATCTAGACATTCTGCATATTTTTAGTGTAAAAATGTAAGACTTTTTAATTGGCTTAATTGTTAAATACATAAACATATGACTCCATATGCCTGGAGTACATGGAAGTGAGGTACCTAAGTGTGAACTAACAAGGACTGCTTGGAAGGAATCCAAAGTCCTCTTCAAATGGCCCTAAACATGCAAGCCTGTAGGTGAAGGCAGTGTTACCCAAGGTCAATATTTTTTGATTCCATTCCCTTTTCCACATCTCCCCACCTCCAGGTTTATTATGTTTTAATTTCCTGCTGATCACCTCTTGCTAATTCAGGAGAGAGAAGAAATGAGAACTGCAGAACCCTTTGTGTACACGTTGAATCAATGGTGAAGCAATCTGACAGCTGACACGTATGTGAGTTCTTTAAAATTAGCCCTTGGCTTTTCTAGGAGTCTTGGAGATGTGGAGAAGGTCTTTGAACTGGGAAGGCAGGAGTCCTGTGTCAAACCTTGGCTCCACCCCTCTCCAGGTGTCCCACCCAGGAGGGCTCATTTGCTTCTTTCCCAGTGATGTGACTTTGGCTGGCAATTATGACTAACAGTTTTCCTGGATCTCATTCCCTGTAATATTTATTCTTATATTTTCTTTCTTTGGATGGAGGGCAAAGCCTGAATTTGAGTGTTAAGTGAATTTAACTATATATATTCAATTACAAATATATACGTGCGTATACATGCACATATATACACATGTACAAAATCTGTAGTGCACTGAGATCAGGGTTGGACTAGATGCAGTGATGAATGAACACAGTCCTTTACTTTCAAAGAGCATATCATCTGATGGGTTAAGAATATAGTGATGCACCATTTTGAGATATTATTCTACATTTGCACACTTTTGCTTTCGTTTTCTCTTTTTTCCTCTTTCAAGTGAAATATCCAGTCATGCCTACACTGCCACTACCTGATTAAATAGAATGTGTTACCAAAACATAAAACAAGAAAGAAAGAATTAAAAAAGAACAGAAAAAGAATCATGACATCTCCATAATCTTGGGAAAGGCAAAGATTTCTTAAATAGGAAATGAAAAACATTAACCATAAAATTGATATATTTAACTTCATTAAAATTAAATACATCTATTCATAAAAATATGCCATTATAAGAGTAAAATTAAATATTCCTGTTCATTAAAACTGTGATTAAACAAGTAAAAGACAATCTATAGATTGGGAGAAACTATTTTCAATATACATAACCACATGAGGATTTAGATATAGAATACACGAGAAACTCCTATAGATAAATAACCTTTAAAAGAAAGAAAATGCAGCTAAAAAGTGAGTAGGAGACTTTAATATGTACTTCATAAAAAACCTATCCAAATGTCTGATAAATAAATATATAAAAATGTGCTCTACCTCGTGGGTATCGAGGAAATGCAAATTAATCCCCATATGCCTCTACTCTGTGCCCACTAGAATGTATAAGACTGAAAATACCCAGAGTTGACCAGGGTGCATAGCAATCAAGATACTGGACATTGGATGGGAGTGTAGATGGGTCTCACTTCTCTGGAAAGACATTTGGCAACATTTTCTCAAACTAAACACATATGTAAACTGTAGTCCAGAAATTCTACTTTTGTAATTCTATTGTCAAAGCAATCCTACTCCTTTTTAAGTGACTGCCTATGTTCTCACAAAAAAACATGCACGTGATTGATTACTGCAACTTTGTTAGACAAGAACTGAAACCTTGCAAGTAGATAAAGTGTCTACCTGACACTGAAAAAGAAGCAACTACTGTCATATGCAGCAAAATAGTTGAATCTCACATTTAAACTATGGAATGTAAAAAACAAAAGACACAAAAGAATTCCTACTATATCATTCCATTTAATTAAGTTTCAAGAACAAACAAAAGTAACCAGTGGTGCCAGAAGTCCTAATAGTGGCCAACTTCAAAAGGGTTATGGCCAGGAAGGGCCAGAAGGGTGCCCTCATGGAAATGCACTGTGTTAAAGTCCAGATGATGGATACCAGGGTGTGCACACTAAAAATTTATTGATTGGCACATTGAAAATTTTTGCATTTTACTTAGCCAGTTTTTCTTGCATTTGCATTTAAAAAACATATGCAATGATTTTTTAAACTCATACATTAGAATTATCCAGAGACACTTAAGAAGTATGTAACTGTATTCATTAAATTAAGTTTGGCTTTGTTAATTCAATCGGAATCTACAGGAATGGTGTAGAATTGCTATTGGAATGAAATGGAATGGAATGGAATGGAATAGATTATAATAGAGTAGAGTAGAATAGAATAGAATAGGACAATATAAATGAAAACACACACAAACACACAAACACACACACACACACACATGCTAGACCTCAAGTAATTCCAATTATGATCCAACATTAAAAAAGAATTGTCATTAGGGAACTTAGAGTAATTGTATGTAAGAGAAATAATCTAGGCACAACACAAAGCTGTCTTAGAAACAGTAGGAAATGTGGGCCTACCCTACAAGTCCTGTAATAACTAAACAAAAATTCCCCTGGTGGTAGAATGAGAGTAGGCAGACATCTCAGGCAAAGTCTCAGAGAAGTGGCCATGAGGTCACACCAAGAGGGAGACGGACTTCACAGTGGCCCCTAGTGACTCAGGTTTCTGGCATTCATACTATGGTATAGTCCCCACACAATGATATTCCAGGTGACCAATAGGTTAAGGAATCAGTGACAGTGTGTGACTTCCAAGAAGAGCCACAACAGGCATTACTACATTCTCTTGAAATGGGCTCTCTCTGTGGGACACTGTAGACCCTCAAGCAGTTCCTTGGAGGAATTCACATGGAGAAGAACTGAGATTCATTCAGCTGTAGCATCCCATCCATGTTCTCCTCTGTATCACGGTTTTGTCTGCTGCTTATGAGTCTTGACATGCCCTTCAGCACATCTGGATGTGTGTATAAAGAGCATTGAGGAGTGGACCCAGGCTCTGTGACTTACAACCATCATGGTGCAGATGTCACTGTGGATTGTCAGAAAGAAGAATGGTGCAAATCAGACCGCCACCTTCTGTCATTCTTTTACTACCCATTTGGCATGATTTATGTTTTGGAGAGCTCTTAAGATGGCACTCAAGAGATTTGATCCAGATAAGTGATGCAGAAACTGCAAAATGAAAGGATTTTCCCCCAAAAGAATGATGACTCCAAGATCAATCTGTGGAACCTGACCATTGCATTTTGAAAATGATTCCTTACTTTGAAAAAGCATTCTATATTTTGGGGATGTAAAAGGACTATTGTGCTTTATTTGGAAAAAATGAATATGGAAATATACATCAATATCATATATTAAGAATATGTATGCTAACAATAGTGCATAATATATTTAGATTCGCAGACCTTATGAAGCAAGCATAGTTTTCTGAACCATTATTTTAATTATGATTATCCTTAAACTGGAAATATTTATTAAAATGTCATCTAAAAATGAATGAGCTAGAAAGTTATGAGAATCCTTAAAAGCACTAATGTGCAGGCATCTCGTGGAAGCCTCCTTTCAGTGAGGATGTTTGCATTGCTCCTTTGTCTGAAATATGAACAATGAGTTTTTTCTTAAATGTATATTATATGAATGAAGTAATTCCCACACTTTTTCCATCAAATTAATAATGTCATTTTAAAGTCAGATGAACACGATGTAAAAAGCACACTGAATTACATGGAAAGGAATGCACTGAGTTATTTAAAATATGTTTTCATATTCAATTATTATTGCTCCAAAGTGATGATAAATAAACTTTTAAGAATTTGCAAGTTATGCTTGTGCTATTCAAAGCAAAGCACAAGATAGAAATTTGAGTAATAAATGATTCTGTGGTTTCTATGATACAAAATGAACTCTGATTTTTTTTAACAAAGGTAATGTAAAATGAGTCTCAGAAAAAAAATTTCTCATTATGAAAACTGGAAGAGAAAGTGGCGAAGAGAAACGAGGACAGAAGTGATAGGAACTGCACTGAATAGTTTGATTTCTTAGATATTCAAAGCCCACTCCATGCAACAACAATCAAATTAAATCTCTAGAAATCAGGTGCCATGTTTGAGCAATTAAAACAGAAATACACTAACATAAAATTTGCCATTTCCATTGTTTTAGTCAGACTTTTCACTCTTATGACTAAAAGAACCTGACCAGAACAATCATAGAGGAGGAAAAGTTTGAGTGCTCACAGATTTAGAGGTCCTAGTCTATGGAAGGCTGGCTCTGTTCCTCAGGTTTTGAGTTGAGGCAGACTATCATGGCAGACGAGTGTTCCAGAGAGAAGCAGCTCACATGGTGATCAGGAAGCAGAGGGAGAGACTCCACTCTCCAGATACAAAATATATACCCCAATGAACCATTTCCTGTAGCCACACCCCACCTGCCTCCCATTACCACTCAGTTAATCCCAACAGGGATTATTCACTGGTTAGAATTAAGGCTATCGCCCAATCATTTCTCCTCAACACCTTCCTGCATTGTCTCACACTTCAGTTTTTGCAGGACACCTCACATCTAGGTCACAACATCCGTTGTTGACTATCCGGCTCAAGGACACTAAATACTTTCCTGCTGTAATGCAACATCACCACCACCCATCCCCAGAATTTTCTTATTTTCCCAAAGTGAAGCTCTGTACCCATTAAACAGAGACTCCCCAATTTCTCTCCCTCCTTTTTCCTAGCAGTCTCTACTCTACTCCCTGTCTCCGACTTTGAAAACTGTAGATGTTAAGTAAAGTTGGATGGCATCTGTCCTTCCGCCCTTGACTTATTTTCCTTAACACAGTGTTCCACTGGAATAAATAATGTTCATTTTTCTTAAACCTATATTTATGGATGAAGAAATTCCCAAACTACTTCCATCAAATTACTAATGCCTTTTCATATTTTTTATTTGTTCTTTTTAGTTTTATGTGACAGTAGAATGTATTTTTGACATATCTTACATATGTGGAGTATAATATCCCATTATCATGGTTGCATATGATGTGGAGTTACACTGGATGCATATTCATATATGAACATAGGAAAGTTATGTTTGATTCATTCTATTGTCTTTCCAATACCCGTGCCCCCTCCATTCCCCTGTCCAATCAAGTGAACCTCCACACTGCTACCACCTATTATGAGTCAGCATCTGCATATCAGAGAGAACATTCAACCTTTGTTTTTTGGGGATAGGTTTATTTCACTTAGCATGATAAACTTTGATAGGACTGAATCCACTCTAGCACGCTCATTATAAGTCTTTGGGTATATGCCAAGCAGTGGGATAAGTGGGTCAAATGGTGGTTCCATTCAAAGTTTTCTGAGGAATCTCCATATTGCTTTACAGAGTGGTAACACCAATTTGCAGTACCACCAACAATGCAGAGTGTACTTTTCCCCTACATCCTTGCCAACATTTATTGTTACTTGAGTTCTTGATAATTGCCATGCTGACTAGAGCGAGATGAAATCTCAATTTAGGTTTAATTTGCATTTCTCTAATTGCTAAGTGATGTTGAGCATTTTTCATATATTGTTGACCATTAGTATTTCTTTCTGTGAAGTGTCTGTTCAGTTCCTTTGACCCTTTTTTGATTGGGTTATTTGGGGATTTTTGGTGTTGACATTTTTGAGTTCTTTATATATCCTGGAGATTAATGCTCTATCTAAGGTGCGTGTGGCAAAGATTTTATCCCGTTTTGTAGTCTCTCTCTTCCTGTTCTTAATTTTTTCCTTTGCTGTGAAGAAGCTTTTTAGTTTGATACAATCCCACTTACTGATTCTTGATTTTACTTCTTGCACTTTAGGAGTCTTGTTGAGAAATTTGGTTCCTAAACTGACATGGAGATTTGGGTCTACTTTTTCTTCTAGTCAGTGCAGTGTCTCTAGTCTAATACCTAGGTCCTTGATCCACTTAGAGTTGAGTTTTGTGCAGGGTGAGAGATAGGGATCTAATTTCATTTTATTATATATTGATTTCCAGTTTTCCCAGCACCATTTGTTGAAGAGGCTATCTTTTTTCCAATGTGTGTTTATGGCTCCTTTGTCTAGTATGAAATAACTTTATCTATGTGGGTTTGTCTCTGTGTCTTCTGTTCTGTACCATTGGTCTTCATGTCTGGTATTGTGATGCCTCCTGCTTCATTTTCTGATGAGGATTGCTTTGGCTATTCTGGGATTCTTATTTTTCTAATTGAATTTCATGACTGCTTTTTCTGTTTCTATGAAGAACATCATTAGAAACAATAGGAATTACATTAAATCTGCATAGTGTTTTTGGTAGTATGGCCCTTTTGACAATATTAATTCTGCCTATTCAAGAGTGGGAGATCTTTCCAACTTCTAAGGTCTTCTTCAATTTCTTTCTTTAGTGTTCTTTAGTTTTAATTGTAGAAGTCATTCACCTCTTTTGTTAGATTGATTCCCAAATATTTTATTTTCTTTGAGGCTATTGTGATGGGATATTTTTTCTAATTGCTCTTTCATTTGATTCATCACTGATATATAGAAACACAATTGACTTACAGGTGTTAGTTTTTTATCCTGCTACTTTGCTGATTTATTATTTCTGAAAGTTTTCTGGTGGAGTTTTTTTGAGTTTTCTAAATATAGAATCATGTCATCAGTAAATAGGAATACTTTGAGTTCTTCTTTTCCTATTTGTATCACTTTAAGTTCTTTCTTCTATCTAATTGCTCTGGCTAGAGTTTCCAGGACTATATTGTATAAAGTGGTGAAAGAGGGTATCCTGGTTCCAGTTTTTAGAGGAATTCTTTCAATTTTTCCCCATTTAGAATGATGTTGGCCTTGGGTTTAGCATAGATAGGTTTTAGAATGTTGAGGTATGTTCCTACTATCCCTAGTTTTTCTAGTGCTTTGAACATGAAGGGGTGCTATTTGGCCAAATGCTTTTTCTGCACGCATCTGTTGAGATAATCATGTGATTCTTGTCTCTAAGTCTATTGATATGATGAATTACATTGATTGATTTCTGTATATTGAACCAACCTTGCAATCCCAGGATGAACCCCACTTGATCATGGGGCACTATCTTTTCAATATGCTTTTGTTTGCAATTTGCCAGTATTTTATTAAGAATTTGCATGTATGTTCTCAGGGATATTGGTCTGAGAATTTCTTCCCTTAATGTATCTTTGTCTTGTTTGGGTGTCAGGGTGATACTAGATACATAGAATGATTTGGAAGGAATCCCTCCTTTTCTATTTCATGGAATAATTTAAGAAGGATTGGTGTTAGCTCTTCTTTGAAGGTCTTATAGTACTCAGCTGAAAATCAGTCTGGTCCTGGACTTTTCTTTCGTGGATGGCATCTTCAATTTCATTACTTGTAACTGATCATTTTACATTACCTATGTCTTCCTGATTCAATTTGTGTAGGTCATATGTCTCTAGAAATTTGTTGATGTCTTCAAGATTTTCTATTTTATTAGAGTATAAATTTTCAAAATAGGTTCAGATTATTGTCTGTATTTCAGTAATGTCTGTTGTGATATCTCTTTTCTTATCATGAATTTTAAGAATTTGAGTTTTCTCTCTCTTTGTTAGCTTAGTTAAGGGTTTATCAATTTTATTTATATTTTCAGAGAAACAATCTTTTATTTTGTCAATTTTTTTGGATTATTCACTTTGTTTCAATTTCATTGATTTCAAATCTTCTATTAATTATTTCCTGTTTTCTGCTTTTGGTGTTGATTTGTTCTTCCTGTATGAGGGCTTTGAGATGTAATGTTAGTTAATTTATTTGTTGACTTTCTATTATTTTAATGAATGAGCTCAATGCAATGAGCTTTCCTCTTAGCACTGCCTTCATAGTGTCCCAGAGATTTAAATATGATGTATCGCTATTCTCATTTACCTCTAAGTATTTTATATTTCATCCCTGATTTCTTCTGCTGTCCATTCATCATTCAATAGTGTATTCTTTAGTGGCCTGGTGTTAGAGTACTTCTATTGTTTATTTTATTGTTGATTTCTAATTTCATTCCATTACATTATGATCAGATAGAATGTAAGGTACTATCTCTGTTTTTTGTATTTGCTCAGAGTTGCTTTGTGGCCTAAGATATGGTAAATTTTAGAGAAGGATCCATGTACTGCTGAGAAGAAAGTGTATTTGGTCCTTGATTGAAGTATTATAAACATGTTTGTTAAGTCTAAATTATTAATTGTATTTTTTAGTTCTTTAGTTTCTTTATTTACTTTTTGTTTGGAGAATCTATCCAGTGGTGAGAGAGGTGTGTTAAAGTCACCCAGTATTATTGTGTCATTATATATTTGATTCTTGAAATTGAGAAGGATTTGTTTGATGTATATAGGTGCTCCATTGTTTGTGGCACAAATATTCATGATTGTTACATCTTGTTGATGTGTAATTCCCTTAAACATTATGAAATGTCCTTTCTTTGTATGTTCTGATTAACTTTGGATTAAAGTACACTTTATCTGATATGAGGATAGAAACCCTTGTTTGTTATAAGATCCATATGAAAAATATAGTTCTTTTCCCATCCTTTTACCTTCAGTCTGTGGGTTTATTTGCCTCTGAGGTGAGTTTCTTGGAGACAGTATTTTGCTGGGTCTTGTTTTGTAATCTAATCAGTCAGTCTGTGTCTTTAGGCTATTTATATTCAATATTATTATTGAGATATGATTTTTATTCCCTGTCATTTTGATTTATTTCTGGTTTTTAATTTGAATTTGTTTCTCCATTGATTCACTATTATTTTAGTGTAGTTTGTCCATTCACTGGTTTTCACTTTTATTTTTCATTTCTTCTTCATGAAATATTTCATTGAATATGTTTTGTAGAGCAGGCTTTCTAACTTTGAATTCTTTTAACTTAGCTTTATTAGGGAAGGTTTTATTTCATCATCAATTCTGAAGCTTAATTTTTCTGGGTATAATGTTTTTGTCTGGTGTCCATTGTCTTTCAGAGCTTGGTATATAATGTTCTTAGACTTCCAAACTTTGAGGATCTGGGTTGAGGAATCAGCTGCAATTCAGATTGTTTTCCCTCTAAATGTTACCTGTCATTTTTCTATGACAGTCTTTAAAATTCTATCATTATTCTGTATGGTTAGATATTTTCATAGTTAATGTGACTTGGTGTGAGTCTGTTGGAATTTTACATATCTGGGGTCCTGTAAATCTCTTGTATTTGATTTTTCATTTCATTCTTCCAGTTTGGGAAGTTTTGTGATATTACCTCATTGAAAAGATTGTATATTCCTTCTATTTGTATCTCTGAGACTTCATCTATCCTAATAAATCTTAAATTTGGTCTTTCAGTTTATCCCATATTCTTGGAAATTCTGTCATGTCCTCTGAACATCTTTTCTCCATTGCCAACTTTGTTTTTAAGGTTATATATTTGTCTTCATTGCTTGAGCTTCTGTCTTCCAAGTGATCTAGTGTTTTGGTGATGCTTTCAATTGAATTTTTATTTTGGTTTATTGATTCTTTCATTGAATTTTTCAATTGAATTTTTAATTTGGTTTATTGATTCTTTCATTTCAAGGATATATGTTTTTTTCAGAATCTTTATCTGATCTTTGAAGTGATCTTTCAATTTCTATATTTTCTCTGATTTCACACCTTACGCCATCCTTTACTTCACAGATCAGTTTAACTACATACATTCTAAATTACTTCTCTGACATTTCTTCCACTGTGGTGTCAATGGATTCTGTTATTGGAGAATCTTGGTTTGCTTGGGGTGATTTGTTCCTTTGCTTTTTCATGTTGTTTTGTCTTCCCATCTAACAGTATGGATCTGAAGAAGTAAAGTTTGTATCCTGTGAACTTATAGTGTCCCAAAAGATTTCCAGTATCTCACTATTTAGGAGGAGACAAATAATAACAACAACCAATGTAAACAATATACATCATTAAACCAAATAGTTTCTACTATGATGTCTATAATGTTTAGTTATCACAGTAAACAAAAATGATATGATAAGTTATTGCCTACAATCAAAACAGCAAGTTTGCCAAAGGGTTTACAATTTCAAATGGTGCACAAGGATAGAACAGAAGTGATAAGATGTAATGATTATAAGAGAGGAGAGAAGATAGAAGTAAAAAAAAAAAATTAAAGGAAGAGAGTGCAATAAAGATTGGCAGTTAGTGGAAGAAAAGAGAGAAAGAGAATGAAGGGAAACATAGATCAGAGAAAAAATATAAAGAGTAAACATTTTTTAAAAATAAAAAATAAAAATAAAAAACAAAACTAAAATATAGTAATTAAACTTTCTAGTCCTCAAAAATCTGATCCATGAAAAATAACTGGCTTCGAAAATGCTAGAAATGAGAAAAAAGTCAAATATGAGTATATATATATAAATGTCTATGTACCATTAAGGTTACAATTAAGCAAAGAAAACAAAAATAGTGGGGGGAGAAAAAATGAAGATTCTTTCTGTTGGAGTTCAAATGAAGTTCAAAAGACTCTGAGCTTATCTTCTCAGCAGTTTTAGGTGGGGGTCTGGAACTTAATGTTCCACCCTCCAGATTGCTGGATTGAGAGGGATAAACCTGTAGGTGGAATTCCTGGAGGCAGGATTTAGGCTTAGGTGGGCCCAGTCTCTTCAATGAATACCAATTGAACTGGAGATTTTAAATCAGCTCACCTCTAAGTCTAGGTAATTGCTGGTTCATGTACCCCAGGTTCCACTCATGTGGTGGAGGAGGCAATTCTGAGTCCCCTTCATCACCTGTGGACCCACATTTCCTGGTCTTGGATTCAGTCTCTAAACTCTATCTTTCCTGACCTACCTTTCTGGATTCTTGGCCAGACGAATCTCTCACAGCTGGACCTGCAAGCAGCCAGATTGGAAGGGGAAGGGTAGAGCCAGACGGGTTCCCACGACCAGTTTTCCCCTGTGTAAACCTCTCTCCACATTTGATTTTCTCCTGGTCACATGAGCACACTCTATGTTGTGCAGTGTATGCTCACTGGACTTGTATTTCAGGCCAAACTCAGGTTTGCCAGGAATGGCTCCCTCAGCTGCTGGCCTCAATGCTGAAGCTGCAAAATGGTTCCTTCCTTTGTCCTCCACATGCTTCCTGGAGAAATGACAGCTTCTTTCCTGTACAAGGATATTGTGCAGCTCTCCTTTTAGTTTAGTCGGGCAGTCCTTGATCTCTAAAAGTTCTGTACCCGGACACCCCTCAGGCCTCCTAAAAATGCAGGTTCCTTTGATTCCCTTATCCCTCCACTTTGCTCATGGAGGGACCTCTCTGGCTGGTGTTTTCAGCCCAGCCACAGCAGCAACTCTGCCACTGGGGATTTCTACCTTATTTTATTATATCCAACCTCCTGAGTCTCTGATCTGCTTTGCATGCTTAGTTTTAAATTCCAGGGAAGTCTCCCCACCTTTTTTTAAAAAACTCACCTTGCTGAGAAGCTGCCTGTCTGCTTTCTTGGTTTCATACCACGAAGAAGCCAGGAAAGTAACCTCCTCTATTCTACCACCTTGAAAACCCTCTCTGCTAATGCTATTTTAAAGCCAAACAAACAGGATATTTTTAAGAATGTGCTGAATTGTATGGAAAGGATTGTATTTAGTTATTTAAAATGTGTTTTCATGTGTAGATTACCAATTATTGTTGCTCCAACATCATGATAAATATACCTTTAAAAATTTGCATGTATCCACGTTGTAGCATGTGTCAGCATTTCCTTACTTTTTTATTATTATTTTTTATTTAGCTTTTAATTTTTTACAGACTGCATTTTGATTCATTGTACACAAATGGCGTACATCATTTTGTTTCTATGGTTGTACACAATGTAGATTCATACTATTTGTGTAATCATACATGTACATAGGGTAATGATGTCTGTCTCATTTCATCATTTTTCATACCCCCTCCCTCTCATTTCCTTCTGCATATTCTAAAGTTTGCCCATTATTCTCTCATTCCCCACCTCCACCCCCATTATATATCAGTATTCCAGTGTATGTGCATGCTACATTTTATCTATCCATTCCCCCAATAATGGATAGATATTAGTTTTGTTTCCACCTTTCAACTATAGTGAATAATGTTGCTGTAAACATAAGTGTACGGATAATTTAACCAATACTTAAATTTATAATATCTCTTGAATGAAAACACCCCATGAGTATGTTTGTAATAAAGATTTTTCTAATGACATGAAGCCATTTAGATTTATAAGCCGTTTCACAGTTAGCAAGTACTGCTAGGATATTTAATAATATTTGAAAATTCCAAGATGCCAGAGACTTTGAGGTAGATATTAAGTCAGAAGAAAGATGTACTGCTCAAGTGTATGCCACAAAGTGCTTTGGGGAATAAGACAACCAAATGTCAAGCTCACCCATCTGCAGCTGAAAGAGGGTAACAGGTATTATGAGAACAGGAGCATAAGAAAGGGTACCTTGGCCAGCCTGGAGGGTGTGGGAGGGAAGGAAGGGGCTGTCAGGGAAGGATGTGGACACAAGACCACACCTGGACTGGGGATGAGGAAAAACCACACACAAATTCAAAGGGAGACAAATCCGAAGACTCAGGCAGAGGAAGACATGAATTAAGATGGAAGGTGATGAAACTTGGCCTCCTGAGCTAGACAACACTAACATATAGGACAAAACTGTCCTCGAAGACTTGAACATTTCACTGTCATAAGAAACAAACTGAAGAGAGCTGCCATTTTTTTTCTTTCCCTGTCCCTGAAGCCATAATGGAGACCATAGTTTTTTCAATGATAATGCATCCTATGATTCCAATTAACTTGACAATTGCAAGTATAAGTCAATGCATGCTGAAGTTTCTAAGAAAACACTCCCACTCACAGTGTGTATGTGTATAATATATATATATATTTATATATGTATTATGTATATTTGGGTATATTATATATTTTATGGAATTATGCATGAATATTTATTATTTATGTGTATATTATATATATTTATATACTCATATATTAATAAATATAATACAGCTATATATATTATATGTTGCGTATATATATATATGTATATATATGTATGTATATATGCTTAGATGTTTATCTGGTTTGTTTGATGGTTAAACCTATCATCTTTTTTGCATAAGGAAAGCTTGCTTTCTCTCCATTCCTGGTTAATATTTTGTTTTGCCTCCTTCAATATTTCCCCCTTAATAATGCATTGGAAGATACTGGATCAGAGGATATATTAAAGATCAAAGCCAACACGTGCCTGCCCACATGGGACACACATTCCAATGCAGCACAAACAATATAAAGTATATGGCAATCAGATGGTAACTAGTGCTCAAAAGAAAAAAAAAAATCAAAGTTGCAACAGAAGCGTCAAGTGGGGCTACTTTTAGAAGAGTTGGGGTGAAAAGCCTCACTGATTCAGTGACTTCTGAGTGATGAATGAGGAGAGAGGGAAACTTGCAGATACCTGGAAAGGTGACTTTTGGGTACCCATGACAGAAAGTGGAAAGGCCCAGAGATAGAAACATGCTGACTCTGTTTCAGGAATCTGCAACCGGTCAGTGGCTGGGGAAGAACTGAGCAAAGTTCAGAGTAGTAGCCCACGAGGTCCAAGCGGATGAGGCAGGTCATGTAAGTTTTTTCATTTCAGTTCTTTTAAACATATTCTCAAATGTGTTGGTATACAACTCTTTCCTTTTCATTATGAAGAAGTGTTGTGTGTTTTCTTAGCTTGGGTACTTGTCTATTTGGCACCCCTTAGCTGCAGGCCCAAATAACAGTTGAAGTTGTGTATATCAAAGTTGTTATATAAAGTTGTGAGCATGAAAAACCCTCCAACCACAAACCCTGCATCTCTGTTCACTTTCTGTCTCATAGGGAACAGCCTCACATAACAACTCACCCCCACACTGTGGTGAGATGGTCTCTAGCAGGAGCTTTCCCTTCACTCCTTTCTGCCCCTGGACCAGAACTTGCATTTCCCCACAGGGTCTTAGGTGGCACAGCTCTGCTTCCTTCTTTCAGGAAATATGAGTGACAAATTTATTTCAATATCATTGGTTTCTTCATATTGTCATTTAGTCAGGCCCACAGTTAAAATGCATGAGTATAATTGAAACAAGTTCATGACAAAATACTGCCTCATCTATTAGAGATGGACTCATTTGACATGCTTTTGCTATGGAATATGGTTTTACTTATATTTGTGAAAAAGAAACTATATTATCTAACATTTTATTATTAGTAGGCAGCCTTGGAACCTCTATGAAACCAGCTAGGAAAGCTGGATTAGAGCTTGTGGTTCAGAATCAATGTCTAAGAAGAACCTCTAACTCTTAAGTTTTGTATTTACAGATTTAAGACCTTAGCACCCTCCAGCAGTCCATATGTGACAGGAATTCAAAGACAAGCCAAATTGGCAATGTAAGAGAAGAAGAGGAGATTGCTGAGTGCAATGGTAAGATGGGGATAAATCTGCATGCAAGTTACAGAAGACGTCTTAAAAGTAGATTGTGCCTTACATAGGGCATTTTAACACTCTGAATCCTAGCTTCTAGAGTACAGAGTCCAATAGTTGATCTACAATTGGACCATTTGTTTTAGGACTTCCTTTTCTTGAGGAAGGTAAATGCAGGAGCTTTTACATTTTATGGTGATCCAGAGTACCCAGCAAGTGAATCGTGGTGGAGTTAACTAGTTAACCCAAGTCTGAGTAATTCCACTTCCAGGAATATGAATTAAAGTACTATTTAGAAATGTGGATAAAATTCAGTATTGTGTAGTAAATTGAGTTTACTGTGATTTACAATAGCATAATTTCAAAACAACCAGAGATAAGTTGTGAAAATTCCTACACTAAAAATATTTTCAAATGTGTAATGATAAGAGAAAATAATCAAAATGCAGTTGACTCATGAAAACATGACACAAAGTATGTATCTGTACACTAAATCCACTTTTAATTTAAAATACATGGTATCTTTATGTAGAGAGAGGGAGGCATATAGGACTAAAAGAAAAACAGAGAAAAGGATTAATAATGTTAGTTATTGGAGAAAAGTCTAATCAATGGTGTTCAGATTAAATATACCCACTAGAAAATAAAGGGTAGATCCTGGGAATGAGAGCTGCCCAAGGAGAAAGTTCCAGATTCTTTGTATCAGCTCCAAGCTTGTGTTGACCCATGACCTGCACACTTACAAAGTAAAGTCCAAGAAGGCAAGTCAAGGCTTAAGAATTGAATTGGCATTTCAGCAGCTTCCTATCACAGGGGAGATCATTTGCAGTTTGAATCTAGCCCAAGTTAATTGCCCATTTTTTAAAAAATCAACTCTTCAGAAGAACACAGCAGGATCCAGAGTTCCTACAACACATCATTCAAAATGTACAATATATAATCCAAAATTATAAATTATGAATAAATTAAAAAATGCCACCGGCTCTCAAAAGAAAAACCAATCCATAGAGACTGACTCGGATGTCAGTGTTATCAGATAATAATTTTGAAGCCAGTTTTAACTATGCTCAAAGACCTTAAGAAAAATATACTAATGGTGAATAAAATACAGAAAGTCTTATAAACTCATAATGTCTCATTTCAAAATCAAATGAAAATTTTAGAATTGAAAAATTCAGTAACCAAGACTGGGGAGGCAGCTCAGTGGTAGAGTGCTTGCCTAGCATGTTCAAGGTCCTGGCATATAAATCAATCTATCAATCAATTAATAAGATATATAAAAGAAAAATCTGATATCTAAATAGAATATCTATTGGCTAGGCTTAACAGAAGAATGGGCATTCAGAAGAATGAGTGACTTTAAAGATAGATCAATAGAAAACCAAAATGAAAAAAGAAAAAATGAAAAAATGAAAAGAAAATATGAAAACCATTGTAATCTCCTCATCACCAGCAGTAAGAACTCTATCTAGTAAATCTAATTATGAGCAAATAAAACCTGAACACATATAAAATACCTTCTGTGAATCTATATGTGTACATTGCATACCCATAATAAGAATCCAACGATAGTTCTGTAATCACATTTTTCACATCAGAATTTGCAAGTCTAGATTCTTCTTCATAAATGCTACTTGGTAATTCATAGTTTGGAGATATCTCTGTTTATTTAAAATATACCTATTTAGACAGTTTCCAATACTTTACTCTTGAAGAAACAGAGCAGTCAATATCCTCTTGCATAGAATTTTTGTACACATACATATTTCTTTTAGACATTTATTATTGGAATTTCTCAAAATGGTAATACTTTTAACTTTTTGTTGATTTGTAATATACATAGAAAGTGCTCAAAATATAAACAGTCATATCAATGAAAAGCCATATAAACACTGTGAAGATTCACTTTTGGCAATGTATTTTTATAGTTTTTCAAATAAACTTTTCAAAGTCCACCAAAACGTCTGTATTATGATGCCTGTTATGCTGAATCCACAGTTTAATGAGAAAAAAATTAAATCTTTATAATATTTAACTTTCTAATACATATGTATGTGATATGCCCTCCTGTTTTTTCTCTTTTTGTCTTTGTTTTTAGACTTCACTATTAATAAGAAACATTTCACAATATGAATTTTTTTGTTATTTGCGTATCATTTACCAGCAAAAAAGTCATTTGGTGTACAGTGTGATGTGTTTGATTACCAAGAATAACTACGAAGCACCCACCCCAAACAAGATATAGACCATGACTATCAAGCCAAAAAGTCCCTTGTTTTTATGTCACCTCCTCTCCCACCCATCCCTTGCCACCACCAAATGTAACCACTCTTCCAAACTGTTTTACTAGAGCCTAGTTTTGCCAATCTTCATATAGGATGTCATATAACTGGAACCAGGGAGTAAGTTTGCTTTTGTGTCTGGCTTCTTTCACTGAACATAGTTTCTCTTTGCCAGTGTGCAGTAGTTAGATCCTTCCAATTGCATAATGGTTGGTGAACGTTTTTCTGTTCTTATGTATTATTTATTCATTACCTAAAATTATTCCTGAGGGTAATAGACTTGAAGAGAAGGGCCATTTCAACTATATAAAAAGTTGTCAAGTTTGCTAAGTTTTTGCTCCCACAGGCAAGGTTTGTGTTCCTGTTGCTTCACATCCTAACCAAACACTGGCTGTTGTCAAATATTTGTGCTTATGCTGCCCTCATAGGTATGTGTTTGTAACTTCTCTCTAATGATTGGATATGTTGAGAAGTTTTTCATGTGTTTGTAAGCACAAGTGTTAATTGTATGACTTCTTTTGAGGAGTCTTATTTATCTTTGCTCATTTTTATTTAAACTTTTTTCCATTTCATTGTTAAGTATTCAGCATGGAAATACTTTCTCAGATGTAAGTGTTGATAATTCTTTGTTTTGGTTTGTGGTTTGCCTGTTCGATTACTTAATGGTCTCTTCTCATCAGCAGAAATTTAAAATTTAACGAATTCAAGTATAGGGTTTTTTTTCCCTTTTTTTTTTTTTTTTATTAAGTGTGTTTTCTTTTCTGGCTAATTTTTCTCTACCCCAGCATTGCAAATATTCTTCTTGACTCTACCTCTTATGATTAAGCCAATTATCTTCCTGGAATATATTTTTGCATATGGGGTAAAGTAGGTATCAAGGCTAATTTTCTTTTCATGTGACTATTTAGTTCCAGTCCAATGTGATGAAAAAAGAAAGTTTGTTTATCCGTTAAATTTCCTCATCAATCTTGTCAAACGTCAGTTGGACATGTATGAAGGAGTTTATTTCTGAAATCCTTATTATTTTCATTGATCTATTTGCCTTCATTTACTTAAATACCATTCTGTCATTATAAATTGTACCATTGTCTTAAACATTGAAATTAGTGTAAGTTCTATTTTCTTTTTCTATTCAAAAAAATTTTATTTGAAGCCCTTTGGGTCACTAGTAAGTTTAGAATCAGCTTGTCAATCTGTATAATTTTTTTTTAACTCAAAAGAAACTGTTTTATTTCAGTTGAGGCAAATATACTTTTGTGAGCATGTTCAAATCATCTAATGAAGAAAATGAAACTTTTCATTTTAATTTAGATTTTTCTTATTTAACTCATAAATGTTTTGTAGTTTACAGTGGTGAACTCTTAATCTTATCAAAAGTAAGTTTTGGGGAATAATTTTCCTATTTCATTGATGTCTGCTCACTTGGGGTATAATTTGCTCTTGATTTTAGACCTAGATTTAAAATTTTTAGTCTTTTACTATATAATCTCATCTAAGAACTGTTTTTTGCTGTTACAACATTTTTGATATGTTGTAAATTTATCTTCACAATCAGAATATTTTTAATACCTTTTGATTTTTTTTCTTTTACCACTCATTATTTTATGCTTATTTCTCGTGTATTTGGAGATTTTTGCAGTTTCTTGCTTTTATTTTTCTCTTCTGTGATGTCATTTTTGATAGAGAATATACTTACATAATTTAAGTTTCTTGAGACTTGTTCTGTAGCATAGCATATAATTGATTTTTGTGTATGCTCCATACTTCAAACAACTTCAAACAGCTAAGTTTAATATGTATAATAAAACTATACATTTAAAGTGTAAAACATGTTTTGATATACATATATACAATGAAAGATTTGAAGTATCATACTTGGAAGCATGGAATAGTCTGATGTATGGAATAGCACATCCAGTTGGTGGACTCCATCTGACTGTCCTCTCTTAAGCCGGTACAGGAATCTTCAAATCTTGATTAGTCTTGAGGTGCTATGGAAATGAACTTCATCTGTATTTTGGTTCTGGCCATTAATAATTATGTAATCATTTATAAGTTATTAAATATTCTAAGCCTCAGTCCTGGCATCTCTAAAGTAGGATCTCAATCTTACACTATTGTAATAAAAATTGAGATAATGTGCAGAAAGGGCCAGCTAAGTGTTTTGTACTATACCTCACCTTTTATTTTTGCACAAATGTATTTATTTATGGTTTCTTGACTCCATAAACAAAACTGGTCTCCATTATTGTCACTGAGTTCTTTATCCAAAATTTTCTTATCATTATCAGAACTTTTTTATCATTAACTCATTCCAATGTAAAATTTTGCCTTTTTCCAGTCTATTCTAAATAATCAATTCAGAACTGCTTCTGTGACCCTAAAATGCTTTTAAAGGAGCACTTATTTTCTGAACTGGCATGGTCCTATGGCCTGTCCTTCTCGGACACTACCTCCTTCCTGTAGAGTTCCACCACACTCCACAGCTCAGTCATGCCATACTCTTTTTAAATCTTATTACAGAGTTCTCCTTGATCGAGCTATTCAATAAAGTTTAATTGACAAGTTTCACTGAGCTTTCAAAGGTTATGAAACTGATTGACTTTAAAGCTAAAGTTTTATATCCTCAGCAAGTTTGTAAGCCTGCCTAATGGATGAATGAGTTAAAGTTGGAATTTCACAATGTTTTCTGATTTAGAATTACTTTGTTTTTCATGTAGTTCAGTATCCTACTTCAAATGCTCTCATAGACTTTTCTTTTAAATAAAAGTATATATTTAAGATATAAAGCATGTTTCGATACACAATGAAAGATTACTATAGTGAAGCAGATTAACATATCCATCTCTTGATGTAGTTCTTTACATAAACAGTTCTTTTACATAAACAGTTGAATTCTACTCTCTCTCTTTCTCTCTCTCTCTCTTATTTGTTTATGTGTCTTTTATAGTGCTGGGTATCAAAACCAGGATCTCAGGCATATTAGATATGTATGCTAACATTGAACTACACCCCTGCTCTTAAGTCCCACTCCCTTAACAAATTTACAGGATATACTTCAGTGATATATATTCCAGGATATCATGATGACTGTTAACTATAGTCATCATGCTGTGCATTAGGTCTCTAGGCTCTTAGACTCTTAAATGCCCCTGGAGAAATTACATGCTTATCTAATCATCTGTTCCTCTTCAAAGCCTTTCACAATGTCTACATATCAAACTCACTAAATATTTGTTGAATAAGCAAATGAGGTGGGTGGGAAGAGACTCATCAGTTATATTTCCCTCCACTTTTAGTATCTCCATAAGCCTTGTATATTAGTCAGTTTTTTGTTATGATAACAAAATACCTGAGGCTGGGCAACTTTATAAATAAAAGAGTCTTGTTTAGTTTACAATGTTAGAGGCTCAAAAACACAAATAACATAGTCCTGGCTGTGGTAAGTTCTCTTTTGGCTTTATCACCTCATGGTAAATGGCACTATAATGGCAGGAATGAGTGAGAAGGTAAGATCACATTGCCAGATAGGAAGCCAATGAACCATTTAGAGCTCAGGGTTCAGACTTTTATAACAACTTTTTCTGACAAGTATTAACTCAGGAATCCTAGGAGAATTGCCTTACTCCTTTCCAAGAAGATGCCTCCAAAGACCTAAAAGTTTCCACCAGGCCCCACCCCTCAGAGTTCCACCACCTCCCAACACTGCCACCCCAGGAACCAAGTTTCCACCATGTGAACCCTTGGGGTACAAATCACAATCAAAGCACAGCACCTAGACAACACTGGTAGCAATAAGACACGTCAAGTAGAGAATTCTTGCTAGCACCAGTTCTCAGTTGACTCAATTTAGACACGAATGAGAGCATTTCATGGGTGACTATATTAGTCAAGGAAATTCTGAGGATGTGATGCCAGATCTCACCCCAGGTCACATCGCTTGTTGGACTCCCTATTTCTCTTGTGAAAGTGGCATTCCTCCATGCTTAAGTGCAGATATGCACACCTTTCCACTTCTCTTTATGTTCACTTTACTGTATCTTCATGTCCTTTTTTACATTTTTTAATATTCATTTTTGTTATAGGATATGGTAGATGGTGCATTTTAATTTTCACAATCCAGAATGTGGGGAAAATTGAGCACTATCCTGAAAGTTTAGTAATCTAAGTTCTAGTTGTCTGCAAGTGTGTACTTTATGTCCTTGGTGAGTGAGGGAAGGAATGCTTATCTAGGCCTCAGTACATTCATCTACAAACCAAGGAGATTTGAACCAGAACCAAAGATGCTGTTGCAGCCCCAGTAATCTCTTTCTCTCCAGAGTTCGGCTGGCTAGCAGAGGGACTGTAGGAGGCGTACATTTCAGGATGAGATAATGCTCTTTATACATCACTTTTGCTTTGCATCGAGAGGGCTGTTAATTCTGTTAGTATCTATGGCATCTCAGACAGTGTGAGAAGCAGCAGTCACTTCCTTCTGAAGGACATAGACCACTTGCATCAAAATCCTCCTGTCTCTGGACCATCTGTTTGCTGATAATGCAATACTAATATCCACACTCAATTAAACTGAGCTTCCCTTGGGGCAACAAGGATCCAAAAGAGGCAATGTCAAAGAATTGATATAATCCATATTCTGATGCTACAGAGAGCAGCTGGCTGGGGGAATTTGAGGAAGAAAGACACAGGCATGTACTTGTGTGGCTGTCCCTTGGTAAGGTGATGAGCAGCATTTGAGCTGTGATTTAGGAAGACATGAAGTCACACTAAGTTTGTAGGGTTTTCTCTGAATCTTGGGTTATAAACAAGAGAGTAGCATCTTAGCAAGCACAGCCCTTCCTTGGTTCCACAGTGATAATGGCTTGACAAGGGAAACCTTGGGATTGTTTGTCTAAGGATGATAATAATGCATGAGAACATAGGTCCCAATCCTAACACAGTGCTGTTTTAGGAACAAGTGCTGTAGCTCGGAGTGCCTTGCTGCTTTGCCTTGCAAATCAGAGCAAACTGCTCTGAAGACTCACAGGGACTGCAGACCATACACACTAGTGAATTAGCTAGAAGTTATGTGTTGTATTTTAAGTTTGTTTGCAAACGTATTTAAATAAAAAGTGTTTAAATATAATAAAGATACTTATGCTCATTTATATATTTCTATATAGACATATATACACACATATATACATACACATTTGTGTATGCATGTATACACACATGCATACATGTGTGTATGAGAAGTTATATTCTTCTCTATTAGGTAAGAATAGTGGAATTATCCCCAGTTCTTCTTTTCTTCTCTTATATTCCTTTGTTATCTATTTTACTCAACTTTTGCATTACTGCGACCAAAATACCTGACAGGAACACTTTACAGGAGGAAAAGTTTATTTGGAGCTAATAGTTTCAGAGATTTCAGTCCATAGATGTCTGACTCCACTGCTTTAAGCCCAAGATGAGACAGCATATCATGGGGGAAGGGCCCAGCAGAGGAAAACTGCTCAGCTCATGACAGGATCAGGAAGGAGAGAGAGAGAGAGAGAGAGAGAGAGAGAGAGAGAGAGAGAGAGAGGTGTGGAAGGAGCCACAGGGAACAAGGTGGAAGGGCCACAGAAAACAAGGTTTGAAGCCAGAGCCTTGAACACTAAACTAAACACTCCACTAAAATAGAGAGTTCCTGATCTTCCTCATGTTGAGAATCAAAATTACCCCCTGACCTCCAAGGCAACAAGAAAGCTAAGACTGGTATGTTTCCTGGCCAGCTCAGCTTAGATGAGTCTATATGTATATCAAGCAGCTTTTGTTTCTATCAATTTGTAACTTCTTCTGTCAGACTAAAGGAAAAGCAATCTAACTGCTTCTCCCAGTTTGATCAAAGTGAAAAAAAGATCATTTTTACTTTTTACATCATTTGCTTACTTATGCAGGCAGGTGATCAAGTCTGGCCAGGCAGGTTCCCTGGCCTGGCTACTGGTAATAATACAACTGAGCCATATCCCAAGTGCCACCCATGCCATTTTAGATTCAGTTTTTATCTATAGTTCCTTTACCTAGAGATGGGATTTGGGCTCTCAGCTATCCTGATAAGACCCTTGACACTCTTTGGAGCAGTTGCTAGGTAGCACCTAAAGCAAGCTGTCTGTAAAGGGGTACTGACCCAGAGAGATTGTTGATAGAAAGCCTAAGCAGTCAAGGAGATAAGACTGGCCTATGGAATAACTTTTGGAGGTCCCATAGGAGAAAGTACTGAATGATCTCAGATATGCACAATTTATACATTTATTGGAATAACAATATAGACATTAGAAACAGGTTAGTCTGTGTGACTCTTCGATCATTCATATCCAGATTTGGATTAATGAGTGAATAGATGTTATACCCTCTCTGCTACTAAGATTTTTTAATAATCTGAAGGGCAAAGTATATACACTATTTGACCATAGACATAAATTCATCGTGAACCTTTCCTAACTTGGAATTAAACAATGGTGGTATGACATCGACATCTCTCAGAAGGGTCTAAGAGCCAAAAAGTCTTAGGTGCTAATCTTGGTTCTGAATGTTGAAGTCCATAAATTCTCCCTGGGAGCACATTACCCAATTTATAAAGTACTGTTGTTGCTTCCCAGGATGAGAGTTTACTGACAAATGATAGTTATAGTTGAAAGAGTCCAAGTGGAGACAAAGGATTGTTGTTGACACTGAACACCCAGCCTCCCTGCATGGAGTTGATTGGGGGGCATGCTTGGTTGGCTGCTCTCTTCCCATTTTGATATTAGTCACACAGGCTTATGTCCCTTCTTGATCCCACTCCTGAAAGCATCAACTTCATAGGATAGAGAAGGTTTAGGGATTATTTTTACAATCTGAACAAAATTTTCAGTGTATACAAACATGGACAACAGAAAATGACGTTTACAGGTCACTCTCGAAATTGAACAAATTTTATGGTACTTTTTGGGAAAAAACCTATTATTCTCTTAGGGTTGATGTTTATCACTTGCAGCTTCTTTTACACTGAATGGTTCCATTTGGAGGAACAGGGAGCGGGAAGATGCCTACCTGAAACTTCCCCAACAAGATAAATATAAGATAGATGTTATTAAGAATTTTCTTGAATTTATTTGTGGATGTTAGAGAGGAAATCTTGGTGAGGCGGAGGTAAAAACAACGATCACTTTATTGGAAGTTAGCATGTCCAGCTCCACTGCTACGAGTGCTGGGTGATCTGGAGCCAGTTGCTTCATGTCTTGCAGAGTCAGTCTGCATATTTTAAAATAAGAGTGATAAACTAAAATAAATCTGAGATTTCCCAGTTCCAACATTCAATGCTTCCATGTTTTTTAGTATTTGTTGATGTTTTAAGTAATATTATTTCATTCCCAGAGGCTCTCTGATCTGCCATACCTCTCTCTCCAGATTCCTCCACAGATAAATAGTTCCAGGTGGGATTCATTTAGATTTATTATTATTATTTTAATAGCTACCATATATCCAGTGCTTTACTATGTACAGAATATATATTATCTGACATAATCCATATGTAACCCAAGTATTAGCCTAGGCTTGCCTTTCTCCATACTTTGGGAAAAGGGAATTTGTCTCAAAACCATTTCTTGGCCCTCCTGACAGCTGCTTCTCTGGGTTGCCGACTTTTCTCCATGACTCTTGGCTCCCTCTTGGATTGTATTTGCTGTACTGCCAACTACCACCTAAAACTCTTGGACTGTGACCTCCCTTGAGGCAAAACTACTTCTGTTGCAACAGGGGATGGGGAAATACAGAGTGACACTTTCCTTTCCTCTTTGTTATGGTTTGACTCTTCGATGTCTTCTGAAAGGCCATGTGTTGAAAGCTTGTTGAAGGAAGTTAGGTCAGTGGGGGTGTGCCCTTGACGGGCATATTGGAATCCAAGCCCCTTCTTCTCTCTAGCTCATTCCCAGACACCATGAGGTGAGCAGCTTTATTCCACCATGTGATCCCCACCCTGATGTTCTATCATGCCACAGGTCCAAAGCAACAGGGCTCTATAAGCATGCATTGAACCCATGAGCCAAAATAAATCTTTACTCCCTTTAAATTAATTCTCTCAGGTGTTTTGTCAGTGATGAAACTCAACATGTTTGTATTTCTTAATTTCTCCACACTACCCTACAAATTTTTGTAATGAAGATTACTATAGAGTTGAGGATAACTCTTCCTGTTCCACAGAGGAAACAATAATATAAAACTTCATGTGAATTATGATTGTTCCCAAGTTCCCCCAAAGAAGACAATAAATAAACAGACCACAGATGGATGGATGGATGGATGGATGAATGGATGGATGGACAGATAAATGATGAAGTAGACTTCATCCTGCCCCCTACTCTTTCAGAAGCATCCCAGTTCATACTTTTTTTCTATATGTATAATCTCCCTTCCTTCCCTCTGAGAAAAGCACCTTCCTTAACTCTTATTGCAAAATGCTACTTGACTTTCTGTATATCACACCTGCAGTCTACAAGGGTTGATCTCAGTTCAGATTCATCATCTTCCTCCTCCAGGGTAAACCACAGACCACACTAATCTACAGTAACATATTTTCCAAAAATTTGAGTTACAGACTGAAAATAACATTACAGATTGTTTCCTCAGAGCAGTTCTGCTAGGAGTTTCCAAAGTATATTAGACAAGGTCAGGGTGGGTTTTGATCCTTCCCATATAATCCTCTTCAGTCTTTCCTCTCTCTATGAGGTCCTGATAGGACTTCCCCATTCTCCCTTGGGTTTTCTTAATTATAAGACCAAATATTTATTCATATTTCCAAAGAGCAAACAATACTTTTCATAGAATATGTGGCCTAAATGGAAAATAAGGAACACCCTTTTTCCAAGTGTGGCATAATGCACACTGAGTTCTTAGCCCAAATACAGGTCATGCTTTCCATTTTAATACACAGCAGCACCAGTTTTCTTCAACATTCCTTCAGTCATGTCCGGAGGAAATAGGTGTACAAAACAGTGTTTTGTTTTTCTGCTTTTTCAACATAAAAAACCATCTATATCAAGCAGTTGCCTGCAAACAAATGCATACCAAGAAGCAGCTTTGAAAGCAAAGTTTTTCTGTCACTTCAAATCAAGTCATACTTTTGCACCAAAATCCCCTACAATTATCTTCATAAGCACAAAGGTGGCAGTATAAGGATTTATTATTTTTCTGTATCTAGTCCAGATCCCAAAGGACTAGGGGGAAGGGTTAGCTTAGGTTATCCTTTAAATTATATTTAAAATGTGTTTTGGGATAGTAACTACCATTTTAGTCTTTGGGAACTAAAGCTCAGAGAATCAAAGTAACATGTCAAAATCATACATACAATGAGCAGTACTACTGATATTTGATGGAAGTGAGTCTTTGAAGTCCATTTGCTACAATAAAATAAGGGGTTCACATTACTTAGGAATATCTTTATACTTCAAGATATGGAAAGAAATTCTTTGTCTCTTTCCTATTCTCTGACATCTGACTTTTGGCTCTTTTTAGCTAGTCTTTGATCAATGCTACTTCACTGTGATACCAATGTTAAGGACATTAATGTTTGTCTCTTTCTCTCGGAATGAATGTAAAAGAAAAATATTCAAATTCTGAAAAAAACTAGAACTTAATCATTAGATAGAAGATATCTCTTCTAAAGATGATTTTTTCCCCTTTATGTAGACCCACATTTCAGTACTATATCTCTGTATTTGCTTTAAAGAAAACCAAAACACTTCAACATTCCTTGCTGATATTATAGATCAGAACTACTGGAAATGAATTCCCTTTGTTTTGTTTTTCTTTCTCCTGAGAAAATTTTTAAAATTTTTCTTTCTTTTTTGAGGGCTAATTTTTCTAACTACATAATTTTAGGCTTTTGGTATATTTTCTTTAAACACTTTAAATACTTCACTTCATTCTCTTCTTGCTTGCATGACTTCTGATGTTAAATTCTCTGCATTTATTATCCTTGTTCTTCAGTCCAGATACTCCCTTTGTCTTTGATTGTCTTCAGCTTGAATATGATATGTCTAGAAGCGTTTGGTGTTAATCCTGCTGGTGTTCTAACCCTCGTGGATGCATAGTTTGGTGTTTGTTTTTAATTATGGAGTTTTAGCCATCATGGCTTCAAACATTTCTTTTGACATGGTATTCCAATTGTGTGTATGTTAGACCATCTGAAATATTTCAACAGTTTTGGGACATTTCATGCATTTCAATTTGGGAAGTTTCTAATGCCCTGTCTTCAAGCTCACTTATTCTTTCCTTGGTTCTAGTGAGTCTCCTGATGAGGTCATCAAGAGCTTTCTTCACTTCTATTGCAATGTTTTTGATTTCTAGCATTTCCTTTTGTTGATTCTTTTTTAGAAGTTCTATGTCTCTGATTACATTGCCCATTTATTTCACATTGTATTTTACATTCTATCTCTTAACATCTTAGTCATAGCCATTTAATAATGCCTGCTTGATAATTTTAACATGAGTCATTTCTGTTCTTTATTTTTTGTAATTGACAAATAAAAAAATATATGTATATATATATTTATGATGTACAAAATGATATTTTGAAATATATACACATTGTGGAAAGGTTAACTTGAGTCAATTAATATGTGTTAGTTCACATACTTATCATTTTTTGTATGATGAGTACCCTGAAAACCAGCTAATTTAATAATTTTCAAGCATGCAATACATTGTTGTTAACTGTGGTCACTGTATTGTATAATAAATCTCTCGAATTTATCCCTCTGAACTAACTGAAACTTTGTATCCCTTGATCAACACATCCCCAGTTCTCACCCTCCCCAACTTCTGGTAACCATCATTCTCTCTTCTAAGTTTGACTCTTTTAAAATCCATATATAAGTAAGATTGTACAGCATTTATCTTTCTAGGTTTATTTTACTAAACATATATTCTAGGTTCATTCATGCTGCAAATGACAGAAATCTATTCTTTTTAAAGGCTGAGTTGTATTCCTTTGTTTGCATATCATATTTCTTTCTCCACACTTAAGTGATTTCATATCTTAGTTGTTGTGAATAATGCTATAATAAACATGGGAGTGCAAATTTCTCTTTGACAATTTTTTTTAATTCTCTTCAGATATATGCCCCCATAGTGGATTTCTGGATCATCTGGAAGTTCTAGTTTTTATTTCTTGAGGAACTTCTATACTGTTTTTCATAATTGCTGTAAAAATTTACATTCCCACCACAATGTGCAGGGGTTCCCTTTACTCATATCCTCATCAACAATTGCTATTTGTTTTCTTGTAATTTCCATTCAAATGGGTCTAAACTGACATCTCATTATGATTTTAATTTGCATTTCCCTGATTATCAGTGATATTTTATACCTTTGTGTAGACATCTAGGCCATTTGTGTCTTCTTTTGAGATATGTTATTCAAGTCCTTTACCTATTTTTAAATCAGATTGTTTTCATACTTTGTGTTTTCTTGAGTTCTTGTACATTTTGGATATTAACCCCTTTTCATATGTGAGGTTTGCAAATATTTTCTCCTTTTCTGTAAGTCATTTCCTCTGTATTAAAGTTTGATTTTGATGATTATGTTGTCTCTTCCAATTATGGCCTTTCTTTCCTTTTTAGTATGCCCTATAATTTATTATTGCTAACCAGACATGATGTATTGGGTAATAGGAACTGAGGTCATTATAAATTTATTTTCAGAATTTATGGTACCTTGGTTAGGGGTTAGGCTGTGTTTAATATTTGTTGTAGCTTTAGATGTATGAGCCTTCAAATTCTATTTCTTTCCTCTTGACTTTGGACTTCCTCAAATGATCTTCTTTAAAGAGAATACATGTTTTCCAACCTCTTCGGCTGTAGTCCATTGTGACTATATCCAGCCCCTGCTGATGTGGTAACATGTAAGTGGAGAGGTTGTTCTGTAATTAGATTAAATCTCAGGGTTGTAATGAGCCTGTCTGTGCCTATGATGCCTCTGTCAAGGGACCAGCATCTTTTCCAGTGGTGTAGAATTTCCCCATTTTGTTCTCTACTTCTTTCTCTGTCTGCAGTATTCCCAGGCTATCGATCCAATGCACTGATCCTTGTCAATCATGTTTTCTTCTTTCCTTTTCCTTTAGGTGAGATAGGAAGGTTGGTATGGGGATTGGAGCCCTTGTCCTTGATTATTGCACTCACAAAATCTTTACCTTGGAAAAAGCAAGTTATAGACAAGACACTCTTTCACCTGATTACACATGTATTTCACATGATTACTCTACCCCACCACCTGTCACAACCAGGTTAGGCCCTTTCTCAGAACTTCATTGTGAGAACATAGTGGGATATCTTGAGTTAAAGCTGACAGATGTGAGTAAGTCACTCTTAAACCTTCTCTGCAGGAGATTCTCTCACATCAGTCCCTACTTAGCCTCCAGCTGAGCCAGGTTATACCTCTCACAGTTTCTGCTCCAGATAAGTAGACCTCAGCTGTGTCTGTCTAGATGAACCTCTTGTTCCATGTTTTTGGATACCAGTTTACTCTGCAACCTAAATTTTCTAATATGTCTGTATGGGCCAAAGGAAATTTCTTTCCATCCCCTCTTCAGGGGACTCAATAGATGAGTCTTCTGAAATAAACCAGACAATAGACAGATTCACAGGAGAAAAGACATGTAAATTGATTATCATGCACATGTGCATGAAAGACATGCAAAATATGAATTGTAAAGCAGGGTCAGATGGTGAAGGCTTGACTATTCTCTTCATAGGGCAGAAGGAAGGAAGCGAGAGGAAGGGAGAAAAAGCAAATGATTTTTTTTTGGAAAGATGAAAGGGTATAAAGAACAAGAGTCTGAACAAAATGGTTTTTTTGTTTGTTTTGTTTTATTTTGTTTTCCCTCTCTTTCTGGAAGAGGTAGTAATGAGTTCTAGGAAGGTGAGGGGCAGAACTGTAGAGTAAACAAAAGCTATCTTGCTATGGAAATAAAGTCTCTCAGGTAACCTAAACTACCTTTAGAAGAAGAGAGAAAAAATTTATCCAGGCAGTGTAGTGATGCCCTTTAGTTTTATCCCTGGAGATTAATCTTCCCTGGTTAATGAGGTTTCAGGGAAGGAATCTAAGACAATTGCATTTCTTTTGCAGTCAGGTAAGGGACTTTCTGATAGAATCCCTTCCTATACTTGGAGGGCAACAAGGGAGAGTCAGAGAGACCTTGATTCTGAGGCAGCTTCTAAGGCCTTCCAATTTCCTTCCATTTTGAGTGTATGTCTAGGCACCATGGGGTATCACTTTCTGATCCCCAACAGGGACAAGAATAACCACTGAGGATAGCTTGTGCAATTCTTTCTTGTTTTAAGGACAGAATTGATGACTTCTAAGTTCTTAATATGTCAGAGATGAAATCAGAAGTCCTGATATATTCCTGTTCAGTTCTAAAATTCCTATTCTTATTTAGTTTTCATTCCTGTGATGAACTTCTGCATCACAGAACTTATGCCTATTCATTCTGTCAATTTTTTTCTAAAATTCCTTTTACATATTCATATTAACTAAAATCCTTATCTGCTCATTGTGTACTTCCCCCATTTATGAAGTTGTCTATTGACCTTTCCCCCCTGATTGTGGATTTGATTTTCTTGCTTCTTTACAGATCTAATAATTTCTTGGCTGCTTACTGGATATTGAGAATAATATGAGACTCCGAATGATGTTACTTTCCTCTAGATACTGTTTCATTTCATTCTGATAGGAGATTAAAATACCAGCAGACACACTTCATTGGTGAGAAAATTTACTTAAGCCTTTTAAAAGATTGGTGTGTTTGGGTACTGCTGTCTTGTATTATGTATTAACCTTGTGGTCCTTACTCCTGATATGTGGCCCTTCTGCAATTTTATTTAAAAGCCCATGGTATTTGTCAATTCTCTCTACTTAACTTCAAACTCTAACATCAGGCAGTTGCTAAAATCTCTGTGGAGTTATTTAACTTTCAACTGCAGCTCTCCAGTGGATTTCTTGGGGTTGTTGTCCTGAATATGCAGAGTTTAGGAGTCTGTGTAGGAATTTTGATGCAAATTTTAGGACTCCCTGCTCAATATCCCATCTTCTTCTGATTTTTTCCCATTAATTTCTAGAAGTCCTGGCAGCGCTGAACTTTCACTCTCCCTCCTTTTATTCCACTTCAGCAAGACTGTCACTATTTCCCTGTGGTCTGTTTCTGTGTGCACATGAAAAACTGGAAGTACCCACAAAGGGATGAATTATGTAAATTTAGAGCTCACCTGGTTTTCCTCTCCACTTTTACATTTGAAGTTCCTTTCAGATTCTGCCATCTTTGGATTGTTGTATAAGACCTTCAAACAGTTTGTTTCTATTTTATCCAAACTGTATAATTACTACTGATAGAGGGCGGTTTCATAAAGTGGTTTACAAGGAGAGAAAATGAGATATTTAATTCCAAGGAGAGCTGGCATTAACTACCTGGTAAATGCACCATAATTCAGGATTTGGATTTCTCCTTGGCAGATTCAGAGATCCAATTATGTTAGGTGGATCTATTTATATTAGCCAATCACAAAACAAACATATAAAATGAGAAAGACATTTCATTCATTTCCCAAGATAAATAAGATTCGGACCAGAGTACTCAGAGCTGCATGATCAGCAACTTTCTTTTCCTGTAGGCAAAACTACATGGGAAGTCAAATTACAACCAGGAGTTTGTTTGTTGAGCATGAAATCAGAAAAAAGGAAGTTGGTTGGGTGTTTAATGGAATCAAGCTAATATAGCCTCAGGTGTTCATCTCCACAAAGTGGAAACCCTGGCACTGAAGAGACTTCTCCAAGTTCATTGACCGAGCTGTTCTTTGTTTCTCCAACAGCTCTTGTTCATCTCTGCAGCTGTGTTTTCATGGACTTCTCTGACTGTCCAAGGTCCTATCCAGTGATACTATTCTTTGGTAAAATTGTTGTTAAAAATGTGATTACAGTTGGTACTGCCTAAATGCTGTTTTTCTCTTGTGACTTTTCATATCAGTACTTGGCACCTGTATTTATTGTTCCAAGGCTAATATAAAGAGAAATATCCCATTTACTTAAAGTTTAAAACTTGGGAGGAGGTCTGATAACATTTCTTAAGAAGGGACAACAGAAGCTACCTCTTTGGGTTTGAAGATTAAATGGGACAACATATGTAATGCTCCTGGCACTTAGTGAGTATTGAAAAACATCCTTCAGTTTCCTTCCCATTACTTAATGAAAACAGGTGTTGAAGGAAGCACATTCATTTCTCTCTTGAATGTTCCCCACCTGATAATAGTTTTAAGTTTTTGTTGGCCAGATAAACAAGAGTCCTGAAAGCATTTTTCAATCATAAAGCTGGATGGAGATGAAAACAAAAGAAAAACTTTAAGTCTTATAATTACCAAGTCCCATTCACAAGACACTGGTAAATCAGAACCTTACTCTACCCTAAATATTAGCATCAGAACATAGTATGTCCTGATTTCTGTCAGTCATTAAGAGATGAACCAAAGATCTCAGTGTTTATCTTCATGTGCTGTTGGTGGTGAATTTAGAAGTTGGGCAGTCAACCCCATCAACAGATTTAAATTATATATATGATAGTTATATCATTATATATATGATAGTTATATCATTATAACTCACTTCTCATTTAACACATATTGATATTTAACATAATAGTTTAGTGTCTACTATGTGGGAAATATTAGGATGATCACTGTTATTTCATATAATTCTCATAGCTCTATTCGCTAGGATTGGGTCTCATTTTTCCAGATGAGAAAACTGGTTTAGAGTGGGTCTTCCATAAGTGCTAGAATGAATGTGATCAAAAGAAATCAGAAACTTTCTCAGTCACATATCCAGCAAGTGTCAAGGTCAGAATGTAAACATTTGTTCTATCTCTTCATAATCCCTCTCTCTTAGTGAAAGATTTTAATCTTGGCTAAGGCTTGGAGAGATATTGGTTCAAGGAGTTATTCCAATAGTGAATATTTAGGAACCTGGAGTAAATTCGGAAAGATAAATTTTTTGGTTATAACAATCAAAACTGAAAATCACCCCCTTTGTCATTTCTATGACAGCAAAGGTACATTTCAGTTTGAGCTTGTGCAACTTCACTGCTAATGCATTTATTACTTATACTAGAAAGACTTTTCCTTTATTAGAAAAGCATTATGTTAAAATGGAAAAGGCATTGAAGAAAGAGTTAGGAAACCTTGAGTCAGTCATAGAACATATCCAAGCCTCAGTTTCCTTATTGATCAAGGATGGCATTAGTCTAGTGATTTTAAGGCCCAAGGGTTCAGGGTTATAAGCTTCAAATGCATCCATTCTTTTCTCATGACCTCTTTTCCCAGCTGCGTTCCAGTGGACCAGATTGACAACAGCAAGCACAGAGTCAAATTCCAATTTAAAACAGGTCTTGTTATTTCGGTACCAATTACAAGGTTATGGATCATGCTTAAAGGTGTTTAATATGCTGTAATGTTTAGACACACTTGGCTCCAACATTTATGAGGGCTGTTTGTAGAAACAAGAAGCATGCTCTCACTCCATAAGTATGCAAGACTGCTGTAAAAACAGTACAGATGGGCCGGAAAGAAAGAGCCTCAAACCGGCTACGAAGAAAGGCAACAAGTGTTTTGGGCTGCACTGTGGTTTAACCTACTGACTAATCTCTCATCAGTCAGAGCATGTTTTTATGTTTTTTATAGGTGCATATATTGTTGTTGCTTTTTACTTTTTTTCAGTCTCTGATGTAGAATATTTGTAAAAATGGTGTGAAGGATTTTATGACCTTGTATGACTATATTTTATGCAGGAGACATAATCCCTCCTTTATTTATGAGATCAGTTTCTGCAGAATGTTTCTGGTGAGCTCTTCTCACCATACCAATGCAACAGGTGATGACTTTTCAGATGGTGGAGAAGTACCTAAGGATACTCAGTGATGCAATGATAGTGGGATAGAGAGTCATCACCTATGAACCCAAACATTACACATGTGACTAAGTCCTAGAGAAATTGGACTCCTGGCATGGTCTCAGTCAATCTTCATTTTAAAATCCTCTATTCATATATGATTTTTTACCAAGAAGAAGTGAAATATATTTAGTCCATTTAAGAGCCAAACTCCTGACTGAAACCACATTTCATAACTTGGAGTTGGGATGATTTTCACCAAGAAATCCTTCCCTCTCAATGCCCATTAGGATTCATAAGCAATGGGAGGGCCAGAATTTCCTTTTCCAGGTCATGTGTTGACCTAGAAAATAAAAAGAGAGAGACAACCCTCAATGACTTGGTTGCAACTATTGAACCAAAGACATCATGTTGATGGAGAAGCAACTGGATGGGAACTTGAAGAGACTTGTTTAACAAACTACAACGTGTGTATGTGTGTATGTGTGTGTGTATGTGTGTGTGTGTGTGTGTGCGGAGAAAGAGAGAAAGGAGAGAGAGCAATCATCAGAGGTGACAAAAATTCAAGAAAGCAAAATAAGTCCACCATAATATATGTGGTTCAACTTAATTCCATTAACCATTTGGAGCATCCTTCCAGGGATTGTGCTAGGTCCTGAGGATGTAAAGCAAAACAAGAAAAGTTAAAACAAGATAAGAAGTTTATCATGAAAGCAAGGAAATATTAGCAAGCTGCAGAGAGTGGGGACAAATAGCCTATTTTTCTACTGCCATTGATTAAAAATGGTTTTCACTTTTTTAAAGGGTTATGAAAAAAGAAGAAAAAATAAAACACAAAAGTTAAAAGGAAAAACAACATGTAAAAATACATGTGGTCCATAAAACCTAAGACATTTACTCACTGGTGTTTTACAGAAAAAGTTTGTAGACTCCTGCTCCACAGGAAGTCATATCATTAAAAGAGAATTAATCAAAGACAAGGAACAGGGCAGGGTAAAAGTGGAGGTTAGCATGTTCAATAGAGGGGAGTCTAACCCAGAATTAAGAAATCCATGAAGGCTTCTCAGCAGAGATCTGAAGAATGGATAGAAAATAAAGATGGTGGGCATGAATAAAGAATATTCAAGACAGAAGGACCAACATGGTCTAGGTATGGAGAGAAGCTGGATGTGGTATAAACACATATTGCAAGTGAAACCTAGAAATAATAAGGCCAGAAACTCCAGCATAAACTGAGGTTCCATCTCTTTTCCAGCCCCAGGTGGTATTGTTCTTTGAGGGCTTAGCCCCTACCTCACAGTCCAGTAGCAGTCACTATACTGTCTACTAAAACCTGCACAATACCTAATCTAAAAGAGGGCTCTATAGATGTAGGTACAACATATTCTTTATTCTGGATCAGGCAATGCATCCTCACCTTATGGCAATTTGTCTCCATTTACATTGGTCCACCACCCCGGCTACAAGACTGGCAAAGCCCTGAGACATTAGGAATTTCCTTTCTCTCTGCTTCCCAATCTCAAAACCTCAACAAGACCCTCTTCTCCCAATCTTCTAGGGACCCCACAGTCTCTCCTTTTTAGCCCCACAAACACAAGATGTGATAAAGTTCTCTTTTCAGGACAAAAGAGTTCCTGTTTATCAGGAGTCAGATAAGGCTTAGACTTAGAAGACATTGATGGAAATTGTAAAATGTGGGCACATGCGGATGATTGGTAGCAAATTTGTATGCCACAATGACAACTTTGATTTTCATGAAATGTACCCCAAAAAAGTCAAACAAATTTGTGTCAATAAGAGTAATAATAAATGAAAAATTTATCTTTCTTTGTTTTTTTTTTAATTGGGGGGTTTAGTATGATAATTTGATACATGCATACAATATGTAGTCATTAAATCAGAGTAATTAGCATTTCCATCTCCTCAAACATTTGTCATTCCTGTGTATTGGGAAACATTAGATTCTTTTGTTCTGGTTATTTTGAAATGTGTCATAAATTATTAGAAATGACTGTTACCCTACTGTACTTTGGAACACCAGAACTAATTCCTTCTAAGTGTATTTTTGGTACTTATTTAACCTTTCCATTGTCTTTTCCTCTACTCTTCCTAGTCTCTATTGATCTCTCTTTCAGTCTTTTCTGTGAGATCTTTTTCTTTAGATTCAACAAATGAGAGCATGCAGTATTTGTCTAACTATACTTGGCTTATTTCACACAGAATGATATCTTCCAGTTTCATCTACATTGTTGCAAACAACAAAATTTCATTCTCCTTTTGACTGAAAATATTCTATTTTGTCTATTTACACATTTTATTTACCTATTCATTCATTTAACATCACTTTGATTGAGTCCATGTATTAGCTATTGTGAGTAGTGCTGCAATAAACATGGGAGTAGAGATACCCTTGATGTAATTATTTCATTTTATTTGTACATACATCCACTAGTGAGATTAACAGATCATTTGATAGTTCTATTTTTAGTTTTTTGAGGAATCTCCATATTGTTTTCCATAATGGCTATAATATACCTTCTGACCAATGGTGCTAGGATTCTTCTTTTTCCATACATTTGTCATTTTTTTCTTTGCTTTGTCTTGCTTTTTATAATATCCATCGTGACTGGGGTAAAATATTTCAGTATAGCTCTAATTTGCCTTTCTTTGATGATTAGTGATTTGAGCATATTTTGATACACCTGCTGACCTTATTTGTATGTTTTCTTTTGAAATAAATATTTATTCAGATCACTTGCCCAATTTTTAATTAATTTTTTATTTTTTCTAATTTTTTATACATGACAATAGAATCCATTTGTACATTTTGATAGATCATACATATATGGAGTGTAATTTCTCATCATTTTTCTGATTATACATATGGTAGGATCACATTGGCCATTTTAATGTGATTGCTTTTGTTTTGTTTCCTTTTGCTGTTGAGTTGTTTCGGTTCCTCATGTATTCCAGATATTAATCTCTTGACAGATAAATATTTTGCAAATATTTTCTTCCATTGCTTGTCTTTCCATTCCGCTAATTGACAATTATTGGTGTGATAAACTTCACATTATTTCTACAGAGTGTCTCACAAATTCAATATCTAGTGAGCAAACACAAATGGGCACACAAGAGAACAAGACAACACAGATGGTTGTGACTTATGATGGTCTAACTTATGAGTTTTTTATTTTATAATGGTGTGAAAGTGATGCATATTCAACTAAAACCATACTTCAAATTTTGATTTGTATCTCTTCCTGAAATAGCAACATGTGGTGCAATACTCTCCCACAATGCTGGGAGTAGCAGCCAGGAGCAGTTCCCAGGCAGGCACATGATTGCCAGGGTCAACAACTGACCCTCTGCAGTGAGCTCTTCTGCTAAAAGATGCTCTGCAGGATAGGCACATTAAATGCATTTTCAACTGAGTTTTGTGGGATGTAACCCCACCAAAAGTCAGGGAGTAGTTGTACTTTTTATAGATTTGTGACTTTCTACTCAAGAAAAGCCATACACATGCATGTACGTGCATTTGTACGCACATACGTTTCTAGAATATTGTTGATGCTGTGTTTCTTGATCTGCATGCTGGTCACATGTGTATTTGCTTTGTGAAAATTCATAAAATAATAATATCACTTGTTTGTAGTAAAAGTTAAAAAAGTGCAAAGGGACTCATAGTGAAGAATAGCTTGCCAGCACTCCATTTTTTCACAAGAAAAAGCTATCCTATATATCAAACTTTACAGATATTCTTTTATAGACAATATATATATTTGCATAATTGTACATGACATTTTCTGGGTCAAAGATTGTACAGAACTTCTTTACTGAAGCATAATTCAGTAAAAGGCATAGAAATAATAAGTGAGAAATTTAATAAACTTTGAGAGTGAACAAATCCATGAAAACCTAAATCAGGTACCCTCATCCTTAACTAACACCCATCCCAAAATCCTGATAGAGTTTTGACTGGAATAATATCTAATTATTAAATTAATTTGGAAGAGTGGACATATTTACAATATTGAAACTTTCAGTCCATGAACATTGTATATTCACTAGTTCTCATTTATTTAAAAAATGTTCTATAATGTCTTGCTCAGGCTGTAATTCAAACTATAAATATTATATGAATATATCATATTTCCAAATGCCACATTTCTAAAAAGCCAAAAGAAATGAAATTGATGCTAACATATTTGATTTAATTTAATATATCCAAATTATAATTTTAACATGGAATCAATATATGTTAGTGGTTACAGTTTTACATTCTTTTTTTGTGTGCCAAATCTACAAAATTCAGAGTGTATTTTTCACTTTAAAGCACACCTCAATTTGACCTACTCACATTTCAAGTGCTTAACTAGTGGCTGCTGTTTTAGTGCAGTTTTGTAGTTTTCAGTGTACAGAAGATTACTGATATTTGATAACTAGACCCTAAGATGTGTGATTGTTTTGATATTATAACAATATCCATATTTGAAAGTTTATATTTCACTTATTTACTGGGGATATGTAAATATACAGTTTTCCCAAAGGATCTGTGGGGAAATTAGTTCCAGGACTATCTGCAGACATCAAATTCCTTGAATGTTCATGTCTCCTATATAAAATGGCATAGAGGCTATGCATAGTCTTCTACATACTTTAAATCATGTCTACATCACTAATACAATGTAAATCCTAGAGTAAATCATTGTTATGTTGCATTCTTACATAGTGATGATAAAAGAAAAGTCTTTGCATGTTTACTATAGAGGCAAATTTTTTTGTGTTTTTTATTCTCTGTTGTCTGAGTCTTTTGATGGGGAAGTTGTGATGTAGAAGGCTAACTACACAACGGAGTTTTGTATATTGGTCTTGTATCTGGTAGGTTTTTAAATTTATTACTTCTAATAGCTTATAGATTATTTATTCTAAATTAAGCACTTTCACATGACAATGTATCTCTTTCTTTTCATGTAAATGTATTTCCAGTTTCTATGATAATATAACAAAATGCCTTTTCTCAGTGGAATGAGAGTAGTTATTAACTAAAGGATTCTGTGAAAAACAACCCAGAATTTTTCTCAAAAAACCCATGACATCTCTTGAGATTGCTGTCTATGCTAACTCTGTATCTGTAATTGAGAGACTGTGAATTTCATTTGCTTTTCTGGGTGAAATAACTTTCCCCATGCTTTTTCTGTCATTTGAGAACTTAAAGACAAATTTTCAATGCACATTTTTCAGGAAGCTATGGAAAATTAATAGGTTGAACATTAGAATTCAGGACCATGGGCTCACAATCATTTTTCAAGGCACAGGCTTTTTAGTAGTGTTGAAGTGAACTAAGAAAAACTGAGTCTTCCTTTAGATCCTTTGTACCTAATGGCAAAAATAGTTGCCTCATTTATTCAATATCATTGGGCAGAAAGGTGTTGTGTGTAAGTCAGCCTTTCAGATAATTCTGCCTTAGTCCTTCTCTCTTATAAAATATTTTAAATGCATTACATATTTTTAGAATCCCTCTTTGACAGACCATATTAAACTGCATTTGACCTTTAAGTGATGATTGGTATCACTCTTATGAATTACAATAATTGTTCTATGTTGTAAATCTGCTTTGCTAACCTATTTCATCTTTTTGTTAAATAAATTAATACAGACTACTGTTATTTTAAAATCTAATTTCCAGATTGTAAAGCCATAGTAGCAAAAATGGCATGGTATTGGCAGCAAAACAGACACAAAGACCAATGATACAGAATAGAAGACACAGAGATAAGCCCACATAAATACGGTTATCCCATATTGGACAAAGGCACCAAAAACATTCACCAGAGAAAAGATAGCCTATTCCACAAATGGTGCTGGAAAAATTGGAAAGTCACATGTAACAAAATGAAATGAAACCTCTATCTCTCATCCTGCACAAAACTCAAAGGGGATCAAAAACTTAGGCACTAGAACAGAGACCCTACATCTAATAGAAGAAAATGTAGCTCCAAATTTCCACTATGTTGGTCTAGGATCTGACTTCCTTAACAAGACTCCTAAGGCACAAAAAGTAAAATCAAGAATAAATAAATGGATGGATTCAAACTAAAAAGCTTCTTCTTAGCAAAAGAAATAATAAATAATATGAAGAGAAATCCTACAGATTGGGAGAAAATCTTTACCACATGAACCTTGGATATAGCATTAATCTCTAGTATATATAAAGAACTCAAAAAACTTAACACCAAAAAAACAAATAACCCAACCAATAAATGGCCTAAGGAACTGAACAGACACTTCACAGAAGAAAACATACAATTGATCAACAAATATGTGAAAAAATATGTTCAAAATCTCTAGCAAGTTCTTTATAAGTTTTGGAGATAAGTGCTCTATCTGAAGTGCATGTGGAAAAGATTTTTTTCCACTCCGTAGGCTCTCTCTTCATGTTCTTTATTGCATCTTTTGCTGAGAAGAAGCTTTTTAGTTTGAGTCCATCCCATTTATTGATTCTTGCTTTGATTTCTTGTGCTTTGGGAATCTTGTTAAGGAAGTCTGATCCTAAGCCAACATGATAAAGATTCAGGCCTGCTGAATAACTTACAAAACTTTACAACAAAAATACAAAGAACCCAATCAATAAATGGGACAAGGAACTGGACAGACACTTCACAGAAGAAGACATACAGATGATTAATAAATATATGAAAAAGTGTTCAACATCTCTAGTAATTAGAGAAATGCAAATTAAAACACCTCTAAGATTTCATTGTACTACAATTAGAACAGTTATTATCAAGAACATAAACAATATTAGATGTTGACATGCATGTGGGGAAAAAGGCACACTTTTACTTTGCTGGTAGAGTTGCAAATTGGTACAGCCACTCTGGAAAGCAGTGTGGAGAATCCTCAGAAAACTTGGAGTGGACCCACCTTTTGACCCAGTTATCCCACTCCTCAGTTTATACCCAAAGGACTTTATCGTGCCCCCTCTGCCCACAGAGAGAGACACGACAAATGTCTGAAGCTTTGGAAGTTTATTGTGCACAGTCCCTCTCCTACACTTCTCTTATCCCTAGCTTCCGCGCACTCCCAGCTTCCCTTCTCTCAGCTTCTTCCAGCTTCCGCGCACTCCCAGCTTCCAGCTCAGCTTCAGCCTCCGCCTTCGCCGCTTCTGCCGCTTCTGCCGCTTCTGCCGCTTCTGCCCCTTCTGCCCCTTCTGCCCCTTCTGCCGCTTCTGCCCCTTCTGCCCCTTCTGCCCCTTCTGCCGCTTCTTCCGCCCCTGTACTCTCCCACCCACCAGGCTTATATACACTTCAACCAATCAGGGGAGAGTACACGAGGTAAACGCGGACAGCTGCAAGCCTAGGATAGGTGCACGAGGGGGGCATGCTCTAATCACATCGTTAACTAGCCAATCATTGGAATTCGCTGGTTGTTTACTGTATAGCTGGCCGCTTTTGGCTCAGCGTCAGGCGCCATCTTGACCATGTCCAAAGGCTGGGGGTCCCGGAAACCCCGACAGGACTTAAAATCATACAGTAACACAGTCACATCAAAGTTTATAGCAGTTCAGTTCACAATAGCTAGATTGTGGAGCCAACCTAGATACCCTTCAACAGATGAATGGATAAAGAAACTCTGGTATATATACACAATATTCAGTCATAAAGAAGAATAATATTATGGCATTTGGAAATGAATAGATGGAACTGGAGACTATCATGCTAAGTGAAATAAGCCAATTAATCCCAAAAAACCAAAAGCCTAATGTTTTCCCTCATAAGTGGAGAATGTTATGTAATAAGGGTGGGGGATCTGGGTAGTGAGAGAAGAATGGGGGAACTTTGGATTATGTAAAAGGAAATGAGGGGGGTATGAAAAATGGTGGAATGAGACAGACATCATTACCCTATGTACATGTATGATTACACAAATGGTATGAATCTACATCATGCACAACCATAGAAACGAAATGATGTACCCCATTTGTGTACAGTGAATCAAAATGCAGTAAAAAATTTTAAAATAAATAATTAAATTTAAAAAAATCTCTAGCAATTAGAGAAATGTAAATTGAAACTACTCTAAGATTTCATCTCACTCAAGTCAGAATGGCAATTATACAAGTTGTTTCTTAAAATGTATTTTTTTTCCTTTTTTTAAACTGTTAAAGCCACATTCTTTCTTCCTTCAGATGCTCACCCTGGTGCCTTCAATAAGACTCTGAGTCAATAAACAATATGACGGCAAAAAGTCAATGATAGAGATTATCTAGAAATCTAGAAATGGCACAGTACTAATTTCTGGCTTCCGTTTTTTGACCTGGAAAATGGAGTTAAGGTAAAAGGTCAATGGTATGTAACTGAAGCAAAAATAGAGTATGGCACTCCATTTATGATTTCTCACAATGTACAAATGCATTCTACTGTCACATACAACTAACTAGAACAAATAAAAAACTGATAAAAAGATAAGACCATGAGCTTTAATTCCAGAATGTTGTGAAGGCTATTCTGGAGTCACATTAGCTTTGTAATCTCTTGATCTTGAGGCTGGACACCCTATCTTCTAAATAATTGCTTGTCACTCTATTTCCAAGATTGACAGCCACATTCTAGAATTCTTAGTGCATGATTCATATACAAAATATATGGGTACAATTTCATTTCCACCAATTGTTTTGGATAAGCCATTTCACTTCTGTATTGTACACACCATGTTTTTAAGTTTATGAGGAAAATACTTTGAAAGGCTTAGAGATATTTGTCCTAGAACTTTTATCTTCTGTTCTTTATCACTTTCAAGTACATATATCATTATGTGTGTATTCTCAAAGAAGAAAAGGAGAGAAGCAAGTCAACAAATAGGAGACTCCTCATAATGCTAGGGCTTAACGATATGCGTGTCTTTAAAGAAACAGAAAGGAATTTTGATCATGACAAAATATTTAATAGAAAAAAATTTCACATTATTCCCTATTTCTTTTCTTTAAAATTACAAAATGATGTTCTGGCTAGAATATGAGGCATGAAGGAAAAACAATGGGAGCCTCCAGTCATGAAGACAAATGAAAAGTTCCAGTGAGAGTGGTTTAGGAAGCAAAGTATCAGATGGGTTCATAGGACAAAGGGTTAGAACCCTAGGGAGGCGTATGGACCCCTGTGAATGACTTCCTGGTGTTCCTAAGACAGTCTTATAGCAAAAGCTAAAACCTAACAGGGTTCTTCCACCCCAGCATGGTGTCTGTGTATCAGAATGACTTTGACATTCAGGTGGTACTGTGATACCAGAGAGATCCACCAGAGGAGAAGTGACCAAACAGGGGCACCTCCAGATATCCTGTGATGGAGAACAGACAGGAAGCTACACATATAAGAAACTGCTATGTACCAAGATTGCATATTAACTCCTAATGCTCATTAAAAATTCATAAAACAGGTCTTGTTGTAGTTATTTTCTGTTTTACAAAGATGGAAATTACATCTTAGAGAAATTAAATAATTTAGCAAAATCGCATAGCAATGGAGACAAGATTTATAACCAAATCTTCCTCATTACAGAGACAGTACTCTGAAGCAACAAGCAACATACTGACTTTTGATCTTAAACCCACTATAGAAGGATAAATTCTTGCATCCTTTGGCTTCCTTGGTATAGGGGACAAAAATACCAGTCTTGACACAATCTAAGTAAAACAATCCTAAGTGTTTTTCTTGAAGGAAAATAAAACCCACCCATATAATACCTTTAGACTGCTGTTATATAAAACGAACTATGAGACTTGACTTTCTGGTTTTTTAATTATTACTGCCTCTGCTAATTAATTTCTACGCTACCAAATCATAAGTGGAGTCTTTTAGTCCACTTAACTGTAAACATCTACCAAAAAGCTTCCAAATGCATATCACACTATAAACTTCCTTCTACTCCAAATGGGAGCACAGAGTCATTTATGATTAGAGTTGGAAGCAGCCTATTAATTCAACAAAACTGTGGCTGGAACAAGACAGAAGTTTTACCCTTTCACATGAAAGCCCAGGGATGGCATGGCAGCTCTGCATCACAAAGCTCTCAGAGCGCCAGGCTGCCTCTCCTTCACTGTTCAAATTCCTGGGGTGTGACACCATTGTCATAGTTCCAAACAACATCTAGGCAACAGCCGGCCGGAGGAAAATGGACAAAAGTATTCATCAATTTCCTCCTAAAGAAAGATCTCAGAAACCACCACCTGACACTTTCCTGTGGGCCAGAATTTGGCCACAGGAACACACCTTGTACCAAGGTAGTCTGGGAAATGTACTGTATTTTGCAAGCCGTTTATTTCATTACAAAATCTACTTCTGTGGAAAAGAGAAGGAAATAAATGTTGGAAGAAAATTAACAAATTCTGGCATGACACATATTATGTGTGCAATCACTTACTCTGTTAAAAATCCTGGTTTCCCGTGAGTCTGCTTCCCAACAGAATTAGAGATTCATAGTTGGAATCTTCAAAACAAATCCTGTAAGATCTACTCAGTCCATAGCTAATCTCAGTGTCAATGTCAATCTTACTGCCTAATCAATAATATATCAGGGGACAAGATATAAGGACTAGATTGGTTGTTGAAGAATGAACATTATATTATATATATATATATACACACACACACACACACACACACATATACACATATTCATGAGTATATATACACATAATACCCAAATTTACCCACCGTAAAGTGCTACCTTCCACAGGTCTGAAAGCAATGAAGGTGATGGACTGAAACTGTAAGCCAAAATCAGTCTTTACTCCTTTAAACTTGATTTTCTCAGGTATTTTGTCACATCAATGGAAAGTTTATTAATACAGGGGTTTTTTGTTTGTTTGTTTGTTTGTTTGTTTTTGCTTTGTGTTTCTGGGGATCAAACCCAGGGCCTCACTCATGGCAGTCAAGCACTCTAACACTGAGCTGCATACCCAGCTCCAAGAATGATATGTTTTGAGACAGAAGACTTAGGTTCCAATGCCATTAATACCTCTAACCAGCTGTGTGATCTTGAAACAACCATTGAATTTCTCAGGTAGGCACCTAGAAATTTAAATTTGTATTTTAAATTGATCTCCAATTAAATGATATTTAAGATTGTTTTTAGCTTTTAAATTGCATTTTCTGTATGTGTATAAATAATTGAATTCTTAACGTTTAATCCCTAAATGCTCTTCCTGGCAAAACCTAACCAGATAAAATAAGTAAAATTGCTGTATCACCATCAGAAGTAAGGTTTAATCCATTTAGAAATGAAGTAATGAACCTCATTTAATAATGCCAATCTTATGTGATAAATTTTTTATGCTTAATGCTCCAGAAAGAGATTACCTAACTTCTAAGTTTGTTTTTGGATCTCCTACCTTAATTAAATCCCTGGTGTCAAAGCTCCATTAAAGTGCACAGGCATGAAAGATATCTGGTTTGTTGCACTAGATAATTAAATTATGTCAAGAGCAAGATTAGCTCAATAAAATAGTGGGGTGTGTTTGTGGTGTGTGTGTGTGTATGTGTGTGTGTGTGTGAGAGAGAGAGAGAGAGAGAGAGAGAGAAAGAGATATGTGTGTGGTGTTTTATCTCTTACTCTAGAAAACTAACTTAAATTGTTGTCTTTCAGAATAACTTGGAAGTTTCAAAAATTTCCTTCTTCAAAGAAGAATTTAGGATTTTAAAAACAGGAGTTGGAACGTTACAATGTTAAATTGGGGTTTATATTTTATGTAAGATCAATAAAGAAGTGAGATAGGGAGAAAAGATTTTAGGATGAAAGAATTAGGGAGAATTGGTAGAAATTTAGGCAAAGAATGGGAGAGAGAAATTGAAAGAAGATCCATTAGGAGAAATGATAGAGAAATAGAAAGGGGTTTAATACAATTAGAACTGAATTCATTAATGTTAACTACTCTAACACATCTGAGGGCTTATCTCTGGACTATAGATAGTAGAGGAAATGGCCTCTTTTATCATTGTCCTGTGAATTGTTAATTAGTAGTCATTCTCTGAGAAGTGTGTTTAAACTTCATTGTTTTCTATGGAGTCACCACACAGGTTTAACTTGTACAAATTCAATAACATATGCAAATAAAAAGGAGGGAGAAGAGAAGAAATGACCATGTTGGTAGCAGTGGGTGTGATTCTATCCACAATTCATTCCAAAAATAATATCCTGGAGAAAGTGTAAGGAAAGAGATGTGTCTGCAATTTTCTTATTTGTGATCATCTCACCACCAAAAGTGTGGTGCAAATGATGCTACAAAATGTTATGCAAATGATACTCTACTGAAGAAAGGAAAATCTGTTCCAGTTCTATAGAAAGAAAATGACTGTGTTGGGCTTTTCAGACCTAAATGTGGGTCTTCATCATGGTAATAACCTATAGTATGTTCAGTACAAGTTGCCTGGTATACTGTGTTAGTCAGCTTTCCATTACTGCAACAAAATACCTGAGATAATCAACTTAAGGAGAAAAGGTTTATTTTGGTTCAGTCCATGGTTTGTTGGCCCATTGTTTTTGGTTCCATAACAGGTCAGTTCATCATGGTAGGAACATGTGGTAGATGAAGCTTTCACCTCATGGCTGGAAGCAAAAAAAAAAAAAAAAAAAAAAAAATCTCATAAAGTCCTTTGAGGACACACCTCCAGTCAGTAACTTAAAGATCTTCCAGGAGTTCCCACTTCTGAAAGTTTCCACCATCTCCCAATAGTACCAAGATGGGTTAAATAACACCAAACTTTTAACATGTGGGTCTCTAAGGGATATTCCAGATCCAAACTTTAGCATTTATGTACTTTAAATCCTAACTTATGCATAAGGTGTGACATCCTTGTTTTATTGAAATGAAAACTTAGTCTTTGGAATTTTGAAGCCTTATGAGAAAAGGTCAATACTGGAATTATATAACATAATATTATATACTACAATATAATATAAAATTATGTAAAACATTTGAAATGATAGGTATGGGTCAACTCATTTTACGTCTGCTTATTGAGCAATCCACTCTATAACTGCTTAATTAGTTAGAATGTACCCTGTTCATTGTGGTGATTTCTCAGGTAGTTAAGAGTTATGTTTTATTGCCTTAAAATTTTATTTTCTTAGCAGAGCATAGTGGCATGTGCCTGTAATCCCAGGCGCTCAGGAGACTAAGGCAGGAGGATTGTGAGTTCAAAGCCAGCCTCAGCAACAGTGAGGCACTAAGCAATTCAGTGAGACCAGGTCTCTAAATGAAAATACAAAGTAGGGCTGGGTATGTGGCTCAGTGGTTGAGTGCCCCTGAGTTCAATCCCTGGTGCCACCACCCTCTCAAATTATTTTCTTCTTTTCTTATTTAAACAAATTAGGCCATTTATGAATGGATAAACAATAATTGTTGTGGTTTGAATATGAGGTTTCCCCCAAAAGCTCACGTGTGAGAAAATGCAGGAGGGTTCAGAGGAGAAATGATTGAGTTGTAAAACTCTTAACCCAATCAGTGATTTAATCCCCTGATAGGGATTAACTGAGTGGTAACTGAAGAGGTAGGGTGTGACTGGAGGTAACTGGAATTGAGACTGGCTTTGGGGTATATATTTTGTATCTGGAGAGTGGAGTCTCTCTCTCTCTCTCTCTCTCTCTCTCTCTCTCTCTCTCTCTCTCTCTCTGCTTTCTGATCATCATGTGAGCTGCTTCCCTCTTCCACACTCCTCTGCCATGATGTTCTGCCTCACCTTGAGCCCTGAGGAATGAAGCCATTCACTTATGGACTGAGACCTCTGAAATCCTCAAATAAACTTTTCCTCCTGTATGATTGTTTTGGTTGGGTCTTTTATTTACAGTGGCAAAAAGATGACTGAAACAAAAATTTGGTACCGAGAAGTGGGGTTGTTGCTGTGACTAACCTGACCATGTGGTTCATAAGCATTTGGAGCTTTTTGGAATCAGTGGGAGGAATTTTGAGATGCTAAACAGTACAAGTTGGAAATTCTTTAGTTTGTTATAAACAGAGATTAATGGCTGATTCTTGTGGGAGCTGAGAAGACCAGAATGCAAGTGGGATCCTGGACCATGAAGACAGGGCTCAGGAGGGTTCAGAAAAAAAATGCAGTATTGGAATTTGGAGTAGAGGCCATTCATGTTACATTCTAACTGAGAAATTTTCTGCAATTTGTCCATGTCCTGAGACTTCTATAAATCTGATTTTAAAAGTGAAGGACTCCTTTATCTGGTGGAAGAAATTTCTAGGCAGCATACAATTCAGGAAATTGCATGGATATTTCTGGTGGCTTTTAGCCAAACTTATTGTGATAAGCAGGAGCAGAAAGCAGAGGAGAAAGATTTGAAAAAACTTAGACTTGAAAGGTGGGAATAAAACTGGGGCTAAGAAAGTTGTAGTTGTTAAAGACATTACTGCCATTAAAGAAATGCTAAAGACTGACAAAAGACAATAAGGGAGATGACTTGAAGGCAACTCAGGAGCTGGCAAGACTCAGGAAACTCAAAGTCAAGGGGGTAAAAGTGAAAATTCTCTGGAGAAGAGACCAGTGGGGCATCCTTCTTGCACTATGGTGCCTAGGAAGTTTTTTCAACATGTTCAGCTATCCAGGCACTCAGTGACTGCTGTAGCAAGGGTTCCTGAATGCTTGGCTACAGACCTTGGCATCAACAATGTGATGCTGGTTCTGCAGGATTGTATGTAGGATGGTGGAGTTAGGGGATCACTGAGACTTCCACCAATATTTCAAAGGAAGACCTGGGAGGCCAGGCAAGGTGTAGCAGGGTTGGTGTCCCTGTGGACAAACCTTGATAAGGCAGTATTGGAGATGTGAGGAGGAAGCCGAAGCTGCAGTGGAGATCCTCAAGAGTAAGTAACTTGGGACGTCATCCTAAGAAAGCTGCAGGAATTGAGCAGAGATAAGCCAACAGAAAGACCACTTGGGTTGCAAAAACCATGGACACAAGCATGGAGCTACACAAACCCTTCATGGAGAACATTGTGATGCCATGTGCCCCAGATGCCAGACATGGAGCTAGAGGATTTGTTTGCTCAGGTGGATTTTGATCTTGCTTTTGTCCTATCACTTCTTTCTATGGCCCTATTTTGTGAATTGTAATGTTTACTCTGTACCATTATATAATGGACACTTGTAAATTGCTTTTAATTTTACAGACACTCACAATATAAGATTGTCTTGAGCCTCAGAGAAGACTTTGAACTTGAACTTTGAGTAATCTTGGAACTGTTGATAATATGGGGATTCTTGGGAATGGACTAAATGTATTTTGCATTGTCAGATGAATATGAGTTTTGGGGGGCCAGGGATGGATTTAGATGTGGTGTCCCCCAAAGGCTCAGGTGTGAGACAATGGATGAAGGTTTAGAGGAGAAATTATTGGGTCATAGCTGTAATATAACCAGTGAATCAATCCCTGATGGGATTAACTGAATGGTAACTGGAAGCAGATGGGCTGTGGCTGGAGGAAGTGATTCTTTGGCACGTGGCTATGGAATGTACATTTTTATCTGGAGAGTAGAGACTCTCTGCTTTCTGATCATCATGTGAGCTGCTTCCCTTTGCCATACTCTTCTGCCATGATGTCCTACCTCACCTCAAGTCCTGAGGAATGGAGCTGGCCTTCAATGGACTAAAACTCTAAAACAGTAAACCTTCAAATAAACTTTTCCTCCTCTAAAGTTGTTCTGATTGGTCTTTTAGTCACAGCAGTAAAAAAGCTAAAACACTGCTCATATAGCTTTACCTTTTTCATAATATCATCTAAATGGAATCATGCAGTATTTAGTGTGTTGAGTCTGGATTATTTCACTAAGCATAATCAATTTGAGATTCTTTCATGGTATTGATTGCATCTTCTATTTTGTTCTTTTTTCCGCTGGGTAATATTTCACTGTTGGATGTATCATAGTTTGTTTATCCATTCATCAACTGATAGACATTTGGGTTGTTTCTAGTTGGAGGCAATAAATAGTTTTGTACAAGTTTTTGTGTGAAAAAAAGCTTTTATTGATTTTAGGTAAATTAAGAGTAGAATGTCTAGTTCCTACGGTAGATGTGTTTAAACATATAGGAAACTTCCAAACTGTTTTCCGAGTGGAATTTTACATTCTCACCAGTCCAAAGTCTCTTCTTCGTTTGTCTCTTTCTGTCCACAAACTAGGCAGAAATTTAATACAACAACCATTTGTTGAAAGTGTTTCTGGTGCCAACCTCTGTACTCCCCTTTGGGGGTCTATCTTAGGGGCAGCAAAAACTTTGGTCTGAGCTTTAATATAAAGAACATCAGGTAGAGTTTGTACAAAAGAACCTGGTCCTTCAGTTTTTAAAATGAAAATCAAGACATGTTTACATGTCAAGCCATCTTGTGTGGCGCCTTTCACCTTTTCCACTTCACTGTATGCTTGAGGAGAAGCAGGAGTGATGTGGTCAAGGTCAAAGGCCCTATGGCAACATGAGGCCAGAAAGCGTGGCTTTCAACTTGCAGAAGGAGAGTCCTAAAGAGACTGTAATCCTTCTGGTTGTGTCTTTTTCACTTTATTACTGAAGTTATATCTTCTTTTGTTATCATTTTCCTGCATTGTTTTTCACTGCTCAGGTCCTTTATGAAGCTTCTATATGGGGGTTTTCATCTCTGGAAACTCTGTCAGGCTATTGTTGTAAGATGGGCCTCTGCTACCTCCCCTTAGGAAGTATTCTTTCCCTTACCATAAGAGAAAAAAACATGATATAATTTAACAAAAGTGCTTTCCATTTGTCAAAACTCCTCCTGAAAAACCTCACATTTTTTAACACTTACAGTAATCATTTAAAACAAATATTTTGTTCACATTTTGCAGAAATAGGAAATGAGAATTAAAGAAAAGAGTTACTTTCCCCACCCTTGAACTTACATTTAGCAAAATTAGAATTCACATGCACCTCTATCTGATAACCTGGCATATTTTAATGCCGACATTGTTACTTTTTACCCCTATTCTATGCTGCTTTCCAAATCTGAAAGAAACAAAGGAAGGCTCCTAGGGCAGGGAGGCCTGAAACTGCTCAGCCCACTATAGCCCAAGATGATTCTGAGCTTGACAAACAAGCTTTAACTAGTATATTAGTTAACTTCTTCTGTGTAACAAACAACCATAACATTTTGTAAGATTTGGACTAAAAACCCATGACTTAGACACTTTGCTAATTATAAATGGGCTTCCTTCGATGTCTGAGGATTGCCTACCAGAAATCTGATCTAGGATGGCCTTTGCTAAGCAACCAGGCTTTGTTTCATGTGTCTCTCCTTCCAGCAAGCTACCCCGGGCATGTCCTCATGATGATAGAGGCACCAGAGAACAAGACCCAGTGTGCAAGCCCACTTTAGAACTCTGCTTGTATCCATCTGCTCATATCTGTTGGCCAAAACAATCCCTATGGCAAGGCTCAGTGTCAAGGGATGAGACTGGTCACCCAAAGCCCTAACCCACACTACCACAACAGTGGTAGGACACGGTCAAAATGGTCTGATGCTGAGGGTAAATATATAGAACAATGGAATAGAATTGAAAGCCCTGAAATAAATCTACACATCTATGCTCAACTGATTTTCAGCAAGGGTGTAAGGGTAATTCAATGGGGAAAAAATAGTCTCTTCAAAAATGTTGCTGGGACAACTGAACATTCACATGCAAAGAAGAATATAGCTGGGCTTCTACCTCACATCACCCATAAAATGTAAGTCAAAATGGATCAGTCTTAAATGTAAGAGCTAAATTTCTGAAACACCTAGAAAACTACATCAAGATAAGTCTTTATAATCTTGACAATGGATTCTTAGCTATAAAACTAAATGAAGAACAAAGGAAAAAAACAGATAAGTGACACTTAACAAATATTAACAACTTCTGTGCATCAAAAGCCATTTTTGATGTGAAAAGACAACCAATAGGAGAAAATACTTGTAAATCACATATCAAACAAAGGTGTAGTATTCCAAATATATAAAGAATCCCTACAACTCAATATATGAAAGACAAAAAAAAGTCAATTAAAAATTGGGCAAATGACACTATCATTTTTCCAAAGAAGGTATAAAAATGGCCAATAGCACATGAAATGATATCAAACATTATTGGTCATTACAGAAATGCAAATAAAAGCTTCAATGAGACATTGCCTCATGTCCACTGAGATGGCTATTTGTAAGATATTGAAATAATAAATCTTGGAGAGAACAAGAAAAAAATCAAAATTTTGGTACATTACCAATGAGAATATATAGCTGCATAGCCATTTTGAAAAACAATTTGGCAGTCTCTCAAAGTTAAACATAGGCTTACCATATGACCCAGCAATTTCACTCCTAGATAAACACCCAAAATAATTGAAGAAGTATGGGAATAAACACTTGTACATGAATGTTCATAGCAATCTAATTCACTACAGACAAAAAGAAAACTCAAATGACTACCAATGAATGAAAAAATATACAATGAATTTTTATATACATGTATATATACATATATATGTGCATATATATATATAAATTACAATTATTTGAAATATCTAGATAGACAAATCAATAGAGTCAGTAAATTAGTGATTGCCAAAGACTGTGCAATATGTATGGTATTTTTTTCAGATGTGATGGACATGTTTTAGAACTTTAGGTAAATGATGATTGCACAACATTGTGAATGTAGTAAATCCTACTGAATTGTGCACTTAAAATGGTTCAAACCAACAATTGTCCAATGAGGGAACCATGAATCACTGATGGTTTCCAAAGTCCTGGTACATTAAGGGAGGATATAAATACAAATATGCCACTCTCTAGAGAATTATCAACCTTTCTCTAATCTTAAATCTAGAGTAACATTATGTCTACTGTTTCCTATGTTAGCATCATTAATCACCCCCATCCCTTATACGGTATTTCACAATATACTGAGCACTTTTGCATTCATTGTCTCTTCTTTTCCTCATAGAAATACTTTTTGAGGACAGTATTGTACTTGTGGTAGTCACAACAATAGAGAGTTAAGCTGGCATTCATAAGGGTAAGTGGATTTCAAAAATTTTTACAAACAGTAAGAAACCAAGAGTCCACAGATCTGTAGACTTTAAACCTTTCCCTGTGTTATGTTCCTTTGCCTCACTCACAGGCTCCCAGCCTCCCCTGCTGCTGCTGACTTCAGACATTGCTCATTTCCTGTCTCCTTTATGTTTACAGTCCATACAACTTTTAACTGGTCATCACAAAACATAAACCTGATTGTGCCTCTTCCCACCTTAATACCTGTCAATGCCCCTCCCCATATACTACCATCACCTACAGGATACAGAATAGTATGATCTAGTGTCTCATTTCCCAGCCTCATCTTTTATAACTCTATAGCACAAAATCCATCCTCAAAGTACAAAAAGATGATTTTTAATGTTTATTTTAAATTTAAACATACTAATTTTATATTTTCATAGGTTATGGCATGGTATTTTAATACATACCATTTTAATGTGGAATGCTCAGATCAGATATCTATCTCTTTGAACATTTATCACTTCTTTGCATTAGGAATATTCAAATTCCTCTCTACTGGTTATTTTGAAATATATTGTTGTTTGAAATATAATTGTTGGTAGCCATAGTTACCCTACTGTGCCATAGAACATTGGAAGCCGTTCCTCCCATCCAGCTGCATCCCTGTACCCATTAACCATCCTCTTTTCTTCCCTCTCCCTTTCCCTCTCCCAGCCTTGGGTAAGCACTATTCTGTTCTCTACTTCTAGGACACCAACTTTTTTAGCTTCTGCATGTAAGTGGGAACTTGCAATATGGTATTTGTCTTTCTATGCCTGACTTACTTCACTTAATGTCCTCCAGGCTCATCAGTGTTACTGCAAATGACAGGATTCCATTCTCTTATACTGAATTTTAATCCCTGAATTAGCACTACATGCTGCTTTAAGACTCTAGAACTTTTCATCAACTGTTCCTTCTTTGTGAGTCTTTTCCCCTTGCATGACACATTAATACCTGTTTAGCCTTCAGGTAAGTGAAACGTCCCTGACACCCATTGGGTGAGTCAGTCACTGCCTTCTGTGAATTCTTGCTCAACATTTTGCCCTGTAATAACTTAACATTTTATTAGAACTGTAGACTATGAACTCCAAAAGGCTAGAGTCAAGATTTTTCATCATTATAGTCTCATTGCCAATTACAGTCTCTGGAATAAGGAGCATTCCAGAGGCTAATTGTATTCAATAAATATTTGCTGAGTGTTTACATGAATGATTCAGGGTGCACTTTACAAAGTTAGCCCAGAACTCATCCTTTTTAGAAGCAATCTATATATGTAATTAGGTATGTTCCTTCGCATCTCTCTGTGGGTGTTTCATAACCGTTAATAAGGAGTAGAAGGGAGTTTAAGCAAGGACTCTATGAGGATAACCCAGTTCCACTTGATTCCTTCCCCTGAGCCAGGGGGCAGGAGTCACGTTGCATCTACTTTGAGGTCTTTGAGGCTAGAAACCTGTAAGACAGCTGGAGTCCATAGCTTCCTCACATAAAATGGACTGGCATTGACCCAAGCAACTCAAATCCCATGGGCTTAGACAGAAACAATCTGTGATGGGAACGTAATACTCCAAATGGTTTTCAGTTAGTTCTGGTTTCCATTTATCTTTCTTTCTTGGCAGGTAGGGCAAGGGTGAGGGGAAAATGGGACAGGTGGAGAGTGGAATTTCATTGAATTACCTGCCAGGACTTCAGGAACCTGCATGAAAGAAATTCACAACTCGACCAGGCATCTCCTTAAGAACCATTCCCTGAAGGCTGTGGATGGAGATACTAAGACTTTGGAAAGCATCAGGCTGTGCTGATAATTTATGTGGTATCATTAGATGAAAAAAGCCTGTTGCAGTCAAGAAGCAGATCAGAGACTTTTCTGTAACCTACTCCCTGACTGTTGGCATTATTTACATTATTGTCACCCATGTCACTGAAGGACTCTGCCAAGGCTTTCTGTCCTAAAAAGGATTTGGAGTCACAGTTTTCATGCAGTATTTATTCCTCTTCTTCTTTCTACCACTGAACTTCTTATCTTGACCTCTGAGAATTTGTTACCGTCACTCCTACTGCATTTCATATATTTATGAGCATATCAGGTACTACATAGACTATTCTCTCTACTGAGGGAAATAAATACTTATCACTTTCCAAAAACTTTTCATAGTTACTTTATTATGATTACAGCTTCAAAATAGATCAGTCTATTTCTTTGGTCTTCAGAAATATTGTACTATTTAGTATTTCTGACATGTGTCTAACACTTATCATTCAACAGTTCACCTATCTCTCATTAATTTGTGTATATTTATTGAGCAACTATGCCAGGCATGGCTCTGAAAGTACCATCCAGGTCTCAATTATTTGAGAGCAGTCTAATGCATTCCATAGTGGTGTGCTCTAAGGTCCTACACATTCAGACATCTTTCTAGAAGATGAAATTTTTAAATCAAGGACTGGACTTGATCAACTTTAAATCACTATATATATTTCAGTGCTAGGAACATAGTAGAAATTCAAGAAACTTTTTCCAAAATATTTGATCCTAACTTTCCCCAACCATTTCAATTTTTCAACAAAGATGGCATCCTAGAATCCTAATGATTAATCCAATTAAGTGTGCTGATTCTTGGACCTGTCTTCAGAATCAATACTTCCAGGCTTCTGTAATGTAGTGTCTGCTATGTTTTTCTAAGAACTTCCAGGAAGTATGTCATTGGATCTGAAAAAGTTCTATATTCACTGTCTTGGGGGTCCTGTCATCTTTTTCAAAATACTGCTGAAGGTCTGTCATTTACTCCCTTGCATGGTTTTACCAGGGACCACAGACTTCCTGAACCCAACTTGCCCACCAAATGCCAATGTTATGCCTCAGCCCTCAAGGTGCCAAGATCATGTGTGATCTCTGCAGGTTCTATTTGAGGAATCATAGAGTAGCATATCCTACTACATTTAAGGAAGTCACTCTTCTCAGTTAATCACAGCCTATATGTCTGGAGCTCAGAACAAGTTTGACATGATATCCACCACATTGTTCTCAGAAATATCATTTCTCTCTGATGATTACAGTTTGCTACTTTGCCCATCAGTTTTCTGAAACATGCCCAGACACGTCTGAACACCTAAACAGACAAAGCTTCAGATTCAAATTTTGATCTGTTATTTTTTTATTCCTCATCATAAAAATAAATGCATGTTCACTGTAGAAGAGAATAACAGAAGACAATAAAAATCACTTATAATCCCATCAGCTGAACTAAGCAGTTTGCCATTTTTTTTTATCTTTTTGCCATTCATTTGAAATAAATTAAGAAATGGTATTGATCAAAATTTCTCTTGTGTTCATTGAGAGACATACCCTCAGGACTAGATCTCAATGGGATGCTTAGAAGCAAAAGCTGGGTCTCCAGAATCGCTCAGAACAATAATAGGTGTGGAAAAGCATCCTTGCAGGAAACATTGGGAAGAAAAACCAGGAGAACATGGGGCTGGAACTATACTGGCACTTTAGAGATGGAACTGAGTCACACTGAAAGGTTGGATGGAGTCAAAGGTTGGATGACCTGTAGTAACCTCCACTCATTGATATGGTGACCCCAACTCACTGTCAGATGGTTTTCTTAGAAAGTATGTCTCAGTAGCCTGGAAACTGAGAGGGAAGGAATAAAACAGTTCCTCGATGTGAATTTAATAAAATTTAGGAATAATCTGTACATACACAATTTGAAAAATATGTCTAATGATTGAGAGAGGTTGATATGTAAACAAATCTTACAGATTTTTCCTGTGATCCTAGTTTAAATTGCATAACTGCGTAATTTATTTGAAATGTTGGTTGAAAGAATTTCACTAAGTTTGTGTATAATACTTGAATATTTTTAAAAAGTTATGTTTTCATATAATTACACTTAAAGTATTGGATATACTATACTAGATATGTTTCAGTTATTACAAGCACATATTTAATTAGAAAATTGAACATATTATTTTAAAAATGCATTTTAACATACTAATGAAATTTAACTGACTACATTGATTGAATAGTAATCAAAGACCCCTTTTAAGCCTTTATTAAAATTTGCCAGATTTTATGAATAGGATAATAGATTTGTCAGTTGTATTTAAATGTTCAAAGAAGAAGCTAGTAGTTAAATATATCACTGTAATTTATTTATTTATTCAACAAATTTTAGTGAGTGGGTCCTCTTTAAGTATCCCAAGTACTAAGGACAGGTCAGTGACCTAAGTCAAGGCATGTATATTCTCATAGAATTACAGATATAAACAAAGGAAAGGTAAATCATGTCGTACAGCAGAAAGTTCAATGGAGAAGAATTAAACAGTGCAGGAGACTGGGCTAGCTGGACAGCTAAGGTGGGAGGAGGGTGGGGTCTTTTTATATGAAGGAGTCAGAGACAAACTTGCAGATTGAGCATCATTTGAGGAGGAAACTCTAGGAAGAGAGGAAGAGAAGGGAGAACTTTTCCAGGTGAAGCACCCCACAGAGACACAGGGGTCACTGTGCAACGACATTGACTACAGCCTTAGGCTACAATGAGCTCATGGCAGTACCATCAGAAAGGCAGTGCCAGACTGGATCCCCATCTACTGCCATCCAGTAACCTGTCTTCCCTGGCTCCGGTACACACAATGCTCCCAAGACGTAAGGCTTTGACACTTTCCAACTCCCTCCGGTAGCTTTCTCTGAAGAATCTAGTTCATCCTCCGTCCTTCAAAAAGAATTTCTACAACATTGTCCTTTGTTATTCTTACATGTGTAAACCGGTCTTCCTGAGGAGGAAGAAGCTACTTGCAAAAGGATCAGGTCTTATGTTTCTACACATATAGGATTTGGATAGAATTGGACACTCAGTCACATTTCCAAGAGGGTAACAGCTGACACTACTGAAGGGTGCAGTGGTGCCACAGACCTGGGATTTGCTCTATTGTAAGAAAATTAGCAAAGTCCAGGTGCTGTTTTATTCAGTGCATACTAATAATAAAACTTGTTATGGAATAGGCATTAACTCTAGGCTTTGAAAATTAGTTTAGCAGCAACATTAAAAGTCACTTTTGTTATTTAAATGATGCTAAATAGAGCCTTGCTTTTTAAAATAATTTATTTTCATTAGACAAAAATTATATAAGTTCATCAAGCAAATTAGCACATATATTATCTCACATATTCATTTTTTTTATGAGTAAACTTAAAATATACCTTCAGTGATTTTCAAGAATACAACACACTGTTATTAACTATAGTCCTAATGTTGTAAAACAGATATCTTGCACTTATTCCTCCTAACTGGAACTCTGAATCTTTTGACCAATACCTCCCAACCCCTCTCCCCACAGCATCTGATGACCACCACTCCTCTCTCTGCTTTTAAGATCTCCACTTTTTTAGATTCTATGTATTAGTGAGACCACACAGTGATCACTTAACATAGTGTTCTCCAGATCCTTCCATATTGTCACAAATGACAGGATTTCATTTTTTATTGAGACTGAATAGCAATCCATTGTGAATTTACACCACATTTTTGTTGTTGTTGTTGTTGATGGACACCTCGGTTGATTCCATAACTTGGCTGTTGTAAATGATGCCGCCATGAACCTGGAAGTAGAGATTGCGCTGTCATGTTGATTTCATACCCTTTGTATATACCTTGTGGGTAGTGGGATTTGAGTTTTATTTTTAACATTTTTTTAAAAAGCATTTCTTCATGAATGTTGCTTATGAAACATTCCTTAAAATTTGTCTTTCTCAACACTATTTTTTGTTTTGTTTTTCAGTGCTGAGGAATTAAACCCAGGGTCTTGCACATACTAGGCAAGCACCCTGCCTCTGAGTGACATTCCCAGCCCTCTTTCTCAACTCTGATATTTTCTGTCTTTCTGAGAGTTGGTAGCAACTGTCTTCACCCATGAAAAGTGTTCAAGCAAAAGACTGTTAGTTCATCTCCCGGTTTAGTCAGTCATGCCAGGACAGATGTAAAATCTGTCTGCTGCTAGTAAATGTTATTTTCTGCACAACAACAACAGCAAAGCCCCATCTTTTTCGTTTAGTGCCCTGTATAGTTTAACTTCCTGAGCAGTATAATCAGTGACTTTGGCAGCCTCCACTTTTACATTTTTTCTCTCAATCTCCATAAACTCTCATCCATCATAGATCTTGCTCAAATTGCCCTGACTCCATTTTTTTCCCTTTTTAATTAGAGCTTCCACAGAATGAAACAAATTTCCAAAGAGGATGACAGGAGAAACCAAAAAGGAAGGAAGACGTGTTGCAGCATGGAAAAGCAGAATGGATGTCAGTACTCTTGCCAGCACCTCCGTTTACCAGATAAACCATAAAATCCCTGAACAGCAGTGAGTTCAGAGTGACTAACCTTTCACCATGTGTCACTCACAAGGACGGTTTCAGCAGATTCTGTCCCCATTAAGTGATATTATGGTTACATTCTATGTTCATTAACTAAATGTGCTAAATGTTGTTTCCCAAGACTGAGCTCAAAGGTACAGGAGAGGGTGGCTTCTCGGGAGGTAATTAGGTGACATCTAGTGATATAAGATTGTCTACCATTTGATTAGCAGATGCTAAATAACCTGAAACCAGGAAATGTCTTCTAGATGAAAAATATGTCAAAAAATAACCCCACTCTATCCCCTTTGTTTTCATTTTGGCCAGTTTTTTCTTACTGAATTTCAATATGAAATTTTGCCCATTGAGTCACCTGGGGTCCTTGTTGGTTTAGCAGAACAGAGTACCAAATGGTGACTCATTTTATCCAAATGTGTATATCATGCTAGAACATTCTGGGAGATATATACTTCATGTACAGAATCAGCATTTTTAGGTAGTCTCTATAGTGTTAATTTAACATCACTGTTTTTCAGATGGGAAAAGGTGAGATTCTGCAAGGTAGAATATCTGATTCACCTAATTACATGATTTTTTTTTCCTTTTCTGAACCACAATAAGTAACCTTTTTGGAGTACATTATTGCTGGATAGGGGAAGGGGTCTCTGGAGATGTATACAGAGTGAGGGTCTCTGTCTGCTCATGTGTTTGGATGGGCTTGCTGTGCCTGGGTGGGGGAAAAAGCACAGGACAGTGCAGCACCTGAACTTCATATGTTCTGTAAAGAACTTCCTCTGAAAGATTCACACATTCAATTAGGGGGTTGGATGGTGACCCTTTAAGATATATCAACATCCAAATGCCTGGACCCTGTAGATGTTACCATATTTGAACAAAGGGTTATAGATGTCACTTAGTTAAGGATCTTGAAATGACATCATGCTAGATTAGCCAGGTAGGCTCTGAATCCAAAAACAAGAAGATATAAAGAGAAGATATGGACACACAGAGGAGAAGGTGATGTGAAGATGGAGATAGAGATGAACTGATGTGGCCACAAGCCAAGAAAGTCAAAGAATAATGACTGGCATCAGAAGCTGAAAGATATAAAAAGGAGCCTCTCCTAGAATTCAGAGGCCATGTGAAAATCAAGAACACCTTGATTTTAGAAATCTGGTCTCTTGAACTGTGAGAGAATAAGTCTCTGCTTTATTAAACCATGCAGTTTGTGGGAATTTGTTATTGCAGCCCTGAGAAATGTGTGTGTGTGTGTGTGTGTGTGTGTGTGTGTGTACATGCATATTTATATGTCTCTCCCTAGGTGAAGAGCACTACAAGAGACCTCTGGCCACAAAGCTGATGCAAAGAACTTAAAGGTCAAGCTGTTGAGTTCCTCCCCAAATTCAGGCCTTTGCCACTAAAGAATCTGGGATCAGATAGGGAATACTGGAACCCCCTCATATGAGCACAGTGGCTTCCCAACTGGTACATCACCAGCCCAATGGAGAAGAGACTGTGCCATCTACCACTCTCTCATCCCCCAAACTCTACCTCAAAATAACAGGGGAACTCTGCTCTAGTCTGACACTGTGACAAATAGGGTAGTATTTTTTTTTTTTTAGGGTAGTATTTTTTTATTTCATTTGTGTTTCCTGGAAACAGACTCTGAGATTGACTGTTGTATGCAGAAGGTTTGCTGGAGGGAGTTCTTGAGAAACTTATCTATAAGGAAAAGAGGAAGAGAGAAAAGGACACAGGAAAAGTCTGATCTTCAATGTGATTTTGAAGAGCAAATCCCATGGAAGCCTGAAGCTGGGATGATCTTTCAGAGTTGTCCCAAGTTGAAGACGGAGGTATCTTCCTTATGCCAGTGAGTCATTGTCTTTGGGCTTCCTGTGACTTTGACCCAGGCAGTTTCTTGTTGCTGCATGTAACTCCCAGGGAGGGGTACATACAGCTGGAAGCTGGCAGCATGAGAGATGCCTCTAAAGTTCCTAAAGAGAAGATCTAGATGAGATACTGTGGCATCCACTGAAACAGACAAAGGGAAATAACAGCGCAGGTGGGGAATCTCAGGCAGCCTGAGAGAGGAGGAACAAGCAGAGCAATCAGCACAGGGCACTGTGACTGAACAAGGCTGATGGTCAGACCACTGGAGACTTCAAGATGAACAAAACAACAAAGGCATCCAAAGAATGTCAGATATAGAACCAAAGAAAAATAAAAGGCTCCTATAGTACATAAACTTGATTACAAATTTAAAATTCCATAGATAAATAAGAAGAGAGCATGTGACTGAAAAACCAAATGGAAGAAATGGCTCAAACATTAAGCAAATATGGAAGAAAAACAATCCAAAGATAAAACTACTTAGGGAAGATAGCAAAGACATGGAAGATAGGTCTGGGAGACCTAACCTGAAAGTAGATAGCTTTGAAAAAAGACCCATGGAAGGCAGTAACTGAATAGATAAGAAAGACCTGGCTTGCAAATGAAGAGCACATTAAGCCTTAAGCAGAACTAATTTTAATTAAAAAATAAAGCCATACATCTATGATATCTTTAAATACCAAAGATGAATCTTCATGCTTCTGGACCAAAAACAAAAGAATCAGAGTACTTTGAAATTCATGTTTATAGCACAGGAAGATAGAGGTCACCATAAGAATAGGTACAGACTAAAGAAAGCACATAAAAGATACCATAGCCAAACATACTCTCCTGAAGGGAAGGGAGGTAGCTTGTAGATATTAAAAAAAAAAAAAAAAAGAGTATGGCATTCACTCAAATTCCCCATCTGCAGGAAATATCCAGCATTATAATAAAAAAAAAACAAGAGTAGAGTGAATCAGATATTATTACCTCATGTGCATATATGACTGCATGACTGAAGTGATCCTACAAGATGTACAATCAGAAAAATGTAAAATTACACTCCATTTATGTATGATCTATCAAAATGTATAAACACATCCTACTGTCATATACAACTAGTTACAACAAACTAAAAATAATTAAACAACAACAACAAATAGGCAAATTAGAACAGAGATCCTGAGATAAGGAAGATGATGAGGCAATGAAAACCTACAATTATGTACAGTTAAAGCCAAACAGAATGACAAGGAAATTTCATTGTGTGTTAAGTGGAGTTCTTGAAACAGACTCACCACAAGGGAAAGTCCAAAAATAGTCTGGAACTGAAAACACTAAGTTATGTCTCCCAAACATACACATTATAGGGCAGTGTTAAGATAAGAAGATGGAAATAAAGCTATTCTAAAATTTCATAATTTGGACAAAATTGAAAGTATTGGGAATGTGATTGCCCAGGAGGAGCGAATAGTTATTGTGTTGTTTTTTCTTTAATATAGTACTAAGGTATAATGGCAAGTGTGTTGAATATGAGAAAGTAATGATCCATGGAAAGGAAATATAAAGTAGATTTCCAGTGAACAAGGAGACAACAAAAATTGAAGCAGATACCAATTTGACCTAAGAGCAATAGTGAGAACACAACTGAGAGTAATGAATGAAAATAACCAGCCAATGTAAACTAAAATGGAAAGACTAAGATTAGGTATATCATTTGTTAAACTAAAGGTAGAGGAGCTAATTTCTCTTATAAAAAAAAAAAAGACAGAGATTGTTGGAATGAGTTGCACACATGCACCTGCCCCCTCCACGCACATGGCAGTTCATGAAGAACACACCATAATCTCTTCCATTTGTCTTTTATGATTCCTTCTATCCCTTTCTCCACCCTGCAATCTACTCTGTGTGTCTAACCTGTAGGAACTACAACAGCAGGACTCCCTTTTCTCCTGCTTTCCACCAATGAGAAAGTGATCAGAAGAGAGGCAAGAATGGGATCCTTCATTATGAGACCATCATGAACTGGCTATGACCCTTAACAAAAATCCCTTAATTCCCCCATGATAATTGACACTTCTCAATTCTCTCCCCTTCCCAATTACAGTCACCCCTCTGCCCCTTGCCCCTTTGTCCACAGAAGTGTTAATAGTTCAGTTTCTCCTTGCTCAAGGTAAGCACCCTATCCTCTCGAATCCTTTACACCCACACTTCCTAATGAGTTTGCCATCTGTTTTCCTATCTGGAATTATCCTATCTTGACTGTGCCATCTGTTTTCTGTTGGGACTTGGCTAATAATCTATTCCAGAAACGGCCTTTATTTCTTGTGGCAAAAACAGAAATAATAAATATTACATTTGACTTGACATTAGGCTTCTTCTTAAGTCCCACAAACAGTGAGTAGAGAAAAAGAAAGCAGATGCTGTGGACACACAATGGAAGACATGCATGGAAAACCAGAATGCTCTACGGAAGCACCAAAGAATTTATCTGCTGTGGTCCAAGGAGAGATGGGACTGAGGGTTAAATCCAGACTTTGAGTTCAGGGGTGGTAAAGGATCAGCTCCAAGTAACTGCTCAACTTCACCCATCTCTTAGGTGACAGGAAGAACAGTAGCAGGGAAAACCAGAACCTTGAGACCTGGGATGGGAAGCATGAACAAAACTAAGAACTAGAACATCATTCCTTTTTCCACTGCAAGAGCAGTAGCTTCTCTCTCCCGGCACTAGTACAAAGGAATTCACTCTTAGGGGTCTAAAAGTCTTCCAGTAAGAGCACCTGAGGCAGTTGCCTCACAACAGGACACCCATTCTGTCAGGTCCCACATGTAGGGTGACCAACTTGTTCCAGTTTGCCTAGAATTCTCCTGGTTTTAACACTGAAAACCCATGACAGAGGAACTACCTCAGTTGTTGACAAACTGGAACAATTAGTCACCTTACCCATATCCAGCACCTCTTGTCGCTTCCAGATCCCTAAGGCCAGTTGGAGCCCTACATAGCCCTGATGTAGAGATGAAAGGTTTACTCCAGGAGAAGATAGTTTATAATTGAAGAGAGAGTGAGAAATTCTCACTAATGTGTATCAGCAGAAGCCTGGGGAATGTGTATGGGAGTGGATCCCCAGGGTGTCAAGACAATAGAGAAATTTGAATTTGGATCTGGCAAAATTCCCTGACAGATGTTCTCACCCACATTTTGGAACCACATTGTATGTGCATTAATAGTCTGTTAAGTTGCCTAATCAAACCCTAAACTTAATGAAGAGTTTGAAATGCTACTGCATTCTTGGCATATAGAAGAAGGAATCTTGAGGGTTAGCAAAATGGGCCATTCTGGAAGAATCTGTTATATGCCACTTTCTCAGCCACAGACCTCTTACCATACCCCTGAGGGGGTTCCTGAATTGCTTTTCATCATTCTTCTCTTTATATAAGTGTGGAAAATAATTTGCTAGGACACTTAGCAGGTTGTTAACATTGGTTCTCTGGAGTGAGATGAATTGAAAGAATAGAAGAAGAGTTGAAGGTAGGCAACAACACCAAAAAGCCCTAACAAAAAACTCACATCCACAAGAAAAAGAATGATATGATCTTATGTTCATAAAAGTATATGTGGACTGGCATGGGTCCTCATGGCGCAGGGTGGGTAGTGATGGTTCCTTCTGTGAATTCATCACTGCTTGAGTGGCTGCAGGCTTTCAGTGCTCACGTGGACAGAGCGATTTTGTTCAGTTTCAGGGTGAGAGGTCTGCTGTAGGGCAGCTGAACTTGGGCCAAAGAGCTCTTCCTGGACAGGATTGAGAAGAACATAGCAAAGATGAACTTAATGAAATCAATCCATCTGAGATCCATGGAAAATTTCTTCACTGAAGAGAATTTTACTTCTACTTATGAAAAAAGATGAGGTTCATCTGTAAGCTGATGCTTATAATTCCATAACAAATTTCAAAAAATCGGGGTTTTCAAGATGGCGGACTAGAGGGTGGCTGCATTTCACGTTGCTCCAGGACGCAAGATTCAAAAGAGGAGATAGTGAGAGACTTGGGACCAACTCAAAGCCGCCGGGTGAGTCTCTCCCATTGGGGAGGCGTCCCGGATGGGGCGGTAGCCCCGGAACGCAGGGAACTTTGTGAAGTAGAGTTGCTCGGTGAGACGCCCCTCCCCCTGCTGGAGCGGTAAATACGGACAACTGGGATCATCGTTGAGGAGGCAGCTCAGCACAGCGCTTGGACTCGGAGCAACCACTGGGGCTCCGGGCGGCTGCCTGAGGAGGAGCTGCGTGGCAAGCTGTTTGGACTCAGAACGACCGCTTCTGAACACCGGGGGGTTGCCCGGAGGAAGAGGAGAAGCACGGTGGGTTGCTTGGTCTAGGAGTGACTGCATCAGAGCCACAGGCGGTTGCCAGAGGAGGAGCTGCATGGCAAGTTGTTTGAACTCAGAGCGAGCACTCCTGAACACCAGTGGCCTGCCTGCAGAAGGAGTACGGTGGGTCGCTTGGTCTAGGAGTGACTGCATCAGAGCTACAGGCGGTTGCCAGAGGAGGAGGCGAGTGGTGAGTTGATTGGACTAAAAGCGACCGCTCCTGAACACCGGTGGCCTGCCTGGAGGAGGAGCGCGGTGGGTCACTTGGTCTCGGAGCCACCGCTCCTGAACACCTGGAGGGCTACCCCGAGGATGAGGAGGAGGAACAGGGCAGGTCACTTAGACTCGGAGTGACTGCCTAGGGCTACGGGTGGTTGGTGGGAGGAGGAGACGCGATGTGAGTTGCTTGGACTCCTAGTGACTGCGTCAGAAACCGGGCTGCTGTCCAGAGGAGGAGGTGTGTGGTGCTGGGTATCGGAGCTATTGTATGGAGCTCCAGGTGGCGGCTCAGAGGAGGGGCCACATAGCCAGGCAATTAGGTGCAGAGCAGGGTCCCAGGAGCTAGGTGGCTTCTTGCTGGAAGAGCCGCACAGAGACACGCCTAGGGGCGGAGCAAAGTTTCCAGGACTGCGGGCAGATTCTCTGGGAGAGGCAGCCTAAGGAGACTCGCCTGCGAAGGGTGAGGCTCCCAGGCCCAGGAGGTAGGTCGGGGCCCCTGGGAATGTTGCAGAGGAAGACAGCTCAGCCCAGGCGGTAGTTGTAGATTGAGGGGAACCTCTAGGAGGGGAACTGACCAGCGAGATGTCCCCACCGAGTGAGTCTTCCCTGCCGGGGGAGGTTTTCCCACAGGGACAGTAAAACCAGAGACACAGGCACAAACAGGCCTTGCCTCAGCCTGCAGTCTAGTTCCCCATTGGATGACCATTGGTCAACAAGTGGAGGCACCTCTGCCCACTAGCAGGGAATATATGCCACCTGAGGGTCACCACCCCTAGAGAGGCAGCTTCTTCGTGGAGCTCTGCATTATCAACTTCCTCCAAGACTTCAGGCTACTGAAGGATAAGAGGGGATATACTAGCAATCTTCAGGGACATTATAAGTCGATAGAGGAAATCTGTAATATCTTAATGACCCACTGATTCCTGAACAATATGAGAAAACAAGGGAAGAAAATGCCCCAAACAAATCTAGATGTTACATCAACAAAATCCAAGGACAGCATGGCAGAAGAAATGACAGAAAGGGAGTTCAGAATGTACATAATTAAAATGATTAGGGAAGCAAACGATGAGATGAAAGAGCAAATGCAGGCATTGAATGATCGCACCAATCGACAGTTAACAGAGCAAATTCAGGAAGCAAAAGATCATTTCAATAAAGAGTTAGAGATATTGAAAAAAAAACAAAGAGAAATCCTTGAAATGAAGGAAACAATAAACCAAATTAAGAACTCCATAGAAAGCATAACCAATAGGATAGAACACCTGGAAGACAGAACTTCAGATATTGAAGACAAAATATTTAACCTCGAAAACAAAGTTGAACAAACAGAGAAGATGGTAAGAAATCATGAACAGAATCTCCAAGAACTATGAGATATCATGAAAAGGCCAAATTTGAGAATTATTGGGATTGAGGAAGGCTTAGAGAAACAAACCAAAGGAATAAACAACCTATTTGATGAAATAATATCAGAAAATTTCCCAAATCTGAAGAATGAAATGGAAAATCAAGTCCAAGAGGCTTATAGGACTCCAAATACACAAAATTACAACAGACCCACACCAAGGCACATTATAATGAAAATACCTAACATACAAAATAAAGACAGAATTTTAAAGGCTGTGAGAGAAAAGAACCAAATTACATTCAGGGGGAAACCAATACGGATATCAGCAGATTTTTCAATCCAGACCCTAAAAGCTAGAAGGGCCTGGAACAACATTTTTCAAGCTCTGAAAGAAAATGGATGCCAACCAAGAATCTTATACCCAGCAAAACTTACCTTCAAATTTGATGATGAAATAAAATCATTCCATGATAAAAAAAAGCTAAAAGAATTTACAAAAAGAAAGCCAGCATTACAGAACATTCTCAGCAAAATATTTCATGAGGAAGAGATAAAAAATAAAGAAGCAAAACAGGAAAGGGAGGAATTATCCTAAAGGAACTGTCAAATAAAGGAGGAACCAAGATGTGTCAAAAATTTTAAATATGAACCAAATGACTGGGAATACAAATCATATCTCAATAATAACCCTGAATGTTAATGGCCTGAATTCATCAATCAAAAGACATAGACTGGCAGATTGGATTAAAAAGAAAGATCCAACAATATGTTGCCTGCAAGAGACTCACCTCATAGAAAGAGATACCCATAGACTAAAGGTGAAAGGATGGGGAAAAACATACCATGCACATGGACTCAGCAAAAAAGCTGGAGTATCCATCCTCATTTCAGATAATGTGGACTTCAAGCCAATGTTAGTCAGAAGGGATAAAGAAGGACATTTCATACTGCTTAAGGGAAGCATAAATCAGCAAGATATAACAATCATAAACATCTATGCCCCAAATAGTGGCTCATCCATGTATGTTAAACAAATCCTTCTCAATTTTAGAAACCAAATAGACCATAACACAATAATACTAGGTGATTTTAACATGCCTCTCTCACCACTGGACAGATCTTCCAAACAAAAATTGAACAAAGAAACCATAGATCTCAATAACACAATCAATAATTTAGACTTAACAGACATTTATACAATATACCATCCAACCAAGAGCAAATACACTTTCTTCTCAGCAGCACATGGATCCTTCTCTAAAATAGACCATATATTATGCCACAAAGCTAATGTCAGCAAATACAAGAAGATAGAGACACTACCTTGTATTGTATCAGATCATAATGGATTGAAGTTAGAAATAAATGAAAGAGTAAAAAACAGAAACTATTCCAACACCTGGAGATTAAACAATATGCTATTATATGATGAATGGATAACAGAAGATATTAGGAAGAAAATTAAAAAATTCTTAGAGGTAAATGAGAACAAAGAAACATCATATCAAAATCTCTGGGACACTATGAAAGCAGTACTTAGAGGAAGATTTATTTCATGGAGCACATTTAATAAAAGAAGTAAAACTCAAAAAATAAATGACCTAACACTACAGCTCAAAGCCCTAGAAAAAGAAGAACAGACCAACACCAAAAGTAGTAGAAGACAGGAAATAGGTAAACCGAGAGCTGAAATCAATGAAATTGAAACAAAAGAAACAATACAAAAAATTGACAAAATAAATAGTTGGTTCTTCGAAAAAATAAACAAAATTGATAAACCTTTAGCCACACTAACAAAGAGAAGACGAGAGAAAACCCAAATTACTAAAATTTGGAATGAACAAGGAAATATCACAACAGACACGATTGAAATACAAAACATAATTAGAAGCTATTTTGAAAACCTATACTCCAACAAAATAAAAAATTTGGAAGACATCAACAGGTTTCTAGAGACATATGAATTGCCTAAACTGAACGAGGAGGACATACACAATTTAAATAGACCATTTCAAGTAATGAAATAGAAGAAGTCATCAAAAGTCTACCAACAAAGAAAAGTCCAGGACCAGATGGGTTCTCAGCCGAGTTCTACAAAACCTTTAAAGAAGAGCTCATTCCAATACTTCTCAAAGTATTCCATAAAATAGAAGAGGAGGGAACCCTCCCAAACTCATTCTATGAAGCCAATATTACCCTGATACCTAAACCAGACAGAGACACATCGAGGAAAGAAAATTTCAGACCAATATCCTTAATGAACATTGACGCAAAAATTCTCAACAAAATTTTAGCAAATCACATACAAAAACATATTAAAAAGATAGTGCACCATGATCAAGTGGGTTTCATCCCAGGGATGCAAGGTTGGTTCAACATCAGGAAATCAATAAATGTAATTCACCATATGAATAGACTTAAAGTCAAGAATCACATGATTATTTCAATAGATGCAGAGAAAGCATTTGATAAAATACAGCACCCCTTCATGCTCAAAACACTAGAAAAAATAGGGATAGTGGGAACATTCCTTAACATTGTAAAGGCCATTTATGCTAAGCCCATGGCCAATATCATTCTAAATGGTGAAAAACTGAAAGCATTCCCCCTAAAAACTGGAACAAGGCAGGGATGCCCTCTTTCACCGCTTCTTTTCAATATCGTCCTTGAAACTCTAGCCAGAGCAATTAGACAGACCAAAGAAATTAAAGGGATACAAATAGGAAAAGAAGAACTCAAACTATCCCTATTTGCTGATGATATGATTATATACTTAGAGGAACCAGGAAATTCCACCAGAAAACTTTTAGATCTCATTAGTGAATTCAGTAAAGTAGCGGGATACAAGATCAATGCTCATAAATCTAATGCATTTTTATACATAAGCAATGAATCTTCAGAAAGAGAATTAGGAAAACTACCCCATTCACAATAGCTTCGAAAAAAATAAAATACTTGGGAATCAATCTCACAAAAGAGGTGAAAGACCTCTACAGTGAGAACTACAGAATACTAAAGAAAGAAATTAAAGAAAACCTTAGAAGATGGAAAGATCTCCCATGTTCTTGGATAGGAAGAATTAATATTGTCAAAATGGCCATACTACCAAAGTTCTATACAGATTCATTGCAATTCCAATTAAAATCCCATTGATGTACCTTACAGAAATAGAGCAAGCAATTATGAAATTCATCTGGAAGAATAAAAAACCCAGAATAGCTAAAGCAATCCTTGGCAGAAAGAGTGAAGCAGGGGGTATCGCAATACCAGATCTTCAACTCTACTACAAAGCAATAGTAACAAAAACGGCATGGTATTGGTACCAAAATAGAAAGGTGGAGCAATGGTACAGAATAGAGGACACGGATACAAACCCAAATAAATACAATTTTCTCATACTAGACAAAGGGGCCAAAAATATGCAATGGAGAAAAGATAGCCTTTTCAACAAATGGTGCTGGGAGAATTGGAAATCCATATGCAACAGAATGAAACTAAACCCATATCTCTCACCATGCACGAAACTAAACTCAAAATGGATTAAGGATCTCAGAATCAGACCAGAGACCTTGCATCTTATAGAAGAAAAAGTAGGTCCAGAGCTTCAACATGTCGGCTTAGGACCAGACTTCCTCAACAGGACTCCCATAGCACAAGAAATAAAAGCAAGAATTAATAACTGGGAGAGATTCAAACTAAAATGTTTTCTCTCAGCAAAGGAAACTATCAGCAATGCGAAGAAAGAGCCTACAGAGTGGGAGAAAATCTTTGCCAATCATACTTCAGATAGAGCACTAATCTCCAGAATCTATAAAGAACTCAAAAAACTCTACACCAAGAATGCAAATAATCCAATTGACAAATGGGCTAAGGAAATGAATAGACACTTCACAGAAGAAGATCTACAAGCAATCAACAAACATATGGAAAAATGTTCAACATCTCTAGTAATAAAAGAAATGCAAATTAAAACCACCCTAAGATTCCATCTCACCCCAATTAGAATGGCGATTATCAAGAATACAAGCAACAACAGGTGTTGGCGAGGATGTGGGGAGAAAGGTACACTCATACATTGCTGGTGGGGCTGCAAATTAGTGCAGCCACTCTGGAAAGCTGTATGGAGACTCCTTAGAAAACTTGGAATGGAACCAGCATTTGACCCAGCTATCCCACTCCTTGGCCTATACCCAAAGGACTTAAAATCAGCATATTACAGAGATACAGCCACATCAATGTTCATAGCTGCTCAGTTCACAATAGCCAGATTGTGGAACCAACCTAGATGTCCTTCAATTGATGAATGGATAAAGAAACTGTGGTATGTATATACAATGGAATATTACTCAGCCATAAAGAATGATAAAATTATGGCATTTGCAGGCAAATGGATGAAACTGGAGAATATCATGCTAAGTGAGATAAGCCAATCTCAAAAAACCAAAGGACGAATGATATCGCTAATAAGTGGATGATGACACCTAATGGGGGGTGGGAGGGGTTAGTGTTGGGGTTGGAGTTGGGTTTAGGGAGGGGGTAGGAATGGAGGAAAGAAGAACTGTATAGAGGGAGGGGAGGGTTGTGAGGGGTGGGGGGAAGGGAAAAAAATGGCAGAATGAATCAAACAACATTACCCTACGTAAATTTATGATTACACAAATGGTATGCCTTTACGCCATGTACAGGCAGAGAAGCATGTATCCCATTTGTTTACAATAATAAAAAAAAAAGTATATGTGTATGTTTACATACATAAAATAAATGTTAGTGTTATGGTTTAGATATAAAGTGCCTCCTAAAAGCTCTCATGTGAGACAATGCAAGAAATTTTACAGAGAAATGATTGGATAATGAGAGACTTGACCTAATCAGTGTATTAATTCATGGATAAGGATTAATTGGGTGGTAACTCTAGGCAGGTAGGGTATGCCTAGAGGAGGTGGATCACTGGAGACATGTCCCTGGGGTGTATATTTTGCCTGTGGTGAGGGGAGCTCTCTCTCTCTGCTTTCTGGTGCCAATATTCTGATTGTTTTCCTCCTCCACACTCTTCCACCATTATGTCTGCCTCATCTCAGGCACAGAGCTATGGAGTTGGCCATCTATGGACTGATACCTCTGAAACCATAGCCCCAAATAAACTTTTCCTTCTCTAAAATCATTCTTGTCAGGTCTTTTGATCACAGCAAAGAAAAAACTGACTAAAACAGTTATTTTGTTTTCTTATTCTAATTTGCATTATTTGAATACTTACAGAGAATATATGTTTTATAATCAGGAAAGAAAATGTTTTACTTTGTTAATTTTTTAACAGAATAGATAAAATAGGGGAAGATGGGAAGAGCACAGCAAACCATCTGAAACATTCTGAGATGACTTTTAAGAAGATATGATTTTTCTGTAGGTGAAAATTCAGGAATTCCCAGGAGGATGTGTCAGGGAAATTTAGGAAGATAATGCTCTAAGGAGAGGTGGAAGAAGGAGGAGACAGCAATAGACAGAGTCCAGGCCTGGGAAGAGTTTGGACTGACCCAGGACCCCTCCATGCAAATTATTCAATTCTAGGAGAAGTGGGGTTTTTTGTATAATAGATGCTTTTGGCAAACTAGGAACTCACCAATGTTCTTTTACTATTTAGGGGTTAGGACAGAAGGACATGAGAGAAAAATCTAGAATCCTAAGTTAGAAGAACAATTCTCTGTACCAAAAAATTAAATAAAATAAAATAAAAGCAAGAAGCAGAATCAGCTAACCATGTGGTGAAGAAGGAAAGACACACATTTAAGAAGCCAGAAGAACTGCCACAAACTCGATTGGATTTTCTAAAATGAAATACTAGTGATTGTCCTAAGTTGAAGAAATTTGGTCCTAACATTTCTGAGTCTAAAAGATTCAAAGACTGAGAGATGCCAAGTCTCGTGGGATTTGTAGAAGCTACTGGTCTACCTAGAGACACAAACACAGGTGTATAAATCATTAGCAGTTCCAGTTCAAAAACTTACTGGGAAGGATGGTCCTGCTGGAACGACTCTAAGGTTGAGGGCAAAATGCCACTAGAAGGCTGTTTTCACAAACTTAAAATATTCTGAAGCAAAGACCAAAACTTTCATGCAAAAGATGTAGAACCTTTCTGAAGATGTGGGATCTTGCTGAGGATGCAGTAAGAAAGGAGAGAAGAAATCAGAAGAGCAAAATCAGCAACTTGATGAACACTTTAATTTCCTCACCACACACGGTGGAGAATTCTTTTCACAAGAAGAAATGGGAGCTTTGTCACCAAAACAGACACAATTCCATTCAATAATGAAGTGTTTGGAAGAATACTCAAAGGGAAACTGAAACCACAAGTTTGCAATGGACCTAGTGGTGCCTAAGGGAAAAGGACACTGCAAGTGAGACATGGTAACTAAGATTGGCATCATGACAGATTTTGCAAGACAGAAATGTCTCTATTACCACCATCTGAAATGCAGTATGAAAGTGCCAGAATTACTTGATGGGAGATTTCTCAGAAATGTGTTCTGTTCTTAGGCTTTGGACTATGTTCAACCAGCATAAGAATCTGACTGGCATCCTGGAAACTGAGATCTCAACACTTTTTTATTCTTTTCTCTCACATTTTCTGTCTTTCACTCCTTTTCCAATGGGTTATTAAGGTTCTTCTAAAATTATGTACTGAATTCTGGAAGTACAGTTTCTGGAGGGCTAGAGTGATTGTTGTTTATTTTCCCAATATTTTATGGTGATTCAGATTCAGTAATAACTTACAAGTCCTATTGACCCTTAAGCATTTTTAAAATGTTGGACGTATCAGAGGCTTTGATTTATTCTGCTTTTCATTAGAGTCATTCCTTTGTATCTGCAAATTCTGTATCCATAGATTTAACCAACCATAGATTGCAAATATTGTGGGGGGGGACTTTCTCTCTCTCTCTCTCTCTTTCTCTTCTTTCTGGCTAACATGATGTTAATCATCCTCTTCTGCCATGCGCTCTTACTGTGCTACCACAGGCCCAAAGCAATAAGGCCAGGTGACCATGAATTGTAATCTCTGAAACCATGAGCCAAAATAAACCTTTCCTCCTTTTGAATTATCTCAGGTATTTCATCATAGTGACAGGAAGTTGACTAGCACACCATCATATCCACTTTATGCCCTTAGAAGAGCTGCCGTGTATGTTGAAATCTGAAATCTTATTCTGATTGTTCAAGTTCTCCTCTTCCCTTTAGGAATACCCATATCCAGACGATGTAAAGGGAAAGGAGGCAAGAGCTGGATTGTTTAATTAAGACTTTCTAATTGGAAACTTTTTGTAAATGAAAATCTGATTCTCCTGGTTAATTTTGCTTATAAAACTTTGCCAATTAAAACCTAATGGAATAGAACTAAAAAAAATTAAAGCTTTGAAAAATTTTCTAACACCACAATGGAAAACTGTTAGGTAGGGTTTTATTTTTTCAGAAAGTTTACTGCTAGGAAAATCTCATAACTTGTTTAATCCCCTGCAGCTGGGAAAAGTAGTTTAAGGTAGACGGAGGAGGTTGTAAGAATTCTTTTGCAAAGAGCAATGGAAGAGAATTCTATTTTGCTGTGAAAAGCAACTGTTTGTAGCTTAAGGAAGGTCCAAAGCTTTGGTTACAGATATGGTAAAATATTGAACTGTATAGAGGGAAAAGAGAGGTGGGAGGGGTGGGAGGAAGAAAAAAAATAACAGAATGAATCAAAAAGTATTACCCTAGGTAAATATATGATTACACAAATAGTATGCCTCTACTTCATGTATAAACAGAGAAACAAGATGTATTCCATTCATTTACAATAAAAATAAAAAAAAAAAGAATCAACACATGAATATATCTACAGAAAAAAAAATATTGATTAGCACTTAGTTCCTGCCCAGAATTGTAAGGCAGTGTAAGTTTTATTTCATTTACAATGTTCTACAATATTCTAAAGAATAAAGGAACTTGAAAGTTTTTGAAAATTTATGTCCGATGGTAAAAGAAATTGTTAAGTAGGAGCAAGATGAATGAATTTATTACTAGATCTTTTTCCTGTTTGCAAGACAGAAACAGACATATAATGTTATTAAGTTAATCATATTTCTAAAGCAGAATTCAGTTCCTGATGATAGTTTGGACTTTTGGTCAACACATTAGAATATAAACTCAGAGCAAGAAAGTTGCATTAAATAGCTTGTTAATTATTAAAAAGATAAAGCAGTCTGAATATTTTATTTAAAAGAATTTTTCTTTTACTTAGCTTGCTTTTAAGAGAATTGAAAATGTTTACAATGAACTTCTGTGGTTTTGGTATGCCCATAATTCCCAGTCCATTTTTTTTTCAAAAGCATCCTTCCTCTTTCTTTGGAGACCCTACCTCCCACTTCTAGGGGAACTGGTAGGCACAGAAGACAGTTGTCAGGGGAAGAAGCATGGTCTCAGCTATGTCAGTTAAAATAACTCACAAGATTGAACACCACGAAGAGTCTGAAAAGTGGACGAGGGACCTCGGATCCTCCGGGAGTTTGGCATATGCTGGGTATGGTGAATCTGCCTTGTCTTTTCTCCTTCCTCTACAGTTACTCAGGACACAGCTGCCTGCTCTATTTTGCCAGGTGGAAAAGAACTTTACAGAGGAAGAGAAAAATGACCCCAGTATATTGACGAGTAGAGGTGAGAGAGATGATGTGAGCAATTGATTACTCAAGAGTGAGAAGAAAAGCAACAATGAAATTCCATGTTTTTTCAGTCTTTGGATCCACTCAGTCTGGAGCCCCTGTCCCTCCCTATATACGTGACCCACCAAGACTCTTTATATGTTTTCTTAGTATGAGTTCAGTTTCTGTCTTTGAAGCCAAGAGCCCTGACTAAACATCAGCTAATTCCCTTGTAATATACATGACTCAGATTTTATATAAGAAATAAAATTTACATATACATATATGTGAATATGAAGCACAGCTTTTCTTTTCCCCAAAAAAGTTGTCAGTTAGAAAAGGTGGTATAATATTTTCAAATCCGTACGAACTCTCTAACATCAAGTTTGTTTTCTCAATCACTTTCATTTGAACATCATATCATTTGGGAAAGACACATTAGCCTGAAACAGCATACTTTGGATCTTTATAATGGACACCTGACATAATCTATTAAAAAGAAAAGAGGCAAAGAAATGTAAACAGATCCAATAATTATTCCTGGCAGTATGAGACCAAAAAAAAAAAAAAAAAAAAAAAAAAAAACCAGCCTTTAAATATTATTTAAAAAATCAAACAATAGTTGAGTATGTTGCAGAAGTCACACACCAACCCTCATCAAGGATAAATGAAAAAAGAAATGAAGAAAAAAAAGCTGCTCTTATGTTATGAAATCAGGAACTTGTGACAGATACCATATTGTCTTAGTTATGTGTAGCTCCAAAGAATACTTCATCTCAAACGGAAGCAGAGATGCTGTTTTCTGGGAAACCGTGTTTGATGAGTGGAGGAAAATGGTTTAACGATGGGGAAGACATTGACACAAGGAAAAGTTTAAGGAGCATTCCTCATTTATTATAAAGGTGAAAGAGTCATATCTCTGAAATAAAGGATTGCTTTACATAGCAGTCACTTTCAAATATCATATTACCTAATTAGTTCACTAGTCGGCATAGAGATTTTATTTTTTCATCTTGATCACTAACAGCTTAATTGACCAACATTTTAGTTTCTTTGATAGTCTCATTGGAAAACTAGACAATCAATCTCATTATATTCGAGCATACGCACCGTATTTATTACATGTATTGGGTATGTACTTAGGGGGAAACTTCAAGGGATCAGAAACACAATGTCAGCTTGACCATTAGTTTTGGGAAAGGTCACTAGGTAATCCAAAATTTTTGAACTTGAACAACACCTGAAATGGTTATTTGGGGGTGAGGTTTCTCTGGTTTCACATAAAGTAAATTTAAAGGTAACTCCTGAGTGGCAGGTCCAATAAAAATATTATAAAGAAAGCACTCTGCACATATTGTGTGAAATTCTGCCAAAATTCCCCTCCTCCAAATCTCCATTTGCCTACGGGCAGAGCACAGTGCAGGGGGCTCACCCCCAGCGTGCTTTCAGGTAGATGAAGCCTGGCAGGTAAGTCTAAAGCTATTACTCTTGTGTAATAAATGATGGGAAAGAGAGGGCCATAAAGAGTGGGAGGGGAAGTTCCTGGTCAGAGGCTGGAAATACCGTTCCACCACCAGTAAACAGTGTGTCTGTGTTTCCAGCTGACTGTTCATCTGACTGTTTTTCCAGCTGACTCCTATTTTCCCAGCTGTGTCTGTCACCACCACCACCACCACCGTCAGCATCGTTGCTGCTTGTATTTATCATCATCAACACAGACCCATCAAATCCACTGGGTTCAAGTGCTTACAATGTGCCCATCATTGTCCCATCCACTCCAGGTTCTTCACATTGCTTTTTAGGCACTATTTAGTGGTTATCATTGCATTAAATTTTAAGATTACAAAACTACACAAGAAAATAGTCCTTCCAGGAAGAGAATACAGTAAAGTAGGGAACACACAGTGTTGGCATGAAAGATCACCTAACGCTGAAGAGGCACCGGCGTGATAATCAATAAGAACTAATAATACAAATCATAAAGGTGATTGTGTTCCACAAATCTATTGTTCTTAGCCACATTATCTAATTCAGTTTGTCTGAATCACCTGACAATGCTATGAAATGGACACCAAAGAACACCAAGAATATCCAAACAATTCAATGGCAGAAGTTGTCTGTAACTATAAATCTTTGGATATGATTGACAATGACGGACACACTGTTTGCTGGTGGTGGAACGGTATTTCCAGCCTCTGACCAGGAACTTCCCCTGGAGGACTCTTTCTGGTCCTCTCTTTCCCATCATTTATTACACAAGAGTCATAGGCTTTGGACTTACCTGCCAGGCTTCATCTCCATACTCTAAGGAGAAACCAAAGTTTAAAATTAAATCTCACAGAAAACAATGAATGGAAATTTTTGTCCTCTGGATGTTCATTTTCTGTTCTTTCTCAGGCTGTTACCTTTGCTGGATAAGTTATCTTAAGTCCCTCTTTCACAAAACAGTTAAAAATTCAAGTACCATCATTCGTCCATATTTTAGGGGGATTTTATCCAAAGGCACCATTTCGTAGATACTCAGTTATCTCATATAAAATGATGTAGTATATATTATTTGCATAACTTTCACACATCTTTCAACAGACTTAATCCATTTCTAGATTACTTATAAAACACCTATAATAACTCATACAATGTAAATGCTGTGTAAATAGTTGATCAACTGTATTGTTTAGGGAACAATGGCAAGAAAAAAGTCTGTACAGACAAATACTTCTGATCTAAGGTTGGTCGAATTCAAGGATGCTGAACTCATAGACAGGGAAGGGACCTGGACGCAAAGCCATCCAACTGGGGTACCTCACGGCTTGGCTGACTGCTGCCCTCCTTCTGCTTACCTTCTCTCAGGGCTCTAACTTGGCTCCTATGTTGAGGAGACTCGGCAAAGTCTGAAAAGGAGGGGATTAGCCCAATTGAACTATGGGTACAAGGACCTTCATTAGAGGGCAGGATGGCTCATCAATGAGGGAGGTCTCTAATGGTGGACACCAGCAAACAAGACACAAGATCCAAGCAGGCTTCACAACAAAGCCAGGTGAGCCACTCAGCAGGCAGTGAGTAGAAAGGGTGGGCGCTGTGAGTGGGACACAGAGTGAACAGGTTAACCCTTCCCAGACTCTGAGTCTCTGGTCTGCCTCACTCCACAGCAGGTCTGTTTCCCTCAGCATCTGTCTGTTCTCCTGAGGAAGCACTCCTGCCTCCGGAGTTGCAGGATTCACCTTATCTCGCCTCTCTCTCTCCAGGTGAAAACGGGAAGCCTTCACTCCTCGCCCACAGAAGAACCATCTTTGCTCCATTCTTTGGGCTGGATGTCAAGTTCCTGCCTCACTGGACTCCAGTTTCACTTCCTAGCTGGAGTCTACCCCACCCTGGCACAAGTTTACAGAGGTTTGTTTTCTTTTGTTTCCAACCACATGACTGAGTTGAAGAAGGACAAAAAGACATTCACCAGGGACTTGGGCTAACCTGCTGTAACAGATCTTATAAAACTCTAGGCAAACATTTAGATGCCACCTTTTAAAGTCTGTGTTCTTTAGTAAATGAAAATACTTTCCATTGCCTTCCATTCATACATACAGCTCTTGACCATTCCTTTCTTTCAGAATTTCAACACATGCTTTTATTTTAATTAATCTCCAAGGTAAATCAAAATGGATTTGTGCCAGCTTCCTAATGGGTACCTGCCGTCTTTTAAACGTACCTAACAGGGTCTTTCTGTGGAAATATTATATTTTCCTCTCCACATTTATTCTACTTAGCTAACATCAACAATAATATTTTAATATAATATATTAAATTGTTTCTTGCCATATTTACTTCTGCTTTTTTAGCTGATATTAGAGTAAGTATATAACTTGCCAATGATTTTTATTAATGAGTCATTTGAATTTTACATGTCTTAATAATTAAAGAAAAAATTAAAAATTCTAAAACATATAGATTCTATGTGACTTTATAAAGTAAATGCTCAATCAATATTTCTTAAATTAATAAAATGAAAGAAATGAAATAATCAAGTGATTAGTTACTTAGTCTTAAATTGCTTTATGGTTTGTGTTGGTCAGGTAACTTTGAGCCTTGGTTATTTGTCTCTTGATATGTTATAAACATCAAGTGTTATAAATATTCAGAAGAAAATGTTTTCAAAATGTTAAGTCGCAAATATAATGGCTTTTTTTTTTTTTTTGCAGAAATGGGAAAATCAGTTCTTTATCTGAACTAAAAGATGCAACAACTACATATATTTTTCTTTACTGCTTATGAGGTTCACCATGGAATCTACATACTGACCACAATGACAATATTGGTGTGAGATTTTTGTGGAATGCCAAGTGACACAGACCCAAAGGTCCTGAAGTTCAATGAGAAATGGCTGCTCTGGACAGAGAGATGCAATTTGATTTAACAAAGCATTTTCACGTTGTGTATTTCAAAATAGCAAGAAGAGATATTTTAATGTTCTTATCACAATGAAATGACAAATGACAAATGTGAATTACCCTGATTTGATCATTACACAATGTTCCTACACATCAAAGCATCTAATTTTATGCCAGAAATATGTACAGTTGTTAGGCATCAACCAATGAAAAACCAACTTTCCTTCTGACACCAAAACTGCCACGTCCTCGATTTCTGCTACCTCCACAAGATCACTGCTTGCTCGTCTGGTTCAAGGCAAGAAGTGTGCCCTACAAGCAATCTGTGTCCACTTGGAAAAGCTAGGCAGCATTCTGCCTCTTCTCTGTGAACAGCAAACTGGAAGGAAACCCACCTGAGTTCACTCCTTGCATGCCAGGCTGCACACACCAGTTCTGTGTTTCCTTAATGGGCAAGGTATGATGGAATGCTGAAAACCGTCTCCAGGCCGTTTTAGTCATTCAACCATGCATGCACGATTAGCTGCTGCATGATATGCACCTGGCTCTCGAGGTCAGCCTCCAAGTCTTAGTGAGATCCTGTCTCAAAACAAAAAACTAAAAGAATTGGGGGTGTATCTCAGTGGTAAAGCACTGCTGGGTTCAATCCCCAATACCCCCAAAAAAGAAATTATATTAAAAATTCTCTTTTCAATCATATTAAATACCATTTTCAATTTTCAGCAGTGATCAAAAACTTTGCTTGTAATATGACCATGATTTTAAAAAGATGAATAATGGCAGGAGAAAGACTTTTCGAAGGGTAACTTTAAAGAGAGGCAAAAATGGAAGCAAATCCTATGGGGTAAAATGGCTATAGATTATGAGGAAAAACAGAGGAGAGGAATCCCCTTTCCTTGCTGTATCAGTTAGCTATTGCCACATAACAAATCATCAGAACTCCAGTGACTTAAAATAGCAAGCCCTTATCATTGCTCACTACTCTGCCAGTCAGTTGTATGGACCTGATTTGTGCTAGGCTCCCAGATACATCCAATTAGTGACAGTTTTAGGTCACTGAGGGACAATTGTAAGGGGACCTCACTCATGTGTGTGGTTGGTTGTTTGGCTGTTTTAGAGCAAAAGTTTGATTTAGCCATGTGTCTCACAACACCTAACAAGCTAGCCCATGCAAGCAAGACACTTGAGGTTTCCAAGTGAGTAGAAGCATGCAAAGCACTTGGAGACCTATACTGCAATGGGGCTCGGGATGTGCTACCCTAAAATATGGCACCTTGACACTTGAGAATGCAGCAGAAGCAGGAAGGTCACTCTCACTTTTCTGTCACAACTTCTCTCTCAAAGCAAGCCACGAAACCTGAACTTCCCTTGAAGCAGATGCTAAATCCCTCATTCCAGAGATGCCCTCCCTATATCTAGAAGAGAACAATGTCATTAACCTCGAAGACACCAAAACAAATCTGAGCAAATGGACTTGCTAAAATCTCCCAGTTTATTACCATTAGATCATACACCCTTTGTCCAATCATATTTCATCAATGTTGTCCCCTTCTCAAACCTAAGCATAAAAATTCCAGATTTCCCCGCTTTCTCGGATCTTCATTTCTGAAGGCTCCCCTGTCATGTCAAACATCTCTGAAGTGCAATTTTATTCTTTGCTTTTGTTAGTCTCTCTTTTGTTAGAGATAACTCAGCCATAGGTGTAGTGAGGGGTGAGAAAGAAAATCTTTTTAGACCTACAGCTGGGACCTGGCACGCCATCATTTCTGCTGCATGCTATTGGCAACAGTGAGTCATAAGCCTGTTACACTTGAGGGGTGAGTATATAAATTCCATGTCCTCATGGGAGGAGCTATGAAGTCATATTACAAGGGACCCGGACTTGGGGAGGGGTGACAGATTGTTTCCCTGACTGCAATCAATGCACTATACTGGACTTTCATGAGACTTACAAAAGCTCGAAGTAAATTTGAATGTTTTTTGTTGTTGTTTGGGGGATTTTTTTTTTGTTGTTGTTGTTGTTACTTTTGTTGTTGTTTTGTAGTGGGCACAAAGTCGGATGTGTGGGTTCCTTTGGAGTCCCAAAAGGCTTGTGAAACCGATTGTGGATACAGCCTCTGGAAAATCCCCCTATATGGTGAAACCTACTCTCCTTCCTGATTAAGCCTAGTGCTCAAAGGTCAGGCAGTAAGTATTTATTGGGCTTCCACCCAAGGCGTCTGGCACAGGGTGCCGTGACAAACCACACAAATGTGGTTCCTGACTTCAGCTAACAGAAAACAAAAAGTAAGTGATTATATGTGTGCTAAGTGAAGCAAAGAAGCTGCTATTTATTCAACACTAATGCTCAGCAATTTCCCTCTCAAATACAGGGGGGTGCCTTCATTTCCCCATCTTCACCCCCACATTCTTCCTCTGCACCTTTCACAGATTGGCTCCTTTGCCCAGTGTGTTTCTCTGTGCAGGAGTCTCCTCTCTCATCTTCACTACCACCCCCAGCACACTCCCACCCCAGTCTTGCTTGTCCCTGTGACTCCACTGTGACATTGGGCACTGCATCCCCCCAGGCTCTCTGCATCACAGAAGGACTTATGCCACCTGGCCACTCCCTGTAATATCACCTCTTCCCCCAAGAGGCTCTTGAATGAATTAGAAATGTGCCACTGTGGTATAGGACTCATTCTGAGCTGAAGATCTTTGAAAGTTAATAGCTGCAGGAAGAGACGTTTATGGAACCCCCTTTATATTCCTAAGCAAAGCCTCTTCAAAGAATTTAATTGTCATAAATCTCTGCTGGCATTACTCAACTGAAGTTGAGACACAGGTGTAGAAAAATATCTCTCTACCATAGGGAAAAATATCAGTTCAAGGGTAGTGATGGTGACCAATGCAGCCTCAGGGTAGGAGACACTGGGAGCCCAGGAGGAATAGGGCATGTTCTTTCCAAAGAGCCCAGAGATCACTCAACTGAAGTGAGTAATGCCAGTGAGTGAAGACTGACTCTTATCACACGAGACGAGTCAGTGCAAATCATAAATACCCAAACAGACCGTTTAATAAAACTATTAGATTTCCCATGCATTATCCCAAGGACCAATTTACTGTTCCCGAAAGTCATTTGCTCTTCTAATAGGGTCCTCTGTCCTTCTCTACCCCCTATTTAAGATGGCACATAAGCCCCCAACTGTAGACACCATTTCTTTGTGAACCCTTTGTGTACATGTGTAATTAAATTTGTTTCTTCAGATTCAGTCATTTTTTCTAATCTGTTTAAATTGCAGACCCCCAAAAAGAACATAAGAGGGTATAGAACAAGTTTATCTTCCCTGACACTTTGAAACCTGCTTCAAGGAAGAGACTCTTTCCTATGCACAGCCATATTTCCTAGACTTATCACAGGGTCTAGACAAGAGTCAGGGCTCCATAACACCACTGAATACCTGGATTACAATAGCTAATGGACACGTCCATTGTTTTTTAAGTTCTTAGCCTCTACAGAGGGAGGAGAGTGAGTGGAGATTGCGTTTGCAGATTTTCTCCCAATGCTTTAAATCCCACATCTTCTCAACTGAGGAAGGGTTGACAAACTACAGAGCTGCAGGTCAGAACCAGGCCAATGCCTCTTTTTGTAAATAAAGTTTTATTGGAACACAGCAATGCCTTATTATTTATGTGTACTCCAGGGCTGCTTTCATGCTACAACAGCAAAATTTAGCTGCTTAAGAGACCTTATGCTCACCTCCCCAAGCCCAGTCTGCAATATTTACCATATGTTCTTTTGAAGAAGTTTACAGACCCCTAAACTAGGCAGGTTCAGAATCGTCATTCAGCAAACATTTCTTAAGTTATAATTCTTCTTCCATGGTTCTGCTCTGAGAATACAAAGAAAAATGCAATTCCTTAACCTCTGTAATTGATGTGCCTACAATGCCATTCAAGGACCTAGCAAATTTCCAGATTTTTCAAAGTTCCTTCATAATGTTTTCAGACAAATTACACACTGGTAGTTAAATTCCCCACCAGAGAGCTGGTGAAAGGTGAAATGTCAAGAGAAACAAATCAAACAAAGGATTTTTGTGCTTGAAAATGTGGGGTGAAAAGGAATGAAAGACACGGCTGAGCTAATTCTAGGTTTTGGGATATTATTTAAAGGGTACAAAGAGGAAACAGCAAAATGAAAGGGATAAAAGATGAAGGGAAAACAATTTAGAGAAACCAGTTGAAAAAGTACTGATGCAAAGGTCCTGAGGTGGGCAAAGAGCTCAACTGCCCGCAGCTGCCAGGCAGAGAACCTGGATGAGTTAGGTGGATGGTATAGAAAGTCAGTTGTCCCCTGGGCTGGAGGTAGCTTTCTCAATGTTTAAGGAGACACAGGTGTAGAAAAATCTCTCTCTACCATAGGGAAAAATATCAGTTCAAGGGTAGTGATGGTGACCAAGGCAGCCTCAGGGCAGGAGACACTGGGAGCCCAGGAGGAATGGGGCATGTTCTTTCCAAAGAGCCCAGAGATCACTGTGAGGGGACAGTGGTCACATCTTCCCATTTTCTAAGAGAACCTAGAATTCCATACCTAAAAAAGTAATAGAGTGTCTTCATAAAAGCTGGATTAAGCTTTTTAAGAATCATAATGCAGGGAAAACAGGTCACAACTCTAAGCTACATAGAAGCTGCCAGAAGCTCCAGTTTTAAAATTTTAGCTACTGAGATGCTAGTGGAAAAGATACTCCCCTACACTGTTGGAACAGTCACCATGGAAAACAACATGAGGGTACTCAGAGTAATAAATATGGAGCTTCTGTGTCATCCAACAGTCCCACTACTGAATGTGTATCCAAGGAAATAAAGTTAGTAAATGGAAGAGACTTCTGTATTTCCATGTTAATGGCAACACTGTTCAAATATCTAAGGAAAGGACCCAATATCAGTGTTCATCTGCAGATGAATGAATAAAGAGAATGTGGCAAATGCTAGATGCACGATGGAATCCTATGTGTTCACAAACAGGTTGAAATACTGTTATTTGCAACCTGGAGGACATTGCGTTAAACAAAGCCAGGCGTTGTTTTGGAATAAGCCAGGCACAGAAAGGCTAATGCCACATGATCTCACTTAAGACGTGGAATCTAAAGCAGCTGATCTCACAGAAGTTGAGAGTAGAATAGTAGTCATGAGAAGCTGGGAAGTGGGTGGGGAAGGTAAGATAGAAGAAATTGATCAACAGGTGCACTATTACAGTTAGGGTAAGTAAGTTTTACCGTACTGTGGGATGACTATAATTAACAATAATATTTTATATATTTAAAAATAGCTAGAAGAGGATTTTCAATGTTCTCCCACAAGGAAATGATAAATCTTGAATCATGACAGATATGCTAATTACCATGATATGATGATTATGTAATGTATACATGATCAAAAATCACAATGGAAGGTGTACAATTAGTGTGTCAATCAAAAATAAAGAAGATTTAATTAAAAATATACAGAGCATATATTTCTTAGAATTGTTTCTAACAATTCACAGGTTTCCTGCAGAAGTGGTAACTACTGGGGGTTGGCAGTCTCTGGTGCCTATGGCCACAGAGGAGTGTGATTTATTTCAAGGCAATGGCTCCCTGGCTTGATTTGCAAGGCTGTAGGGACTGACATAGTTGTCCTTTTTGCTTTACTCTAACTACTCCTTCATCCAACAGGCCCCTCTTCTGAATCTTCTTTTTGGTCTCAGCTGGATATCAGCTAATCATGTTCAAAGACATTAAATGAAAATGGCTTAATGCCTTAATTTTCCAAGAGATAGTTAAATTTTAAATGAAGACTCTAGGGTGGAAATTTCTTCTTGCTTATCTATCTTCTTCTTCCCAAGAACCAAAGCATTATTAAATAACAAAGCATGAAACAAAAGAATTGAAGACCCCCAATAGATCACCAATGACACAGCACATTCTTAGATTCCAAGTAGCATCAATTAATTAATTTAATAACAATATAGCTTTGTTGTAGTTCTGGGTGATGGGGAATCCCTATTGCTACTCTTCATGACCTCCTGGCATTCTTAAGGAAATAAATCTAATTAATGAAAATAAATGTAAAATTTCAAGAGAAAAAGGTTTTTTTTTTTTTTTCCTTATAGGAGGAGCACTAAATAGGATTAATGCAAAGATTCTATTTTAACGTTGGACACTCACACAGCTGAACTTGATTATGAAGAGAGAAATTGTTTGGTTCATTAGGCTTTAATTATAGAGATGAATTATTATGGATGAAAAGAGGGAGCCACAGAATTATGGAGATTGAATTCCAGTTCAATAAACAACTTCAAATATCTTTACTGGAGACACAAGCTAGTCATGTTCTTTTTTTTTTTTTTTCCAATTTAATTTGATGCCTGTTGACAAATGATGTTAGAATGTCCCTGGAAAAAGAATCTTAATATCTTCAGTGTGTTAGTGGCGATCATTTAAATGATACTTTTCTTCTTAATTATATTTTCTGATGGTGGTATGAAGATAGATTGGTCTTACTTTCACTTCAATTCATTTTGTATAATGACAAAATGTTACATTCTTGTTTTGCCACTACCCATGAAGCCAAATTGCTTTTATAATAGTTCAAGGGCCTTCTGATACAAAGATAAACTGAAAACTCTGAGCATGAGATAGAAGACCTTTCAAAATCAAATGCAACCAAAATATTTCGTTGTCATTCATTATTTTGTTGTAAAGGTACAAAACTTCTGCGGTTGTGATTGTATTATCCACCATCTCATGTCTCTTATATATGTTTGCATCTGAGGTTTTAGGCAGATCGCTTTTTATTCTGAATTTTTCTACTTTATACTCTGCTTGTTTGAGTCCTAATTTTCAAGGTCCAGGTAAAATTTTACTTTCCTCTGCTTTTCTTTGTCCTAAGCATAGGACTGAGTATTGATCCTATTCTCTGATTTTTGTAAAACATATAAGCTACAACATATTTCTTGGTAGTCTTTTATTTTTGTACAATGTCTTACATTTCTTGTTACTTTAAAATAGTAGTTCTACTAAAATATTGTGAAAAATAAAGCCTGTGTGACCATTGAAAATTTGAAAATTATATATTCGGTAATATCCAAGAAATATTGTGAACTTTTTAAGTGTGATAGTATTATGATGGTTATGGGGCTATGAGGGCTTGTTGAGTATTTTTTGCATAAACATAATTATTATAATTTGCTTCAAATTCATCCAGGAGGGAGGAAATTGGGTTTGGATATTGATGAAATGTAGGGAAGGAAAAATATCTTTCCTTCTTTCCATCTTAGGTTGGTGACTGAAGCCCCTATAACAACAGAGAGACTAACAAGGGAAAGGCAAGCAAATGTATCTAAGTTTTATTGACGTCAGAGCCTTCATGAGGAACTGAAGCACCACGGGAACAGGGAATTCTGAATATAGTCATCCTTTCCTCCATATCCTTGGAGGATTGGTTCCAGGACCCCTCAAAGATACCAAAATCCATGGATGCTTCTGTCCCTCAAATAACAAGGTGTAGTATTTAGGTATAACTTTCACACAGTCTCCTATATACTTTAAATCATCTCTAGAGTGCTGAAAATACCTGATACAGTGTAAATACTATGAAAATAGTTGTACTGTATTGTTTAGGGAATAATGACGCAGAACAAATCTGTACATGTTCAATATAGGTACAATTTTTTTTCTTTTTCTTCAATCCCAAGTTGGTGAACCTGTTTGCAGAACCTGTGGATATGTGGGCTGACTGAATTTTTATGCCACACCTGATGAAGAATGGAGAGTCATGGAGAAATAAAACTCTTCAAACGGGGTTTGGTCTGATGGTAATAAACTGCCCAGGCTTTCAAGCTCAGATTCTCCCATGTCTCCAGATCTTCAGTGGTAAGGTGCTCCTTTCCCCCAGGTATAGGGAGGGCACCTGTTAGATGAGGGTCCTCACAGGGAGGTCAAAAATTCCCTCATACATTTTTATGATGCTTCAGGGGAGATGGACAGGGGAAAGGTCAGAGAGACTTTTCTGCTTCAGTCATTTTTTCAAAATGGGCTAAGGTACCATATATTGAGATTTTTTGTTCTGAATTTCTTTAGAAATAAGAGTAACTATAATCTCAAGACTAGTCAACATGGATCAACAAGATTCACTGAGATTGACCAACTATTATTGTTATTTATTAAATTGAAGTATTGGGCATTCATTTCATGTACTGTTTTATCTACCTTTATGTTTAAGATTTTCCTCTTTGTAAAAAATGTTTTTTTTAATTAAAATAATAAAATAAAAAAAATTATTGGAAGCAGACGGAGAACACTGGGAGGGTACCCTGCTATTAAATGCACAGAATCGTCACTTGGATTTGGATAAATCACTTTGGCCTTTCTGAAACTTCCATGTTGCTTTTTCAGGATGTTCCCATGAATGCTTTCCCTCAGCCACTTCCAGCTCTGGAATAGTATAAATGTAGGTATTTAGGAATCCAAGGTTGGATTTTAGAAAATGGCAAGATATATAAACTTTCTGGAGTGATCACATTAACCCCTCTTGGGAGGGGAATAAAACACATAAGCTCAACAGGGAAAGATATTCTATAGCCTCTTGGAGAATCACAGCAGGGAGTGGACTGATAGGAGCTAAGGAGGCCTCCATTCCAGAGCTTGTTTTGAGAGCAGAAATTTGACAAGAAAATGTTGTCTGTCTTAAGATTGGTAAGACTTGAAGGCCCAGAGGTCCTCAGAATCTCAGCCCTTACTTCAGGTCAGTGGGTTTACCAAGTCACTCTGGACACTTGGTCAATTCAAAACAGGTAATCAAAACACATGTTAAATGGCAGAGTATGAAGAGACCAAGTCAAATAGGCGAGACAGGCTAAGGCAGATCCAACCAGAACAGGTTGTGTTTCAGGGTAGGAGAGCATCAGTCCTACACTTTCCATAGTCAATTCCATGTATTTTCACTCTATGACCAGGGAATGTTCTTGATGTACAACTGAACGCTTTCCATTCTTTCTCCATAGACCTATGTCTCATTGCCAAGTTCTCTGTGGACACAGAGATTAACAGTACATCAGCTTCATGATTATCAAAACCCCTTAAAATAGTTAAATCAGTATAATGAATCATCTTGTGCCTTGCCAGGGTCATTTTGCCTCATCAGGAGAGGCTGATTCACACAAACTATAGAAGAAATGTGGGGGACACAACACTTGAATTTCCCTGCATGGTCAGAAGAGAGTTATTGCATCTTCCTAAGCACAAGCCCCAGACATCTGAGGGCAATGATGTTCGCCATACTTGTCAGTGTGACTGAATTTTATCAGCCACCAGCCTTGCTGACTGAAGGACGTTCCTTTGACATGTCAGTCTTTACTCCAAAGTGCTGCTGAAGCCCGGAATGCTAGCTATCATATACTAAGATTATTGAAACACAGAGCAAAATAAAACCCACTGTTCTAACTTTGACTAGGACCACAGCTAATAGTACAAATGATAACTATAATTGGTGCAGTACTTCCAATTGTACCAGAGATCTTTAAAAAGTATTGGTAATATAATCATCTGAATTAAAAGGTTATTTCCCTCAAAACAGGTAAGGGGATGTCAAGAGACAGCTGGAATTCCAAGAAGTCCTCCCCAGCCTTCCTACTATCAGTGGCTCCTCATTAGAATCACCCGGAATGCCCCTCTGAGATTTGAACTCTATTTGGCTTGGATGAGGCCTCCTTTCTTTTGTTCTGAAGCTGCATAACACAAATCGAAGGATTCATCAGCCAGCAAGAAGCTGCTCTCTCTCCTCCTTGGTCTACATAATAGGGAGATTAGATGGAAATATCACCAAGGTGAAGAGGTCAATTAGTGGAGAAGCATACCAGCTCTGGAAGTCACCGGCATAGCTTCCCATCCTTCCTCAGTCATGTGCTAAACTTCTGGACTGTTAATGCATCTTTGACCAGTGCCTATCACATACAGTCGTATTGGGAGTATAAGTTAGTAAAGCATTTAGAAAAGCTATCAACTTCATTGTATGTGACTCCTATTACCAATGCCATAATTGGGATCTTAAATGTCCCCCAAAGGTCTCCAAAGCTGTCAAAGTATTGGTCCCTTGAGTGGCACTATTGGGAGGTGGTGGAACTCTTAAGAGATGAGGCCTATAGAGAGGTCTTTAGGTCATTGGGGGTGTGTCTTCGAAGGAGATTGTGTGACCCCAACCCTCTTCTCTCATGAGGTGAGTCATTTTGCTTCTTTATGTGCTCCCTCCATGAAGTGCTGCCTTACCACTGCCCCAGAGCAACAGGACTATCCATTCAGGAAATGGAACCTCCAAAAAATGTAAGCCAAAATAAACTTTTCTCCTTATAAACAACTATCTCTGGCATTTTCATTATAGTGATGGAAAGCTGTCTAACACAATCAATTTGTGGCTCCTCTCACCATGAACCTTACAGAGTCCAGCCTAAGAAGTTTTCTTCACTTAAATCTGCAAAGACAGCATTTTGTTCCTGATATTCTGGTGAGTTCCTGGATCTAATCTCTTACCTCCTGCTTCTCTGATCCTCACTGTTTGTGTGTTTTCTAACCACTGTCTTTACCCAAAACTTTGGCTCCAGCAAGTGTAGGAGTCCATTATTCCATTCTCTTATTTTCATCTACTTAATTTTTTCATATAAAAATAAACTAAAAATGTTTTTAAGTGAAATAAAATAAAATAACATAATAATCTTAGAACTGTCTCTTCTTTCTAATGCATGTATCATCTGGTTTCCAGAATGTTTTTTAATGCTTTGGGCCTTATGTTTATTGTTGTTGCAAGTCACTATTCAATAAATCTATTATGATACCTCATTATAATGCTTAGTCACTTGGATTTGCTGTTTGATCATTTAGTATTTATTTATTTGAGAATAACACATCTAGAATACTTGTTGGCCTTAGTAATGGCATTAATACACTATCTTTAGTGTATGTCCCAAGAATGCAGACTGATAAATTTAGACATGTGTATTTATTATAGATCACTGTTCCTGTCTCAGATAGTGATGTCACATGTATTTTTTTGCTAAGGGTCTCATTATCTACAAGGCCCCCATTGTTTCTTGTGCTGCTGTGTCGAAGAGTATTTTCAGACTCCCTTCTCTTTTATTGTGCCTCTGTAACATGTGGAGCAGTAATGAATATTTAGGGTTCAGAATAATAGCATGGACAACTTATAGAACCACATAATATTAACTCTAAGGGATCCTTAGAGATTTTCTAGGCCAATTCCTCATTTGGGTGATATAGAAACTGAGGCTCAGAAAGTGACTGTACTTGTTCCAAGCCCCACAAACTATCAAACAGTTGAGACTATCTCTTCCTACTCACAAGCACCTTTTATAATCAGTAGCTGTGATCAAAGAGCTTGTGATAAAGATGGGAGTGAAGTACAATGGGAGTCATGAGGGCATGGAAGAATGAATTTCAGAAAGTCTAAATCTCAGCTGGCCTAACTTGAGGAGACACACCAACATGCTTGGAGAAGCTGTTACATCACCAACTGTTGGGGCATTTATGCAGATTCAGAGATTGATGGAACCTGAGAATATGCATTTCTCACAAAGGGATCACTCTTTGGAAATCAGAATAGGTGAATTAGAGCAAAACTCTTGTCTCTAGTCCCAGTTATTATTATTGTTGCTGTTAGTAATTATTGTTATTATTCTCAATCCTGGTATCCTGCCCAATACATCTCTTTGCTTAGTGGAAAAGTGGTTTGTATTGGCATCCACTCACGTCCTCTTCACTCTTTCCTTCACTGTTCTCCTTCTTCATGTCATTACTTATAAATGAAGTATTGTCTGGACAACACAGAGAAACCACCGTGCCAGAGTGGTGGCTTTGCATCCTCAAGCACAGTTGATAGTTAGGATCTCATCAGGGTCAGTGGTGAAGTGGTGCAAGAGTTATAGGGTTTACAATTCTCAGTCAAGAGGATCGTCACACTCTTGATAAAAGATTTCTTTTGATTAAATCCTCTTGTGACTCAATGTCAAAGGACATCCGAGGAGCAATGTGACCTAGAGACATGGCTTATCCACAGTTGTTAGGACACTGATTGACAACCTGATACATAGTGAACATCCCTTATCTAAAACTCCCAATTCCAAAATGCTCCAAAATCTGAAACATTTTGAGAAACAACTGATATGACCCCACAAGGAGAAAATTTCACACCTGACCTCCTGCAATGGACCAGTCAAAATGCAGGTGCATTAAAAAGATTCTTTTGTGAAGCCAGCCTAAACATATGAAGAAAAATTCTTAAGTCCAAAATCACATGCCAAAAAGTTAAAGTTGCAAAAGAGGCATTGATCATCATGTGGCATATTCCATACCCAGGGAAAAAAAAGGTCACTATGGAGAACATATTTTAAAATAATATATTTTTGATTGCCAAATAATTTGTGAATAGTGACACTATAATGTCATGTTTTCTAATAAATTAAAACACAAAATCCAAAACATAAAAAAACATTACTTTGGGGCCGTGTATAAAAGGTATGTATGAAACATACATGAATTTAATGTTTAATGTTTGAGTTCTAAATCCAACTTAGCTCATTATGCACATATAAATATCCCAAAATCTGGAAAAACCTGAAATCTGAAACACTTCTGTTTCTAAATACTCTAGAACTTTATTCCACTTATGCTGACTTGTTTCCTTGGTGATAACTTCTAGTCCTCTTTTCCTTATAATAATGACCCATGAAGATATGCTTTCCCTAGCTGATATCATGCTGACTGAACATAGCACAGGAAAGTCCAGGCTGACCATAAGAGTCATGTTGCCATCAATGTTATATAGAAGGTAATGCACGTGGGACCATTTCCACTAAAAGTGAATCTTGTGTTTCAACCTCAGCAAGTACTTTATGACATCTATCCATAGGAAATACAACGGAGACATTCCAGAAGTTGTGAAAGGATCTTTCATTTTCCCATTGCTACAAACATCATTGCAAAAACATTCAGAATCAAACAGATAGGAACAAATTCAATCTCCTGGGGAAAAAACATACTGCATTCAAATGCAATGATAAGAAAAATGTCAGTCTCTAAAGTCATAATTTCCTAAGGCTTCTAATACCTGGGTAATCTGATTCTTCTACAGTGTCTTAACTTCTAAATTTTCCTTACTGATGAATGGTGTGTGTGTGCGTGTGTGTGTGTCCCTCACTTATACAGTTTCATCAACTGTTTTCAGTCAATACAGTGCACTTTACCAAGGCTTTGTAGTTGTTGTAGTGTGAGAAAATAAGAACACAGTAAGTTCTGTCCCACTGTGGGGGTCTGAAACAGAGAATACCCAGTGACAGCAGGAGGGGTGACTCAATACAGGTTCACTCCTCCCCTTCCTTCCTAGCCAATGCTACTACCTTGAGTCACATCATATCAGTCTGTCATTTTCAGTCTCTAATTTTTTCCAGCTGTGAACTAGTCAAATCTCTGACACTCTTTTTGTGTCTCTTACAGCACTATCTAGGGATTCATTATTTAAGGAGCCAGTTTACTCGTGTGTGTGTGCACGCACACACACACACACACACACACACACCCAGAGAATAAAGTTCCTCTTGTGCTGTTGGTATGATGTCAGAGGCAGTTTCTCACTCCTTTCTACAAAGCTTTCCTTCTTCTGATGCAGCAATTAGTCGACTATTAATAAAAAGACATTAGGTTATGCTTATTTATTTTTAAAGAATGACATCATTCCCGGCCTTAATGTCTAGCAATGGAGCAATTCACAGGTCTTTTCCATTTATGACGTCATGGCAGCTGATTGAACTTGGCAATTACCTTGCTGTTTTCACAACAGTGTGACCAAGGTGCTGAAAGGGGGTTAGTTGCAAGGGGCTGAATAAACACGTGTGGCTATGTGTCCTCTTACTTTAAGCGAATTTGTATCCAGTGAAAAATACCTGCAGACCCCAGTTCAGAGTAAGGATATCCTCACTTTATTTCTAGACCAAAGGCTATGACTCTCAGTCTGAGAGATTAGAATACATTTACATTAATCTCCGAGTCATCAGAGTTGGTGGCCATCAGAGACTCTCAGAAAACGAAAGTCTGCTAACTTAAAAACTAGCTACAAACCTCCACTGTCCAAGTTGAGCCATTATAGGAACTGCCAGCTGCAACAATCTCATAGATGCATAGAATTTTGAAAAGAAAAAGGACTTTGAGTTTGAACCTTAGACACAGGGGAATTGAACCCTAACGTACTGAGGAAACTTGATTAATTCTGCACAGTTAGCAAGTGGCAGACTGGTCTTATTTCCACTACGTGATAATGCCCCCCTCTTAAACAGGCTACCTCTCTGGACTAATCCAGACTCTCCTTCCACAAGGAGAATTTACAATTTTGCCTGAATTAATCTGGCATTTTGTACCTACTGAAAAAAAAAAGAATAACTGTCTTATTGCTGGACAACATACAATATAAAGATACTTCTCGTGTTGAATAATTCTACACTGTCATTCAAGGTTCAATGGCAGGATCACTGAAGCCACTCTTGGCAGCAAACCTACAGAAAGGAAAGCATGTCACCTCCCCCCTTCCCAAAAGGTTCCACATTTTAAGGACATAGATTAGTCTTCACTGAAGGAATCATTTTTTCCCCCTAGCTTTCATTACAGTTAAGTGCAGAGCAGTGGCTTTATCAATAAAGGTTAGGATTATGTCCATCATTACAAAGGTAATCAGATCTATTGTGCTCACTGATGGAACAGCCAAAGGTCTAACTAATTGAATATAAAGACATGGCCTTTGACCAGAGCCAGTCAAGGGAAACTTCTTTCTTTACACTCACAGCTTCTGCTTAAAATAAAAGACCTTACTATGACAGACAAGGACCAGATCCAGAAACCCATCAGCACATATGGGTCCTCAGAACCAAATCGCAGACGTAAAATGTAGATGGAACTGTTTATCTAAGACTTCAAGCAATTAATGTTCTAGGAGTGCACTCAAAAGATTGTCATCCTTCTCAGTAAACTATGCATTTCAAAGATTTGCAGTTTTGGTTACTTTTATGAGTTTGGGGGATGGAATATCATTATGGAATGTTTGGCAGTACAAAAATATCATTGTTTTCAAATGGGGATAATTATTTAATAGTGACTTTCCCATATGTAGGAGAATAAATATAGCACCTAGCACCTCACATAACTGGACTCTCAAAATAAATTGTATTAGCCCAACCTCCAGGCAGTCAGTTTGCATGAAGACAAGTATCATTAATTGGGCATAACAAATACGTTTATTTAAAATTTTCCATGTTCCATTACACAGGAGGCTTCAGAAACAAAGACCAGAAGGCCCAAAGAAAACGGATGTCTTTATTTGTAAATTCAAGGAAGAATGGGTGGCTAGGTAGAAATATGATTGGACAAAAAGAAATGAGTTAATAGTAGTAGCCTGAAAGACCCAGAAAGGCCCCTGAGTTCAGATTCTTCTTGCCTCTCTGTGTCGCATTCTTTGCCCCAGGTATAGGACAGGACTCCTCTCGAATGAAGGCCTTGGAGGCTGAAGGGAGAAAATGATTTTTGTAGGCTTTATGGATGGTTTTGGGGGAGAGGACTCTAGTTTCCATGACCTGCCCTGGGAAAGAGGAATCCTGACTTCTAGGAGTCACTTTGGAGAAGAAAGAGGGGCAAGACATAGGAGGACTGGAGAGAGTCAGAAAGGACTTGCTCCTGAGATCTTCCAGTTCCCAGCATGCCAGGGTGTTAAACTTTGGAGTACCGTGTTCTGAGCCCAGCACCACAGACTTCACCACAGGATCCTGTTTCTATACCATTTATATGGCCTATGCCACTGTGAAATGGTCTATTGTGGATCCACTAGAAACTTATTACTCAAAGAAAAGCCCAAGGACCTGCAGCAACAATGTCACTGGGAACTTGCTGAGGAAACAGAATCCTGGGCCCCAACCAGGATCTACTGACTCAGAATCTATATTTTAACAAGATCCCTGGGTGATTCACATGCAAGTTAAAGTTTGATAGATCCTGTTTTAGAGAAGTAGTTATCAAATGTGTATACACATTGGAATAACGGAGAGTTTTAGAAAGAATGTCTGATTAAATCAGTAGGAAGATGCAACCTGGTACAACCCTGGCCTTGGGAGTCTAATGTGTAGCCAAGTTTGGAAACCTTTGCTATAGAGCAGTGTCTTTTAAAATGCTCTTATTAGTTCATTTCAGATATACATAATTTGGGGTTTCATTTTGAATATAAAATCCAAGTATGGAATAAAATGTACTCCAATTCACTCCCTAATACTTCTCTTTTCCCTCTCCTCCTCCCTCCCTGTTCCCTTTTCTCTACTTTACTGGTCTTATTTCTATTGATTTATAATTTACTTCTAGGTATTTATAGCTTTTTAAAAATTAGTGCATACATACAGGTGAGATTCACTGTGGTGTGTTGATATAAGTACATAGGAAAGCTTGGTCAGATTCATTCCATCTTTCCTCCTTTATCCTGTTCCCTCTCCCTCCTCCTCAATCCCCACATTCTACTTCACTGATCTCTCTTCTATTTTCATGGAACCCATACTCCACACATATTTTTTCTTTCTTCCTTCTTTTCATTCTCTCTCTCTCTCTCTCTCTCTCTCTCTCTCTCTCTCTCTCTCTCTCTCTCTCTCCTCCCCCTTATTTTGGTCTAGCTTCTTCATAAGAGAGGAAATATTTGAACTTTGACTTTCTGAGTCTGACTTATTTCACTTAGCATGATGTTCTCTAGTTCCATCCATAAACCATCAAATACCATAATTTCATTCTTCATTATGGCTGAGTGAAACTCTATTGTGTATATACACCACATGTTCTTTATCCATTCATCTGTTAACAGGTACCAAGCTGGTTCATAGCTTAGCTATTGTGAATTGTGCTGCTATGAACACTGATGTGGCTATATCCCAATAGTACGCTGATTTTAGATCTTTTGGATATAGAGCAAGGAGAGGTGTATCTTAATTATATGCTGGTTTTATTCCTAGTTTTTTGAAGAACATTCATACTGTTAACTACAGTGGTTGTACTAATTTGCAGTATTTTTCAAGCTTTGCTGATAAAAAGCACCATGAAGTATTTATTAGTTATTCAAATTCTCAGGATTCATCCTGGACTTACAATTTCAGTATCGTCAGGAGCCAGGATTTGAAGGCTGTAAGTTGACTGGTTCCCTGATTCTTTTTTTTTTTTTAGATCATATTTTTAATATTTGTTCTACTTAGTTACACATGGCAGTAGAATGCATTTTGACACATCATACATAAATGGAGTATAACTTCTCATTCTTCTGGTTGTACACGTTATAGAATCACATCAGTTGTGTAATTATATATGTACATAGGGTAATAATGTCCAATTCATTCTGCTATCCTTTCTACCTCCATATACCTTCCCCTCCCTTCACTGCCCTCTACTTAATCCAAAGTACCTCTGTTTTTCCCTAACTCCACCCCCATTGTGAATGAGCATATACATATCAGAGAAAACATTTGGCCTTTGTTTTTTGGCATTGGCTTATTTCACTTAGCATGATATTCTCTAACTCCATCCATTTACCTGCAAATGACATAATTTCTTTCTTCTTTAAGGCTGAGTAATATTCCATTGTGTTTTTATACCACATTTTCTTTATCCATTCATCTGTTGAAGGGCTTTTAGGTTGGTTTTGTAGTTTAGCTATTGTGAATTGAGCTGCTATAAACATTGATATGGCTGCATCACTGTAGGATGCTGATTTTAAATCCTTTGGGTATAAACCAAGGAGTGGGATAGCTGGGTCAAATAGTGGTTTCACTCCAAGTTTTCTGAGAAATCTCCATGCTGCTTTCCATAACGGCTGCATAAATTTGCAATCCCACCAGCAATGTGTGAGGTGTACCTTTTTCCCAACATCCTCCCCAACATTTATTGTTGCTTGACTTCTTGATAATTGCCATTCTGATTTGAGTGAGATGAAATCTTTAGAGTAGTTTTGGTTTGCTTTTCTCTAATTGCCAGAGATGTTGAACATTTTTATATATATTTGATTCTTCTCATCAGAAAACTTTGAAAAATATTGCTTTAGAGTACTTTAAATACAGAGAGCCCAGGAAATAAGGATCTCTCTAAAAAATATGCATTTCTCAGGCCTCTTCCTCCCTGGCATTACTTTGTCATCTTTAGACATATCATCTTCATCCATGAGGAACAATTATGAATTTATCATGCTTGGTTCACCAATGAATTGCTTTATTAGCAACTTCTATATTTTAGGGCAAGATCGTCATTTATTCATTCAACAAATATTCATGAAAGGCTACATTTATTAGACAATTTAATTCCTAAGGATGCAATGTTGAACAAAGGAGGCCTCCTTAATCCCATGACATTTTCATTCTAATCAAGAAATAGTGAAAAAAATAGTAAACAGGGTAACATATAAGTGCTGAAAGAAATAAACCCCACTAAGCAGTAGAAACTGGCCAAAGGTAAAGGTAGTCTGCTTCAGATAGAGGTATTAGAGTTCTTCAGAGAGACTTAACCAACAGGACGTGTATATAAATATATGAGAGGGGATTTATTAGGGGAACTGCCTCAAGCAGTATGGTGGCTAAGTTCCACAGCACGTCTTCTGTAGGCCAAAGAACCTAGGATGCCAGAGTGTGGCTTGGTCCAAACCCAAAGACCTCACAACTGGAGGGCCAATGGTGTAACTCTCAGTTTGAGGCCAAATGCTGAAAACCCATGGGTGGGGTTGGGATACTGGTGTACGTCCTGCAATCCAAAGTTTGAGGAGCCAGGGATTCAGATGTCCAAGGTAGAACAAAGTGTTTACCCCAACTTTCAATAAAGAGGCCAGTCTGCTGTCTGTATAGCAGTTGCTATCTGTCCCCAGTTGAGTTCCCCCGTCCCCAGTCAATCCGATGGAGCCATGTATATTGAGGATGGATCTTTCCTACCTGGTCCACTCAGACCCATGTAGTAATCTCTCACAACACCCTCAAAAACACACCAAAAATAACACTAAGTCTTCCTTAATCCAGTCAAGCTGGCACCTAAAGCAGCTATCATAACACGTTAATGGGGAAGTCTTGTGTGAGGTAAGATTTAATCTGAGATTTACAAAATGAGAATTTCTGGGGAAAAAAAGTCAGAAAACAAGTGTTTCAAAAAGAGGAAATAGCAAGACCAAAAGACCTGAGCTGGAGTGACCTCAGTGTGTTCTGAGAACAGCAGGTCACATGGTGGTTCCGTGGTGAGTAGAAGAAAGGTTCCAAATGAGGTTGCAGAAACAGGCACAGAATCAGGCCTTCCACGGGCTTGTTGAACTTGGCAAAGGGGTTAGGTTTTATTCCAAGAACAGTGGAAAGTCATTAGAAGATTTTAACAGGGAAGTGATATGGTTGGGAGGCCCTTTGGAGAGTGAATTGCGGTTGCAAAAGCAGGAGCCAGAAGACCAGTTGGGCATCTAGTATAAAGCAGATGAAGATGAAACAGATGAAGGTGCTTGGGCTGGAAGAGTAGACATAGAAAAGAAGAAAAGAAAAAACTTTCCACTGCCTAATGTATGACACATTGAAATATATCTCTGAGTTGATTTTTATTTCTTCTGTTTAAAAAAAAAATTAATTTGTTCCAAGAGTGTTTATTTGTTTTTGCACAAGCCTGTTTTGTCTTTGCACAGCTAGCCAGAGGAAGTAAATTCTCACTAACTTGGGTGTGAGACCAAGGGAAGACTGTCCACTCATTCCTAATGACCCTTTCACTCCGGTTTCGGTAAAGATTTTCATTCATAAATCTCTGGAGTATTTTCTTTTCCTGATATTTTTTCCTAACTTTGGTTTCGAGTCACTCTAATGCTCTTTGTCAATAGTGCAATGCTTTCCATGTGAGTGGAAGGAGAATTCATACCGTTTTGAGCAGTTAAGTGCTTTTAAATGATTTAAAGTGCTGGGAAGATATTTAACTCTTTGGCAGGGAGATTTGGAGAACATGTTATTTCCAGCTGTGGGATAGATCCATATTTGGAAGGAGAAATTCTTAGCATCAAGAATATTATAGAATACATCCAGGTGTTTTAAAGAGTTGCAAGAATATCACAGCTAAGAAGAAGAACTTTCCATTGTTTCTTCAAAATGCCCCTCTTCTTCCTCAGTGAAAATGGATCCCCTGAATTGAGCCTCAGAAAGGACTCTTGGAATCATTCCAACCGTCTAGGAGGAAAAAGGGCTTCTGAGAACATTAAAAGCAGGAAACTGGAGCAAGAGAGTTTGGGCACTTGCAAAGGTGTTAAAGATGAACAGGACTTAACTTTGTAAAGAAAGAAGTCTGGGGTGGGTGGTAGAAAATTCCATTCTGGAAGAGCGAGAGGTAGAAAGAATGGGGATTAAGAGGGGAACTCCAGAAGTAATAAACCATCACATTTATGATGTTGGGTTAAGAAGAAGGAGGGGGAAGAAAAGAAACAAGCCTAAGCCTTAATGGCTGAAGTAAAATAGTAGCTCTTGGGACCCGGATGAATAGTCCACTCACAGATATTTACACTTAATACTATTCTGAGATCTTACACTCAATAGGATTCTGGGATGTTGGTGTATAAACCTGCATTTTTAAGGTCAATGGCCAGAAAGACAATTAGACAACATATTCCTTTATGTTGTTTTCAGAGACAGGACATGGGGATGATTGAACCCTGGATCATTTCAGACTGAAGACTGAATTAAATCTGCTGGGCTGTGATCCAATTAATAGCAAGGCAATTCAACATAATTGACCCCAAAACAGTTGACTGGGTGACACATGGATAGGACTTTGACAGCTTAGCAGTGAGATCAGGAAAGGAAATTAATATGTGATTTGAGTCAATTCAGGCACCTGGTAGTTTAATAGACTTAGACACTTTTCATCCTTTGTTATTGGATTGAATCTGGCCCAGTTGGGAGTTATTGAAAAATTGATTGCAGTAAACTGGCGTCTGTGATCTGCCACTTCACAGCACAAAGCTTCTTTCTGGATCACCTAGGGGAAATGATGCAACAAGGGCCCTGGCACACGCACACGCACGTATTTAACTCACACAGAACCACCTTGTGTTTCTTCCTAGGAGGGTGGTGTAAAATGTGATAAATGGTGAAAAATTTTGGAACCAAAAGTAGGATTTACAAATGCCAGAAAGACCTGCGTTGGATATAGTACAAGCAACACACTTTTAATTAAAGAAAAAAAAATTGGTCTTACGTTTGGTTTCTTCCAGACTCAGGTCTTGCTTTTGATTCAACATTTTCATGGCTGCTCTAGGAACTTGAGCTCTTTGCTTAACTCTGTCTTGAAAAATCTGCTTATTGGTTTGGTGTCCAGACTGTGTCCGACTCTGCCTCTTGTTCCCCAATCTAAGCATGTGTGTAGGAGTTGTGCTTATTAAGATATGATCTCTGGGAAGACAGCAGGTTTAAATCTTTCATTCACTTGCTAATGCAGGATACAAGATTTCATGGAAGGATTGGAAGTAAAAGGCAAAAACCATTTTTCAATTAAACAGGCAACATCAGATTGCCTTCTAAGAAGTCTGTATCAATTTTTGCCCCCGCAAACTATATGAGAAACTCCTTTCCTTTCCATAATTTTGTGTAGAGTTTATATAATTGTTTAGCATGTCTCTATATAAACTTGTTGGAGGGGGTGAGTATGGAGTTTTGGGTTTGTTTGCTTTTTGTTGTTACCCAAATGGTATTGCTCACTATATTCCAAGACCGCTTTTCTCCTGTACTAGATAAACAGCAAACTCCCAGCTAGTTCAAGGTCGTATCCTTCCTCTTTCCCTAGCCCAGAATCTTCTCCAGTTCTTCTTAGGTAGCATCTTCTCATCTTTCAAACCTTGGCTCCAGTGAAAATTCTGGTAGAATTTCCCCCTTCAGTTCTTTTAAGGAAAAATCCCAATTCACTCCAAAGTAACATCTGCTAGGGTTGGAATACAGTTTGCCCCCTTTGGAACTCATGTTGAAAGTTGATTGCTATTGTGGCAGTGTTGGCAAGTGGGGTCTTTGAGAGGTAATTATATCATTAAGACGGATTAGTCCCTTTCTCATGGAATATGGCTTGTTCTCATAGGACTGGATTAACTTGTTCTCATAGGACTGGATTAGTTATAATGCCAGTCTGCCCCCTGTGCTTTTTCTGTTTTAAGTATACACACACACTTCCTTTTTTCTACCATATCATGTCGCAGTATGAAAGCCCTCTACAGATACTTCTGCCATGCCCTTGAACTTCTCAGATGCTGGCACTGTGAACTTAATAAACTTCTTTCCTCTATAAATCAACCAGTCTCCAGTAGTTTGTTATAGCAATGGAAAATAAACTAAGAACTCTATATCACATTTCCCTATTATTTTCCTCAAAGAATGTACCAAAAATTCCCTTGATCATTTTCTCTGTATGTTTGTTTTGTGTCTTTCTCTATCAACACCTTTTATTTGGAGACTTGTATGTCTTTTACAGAATTCTTTTCCTAGTCTGACCTAGTGACTAACAGAGAATAATTATGAATTTGTCAAATTGATGGATGAACAGTTCTTTCATCTTATTCTTGGGGGGTATAAGTAGAAAGGAGAGAAGCAGGTGAAGAAGGTGTCATTGATGACTCCTCTGACCTTACAGCTTCATACCTACAAGGTCTCTGGTGATATATACATGATATTCCCCAAGAAATCATTAGGATTTGAGGAAATGGGAGATAGATTCTGTCTTTGTATCCTCCTTTCCTGGTGAAATTCAGGAGAATTCTGCCACATTTTGAGACTATTTCTCATTTTTTTTTCTATTTAGTTCAATGCAACTTCCAAATTATAATTTGGATGACAAATAACCAAGATAATTTCCTTGTGGATTTTTTTTTTTTTTTTTTTTTTTTTTTTTTTTTTTGCCGGGATTGGGGAAGGTAGAGAGGGAAAGGGGTTTATTCATTTGTCCTGTTTGTGAAACTTTCCTGTTTCTAAGAAAAAGCAGGGGAAATGCATGCAATCTGATATGACAGAAGTTTTTCTCATTGATGGTTTGACTTTTTCCTGGTCACATCACGGTAGACCATTTAGGCAGTCCCGAAGAATATAAAGAAGGAAATGTAATCCTTACATTACCTTTTATTGTCAAAATAAACATTTTGTCTTAAGCTGGATTCCTCCAAAAGCAGATGCTGAGAGGACTGGAATGTAAGTTGTTTATTTTGGAAGTAATCCCAGGAATTGCCTGCAGGAGAGTGGGGGAGTAAGAGGAGGAAGGAAAGGAAATCAATTCAGGGTGTGTTAAAGAGCAGGTCACCCTCATGAGCAACTGGGCATAATCCTGCTGGGGAGAGCACATAGTGCCCACCTCTGAGCTGCCCCACGTGACAGACAAGAAGTTAGTGCATTCATGTTCCAGTTCCAGTACGTGATTGGTTGGGGGCTGCTGCTAGGGACATTTACTCTCAGCCCCACTCCCATCCTCTGGGTCCTGCTCCAAGCAGACTGAACAAGTTACCATGGCCACAGAAAGCCCTCAGGCAGAGAGTAGTAAGAACTTACAGTAAGAAGCCAGCATGGCCCAGAGCAGTGTGTGCCACTCAGGCATGGGCAGGGGGTGGACAGCATCTGCTAGGTGATCATTAGAGAAAGTCTGGGACAAACTCAATCCAGTGTCAAGTTCTCCCCTTCCTGCACACAGGCACTGCTCAAAAAATACAGCAGCAGAGACACACTGGCTTAGGATACTCAAATTCAAGATCAGGCACTAACAAAAATCACTCGTCAGATGTTCTTGTACCAGTGGACTTGGTATCATGTATCCTTGTGGTGAAGCAGGGGAATGTGCCTCCAGGTGGTTGGTCCAAGGAGAACAGGAAGTGGGGAACACCTAGATACAACTTGCATCTGGGAGCTTTGCCCAGCTGTCACCTAAAACAGAGCTTGTCTGCAGAACTGTGGGTAAGAAAAATCAATGTCTATCACAATAAGTCACAACTTTTCAGGGTTATTTGTTATGCAGCATTATTTCAACAATATCTGAGTGATACAACATTCAAGAGAACAGATTTAACAGAGCAATGAGACCAATAGTTTAAAAATGTGATTATAATTCTCACAGATAAGGAATGAATATGACAGATTTCCATCTCCTTTTTAAAAAAAGGAATTAATAAATTGGACCAACAACTTAATCTGATATTTAGCACAAAGGAAGAAAAAAAAGATAATTGTGAAAAAAAAAATATGATGGGGTAGATCCAAGAATGGGAGGAGGGAAATATGAAAACCAGGGGTGGAAAAAAAAATTCCAGAATTAAGAATTCAACAAATATTTGAGCAGAACTGAATTAAAAAGTGATGTCATTTAGACATATTGTGGCAAAATTTATTAAAGTGAGAACTTAAAAGAGAGAGAGACATAGTATTGCATTCTATGCAACAATATAGTCTAACATGTTTAATCAGCTCCTCTTTACTTGATATTATTTCCAGTTGATCATTTATAAAGGACGGTCATTATTGTAATTTCCCTTATCTTCTCTATCTTTGAATATTCCTAATATTTTTAATTTTAAATAAAATAATTCAAAAATAAATCTTAGGAGTTTTTAAAATACTCCTTAAACCATACCAGTGCAGTTAATAATCATCTAGTGTTTATTCATTCAGCAAATCGTGCTACTTGAGCCACATCTGACCATGAGCTTGGCATGTATCACTGAACCAGACCCAATTTACTGCCTCATGAATTATATGTATTTGTTCTTTTGTGAGCTATCCATTAATCTATTCAATTAGTCATTTTGTTTCTTTTGATTTTTTAGAAACTATTCATACTTCAGCATAATAATTTTGTGTTATATGCATTACAAAAATGTTTAATATATTGTTTATATTTTAGTTCTTCATAGTTCTTTCCTTACAACTTGGGAAAGTTTTGATTTTATGTAGACACATCTTTTAATACTTCCCTATGTTTTTCTACCCACTTATCCTAGGAATATGGAAAGTCACCTACATTTTTCTTCAAATATGTTTATAATTATTTATATTTTAACTTAAAAAATTACCAAGTAATACTCAAAATAGATTTATCCACTGCCTGGCCATGATGTCAGAATCGTACAGAACACAAATCCCATAGGATACCTTATTTGGTACTGGAAGTGCTTTAACATATTAAGGGCACGGGTTTTACTCGTTTCAAATTCTCCCTCTGTTAAAGCATGGTGATTTTCACAGAACTTCACAAAATCACTGACCAAATGCTTTCCTTGGGAGCATAATTATTACCTTTGAAGTAAAGTTCCAAAATCCTTAGCACAACCCACATCATCCTTCACCACAGGCCTCCCCGCCTCTCCCCAGTATGGCTTGCCTTTCCCTTCCTAGATCTGCACCCCGTCTGACTGCAGATCCATGAAAGTGGAATGTCCACTCCCCTTGATTCCTAGGCAATCATGGTTCTTTCTGCCTGATCTGAGATACTTCTTCACCTTCACTTGGCTAACTCCTATTTTTTCTTCAGTTTAAGCTTCCATGATCCTCCTTGATAGAAAATAGGTAGTTGATTTCTTAAATAGTGACTGAGTCACCACCAAAGGTTAAGGTTTGATGAACATCTTCTCCACATCTTCCAAATAAGGCTGATGAAATACCAGTCCTGAGCACGGCCATATCATCCATCATATTGAAGGACAATGGCCTTGATGCTCGACTCCAAAAACTTGCAAATTGAGCATCCTTACTCTGAAAATCCAAAATCTGAAATGATCCAGGATCCAAAACTTTTAAAATGTTGTTAAGTGGAAAATTCCATAATTGCCCATGTCGGATAACAGGTCTCAGCCAAAACTCAGGTGTAAGAGGTAACTGAGGTTGTCTATATCAGAATATGCAATTAGATCCATGAGTTGGAGGTGAGGAGAGAGTTCCAGAATTTCCTTGAATTGTTTCAAAGCAGTGTGACTATAAAGATCAACTTGTATTCTGTTCGCCTCATTATAATGGTATTAGAAGAAGAGGGAGAAATTCAGGTACAGAAAGCATGTCTTAATAGCCTAAATGATGGTGCTTGGTGACTCTTGGTTCTAAAGGTATAAAATGAGGAAGTCAAAGTTTTCAAACTGCCACATACTTTGACAAGAAAAATCTATTTTTGTCTTCTGATCTACATTCATGACCTAAGTCAAGTAAATACACCCATTTTACTTCATTTTTACTTTCTTTTTTTATTTATTCATTTTATTTACTTACGGCACCAGGATACGCCCTGATATAATCACAAAAGCATAGAACACGAAGGCTCCAATTCAGTTCCCAGCTCTTCCTGCCCCACCCTTTACTCCCCTCCCTCCACTGCAAGGATCTCCAGTTACAGTTTCCTTTTTTTTTTTTTTTTTTTTTTTTTCCAAATTAGTGGCCCACCTGAAGCTGGGACCCATGTGTCACATCCATGCATGAACATACAAAAGTTTGGTCAGATTCATTCCACTGTTCTCCCCTTTTCCTGTCCTTTCTTCCTCCTCCTCAATCCCCCTCATCTACTCTATTGATCATTCCTCTATTTTGATTCCCTCCCTCCCTTCCTTCCTTCCTTCCTTCCTTCCTTCCTTCCTTCCTTCCTTCCTTCCTTCCTTCCTTCCTTCCATTCTTCTTTCCTTCCTTTCAATTTTTCCCCCTACCCTTGTTTTGGATTAGCTTCTACATATCAGAGAGAACATTTGGCCTTTAGTTTTGGGGGATTGGCTTATTTCACTTTGTATAATAGTCTCCAGTTCCATCCATTTTTTGCAAATTCTATAACTTCATCCTTCTTTGTGGCTGAGTAATATTCTGTTGTGTATATACACACCACATTTTTTCTTTATATTTAGCTCTCGGGAATTGTGCTGCTATTGTGAATTGTGCCACATCAACGTGACTGCATCACAGTAGTATGCTGATTTTAATTTTTTTTGCATTTATATCAAGGGGTGGGATAGCTGGGCCATATGGGTGGTTCCATTGCTAGTTTGTTGAGGAATCTCCATCCTGTTCTTCAGGGTGGTTACACTAATTCACAGTCCCAACGAAAATTTGTAAGTTTACCTTTTTCCCCACATCCTCATCAACATTTATTACTATTTGTATTGTTGATAATTTCCATTCTGACTGGAGTGAGATGAAATTTCAATGTAGTTTTGATTTGTTTTTCCCTAATTCCTAGAGATGTTGAACTTTTTTTCATGTATTTTTTGTCCATTTGTATTTCTTCTTTTAAGAAGTATCTGTTTAGTTCTTTTGCCCATTTATTGATTGGGTTATTTGGGTTTTTTGGTATTAAGTTTTTGAGTTCTTTGCATATTCTGCACATTAATGCCCAATCTGAGGAGCAAATGGCAAAGATCTTCTCCCATTCTGTAGGCTCTCTCTTCATGCTTTTGTTTCCTTTTCTGTGTAGAAACGTTTTAATCTGTGCCATTCCAGTTACTATGTTAATTCTTGCACTTCAGGAGTCTTGCAGTTGGTTCCTGTGCCAACATGTTAGAATGTTGGGCCTATATTTTCTTCTTCTTTAACACTTTCATGCAGTCTATTGAGTAGATTGTTATTCAGATGTGCAATAACTTGTACAGAATTTTATTTTCAAGTATGCCTTCAACAGAATACATTGATTTTCTCTATAGTTCCGTGTCTTAATAAATATGCATAAATTAATAAACATAGATAAAAAAGAAATACAGACACACTAAACATATTGTGTAAAAATTACCTTTGGGCTCTGTGCCTAAGGTATATATGAAACATTAATAAATTTCATGTTTAGACTTGGGTACCATTCCCAAGATATCTTTCTCTGCCTGTGCAACTATTTCAGAATCTGAAATCTAAGACTCTTTTAGTCCCAAGCATTTTAGATAAGGGATAGTTAACTTGTACTGAGTAGTAAGCACCTTAAGGGGAAGACCTGGTGTTTTTTCATTACTGTGTCCCCAGCAGTTGACAAACCAAAATGAATGTGGACAAAATAGTAAACCAACAACAACCAGGGGGAAAATGGGAGACAATATCTTTTCCTGGAAAATGAACAGGGCAAGAGAAAACATGCTTATTATTCAAAGTCTTGTACCACTGGTGCCTTGGAAAGCAGGCACTGGCCGTAAGGTCAGGAGGACTTATTTCAACTTGTTACAGCATCCAGTCCTAACCCTATGACCTTGGACTTAGCAAACTTCTCAGCTCTGGTTTCCTCCTCTATGAATTGCCATAAGGCCTAAGCTCCCCATACCTCAAGTTGTATTTCTTGAGCTCTTACTGTGTGTCATGCATTGCAATTATTTTGATAAGTATGTTACCTAGTTCGCCCTGCATGCCCAATGGAGATATTATTACTATACTCACTAACAAGGTAGAGAATCTAAGGACACTGGGCCCACACGAGGAAATTGGAGAAGGTCACTTAGAGTAGCAAGAGCACTGAGAAGCTATTTAGTAGAGTCTGAAGCTTGGAGAAGTTACATCAGTGAACCAAGCTCACAAGCTCAGAAATGGCAGAGCCGTGATCCTAACTTCGATGGCCTGGTTACATGCACAAGGACCTCATCAGTGGTTTCTCACTCCAGACAGAACCAGAGAGCAGCAAGTGGGCAGGCTTGCTGTCAGGCCCACAGCAGATGCTAGTGACGAGGAGCCCACTTGCTATAGGACAGAGAAGGCAGCGGCAGCATCTGCATGTAGGTTTGCCTTCAGGGAGGAATGAATGCCTGCGATTTCAGATCTGATCCAAGTTCAATGTCTCTGGCCTGAGGTTGTTTTTGATTCAAGGCCACCGTGTCCTGGTTTCTATCAACACTGAAATAAACACCACTCTGCAATCTGCACCTTTTATTAATGGTGTGACTCACTTAATGAGGGCTTTGCTGACTCACATCAATCTTCTCTTTAGAAGAGGCCCGTCAAGGAATCGTAGACAGCTGCCAGGCTGGATCTACTCTGCATCAGCATTTGGCGAGTCCAGCAACCCTACAAGCACCTTCTCCTTCCAGAAGAAGGAAAGGGAGAAACCCTAAGACTCAAGATCAGCACAAAAACATGCTTACAAGTTTAAAGCCTATTTTATTGGGCTTCTCTGGATTTTGTTGTTATTTTTAAGTTCCAGGCAGTCAAACAGTCATGGATAGATTACCCTTAAAACCTGATCATAAAATATTCTCCAAGTGGGGAGAGGCACTAATCAAAACTGACAGGAAAGGTCTGCCTAGAGAAAGAATTCAATGAGACACAGAGGATTTTTCATTGGAAAGTTTCTCTAATTTTGCATCCCCAGGCTGACTCACAGAGGAAAAGAACATTTGCCCTTGATGACAATATGTGATTTAGTGTATTCTCATCACAGAATGGCCGCAGCTTGAAGATGGCAGTATGGTCTCCCCAGAGCTTGGAGCAGAACCTGTAGTTCTGTCTACATACAATTTCATGCTGACTGTATTTTCCTGGGAAATTGATTTTTGTTTGTGAACAAAAGTCCTTGCCCAATCCACTCATTTTAGGTCTGGTTATTGTCTCTGTTCACACAGTTCTTCAAAATCATTTTGGGCCAAACCTAAGTTTGGCTGTGGATTCCTTTCACAATAAACCACACTGCTTAGTCTACACATAAGGTTGCTGGTTGCTCCCATCCCTCCTTATGGGTAACATGATCAGGTGGGAAACTTGCAGCTAAAAATGCCACTTTGGGGATTGGCATCCTCTTTCTCCTCCACTGCAGTCATGACGGGACTGGAGGAGGAAAGCTAAAAACAGGAAAGGCATTTTTATAAGCATCACAGTAAAGGGGAAGGTGTTATTTAAATGTGAGACTACAAACTGTATACACAGTGGTCTTTCCCCACCCCTCCATGATTTTGCTTTCCAAGGTTTCTATTACCCATAGTCAACCACATTTCGAAGATATCAAAAGGGAAAATTCCAGAAATACACAATTAATGAAGTTTTAAAATCATGTGTCCCTCTGGGTAGGGTGATGAAATCCTAAGTCATTCTGTTCCATCCTACCTGGGATGGGAATCACCCCTGCATTCAGTATAGCCTTGCTGTTTGTGTAGACATACACACTCACATCCATGTGGTATTTCTAGAGGGGACTCTGAAAGCAGAAATTTCCCCCTGGAACAATGAGAAGTTGCACCTGGGAAGGAGTCATGTGGAATTCAGAGCTGGACTTGCTGGAATACCTGGCCTTGAAGTGAAGAGTCAGCCAAGTCAAAGGAGGAAGGTAGACGATTCTTCCCAAATCCTGATTCCTTACTGCATCAGGCAATGGCCACCCCGTCATGCACAGCATTTGACCAGATACAGAGAATAAGAAGCGTGGAGAGGAATGTACTTGGCCAAGGTGGCCAACATCTGAAGCATCACCCGCCCCTATCTGACTCTCTGGCTTCTGAACTGGTAACTAACTGTGTTAGTCAACTTTCTATTGCTATAACCTGAGACAGTCAGCTTAGGAAGATAAGAGGTCTATTTACTAATGACTTTAGAGGCTTCAGCCGGGAATCACTAGGCCCGCTGCTTTGAATCTGTGTGTGTTGGGATGGGGGGTTGGCAAATCATAGTAGGAGCAAAGACATTTTACTCACAGTCAGGAAGCAAAAGAGAGAAAGGAAGCAAAGGGGCTGGGATCCCACAATCCCCTTCATGGGCACACGCCCAACGACCTGAAGACTCCCACCAGGCCCCCCCTCTTAAAGTCACCACCTCCCAGTAGCACCTCACTGGAGACTAAGCCTTTACACATGAACCTTGGGGAAACCTTGACGATTCAACATACAGCACCAATCACCATGTTATGATCGAAGGGGATAAATATTAGACCTGGACATTATTGAAATATTCAAACAAAACAAAAATAAGAGAAAGAGAATATTGCATTCTTTTGTGTGTGTGTGTGATTCATTGTACACAGATGGAGTACAACTATCGTTTCTCTGGTTGTACACATGGTAGTCATACCATTTGCATATTCATACATGTATATAGGGTAATGATGTTTGTCTCATTATATTACCTTTCCTTCTCCTCCCCCTCCCCACTCCTCATTTCTGTCTACACAATCCATCCTCTTCCATTCTTCCTTATCTTCCTCTGCCCCCGTTATGTATCATCAACCACTTATCAGAGAAATCATTTGACCTTTGTTTTTTGGGATTGGCTTTTTTCACTTAGCATGATATGCCCCAATTCCATCCATTTACCTGCAAATGTCGTAATTTTATTCTTCTTTATGGATGAATAATATTCCATTGTGTATATATACCACAGTTTCTTTATCCATTCATCTATTGAAGGGAATCTAGGTTAGTTCCACAATCTAGCTATTGTGAATTGAGCTGCTATAAACATTGATGTAGCTGTGTCACTGTGGTATGCTAATTTTAAGTCCTTTGGGTGTAGGCGAAGGGGTGGGATAGCTGGGTCAAATGGTGGGTCCATTCCAAGTTTTCTGAGGAATCTCCATACTGCTTTCCAGAGAGGCCACACCAATTTGCAACCCCTCCAGTATGAGTGTACCTTTCCCCCCACACCCTCACCAACACCTACAAGTCTCTTCACCTAATAGAAGAAAAAGTAGGTCCAAATCTTCATCATATCAGACTTCCTTAACATGACTCCCAAAGCACAAGAAATAAAAACAGTAATCAGTAATTGGGATAAATTCAAAATAGAAAGCTTTTCCCCAGCAACAGAAACAATCAATAATGTGAAGAGAGAGCCTACAGAGTTGGAGAAAATCTTTGCCACACACACTTCAGATATAGCACGAATCTCCAGAATCTATAAAGAACTCAAAAAACTTTGCACCAAGAATACAAATAACCCAATCAATAAATGGAATAAGGAAATGAAGGTTGCATTCTTGAGGTAGAGGAAGAATTAAGGGAAATGATGAAGATCAGAAGGTTGGCGTGTGTTGACTTGCCCTTCTGAGCAGTGTTCCATAAGAAAGAAGGGACTTTCACCTAACAGCTGGCCAGGCTGCAAGACAGATGGAGAGGAGCACAGCTTTTGTAGGATAAATATTTCTACCAGAAGTATTTAATCTGAGTTGATTGAGTTTGGTAATAGGGAGCCTTCCAGGGCTGAAAAGGACAAGCCAATTTTTCCTGAACTCTAACCTGAAGCAGTCTTAAGTAGTAACTGAAAGCCTTGGAGTCAGCAAGAGAGAAAACTCCAGCCCGAAGTCCATGTTCAAACATCTTCCATTCAGGGTTCCTTACCAGATGACATTCCGGCATGGTGGGAAATGTCAAATTTCAGGATCATGACAAAAACCTGTTGTTTAAAATAACTTTAAAGTTGGGAGGAAAGTTGGGCAAAGCACAGAGGTCAGTAAATAAAAGACTCATTTGAATAATTCAATGGAAACAAGATATTTGGCAGTAGTTACTTGTACATAGAGCTGATGGGAACCAAATACATAGGAAACCTACTAAATATTGAGGGAACTATTAAGGAATCACAAACTTAGACTCAAAAGCCAGTATTCACACAACCCCTAAGTAAGCCCCTCAAACCTAGACCAGCAGGAAGAGAGCTGATCAGTTGCAATATCCCCAAAAGAGCAATCTCATATTTGACCACAAAGGACAAAGAGCAAGGGGTAGAGGCTAAGGATGCAACATGGGACCACAAAACAACCCACCCCTATGCCTGGTAGTGGGGTCTCTGCTGTTCCTGATCTGGATTGGTTTGTTGTTACAGATCCAATTTTGGGAAGGGACAGCATTAGAAACACACAGTAACCACTGATCAGTAACTATTGTGTGCTTGAAATTCTTTTTTTCTCCAAAAGTAAGCTTCTGTTTATTATTATTATTATCATTATACAGATAAAGTTGTATTTTTCATATACGAATGCAATGTTTTTAAGTATATGTCTGGCTGTTGTGTTTCCCTTTCACTGTTATAAATTTGATATAAGAAGAACAGAAAATGTGTGCTTTAGATTATAAATCAGTGGCCCATGAAGAGCCATCCCAGGCCTGATGGAGAAGGTTATATATGATACCTAGAAATCAAGGACTGTGGGTAGGACTTAGTACTGTCTCCCTATGGGAAAAGAGTATGTCATGTCATGTAGCAAGATAATAGAATAAGGATATTCAGATGTCCACAAGGGCAGACTGGCAGAGATAGCTAGTTGACGCCAGTATCTTTTCTATCTCAGAAACAAACATTTTGCTGAGCATAGGGCTATTTAGAATGACGACCCCATTTTACAGTGCCCCTCACATTGACAATGTAATTGTATTCTGGCCAATGAGATATAAACCAATGTAGTATATGCAACTTCCTGGGAGTTGCCTTAAAGGAAGGAGTCAGACTCTTGGAGTTCCTTCCTTCATGCTAGATGAAATTCAGATGCAATGGATGGTGCTGGGACAGCCATTTTGTTTCTTGGGAATGGAAGCAATAAAAGTGATCTGGGATCCTAATGACTAATGACCCTAAACTTTTATAGCAGCTCCCAATTGCTTATGTCTAGACATGAAAGAAAGAAGTAAACTGCAATTTGTGGAAGGTACTGTTTTTTTTCCTGGTCCTTACAAATGTAATATAACTACAATATATGTACATAACCTAAAATTACTCCAAGAGATAGTCTAATCAACAAGCATATGAATCAAAGTAAACAGCCCATAAAAAGGAAACCATAATATGAAAGAACTGATGGTAAGCATTAAAACTAGTTTGGATATGAGGTGTGCTTCAAAAGCTCCTGTGTTAATGCAGGAATATTCAGAGGTGCCATGATTGGATTGTGAGAACCGTAACTTGATCAGTCCATACTAGTTTAAATGTATCAACTGGGTGGTAACTTTAGGTAAGTGAGGCAAGTTTGGAAGAGGTAGGTCACTGGGGGTATTCATCTTTCCATTGGCCCCTTTCACTCTCTCTTTCTCTACTTCCCAGAAACTATAAATACCAGTGCTCTTCCACCAGACCCTTCCACCATAATGTTCTGCCTTATCTTAGGCCCAGAGAAATGCAGTTAACTGACCATGAGCTAAATCTCTGAAACTGTGAGTCTAAAATAAGTTTTTCTTCCTCTAAGTTGGTCTTATCAGGTATTTTGGTCATAGTGATGTAAAGATGAATGACAAAATGTTAAAATAGAAAATAAAGTATAAAATTTTCCAAAAATAATACAGTAATTTAATTATTGAATGAAGTTCCATGTGATAGTAATTTGAAAAAAAATTAACATTACTTGAGATTCTTTTTATCACTATAATGTTAGTACTAGCTTATCAGTGTGAGGCACTGCACTATTTTGTTTTGTTTTGGGTTTTTGTGTATATGTGTATGCTGAAAATCAAACCTAGGACCTCACATATGCTAGGCAAGTGCTCTATCATTGAGCCTCATACCCCAGCCCCAGATAGTGCTCTATTCTAAATGCTACCTATGAATTATCTCACTGAATTTCCAGAATGACATTCTGATACTATGACTGTACCCATTTTAGAAATGGGATAATTTAGGCATAGAGAATTTTTTTTTATCACATTCATACTTCACCTGTCAACCAAAACCTTTCAGATAGCAGTGCAAATTATGAAATCAAACAAGAGGGCTAATTTCATCATTTTACATAGAGAGCACTCAGGAATGCTATGCTCCTATTATTTGCCATTTAAGTAATTAATGACAATGAAACAAAAGATAACATCCCTTCTAAATTACTAAAGAAAAAGATATTTAGGAAAAAGAATAACAGCCAAAGGACAAGAAAAAAATTAAAAGTAAAGGGAAAATAAGAGAGCTTTTAAAATAGAGTAGAAATAAGCATAACACTCATTATATTAAATGCAAATGCTTAAACTCTTCTATCAAAAAGTCCTCTGAGCTGAAGCAAAACATAAAATACAAAAATTAAATCAACTGACCACAAAATAAGAATCAGAAATTATTCCAAATATTTGTGCAAAAGTGACAGAAAAGACATTATAAATCAATAGATTGATGATATAATTCACCAGACATTAACTTATCACTACAGCAAGTATTACTCTGCACCAAAAAGAAGTCCAAAACAATTATAGGTGAAAATATTTTAAAAGCAACTTAAAAGTCAGAAAAATACCATCATATAATTTAGAACAAGGATTGTAGTAAAGGTAGAGCATAAAGAATAAGATACATGATACAATGAGACCATTTATAAAGCATGTCACAAAACACCACATGCAAATCAAGAGAAAAGAAACTGAAAAAATAATTACAGTACTTACAGTTGAAGAAACTACTGAATATATTATCTATAAAGAGCTCTAAAAATATCAATAAAGAATTGGCTATTTTCTAAAATTTAAAAAAAAGATAAGGGCATTTTCCTAAAATTTACAAAAGAAGAAAATCATATAACCAATAGCTATATTTTAAATTATGGTACTACACTAAATCTGGCAGAAATTTTGATTCATAATCATTAAAAAAAAAAAGAAAACATTTTCCAGTGTTGACAAGGACATGGGAAAACATATATCTAGGTAGTGTATCTAGGGACATAAATTGGTTCAAAGTGAGAAAGTATTTTGACATTATGTAAAATATATATCAAAACTTTAGGAATGTTTACCCATTTATGTAACTAATAATTTATATTTTATAGGTGTAATTCAGTTAATAATTCAGTTAAGGATTTAGCTTTAGGAATGTTCAGAGTATTCATTAATACAGAAAAAAATCTAGGAAAAATTTTTTAAAAGGAATAATAAGTAGTTATTAATAACTATTGTAACATTGGAAAATATTTCAAAATAATTAGAAAAATGTGTATCATTATTATACATATTACATATAGCGTATGCTTAACCACTGAATGCCTTTAACCACTTTTCATAGTCTGACCACACCTCTGTGCTACAATTTGAATCTTGAATGTCCCCCAAGGCCCATATATGGAAGGCTTGTTCTATTGGGAGTTGATAGGACCTTTAAGAAGAGGGGTAGTAGAGGAAGTTAGGTCACTGGGGATGTGCCCTTCAAGGGGCTATTGGGACCCTGGCCCCCATACTTTCTCTTTGCTTCCCAGCCACTATAAGGGGAGCAGATTTCTCCATCACACACTCCCAGACACGTTGTGCTGTCTTGCCATGGGCCAAAAGCAACAGGACCAACTGATCACAGACTGGAAACTCTGAAAAGTGATCCAAAATAAACCATTCCTTCTTAAAAATTGATTATCTCCAGTATTTATTGTAGTAATAGAAGCTAACCCATTTTATAAAAGGAAATACACGCACATACACACACACACACACACACACACACACACACACAAATTCACTACTTTGTGAGTGATGATTTATCTCAGTGTGGTAGTAGTATGAACAAAATATTGAAATTTATTTTCCTTTGTGCTTTCTGTTCATTTCAATTTTTCTATATGTGCTATAATTATAATCGGAATATTTATTGCTTTAAGGTATTAAATTAATAAGGATTTAAAATGTTCTTTAAGATTACACTCTTAAAATAAAAATGGAGATCTAAAAATGAATTAATTGTTTTAATCACCTGAAACTGATCCCTCTGTGACATTTCCTATTGTGGGGCTGATAAGTCAGAAGGATGGGAATTGTACTAATGCCCACCTTTGCCAGTTCACCTCCAAATCCCCTAAGACGCATGCACCTCCTGTCCATTTTACCTCCTCTCAAATCTGACATCTTCCTCTCCATCTTTTTAGGATATGGTAAAGTTATTTGTGACGCTGTCTCCTCCTATAATCCTTTAGATAATTCCTTCTCCCCTTCACTCTGAAGTTGCACCTGCTGGCTCACCTCTTACATCTGCATCCCACTTCCAGTTTTGTCTTAGTCATCAGTCAACTCACTAAAAAATATTAGAGGTAAAATAAACATAAGAGCTCAAAATTATTAAAAGTAAAAAATAAGGATTGTCTTGCCCACGTCTAAATTTTACCAAAAGAAGAAACCGAAGATCAGAGGTGTGCAGTGGCTGCCCTTTGTCAGAGCAAGGTCATAGCTAAACATGGCCTACAGCCTGGTCTCCCATAGTCCATGCCACCAAAACTTCTTGGTGGATGCCAGGCAATCTCTTTTGCCCTCCTGCAGCTCTAACAACAAAGAGGTTTATAGCATGAAAATGCTGGTAGGATGTGGGGTACAAACTCTGGCTTGTAGCTGAACTTGCTAAGTGGCTGCTGCTGAGCTATAAAGCAACTTGGTCTTGGCTGCCCTCTTCTTTCGACTCAAATCTGTAAAGGCAAGTAATAAAGTATAACAGAAGCTTCCTTTGATTTAAGGCTGCTGGGGGAGAGCCTTGAGTTAGAAACAGAGATCTGAGTTGTTTACTTAAATAAGTGAATGGAACTTTAACAGAACAGCTAATAAACAAATCCTCCACGAGGTCAAGCCAGGCTCCCTGGGACCTGAGGTGTTGGGTCTGAAATCCAGCCAAAGAGACCAACGCATCAATTTGGCCCCACAGAATTCTCCAGTGGTCTCCAGGGCCCCCACAAGGCCTGAGGTTTGAAATTCCTTCTGACAAGCCAGGCCTGGGGGGAGCTTTCTTTTATCCACTCTGGATGGAGAGGCAGCTGAGGGACACTGCCAGTTGTGGAAGTCAGTGCTCCATGGCACTGAGATACACCCAAGCTGCTATCCTTAGACCTCAGAGCTATTCTCCGTCGCTGCCATGTCCTCCTTGAAAGCCAACAGAGGAATAATAAGACCTCAGATGCAGTCCAACTGACATTCAAATTTTAATTTTTTTAATCTTTCAGAATTGATATATATTTACATTCACAGTTTATGTTCAATGGGCAAGTTGACCTTGGAATGACTCCTGGTCCCCTCAGGGAGTTTTCTTCTGGAACACTCTATCCCTGCTGACCCTTCTGTATGGACTTATCTTTCTTTCTCCCCCATCACCCATATTTCAATATCCTGTTCAGAAACTTCATCCTTCACCTAAAAATTGGTGTGATTTGAGTTGTCCCTCAAAAGTTCATGTGCTGGGAACTTAATGACAAAATTAAAAGGTTAATGGTATTTGAAGGTAGAAACTTTGGGAGGCAATTAGGATTAGAGGAGGTCATGAGAGTGGGGACCCTGTAATGGCATTAGTTACTATATAAGAAGAAATGAGGAAAGGCCCAAGCTGACCTGTTTGTGTTCTATATGCATCTGATGCCCTCTACCATACAATAAGAAAGTCCTCTCTAGTGACGGGTGCCATGTTTTGGCACTTCCCAGCCTTCAGAACTATGAACTGAATGAATCTTTACTCTTAAAATTATCCAGTCTCAGGTATTTAGTTATAGCAACAGAAAACAGACTTAGACAACAACTGAGACCAAAGTGAAACTTGTGTCTTCTGCTTCCTTAAAAGATTTGTTTGCATCTGTAAACCTACCCAGCCACTGTAATATACTTTCTAATATCATGTAGCTATGAACACAATTTACATTTCTCTGGACACTTTTCTTTTCACGATTATCCAGTAAAGAGATTTAAAACAAAGAGAACTTTAACAAAGCAGTGGAGAGCTGGTCTCACCCAAGAACTGACAGCCAAGGGAGACCTAGATCTGTTACCACTTCCTGGAGACAGTATTGTGTGTTCACAGTCCCCCCAAAAGAGTAGGATGCTGTCTGTCCTTGGTTTCAGCAAGGTAAGTGCACTTCAGGGCTTTCTTCCACTTCTTGTGCCTTTCAAAGCAAGGTAGGGAGCTCTAGCTGACGTAACAATTGCTTATGACTCTCCATTGCAGTATATTTACTATAGCAGTTTTACTAATGGGCTGTTTACAGTCATTTCCCTTTCACAGCTGGCCCCAGAGTGAAATGAAAACAAAAAGTGATACCCAGGGGTTTATCAATTTTTCTTCCTTATAAACTGCTAGTGCCTCTCAGCAGGAGATGTTCACAATCCCAAATTTATAACTGCATCCAGCAGGATTTGTCTGCCTAGATTGACTCAGTACATGGAAAAACCCCAGATCCCTCCAGCTGAGTCTGGCACCCCTTGCTGAGGCTGGCAAAGTCATTGTTAGGTCTGTGAAATCACTGGGGGGCTTCAGCTCATGGGGCACTGGAGTCAGGCAGGGAGAAATGAGGACACAGTCTTCAACTAGCTTTATGGAAATTCTAAACAAGCAGAGGGGTTGTGTTCCCTGCCTATATTTCCTCAAGTTTCTTTTTAATTTTTTTGAGGAAAGAAAACCCCTCTCTTATAACATCTAGTATACAGGAAGAAGGGGTCAGCCTGCCAGCGGAACTTAAAATTCAAAGCCCAAGCAAAACAGTGAAGGGGCAGAGTCCCAGACCAACTGGGGAGGAAAATGGTGGACAGAAAACAAAGGTAAGAAATCAAAAGGGAAGAAGATCATACTTAGCCAAGCACCACCAGAGTAGCATGTGAGAGAAACTACCCAGCTAAGCCATTACCCCTAGGTTTTGGTGAGTGGCAGGAGGCAGTTTGTATAAAGGATGATTTCATCATTTATATGTGCACTTTGTAAAGCAATCAAGCCCATAATTGTGATTGACTTTAATGATACTTGCTTTTTTTATTCAGGTTTATGCAAAAAGGAGTACCCATGAAAATCTGGGAAGGTAATAAAAAAATCTCTACTTTCATGCAACCTTCAGTCTAGTGGAAGATATAATATAATATAAAGCTGCTCTCTGCCCTTTACACTGCAGTCATTTCCCTGCCTCCCAACTTACAACCTAGTTTGTCAGTCTGTGAACATCCTAGCTAGCTATTGGTTCATCAGTCAGCTTGCAAGTATCCTTCTCCGTTATTGGTCCCCTCTTAGCCCATGGAATTCGACTGCTTAATAATAGCTACCCTGCCATTTTCTCTCTGTCTCTCCTCATTGCTTTCATGCTCTCTCTCTCTCTTCCGCACTTTCATGCTCTCTCCTCCTGGCTTTCACTCTCTCTCTTGCCTGTGCTCTCTCTGTCTCTCTTTTCCTCTCATTTTCTCTCTTACCCTGCAGGGAGACACTCTGCCTGTTTGCTTAATAAACTCTCTTATGTGAATTCCCACGTCTGGAGTGGTTTCTGGGTTCTTACAGTAGACATGGTGAAAGTAACTTAAGATGAAAATTTGGAGTTGGCATGGTACAGACCATTCAATGACCTGTAGTTCCCACTGGGAATAATGACTGCTAAAGGTGGTAGGAAGCTATCAAAAGGTTTTAAAGGATGGTGTATTAGTTAGGGCTTTTCAGAGAAGACTGATAGTACACATAATTATCAGAGGGAGTTTATTACATTGGCTAATGTGGTGAGAGGTTTAATAGTCCCACAATGGCCATTTGCAAGCTAAAGAGCTGGGGAAACCTGTAGCTGCTCAGTCCAAGAAGCTGGAAGAGATAGGCCAATAATGCAGGATCAGTCTAAAGCCGAAGGTCTGAAAACCCCTTGGAGAAACATTGGTGCAAGTTCATGTTCAAGAGCTAAAAAACTCTGGAGTCTGATGTTCACAGACAACAACAGCAAAATACATACCTGCTCCAGAAGAGTGGAGAACAGGTATACATAAGCTTCTTCTGCTTCTTTGTTTCCTCTGGGTCCCTGGCCTACTGAATAGGGTCACCCATCTTCAGGGTGGTCTTCCCCACTCTGTTCACTGACTCACATGCCCACTTCTCTGGAAATAAGGTCACAGACACATCCAGAAGTATGCTTTACCAATTTTCTAGGCATCTGTCAATCCAGTCAAGTCAACAACTGAAATGAACCATCATGGATGGCAAGACATGATCAAATATGCATATTATGAAGATTATTCCATCTGATCTATGGTAAATGGATCACAAAGACAAAAGGCCAGTAGGAGATTGTTATGATAATTTAGGTAAGGAAATGGTGATTTATTTTAGAAGGTTAGCTTGGGCTAGGCTGATGGCAGTAGAGAGGGTGGAAATTCAAGTTATATTCTGGAAATAAGAGTCAACACAGGTTGCCAATGAATGGTATATGAGCGGACTCCTGGCATGAGCAGCCAGGCAGATGAGATGTTACTTTTTCCAATCAGTACCTAATTTCCTGCTTCTCCAAACTCAGATGCATTTATGAACTTGTGTCTCTTCAGTTTCACCATCAGATAGTGAAACACCTCTCTATCACTCACCTGTAACCTAGGCCTCACCACTTACCAGTTGGGTGTCCTGGGCAAGATATTTAGTTCCCATGAGCTTCAATGTCCTCCTCTGTAATATGTGAGAATGTAAAGGAGATTCTTTTTATGGAGCTTCTGGACTGCTCAATAAATGCAAGCTTGTTTCCTCCCTGCCTCCCCTTCTCAGCCCTTCCCTCTTAGATCTTGAATTAGGTACTTTCCATTTCCAAATATAACCTTATGGTTGTTTCCTATCTCATTCCCCATCCTATAGAAACTTGCTTATTCCCCTTCTTTGAATAAATGCTCTCATTTCCTTCATACATCTAGCTAATTTCATTTTCTGCATTTGTCCCCTGCAATTCTCAATACACATTTCTGACCTTCTGTTTGTTTATGATCTGCATTGACAGTGACCTCTTTGTACCCTGGCAGGAGACACAGAAAAGTGGTTGAACTTGGGAACAAGAGGTGGTGTACTTGGCTAATAAACAAACATACAATCATTGTAGGTCAAGGCCAGGGCAGACAGGGATGTTGCTGGTGCTGAAGCCAATTCAGAAGCTAAAATCCAGAATCAGGAAAGCTGTTAGGTGAGTGGAGGCAGACACAACCTGCCAGAGATAAGGGGCCTTGAAAGGAAGCAAAGCCTGCCATAGACAGGAAACCTCTCATCCCCTCCTCTGTCACTGTTGTGGCTGGGCATGGTGATAGCCTTCCTCCATGGCCTTGCTAACTGCATTCCTGGGGTCCTGGGCTGCAGTCTGCAGCCACTGCCACCATCAAAGAAGAACAGACAGCAGGTTTTATGCAGTCTGGCTTCCCATAGAGATATGCAACCTGCATTTGCATGGCTCTAAGAGCTTAATGTCCCTTCTGCTTCCCAACATTTAAAAACATGTTTAAGTTAAGTAAGAAGTTTAAACCATTTCATCTCTGAGAGTCCTTCCAGTTTTCCAGTTTGGGGGTTATTTCATTTGAATTATGTTTATTGAATAGGTAAGAAGTACATGCCAGCTGGTGTGCAGTTGTCCACACCTGCAATCCCAGGGACTTGGGAATTGGAGGACTGCAAATTGGAGGCCATCCTTGGCAACTTAGAGAAATCAAGTCTCAAAATAAAAAATTTCAGGGGCTGGGAATGTAGATCAGTACTTAAATGTCCCTGGGTTCATAATCCAGTCCAGGAAGAGAGAGAAAGAGAGAGAGAGAGAGAGAGAGAGAGAGAGAGAGAGAGAGAGAGAGAGAGGGAGAGAGAGAGAGAGAAGGAGAGAGGGAAAGAAAGGAAAGGAAAGAAAAAAGAAAGAAATGTAAAAGAAACTATGTGGTAAGATAAACTGAAACACCATAAAGGACCAAAGACCTTCATTTCCCCTCTTCGAGGAAATCACTGTGAAAAGTTGTCTGTGTGTGTGTGTGTGTGTGTGTGTGTGTCTGAATATTTGTATCCCTCCAAAATTCATGTGTTGAAATTGTCACCCTGAGCTGATGGAATCAGAAGGTGGGGACTTTCAGGAGGTGATGAAGTCAAGAGGACAGAGTTCTCATGCATGGGAGTAGTGCCTTATGAAACAGGACCCAGAGAGATCCTCCGTCCGTCCCACCATGTGAGGTTATAGTGACATGGTGCCCATCTAGGGGGCATGGGCTGTTATCAGACACTAAAGCTGCTGGCAACTTGATCTTGACTTACTGACTTCCAGAACTGCAGAAATAAATTTCTGTTGTTTAGAGGCTACCCAGTTGATGAGATTTGTTATAGCAGCCCAAGCAGACCAAGGCACCCAGCCTCACCCCTGCCCACTTTATTGATTTCATAGAATTAATCTCTTTCTATATGGTATCTTCATTGCACTTAGATTTATTTCACTGTGTTGATAATGTTTTTCTGCTTATGTCTATCTCACATCTGATATTTAAAAAATAATGAACAAAATAATAAACAGAAAGTTAAAGGTGGAAATGTTAAGGGCAGCATCAGGAATTGATGATAAACCATCAATAAAAAGTTCTCACTTGTACATAAAGCTAAAGTCCATTTTTGGTAAAGATTAATGGACTAAATGAAACTTTGGCAGGTTTAACTAAAAGAAGAAAAAAGACAGAAGTAAGCAATATTGAGAGCAAAACAAGTGATACAATGATAGCTATAAGGGGGTTTATGAAACATGAAAATATCTGGTACCACTTTATGCCAAAAAATTTAAAATTCTAGATGAAATAAATGTTTGTCTAGGAAAATAGAAAAGTACTCAAGAAGAGGTATAAAGCTTGAATATCTAATAACCGGATAAGAAACTATAAAGATAATCAAAGACTTACCACTAAATTCTCTTGGCCCATGAGTTCTATAGATAAATCCTAGCTAGACTTCAAGAAACAGATAATTTTATGTCATTTAACATATTCTGTAGCATAGCAAAAGACAGAAAATGTGTTGACACAATTTTCAAGGAAAGTGCAATAAAAAGGAGGCTAGTTTCACATACGTGGGTATAAACTTCTTAAATAATAAATTAGCACATCAAATCCAACCATTTAATAACAGAATGGCAAAACCTGTGGCTTACTCTCACCATGGTGCAATCTGCTACTACAATTCACCATGTGGGTTGATTATATGATCAGCTCAAAAGATGCCAAAGAGACATCTGATAAATTTCAGCACCCTTTCTCATTAAAAATTCTTCACTAATAGTATTTTATTAGAATAAAATATTCTTACCTTCCGAAAGGATATTTATTGACCAAACCCTGCAGGAAATATCCCATTAAAGGTGAAATATTAGAGGCAGTGTTAACTACTAGAACAAGGTAGAAATGTTAGAAATGCAATAAAGAAAAAAAAAGGAAGTGAGAGAGGAATTTTAACTATTGCAAAGGAAGGTACCAAATGACTAATTTTTACAATTATCTATCAAGAAAATCTAAAAAAAAAAAAAGAAAATTTGTCCTAACGCCACACAATGACCAATTAGAAAAACATACCCAAACCATTTATTTTCTTAGAAAAAGAAAAGAAAAATTATATTTTCATATAATAGTGATGAGGCAAATATTTACATATTCTTTCTATGTAAAAGGTATAGCTCTCAGAGTTTTATGCAAGTTAGCTCATTTTATCTTCACTACAACCCAGAAGTTATGCATGATTACTGTCACACTTCCAGAGGGGAGAAACTAAGCCTTAGAGAGGCAAAGAAAGCATTTTGCTAACATCGTAGAACAATTACATAGCAGCACCGTGCTATAAACCTAGGGAGTCTGGTTGCAGGCTCCATGCTCTGGAAATTAAATTCAGAGTGAAGATCTTCATTATGATATTTTCCGAACTATACAATGAGAGATTCTGTTAAATTAGCAAAAGAAAAAAATTAGAATATGATAAAATGGAGCAATGTTGGTCATTGAAGGATTCAGTCTTACCTAAACTGTTACTTGAACTATAAATAAAATCCTTTTAAAGTTATTTGTTGTATCTACTCAAGCTGAAAATGAACTAGAAATTTATACTAAATTAAGTTGGTCTTCTTTATCTCTGGATTTCATATCTGCAGATTCAACCAACTATAGATCAAAAATATTCAGAAAATAAATTGTCTACATTTATCTTGTTATTATTCCCTAAATAATACAGCATAACAACTATTCACATATCCCCATGTTCATGGGGAGCTTGTGGTTATTGAGTGTGTCCTGGAAGGTGCTTCTCAGCTACTGGATAGGCAAAAACTGTATGGTCTAGCATGAAAACCACTGGAGTGAGGTGGCTATTAAAAGCTAGAATGCCCCTAGCCCAAGTGAGAGCTGCTGTTAGCAGAAAATATGCTCTGGTACTGGAAGACTTCATATGAAAAAAAGAATGTAAAATATCCCAAGAATTTTTATATTGATTACATGTTGAAACTTTAGTATGTTAGATATTTTGGATTAAATAAGATGTATTATTAAAATTAGTTTTGTGTGCTTCATTGTACTTTCTTTAGACAGGTATTAGAAAGTGTGAAATTGCATTTCCATTGGACAGCCCTGGGCTGTGATCTGCTTGTCCCGTCCACTACATCTTTAGCATTTTCAAACACCGTCGTAAACATTTCTTTAAATTTCTGGAAAAACAGGTAAGAAGAAATCATCTTCTCTTTTATTAAAATGGACTGAGAATTGAAGTGATTTACTTTCACTTCAAAGACTTTCTCCATGTAACATATTCCCACATGGGGGAAGAAACTTAAGTAAAACAGAAGGCCTCACTAGGAAAAAAAAAAAAAAGGGTAGTTTTCTACCATAACTTCTATCCCACTACTAAGAGGCAAACACTATTTACATATAGTAAGTACACACACACACAATTTTTTTCTTAGTGATTCTATTAGTTTCCTCAGTGTTACCTTTGTAACCCATATTAACGCTGTTGTTTTTTTTTCTAAGGTCCTCTTATGGTATAGCATCTGCCTTCACCAGAACAACTCATAGTCCATGAAGGAGGTAGCAAACCTCCAAATGACTCAAATATCGAGCCCAGTCCTGAGCTGTGACAAAAAATGAAGGTTGTTTTCAGGAAAAAAAAAAAAAAAAAGGAGGAAGAGGAGGGGAGGAAGAGGAAAAAGAAGAGGGGGGAAGAGGAGAAGGAGGGGGAGGAAGAGAAGGAGGGGAGGAGGAAAAGGAGAAGAGGAAGAAGGAGTGGAGGGGGGAAGAAGGAGGAGGATATAGTTTCAGAAAGGAGGGTTTGATTTCAGTCATCCTTTCCCATAGTGGTCTTGTTTGTGAATACAAAGTCTATCCCTGGTTTACAGCACAGTCTTATCAAAAGATGAATGATTCTCCTGCTATTGAGATTCTCCCAACATATTTAACCACAGATTTCCAAAGTCCAAAATCAATATAGCAAAGATAAGGAGAATCAAAGTTGTCATGTAGATCCTACAACATTAACTACAAAAAAGATGAACTTGACATCTGACAATTTTTTTTTCTGTAAAGGATTAGCTAGTAAGTAGTTTTGGTCTTGTGAGCCAAACAGTTCCTGTTGTAGTTACTTAACTCAGCTATTGCAAACAAAGCAGCCATGGACAATACCTAAATGAGTGCACATGCTCGTGTTCCAATAAAAATTTACAAAAACAGGCAGAGGCCCCATTTTGACCAATTGCTGTTGTTTGTCAACTCTTGAATTAAGGTTCCCAGCTGAAATCACATCCCATTTGTAAAAAGCCTATGAAATTTGCACCAAAGAAAAGGAAATACATGTTAACAGTGCGTAGCATTCTCTGTACACTCTAGTAGTACAGGGCTATTGGGGAAGAAGCAATGCATGCTAACACAAGATTGGGAGAAAATTCAGACATTTTTACAAAGCAATGCTAATAGTGTGATGGTAGCACTGTTGAGGTTTATCCTTTTAAGATTGACTTGAGATGTTAGGTGGAGAAAGGGTAGAAAAGGTAGCCAGAGGTGGCTGTCTGGTGTAGGTCTTTTTTCCCTGCACAATGGAGAAGACCTATAAATCCATAAGAGTGCAAAGAGGTTAGTTCATAGAAATGATTAAACCATTATGGAAACTAAATGACAGGACAAGCCATCATTAAGAGGCAGAAATGTTTGGGTAAGGAATGGCATTTCTTATTTTACAAGAGGAAGAAAAATTGAGTTGGTCCTGGTCCTTGCTTACAATTCTTTTCTCTGTGTTCCTTGATTCTCCTCCTATATCACCTTCTACCTCATATCATCACTGTCTATTTTCACGTTGACCTTTCCTTACTGAGAAGAGAACCATGCCAGTCATCTTCCTATCTTTGTCTTTGGTGCCCTCCAAAGAGAAGGCGTTCAATATAATTTCACCAGTATTTCAGACCAGAGACAAGGAAGCATGCATGTCCTGGACATAATTTCAAGACTACAAGGCTGCTTTATTCCCAAGCCTTAGTTTTAGGTTGAATTGAAAGCCATCTCAATTTAAGAGATCACCTGGAAAAATGCTGACCCACCACGTGAGTGGACGAGCATGAAATACGGTAGACAGCAGGTATCTTTTCTGAGAGTCTGCAATCAAATGGAGATGACTGATTTTCCGGAATAGAACTGGGCTTGTGTTCAAGATAAATGGCCAGCAAGGTAAGGTTTGGTGATGAATGAATTGGGATTAACATTGCAAGCATGATGGAGAAAGGCTTTCTATTCTTGACACTTAAAAATCATTACTCTTGGTTAGCATCTGCCACAATTAATCATTCTAACCCTGTGTTTGCTCAGAGAACATTGTTTGGATCTCAATTTGAGCCCTGATTTTAGTCTATCTTCTATTATCTAGAGATGTATAAAATTTTCCACTAGACCATGATTCCCTTCAGAGTAGGGATTGGTTCAACTGATTTTAGAATCGTAGTGAAAACTCCAAAATTTCTACAGAGTGTGATTTGTGGAGTGGCAGTCTTAGGCCAGAGAGTGTGAGAAAAGAGTCTGTGGTCTGGGTGTGTGTTGCAGATTCATTTTCACATAGATTTTATGTTTATTTTTGCAGTTTTAGGTGGTAGAGTTTTTGGAGAATCAGTAAATCTTTGGTAAATCACCCTTGGCACCAACAGAGTCCTTAAAGTGTCTTCTACATAATTTTTTTAATTGGATATATTTACATTTTACTTAACACCTTTAAAATATAAAGGGGATGGAGGAAATGTTGTTCATAACCTTTCTCTTGTGAAGGGTTGCTAAGTTTGGAAGACATATTCTGATTAGTTGTACTGACCATGTCTTTCTAAGGATGGCAGATTCTATGTAGAAGAGTCTCTCTTGGTGTGGCTGTTGCTGGGAGTGGGTGTGTAGTTTAAGCCCAGATACTCAGATATAGCAGAGACACCCAGCATAATCGAGGGAAGAAGCACACAGGGCCATGCTATGGAATGAACTGTGTCACCCCCAAAATTCATGTTGAAGCACTGCTCCCCACTGTGACTGTATTTGGAGCCATATGGTATTATAAGGGAGGTAAAAAAAAAAAAGCTTACAGGAAACCATATGGGTGGAGACCCAATCCGATATCAGTGCCCTTATAAGAAGAAAAAACACTGATGGGCCAAAATAAGAATTCCCATGTCCCCTACCTACCGCCCCCACCCCACATACACACATCCTTTGGTGACATGGTTGAAAATAGACACAAGAGCAAAAATATCTTAAGGTTATTTCTATTTATTTCCTGTGGGATGTACAATGTATTTTTTCTGCTGAGAACACAGTGATCTGAACCACAGAAATTTGTGCTCCAGTGTAAAAGGGCTGAGTTGATGTAGAGAAGTGACTACCCAGACGGGGATGACATTTACCAGCTTCCTTCTACCTAGTTGGACTTGTATGGCTAGTTCTTGCCAAGAGACCATGGTGAAGTTAAGTGTGACCTTTTGAGAAGGAGAGGTTAAAAATTGGATGCTCAATCCTCTCCGTCGGAAGTTGGCAAACATTTTGGTAAAGAACAGATAATAAATATTTGTATTTCACAGGCTCTACAGTCTCAACTGCAACTATACAAGTCTTTTTTGAAAACTTTTTTTCAAAAAAGTCACAATAGAAAAGAGACACCCAGCAGTCACAGTGGGGAGCAGTGCTTCAACATGAATTTTGGGGGTGACACAGTTCATTCCATAGCATGGCCCTGTGTGCTTCTTCCCTCGATTATGCTGGGTGTCTCTGCTATATCTGAGTATCTGGGCTTAAATTACACACCCACTCCCAGCAACAGCCACACCAAGAGAGACTCTTCACACCAACAGGTGAGCATAGCCATGTTCCAATAAAGCTTTACTTACAGACTCTGAAATTTCATATACTTTTCACATGCCACAACTATTCTTTCAAAATGTTTTTTGACCACTGAAAAATGTGAAAAACATACAAAAACTGGAAGTAGGCTGGTGTGGGCCCATGACCCTTCATTTGTAGGCCTGCTCTTGGTCTCTTTCTTTACAGTACATCACAGTACTTGGACACAGCTCGCTGGAGGATGCTGAGGTCCCAGGCAACAGTGGACTGATAAGAAGAAAGTCACCCAGGTTAGCTGCTTAAGGCAAAGAAAATCTTCCTAAGAAAGAAAATCTTAGAGTGAGCCAGAAATAAACTTCTATTTTGTTAATTCAGAGATTTGGGGTAGTTACAGGAGTAGGTAATCAAGATGTGCTTACTCTAATGACAACTTTCCTTCAGTCCTTGTCCCAATAAGATTCAATAAATTCTACTTTGTTTACTAAACACTGGAAGCTTGAAAATGTCAATAAGGGGCTAGTAGATATCTAGGCTATGTAATGATTTCTGTGAGTTAATTTCTACCTCAATGTAGATAATTCTCAAGATATATGGAGTCTTTGGACATGAGAAGACAATACCAAAGCTTACTCAGACTATGTCCAAAGGCTTTTTTCTTCTATTTTAAAGTAATCTCTGAGGAATATACACTAACACCTCATTTAGCCATGCCATTCCCCTATTTCCTTGACGATCTGCTGCATTTCTTGCAGAAGTTGATTGGAACTTATCCTACTTTTCCCCTCAATGAGTCAATCCTATCCCCATGTCTCCTTCCATAAACTGGCAAACTACATCATTTACCACAAATCCAGGTTTGTAGTCCTAATCAGTTTCTCCCTTCAAGGGTCAGTAGGGTCCTCATTTCCATAAGATCCCTTTGCCTCAGTATCAGCTCTTCTCCTTTCTTCCTTTTTCATCTGAAGAAAGAGTCTCCCCTTCCCTGATAGACAAGTGAACTTTACCCTCTCTTCCTTTCCCTTCCTTTCTCAATAGCACCTTTAATTCCTCTGCTTCTAATTGATTCTTTCCTTCTGCCTTCAATAACACTATGATCTTACCTAGCCTTTCAAGTAGGAAAAAAAAAATTGTTTTTTTTAAATTCTGCTACTCCAACTTATGACTTCTCTTTCTCTACTGCTAAGATTTTTAGCCAATGCTAGATAGGCAGCTTCCATTTCTCATGCACACTGCAGCAACCCCTGAGGTCACCAATGACCTCTCTGCTGGCAAATCAGTGGTCTTTCCTATCTTTATCCATCAGAACTTCTGCAGTCTTTTGCATCTTATAACATCATACGTCCTAAGTCCAGGGTGGTCCAGTTTGTCGCATACAACCTTGGATCCCTTATGAAATAATTCACTAGCCATTGGTTCTGTGTATGCCTCCGTGGAAGAGTGGTAGCTTAGACAAGAATCTGAGTGTTAATTCTGGCAAGACGAAAGTTTGTGCAAATCGCTAGGGTTGCCATCTGTGTGCATAAGTGCTTCAAAGCGATTCAAACAGTCACCACTGACAAAGTCACTTCCTTCAGGAAGTAGGAGAAAAAAGTAAGAACAGGAAAAATATCAGAAAAGTAAGGAAAAGAAGAAAGCAATGTATGAATATGCCTCTATGGTAGCACTTACGTAGATTTAGATCAAATCAAATAGAATCACTGATATTTGATATTTTTGACCCACAAAAATAGCAGTGTCATATGTTGATCTGTTATGAGAAGTGGCTTTTTATTCTGTCAATCTGTGAAGGTCTGGGACTTATTCATGTTTTATCTCCAGAGCTTGTATGAGTGGAATCAATGCATGTTGAACTGATTCAGAATTCAGTTAAGAGTAGATGATACATTGGTAAATCTGGGTTCAAGTCAGCTGTGCCACAACAATACATGTCAACTTAGCTAAGTCACATTTGATTTGAGTCAGTCTTCCTCATCTGAAAAATGGGGATGCCCTCTGCACTTTCCATCTCAAAGGATTCTTGCAAGGATCAAATAGCATTGCACATATGACAGCATTTTGTCATCTACTAAAAGCTATGAGTCTTTATATAATTTATAGCCAGGGTTCACACATTACAGATATTAGTCATATGAACTAACACTGACATAAGACAAAACTACCAGTGTGACCTGCCTACATTTTTCTATTTCACAGATAAATAAAAGGGATCTTGAAAGGACCTATCTCAGGTCAACTATCTATGGATGTGCACCTGCTCCTAGGAATTTCCTATGCCATTAACCTATTAACTCCATACAATATTTTTAAGTATAGCATTTAAATATTTGTACCATTTCTGTGCCCAACTAGAAACTTTGGCCCTGAGAAGCATATTAGTAAGATTTTACACTGAAATAGTCCATCATCGGCTCCCTACAGCTAAGGATTCTTCCAGATACCAGTTGGAGCTTTGCTCATGTCTTCCACCCACCAACACATAGATTGACTCCAGGCTCCAGATTGCAAAAGAACTCCTGGACCCCTCCTGCTACCTAGTCAAATGCTTTTGACTCAATTCCAAGGAATCCTTTTCACCTCTGTTTTATTAAAATCATTTTATCATATTACAACCTTTCAAGAAGACATGGACTCTCACAGGGAAATAAATAGAACCAATCTATTTTATATCATCAAAGTCCTTAAATGATGAAGATATGAAATACCAATTTCTTTTTTTCTTCCTGTTCATCATTGTGCAGAAGGATTATTGAGGCTAATTGAAGTCTGTTTCATTTTTCTGCTATTGATGTGGGTTTTAGCTGAAGTGGAATGAAACATATCGTATATGAAGGGAGATTACTTTTACAAATTAAACCAATGTATCTTACTAAGTTCTATTTCCAGAAATGTGACCTTATTACACTTCATAATTAAAAATGAGAGCAATAAAGACATGCTAGCCAACATGCCTTCTAATAATGCCTGCTGGATTTGAATTAAGTTTGGTCTTGACCATTAAAACATCACAAGGTACCCTGTGGGGAACTGTGATGGAAAGCTCCCCACTGTATCAGTCATTCCTGGCCATTCCAGATGAGATGTCAGCTCGGCATCTTCTCAGTAAATAAAAGGCTCTTGAGGATTCTTATTGGTGCTATAAAGGAGGAAATCGGGCTTCACAATGTGGTTGCCTGCAAGATGGGTAAGAAGAAAGGGAAGGGAGAAGGGAAGAAGGGAGAGCAAGACAGGCAGGCTTGTAATTCTGGTTCATTTGAAAGAAGAAGAATGGGTGGGAAAACAGGGAAAAGGAGTTCCAGGGCAAGGGTGCAGGTGGGCTGGTGCAGAGAAAGTCACAGGAGCAGAGTAGGAATGTGATGGATGATCTGAACAAAGGACGGAGATGTTGTGCTATGAAATTCTTAGTAAAGAAATCAAAAGGGTTTTAGAACATCAGAAAAAATGATGAGGTTTAGCAGGGCAGAGTTGACTGGATAAAGAAAAAGAATCAAATAATAATAGTAACAAAGAAGAAAAAGAAGAAGAAGAAGAAGAAGAAGAAGAAGAAGAAGAAGAAGAAGAAGAAGAAGAAGAAGAAGAAGAAGAAGAAGAAGAAGAAGACTGTCAAGCAGGGCAATGCTAAACTCTGAACTCTATACTTTCTCATGGAATGGCTTCCCTTGTGTTGAAGTTCTGGAAATATAATAACAATAATTTTAAAAAATGGGTGCCTTTAAGGAAACATTTTTAAAGTATTAGTATGCATCCTTCACAGTTATGGCATGACTTAGACAAGGGAACTCAGTGACAAAGTACTGTAATCCCAAATCAAGCCAGAGGTCCACAGGTTCCATCTCTGGATTTTATCTCCATCCACATTTGCTCTGAGTCTATGCTCTCTCCTGGTAGGAGTTGTCAAAATGCTTTTTATCTTCTATGTCCAACTGGACTCTATCCCAGGCAAAGTAAATTTCAAACATTTTAGAGTCTCAAAAACAAACCCCACATCTCCAGTGTCTTTCTTGATTTGCTTTGCAGTGCAGAAGGCATTGGTCATATTTTTAAGCAGCAAACAATCTGTGACCTTGGAGGTAGATGAGATTTCAACTATCACCAGGTCCAAACTCGAACCATCCACTCAAAATGGTGAGCTGCCCTTGGTAGTGAGCCACTTGGGTAGAATACATTAGTGGCCAGTTCTGATTGTCTGTACTTTCATCCTGCTAAAGAGTTATGTCACCTCAAGCAAGGTTTTAAAACTGTCCTGCATCTCTCAACTCTAAATACAGCAGTCTCATCTTTATCCATAGTTTTGCAGTCTCAGTTACTCAAAGTCTGCTGTGGTCTGACTATATTAAAAGGAACATTTCAAAGTAAAAAATTCTTAAGTTTTCAATTGAGTGCCATTCTGATTAGCATGATAAAATTTCTCACTGTCCTGCTCCATCCCACCCTGGACATGAGTCATCTCTTGGTCCAGTGTAACCACCCTGTATGGACTAGCCATACTCAGTAGTCATCCCAGTTTTCAGACTGTCATATTATCATAGGGCTTATGTTCAGCTAACTCTTATTTTACTTAATAGTGACATGATTTGTTCTTTTGTTGATAATTTTTCTATTCATAGTTATTGTTCATCTTTTAATAGGTCTAATTTATAAACTAAATTTTGTCCTATGTATGTGTATACAGAGCAAATGTGGAAGAATTCAGTGCAATCTGCAGTTTCAAGAAACCACTGAGTGTCTTGAAATGTACCCCACAATGATAAGGGTAGGTAAAGATAGCTAGCTACGTAGGTAATAGATGATAGGTAGAGAGATGAATCTATCTACATCTGAACAGAGACAGGTAGATGATAGGTAGATATGTAGTAATGATAATGATAGGTAGATTATAGACATGATATGTAGGTAGGAAGATAAATGATAGATAGATAGATAGATAGATAGATAGATAGATAGATAAACATATTTTGGCTTCCCTAGAAAGATCCAGTCTTTTCCTGAGGTTCAGCTACATCTTTTGAGTTCCATGAAATACCTCAGGATGCAAAACTCCACGTCACTTAAAACTAAAAATTTAGTCTGTTTTATGCTGCTGCAAGATAATACCACAGATGAAATAATTTATAGTAAACAAAATGTATTTGGCTCTTGATTCTAGAGACTGGACAGTTCAAGAGCATGGTGCCAGTATCTGGCAAGGGCCTTCTTCTGCTTGACCCCTCACAGGAAGGCTGAAGGGCAACAGCATGTGTGTGGTGTGTGTGTGTAAAATGGCCTTTCCCTGTTGTTTTTGTTCTATCCATGCACCCACATGAAAAGATGATGCTTATTCATATTGAGGGCAAATCTTCCTAATTCAGTCCACCTGTTTCCATGCAATCTCCTCTGGAAACACCCTCACAGTAATGCTTTAACCAACTCTCTAGGTATTCCTTAATACAGTCAAGTTTATGCCTGAAATTATCCACCACAGCCAACTTGGTGTTTTTGCAACCCAAAATACCATTAAATAGTTTTGGGTAGGAAATGCAGTTCTCCTATCTTTAAGGCCAGTTTCTCACATTTCACTTTCATTTCCTAGAGTATTTAAATCCAAACTTGTATAGAAAAGTAAATGTTTTAAACTTCAGAATAAGATGATTACTTGAAGACTTCATAATGAAGAGAATGAGAATGAGAACTACCTCCAGGTAGATATCACACGTGTGATATCTGCAGCCAGGGTGGAGGAGTATGCTAACAGGAATAGAAAATATTTATGTGTCTCCCAGTCATGACCTGCATTTGCAGGTCCTCATTACAGCTTGACACCATGGAATGGGTTGGGGCTGCAGTGTTAAAGCAGACTTAGATTTGAGCCTGGCCATTGGCATTACCAGCTGTGTGACCTTGGGTGAGTTATTCAACATTTCTGAGCTTCAGTTACCTCACTTGTAAATGAATTGATAACAGTGCTCACTTTACAGGTTTGTAATCGCAATGATGGATAAGCCACAGAAAGCCCGCTGTGTCATTTCTGGAATCTATCTGGGAGATGCAAAAGAATTATTATCATTAGTAGTCAGGATCAGGGGAGGGAGGAGACCAACAAGATGAATGTTAATAGAAGTGGTCATTCAGAAAATATAAAGGATACAGTTACTGGGGGCAAGGAGGTCAAAGGACTGATGAGGGTTTGTTTTGTTTCTGGTACTGGAGATTGAACCCAGTGGCAATTAGCCACTGAGCCACATCCCCAACCTGTGTTTTAATTTTTATTTATTTATTTATTTATTTAGTAACAAGGTCTTGCCAAGTTGCTCAGGAAGGGCCTTGCTAAGTTGCTGTAGCTGGCCTTGAGCTTTTGATCCTCCTGTCTCAGCCACCAGAGCCTCTGGGATCACAGGCATGTGCCACCATGCCTGGCTGATTAAGGCTTTTCACATTCTCCTTCCCCATATTCATCAACTCAAGTATAAGAAGAGTTGAGTGAAGGACACCACCTTTTAATTGCAATTCTTAATATGCCAGCAGATCCTCATGTTTTGTCAGTTTCTTTCTACTCAGTGACTCTAATCATTAGGCAGAGAACAGGATAACCAAACTTATCCTGCCTGAGTGCAACTAAGCCTCAGTTAGAGAAAGCTCTGGCATGCCTCAGTTCCCTCTGCAAAGTGCCAACACAGAAGCCTCCAGGAAATGTCTGAGCCATTAGCCCCGCTCTTGAGTATGGGAGAAAGCTGCAGCAGGTCACTAGAAGAAAGTGTTCCTGCTGGGCACAGTGGTGAACACCTGAAATCCCAGCAGTTTGACAGGCTGAGGCAGGAGAATCACAAGTTCAAAGCCAGCCTCAGCAACTTAGTAAAGCCCTGAGTAACTTAGAGAGATTCTGTTTCTAAATAACATATTTTTAAAAAGGGAGTGGGGGTGTGACTATGTGGTTAAGTGCCCCTGAGTTCAATCTTTGGCACAAAAAAAAAAAAAAAAAAAAAAAAAGTGTTCCTGCTTTCTTCCACCTGTCTTGGAACCATCCTCTGTCCTGGGAAGGACCCTGAGTCTCCTCGACTGAGCCACACCAGCTGAGACCTACCAAGTCTAATGTGAAGGTAATTAGGCTGATTTTTAAAGCTTTAACATGCCAGGACTTTGGCAGCCAGATGTGTGCTATCCCCTTAGAACTGTGCAAAGCTGAATAGAACCAGGGATGTCTTCTTGGTAGAGAGGTCTCTGGAATCCCTCAGAACTCTCAGTGCCCACAGCATGTCTTCCCTCTCCAGTACTATTATGGGTGCAAATCTTCATTTACTCAGAGTGGATTTGATTCTGGAAAATAACTAAGAGCTATTCAGTGTCAAGCTTTGTAAAAAGGGTGGCAATTAAGCAGTTATTAATAGCACTGTTGGTAATAAACAAGGGCAAGTTGGATATTGATTTTTCTGGGCACAGAATCATAAACTGATTCTGAGAAAAATCAGAAATGCAGGCATACGAGACTTCCCACATTCTTGCCTCCTGAGTAAATGAGAAATGAATGAATACAGGCTGAAGGTTACTGTGTACTGGGTACTTTCCTGGGTGCTTTACATACGTAATCTTGTTGGATCCTTACAATAATCCTATGAGCAAAGTTTGTGAAAAAGGGAACACACACTCATGGCAAAAACTTACTCAATCTCCCAGAGGTATTGAATGGTAGGAACAGAATCAAACTAAAAGCTACATGACTACAGATACCACTGTGAAGCTAAGAAGGCAACTATTAGAAATCATTAAGAAAAGTGAATAACAAGGAAAAAAAAAAACACAAAACCTTTTTGGTTAGTATTCATTTCTCCTATTAATTTCTAATAGTTTCTCTTCTTTTATCTTCTCTTGTTGCCTTCTTATTTTAGCTCTCATCCTGTAAACCATATGGTCTAGTTAGTGCCAGTTTTCACATTTTTTAGCTTTTCATTGGTGATTTTGGCATTTAAAATGGTTAGTGTTTGTTTGTTTATTTTTGTCAAAAAGTCTCGAAAAACACAACATACACACAAAAAAATTTAAATTTGGATTGCAAAGCAAAACTCAAGTTTTATTGTGAACATAAGGAAACAAATCTACAACAAAAAAATCAGAATGAATGAAAATAAAAAGATGGATAAATAAAGTCCAAAGAAAGGACGTATTATGAACTTAGTAATGGTAACATTATATTCCTGGCAAAAATACTTCAGTGAATCAAAGAGAAACACTTTAATGTAGATTCAACTTACAGTGAAGATTGAATAGCTATTGGTAACTGTCTAGGAAACATTAACATTATTATTCACAAGGAATATGATAAGAAATAGCTGTGTAAATAGACAAATGCCATAGAAGATCTTACTTTACCACTCTCAGTCCACAAGAGCCAGTAAAAAAAATTAAAAATTAAAAAGATAAAGACAAGGAATATTAAAAATAGGAATATACTTATGTAGTTAATCTATTATATACACCTAAAGAGTGAGACTATGTTTTCACCATAAGTATTAATGAATCATTGGCAAAAATCAAGTTATGAGACCAGAAAGTAAGCCTCCATAAATTCCTAAGAGGAAAATATTCAGAAATGTTCCTCTCAAAACAATGAAATACGTCTAAACTCGATGACAAAAAGAGAAGTTAAAAAAAATATTCAACCATCTGTAACATTTAAGACATTTAATAAGCTTTGAGTTAATTTCAAATAGCTAGAAAATAAAGATAAGAAAGGACTACATACCAGAAACTATGGAACACAGCAAAAGCAGAAATCAGAGAGAAATCTTTAGCACATACATTAACAGATTGGAAAAATAAATGAGTAACTTAGACGGTCAAACTGACATCTGTAATTCATAAAATAAAATAAACTAAAATTAACCAACCAACAAGAAGAATGAGGAAGACAGAAAAATTCCTACTTCCACTAAAATCAATCTCACATTAATCAAAATGTGAACATTAAAATGAAATGATTAAAAATTGCTATGTCCTCGCATAAGGAAGGACATTCCAGAAAAGGGAAACCTGAAGTGCTTGACCATTAAGAATATATATATTTTCAATTTCTAAATTGAAAAATAAATCCCTAAAACATAAGGAAAAAAAGAAAAAATGGGGAAAAATGCTTTCTCTACCACAAAATGATAATTTCTTAATGTCTAAAAAAACTTCCAAACTCAATAAGGAAAAACAACGAAGTGATTAAGACAATGTTGAGTAAGTTATGAACAGATGTCTTAAAAAAGGAAATGCAAATGGCTCTTAGAACTACAAAACATGCTGGCCAAGGTGGCACATGCCTTTAATCCCAGCGGCTGAGAAGGCTGAGGCAGCATTGTGAGTTCAAAGCCAGCCTCAGCAACTTAGTGAGGCCCTAAGCAACTTAGATAGACCCTATCTCTAAATAAAATACAAAAATAGAGCTGGGGATGTGGCTCAGTATTTAAGTGCCCCTGCGTTCAATCCTCAGTACCAAAGAAATAAAAATAAAATAAAATAATAAAATCACAAAAGCATGTTCAACTTTACTCATACTTTTAAAAAAATGAATGTAAGAATCAAATTCATACATGTGATTTATTTATTTATTGGTTTGTTTGTTTATATTTTATTCACTTACTTCCTTACTATAAAATGCTCAATGATCACATGTCAAATAATGCACTTTCTCCCACTCTGGTAGGGAAAGAGGTCCTTTCATTGCTGGGAATAGAGAAAATTGGACTATTTTAACAGCAGTGAAGACCAAAAACCTAAAGTACATTTGCCTTTGACTCAGAAATTCTTCCTCCAGAAATGTGGCCATGAAGTATACTTATAGAATTGTGAACTAACTCAGGTACAAGTTCATTATAATACAGTTTACAGTAGCACAAGAATTAAGACCACTTGAATATGTATCAGCAGGATGTGAGCTAAATGTATTTTGATGTATAGTAGTCCTCCCTTATCTGGGGGGGATCCATTTCAAGACCCCCCAGCTAATGCCTAAAACTGCTGATAGTACCAAACCCTATATATACTATGTTTTTCCTATACATACATACCTATGATAAAGTAATTTATTAACAAGGCCCAGTCAAAATTAACAACAGTAATTCACAATAAAATATAGCAATTATACTAAAATTATGTTATAGAAATTGTTTAAACATGAATTATTTGTTTCTGGAATTTTCTACTTAATATTTCAGAGCCCAGTTAACTGCAGGTAATCAAAACCTCAGAAAGCAAAACTGAGGATCAGAGGAGACCACTGTAGTCATACAATGGATATAGTGTATTTAAAAGATGAAACAGCTCTCAACATACTACTATGGGACCAGCCTTATGGTCTGCAATTGGAAGTAAAAGGAAGATTAGGTCTAATATGCTACCAGTTATGTCCACAAAACAATGCATGTTTATATCAATACATCTATGCACTGATGCACTTGTGTGGCACCTGACCTTTGGGGAAGGAAATTGAGAGTAGTTCCTAGCTAGGCAGGGAAGAAGGGTGACTGAGTGATGGAGTGGGGGGAGGGAAGGACGCCAGAACATTCGCAATGTACCCTTCTGCAGATTTTGGGGTTTGAATCTGTGGGTGCATTATCTATTTAAAATAAGTATTTTAACTTTAAATTTTTACATGTGTCTACATGTGGTCAGGGTGTTGAGAATGACCAGCATGGGAGACGGAATTGGCCAGTAGCACAAGAGGTCTTGGTGAGAATTGCCAACCATCCTCCCTGTCTTTCCTGTGGGGCACCTCTCTCTGGCCTCAGCTCTGCTCCCTCTGCACTATGACATCTCCTGTTGAGCATGACCTAACTTTACTGTCAACTTTGGGGCCCACAATCTTTTATTTTTCCTCCAGGTTCAAGTTCTAGAAGAAGAGGGATGATTGGTCACAGCCTTGTCTGTGAATTGTTCTCCCCTAAATCCAGCTCCATTGTTTTTCAAGGAATAGCAGAGAGATGAATAACACAAACAAACCCATTCCTTCAGTAAGGCTGTGAGTGAAAAATTTTATACCATCAAGAGGAAATGTAGAGAGCTGGGCAGTGACCAGCAGGTACTGCATAAATAGGTGGAAAGAGCACAGGGCTTGAAGCCATATATTTGTCTTTATATTCCTGCTCTCTGCTGCTACTCAGCTACGTGATGCTGAGCAAACAGTAACATCTACTTCTCTTGCATGTTTTATGTGAGTATTGCTGGTGATAGTTTATAAAGCACATAGTAGATGCTTGATAAGTGGCAGGCGTTATGGACAAATTTTAAAGTATTGCATGATTTCCCTTACATGTGGAATCTCCCAGAGTCCTCATAGAATAGAGAGTAGAACAGTAGTTTCTAGAACCTGGGGAAGGGGAATGTATGAGAAAAAAATATTGGTCAAAGGATACAAAGTGCCAGTTAGGAGGAATAAGTACTAGTTATGGTTATATCTGGAATGTCTCTTAAAGGCCCATGTGTTAAAGGTTTATTCCCTTGTTTGGTGCTATTGGGAAGTGATGGAAGGGCCTAGGGGAAGGACTTCTGTTCATTGGGGATATGCCCTCAAAAAAATAAAAAAAATATTTGTTTAATCAAGTATCTGGGCACCTGTGGTCCAGTCAAGTTGACACATAAAATTAACCATACAACATGAGAGTGAATATGGAATAAACTCAGAAAAGCTAGCAAGCATAATTGAGGGTTGGTATGAGATGAGAAGAAATTACTAGAGGACAGTTAGTTCAGATCTTAACAGAGCTGCAAAGCAACCAAAGGAGAATTTATTTAGCATCATTAATACCATCATTGATGGACTGGGAGAGGTGTTCAGGTGAACGGTGCAACAACAATACACAAATCTGTATAAACTGAGAGTAGCATGAGAAATGCTTCTACAGTCAATCAACTTTGAGAATGAAAGCATAATTGTTTGTATTCGTCTTTTGTCCAAGTAAAATTGCACACCACTGCTGAGACACTGGTGCCATGTGTGCAAAATTCCTTAACAAGAAGCTCTGCTCTTGTTAGTGCCAATTATGTGGTGTTCACATTCAAGGGACCTCATAGGAGGCCAATGTGGCTCTTGATATGATAGTGCTGATCTCCCACCTCCAGTCTCAGACAAGGGCAAGTGTGATCAAGGGACACAGAGTTCCCTCCAGAATTGATTTGCCTAGTTCTTCCAGTGAGTTCCATCCAGGGACTGAAGATATAAATTTAGTACTAATGCAGCATAATGATGATAATTTGTAAAACCATGGAACCAAATGATACCACCTGGGGCAGTGGTTCTCAACTTTGCACATAAATGTCATTCTTGAAACTTTCAAAACCTGCCAGAGCAAGGGAATTCTAATTAGGATTAGAAACCTTCCCAGAGGATGCTAACATGCAGGTAAAGTTAAGAAGAAACAATTTAAGGGAACAAAGAAGAATCAAACCTTGAAGCATCCCATATTATACATTGGTTTAGCTGAAGGCCATAGAAGAAAAGGAAGCCCTGAGATGAAAGGTTTTTGAGAGAAGAGAAAGTGAATGGTATCAAACTCCACAGAGTGGAGAATTGGATGAGATTAGAGAAACAGCCAAAGCACCTGGTCACCTGAAGGCAGTTCATGCACTTGACAAGGTTTTGGTTAGATCATAGGGGCAGAAACCAGACTGGAGTGAGTTAAAGTGGAAGGTCATTGTAGGCAAAATTTTTGAGTTTTTCTCTGAAAGGATGAGTGTAAATGATGTAGCATCTGGGGTTAGATGTGGGAGAATGCTTTTTACCATGCTGGTGAGAAGAACTCAAGAGAGAGGAAGAATTTCATGATGGACAAGAAAAGCCTAGTGACTGCAGCAGTGATGTCCCTGAGAAAGCAAGAGAAGGTGAGTTCAGATAAAAAGTAGAATGACTGAACTTCAAGGGGAGAGGGGTTCTTCCTCCTGTGAACCAGCATGGAAGACAGAACAGGTTACTAGTCAAGGCAGTTTAGTAAGTTTGGTGGTCAGAAGATAAAGGAGTCTCCTTCTAATGACTTCTGTAGACATATATTCATATCAGTAAGACCATAAAGTAAATATTATTTTGAAGACTTGGTCACCCACTGACTTTATCAAGAACATATTTTTATGTCAATAAATATATATCTCAATCATGCCTTTAAAATTATTGCATAGTTTTCCTTTATAGAGTTGACCATTCTCTATTCAGTCAATATTGTTTGGGTGGGGGAATATGGATTTTTCTCCATCTTTTGGATGATAAATATTTTAAAATACATTTCTTTCTTTTCTTAAGATAGATTTCTAAATAGGGGATTCCTTATCATGTAGTTTGGTGTTCTCCAGAGAAACAGGACCAATAAAATATAAAAACATACATGAGGGGATTTGTTGTTAGACTTGACTCATGTGATTATGGAAAACAAAAAGCCCCATGGTTTGATGTCTGCAAACTGGAGAAGGAGGAAAGCTAGTGGTGTCAATCAATCCAAATCTAAAGGCCTGGGAGTCAGGGGAGCCAACATACTAACTCTCAGGCTGAGTCTGAAGACCCAGTAAGTAAGAGTAGCTGCTGGTGTAAGTTTCAGAGTCCAAAAACTAGAGAACCAAAATCTCCAATGTTCAATGTCAGGAAGGGAAGAATGCCCCAACTCAAGAAGACAGAATGAATTTATCCTTCCTCTGCCCTTTTGCTCTAACTGGGTACTCCACAGATTGGATAATGCTGGCATGTATTGGTAAAGGCGGTTCTTCTTTCCCAGTCCACCTGTTCAAATGCTAATCCTTTCCAGAAACACCCCAAATAATGATTTATCAGCTACTGTGCATCCCTTAACCTTGTCTAATTGACACATAAAATTAACCATCACAGCTATTTGTCAACTTTCCCTTATCCAGTATTTTTATTATTCCTTTGGAAAACCAGAATTCTACTCTGTAGAAAGCCAAAGATATAATTGCCACTTTCTTTCAACATCTTATGCTAGATAGACAAAAATGTTTGCCTTTGTCTAGCATGGAATCACAAGATCATCAACTCCTGATATGAAACTCTTAGCCAGCCAAGGCTACCACAAGACCCAACATCTCTTCCTAATGTCAAAGATGAGGGATCTTGTAAAAATACAAATCTTATCAGCCTTTCTTATTGTGTAAAGCCTACAATAATTGCCCGCTGCTCTTGGAATCAAGGTAGCCCTCCTGAAGTGGACCTACAAGAACCTTCCATTATAGGCCTCTCTTTCTACTAAGATTCCTTATGTATTTTTGTATTTATTTGATTAATATCTCTCTCGCTCTCTCTCTCTCTCTCTCTCTCTCTCTCTCTCCCTTCCCAGAGTGACAATCAGCAGTACTTGTTTCCTTCACTAATACATATCCATCATCAAGTACAGCATCCAAGAAATGTTTGTTAAATGAATGAGTGAACAAATGAGCAGCTGGGGTTGAGAGTCATAGCCTGAAAGAAATACAGATGGGAAGTCGAGAACCTGACCTCATGGTGGTGGTTTAGGGAGAGTAGGGTAAGTAGGCACTAGAGTTCATCCAGTCAGAACCTTCTTAATGTGGTTGCACAGAAAAGTTTCCAAGAATCAATGAGTCCACTGTAGCTGCACATGCCGACTATGCCCACGTTTGTTTTATGGGAACAGAATCCATTGTATTCACTCAATGTTTAAATGGGTCTTGTCTCTCCAAAAGAATTTTTAAAAACACTAGTTTAATACATATTCTAAACAAGAACAAGGTACATGGCCAGAACTAAAATCTGGTCCCTTGAATCCTCAGCCTTATCCATTACACTTTCCAGCAAATAATAGTAATAATAATAATAATAATAAAAGAAAAAATATTGATAATAATTAGTATTGTCACTCAAACGACAATATATATAATTATAATATTGTTATTATTATTATTATTCATCTAAAACATTTTAGTCAGTTCCTGATTCTTTGGGTAACATGAACTCTAGGAAGTGCCTGACTATTTGAGAGCTGGCTAGCTGTTCTCATCGCCCAGCCTAAGCCTCCTCTTGAGTCCTTACCAGCAGAGAGCTCTGAAGGCACTGTGCAGCCTAGGGCTTCTCATCCCTCATTTGCCTCTTGTCCTTAACTAATGAAGCCTCGTGCCCTTGTTGGGCCTTGTTTCTACAAGGCTGGACACCTTCTTTTAACAGAACGTACTTGAAAAACAAGATATTTTCCTTTGTACTAGAAACAAATGGTGATTAATGTGCTCATTGTAATTAATCTGTGGTGACAGATTAGCAGTGTAGCAGCAGTTCTTTTGCTGCTCTGGGAGCCTTCCTTGATAGGACAGCTGGTGAGAGGGGACACCAAATTCAATTTGTTTCTCATTTGCATACATATGACAGCCATCTGTGCTAATAGCACTGCAATGTCTCCATTAGACCCAGTGCTGGTGTGTCGTTCTCCCAGGCTCCTGTTAGAACTGGGGAGCTCACAGCATAAATATTTGTAGAGGAAAAAGGGTGGGGTGACTGGCGCATAACCAACCATGTCCCTCCTCTACCAAAGGTTAAGCATTAAACATGGGCTGAGATTCCACTCACCCATAAGAAGCCTGTCTTCTTTGGAGATCTCCACCTCCCTTCATGGAAAAGTCTTACCCTCTCCATGTCACAGATCCAATCAAATTACTCATGGTCTATTTTCTATTATCTAGTCACTCAAAAACCAGCTTCACTTTGACAGAGACCTTCTTTTTCTTTAATGATGCACTCATTCAATAAATACTCATGGACTATTCACTAAAATCAGGCACTATTCTAGGTAGAAAAGGAAGAGCTGTTAACAAGAGGGAAAATGTGCTTGTTTTATGGAATTTACATTGATAGGGATGAATAACAATAAACAAATAAACAAGGAAAACAGCATGTAGTGTTAGGTCCTAAGCAGAAAATCAAAAAATTGCAAGGTGGTATGGAATAAATAGTATGTGAGGGCTACGTTAGATGTGGTGATCAGATACCACTCTATGGGAGTGGTATTGAAGATGTCATTTGAGTGACAAGAAATAGCCTGAGAACACCAAAGGAAAACACATTTTTCCAGAGAAAGAGAACTTAATTTCATCTCATTCTAATCAGAATGGCAATCATCAAGAATGCAAATAATAATAATTGCTAAAGAGAATGCAGGGAAAAAGATACACATTGTGGGTGGGACTGCACATTAGTACAATCACTTTGGAAAGCAGTGTGGAGATTCCTCAAAAGACTAGAAATAGAACCACCATATGGTCCAGCTATCCCACTCCTTGGTATCCATCCAAAAGAATTAAATGAGCATACTAGAGTGATATGTGCATTCCAATGTTTTTAGTAACACAATTCACAATAGACAAGTTATGGAAAGAACCTGGGTATCTATCAACAAATGCATGGATAAAGAAACTGTGGTATATATACACAATGGAGTTCTACTCAGACATAAAGAGTAAAATTATGTCATTCACTGGTAAATGAATGGAACTGGAGAAAAACATGCTAAGTAAAATATGCCAGACTTGGAAAGTCAAGGGTTGAATATTTTCTCTCATATGCAGAAACTAGGAAGAGAAAAGAAATGAAAAAGGAAGATCTTGCACAAATGGAAAGGAGAGCAGTAGAGTAGAGGCTAGGGACCAAGGAAGAGGGCAGAGAGGAGGAAAAGGGGAAGAGCTGAGGAATGAACTTGACCAAATTATGGTATGTGCATGTATGAATATATTACAATGTATTACAATTATATATAATATATAATTATAAATAAATAAATAGAGTAGAGGAAAGGATTTGAAAGAGTGAGGAAGGAAGGGATAGGGAAAGTATTGAGATTGAAATGGAGCAAACTATATTATATGCATCTATGAATATGTCAAAATGAACCCCAATATTATGTATAACTATAATGCACTAATAAAAACACTTGAAATATAAGGACCTCTGGAGAAAGTAAGCTAGATGCGTTGAGGAAGAGGAAGACAGTCAGTGTGGCTGGAGGGAGGTGAGGAGGTGAGGGAAGAAGTGAGAGTGAGGAGTCTGCATTAATTTCCTGGAGCTGCCATAGCAAATTACTACAGACTGGGTGACTTAGAGTGTCAAAACTTTATTGTCACTGAGTGCTGTAGCCGAGGAGTTCAAAATCAAAATGTCAGCATGGCCCTGAACACTAAAGAGAAGACTCTCTCTTGCCTTTTTAGTCTTCCAGTGTTTGCTGGTACTTCTTGGTGGACTTTGACTCTCAAAGAGACCCCACTCCATTCTTTCGATTCTTTCCTGGGTCATCATAGGGCCATCATCTCCCCATGTGTCTCCTTTTATAACCAAACCAGTCCTAAGGGACTAACCAACTGAAGTCCATGGGAATTTGAAAGCCAGGTAAGGCATGGAGATCATAGTGGAAGAGCAATGGATGGCTTTTAATGACTTCATGCCATGAAAAGTCATGATCAACTTTGCATGTCTGTGTCATCTGTAGGTTGTATGGCAGCAGGAAAAAGGGGAAAGTTGAAGGTGAGCCACGTAGGAAGTCACCCCATTAATCTTGGAGCCTGGCTGTTATGGTGGCCTCACTGAGGAAGTATAAAAGGAGATGGGTAAAGAAGGAGGCTTGGGCTCTATTTAATAGGTAGGCTCTGTAGACTTCATAATACTGAATGAAGATATTTGGAAAATGAGACGAATCATATTTTTGTCCTAAACAGTTGGCAGATGGTGCATATATTCTGGAAAAGGAAATCCTTGGTTGTGGGTGAAGGATGAATTTGAGAGAGAGAAAACCAATGGTACCATTTTAAACATGTTAAGTTAGAAACATCTAAGAGACAGCCACATGGAAGCGCAAAATCATCCATTTGAATGTATGAAGCTAAATGTCAGAGGAAGGGACTGGGATTACTATAGAAATTTGGGAGTCAGAAGTTTAAAGAAATGATACTGAATGAACTTTCTACCTAAGGAGAAGATATAGGAACAGAAGGACTCAGCCCCAAATTCCGAGCAGCCCTTTGGCTCTTTTCCTCTTTGTGCCTTTGCTATCAGCCATGACATCCCATGGTAATGTCCTTCCATGGTGTGAATGGCCTTTGCTCTGACACCACGTGTTCTGATGATACAAGGCATGCTGACCCTCTCTGGCTTATACCTCCTTCTACCTATACTTCATCTCTATTTCCCTTTGTCCTGTCTCCCTCTGTGCCGGAGGAGAACATTTATATCCACAGATGACATTTTCTTAACCTCAATCCTGTTGCTATTGACATTTGGAGCTGGGAAATTCTTTGCTCTGGAGGACAGTCCCATTGTCCATGTATCATGATGTGCTTAACAGCCTCCCAGGCATCCACCCACTAGCACTGTCCTCCTCACCCAGTCATGGCACTTAATAATGGCTCCAGACATTTGCAAATGTTCTCTGGGAAAGAGGAGGGAGCAAAATGACCACCAGCTACAAACCATTGCCATTGACAAGTCACAGACTCTGTATGGGAGAGAAACAAATCAAACACTTGCCATTGGTAATGACAACAATTATACCTTGACACACAGCTTCCCTCTACCTTCCTCTATCCACTAAGGGAAACAGAGTCATCATCAAACCCCCATCGAACAGCTTTGGAATTTCTCATTAGCCTCTGATCAGGCCTCCGTGTTCCAAACTCCTTCTTCAAAGTTGAAGACAAATGTACGAGAAATCAGAACAAGGTGTGAGAGGAGGTTATTCTTTCAGCCAGTAAACCAATGGCAAAGTTAAACAACTGAATTAAAAAAGTCCTTCCACAGCCAAAGCCTGGTTTGATAAGATTGGGGAGGTCATTACCTACGAAAAATTGCTGCCACACATTCCAACAACTTTGCATCCTATTGAAAAAGTCATCTTTAGCACAACAGATGTCCTTTTAAAATTTTATCAACCAGACAAACAAAGAGGGGGAAGAATGCAAACCAGACCATTAAAATGTAATCTAGAATCTACAAATTAATACAATGATAGCATAATCAAGTTGAAATGACATGAAATCAAATGGTAGGTAGCTGTCCTCATGGTGTATCCTGGTACCTGAAAGGGTGTGTAAAATCATGGGGCATGCCTGCACATGATGGACAGAGCCACCTCTCCTGGTGACTCCCCAGACCTCGCTCACACAGCATTCCTGCATGCCTCTAACCACTCTGAGAACGTGTCACACATCACACGTGCATTTGCAGAAGCAGCCTCCTTGGAGGGCTGCCTGTGCTACATACTTCATCACAATCCACAAGATGATCCACTTTTGTTGTTGATCATAAGTACAGAAAATAGAAACCAAAATAAAAGTCCTTCTTTCCAGAACATCAACAGGAGGGGAAAGGGGGCAAGCAGGAACTGAAATCCATTTCCATGCATGTCTGCTTGTCGGGATGAACCCAACTACTACATATATCATAAAGATCTAATAAAGAAAGAAATGCACACATGCGTACACATACACACACTCACGCAGAACAACAACAACCAAAAAAAACAGCCTGGTCCACCAACTGCTTGACTCTTTCTCCTCAAACTTCATTCAAATCCTGCTGGGTCCTCTGAAGTAGAGATGACAAGGTTGTTGGGAGAGCATCCCATGCAAAAAGGAGTCTTAGATCAGCTTGATGCTTCTGTGACATAAATTCAACAGGAGAGAAGAATTGGAAAGGAAAAGAAAGACCTTGTAACATAAATGGCTTGTGGAAAATAACCTTGTATGAAGAAAGAAATATACCGGTTATCCATATCTTAAAATGTAGCACCTTAAAGAAATAATTCATTAAGTTCCCATTTTGTGGATTAAACCAGAAGGTCTACTTCTGGCATTGGCTGGAGTGTTAGAAAGACTGGAAAGTCATGGGGGCCACACTTAGCTGGCAGTTGATGCTCACTGTCAGCTGGAAGCTCAGCAGGGGCTGTAGGCGAAGGTTCTTGGCTCCCCATCTGGGGCTCTTTTACACATCACTGCTTGGTCTTCCTAACATCTTGGCATTTCTTTCCAAGAAACAGTATTCAAAAGAGTGAAGCAGAAGTCGCCAGTCTCTCAAGGCCTGAGTTTGAAGTGCTACAATGTTACTTTACATTCTCTGGGTTTCCACAGTCACAGGGTCACCCCAGATTCAAGAGAAGAAAAACTTAAGCACCACCTCCTCACTTGAGGAGCAGCATGCACGGAGAGGAGAGTAGCAGCTGTGATGCACTTGTCATTTGACTCCATACCTTACCACTCCGGTGTTTCTATCTACGTTCTTGACACATATTTGTTCTTTGTCCCTTTCTTCTTCTAAAATAGTGTCACAGTTTAAGAGCAATGGATAAGAGAGAGGGGACATCCCCTGCAATTATAAAAGTTGGGCATGTGTCTAATACAGATTCCTATGTGAATCGAAGGACTCATCGGAAGGCCAGGAGAATGACTCCCTCTGTACACCAGCTTTTGGCTCCAAACACTGCTTCTTCCCTATGCTTGCAACAAGGAAATGTCTAGACAATGTTTAAGAGCCATTTCCTTCTTCTTATCTAGTTTTTAATAGATCTGATTCCCATTCCATCTTCTAATGTTATGAAATGAATGCACAAGTAAACAGTTGACTCTGTTTAAAAAAAAAAAACCTGCTTCACATGGTTAGTACAAACATTAATAGTGAATATGAGATTGCCTTTCATACAACAATGCTCAAAAATGCTGGATGAGAAAGACAATGAGTAAAATAGTTAAACACAGGACCTGATGTAGTAGGTGCTTAATAAATGCCAGCTAATATTGTTGAATAGGGGCTCTTTTAGAGCAGCATTGGGAGGAGATGAGGGTGATCCATTTGAATGGGGAGAGAGGAATGTAAGGGCTAAGAAGCTCGGGGTCAGGGGAAGGGCGCAGCTTACAATGCCTCAAGAAGCATTTGACAGAGCTATCTTTAATACCAAATTATCAGAGACAGTTTTGGGATTTTCACTGGCACAGAAATGCATTTCCCCTGAGCCGTGGAATAAATACTTGCAAGGTTAAAGGTCAGTTCATTAATCTCCCCACTTGTCTGTTTGTTTGGACGTACAGATGCGCCATTGTTAAGGCAATTTGAGGAAGGATGAAAGACATAGTGACCGGGAAGAAGTGTGTATTCGAATTCACTTCAACAGGGTGGGGAGCAGGAGAAAAAAAAATATGTTTTAAATTTAATTCTCTGTTTTCAGAAACTGTAATCAAAATTGTAAGCTTGTGACTTGGTTCTGTTCCTTTCCAGGATTTGTTTATGAAATTTTCCTTCTAGCTGGCATTGGATCAACATTTCTTTTCCAAGCAAATTTTTATTTTGCTCAATTAGCCAAAACCTGTCAGGCAAGAGTGTTGTTAAGTTCTTACCCTGTCCCTTTGTACCAATGTTATCATATTGCTTTATCCTAATTCAGCACATCTCCAATCCTCCAGGAGACCCTGGTGAAGCCTTTCTTAGAGGTGTTGAAACAAAGGCACTGAACAGGCTTGTATCTCCTAATGAGGCAAAGCGTGGGAAATTTTGCCTAAAGTTGTCCTCATTAGATTCAGCATCATATGTTTTCTTTTTCTATTTTTTTCTTTTTTGACAGTACTTGGGAATCTAAACCAGGAACAATCTTCCCCTGAGCTATATTCATGGTCCTTTTAATTTTTTTTTTTTTAATTTTGAGATAATGTCTTGTTAATTTGCCCAGGCTGGTCTCAAACGTGTGATCCTCATGCCCCAGCCTCCCAGGTAGCTGAGATTAGAGGCATGTACAACCACACCTGGCCAGAATAATTTTTTTTTTTTTATTACCAAGTTGCTTATCCATTTTGATCTAAATGATTTCACCTGAAAATGGTCAGCCGTCCTGGAGATTTTCCAGAATGGAGAAAAAAGCTTGGGAAAGGGATGAGGTGACTCACTAAAGATGATTTGTAGAGATCATTTGAATTAAAAGAAGGCAAATCCTGCATGTTTGCCACTATCATGCATATTTGGAGATGGTGGCAGGCAGATATCAAGTGGCTCCCCGTAATGCCTTCTCCTGATGTCCACGTTCTGTGCAATATCTCCCCTTGGGTGTGGGTAGGATGGATGGCTTTCTTCTAAACATCAGAATGTAGCAAAGGTAATGGAATGTCACTCCCGTGATGACAGGTATGTTTATAATACTCCGTCTTCTGAGCAGGTTTGCTCTTGAGTTCTGCTTGCTGGTTTGGGAAAATCACACAGGGCATAGAACCATGGATAATCTCTAAGAACCACAGGTGTCCTCCAAGAAATACAGGTAGCCACCAGGAGCTGAGCATGGCCTCCAGCCAAACAAGGAGTTGGGCCCTTAGTCCCTCAGTCATGAGGATTGAATGTGTCCACTAACCTGAGAGACAGCAGAGTGATTTTCCCCCAGTCAAGCCTTCAGATGACATGCATCCTGGTGTCACCTTGAAGGCCATTTGTGAGGCACTAATCAGAGAACCCAACCAAGTCAAGCCTGAACTCCTAACCACAGAAACAGGAAGTGATAAATGTGTGTTGTGTTAAGTCATTATGTCTGTACTAACATGTTACACCACCACAGAAAGCAAACAGTGATACTTTGCCAGATAACAACATATTCTCCAGCGTCCTACTTTAATTGCCATGAATGTATCTGATAACTTGGAGGAAAGTTAAAGGGTTCTCCTGGTACTTTCTTTTTATGTTAAAATTTCCCAGATGATTCCCTATATTTCCTACCTCGACATCAATAACCCTCAACAAAAATGTGCTACTTCTCATTTTTCTCCCATTTTTTAAAATGGTTGCAATAGAAAATTAAGACAGATGGCCTCAGGCCTGTTGATCTCGGTGAATCTCAGCTCTACAACCCCTTCTACTCCATAAAGCAAGCCTGGGCTTCTTCACATGAGAGTCTCAAAGCTCCAAAACTCAGAAAGAGGTATGAGTTACAATGCACATTTTTAATTCTCCTGGTAAGACATGGTCGTTACTGCTCTGTTTGCCCCAAGGAAGTCCTAAGGCCAGCCTAGATTTGCAAGTGGAAAAATAGACTCTGTCTCTTTGTGAGAGAAGTTGCAATACAGCATGTAAGGGCATGGAAATAGGAGAAGTATTTGTAGCATCTTGTAATCTACCCCAGGATCTAAGAGTGTGTGAACCAAAAGCAACCTGCTATGAAAAGGCACGATCCCAGCGCCTGCGGTGAGGGTGGAATGGAAGACGAGTCTCCACATTCTAGACCTTTACATCACAGTAGCATTTACTCTGAGAGCCCTCTCCTACTACTGTCAAAACAACACCTCCTCTCTCAGACCCCAAGTGAAAACAGAGCATCCTAACAGCCCCTGGAGTTGTGTCGGTACAAGGAGATGTCTGACCACAGAGAAGGAAGGAGTGCTGATTCTTATGAACCTGTTGCAAATATTACCTAAGGAGAAAGCTCAAGATTCCACCCTGTGCTGATGGATAGAAAGGGACATAAAGGTCACACCCCAAAACGTATAAAATTTCAATCTTATAGATAAGGAAATTGAAGTTCAAGAAACAAAACAGCTTGTTCTAAATCCCATGGTGACAGAACTGAGCTAGATCCCAGATGTCTGAATTCCTGAGAGTCAGTAAAATATAGGAAGGTAAACAGAGACCTTGGAGATACACGTGCAACCACCAGATATGGCTGTGCCTCCTGCATGGCAGTATTTCCACCTCATTCTGGTTTCCCTGTGGTTCAGGGAAGGATAGCCCCTACCTCAATTTTCAGGCATAAACCCCAATTGGCCTTAAGCCAGTGATAGTAACCCTTTTCTTCTTGTCTAAAATTAGGTTACCCATGATCATGGACAAGGCCAATTTGATGGCATGCCACCTGTGCAAACCACAGAGCCCCGAACTTGAAAGTTCTCCATGTTTATCTTGGTACTCTGCTCTCTTCCCAAAATTCTTAATAATTACTGAACAAGAGATATCACATTATAATTTTACACTGAACCCTGAAAATTACTTAACTGTTCCTGAGCATATAATACAATTCTGATGAATTTGACATTGGGGAACTTTATTGGGAACTTCTAATAAATATTTTTGTTGGTGACAGAAAACATACACAAACACACACACACACACACACACATACACATGAAAATATGCCCCTCTTCTACATGTGGTAGTTGGAACTACTGCAGCCTTCTTGCACCCTTGAAGAGAGCTAATATTACAAAGTTTGAAAGAGCATGCGGACACTGAGAACAATATAGATTGCATATTTACATGTCAATGATTCCAAGAGCTACTGAAGGAATGATCCTTTCGGTTTTTTGCCATATAATATAAAAGAAATACTTTTGCTTTTTTGGGGGTTTGGTTTTTTTTTTTTTTTTTTGCACCATTTTTGATGGGGCTTTCCTTTAAAGATTTCATAGATTTAATTGATGAGTATTAACTAGATGAATTTCAGCAAGTTATTTGACTTCTGTGAACTCATTTCCTTATTTTTAAAATAAGGGCAATGCCACTTCACAACTTAAGAGAAATAAATAGTTGTAACAGAGCAGGGCATAATCCAATGGTGATAGTGATGGTAGTTGTCATTGTTGTTACTAGTTCAGTGTGACTATTTACCATAACCTACACCCTCCACTCATTCCCACCCCATTCTAGGTGTATTTCAGTATATCTCCCAAGAGGTCCTTACAACATTTATTCTGTCACAAAGAAAATTCATCAATTTAAGCAACTTCAATATAATCCACATGGGTCACGTGAATGCCAGATTATGAGGGCTGTTGAGTGTGTCTGTATATACGCTAATAAACCAGCTCATTTACCCTAAACCTGGATCAGTAGCTATCAAAAGTAGATTAGTACCTAAATCTTCACATGCCAACATGGAGAGCTCTCACAACCACAATACTAAATGAGAAAAAATGTGGGAGTCTGCCAGGTATCATGTGTTGCCTGTGTCCCTTACAAGTCTGTAAAATAACAACAATGACTTCCAGAGACACAGACAAAAGTGTATTTAGGGAAGTAGAGACACTTTGAGGGAGAACACAAGTCATCCCCAGAGGGAGAGCTGGCAACCCCCTGGTGAGGGGTATTAATATTTGGAGTGGGACAGTTGCCAGGGGTGGAGCTACACAATGTCACCGCCACTTTCCCTGTGCTTACACATGGCCCTCATGTTACTTTTTGCAGGTAAAGACATGAATGGCTTCCACTTCTGGGAAGATGGAGTAAGTGTATTTTTCCCGTTTTCTTCTCATTAGGTAAAACTAAAATCCCTGGATATTGTATATACAACTAACTCACAAAAAGACTTGGAAAAGTGAGAAGAAAACCAACTGCCTAGGGATCTTGAAAAGGGAAGCATGACATGGTGTTCCCCAGTCTTCTTTCACCTTCATATAGTCCAGACTAGGAGCTACAGACACCTGCCACCAGGAAACAACCAGAAAATCCCTCATGGAAAGCCTGCACTGCCTAGCCACTGGATGAGGAAAGGGGCAGCCTCGCAAGAGAGAAAAATAATTGACAGAATTTGCTCTACTCCGGCCAAACAAAACAGAAAATATTATTTCCCTGAATTGCCATCAACAAAAGGTGTGAGAGGAACCTAGACTTCTGCCAATCTCATGAGACTTTGTGAGGTACCTCAGTATCCCCACCATCTCCTTCCCCTGGGTGTGTCAGAGAGAAGACCAGGTAAGGTCCTGGGACTTTTTATCCCATTGAGCGGTGATCTCCATCCCTCCACATAAACATGCAATCTATGCTGCTCTCAGTGTCTGCAGGCAACCCAACTGTATCAAAAGTCCTCCCACTCCTTCCTCCTGATATTTGAAGATGAGCACATCACTGACTGAGCCACTTAGAACATCATTGCTCTGAGAAATATAAAATAGCACCTATAAGATTGCCAAATCCACATTCAAGTTTGAGAATCACACTCTAGCTGCCCTCTCCTTTGATGCAACCAACTGGATACCCCCCCATTCCTCATACATAAAAATTCCATGTACAATGAATCAAAAATGCAGTCTGTAAAAATAAAAAAAAAGATTTTAATAAAAAAAAATTCTAGAGTTCTCCATCAACTACAAGGCTTGAAGTCGACCCAAGAGGAGAATCCAAATAATAAACTGAGAGACTTGAGTTTGAAGCCTCCATTGTGAGCCCTCTAATCTGCAAGTTACCTAACCTTTCTGACAGTCAGCATTGGCAGGTCTGCTGTTCACTATGTTTTCTTTCTTTATGAATTGGGAGGTGGGGGGAGACAAACCAGAAAAATCAGAAGTCTCTTCCGATTTGAATATCCTATGATTTCTTTAAATGTGAATCAGATTACCCTTTATTATGTAGGCAAAGCTCATGTGCAGAAAACGTCCTAACCATGCCCAGTGGATAATTATGACAGGAATATTTTCTAATCTAACTCTAATTCTATTTAGGAATTTGAATGGTTTTAGCTTTTGCCTGTAGCTTATAATGTCACCAGAAACCTGTCACAGAACCATAACCTTGTAACTCACTTACCTGTTGATGCTCAAAGATATACATATATAATTTTAATAGTGCCCATTACACAGAGACTGCCATTATAACACTATTTCCACTCGGTCATAACTTTATGAAAAATTCTCCTATTGGCTAAAATTTTCCAGGCCTAATTCATACTCTTGAGGCAAACTTTTTCAATTAAACTCCACTTAAGCCAATTTTGAGCTCTTTGAGTGAAGGAAAAATATATGTGCCAGACTCTTAAAAATAACTGTCAAGCAGGTTCCTTTTTATAAAAATGTTTATTTAACACACTAACATTCACACTTCACAAAAGGGCTGACCCGCCTTGCATCTTAAATTTCCCAAGTGCCGGGCAGAAGTGTGTCTCTGCTTAGAAGTCCCCAATAACTCTCCATTATCTCCTCTGCTGTGGAAAATTACAGAGTCTGCAAGGTGGTTTGTTTTAAGCTTGTGGAGCTACTTAACATCTACGAAACAGATTTCAGTTAATACACATTAACTCTCCTCTTTACAACCACAGCAAAGTTTTCCATTTGGGGACTAATGAGAAGAAAGTCATTTGGATTATTGATCCAGTGTGAGTCATATAGAATGGGGGAAGAATGGGCAATTACCACTATTTTGAATCACCTCCACTTATTGTTTCTAAACTTTATTCTGGAACGTACAACCTCTGTTGATTATATTATTTCTGCAGAGGAAAACAAACCTTGGCAACTGGAAGGCAAGGTCTCCGACTGTGGGTCCCATCTTGGCTCCTTCGGTTTTCCTTTTCTAGAGAATGCTCTCTATTCAATCTGTACATCTTCATCTGGTTGATTGGGAGTGGGAAGTCTGCCAGGACACACAGGCACCCTCTGTGGCACAGCCAGCCAAGGGCAGGACAAGAATGAATTCTTTGCTGGATTCCTCATGTCTGGACCTCCTCAGTGCCAGCTGACAACTGATGGGGACTTTCTTCTTGATTCCAAAGAGATTTCCTCAGCACAGTTGCACAGAAAGGGTGAAGAGCCCTTGCAGAATGTAATCGCCCCTTCCTCCAGCAAAAGCTTCTTCATGTTGTATGAGGAAGAGGTCCTGATGGAGAAGCTTCAGCTGGGTGGAAATGGTCTTCCATAGGAGGTCAAAATGCCTTAACCTGCTGGCATCTTCTTTTCTTTCAGACCTCAGCTTCACCCCCTTCTTTGTAGGGAAGTCTTCTCTGCCTTCATTGGGGAGGCCTGCTAGGTCTCTGTGCAGCAATCATATTGCTCTTTTAGCCCAAGAATGTGCTATCTCACCTCCTGCCACAGGACTCTTACACATGCTATTCTTATTGCCTGGCACACTCTAGCCACCCCCTCTTCCTCAGTTGAACTCCTACTCATCACCTTGGTTTAGTTTACATCTCTTCAGAGAAGCTACACTAATTTTCCCAAATAGGTCAACCTCCAAGAACGCTTGCTCTCATACCACCATATACTTGCCTTTCAGGGTATCTACCATGGTGATAATCTCACACTTAATTGTGTGATTTGCCTTTGATTAATAATTCTTTCAGTACTGGTTCCATGAATTCCTAAACCCTGTATACATCCAATGCCTGACACAGCAGTTATGTAGGGCCCCAGTAATTATTTCTTAGGTAAACATAATGTATGAATGAATACACTTTAGCAATTTCCAAGGGGAAGTGAAAGTCACAGATCCTAGGCCAGCTCTGCCAAATGCCTTGGCATCAGAAGAATTTGCCTGGTCTGTTTTATGATGTTATTCTAACCTTGATATGTAAGACCTGTGAAATGAGTAAGTGGACAGAAAGGAAATAGTGGAGAAGAGGAACTGGAAAAACCCTCAGTCAAGGTCTATGTAAAACTCCATCTGAACCAGAATATTGTTAACCTAGAAATGGGCCTTGGAGATCATTCCTGGATTTTGCAGATGAAGAAAATGGGGCCCAAGGTTCCACTGTAGTTACTGGCAGAAACCCCCCTTCACGACTCCTCCTCCTTGCCTGGTCTGCTGCTCTTATAGCAGTTGATAAAGCCAGTGAACAATCCAATGTCACTTTCACAGGAGTGTTTTTATTTTTAACATAAATGTAAAGGAAAGAACACTAGATGGGAAGTCTTAGAAAAGACCTTAGTTTCAACTCAATCACTGAAAGTCACCTGCCCTCGTTGGGGCTTTCGTTGGTTTTCCTAAGGGAAAAACAGGGAATTGGACTCATAACAAGATGAGCAGATGGCCCATAACACAGATGAAAAAATAAAACAGAAGTCAGAAATTAACAGGAGCTGAAGCCCTGACCTGAGAAGACCACAGGAGAGCAGCGGAGGGATGAAATCATGTGTAAAACCATAGTGTCTGGCTTCACTAGGAAGTCCCCCAGGGAACTGTGGCCACTTTTTCTTGTTTTGTAATCCCTCATAAACTCTTTTGTTCACTAACCTGTAAAGATCAAGGAGGGCAGATAGAAGAACCTACCCAAATATCAGTCATTCTGTCAGTATAGCCGAGTGACTTAGGATGTGGGGTTTGGACCAGTCAGTCTCCTGAGGACATTCTACCAGTACCATTTATAAGTTTTCTGACCAATTTGCTTAACCTCTCTGTGTCTCGGTTTTCTCATCTATAATATGGAGATAACTGAAGTCATCTCTCAGGGTTATCTTGAGGATGAAATGTTAATGGGATTTACAAAGTACCTGTGTATAACTCATAGGAGATGCTGGGTACAACATGGCATTATTCAACATACATGTATTGAGTGCTTACTGTATACCCATAAGGCTAGGTCCTAGGAGGCCATTACTATTTAAGAGAAGACAAATTTAAGAAACAGAAAAATTAAATGTAAGAGATGTGAAGAGACCTGAAGAAAATACTACAAGGACTGTGTACTACAAGCTCAGTGGTAGAGTGCTTACCTTGCACGCAAGAGGCCCTGGGAGCTATCCCCAGTACTGCCCCGCCCCCTGTACACATGCAAAAGAAAATATTACCACGAAACTGGAATGGGAGTGGAGACTTGGCTACTTCTAGGCAGGTCGAACCAGGAGAGTCTCTGTGTGGACATGACATATGAACTGGAGGACCCAGCCAGATTTCGACTTGAGGAAAATGTCTTCCAACCCAGGACAAACTGGAAACAGAAAGTACAAGAAGCTGAGCAGGGCTGTTCTTATTCTCAGTACAGTGAGAAGTTTGTGGAAGTTTTTAAGCAGCAATGAGGCAAGATCTGAATTACATTTTTAAAAGATCCTTCTGGCTATGGTTTGAAGAATGGGTTACCCTTAAAAGAAAAAATGTAGTTGGCATTTTGAGGGATCTTATTATATTATAGCAGTTGATAAAGCCAGTGAACAATCCAATGTCACTTTCACAGGAGTGTTTTTATTTTTAACATAAATGTAAAGGAAAGAACACTAGATGGGAAGTCTTAGAAAAGACCTTAGTTCCAACTCAATCACTGAAAGTCACCTGCCTTCGTTGGGGCTTTGGTTGGTTTTCCTAAGGGAAAAATAGGGAATTGGACTCTGTGTCTTTTCCAGATTTAATGGCCCATCAAATATTGGCGAGGGTGAGACAAACTTTTTCACACTAATCAGGGTGATAATCATTCGTGCATTTGCATTTCCTGCTCTTTGGTTTCCCAGATGCTCTGCCTAACTCCCTGCAATGCAGCCCATTGCTTTGATAGTCTGTCAGCAACAGAACTCCTTGTGTAAACTCTTCTAAATTGGCAATGAATTTTGGAGAAATGAAACATTCTTTGTATTTCAGAATCAACCCTCCCACATAAACTTTGTCTGGAGGCCACATGTCTTGAAAGGGAGTCCTTTTCAAACAAGAGCCCCCCAAGTTACAAGTGGTTCCAGTTTTCTTTCATTTGGGATGGCTGCCTTACATGTATAAAACACAGGGGAACCACCACAAAGGGATTGTAGTATGTGTAAGGCAGTGGTAATCAACCTTGTCAACTTGCTTTGTGACATGTGTGGCTTTGATTTTAAACCAAGGCAAAATCCATAGATATGAAATGATGGGCAATGAGACAGGAATAAAGCAGGATGCTGAAGTGCAAGAATTGCAGGCTTGGAGCAGAGATCTTAGCTCTTCCATTCACCAGCTGTGTGTCCTGGTGTAATTCATTCTGCCAGACTCATTCTCCTCATCTGCAGGAAGCTGGCTTTGGACCATCATCTCTTTGGTCTCTTCCAGCATGGAGATTCCATGAGTAGTTATGGAGCCCTATGGCTGTCTATGGGTAGAGAACAAAGGACAACATCCTTTGTCCCAATTACTGGACTGGATACTTCTTCCTCATCCCATCACAGAGAAACCTCAAGCAAGGAGCTAGAGAGCAGGGACTGAGGCTTGTGGAGGCTCTAACAAAGGATTTCACCTTTCCCTGAAGATTTCCCCAGGGTCTTTGAATTGGAGCCAGGACAGGTGGCAGCTACTGGGAAATGGCGATTAGTAAAGCATGATGAGGTGGAACCTGCAGGGTGAGGTATTGACTTTGTCCTTCTTTAGAGTAGGAGAATGAACAGATGGAGTCTTAGACTTCCACACAGTTTTGTTTTTTTTTTAACTTAACCTTGAATGTGCACAGAGGCAGAAGCCTAAATTCTCATGGTTAAAAATATCATTTGTTATTGATTCTCTTCTTTAAAAAAACAAACAAATAAATCCAAACAAAGGTAAATCCCATCACATTTCCCAGTGTTGAAAATATTCATAGTCTCAAAACATTCAACTAGATCTGGAAAACAAGATTCAGAGAGAAGTCTTTTCCTTTAGGATTTTTAAAAATGAAAATGACCAATATTTGTTCTATGAAATGTTTCTTCTCTGAAGTTCATAATGATTGTCTAATTATGATTTCAGTTATTCTTTACGGTGTCAGCAGTTCTCAGTGCCCTGGAAATGTTCCAAGCAGAAGGAGATGATAGCTCCCTACAAGTTTTCCTATGTCCTAAACCAGCACATGCCTGTTTCTTCTTTCTGAATTTCATTTATTTTCATTCACTTATTCAACAAATATCAGTTGAATATGAATCATGTACCGTGCTTTCTGTTGTGCATTGGAGATAAAATGATAAACAAGAAAGATAAGCTGGTAGCTTTCCCCTACATTTTATTTAAATTTGAGTTCCATTCCTGTTTTCTAAGTTCTTCCATAATGTACCCCCCCATCTATGAACCCATGCAGTATCCCTCTACTCGTCCTGGTAAATGTTCTAGTCCATTCTACCATTTTCCTCCACACATGTATGCACACCCTCACCAAAACACACCATAGATGAACATAACGTCCACTTCCCCATCTCTTCATTTTCTCATGCCCATCTGTGCTACCTATAACTCTTCTCTCCTCCCATTCACTTCTCTAAATCCCACCCAGACCTCAAGACAAATACCCATCTTCTGGGAAATGCAGGAGTCTAACCTGAGGCCTCTTTTCTCTGATATTACATACCTCAGGCCACACATCTAATCAATCATTTTTCTTGCACTCATTTCTTTTTTCTTTCTCATTTGCTGTGTTCTGATTTGATCATCACATATCAGTTCTATATATAGTCCAAAGAAAGGTGAATTATATCTTATGTCTTCAGTAACCACTCAATATTTGCTTAGTGCTAGTCATTAGGGAAGTTTTTTAGTACTTGCTTGGTTAAACATTTTATCAATAATCAAGATAAGCTAACATGGTGATGGCAGAATTTCAACCATATGGCAGATGTTTAGAACATGCATGAATCAATGCAACATGCTTTAATCTGATACATTTCTTTGAGTCTTAAACCAAACTTCCCCTTAACTCTATAACTATTAAAATCACACAATACCAATGTCACACATATCATATTTAAAATGACACATGCCTAAATTAACTAAGTGCAACTTACTATCTTTCTAAGTTCAATTATTGTACTTAATTTAATTTAAGGTATTTTTAAAGTCCCTTCTCTACTGCTCTGTAATGTCACATTCATCATAAACTGAGTGACCATATATGTGTTTCTACCTGGATCTGCCCTTATACTATCTGATAACAATTATTTTGCTTTTATAATACATCCTGGTATTTGATAGAACACAATTCCTACAAGGTTTTTCATTAATGATGTCTTGATTATTTTTGTTCTTATGCATTTCCTAATGAATTTAGGGATCAAGTTTTCAATTTCTACCAGGAAACTGCTGGTATTTTGATTAGGACTGCACAAATGTACAGAAAATTTGGAATAATTGACATTTTTACCATTTTCAACTTCATCTTAAGTGATATATCACACTATTAAATAACTGATGTGTGTGGTGGCACATGTGTGTAATCCCGGTGGCTTGGGAGGCTGAGGCAGGAGAATTGAGAGTTCAAAGCCAGCCTCTGCAACAGCGAGGCACTAAGCAACTCAGCGAGACCCTGTCTCTAAATAAAATACCAAAGAATAGGGCTGGGGATGTGTCTCAGTGGTCAAGTGCCCCTGAGTTCAATCCCAGGTACAAACATAGTATATGTATATAAGTATACCAAATGGGGGACGCATGATCCTGTACACCTCACACCACACACAAAATCAATTCCAGGTAAATTAAAGTCTAAATGTGAAATATAAACCAAAGAAGTTTCTATAAAATAACATAAAAGTACATTTTTAAGGTCACAGAAAAGACTTCTGAAAGAGGACAAAAAGCTAATTATAAAAGAAACAATAACTTGATCTACACTGAAATTGAAATTAAATATACCAAAAAATACATGATGAGAGAGTAAAAATGCAAGCAACACAATGAGAAAGTCATTTGGAACATAGATGTAGATATATAGATACAGATGACAAAAGAGAGCTGTACCCAAAATATACAGAGAACTCTTACAGGTCAACAAGAAAAGAAAAAAAGCCCAAAGGAAAAATGGGCAATAAACTTGAGGAATTTGACAAAGGAAATTCAAATAAACAGCACACATAAGTACAGGTACTCAATGCAATTTTTCATTAAAACTACAATGAGATTCTTGAAACAACCACCAATAAAGACTAACATCATCAAGTTCTAGCAATAAAATGAACCAACCAAAACTTCTATACTTAGCTGTACCAAAAACATGTGCACCAAAATACATGCATGAGAATAACAGCAATTAAGAATAGTCAAATTAGAAATAACCCTAATCCATTAAATTTCATCAATGCTAATCTAAATAAATAAATGTAGTATGCTCATTCACTGTAAAACTATGCATCAGTGAAAATAAATGATCAATTTCTACATGCAATAACATTGATTACATCCAAAATAATGGTAAGTAAAAGAAACCAGTCAAAATTAAATGTGTAATGAGTGATTCCACTTCTATAAAGTTCAAAAACAAGCCAAATTCATCCATAGGAGAGAAGAGAAAATAGACAGTGACTGGGGAGAGGATACCAGGTTTTGTATAGTATTGATAATCATATCCTGAGTAGGGATCACTCATGAGTGCTTGCTTTGTGATAATGCACCACAGTGCACAATTGTAAGTGCACTTTTCTATATGTATATTTTGTTTAAACAAAATTATTTTAAAATCAGATAAAATTGAGTATAAAATATGGAGTCAACATTAATTACTGAAGGAGTCAGAAATACACTGCTCAGCATATTGACTATTTAATTTAAAAGCACTTGAAAAACAGCAAGTACAAAAACTTCATTCTGACTTTCAAGCTTTCAATTTCATAGAAGTAGAAGATGGAATTTCCCTCTGAGCCATATCCTCCCTATAACTAGAAAAAAAATGGCATTCTTATTATGAAGGACAAGACAGTTGAGGTTAAAGAAATTCTTTACAAAGATTTGTTTGCTAATCTTTACCTTCCTTGTCACTTCTCTGGCCAGAAAGACCTTGTCCAGGCCCACTTATCACATTTTCACAACTTACTATTCTTTATCTCATTCAGTATATAAGTAACTAACTGCTTCTTTCCATCTTTATTTCCATTTGAGGACTCCAGTGCCACATAAAATTTGTATGAGATAAATTTGCATGCTTTTCTCCTGTTAATTTGTTCTGTGTCAATTGACTTCTCAGAATTAGCCAGGAACCTAAGAGGATGGAAGTGGATTTTTGCTGCCCCTAATCTATTAGTCAGTATGCCATTACTGTATCAAGTATCTGAGATAATTAACTTATAAGGAGGAAAAGTTAATATTTTTTCTCATAATTTTGAAGGTTTTAACCCATAATTAATGGGCCCCTTTGCTTTTGAGCCTGTGGTGAGGGAGCACATCATAGTGGAGGCACTTAATGAAGGGTAGACACTTACAACACAGCCAGATGCAAAAGAGAAGAAAAGGAAGGGAAGGGGTTCCATATTCCCTTCAAGGGCACTCTCCCAATGACAGAAGACTCCCCACTTTCTCCCAACTTTTAAAGGTTCCACCACCTCCCAATAGTTCCAAGCTGGAGACTGAGTCTTTAGCCAATACATGGACCTTAGAGAAGTATTTGAGAATTAAACTATAGCACTTTACTTCACCTAATTTTTGGAAAATCTGAAGCCATATGTAAAGATGTGTAGCACCTAGGGCTAGATTGGTATCCCTTCTAATTAATGCACTCAGTTCTCCCATCCACTGGCTATTCTGGATCTGTTAACTCCCAGGCAGTGAGCTGAGGACACCTCTTGGCTGTTTTACCCCAAGTCACCTTGACTTCTGCAGTCTTCCTGTCCAGGCTAGAAAGCGCTTAAGGTTACCACCACACAGTCTCAGTAGTGCCTGTTTTCAGAAAGGAAGTTCCTTTCACATCCTATTTACCCTCTTAATTTGTAAAATGATTACTTTCCTGTTTAGAAACAGGAAAGGATTGTTGAAAATCCTATGCTGCTATTATTCATCCATGTAACTGCTTTGATTTTTCACCTTTCTGCCTTTCAAAACTATAGTTTTTCTCTTCTCAGGTACAACAGGAAGAAAAAACATATTTTTTTTTCAGATTCTCCCTAAAATCTGATACTGCTTCAATTCAGTAGTTTTAGGTGAGGTAGTTTTACCTTTAAGTCAAAGTTCCTAACTTTTATTTTATAATATGAACAGAATAAGTTTCCCTTCTATCTTTAGGGGAAAAAAAATATATATATATATCTTTAGGGGAAAATATATATATATATATAATATGCATATTATATATATCTGTTATGTATAATACATATATAAATTATATATATTTCATTTTGAAGTTATAAGTATAAAATTAAAAGATTCAATAGTTCTCATGTGTCTCCTTTAGCAATGACGCACACAAAGGATAAGATGGAAACTAACTGCCATGAGTGAAATTTCTAACAGAGCTCTTTATTCTTTTCTTAAAATTTCATATACAAATTATAATACTGTAAAACTAATTTACTAAGTTTTAATGGATCTACTAAACTGATTCACATTGGCTTCTGTATCCAAAAATGAATATTTAACAATCCTTTATAAATGGAATCACCAATTCTAAAAAGACTTTATCTTAAAAAAATTAATAAACAATATGTATAGTTTTCTTAAAAAAGTTCTAAGCAAGATTCAGTGTGTGTTCACTTTATATATGTACCCAACTCTGGAAAACATGTTTCATTTTTGTTTTGCTGCTTTTTTAAACAATTTTTAAATCAGTTTTAGGTCCACAAGCATATGACCCCTGTTACTACACAAGGATAATGTCTCCCATCAGAGTGGCAAATTTGTCACAACTGATGAATTTACACTGACTTGCATATCATCCCTCAAAATTCATGGTTTACCTTAGAGTTTACTCCTGGTATTGTATATTCTATGAGTCTGGACAAATGAATGACCTGGATCTACCATTATAGTATTATACAGAGCATTTTCTTCTTCTTTTATAGGACCCATATCATATTTTATAAATCAAAATGTATATAACAAATTCATTAATAGCACTCATATCACAGACCAAACTTATTTAATGCTTCTGTCTTAGACTTTTCTATTCTGTTGCATGGACTTTTCTATTCTGTTGCATTCATTGGTTTATCCATCTGTAAAACAGCATCATGCTCTTTTAATTATTGTAATGTAAAACAAATCTTTATATCTGCTAACACAAATGCCTATTTCTGCCTATACTCACCCCAACCCTACTTATGGGACCCAACATTACCTGGTTCTTCTCTCTTTGTAGGAGTAGGATTTACAACCAATACTTCTCATTGGATGGGGCCATATGACTGATTCTGCTAGGCCTTGTAAGTACAATGACATGTGTTATTTCCAGGTCAGGGTATTTAAAAATCAATTTCATACCTTCTAGATATTTATTTTATGTGTCACAATGCCTGCCAACATCTGAGGTGGAAGCTGGTACTTCAGCTTGACTCTCATTTTAAGGAAACAAAAAGAAGTCAACTTGCAAAGGACACATAGCATTAGAAATAAAGCTGTATTATCTTAAGGAACTAAGATTCTCAAGCCAGAGAGTGGTTTTCTTATTGCATCCCAGTCTAATTTATTCTGACTAAACATACACTGAAATAATTGATGTTTTTCAAAAACTGCCTGCAAATTCTTTTCTCATTGGAATATTGGTTGCAAGTGCCTTAAATCTGAAGATTTATTTTGGAAAAAATGATATCTTTACAATAAATCTTCCTGTCCAAAGATACAGTGTGACTCTTCACTTAATTGTGTCTTTATTGCTCTGAAAAATTTTGTGTATATTTCACAAAAAAATATATAAACTAAGAACTAGGCAAGTATTGCTATTTCTTAATTATTCACATTTTTCCCACAATATAAAAATTTTAATTATTTTGCAATTCACTACCCTGTCAAGTTTTTTAAACAGTTCTAATTGCTTTGAATTGAACCTCTTAAGCTTCCCTAGTTCAAAAATGAAAGGTGTTACATAATGGTGATTGTTTCTATGTCTTCCTACTAATACCTATTTCTATTTCATATCTTGTGCTATATGGTAATTCCAGAATGAAATTGACAGTATCTGTGAATGTGGATTTTTTTTCTCTTGTTCTGTATAGAGATTGGCAAGCTATTCCAGATAGTAAATAAATTTGGGGGATGGAGAGGGAGAACTTTCACATAAACAATTTGTTTTTTTAATTTTCCCCATATTTTTAATTAGTACATTATAACTAAATGTAATAGTTGTATTTGTTGTTACATATTGATACATCCATACACTATGACAATATAATCTGGTCAATATTGCTCTGTAGTGTTTCCCTTTTCCCAGATAGTAGTTACTTTTAGATTTGTAAGCCATACCATCTCTCTCATAACTGCTCAACTACACCATTGTAGTATGAAAGCAGACACAAATGATTTTTTAAAAATGAGCATAGCTGTATTTGATCCATAGACCATGGTTTACTGACATGTCTAATCACAGAGCTTTTATAATGTTTCACTATTACTATAATTCTGGTTATTGGTTTCTTTGTTATTTTACTCTATGATACTAAAAGTCTTTTCAACTGTTTCTTTTTCTTTTTTTTCTTTTCTGTTTTGAAAATTGCATTTTGACATCTACCAAGATCATCACATTTAAAAAATGTCATATTTTAATTGCATTAATATATTCTAAATATCTCTGGAATGTTCTACAATGTTCTATACATCTCTTATATTGAACCAATCTTACACCCCTATTATGAATTTTACTAAGTAAAAATGAAATATTTTTTCATTTGTTCCTGGACCTTATTTAACACATATTAACCGAATACTGACAACTATCAGGCACTCTGATAGAAGGGATATAGTGGTCAATTAAATAGACGAGAGTCCCTGTTGCCATAGAGAATCTAGTAGGAAGACACAGATAATAGCAAAGACACTTATTTTGTCAGGAGAAGGATAATAAAGCAGAAACGCAGAATGACAGGTTAGGGTACCATTGTAGAAATGAGGTTCAGGAATGACCTCTCCAATCAGGTGAAATTTGAGCAGAGACTTCAAAGAAGTAAGGGCGTGTTTGAGTCTGCTAACTTGGAAATGTCTAGAGTATCTGGATAGGAAGTAAACAGGATGATATGGCAGCACACAGCAGGAACACCTAATGTGCCCAGGGGGTAGACTAAACAAGACTTGTAGAAAGAAGCAGCATTTAATCTGAGACTTAAAGAAATACTACATGAATGTAAGGATAACTTTCGTATGCAAACTTGTCTAGGCCAGAGTGTCAAACCTTACTCTAAGTCTATCTTTAAGGGTAAGATTAATATTGAAATCAGAAGTAATGTAGATTTTCCTCCTTAATGTGGGTGACCTCATCCTGTCAATCAAAAAAAAAAATCTGAATGGAACAAAAGGGTGAGTAAAAGGAAGCTACTCTTCAGACACAAGTTGAAACAGTCTTCCTGGGTCTCAAGCTTGACAGCCTTCGAATGGAGCTTATGCTATCTGCTCTCCTGGTGCTCAGATCTTCAGGCTCAGACCAGAACTATATGATTGGCTCTCCTGGGTCTCCACCAGCTGCAGATCCTGAGACTAGTCAGTTCCAGGATCCTGTAAGCCAATTCCTTATAACAAATATAGATAGATATAGATATCAATGAAGATAGAAACACACATCCTTTTGGTTCTGTTGCTCTGAAGAACCTTGACTAATACAATGAGTAGAAAGAAGTGTTCCATACCAATATGACTCATGGTTCCAAAATTAGAGGGAAAAGGCAGTTTCAAGCAAATGAAAGAAAATTAGTAGGGCTGAGACATGAAACTGACCGAATGAAAAGGACCCAGATTGTGCATGGTTCTGAAAACCTTGCTGGGTATACACCATGTCCTGCAGGCATGGGAAGCCATTGTGAGTTCTCAGTGCAGAGTAAAGTGAACAGAGAGGCCCCCCCAGGTTTCAAAGAGCCAGGGGTCATCATGCCAACATACCTACTTGTAGAACTCATGTGCTGGCACCAATGGAGATGAACAGTTTTGGGACATTAAACTGGATTTTGTCATAAATTAGGTTACAGAGAAAACTTATGTGAATTTTAAGGAGAAATTGTTCAGGCTATATTCTTTGGCTCAAAGCAAATCAAGTTAAAATGTAATAAAGGGGTAGCTTAAAACTATAACCACAAAGGGAAAAATTGTAAATACTCTTTTAAGCTTATACTTAAGAACTGCATTTAGAAACTACTTAGAAATTTAAAACAAGTTTCAAATTTATGCAGGATCTTTTCTTATTCTGTTTTGTGTTGCTACGACCAAAGACCTGAAGCCGGGTATAGAAGAGAGGTTTATTTGGCTGATGATTCCAGGGGCTGGAAAGTCTGAACAACATGGCCCTGGTGACTGGCAGGCAACTTTCTGGCCGTACTGCAGTATGGCAGACAAGTGGAAAGGGGAATGGTGCTTGCAGAGAGGGGCAAGCACCTGGGGTGAACTTGCTTCATAGCAAACCACTCTTGCAAGGACTAACTTAGTCTTGTGAAAACTACTATTCCCATCCTAGGGTGGTGCCCCCATGATCTACTCATGTCTTATGAGGCTCTACCTTTCAGAATTTCCACCACCTCAATAATGTCACATCAAAAAATTAAGCTTCAACTTGAGTTTTGTCAAGGACAAACCACATTGAAACCATAGCAGTTATGCAGTATGATCAAAACAATAAAAGACAAAAAAAATGGCCTTAAATTTATTTGAAAATAAGAAAGTCTAGGGAAAAAAATGTTCTAGAAATTTAACAAAAGCCAAGGTAAAATTGCCTTGGTATTTGCTGATTGCCTCCAACACCTTCACACTTTATGCTTTCACTAATTTGGGCTCTCTGCCCAAATCTCACCTGATCAGAGAGGCATTCCCTGAAGCCCTGTCTAGAACAGCCTCAGACTCTGTCACACCCTTTTACATTTCATCCTTCCCCTGACACAGTCTTTGCATCTGTGTTACTACCTTTATCCTCCTTCTGGAATACAAGCTCTCTGAGAGCAGGGACCTTTGTCTGTCTCCCACTCATCCCCTACTTCTTGACAAGTGCCTGAACCCAGGTTCCATGTGGCAGGCTCTGTGACTAAGTTTTATCAATTTTAAATGTTTCATTGGACTTTTAAAATAATCAATATCCTTTCTGAGATATAAAGCATTCACATACAATTATTAAATAAAATCTAACGTTAAATTATTTTATTTCTCTATATCATCCTTTTGCATCTAATTGACCAATCGGATTATGAAAGTCTCATTTTGTTAAAGTATAATATCAAGATTATATCAACTTCTCATTTTCCAGATAGTTGTGCTTTATATATCTCAATACTATATCTTTGGGGGACATAAAGTTTCAGGACTCTTAATTTTTCTTGTTTTTAATTTCTCATTAATACCAAATAATCCTTTGTCCCTTCTAACACATTTAGTCTTAAATTCCATTTTGAGTTATATTAACATTAAACTAAGGGTTTATTTTTGTTTCATTTTCCCAAGATGCATTTGACATCCCATTATTTTTAACTTCTCTGTCATTTTGTTTTAAGTGCCTCTTCTGTGAATAGTATATAACTGAAATTTGCCTTGTCACCCAACCTGAGAAAATCTAGTCTCCCATCAGTAGTTTTAAAGTTTCTAAAAACATTTTTTTTTTTTTTTTTTTTGCCGTGCTAGGGATTTGAACCCAGGGCCTTGTGCTGGCGAGGTCTAAAAACATTCTTAATGTGGCCACCAGTGAATCTGGTCATATTTTCACCACTGTATTATATACTTCTTATTTTGTGAATGTGTGTCTTAGTCTACATGCTGCTATAACAAAATGACATGGATTGAGTGACTTAAACAACAGATTTTTATGCCTCACAGTTCTGGAGGCCAGAAATCCCAGATCAGGGTGGCCTTCAGCATGGTTGGTTCTGGCCCGCTTCCTGGCCTCCAGGAGGCTGCCTTCTCATTGTGTTCTCACATGGCAGAAAGAGGATGCTCTGGTGACTCTTCCTCTTCTTAGAAGAACCCTAATTCCATGATGGGGTCCTCATCTAAACATAATTAGTTTCCAAAGATCCCATCTCCAAATACCATCACATTGAGAGTTAGAGCTTCAACATATGAATTTGGAGGAGGGGAGGTGACACATTCAGTCCATACAGTGTCTTTTTACCAGGGCCATGTTTCTAAATCAACTTGTTTCTTCTACCCAGTCTCTGTACATTCCTCCTTTATGGATGCCAAAGTATGTCTTACAGAAAAACAGCCTTGCAGCTAACAATCTGTGTCAGGAGGAAAGGGTCTACCTCAGCAGCTTCCTCAAGTTGACTTGTTTGGGCACCTTCCAGTACCGATGCTCCTAGAAGCTATGGATCCAGCAGTTACCAAGATCCAGGGAGCCAGCATCTTCTCTTCATGGTTCGCAATCCCTGCTGTATACCCTCACACCCACATACCCAGTTTAAGGAATGATCCCAAGCCACCACTTACCCCAATTCCCATGATGGTAATAGAACTGACTTGTAGGTTCATGAGAGCTGAATCTGTGAGTCCCTTCCCAATCCCACTTCAGTAACTTGAAATAGGCCATGGGGATAGTATTTGTACCATATACCAATGCTCCAAATCAGGACTTTATTTTTCCGGGAAGCCAGTTTACCAGTTCACCATTGTCTACACCTGCATTTTCTAAAAAGACAAATTATGGTTTTATCCTCTGTCACCTCCTCTGTACCATCTCAGAATTTTTTAAACTTTGTAGCACTTCAGTGGAACCCTTTCCTCATTTCTTGTGCCAAGTCTGTATTTTCCTGATCTTTATGTCCTCTTGGCAAATTAATTGGGTTTCTGAATGTGGGTTGGGGATATACAATGAGATCATGTTATCATCTATTTCAAAAGTCCTTGCAGTAAGTCTTGATTCTATTATCCATGCAAAACATGGACAGAATAAACTAGGTCCTTGTTTGTTCCCTTAATTATCGCCACTCAGCCAAATAGCACTTGCTCTGCCACTAATGATTCTAATCCAAACTGGGAATTGATGTTGACAAAACACAAGCTGTTTCATTTTAGCAAAGGCTGATCAAATCTATAAAAAACAGAGACTTTGGTAGATATTCATAATCAAAGTCCTAATTATTAGAGAAAGTTTGAAACTGATAGGCAGGGGAGTAGATAAGCAAAACCACTGAGAAAGTAGGAGGATGATTGCAGGATCATGAAAATATCGAATACAGTCCTGTCACCAAGGTAAGATCTGAACCAAGTTTTCAGTTTGTCCCTCGTGAAAATATGACAAAATGATCACTTAACGAACATGCCCTGTGGAGGCTCCCTATGGTTCATTGTTAAAATAACACCTCGTTTAGGGTAGCTTGTCAAGGGAGCTGTGTGTGTTTTAGAGCTTAGAAAGGAATACAGTTGGCATGTGAAGCAAAACCGGGGAGATTATGGCAATTTTGTAAATCAAGAAGAATTTATAGTGGGAAATAGGGAGCCATTGAAGAGTTTAAAGCAGGAAAACAATGCCATAAAAGTTGTAATTAAGCAAGATTAGTCTGGCAGTATTAGGACAAGATCTATCTTAAGTGCTTTATATGGAAACAGACATAGAATTAGTAATGAGTTAAAAACTAGAGGAAAAAAAAGCATGCTATCTCTTCTACTTTTAGTATGTAGTTAAGGTAGCACATAGGCTGAGGAGTACTCAAGGAGCCTTGCAAAGCTTTCTCAGTTCATTAAGTTAAATTACCTATTTGCTCTCATTCGATATTCATGAGTGTTAAAACAAGTCCTGCAGCACAGGGAGTCTCCAGGCAGCCCAGGGACCTCTGGAACACTTCTTTTCACACCATTCCATTGTTGCAGTAAATGAGTATTGTCAACCAACAGCCCATATACCAGTTTGAACCTCCTGTTGTCCCCTTTTCTGGAACAATTGAAATCTCTCTCATTCTTGAGGGAATAAAGGAATAGGAGCTCATGTCTGCTAATTCTCATTCAAAAGTCATTAGACAGCAGTTAAAAAGGAGTCAAGGATCTAAGATGAGTTGGAGCTCATGCAGGCGCAACACGTGAAGGAAACAGATTTGCCAAATGTGATGATCAGAGTTCATCCCTGGGATAGATTAGATCTAAAAACTTCCAGTCAAATCTTGTTTGCCAAGAAGCAGGTGTTTCCACCTGGAACACCTGTCCTATTTGTCTATATTATCTATTGCTTACCCAAGATCTAGTTAACATCTCCACTCCTTGGTGAATCCTTCTAATCTCAGATCCTCCAGCTCACAGCAATCTTTGACCTTCTCAACTGTTTAGTTTTTGCCTGGACCACAAAATAGCATCTATCTTGTGTTTCCGGAATGGTTATGTTTTCCTGTGTGAATTCTTTGTCCAACTAGACTATACACTTCTTCCAAATACGATCTGTATTTTATGTCTTTCATGTTCAGTGGCATATGAAAAAGAGAACAATGTTGAGTTTTGTTGAGTTTAAATTTACTCTCAACAATCCTTGATTTCAAATTATTCCCACTATGGTGAAGTTTATTTCATGTCTCCCAAGCCTCAGATCCAACCATTGATCACTCACTCTCAGTAGATGTCTTTAATTGCTCCTTTTCCTTTTCTGCAGTCACATGAATTAAGTGCCCACAACTTCCTTCCTCTCTGCTTTATAAGCTTCATTTTCCTTTTCTGCTTTTTCAGAAGAAAGTTTGTTCCTGATTGGGTAATCAAACCACTTCCTTTTGGAATTTCCTTCAAGAGTTACCCTGTCTCTTATATCTTCAATCTATCCTTCTTCTGCTTCCAACATTACAAGTTTCCCCTGATCCCACCAATTCCTAGTGTTAGTGTTCTCATTGTTTTCCCCCCAAAAATCCCCACAAAATCTCTTTTTAAAAATAGTGTGACTCCTCTGTCCTGTCATATAAGAACTTTGACTTCTGTTTAATCTTAGATTTTTCTAAGATCAATTAATTTGAAGCTATTCTTCATTTTTTTTTTCTTTTTTCAATATTTTTTCTTCAAGATTTCCAGCTCAAACTGGAGTAGAGGTCTATGTTTAATTCCACTACAGAGGACTTACTGTCCAGACATCGAAGAAGAACTGATTTAGGAAAAATTAAGTACACACATTTGTTAAGTACATTGAAAGGGTCAAATCCAAATGGAGACTGGATGCTCTTTGAATGTCATCTCTCCTTGTCATGTAACTTCATCCCTAGGTACTGTTCCCTGAGCATAGAAGGTGCAGAATAAATATTTCAGTCCTGAAGTAGGTATTTGAAACCAGGGTTTCACATTTTTGTAAGGCAGTCAGTATTGTTAAGGTTGAGAAGAGTTATCTGCACATAGGCAATAAAGCAAGTCATATAGTTAGGAAAAAAAGAGACCAAAAAAAAAAAAAAAAAAAGAAAAGGACTGGTGACATAATATTGGGAAATGACAATATGAAAGGAAAAGTAAAATGGAAAAGAATTGAGGAAGGTAGTTAAAGATGGAGAACAAAATAACACAAGGATAAAGAGATGGAAAAAGAGTCGAGAATCAAGCAAATAAAACGTTGCAGAAATATTTTTTAAAAAGAGGATTAAGGAGCTAGGGAGCTCAGTTGGTAGAGTGCTTGCCTCACAAGCACAAGGCCCTGTGTTCAATCCCCAGCAACACAAAAAAAAAAAAAAAAAAAAAAGAAAATAAAGAAAGAAAAGAAAAGAAAATTAAGACTAAAGAGAAAAAAACTGAAGGTTTTGGTGCTTATGGTATGGTGTTTTGTTGTTGTTGTTGTTGCTTATTCCTAGGGATTGAATCCAGGACTTTGGACCTGCTGAATACACATGCTACCACTGAACTACACCCTTAGCCCAGAAATGTTGCTTCTAAAATCATAAAAATATTATTGTTCACTGTAGAAAAATTAAAATTTACAAATAATCAAAACAAATAAAAACCAATAGTCTATAATCTCATCATTCAAAGGTTAAATTTAAATTTCAAATAAACAAGGAGTACTTCTAAAATATGAGTATACCCCTAATGTTACACAGGACATGCTTATAAGAATAATAATTAAAACCCTTTCTGAGAGTCAAATTCAACTTGACATCTTGTATTTTACTTAGCAACCTTAGTTAGATGTAGATTCTGGGACATGCTCAGTTGAGGCAGAGTTTAAAGAACCTTATACCTGGAAGTGGCCTTGTGCCCCATCTCCCTGTGTTACCAACACAATTATCACATCTATTCTTTTAGTTACATAGCCATGTTTGCAACTTCATTCATTCATTCATTCAGCAATTGAAGTATTTGATAAAGTAATAGCACCCAGCCTCAACTACATATGAGAATTGCCTAGGAAGCCTCAAAAAATGATAATGTTTGGGACTGGGGTTGTAGATCACTTACCTAGTACATTTGAGGCACTGGGTTTGATCCTCAGCACCACATAGAATGAATAAATGAACTAAAGATATTGTGTCCATCTATAACTAAAAATATATTTTTTAAAAAATGCTAATGCTTGTTTTCCATCTCCAGAGATTCTCATGTAATTGAACTGGGGTCCTACAGGGAATTAAGAGTTAACATTTCCACAGATGATTTATAATGTGCAGACAGGGTTTAGCCACTGTCTAATAGAAAAAGAGTAGGACTTAATTACCAATTGTATCATGAGTGGGAAAAAGACAAACTTTAAAAACATTCATTCACTTACTCATGGTATCATCTGAATTCAATATCTGTATTCTGAATGGTAGTAACTGAACAGACTCATAGTTTAGTCACCTCTTCATCAAACTCAACTTATCTTTTTACTGTTTGCAGAATACTTGGAAATAGATGTTTCTCAGCTTGCAATAAGTTTATTTCCCAATAAACTCATCATAACTGAAAACACTATAAGTCAAAAGTGGATTTAAAGCACCTAACCTACTGAAATTCATAGCTTAGTAACACACTTACACTATAAATACCCTTGTTTACCATCATGATTGTGTTGCTGACTGGGAACTGTGACGCACTGCCACTCCACAACATCATACAAAAGAATAACATACATTATAATGCTAGCTTAGGAAATGTCCAAATTCAAAATCTAAAACAGTGTTTCTACTCATCACATATCACTTTCACCCCATAGTAAATTGTAAAATATCATAAGCCAAATCACATTAAGTCAGGGACCATCTGCAAAGACATCCAGTCATGCAGACACTCCTGTGTTCCAACGTGGTCTTCCCACTGTTTATCATGCACACAACAATTAAATAGGACTTTCCATTACTCCCCAGACACTACCTGACTTTGCTTTTGCCTTTTCTATTACTTCTACTTTGACTCTCCTTCACTTCAATCAATCACTATTCCACCAGTCCTATATCTGTTTGATGGAGAACCAACAATGACAGCAAGTACCTCTGGACCCCCGGTAGTAATTCCTCACTGTCTTAAACTCCAAAGCACCCCTACTGCACTTAACAAAGTCTGTCTATGAAAACGTTGTGAATATACACATCATATGCTTCCAATTAGATTTTAAGCTCCCTGGGGGAAGAAGCTAAAATTCCATTAATTCTATATTGAGAAATGAAGGGATTCAATATGAAGTTTCCAGAGTTATCCTGCCTGAGTTTATATCCAAACTCTGCCACTCACACACAGTGCGTGTGACATGTAGGCAGGCAATTTACCTTCTGGGCCTCAGTTTCCACCTCCTGTGAAAGCTAACAAGATCTCTCAAAATTTCTATGAAAGCAAAATGAGAAAATCTATACAAAACACTTAGCACAATAATTGCTCCAAATGGCATCAGAGGTGATGGGAATCAGCATATGAGGGACTAAAGTATCTCAAGAAAGACATTCAGATGTGAAGTTGATGGCATTTCTGTGTATAAACACTCTTGGATTTGGAAAATATTTTTATATTTTCTAATGTTACACCCTAGGACAATTCAAGTTATTACTGCAGTTTTCAATTATTCCAGACAGCTAGTCTTGCTTCCTGATAGTATGTAAATTTCCCAGCTTGGTGCCATCTCTCAGATTCTAAATTTCATTTTGCAATGACAGCTTTTTTGAAAACTCTGATGCTTCAAGACCCCTGTGTCCTAAATGTTGTTTCTTTGTAGAAGGCAATGGTTTTAATCAGGTAAAACAGTGATGGAGAGCATGTCAGATATTCATACAGGCCATACTCATTTGTGAAACATGAAATCCTGCTGTTAAGATGCCAATGAACCAAGAGAGCAACAAGCTATTTCTAGTGAGCTGATAACATTACAGCCTCTGGATCTAAAATGAGATCTATTTTAAATTTAATTCATTTTCTGAAGGATAAATAACAAGAGCCCCTTCTGTCTGCAACTGAATCTGAGACCATATGCTGTGCAGACAGCTAAGTAAGCCAGGGTGAGAACTCAGAGGGCAGCTTTCTCAGGGACTCCATGTGACATGGCCACCTTTTCTCCCAGCACAATGGTTATGCTGTTTTTTAAGCCCACTTGAGTTACCAGAGACTTGAGTGAATCATTGTGGTGAGGCTACAAACAATTGGATCATCTGAGCTTAGGATGTATCTGCAATTTGTTTTCTTTCCTTTATCCTCATCCTCACTTTGTCTGATAGAATCTTTTCATTAGCATTGAAATGTGTTCATGTCCCTATTTCATTAAAAATTAAAATTAAAAATTAAAAATCCCCTCTTGCTCCCATACCTTCTCCAGCTGCCAGACCACTTCCTCATCTTGTAAACAGCCTTGAACTTCCTGTCTGCACTCATTATTTTCATTTCTTGTGTTTCATGCACTTCTCAAACCATCTCAACATGGCTTCCAAATCCTCATTGTTTTAGTGAGTTTCTTTTGCTGCCGTGACCAAAAGATCTGACAAGAACAAGAGAGGAGGGAAAAACTTTATTTGGGGTTCATGATCTCAGAGGTCTCAGTCCAAAGAAGAATCCATTCCTCAGGGCTCTAGGTAAGGCTGAATATCATGGTGGAAGAATGTAGTGGAGGGACACAGCTCAAGACATACCCAGGAAGAAGAGAGAGAGCTCTGCTCACCAAGAACAAAATATATACCCCAAAGACACACCCCCAAGGATTCACCTCCTCCAGCCACCCCCTACCTGCCAATAGTTACCAGCCAGTTAATCCCTACCAATGGATTAAAGCACTGACTAGGTTAAGGTTCTCATAAACAAATCATTTACCTCTATCCTTCGTGTATTGTCTCACACAGGATCTTCTGGGGTACGCCTAATATCCAAACCATAACTCTAACCCTCTAACTTTATGGGAACTACTCCTCTGCAGTCAATAGTGATTTCTAGGGAGCAAAATCCATTTCTCAGCTTCTGTGACACAACTAACCAAATTTTTCTTCTAAAGAGATTCTGTTTTCAGTTTTTATTATTCCTCATTTTCTAGGATTTCCCCTCTTGACCTCTCCTTTTCTGCATCCTTTACAATGGGTTTGTCTTCCTATATCTCAAGGCTGAACCTCAGACTTTCTTTTATTTATGATACTTCTTCCCAAGGAATATCAGCAACATACAGAAAGTCAGTGACCAAGGCCACTGACTGTATCCTCACCAAGAGCTCCCCTCCAAGGAGCATATATCCATATGTCCACTCTGCATCTTCTATCTACATTCTCAAAACTATAGATGACCCTTGATTTACAATAGGGTTCCTTCATAATAAACCCATCATAAATTTAAAATGCATAAAATAATAAATCAAAAATACACTTAATACACATAACCTAATAAGCATACTAGTTTAGTCTTACTACCCTAAATATGCTCAGAACACTTACATTAACCTATGGATGAAAAAGATCATCTAACACAAATTCCATTAGATAATTAAGTGTTATATCTCATTTAATTTACTAAATATTATGCTGAAAGTGGAAAATGGTATGGTTGCATGGGTATACTTTTTGCCCCATCATAAAGTCCAAAAGCCCTAGGTCAAAGATCTTATTTATTCCAGAGATCTCTTGTATTCCAGAAACCCCCAATACACCTTTAACTTTTGCCTTGATTCTGGTCCACCCTAACATTTGTAGGTTCCCAAGCTCTTATGCACATGTATAGCTTTTATGTGTATGTGAAGAAACAGCATCTTACTTCATTCATGTTAGGTGTAGATCAGCATAATATGAGGGGTGTATTATAGCAAAGTATTCTTCAGCTATCACACATAATACTGCAAAGACCAAACTAACTTTTGAGTAGTCCAGAAAAAGACAAAACAAACAGGTAGATGCTGAGTATATTGACAAATTGCACTTTGCTATGAAAATTTATTTCATTCATGTTATAGACTAGACAAAGATTCTGAAGACTGGTGAATTCTTTTATTTTACTTAGGCATTTCCTCTGCCCAAAACTTCCTCGTACTGGAAAGCAGTATTAGCAACAGCCAGAGTCAAAAGTCTCCACAGCATTTAGAGACTTTCATTTGCTGGAATGAGTCGATGGAGAGAAGCATCTCTCTGGGGCCTGGGCAGGCTTAGTACTGAAGGTCGGTGGTTAGGGGTCAAGAGACTTGCCTAGGCCCACTTGTTTCAGAACACCTTAATTTTTTTGTGACTATTTGTGATAATAGAAGACTTCTAAAGCAGGATTGGCACATTTGTCCTGTAAAAAAATCAAACAGTAAATATTTTATGCTTTGTGAGTCAGTGTCTATCACAACTTCTCAACTCTGCTGTTAGAGTATAAAATAGTCATGGAATAAATGAGCATATCTATGTTTCAATAAAACCATTTTTGAAAAATTCAGAACAGGGAACAGATTTAGTCCCCAGGCTGAAATTTGCTAATCCTTGGTCTAACAAGTACACATGCTCCTCACCTTGCAATAGAGTCGTGCTCCAATAAGCCTATCAAAAGTTGAGTTGTAAGCCTAAAATGCATTTAATACACTTCACCTACCAAACACCATAGCTTAACCACACCATGCACAGTTGAGTAGCAGTTTTTTCCCCTCTTGAAGACATGGCTGAATGTGAGCCGCAGCTGACTGCTGATGCCCAGCATTCTGAGAGAGTATCATACTGTATATCACTTGCCCAAGAAAAGGTCAAAATTTAAATTTTAACATATGGTTCCTCTGAATGTATGTCTTCCACATTACCTTAATGTCAAAAAATCATAAGTCAAAACATCATAAGTCAGTGACCATCAGGATGAGGACAAAGTAGGGAGGGATACCTTTGCCCAAAGCTGAGGGTGGTATTGCCTTCACCCTCTATTTCTCTCATAAATGACCCTGTTCTGTTGTATACCTTATTCTGTTGTATATGTATACCTATCCTGTTGTACATATTAAAGCATATTTCAAATCCACTTCTGAACATTTTACCATCACCAAACTGACCAAAGCTGCTTTTATTTTCCATGTGGGCTACATTTTGAAATAAACCTTTAACTGACCTCTCACTTCATTATTGCTCATGTAATTTCCCACTTCAGCTCTGCAGCTAAGGCAATTTTTCTTAAAATGCAAATCCGATCATGTTTTTTCCCTATGTAAAACTTTTTTTATACCTTTCCTGATAACAAGTTGAGAGTCTTTAACATTACCTACTGATCCCCACCCAGCCTCAACAAAACTTTCCCCTTCCTGATACCAATTTTCAAGCTTTCTTTCATGTCTTGCAATGCTCCTGTGGCCTTTCTTCATGCATGCCACCTCCTCTACTCTCATAACTGTGGCTCTTCTTCGGCCAGTAAATTCTTACTCCTTGCTTGGGTCTTCCCCACCAAGGGAATCTCCTGGTCTTCTACACCAAGTCTTGGCCTGATCCCATGCTCTCACCAAAGCCTGCGTCATTCTTTCTTTTTTGTTCCTAATCACAGTGATAAAAGCACAAGACAAAGAAAATCACTCACCTCATGACCAGGAAGGACAGAAAAAGAAAGAGAGAAAGAGCAAGGGACTGGGGTCCCACAGTCCCCTTTGAAGGCACATCTCCAATGACCTAACAGCCTCCAGCTAGATTCCATCTTCTGAAGATCCACAGCACCTCTCTATTGCACCCTGGGCATCTTGCCTTTAACTCATGGGTTTTCGGGGGACTCTATCTAAACCATAGCTCTACTCTAAGGTTTGGCTGCCCTTTGAGGAGCAGGTTGGTAGTCTGGTTCATTTCCTTTGATTGTTGCTATTATTTTATGAAATGCCTGCCCTCTGCCCAGCTTAAGAACTAAAACAGAAAACATACGGTTCAAGTTCCTTGAGGTTTCTCCTCTAACTCCCCAAATCATCTTCTTTGTTGTGGGTTGGATTACATCCATCCAAATAAGATATATTGAAGTCCTAATCCCCAGTAATCTGTACCTTGGAATGTGATCCTGCATGGAGATAGAGTCTGTATGGAGGTGATCAAATTAAAATGAGGTCATAAGAGTGTGTCCTAATCCAATAGGACAGATGTCTTTATAAAAGGGGTAAATTTGGGCACAGATAGACACAAAGACACATATGGAAAGAAAATGATAGGTAGACATGGGGAGAATACCATCTACAAATCGAGGACTACCTGAGGCCACCAGAAGCTAGGAGACAGTCCAGAACAAATTCTTTTTCACAGCCTACAGAAGGAACCAATCTTGTTGTTATGGGTTGAATTATGTGTCCCCAAAATTCATATGTTGAAGCCCTAGCCCCCAGGACCTCAGAATGTGACTATTATGGTTTGACTATGAGGTGTTCCCTAAAAACTCAGGTGTGAGATAATGCAAGAATTTGCAGAGGTGAAATGATTGGATTGAGGGGTGTAACCTAATCAGAGGATTAATCCACTGATATGAATTAACTGGGAGGTAACTGCAGTCAGGTAAGGTATAGTTAAAAGAAGTAAACACTGTGGGTGTGCTTTTGGAGTTTATATTTTGTCTGCTTCCTGGCCATAATGCCCTGAGCTGCTTTTCTCTGCCATACCCTTAGACCATGATGTTCTGCCTCTCCTCCAACCCAGAGCAATGGAATCGGCTAACCATGAACTGAATCTCTACAAGAGCCAAAATAAACTTTTCCTCATATATTTTGTTTTTGTCAGGTCTTTTTATCATGGCAACAAATAAAACAGGGACTGAATTTGGAAATCAGGCCTTTAAAGAGGGGAAACAATGTTAAAGTATGGTCACTATGGTGGGTCCTGATTCAATCTTACTGGTGTCTTTAAAGGATGAGTAAGACACATGAGAGGCACTAGGAGTTCAGAATGAATGCCCTGTGAAGACACAGGGAGAAGGTGGCCATCTGCAAGCCAAGAAGAGAGGGCTCAGGAGACACTGAACCTGCCAATACATTAACCTCAGACTTTCATTTCCCAGAATTGTGAGAAATTTTTCTGTTGTTTAAGTCCCCCAACTGTAGTATTTTAGTATGGTAGCTTCAGGACACTAATAGTGTTTTTTTCTCAGCCCAATTTTTGCACATATTGCTTAATAATTGTATTAGACATGCATATTCCTGTAAACGATATGTAACATTGCTTTTCATGAAGCAAGAAAGGGGTTGCCCCACTTGGGAGTTTTACAATAGCAGATCCTGGAAATGTGTGTGGTCAACTAAGTAGACAGCTGTAGACTAATAAGTCTATAAAGAAGTATAAGAGGGGATGGGAGTGCAGCTCGATAATACAGCACATGCTTAGCATTCATGAGACACTGCATTGATTCCCTAGCACAAAAAAGAAAAAGAAGAAGCAGTGAGAGGAGAGAGTTGAAAGGTAAGTAAAGCAAGATGTGAATACCTAGGGAGTCTGCATTTAGTCCTGTAGCAAAGAACTTTTAAAGTCTATCTGTAAGGTAGAATGCCTACCTCTGGAACGTGCAGAAGAGAGGATAGTTACTGTATTTAAGGAATGACAGAGCTCATTTCTACAATGGGATGGGGTTGAACTACATCCTCTCTAAGACCACGCTCTGCAAAGAATCCCATCTTTAAAATGCATGAGTGTATTGAGAGTAATGAAGTAAAGTACGTGGGTAGTGTTGGAACACAAAGGTTCCAGACTTGGACTCAACCTCCAACAATGCCATGTACCAGGTGTGGACCTTTTCTCAGCCTCAGCTCCCTTTTTGATAAAACAAGGAGGATTACCGTAAAGACACATGTGTCTTTAGCAGCATTAGGTACAGTCACTTTGCATTGCCACTCTGTGATGAATATTCATCAATATTATGGTCATTATGAGGTCGGAAGTACCACTTGAATGAAGATAATCTGACAAGACCTTTGATTAGACATCTACCACAAGTCATCTATATAATGCTTTGATTTCAGAGTGGTTCCATGTCAACAGCCTGTTTAATTCAGTACACAATACCATGAGTTAGGAATGCCTCCAGAGCTTTAAGTTCATCAGAAATAGACACACTCAGTCAGACATGGTGATGCACATCTATAATCCCAGTCATTTGGGAGATTGTGGCATGAGTACTGTAAGTTTGAGGCTGGCCTCAACAACTTGGTGAGAACTTGTCTCAAAATAAAAATAAAAAAGGCTAGGGATTTTTTTATAAAAATAAAAAAAGCTCAGTGGTAGAGTGCCCCTGGGCCCCTGGTTCAATTCCCAGTACTGCAAAAGAATTAAAATTTAAATTTAAAAAATAAATAGAAATAGACACACTGATTAGGAAAGAATAGAGCACCATTAAAATTCTTCAAAGACCAAGCCATTGTGGATTGCTTTGTTCCTGGAGATCCTTCATAGCTGGCAAGGTAGGTCATAAACAAAATTGTCCAATACACTACATTTGTCATTCTGCTACAGAAGAAAAATCCCCAGGAGGTGGTTCATAGTCCTGGCCCTACCTGTCACTGGGCAAACTGCTTTTCCATATCTGGAAACAGGGAATGAATCAAACCCTTAAAACCACTAGAATGTGTTGTACAAATGAAGACTATTGTATTCATCTTTGTATGTTCAGAGCCTCATCGGGGTCTAACTAGGTACTTGTTTGAAAGAGTATGGCCCAGACCTCAGAGTATGGGCTTTGGAATCAGGTAGGCTCAAGGTTACATCCCAGAGCAAGTCACTGCTAACAAAGAGCCCTTCACCATTGACCTTGTCTCTGTGTTCCTTACTTCCCTTCTCCATAAACTGAGCCACCAAACTTGCAAAGCTGGTGAGGAGGATCCATGCTCATGTTCACAGTGAATCCTGCAAGGAGGAGCTGTGATGGGCAGGAGCTGAGTCTCTGACTTTGGGCAGTTTTTTTCTTAAAATTCTTTCTTCTAAGTGCTGGTGTCAGATCTACCTGGCACTTTAAGATTGAAATGTGGATTCAGATCTCTGTACAAAGCAACTGAATAAGGGAGAGATGAGCCTCCCTAGTCTGCATTTTTAGCAAGCTTCCCAGGTAATTTGTAAGTGTTCTAACATTTGAGTGCAGGGTGTGTGTGATTTAGGATCTATTTGAAAGACAATCTGGCCCTACTAAACCATTTTGCCCAGTGTTTGTGCTGCATGGGGAATTTGGGGTAAGAAGTTTCTGCATAGAGGAAATGACAACAGCACTATTGGGGGCTTGCAACACAATGAACATTGTCAAAAAAAAAAAAAAAAAAAAAAAGGTGCCTCTAGCTGCTCTGTGCCTGGAAGCCTCTATCTCCACCTTCCATAGTTCTGTGAGGGTCAGGCAGGCAGCACGAAGCCAGAGACTTTGTGCTCCCAGCCTGCCACAGACAGTCACTGAAGCACAGCCATGCAGGCCACCTGCCTTGGTAATATTCTACCTCCTCAGTTCCATTAACCTCAGCCAGCCAAGGTGACTGTGCAAAGCACATACAGCCCTTACTCCCTTGCTCTTCCTGGAGCTGTGTTCTGTATGGAGTGGAAATGATACAGAAGGGCCAGACCAGAAGCAGCCTCAAAGCATCAAAACAAGCAACTATCTTAGTATAAGTTCCTTCAAGTGGCAAAATTTCCTTGTGACAGTTTTTTTAATGACAGTAATGAGTACAGAAGAAAAAAGTCTACCTTTGATAGGAGGACAGGATTTTAATGCTGCCCTTTTGAATAGCAGCCACTTTAAAAGTTTTCATTGTGCAACAGTAAGGTTAATTTCAATGTTATTTCTCTTCCCTCTTCAAATAGCTAATAAACTATTCCTGAAGTTTCCAAGAAGGCTATTAGAGGATTTTCCAATGCCTCTGCAAAAGGGAAAACTACTCTGGAAGCAAGCAGAAGATTGGGACTTCGATCTGTCTAGATGTACACATAGCTAAGTAGTAGTATCTCTAGAGAATCCATTGACTTGCTCAGAGTTTAGAATAAATGGGTCATATTTTTAGTAACTTCTAAATCTGGTCTTGCAAGAACACAAAATTTTCCTATTCATTTGCAAAAGTTGGGACCAGTGGGATTTGGTGGATGTAGAGGGTGGGGGATGCTTTTTGGTAATGGTGACAAGTGACACAATTTTTTTAAAACAGCACATTTCAAGAACTTTAAGGTGACACGTTGGTGACAATATTTTAGGTGATAAAACATTGAAGGAAGCAGTGTGCCAGGGAGGTTAGCAGGCTCAGTGTGAGTTTGAATCAGAGGGATCAGAATAAAGCAGGCCAGCAGGGTTGTGGCTTCAAAATGTGCTCACCCCCTAACCAGTGTCTCAAGGTCTCACCCATTCTCAAAAACTAAGGGTGACTCCCCCTCACAAGGCTTGTAACAAGTGATGCCAAAGCCTCCTTTGACTTTCAGCTAGGGGTACTGGTAAGGGTCAGGAAGGGAGGAAAAACTAAAGATCTTCCAGAAATATATATATTTAGACTGGTTACAAGAGGGGGCCTCTCCTGGGAGAGAAATTTCAAAAATGTTGGCCACTATAAAGATCTCATTGATGCCCTTCACATTTAGCACATTGTCTGCCCCAAGTGACCCAATGTCCGTACCACCTCTTGAATCCTGACCACTGATTGTGTTCTGGTCTCTATCTTGCCCCACTGCATACAGCAATAATTCCCAAGTGGACTGCTTGGGTAAGCATGACAATCTTATTCCCTTTGCCAGTGGGGTCAGCTTAGAAAAGGGAAGTGAACTGGCCCTGGCCAATGAAATAGGAAAACAAGTCATGGGGGTCTTTTGGGAGTGATTTCCTCCATCAGAATAGAGAAATAGACAAAACAGAGATGTCTCTATCTCTCCTAGACACTGTCTTGTATAGAGGCCATAGTTGGAATTGCTGAAGCCACTCTGAGATCATGAGGGGGATTCACAACACCAAAACAATGAAAATGGAAAACCTTCCAGCTACAGAGTCAAACAACCTTGAAGCTACCTCTCTCAGGTCTTGCTAAAGTTACATAGTAAATTTTCCCTATTGCTTGAAGCAAACTGAGTTTGGAGGTATTGTTCCTTGCAGTTTAAAGTATACCAACTAAAACAAATGTGAACATTCGCAGGTGGATGGTCATGGTTTTCATTGAGTTTGCTCCTGTTGAAACACCACCAAGTGGCAGTTATATAAAAGGACAGAATGACATCCCTGCATAAGACCCTCTTTGCCCAATCTTATCAAATTGAATAAATACCAGGCACAGTGATGGGCATTTCATACCAAAGATCTCTTTTAGTCGTAACTTTCTGGCTATTTACTGATGCTATTGTTTTGATGGCAATAAATTACCATCAAAGAAATGCTGAAAACTGTTCTAATTAATCATGGAGTGTGATACCTTTCACCTGAATGCTTCGGGCAAAATAGGTTCACAAATGCTCAAGTGCATGATTTTCCCAGGTTTCTAGTACATGAAAATTAGCACAGAGACCACAGAACTGATAAATAGCAGACACAGAAGCAAAATCTTGATCTTGTCCAGTACTCTCTCACTCACACTTATGTCCCTATAATACTGCCAATAATGGTATATAATTGTTTTTAAAAGTGGAGTAAAAATTATGTACTTCCTTTGGTCTAAACCTCATTACTCAAAGCAGGAACCGAAAAATTTCAGACTCCACCTTAGACCTATGTAATTAGAAACTGCATTTGAACAAGACTTTCGAGATTCGAATGCACATTAAAGGATGAGAAGCACAGCCCTCCAAGGAGAGGGAGGCGGTAGGAATTGCTTAGTGTGAATCAAAGAGAACTTGAGAAAGACCATGGAAATGACAGCAAGTGTCTACTGGAGGCCTTAATAGGATGTCTGGGCAGTGTTTGTACTAATTTAGTGGTGAGTCTCCTGGCAAAAGTCGATCCAGATGCTTTGTGTTCCAAATAACAGAAGATCATCTTGGTTTAAACACTAGTACTTCGGCTAAGAAGCACACTTCTGGCTATAAACAAAAAATAAATCAAGAGTAAATTAAATTCAGCACCTGGACCCAACTTGCATTCTGGAGCCAGTCCAGCCAAGCCCAGCTTAGGGCAGTCAACCCCTGGTGGGCCTGCAGAGCAGCTTGGAGGACAAGTACGTCAGGCTGGCTGAGTCTGACTGAAGCCACTGAGTTTGGAGTGAGAGACTGACTGATGGACCAGCTGAGTATTGTTCTGCCAGAGCTAGTCGCTGCAGACAGAACTCAAAAAAATAGGGTAAAAATTGTACATATTGATTGTTTTTTGTGCTATTGGTGATTGAACCCAGGGGCACTCTGCCACTGAGCTACATTCCCAGCCTTTTCTGTTTTTTTTATTTTGAGACAGGGTCTTGCTAAATTGCCCAGGGTGGCCTTGAACTTGTCATTTTCCTGTTTCAGCCTCCTGAGTTGCTAGGATTACAGGCATGTGCCACGGTACCCTGCAAGAATTATACATATGGAAAAAGGACAATATTTTAAGAAATAATAGGATTGTGAACCTCAAGAGAGACAACTGAATAATTATTAGGAAAATCATTCTTTATCAATATTGATTTTAAATTACAAAGGTGTGCTTCTATATATTAACCATAAAATGATTAGAAATGAGAGGAAAGGTTAATATGCTATATTCACCAGAGCAACAAATATGAAATACTTAGGAATTTCAAGATTAGTACATAACACATGAGGTTAATTGACCAAATGGAGTGGTGTCGTGGGTCCTTGATGGTAATACTCACTATGTCAATTCTCAAATTGTCCTGTAAATTAATATAATTCCAACAAAAATGGCAAAGGATTTTGGACAAACTGATGATACTGGAGTTCTTTCCGAAAAATATGAAAATATATATGAATAAAATCTAACTGGGGAAGGAGATCACCTGAATTGTATTAATTTATGTGTTTATAATAAAATAATGTATTTTACATAATTCCATATCTTTTATCTTACAATGTGCTAAGATATTACATTATATGAATGAATGTGTTAACATATTTTATATAAAATATAAGCTACAAAAATTTAAACAGTGTGACAGGATAACAAATGTATCAATAAAACAGAATAATTGGGCAGACTTCACGTCAACCTCAGTTTCCTCATCTAAAACACAGGATGTGATTACAGGACCTACTTGAATGAGTTGTTAGGAGAATTTAATGAAGAAGTATTCAGGGTGTTCATCACCAAGAACCTCCCTTGAGGATTACCATTCTCCAAGGCACCTTCTGAGATGGAAGGAAGAGCCAAGACCCACCTGATGGAAGTTCTCTGGCACAGATCCTCCCTAAAAATTCAGGGAACAGAGGAGTTCAAGTTCACTAGGAAGGTTGACCTCCTCCAGCAGGCTTCTTGCTTTCTCTCTGCTCAAACAAATGGTTCACAGGGAAAAAAAATGGATGAAAATAAATAGAAACCTGAATATATAAATCAAAAAGGGAAAGGGGAGTGGATAAGAAACATGAAATAAACTAAAAGGACACAACATGTTGGTTTTGTATATAATTTCCAACAGGAGTCAAAATGAAAGAAACGGAAGGAATAATAATCTATGGTGATAAAAAGAACATTCAAAAAGTAGGCAAAAGGAACCACTCTGGAGAAAAAATATAACCTAAAGAATCCAAATGCACCAAGCCACAGAATATAAATTCGATAAAACTAAAATTGAGAGTCAAGATGATAAAACAAAGAAATAAGATAAAAATAGAGCGAAAAATAAACTGAGGGTCATAGCAATACTATTTGGGGTCTAAATTGATATTTTACAGTACATAGTATTAATATTAAGTTAATGGCATAAAAGCAGAATTTCAGGTGTTCTCAATGAATGGAACAATTACAGAGTGAATGATTAATATAGAAGACAAAGGACATAAAACTATTGCTCCTATAATGAAGAACTCAAAAAGTGGGGCAGGGGGAAGCATTCAGAGATATAACAGAAAATTTCTGTGAAAAAGAAATAAAAAACAATATCTAAAGATTTGACACATATTACATATATGAGGAAGGATGACAGAAAATCACTGGCATCAAAATATAAACTCATTAAATTGTTTATAAGGATATAGAAAGAAAAATATATGTGAAATATATAAATATATATGTAAAAGATGATAAAGAAATAATAATTGTGAGCAGAAGAAAAAAAATAAGTCTGGCTTCAGAGATATCACAGCAAAATTCCATATGCCAAAAGGCTACAGATCAATACCTACAAAGTTCTGTGAACCAAGAATATCTAGTTAAGTTCATTATCAAGTCTAAAAGCAAGTAAAGAACTCCAGAATATACTGTTCTTAAGCCACTGTGGAGAGGAAAAAAGAAATTTTCCTAGGAATGTCTCTGAATGGTTTCTAAAATCTTTATGCCTAAAAAGAAAAGGAATTTATTAGGATCTAAAGTTTTGTTTTGTAAAACTTGCTTCAGATTTACTTCATCTTCTCTTTCTTCAGTTAGATGAAAGTTAATATGTTTTGTTAAAATATAAAAACTTTAGGAGGAATTTATGCCACCTAAGAGTTGGCAGGGTTACTGCTTGGACAGAACTTTTTAGTTAGCAAATGCAAAGCAATTACAATGCAGGTCAAACACACACACACACACACACACACACACACACACACACACTGTTGTATAAAACCAAGAGCTAGGAACTCACTAGATTGCATGTACTCCAGTCTATAATTAGGTATTTTGTTAAGATAAACAAGAGTACAATTATCTGCTAGGCACTGGTTCTAGGACCATGCAACACCCTCCCCCCTACCTCCCTTCAACAGATACCAAAATCTGTGCATGCTCAAGTCCTCCTTATAAAATGGTCCAGTACTGGCATACAGCCTATCTACATTCTCCCATATACTTTAAATCATCTCTAGATTACTTCAAGTATCTAATGCATTGCAATGTTATATAAATAGTTGTCACACTGTATTGCATAGAGAATGATGACAAGAAAAAAATGTCTGTACATATTCAGTACAGACAATTTTTTGGAATATTTTTGATCCATGGTTGGTTGAATCCAGATGCAGAAGCACAGATACAGAGGTTTGGCTGGTGTATCTTCTAGCAGGTGGGTATCTTCACTGCACTTTCCCTCTGGTTAGTGGTTTGCAACCAGGATTACATATTAAAATCACCAATAGAGAGTTTGGTTTTGCTTGGGATGACTTCTATCCAGCAGTGTTATTTCCAGTGTCCAGAAAGTTTCCTTCTCCTATAGGACTACAGACTCCCCTGGACCTGCACACAACTGCTAGTTCTTGCAAGGTCTTAGATGTTCTTCATGATTTGTAAGTGGCCAGGAGAAGACAAAACAGTTGACAGCCCTGATCTCTTTTCTTCCCTTAAAAAAAAGGGGTGGGGAATGAGAAACAAATGAGAATGGCTGTACTGTATCTTCACTGAATAATTCAGATCTTTGGAAATGCACTTAGATCATTCCTTGGCATTCTCTGGGTCGGAGGAGATATCTTTGGGAGAATGAAAGATCAGAGCCACCCCTCTGTGGGTAGAAGCAGAATTTCTTTGAAAGGAAATATGTTTCCAGTCATCTTTTAAAAGAGATCAACCCTGGGATAGGAAAGGAAGACATGGTAGATGGACCTCAGACTTTCTTAAAAGAGACTTCCTTCTGGCTGTTTTAGTCATTTTTTTTTGTTGGTTTTTTTTGTTTTTGTTTTTGTTTTCCCCCCGCTGTAACTAAATGACCTGACCAGCACAACTGTAGAGAAAGAAAAGTTTATTTGAGGCCTCACGGTTTCAGAGGTCTTAGTCCATAGAAGGCCAACTCCATTCTTCAGGGCTCAAGGTGAGGCTGAACATCATGGCAGGAGAGGGTGGTGGAGGGAGGTAGCTCACATCACAATGATTAGGAAGCAGAGAGAGAGAGAGAGACTGTACTCTCCAGATATAAAACATTAATCCCATAGTCACGCCCCAATTCCCACCTCCTCCAGCCACACTCTACCACTTCAATTAATCCCACTAGGGATTAATTCACTGATTGGGTGAAGACTCTTACAACGCAATCATTTCTCCTTGGAACCTTCCTGTATTGTGTCACATGTGAGTTTTGGGGGGACATTTCACATCCAAACCATAACAGGGGCCTTCCAGGAGTTGTGTAGGAACTTGAAGGCAGAGAATTATATGGAGCTTCTTAGCAGAGAAGGAGAGAATGGAAAGTGCAGTAGTCAAGAGACCACACCTTCAGGCCACCTGGATTTGGGTTCCATGATACATTTGCTGTCTGGATGGCCTTGAGTAAGTCACTGAATCTCCCAGTACTTCAATTTTTTCCTCTGTAAAAAAGGGATCATAATAGTACATATCTCATCAAGTTTTCTGTGAAGATGAACAGAATAATACTCATAAAATTCTTAGAATCACCTCTGGCACATCACAGACACCCAATGTTAGCTGATGATTTCATTACATGAAGCAAGAAGAGGATTTTCTTTAGAATTATCCTTAAAATTCTCCTTAGATATTGCCTGATTGAATCTAGAGAACTCTTTTAGGTCATGTGTTTTGGCAAAGCCACCAGTGGAGCTCCGGTCCTGCTTCCTGCTCGGTGTCATTAGGAGGGAAAGCCCCTCTCCTTACTCCCTCTACCCTCACCCACTGAAGGCCAGGTGGTGGCAGTGGGCTACCTGGCAACTCACAGCTATGACCTCACAGTTCTTGGCAGCAGCAGACTTCTCAACGCATCTCCAGCATCCCATCTGAAACAGCCAGGGTGGGCTTTCAGGGGGCTCAGTTTCCTGTAATCAAGGCAGTGAGGGCTCCTGTCATACAAAGGTATACATTAAAAGGAAATGAGACCTCACTCGACAACAAAGCCGTGAGGCCTCAACATTTGGATTTCTCTGGTACAGGTATCTCAAGACAACAGGTGTTCCAGATGGGGCACCAGTGACTAACAACAGGTCCATAACACCTGGGCCTCTCTCTGCTCTGTGGGATGACCTGGGATCCACCCTCCCAGCCCACCGCCCATCCTGCATCACGGCTGTGGAGGTAGGAATCGCTGACAGACCAGATGCCAGGAGCACTTCCATGCCTTAGATTAGTCCCTGAGGACAATCACAGAGCAGGACAAATGATGCAGTGAGCAGAGGGGGTGATCACTCATTACTAAAGCTCGGGCATTCCCTCCAGCCAGCGCTAAAATGATATAACAACAGAAAGCACCTCCTCCTGCTGGTCGAGCCCCAGTAACCTTTGCCACTGAACTAAAAGCTTTCAAAGGGTGAACAGAAGTGCCATAAATCTCAGTGTCGACGTTAAATATTTGTCACTGAAACACTTAAGACTTGTTTCAAACCCATTCCTCTCTGAAAGTTTATAACAAATAACTGGGTGACTTAACCTCTACAAGCACATCTCCTTTTTCACTACAAATGGAAACAAATGGTCTATAAAGAGCGGGACCCCGCCAATGGTCCCTTCTCAGCCACTGTGTGGTCTCCCAGCCCTGCCCAAATGGGTGAGGTGCCCCTTTTGTTTGGATGAAACCGCTCTCGCTTCCTTGACATTAGGGCAGCAAAGGTTTTAAACTGGACTTTCTTTTAACCCTCCCATTAATCTTCCCCTCCCTTCACCCTGCCGTAAAGTAAATTATTTACATTCTGATGTCCCAAGAACTCCCCCTACGTTAAACTTTCATTGGAGCCTCCAACAGATCCGGAGAAGGGTTTTCCTCACCCATTTATTGTGACTGCACAGCTTCTCAACATCACCTGTTGGACTGATGCCTGTGGATGCCCTGAGTACACTTAGAAGAAAGAAACCATTTCTTCCCAAGTCCAATTCCACCAAAGTCTGAGTATCTTGGTGCCCAGCACCCTGGAGCTAGTGTGCCCTTCAATATTTGAAAACCAGTGTTCGATCTCTCTGGAGGAAAACCAAAGCCCATCAGACATTTTGCAAAAGCTAGACACCATGTTCTTGTCAGAGTGACAGACGAAGGTCTTTGGCCAGAAGGAATAATTTTATCATGAGTACAGCTTTCCCTGGGTCCAGAGGGACAAAAAGTCACATGTGGAGAGTTTGCAAGCAATGGGACTGGGAGGCAGTTGAGGAGCACAAATGCCCACTCTACAGATCCCCTTCACCCTCAAAATCCCACTTCAGACAATTCACTTCTCTTGTGTGAGAGCCAGAAATATAGTTCTTTTTTAAATGCTAGGGATTGAACCCAGGGTTTTGCACCTGCTAAGTACCTACTCTACCACCAAGCTATACCCCCAGCCCAAGAAATACATTTTCTATAAGGTATCAACAGCATGAACCAGAACATGCTTATCAAAAAGGAATTTCCTCTGGACTCAGTGGTGCACGCCTATAATCCCAGTGACTCAGGAAGCTGAGACAGAAGGATCACAAGTTCCAAGTCAGGCTGGGCAACTTAATGAGACTCTGTCTAAAAATAAAAATAAAAAGGGCCAGTGGTGTGACTCAGTTTTAGCCTCTGAGTTCAATCCCCAATACTAGGGGGAGTTGGGGGACAGGAAAGAAAAAAAGGAATTCCTGAAGCAAGATCAAAGAAAAAGAATCAGACGCCCAGAATAATACAAGCATCAGGAAAACCCTCCTGCCTGCAGTCTAGATAACAATTTCTTATTAAGTTTAAATCAACAAAGTAACTTTTAATTAGTGGAAGATAAACCAAGCAATATCTATTAAGATAAATATGAGTTTATGGAGCATCTGCTTTTCAATATGCTGCCTCATTAGCTTGGGCCCTGGTTTCCTTGGACCTTCTTTACAAGTTTTTAGCTTCACTGAACAAGCAATTGGTATTTAAATTTGACAACTTTATAAAGTCATAGTTTACTGACTCTTGCTCAAACTTTGCCACCAATTGAAAATATTCATTCCATAAAATGACCCCTACAAATGATTATTTCAGCATGTTCCCAAGGAGAATAATGGAAACTCTGGCTTTGCCACTGGATGATGGTTGCCATTTTCTTCCTCTGATACCTGGGCATCAAGGACCCCTCTAAGTTTTCCCTGGACTTCTCCCAGGACCTGCCATCTACCATTATGCACCACAAGTAATGCATAATACCAAGAATGGTGCGCCAGAGCTCACTGTAAAACTCACCCCTCATTTTGTACTTCACTCTGTCTTATGAACAACAAAGAAATGCCCATTGTGTTTTAATATCTTGGTTATTATCCAAACAATTCAGTTTTCACACAAACACTTCTTCCTTGCTGGTCCCCAGATAGCAGCCAATGTCAGGATGCAAATCTGAGTACAAAACACTGCCTAGGACTCCGATTCAACTCTCGCCTGGCACATGGGCTTGGCACCGGGCCAAGCTTCTCTACACAGAAACATGCCAATCAACTCCCAGCGGCCTATTTCACCAGTTACAGACATGTAAATTCCAGTAGTAGACACAGATGAGGCTCAAGCTCCTTACACATGTTACTATGACTTGGCTCATACTAAAAGCTAAGTCTCAGCTAGCTCTTTCATACCCCCATCCTTCTTTACTTCTGAAGAAATTCATAAGTACTGGCTATAGACCTGAGGCTTCCAGAGTGCCTACACTGCTTCTTAAAAATACAAATGCCAGGTTCTCATTCAAAACTCTCAAATCGGAACCTCCACGTTAAGACCCAGGCTTTTTTTTTTTTTAAGTTCTTTTGAATGACTCAACCAACCAAGTTTGCAAAGGGCTGTTTCAGCAGACCAGTCTACTGTCAGCCCTGTCTGAGCACACCTCACTCTTGTCCAATCCTACTTCCTCTAGAATATCATTTTCTCTTGCCTTTCTTAGACGTCTATACCTGAGGCATGTTATGGCCCTTCTCCATGTCTGATGTTTCTAATTGACTCTCTCAAGCTGTGTCTGAACTAAGGCCATAGCCGATCATTCAAACACTCATGGAGCTCGTGGAGCTGGGGAAAGGAGGTTCTGTGAGTGGTTCCAGCCCAGATGTCAACTCAACATACACAGAGGTAGGCTGGAATCTTCATGTTTATTTATTTGTTTGGAGAATATTGCAGACTTGGGAACCTTAACAGGATTTAACAGTGTGATCCCTCTTCTCTTTCTTCTTCCTCCTTATCTCCTCCTCCTCTACTTCTTATTGTTTTATTTTATGAATGAGTCACTGTAAGTGAGAAACAATTATTTCCTCATACAATCAAATGACTTAATGATTTCTTCATGATTAATACAAATTTTTTTTTTTTAAATTCACTGCCTTGGGATGCTCTCTTTCACCACTTCTATTCAACATCATCCTTGAAACACTAGCCAGAGCAATTAGACAGACCAAAAAAATTAAAGGGATACAAAAAGAAGAACTCAAGCTGTCACGATTTGCTGATGACATGATTCTATATTTAGAAGATCCAAAAAACTCCACTAGAAAACTTCTAGAACTAATAAACGAATTCATCAAAGTAGCAGGATATAAAATCAATACGCATAAATCTAATGCATTTCTATTCATAAGTGATGAATCCTCTGAAAGAGAAATTAGGAAAACCACTCCATTCACAATAACCTCAAAAAAAAAGAATGCTTGTGAATCAACCTAACAAAAGACGTGAAAGACTTTTATAATGAAAACTACAGAATGCTAAAGAAAGAAATTAAGAAAACCTTAGAAGATGGAAAGATCTCCCATGTCCTCGGCTACGCAGAATTAATATTGTCAAAATGGTCATTCTACCAAGGTGCTAGATTCAATGCAATTCCTATTAAAATCCCAATGACATTCCTCATAGAAATAGAGGAAAGCAATCATGAACTTCATCTGGAAGAATAAGAGACCTTGAATAACCATCCTGAGTAGGAAAAGTGAAGCAGGAGGTATCACGATACTTAAACTATACTTCAGAGCAATAGTTATAATAAGGGCATGGTATTGCACCAAAATAGGCAGGACAATGGTACAGAATAGAAGACACAGAGATGAACCCACATAAATACAGTTACCTCATACTAGACAAAAGAGCCAAAAACATACAATGGAAAAAAGATAGCCTCTTCAACAAATGGTGCTGGGAAGACTGGAAATCCATATGCAGCAGAATGAAACTAAACCTCTATCTCTCACCCTGCACAAAACTCAACTCAAAATGGATCAAGGACTTAGGAATTAGACCAGAGAGACTGCACCATATAGAAGACAAAGTAAGCCCAAATCTTCATGCTGGCTTAGGATCAGACTTCCTTAATAAGACTCCCAAAGCACAAGAAATCAAAGCAAGAATCAATAAATGGGATGGACTCAAACTAAAAAGTTTTTTCTTAGCAAAGGATACAATCAATAATATGAAAAGAGAGCCTACAGAGTAGGAGAAAATCTTTTCCACAAGCACTGCAGATAAAGCACTTATCTCCAAAATTTATAAAGAACTTACAAAACTTTACACCAAAAATACAAAGAACCCAATCAATAAATGGGCCAAGGAACTGTACAGGCACTTTACAGAAGACGACATACGAACAATTAATATATGAAAAAGTATTCAACATCTCTAGTAATTAGAGAAATGCAAATTAAAACAACTCTAAGATTTCATCTAACTCCAATTAGAATGATTACTATCAAGAACATAATAATAGATGTGGAGGAAAAGGCACACTTTTATATTGCTGATAGAGTTGCAAATTGGTGCAGCCACTCTGGAAAGCAGTGTGGAGAAGTCTCAGAACACTTGGAATGGACCCACCTTTTGACCCAGTTATCCCACTACTCAGTTTATATCCAAAGGAATTAAAATTAGCATAGTACAGTAACACAGCCACATCAATGTTTATAGTGGCTCAATTCACAATAGCTAGATTATGGAACCAACCTAGATACCCTTCAACAGATGAATTAATAAAGAAACTGGTATATATACACAATGGAATATTATTCAGCTATAAAGAATAATATTATGGCATTTGCAGATAAATGGATGAATTTGGAGAATATTATGCTTAAGTGAAATAAGTCAATCCCCCAAAACCAAAGGCCAGATGTTTTCCCTGATAAGTGGAGAATGATTTATAATGGGGGTGGGGGTCTGGGGAGTGAGAGAAGAATGGAGAAACTTTGGATTATGTAAAAGGAAATGAAGCAGGGTATGAAAAATGGTGGAATGAGACAGACAACATAACCCTATGTACACGTATGATTACACAAATGGTATGAATCTACAACATGTACAACCATAGAAACGAAATGATGCACCCCATTTGTGTACAATGAATCAAAATGCAGTCTGTAAAAAATAAAAATAAAAATTAATTAATTAAAAAAAGAAAAAAAATTTACTGCCTTTCAAATATATGAAAGAATAAGATGGACTGATAAATGGGTAACAGAATGGATAGATGAGTACACATATATTAAAGGAAATCTACTAAAATATTAATAGGAAAATCTAGGGAGTAGGTACAAGGGTATTCACTGTATAATTCTTGCAAATTTTAGTACACTGGAAAATTTTTTCCAATAAAATAGTGTAATAACAGATCCTAGGACTGAATTCTTCTTCAAAACATTATATTATAAAGTTAAAAGATGATGGAACTCTGGCTTAAAATAAAAAGTAGTTTAGATGGTGAACTAAACTAAGTCAATTCTCCCTAAATACACTTGTGCACTTCATCTGAAATAACTTACTATGTCTATCGATTAACATATTTTGTTTAAACAGACTTTTAAAAAATGAATTGAATACGATGTTTCATTTTGAAAATATAAAGTTTTGGCACCTAATTCCCCTATTATTTGCATCACATCAATAGGAAAAAAGCATGAATAATACTGTGGAAAGGAGACTATTATGTTATTATGAAATTGTAAAAACAAAATAAGACAAAACTATAGCTTCCAAGGAAAACTGTTAACAGAGAATGTTATTGAAATCTGTGTAGTAATTTTGAAAAGTTCATATTCAAAGTTTAATATTTGACATCAAGGAAACTGAGGCTGGAGAAAATAGTATTATGGGGCATGGGGTTCCTAGGTCCTTTTCTTCTGGAATAAAGATTTCAGTCAGGAGAAAGATAGAAGTAGCATAAAGGTTTTTGTTGTTGTTGTTGTTGTTGTTGTTGTTTGTTCCAGAGAAGGTAAAACAGTCTGTCCCAAGAAAGAGGGTGACCAGGGTTTTCCACGTGGCAGATTTTTTATTTGGTCTGGAAACCTCCCTCTAGTGACAATTGTTTGGGGTAGTCACTGCTATTTCTTGCCATGGTTTAGTGCATCTGCACTGGTTTTACCACATTGGAAAATTCCCACCAGTACCAAGAGAAACTCTTGGAAGATAGGAAGGTAAGGTGGTTTATGGGCAGGGCTGTCCATCGGCCAAGGTGGAGTGGTCTTTCTAGGCAGAATGGTCTTTCATCACTGGAGATGGAGTGAGCCTGTTCTCCCTCCCCTCACCCCTCTGCTATGTCTGTCTGCCTACCTATTCTAACAATCCTGTATTTAAAGTCACAGTGACCAAATCAGAACTAGAGCCTGAAAATTATTATTATAATAAATTAATTCTAAAATTTTTAATGATATGAATGTAAACAACTTTAAATGGGAGTAAAAATTACTTAACAGTTCTTTTCCCCTTACTAGATGGTGTTGAGACCTTGGTAAAGTTGCATTTCAAATTCATTTTTTTCAACAAATCAAATCCTTCTTAAATAGGAGATGTACAAATAAAACAGAAGACATAAAATGGGAGAAGACATTTGCAAATAAAACACTCAAAACTAAAAAATAAGAAAACAGACAACCCAGTTCTCAAAAATGGACAGAGTCTAGAGATACATTTCACTGGGGAAGGCATAAAGATGACAAATACGTATATCATCCTAAGTGAAATAAGCCAATCCCAAGAAAACTAAAGGTAGAATATTTTCTCTGACATGGGGAAGATAACCCACAATAAGGGTGGGGAACGGGGGTGGGAATAGAAGTTCAATGGAGTAGACAAAGGGGAATGAAGGGAAGGGAGGAGGGAAGGGAAAAGGAAAGACAGTGGAATGAATCCGACAAAACTTTCCTATGTACATATATGACTATGCCACAGTGAATCTCAAAGTCATGTACATCCACAAAAATTTTAAAAATAATGACTATGGGTCAATGGCAGAAAGATCAATAGAGGAAAAGGAGTCAGGGGTGGGGAGAGAGAAGGGGAAGGAGAGGTACTGTAGTCTGAATCAGAACAAGATATATTCCATGCTTGTATAATTATGTCAAAATGGATTCCACTGTCATGTATTACCAAAAAAAAACAATAACAAATAATAAAAATAATACTCAACATCATTAGTCAATAGGCAATATAAATTAAAATCACAATGAGATATCACTATCTATTGGAAAAATTAAATAAATAATTTAAAAATAAATAAATAGGTAAACAAACAGCTTACACCACCAAGTGCTGTCAAAGTTGCAGAGCAATTGGAATGCTCATGGATTTCTGGAACAATGCCAAATGGGATAGCCATGCCAATAAAGAATTTGGCAGCTTCTTATAAAATTATATAACTCTTATCAAATAACACCACTCCTAGTTATTTCTTCAAGTGAATTGAAAGCATGCTTGTAAAAAACAAAAACAGGAGCAAATGCTTATAGAATCTTTTTATTCATAATTAACAAAACCTGGAAACAACCTGGACCTACAATAAGTGGATGGATAAACAAGCTGTGGTGCATCCATACAGTATAATATTCTCAGTCATAAAAAGGAATAGATTAAAATCTCACTGAGGCAAGTAAAGAGATTGGATGTGCTCTCCACCTGAGATAAACAAACAAGAAAATCATTAAAATACACGAAGCAACATTTTTCAAGATACTAGACACCAAGCAATGAAGAACAATAATTCCTGAAAGGCAAGATACAAATAAGGTAAGTCCTCTGATTATCTTAGCTTGTTGCCCTAAGAGCGTTTCCAGGCTTGTGGAGGAAAAATTCAGGTGGAGTTCAGCAGACTCCCTGAGTTGAAGACACAGAGCTTAGAATCCAGGAAAACCATGACAACTAGGATTCTCAAGACATGGTAGACTTACAGAGACAGAACTGCAAAAATCTGAAGTACTAATCAGCACATACCAGAGCCGGCGGAAGACCCATCTGAAAGGGTTAGAAGAAACTGTGGCTGGTGCTCATACTGGACCATCTATGGATACGTTAAGAGTGATAATAGGGTTTAAATGATCATCTCACTATTTGTTTCCTATTTGTATTTTTTTTTTTTTTAGCAGAAAACCTCTTCCTGTCTTGGTTTCAATGAGTTGGATATCTTATCACGAACCCGTATTAACAACTTTGGTAGTGTATTAGTTCTAACTCTGTTATTTTAGTGGTTGCCTTGAGGTTTAGGTTATACATTCTGAGCTTACCCCAGTCTAACTGTAAAAAAGAAAAAAAAAAAAAAAAAAACTAGTACTGTGTTTCACTGCTTTGTGTATAATGTAAGAACCTTCAATAGCACACTGCCCTTTCTTCCCTCAAACCTTTGAACTCTTGTTTCCACACGCTTTCATATATGTCACGAACCCCATGCTACAGTTATTATTTTTATTTTAATAATTATATCTTAAATAGATTTAAATAGTAAGAAAATACCTTACATATTTACCAGTGTAGTTACCATTTCCTGTGTTCTTCATTTCTTCATATAGATGTGTATTTCCATCTGGTATCATTTTTCTTCTGCCTAAAGGACTTCCTTTCATTTTTCTTTCAGTGAAGATCTGCTAGCAATGAATTCTAGCATTTGTATGCCTGAAAATATTTCTCTTTTGCCATCATTCTTAAAAGATCTTTTCAGTGGGTGTAGAATTCTAGGCATTTTTTACTCAATTGCCTTATTCCTGGCATAATTAAAAAGAACAATCTCAATTGACATAGGGAAAAAAATAGCAAAATCTACTCCTGATTTAAAAGTAAAAGTTTAAAATTATCAATGAAATAGTACTAGAAGGGAACTTTCTCAACGGAATAGAAGACTTTTTTTTTTATTGTAAACAAATGGGATACATGTTGTTTCTCTGTTTGTACATGGTGTAAAGGCATACCATTTGTGTAATCATAAATTTACATAGGGTAATGTTGTTTGATTCATTCTGTTATTTTTTCCCTTCCCCCCTCCCCTAAGACATTTAAAAAAAAATCAAAACTAACCTATAGCTTACATGCAAAAGAATAATTATCCCTTTGAAGTCAGGAAAAATACAGGGATGTCTGTCCTTATCATTTCTATTCAACACTGTAGTAAATATTCCTACTAACTCAATAAAGCAAGTACAAGAAATTGAAGACATTCTGTTTAGAAAGGAAAACATAAAGTTGTATTTAGCTCCAAATAATATGGTCTTCAATGTAGATAATGAGGGAATCACAAAAACATCAGAACTAATAAATAAGCTAGGTAAGACTATAGAATGTAAGATCAATGTAAAAAATCTGTCATATTTCTATATATTGGCAATAATAAGAAATATAAATTTTAAATATAATTTATATAGCATCATACATATAGGCATAAATCTGAGAAGTTGTGAAATATTAGCGAAAACTACATAACATTTCTCAGAGAACATAAAGAAGGCCTAAACGAAGAGAGAGATATACATGTTCATTCATTGGCTGAAGGAACAATAGTGTTAAGATGCAATCCTGCTTTCGAATTATCTGTAGATTCAAAGAAATCCCAATAAAATCTCAAGACACTTTTGGATAAAGTGTCAAAGTGATTCTAAAATTCATATGGAAATGCAAAAGACCTAGAGTAGGCAAAGAAGTTTTGGAAAAGAACAAACTTAGAAGGTTAGTACTACCAAATTTCACAAATTATTATAAAAGTACAGAAATCAAAAAGTGTGGTATTGGTGTAAAGAAAAGTAATTAGGCAAACTGAACAAATAGAATGTCCAGAAATAGTCCCACATATAGATGAACAGCTGACTTTTGGCAAAAGTGCAAAAGCAATTCAGGAGAGTAGTTCTTTTTAGTAAAACAATGAACTTCAATCCATACCTTGCACCTTCAAAAACAAATCACTCCAAATTGTTGCAAAAATTAACTTGAGACCTCAATGTGAACTCTAGCACTATAAAATATCCCAAGGAAAACCTTTACATTCTTAGAGTTAGGCAAAATTTCTTCCACATAACACCAAAAACATAAGATAAATTGGATCGCATCAGAATTAAAAATTTCTGCTTTTCAAAGATAGTCTTAGGAAAATATAAAGAAAACCATGAACTAGGAGAAAATATTTATGATAATAAATAACATTATAATACAATAAATAATATATCTGATAATAATTGGATTCAAAACAGTCATCTTAAGATTCAATAAGAAAGAAACAATTAAAAATAAACATAAAATGTAAAAGATATTTTAATAGAGAATATGTCAAACAAACTCATGGAATGGGATATCAAACATCAGTAGTCAGTAGGGAAATGCAAAGCACACACAATAAAATATCTCAGTCTACTCATTAGAATGGCTAACTGGGAGAAATGAAAACATGTACACAGAGAAGCCTAGAATAGAAATGTTCATAGTCGCTTTGCTTGTAATAACAAAAAACTAGAAAGAATCCAAATGTTCATTAACTGCTGACCAGATAAACAAACTGGTTATGTCCATATAGTGGAACATTACTCTGCAATGAAAATGACTAAACTAGTGAAGGACACTCAATCATGGATGAAACCTAAACTAATTTTGCTGAGCAAATGAAGCCAAACAAAATGGAGTATATATTGTATAATTTTGTTCATATAAAATTTTAGAAAATGTAAATTTACCTAAAGCAGATCAGTGGTTGCTTGGAGGTGGGAGAAGTACAGCAGAGTGTAAAGATAATTACAAAAGTAGACGGGGGAATTTTGAGTAGTGATGGATATACTTATTAGCTTGATTTGGCGAAGGTTTTATTGGTATATATTTAAGTCAAAATGTTTAAAATGGACATTTTAAATACATGCAGTTTAATGCATAACAATAATACTTCAATAGAAATGTTATTTTAAAGAATACACTACCAACTATACAACAATGGATTAATCTTACATGTGTCGCTAAGATAAAGTCAGACACAAAAGGCTGTATGCTGCTTGGTTCCATGCATATGACACATGAAAAGACAAAACTACAAGAATGGAAGACTGATCAGAGATGGTCAGAGTCAGAGGTTGAGGCATTGATTATAGAGACAGCACAGCAAAATTTGGGGGCAGTGTCCTCTGTAGCACTATGGTGTATTATGATATATAACTCTATGGAGGATGATTTGATAAAATTTCTAAAAATTATAGACACTGATAAATTGTGACCCAGAAAGTTCTGTTTCTAGAAATGTATATCAGATATATCTAAATCAGAAGTGAAGGTTAAAAAAAAAAAGAAGTGAAGATATTTGTTGAAGCATTGTTTATAACAGCAGAAACAGGAATTATTTAAATGTTCATCAATAGGAGACTGACTAAATAAACAAAATCATATTCGCATAAGGAATACCTTGCACCCTTTAAAAAAGAAAGAAATGATATGAACCTACATCAAAGATGTAGACAGATTGAGTCTCCAATTTTCAAAAATGTTTGGAACCAAGCATTTTAGAAAATCTTAGATTCTGGAACATTTTGTTTATATACATAAAATGAGATATCTTGGGGATGGAACCCAGGTCTAAAGACAAAATTCATTTATGTTTCACATAAACCTTATACACACACTTTGAAGGTAATTTTACTATTTTTTAATTTGCCTGCATCTTGACTATGACCAGTCACATGAGGTCAAGTGTAGAATTTTCTACTTGTGACATTATGTCAGCACTGAAAACGTTACAGAGTTTGAAGCAATTTCAATTTCAGAGTTTCAGATTGGAGAGAAGCTCAACCTGTAAAAGGTAGAGGAAAATGTGCTACCATTTGTGCTTTGAAAAAAAGAAAAGAGAAAGAAGGCATATGCTTGCAATTGTAATTGCACAGACCATCTTTGAACTCATCTGCAAGAAATGAGTAATAGTGTTTGCCCCTAGGAAGAGAGGCTTTGAGACTGCTGCTGGAGAGGGATGGGAGAGAAACTCATTCTGACCCCCTGCCTGCACCCTACCTTTGTGAATGTTGTACCAATTGCCTCTATTAACTATTCAAAAAAATTCATTAGCTGCTTAAATATTCCTTGTCTGTTTTAAAACAGAGAAGTGGGAACATACCCTAAACAATAGAAAGAATATATGATTCATGCGGGTTTGAGTCATCCAGCCAGGAGCTGTAGCTAACTGACACCAAGAATTTCAGAGTACCTTTGAAGTAGCCACAGCCGGTCCCCAGACTGAGGCCGGGAGATGCATCTGTTAATAGAATTCCTGTCTCGGAGGTGCTGTGCTGCCATCCAACCGGCACTTGGAGTCTGACTTTATTGATCGATGAATAAGACTGAACATGACACCTGTGTCCAGTGAGTCCCCTGGTGCCATTTAACTAACACTTAGAGCAGCTGCTTTTGAAAAATTACCTTCAGACTGGGCCCACCCTAGCAGAACAAAATCATCACCTTAAGTACTTTCCCAGTTCCCCATAAATGAGGATTCTTGCCCTGCAAGAGAGAACTGAGCCATATTTTATTTGAAGTCACATCTGTCGTTTTCTTTTTATTTCCTCTACTGCCTACCTTAGATCACTATGCCTGCGTTACAACAATATCCTTCCAAGGGATCGCAGCAAACCCATCCTTGAAGGCCTTCAATGAACACCCATTGCCCAACACATGAAGTTCATGGTCAACAGAGCTCACAGGCTTTTGGCCATCTGCTCCCAAAATGCCATTTCAGCCTGCTCTCGCCCACTCCCATGCATCTACTCAGAACTACTGGACTTTCCCCAAACACATCGCCTGGTTCTGCATCTTCACCATTACTCATGCTTCTCTCTTCATTACCTTCTTAATGAACCACCCCTCATTTATCAAGACTCAGATCCAACGTCACCTCCTTAATGAAGTATTCCCCAGCTCTACCAGACCAAATTGATAAATACCTTCTCCTTGATTCCAGAGCAAAGACACAATTTGTATGAGTCTTAGTTGTAGTATTTGTCACAATGTCTTCTTTTATCTCTTACTCATCTCTCCTCCATATTTGTTGTCTCCACAAAAGAAGAGAATGTGAAATATTCATCTTTATCACAGTGCCTAGATGACAGTTTCCAGCACATGGTAAAAATTCAATAATGTTTCTAGTGAATAATACATTCTCTGAAGGCAGTTTCTCAATGCCACCCCCTCATCCTTCCCAACTCTCCAATTTGTAGCTTCCTGTTTCAAACACGAGCCCCACCCCTGCCTAGACGAGAGTTTTATGGCCTGTGGCATTCTAATTGCTGCTGAAATGTCCAGTTCCATTTGTCATCTACAGAAACATTTTACCCTAGGTAAGTGAACCTACAAACAGCTTTTACTTCCTCACCTCCAAATTCTCATTTAATCTATTCTCCATACCCATATTCTTCACCTGTAAACTTACCTTACCTCTGGCCAAATTAGTAGGATGGTGGTGGAGCCCAGGTATCTGTGTTTTAATAAGATCCCCAGATGTATGGAGCATGTCATTTATTTTCTGCATTTTAATACACATCTGGGACCCTGCTTATCCTAGAAGGGGGCGGTCAGATCCTAGAGACATCAAACAACCTATTTAGAGGGTGTTTCTTGAATACAAACCAACCAGCCCACATAGCAATCTCTTCTCCATCAGGTTTTCACTCTAGAGCTCTATCCCCCTGCTCTAATCACCCCAGGGTCAGGTACTAGGCAACCAGGGACAGTCCCTCTTACCCAGAGCCCTGAAATTATTCAAATTCACCAACACCAAATATGCTGCCAGTTTCTTCCTGTAGAAATCACAACACGGACTCTTGCCACAGCTCTCCCTGCCTCTTCTGCCACATGATTGATTCTGGTGCCTCCCAGTGTGATTCCTTCAGACCCTGCCCTGTGTCTTCCTTTTGGGAACAGTGAGTTATTAACTATCTTCTCCAGGCAATTGCCTCCTGATCTGTTGGCCTCTATACCTCACATTTTCTATTTATTTTAAAACACCAGCAGATTTTTATACACATTAAAGTATGAGACGTGCTTTAGATATACAATCCTATCATTTTTTTAAAAAGGCTAAAACAGACTCCTGGATGCCTGAATCTTCTTTCCAGAACAGGAAATGAATCCTATCAGAAGAGCAATTATCCTTTGTTGGAGGATAATTCAGGGTGATGGCAGCAACCCTTACCCACCACCCCATCTCTGGCCCTCCCAGTGACAGTCAGCTCTAAACACCTTTCTGGATTTAAAAGAAATAAGCAGAGAAATAAGAACAAACATTATCTTTGAGGCTGCTTCATCTTGGAATGGCTCACTGGAGGTTTTCTTCCACTCAAGTGGTTAGGGTGATCGCGTATGGAATTATTTGGTAGATACTTGAATTCTCTCTCTCGAGTTTTGGACTTCTTGCTCAATCTGGGGACTTTGTTTTCACTGTCTGTTTGGTTTCCTTACCCATTTTCTTTCTTTTCAAAAGTTGCACCTCAATGGTTCTAAAATAGGCTCCAAGAATATTTTTTCCTGTGGTAACTATCCTTGCTCCAACTATATTTCAAATATTATATAATGTCTTCCATCTGGAAAGAACGTATGAGATTATATTTAATGTATCATGTATAATTTCATATAAGCTGACCAATAAAAGAGAGTTCCCAGTTATCTCAATCCTAGGCATTTAGCCAGAGAAACCAAAATCAGCATACTATAGTCACACAGATATATTAGTATTTATAATAGCACAATTCACATTAGCCAAGTTATGGAACCAGCCCAGGTGCTCACCAAAAAATGAATGGATGAAGAAAATGTGGTAGGGCTGGGGATGTGGCTCAGTGGCAAAGCACTGGCCTAGCATAGGTGAGGCCCTGGATTCAATCCCCAACACTGAAAAACAGGACAAGGATATGTGGTAAACGCAATGCAGTTTTACTCAGTCATAAGGAAGATTGAAATCATGGCATTTCCTGGTAAATGGATGGAACTGGAGAACATCATGCTAAGTGAAACAAGCCAGACTCAGGAAATCAAAAGTAGAATGTTTTTTCTCATATATGGAAACTAGAGAGAAATAAGAAAATAAAAGGGGGAGGGGTTTCCCATGAGAATAGAAGGGAGTTCAGTGAAGTAGAGAAAGGGGATTGAAGGAGAAGGAGGAAGGATGGGAATTGGGAGGAACTGCAGAACAAAATTGACCAAATTGTTCTATGCATAAATGTGAATTTGCCAGTGAATTCCCCTTTATGTTTATCTATAAGATACAAATTTAAAAAAATAATCAATAAATAGAAAAAAATCAGTACAATAAAGGAAGTGGAAGTGGGGAGGAAAGAAGGAAGGGAAAGAGAAAGTCCTTAGAACTGAAATGAAACAAATTTTATTCCATGTATGTATGATTATGTCAAAATGAACTCCACTATTATATATAACTGTAATGCACTGAAAAGAAACACAACTAAAAAATCTCACTTCATTGCTTTTTTCCACAGCCAGTATATTCATAATATCTTCCCCTCCCTCCTGAGCAGAGGAGGCAGCCATATGGCATTTAAAAGTGTTATGGGTGGAAAAATAGGGAAAACAGAGATTCAGACAAAAGGAGATTTCCCTAAGTTGCTATCACAGCACTGATAGAGACCAAGTGACCATAACTCATGATTCCAGCTCCAGCCCCCACCAAATAATCACAATAAGAGCTACCATTTGTAGAATGCATTCTAGATGCCAGGTGATGAGTCAAATGATCTATAGAAATGTACTATCCAATTAACCTCATGATGACCCTATGACAGATGAGGCACCTGGAACTCAAAATATTAAGGAATTTATAAGAAATTCAGTCATTACCTAAACTCAGGACTTTCTGATACAAAAAACACTGTTCTTAATGACTACAAGACAGATATTAAAAAAAAAAAAAAACTGAAGCTGCTTTCAGCAGAATAGCTTAGAGATTAAATATGGGATTCCAATGTACCATTGCAGATTTTGAAATATAATAGTCATGAATGTTTCCATGATACTCAAAGTGGAAAATGTAATATTTCTTAATTTTTATGAAGCAAATTAAAATCTGGATCATAGCTCTTATAAATTCAGCTTCAAGTTAATATCAGTAATAATTGGAAGTTTTATTCTGTGTGTGTCTTCTACTGGGGGTATGTGGGTCCAGAAAAATGGTGAGAAACGTGGTCCTTAGAGTATTCTGGTGTGTGGTGCTCTGAGAGTCAACGCTCCCTGACTGTCCATGTGACTCCTAGCAGGTTCCACTGGTTTATACCTTCACCAGGGTCTCACATGGGTGCTTTAATCGTCAGATTGCTATATTTGAGTAAGATTCCAGTTTATGCTGCCTGCCCAGTTCTGCCAAAGTCGTCTGGGGTCTGACAATTCTTCCTCTTCAGCTGTACCCACCTCCAGCCCCTTGCCCCCACTAAGTCAATTCCCATCATCATTTGTAAATAAAGTCTTTCTAGAATTGACCCTTGGGCTTCCCATTCTTCTCTATCATCTCAAACAAAAACAAAACACAGTGCCCACATTGCCACTGGTCAAGGAAGACCCGAACCAGAAAGAGAACTACAAAGATGGAGAAAACTATGTCCTTCTTCTCCTCATCTTCCTTCTCCTCCTCCTCCTTTCTTCTTCTTCTTTTTTTTCCCTAGTGAGAACTTGAGGGGATCAGGAGAAAGACAAAATTCCATTTTCTCAATAGCTCTCCTTTTTAACCCAAGGGTTTGTTAGCTTGGGGTTAAAATACTACAGCTAAAAACAAAACAACACCCTATCCCCACGTTTTTTAAACTCTCTGAGATTCTCCCTTTAGAAGTTTCCCAGATTGAAATTCCTGGCGTGGGGGTGGGTGTTCTGCAAGCAAATCAATAACATTTTTTCTTTCAAGGCCTATCTCAAATGTCTCCTCTTCCATGAAGACGTTCTGATTACCACTGAATGAGACCCATTCTTTCCATTCTCTGTTCTCACAGAGGTTTGCTGAATCTCTGCCTTGTACCTGGCTCTGCTCTGTATCCCACAGAATTGTTAAAATACTGACCACATCTAACTAGATATTTTAGAGTACAACTGTATAAAACAGCTTTCTCTAGCCCCTGCCTAGACTGAAGGAAAATGTCCTGATTTGCAGTCATGATTCAAGAAGAGAAAATCATAAATATGCCCAGAGGTTGGCAAACATCATTCTTAACACTTTATTGGGCAGAGTAACTGTCACTGGCTTCAGAGAACTAACAGCCATCCAGGATAATTTTATGACAAGGACTCTTACTTAAAAACCTAAATTGGACATCAACCAAATCTATATAGTATTTTTCTTATATGGCCAGAATACCTCAATTGCTCTGGGAGGGGAGTTTGTCCCTAAGAAATGGTGTAGAACAGACTAAGTAGGAGGCTGATTACTCCTCCTGAGTGTCAGAGACTGCAAAGTGCATCCTGGGACACCAGCCAGCTTCAAATACAGTCTGGTATGGTGCAGACAGCACAGGGCTGGGCTTCAGTAAGGAGGAATGACTGGGAGGTTTTAGCCACCTGCTATTTGGATGTGTCTTAGGGGTATGTTAACTTTCCATTCTGTAATTACTGCCTTGGCTTCTGGTCCCCACACCTCTTCTCCCCACTGTTAGAACCTTACCCTTGAGCTGTAGGCTCAACTTAGTGACTGTGACCATGAAGTCTGAGTCATAAAGGATTTAAGGAATCACGTTTCATTTTCTCCCCTTTATGATATAACTGCACTGTGGCTCTGCTCCTTGAAACCAAGTTTCTAGCATCTCCTACTCCACCTCCATCTCTTATAACCTCATCGTGATCAACTTCACTTCTTGTATTCCTGAACAGTATTCCCAGCCCCTGGAGATAAAGACAGACACTGTTTTCATGCATCTGTTCCTGAACACCAAGCTTAAATTTGAGGTCCACTTATAGCTAAGCGGCCTCTGGGACTCTTGTTCCTCCCTTCAGCCTCATGTGGTCCTCTGACAGATTTCTCAGTCACTGAGCTCTGCAGAGATGTTGGAACACTCACATACTACCTCTCCTTGCTCGATGCTGCTATCTGTTGTGCACTGCCACCTGCCTGAAACCCAATCTACCTACAGCCATTATTTACAAGACTCATTCAATGCCAGATATTACCCTGGCCTCCTGCTGTTGATTGGTTTCCAACTGACTGCCCCAACTAGGTAAATCTTCCCATCATTAGGCATCAGGTCCCAAAGGCCTGACCAGTCCCACCAAGAGTCAGCATCTGGTTTAGACAGATTCAGTTATATTAACATTTTTTTCAAGTACATGTTCCAGAATATTGAATGTTCAGCAATGTTGGTAGATATAATGTACACAAAGGGTACTATAGAAAAATATGTTTTGAGGAGTATATGTGCAACAGCCAAATAGGAGTCTTTATGGGAGGATTTTTTTTTAATTGTAAACAAATGGGATACATGTTTTTTCTCTATTTGTACATGGAGTCAAGGTATACCATTTGTGTAATCATAATTTTACATAGGGTAATGTTGTTTGATTCATTCTGTTATTTTTTTCCTTCCCTTCCCCCCCCCACCCCTCCCACCCCTTGCAGAGCCTTTACTATATAACTTGCACTAACAATATCTAAGGAGGGCTAGAGCAATCAGTGTTCCCAACTTACTTGACCACATTTTATGTGGATTATATTAATGTTCCATTGTGTTAGTCAGCTCTCTGTCACTGTGACAAAATACCTGAGACAATCAATTTATGCAAAGGAAAGATACAGTTTGGCTCTTGGTTTCAGAGGTTTCAGTTCATGGTTGCTTAATTCCATGGTGCTTTAGGGATCATGGTGAGACAGAACATCATGGCAGTAAGTGTGTGGTAGAGCAAAACTGACAGCCAGGGTCAAAGAAGGAGAGGAAGGAGCAAGGTCCAAATATCATTTTCAAGATCACATTCCAAATGATCTAATTTCATTCCACTAGATGTCACTTTCTAAAGTTTCTACCACTTCCCAATAGTGCCATAGGCCAATGACCAAGTCTTTAAAACATGGCTTTTGGAGGACATTTAAGATCCAAACAATAATATCCATGGGACAGAAGTTGGGAAATGCCAAATCACATTGTCCAAGGTGCCAGTGTCATGTTAATTTTGATCTATTGCAATAAGGACATCAGCAAGAAAATACTCTACCTTTGAAAAGCATTCATGTCTTCACAAGTCCAAAGCCCTCAATGCAACCCCATCCACAATGCAGTGGAACCACATGAACTGGTTCTATCTGCACCTTCTCCCTCATCTCTGAACTTTGTTCACTAGTTTTTGACTCTAAAAATTGCTTTACTTACCTACATCACCATTTCTACTTCCACTTCACAGAGTACTTGATATATAATTATGTAGAGCATTATAATTATTCAATGACAGCAATAGCTAATATTTATTTAACATTTTCTATCCACTTATCAACATCCTAAACACTTTGCCTATATTGTCTTCATTAATGCAATGATCATATGATATCCATCCAATCATTAATCTCATTTTACAGAGAAGGCACAAAATAGTTAAGTAACTTACTAAAGTCCACCAGATAATAATGCTAAATTGAGATTCAAATCACAGTAGTCTGTGAGCAGACATAGTGTTCTCAATGTCAATACTCTAATTTGTTCATCCATTGAACAGGCATTTATTGAGTATCAGATCATGTTATAAAATCTAGAGATACAGCAATAAATACACAGATATTCTTACCCTCATGGAGCTTATATTCTAGTGGAAGGAATAGGTATAATCAAATAAACATAGGCCTTGTGACAATAAATGCTATGGAGAATAGTAAAACCGAGCACAAGATGCAGGAGTCTGGGATGTGAGGGGCTGTCTTCAGTATCCTGACCAGGGAGGGCTATGTGATTAAGGTGTCATTTAAGTATAAGGAAGAGGACAGTGGAAGGAAGAGTTCTGAGCAGAAGAAACAGCAAAAGCTAAGGTAGAAGCACATTTGAATTGTTCAGAAAATGCAAGAAGGTCAGTGTGCATGAAGCAGAGCAGGTGAGAGGGAGAGGGGTTGGCAAGTGTGCTTGAGTCATGGGGGTGGCCATGGGGAACATGTCAGTTCTACTCGGGGATATATTTTTACTCTGAGAGTAGAAAAGATCAGTTCCATGACCCAGGCAAGAAATAATGTTAATTTAGGCATTAGCAGTGGAGTAAGGTGATAAGACCAGGTTCTGAAGAGATTAGGAAAAGAAGCCCAGCAGACTCTCCTAGTGGATTTGGACATGGGCTACAAGAGAAAGAAAGGAGTCAAGGTTAACACCAAGACTTTCCTGAGAAATTTGGAGGACGGTGTTATCCGTAACCAAAATAGGGGCAGATGGATGGAAGGAAAGTTTCATAGAGCAAAACTGTCTGCCTTGAACAGTGTATACCAATCACTTCTACTTCCATTTCAAGCTAGTGCTTATCTCTGCCTGTGACCTTGTCTAGGAAAATGAGAATGAGAAAATTCAGTATGTCTCCCTTTTTCTGAGCTGCCACAAAATTTCAATCTCCAACACTCCGCTGAAGATTTTTGGCATTTCAAAGTGACAAAGGAATCAAAAGCATAATGTATGATTCAGGTTGTCCAGAGACACAGAACTAATAGGAGATAGATGATACATAGGTAGATAGGTAGAAAGGTAGACATACAGACAGACAGACAGGAATTTATTAGGGGAATTGGCACAGGATTATTGAGACAGAGATGTCCTATGGCAGGTCCTCTGCAGTCTAAAGACCTTGAAATGTCCATAGACTGGCTCATATAGTTTGGGTTGTAATGTCCCTCAAAGGCCCAAATGTCAAAGATTTGGTCCTAACTTTGATGTTATTAGAAGATGCTGTATCCTTTAAGAAGTCGAGCCCAGGGAGAGGTCTTCCCATCATTGGGCAGGGAGCCTTGAAGGAGACAGTGGTACCTCAGTACCTACCTCTATCTCTCTTTCTCTTACTCCCTCTCTTTCTCTCCCCAGTCATGATGTAAATGCTTTACCATGCAATGTGCCCCCACCATGATATGCTATCTCACCACAGGCCCAAAGCAGCAGAGGTAATCAATCATACCCTGAAACCTCCAAAACTATGAGGCAAAATAAATCTTCTCTTAGGTCATTTATCTCAGCATTTGTTAAACCAATGGAAAACTGACTAAGACTGTTGGAATTTAGAGCCTGTGTTTCAACTCTACCTTCTTAGTCTTATCACTTACACTTCTGCCCCCAGAATGGTCCTTATCATGACAGTTATCTTGCCTTTATTTTACTGTGATAATGATAACTGGAATTTTTAGAGAGCAAATTCTGTTCTCTATTAGAGAACCATTCAGTATCTCGAAATCTATTACCTATGTAATCTTTAAAATATCCCTAGACAAATAGGTATCATTATTCACACTCAAACCCAGAGGGAGTTGATAAATTGAACTCAACTGAAATACACTTTTAATGTGTCCCCTCTTGGTAGAAATGTTCAGATTTTCCCTCTTCTTTTGGTTGTGTCTTAGTTTTAGATACAATGAAAGGTTTGGATATTCTGTGGCTTTTGTCCTCTGGAAAATACCAAGAACAGAGGCCAAACATGAAGCCCTGTGAGTTCTTGGATCTTTTCTGTCTTTTGAAGGGTCATATCTTTGGCAACAGGATTTATTTCATTTTAGTAGAAATCCCAGGAGACAGATGATTTCTCTAGATTCATAAGTACTTGACATTTAGTAAGTCATAAACTTGGTTCTGAACATTACCTCGCCTATCTAGGGAAAGTTTCCATCCCTGAGCTGTCAAACTGGGTTACTTTGGCCAAGATAACATCAACAGAGCAAACCCTGAGCACTGATTTGGCTACAGAAGAGGCTCGTAGAGATCTTTTCTTTAACTCTCACACCAGGATTAGGGAGTAGAGAGTCAAACAATGAAACTAGGTTGACCCAAAAACTTAAGCCTGGCACTCAGTTCTGCCTGTGCTGCTATTAGTGAGGAAAGAGAAGGCACTGCTCACCCCTGACATAACTTATTATATAGGTGCAAATTCCAAGAAGTAACACACCTCCTGTGTCAGAGCTGGGAAACAATGGTCTCCTTGTTCTGCTTCTTCCATCCATTTGCCTAACATATATAAAGGCTTATGTGTCCTTCAAGTTCCATGTGCCATCTCCATAATCCCTCAGCAGGATTTAGCCAAGAAGCATGGGCTTCCCCTTTCTATTTCCTCCCCTAATCCTAGGGCCTGTTGATGGCAGAACGGCATGCTGTGGCTGGATCTTCAATTTCCCACCTACATCTGGAATCCTGTCAATTCTTTAATGAGTTGGTACAGAGGAAACTATCCTGTTTGTTTTACTCTCTGTCTGTCTCCTATATTTGGCCTTCTTAATACTTTGATCATCTCAGGAATAAGAGTAACAAATATAACTCAAAGGTGGGCACTGAGTTCACATACAAGCTGTACTATTAGCTATTTAATAGTTTTCTTTAAATGGTCTCCAATTTTTATGTGCATAAAGATGTTTTTAATAGGAAACTAATGGATAAGGTAGGGAAAAGGCACAAAAGCCAGAAAGAGCTATGTCCCCAGATAAATGAGTGTTTTGAGGAACATGCAGTAGTCTGTCTCTTGATTGTAAGGCTCTGACTTTGGGATCCCAGTGGAAATAAAGAGTTGGTTTAGAGAATTGGTTCTCAGTGCTTCTGTCTCCCTGCATTGAGAGGATCAAACTTTAGAAAAAGGAGTTTACTTGATCTCTTTTTAATGACAAATACAGCTTGTCTGATGTGTGCGAATCCACTCAAAAATGCCTCACAACCTGTTAATGTTCCAAGTAGTTTCCCTGTACATTTCTTTGATAAGATGGAAAAGAACCCTTACATTCAAAGCTCTATACTCCTGTTACATGGTTTACATCATTTAATCCATCTAACACTCATATTGAACAAATGAAATTATTGCCTTTCCATATAAAAAGAAACCAAGGAGCCCAGAAATTAAATATTGGCCAGAATAGGCAGTGGTATGAGGTGAATGGTTTGTACCAGTTGGCAAAAGAGTTGGTTGTACACCTCTCTTCCCAAATCCACATTTAATGATGTTGAGTCATTAGCTTGGAATCACCCATCCTAGGAGTATTGACACTAAAAAGATCATAAAATGCTACAAATGGGTTTTTTTTTTCTTTTTCTTTTCTTTTTTTTTCTTTGCTTTTTGAGAGCCAATTGTTCTACACTTTATACAACTGAAAACAGGATTAAAAACTGTGTCTTGTAGACACAGCACTTAAGTGCCTTCTTGGAGGCTTACCTGGAGCCTTTAACGGGAGGAGACTCCACCTAACAGTTTTGTCATCCAGCTAGTACTTGACCATCCTTCCAGAATGACTTCCCTGAAGACCTCATAGTTTTATGTTCATGGCACCACTCCCAACTTTTGGCTGACTTTGCACTCTCTTCACAGTTTGCGCCAAGCCAATATACCACCTGTACTATTAGCCAGTTAATAGTTTTCTTTAAATTGCCTCATTTTTTTAACATACGTAAAGATGTTTTTGAAAGGAAACTAATGGATGGCGGGAAAAAGTGCAAAAAGTCAAGAGGGATGTTATCCCAGAGACAATATGTTCACTGTGAGCTAAAGGATAGGACCTGGAATTGCCAGAATGTGGAGAGAGAAGTGTGTTCTGTAGTCTGTGACTTAGGAAAATGGCTAAAGGAAGACAGAAGCCATTGGGTGTGTGATCTGGAGGCAAGGAATATGAGACTATTATGCAGGTCAGTGATGCTACTCTGAGGATGAAACCACATAAACTGAGAGAATAATGGAACCTGTGGTGGAGGGTGACTGGACAACTGGAGAAGCTGAGAGAGAAAACCATCTGAGATTGTACAGGGTTCAAGGAGAGCCAGCAGCCATCTGGACAGTCTTGACACTGTGGAAATCATCCCATGGCAGGAGTGAAAACTAAGGAGGGGATACTTGGAGACTTGGAATCAGAGAGGCTAAAGGCAGAAAAAAGTGAACAGATGGGGGAGAGACTACAAAGAGCCTCAGGGGTGAGCTTTGGAATTATGAAGACCAGAGAGGTAGGAGAGATGGTGGAGAAAAGTGGCCAGAGGGCACCATACAAGAATGAGAGTTTCCCTTTCTGAACCTTGACATTGAACACACAGTCAGTGATTGATAACAACGAACAGCCCAGTGCCACCTACAACCTTCCACAGGCCACCAGTGTGTACACACCACACTCTGGAGAACACGGTCCTCAATGGACTAGCTTGATACATTATGTCCAAAAAAGAAAAAGTCCATGAGATTATTAACTTTCTACATGTCACAAACATGTGTTATAGTCAGATGTAGTACTTCACCAAGCTCTTAAAAGGAACCTAAAAGTTTGAATTTTCCTGGATCGTTCCTATTTCCCTAAATGAAGATAATCCAAACATTGCTAATTGCTGTTCTACTTACGCACACACACACACACACACACACACACACACACACAGAGAGAGACAGAGAGAGAGAGAGAGAAAGAGACAGAGAGAGAGAAAAAAACACATAAGAAGGAAGGAATTAATCTAAGGATGGGGTTTCAGAACAATAAGGATGTCAGAGGAAAAATGGAGAGAGAAACAGAGCAGAGAAAAAAAATCACCAACTCAAATTAGGCCATAGTACCAATGACTAAGTTCCAATAACTAAGTCTAAAACTGACTTAGTTATTAATACAGTGACCATTATAATCAGAGTCTGTGTCCCATCCTATGCCAGTTTCCCCATGCCCACTCTTTCCAGTCTTAACAAACCTGAAAACCTATAGTATCCTCATTTTAAAAACGAGGCAACTGAAACTCAAAGAGGTAGACTAGGGCATTAGGGCTTCGCTTTTTTTGTTGTTTGTTTGTTTGTTTGTTTTTGGTAACAGGGATTGAAGCCAGAGGGGCTTAACCACTGAGCCACATTCCCAGTCCTTCCTCTTTATTTTTTTATTTTTTATTTTGAGACAGGGTCTCTCTAAGTTGCTGAGGATGGCTTTGAACTTGTGATCCTCTTGCCTCACAACTTTATTGGGATTACAGGCATGTACCACCACATCCAGCAGGCTTTACTCTTAGTAAGTGGCAGCTTTGAGTTTCAAACCCAGGTGTACTGCATGGCCCCACTTTTCCCATTATTCTATGGACTCTGATAAATCTTACCTGGAAAACTTCAATTCTTAAAAATGTTCAAAATATTCTTATTTTCTCCAATGCTCTCCAGCTTTATAAAACTATCTACTTTTAGAAATGCTTAGAAAACATAACTCACACTGCAGATTACTATCCAGCTCCCATTTCCCCCCTTTCTTCCCCAGAGAATGCCAGTTCCAACTAGGTCTGTGACATGCATACCACAGGTCACAGGCAAATCTACAGCTATGCTTGCCACCCGGGAATGGGCCTCACAGTGCTACAGATGAGCCCGTGCTTCTGATTAAACTTCTGGTTTGTGTCTGAGCCTGTGACCTAGTCCAGGACAAGGAGATATAATGAAAGACCTGTCAGAGGCTTTTACACAACTTCTCTTTATTCTGAAGAGAATGCCAGGAAGTCACTTTCTATCCCAAAAGATATGAACAAGCAACTTGTAAATTTAGTTATATCCGCAGCTACCCAAAAACCAGGAGGGGAACCAGTCTTCATATGAAGCCAAAACTGAATTACAGAGCAGAGAAACCGAAGTGAACAGCATGGGTCTTTGATAACATTGCAAAGCAGCCCCGAAGGCCATCCTGCACTGGACTTTCTCTATGAGCTAGTTAACTGGGTCTATAAAACACAAAATCCATGTGATCACTTCCTAAGCCAGTTTGAGTCCTCTTTTTTATGTTGTTACAGTCCAAAACAACAGTCTATTCATTACTGACAATAATATAATCAATAGGGTAGACCAATTGGTTAAAAAGAAAAAAGCAAGGGAGAAGTCAAAAATTGAGCCAGAAATAAAGTTGGAAATCTGGCCACCGGAAAATGGAAGACCGCCAGATGAAGGAAGGAACTCTTTGGGGTAAATAACCATCTCCGTGCTTTGACATCAACTGTCTTCATTATGCTTAACTTAAATCAACAGGAATTTCCAACATGTTGCTCAGGGACCAGCAACATCTGTAACACCTTGGAACTAGTTACAAATGCAAATGTCTGGGCCGCACCCCAGTCCTGGTGAATCAGAAATGTGGGGTGGGGACCAACCATCTGTGCTTTAATAAGCAGCCCTCCAGGGCTTCTGATGCAGGCAAGTGTGAAAACCACTTCCTTAAATGTGCTAGGACAAGTGAATTTGCATGAATAATTCTCATTATTAATCCTTAGCACTTGATTTGAAGTCAGAGCTTAGAATCTACTGTCTTTATTCCAAACTTTGAGTGTGGGAGTCTCAGCTCCTACTAGTACGAGTCTGAAGTCACTGAGTAGCTCTTTTGGCAAACTGAATCCTGTGCCTGTTGACCGGTAGCCAAATTAGAACTCCCTTTACAGCTATTAAGAAACCAAACTTTAAAAAGCACTGGTCCACCCTGCAGAGTAAATATGAACAGTTTTATTTGGTACTAGAGGCACATAGAGAAGTGCAGTATTTTCTAACTCTTTAAACTGCCACTTCTGGAGCAGGTTAAGTGTAGTTTGGGGCTGGCTATGGATAGATGCTTCATTAATGTGTTCTTCTTTCTTGCTCAATAATTTTGTTTGAAATTTTTTCTTTAATATGCAATTAGCAGGGGTTAATGTTTTAAGCTCCATGAATATTTCTGTACAGAAACCTGCTCAGAGATAATTGTGTTAACAGCTTTCTGGGAAAGATCAGTATCATCAACACGTTAAAGGGAAAGTGTTTTCATCCAGGAAATCTACCATGTGTTTGGTGTCTCAATAATTAACCTATTGCTCTTGAAAAAGGAAAGGAGAAGCAAAGGCAATTGAGTCATTTTAGGTGATTTCACTCTCATCTCCGTTCTCATCCCAGGGAAGGGATTCCAGAAGGACTGGTAGAATTCAAGAAGAAAGGAACATTTAGGTAGAATCAGGAGGGCAGAGAGGCCACAGTGCCAGAAATAGCTGGATGCTGCTGGAGAATGTGAGAAGCTCTTTCTCTCAATTTCCACAATTATGATCTATCCCTTTGACACCTCAAAAACATCAAGAGCTATAGTGTCCAAATCAGGGTTGAAACCTCAACAGGTAACTAACAGGCACTTGTCCCAGGTTACTCCCCACATCATCATCTCCAAAATAGTGATAACTTCCCCAAAGGCTCAAATGTAGTAACCATAAGAGGAAAAGATTTATAAACTGAGAGTACTATGCTCATCTAGGACCTGTTATTGCTATGACTAATTGCCATTTTGATGGCTTCTTTTTGGAAGCTTCTGTTACTTCCGTTGGAACATCTCAACATATATATAGGGTATGTCTCTTTAAACAGAAGAGATACAGATAATACCTACTTTCTAACAGAAGGGATCAGAAACCTGTTCCATAGTTTCAGATCAAAATGGAGTGACTTTACATTTCTAAACTTGTAACTCCAAGCCATGACAGAAGAATGCACTGAGTGGGACTAAATGGTCTTGTTGCAGCAGTGTAAATTTGGCCAGGAATGATTTCTAGAGGTTATAAAAATGAGCTACTTGAGTAATGTTTATAGTTAGCCAGGTGAAGAAGTGGCTGGAGAAACATATTCTGGCTGAATAAATGGCATGTGGGAAAAATCATGGAAAGAAAGTAAAACAGAACTTATTTGGGGAAATTCACATGACTCAGGTAAGGTTCGGATAGAAAATGTGTAGGTTGAGGAGTTGAGGTGGGGAACAGCAAGAGCTAAGCTTAGACCCAGAGGTAGAAGCCTGCTTTGGAATAGCTTCCATAAAGATCTATGTTACACTCAAATATACACACAAAAACATAGACACCAAATATAAAGCAGAAGTAATGTCAGAAATAACCAGATTAAGTTTTTGCCTCATTGTCTAATTTGATTTGGCTTTCCATTAAATTAAATCTTAGATGGAAATTCTTGGTTCTTGCCTCATGGGGTCCCTTCTGCACATCTGCCAATTTAAATACTCCAACTCCTATCCCAACCATTTCCACTTTGGATGAATACACAGTTCAGGTGAATTTGGAGTGAATAAGGAGCCACTGAAGAATCTTGACTTATATGGGCATGTTACAACCCTCTGTACATCCAGGGTTACAGGAATTTGAGATAGAGGTAGGTATACACATTAGGAGATGATTTCAGCCTGCAGAGAATACTGTTTACATTTCTCACTCAGGCAACTAATTAGGTGGTCATACCAGTTTTGAACCAAAGTAGTATCACAGGGTGAATCAAGCATGGGGTAGGAGGTTAGTGGTAAGAAATGATGTGTTTTAGAAGGATTATAACTTAGATTCCTAGATGATACTCAAGAAGAGAGATTCCCTGAAAGACTGGGATAGAGATGGAGATTTGGAAGACATTAATGTAAAGGTGAGAGTCAATGTTGTTCAAGAGTTAGTGTTGCAAAGGGAAGAAGGTAAATGCAAGAAAATTTGACTATTGATAGGATCCTACGAAACATCAATATTGAAGTACTGGGTGGAAGAAGAGTACCAGAAACAGAAAGGGAATACTTAAAAAGTAGAAGTAAAACCAGAATTTTGTACTATCTTAGAAGTCAAAGGAGGAGATGGTTCTAGCAGTCAGTTAAGCACTAGGAAATATCTAATCTATGGAATTTGGTCAACACTGGTCATCAGTGACCTTCATGAGAAAAATTTGAGTAGAATGAGGAGTGTGGGTACCAGGTTTCAGTAGATCAAGGAATAAGTGATGAAATAGAAGAGTGTAGAAGATTGTTGCATTATGTTTTGCCAAAGGATTCATCTCACATCTTTGCCTTTGAACGATACCACTTCTTTTTCTTAAAGTATTTTCTTAAATACTTTATTTTTTCTCATGCCTCATACTTACCAAAATTTCAGCATCTGCCACAAATTCCACTCCAGATAATATGATAAAATAATGAGATGGACCCTGGATTTGTAATTTTCTGTGAGAACTCAATAAATCTTTGACCCATATTTTTCTGTCTATAAATTAAGGAAAAGAGTGAATGCACTGGGTATCTTTAAAAAAGTAATATTGGAAAACAGAAAAGAAAAGCTTAAATACAGTAAAAGAGTTGTTTCTAGAAGGTCAATTACATTGGGAATTATTCTAGAAATCAACAACAAATACAAAAGGAAAATCTCTGAACACTTGGAAATTAAAGAACACATTTCTAAATAATCAATGTATCGTACAGGAAGTATAAAGAGATGATAGAAAATATCTTGACCTAAATGATAAGAAAATGCAAAAAATGCAAAGTTTACAGAATGTAATTCAAGCAATATTTAAAGGAAAACTTAAAGAATGAAATGTATAAGAAGAATGGTTTTAAATCTATCACCAAGACTTCCTTCTTAAGAAATTAGAATTACATTTATTGATTTCTGAATGTTGAACCAACTTTGCATCTCTGGGATAAAACCCACTTGATCGTGGTGCACTATTTTTTTAATATATTTTTGTATGCGATTTGCTAAAATTTTGTTGAGAATTTTTGCGTCAATGTTCATTAAAGATATTGGTCTGAAATTTTCTTTCCTCGATGTGTCTCTGTCTGGTTTAGGTATCAGGGTGATATTGGCTTCATAGAATGAGTTTGGGAGGGTTCCCGCCTCTTCTATTTCATGGAATACTTTGAGGAGTATTGGAATGAGCTCTTCTTTAAAAGTTTTGTAGAACTCGGCTGAGAACCCATCCGGTCCAGGACTTTTCTTTGTTGGTAGGCTTTTGGTGACTTCTTCTATTTCATTACTTGAAATTGATCTATTTAAATTGTGTATGTCCTCCTGGTTCAGTTTAAGTAATTCATATGTCTCTAGAAAACTGTTGATGTCTTCGAGATTTTCTATTTTGTTGGAGTATAGATTTTCAAAATAGCTTCTAGTTATGTTTTGGATTTCACTTGTGTCTGTTGTGATATTTCCTTGTTCATTCCAAATTTTAGTAATTTGAGTTTTCTCTCTCCTTCTCTTTGTTAGTGTGGCTAAGGGTTTATCAATTTTGTTTATTTTTTAAAGTACCAACCTTTTACTTTGTCAATTTTTTCGATTATTTCTTTTATTTCAATTTCATTGATTTCAGCTCTGATTTTAACTATGTCCTGTCTTCTACTACTTTTGATGTTGCTCTGTTCTTTTTCTAGGGCTTTGAGCTATAGTGTTAGGTTGTTTATTTGTTGGTTTTATCTTCTTTTATTGAATGCACTCCATGAAATAAATTTTCCTCTAAGTACTCACTTCATAGTGTCCCAGAGATTTTGACATGATGTATCTTTGTTCTAATTTACCTCTAAGAATTTTAAAATTTCCCTCCTGATGTCTTCTGTTATCCATTCATCGTATCATTCTAAATGGTGAAAAACTGAAAGCATTCCCCCTAAAAATTGGAACAAGGCATGGATGCCCTCTTTCACCACTTCTATTCAACATTGTCCTTGAAACTCTAGCCAGAGCAATTAAACAGACCAAGGAAATTAAAGGGATACGAATAGGAAAAGAAGAAGAACTCAAACTATCCCTATTGGCTGATGACATGATTTTATATTTAGAGGAACTGGAAAATTCTACCAGAATACTTTTAGAACTCATAAGTGAATTCAGTAAAGTAGTAGGATATAAGATCAATACTCATAAATCTAATGCATTTTTATACATAAGTGATGAATCTTCAGAAAGAGAATTTAGGAAAACTACCCCATTCACAATAGCTTCAAAAAAAATAAAATATTTGGGAATGAATCTAACAAAAGAGGTGAAAGACCTCTACAATGAGAACTGGAGAACACTAAAGAAAGAAGTTAAATAAATTCTTAGAAGATGGAAAGATCTCCCATGTTCTTGGATAGGTAGAATTAATATTGTCAAAATGGCCATACTACCAAAAGTGCTATACAGATTCAATGCAATTCCAATTAAAATTCCAATGATGTACATTAAAGAAATAAAGCAAGCAAACATGAAATTCATCTGGAAGAATAAGAAACCCAGAATAGCTAAAGCAGTCCTTAGCAGGAAGAGTGAAGCAGGGGGTATTGCAATACCAGAACTTCAACTATACTACAAAGCAATAGTAACAAAAATGGCATGGTATTGGTACCAAAATAGATTTGTAGATCAATGGTACAGAATAGAGGACATGGACACAAACCCAAAGAAATACAATGTTCTCATACTAGATAAAGGTGCCAAAAATATGCAATGGAGAAAAGATAGCCTCTTCAACAAATGGTGCTGGAAAAACTGGAAATTCATATGCAACAGAATGAAACTAAACCCCTATCTCTCACCCTGCACAAAACTCAACTCAAAATGAATCAAGGACCTTGGAATCAAACCAGAGACCCTTCATCTTATAAGAGAAAAAGTAGGTCCAAATCTTCAACATGTTGGCTTAGAATCAGACTTCCTTAACAGGACTCCCATAGCACAAGAAACAAAAGCAAGAATCAATAACTGGAATAGATTCAAACTAAAAAGCTTTCTCTCAGCAAAGGACACTGTCAACAATGTGAAGAGAGAGCCTACAGAGTGGGAGAAAATCTTTGCCACTCATACTTCAGATAGAGCACTAATTTCCAGAATCTATAAAGAACTCAAAAAACTCTACACCAAGAATACAAATAATCCCATCAACAAATGGGCTAAGGAAATGAACAGACACTTCACAGAAGAAGATCTACGAGCAATCAACAGATATATGAAAAAATGTTCAACATCTTTAGTAATAAGATTTCATCTCACCCCAATTAGAATGGCGATTATCAAGAACACAAGCAACAATAGGTGTTGGCGAGGATGTGGTGAAAAAGGAACACTCATACATTGCTGGTGGGGTTGCAAATTAGTGCAGCCACTCTGGAAAGCAGTATGGAGATTCCTCAGAAAGCTTGGAACGGAACCACCATTTGACCCAGCTATCCCACTCCTTGGCCTATACCCAAAGGACTTAAAATCAGCATACTACAGAGATACAGCCACATCAATGTTCATAGCTGCTCAATTCACCATAGCCAGATTGTGGAACCAACCTAGATGCCCTTCAGTTGATGAATGGATAAAGAAACCATGGCATATATATACAATGGAATATTACTCCGCCATGAAGAATGATAAAATTATGGCATTTGCAGGCAAATGGATGAAATTGGAGAATATCATGCTAAGTGAGATAAGCCAATCTCAAAAAACTAAAGGACGAATGATCTCGCTGATAAGCGGATGAGGACATATAATGGGGGGTGGGAGGGGTTAGCGTTAGGGTTAGGGTTAGGTTTAGGGTTAGGGATAAGGAGGTTGGTAAGAATGGAGGAAAGAAGGACTGTATAGAGGGAAAAGAGGGGTGGGGGAGAAGGGAAAAAAATAACAGAATGAATCAAACAACATTGCCCTATGTAAATTTATGATTACACAAATGGTATGCCTTGACTCCATGTACAAATAGAGAAACAACATGTATCCTATTTGTTTACAATAATAAAAAAAAGAAAAAAAATGTTCAACATCTCTAGTAATAAGAGAAATGCAAATCAAAACTACCCTAAGACTCCATCTCACCCCAATTAGAATGGCGATTATCAAGAATACAATCAACAATAGGTGTTGGAGAGGATGTGGGGAAAAAGGTACACTCATACATTGCTGGAGGGGTTGCAAATTAGTGCAGCCACTCTGGAAAGCAGTGTGGAGATTCCTTAGAAAATTTGGAATGGAACCACCATTTGACCCAGCTATTGCACTCCTTGGCCTATACCCAAAGGACTTAAAATCAGCATACTACAGAGATGCAGCCACATCAATGTTCATAGCTGCTCAATTCACAATAGCCAGATTGTGGAACCAACCTAGATGTCCCTCAATTGATGAATGGATAAAGAAACTGTGAACTGTGATATATATATATATCTATATATATCTATATATAGATATATATAATGGAATATTACTCAACCATAAAGAATAATAAAATTATGGCATTTGCAGGCAAATGGATGAAATTGGAGAATATCGTGCTAAGTGAGATAAGCCAATCTCAAAAAACCAAAGGATGAATGATTTTGCTGATAGGTAGATGATGACACATAATGGGGGGGGTGGGAGGGGGGCAAGAATGGAGGAAGGAGGGACTGTATAGAGGGAAAAGGGGAGTGGGTGGGGTCGGAGGGAAGGAAAAAAATAACAGAATGAATCAAGCACCATTACCCTCTGTAAATGTATGACTACACAAATGGTATGCCTCTACTTCATGTACAGAGCAAGATGTATCCCATTTATTTACAATAAAAGTAAATTTAAAAAAAAAAGAATGAGGTTCTCATACAGTCAGAAAAAAAGAAATTAGAAGGGAAAGAACAACATGGGAACAAGATACAGTGAAGAAATGTAGTAAGTAACAGAAAATAAGGAAAAAAATCAATAAAATCAGAAGCTGTTTCTTTAAAATTGATAGAATCATTGTATTTCTAGCAAGACTGATGGAGAAAAAAGAGAGAGAAGAGACACTTTATTGATTTGTGGAATGGAAGAAGGATGTTCCAAGGGACACTTTATGTACAAGTTGAGCAATTGGGGAAAGCCACTTATACACTCAGTTACAGCACTAGATCAAAACAATCAGAATTTATCCCTTTTCAGAGTATATGCCATATTAAGTAAAAGTTAGCTCAACTGTGAAAAATATAAAAACATAATATAGCAATGGTTTTGAAAGATGAAAACCTGGAATTGGCCTGGTGTCAGATGACCTGATGCTGTAGGATGTCATAATCTCCAGCTGCTTAATTCTTTTTTTTCCATGATTAGTAAATTCTGTTCTCAAGATGACCTCATGGTGCACAATGGTTACTGGAACAAGTTATTAAACATCCATTCTATCTAGCTGGAAAGAAAGGTAGGGATAGATACTTCCAAAAGACGCTTTTCAAAAGTTTTATCCACAACTTCCATTCTACCCACTTGACTATAGTTTGGCCACATCTAACAGCAAGGGAGGCTGGAAAACAGGCGTTCAAGTGTCCAGGTAAAATAATAAAGGAAAAAGCTGATTAGAGATATGAATACAATCAGCAGTATGCCACACATACTGTAAAATCTTCTAAAGATGTTATCAGAAGAGTTTGTACCTTTCAAAAACTGAAGTTCCTTCTGTGAAGGAAAAAAATCAATATGCCCCTTGGGACCTTCTGGCCATCTGTGCCTTCAATTCAAAAATCCCATCCTGTGTGGGGAAAAGGGTACACTCATACATTGTTGGTGGGACTGCAAATTGGTGCAGCCATTCTCTAAAGCATTATGGAGATTTCTCAAAAAACTAGGAATGGAACCACCATTTGACCCAGTTATCCCACTCTTCTGTATATATCCAAAGGATTTAAAATCAGCATACTACAGTGACACAGCCACATCAATGTTTTTATCAATGTTTATAGCAGCTCAATTCACAATAGCTAAGCTATGGAGCCAATCTAGGCACCCTCCAACAGATGAATGGACAAAGAAAATGTGATACACTTTTACATTGCTGGTGGAGTTGCAAATTGGTGCAGTCACTCTGGAAAGCAGTGTGGAGAATTCTCAGAAAACTTGGAATGGACCCACCTTTTGACCCAGTTATCCCACTCCTTGGTTTATACCCAAAGGACTTAAAATCAGCATACTACAGTAACACAGCCACATCAATGTTTATAGCACCTCAATTCACAATAGCTAGATTGTGGAACCAACCTAGATGCCTTTCAACAGATGAATTAATAAAGATACTGTGATATATATACACAATGGAATATTATTCAGCCATAAAGAAGAATAATATTATGGCATTTGCAAATAAATAGATGGAATTGGAGAATATCATGCTAAGTGAAATAAACCAATCCTCAAAAACCAAAGGCCAAATGTTTTCCCTGATAAGTGAAGAATGATATATAATGGGGGAGGCGGGGTGGGGAGGGAGAGAAGAATGGGGAACTTTAGATTATGTGGAAGGAAATGGGGGGTATTAAAAACGGTGGAATGAGACAGACATCATTATCCTATATACATAGATAAATAAAAAAAAGAAAATGTGATACACACACACACACACACACACACACACACACAAAGGAGTATTGCCCAACCATAAAGAATAATAATGACTTTATGACATTTGCTGGTAAACAGATGGATCTAAAGATTATCAAGCTAAGTGAAATAAACAAAGGTTTACTTGGGATTATTTTCTCTCATATGTGGAAGCTAACCCACAGTGGGTGGTGGGAGAATAAAAGTTCAGTGGATTAGACAAAGGGGAATAAAGGGAAGGGAAGGGGATAGGAAAAGGAAGACAGTGGAATGAATCTGATGTGACTTTCCTGTGTACACATATGAATACACCACAGTGAATCTCACCATCGTGTACATTCACAGGAAATTAAAAGATAAATATGAGTAATGGCAGAAAGATCAACAGAGGTAAGAGAACAGGGGGGGTATCTTAATTAGAATAAGATCTATTCCATGCTTGTATAATTATAACAAAATGGATTCAACTATCATGTATAACTAAAAAGAACCAATAAAAATTTTTTTTAATTCTATCCTGGACTAATTTGCTGTGGATCGCTGCTGTCAAACTACCCAGTGTTGCATTTTTCACCCATAAAATGAGGCCTCTGTGCTCACTCAGCACCACCACCATCCATTAATCTCAAATTCTCCCATTCCCAGGACACATTGGCTCAGGTATAATTCTAATCTAAAAGCAAGACAGTGGTCACCTGGATGAAGTTCAAAATGGGGCACATCAAAGTTTTTCAAGAGGCCAATAAGAGATGTCCCTTTCCTGAGGCCTTCCCTTACTTCTCCTCCCTCCTTTTCCCCATATTTTTCCCCTTGTAATCCTCAACCAATTCACCAATTCCTTTTCTATGAACCTGTGAAATGTGTTCTGAATCCTGTGGCTTCTCCTCTCTGCAGGTATCTCTCAGAATCTCTGAAAAATCATTGTAGTTCTAGGACTACAGATACCACAACTTCAGATGCTCAAGTCCCTTATTTAATAGGGTCTGTCATTTACATATAACATATGCATATCCTCCCTTATACTTTAAATCATCTCCAGATTACTTATAATACCTAATTTAGCACAAATGCTATGTAAATAGTTTTGCTCTGATTCTTAGGGAATAATGACAAGAAAAAACATCTACGTGTTCAGCGCAGATGAAATTGTCTTTTGGAATATTTTTTATCCAAGATTAGTTGAATTTAGGGATGCAAAACCTGTGGACACAGAGTGCCAACTGTACTTTATTCCAAGCTATCATGACTCCTTTGACACATCTTTATCTTTGTGCTGAAAGAAAAACTTAGTATTCTCACTAGTCTACACCAGGGATGAGCAAATTTTTCCTATAAAAAGACCAATAGAAAGTATTTTAGACGTTCAAAACCAAATATTCTCTGTTTTAATCTACTCTCTCCTTGGAACACAAAAGCAGTCAGAGACAATATGTAAATAAATGGTCATGGCTGTTCTAATAAAACTTTATTTACACAAACCAGCAGTGGGCCAGATTTGACCCACCAACTATAGTGTGTCCACACTTGGTCTAGACTCTTACTGCACCCAGTCCCCACAGCATATTTTATTTTCCTTAACACATATTTCTCTTTGTTCTTTATTCACTATAAACAAAACCTCTTTAAGTTCATTATTCTACATTTTATTTCATGCCATTTCCAAATATGTCATTTCATTTGATCATAGATCTGAGAACACACATTGTGGTGACTTTTCTTCCACAGTGCTGAAGGATAATCATCCTAAACACCTGAAATCAATACTTCTTCATGTCTGACCTTTCTAGATAATGATCTATGTGACAGAATTGCTCCACAGATACCCATTTGATCCCTCTAGGAAAACTAAACACTCTAATTAATGAATTCTCTAATTAAACCTTTTCCTCCACTCTGAACTTTAGCTAAGAATATAAGGGCAGCCAAATTGAAAATTAATCAAGCTTGCATTTTTATTCTGTTGAGAATCTATCAGGACTCAAAATATAATTTGTTCCCAGAAAATTTCCAGGATAGGATGAAGGCATCCATAGTATCACAAAAAGGTATGGGAAGAAGCAGAAATAAGCACCAAGTAAGAAAGAGGTTATAAACTGATAGTCCACGGCCTATGTCTAATCCATGTTGTTTAGCCTTGGAAGTATTTTTAAATAATTTGGGCCACCACTAAAAAAAGAAAAAGAAAAATACATTTACATTTTAAAAAATTAGACTCCTAACTTACTCCAGCTTATCTGAAAAACAGTGGTTATTATTCTGACAACACTGGAACCAAACTATTCCAAGGCAATAACAAACCAAAACTGAATGGTGACCCATTACTTTCAGATGTTCCTCAGTTTTCCACAATCTCTACTCTTCCATATCGTACCCAATACTGAAACAAAGTACCAGCTGCCAATTATTTTTGTCTTTGCTTTGTTATTTTTTATAGGAAATACATATTTTTCTGTGCTCTTTGCCCAATCAAAAGCTGGAAAATGTCTGAGAAGGTCATGTGATTTAAGAAAAAAGTGGGAACAAGGAATTAATTAACGTTGCCAGTCTGGCCACTATAGGTATTTGAGATCTACCCAGGTGCAGGAGAGAAAGCCTAGCCAGGAAGCTGGATTTGAGTTCCAATCTTAATTCTAATTTAATGCAAAGTGTCTTCTGAACAAGATACATACCACTTCTTTGCCTCAATTTCTTCAATTATAAAATAAAGACTTCTGGATAAGTATGAGTGTTTTGGTTATAAGAAAAAGTAATTAATTGGAAAGATATCAGATATCATAACTGTCTTGAAAAACTAAAGAATCAAGTCTAAGTAATGACAAGGAACCAAGTCACTGCAAGGAGCTTGGTGGTGGCAGTTGCAAAAATAAAGCAAAAGAGGGCAACCATGCTGAGGACTACAAATTCCAACCATCCCTTTTGCACCTGCATTCCCTGTTCACTCTTCAAAGCTCCAGCACATGTCTGCCAAGCTTAGAGTAGGTGGCCTTTTCACTGGTTGTACCTGGTCAAAAAACAGCCAGATCTGGAAGGCGCTGTCTCAGAGACCCCTTTCATCTTCCACTGCAGAATAAGCAACTGAATTTATAGTCCCACCAAGACTACACAGAGCAGGGGAAGAGGCAAATGGGTTGGAATAGGATAATCCACACTCTCCAGGTCAAAACCAAAATAAATGTCCATTATTGAATTAAGTAAAATTTTATATGGAGATTGAGTATAGAGGGCATGGGCAAATGCAGCAGTTTTGTTTGAAGCAGTTGTAGGATTCCTGGGTACCCTTTGATTATTCTGTGACCCCCTCACTCTGCTTTGACCCCTACAGGACTTCTGCTCACCTAAGACATCTCTGAAGCCCAGGGCAAAAACCACAAGATGAGATAATCTGCAAATTCCCTTCAAGCTGCAATTTTGCTATTTGAATGACAGAAAAATTAGTTGAGTTTCCACTGGTTGACTTAGCTCAGAGATTCTAAGGAGACAATGTCTGTAAGATAAATCTTGACAGCCAACTGAGCCATGAGAATTGTTCCCCTGGGAGCCACAAAAGCATGAGTAAATCATTCTCATTGACTACTGATGAGAGGGACTGGCTTCCAGGTTACTACCATCAGAGACAGGGTGGGAAACAATGACCTAAATGTTAACAGCTGAAGGGCTGATCTTGGATTCCCTGAACCACTGGATCCTCAAACATATGGAATGCCTCTGCTGTTGGATGACTGAGGACATCTCTGTAGCCCATCTCTCCCATGTGCATTAGTATGTGTTCATCCTTTGTTTAGTATGGGAAAGTGAGCGGAGGAGAAAACAGGCCCTTGTGGCCTCTTAGCATGAATGATCAGCAGGAAGAAATGAGGAATGTGAGAAAAAATATCATATTTACCAAAGATTTTTTTGAATAGCCAGCCACTTGGGGTCCAGGCAGCTGGAAGCACATTATGAAACTATTACAATATTTAAACAGAGCTATGCTAATAGCATGCACAATAGTACAGAAAGCCCCAGTTGCAGTAATCATTAACTCTGAAGATTTCAGAAAAAATCTTTTTCCATTCTGCAAATATCCTGACCTCACACCACTTTGTTTTCTAAGCTTCTCCTGGGATGGTATTCAGACAGAAAAACCAGTTGTCAGAGCAAAGTTTTATTTTTGCAAAGGGATCCTGTTTATTCAGTTATCCTAATTTGTTCTTAACATGTGACTGTACCTTACTCTCTGGGGTGAGTTATTGACATGAATGCTTGGATCCCTTCAAAATTCATATGTTGAAATCTTCACCCACAAGGTGATAGTATTAGGAGGCGGGATCTTTGGAAGGCCATTAGATCATGAATGCAAAGCCCTCACAATGGGATCAACACCATATAAAAGAGGGCCAAGGGGAGCCCCTTCTACCGTATGAGGACAAAGCAAGAAAGCCCCATCTATGAACCAGAAAGTAAGCCCTCACCAGACACTGAATTTGCCGTGCCTTGATCTTAGACTTCCCAGCCTCTAGAACTATAAGGAGAAGATTTCTGTTCTTTATAACCATTCAGTTTACAATATTTTGTCAGCCCATCCAACTATAACAGTTGTCAATAAGAAGTTTCACTATCTCCAAGGGGAATGAGTCATTGGAGGAGCTCAGATTTGATATGAGAAAAAAGTGTTGTCTCCTATCCAAGAGTTCAAGTCCTCAGGAAGACACATGAAAGAAGGTTGAAAGGGAAGTTTCCCCTCTTCCTAATCTCTTTGGAAGGTAAGGACACTTTTGACTTTACCATAATTAAGGGACATTTGACCCCTACATTCAGGATCACTGTAATTGGTTATAGGAGTCACAGTAAGACATCTTTCACAGGGTTTATGGGCTCTTCTGCCTGGCAAGATGTATGTATCAAATGGGAGAACCTAAGAAGAAAAGGAGCTAAGCAACCTATCTAGGAAGAAAACCTTCAAGTTCCTAGCATGTTACACTTGGGGTCCACATGCTGCCCCATGGCCATAAGAACAATAAAGTGCATAGCAGCACAATATGCCATATTTTACCACATAACAAGACTTTTACACCAAATTTTTTGCAAAACAGCAGGGTGTGACCATTATGTGAACCTTTTTAAAAAGTCATGCCAGTATTACTTAAAAATCATTTATTACTAAATTGTTTTTGATGAAAGAATAGAATGAATGGAATTAGAATGAATACGAATATATATTAAAATTGAATAGTCCAAACCAATGCACATCATTTCTTTGTGGCAGTTTAGCAAACATTTTCCTGTCTGAAAAAAAGTTAACATATTAATTGTTAATGATTTGAGCATTATTGTCAAAATAGACACTTGAGAGAATTTACTATGGTGTTGGGAAGTGTGGACCTACAAAATTTAATCTTCTGTTTCTGAAGATTCTGCATCAGCACGTGGTCCTCAACACCACTCCTGTAGGATCTGTTTACTGTTAGTACTCCGGCGCTCAAAATCATGCAAATCAACTGTCAGAGATGTATTGCAATGCGCATGCGCTGAGAACTTCAGGTTCCGAGGACAGTGCCGGAGAAGACAAATGCTCATCCTTATGCCACTGGTGAATACATTACTGCTCTGTATACCGGTTAAACGGAGTAATGAGCAGTACTATACCATGCAATATCCATTCGATGAAAGCACATAAACCAATTTTTGTACTGAAAAACAGGGTGTGGTGATTATCTGGTGGCAAAGATTATGTAGTGAAATACAATATATCTGGATCTGGATGTGTATCAAAGTAATCTTGACAATACTCAATAACTCAGTTTTTCGATTTGTGAAGAGGAAATAAATCCCAGTGGGTGCATGGAGAATTGAAGGAGCTGATATGTGTTGTAAAGGACTTTTCCTAGTCCTTCACACATCACGCATGCTCAATGACGGCGAACTTTCATTAACATCCATACCCAATACAGATTGCTGAACACTATAAATTAACCTAATATTCTCAAAATGGAATGTGCTGTAAAGTCATCTAGGGAAATATTTTCAATAACCTCCACAGACTCTACCCCTTAACAACTGCATCCAATTACTCAAATAACAGGATGACCCTGGAATGTGGATCTGTTTTGCTTACTTTTCCAGGTGACTTAGATTCAGCTTACACCTGGACTAGAATTTGGGAGCCATTGCAATGTAACTGGAGATAATCTACATACATAAAGGTAGTTAAAGTCAAAACTACAGCCGCAGTCACCCACTGTAATCTAAGAGAATGCAGAAAACAGAGATCCAAAAAGAAGGAAACACAGCAACGACACATGGCAAACATCTCAAAACTGGTCTATCCTATGTCAGTTGAAGACACCATTTGCCAAGGTCCTTCTAAGCATGATCTATGGATAACTTGCAGATCTCTCAAAAATGCTAATCTCTCATGATTAGCAAAAAGCATCAAAACTGCATAGTTAACGCATGCAGAAAATAAAAGATTCCTTTAACAAATTAAAGTTAGATAATAATTGAACCATCTTTTCCACATTATTTCTCCTTCCAGGAATGACTCCCTATTGGCACTCATTTATAAAAATCACACTTCAACTACCTTTACCATTTCATATTGTAAGAATTATACCAAGGGTGACTTTCTTTAGAACAAATTTATCAGTCTGTTCTGTGAACCAGAAACCAGCTTACAGAAAGCAGAGTGAATGACTGGCTGCTGATGTGATCCTAGAAAAACTGGAAAACACTTCCCAGACCCCTTTTTCCTGTCTTCTAATGTAAAAATTACCTTCAAAGAATGAACACTGTTGTGCCATGCTTTTCAACCCTGGCTATATACTGAAATCTCCAGGGAGTCTGGAAAAATTTTAGGCCCCCACCTCAGATATTCAGACTTGCTGTGTTTACTCTGGGACCCAGTCATTGGTATTTTTAAACTTCTTAGAAGATACCAGTATGCATGCAATGTTGATAATGACTGTTTCAGTTAAAGTTTCAACCTGTTTTGTTTTTTGTTTTTTTTTTTTTAACAAACAAGCAAAAAGAAAGAACTCAGCACTTGTCTAGCATACAGGAGGCCCTGAGTTCAATCTACACCACTGCAAAAAAAAGTCACATTGAAGGAATATTTTAAGTTATTAACATCATCATATGCTTTAGTACTTCCAATGGTTTCTCCTAAGAGATACTAAGGCAGGATTTCCAGATAAAATATAACCACAAAAATTTAAATTTCAAATAAACAATAATCATGGTATATACATTAACCAAAAACAGCCATTTGTTAGCAAAAATTCTAATTTATCTGGGTGTTTTGTATTTTTGTTTGCTCTAGATGCCAATTCTATCCTAAGGGCCTTAAGAAAAATGTAGAGAAACTTCTAGTAGAATCAGGAAAGAAAAGGAACTGAGGAGGACATCTGTTGGTTCTGTCTGCCACCCAACCATAGTTCTTCTTCAAACACACTAATTTCCCTTAAGAAATACCTCTTTCCCATTCACAGTCTATGTGGTTGATAGATATGTAACCTATACCTGCCAATCAAAGTTGTTCATCTTGCCAATCATAGTGATTTCAATAGAATGGTGGACATTTAAACCAAGTCATACTAGAGAAACACTATACCAGAACGTTTGTGTAATTGTGGGGGAAGACACACTTTTTGTACTAAAGTAGTTGAGAAGATAGACCATAAACCTGGAATTACTGGCAAAATCCTTACCACCCAATGTGCTAGCCCTCCCTGATTAAAGCCAATGATAGGGTGGAGCTGAGTAAAGAGAGACCAAGTCCTAATGAACCCACAGGTCCAGTCATGCCTGAAATCTGTGTCTTGCACTTTTTGTGATGCCAATCGATTAATTACATTTTTTCACTTAAACCAATTCCAATTAATGTCCTGCTATTAGCTCCCAAAACAGGTCAGAATAATATATATATAATGGTACAAACTGAGAAGCTGGAATCCAAAGATAAGCTTTCACCTGCCTTACTGTTTTTTTTTTTTTCTTCTTAATCTAAGAAATGGTTCTTCCACATGCACCATTATTTAATTCCTCCAAATAGCTTTCAAGGACTCCCACTGTTTCTAATTCCCTATTTCCTCCTCTGTCCCCCTCATAACTTGTACTTTCCATCCAGGCCGTCTCATGCATTATAGTTATTTGTACACATAACTCACCCAGATGTTCTCCTTATCTTTGTATTCCTAGCTAGAGTCTGGCACCAAGAGGTGCTGAATCAATGTTGTTAAATTACATTGCCTATGTAGACAGACTATGATGATGTCTCCAGAAACTATGTTGAACCACAAGTTCAGAGCTATTCTGGAAGTGAGGGAAAACTGTGGAGGACAGAGCCGACCCAATCACCCAGAACCACTGCTCCCAACCACCATCCCCGCAAATGCAGGGTGAGGATAAAGTTTTGGATTTTGTGTTCACCCTACTCCTAAGTGGCATCAAATTATTTTACCAAATTAATGTGCCATATACAGTCATCCTTCCATGTCTATGGGAGGTTTGTTCCAGGAGCCTCCACAGATACCAAAATCTTCGGAAGCTCAAGTCCCTGATTTAAAATGGCATAGTATTGGCATATAACCTACCCGCATCCCATATAATACAATGTAAATGCCACGTAAATACTTGTTATACTGTATTGCTTAGGGAATAAGGACAAGAGAAAAAAGTCTGTATAAGTTAAGCACACAAGCAATTTTTTTTTCCAAATACTTTCAATCCTCAGTTGGTTGAATTCACAGCTGCAGAAAGTCAACTGAACACTATTCAATTTAAATTTACATTCCAGAGTTTAGTAGAATGAGTAGTAACTCATTCTAAGTTATTTTTCTCTTTTGTGTGATCCTCCTCACCAAATGAAATAAAAGTAAATAAATGGCTCCCCCCTGCTATAGTCCTTAGTTACTTAGGTCCACTATGTGAAGAAACACCAAGAGACCTGTTACCCGGATGAAATGGTTTGAAAGGCATTGATAATCTTAAAGGAATAGAACGTGGCTCAGAGTATGAAGTCCTCCTGCTTATGTGAAGAATCAAACTGTCCTAGTTTTCTCATCACCTAATTGAAGTATCCCGAGTCTGTTCTTAGTGCTGTGCCTTCGATGGCAAGGATAAAAGGCAAAACTCAGTAGTACTGAAGGGAATTGAATGATGAGATGCTGTACCTCTCGCTCAGATTCAGTGCCATGAAGACGCAGCCTCCTGAAACCATGACATCCAGCTCAGTGTCTCCATGGGCATCTTTGTAGCCTGGCATAAAATTTCTTTTGAACTTTTCTGTGCTATGATGAAAATCACCCTCCCCCAAATTAAACTCACTACCAGCATAAATACTCCACAGGGGGCCTCAGCTTTAGATGCTAAGAATTCACACTATTAGGTCCTGTGAAAGTGCTTCCAGGAACCAACCTGGCTGTTAGTCTAGCAAAACTAACTAGTCCTTCCTGAAAGTCATCAATTAACAATAGCTGACACCTTAATCTGTCAGGAACCTCTCACCGTCAGGCAAATCAACACTTTGAAGCAGCACAGGGGTCACAAGGAGCTCACATTCAGAGGATCCCCTTTAAGTAGGTAGCCTCTCATCTTGGGAAGACATTACAAGTGATGTCGACCCTGTCTGAGGATCTTGACTAGAAGGTGCCATCACTGCAGCTCCAAGATGAAATGTCTCCATGTACCCCTTTAGAACTGCCCATCATCTGTTTTCTCTGGGAGATTTGCTTGCCAGTTAGTAAAACCATCCTGAGCAGCAGTGACAGGGGTAATTACAGAGGAAGAAAGCTCCTGACACAATTATTTTAAATAAAGAAAGAGGAGGGGGACTCATGGGAGGGAATGAATACTCCAAAGGTTTGACTTCAAATAGCATTTAAAAGAGGACCATTTGAATCCTCTGCATGAATTATTTTATCATCCACCTCCTAGTTTAAAGGATTTCTCAGGATAAGATAAATTCCTAGGAGCAGCCACATCTAATTGTTGCGATTTCATAGATCCTGCACAGATTTTAAAGAATCTGAAGACATGGTAGAATTTGTGAGCCTCCCCTCTTTTCACAGAATCAAAAATCTGAAATTCTGGGAACACAATGAATACTCAAATAAAGAGAACTTCTACACACACATTTGTTCTTGTCACTTGATCTTGCTTTAACTTCAATATTTTCAAGGATGGGAGCTCTATTCTATTTTAAGAGATCATGAGATTTTTTTTTTTTAAATTCAATTTGCTGAAAGCTCATTATGGAAGTATTATGGCTTAGATAAGAGGTATTCCCCCACCCCAAAGCTCCTGTGTTAATGCAGGAATACGCAGAGGTGAAATGATTAGATTCTAAGAGCCACAACCTAATCAGTGCATCTTAGTTTAAATGGACTAACTAGGTGATAATTGGAGACAGATAGGGTGTGGCTTGAGGATGTAGGTCCCTGGGGTATACCTGGAAGGGTAAGTCTTCCCTGCAGAGCCTACCCTCCCCTCCCTTCTGCTTTCTGGCTGCCATGAGCTGAGTAATTTTCTTCTACTACACCCTCCTAGCATGACGTTCTGGCCCAGAGCAATTGAGGCAGATAGCCATAGCCTGAACCTCTGAAATTGTAAGCCAAAATAAACTTTTCCTCCTCTAAATGGTTCTTGTCAGGTATTTTGGTCCCAGTGATGAAAAGGTGACTAACACAGGGAGACTGAATAAAATCTGTTTCCTGGTATCTTCCACACATTGATCCTAGTTTTGCTGCCTGGAATGACATAGACCCATTAGAATCCTCCTCCAAATGGTCAGGCAAGGAAGGCTGGTCAGTAAATAGTGCTGCCATGGCCTTTGTATCTACACTTGTTCTGTAAATTGGCTATGTTTCCAATGGTTCTGTACCATGCTCTCTTCCCTAATCAGTCTCTAAAATGTTAGTGTTGTTTTTAGAAACTATGGCAAGCATTCATAAAAAGCAAAGGTAGGTTTTCCCTGTTTCTTCCCAAAGTAATTTCTTTTTTGAAAATTTTTTATTGGTGCACTATAATAGTGGAATTCATTCTTAACCCTGGGAGGAGTGCTATTTGGAGTCATGCACTCCTGGGGGTTTTGTGAACATTGTACATGTATAACTAATAGTGTATAAGTATTTTGATTATCAAGTACAGTGTCCACTTTGGATCCTTATTCAATAGATATTTTTAAAGGTTAGGGTAAGGGGTTGTGGAAGAATTAGAAAAAAGAACAAGAAATATCCCCATAATGCCTTTTGTTCTTACTTCTTTAGCTCCTAGAAAAAAAATCGCCCATTCAGTTAGCAAATTAGCATTTATTGGAGAATAACTGCTGAAAAAATAGAAATTATCCTGCATCATTGGTTGGGCATATTGACTACTCCTAAGAATTCTGTTGTTTCCCCAGAATAATATAAAGGTGATCCAGCTCTGTCCTGGCACCAGGTCTTCCAAGCAGGACAGTTCATTTGCAACCTTCTATCTTTATGGTATGCATTAGCACAAATGATGTTGTCAAATGAGCCTGGGGCTGCCCCTCTAAGACTTGCATTTCCCTGCCGGTGACATGCCTCAGGAGGTCCTCTGTGGCTGGGTTTCCATGTCCAATGGGCTCGACCCTTTTAAAGAGAATTGACTCCTCCATGAGGTTAAAAATCAGTCAAAGCAGTGTTGACATGGTCTTTGATTCTTTTCCCTCCAAAGACTAATTTGACCAACTAGACTTCCATTGATCTCCCTCCCTTGGCCAATATTGACACAGGAGGACAAACAGTATCTCAGAAATAGATCCATCCATTTGCCTGGGGCCCAGAGCACCAGGTCAGTAATGTTAAAGCCCGACAAGCCAGCAGAGGTTAAGAGATAAATCCCCAGTGTATTGAGCTGTTTGTTGTTTTGACAAAGTAGAGAGTTTGAGGACGCAGAGGGCTGTTCATTTCCCCTGTCAGTGTCACTGAGAAAGATAGATGTTTTCGGGAACAAGAGCCAGAGAGACAAGAACTTTGGAGTAAGGCCAAACCGTCTTGTGTCTTGTCCACATTGATGATTAAGAGAATTGACTCCTAACACTCCTGCTCCTGTGACTGACTTATGAGAAGCTGCAGTCAGGAATGCAGAGTGATGGGACAGCTAGACTGCAGCCTGGTCCCCATAAAGCAGCCAAGTCAGCCATTCTGAGATCCACCCAAGCAGAAGGCCAGGCAATCAGAAACGCTGTGACCCAACAGAACCAATGTCTTGGGGGTTACAATGGCAGGGTCTTCCCACTGATTTCTGTCATTTTAAGTTACCTATTTCATCACATCCCTGGAGAAATAAGTGTGAACAGAACCCTGTAAGTTCATGTGGAGTGAGTCACATCAACTGCTTCTTAAGGATGTCATTTATTTATTTGCATAGTGTCCCTTTCTGTGCTGGACAAGAGCTTTTAATAATTTCATAGATTCTAGATTAGGAGGAGAAAGAGTGCAGCCTCTCAGATGGATATTAATCCTCAAAAATCATATACATATATATGAGTATATGTGTATCTCTTCCTAGTACATGTATGTAACATATTTGATGTATTTATATTAGTATATTCCAGAGTTTATTTTGTATTAACACTCTTCATGAATGTCATTCTTAACCCTATTTATCATCAGCATCTCAGAGGCAGGGACCTCTGTCCATGTCTTTCCCAGAGCATCTAGGATGGTTTCTTACACATTGTGGTGTTCTCAGTGTCAGTTGAATTGTCATACCAGCTTGATGGCTCCATGCCACCATCACTCTGTGAGGTCTCCTTAAAATGCCATCAGCTACACCCAATTTCCTGCCTATTGTCTTGGTTAACCTATTTGTCTTCCTTATCCCATCTCTTTCATCCTCTTCTCCTAAAAGAGCAGGGCAGTTTTGTTCTTTCCCATATCATCCCCTTCCTAGAGAGACGGATCTTATAGCTACCTCTCATTTCAGCATTCACTCCATAACTCTGCAGGAAATCACTTAAAACATCATCTACCAAATTACTCCCTTTGAGGACTGAAAGTGGTCATTCGATTTTACAAACACGGGATGCAATTTGCTTACTTCCCTCTCTAAAACTTTAAGCAGTAGAGATTAACTGATAGCAAACTATAGATTTCATATGGGCTTGGAAGACTTGGAATTTCACATTCGAATCATATCTCCTTCACTAAAATATTCATCACTGTACTTAGTATCCACTTTTTGCCAATTTGGGTTTTTTTTTTTTTTTTTTTTCTCTAATTTGTCATGAGAACTAGTAGAGTAATGCCCTTCTCTGTGCTCTCTGCCTGCTTCTCTAGTTACTGCTGATGCTGGAGGAACTCAACAACATCACTGTATCCAGCATATGTTCTCTCTTAGAGTAATTCACCAAAAGCTTCTCCATGAAATTGATCTCCTAAAAATATTGGCAATTTAAACTTTGTATTTCCAGATAACTATGCCTACTAATATTTTAATATGCTTAACTGACATAGGTGCTGTGTTCTGCACTAGTGGTTAATAAATTATTTGATGAATCAATGAATTCAAAACCTATCTTAAGGGCCCTTCCCCATGTGATCCAGATCCTTTCTGTTTCTTTCAGTTCCATCAGTGTTTCTTCTTTCTACTGGAGTAAAACACCTCTGTGAGTGTCTCTTAAGAACACTCTACTCTTAAGTTTTTGCTTTCCTATTAATTTGATAAATACTTAATTCCTATTCAACATGGCACTTGGTAGACATTCAAGAAACACTTTGTTGAATGAATGGGAGAATGATGAGAAATCCAAATATTATGGCTCATAAGAAACAGTTGAAGGGGAACAGCAAGATTTTAACTGTGAAAAAGAGTCTCTCAGAAGGTAACGATGCCTTTCTAAAAATAATTGAAAGATCATAACAGATCCCATCTTAATTAAGTTTGATGTGTTGTTATCATAGAGTCTTTGGATTAACTTGATTTTTAAATACTCTGCTAAAATATTACTTACTTTGATTAATAAAGTCTTGGGCATCCCTTTAAAGTCTGACCCTAAGGTAAGTGTCCTGCTCCCCTCATGTTGCTTTAGCCTCATAGGTGACATTACTCTATAGGCTCAGTAATTTCCCACCATCTCCACGTAGTCAAACTATAGCAACTGTCAAAATCCACATTAGGATATAGGAGTGGGGATATATAAAGACTGTCATTTGCTGCTTGGATGGCAAATCAGGTACACTTGAATCATTTCATTGGAGATAGTACAAATAAGGAATAATGATGAATGGTAACCCAAAGTATCACTTAATTTTGTACTCACAGCAAACTGTATGGGATATTGGTGCAGAATCAAGTCCTAAAAAGGACTTTGTTATGAACCAAATTGTGCCCCTGCCATTCATATGCTGAAGTCCTAATCCCCACCCCCTCATACCTCAGAATGTGACTATTTGGAAACAATGTTTAAAGAGGTAATACAGAGGTAATTAGGTTAAAATGAGGTCATTAGTATGGTCCCTAAGGTATCCTCATAAGAAGAGAATATTAAGACACACACACACACACACACACACACACACACACACACACACGAAGGAAAGACCCTGTGAAGATTCAGGGAGAAGGTGGTCATCTATAAGCCAAGGAAATGATCCTCAGAAGAATCAACCCTGCTGACACTGTGACCTCAGACATACATACTCTACAAGTGTGAGAAAATACGTTTCTGTTGTTTAAGCCTCCCAGTCAGTAGCACTCTGTTATGGCAAATCTAGCAAACTTATACATAATTTTACTCAGCTTATAAGGTCAAAGTTGGATGTGATCAGCAGTCAGTCTGAAATGAGAATGTGAGCAGGATGCAAAGATTCTTGGGAAGAAGAGACAAGAAAGCACAATGGAATCCTCTGAGAACATTATCCATTCCATCTATGCCCCTCATGGTGGCAGGATTGAAGATGCAGATGAGGGTGTCCAGACCAGAATTTCAACTTATAGGGAAGCAGGTAGGAGAGAGAACACTGCACCATGCATTCTACCCGGTTTAATGTTCTATGACCCTATTTACTAGAAAATGTGAGCCAATACATGACCTGTGGTCAGTGTTTAATTGGATTTGCATCTCTTTCCATCAGAAGGAACAAAAAAGCGTTGGAGGAAGGGAATACGAATTTCCTCTACCCAAAGCTCAGTTAAAATGTTACTTCTTGAAAAAAGCCTCCAGGAAGACCAAAAGAATAGAGGAAGGGGATCAGGAGAGAGAGGGAGCAGGGGAGGGCATGAGGAAGTACTGGGGAACAAAATCTACCAAATTTTGCTATGTCCATGTATGACGAGAACACACCACAATGAATCCCACTTTTCAATATAATTATATTGCATTGATGAAAATAACAATAACATTAATAATAAGAGAAGGCAGATCAGCAGAGTACAGCAAGAGGATCAGGAAGTGAGAGAAGGGAGGGTCATGAGGAATGAGATTGATCAAATTATGTTCTGTGCATGTACAAATATGGCATAATGAATCTCACTTATTATGTATAATTACAATGCACCAATTTAAAAAACAAAGAAGTCTTCAGACTTATACCCATCCTTATTTCCAAAGCAGGAAGTGAGTCCTTCATTTGCTTAAGTCCCATGTAAATGACCAGTTCTCTTCCTATGAAATTTTTTCTTTTTTATTTGTTCTCTTTAGACATACTTGACAGTAGAGTCTATTTTGATGTATTATACATACATGAGTATAACTTATTCTAATTAGGATCCTATTCTTGCAGTTGTACATGATGTGGAGTTTCATGGAGCGTGTATTCATATATGAACATAGGAAACATAATATGATTCATTCTACTCTTTCGTCTTCCTATGAAACTTAGCAATTTTTCACAACTACCATCTATTGAGCCATCAACAGCAGTTTACAGACAGCATGTCCCAATGGGTTAGACATTCCCCATACCATTTTAATAGGTCTTAAAGTAACTTATTTTAACAAACATGTATGGAGAAGCTAGAATAATCTCTATCCAAATCAAGAATACAAGGCAAACAGCAGTTGCCCTCAAGATCTTGGTTTAATAGGGGATACATAGACAAACTATGATCTAGATCCTGATATAATACATTGATTCCTTCATTCAAGAATTTTTTATTGATTATTTATTCCATGCTGGATATTGTTCTAGGCATTTGAATCATATTAGAGAAAAAGCATATAAATATGATATAATTAAATATTAGAAAATGGTAAAGGCAAGAGAGAAAAAGACAGTGGAAGGAATACGGAGATAGTAGAAGGATATGGGAGTGGATTTCAGTTTTTACAAGTGTGGTCAGGATGTGCCTCACTAACAAGTGATATTTAATCAAAAATTAAAGTTCATCATACATATATTCGATGCAGTAAAATTCCAGGAGAAGGGAATAGGTAGCAAACATGGTTAAGCAAAAGGAAACAGCATGTTTAAGAACTAACAACAAAACCAGTGTGGTCTGAACAAAATAAAAAAGGGGTAGAGTGGAAGGAGTTGAGATCCATAGGGAGTGGCACATCACTGTGACTGCCAATAAGTGAAATAATCTAAATCACATTCTTCAAAGATCAAAATCTCTGCTTGGCAAAGAATACACTGTATGTGAAAAGAAAAAGCAAGGAAACCAGTCCTAAGGCCACAGAGCTCATCCAGGTGAAACATGAAGGCACCTTGGGACACAGCAGTGGTCCTCAGGTAGGAAGGATTTTTCCCCTCAAGGGACATTTGGCAATGATTGGAGACACTGCTGGTTGTCACAGCTGAAGAGAGAGAAACTTGCTGTAATTTAGTGGGTAGAGGCCTGAGGGACTTCTACACATCCTACTATGCACAGGCCAGTCTCTCACAACAAACAGCAGTAATTCAACCAAAAATGTCAAAGATGGTGTGGTAGAAAAAAAAATACTAGAAGAGGGTGAAAGTGATGTATAAAAAATGTTTATTTCCTCAATATTTTTGAACGTAGAACTGACAGAATTTGCTGATGGATTAAATTTCAGATGTGTGAGAAAAGGAGCAAATGTCAAGACTCTTTGAATTTTGGTCAACACCTACAAGCATGGATTGAGATTTGTTTGTTGGTTTGTTCATCTTTGTTTTTATTATCTCTTTTTATACAGATGGTAAAGATTCACTAAGAAGTGATTTTTTGGTATGAATAGAAATCAGAATTTTTTAATGAGATGTTCAATTTGTACAGCTATTAGACACGTGACTTGTCAGGTAGGCACTATGAAGACTTTCTAGATCAAGGAAGGCTGGAAATTCAAATATGGGAGATTTTAGCAGAAAGGTGACATTTAAAACCATAGAAACGTAGTAGTCCCTGAGGATACAGTGTTGTTACAAACCAAAGAGTTGATTCTCAGCAGCATATGCAGTCAAAAGTTGATGGGGATCCAGTCCACCGGGAAATAAGCATTCACCGAGGAAGAAGAAAAATGTACAGTGGAGTTTGTTCTGGAGCAAAAGGGCAGACTCTGCAGAGGGGACAAGGGAGATGAGGAGTGAGAAATCACCCATGTACTTGGAAAGGCAAAGGATTTTGCTGGTTTTGACAAAGAAAATGTCAGGATACCATGAAGTTGTAGCTTACTGCCATCAACAGGCTCACAGAAATGGGGAGGTGAGGGCAACTGGGCTGAGGGTGGGAGGGCTCCTGAGGAGATGGCTTGAAGACTGGCACTACAGGCACCGCAATCCACAACACAGCACCGCTTCATCAAGCCCTTTCCCATCTATTGAAGAAAGAACATTCACAGGATCAGAGCTGGACCTGAGAAAAATGCCCTGGAGTCAAGGACCATGTACTGAGAAGGTCATAGGATTTTCTTTTCTTTTTTTTTTTTTTTTAATAAAGTGATCAGATTTTGGACTCTTAAAAGTTATAAAAGATATTTAAGTCTACAGTCAGTGTCCAGAGCTTCAAGTTCCTTCCATACATTTTTGTTCCATCAGAAGATAAGTCAGAGGCTGTGGTCCTTCTGGAGATATTTTGCTGAGCTAATGAAGTCTTTGGGGTAGCTGTAGTTAGGAACTCATTAGTTTCTTCAGTTTAGAAAAGTGTTTTATAGTACTGATGTACCTGGCTAACCTGACAGAAGACTTAGGGAAATCAACTTAGAGGCTCTCTCCAATTGTCCTCCCCAGCCCCAGTCAGTAACACACATGTACGCTAACCAGCCACCATACTGTCTCTTGTAAAAATGATAATTGAAAGTTTTGATTGAGGAGCTAAGATTTTAAATCTAAGCTTCCACCTGGAAGACGTCTTCTGAACTGTCAAAATTGTATTTCCAAAGCTAACTTTTCTACAATTAAAATATCACAACATATTCATGTAATTCAGAAACCTTCAGAAAATAGTAAATAGCTGAAAAATCTTTCTCTCTTTGTTCTGGCAACTTACCAGAATAAACCAACAGCAAGCTTAATGTTTTTTAAAAGCATCAATCAGATGGATTAAGAAACTATTCCTTTAGTTCAGGTGTTAAACTGACTTAAAAATAAACTTTCTTTAAAATGTAATATCCCCATTGACCAATGATGGTCAGAATGCTCAGCTAGTTTGTATTTAAGTTTCTAAGAACTTACAATTAATTTTTTTAATATTTCAGCAAGAAATTCAGTTTTAAGATATGTATCAGTCCTGGAAGTAAAACTAAATGGGTTTCCCATCTCCTCCCTGGGCCAGTTGCCAGAATTAGTCATTTTATTAAAGAGCTCTTTTCCCAATGTTTCCGGTTGACTTTTCCTTCTTCAAGAATAGGAATATAATGTTATGAAGGGATTAAGATGAGGGTCCTGGATTCAGACTACCAAAATTCAAATATTAGCTTTGCCTCTGACTAGCTGTGTGACTTTAAGCAAGTTGCTGAACTTTTACATTCCTCAGCAGCATTTCTTCTTCTAAAAGGGGCTCCTTACGGCAAAGACCTCACAGAAGTGCTTGAAGAATTATAGAAGATAATGACATATACAAAGTATTCTCTCTCTCTCTCTCTCTCTCTCTCTCTCTCTGCTCTGGATTTTCAGTGTGTGTATAAGTGCCTTTTGCCATTGTATGCATAAGTTACTTGGAAATAACCCTAGAAAGTACAGGTTCTGGTAATACCTTTTTCCTTCAGCAATGATGGCTTTATGCCAGTTCTTTCTATGCCTCAGTTTGCCCATTTGGAAAATTAAGAATGGTTGCTCAGGGAAGATCTTTCTTATCATACCTTCTCCTTCAGAAATATTATAAGAAGCACTGCTCACACCTGTAATCCCAGATAATTTGAGAGGCTGAGGCAAGAGGCTTGCAAGAGGGTTACAAGTTCAAGTCCAGTCTTTGCAACTTAGTGAGACCCTGACTCAAAATAAAATAAAAAGGACTGGGGAAGGTAGCTCAGTAGTAGAGGGCCTCTGGGTTTAAATCCCAGTACTACAAAAAAATAAAAATAAAAATAAAAAACTACAACTAATTCCATGTTTGACTTTTTTGAAACCCAAATTGTATTAATTTAGTAATAGATCAATTTTCTCAATGTATGTATTTACCAAAAGTCATTCTAATTACAATTCATTATAACATCAATTGAGAATTGCAAATTACATTTAAAAGAAAAAAAAGGAATTGAAATAAGACCTTGTCACCTTTATAGCATCATAAGGGTAAATGCATAATTTCCTGACACTTTGTATAACCTAGGTCAGAGAGCTCATCACCATTTTGCACCTCTTGAGGTTAGGGAACCCCAAATTGAGAGCCATTTGCCTATAAAACCCTGAATCAGTGCTGAGAAAGCAATAATAGACCAGCCTGCTATTGTATAAGTAATAATGATATTACTAATCATTTACAAGAGTCCACCAGGGATTTCGGAAATAACCTCTAAGCAATTAACTAATGACCTACCTTTGATTGTATCTCCAGCTTTGAAAGCAAAAGGTTAGAGTTCATACACCAAACTGATGTTAAGAAAGTGACATAGCATGGTGGCCAGCTCTCTTCCTGAACAGGGCACATAACTCCTACCTGCTTAATCTCCCTTCCGAGTGCACTTCCAGAAGATGGTAATCTTTATAGCCTTTTAACATTTTTATAACGTCTTTTTTCATTCTAATTAAATCTATTGCTCAATGCAGAAAACTTGAAAACTACAGCAAGGCACCAAGATAAAAGGAAAAAAAAAAAAAACTGTTACCCATAATCTCGTCATGATCTTTAAAATTAAAGATTTTTGCTTTTGTTTCTCCAATTTATCCACATATAAATGTATACTATTTTACTCAAAAAGCAACAAAATTTTAATAGTATTGTTTCATCTGCATTTTTTCAATCACAATACATTGTGAGCATGTTTCCATGAGAGTAGATATTTCACATGATTGGACAATCTTTAATTCCCTTCTGTTGGACATTTAGGCAGTTTCAAATGTTTCACTACTGATGATGATAATGGGATTCTTTAATTGTATTCATTTATTGACACCAATTGGAAGGCATCTTTCATATGCAAAAATCTCTTCCCAATCATGCATTTGCATTTATTGTGTAAACTTTTAAAAGGAAGATCAACATCAACAACATGAAAGTGTTTTAAAGCATATTGCAGATATTTCCCCCCAGAAGTATTGTTTTAATCTTTGTTTTCTTTGAAAGTATATTTGAGAGTGCTTTCCACAACCCAAGAGTTACTGATTTTAATCTTTCAAAAATGGCCATGCAACAAATCATTTCATAATATATTCACCTGCATTTTTTTGATTATCAATCAAGTCAAACATTTTTCATGTGGCAATTGGGGACTTGTACTTATCTTTTATTGAATTCCAATATATGTCCTTTGAACATTTTTCTACCAAGATGTTGACCTTTTCCTTATTGATTTCCTGATTGACTTATTTTATTATCATTTTATCATGACCATCTCTACAAGTTGTTAGGTAGGAAGATAATATCTTTCATAAAGATTGTGTTAAAAGTACACACAGACACAAATGGGCCCTTGCACATAAATTGAATCATATCATGCATGATGGGACTTATAATGCAGTCTTTCTTTTTTCTTGCCTCTCTCCACTACTCTCCAAACCCATTCACATCTTCACCAGCACACCCACAATAAACTATGTTAACGACCTATTATATATCTTTTTTATTTTTCTCCATTTTTTTCATAATTATATTTCAAATTATATAAAGATATAAAATACATACAAATACAGGATTTTGTTATTTATTGTTTCATAAAAGTGAGATTGTATTAAACATTTTCTGCATCTTATTTTACTCTCTCAATGATACCTCATAAAAATCCTGCCAAGGTAATTGCTATACTTCTAATTCGTTTTTTTAATAGCTACATAAGATTCCCTGGGGTGAATGGACCACTATTTTGTCAGCCATTCCCCATTACTGGCATTCACTTTGTACCTAGCCTTTTACAACTATGAATGGAGCTGCAATAAACATCTCCAAGGAGATATGCTTACTTATAGATGTTTCTATTTTGATGGGATAGATTTTTCAGGAAGAAATTGCTGAGTCAAAGAGTATGATCAATTTATTTTTATTCTAATGGGTGCTGCCAGATCGTTTCCTAAAAAGGCTGTAACAATTCATAGTCCCACTAGCAATGTGTAAGAATTCTCCTGTATCTGCATTAGCAATGGATATTATAGCTCTTTTCAATTTTGATAAATCAGAAGAGTAGAAACATATCCCTGACCATTCATGAGCTACAATGACATATTGATTTATTGAACACTTGAATTCCATGTCTCTGAATTATAGCTTATTCTTTGTTTCATTTTTCAAATGTTTTCATGTCAATTTGTATAATCGGTATTACTGTAGATTTTATTACTTTGTCAGCTGCATTGCAAATAATTTTTCCAGAGTTCACACATGCATATGTACTTTGTTTATGGCAGTGTTTCTCAAATTCTCTGTGGCAATGACCCAATATTTCAAAATTTCCAACCCACACTTAATCAATGTTTTGTAACAGATAAAATCACACACTTGATGACATAGAAATGTTTAATTTCTGTAAAAGTTTTTAAATGCTTATTCTCCATTTTTGTACTAACCTTGATAAGGATTGGTAGATAGCAAATTGCAGACCAATAAAGGTCTACTAGCCATACCGTGAGTAACATTGATTTGTGTATCAGTCTTATTTCCAATTTAAATTTTTCACTTTTGTATCATCAAACATATTCCCTTCTATAGTTTCTGGACTTTATTTCTTGCTTAAGAAGTTGTTTATAATTTATTTCTAAGATTATATTGTTAATATTATTCCATTTAAGTCTCTAGTTCAGAAGAATTTTTTTTAATTTTATCATATCTTCCTCCTTTTTTTGTCTGGGTTTTCTTAATAGGGTAGGATGAAGTCCAAAACCCTTTTCTTTCAGATGTGCTACTATATAATCTTTGTCATTTCTAGAAAATTCTATGGTCTGGCTCACTCAGCAGTCACTCCCTCTCCTGTCTAAATTACCTACTTACAGAGTCTGAAAACTAAAATCCTGTATTCCAAATCCAGCTGTCCTGTGGTTCCATAGACCATGTATGTGCCACAAAACAAACATATCCAAGCAAATCATGGACCAGAGAGATACATACAGGAATATTCACTCCCTTGGTAAGCACAGTGGGGCAGATATTTTATTTTCTTGCAGGTAGCTGTGAGGAGGTTTTTCAAACTCCTACTTCATAAATACCAGACAATACTAGTAGTTGCAATGCATGTCCACCTGAAAAGTCTTATATATGATAGGACCTTCTTCCTGGCTGCAAACACATACACATCTACCATTGATCTTTCATCTTCCCAGGTAGTATCTAGAAGCTACCTAATACATCTGAATACATCCTGATCACTTGAACTAGTTAGTGAACTCTGTTGTCTGCAACAAAACATGTTGACAAAAATTATATATTCAATGATCTTACATACTGACATACTTTACTATATTGCCTCTTTTCTTTCTTTGATCTATTTTGAATTAATCCATATCAGTATGTTCATGTCACTAAAACTTTGATCTGATCACAGTGGATTTATAGTATGTTTCGAGACGTTTATCTTAATTTTCTTTTGCTTTCCTTGGAAAATTATACTTCTATTTGAACTTGAAGATAATTGTATTGCTGTACGTCAACAAATAAAATAAGAAACAGAAACACAAACAGCAGCTGAATAAAACAATATATGAAGAAAAAGACTCAGAGTACTGTCCTGAAAACCTTTGACAAACCAAGAAATTGAAGACACCAGATCTGATTAAAGATCGTGGATGACTGCTAAAACAAAGAGGCTTATAATAGAAGCTTGTACAAGAAGTAAGTAAATTCCTAAATACCCACCCTATCTCCACAAAGTTAGGCAAATGTCCTTCTTCCCCTTTGAGAAATGGAAGATATAGTCCATGGAGAAAATGTACTATAGAAACTTTGGATTTGGTCCCACCAAACATACAAGAACATAGGAATGAAAGTCTAGCATAAAAGACTGCAAACTTCTTCTGTAAAGATGCGTTTAATAAATATCTTAGCTTTTATAAGCCAGGTGGACTCTCTTGCAACTGCTCAGTTCTGAAATTGTAGCTCTGAAGCAGCCACAGATAACTCACAAATGTATATGGCTTTGTGCCACTAAATATTGTTTAGAAAAGCAGATGGTGGAACAGATTTGTCCATAGTTTGTAGGCCCCTGGTCTAGACTGATATCAGGGAGATTAAGTAAAAAGTCTACATTCTGAGCAGGAAGATTCTCTATCATCTTCTTCTGATCAGTAATTAGATCTATTTACCACATCACATTTTCTCCTAGCCCTCATCCTTCTTCCTCTACCAAGAAGAGAAATTAGCAAATTATAACAGTACTTTCTCAATGCCTTTTCCAATGGTGCCTGTGGGCACTTTCCCAGACTAGTTTATTAGAAATTAGCCTATTCACATTTTTTACTTCTTGACTCAAATTTGGTGAATTATATCTTATTAGAAAGTCTATGAAGTTATCCTTTTTTGCTAGGATTTTAAATGCAATGCCACAGGAGTTGCATGTAGAATTTTTAGGAATCTTTAAATTTCTTCTATGGACTATGATTCTACAGATATATACATGCCACAAAACAAACAGACCCAAGCAAGTCATGGATCAGAGAGAAGTATTCATTCTCTTGCAAAGCACAGTGGGATAGATATTTTTTTCTCTTGGGGTAACTGTGAGGAGATTTCTCAAGTTCTTGTATTATAAATGCAAGCAATAACAGTAGCAGCGATGTACTTCCTCTTGAAAAGTCTCATGTATGATAGGACTCTCCTCCTGACTGTTTTCTTCTTTTTATCTTATCTGTCTTTGCTCTTCTGTTTTGTTGTTTTTTAAGTCAGGCTCTTAAGGAGTTGACATATTTTGTTGGTTTTTCCAATGATTCAGAATTTGAATCTATTCATCTTTTCCACTATTTGTTTCCACTTTTCAATAAATAATTGTTGAATGAATGGTAGTCATCAGCAAATATAGTAGTTCCTCCTGATCCACAGGAAATATGTCCCAAGACCTCCAGTGGATGCCTGAAACCACAAATAGTGCCAAATCCCATATGTACTATGTTTTATCTTACAGATATGTAACTATGATAAGGTTCAATTTATGAATTAGGCATAGTAAGAGATTGACAATTACTAATAATAAAATAGAACAAGTACAATAATATATGGTAATAAAAGTTATGTGACCATAGTTTTTGTCTGTCTCTCTATGTATCTTATTGTATTGTATGTACCCTTCTTATTGACCATGGGTAAATGAAACCACAAAAAGACAAAAAGTGAATCCATAGTTAAGTGGAGGGGACTCCTATAGCTAACTCTTGGAGATTTCTCTACAAAAGTATTCTCACATTTCTGAGAGAAAAAGTATTGACTGAAAAAGTTGGAGGTCTCTTAAGAACACTGATACCTAAGAGTTGGACAGAAAAAAAAAAAATAGCAGAAACAAAGGAGATTGAGGGTGGAAAATCTGATAAGTATGAGAAAAACCAGGAAAGCACAGTGTCAAGATAAGTGTTTCAAGATGAGAACCTTGTCAACAGTGCCAAATGTTGCCCAGAGGGGTTCCTAGCCTAAGGACTTAGGAGTGTCCGTTAGCATTAGCTCCAAGCAAATTGAGAATCATCCTGGGAAGAGCAGTTTCATGGAGTGAGAGGCAAAAGGCCAAATTTCAGTAAGTAGAACAGGGGAAAAGTGACAAAGTAAAGATAATTACAGAAAATTCCCAAAAGACCTGTGGAGACAGTAACTGGAAGCAGGCACACAATAAAAAGAAATTTTTATAAAGATACACAAACCTCAAGCATATTTAAAATGGACAGGAAGTAGTCAGTGGAAGGTTGGGTGGGAGACACAGAGGAGGAAACACTACGCAGAGTGCAGACGCAGGTATCAGGCTCCTAGGTGAGAGTGACACGTCTTCCCCGTGTTACTGCAAGGCAGGCAGACAGGACGTCTCTGGGTCCATGTGGGCAGACATGCATATTTGATATGTGTAGACTTGATAGAAAGTGGTTGAGGAAATCTGATGGCTTCTATTTCCTCTATAAAGAGTGTGACACAGTCTCCTGCTGAGAATTAGGTTGAGAAGTGTGAGGACAGAGGTCGAGAAGCTTTGAAACAGCCATAGTAACTTTGGGGAGAAAGCGCTAACTGGGTAACTGTAGGATGTTCTGCAGCCTTGAGAGCCTGCTTAAGGTTGGAGACCAGGCAGCTAGAGGCACGAGTGGCAGCCCCAACTCCAGTCCTCCTCTTGTACCTATGCTATGGAAGGAAAAGAAATAATGACCCAACCAAAATCTCTTCCCATCTCTCAACTGATTTCCACACTGAGAGATGGAAGACTGAGGAAACCTGGGTTGTGTCCCTTCCTAATTAGAAGTGAGTTTTCCCAACAGCACTGAAATAATAGCCTCTGTCAGAACTGCCCGAGACTCCAAAAAACTAGAGATCAGAAAGACAGGGACTGTTTAGTCAGCTTTTGGATCTGGATGTGACCAGAACAATAATTGTGGAGGAGGAAGAGTTTATCTAGGGGTTCACAGTTTCAGAGATCTCAATCCATAGACAGCTTCATTCCTTGGGACATTCCTTGGGAGGTAAGGCAGAACAGCAGTCTGAAGACTGCGGCAGGAGAAAGCAAGTTGATCAGGAAGCAGAGAGAGAGATTACACTGTTCAGATGCAAATATGTACCCCATAGCCATGCCCCCAATTTGCACCTCCTCTAGCCACACCCCACCTGCCTCCAGTTACCACTCAGTTAATCCCATGAGGAATTAATCCACTGATTGGGTTAAGACTCTTGGAACCCAATCATTTCTCCTCTGAGCCTTCTTGCATTGTCTCACACCTGAGCTTTTGGGGGACACCTCACATCCAAACCATAATAGGGACTGAGATAGGTCTTTTTCCACACGACTAGGTTTTCTTTTTCTCTAATGATTTAAAAGCTACCCATGTGAACTTTATTTTATTCTAGTTAAAAAAAATTCAGTTGTATAAAGAACAGAAACCTACACACGTGCATGTATGTATGTCTGCAGTCTATCATGTATATAATGTCCTATGCTATTCTAATACCATATATATAAGAGTCTATAGTCAGTCCAATGAGTTATATGCAAAGAAAAAAAGGCTAAATAAAAATGAAGTGAATTTTTTCTTTTTTATATTTCATCAGTGAACATGTACTCATTTGTAATAGGAAAAATCAATAAAACGTATTTTGGGTCATCACATTTAAACAAATATTTTTCTAACAACCAATTTCAAAACTAAAACCATATTCTCATTTTTTAATTTTGCATTCAGGGAGAACTTTTCAAATATGTCTTCCACATTCCTAATTTAATTTTCATAGGATAAATTGTGCTTTGAATGAATTTTTAAATTCCATTAGTGTGTGTTTACTTACCCGAAATTCTTTTCTTATCTAATTTCTATTTAATTTTTGCTTGGTCTCAATCTGTTCACTCTTAGCCAAATTTCTTATTATTCATCTTTCATCTCATTTGTCTCTTGTCTTGAGTCTTGAGAGAAGGCACGTGGTGGTGAATACTGCTTTCTGTTTATTGCTGTAACATTTTTAAATCAATATTTTCTTCTGCTTTGCCTGCATGTTATAGAATCTCTTCACAGGCACCACATGGGTTTGCAAGTATTTTCCTTATCCTTAAATGATGGAAGATACATCAAGAACTATGTATTCCAAAAGTGGGCATTCTCTACAATGGACTTAGGTACTTTTAATACCAGGATTGGAGATCTGAGCTTCTGATCTTGGACCACTTCAATGATCCAGTGCGGTATTGGACTGGGGAGGCCATGTGAAGTTCCCCTCAGCAGAGTGGTTTCTTGGTTTTGAGTGAAATCTCTGTGAAGGAGACCTGTCTTAATATGTAGCTTAGCTTCCTAATTGCTTTGGGAAAAAAATCCTGCCCCAGTGGTGAGAAGACCCTCATTGTCACCATGTACAAGAACTTGCTGTAGCAACTCTTGAATTCCATCTAACTCTGATCCCCTCTGGCTACTGACTTTAAACAAAAGGCTTCCCTTGCTGTTTTGAGCCTTTCGTGTGGTGTTGATACCCATGCCCCTGATTCCCACATGCTCTGCCCATGCCCTCAGCTCTGCCCCTACTTCTTGTTCTGGGTGTCATCCCTTCTGCTCAGTGGCTGTTACAGTTCCCAATACAGTCGCACAGAAATTCAGCCTCCAGAGACAAAAAAAGATTCCAAAATAGGTGATTTCCTACTTTACATCCTGTTTTCACTCCCCTGACTCACCCCTCTGGGAGAGGGGTGTTCAAGTCCTCTTGACCTTTTTCTTTCTAAATCCATCACTATTGTACCTAGAAGAAACAGCTTTGTATTTCTAAGACATGAATCGTGCTCTTTTATCCTTTAGTAAGGATGCAGATAGATGTCTTGCCTAATTAATCTGTTTTCAAAATGGTCATTGCTTCTCAGACATTGTCATTAATTGGATCGACATACAACAGTGGATACCCTTAAATTTTCCATTTGGTAAACAAGAAATTTACTCCCCTTTCAACTTCTGATGGTTGTGGTCGCATTATAATCACTTTAACCGTGGAAGAGGACGAATCCAAAGTCTCAAACACTTGAACTGATTTTTCACACCTTTCATAGGGAGTTGTCAATAATGTTTAGCACCATTTAAATTCACTGGTTGAAATAAGACATATTTGAGCATATGGTAGATTCATTCTCTCATCCACTGTTTCAGAGGAAGATGAGTTTTCATAAGTTCCTCTGGCAGTATGAATCTATTCCTAGCACGACATCAACTTATCTTTCATTTATAGGAAATTAGAATAAAAAGTGAAACATACATATGTCTTTGAGATCTGCAAAGATTGAGGTAGGATGCAGTTGGGTTCCCTTTGAAGATCTGCAGTTTCACCCTGTAACTGTGCCTCTGCTACCCTCCAGGAAACTGTGCCTGGTCTTTGCTGAAGCCACACCTGAGCTGGAGAAGAAGAGAATGAAGGGGAACATGTAAGCCAGTGTCTTCCTTATCTTCTTAACTTCATTTGTAAAAGCAAAAGGAGATGGGTCTGTTGTCTCCCCATGTCCCTGACAGGGGCAGCATTCTGAACTGTTGGAAAGTGGCCAGCCACTGCTAGAACCTAAACATCCATCAATCTAATCAAGGTAGGTTTAGGTGCAAAGATGCTTCTGAGTTCATGTCTAACAGAAAAATAAATATAACTGACCAGCCTCCCTTGTAGAAATGGAATATCAAAGATGAAGCAGGATTCATAGTTCTGCCTCGTATTTGCTTCTTCTAAGAAACAAATGACTGATAGACTTCAAAGAAATGAGGGGATTCTTTGCATCTCATGAAAAGGCTTCCTGTGTAGATGTGGAGAAAATGGCAGGAATCATTGCCAATTCCAAGTCATCTTTGGGAGGAAGGGACCCCACTGTGCAGGACTTGGCTCCCTTACAGACAAAACCAGATCAAGGACAAGCCAAAGGTCTGTTTAGTAGCCCCAGCTCACTTGGAGAAACCATTTTCACTGAAATTTTTCAGAGGCCAGACCTGGATTCCAGGGAAACTTTATGAGGTGTTACTATAAGGTAATGAATGGATTTTTACCAAATGTTCCAGAACTTACAGAAGCAAGTAGTGAAAATACACTTTTGTCAATTTCCCCATAGCCTGTGGCAGCAGACCTTAATCCCTGAGTGGGATTTGAGGTTTACAAACAGGCAACAAGCAATAGTGGACCAAGGAAGGTGAATCAGGTCAAAGCCCAAGCCCAGCATTTGGGTTCATAAAAAGGTGCAATGTCTCTATACTGAGGATATATAACTTTTATAAAAAAAAAAAAAAAACAAAAAAACAAAAAAAACAATTTCCCTGCATAACACAAACTAGCCTTGAAAGATTATGATTTAGATGTGAGGTGTCCCCCAAAAACTCATGTGTGAGACAATGCAAGAAGGTTCAGAGGAAAAATGATTAATGTGTGAGCATCTTAACCTAATCAGTGAGTTGATCCCTGATTGGATTAACTGAGTGGTAACTGGATACAGGTGGGGTGTATCTGGAGGGAGTGGTTCATTGGGGGCATGGCTATGGGTTATATTTTGTATCTGGAGAGTGGAGTCTCTCTCTCTGCTTCCTGATCACCATGATATGAACTGCTCTCCTCTGCTACCCTCTCCCATCATGATGTCCTGCCTCACCTCCAGTCCTGAGAAATGGAGCTGGCCCTCTATAGATTAAGTCCTCTGAAACAGTGAGTCCCCAGATAAACTTTTCTTCCTCTATAATTGTGCTGGTCAGATACTTTTAGTCGCAGCAGCAAAATAGCTGACTAAAACAAAAGTAAAATACCAAAGAAAAGAAAGATGGCCGGTAGCAATGGCAGTCCCATTAGCATCCACATACACCTGCCCATGATACTGTGGGAAAAAACACTCACTAGAAATGCAGCCATTTTATTTTTAAAAGGTCTTAGGTGAGGGCTGGGGTTATGACTCAGTGGTAGTATACTTGCTTAACATCCCAGCATGTCATAAAACAAAACATTAAAAAATAAAATAAAACAACAAAAACAATCAATCAAGTCCTGAAATAAACATTCTTTTCAGAGATATTCCAAAACCAGCCTCAATACCATGAAGCACTACCCTTCAGATAATCTAAGATCCTGGGGTTTATAAATTTTCAGTGGTGTTTTACTGCCTCAAGGAGTTAAAATCACACTCTGCCTTCCCATGAAGGGCCCAGCATTGTCATGATCCTTAGGAGGGCTATAGGGGCTGGAAGAAAAACTAGGGATCCAATTGCCTTCCTAAGGTCTAAAGACAATTCTCAGTACACACCTGAAGCAGGAAAATGGACAAATGTTAATCTCATCCAGAAGTATCCACACAGAGGTGCCCAGTGCTATGGTTTGAATGTGGCTTGTCCCCTCTGAAGCTTATGTTGAAATTTGATCACCAGCAGGATGATATCAAAGGGGTCTTTAAGAGGTGATTAGGTTGTTAAGAGGGATTCATGCCTTTCTCCTGTGTCTGGATTCATTACTGAGAGTGGGTTGCTATAAACTGAGGCTGCCCTTCATGTTTTGTCTCTTCCTAGGCACTCACTTCCCCTTCCACTTTCCACCATGAGTCAAAGCAAAATAAGGGTCTCACCATAGGTAGTCAACAAATCTTGTATTTCCCAGCCTCCACAAATGTGAGTCCAAATAAACTTCTTTCCCTTATAAATTTCCCAGCCTCAGGTGTTTTATTATAGCAACAGAAAATGCACTATAACACCCATAAATAATGTTTGACCAGATATCTGAGATACCTGTGGACTAATCAAGTTGACATGAAATGAAATATCACATTTATCTACCTACACCTGTGCCTGGGAGATATTAGGGTCCAATTCCAGACCACCACAACAAAGGAAATATTGCAATAAAATAAGTCACACATTTTTTTTGTTTTGCCAGTGCATATTAGTTATGTTTACACTCTTCTATAGTCTATTAAGTATGCAATATCTAAAAACTGCATCCTTAATTTAAATATACTTTATAACTAAAAATTGCTAATGATTATTTGAGCTGTTGAAAAAAATGATACTGATAGACTTGCTTATTCTATGTAGGATTACCACAAATCTTCAACTTAAAAAAATGCAATGTCATTAAAGCACAGTTAGGCAAAGCACAATAAAGCAATGTATGCCTGCTGTATACAACACTTTTACTCTCACAGTGCATCTCAACACAGTCTTGTCACATTTCATGTGTTAAACAGCCACACAGTGAGTGAGTACCATATTGGATAGTGCAGTCTTAGAATATTAAAAGCTCTGAGATGACTTAGAGAAAAGAAACCTCTTTAATATAATTTAATCCAGGGAGGGGAATTTATTTGACCACAGTACCTTTATTTTTCCTTGCCTTTTTCATCCATCAGTCTTCTATTCTCTAGAAATACACTTTGGAAATACCAAAGTAGTTCAAAGTTCATAAAGGGAGGGTCTGAAAATTGTATGTAACTTATACAGATTTCAGTTGTTTTTTTTTGTTTGGAATATTTTTTGTAGTTATTGCTTCTGAGCCAATTCAGCTAGCTTTTTAAAAATTGGAAATATGTAAAATTTGGATTTCTAATTGCTCTTTAAAAATGGAAACACCAGTCATCACTGAGTCTCATGGCATCAATAGTCTAAAGCAAAGTGTACAACACTCTCTTTGTAATGGGATGTGATCTTGGCATGGACTCACAGGCAACACACTGCAGCATTCTTGTTCAGAACCACCTGTACCCATGCCCCAGTGCACTCACACACACCCTCACCTGGGCAGTGCATCTCTGTGAGCCACCTACTTGCCCTGTTGACAGTTGAGTCCAGTCGTCCATCAGTATCTGTGGAGGAACTTGTGCAGACACCATATCCTTCGATGCTTAAGTCTCTTACAGAAAATGGTGTAGTATTTGCATATAACCTACACACATGCTCCTGTATACTTTAAATCATCTCTAGATTACTTAGAATTCCAAATACAATGCAAATGTTAGGTAAATGGCTGTCATTCTGTATTGTTTAGGGAGTAACAAGAAGAAAAAGTCTATACATGTTTAGTGCAGATGCAATTTTTTAAAAAAATATTTTTGTTCCACTATTGATTGTATTCATGGATTCAGAACCTAAAGATATGAAAGACCAACTGTGTACATCTCCTCATCAAGCTCAGTAAAGCATTTTTATTCATAAGCGATGAATCATCTGAAAAAAGAAGAGTGATGCAGGAGGTATCACAGTACCAGAACTTAAACTCTACCATAGAGCAACAGTAAGAAAAACGGCATGGTATTGGCACCAAGATAGACAGGTAGACTAATGGTACAAGATAGAAGACATGGAGACATACTCACATAAATACAGTTATCTCATACTAGACAAAGGTGCCAAAAACATACAATGGAAAAAAGATAGCCTCTTCAACAAATGGTGCTGGCAAAACTGGAAATCCATATGCAGTAAAATGAAATTAAACCCCTTTCTCTCACCCTGTACAAAACTCAACTCAAAATGGGTCAAGGATCTAGGAATTAGACTTGAGACTCTTCACCAAACAGAAGAAAAAGTAGGTCCAAATCTTCATCACATTGACTTAGGGCCAGACTGCCTTGACAAGACCCCCATAGTGCAAGACATAAAAGCAAGAATCAATACATGGGATGGATTCAAACTAAAAAGCTTTTTCTCAGCAAAGGAAACAATCAATAATGTGAAAAGGAAGCCTACTGAGTGGGAGAAAATATTTTCCACACACACTTCAGACAGAGCACTAATTTCCAATATTTATAAACAACTTACAAAATTTTACACCAAAAATACAAAGAACCCAATCAATAAATGGGCTAAGGAAATGGGCAGACACTTCACAGAAAAGATATACAGGTGATCAACGAATATATGAAAAAGTGCTCATCATCTCTAGTCATTAGAGAAATGAAATTAAAACCACCCTAATATTTCACTTAACTCCAATTAGAATGGCTGTTATCAAGAACACAAGCAATAGTAAGTGTTGGCGTGGATGTAGGGGCAAAGGCACACTCATACATTGCTGGTGGAGTTGCAAATTGGTGCAGCCACTCTGGAAAGCAGTATGGAAATTCCTCAGAAAACTTAAAATGAACCACCATTTGACCCAGCTATCCCACTCCTCAGTTTATAGTCAAAGGACTTAAGATCAGCATACTACAGTGAGGCAACCACATCAGTGTTCATAGCTGCTCAATTCATAATAGCTAGATTGTGGAACCAACCGAGATGCCCTTCAATAAATAAATGGATAAAGAAACTGTGGTATATATACACAATGGAATATTATTCAGCCATAAAGAAGAATAAAATTATGGCATTTGCTGGTAAATGGATGGAGTTGGAGAATATCATGCTAAGTGAAATAGGCCAAGCCCAAAAAACCAAAGGCCAAATGTTTTCTCTGATAAGTGGATGGTGATACATAATGAAGGAAGGTGGCAGGGGTGAATAGAAGAATGAAGGAACTTTGGATGGTGTAGAGGAAAATGGGGCGGGAGGGGGTGGGGGAAGGAAAGATAGTGGAATGAAACAGACAGTATTACCCTATGTATATGTATGATTACATGAGTGGTGTGAATCTACATGGTGCACAACCATAGAAATGAAAAGTTGTACCCCATTTGTGTACAATGAACCAAAATGCAGTCTGTAAAAATAAAAATTTAAATAAAAAAATTTTTGTTCCACTATTGATTGGATTCATGAATTCAGAACCTAAAGATATGAAGGACCAACTGTATACATCCCCTGATCACGCTCAGTAATCAGACTTTTCAGATAAATAAGCATAGGCCCAGAAAGTGTAGTCATGCATCTAAAGTCATTCCATTAGTTAATGACAAAGCAAGAACTTTTCCCCATTCCTCTTTGTTTTATTTGGGGAGGGGGCGGGTACTAGGGATTGAACTCAGGGCCACTCAACCACTGAGCCACATCCCCAACACTTTTTAATGTTTTATATAGAGACAGGGTCTCACTGAGTTGCTTAGCGCCTTGCTTTTGCTGAGGCTGTCTTTGAACTCGCTATCCTCCTGCCTCAGGCTCCCGAGCCACTGGGATTACAGGTATGTGCCACTGTGCCCAGCTCCCCCTTTTCTCTTGACCACTCCCATACACTGCCCTGCTGCTTCCATCAACATTCTTCATCCATATCTCTTTCTTCTCCTTCTGTACCTTAATAGAATCTGTGAGCCCCAGACTTGTTAGCTTTTCACTATTACCTTATGCACTTTGAATGAAAGTGATTCTCTGCTTGTCATAACTTGGTTCTGCACTCATCGCCTAATGAGATGCTGACTTGAAACAAATCAAGGGATGAGAGAACCTTTGTGGAGGTCAAAATTTCCCACTGTGGTACCAGAGATCGTCCCAAATTCCTTAGATAATCATTCAGTCTTCTTGTTTGGACTTAATCAAAACATCATGTCCACTGTTGAGAGCGAGCATCCAGACTCTCTGAACAGCATCCCAACACAAGGCATCAGAAGATAGTGCCTCTGGGCAGGATGCCAGAGCTGCCAGGGTTTAACTACTCCCAGAGGAAAATGCGTTCCTCCCAGCACAATTCAAATCTCCTATGGCTGATTCTTATCTTGAGGCTAAGGCCAATAGCATTTTTTTTTCCCCTTTATAACAACAGTTAATTTCCCTGAGGAGTTTTAGCTACTTTTAATAAGAGAAAATTTATCCAGGAATGTGTGTGTGTGTGTGTGTGTCTATGTGTGTGAGTGTGTGTGTGTGTGTCTGAGAATGTGTGGATGCTCTAATATCTGTGTTAATGTGAAATTAAGTAACCTTGAATGTGGAAGACTTCTTATGTCTTTGTGACGTTTGCTTAGTGGAGATTTAAAGAGTGATCTGCAGAAGGGAGTAAAGAGGCAGATGTTTAAGTCTTTATGTACACTCATAAAGACAAAGAACAGAGAAGAGAGCAACTGATCCCAATGGCCCCTTCTCTACTCACCCCCTGGATTCATTAGCCCATTGTGTGTTGATACCAAGTAGAGAGATGAAGGAAAAGGATAAAAGGAGACACCATCCCTGGGATCACAGTATTTTCAAATGCAGACTTTTGGCTCTTTCCAAGAAGAGTCCTCATTTCTTAAACTTCTTCTTGTAGCCCAAATCCTCAGTATATAGTGTCTTAGTTAACCAGCAGAGAAAATTCCATAGAGGGAAGTACAACAGAGGTCCTAGGACTGGCCCGGGGGATCCTCTGATGCCTTTCCTCAGCTGTAGTTAGCCTCGTAAGTACATCCAAAGGCAGAACGAATTTGAGAAGAATCATGTTCCTTTTCCCACAGCATCTAGCAACATTGTGCACTCTCTAGTTACAATTCCCTGGCTTCTTCAGGAAGCAGAGCCCAAAGCTGAGGTTTATGTCCAGTGAATTGGGATACACAACACCAGGGAGCAGGAATGAGGGAAGAAATAGAAGAAGAAATGCAGAGAAGCAGAACCCATATAAGGGTGTCTGATTAGTTGTTGGTCCCTTGATATCAAGTGTTCTTCCCTGTAGGACAGGCTTATAAGAGATTATATAAACTGGGCACAGTGGTGCACACCTGTAATCCCAGCAGGTGGGGAGGCTGAGACAGGAGCATCACAAGTTCAAAGCCAGCCTCAGCAAAATTGAGGTGCTAAGCAACTCAGTAAGACCCTGTCTCTAAATACAAAATAGGGCTGGGAATGTGGCTCAGTGGTCAGGTGCCCCTGTGTTCAATCCCCAGTACCCTCCCTGCAAAAATAAGAGACTATATAAACAACTGCTTCTTAGAACTGACTAACAGGCTGGAAAGATGTTTCCTGTTATCTCAGTTTTTGGCATAGAACTCCCAGGCAAGAGAAGAGGAACTGAGTACCACCCACACTTATTGAGATGCTAGACTATCTCTATAAGGAATGGCACAAAATGATTATGCCCCTCTTACCTTATTACCCACCTCAATGTTAATTTGAGGCACAGAGACAATTAAAGAGAAATATAAGAGGATCAATATTTCTTTAGATGGCACACTGTTTCCTAAGGAGTGTAAAAGTAAAGTCTTCATCCCTTTAATACTTATTCTATATTTCAGACACATGATTTTTTTTCCCTTAGAAAAAGGCAGGGACTGGAACCTGCCTCACACTTGAGAAAGAATGAATTGGAGGTATCCTGGTGAGGGCAGGAGAATCAAGAGAATTGCCTTAGGAATGGTCTGTAATTTCAGAGTTTAGGTAGGATGTGTGCATGGTATCTAGGGTCGTGTGAGTGACTTTCTGGGAGGGACTATCCATGAGTTGTTTTAAAATGGACTCCACCTGGGAAACTTAGAGGAGCAAGGTGATCCCAGTGGAGAGATGGATCAACAAATGCCAGGAGGCAAGGCAGCCATCAGGAGCCAAAGAAGTACCACCTAGTCAACAGAAGTGTGGGAGGCAGAGTCCAGCACTGGTGGATGGATGGGGGAGTGAGTGGAAGGACATCTCTAAAGAATTCAAAATATGCATAGCAAGAGAAAGATGCCAAGATGCTCATTGTGACTGCCAGAGTGTACCAATGCCAGATACAAGGCCACCATGCTCTGCTCTAAGCTCACCACTACCTCCCCAAGCTAATCAAGGGGAAAGGAGGTAGGGCATATAAGTGAGGAAGACACTAGTTGTGTCTGCTTGTTCTACTGAAGATTTTCCTAGCCCAAAGCAGTCTCAAGCAGAGTAAGGGAAGAACTCTGAAATACAATAAGAACCCAGAGTTTCGATACTAGGCTGATCTCAGTTGTCTTATCCTTATTACCCAAAGAAAAGTAACAAGTAAAACTCTGGTAACTTTCTGAGATTTCATCTGGAGGCAGAAAAACATATGAACAAAACAGGTTGGAAAGGATCATAGTGAGTTAGACAGAATTTGATGTCCGTGTGCAGCCCACAAAGCAATTGAACAGTTGTGGTGGTTGTTATGGTGTGGTTATGAAGGCTCAAGTGTTGAAGGCCTGGTCCCCAGTGTAGCAGTATCCAGAGGAGGGGCTTTGTGTAAGTGATTGGATCATGAGGAGTCTAACCTGGTCCTGGTCAGTGGATTAATCCATTGATAACTCATTGACAGCTGAATGGACTACTGGGAGGTGGGACCAGGTTGAAGAAAACAGGTCACTGAGGGCATGCCATGAAAAGGTATTCCTTGATTCTTGGTTCCTAGTCCCCATCTCATATCTCTCTCTCTCTCTCTCTCTCTCTCTCTCTCTCTCTCTCTCTCTCTCTCTCTCTCTCTCTCTCTCTCTCCCTTTCTCTCTCTCTGCCTTCCAACTGCCAGGAACTGAGCACATTTCCTTCACCACACACTTCCGCCATGATGTTCTGCCTCAGCCCAGACCAGAGCAAGGGATCCTGCTGACCATGAACTGAAATCTTTGAAACCATAAGCCAAAATAAACTTTTCTTCCTCTAGGTTGTGTTTCTCAGGTATTTGTTACAACAATGAGAAGGTGACTAATATAGTAGTCAGCAGAAGGACTGTATTCATGGAGCCCCTGAGCAATATTGTGCATATCATCTTGTTATGTAGATATAGAGATGGAAACTAGATGTCACTTAATCCCATCAATTATTCTTTAATACAAAAATTAATTTATTAAAATATCACAGGAAAGTCCCTGGACATGTGACATACTAACTGAATGACCCTCGCCCATTCCCCTCAACCTCTCCCATGACCTTCTCCCCACACCACTTGACAAATAGATTTTGCCAACTGCAAAGACATCCAAAGTGAATTTTTGGTTAAAAATAAAAACAGTACCTATTCTTGATTGAGAGATTAAAATCCTTAGACAATAAATGAGAATCAATTGTGCCACAATAAAACAACAGCAGAAAAATAACTTCAAGTTGAGAGGATAGAAAAAGCAAAAGAAAGAATAGTTTAAATAAGATGGAACATTAGCAAAATCAGAGAAGGAAAGAGAAGAAGTTTGGGGGTATAAGAAGGCAGGGACGGCTAGCATGTTGGTTCCTAGGTGTTATTGGAAAATAACAGCCTTAGAGAAAGGAAGAAAGAGAGGCAGGAAGGAAGGAAGCGAGAGAGAGAGAGAGAGAGAGAGAGAGAGAGAGAGAGAGAGAGAGAGAGAGAGGGAGAGAGCGAGCGAGAGAGAGAGAGAAAGGCAGAGAAAGAAAAGGAAGAAAGGAAGAAAGTCTGGCCCAGGAAGGGAAAAAGAAAATTTAAATATGAAATATGTTAAATGGACCCAACAGTTTTCTAGGGCCTGGTATGGTAACTGTGTAGGAATGGTATGAGAGAGAGCTCTAAATTTTCTCTGGGCCAAAGTAAGGGACAGAAGGTAGCTGAAAGGTGGCCTAACTAGCCCCAAGATGCTTCTTGGTAAAATGAAAGGAAACACATCAAAGCAAAATACTGGGTTATTTGCCAGGTGTGAGGCTGGGACGGCTGCAAATGTGTAGGAGTGTCCATGCCAAATCTCTACACTGCCATCAGGTGTGCCACCCCCCAAACCATCGATTGGTCCCTGCTGTGCCAAGTGGAAAGAAAAGAACCCACAAAGACAACAAGTGTTGATGACAGAGGGAGACTTAAAAGAGTCAGTTAAACAGGCACCTCTCCTCCCAGACTCCAACACCTGACTGAGGTGGCTGCTTTCACTCACAGTAACAGCAGGAAGGAGGTAAGGAAACTCAGATGAAGAGCTTTGAAGGGACTGAGTTAGGAATCATCAGACTGGAAGCTCAAAAGTACTGAATTAAGTTATTTGTAGATGGTATGTGTTAAATGAGAAGAGGACTCCAGACAAAGTTATGGAAACAAAGTTCTATTTCTGCAGGCCACATCTTACAGACTTCCCTAACTGTAAAAGACGCAGCCTCTGGAGAAAATTGTTTTACATCTTTTCCTCTGGTTGCAGAGAGAGGGAAGCAGGGTGTGATGGAATGAGCAGGTCCTGGCTTTTTCCCTGTGATTTGCTTCTCCCTTTGCCTTCCTTTATTACAGTAGCAGAGAGACAAAGACAGACTGAGTACTTAAATTATATTTTTGTGGTTTCTGGGTTTTTTTTTTTCCTCTTGAAGTAAAAATGCCTCTACCCCATTCCCTCCCACACAACTTTCTAAATATTAAAAGAGCTTGCATCAGTTTGTTTAAAGGTTAAACATGGACCACCCTTAGATTCCTAGCAGTTTAAGAAGTCTAGCAGAATCCAGATTCTACAAGGAGATGTGTTTTCTTTTTTTCTGAATAATTAAGTAGAATAAATCCATTTACAAACAAAAGATATGCCATGGCAGTCTTCCCTCTTTATGTCAGTTCCAGCAGCCTCTAATTTAAAGGAATATTCAGACCACCCCAGTATGGAAATGAAGCATCTTCACAATTCCTTGGGGTTAATGGTGCAGAACCACCTGTATTTAGCATTCCAGTTTCTACTCCCATTAACACACCTAACTTGGTTTTCTTTACCTGCCAGGGAGAAATGGAACAAAAATCAATATCCCACCCCAAAAGCATTGACGAGATTTCATCCTTCCTCAAAAAAGGAATGTCAGGTCACTTTACGACAAGAGTTTTCCTTAACAAATTGCAGGTTGCCACCATATAAAGTAATGTCGTATGAAATCAGGAGCTGAAATGGTTGCCACCTCATTACTTTTTTTCCACCCTGCAACATATATTTCATCTGAACACATAAGTGCATTCAGATGCCAAGGAGGTAAGTACTTTACCAATCCTAAGACAGAAGTCAGTGGAGGTGCTTGGTAATAATTTCAATGCATTTCCTTGTGCTGTAAATTTCAGCTTTCATATCTTTCCAAGAAGTTCCTCCTGTTATCTTGGCAGTGGATGAACTTACCAGGAGACCTATTAAGTCTCCCCCAGCCCTCCACTCTGGCCCAACCTTGCTGATTCAAAGGCTGCACACAAGAACTCCCTCCCTAGCTGCATGCTCACTTTCTGAGCTTTACCCACTCACTCCCAAAGAAATGGGTCAAAATGAAAGTGCTTCTCCTATAGAAATGGGTGCTTCCTCCTTGGCGGGTGGAGTCAGGCTGATCTTCTGCCTCTCAAAGTGGGGAACTTATTTGCCTAGACCCTTTTAGGCATCCATGGCTATTTGGTACCTTCTTGATCCTCACCTTTCACTTAACCTGTGTTGCATTAGTTGCCTAAATGTCCTACTCCAGCCCCTCCCTTATGTGACTCTTTCGATAGTTGCAGAACACCTCTCCTCTTGCCTGAAGATGCTCCAGGTCCTAGCCAGCCCTTCCCTGCCTTGCCACCCTCACCGTTTAGAGACAGAACATCAGAAGCCTATGTCCCATGTTTTGTACATGCACTTCATGTGTTAGAGCAGTGGCAAGAAACTGTTTCCTATAAAGACCCAGAGAGTAAATACCTTGGGTTTTATAAGCCTGGCCATCTCTGTCCAAACAACTCACCTCTGCCATCACCATGTGAGAGCAGCCCTAGATAATATGCAAACCATCTAACCTGGTTCTGTTCTGAAAAGTTGTACCCCATTTGTGTACAATGAATCAAAATGCAGTCTGTAAAAATAAAAAAAAATAAACTATTTATGAACAACTGAAATTTGAACATTGGACGTTTAGTAATCTAAATGTCAAATGTGACAAGTGTGATTCTTCATTTATTCTTTTTTGAAAACCACTTAAAATGAAGAAACAATTCTTAGCTTATGGGTTGTATGAAAATAGACAATGGGCTGGATTGTATTCATGGAACTTTTTTGCTGACCCTGTATTAGAAATTTCAAATAGCTTTGCCTATCATTGGTATAGAGTAGGTAGGTATTCAGAAAGTAGACACTTTGTAAATGAATTTTTTTTTTAAAAAGGAGAAGGAAATGAATGATGGAGTGAAGAACTGAATAATTAAATGAAAGAATAAATGAAGAAAAGAAGGAATGAAATGTATTAGTCAACTTTATGTTATTACACCAAAATACAAGAGGCAACTAACTTATTATAGAGAAAGGTTTATTTAGATCACAATTTGGAGCTAAATTCAAGCTGAAAGTTCAAGATTAGGCAGTTCTCATTGGTTTAGCCTCTGGTGAAGTCTCCTTATGGCAGTGGTGGGAGAATGTTTTAGACTCATTGGTCACATCTCAAATGGGAACAGAAAGAAGACAGGAAGGGTCCCATAGTCCCCCTCAAGGGGATATCCCCAATGGCTGAAGACCTCCTACTAGGCCCCTCCTCTTAAAGCATCTCCCAATACAGCCACCTTGGTGACCATGTGCCTTTGGGGAACTCTCGCCCAATCCACAGCAAGTGTCTGTGAAAAATTTTGAACCCAAGGAACTCTAAAAATGTCTTTAAACATTTTTTTAAATTCCAGTCTCAAATTCCATCTCTAGATTTCCCTGTATCCAATCTTCACCCCCACACCCCATTCACTAATTCAACAATGAGTTGAACACTCACTGCTGTTTGAACACCTACTATAATACCTCCAGGTCTAATGCTGGTACTAGTGATAGAACAATGGACAAGACATTGAACACCTATTATAATACCTCCAGGTCTAATGCTGGGAACTAGGGATAGAACAATGGACAAGACAGGCCCCACCCTCAGGAACTCGAGCCTCGGAAGGAGCTTTATAAGTAACCAAGGAATTATATTACCAGGGAAAATGCCTGTAAAATAATCTGGGGTGCTCTAAGATCACATGGGATGTTACCAGAATATTGATGGTATCAGGTTTCCAGGAGTTGGGGAGGCCAGAGGAGGTAAGCCAGGTGGACACTGTGACTTGCCTTCTGATCAGACAAAGCCCAAGGAAGTCAGTAGGTCTTGGATCTCTGACAGGATGGAGCCCAAAAGATAATGAATATTTATGTACCCCAAATTTGTATCTTGAAATCTTAACCTTTTATGTAAGGATATTAGAAGTGGGGACTTTGGGAAGTGATCAGGAGATGAGAGTGAAGCCCTCCTGAATGGGATTACTTTTTTTTTTATTGTATACAAATGGGATACATGTTGTTTCTCTATTTGTACATAGAGTCAAGGCATACCATTTGTGTAATCATACGTTTACATAGGGCAATGATGTTTATTTTTTTTCCCTTCCCCCCCATCCCTCCCACACCTCTTTTCCCTCTATACAGTCCTTCTTTCCTTCATTCTTACCACTCTCCTTATCCCTAACCCTAAACCTAATGCTAACCCCTCCCACCCCCCATTATATGTCCTCATCCGCTTATCAGCGAGATCATTCGTCCTTTAGTTTTTTGAGATTGGCTTATCTCACTTAGCATGATATTCTCCAATTTCGTCCATTTGCCTGCAAATGCCATAATTTTATCATTCTTCATTGCGGAGTAATATTCCATTGTATATATATGCCACAGTTTCTTTATCCATTCATCAACTGAAGGGCATCTAGGTTGGTTCCACAATCTGGCTATGGTGAATTGAGCAGCAATGAACATTGATGTGGCTGTATCTCTGTAGTATGCTAATTTTAAGTCCTTTGGGTATAGGCCAAGGAGTGGGATAGCTGGGTCAAATGGTGTTTCCATTCCAAGCTTTCTGAGGAATCTCCACACTGCTTTCCAGAGTGGCTGCACTAATTTGCAACCCTACCAGCAATGTATGAGTGTTCCTTTTTCACCACATCCTCGCCAACACCTATTGTTGCTTGTATTCTTGATAATCGCCATTCTAATTGGGGCGAGATGGAATCTTAGGGTAGTTTTGATTTGCATTTCCCTTATTACTAGGGATGTTGAACATTTTTTCATATATCTGTTGATTACTTGTACATCTTCTTCTGTGAAGTGTCTGTTCATTTCCTTAGCCCATTTGTTGACTGGATTATTTGTATTCTTCGTGTAGAGTTTTTTGAGTTCTTTATAGATTCTGGAAATTAGCGCTCTATCTGAGGTATGGTTGGCAAAGATATTCTCCCACTCTGTAGGCTCTCTCTTCACGTTTCTGATAGTTTCCTTTGCTGAGAGAAAGCTTTTTAGTTTGAATCTATCCCAGTTGTTGATTCTTGCTTTTATTTCTTGTGCTATGGGAGTCCTGTTAAGGAAGTCTGATCCTAAGCCAACAAGTTGAACATTTGGACCTACTTTTTCTTGTATAAGATGCAGGGTCTCTGGTCTGATTCCGAGGTCCTTGATCCATTTTGAGTTGAGTTTTGTGTAGGGTGAGAGATAGGGGTTTAATTTCATTCGATTGCATATGGTTTTCCAGTTTTCCCAGCACCATTTGTTGAAGAGGCTATCTTTTCTCCATTGCATATTTTTGGAACCTTTGTCTAGTATGAGAAAATTGTATTTATTTGGGTTGGTGTCCATGTCCTCTATTCTGTACCATTGATCTACCTGTCTATTTTGGTACCAATACCATGCCATTTTTGTTACTATTGCTTTGTAGTACAGTTGAAGATCTGGTATTGCAATACCCCCTGCTTCATTCTTGCTACTTAGGATTGCTTTAGCTATTCTAGGTTTTTTATTCTTCCAGATGAATTTCATAATTGCTTGCTCTATTTCTGCAAGGTACATCATTGGGATTTTAATTGGAATTGCATTGAATCTGTATGGCACTTTAGGTAGTATAGCCATTTTGACAATATTAATTCTGCCTATCCAGGAACATGGGAGATCTTTCCATTTTCTAAGGTTTTCTTTAATTTCTTTCTTTAGTGTTCTGTAGTTCTCATTGTAGAGGTCTTTCACCTCTTTTGTGAGATTGATTCCCAAGTATTTTATTTTTTTCGATGCTATTGTGAATGGGGTAGTTTTCCTAATTTCTCTTTCTGAAGATTCATCACTTATGTATAAAAATGCATTGGATTTATGAGCATTGATCTTGTAACCTGCTACTTTACTGAATTCACTTATGAGTTCTAAAAGTTTTCTGGTGGAATTTCCAGGTTCCTCTAAATATATAATCATGTCATCAGCGAACAGGGATAGTTTGAGTTCTTCTTTTCCTATTCGTATCCCTTTAATTTCTTTGGTTTGTCTGATTGGTCTGGCTAGAGTCTCAAGGATGATGTTGAATAGAAGTGGTGAAACAGGGAATCCCTGCCTTGTTCCAGTGTTTAGGGGGAACGCTTTCAGTTTTTCACCATTTAGAATGATATTAGCCATGGGCTTAGCGTAGATTGCCTTTATAATGTTAAGGAATGTTCCCACTACCCCAATTTTTTCTAGTGTTTTGAGCATGAAGGGATGCTGTATTTTATCGAATGCTTTTTCTGCATCTATTGAAATAATCATGTGATTCTTAACTTTAAGTCTGTTGATATGGTGAATGACATTTATTGATTTCCGAATGTTGAACCAACCTTGCATCCCTGGGATAAAACCCACTTGATCGTGGTGCACTATCTTTTTAATATATATTTGTATGCGATTTGCTAAAATTTGGTTGAGAATTTTTGCGTCGATGTTCATTAAGGATATTGGTCTGAAATTTTCTTTCCTCGATGTGTCTCTGTCTGGTTTAGGTATCAGGGTGATATTGGCTTCATAGAACGAGTTTGGGAGGGTTCCCTCCTCTTCTATTTCATGGAATAGTTTGAGGAGTATTGGAATGAGCTCTTCTTTAAAGGTTTTGTAGAACTCGGCTGAGAACCCATCTGGTCCTGGACTTTTCTTTGTTGGTAGGCTTTTGATGACCTCTTCTATTTCATTGCTTGAAATTGGTTTATTTAAGTTGTGTATGTCCTCCTCGTTCAGTTTAGGTAATTCATATGTCTCTAGAAATTTGTTGATGTCTTTGAGGTTTTCTGTTTTGTTGGAGTATAGATTTTCAAAATAGCTTCTAATTATGTTTTGTATTTCACTCGTGTCTGTTGTGATGTTTCCTTGTTCATTCCGAATTTTAGTAATTTGAGTTTTCTCCCTCTTTCTCTTTGTTAGTGTGGCTAAGGGTTTATCAATTTTGTTTATTTTTTCAAAGAACCAACTATTTATTTTGTTAATTTTTCCAATTGTTTCTTTTGTTTTGATTTCGTTGATTTCGGCTCTGATTTTAACTATTTCCTGTCTTCTACTACTTTTGGTATTGGTCCGCTCTTCTTTTTCTAGGGCTTTGAGCTGTAGTGTTAAGTCGTTTATTTGTTGATTTCTACTTCTTTTTTTGAATGTGCCCCATGAAATAAATCTTCCTCTAAGTACTGCTTTCATAGTGTCCCAGAGATTTTGATATGATGTGTCTTTGTTCTCGTTTACTTCTAAGAATTTTTTTATTTCCCTCCTGATGTCTTCTGTTATCCATTCATCATATAATAGTGTATTATTTAATCTCCAGGTATTGGAGAAGTTTCTGTTTTTTATTCTGTCATTTATTTCTAATTTCAATCCATTATGATCTGATAGAGTACAAGGTAGTATCTCTATCTTCTTGTATTTGCTAACAGTAGCTTTGTGGCATAAAATATGGTCTATTTTAGAGAAGGATCCATGTGCTGCTGAGAAGAAAGTGTATTCGTTCTTTGTTGGATGGTATATTCTATATATGTCAGTTAAGTCTAAATTGTTGATTGTGTTGTTGAGATCTATAGTTTCTTTATTCAATTTTTGTTTGGACGATCTATCCAGTGGTGAGAGAGGTGTGTTAAAATCGCCTAGTATTATTGTGTTGTGGTCTATTCAATTTCTGGAATTGAGAAGGATTTGTTTGACGTACGTAGATGAGCCAATGTTCGGGGCATAGATATTTATGATTGTTATGTCTTGCTGATTTATGCTTCCCTTAAGCAGCATGTAATGTCCTTCTTTATCCCTTCTGACTAGTTTTGACTTGAAGTCCACATTATCTGAGATGAGGATGGATACTCCAGCTTTTTTGCTGTGTCCGTGTTTTTCCCCATCCTTTCACCTTTAGTCTATGGGTGTCTCTTTCTATGAGATGAGTCTCTTGCAGGCAGCATATTGTTGGATTTTTCTTTTTAATCCAATCTGCCAGTCTGTGTCTTTTGATTGATGAATTCAGGCCATTAACATTCAGGGTTATTATTGTGATATGATTTGTATTCCCAGTCAATTGACTCATATTTGTTTTTGACATGATTTGGTTTCTCCTTTATTTGGCTATTCCTTTAGGCTAGCGCCTCCTGTTGCTGATTTGCCTCGTTGTTTTTCATCTCTTCCTCATGGAATATTTTGCTGAGAATGTTCTGTAATGCTGGCTTTCTTTTTGTAAATTCCTTTAGCTTTTGTTTATCATGGAAGGATCTTATTTCATCGTCAAATTTGAAGGTAAGTTTTGCTGGGTATAAGATTCTTGGTTGGCATCCGTTTTCTTTCAGGGCTTGGTATATGTTGTTCCAGGCCCTTCTAGCTTTTAGGGTCTGGATTGAAAAATCTGCTGATATTCTTATTGGTTTCCCCCTGAATGTAATTTGGTTCTTTTCTCTCGCGGCCTTTAAAATTCTGTCTTTATTTTGTATGTTAGGTATTTTTATAATAATGTGCCTTGGTGTGGGTCTGTTGTAATTTTGTATGTTTGGAGTTCTATAAGCCTCTTGTCCTTGGTTTTCCATTTCATTCTGTGACTCTATTTCAGTCCGAGTCTCTCAATGCCTCCCCTTCTTAACTCCTGGGTTCTGGAGCGACTGGGCGTGCAGTCTCCCTCTAGGCCACCATCTTGGATCGCCCCGTGAAGAGAGCCTGCAGCCAGAGTGGGCAGAGCCGCCTGAAGAGGTCTCTGGCTGCCCTGCCCTGATCCCAGAGGCTGCTTGCGGATCGTAGCTCTCCGTTGGTTCGGGGGCTTGTGGCTGGTTCTATGTAGAAAACCTCTCACTGAGCGGTCTGGTCTAAGAAACTAGCCTTGAAAGGCTCCTCCCACCGCAGGGGTCCAGGCTACTTGGGGAGGTCTCTGACTGCCCTATCCTGGTCCCTGAAGCTGCTTGTGTGCCAGAGTACGCTGTGCTACGCTGGCTCCAGGACTTGGAGCTTGTTCTGGTCTGGATTACTTTTCTTATACAGACACCAGATAAGTGATTTTCCTGTCTGCCAAGTGAGGATATAAGAAAAAGAGTGACTGTGTGCACACCAGGATGAAGGCCCTGTCAGACACTGGGTCTTCCTTGATCTTGAACTTCCCATCCCGTGGAACTGTGAGAAATAAATATTGGTTGTTTATTCCACCCCTCAATCAATCTATGATGTTCTGTCACAGTAGCCCAAACTGACTAGCATGGAGCTCAATCCTCCCTCTGAAGTTAAAGATCTTAGAAGCCCTTTACTCATTAATTTTCATGTTCACTAGTTATAAATCCCAAGAAAGAATATGAGATAAATTTTAATCTTAAAACACATGCAAAATATTTTCTTCAAACAAAGAAGAACCAAGCCTCGGCTACCATGTGTTTTAATGAAAGATACAGAAAGGTTTTCAAAATGGATGTTTCTTGCACAGCCCTTAGATAAAAGCTAGGGAAATAGCATTAAATCATAACGGAGGGGAAGCATTTCTGGAGAGGACTAAGATAATACAGACCAGACACATGGCTTTCTGAGGAGCTAACTCAATACTGGGCCTGAGCTCAAAGAATGCAGATGAATGGATGTTTAACATGAACCCTCGATAATCTCTTACACACATCAAATGTCTCCAGCCAGCTTCTGGCAAGTGCTGAATTGTAGCAAATTCATGATGGGTTTCCCTGATGAGTTCCTGAAGTGTCAGTGAATTCTGCTTTAATCATTGAAAGGCAGAGGCAGCCTTCCGGGAGGAGGAAAAATTCATACTCAATGTGCAGTGTGACAGGAGAGGGCAAGACAGATCTGCACACATCCAGGTGCCACAGGGCAGCAAGCCCTCCATTAGAGTGAACCTCATCCTATCACTGTCCTGCTCTACTTTCTTCAGGGACTCCCCATCAACTTCCAAATAAAACCCACACCACTTGGAGTGATATAAAGGGATCTTCATAGGAAAAAAATTAAGTTAGATCTCTGCCTCATGCTTTAAACCAAAATAATTTCCAGATGGGTTGAAGAGTTAAATGTAAGAAATAAAATCTATAAGAATATGAAAAAATATATATATACACACATATATATATTCATATATATATATATAGTAATAAGCATTCTCTGATCTAGGGATTGCAAAGATTTACTGAACAGACAAGCAAAAAGGAAAAGATGGATAGATTGGACTCTATAAAAATGAAAAAGGTCTATATATCACAGAAATTAAACCAACAAAATCAAAAGGCAAGTGGCAAATCAGTGAAAATATTTTACTACATGATGAAGGGTTAATGTCTAAAATGGAAGCAGCTCTTTAAAAAGAAATGAGAGGAAAAATAGGGCAACAGGAAAAAAATGAGTGCAAACCATGAACAAAAGAAGAAGTAGGAACTCATTGATTTATTCAACAAATATGTAAACCGACTCTAGGTCTCATGTCCATGAACATGAAAAGGTGTAGCAAGTGGAGGATGCTGTGGACTATTGGCATAGTGCCCAGCTGCTGAGAGTGTCAGCTGGTTGGGGTTCTGACTGAGTGCCTCTCTAGAAATTTCCTCCAGCAAGGGTAGTTTTCTCTCCTAAGATATATCCCTCCAGCGGGAGAGCCTGCATTCAATGACTGGTCCAAGGAGGGGTTATAAAGTCTTCAAGCAAGACAACTCTAAAGATGACCAGGTCCCATCTGCCTGTCCCTGTCTTGTTTGCTCATTCTTCCAGGTGGTGTCCCCAAGATCACTGCACAGAAAACACTTGCAGCCAATCTGTCTCAGATCTGTTGTGAGACGTGCTCTCTTAACCATAACCAAAGAAATGCAATTGGAAGCAATGAAAAACGCCCCTTTACCTAGAAAGTTTAAAAAGATATTTTTATTTCCTTTTTTTGAGGGGGTGGGGAGTGCTGGAAATCAAACACAGGGCTTCACACATGCTAGGTAATATCCCAAATCCTCAGAACAACAACAACAAAAAAGATATTTTGAAAGGATAATTCTCACTTTTTTTTTTACTTTTTAAAAATTATTATTTTAATTATACAAATTTGTATGATAATTTCATACATGTGTAAGTGCATAATGATTAAATCAGAGTACTTAATATTTCCATCTCAAAAATTTCAACTATGACCTAATAATTACATACATTTATAGGGTATAATGTGATATTTCAATGTATGTATGCAATTTGTACTGATAAAATCAGGGAGATCAATGTTTCTGTCTCCTTGTTATTACTTTGTGCTCTAAGACTTTGAACTCCTATTTTGTAGCTATTCATAAAATATATAATAGGACTATAGTTCACAATTCAGTGTTTCTTAAAGAAATGGGTGTCTCCTATGAGCCTAATAGATGTGAATTGATATAGTTTTTCTGAAGGGCAGTTTAGTAGCCTGCATCAAACTCCTATGAATACATATAACCTCTGATCCTTCAAATTATAAAGACTTCCTCTCATGGAAATATTTACCAATAATGTGACTGTGACTTTAAACCCACTGAGTTGAAGGGTAACATATCTGGTAAGAATCTAAACGTCCATGTAGACAGGGATTATTTAATTAAGATGTAGACCTACAGCACAGTCATTCTAAGTCATTTTATAGAATATTGAAGACAAGGGAAAATACAAGGCTTTAAACTTAATAGATGATTAACAAAATAGAAGGTATAGTATGAGCACAGTTTTTATAATTTACATGGAAGGGGACTGCTATAGTTTGGAATTCTCCCAAAGGCCCACATGCTAAAATCTTTTTCCCCAGCATGCCACTATTGAGAAATGATGGAACCTTTAAGAGGGGACTTAGCAGGAGGTTTTAGGTCACTGGAGGCATGCCCCCAAAGGGGATTGTAGAAACCAGAGCTGCCTTCTTTTCACTTCCTGGATATCATATGATAAAGAGTTTACTATGCCATGTGTTCCCTTCCCATGAAGTGCTATTTGCCACAGGCTCAAAAGCAAAGGGGTCAAGATCAACGGACAATAAACTGAAACCTTTTTTCTTATTATTTATTTATCTCAGGTATTTCTTACAGTACCAGAAAGTTGACCAACATAGGGAACTAAAACTTCAGTTTCGAATAGGATCACAGCCCAGGACCTATGAGATAAACTTGACTTGCAGGTGCATTGTACTTCAATGAAGTACAATTTAAAATTTAAATAGTATGTATATATTTTTATGAATGAGAAGGAAGATAAATGTACATTCTGCATTGTACCACAGTCCCCATAATTCTCTATTACTTATCTGTTTCCCTTTCCTGATTATTGAATTCATTGATTTTTGGATTCTAATTTTAAAGCTGCAAGCAAACAAAGGAAAGCAACTCAGAAGAAAGTGATTCTATTCAGTAAAACCAGACACTTGTGGGGTATAATGTGATAGCTCAATATGTATATACAATTTGTGGAAGGAGTGTAGAGGCAAGTTAATTTTTTAAGTTAGGCAAGAAAATACATAGATATTAATGCCACTCCCTGCAGTGGGCACAGTGAAAGGAAAAAAATGATACCTGGAGGGGTGATGGTAGCTTCAAAGGATGAGGCGCTGAGTCAGAGACACTTGTGGAACAGTCAACTAAAGATGGGCAATGCAAAGTAGGATCTCTGGGCCTGAATTTCTGAAGGGAGATGGTCATTGAAACCTTTAACGTGAAGGAAATCATCACACAAGTTCATAATGTTAGTGGAGGACAAAGGACCGAACACTGAGAAAATTATATCTTTCAATTCTCATGTTACTTTACCAAGAACAGTTGCAAAACCATTGACTACTCCCTCCTCAAGAGACTCTCTTGAAATTTCATAGATCTAAACCTCTTCTGATTTCTCTTCCTGCAGAGTAAAGTTTAGTAAAGTTCAGAGAAGCTAATAAAAGAGCAGGCTCCAAAACAGAGGTAACTATCAGCTTTAACATATGATGCAGCAAAAGAAAGTCAATGATTTTCAAAAGCATCCCTCAAGCTGGGCATAGGAGTGCATGCCTATAATTCTAGCAACTCAGGAGGATGAGGCAGGAGTATTGCAGGTTCGAGGGCAGCCTCTGCAACTTAGTAAGACCCTGTATCAAAATAAAAAGCAAAAAAGGGCTAGTGATATAGTTCAGTGGTAGAGTGCTCCTGGGTTCTAACCCCAAAACTGGGGAGTGGGGGAAAGCGTCCCTTGAATATAGTAATCATCACGTTTTGCAACCTTGGACATAGCTTTGGAGGAGTTAAAAATGTCAGATATTTGAGGAGAAAATGGGAGGCAAGGAAGAAGTGTTAGCAGATAAAAAATATGTCCTTCAAAATGTAATAAAATAGCATTATATAAAATTTGCAGAACACACCTACCTACGTATACTCATTAATGTTTGTATGTGCATGCTCCCTATAATAGCCATGAGCAGGGATCAACAACTTCTTCTAGAAATATATGCTAGTATTTAGTTTAGACTTTGTGGACCACATGATACATTTCACAGCTATTTAGCCCTGCTATTGTAGAGTTTTTGTAACACATCATTTCAGGTTCTCTTTTTCATCTCTTTAGAATAACGGTTCCTGAAACTAGCTTGATTCAAAATTGCTTAGATGGTTTGTCAAAATAGGTAGCTGAGCCCAACTTCAAGAGTTTCTGCTTCAGTAGGTCTAGAAAGGGGTCCTGAGAATGCACATTTCTAACAAGACCCCACAGATGCTAATGCCTTCCATGAACCACACGTGGAAAACCACTGCTCTAGGTTTCAGCTCTGAGTTTTAAATCTGGCATTAAGACTGAAATTATCCAAGAAGAAGTTCATGTTTTCTATGTTTTTTAAAGTTAATCCCACCCATTTCAGGCAACTTAATATAAATGAACATATACAACACATAACACTGTTGCCTTCCCAGTATAACCTACCAACAGAGGTAAAACTGATATTAAAATATTTACACTGGACTTTTTCCCCCCAGTAATATATGAGAAAGTCCCAGATGCCAAAAAAAGGGAGAATTATTTAAATATTTCAAATCAATGGTGGGTGATAAATAACTGGCTTGGAGGTAGGGGAAGATGACAATTTATAGCTTTTGCCAATTACTGTTGTATAAATACTCACCATCAATGAGACATGTCTTAAAGCAGTGTTGGGAAAAGAAATGCACCATTGAGTTTTGCAAATCAAGGTAAGCAATCTCCAGCCCAGAACCACATCACTTACCTTTAACATTCCCAGGAAGATGATTGACAGGAGAATCACCACTGCTAAATGTCCAGTGGTTCCACCCAGCTCAGCATCATACTGTCTGGTTTTCACTGTGGGTTGAGACCCTCCAAGATGTGGAATGTTGAGACTAGTCTTCCAATGGTTCTAGTGAAAACCAGTTTAAATTGTACAGCCACACAAAACCAATCCTCAAGGCCTTTCTTTCCTATCCATGCATTTTCCTCTCTTTATTTTGTGAAGTGTTCCAAGTGCAAAGAAGTCCAAGAACAGGTAGCAGTGGGCCCTACGTCTTGTTTCAGTTCAGATGGCAGAAGCTGAATTGGTTCTTAGGACCTCTGAGGAAGAACAAGCACAATATACTCTGTGGGGTGATCTCTCCTAATTCTAGCCACATGGGTTTCAGAAATTGTCAAGGGATGGAGCAGAGTTCTTAACCCCATCTGTTCATTTGCATTGCCTGAGTAGGGCTTTTATTTATTTATTTTTTTAACACAGTCGTGCTTCACTTTAATAGCTGTGATACATGTGAAGAATGTGTTGTTAGGAGATTTCGTCATTGTGTGAATACCATAGAATGTGCTCACACAAACAAAGATGACTCAGAGGAAACTGGGGGATATAATCGATGTGACCACCATCGTGTATGCAGTTGATTGATGACCAAAGTCGTAATGAGGCACATGACTGTATGCTAATGCCAATACCAATCCCCAATCTTCTGATTTAATTAATCCAGAGAGAGGCATGAACTTGAATACTTATGACAGTATTTTTGATGTACAGCCAAGGTTGAGACACCCTGAGCTGGGGCAGGGCGACTGACCTTTTGTCCAAGAGGACTTAGACCCCAAGCAGTTCAAATCTCATTTGGAAGATGAGAAAACTGGAACCCAGAAAGACAATGATTGATCCACAATCACTGGGCGAGTTAAGAGCACAAATGGGTTTAAAGTTTGTGACTTGTAAAGTTGAGTCCAGTGCTCTTGCTGATGCACCTTACCAATTCCTGCAATCTGAAAGGCAATGACAGAACAGTGATTTGGTCTTCCTGAACTTTCCTATGACAAGGGCTTTGGGACTTAGGTACTCATCCCAGAGCCCTTTATTTCAATAAGGAAGCTCCTGCTGTTTGTATGAGAGGAACAGCTCTCCACACCCATCAATACTAAGGTGTCTTTGAAACATCTTTCTTCACTAATCTAAGAGAAAATGTTTTCTTGACTTGGCATGCTCACAAATACAAAAAAAAAAAAAAAAAAAAAAACAGAGAGATTAAATTTGCTTTTAAGTTACCAAATGCACCATGCAGGTCTGTAATTGACCATGAGAGTGTCGGGAAAATATGATCTATCCTCTATAAATCAGAAAACCTTAAACAGGCTCTCTAATCGTAAATGCCGATCCTGGCAGTGTCCAAAAAGGCTCATGTTTATAAATTGTTCCCTGATGTTTTAAGTAAGTGCACAAACACAAATCATACTAAGGACTTCAGAAAAGACTTAGCTGTGTGGCAATTTATTATAAGCAGTGTAATTTTCATCAGTCAGGCAGTCATAGACTGTAATTACCTCTCTACTGAAAGAGTTACAATTGCTTTCATTACATTTTCCTAGTCATGTGCTCCTCTGGATTGCCACAGACATTGGATGGAAAATGCGTTTATTTATTGTTAGTCCTCCTAATGGCTCGTTACTTGGTTTCTAAAGATGCTATCAAGTCACTTGCTTTCCATGCCTCTCCCCCTCCCCCACTAGTGGCATTTATAAAAGACAAAAGAGACTCAACTTAAAAACCTCAGCTTATGTGGCGCATCCCCAAACTTCCCAGCCTCCAGAGATAACCAACTCTGGTCCAGGAGTCCCTGATAGGCTGGGTCAAGTTTAAATGTTAAAGATTAATTAAAGCCACACACCACAACTACCAACCTTCTGGTCACAACTGAAAAAAACCACATTCTGTTCTCTATAGTTAGAGCTTTACAAGAACATTTTTAAAAACTCCAAAAGTGATCCCCAATCCCATCTCCCATGTGGATGGGTTCGTTAATTAGAGGGTATTGTTGCACCTTGGACCTTGAAATACACAACAGCAGGGGACATTCCATCCCTCTCCCAGCCCTATTACCTCCTGATATGTGAAAATTAAAACTAGAAACAGAAATGGCGAATTTGGAGAGTAGGAATTTGTAGTTTGAGGGGTAGACCATGTCTAGACAGTGATTAGTTTTATCAAGCCAAAGAATTCTGCTAATCATTGATAAAAGGTATGATTCTTGCTTAGAGTAAGGGAAAACTCTGGGTCAAGTGCCAAGGACATCTTGCCAGGGATCTGCCCATCCTGCAGGTCTGCCACTCTGTAGCTTCCACTTTGCACAAGACACTTGACCTGGGTGAACCTCTGCTCCCTGAAGACATTCTAAAGAACTGACAATGGGAAATCAAGTTTCTCTCTCTTTCAGTTGTCAGCTCAAACTTGGCGTGTATGAGGAAGGGAAAGGCCCATGTGCTAAAACCAAAACTTGTAACAACAAGGTCCTTTTTCAGTTCTCGTCTTTCCTTATTTAAATTCACGTTATTACATACAGAAGTAGTAATCCCACCTAGGAACTCTCATTGGTAGTGTCAAGAAAGGGGAGGGCAGACTAAATAGCATAGAATCACAGAATGCTAAAATTTTAAATCTCAGAAGGGAGCAAAACTGTCCACCTTTACATTCTTACTTCATAAATAAGAAAACAAAGTCCAAGAGGTGCTCAATAATATGTCAGTCACAGAGATGCTTAATGACCAGTCATTCAAGGACCAGTGCAGACTGTGCCGCACCAAGTCACCCTTCCCTGATGAGTGCTGGGGCTGCTAACATTGCCCCTGCACATCACAAGGTATCCATCTTCTCAAGCATGTATTGGAAGTAGGTTAGAATAGAAGGCCTAGGAATTGTTGGCAAAATATGAATGCTCTTTCTTCCAGAGTCTTCCCTTAGAATTACTCTTAGGTCTGGCTATAGGAATAAAATCTCATTCTTCCCAGTCCGGTCAAACCCTAAGGATGCCAACTGTGGAGTGTGAGCAATGGCTGATCATCCATGTCCACCTCATGACCAGCTACTGGGAAGGCTTACTCAACCTGACCTGTTTCCTATGAGAGTGGGAGACAGGCACAATCTCATCCCACCCCAAGAGAGTCCACATTGACTGTGTCACAACTGGTTACAAGGAATTTGAAATTTCCCTAATGAGAGCCGGACATAAACTCATATTTTTGAAGGCTGGTTCATTCAGGGAAGAATTTCTGCTTTGTGTGATTGTCAAATGGAAGAGCTCTTGCTGTTGGATGAGCTTGTCACTTCTGCAGAAATCCTATACCCTTCATTTCCTCCCATTTGCTTGCATTTCACAAATGGCCACATCATTTTGTCAAATTGTGGAGCCACTTGGAAATTGGGCGTAGAGTTTTGCATAATCATTCATGTCATGCCTGTGACACTCTGTGATTATACATAATGGTCTCTGAGGAGTCCTGATGTAGGGGAATGAATGCTACCTGGTCCACCTCAGAGCCAAGTCTCATTACAACTTTTTCATGTAGAGTGAGACACTGAGAGAAAAATAACTCCATCTACACAAGACTCCTGTGTAGACAAAGAGGAGAAGCAGGAAGCTCAACTTAGCAGACTTATCTAAAATTAACCTTAAAAATCCTTTCAATTAAATTGATTTCTATGCCTAGACACCAAGTTCAAATTTCACTGGGAGAAAAAAGAATTAGCTTTTGCTTTGAGACAGTTTATCTCTGAAGGTAAAGACTTAACCATTTTTTGGAATGGAAGGTTGTCATTAATGGTAGATATTGGGTGACGGGTACATAGGGAATCATTCCTATTCCCTCTACCTCTTTGTACAGCTAACATTTTTTATATTGAAACTTTTTTAAAAGAAAACAAAATGTTTCATTTTATTTCTAAAATGTTTGACCATATGTTGAATTCCAGGCTATGTAGGAAAATAAATGTACCCCCAGATACCCCAGAGAAGCAAAATCTTCAGAAGAGAAGTAAGATAAAAGGATAGAACTATTGGGTGCCTTGTTTTCCAAGAAAACAAGAGCTCACAATGGCAGCTAGGGCCCAGGGTAGAGGTAGCATGGTATGCCAGGGCACACAAGTTTTATATGGTCTGGTAGAGTTTTTCAGAATCTGCCTTAGAGATGCAGAGGCAAAATGAATCACATACATAGGGAGTAGCACAGAAGTGGTAAAAAAAAAATGGCTATTGGACAGAAGGGGCCCTTGCACAGGAAATAAAGAACAATTTCAGCAAGTGCTGTATAGCCAGATGACCTCAAAGGGCATGACATGCCTTAAACGTTATCATAACTCCAAGAAATGTGAAGAAATTCTCTCTAAATTACAGGCATTTATATTTCCAATAGCCAGGGAGTGAAAACTGAAATAAATCAAGTTATAGACAAATAAAATTATGTTTATTGCACATCTGAGTGTGTAAACAGATTTGTCCCTACTACCCCTGCCTGCCCAAATAGCCATCACTTCTCCACATGTTAGTGCTATTTGATTTTCAAGCCTCTGTATAAAAATCACCTCTATCAGGGACCCTACCCTGAAGATTCTAAAACCCACTTAATCCCTCCTTCTCTCCTCCCCTACATTCCATCTATATCCTCTGTGCCTAGGACTTTTGCATGAGCTGCCTTGCTCATTTCTGTCTCATGTGTTAGAATTACCACTCCATGGACTGTAAATCCTTTGAGAGCTGGGATTACCCTGTATACTTTTGAAGTTTCCTGGGCTCAGCTTAACACCCATCTTCATTGGGCAATCTTCTCTGATGAATGCAGTCTGTACCATCCTCATGTCTGATTTGTAAAGGTCTGTGTTACAGTTAACATCTTGGGGTATTCTTGGCACTGTATCTATTTGATATTTTATTATGACATTATATAATCTCTCTTTGTTAATTAAATGACAACACTAAAAACCCTGAGAGGTGCCATGGAAGGGAAAGTGGCAAACACTCTCTATTGTCTTGGTCCCTTTCCTTCGTTCACCTCCATTCTAGAGGTGAAAGGAGCTCTGTACAAATGTTTGACTTGTGATGGTTGCATGTATAATGGATTGAATGAGGATTTTTTGACTTCGGGATGGGACAGAAGTGCTACAGACTCCCTAGAAAGCATACTTTGAATGTTGATCTTTTCCTTAGCTAGTGACAGGCATTACACTTTTCTCGGGTAAGGCTGGTCAGTGAGAGAGAGCCATAGCTCCCAGTCTGTGCCATGATCATGAGGGTAAATAACACAAGCTCTGTAGTATATTGTGTTGCTATGCTATGGTGGTTGGTAGATTCAGTGTATTAAATGCATTTTTTTAATTTCAGATATTTTTATTTATGGTGGGTTTATCATTCCCATTGTAAGTCAAATTTGTACTTTTGTACTTTTTTTTTTTTTCCATCTAGAAATGGACAGGAGATGACAACTTGGTCAATGAGATGGAAGAAGAGCTTCTTAGGGATGTCTGAGATGGCTTTATTTTTCCCAATAATGAAATGTGATAGGGAAACCTTTCCTTCTTCATTCTTCCCAATCTGTGAATTCTGGATGTGATACCTAAAGCTGAAATATCTACCATGTGATTATGCAGGGGAGACAAAAGAAATGGAAAATTTTCTGGCCTTCAGACTACTTGCTGTGTGAGAAAACATGCCCCTATTTGCTGAAATCGTTGTTGATGGGAATCTCTCTTACTTGCAGCTAAAAGCACCTGGCATGGAAGATTTCACAGACTTGGGGCATCTTAAAGGCAAATAGGAGAGTTTTAGAAAAGATGGCATGACAAAGAGAATACAATTTAACTTCTATGAAAGTGATTGAAAAGACAACAGAATTATCAAAAGGGAAGGAAACCTCTATCTATGATGGACTTCAGGAAACTTGTGACTATGTGCTTCACACTTCATAGTTTTTCCTCAATACAGTAAAGAAGAGCCTAGAATGAAGTTACTGTAGACAATGCACATCTGCCCTTTCTGAGAAAAAGTATAATGGTCTAACGACGAAGCAAAGATCTTGAAAAAACTCACTCTGTAGCAATTCCCTAGTGTAGAGGGGCAACAGTGAGCCATAAGGGGAATGGACTACTGTGGTTGAGACAGATATAAACCAAAACAAGTAGGAGGAAAGTACATCAATCATAAAGCATATAAGATGACAGAGATAAGACCACATAATACAGTTATGAACCTAAATCAAAATGAAAACTCCCTTATTTGAAGAAAAATATCTTATATTGTGCAATAGTCTATGTCTATCATTAGATAATATCAATTTTTTATAAAAAATATTCCATATTGTGATTATGATAGGGTGATGCAAACTAAATTTGTTAAAATGTATAGGATTAAATATCCAAAAAAGATGGATATACCACAGTAAGGGGGAAAAAATTCTCTTAAAATTTAAACCATGAAGAAAAAGAAATCTAGAAAGATGAATAATAAAAGGATAGAAGAAAAAGACACATGAAAAATATGCAAACGAAGAAAATAGGAATGTATAATCTCAGGAAAAGTACAATCCAACTAAAATATTAAATGAAGCAACCCACTGGACTTAATGAAGCAACATGGCATATGAAGCAACCCAATCTTCATATGCCAAATGGCATAACATCAAAACCTTAAGGATCTAAACAAAAAGTAATAATGAATAATGACAATTTAACGTATCTATATAAATTAATGAGAGATTTAGTAGGCTGAAAACAAGATCATTTAGAGGTTTAGTAATAAACTGAATTTACAGTTTAGTAGTAAACTGTGAATTTATAGTGTAGTAAACTCAGAAAATAAGTTACTGAACTTTCAGTAAGGATGCACAAATATTGATCAGGTTATAGAATCATTCAAAAAATACAGTCTCAAATTTTTCAAACACGAAAATGAGGTAGACTCTGTTTTCTGTTTACTGTACCACAAAACCCAACATTTTTAATAAAAATAATTTCAAAACTCACCATGAAATATGAGGGAGGGGGAATACTTCATTAAAGTTCCTGGGTTACACAGCAAGATCAAAGCCACAGCTAAAAAATACTAGAAAATCCCTCTGATATGATGATTGTATGTCAAGTGTTTCTGTGTCTATGAAATTGCTCAGAGAAAAATGCCGAACTTCTATGTAGTTTCCTTATCCAATGATACTAAAGAAAATACACAGATGACTATGCTGTCAACTAAGGAAACTAGGACAAAGAAATGGCAGCAGAAATGGGGCGGGGGAGAGAAAACAATGACACAATAAATAATAAAGAATAGAAAGCGTTGAATTAGAAAACAGAGAAGGAAAGCAAACATGATTGTTAAATCCAGATGCTGACTCAGAAATATCAACACAATACAGGGTAGGCAATCTTTTCCTGGAAAGGGTCAAATAGAAAGTATTATGAGCTTTGTTAACCATGCAGGGTCTCTGTCATATATGCTTGTTTGTTTGCTTGCTTGTTTGTAACTCTTAAAGAATATAAAATCCATCTTAACTCCCAGGCTAGTGTGATGCACATCTATCCAGCTGGCTATAGTTGTCCATCTCCTTGTGCTTCTCCACACTAGCTGAACATTAAATGCTGGAGCACATTTTTTTAAATGCCTAGTTGGCCAAAATATATTTCCATATTGTGTGCATGTACAAATATAACAAAAAAATCCCATTATCATGTATAATAATGATGTACCCATTAAAAAAAAGAAGAAATTATTCAAGCAAAAATCCTCAAAAATAAAAAATCCTATTATTGGGTCTCCAATCTAGATCAATTAAATTTATTTTGTATGTATTTTTGTTAGAGCTGTAGAGTTATACATAGTAGTTGGGTTCATCCCGACAAACTCATACATGCATAAAAATCAATTTCAGTTTGTGATTTCCCCTTTTCCCTCCACTTTTCCATTCCATCCTCACTCCACCCCCCATTCTCTTTCCTCTATTCTACTAGACTTCCTTCTACTTATCTATTAATTTGTATTTGGTTGATGCTTTATGTTATCCTATCCTTCTCTCCCCTTTTCCTTTATTTTACTCTGACTTATGAAAGTAAGCATTTGATCTTTGAGTTTCTGAGTTTGACTAATTTTATTTAGCATACTTTTCTCCATTTCCATCCAGTTACCATCAAATGCCATAATTTTATTCTTTTTATGGTTCAGTAAAACTCCATTTTGTGTGTGTGTGTGTATGTGTGTATATATATATACATGTATATATACATATATATATATAACCACCATTTTTTATCCATTCATCTATTGATAGATATCTGGGTTGATTCCATAATTTAGCTATTGTGAATTGTGCTGCTACAAATATTAATGTGGCTATGTTGCTGTAGCATGCTGATTTTAGATCTTTTGGGAAAATACCCAGGAATGGGATAGCTGGGTCATATCGTTGTTCCATCCCTAGTGTTTTGAGGAATCACCAAGCTGCTTTCCAGTCTGTGTGGTGGAGTGTTGGCCCTGCGTTTTCTTCTAGAAGTTGTAAAGTTTCTGGTCTAATCCCTAAGTCTTTGACTCATTTAAATTTGAATTTTGTGCAGGGTGAGAGATAGGAATCTAGTTTCATTTTTCTACATATAGCCATCCAGTTTTCTCAGCATCCTCTTTTTAAAAGGCTATCTTATCTCCAAGATACATTTTTGGTAACTTTGTCAAACATCAGATGACTGTAAGCATGTGAATTTGTCTCTGTGTCTTCTATTCTGTCCCATTGGTCTTCATGTCTATTTTGACGCCAATACCATGCTGTTTTGGTTACCACATCTCTGTAGTATAATTTCAGATCGAGTATTATTATGATGCCTCCTGCTTTTCTTTTCTTGCTTAGTATTTTCTTTAGCTATTCTGGGTCTCTTGTTCTTCCAAATGAATTTAAGAATTGTTTTTTTTTTTTTTTTTTTTTCTAATTCTGTGAAGAATGTCTGGCATTTTGATGGGGAATGCATTAAATCTGTATATTGCTTTTGGTAGTATGTCCATTTTAACAATATTGATTCTGCCTATCCAAAGCACTAAACCAATTAAATTTAAATCTCTGTTGGAACTGGGTAATAGTGAGTTTTGGGGGGTTGGTGTTTGTTGGTGTTTTGTACTGGGGATTGAACCCAGGGACAATTTACCACTAATTTATGTCCCCATCTCCTTTAATTTTTTTTTTTTTTATTTTGAGTCAAGTTCTCTTTAAATTGTTGAAGCTGGTCTTAAACTTGAGACCCTCCTGCCTCGACCTCCTGAATTGCCAGTTACAGGCACAAGCAGCAATGTGCAGCAAGCAATAGTGGTTTTGAGTAGCACCCCAGTCATCCCAATGTTCCCTCACAGTTGAGAGTCCTTGCAATAGACCAGAGGTTCTCCACATGTGGTCCTGAGACTAGCCCTTCAGTATCAACTAGAAGCAATAGAAATGCAAACTCTTGGGTGCCACCCTAGACCTAATGAATTAAAAACTCTAGGGGTGAGGCTCAGCAATCTCTTTGTTTTTGTTTTAATCAGACTGTTGGACATTTTATTAAATAACCATCCTGAAATCTTCCAAAATGTCAATATCATGATATTCCAGGAAAAGCTAGGGAACTGTTCCCATTACAACTGAAGGAAAATAAAGAAAATTAATAATTAAATGTGATTCTTTTTTGCTTTTTCATTTACTCTAATTATAATAAGTGACAGTAGAATGCATTTTGACTCATCATACATAAATGGAGTATAACTTCTCATTCTTCTGGTTGTACATGATGTAGAATCACACCGCTCGGGTAATCATATATGTACATAGGGCAATAATGTCTAATTCACTTTACTATCCTTCCTACCTCTGTACCCCTTTCCTCCCTTCACTCCCCTCTGTCTAATTCAAAGTTCCTCTATTTTTCACTAGGTCCCCTCTTATTGTGAATTAGCATCTGCTTATCAGAGAAAACATTCAGCCTTTGGTTGTTTGGGACTGGCTTATTTCACTTAGCATGATATTCTCCAGCTCCATTCATTTACCTGCAAATGCCATAATTTCATTCTTCTTTAAGGCTAAGTAATATTCCATTGTGTGAAAAAGTAGGCCCAAATCTTCACCATGTCAGTTTAGGAACTGACTTCCTTAACAAGAATCCTAAAGTACAAGAAGTAAAATCAAGAAACCACAAATGGGACAGATTCAAACTAAAAAGTTTCTTCTCCACAAAGGAAACAATCAATAATGTGAAGAGACAACCTACAAAATGGGAGAAAATCTTTACCACAAGCACCTCAGATAGAGCGTTAATCTCCAGGATGTATAAAGAACTCAAAAAACTTAACACCAAATAAACAACCCAATCAATAAATGGGCTAAGTCACTGAACAGGCACTTCACAAAAGAAGAAATACAGTCAATCAAACAATATATGAAAAAATGTTCAACATCTCTAGCAATTAGAGAAATGTAAATTAAAGCTACACTGACAGTCCATCTCACTCCACCTAAGAATGACAATTATCAAGAATACAAGTAACAGTAAGTGTTGGCAAGGATGTGGGGGAAAAGGTACATTCATACATTGCTTGTGGGACTGCGAATTGGTACAACCGCTATGGAACACAGTATGGAGATTCCTCAGAAAACTTGGAATGGAATCACTATTTGACTCATCTATCCTACTCCTGGGTTTATACCCACAGGCCTTAAAATCAGCATATTACAGTGACGCAACCACATCAATGTTCATAGCAGCTCAATTCACAATAGCTAAACTGTGGAACCAGCCTCAATGCCATTCAACAGATATTTGGATAAAGAAAATGTGGTTATACATACAAGATGGAATATTGCTCAGCAATCTGTTTTAATAAGTTTTTTGGGTGATTTGGAGCAGCACAATAAAGGTAGAAACATCATAAACATGACCAAAATTTAAATGTTTACCAAGGGCACTTGATCATCACCTTTGATGGTTTGTAAAATTTACTACAAAAATGTAGAATCAAAATCCCACAAGTTGGAGACTAAAACACATATTTAATACATGCTTCTGGCTAATTGTTGCAATAAAAAATTTTATTAAATACTAATAAATAAAAATAGACACATACGCAAATTTTAGAAATAAAATAGAAAATTGTAGAAAGATTTGATTTCTAAATTATTAGAGAAACCTATGTGTAAGTTAATCTAAAACATTTACAGATCCCAAAGACCTACCTCTCATCAATCCCCAAGAAGCCCACAATATGTTATAAACATTTTTTTTATACCTGCAAGGAACAAATAATTTCCCTGCAAAGCATTGGAGTCTAAATCTGAAACTGAATACCGGATTGTTGGCACAGCCTTTGTCAAAATTACAATCTATTAATGTTAAAGTTAAGTACATGTCAAAGTTCATGTTCAGAGAGGACCCCAAGACAGAAACAATACAAAGGAGGTTGTAGAACCAACTAGGTATCAGAGAAAGATGACATTTTTAGGAGAACACTTGTCATTAACATTGATTTGAACTAAGCATTTACAACTGCTTCAAAGAGTTGGTACAAAGTTGGAAGATCTTTTTATCTACCCAGCAGAGATGTCTGTTCATCTCAGCCTTTAAAGAGAATAAGCAAATAACCAGGTATGTGGTGAGGCTTAATAAGGACTCTTACTCTATGAAGTAAGATACTTATTATTGAGGTTAAGTGGTAAGGATTATCAGGAAAGAACTATTGTAGAAAAGCTAATACATGAGCAAAAATGCTGCCCAGGAAGTGTCACATCCAGATTAGGGAAGAAGATGTAGTTGTGACAGATGCACCTGGACTTGGGACACTCTTCATTCATGTTCTGCCACGTGGAAAAGTGGGACAAGAAAATCAAAGAGTGAAGATGGTGCAGGGCTGGTAGAGGACTTGACAACTATAGATGACGAAAGGGGAGGTTTGTTCCAGAAAACAAGAGACCTGAAGTAGCTGACCGTGAAGTGCAGCACTAAAAGATCCATGAAGTTCTCCAGGCACCTGATGGTTCTGAGGGAACTGAAAGATTTATCAACTAAACTTTACCAAGATAAAGAGTTGATTAAAGGTGAATGAAGAATCACAAGGGATAAGCAGGCTAAATTATAAAATAAACTAAAATCAACAGTGTCTGGAAAGGGAATAAGGTCAAACAAATGAAAAGTGAATAGAGGTAAGTGAATAAGAGACAATGCCACCCTATTTCCTGAATATTCATGGTGCACCTGCATTTTGGCAGAAATGAATGATATGTGGGAGGTATCCCATCCCCTTTGGGCATGTCCAGAGAGGACAAAGATACAAGTGAGTAACTTCTCTGCCACAAAAAAATTAAAATAAAAGCTAAGAAGAGGGATTGGAGCAAGATACCTGCTCTTGCATTGTACAGTTACAGAGGTAATAGGAACTAAGCGTCAGGGAGAATTTGGAAGAGAAATCTTTTGATCTAAGGAAATAGTCTGAACAACATGTCTGATCATGCAAAACTTGTTCATGGAACATCAAGGTGTCTGGGGACAGCTTACTGGTTGCTGGTGCCTGGGTGTGAGAAGGAGGCAGACAAAAATACTTGAAAGACTTGTTTGTTTCATCCAACACTGTCTTGTTTTAAGTTCAATTTGAATGTCCTTAAGGTAGGACCTCACCTTCCTGAATTTTCCATTGGCTCCTCTGCTACATTGTTAAAGCCCATCACCCTCACTCATGCATGTCACTTGTGTGGGCACTGACATCATCTGAATGTGTGACTTCCGAAGTCATCCATTGGATTGGAATTTAGAGTCCCTGGGGGCTTGAAGTACCAGTGACCTGAATCCCATGGGTGGGGGGGAGCCAAGACTTTGTTTAGCATTGAGAGCAGCCACAGGGGAAATGAGGTCATTTGAGCTGCATTTTATGAAGATAAGAGGTAATCTACATGGGAGTAAGGAAGTGTGATAGGTGTGGATTTCATTGAGGCAAGCTAAAACAAGGTCCAGGAATAGGGTAATAGCAGAGGATGAAGATATAAGAAGGGCCCCTCCCTATGTGACAACTTGAAATGACAAATTGGAGTAACTGGTTAGTCAGGAAAGGAGAGGAAGAAGATGTGAAGTAGAGATCATTTGGAAATGTCATCCGTTGCCTGGGTGAACAGTGTTAGTATGAGCTGAAGTGCAGCTCAGCACATTTGGGCAGCATTGTCTAATAAGGGAATTCTGCATACATGTCCCAGAATCTACAGGCTTTTCTATCAACTACTCAAATCTATAGAGCATTGGTTTCATCTCCACCTTTCCTGTTTGTCTTGCTTTTTTGGTCAAAGATGGTGTTCTTCCTCTCTCCTGAAATTAAGACTTCAGAATCCTTTTAACATCTTTTCAGGTCAGTTTGCAAAAGTTCTCAGACACTTTTTTTCTGTATTTTGTATTATACCTTCCTTTTCATCCTTATTCTTTGAACCACCTTTACTTCTGCACCCTTAAAATGCCATTCTCAACTTACCACAACACCCTCCCTGTTAGTCTCCCTGCATCTGGTCTCTTACTCCTTCCATTATTTCCTACCAGATTGGTCTTCCTGGGCTCTATTTATATCCCACTATCACTTCCCTCCATTAAATTTTCCATTACTACACATCAACACCACATCATCCAAGGAAATTTTCTAAACTAACTCGAGACTATCTCCAGTCTGTCTAGCTCTAAATAACTGTTCCAATTTTATCTCTTACTACCCATTCCACTTAAATCAGATTAATTTCCTAAATTTGTTTTTTCTCAGTTTATAACTTTGCTTATGCTGTGAAAGACCCTTCTCACAATTTTAATCCAAACTTTCAATCCCAGCAAAATCTGTCTCACTGAAAAGGTTGCCTTAAGGAAAATCTCTCCATCCTGCATGTTAGCTTTTTGACCCTAATACTTAAAATGCACTATAAATTCCCTATAATCTTTCTTATATAATTTTCTTATATTGCTTTATTTAACATTAATTCATATTAGGCTTGTATCTCCAACTCAGATTACATAGTTACATTCAGATTGTATACTTTATTTCTTTTTATCTCATATACCCAATGTAACAAAATTGAGGTTGAGCACTCAATACATATTTATGGCATGAATGAATGATACTACGTTTAGAATACCCTTATCAGAGGTGGTTGCCTTGACTTACCATAAGAAGTTCAAATGAATATGCCTTTCTATCTTTGACTAATGGAAAGTGGAAATCAGGCAAAACAGGTAGAGAAATACAAGAGTAGGTTGCATGAACAGGCATTAGTAGGGATATTACCTTGTCCATAGGTGGTTTATGAATAAAGATAGGGTTGTGCTGTTCCAAGATCTCAGAGTGTCATCACAACAAAAGTTCCTTTTCTCACCCATTCCATAAAGACCAGAGGGTTTCACTCATCAGAATCTGTCAGAGACTAAGGCTAATGGAGGCTCTGTTTTATTACATAGATTCATAATCACCGGAGCAGAAGGAAGAGAAGTGGGTATATCTTGCGTTATCTCTTAAAACTTAAACCTGGAAATGACACTTCCACTCAATTTTTTATAACCAGAGAAAATCATATGGCTAGACCAATCTTGAAAGAAGGTAGAAAAATGCCATTTGAACATGTGTCCAGACAGTGAGCAGAACCAGATTACTTATGACCACCCCGGGTGCTAGTGTTGGCTAAGAAAAGTATACCAATCAGTTTTCTTAGACTGCAGCCAACAAAAACTGACTCTAGGTAACAAGCAAAAAAATAAATAAATAAAAAGAATCGTCTCACAGAATCAAAGGAAATCTATCTTGAAGAGCAGAGGTACAAGGTCATCTCTGAGCACACAAATGAAGAACCAGATTGCCAAGCTCTTCAGAGTGTTTTGATAGTATGATTCATCTGCAAAGATATTTTGTCTTTGCCTCATTTATTGAACTTTCAAATTCTTAGATGAGAGTATCTAATTGAATGAACTTGGACCATGTGCTAACCTTGACCAGGGATGGGTAGACACTGAAAGAATAGCCTCACTAAGACTTTTTCCATTGGAAACAAGGATGGTGTGTTAGTCAACTTTTATTGTTGCAACCAAAATACCTGACAAGAATAACTTAGAGGGAAAAAAACTTTATTTTGAGGGCACAGTTCTAGAGGTTCAGTCTGTGGTCAGTAGACTCTTTCTCTGGGCCCCAGGCAAAGCAGGAAGAACATCATGGTGGAAGGTTATGGTGGAGGAAAGCTTTTCAACTCATAGAAGCCAGTAATTAGAGAGAGAGAGAGAGAGAGAGAGGGAGGGGTTGGGCCATGGACACATATAGTCGAAGTCATGACCTCAGTGACCTCCTTCCTCCAACTATGTCTCACCTGCCTGCAATTACCAACTAGTAGTTCATTTGAAGTATTAATTAATCAAATGGATTAATCCACTGATGAAGTTAAAGCAACTTTCATAATCTAATTATTTCACATATGAACATTCCTGCATTGCCTAATACACGAGTTTTTTGGGGGGGACATCAAAGATTCAAAATAAAAAGTTTAATATCCCAAAAGAAAAGCAGGATACTTTTAGAAAAAGTGGAGATAATGGAGGATAGGAAAATGGTACTTGTTTCCAGCAAGTACAGACAGTTGTATAATAATTTAAAAGGCTGGTGGAAGGATGGCATGTCTATGCAGCAAGAAATTGTACAAAGACTGAGTTTCTGTATCTCTTGTCTAGAGATTCCAAAGGCTGTACCTTTCCTTTGTTTCACTTCTTCCCAAAAGAAGTCTAATTCCCACTGTTTTCCTTAAGTGCAACTTCTGTCTTATGGCATTCACAGCTGTATAATACAATTATGGTGATAATTAATGACTTTAATATGAAGGCAAAAGTTTCCCTTTCAGTGAACAAAGCCAGATGTCTGCTCTTTCAAATAGCCTACAGCAAATCCATAGCTGATTTGCTCCTGTTTTCCCTGGTAGGAAATGAACCTAAAATGAGATAGCTAAATGTGTAATGCTTTGAATAACAAAGGGTCGAATTAGCTAGGGGACTAATCAGTCATCCCTAGAAGCTCTCCCCATACTTCCAAACTACAGATCCAGAAGCAACTTTAGGACTGATGACTCAACACTCCACCACAACAGGAGTATTCTTGGATGCATGGACTAAGTAAAAAAAAAAGTCTATTCCCTCTCACCACCAATTCCAGAATATTTTATTCAAAAAAAGAACTTAAAGGAAAGAGTAAACAAATCAGAGATGCTCTGTGTGAAACTAAATTTGGAGGTCCATATATTGCCCCTTCTGTCTCTTTTTCTGTTTGAAGGTATATCAGTTAGTTTTTTCTGTGGAACACAATATCCCAAACTAATGACTCAAGATGATAGCTATTTATTTAGTTCATAATTCTAGGAGTCAGCGATTTGGAGTGCACTTAACTAGTCGGTTAAGTCAGTTCTCCAGATCTTAGTTGGGATCATTCTGCATCTGCAACCATCCCATCATCCACTGCTAGGGTTTGGCTGCCTAGAACAGCAGGGCTTGTGTCTCACATCATCCAGTAGGTGAGTCTGGGTCTCTTTTCATGATGGTGGAGGTAGAGGTTTCCAACAGGAAAAGCCCCAGTGCACAGATACTTTTTAAGTCTTTTCTTATCTCATTACTGCTAATTTCTCACTGTCCAAAGCAAGTTCATGTTCAAAAATTCAAAATTAGAGAAACACCTCCAAGCCCTGATGGGAGGAGCTGGAACTGGACATTTCAAGGGCATGAATGCAGGAATGGGTAGAATTTGTGGCCACTGTTCAATATTCCACAGAAAGTAAACCCCATGCATCAGAATTTGGAAGCCGGTGGGCTCAGCTATCCTGATTTATCCATCCTCTGCCCAGATTGATGAATTCTAGCCCACCTAAGCAATATAGGGGGAACCAGCTATGTCTAAATCTCTTATTTCCTGCAGACTTCTAGGTGAATAGGTTAGCAAAAGTGTCTCTGTTGCCCAACTAGATAGACATTTATCTTGCATCCCCAGCCTTGACCATCTGACCTAATAATGCTATTCCTTTAAAAGGCAGCATTAGCAGATAGAGACCACTGTGCTAGCCACAGAACTTGGAAAGACAGGCTGCCTTTCAGTGTGGTGCATTCTGCTGATGGTTGGAGCAGTTCAAAGTAGGATAATTTAAAGCTCTTATTTGACTCAAAGAATTCATTTGTCTTTTGATCCACCTTCCACTCTGACAAATGCTCCCTTTCCTATCACATTCAAACACACACCCCCTTCAGAAGCTAGTAAACTCATCCCCTGCCAAGGAATGGATTTTCCCCACATTGCTCTATCTGAGTGATAAAAGGGTTTAATGTCCCAAGTTCGATTTTCAGCAGCTAACTCAGATATAACCAACACAGAAAAGCGTCTAAGCTCTTTCTACAGTTATTAAACTGTTATCCCTAATTCCTTTGGAGCCTCGACCTAGCAACCCTGATTCTGAGGGCACTTCCTATTAAATCTGCATTTTGCACAGAGAGATAAAGCAGACCAGCTCGACCCTGTTTGCAAGGATAACAGAGGAGCTTCTACAGGCTGCTGGTGCTGTCAGCGGTTTTATGCTCTCCAGAAGGCTGTGCAAGATGGTTCCTCACCATTCAGGGCTCAGGCACATTTGCCAGTTTTGCAAACTTTTCCACAGCACACTCACTCTCAGAGTAGGAGTTCAGAACTGCCTGGAAGTTCTGTGAGGAAGTTTTGCTGCAAGCACCACAGGAGCATGCAACAAGGACAACCAACCTGCAGGAGACAGCTGTTTCCAGACATGTCTATATGAAGCCAAAATCAATCCCAAAGAAAGCAAACTGGTGTGGCAGGGGCCTCCAAATTGTGCACACATCTCTAGGGGGAAGCATATAATGAACTACTGATGCACAGGAACAATATATAGTCATTGTTGCTTAATGATGTGGACACATTCTGAGAAACGCATCATTGGTTGATTTTGTAGTTGTGTCGACATCATAGAGTTAATTTACACAAACTTCAATGATTATTACACACCCAGGCTCCATGGTATAGCCTATTGTCCAAGGCTACAAACCTGTATGACATGTCGATACACTGAATACTTCGGGCAATTGAAACACAATGGTAAGTCTTTGTCCACCTAAACAGAGAAAAGGCTTAAAAATACTAAGCAATAGAAATTTTTCATCTGCATTATAATTTTATGAGACCATTGTCTTATATGCAGTCTGTCACTGACCAAAACATCATCATGCAGTTCATGACACTAAAATGTTGCTTATTTATTATTTATCTCAGTATTTTGTCACTTCTATTTTGTGCATGTTTTATTATATGAATAAAGACATATATTAGAGGGACATGGAGGTACATGTTGATGATTTGGTCCCCAATGCAGCCATATTCAGAGATGGAGTTTATGGGAATTGATTGGATCATTAGTGTTCTGATTTCATTAATGGATGAATCCATCGATGGGCTTGTAATTGAATGGATTACTAGAAGGTTGTGGAACTAACTAGAGAAAGGAGGAAGCAGGTCATTGGGGGTGTCCCCAGCTCCTTCTCTCACTTCCCTCTCTTGGCCACCATGAGGTGAGCAGCTCTGCTCCACCACATGCTGCCTGCCACTATGTTCTGTCTCACCACAGACCCAGAAACGATGAAGTCTACTGATCATGGACTAAAACTTCTGAAACCATGAACCAAAATAAAACTTTCCTTGTGATATAAACCAAGGAGTGGGATAGCTGAGTCAAATGGTGGGTCCATTCCAAGTTTTCTGAGGAATCTCCATACTGCTTTCCAGAGTGGTTGCACCAATCTGCAATCACACTAGCAATGTATGAGTGTGCCTTTTTCCCCACATCCTCGCCAACACTTATTATTGCTTGTATTCTTGATAACTGCCATTCCAACTGAAGTGAGATGAAATTATAGTTTTGATTTACACTTTCTAATTGCTAGAGATGATGAAAATTTTTTTTCATATATGTTGATCAATTGTAGTTCTTCTGTGAAGTATCTGCAGTGACACAGTCACATGAATGTTCATAGCAACTCAATTCATAATAGCCAAACTATGGAACCAACCTAGATGCTCTTCAACAGATGAATGGATAAAGAAAATGTGGTACATATACACAATGGAATATTACTCAGTTTTGAAGAACAATGAAATTATGGCATTTGCAGGTAAATGGATGGAACAAGAGAATATCATGCTAAGTGAAAGAAGTCAATCCCAAAAAACCAAAGGCCAAACGTTTTCCCTCATAAGTGGATGCTGATCCAAACCCGGGAAGTGGGTGATAGGGAAGAATGAAGGAACTTTGGATTATGCGGAGGGGAGTGAAGGGAAGGGTGGGGTGGTGGGGATGGGAAAGACAGTAGAATGAGACAGACATTATTACTCTATATACATGTATGATTACACTGCTGTTGTGACTCAGCACCATGTGCAGCCAGAGGAATGAGAAGCTATGCTCCATTCATGTACAGTGTGTCAAAATGCATTCTACTATCATATATAACCAATTAGAACAAATTTAAAAAATTTTTAAAAACAAAATAAATAAAACTTTCCTCTTTAAGTTGATTTATCTCAAGTATTTTGTCACAGAGACAGAAAGCTGAGTAACACAGTACACAATCAGAAGTAGTTTGGAAATATACCTCTAAGCTATCAAAGAAGAAGATAAAGATGAGAGCCAACATATGTATAACCCAAAGTCACTTGCCTATAAGCTCAGCTCTTTGGCCTCTAAACCCTCACTGTCAACTAAGATGGTAAAATTGAATATGAAAGGTTACTGGAATCATTTCACTTATTGGATATTGTAACTATTTGTTTAAATTTGAGTCTTATCATCCCAGGTTCCCTGAAGACTACTAGCGACTTCTTAAGAATGAGTCTGAAGTTAGGGCTGTGTCCTGCTGCTGTTGATTATCACACCACCTCAACTACAACTAGCAGTCACTATGCTTCCTTTAATGAAGATCCTCTTTGAAAAGCTCACTGATTCTTCACATTAATCCCATGCAGCATTGTGGTGAACATATGTTAAAGGTGGCCCCCATGAGTCTGCACTTTGTATCATTGCTCACAATCCCCTAATGTGGGAAGGATCTGTGATTTTCTTCTAACTAGTAAAACACAGCCCAGGTGATGTGATTAAGTGTGTGTAGCTATGTGATCACGTTACATAAGATTAGGATGCTCAACTTGCTGGAGTGTCTTTCTTACACTGGCTGCTTTTGAGAAAGCAACTAGCCACCATACGGGCCTATGTGTTAGAAATCAAGGGTGGCCTTCAGCCAACATCTAACAAGAAATAGAGACGACTAATCCTACAACCTCAAGGGAATACATTCTGCTAGCAACGTGCAAATGCTTGGAAATGGATCCTTCCACAGTCAAGGGTTGGGATGAGACCTCAACCCTGGCAGGTACCTGGACTTCAGACTTGCAGGAGACCCAGTTCAGCCAGGCTGGACTCATGGCCCATGGAAACTGAGATAACACATGTGGGTTGTTTTTAGTCTCTAAATTTGTGGTAAAAGATAAGTAATCAATAACTAGCATAGGTATGTATACTTTTATACCTATGTTATAGGTGGAAGGTTAAATAAATAGCTCATTTCTCACAGTTTACAAAAGGCAGAGCTGCAATTGAAATCCAGGTATGGAGGCTGGGGATATAGCTCAGTTGGTAGAGTGCTTGCCTCATAAGCACAAGACCCTGGATTCAGTCCTCAGCACCACAAAAAAAAAAAAAAAAAAAAGAAAGAAAGAAAGAAAGAAAGAAATCCAGGTATGGTGTCTGGTTCTGGAATAATGCCCTTAACCATTGCACCTCCCTGCCTTGGCCAACACTTTGTCTACTAGTTCACTAGTCATTGCTATTGTGTCACTCATTCCCTCTATCCTGAGGTTCATGCCCTGGAATTTGTCTTCAATGTGGCATTTGGGAGGTAGTAGAAACTTTAAGAAGTAGGGCCTAGTTAAAACTAATTAGGTCACTGGGGGAATCTCCTTAGGAAGGGATTGTCTCAGAGTGTGTTAGTTCCCATGAGAATGAGCTGCTATAAAAAGAGGGAGCCTGATCTCTAAATCTCTCTGGCTTCCTATCTCACCATGTGATCTTGCTTTCTCACACATGCTCCCACCATGATGCCATTTGGCAGGAGACCCTCATCACAGCTGAGCAGGCACTAGTGCCATGCTCTTGAATCTTCAAATGTGTGAGCAAAATAAAACTCTTTTCTTGATAAAGTACCTAGCCTTGGGTATTTCGTTACAGCAACAGAAATTGGACTAACACAGGCACAAAACCCAATCCTTTGCATTCCTGGTGCCAAGACTGTGGCATGGCAGTTTTTGCTAACACAAAAAGAATGAAGGGACTAATGAGTCACAGGCGTTCCTTCCGCAGCCCTGGCATCTGGGAAGGAGCAAAATCTAGTAGCAGACCAAAGGCTCCAGCTATCTGTGGCTCTGAATAAACCTTGCCAATAACTCAAGTTTCCCCACAAATAAAGGAGAAAAATAAGTCTGTGGGTGTCGCTGAGAGAGTCTTGGCATTCAAGTCAGGAGACTTAGGCACTATCCTTGGCTTTGCCAACCAGGAGGCCGTGGGAACGTGAGAATGCCGCTTTGCTCTTCCAGGCCTCTCCTTTCTCATCTCCAAAGGAAGGGCTTCAGATTGGATAATTTTAAAGTCTCCAAAAAATTTACATAATTCTAAGGTACTGTTGTGGCTTGAATTTATTTCATGCCTTCCTCTTCTCCCAGTTCCAGAAGCGAAGGGGGCCTTCATTTTAGCTGTTTAATTTTGAAATGTAGGTGACATATTTCTAATGGAGAATAAGCTAGGGAAAAAAATAAAAGGAAGAAAGAAACCTCATGGGGTCAGAGACACAAGGAAGGATGGATTTAATAGCTGAAAAGAAGAAATTCTCACCCAAAGCTATTGAAACTCTGAGCCTCCAGCCCAGGCATTTTCTGCCCGTCGTCAGCGCTCAGTCGCCAGGGCTCCTGTGTGCCTGCTTTCCCTTGTAGATTGAGTCCCAGCCTGCATGACAGTCTCATTTTTCACTAAATGCTTATGGTGAATGCTAAACTGTAATCTCTTTTTGCATGCTTCGGTACCAAATTCATAACTGGAGGAGCAGACCCCGTTGTCTGCAAGCGATCACTGTTAACTGCTCTGCCGAGCAGAGCCAAGCAGTCCTGCAATCCCGCGCCTTTTTCCCTGCTTCACACTTTGTCAAAATGCATCACCAGTAACACAAAGAAATGGCCGCTGGAAACTCCCCGTTTCCCAATCCTTTTACTATCTAATTGTTCTTCTTCTTCAAGGCTTGGCCATCCTCAAAATAGGCCAGGGTCCCTGCCTGGATTGTTTCCACTTTAAAGCAGAATGCAATACAAAAGGGAGGCCCTTCCCACAGCTCTGAGCTCCTTGGTGCTGGCCGTCATTGTCTTAGTCTCTGCTTTCTGTGCTCTGGAATGCTCCATCCTCACCCCCACCCCAACGTCAAGTGGCCAATCCTTTTCGTCAACTCTGAAAACTTGATCCAATGAAGAGATTTTGTAAAAAGTAAAGCAGGTGTATGTTCGTGAATCCTGTTGGCTTCCCATTGCACTTAGGATGACATCGACTCTTTGCCGTGGACTACAAGCCCTACAAGCCCCTCCACTTTACCCCCAGTAGATCTTGAAGGGTCAGTGTCCTGCATGCACACTAGACTTCATGCTCTTTTTCAAGTCCCCTAAAGGCCCTTTGCACACATTCTTCCCTTTGCTGTGAATTTTCTTGCCCTAGGTCTCTTCATGACTGCCTCCTGCTCCTGCTCATCATCAGTCTCAGGTCTAGGGAACTGTGCCCAGTGAGGTCATCCCTGATGGAGAGAGCACCCCGGGTCCCCCACTCACATGCACTCAGCGTTGGTCATGTGCAAGTCCTGTCTCTGGATGTCATTATCTGTGTCTAAGCCTGAGACTTTTTCTCACCACTGGAGCCCACTCTGCCCAGATGTAGGTGAGACTGGATGTGTTAGTGAGTGAATGACTCCAGGAGCAGCCCTCAATCAATACCCAGCACCCTCGCCCATCAACCAGGGTAACTTGGAGCTCTCTTTCTACACTGATCCCTAAGGGATTAATTCCAGTTGCCCTCAAAGTGATTTGTTTGACAGCACATCCTTCATGGTTCCCTTTCCTGTCCCACCCAACCCTCTGCTAGTATCTTCCTGCATGATCTCCCCACTGAACTACTTGGACTCCGATCCTTGTCTTGGAGTCTGGCTCTGACATCCATCTAAGTGAGTTTCCACTCCCAATCATTCTCTTCCTGTTGCCCTTTTCTATTTTCTTCATGGCTTTTAACAATCTCTGAATACTTTTTTCCTGTTTTTTATTTGCTTACTTTTTTTTTTTTTAATAGACTGTTTTCTCTACTTGGAAAGTTTAGCTCCATGAGAAGAGGGAGTCCTTTCTCTATATCCAAACTATGTCTGGCACATAGTAGATGTCAAGAAATGTTTGCTGAGAAATGAATGCACTCCTCATTTACAACTTACTGTGATGTTAAGCTGCTCTTTTGTCTTTCAGTGGAATTTCCCACTTAAGGCTCCAGATATTCTACAGAGTTTTCCCACACCTCCTGCAGTCCCTCCACTAAAGGAATCTCAATCCCTTGGAAAAGAAGAAAAGCAAAGTTGTTTCCAATGCCTCAGATATGGTACACAATCACAGAGTGACTCGGAGTACACCAGTTCTGGCCATCTTGTCTTGAAGGTGAGACCAGAACAAAAAAGGTTGTTAGGCAGCATAAGAAGGGGAGAATAGATCTTTGAATTCTTGAGTCGGTGTAATTATTGGAGCTCTGGACTCTTACCCCAAGCATATCTTGTTTATTTTTGCCAGATGAAAAACATGTCCCAAGTGGCTCTCATTGGTCCTGCAGGATTTCCTCTGTGGTTAACTGCATTTGAGATCTTAATCTTCAATCAAGGAATGAGTTTGTTGATTAGATAACCCCTAAAAGGCATTTGAAGGAAATAAGGTCTTTCCAGGCAAACTTCTACTCTGAATGTGGACATCACATTGTATGTGCCTCTGCAGACTTGCATACCCAGGGGTCTAGAACACATTTGTGATGTTGTAGACCACCCATATCCACACCTTGACCACACCTCTTCATGACTGGTCTACCCATCTAATTTCCCTGGATCCAAACCACCAGATACTATGTCCGTTTGTTTATCATGATGTCCCCAGTGCTTGCCATACCTACCCCACACCATGGACAATCAGTATACATAGTGGAAGAACACATACATGTGTGTATGAGTTTCACTTCTCCCAGAGGAAGAGCCATTAAAGCTCCTTAGAAGAGTCTTGAAGTGCATTAGGACTGAAAAGAATTTTCAGGAGACTTCTATGAAGAAAGACATAGTGACAATGACTAACTCACTAAGAAAAAGCCCTAGTTTCAAAGGGAGAGGGATAAATGGCACTTAAAGAGAAACATGGGATTGCTACTGGGCAATTTTTGCATAGGCAGCCATGGCTTAGCTATAAACAGATAGGCTAATTTCTGGAAAACTCCAAAAACAGTTATTGTCAGAACTGTGTTTGCTGCCAAAGATGTCTAAGTCACTTTGTGATCATGAGGGGCACACCCAGGCTCCTCTCTTAACATGCCAAGTGACTAACTGGTAGTGAGTACTAGAAGATGGCTTGGATGAGGCACTTGGCCAAGTAGACTGGAGGCTGCAAAAACCACCCCAAGAACTGAGTGTGATGATGTATTGGAGACATTTTGTAAACCGTAAATCTCTTTACCCACACTGTGTATTTTTATGATGATGATAAATATTGCTGCTAAGTGTGTTCAGTGGATAATTAGTCCCAGATGATGCCCCACTGGAAAAAAAAGTTTGCATGGTCACAAAGCCATAGTGAAATTCCTTTAAAAATGTAAGGCAGATCATGCTGCACCCTGTTCAAAACCCCACAGGAGCTGCCATTGCACTCAGAATCAAACTCAAACTTCTTACCAAGGCCAGTCTTTCTAACGTGATCAGTCTGGTCACCTCTGCAGTCCTTGCTCTGCTCCTTTCACTGCCTTCTATTGCTGCCACAGTGGCCTTCCTGCTAAGTCTGGATCACATTGATCTTTCAATTCTCTTTTAGAGCACCCTTCATGTAAAAATCTACATGGGTCCAAGAAAAAGAAAGGAAAAGAAGAAGATGCTCAACATTACTCACCATTAGAGAATGCAGATCGAAGTCACAATAAGATACCACTTCACACCCATTAAGACAGCTATTATCAAAGAAAACAGAAAATAAGCATTGACAGGGACATAAAAGTCTTTTGCACTGTTACCACTGCTAAATTTGGCCCAAAGCTACCTCCATACATTTTAAGTTTGTCTTAAAGTCTTCTCCAAATAAAATGAACTGTTACCTAATTTTATGCATTAACAGAGTATCACCCATTCTTATAACAAGTAGCCAAGTAGCCTCAGTCAATCCCAAGTGACCAACTGTTCAAACTAAGCTCAAATAAGATAGATGAGAGCTGTAACCAATCAGTCTATCTCTGTGCCTCACTTTCTGTTTCTGTAGGTCACTTCCTTTTCTCTGGCTATAAATATTATCTTCCCATGTGGTGGGATGGTACATTCTGAACCATTTTTGCTGCTGATTGTAGAATGGCAAAAAATAAAAAGTCAATTAAGATCTGCAAACTAGATTTGTTATAATTTTGTCTTCTAACATGGGAAGACAAGGTGGTGTTATTCTGGTAAACAGTGTGGTACTATCTCAAAAAATTAAAATCAGAATTAACATAAGATCCATAAATGCCACTTTTGGCCCAAGAGAATTGAAAACAGATGCTTGAACAGAAATGTATATACATCCCTGTTCCTAGAAGTATTACATACACAATACAGTGCAACAGTCAAAGGTGGAAACAACCTAAGCGTTTATTGATGTAAAAATGGATAAGCAAAATGTGATCTATCTGTACAATGAAATATTACTCAGGCTTAAAAAGGAAAGAAATTCTGCAACATGTTACAATGAGGATAAAACTTGAGGACTTCATGTGAAGTGAAATAAATCAGTCACTAAAGAATAAATACTTACATGAGGTCTGTAGAATAACAAATTCAGACAGAAAGTAGAATGGTGTTTGCCAGGGGTTGCGGGGGGTGGGAGGAGCGGGAGTTTTGTGTTTAAAGGAGAGAGCTTCCTTTTATTAAGATGAAAAGAGTTCTAGAGATAGAGGGTGGTGATGGTTGAACAACATTATAAATATCTTTAATACCAATGAACTATATGCTTGAAAATAAAGTAGCAAATTTTATGTCTCACATATTTTACTACAACTGAAAAAGAGAGGCTTTTTAAAATATTTTTGAGGCCTCTGTTTTTTTTCTGCTGAACCTATCTTTATAAACTTGTGAGATTTTATACCTGTCTTAGGACTACAATTTTAAGATAAAAATGGCATGATCTTTATTTTCAAAAAAGGAAGAGGGGAACAGAGCAGAAACCCAGCAAGGAGGCACATAAGTAATCCCAGAGATTTAGGAGACTGAGGCAGGAGAATCACAAGTTCAAGTCCAGTCTTGGCAACTTAGTGAAATCCTGTTTCAAAATAAGAAATAGAAGGGCTGGAGATGTAGCTCAGTGATAGAAGTCTGGGCAGGAGAGGATAGTAGTGCTCTTATGGGGCTGTGAACTCCCCAACTATTACTGTGGCTGTGGAGAGCAGTTTGCCCTGTCCAGTGGGACACCAATTACAATGATTCTCTCACCAAACCGTCAGGTTGTATGACCACATGGACTCCACTGACAGATTCTTTGCTGGTGGTTAGACAAAGCTAATACTGCTAGAAATAATGAGCGTGGCCTGGAGGGATGTATCAGATCATGAATCACTGAAGTCAAAGTTCTCTTCAATCCATGGCCAAAAACACCACCAACTAGATTTAAAGGGAGGAACTACTGATAAAAGCAATGACACAGAGGAGTCTTAGAAGTATCATAGTGTGTGAAATAAGTCAGACACCAGAGTGCTTATTCAAGATCCCATTCATAAGAAGCTCTGGAACAGGTAAAATGAATCTGTATTGCTAGAATGGATGCTGGAACGTGAGTTGGTGAAACCTGAGGGGACTCTCAGAGGTAATGGAGATGTTTCCTATCTTGATAAGGATGTGAGCAACATGATTATATAGTTTTTTAAAATTATTTATTTATTTATTTTTTACAGATTGCAAGTAAACTGTACACTATGTCTATTCACTTCACTGTATATAAATTTAACCTTTAAAATAGAACTATAAACAAATACTGAATTCCACTTCATGCTTGACATGTACACTGAACTATTAGGGGTGGAATGTACTGAGATCTGTAACTTACTTTGAAGTGAAGCTAAAAATAAGCTGAACTGGTGCATATTGGAGGGGTATGCAATGAGACAAGGAGAGGAGAATATTGGCAATCTTAGAAATCTAAGTGGCAGGAATACAGGTCTTAATGATGCAATTCTTTAAACTCTTCTGAAGGTTTAAAAACTTTCCTACTGTTATGGTTTAGATGTGAGGTGTGCCACAAAAGCTCACGTGTGAGGCAATGCAAAAAAGTTTAAAGGAGAAATGTTTGGGTTATAGCCTTAACCTAATCAGTGAATTAATCCCTAATGGGATTAACTGAGAGTAACTGGAGGCAGGTGAAATGTGGATGGATGAACTAGTTCATTAGGTGGCTATGGGGTGTATGGGGTATCTGGCAATTGGAAATATCTCTCTCTCTCTCTCTCTCTCTCTCTCTCTCTCTCTCTCTCTCTCTCTCTCTCTCTCTCTCTGCTTTCTAATCATGATGTGAGCTGCTTCCCTCCACCACACTCTCCCGCCATGATGTCCTGCCTCATCTTGAGCCCCAAGGAATGAAGCTGGCCTTCTAAGAACTGAGACCTCTGAAACCATGAGCCCCTCAAATAAACTTTTCCTCCTTTACAATTGTTCTGGTCAGATCTTTAAGTCACAGCAGCAAAAAAGCTGACTAAAACACTAAGTATTTGGAAGAATAAAGTTACAGTTTTAAAACATTTTAAAACTATTCTGTCCTTGTTACATTGCAGGATCAAACAGAATACTACATCTGTATGGCCATTTGGTAGTACCTAGAATAGTGATTCTCAAATTGTGCCCCCAGAAAGTGTTGCAAGGACCACCTCTCCATCAGGCAAAACAACTCTTCTTTAATACATTCTATACATTGGGATTCTATTTAATATTTTTGTTTGAGAACAATGTTTCCACTGATTAAGAAAGCTGATGCTTCTCTGTACTATGTTTTCAGCAATTGGGACTGGCAGATCTTTTCTGTGCAAGGCTGCCCTGGCCATTGCTGTATTTTAGCATCATTGGTCTTCAGTAGTGCCTCCTCCATCACTGTAATAATTGCAAATGCCCCATATGGTTCCAGCTTGTTTCCCAATCCCACTGATTACCTACAATCTCTTTGAAGTTATCACCAAATATAACAAATACAGGTCAACAGGTCTGCCCTTACTCAGGGAAAGTTTTCCCACAATAGTACCTTTCCTGAACTTTTTTAATCTTTATCTTTCTTCCTTTCTTTTCTTTTCTTTCCTTTTTTTTTGAAATTGTTTTGTAATCTGCAGTGCAGTGCTAGGGATGGAAAACCCAGGGCCTTGCACTGGGTGTAGCTGGGGGTAGCTCTACCATGGAACTCCACTCTAAACTCTGTTGTCTGAAATCCTCATCAAGTGTTAAAAATGTTAAAAAAAAAAAAAAAAAAAAAAAACCTCAAGAGGCCAATTTGCCAATTTTCTCCATCCATACACAATTCTCCTTCAAAGGAAATAATAATCATGACAGGGTACTTCCACCTTTTCAGGCCTGAAATGGTGCTCTCTCTTGGCAAATGAATGCCTTGTGGATATTTCTCAAATGTTGGCATGAACATCCTGACTTGAGGAAGACAATGGCTGCCATGATCTTGCCTACATTTGTCATTTGTGCATGTGGTCCACATGGCTGCTCTACTTACCACATTGCAAATAAATAAGTTGACAATCTGGTATCTAAAAAGTTAAAATTAAAAAATATCATGGTGCTTAACATCCATAATGAAACTCAAGCAGAGTACCAAATGTTAAGAGAGATAGTTGGTTCATAGTTTTGTCTCATACCCTCATTGGGGCAATCGCCTGAGAAGTGGACAGGGGTCAGGTGGCACCCCCTCTTTCTGCAGACAAACTGCTGTCACATTGTTTTCATATAAGAATGTGCAAATGGAAAATGAGCGGAAAGCAAGCCGGAACAGATGTCTAATATCATTAAAGCTGGCTCCAAAAGAATCCAGATCTCAGTTTGGTATATTAATGCTCTATTTATCTTTAAGCACAGATGGATATTTTTATTGGTATTACTTTGTTTATCTGGTTTCAAGAAAGGTTAGTCCAGGGGGCAGATGCCTCTGTTATGAGAACGCATTCCTGTGAGGGAGTCAGAAGAGAGGGGCAGTCTTTGCAGTAGAACTTTAATTAGGAAAGCCAAAGTTATAGATGTTGGCAGCTCTCGCTTCATCTAATGAGGCCAGTTGCAACAACAAACAGAAAGACAAATAGGACATTGGCAAGCCTGAGCTTTCCCACCTCTCCTCCTCACCAACTGAAGAGGAAAACAAAACAAAGCAAAACAAAAACAAAAAACTACCACATCATTCCCCAAAGTAAAATAGATCATGACAGAATCCAAATTCTCACAAAAGGGATGCTTCATAAGCAGCTGGTTATCACCTGAGTTAACCAAGAGCTATATGTCTGTTACTAACATCCTAGTTAAAGACATGTGAACCTTCCAGAAGCTTCTGGGTAAAGCAATTTCCATGTGGCTTATGGATTTTATGGCTTTTATTATGTGATAGCCTGATATCCTGGAGGGAATGCCCAGTCTCTGTCCACAGTTGTTATCTCCAAGTTTGCTTTTTATTGGAAGTGATCTCTAATTAAGTCTCTCTTTTTGGAGGAGTTAAATGGGATTATGGATCCACATGCCCAGGAAATTCCTTCCTGGATTGGATTAGGAGAGTTCTTTTGCCTGATGGTTCTTTCAAGAGTAATTGCTAACATGGATTCAATGTGTGCATGTTTTCTTCATCAATAGCTTCAGTCTTTATTACTCATCTTTTACTTAATTCTTTTTCCTACCCTCCTTTCCATATGTCCACATGTACAAGTGTAATGGATGTAAGGAAAAGAGCAAAGACTTCGAAATCCAAAAATCTGGTCTCAAGGGTCAGTATGTCAAATGCCCTATGACCACGGACACACACTTACCTACTCTGTCACAATTTTCCTATGTGTAAAATGAGAACCATCATTTCAATCTCACCCACCTTAAAAAGTAGTTCTGAGTGTGTGAATTCATCCTATTCCTTCCAAAACAATCACTCTGTTTCCTGACATCTTGCTCCAACTTTCTAACTGCTATGACAGGTTCTTCTTATCTTTTTCTTTCCCTTTGCATCAGATATCTGTGCAGTCCAAGCTCCTCAGTTCTCTCTATTCTGAATTTCTTAGTTTCAGCCTCACCACCCATAACTTCTGCTACTGCAAAACCTTCCCCACTGATCTGCTTACCATGGTCTCTTCTGCTCGGCATCTGCCACACACTAATCCAGGTAGATTCACCTGAATCAAAAACACACTCTTCTGCTCATGCTACAAATGTTATATAACCTCAGTTTGGCATATTGTGATACATGGAAAATAAGATGCACACATGTCTGCTAACTGAGGATCCCCTGAATGTAGATTCATTCCCCTTTCCCACTTAGAATTACCCCAGATATTTCCCCTCAAACAATGCATGCTTCAGCCAATCCCAACCCTCCATTTCCTTTTGATCCTTCTTCCTGTAATACCTTCTCTCTTCACCTTCTCCACAAGTTTATTGCAGAGACTCAACTCAAGTGCAACCTCCCCAAAGCCATGCTTATTTCAGTTTTATAAGATGTGGCTCTCCTCTCTAACCCATTATCTGAACCCCATCAGCTGTATATCTCTTTCATCATACTTAAGTTTAATTCCTTTACCATATATTTATTTCCTCACACTTGTTAATATAATAAAGTTCCTGATGGCAAATCTTGTGTCTGATTTGTTTTTCAACACTGGAGTACCTAGCACAGAGTAGACACTCAATAAATACACCTTTGTCTTCAAGATGTGCCATTTCAAGCCTGAGCAAGTACTCACAGCTGTGAGCCCAGCATGTCTGGACATGTCTGGCCTTTCCAATGCCAATGTGCATAAAGAATTGCAGAGTCCTCTGGAAAATAACCCATCCTGAGTGAGAGAAGGTGAGGCAGGAAAGCTTGGCCCCATAACAAAGCCTCAGTCATGGTGTCAGGGTCTTAGATTTTTGAGTAGAGTATAATGTTTGCCTTTCAGCTTTGTCTGCCCGCCCAAGAGCTGTTTACTAAAAAAAAAACTAGAAGGTATTGGAACACAAACAGCACAATTTTAAAATCCCTATGTAAACACTGGGAGTGGAAAGGAAGGTTTCTCCTGACTGTACATAATGTGAGATGCTTTTGACCCTCAAAGGGCTCCAGAGGACACAGGACGGTCACTTTGGTGCCTTGAGGACACAGCTCACAAAACCCTGACGGGAGCAGCAAAAATGAAGAAAAATAATGCCTATGTGACATGAGAACTAACAATTTATTAGCAAACACACATAAGATCCCTCTGGAGAACCCCCCAGAAGTAATTTGTGGAGAGTAAAGAATTGCATAGCCTAGGGATCCTGCAATTGCAGGAGACAAGTGCAAAGGAAATGCAGATAACAGATTGCAGGAGTGAGGAGATAAGAGAATGAAGTGATGTATACAACAGAATTTTTCAAAGCACATCCCGCTCCCAGGTTTGGGTTGTAATGATTAATTGGTTCTGTGGGTTTCTTTTGATTATATAAACACAACTTCACAATCTTTGAGACTTGTCACTCTGGGATTAAACCATCTGCCAGGACTTCCATTCCTCTCTTACATTAAATTGTCTTTTTTTTTTTCCCCATAGTTTTTTCTTTATGTGATACATCCATTTGCATCATCCCCCTCTAAGGCTGCCATAAATAAGACTATTGAACCATGGGAGCCCATGTCACTAATCACAAGAACCTTTTTTTGTCATTGCAAATATTGACTATCAGATATGAGCAAAGTGGGGTGGGCACAATATATGTCACTGGATTTTGGCAACTGGTTGAAATGGTGTTATGGGACCAGAAGGGCACTTGGGAAGATAGACTATCCTGCCTAACTGCTCCTCATTTCTCATGCCTGATGATTATTAATTACGTTCATGCATTGATACAATTTGCTAGTTTTCTGAGTAGGTGAATTGCGCTTAGTCATCTTGGCATTTTTAAATGTAAATGAAAAATCACCCAATGCTCCAAGCCAGAAGCGAGAAAGATAAATAACACCAGGAAGCTGGTTGTTGCCCGTCTGTCATAAAATTTCATTAAATCTGACAGGCTGTACAACATAAGCAATGAATGAATGCTAACTCTACTTCCTCGTCTGTCCATTCCCATAAGTCACCAGCACTGCACAGGCCAAAGGAAGTGCCACCTGACAGGGTGTCAGCCTGAAGGGACGCTCAAGCATTAGCACACCACAATGTGCTATGCACAGAAAAGTCTCATCTCAATCGGGGATCTGAGAATGTGGGGATGAAGTGAGTGTGGATTCTTCCTGTCACCCACACTCATAAGTGAGCCTAGACGGTTTCTGCACATGTGGGACAGCTCCAATCATTTGCACTATCTTCTAAGATTCTCTCATCAAGCAAATAACTTGGTATTTCCATGTGCCAGGCACAGCACTGAGTGTTGGAGATATAAAAATCCATGCAACAAGCACAATCACTAGGCAGAGGGGAGAGGAGTCCCCTGCTAAGGCTGGGAAAAGGGCAGTGCCAAGCTGTCTCATTGACCACACAGCTGTAGGGGCGTTTGAGTCCCAGAAACAGGAGACAGACTGTGAGTCCAGGTGTTTTGTGGTGACTGACACAAATGAAGATAAAGGGTGCTTCTGTTTCTACTTCCCTTTCTTTCTCTCTTGAGCAATTCAACCTTAAATCTAGTGAGTGGGTCAGGACAAGCTCACATCTGTGCAGGAAGAGGAGGAAAACATGGTGGCCCAAGGGTGTCAGCATCCAAGCAGGGTGTCAAGGTTGGCCTAGCAAAGTAGTGGCCTCACCTGGGTTGTCTTAGCCCAAGATCTTGTGCTGGGGATCTAGCAGGATGAGGAAGGCATCCATGCCCAAGCAGGGCATCTGCACTTGGGCCTGTCTGGTGCACAGTGTTGAGACCTGAGCAGGAATGCAGTGGGTGCCCATGCAGAAGAGCAGTCCGAGGAGCTGTCAGACCCCATGCAGAGTGAGTAGGGCATTCACATGGGGAAAAGCCTGCATTGGAGACAAGAAGGGTGAGGACCTTTGTTACATACAGAAGAATGGGTCAAATAAGCAAATAGGGAAATGGAGACCTGGTTTCTTACTGTCAGACAAGGTATACACATAGAGTCAGAAAAATAAATCTCATATAAACTTTGTGCTCTTAGATTACAATTAGAGGAATCAGAGTGAACACACAGTTTTAATTATAGAGGTAGACATAGAAATACAGATGTGCATACACATTCCCTTATGGTGTTCATTGAGAGACTCAGCGAGCAAGGCTACCCACCAGAGATAAGTGCAATTTCTTTTTCATGGGGTGGCTGGTAAAATAAAAGCCTAGAGATTCTTAGGATATCTTAGGCTCTTGGGACTGAGATTGACAAGAAGAAAGTAAAGAGATAATGTCAGAGTGACATTGTTTGAAACCCTGGATTCAACCATGCTTGAAACCTATCTACACATGAACAAATTCTCTCTCTCTCTCTCTTTCTGTCTCTCTCTCTCTCTCTCTCTCTCTCTCTCTCTTTCTCCTCCCCACTCCTCTACTCCTCTCTTTTCCTCCCTCTGTTCCTTCCTCGTATCCTCCCTTCCTCCCTTCTTTCTTTTTCCTTTCTTCTTTTTTTGTTCTTGTTTTGTTTTGTGTAAGCCAAAGGGAATTGAGATCGTATCACTTGCAGTGGAAAGAGTTTTGGTTATTAATACCTTCAACAAATTCCTGATGACTTATTTTAATTGGTAAAAACATCAAATCATCATCATAATCCTAAAATGTCCTCATTTTTCTTAAGGCATTTCCTTAAGTTATTTATTTAACTAATATTGATTGCATGTCTACAATGTGCCAGGCATTGTTCTACACTCTTGGCATACATCAGTGAAAAAAAGTTGACAAGGAACTCCACACAGTGGGATTCACGTTCTAGTGGAGCAGGACAGAAAATAATTACAAATAGTAACTAAATAAAATAGTATAAAGACTAGGGGGAAGATTTTGAACAAAAAGTAGAGCATGGTTAACCCATGCAGGTGAGACCACAATTCAAACCAGGCAGTCAGAGCAGAACACAGTGAGAAGGATACATCCAAACAAAGCCTTAGAAATGAGGAACTCAGACCACACCAGGAGGAAGAGCATTCCAGATGCAGGGAAGACACGGAATTTGGAGTGGCAAAGAACAGCAAGAAGTCTCTGTGGCTACAGTAGCACATGAGGAGCAGGGAACAGTGGGCTTATAGAGGGACAGGTCAAGGCAGACAGGTAAGATCTTAAAGGTGGTTTAAAATGTCAGTTTTGAGTATGAGACAGGAAGAGTCATCACTTCCTTTTGAGGAGAAAAATGCAAGGTCTTGGATGTTCAAAGGATTACTCTGTTCTGGTATGAATGGACTGGGGGGTTGGGTTGGAGAGGGTTGGAGCAGAAAGAACAGGTAAGGGTAACCCAGGTGAGAGTGCTGGTGGCTCAGAGCAGATTCCAGAGAGGAGTCAAAAATGATGCTAGGACTTTGTGCCTGAGCAACTATAATAATGAAATCACTATCAGTTAAATGGGAAGTACCACATAGGGAGAAATCTGGAATATAAGGCTCTATTAGTTCTAGATGAGTTGAGTCTGAGATGTTTGATGCAAGTGGAGATGTTTGAATGTAAGTTATAAATAAAAATTTGGAGTTCTGAAGATAAGTTGAAAAGATGATCTTATTTAATTTTTACAAGTTTTTTACAAAATTATCTGATATGTAACAATTCATTAAGGAACAATTTTTAAGTTCAGTATCACTGAGGTCAAGTTGTTGTTAGCAATTCTTAAAACCTTGGTTTGTAACTCCCCATTATACCTTTGTCTATGCCAGTGCTTCTAAGACCATGTTCTGGTCACCCCTGGGAGACCCTGAGACCTTTTCAGGGGATCTGCAAGATCAAAATTATTTTCATAACAATATGAAGGCATTATTCACCTGTTTTCACTTGCATCCTCTCTTGAAGAGGTGGTAGAATTTTCCAGAGGCCATGACTTGTGATATCAGAAGTCATAAATTAAATATTAGAGCAAAGAGGAGAACACTGCTACCTCCTTCTACTACATTGACATTAAATAAATTTGTGAAACTATAAAACAAAGACATTCTTCTCACTAAAAATGTTTCTCTGGGCAAATATGCTTATTTTTAAAGTCCTTCATATTATCATGCAGTGGGTTTATTACTGTTAATAAAATAATAAATCTTTCTGTTTTGGTACCAAATAAAACCAGTATCAACAGGTTTAATCTACATAAAGAAGAGTTCTTAGGGTCTGAGATACTTTTTTTAAAAATGTTAAGTGGGTCCTGAGACCCACGGGTGTGAGAACCGTGCTGCCCTGTGTGCTGCCATTGTGTGGCCAGGGGGGACCACAGGCTCCAGCCTGGTGCTACACTCACACCTCCAAGTTCAAGGTGCTGCCCTGCTTCCTCTGTTAAAGTTCCCTGCTAGTATAGATGCACCACCATAGACACCTAAAAGAAGCTTAAAGGTAGAACCAATCCCTTCCCCTGTGATGAGCCCTTGGGTTTTGGTGGAATGAAAAGTTAGTCCTCACAAGAAACTTTCCTTCCCCAAAGGGAAGTGAAAAAAATGAATCCAGTGTCTTTCACAACTGGATCCTGATGTGATGGAGCAAATTGCTTCACTTCCCCTCAAACTTCTTTCTATAAAAACAAATTAGGGAATTAAAATTATCCACTGACCAATATGAGTACCCCAAAGATAACGATTAGTTATAAATTCTGTACAAAAAAATTCAAAAATTACTAAAGCTTAATTTTTTAAGCTATATGACTTGACATTTAAGCTAAATGACTTGAAACAAATACAAATTCATACCATGAGCGGAGACAAAAATACTACAAAGTGGTACACAAAAGAAGTTAAAATGTTAAAGGATGGATATCAAGAAAGTGATGGTCCCTATACAAATATCAAAGAATTTGTGTAGACACCACATACAGAGGTGTAATTGAGGCAATACTTCAGGTGTACAATTTAGCTGTATGCATCAGTATTTAGACATAGAATTTGATGTACATGTTGACACAACAATTTTATCTCAAGAAATTTTTCACAATCAAAAATTTTCCACATTTAAGCTGGGTGTGGTGGTGCACACCTGTAATCCCAGCAGCAAGGGTGGCAGAGGCAAGAGGAGCACAAGTTCAAAACCAGCCTCAGCAACTTAGAGAGATCCTGTCTCAAAATTAAAAATTAAAAAACGCTGGGGATGTGGCTCAGTGATTAAGTAAACCTGGGTTCTATCCCTAATACAAAAAAAAAAAAAATCCACATTTATATGAAAAAAAAGTAGGAAAATTTCTACAGAAGGGTTTATCACAAGTTCTTTAAAAAGATCTCTCTCTTCAGAGGTCAGAAATGTGGCCCACTGAGTTAATAGGGTTCTCCTAAGGAGCTCCATGAGAAGGCCTGTACAGCCCAACCCAGTCCTACCACAGAGACTTCTCTACTCTCTGCTTATTCATGTTGAGATGGTCTGAACCTTCTACATGCATCCCAAAGTTTCTCCCACACCAGCGTGGACTTCTCACTGTGAAAGGAGTGCCTTGATTCCTACCCAGAAATTTCCACTTGTACAGGATTATTTTGTAAATTATTAGGCAAGACCAATATGTACATGCACACTTCCATGCACACACACACACACACACACACACACACACATACACACGAGTGGATATAGGAAGAAAAAGATACAATTATGAAGTCAAAGAATTTAGAAAATAGCAATGATAATTTGATTTGAAATACTAATATGAGCCCATACTACCTAAGAATTTCCTAGTTCTGTCCTCAAAGGAAAATTATAAACATTGACACCTTCAAAAACAAAGTTTGCAGAACTTGTTTTCTAAAATCATTGCTCCTTGAGAGAAACCATGGTCCTCAGATAAATGACTAGAGGAGGGAGCCTACAACAGGAGCCTGAAAAATCTTGCTTGTAGAAAGCAAAGGTTGGAGCTAATGGCCTTGTGTTAAAAGGTCATAGGAATTGCTTGAAAAGCCCCTGCTTGTCAATTTTGGACAATTTGAACATGTAAAACAATAATAGCTGCACTTGAATTAATAAAAATTCATGATTATATAGTAAAAATAACAGAGAGGAAAAGGAAAATTATTTGTGGTTTAGATGATAAAACTATGAAGAAAAACAAGAGGAATCTTGCAAAAATCAAAATAATGATTATCTGTACGTAAAAAGGAGAGACCTAACTCATGGTTAATGCATTTCAACTTATCTACATGTTTTGTTTTGTTTTGTTTTGTTTTTTTGGGGGGTGCTGGGGATCGAACCCAGGGCCTTGTGCTTACAAGACAAGCACTCTACCAACTGAGCCATCTCCCCAGCCCCTTATCTATGTGTTTGATGAAAGTTTCTGTATCTATCCTATTTCTTAATGAAGATACAACAATACTAATGACTTAAACCTTCCCCAAAATAAACTATCCTGCAAAAGAGGCTAAAAAGATCAAAGATCAAAATTCCATTGTTGATAGAATTACAATTAATTTTAAATCCTCTTCTGTTTACTCCTCTTTTTCCTAATTTTCTACAATAAATTTGTACTACTTTAGTAGCGCCCAGAAAATGAACCTAAAGCATAACCCAGTACACATACACTGCACTCAAAGTTGGCAGAAACTGCATAGAGCAGCACAAATTCTGTGTTGACCATTCTTTAAAAATTCAGCTATATGCACTTCCATTTTTTTTCTCACACCCCCCTTTCTGTTTTTGTCTTTCCAAATAGATATCATAGAGAGAGAGATTTAGCTACTGATGAAGCACAACTCTTTGACCAAGATACTTGAAATACTTGGTACAGTTCTGAATGTCAGCTCTAAAAAATAAAAGAAGATATGAAAATGTATGAGAGAGGACTGAAAAATAATGAGGCTTAAAATTTTTTCAGTACCAAAATATATCTAGGACTCATCTTACGTTCTTCAGAGTTGATGGCACATTTCTTAAGGAATTTAATAATATAAATTTCTCATCACTGCAAATGAAGCTCATTTTTGGAAACAACCAACCATCCAGAGTCAAATTTGATGAATAAGGTGGTTGATCAAGCAGGAAACTACTTGGTGGTTAAAACTGAGGTGCAATTGTAGAAGGTTGGGACAAAAAATTAAAACTAGTTCAGAAATCATTCCAAGGTGGAAATCTTTAAGCATTTTTGAAGCACTTTTTGTGAGGAAAATAAGTGAAGACTTTTCCCAAGTGAGTATTCAGAAAGAAGTCTATGTTATCATTATCATTCCCTATCAATTCCTCTCACCGAAGGAGGACGTAATGACCTCAGAACCCTCACATACTGAGGTCATCACTTATCTCCTCTCAAGGGAAACCGTATCACGTGGTACAGCTGTGAGACCTCTCCCATCCTATGAAATGTTTTGAAAATCTGTCTTCTCCCCAAGAACTTGAGTCCAATCACCCTTGATGGTCAACTCCCCCACACACAATGTGTTTTAATTTGGGAATGAGTGTCCTAATCTCTATTCCAACGTCTTCCATTCTCTTGTTAACCTCAAACCAATTAAAAGACTTGACGAAAATCTCTGGGTTCGGTGAGTATTTTCATAAGATCATTTTTCACTCCTGAGGTCATTGTCTTCCTGGAATCTTCTCCCAGGGGATCTGGATCTGGTAACCAGAGGAGTCAACATCATTCATGCCAGAAAGTTCCTCTCTCCAGCTTGTGACTCTAAGAATATTTGTCTATACCAGTGATCCAAGTCACCCACATCTCAAGGTAGCCTTTACAACAGGATGCTCAGAGGCAGAGATGAAAGAACACCAGCAAGAGACCCAACAGTCCAGGTTCCAGGGTCTTTGGGATTCTGATAAGAGATCAGAGCTCTAGAGTGCAGCTGGTTGAACAGAGTTAAGATCAGACTAGGTCCAGGGCTCCATTTCCTCTAATCCATGAATCCATAAAAGCAGACTCTCCTGATACACAAATGAACACTAAATAGGTAAATTCCAGGCTAATGATTCAGTCAAGCTTTTAAAAAGTGAAGTAAATTCCAAAAAGCAAAATAGAAAGGAAGGAGTGCAAGATTGTAAAAGTCACACTAACTGCACATTTCTTTAACCAGCCTCAGTGAGCACTATTGATTAAACCTGGTTCTAGTTTCAGCAGGCAGTATTAATTTCAAAGACTCCCTTTTTTGTCAAACTAAGTTTATAAACACAGCTATTTGCTAATAAATGTGACCTTTAAATCACATTACTCTAAACACAGACTTACTCTGTATACAGGCTGGGGGTAGAGGGTGAAGGAGAGGGAAAAAGAGAGGGAACGCCCAGAGAAATACCTTAAAGGAACCAAACACCACCTCTCCTCAGCCACTCAGACCTCAAACAAACCTTAAATGGCCACTTCTGATCAAGACTTCACCCATTTTTCCATTTATTCAACAAATTTCTTTTTAATCTCTTGAGTATTAACTATGCATTAGGTGCTAGGTGAATACAGTAAAGATATAAAAATTAAGAAAACACTGTCATTGTCTTCAGCGACTTTGCACAGGCATTCATAAACTTTCCATGCTAATCATATTGATTATGGTGGCACTTAGGAAGTATGGTGTCCAAGAAGTCTTTGTAAAGTCATACATTGAAGGGAAAGAGATCTATCCTATCCATGATAGGAAGGAGAGGAAGGCTTTGAAAAGGTTGATTTTTAAGTTAGTCCTGTCAGGATGTTTATTCTTTTGGCAGACAGAGAAAATTCAGAGATCATTCCAAAAACAAAAAACATGAATACAGTTATGGAGCAAGGAGAAGTGGATTAATACAGTCATGTACCACATACCAATATTTTGGTCAACAAAGAATCATATATATGATCGTGGTCCTATATGATTATATCCTGTTATTGTAGCCATCTTAGTTTGTATAAATACGTTCTGTGGTGTTCATGGACTGACAAAAATACCTAACAAAGCATTTCTCCAATGGTATCCCTGAAATTGACACATAACTGTATTTATTAAGCACCTAAAGGCCCACTATGTGCAAGTGACTCTGCTAAGGGAGGAAAAAAAGGCAAGTTATATCAAAGTAGGTTGTTATATTGTTTGGAAATGAAAGGTTCATAAACTCAAATAGCTGGGGATACCAAACTGCATGCAGTATGAAGTGTTAAGTTAGAAGACAATACAACCAAATATCATTTAAAACACCATTGGCCCATTCAAAAATACTCTGTGGTCTCTAACCCAAAATATATAACATAGGGGGAAAAGGTAGTTAGAAGTAATTTTGTAAGTATTTTGAATCCCTAAATTAGAAATATATAGCTTAGGTTGAAGACATTGAAAATCATTATGCATTTTAGAGTGGTCATAACTTTCAGTGATGTTTGGAAAATTAATACATCAGCAAGGGAAACAAGTAGATCAAACAGTGCAAGATTGAAGGAAAGGGAACCAAGTGCATCTTGGCCACAGGCTTTAACATTAATGTACAAGATAAAGTTGTCTTTACTGTTTTCAATTCTGTAGCCAAAAATCCAAAATGCTCCCAAATCTGAAATTCTCAAAAATCTGAAAATTTTCAGTGATGACATGGCACCACAAGTAGAGAACTGCACACTAAGAAGTTTTGTTTCATGCAAAAAATTACTTAAAATATTGTATAAAATTATCGACAGGTTATTTGTATAAGGTATATAAGAAACATAAATACATTTTTTTGGGTGCAGTGGCTCACATTTCTAATTCCAGCAGCTCTGGAGGCTGAGGCAGGAGGATCACAAATTCAAAGCCAAGCTCAGCAACTAAAAGAGGCTTTCAGTAACTTAGCAAGACTCTGTCTCAAAATTTTAAAAAATTTAAAAATGGTTGGAGATGTAACTCAGTGGTTATGCACCCCTGGGTTCAGTCACCAGTACTGAAATAGAGAGGGGGCGGGGGGAAAGAAAGAAGGAAAACAAGCAAGCTTTGGATTTTGAAGTTTGGCTTATTTCGCTTAGCATACTATTCTCCAACTCCATCCATTTATCAAAAAATGCCATAATTTCATTCTTCTTTAAAGCTGGGTAATATTCCATCATATATATATATATATATATATATATATATATATATATCACATTTTCTTTATCCATTCTTCTGTTGAAGGGCACCTAGGTTGGTTCCATAGTTTAGCTATTGTGAGTTGAGCTGCTGTAAACATTAATGTGGCTGTGTCACTGTAATATGCTGATTTTAAGTCCTTTATCCCAAGGAGTGGGATAACTAGGTCAAATGGTGATTCCATTCCAAGTTTACTGAGGAATCTCCATACTGCTTTCCATAATCGTTGCACCATTTTGCATTCCCACCAGGAATGTATGAGTGTACCTTTTTCCCCACATCCTCACCAACATTTATTGCTGCTTGTATTCTTGATAATTGCCATTCTGATTGGAGTGAGATGAAATCTAGAGTAGTTTTAATATTTTTAGTTGTAGATGGATACAATATCTTTATTTTATTTATTTTTATGTGGTGCTGAGAATTGAACCAGTGCCTCACACATGTGCTAGGCAAACACACTAACCCTGAGCTACAATCCCAGCCCTTAGACTAGTTTTGATTTGCATTTCTCTAATTGCTAGAGATATTCAACATTTTTTTCTTGTATTTGTTGACGGATTGTATATATTCTCTGTGAAGTGTGTGTTCAATTCCTTAGCTCATTTATTGATTGGGTTATCTGGTTTTTTGGTGGTGTTTTTTGAGTTCTTTATATATCCTAGAGATTAATGCTTTATCTGAGATGTATGTGATAAATATTTTCTCCCAATCTCTAGGCTCTCTCTTCACATTATTGGTTGTTTCTTTTGCTGAGAAGGAGCTTTTTAGTTGGAATTCATCCCATTTATTGATTCCTGATTTAACTTCTTGCACTGTAGGGATCTCATTAAGGAAGTCAGATCCTAGGCCAATATGGTGAAGATTTGGGCCTACTTTATCTACTAGTAGTCGCAGGATCTCTGTTCTAGTGCCTAAGTCTCTGGTGCACTTTGAGTTGAATTTCATGCAGAGTGAGAGATAAAGGTTTAATTTAATTTTGTTACATGTGGCTTTCCATTTTTCCCAGCACCATTTGTTGAATAGACTGTCTTTTCTCCAGTGAATGCTTTTGGCACATTTGTCTATCAAAACAAGCCAAACCCCTAAAAACAAAGGCTGAATGTTTTCTCTGATATGTAGAAGCTAATTCACAATAAGGAGAGGGGGATAGGGAAGAACAGAGTTACTTTACATTAAGTAGAGGAGTGAAGGGAAGGGAAGGAGTATGGGGGTAGGAAAGATAGAAGATTGAAACAGACATTATTACCTCAGGTATATGTATGACTGCATGACCAATGTGATCCTACAATATGTACAATCTGAAAAATGAGAGATTACACTCCGTTTATGTACAATCAAAATGTATAGTGTCATGTACAACTAATTAGAACAAATAAATTAATTAATTAGAGAGAAAGAGAAAGAAGGAAGGAAAGAAAGACAGGAAGGAAGGAAGGAAGGAAGGAAGGAAGGAAGGAAGGAAGGAAGGAAGGAAGGAAAAGAAAGAAAGAAAGAAAGAAAGAAAGAAAGAAAGAAAGAAAGAAAGAAAGAAAGAAAGAAAGAAAGAAAGGGAAGAAAGAGAGAGAGAGAGAAAGAGAAAGATAAATTTAAAGTTTAGATTTGGGACCCATCTCCAAGATAGCCTCTCATGTACATATGCAAGTATTCCCAAATACTATCATTTTAATCTTCAATACCCCCAAAGGCATATATGTTAAAGGGTCGAGTCCCAGCCTGCGTTGCTACCAGGAGGTGATGGTACCTTTATGAGGTAAGGCCTAGTAGAAGAAAGTTATTCATTGGGGCTGAGCCCTTGAAGAAGATTTTTGTGACCCTAGCTTTCCTCTTCCTCTCTTTTTCTTCCTAGATGCCATGAGATGAGCTGCTTCCTCTACCATATATCCCTACATGATGTAATGCCTCACCCCAGGCCCAAAAGTCAGGGCTAATTGACCATGGACTGAAACTTCCAAAACTGCGAACCAAAATCAACCTGTCCTCCTTTTAGATGATTAACTCAGGTATTTTGTTACAGTAACAGAAAGTTGACTAACACTAAATCTGATATACATATCTGAATTCTAGGACACTTCTGTTCCCCAACATTTCAAATAAAGGACACTCAAACTGTACTGCATTCCTTTTTTCCTTTCATCATTTCCTGAACTCAGTAGTCCATTTATTTAATTCTGTCTTATTTTCCCTCTCCTTTTCTATCTAAAATTTGTGTCTTTCTCTTACAACAATTATAATGATCTCAGTCTTTTACATATATGGACTAACTTAACAACAGCTTTCTGAGGAAGAAACCTGCCATCTAGTGCCTAGAGCAATGCCCCAGCACATAAATAGTAAGTGACCAGTAATTGTCTGTTAAGTGAATGACCATCTTGTAGATAAGAAAACAGAAGAATGTAGACCTTAAGTAAATTGTTCAAGATCACGGTGCCATTAATTTCTGAAGGTGAACTTCAGTCCCAAACAGGAGAATCTTGATCACAATTTTGCGTCAGTTGTTCATCTGTTTCAAAGATGTTCTTATTTTCGCTCATCTATGCTATTTCTATCTTATTTATTAAACATTTCCATCATACTAACTTAGGACTTAACAATCCTTCTTCATTTTTAGTCAAACAATTAAAATATGCCTTAAATGTGCCCCAAATTCAGTTATGTTAAGTACCTTCATTCTTTGGCTGGGAGCATTTGGTGTGTTTGTACTTTGTAAACTAAAAACATCTTGGGTTTAGCATCACCTTTTTTCCTGGACCTTTATCTTATAAATGGGTTCTTGTGTTATAATACCTGGAATCATGAAAATTATTCAATGAGACACAAATAGCACATAGATTGCATCACCATAAGGTGAATGAGAGGAAATTGGCTAGAATTCCAGCTGTAGTGTGTTCAACATACATCAGAGCATGCACATACACACTCCCACACACACATACACACACCCACCAATCTCTGTCTACAACTAGTCATCTGCCATTGTCTATATGGTAAACCATCTGTTTTCCTATCCTTGACTGTATGCTTAGCACTCTTGGCCCTTAAGTGTAAGAATGATTACACTGTTGCTTAAGCATCAAGTTTCTAGAGGCTTCTAGCAATTTTATGGGTTGTAAGTATTTGGTGTGTCTTCTTCCCCAATAAATTGTATAATATCAGATGAGAAGCATTTTCCCATATAGCTATTTCCCTCCCACCTACATCTGCCAGTATATGCTAGAGTATTTAGGGATGCTGAATAAAATAAATGCTTTATGCACAACACACATACACACATGCTTGCACGCACATGGAGTAGCCTACTTCTTGTCACACTTCAGCTATTAAAATTGCGCTTTGACCCTAGATTTTTTTTCCTCTATTGACTGACTATCTTATAAATGTTTCAGCTAGAAGAAAGTAAGCTTTCTACTTAATAAGTTTGTTACATTCTGTAATAAGCAGTTTCCCTTATTTCTAACATGATTGAACCAAAGTTCACATAGGCCATGGCACTTTCACAGGCTTCTGAAGACTGAATCAGACACACAGTTCCATGGCAGGCAAGTAAGATAATAATTTCATACACAACTCATAAATATAACTATTGAGCACCAGGTATATGTCAGATAATGTAGTCAATAAAGGTAAATATAGGATGTAGTTCGTTAACCCTAAGAAACTCTTAGACTTATCTAAGAAAGAAAATACAATAAACTTAAATTAATTATCTGAGACAGTAAGTGACAAGTAACTCAGACAAAGAGAATTATACAAAATCAAAAGAAAGTTTTCTGTGGGTCAAAATGATCTAATAAGAACTTCACAGAACTGGAAATTTACCTTAAAAATAGTTGTATATCAAAGCATCAAGAGGTGAGGTTTCCCTGTTTCCTCTTCTGAAATGTTGTTTTATAGATGGCTGCTTCCTTGTGTCACTTAGATTTGAGTGTCACCTACTCAGGGTCACATTCCTTAAAAATCTGAGGAAGTCACCCAGTTATCTCCTCATATGCCACGTAGGCTTGAACCCCTCTTTAATACTTACTCTCTAATATTTCTTTCTAAAATGGAAGTTTCAGCAGTGACATTGTCTTGTTGTTCTATGGTAATCACAGTTGCTTGGAGATTACAAAACATGCTCAATAAATACCAGATAGATGTGTGAACAGGCAGATGGCTAAGTGAATTGTGAAAACAGCAAGAAAAGACCTGCAATAGTTAGAATACAAAGAATAAATCTGACAAGATGGCAACTCCAAACTCAAGTGGATAAGTTAGATAAAGGAGCAGTGGGGAATTAAATTAACAAGGGATATAAACAGGCAATGCACAAAATATAGCACTAAAATATCAAATAAGCATATGAAACAGACACCACCTCATGAGTTATTAAAAATGCTAACTAAAATAATTAGCATAAAAATTGACAACATGTAAAACTGACATTTAAAGCTCCAAATGGGCAGTACTTCTTTCAAACTCAGCATTATTTCTGGAGGAAAATATGCTTGTAAGCCTGAATAATCTACATATCACTTGACCTAGAAATTCTATACTTATTCTATTATTCTATATTTGGAATTCATCTTAGCAAATAATTAAGCAAAATCGAGTTTCAGGAGTGAGAATCTCAGGGCTGTTTATAAAAATGAAAAAATGAAAATTGTATAAATGTGCCAGAGTGGGTAATTAGTTTAATGGATTATGGCATACTTCCACAATAGAATATTATGCATCCATTAAATAGGTTGTTTTAGGCATGAAAGATATTCAGAATGCATTGCTTACCGGAAAAATCATTTACAAGTCTACATACACAAACACATACAGTATGAACCCCTTTTCATATATATATATGGAACCCATTCTCAAAAAAATATATATAAAAGTCAAACTTATACTTTGAAAATAAGATTAATATCCAGGACTAAGATAGTGACGTAAGACATACCTGCTGTATCTGCCAAACTTCATCTATTTTTCAGTTCAGCTATAAAATGTGGGACCAAATTGGTGGTAAGTGTAAAGAAAAGTAAGCAAATAATATGTGATAATTATTAACTGTAAGGAAAATAAAAAATGTATGATAAAGGAACAATGGCTTCCATGCACAACAGGCTAAACTGTAAATAACATTTACATACCCTTAATAATGCAAACCATAACAAAAAAAATTGTGATACAACTATTCTGTAAGAAAATGGGAGGGAAAATGTGTTGGGATGGTTTGGAAAGCTAAATTTTCTTTTCCCAGAGAGAAGAAGCCAATAGATAACATCTAACAGAAAAGTCAATAAATAACAGCAAAAGAATACTATTTGTGGATTTAGGGATGGGAAATGACTGTTTTTATTTTAAGTATCATTAAAATTCTCAATAATCATACCCATATTGATGTGAGAAAAAATTAAAATTGAAATAAAAGTTGAATTTTTTACAGAAATTATTCTGATTTTTCTATTTAAACTGAACTTGGTAACACAGTGCTATTTCCTGTAGTTAGAAAAAAAAAGTTTCCAAATTAATAGTACTCAAACAAAGACTAGGGAAGTTCTTTCTTATTTATTTTTATTTCTAAGGCAGTGTTTACAAAGATAAAATACCTCATGAAGCAATGTACTTCCCCACTCAGGAATCCAAATGGGTCCTACTGAATCAGACCAAAATCAATATGGCCTATACCTCAATAGTAGTTAAAGATCTAAACAACCTCTAACGGCTACCGTTCCTCATCAAAGTTTGGTGCCTCACAGCTTTTCCAGCAGTCGGTACCCATGGTGGCGATAAGCTGAATAAACAGCAATAGAAGAAATACTATATCAATTCAACAAACATTTTTACTATAAACCAGGCATTGTGCTGGGTCCTGGAGGTACTGAGATACAATTAAAAGACACTTAAACAATTTTAGTACATTGTGGTAAGTGCTAAGATAAAAATATGTGCATGTGATGAAAGCCACCCCAAAAGACCAGGGATATCTTCTTAGAGAAAATAAGATGAAGGATTAAGAGACAAAGAATAAAATTAAACAATTAAGGTAAGTTCAGAAAATGGGCCCTGGAGTCAGACAGAATAGTCAGAACAGAACTCTGATTCCAGCTCCATCATTTATGTTACTTTATCTGTTCAACCTTTAGTCTTCTCATCTGTCAAATGGTAACTACATTTTCAAAGTTTAAGAGAAAATACATGCAAAATGCCTAGTCAATAGCAGACATTCAAAATGTTTCTTCCTCCACATTTTTTTTCATATTTGAAGATCAAAATCATGTAGAAGGAATGGAGGCTTCTTGGGGTTCCAGAAGGCATGGACAGGGAAAAGTGTTTCTATTAAAATAAAGCACCAATTTAAGCAAGCTAAAATTTCTTTTCTCTTTGGTAATTAATAAATGAATAAAAAGAGTATTGTTCTAGAAGTTTCTTCCTTAACCTAAAATGACTTTCTCTACCACTTGCCTGCCTTTTTATGAAAAATTTTAAAAAAACTTTAAAAGCAAGGTGGCAGTAAATTTAGGGGAAAAAATCTAGGAGAAAGGGTATTATAAATGATTTAGCATGCTTAGAGAAACATTCTGGAGTTAAAAAGCTTCCAGAAAAAGAATTGGACTGCCATTTTGTCTAAGTCATCACCTATCACCATTCATTAAACCTGGTTTATTTTTAAATTAAAAAAAAAAAAAGTTTAGTAAACTCAAAATTATGAAATACACTTGGAAGGGACACCTAATTAAAGTGGAAAAGACAACCCAGAGTTTTGTGATCAAATATTTTCTTACATGGTAAGAACCCAATGACCTTTAAGTGAAAGCAAACCCATTCACAGTGGGCACCCCCTCCAACAGATACTGTACTTTCTATCCTCATGAAAGAGGAGTACCCCCCTGGCTCTCCCAGCCCCGTCTGCAGCACCCATTTTTTGGAACTCATGGAGAGACAGGTAGAAAAGCAAAGATGTAAACCTGCTGGAGCAGACATGTGGGGAGCTTAGCTATTGTCCAATGGTCACCCAAGGCCTGGAATAGTGACAGAAGAACCTTGAGTCAGGAAAAGGAAAGGACAATTTAAAAAAAAAAACAAAAAAAACCAACAATCAACTGTAATATCTTAACCTGCCTTTCTACATCCTGCTACTGGGAGGCTGTGCTTGGGTTCGATATTACAGCTTTTTAAAAAATCCCTGGTAGTAATCATGAAAAGAAAATCTATGGTGGTGCTCATTTCAGAAGCTAAGGCAGAACTGAGGGCCACAGAGGTAGGTACATGAGCACATATTTGGCCAATGGGAACAGTTATTCAAACCAGTTACCTAGGAATTTGACTCTTGATGGGTTGCTAACTCAGAAAACTAGCACTATTAAACTTCCCACTCGCCCAAATGTACAATACAGAAGTTGTCTCAGACATGACTCTAGCTGGAAAAAGTAGGAGACTACATCAATAAATAATTCTCTCATGAGAACCCAACACCTAGGACTGTGTGTTTGGAGTTCATTTTACACGATGTTCATGGTGTGAGAAATCCTTGAGCTGAAAAGGAATGTGAAATTGGTCTTGGACTGACGATGGCTCTGGGCTGTTCAGACAAGATAAATAAAAACACCCTGGAGGGATTCTTTAACAGCACAGTCTGCCCAAATTTCCAAAGAAAAATAAAGTCCCTCTTACAATCCCAAATTATAAAATGCACAAGGAAATTATTCATTGTGAATGAAAGCAGAAATAGCAAACATAAAACTAGAGTTCCAAAATATAACTGAAAAATAATCTTAAAGTGAGTATAACATTACATAGTTAAGATGTTTGAAGGTATTAAAAGGTCCAGAAATAGCAAGAGGAAAGAGAATTAATAAACTGGAGGCCAAATCTGAGCGCATTACCCAGCACACGAAATAAAAGACATTAGTAATGAGAAATTTAAAAAAAAAGAAGTTAAAAGACATAGAATATAGATTGAGAAAAGCCAACATATATCTAATAGGAATTGCAGAGAGTATATAAAAATAACGGTTAAAAAAAAACATTCAAGAGACTGGGGTTGTGGCTCACGTGGTAGAGCATTTGCCTGCCACGTGTGAGGCAGTGGATTTGATCCTCGGCACCACATAAAAATAAATAAATAAAATAAAAGGTATTGTGTCCACCTACAACTAAAAAAATGTTTAAAATATTTTTAAAGAGTATTCAAAATTATAGTTGAGAATTACCCAGATTAATAAAAAGTGAATCATCCAATTAAAGAAGCCCAATAAGCCTAATCAAGAAAAAAAAAGTAAATGCACATCTTGTTGCAGTGAGATTATATGAAAGCTAAAGAAATCAAAATGCCTAGAAGAAAATAAACAGAGTAAATATAATAGAACAATGGCCTGAATAACAGCAAAATTTCTAACTAACATGAGAGGTGGAAGACACTGGAATAATCTCTTCAAAGTACTGAAGGGAAATAACTGGCAATTTGGAATTCTTGTGTGATGGGGAGGATTGGGGAGGGGCAGTTCCGGGGATCCAACCCCAGGCCTTGGGCATGGCAGGCAAGTGCACTACCACCAACTGTATCACCAACCCCTCAGATTTCTATATCAAATAAACATTAACTGAAAAGCGAGAGTAAAATAAAGACATTTTCAAAAAGAGGCTATTAAGATTTCTCACTAATAAAAGAAAGCAAAAATAAAATGCTTGTAATTGGGCAAACAATATGGTAGGTAAACATGGAAATAAATCATAGACTCAAAACATAAAAAGAGAAATTACGAGTAGTTTGGAAGATATTGCTTAAAAATAAAATACTAGAAAGTCAATACATTCAAGTCAAATGGGTAACAGAGTTTAGAGTGCATACACAGGTCCTTCTTGTAGGTCAAGTCATGGATGCATGTTAAGGATAGGAGGGAAATAGAAGGCATTTGAGATTGAGATTGATCAAATTATGTTCTGTGCATGCACAAATATGGTACACTGAATCCCACCATTATGTCATTATAATGTACCAATTAAAAAAATAAAAATAAGAAAAGAAGGTAAAAAAAAAAAGAAAGAAAGAAAAGAAAAGAAGGTAATGGCTCCTTAACCACAAAAAGAAATGGAAACAGAACCTGTAATTTCCAAGGAGAAGAGCGGAAGAAGCTTGATCAGTCAGTGTTCTTGGGTATGTTCTCTAGCTTCTTTTCTTGGAGATCGTTTTACCTATACTCATCTCTGTTCTTATTTGCATGAGTTGACTATTCCATATAAAAAGCAAACAAACAAATGAAAACCTCATTATCAAGCTAGAATAAGGCAGGAAGTTAGAGAGTAAGTATAAATAAAAACATGGTTAACCACAGAAATACAAAGAGGTCATCATTAATTAAAAGGAATTAACAGGAAGAATTTCTGGCTATATGCTGTTTATAAGCAAAATATAATAGAAAAATAAATGATAAAGTATTTAAATATCCAACCCTGAAGGATATAATGGCCCCCAAAGCCACTAGTGTCAGCATAATTAGTATCAGACAAAAAAATAATTAAGGCAAAAGACACTTTTAAGGATAAAGACAACATCACTAATTATTAATCAGAGATAGTGTATCAGAAAGATACTATAATCATAAGTACACCTAACAATTTAACCCCAAAATATACAAAGCAAAAATAGAAAGCAAAAAAATTATAAATCAACATAGTAGAAATTTTAATATTCCTTTCTCAGAATTGATAAGTCAGTAATCAGCAGACAAGATGGACAAAAAGTTAGTAATAACAGACAATTTAAATCACATTAATAATCTTGAAAACAGGGATATATATACAATCCTGAGAATTAAAGAATGCATATGTTTTCGAGTATAAGTGAAAATTTAAAAAATAAATTTGCTATAAAGTATAACTACCAACTAAATCCCAAAAAAATGCTAAATAATTGAAATTCTACAGATATCAAAAAAACATTAAAAATTGTGCTGAGGTGTAGTTCAGTGGCAGAACACTTACCTAGCATGCCTGAGGCCCTGGGTTCAATCCCTAGGACCACCACCCCCCCAAAAAAAATTACAGATTTTTGAAATATTTAAAGTACCTCTAAGCAACCACCAAGAAGAAATAATAAATTTTAGTACTAAGTAAATACCATCTATAATCACAGTACCAAGTAAATAGCAAATCTAGGAACTAGCCAGTGATATTTTGGTAAATGTTTTCCAACAAGTTCCACAAATTGCTATGTATGTTTAAAGGGAAAGAGGGCAGGATCAGCTCATTGAAGCTAATAGACCACCGTGGTTTATTTCAAGTCATTAACACCAAGTGTGAAGTGGTGAAGAAATACACACAATCAGTTCGCACCATCCAGTATGAGCTATTTGGTTTCCATTACGCCAATGTAAACAGTTGAAATATATCTTTAAAGTCATGTGTTAAAGAAAGAAAGGTTGAAAATGACTGAACTTAGAATATAAATCAAAAGGTAGGAAAAGTATAGCAGAATAAACCTGAAGAAATTAGAAGAAAAGAAATAAAGGTAAGAGCAAAAATCAATAATATTAAAATCAAAAGACCTAGTCAAGATGATTTTAAAAAGAAAAAAAATGGATTCTTTTAGAATACAAATTCAATATACAAACATCTGGCTAACTTGATCAAATGAAGAGAAATGAAAATAAAAATATTGCCAAGTGGTGGCACAGGCCTATAATCCCAGTTACTTAGGAGTTGGAGGCAGGAGGATCACAAGTTCAAGACCAGCCTGGGCAACTTAGGGAAAACCTGTCTCAAAATAAAAAATAAAAAGAGTTGGAGACATAGCTTAGTTATAGAACTCTTGCTCTACCATGCAAGAGACCCTGGTCCCCTGTACCTCAAAAAATTTTAAAATATTTGGAATAAAAAGAATATAATAGAAATGTAGTAAAGAATTAAAAGATAAATATTATATACAACTTAATGCCAAAAATTGTAGATTGAAAAGATAGTTTTCTGGAAAAATATTAGAAAACTGACACAAAGAGAAATATAAGATGTGAGCTTACATATTACTTTCATAGAAGCTAAACCTCTCCCTACTGCTGCCCTCCCTAGACAAACACAATCTCCAAGCCTGGTTGGTATTACAGGTAAGTTCTGCCCTCAAGAAATGTATAATTTTACTGTCATAAAATTGCTTCAGAAAAAATGGAAAAAGGAAGAAAGCCTACCCAGTTCATTTTATGAGACTACTAAATCTTGAAACAAAACAGGAAAGAAGTACAATTTCATACATAAACAGACAAACATAAGAATGTATTTTAGAAATCTAGCAATATAATTCTTAAATAATTGCCAGTGAAGATTTATCCAAGGATGCAAAAATGCCTTGGAATATTTTTATCTATCTATCTTTATGTACATATGTGTGTACACATATATCATATATATATATTATAACTTAACAGATTAAAGGAAAAAGTTTTGGTTTTAGCCTATAAGCCTATAGAGGCTGAAAAACTATTTCATGCAATTGAGCAACCATTCTTGATTAAACAAATATACCTATCTCCCCCAAATAAGTTGTTTTAAACAAGCTGAGAATAGATAGGAACTTCCTTAATTTAATAAGGTATATCTTTCAAAAACCTCTTGCAACTATCAAAATCAATAAAGTCAAAAATATAAGAATATCCTGTATTTTACTTTCAGTGTTACACTGTGGCTTCTGGTCAACATATTAGGCAAATAAAAGAAAAATTTAATATATTGAACTGTACATAGCATCTTATTCATAATGCTAAAAACCTCAGATGGATTCAAAAGTCTCTCAACAGGAAAATAAGCAAACACGCTGAGCTCTGTGGACTTCATGGAACAGCATTCAGTCTCAGCAGAAAGGATGGATTGCTAATGTGAGTGGCAACATGAATGAATCCTAAAGGGATGTTATGCCATGCAAAAGCAGCCAGTTCCAAAATAATATATACTTTATGGTTTCATATTTATAAAATTCACAAACAGGATAAACTGATGGTAACAGAAGGATTGTTGGTTGCCTAACCCTGAGAGACGGGAACTGACTACAGGGAAACAGAAGGTGATAGATGTGCTCTGTATCCTGACTGGGTGTTAATTACACACAAGGATATAGTTATCAAGGCTAAAAAAGCTGAATAATTAAGATCTGTTCATCTTATTGAATGGTAGTTATATCTTGATTTTAAAAAAGCACAATAGGAAAAGCTAAAGACTGAAAAAAATAAGGAAACATAATTAAGAGATGATATAATTGTTTACACAAAAGTTCCAAGAGAATCTACAAATAAATATTAGTACTAATAAGAAAGTTCAGCAAGGCTGCTAGAAATCAATATACAAAAATCAATAGCTATTTTTAAAATGTAATTTTTAAAGGACATTATTAACCATAGCAATAAAAACTTTTAGATGCCCATAAATAAATCTAACAAATCATGTGCAAGATTTTTATGGGGAAAGCAACAGAACTTTATTGAAGGGAAAGAAAAAGAAGGGTTTTTACTGTTTGCTGAAGGGAAGGTTCAATATTTTAAAGATTACAATCTTCCCCAAATTTACCAACAAATTCTCTGTAATTTCAATAAAAATACCAGTAGCAGTTTTCAAAGAACTTAATAAGATGATTCTAAAGTGCACATAAAAGAAAAAAAATCCAAGAATAAATTAAACAATTGCAAAGAATAGGAGGAGAGGAGAAGAAAAAGTTAAAGGGGATTATGTTTTTTAATTTTAATACTGTATTATATAAAACTATACTGATTTAAATGGTATGCCATTACCACAGGGAATAAAATGCTTAGAAATAGAACCACTTAGGTATGTAAATTTTGAATATGACAGAGATAACATCACACATCAGTGGACAGAGAAAGAAGTATTCAATAAATGATGTAAAGACATCATCATATAGGAAAAGATAGGCCCAATGATTTATATGGAAGTAGATAAAATTGAGTAGCTATTTCAAACACACACACAAAATAAAACATACAAACACAAAAAATGTATGCAAAAATTTCTAAAGGTCAGAAATAAAATTTAAAAAGAAAATATAGAAGAATAGCTTGATGGCATTTGAATACTGCCTTATACTTACAATGTTAAAAATATAAACCATATTGAGAAAAGAAAATATGAAGACCATAACTAAATTACACTAAGAACTATGTATCAAGATGACTACAAAAATCAGGTTTAATTGGGTGCAGAGGTACACCCCTGTAATCCTAGTGACTCAAGTTCAAGGGTAACCGCAGCAACTTAGCAAGAGCCTGTCTTAAAAATAAAAATAAAAAGGGTTGGGGATGTAGCTTGGTAGTAAATCACTCCTGGGTTCAATCCCCAGAACTGGGCAGGGGGGAAGCAGGTTAATAACTATTATGGGAAGATTTTACGACCCACATAACTGATTTCACATAATCAAAACATATAATAGAATTCCTTTATAATCAGGCAAGAAATAATCCACAAAACAGGAAGCCTAAATAGGTATAAACATAAAAAAATGCTATTTCCTTTCTAGGAATCAAAGAAAAAATCCATGTTAGAACAACAAAATGGATGGAACTTTTAGAAAATGGAAAATCTCATATACTCATATAGTGCTGGCAAGACTGCAGATTAGTACAATCCCTTTGAAGGGCAATTTTGGAATGGATTTTTTATAAAAACAGTTGATGATGCACATAACCTACCAACCAGAGATTTGGCCTCTAGATGTTTGACACAGAGCAGAATGTGCCCAAGGGGATGTGTTCAAGACTATACATCGCTGCACTGTTCATGATAGCAAAAGACTGCTGGGGTCTTTGAACATTTTTTAAAATGTTCCAATAAATCCTATGTATTTACTAGGTATATATTCATATTGAAAGAAGGCATATAATGATACACAGCAATATCTATATGGTGGTTATATGGGAAAGAGCTCCAGCACCTGATCAACTGGGCTTGACTCCTGACACCTCTGATTACCAACCATGAGGTCGTGCACATGGAATTAGTTACTGAACTAATTCTTCCTCAGTCCCTTACCTATAAAAACAAGTGACAATGAATTGGGTGCAGTGGTACATGTCTGTAACTCCAGCTACTCAGTTTGCCACTAATTCATCCCCTGGGACTAGGATCTTTTAGCATATTTTCAGCTGTATCTGATTAAAATTTGGCTTGTGTGATCAAGGAGGAAGTTTTGTGCCACAATGAGGAACATGGTCTAGTCTTAACCAAATGGAAAAGGCCAAGGCAGAAAACAGAAAAAACACGAAACCACGTAGTATCCACTCAGTTTTCTCTTGCTCACACATTTTGCTTGTGACAGATACTGATGGCTGTACCTAATGGTCATTACATGCCTGCTATGGTTTAAGTGTGTCTTTCAAATTTCATGTGCCAGAAAAATTAATCCCTATTGCAAAAGTATTGGGAGGTGGGATTTATAAGAGATGATTAGGTCTTGAGGAGTAGGCTCTCCTGAATATGTTAATGCACTGTGGCAGGAGTGAGTTTGTTGCAAGAGTGAGTTTGATATATCAGTGATTGTAGCCCTCTCTCATTATCTCTCATCATGTGATACCTCTAACCATGTGACCTCACCAAATGTGGCTACTTGATCTTGAACATGGAAAATGATTTTTTAAATAAATTACCCAGTCTCTGCTATTCTATTGTGGCAGAACAAAACAGATTAAGACACCACCTTTCTCTCTTGCCAGGAATACCAGATTTTGTTTACATTTTGGGCAGCCAAGTGGTCTATGAAAGCTGGGTCATTCTATCTATGGTACAGAGGTGAAATTGGTTTGCTTTCACCAGTAGCTCCTTTCCCCTTTCCACTGATTGGTTTAGGAAAAGGAAAATGACACAAAGGGAAATCTGCTGTGGAGTCTCTGGGAAAGGGCAGAAGGAAGACACCCCCTCCCCTCCCTGGTCTTGCAGCACTATGGTGTGAAGATATCTTTGCTGTAAAGGCTACAGTCAGTCTTGCAAGCCTAAGGGAGAGAGGACTGAAGCTATCACAGAGAAAACGGGCCCTTGACAATAGATACTATTAATCAGTCTTTTACCACCTTCCCCCAACTTCTTGGAACATGAAATAATGAATTTCTTTGCTTAGGCTATTTCTGTTTGACTTTTGTTTGATGTTTGTTGTTGTTGTTGTTTTTACTTACAGTCAGATCGTCCTGATGACATCCCCACACTGAAAGATATAAAGCAAATAGATTTTTTAAAAAAATCTAAATAGATAAGGAGTTAAAAGGGCATAGCTAGCTCCCTTGAACAGGTTCTAATGCACATGTTCAGAATAATGAAGTCCCACAATGCTTCAGAAAAATGTTTTATTAAGCATTTCTTATGTGTAAGGCACTTTTCTGAACCCTATGATGAAACAGATATTGAGAGTATAAGAACACAAAAAGTATAAATTGCATGATCCTTAAATTCAAAGAGTTTAAAATTCAGTTAGCAATAAAAAATTTAATTTGTTATATCAGTTCCAAAGAAATGATTTCATTATTTTCAAGGATAGCACTTATTATCAACCAAGTTATAAATTGTCCTGTTATACCACAATATATCAAATATCAGAATCCCTTACCACACAAAAATCACTAACTAGATCCTAAAGTATTAGCCAAATCTTTAATTTCATAAGGTCAATCCTTTTTGTGAAATAGCTACTGACATCTGAATAGATTTACTTTTCCCCTGAGCAAACTGAAAATTTATAGAGACAGATATAATGTCCAATTTCTTACTTAAAACATTTCACCACTTATGAGTAATGGTCATGGACTCAGAATTAGTAGGTTCTATATTAAGGCATCTTCACTGTGTTTGAGCATGGTAACCTCCAATTCAATGATCTATCTTTGAATTTACTGATGAAAATAAAGCTAACACAGAAATGGGCGACCAGCTCACACTCCATTTTGGTACTTGCGGAAAAAGTGCCCAGGGCAAAGAGGATTCGAAGCTGTGATCAGTATGCATTTTGCCTTCATGGGGACCCTGAGGGAGATGAAGAGTGCTGAGTATGGGAGGAAGACAGCATTCCAGATAGGAATTGCTTTGATTCTGAATGTGTCTACTAGAGCAGAAATTTATTAAAACCCCATTTTAGACCATACAGTAAAAGCATCAATAAAAGCAGTGGTTCCTACTAAGTCGGCTTTGCTTTGTCTTTTGTGTAGAGTTCTTTTGTATAAAAGTGTGACTGGTTTAGCAAAACTGGCCTTTAAAATATTTTAAAATATAGATTTTAAAAAAAATCTATACTTAGATTTTTTAAGCCTAAGTAAAAATTATAAATATTCAAGGTGTACATGATGATTTGATATACATACACATTGTGTATTGATTACCACAGTCAAATAAGTTGACTTTATCCATCACCACCCAGTTACAATTTGCATGTGTATGGGCAGTGAGGTCATTCAAGATCCATTTTATTATCAAATTTCAAGTAAATAAGACAGTATTATAAGCTATTTTTACCATGTGCATGTTAGATTTCCAAAATTCACTTGTCTTGAAACTAAAAGTCTATACTCTGACCAACATCTCCTCCTTTCCCCTCCTCCCTAGCCCCTGATAACTGCTGTTCTACTCTTGGCTTCTAAGACTTTCACTTTTTAAATATCAGTGAGATTATAGTCTTTGACTTTCTGTGCCTGGCTTGTTTCATGTAACATAATGTTCTCTTGGTTCATTCATGTTTTCAAAAATGGCAGGATTCTTTTCTTTTTATGGCTGAATAATATTCCACTATATATACATAACACATTTTCTTTACCCACTCATTTGTTGATCGACATTTAGGCTGTTTCTATATAATGGGTTTTATGCAACAAACATGGAAGTGTGGATAGCTCCTTGAGATACTGATTTCATTTCTTTTGAGTAAATACCCAAAAAGAAGTAGAATTACTGGGTCAAATAGCAGCTCCATGTTTAACTTTTTTGAGAGCCTTCCACACTGTTTTCCATAATGCTATGCCAATTTATTTTCCACCAACAGCATACAAAAGTTCCCTTTCTCTGTGCCTTCATCAACTTCTTCTCTCTTGTCTTTTTGAGAATCACCATTGGGCATCAGTCCCACATATCGTCTTTGTAGAACTAGTGTGTTGCTGAATGCAGAATTACTAAGTAGTGGTTTTCTCTGTAAAAATCATTCAGAAGGCTTTCCCCATGACTGTCTGCATTTTGTCCTCCAGAAACCAAGCATAGACTGGAACTATGACTAGAAACTGTCCATTAATAGAAGATTGTAATTTTAGCTATATCCCAACTAGAAGGCTTTTACTAGAGCAGGCAGAAGATGAAGGAAGCTTCCAGGAACAAGGGGATGTTTCAGATTCTAAAACTTCCTCTTCATGAGACCAATTACCATTTGTAGGGGTGTGTTAGTCAGCATTCATCCCTGTGACCAAAATATCTGACAAGACAACTTAGAGGAAGAAAGATTTATTTGGGCTCACAGTTTCAGCGGTCTCAGTCAATGGTTGGCAGGCTCCACTGCACTGGGCCTTTTGTGAGGACATCATGGAAGGGCACGGCACAGGAAAGCTGCTCAGCTTGTGGCAGCTGGAAAGCAGAAAAAGAGAGAGAGAGAGAGAGGAAGAGAGGATGGAAAGAAGACAAACCCTTCTAAGGGCACATGCCCCCACCCCCATAACCTACTTCCTCCAACTGGGTCCCACATCCCAGAAGTCCATTCAGCTATCGGAGGATTAATCTACTGATGCAGTCAGAGCCCTCATGAGCCAATCTCTTCCTAAAAGTCCCACCTCTGAACACCTAAGATTTTGGGGGACATTCCAGCTCCAAACCATAACAAAGGACTATCTGCACCTCACCCTCACTTTTCTCAGAATCCCAAGATCTGGAAGAATAGTATTACTACACTGATATTTAAATTAGCATTTTAGTGTCAAGGTCATGAAAGACAAAAGAGGGGAAATTTCACATATTGGAGGAGACTGAGGATAACTAAATGCATGGGTGACTAAAAGCAATATTAAATCCTGGGTTGAATCATGACATAGAAAAAGGATATGAGTAGAAGGCTGAGGAAACCCAAATAAAGTCTAGTTTAATTAATAGATGTTAATTTCTTGGTTTTAATTAATGTATAATTGTTATATATAAGATATAACCAGAAGGGCATACAATATGCAGAAATACTCTGAATATCTTTATAGTACATAGTTTTTTTTTTGGGGGGGGGGTGTTAGAATATACTACATAAGGCTAAATTTAGAGTAAAAATTTAGAGGAATTTTTTTCCTTATGATAGAAAATGCAGTGTATTTTTCTCCAAAGAAAACGATGATGATTGCAGAATGATAATCGACTATAGAATCCACTTTTAAGGTAGGATGACACTAGGGAAGAATAGAGCTACTTTATATTAGGTAGAGGGGAGTGAAAGGAGGGGAAGGGGTATGAGGGTAGGAAAGATAATAAGTGAAACAGACGTTATTACCTCATGTACATGTATGATTGCATGACCCATGTGATCCTACAACATGTACAATCAGAAAAATGAGAAATTATACTCCACTTTTGTATGATTTATCAAAATGCACCAATGTGTCCTACAGTCATGTACAACTAATTAGAAAAAAATTTTTAAATAAATTTTAAAAAATAAATCTAGGAAACCTCCAATGCCCACACTTTCAGTGGTGCCTCTCGTTTCTCTTATCTGGATCCCTCAAACGGTCTCCTGACTTGTTTTCCTGTTACAATTCTTGTCCTTATTTTATTTTTCCACATTTAGAATGGTTGCTTTAAAACAAAAATGATTGCATAGCTCTCCCATTTGAATCATCAATGGCTCTCCATTGCTCTGAGAATAAAATTCACTGCCAACATGGAAAGCTCTTCAGGATCTGCACCCGGCTTACTTTTCCAGACTAATGTCTCCCCTGATTTTCCCCTACCTCCCACCCTGAAGGACCTCTTTCTGAGTCTCCAGATACATCTCCAGATTCTTGTGCCTCTCCCCATTGTCCTCGTACCCTTTCTTACCTGCGTAAGCTCTACTTGAGTTTGAATTTCTCCTATGTTCCTCCAGTTCCCTTCACTGTACCCATCAAGAACTGCCACTTAGGGTTGGGGTTGAAGCTCGTGGTAGAGCACTTACCTAGCATGCATCAGGCACTGGGTTTGATTCTCCACACCGCATGTAAACAAATAAAACAAAGGTCCATCGACAACTAAAAACATATATATAAAAAAAAGAACTGTCACTTAATTCTTCTGTATGCTTTCTTAGTACCTGGACTTAGCCCTGTCAAAGCTCTGCTTGTATCTCTCACAACACAGTAATCTCCTTAAGAGCAGGAAGGGTATTTTATTCCTTTCATATACTTGGGATCTAACAGAGTTCTAACACGTAATAAACATTTGATTAATCAATTGGCTAAATTGATACTGGAGTGTGGTGGTTAACTTTATATGTCAACTTAACTAGGTCAGGGGATACCCAGATAACTAGCAAATCATTATTTCTGAGTATGTCTATTACAGTGTCTCTGAAAGAGATGAATATTTCAATCAGTAGACTGAGTAAACAAGATCTGCCCTCACCAGCGTGGATAGGCATCATCCAATTCAATCCAATCCATGTGTGCCTGGATAGAACAAATTGGCAGGGGAAGAGCAAATCCACTAGGTGTACATCTTCTCCTGCTATTGTACATCAGAGTTCCAGATTCTTGGGCCTTCAGACTCCAGGACTTAAACCAGCAACTCCTCACTCCCAGTTCAGTTCTTTGGTCTTGGTCTAAGAGTTACATCATTGGTTCCCCTTTTTCTCAGACCTTCAAACTCAGACTAAATTACTCCACTGGCTTTCATGGTCCTCCATCTTGTAGATGACATGTGTGTGTGTCTATGTGTGTGTGTCTGTGTGTGTGTGTATGTGTGTGTTGTTGTTTTTTCTCGTGAAAATTTGGAATAATACTAGGTAGGAAATAAATTAAATGAATAAATGAAAGATTGACTCAATCAGTGAATACGAATGTTCATAGAAATCCAATCTAGGTCTTCACAGACCAAAGGCAAGCTAGATAATTATGGTTTTAAAAACATCTATCAACAGAGGTTTTCTGTCTTTTAATATAAATTACTTCAAAAATCAATCCATTATTCACTTAATCTTGTTTGAAAAGCCTCCCTTAAATGTCACAAAGGAAAATTATGTTCAAAGCATTTACCAGACAAGTAATGAAGTTATAACACAGTACATAAAATTTTATGATAAAGCTATTGGTTAACATGTTTCTAATATTTGATAACTCTTTTGAAAATACGGGAGGTTAAAGATTTTTTTAAACTTTCTGGAAATAGTTTCTGTACAAAAAATCAGGTAAAATATTTTTTTTTTTCTTTCAAAAACACTGAAGGACTGGGGCTATGGCTCAGTGACGGAGTACTTGACTAGCATGTGTGAGGCACTGGTTTCAGTCCTTAGAACCGCCTAAAAATAAACACAATAAAGTCATTCTATCCATCTACAACTACAAAAAAATTTAAAAAAAAAACACTGAAAGTGTGCATTGTTCTTCCTTCTTTGTGGAATATTCCTACTAATATGAAGTTTCCATGGCTATTTATTTATTTATTTGGAGGTGGGGAGACCAGGGATTGAAATCAGGGGCACTCAACCACTGAGCCATATTCCCTGCTTTATTTTTCATTTTATTTAGAGACAGGGTCTCACTGTGTTGCTTAGTGCTTCACTTTTGCTGAGGCTGACTTTGAACTCAGGATCCTCCTGCCTCAACCTCCCAAGTCACTGGGATTACAGGTGTGTGCCACCGCATCCAGCCCATGGCTACTTATAATGAATGTATTTCTTTGTATAAAGGAAAATATGATGTGACTCTCTTTTGAAAGTAGTAGTTAAAACAGTTTTAAAAATATTGTCCATATTGTTAATGCTTATAGCTGGACTTGTATCTTGTATCTTGTATCTTCTTTTGACTCAGTAGTAAAGTAACTGAAATTCTGGTTGCTTTTGTTGACTTTCCAGAAGTGTTAATTCTTCTACCACCTGCAGTGTGATCTCTGGGCTTCATATAATATAGACACCAGCCTAGTCTGCAGAACTCAAAAACTAATATTGACAACATTGTCATTATAGATGGCAGTGAGATAATGATATGATTTTTTCAAACCCAGGTCCAAAGAATGAACATCAAAGGTTTATATGGATTATTTAGTCCCATCAAAAAGAGACAGCCCCCACTGACCCCATCTAACTTATTCCCCTTCCCTTACCAGATGTATGTTCACTACCAAGGGAACTAAGAGAAGCAAGCCTGCTATGATTTGAGTATGACTTGTTCCCATCAAGATTCTTGTGGAGGCTTAATTCCTCAGTGTGGCAGTGTCAGGGACCTTTAAAGGATAATTAGGTCATGAAGGCTCCATGTTCTTGAATGGATTAATGTTGTCTTTCAGGGGTTCTGGCTCTCCTGGGTTGCAATCAGTACTACCGAGAGTTGGTTGATAAATGCTAGTCTACCACCTCCCCTGAATCTCTCTTCTTCATGAACCTAATCACCATCCTCACACATGCCCCTGCTATGTGATACTGCACTCCAAGTTGTGACACAGCCAGAGGGCTCTCATAAGTCACTGGTACCATGCTGTTTGAACTTTCCAAACACCAGGATCATTACCAAAATAAGCCTCTTTTCTTTTTTTATTATCCAACAACAGGTATTCTATTAATAGCAACACAAAATGAACTAAAGCAACCACCAACCAGGGAAATTTCTTCCAGATTCTTAGTAATAATGAAAATAGCCATAAACATTCTAATGAAGTTTAGTATTAGTGAGGAAAAATTATTCAGCAATGATTTGTTCTCATTAGACATTGCCAAATAGACAATAAGGTATCCTAAAATGAGTTGAGAAGAAAATTTAGTTACTACTCTCATTGTGCTTAAGATAATTAATTTATCTTTAAGCACAGTTTAATCTACATCCTCCTAACTGTAATATATAATTTTGCAATGGGCATCATATTCTAATCCTTTCCTTGGGTAATTTAAGAATATTTTAAATTGCCAAGAAGATTTAAATTTTGGGTTTTAATATTTGTGTTAAAGCATTTTTTAAGTTTTATTGCATTTTGTGCCTGTTTAATTCCCAAGTTTGGAGACTTATTGAAATATTTGTATCCTCTAATGATGAGTATATATAAATGTTTCATGATATAAAGTCTCTTTCAAGAATTAGTTTTCTAGCCAGGTGCAGTAGTGCACATCTGTAATCCCAATGACTAGGGAAGATATGGCCGGAGGATCTCGAGCTCAAAGCCAGCCTTAGCAACTTAATGAGACCCTAACTTAGCAAGACCCTGTCTCAAAATTAAAAACAGAAAAAAGAAAAAAGAGGCTGGGTATGCAACTCAGTGGTTAAACCCCTGGGTTTAATCCATGGTTTAAAAAAAATAGTTTTCTTATTTACATTGCTTCTTGACCACAGTAACAATGATTACTTTTTACTTTTACTTACCTTTTCTTCAGCTTTCCTTAGACATCATCATTTATTGTACGCAATATTTTTCTATTTTTGAATTCTTTGTTATATTTCATTTCTAGTGAGCAGAAAATTTTCAGATAAATATCAGATGAATATTCAGGATGTGCATATATCTAACAATTCATCACCAAACTCAAGGTTTTCTAAATCTTCTCCTGTGTTATCTTCTAGGAGTTTTGGAGTTTGGCATTTTATGCTTAGGCCTATGATGTCTTTTGAGCTAATTTTCATGAAAGGTGTAAGGTCTGTGTCTAGAGTCCTTTTTTCCTCTTTTCTCCTTCCTTCTTTTCTTAACATGTGAATACTCGGTTGTTCCAGCACCATTTCTTATGTGTTGCTAGTAATTTTTATCAAGTTCCTGTCTCTCAGTTTTAGAAGAACTTGTTCAACTTTTCCAAGTCACTGATTTGCTTTTCTGTACTATCCAGTCTTCTTTTACCTGTTTCTACTAAACTTTTTTTGTTTTTAATTCACTACTTTCTGTATACATAATTCTTTCTGCACTTCAGTTTGCTTTTGATGAATAAACAATGACCTTTTCAATTTTCTTTGAAAATACAAACCAAAGATTTTAAACTTAAAATATATAAAAATAAATTAGATGATTATTCATTCTGTTAAGAGAGTCTACTATACTTGTTATCCTGTCAGAGTTATTGATAGCTAAATACAGAATATTTCATGCTCAAAAGTGTTCTAATCTGAACAATAAATTAAATGGTCATTCTTTGTAAAGCTTATTTTTCTGCAGGATTCACTTAGGCCTTGTTTTCACGTTTCCCCTCTGAGGTATGACCGATTCTTTCTTTCTCTCTCTCTCTTTCTTTCTTTCTTTCTTTCTTTCTTTCTTTCTTTCTTTCTTTCTCTCTCTCTCTCTCTCTCTCTCTCTCTCTCTCTCTCTCTCTCTCTCTCTCTCTTTTTCAGCACTAGAGATTAAACTCAGGGTACTCTACTATTGCACCAGCCCTTGTTATTTTTTGTATTTTGGGGGCAGAGGCTTGCTATATTGCCCAAGCTGACCTCAAACATGTGATTCTCCTGCCTCAGTCTCCTAAATAGCTGGGACTGCAGGCATATACCATTGTGCCCAGCCTCTTCAAAGTTTATAATAGCTAAAAATGTGTCCTGCACACTCAACTCATGTCATTTCACAAATGATGTTACTTAACACTGACAACAACTCCACAAATTAGAACTATCATTATCTCCACTTTGCTAATGAAGAAACTGAGGCCCAGAGTTTGGGCATGGCACAGGGAAGCATCCTGTGCTTTTCTTAACTTTCATTCCTTAGAGGTAGAAGAAAATAGATGCTTTATTTTTTTGCTGGTTTGTTTTATTGGGGGTGGAGAGAGGAGCCCTTTGACCCAGCTGGTATTTGTGAAAGATAGTACATTCTTGAAGCTCCCTGCTTCCTATATCTGTGTATAAAATATTCAGCAAGGAGCACTCCACCTGTGGCTACACAGGGTGAGAATAGGGATAATTAGTGTGAGCAGAGGCAGAATCTCCTTTCATGAGGGGTGAGGATGACTCCTTTTACAGATTGATTAGTAATCAGGTCTCGCCAAACTACCTACAAAGCATGCTCCTAGGTTATAGTCCTTACTTGCAGTATTGCCTGCATGGCCTTTTCCAGGCCTATGACATGATGCAGGAAAAATACAAAGGCCAAAACTTTGACCATTGTAGATAGACTGACCACTCTGAGCATGCTGATGGTCCAGACTCGTTAAACTTGTAATAGACTGAGAGGCTGGATACAACGACCAACCCACACACATGGACCTAACTAGAGGGTGGTCCAGCCCAGACATATTTTAGATACGATAACCCAAACTGATGACTTTAGGAAGTAATTGTCCTGAACAAATCAAGTTTCCCAATTTACATCAGGCCTGACACAAGAGCTACTTCATAACTCAACAGTGTCGACACACTGTCCCAGGCCCTCTACTCAACCAGTCCATAATGATAACCTAAGACCCATAGGTTACCTCCTGGCAGCATGGGAGGCCCACTCACTGGGTCTAAGATGCTGTGGGAGATGGAGCAGGAGGCCCACACAGGTGACCTGCAGTCCTTAGCACAGGACCTTTGATTCTCATTTAGTCACATGGAAACCTGCCACTCAGCGTGGCATTTCCTAGAAGTCTTTTAGTGATGCAGACACTCAGGCCTCACCCCAGACCTACTAAATCAGAATTTGCATTTAATGGGTTTTCCAGGCAATTTATATGCACTTTAAAGAATGAGAAACACTGATCCAAACACTTAAATATGCTTATGGAAGTTTAAAATGGGCATAGTTTTTATAGGATTACCCTAGCCAAAGAAGACATAAGCATTCATCCTTCATGTGAAAACTTGCCTGTTAACTTCTAAATGTTGTTATGGACAGATAACATAATAAGTGGGTGGTATTGATTTATAGGTACAGTAATATATGTTTATTTTCTTAATCTTTTGAAAAAAAACTTAGGATATCTACACACTCATTTGAACCTAATCCAGCACCAAAATGTATTTATAAAAGCCATGTATGCTTTTGAGTCTATTATAAGGATCCACACTTGGCAGAAACTGCCTACTCCCCTTGAATTCTGGTATTATCACAGTCAGGTACTCTCTCTCACTGGACTCATTAATTGTAATTTCTGAGAAGGGAAGCATTGTTTATCATGTTTATAATAAAGTATATGAAAAATTAATGAAATGTGCTATAATTTTGTGGACAACTACCATAAGTTGCTAGAATTGGCTTTGGTTTCCAGGTCTATCTCATTTCTCACAGTTACCCATTTCCAAGAGGAAATGTCTGTGCTGACAGTTTAATTTGGTTCCCTAAATTTGAACTATTGACTGTATATGTGCAGACTTTTCTCTGTTTGCTCCTCTTGTCAGAGGGAGAATCTGTGTTTGTCTTGTATTGAAAGTTGAGCTGGGTTCTGCCAGGATTGTTTGCATTTCCTCTCAAACTCTTCAATCCCAGATGAAAGGAGAAGGGTAAAGTTTATATTTGTGTCCTCTTTCTTTGCCTGATTAGCATTCCAAACACCTCTCAGGACTAGGACATGAGCAGTAATCCTCTTCTACCTTCCCCTTCCTCCTATTACACATGTACATTAAGGCAGTAGCAGCCTGCAACACTGGGCTGTTTGCTTCAGAGAGGTGATGAATTAGCCAGTAAGGAAAGAAAAAGGAATCCCTTTCTAGGTATTAAGTTTCTAATACCTATATTCCCAAAACATACGTTTGGGAGAAATGGTTCCTCCCTGTGATTAAAGAAACAATGAGATTTTAGGTGAGAGATGCCAATTCTAACCCTCAACCGCACCACGACTATCATAACCAAGACAAGGGGGCCTTTTCCTCTGCACTGAGGTATTTTTGCTCATCAACCTGCCAGACTGAATGGGGGTTTCTGAATGGACCATCCTGACCTGGTGCATGAAGGCACTGTAAGTTCTTGGAGAGACCCGTGCAGGAATTCCAAAGAAAAGGACCAAGTAGGCCAGGGGAAGTAAAGGGAAATCGGCAGATTTGTGTGATAGGGCCTGCATTTCTCACATAGATTCCTGAGAAGACATGAAGTCCCCCGAGAAGCAGTTATGGGACATGGCTAGGCAGAGGGGACCTCAACCTTATGTAGTTTCCTATGCTCAACAAGGAACAGAAGGCAGAGAAACTGAAGCAACGGTCCTTACCAAAGGAACAAAGGACAACTCAGCTGTGATCTTCAAGTACAAGAAAATGGAGGAGGAGGATTGAATAAAGAAGAAAAGCTGAGGAAAACAAAAGATGAACCAAAATCAAGCACCAATACAAATTATTCCCTGATCTTTCCCTCCCACTGACAAATGAACATGTTATTATAGAAGCTCACCAGAACTGGGGAAGGGAACTGAGCCATGAAAACGGCAGTGACCAAGTTAAATTTCTTCCAACATGATAGAAGAGAAGCTTGGAATATGTACATGTTGTCACAAGGTGGGAAGGGAAGATATTTTCTTGCTTCCTGACATTGCTGGCTTGAGAATCATGCCTATAACACTCTCTTCTTCTTTTCAAGTTATACGGCTGTTTATTTTTGCGACATAGATTTCTGATCCCATTAAACATGATTTTTTTTTCTTTTTCTTTTTTGTGGTACTGGGGGATTAAACTCAGGACCTCACACATGTTAAGCAGGCACTCTTTCTGAGTGACAGCCCCAACCTTAACATCATGTTTTTAACCAGATAGCAGTTCTTATTTTGTATTTAATTTTGCTAATTATGTAGTTCATTAGAAAAAAATAAAAAGTAGTTGTTTTCCTTTCCTTTTATTTTGTAGTGCTGGGGATTGAACCCAGGGCCTCACACATGCCAGGTAAATGCTCTACCACTGAGCCACATTCCCAACCCTTAATTTTCTTTTTTGTTTTATTTAATTTTTTTTTAATTTTTACAGACTGCATTTTGTTTCATTGTACACAAGTGGGGTACATCTTTTCATTTCTATGGTTGTGCATGATGTAGATTCATACCATTCATGTAATCATACATGTAAATAGGGTAATGATATCTGTCTCATTCCACCATTTTTTATACCCCCTCCTCCCTCTCATTTCTCTGTATGTAAGCTAAAGTTCCTCCGATCTTCTCTCATCCCCCACCCGCACCCTCATTGCCCACTTATCAGGGAACACATCAATAGACTTAAAGTTAAGAATCATATGATTATTTCAATAGATGCTGAGAACGCGTTTGATAAAATACAGCACCCCTTTGTGCTTAAAACACTTGAAAAAATAGGGATAGTAGGAGCATACCTCAACATTGTAAAGGCTATCTATGCTAAGCCCATCGCCAACATCATTCTAAATGGAGAAAACTGAAAGCATTCCCTCTAAAAACTGGAACAAGACAGGTATGTCCTCTTTCACCACTTCTATTCAACATTGTCCTTAATTGTTTTTAATGTTACAGTTCTCAAAACCCAACCTTTAAGGAATCTTTTTTAAAAAATCAAACTTTACTGTTACTAAATAATGGAAATATCCTGTATTCTCACATGATGAACAAATAAAACTTTCTAATAGGAAATACTTTCATGATTTCTTGGTAAAAAAATGATCAGTATTAAATTACTGACTTTTTGGTCAATGTTTTAAACACATTATCTAAATTCAGTGGGTTTGTTTTTCCATTTTTAAGGGACAAATTTGTTTTGGGTTCAAATAAAAAGGTATGTTAAAATTGTATGAAAAAAAATGTTTAAAACAAAATAGGACATTTTGATCCATTTTAAAAACAGTGGCCTGGTAAATAAACACAGTCCTAGTAAATAAAGGTCTCTGTCTATCTTCTCTATGAAGCAATGGTTGGAAGAGATGAATGAAAATAAATTTTTTAGGACAGTAATTTTCCTATTTGGCTCTTTCTAAGTTTTTTTTTTTAGCTCTCCAGTATTTATATCAAATTTGTCCTAGTTATTATTTGAAAAAGATGGGCATGAAGCATAAAGATGTGTTATAAAGTTTGTTTCCAAATTAGAATATACTTTAATTTTTCTAAACAGATCAGTTCTCTGACATTTTTTAACTTAGAAGCCTCTGGCTATATTTATGACATTTATACCAAAAAGGAAAAAAAAGAAAGAAAAGGACATCTTTCTTATTTATAAGAAAAAACAAAGAAAATGCACATTAATTTCTTTCACAAAAATACACATCTTGTATACACATGGATTCAGACATATCCCCTGAAATCGAAAGCACTCAAGTCAAACAAGTCACTGACCATTGTCATTAGCAATAGTAATTAGCTCCAGTTTATAACTTCAAGTCTGAATCATTTTATTTTTAATTTCTGCTTTCTTAGTCTTCCTCCCATCCACCACCCCACGATATTCTTACAATTCCCTATGCCTTTTTTACCCTACCATACCCTTTACCTTGAAATCAGAGTGTAAAGTGACTGTTTTCCTCAGTATACACAAGACTTTCCTCCCTTATTCATAGTTTTGCTTTCTGCTGCTTCATTTACCCTCAGTCAACCAGGGACTGAAAATATTAAATTCCAGAAATAAGCAATTCAGAAGTTTTAAATGACTTACTCTTCTGGCAGGTATGATCTCATGCCATCCTCCTCCATCTCTCCTAGGATGTGAATCATTCCTTTGCCACAGTGTCTACACTGTATACACTACCTGACTGTTAGTTACTTAATAATCGTCTTGGTTATAGGATCGACTGTCACAGTATCCCAATGCTTGTGTTCAAGTAACTCATTTTTTACTTAATAATGCCCAAAGCACAGAAGTAATGATACAAAGGGGGGCACCAAGGCATACAGCATGAAAGGACAGAATAACTCTGATACTTTGTGACATGTAGGAAAAAAATAGTATATATAGGGTTTGGTATTATTCATGGTTAGGAGTCATCCACTAGGGATCATAGCATGTAACCCTGAGGATAAGAGACCACTAGGTATCATCAACTTCACAAAATCTCACTGTAATTTATTTCTAGTCATCCATATCACTATTAGACATTTAATTTCAATTGTCCCCTGATGTGGAATCCACGTGGGACCTGCTATTCTACCACATTCAATTGCAGGCTCCTTAAGGATACAGCACAGTTTGGACCTCAGGACTTCTTTTTGTTCCCGAGTCTAGGGCTACACACCCTTCTCTGCTCTGGTAGAGTTGGATACTTATCTGCCCAACATTCATTTCTCCTTTTCTTGATAACAGAACCCTGGGAAGTAACCAATTAAAATAACTCACTTCTCAGCTTCTTTTGAGGATAAGGGAGGAAAAGAGGGTGATAAACAAGTGCTGGGAGGGGCTTTGGGGAAATTTCCTTTTGACCTTTCCCTCCCTGTCTTCTTTTCTCTCTGAACTTGAAGTGATGAGTCAAGCGTGAAGGCTTTACCTCATGACCTTATGGAAGCAAACCCATGCAATAAAGAAGGCTGAACTGAGATGGGGCGAGGGGAGGGGGCAAGTCCCTTATGCTTCAGAGGACCACCGTTCTAATGTATTGTCTGTGTCTATGTATTCTTTAAGGATCAATCAGACAAACAAAATCTCTCTCTCTCTCTCTCTCTCTCTCTCTCTCTCTCTCTCTCTCTCTCTCTCTCTCTCTCTCTCGTGTGTGTGTGTGTGTGTGTGTGTGTGTGTGTGTGTGTGTGTATTCTGTTACAGTAACTGGAACCAAAGCAATTGGTTAGGCAGTCCCTGTAGGGCTGCTATCTTTGTGTTTGATGCCAGAGGCTGCAGGCCTCTGGATGGATACAAGGTATGGGAGAAGAACAAGCTGGAACCCAAAAGCACAATCTGGAGTCCATGAGGACAGACAAATCTGTGTCAAGTCCCACTGACTCTGACCTTGGAGGTGTGGAAATCCTGTAGAAACCTTCATCACAGAGCAGATCACACACACCTGGCTCAGGAGTCAGAGAAGCTGATAAAGGAGCCTAGAAAAGGAGCTAAACTCGATAATGAATATACTCTATGGACCCAGATAACTTTTAACACAGAGACATTTCTTGTCGTGTTGGTAGATATGACTTTTAAAAAACTTTTTTTGAGAACTTTCAAGAAAAGCATACTTTAAGAAAAGTTAAAAAATCAGGGAATTAATAGGAAATTACAGAATGAAAGAACTCTATTCTTTATTCCAGGAAGAAGACAAGGAAAGGATACAATACTAGGCACTGCCTCACCCCAAGGAGGTGAACCAGCACATAAGTGGTAACACATGTGAGCCACACAATGACTGCTGTACTTATGCTTTCCAAACCTCCCCATGAATCTCTTTGTGACCCACTAACTAGAAACATATAGGAAAGGGAATTCTGGGAGGTGTAGTTTAACAGTACATTAAATAAATGTTGTTTAATTGCTGAACTATATAATGAATATGCTCTTTGGATCCAGATAATTTAAACAGAGACTTGTTGATAGGTAAAACTTTTATTGAGAGCTTTCAAGAAAAGCACACTTTAAGAAAAGTTAAAAGATCAAGAAATAAATAGAGAATTATAAAATAAAAAGAACTACATTCATTATTCCAGAATGAAGACCAGGAAGGGATATATTTGTTGTCTATTAGATCAGGAGAGGCAAGGCTAAGGGAAATATGATTTGTAGATACAATTCTGAAATGTTAGTTTCAGAATAAAAGAATAGCATTTGCAATACCAACTCATTTTCAAAGTGTGGTTGGTTTGTGAATTGTATAAACTTTTGCACTTTAAGCATCTCTGCTTTAAGTACTGATCCTTGCAATTTCTGAAACACTACCATAAGCAGGTATTAGGACCACGAGTGTCAGCCATGTCCTCTGGGACAGAGTTAGGGTAGCAAGCAGGTTATTGGAAGGAAGTGGGATGCTTGTTAACAATAAAAGAGTGAGAGAGCAGAACTGGACAAGGAAAGCTTTTAGACTATAATGGTAATGCTAATCTGACACTTGTGAAGGAAAAGAAAACAAGGGGAAAGAAGGAAGGAAGCAGGATTTGGCAAGGAAAGCTTCAGATTGTGATGGGGGTCTGACTAGGTTTAAGCTAATCCACAGGGAACACCAGAGTAAAAATGACCCACAAGAGGAACTGCAGGATGGGCAGAAATGACCAGGTCTCTAGGGTTTGAGTCATGCTCAATCGTTGGCTAGGACCTTTCTGCAAAGAACTTGGCCTTAGCTCAAACACTGAGTTGCATCCAAAGAGACTGGAGTTGGGAGCTTTCTGCTAACTGTGCTCCTTGCAGGTAAACATCGGTTCTCCCCTGGAAGAAACCTGAACAGCACTTCTGTGACCACTGCAAGCACAGTTAATAAGGGATGTGTTTTTTCAACATGATATAGGTAAACCCACTTCTCAAAGCCAAGTTCATAAGAAGAATCCTTATTAGGGAAAACTGATTGCTCCAGGTCAGAAATTAATTAGGAAGCATGATTTAAAAATCGAGGGAGGGATGAGAGGGAGATGTTGGTTAAAGAGTATAAAATTCCAGTTGAGAGGAATAAATTCACTATTGCACAACATAGTGACTATAATTAATATTTATTGCATACTTAAAAATTGCTCACAGTAGATTTAAGTGTCCTTACCACAAATAAATAAATTGAGGCAGTACAAATGTTAATTTGACTTAGCCATTGTCCAATGTATGCATATTCCAAAACATTATGTTGTATACTATAGATACAATTTTTATCTATCAATATAAAAAATAATAAAAAGGAAATCAATTACCTTCTTCAAAACTATATTACTCTTTTATTTTTGAACTGGACGTTATCACTGAGTCTACACAGACCCAAACCAGATGAGAACACATGTTGACATTTATTCAGTGTTCCTTGATCCTAAGCTCAGTAACTGCTTCCCATTTAGCACACACCATCCAAAAGAATCATGCTTTCCGATTGTCCCAGGGCTACTGCATCATCCGCCCTCCTACACCCCCACCTGCCTTATTTCCCTTTGTAGGTCAAACCACCCCAAAAAGCAGCTCTTTAGGCTTCTTCTCTTCCTGAATATCTTTACTTCCCATCTGTTTTCTATTTCCTTTGTAAATTGATGGCAACTTAGGTTGAACAGCTAATTGACATCGATTGATGAGAGCTAAATGATCACCTGATTTGCATCTACAGAATTTAACCTAAAAAAGGGACTGGCCAATGGTGGGGGGGTGGAGTTTAAACAATCTCTACAGACCAAAGCTGGCTGAATTTTGGGCAGAAGGATATGAATTTACCCTTTATGCTGGTAAGGCAACAACCTTGCTCTACAGATAATGAATATACAGTTACTGAATTTACTCTCAATAGGCATTTACTACTGAGCAATGACCTCAGCAAATGGGCAACTAATATTTATCAGTCCGTATGGAAATATTCTAGCGAACTTTGTCTTTCTATAGTTCAGATTTTCTGCTCTGGACAAAGGAGCATTAATAGTAGAAAAATAGCAACAATTAAGTTCCTGCCTGACACAAACAATGACACTTGGTACTTTAAGAGTACCATTGGTTTAATTGAGATGTTCTATAAGTTACCTCCTTTAATTCCATTTTACAGATGAGGCTTAGAAAGGTTAAGTAACCTAAAATCAATCAACTTGCCAATAGTGACAGTCAAGCATAATTTAAGGCCAAACTATTTTTCTAATCTTTTTGCTCTATTCTTTCCGTCTCACAATTCAACTTTATATGTCAAGGTTCAAAACTTTCAACTTGAACTCCACATCTGCTGGCATTAGTAGTATCTAATAGTAGCATGGAAAGTGGTTGGCATTATAAAGAAAATAAAATTGGCAATGAGTTGATAATTGCTGTAGTAATTATACCTCCACATATAGGAAAGGAGTCATACTAATCTCTCTGCTTTTTATACATTTGAAATTTTCCATAATAAACAGAATTGATAGGAATTTTTATATTCCATAAAAGCATTCAATAGTCACAAATGCACCTAGCCAGGACATTAAGAAAGTCCCGCAACAACCCAATTGACCACACACATGTGCATACATACACACAGAATCATACAGTTTAAAATACTTTTTTAGCATAAACAATGCAGATACAGTATCAATTAGCCGTGAAGGTGCAAAACAGGAATCTAGAAATCTTAGAGTTTATGACACATATTAGCATAAGCAAATGTTCACCTTCTCTATGTGAATCATGGCATTCAGCTCCATTCACTGTCTTAATGTTCCTTTTCATTTGCTCAAGTCCAGCCAAACGAAACCAGGGATCAACAGTGAAGAGAACTGGAAATATTTGCAAATGGTGAGCAAATTAGGAGAAAGTCCTAGGTTTAGGGAGACATGAATTATTGTGTGCAGATATAAATAAACATTGTTCTTAGCTCAGATTCTGTCAACACCTTAGCACTCCACACAAATTCATCCAAAGATGAATGAGTTAGTATTACTCATACCTGATGAGCTCCAAAAACCACCTGAGGGGGCACACGCTGTACTTTGCTAAGCTTGTTTGCAAAACTCAGCCCTTGGAATACAAAGATACCACAAAGTACACAGCCAACTCTGAAATATGTGTGTGTTTTCAGGCAGCCATCAGGGCAGAACAGGCATTCTCTTCTATTGATCCATGCCTCAACTCTGGCAGTGAATATCCCAGGATTCTCACACTTTCCTTCATTCCACTCTCTCCATTTTTTTAAAATCAAGTAAGACATGATTATTGTATAATGTTTATAAAAATACAACTAAGATTTAAAACTGCTTTAATTATACCAAACACTGTTAACTTTGAAGATATGCTTCTAAAATTTTTAATGTACATGTAGACTCTTCAAAATTAAAATAGGATCCTACTGTAGGTAACTTGCTCATTCAAATATAAGTTACACACTTTTTAATACCTATAAACAATTGTCACAACAATATTTACAATGTTTGCATGTCCTTAGGTATAAACAATATGAAGACTATAAAACAATTTATTCAGTCAGGATATGTTATTGGACATTTGCCAAGAATTATTATTGGACTTTTAGGTTGTTTTCCAAATTTTTGCTCCTAAATCTGAGCTTGTATAAACATTTTAATATAACCATCTCTGTGAAGATATTATTATTTCTTTAGGATAAATTTTTAGAAGTAGAATGCTCAAATGTGAACCTTTGGATACTTTTAGTAAAAATTGCCTCCTAGAGTATATAATTTTACACTCATTATCATTCTTCACCATAACAGCACTGAGTGATTATCATTTGTTATTATATTTGTCAATTCAATAAGAAGACTACATCATTTTATTAGAATTTGTATTTCTCTTACTACAAATATTAATGATATTTATGTTAAATTTCTGTGTTAGTCAGATTTCTGTCACTATAACAAACATCTCAGATGATAAACTTATTAAGGGAAAGGTTTATATTTTGGTTCATGGCTTCAGGGATTTCAAGTTCTTGACTGGTCGGCTGCATGGCTTTGGGCTTGTGTTGGTGTATCACAGCTAGAACTTGTGTTGGAGAAAAACTGACTTCACAGAAGCCTAGAGGTGAAAAAGAGAAGAGGAAGGGGCTGGCATTCCAGTATCCCCTTCAAGGACATGCCTCCAATGACCTAAAACTTCCAGTAGGTCCCACTTCTTGAAGGTTCCACCATCTCTCCCTCAGTAGCACTTACCTGAAGACCAATCCTTTAATTCACAGGCTTTGGGGAGTCATTCCAGATTCACACTATGGCAATATTGAAGTATTTATTGCATTTATTGAAAGAACACAGGACTTTCTCTTTATGTAATGTTATATATTTATTATTTATCTGTAAGGTTGCTTAAATTTTTCACAGTGGTAGCCTTCTGTCTGATTTACAAAAATGCAATTTCAAGTTTTGATTGCATTTTAACTTGATTCACTGTTTGGGACACAGGAAAGTTTTTAATTTTTAGTTTTGAAATGTATGCATCTTTATCTTTATGGATTCTCTGACATGTCATATTTAGCCTATCCTTCCTTAACTGGTATTATTTTTGTTAACTAATTAAAATTTTTGATTCATCTGAAATAAGTGTTGGAGTATGGCACAAAATACAGACATGACATCTTCCCTCCTAAATGATAATTCAGTGTTTCCTATATTGTTTTTAATATAAGTACTTTTTCAACATTCTGATTTAACAGGCCATCAATATCATATGCTAAATATTTATACAGCTGGGTGCCTCCAGGACACCCAAAAGACACCATAATGTGAGGTGGCTCAAGTCCCTTATATGAAATGGCATAGTCTTTGTATATATATGCATATCCTCTGGGATACTTTAAATAATCACTAGATGACTTATAATACCTAATACAATGTAAATGCTATGTAAATAGGTGTTAAACTGTGTTGTTTAGGGAATGACAAAAGAAAAGGTCTGTTCAGTACAAATTTTTTAGTCTGTGGTTGGTTGATTTTGTAAATACTGATGGATGACTATATATTCTTTGACCTGTTCTTAAGACTTTTAATTCTATTTCAGTGAGTTATTTTTTGGTAAGAACTAAGCTATTTTAATGTTTATACTACACTGTAATACATTAATGGAGGTCCTTGCCTTATCCCACTTTATATTCTAACTTTTCTTGGCTATTGCTCATTTTTTCTTCCCAAAAAAACACTGGAATCAGGTTGGGGATTTTGTCTCAGTGATAAAGTACTTGCTTAGCACAGATACCAAGTCCTGGGTTCAGTCCCCAGCCCTGCAAACTTCAAGGTCATTTTATTGGTACTCTGTGTATCTGAGATAATGTTACAGTCATAGATTATATTGGAGAGAATTAACATAATAGCAGCATTACCCCAACTAAAACAGAAACATGGTATGCCTTTTTTTCCATTCAAATCTTTTATCTCTGTGTCAGAGTAGTACTCATTGCTTAGTCTACTGCTCACCTACATTTCCCAGATGCCCTTGCTTTGCAGTTATATTGCAGTCATGTGGTTCATTATGACCAATGGGCTGTTGAATATAAAGGTCATCTTGTCAGAGGGAATCAAGAGGATATGTGAATCCTTCACACTCACTATTCCCTGAGGGTGGTGACCATAAAGGTCACACTTGGAGGATGGTGGCGTCACAAGATGGAAGTAGACTGAATCTTTGTTACTACTTGGAAGATGGAAATCTTGAAGACTCAGTCTACATTGTGTTTTATAATTTTGATTGTGCTAATACATTAAAATTTGGGAACTTATTTGTTATCATAGAATAGTTCTTTGATACAGGGTGCAAATTGCTTATTTGGATTATTTCTAATTATTGATATTTTTGTTGTTATTGTGCTAGGAATATATCTCACTAGTTTCAAAATTAATTATTACTGAAAAAGGAAAAGAAGATTTGAATTTATAAATTTTACATAAACACATATGTATATACAAGTGTACACCCATATTGATTTCCTTCTATTTAAAATAGAAATTCTGTGACAAAGATATGTATTGTGATTTCTCAGATATGTATTATGATTTTCTCAAAGATATGTATTGTGATTGATCCTCTTCTTTAAATGTATTTAACCATTTCAGTTTAACTTTGCACACCAACATTGAAGAATGAGAGAGGATCTATGTTTATCAAACTGGGAGTATTGAATGAACTCTGTGTGACTTGACTTTCTGTTACTGTAACAAAATACCTGAAATAGTCAACTGAAAAAGAGGAAAGATTTACTTTGGCTCATGGATTTGTTTGTTTATTTGGTTTTTTTTATTTTTTATTTTTTTGGGGTGCTGGGGGTCGAACCCAGGGCCTTGTGCTTACAAGGCAAGCACTCTACTGACTGAGCTATCTCCCCAGCCCCCTGGCTCATGGATTTGGAAGTTTCAGTCCAGGGTAAGTTGATCCTAGTTTTGGGACCGGACCTGTGGTCAGACAGCACATCATGGTGGGAGTATATGGCAGAGGAAAGCGTACATCTCACGGTAGCAGAAAAGCAAAGAATGAGACAGGAAGTATCTGGGATTCCAATATTGCTTCCAAGGGCATATTCCTAGTGACTGGAAAACTTCCCATTTGACCCATCTCTTTAAGATACCATCACCTCCCAATAGCACCATAGGCTGGGAACTAAACTTTTAATACATGGGCCTTTGGAGGATACTTACCCAAATCAGAGCAAATTCTTTCTCAGACTTAAGTCTATACTCAAATTTTTCTCATATTTAGAGATAAGAAGTTTTAAATAAGATAGTGATATATACATGGGTGCTGTGATAAGCAAGTTAATGGTCTCTGAAGGAGGTCAGTGTCCTATTCCCAGGAACCAGTGGAATGTGTTTGGTTAAATGACAAAAGGAAATTAAGATTGCTGATCATATGACTTTAAAATATGGAGACTAACTTAGATCATCCAAGTGGGACCAATATAATCTTTAAAAGTAGGAAAGAAAGGCAGATGAGTCAGTGTCAGAGTGATGCATTATTAAAAAAACTTGCTCAGCCATTGCTGAATTTGAAGATGGAAGGGGATCACAAACCAAGGAATGTGTGTGGCAGCCTCTAAAATCTGGAAAAGGCAAGGACATAAATTCTCTGCTACAGCCTCCAGAAGGAATGCAGTCAATCTTGAATTTAGTCCAGTGAGATCCAATTAGTATATCAGACACCCAGGAACTGAAAAATAAATAAGTGTTTTGTCGCTTTAAGCACCAACTTCCAGAAAAATAACAAATTTTAAATCAGATCTGACTTCAAAATTCAAATCTACCACTTATTATTTAAAATTAAATACCTTTTAAAAAACCATTCTGAACTTCAGTTTCATTGTATATAAAATGGGCATAATAAATTTATTTCAGAGTAGATGTTGGTAATAATATTGGTAATAACAATATTACCAATTATTATGTGTTGCATGAATAATAAATTGTGATTATGGAACTAAGTAAATGATAGGCTTGATATATTTAATTCATCACTTTTTCATTAACTCACCAAACCTTAAAACAAATAAGCCAACCCTTTGTTATGGTTTAGATGAAGTGCCCCCCAAAAGCTCATGTATGAGAAAATGCAAGAATTTTTAGGGGTGAAAAGATTAAATTGAGTGGTGTAACTTACCTAGTGGATTAATCCACTGATATATTTTAACTGGGTGGTAACTATAGACAGGTAGGGTATGGCTGGAGTAATTAGGTCACTGGGATCATGACTTTAGATTTATAATTTGTCCATGGTGAGTAGAATTCTCTCTCTCTGCTTCCTGGTTGCCATGTCCTGAGCAGCTTTCTTCCACCATGCCCTTCCACCTTGATGTTCTGTTTTAACTTAGGCCCAAAGTAATGGAGTCCGCCATCTATGGACTGAGACCTCTGAAACCATGAGCCCCAAATAAACTTTCTTTCCTCTATATCCCTTGATGTAATACTGTTGTGGTCTCCATTAAAAGATGAATTAGTTGAAGCACAGAAGGGATTAAACATTTTGCCAATACTAGTTACAAAGCTAGTAAATAGAGGAACTTGGGTTTAAATCTAGGCAAAGTTCAGAGATCTTGTTCTCAAATGGAGGCTATCATGTACTCATTTATCATAGTATCACATCATACCAGAGAGGAAGTCCATTAACTTAGGAGGTGGAAGTGAAAAGGTTTGGGGTAAGAACTTTATTGCTGTGCCTAACTGTGACTGTTCCTTTATAGTTTTGACTTGTGGTTAGTTAGGGTTCCAGGGCAATGCTTCAGGGAAGAACTCTCCAACTCCCACTTGGTTCTTTAGTTTTAAGCCAGTTTTGCAAGTACCTGCTTTTCTCGGCTATGGAATTCATTTATTAGTAGCCTCTGTGCAATCATCTCCAGATTCTGATTGTCCTGGCTCCCAGGCCCCTTGCATTAAGATCATGGAGGGAGGTATTGGTTGAATTTTGCTTAGTGATCTTTCTTCTTTCTCTATAGATAAATCTCACCCATTATATGTCATGAATCACAGATTGATGGGACCTTTCTTGATTTGATCTCACCTATAATTTATAGAAATGTCTAGAAATTATAAACAAATGGAGAGTACACAGTTTCAAATGCAGATGTGCTCTTTTCATAGAGAACTTGGGAAAATTAATTAAAATATGAGTCCAAATCATCACTTGAAACATGGGTTCCTTTCATAGAAAATTTCATAAGTATTTGGAAAACACTAAGTGGAAACCCAGATGTGAGTTGAGGGAACAAGTTATCTTCTCTTGACTCTCCACCATCCTCTGTATGTGGGAGTAGTACTGCAAAGATTTATTTCCCCACTGAAACTTTCCCTAGAAAATGGAAATGATTACAGTCAGTTTCAAATAATATTTTTTCTTCAGTTGCATAAATCATGGAGTGCTAGCCAGAGTTCATTTTCAGTCGGTGTCCTTCTTTGAGCTCCTGTCAGTTCTGGGATTTCAAACACCCATTCATGGATGAGATCTTATCTATGGAAAAAGTTCTTTAATACTCTGGGGCAAACTGATATTAAATAAGGATAGTTTTTCATGAAGCTAAATTATCCAATTTAAATAGCTATCAGATTATATCCTTTTAATAATTTTTGGCATTAAAGCATTCTTTTAAGAAATGATTACAACATTAGATGGTACTTTAATTTGCTTTAAACACCCTTATAATGTTAAAAGTTGGCAATCCTATGCTGGTTACAGAATTATTTTTGAAATTTTTTCTGGTCTATATAATCCCCAACCCCATAAACCACTGGAATGTATCTTCAAATAGTTTTTCAATTAGTGGAATATTTTCTGAGCCCTTTCATTTCTGAGAATGCCTGCCCATCCCTCTAAAAAACAAATTGCTGGTTGTAATGGTCTTAGCTCATAACCCACTACCCAAGGTGGGAAAAAAGGAAGAAAAACAACCTGGGGAATCATTTGGCACCTAATGGTTGAAAAGAAAATGTCAGAGACCAACCCAAAGTTTTTTTCTAAATTCTTACTGAATAACTGAAAGATATTTTTCCTACTTACTACACTTTCATCCTTTCTCAAGGCATTATACCCATCTCCTCTAAGCCCATGCTACTGACAGAACATGTGGTGGCTGATGACCAATAGGCCCAATTCTAACATTTTGTAAGTTCAGATCTTGTTTCTATCTTTATTAGCCACTGTATCTTTGGCCAGATATGAGTTGAATCATCTCCCCAAAACGTATGTTGAAGTTGTAAAGCCAAGTACCCGTGAATGTGATCTTGGTTGGAAACAGGATGTTTGTGGATATAATCAAATAAAGATAAGGTTATAAGGAGTGTATAATCCAATATGTTTGACATTTTGTTTATATTTTTTACAGTGTTGGGGATAGAACCAAGGGCCTTGTGAATGTTAGGCAAGCACACTGCCCCTGAGTTACATTCCTCAGCTTCCAAACTTTTGGAAGAATAAATGAGCAAGGAATGCCTGGGGACTTTCAGAAAATGGAAGAGGAAAGTAAGGATCCTTCTGTAGAGGCTGCTGAGGGAGAACATGTCTATCTCCCTTAATAATAAGATAATAATATACATGCCATTTTAAGTCACTGTTTGCTGTACTTCATTACAGCAGACCTAGGGAACCAAGACAAAAAAATTCTCAAGCACTTTGAACTTTGATTACCTATAAAATTACTATAAAACTTAATAGTTATAATTTTTTAAAAAAAGTTGTAAGATTGTTGTGAAGGTCAAATATGAGTAAATAGAAGATATGTAGATTTGCACATTTTAATACAAAAAATAGGCTATTATCCTCATCATCACTGCTACCACTTCTATCACTTTCCTTGGATAGCTCTCTCCTTCTTGTAATTTTTATATAAAGTTTGTATGATGTGTACAAAACAATAGTCATCTTTCTTAACTATGGATTATTAGGCCTAGCACCAAAGATTTTGATTCTGTAGGTCTTGGATATGCCTCTGGAGTGGTATTGTTTGAAGGTATCCAGATATAGACTCTCATTAAGTACTGAAAGTACAATGTAATTTAAGTGGTAGACCTGGTATTAGTATCCCTGTTCTATACCTATGGCAACTGGATCAAAGGAAAGTGAACCAAGTGAGAAAAAAATCAAGTAATTTTTGAATCTGAACTTCAACTTCACTGATTTGATGAAATGAGAAATTCTATACTAGCATGAAAAGATGATGAGGAATTCATAATACACAAAATAAGAAAAATGGTAAGGTAGAAAGATCAAAGCACATTTTAGAATCGAGACATTTAAATTCTAGATGTGGTACTTTTTAGCTATGTGAACTTGGGGAAATTATTCAAACTTCTAAGGTCTCAAGCTTATCTGAAAATGGAAAGAGGAGATATTGGGGTTCTTCTAAAGTGAATGAGTTGTCATGATAAAGTACTATTGTTAGTACAGGAAGTGCCAGGTGAATGGTGTATTTTTGCAATTATACATTGACAATTTAAAAAAATCAACACCATCTTCTGTTGTTGATTTGCATTAAAGGTACAAACATAGGAAGAAGGTCCATAGATGAGAACTGATTTCAGAAGTGATGTTCATGCTTTCCTGGTTTAATGATTATTGTTCAAAATATAATTTACCTGATTATTACTTTGCCTTTAGCAAATCTTGTAGTTTGGAATTCTCTATTTTTATAGTATTCAAAGATCACTTACAAGAATACATACGAACTGTTTTTTAAAAGTTCCTCATGAACAACAGAAAACATTTAATAAAAATATGCACCTAAACTTTAAAAGAGTTCCTCACGGCTAATAGAAAATTTGTCTGTAACTGTGGGTTATAATTTTTTCCAATTGGTAGTATTTAAAATTTTTCCATATGCTTCTCTAGGCTTCAAGATATTGAGAGAGAACAAAAGAATGCCTTCCTGATGTGGGAAACTGGACATTCTGACATCACGAAGGGAATTGTACACAGAGTAAATAGGAAGAATCTAAAACAGGAACAAATCTACACAAAATGGCTTTTATTTTTGAGTTAAAGAACTGTGGATTTATGTCATGTTAGTATTCTAAAATACAGCTGCATACATTCATGACAATTAGCCATCATATTTAAATTTGTTTTATTTCTGTTAAACATGATATCCTTTTCTGGATAGCTGACTTAATTCCAGTTGTTTTTCTGTGTTACTTGCTGAACAAGCTTTGATGTCAGGTTTCTCAACTCCCTGTGTCATTCACGAAATGTATCATCCAGGATGCAATGATAGGGACACCAAATAGTAGCTTATTCATCACAATATGCTGTAGTGATACACCTGCAGACATATGTTCCTGACTTGGTGCAATGGCTCAGCAATTTCCTAAAGAAACTACGCTGTTTTTTCCACTTTGTCTTCCTCAGCATATTTTTTGTCTTCATGCTTGTTACTGCATAGTTCCAAGAAGGCTGTCTCAGCTCCAAGAATTGCATTCTCAGCCTTGCTTCCTGAGAAAGGAGGAGGAAAGGCAGAGAGAGTACCTACCTTCACATGTCCACTTCTTTCAATGATAAACAAAACTATTGCCTAAAACCTCTTTGGCAGGCTTTTCCTTTTCTCTCTCAAGACAGAATGGGGTAACATAACCATCCCTGCTGTAAGAACTCTGGGAAAGTGTGTAGGCAGGTAAAATTAGAATGAGATTGCACTTATTGACCTAAAGCAGTCATGATTCATCTCCCAGAAACAGGTATTTTGCTTCCCTTAACAAAATCAAGTCTGTTTATTGAAAAGGCAGAAAACCATAGCACTGACTAGAACTTGCTAGAGTGCATTTTCTTGCTGCCTTTTCTTTTTCTGTATTCTGAACTGCACTTCTCACTTTTGGCATCTCAAAACTCATGTATGGAATTGAGCCCTGGAGAGTAAAGATGGAAAAGAGCAGCTGGAGGAGACAGCTGAGGTGTAATGCCTGAAGTGATCTTGGACTAGGATACTATCCTGATGTTATCAGTCACTTCCAAGTAACTATTAAGAGATCTGAGGAACTGATTTATATTACTCAAATTCGCAGGAGGCTGACTGCAAACTCTAATCTGTACATTTAGAGTGGAACATCTATTCAAAGAACTCATATTAATTATCTGCCTTGCCTCCAAGTCTTCCCTCTGATGTTGTACTTGGACCTAGGAGTGTGCAAACCATTGTGTTGCAGCCTCACTGTCTGGCAATGCCAATAAGGGCAGTGATACTGCAATATGAGGACAGGGGCAAGGGACTTGTTCCACCTGTTTTCCATCTGCCTGCAATTCCTGTGAGCACTATTCTAATACTACTTTGCTCTCTACCAGCAGTAAGCCTTGCTTATAGCTTTTCCAGCAGTTATAGAATCAACATGATTCGCTCTCATTATTATCCTTGTTCTTAACTTTTTCTTATTAATACTTCTCTCTGGGAAAGAGGGACATCTTTATCCTAGAGAAAATTAATTAGAGTCTGGTGAACAATTGTGATGAATAATGAGGACAAGGGGAGTTGGGTGATCTTTAAGAATTATTTCTATGAAATGACTGCTGTTCTCCACATCAGATTTTGTGTGGTCCCCTCATTCCTAAATAGCACAGGAGGTACACACGAAGCCATTTTAAAAGGCTATGAGTCACACACATTAACTCATTTAACTTTGCTGTTAATCTATACTTACACTAATGGTATACTGGTGTGGTTTAATGGTGCTTCAAGTGACAGAAAACCCAAATTAACTCTGTATTAGTTAGAAATTATTTCTTCTTCATCTAATTACTCCAGGGCTGATATGGCAGTTTCATAAGTGGTTGTTATCCAGCCTCTGCCTATCTTGTTGCTCTGCTGGACATCCTCATAGTTCAAGATGTTGTTCAAAATCTAGCCACCTCATCTGCATGCCAGCCAGAATGGAAGGACTTGCTCTTTCCTGTTAAGGACGCATAGAAGTAAAAACAGGTATCCCTTTGCTCAAAATTAGTAAAATCAGGTTGCAAGATAGGCTGAGGAATCTTTATTCTGGACAGACTTGTCATGTCTTCTAATCTGCATAAGGGATGAGTTATTGGTAGAGGATAAGCAGGCTGTTCAACAGAATTGTTACCCAGCTTTTCCTGACTTTACCCTTTGATTTTGTTTTTGTTTTTATAAGAATAGCATTAATGGGAGTTCATATTCTATACAATTCACCTATTGAAAGTGCACAACTCAACATTTTTAGTACATTCAGAGTTATATAACCACCACACCATCAATTTAAGAACATTTTCATCCTTCTCCTTAGCAATCATTCCTCTTTTCCCTCTACTCTTTCTTTTGGCCCTAGACAATCATTAATCTGTCTTTATGAATTTGATTATTCTGGACATTCCATACAAATGGAACCCCTCTAATATGTGGTCTTTTGTGACTGGTTTCTTTCACTTAGTATAATGTTTTCATGGTTCACTAATTTTGTAGCATGTATTAATATTTTACTTTCACTTTAATAACAGGCCACCATATGGATATATCACATTTTATGTATGAAGGCAGAATTAGCTGATGGACACTTGCATTGTGTCCACTTTGGGGATATCATGAATAATGCTATGAATATCTGTACACAAATTTTTGTGTGGATACATGTTTTCACTCCTCCTGGGCACATTCCTGGGTCAAGAATTGCTGGTCACATGGTTGCTCTATGTTTAACTTATTGAGGAGCAGCTAAATTGTTTCCCCAAGTGGTTACATCATTTTATATTCCAATCAGCAATATATGAGAGTTCCAATTCCTGCATGTACTCACCAACACTTGTTATTTTTTTGACTTTTTGGTTATAGTCATCCTACTGTTGTAAAGTGGTATCAGTAGGTTCTTACGTTTTATAACATGAAATCTAACAAATATGAGATGGGGAAAATGTGGACCTGTATGTTTACAGTCACAATTCCATTGCTTGGAGTGAATCACTTACCCTTTCTCAACCTCAGTTTCTTCTATGAAAAAGTCAAGCTATATGGATGTCTGAGGTCTATCTCTAAAGGTCTTATTAATCTAGGATGACTGAAGGGCAGACTTATCTACAGCATTTTCTAAAAAAAAATTGTCCAGGAAATGTAGGTCTAATTAAGCAAGACAGTTGCAAACCCAAAAGTCCGGTTCCTCTTAGAATAAGCAAAAATTATCATTATGAACCTATTTCAATCCTCCAGATTGCTTGTACACAGCTGGGCATGATGGCATATGCTTATAATCCTGGCTGCCTGGGAGGTTGAGGCAGAAGGATTGCAAGTTCAAGGACAGCCTCAGCAACTCGGTGAGAACGTTTCAAGATTAAATGCAGCTTAGTGGTAGAACACTTTTGGGTTCAATCCCCAGTACAAAAAAAAAAAAAATGTGCATTTTGTTTTATGTGTATATGTGCATCTATACAGGTATACATATGTATATACCTACACACATACATATAGTATTTCACAAAACAGTCTGTGTTCAAAATGTTGAAAAACAATGGGTTGAACAAAATTGTGGTAGACTTACTTATTCAAAATCCACTATTCAAATCTTGCTTAGTTTAACATTAATTTAATCCAGGATAGCTACAGGTCTAAGTTCACAGTGTTGAAATGTGATCAGCTTAATCTAATCAAGGCAATCCCATTCTCTGCTTTGTCCACTTTCCTTGTATGTGGGAACAATCTTACTGTTCCTTCCACTGAGTAGCAAGTTTAAATCTCTGACACTTTCCCTAACCCAATAGAAATGTTACCTCAATTTTGATTTCTACAGCACTTTCTACATTACCCTGACTCCCATAAATAACAAACTTTCCTCTCACTATGGGAACAGTGTATGCTCCTATAGAATCAAGGTCTTATTTTTTTTCAGTGTCCCCAGTGCCTAGCAATGTTAGCTGAGGTGACCCAAAATAGTTATCATCTCATCATTGAAAACAAATAGAAATTGCCATTATAAGACTCAGTTACCTATTTCTCTCTTGTTTTACAAGAGCTGAATTTTCTTCAATGTTCTTTTACTTATGAAACCCCAACATGAGAAATCAATAGGGGGACTGGGGTTATTGCAAAATTTGCTCTAGCAATCAATACTTTTGATAATAATTTATTACTGCCTATAAGCAGTAGGAGCCTGACTATCCGCTTGAGAGACACTGTTTATTCTCTCGAACACCTTGTAAGTATGTATACTATTAGTATCCACGTTGTACAGGTAGATATGAATAACCGAGGTTCAGGGAATTTACTTGACTTCTTCAAACACGGTCACCAGGCCTCACTCCGGAGCTCAAACTCTTAACCACGACATGCATCTTCTTCATCCGGAGGTATTCTGATGATTCAGTTCCCTTAGTGTGAACCTCGAGTTAATCCAGGCTCATATCTGACAGAGAATGTGGGACAGCTGTCTGGAACTCATCAGACAGGAAGGTGGAGGCGTCGCCACAAGAACATTTCCTCGCCGCGCCTGGCTCCCCAGGAAGTGTCCTAACCCTAAGTTTAAACTGCCTTCGAGGAGGCCGCGGCCAAGTTGTGCCCATCGCACCTGGTCACGGCGGGACAGCATCGGGCTACAGTATGTCTGTCAAATTCCGGGAACTGGAGGAATGGGGCCGCTGCCCGTCCACGACTTTTTCGTCAGGAAGACTCAGTCGCACAGTACTTCTGGCGTTTCCCGAAGGTCCCTCAGGCACACGACCCTTCACCCTGCTGGTCTGCTGGTTCAGCCTAGATCACCCAGCAGCTACAAGGCTTTCAGCGCAGAGCCCGCCCGCCGGAAGTGACGAAACGGAAGTCTCTGCTCACACAGGGGGAGGGCAAACAAGATGGCGGCGCCCAGCACCCGGTGAGGAGAGAGGGCACGGCGATCCCGGGGAGCGGCCAGATTCGTGCGTTATGGCCGCATCCCCTCATACTTTCTCCTCACGCCTCCTGACAGGTACTGTACCCCACCTTGGGAAAATTCTCCTTTTTTTTTTTTTTTTTTTGGCCACGTGCGAGGCTGTGGTTCCGGCCGGCTGCAACCTTGGGAGCCCTTGGTTAAGTCGGCTGGTTAACTGCAAGAGGAAGTGACCTTGGGAATAGCCTAGCATGAAGAGGTCACGGACCTATGAACCTGTTGTTGCTGTGGCCCCAGGGGCCCACACCTTCTCCTCCATCCCACTCTCCCTGATGTGAAGACATAGTTAAATCTCAGGGTTCCACAAGACTCTTAGCTTATCAGAGCTTCAGCTACTAGCTGCAGGCTTGCAATGACAAGGAAAGCACTTTGCTCCCACTCAGAAACCTTGTTGCAATTTAAAGGGTCATGGTGATAACTGCGGACAGCAGGCCATAATCCCCCACTAGACTTTTGGGTTTCTATCCTCAGCGTGTCCCTCATGGAATCCTCCACCTTGAAGGACCTATGACAAATGAATGATGAAGCTTCAGTGCATTTTCCTAACTCTTGGCTAGTTCTCATCTCAAATGTCACCTTTTCAAAGAGGCCTAGCCTAACCATCCTCTGCTCCTCCTTTCTCACATCATCCTATTTATTTCATTATGGTTAACACAGCCCATAATTGCTTATATATAAACCGATTTATTGTTTATCTCAACTAGGATATGAACTTCGTAAGATAGATGGAGACAGTGTCGATCTAGTTTGCTAAGTACTCAGAATAGTGTCTTGTACTCTCAGTAATCTTTTGTGAATGAATGACATTTTCCAGATGGAGAGATTAAAGAGAAGGTTGAGAATGTTTTGCCCTCAGTAATTTAGGATGATAACAAATGACTGTGTGGAGTGTGACCTGTGGTCCATATTAGAGACCAGATGCTTGAAGCCAGATGACTGGTCACAAGAAATTTTTCAGGCTTTACCTAGCACACACAAACTGCAATGTTTTGTGACTCAGTGAAATTCCTTTCTTCCTTCTTTTTCATAATGTTATTTTATGGGTCTCTTCTGATTTGTGTGATTCTGGGCAAATCATTTGACTTCTCTGGAATTAAGTTTGCTTAGTTTATAAAATGAAGTTATTAAACTAGATGATCTTAAAGATTGCTTCTGGCTCATAAAGTGGGGACAGAATAGAAGGGTGTGCAGATGAAAGAAAGTCTGCCAGGGTTTAATTTTTGAAAGCTGGGGGATAAGTATTGGGTGGAGGTGTGGGGGTGCTCATTGAACTCTTGCGCTTTTACATATGACTGCAGTTTTCCATAATGAAAAGTTTTGCATTTTTTAAGAACTGTGTTTCTTTTTAAAATCTTACCTTTATTACCTTCTACGACCCCTGATTGTGAATGTTCTTTATTTTAACTTAGGTAGTGATTCTTGGAAGTCTCATCCCTGCTTAGTACTTGAGTTATCCCCTCCGCATGGGGGCTTCTCTCAATCAGGGGTGGAATTGTAGAATAGGAAAGGCAGAAAAACAGCTACTCTGTAATTCCACTTAACTGCCTAGAACTTCCTTCCCCTGCCCCAGTCCAGTGAATGGACTGCATACTGCCCACACAGTTTGTTGCCAGATCATTCTTTGCAATGGTGGTGCTGGTAGTATAGAAGGAATTAATAGCTTACTTTCTGAAACTGAAATGTATCACCAGTAAATCTAATAATAAGTGGTGTCTGTAACTTACTGTCATCCACTTGGAGTATCCACTAAGAGAGCTTGATGAGAAGAGGTAGCAGAGAAGGGAAACTAGAACTGTTTTAGGTACCTAGTAATCTAGTGGTTATGTCTGATTTTGCTTATAAAAGTTCAGAGTATTTTGTAGCCATTAAATAAATGTTAGGGTCTTTTAGCTGTTGTCTCCTTATCTGATTTTAATAGCTCTACATATATGATTCAGCACTGATAGTAAATAGTGGTTATGGTCACATGTTTCCAGCCCTGTGTATTTTAAAACCTACTTTATCTTACCGTAGGGCTGAAATATTTATTTTATAGGCACTGATTCATAGAAATGTGACACGTTTTGCCTAAAGAAATTGTTTTCATTATTTATAAATGTAGTTTCCTAGCTTTTTTTTCCTATTATTACCATTCTGTAAAAATCTCACCTTGACCGACTTAATATTGAAAGATATTTTTCAAAGGTGGTTCCAAACACATATTCCTGTGTATAGAAAATATGCATAACATAGTTAACTACAGTTTGAGAAAATGATTTTAGTGAGTGACTTATCTCTAGTCTAAGATAATTGCCATGTGTTTCAAGGGTAGTGTTAGTTCTCCTTCCCACAATACAGGAAGGCCACGTGGACCATGGAATCATTGCAGAGAGTAATTGCAAGCAAGGAAACAACATAAAGTTGAACAATAGTATGTGGTGTGTTTAGTGGAAGATCATGAGACAACAACATTGCTTTGGTGAGTTGTGTGTACAGATTCAGGTGAGTAATAGGTATTCTGAGCTTTAGGAAGAAAACTTAGTTTTATGAAACATGGAGAGGAAAGGAAATTACTGAAGACTGAATGACTGGCCTGACTCCTGCTACCATTACTGTGGTCCAAATGTGAGGTTATAATGATCTGTATCAGTAGGAGTGAAGAGAAGTGGGCAGATTTTACCTATATTTCAGAGTTGACTGGACTTGATGACTGTTAGATGATAAAGGAAGAGTTCAAGGTGATCCTGAAGTCTTAAATAGGTAATGGTTTTCTCTGCAGTACAGAATAGAGTAAAAAGGGTGAGAATTAAGTACTCCTAGAGATATATTGTTACCCATCCATGTGGAGAAACCAAGAGCAGTTGCATATAGACCTAATGACTCTAGAAATGGGTTGAAAATTAACAATTACCCATTTGCTCAGGGACAGTTTTTATTGTTCAGAACAGTGGGAACACAACTGCCTTAAAGTGACAGACCCAAAAAGAGGAGTACACCTAGGAAACTAAGAAGCAGAAAGCAGAGAACCAAGAACCTTTGGTGTCATGGAAGCCATTGGAGGAGAGACTTAAAGAGAAAAACTTTAGTGTCGTACACATTGTTAAAGACTTCAATAGAAGGAGGCCTAAGCCAGAAGCATCAAATTTGTTGATTTGAGAGGAGATGCAGTAGAATGATTAAAATCCAAATTTAGACATAACAGGAATAGTTTATTTCTGACTCCATAGAGTCCTATTTTATCGAGAATTATTTCTTCCTGTGGGTTGTCTTACTCTACATGACCAAAATATTAACCTGAAATATATGTTTGAACTTAATGTCATTTTTTTGAGAAAAATCGTGTTATTTTTTACTTTTTTTAAAAAACTGTCTGAATTGCTTGTTTTATATATATATATATATATATTGGTGGGGTACTGGAGATTGAACTGGGGTTCACTCAACCACTGAGCTGTATCTCCAGTCCTTTTTGGTATTTTGTTTAGAGACAGGGTCTCATGAGTTGCTTAGCACCTCACTGTTTGCTGAGGCTGGCTCTGAATTCAGGATCCTCCTGCCTCAGCCTCCTGAGTTGCTGGGATTATAGGCATGTGCCACCATGCCCAGCTGTTGTTTTATATTTTTAAAAAGATCTATAGTGTGGTCATTTTAGCATTTAATATAATAAAAGCATAATGATCTGGAAGTGAAAAATTTCCCAAGTTTTGAAGAATTATGCTGACTTAAACCACAAGAAGGGTCAATAAATTGCACTTATTCACATCCCTGGATTAGATGATTTCAGAGCTCTGACCTGTCATACAGTGAGCACTTACTTTGGCTGGCTTTGCTTCTGGGCAGGTGTAGTCATCATTTGGTGAGAAGTTTTAATCATGCTAGCATTTCTTCCTCTTCTTTTTCTGTTTTAGGTTGGGTAGGAGGATGTGTCTGGTATCTGGAAAGAAGAGCTGTACAGGAATCCCCTCACAAGTTTATGCACCTTTTCAGGAATGTCAATAAGCAGTGGATTACATTTCAGCACTTTAACTTTCTCAAACGCATGGTATGTTTCTCACTCTATTGCTTTCTGCCCATACTTTTCTCTGTATGAGGGAATTTCAGAAATTCCTATTGTAAGAAACGTTTTGGAAGTACTGTTTGAAAAAGACTTTTATTTAGTGTCCTCTTAAGTTTATCCAGAACCTTAATCTCTTGTTTTGATTATTCTTAACTGAAACCAGAATAACTCTGGCATTTGATGTTAAAAGTATGAACTTGAACTTATTGATTAAGTTTGAAGAAAGATTGAAAACTTCTGGCATATTTCGACTAGGCAAAATTAGGAAAAGCTGAACTATCTATCTTTTAAAATTCTTTGAAGTTTTGTAAATATGTAAGTAGCACAGAAATGATTGTTTTAACAGCATGGCCCTCTTATTTTCTTAAATTAGCAGTGCATTTGAAAGTCTTTTTTATGAAATGCATTTCTGAATAGACTCAAATAAATTGAGTTTTTGTAATTTGATGGGCATTTTATGACAGGCATTGATAATATATCTCAATTCTCTTGTATTCAAATATATAATGCCTTTTTTTATATAAACAGAACTCTCAATTCCTTCATCAGCTATAGGTCGTATCTAAGGCTATTTGTAATTTCAAGTCATTCTGACATAATGAAAAAGGAATTTAACTATTTACCTGCACAGGTGGTTCCTCACTCAGGGCTACTTATATCTGGTTATCAACTCTTGGTTTTGTCAATTTCAGAACCTTAGGGTCCTCATGTGTAATTTAAAGAGAGAGATCAATAATAATTCATCATCTTTAGCAACTTCTAAGAAAATTAAATGAAATAAACTATGGAGTACCTCACAAATATAGGAACTACTGATGGAAGATGCTAGTAAATAATCATTTAAAATTATTATAGACGTTAGTTTTAGAGTAACATGAATTAGTTTGTTTGTTTGTTTGTTCGTTTTGGCTTAGTATGTGACACAACTGAATAGAAGCCTCAACCAGCAAGTAAAACCTAAGCCAGAACCAGTGGCATCTCCTTTCCTTGAAAAAACATCTTCTGGTCAAGCCAAAGCAGAACTATATGAGATGAGATCTCTTTCACCCCCCAGCCTACCTTTATCCAGAAATCCAAGTGAAAAGCAACTAATAGGACTAGAGTCTGCCTCCATCGTTGAAAGCCCAGCAGATGTGGGGAAAGAGACAAAAGAAGAAAAGCAGTGGAAAGAGATGAAACTGCATATGGATGATTTACCAGGAATTTTGGCTCGTCTCTCCAAGATCAAACTCACAGGTACTTGGTTTTTCTGATGTAGATATGTACTTTCAACTTTACTTTTAGTTAAGTAAAGAGCTAATTTATTTACTGCTCCCAAATATCTTGAAACTATAAATCCTTTATTAGTATTTTTCTTCTCTTCATTTTTATTAGAATTCAGAATCAAATTTTTTGAATTGTTTACACAATTATAGATAGTATCACACCATAACTATTGTACAAAAATTAATCTTTCATTTGTAATTAAAATAGAATGTTTACCTGCTTTTTCCTACCTTTAGTCTCTTTATACCTACCATACTTTTAAAATGCAGTATTTGAGTTCAAGAGTAAAAAGAATTGAGTTGCTTGACTTGGTGTGAAACCACAATGACTACCTTCTCCCAGATCACCTCTATGTTTTGCTTCTTGCAGTACCACTGAGATTGTCCCTTACGGAGTCTGGGAACCACATTTTTGTTTATGTGACTCATACTAGTACATTGTACCAAATATTTTTTTGCCTGCAGTTGGATATTAACCCATAATTATATCCTTTGGAGGTGACAACCACCTTGTGAATCAAGCAAAGTATTGTTGTTCTCATATCATAGTTCACCTGAGATGGTCTAGTCTGTGCTAACCCTGTTTAGATAGTATGTCCCAAATCACTCTTGGATGATAAGGTTAAACCAGGTACTGTTTAAGGATAAAAAGTGGTAAATAATGTTATTTAATCAAATGAACAGATGAGACAGGGAGACTTTTGAAAGTAGAGAAGTATCAGGGAAAAACTGATTTCATTTGATTGTCTTTGAAAGGAGTTGAACCTAAAAATTCAGAGACAACTTCCTCTCCCAGTAACCAACTTCACTTAATGAAAATTTTTTTGGAGGAATGATAAATAGACCTAGGGGGTTTGATGAAGGAGCTGAAGAATTTAGTAACTCTAGAGACTTGTGTGGTATAACTCTTAATAGGACACTGATTCTACAAGGTATCCTTGAAAATATGCTTTTGTGCTTTATGGTGGCTAAGCAAGAAATCACATTTATAAAGAAGTTAATCTTTTGTCATTACACAAGTGGTTGGAGTGTCAGTTTGTTTACATGTTAAGAATGACCAGAGATAAGTTGTGGTCATAAGGCTGTCACTTAAGAAATGAGGCCTCTTAGTCTATAGGCATTAGAAGTGGCCCCTGTTGACAACAAGTTCTTCTTTGTGTGTGCCCTTATTTAATACCTCTGGTCTGCAGATTAGTTCTCTTTTACCAACCCATTTCAGTCAATAATACTAGTGTTCTTTGCTCCCCTCAAATGAGAGTTCTTAGAATCACTTTTTACCCTTTGCTCTCCATTCTCCCCTTTATCTCTAGTCAAACATCTGTTGCCAAAGGAATCTTTTGTAATACCTGTAAGATTTGCTTCTCATCCTCATTTCCTAATCTGTCATTCCTAGTTCAAGTCACAAAGAAATGGAGACTTTTTTTGTTTTTTGCTTTTGTTTTTTGTTGTTGTTTTTATTTTGTATTGGGGATTGAATCCAGAGGTGCTTAACCACTGAGCCACATCCCCAGCCTTTTTATATTTTTTTAGAGACAGGGTCTTGCTGAGTTGCTTCGGGCCTTGTTATGTTGCTGAGGCTGGCTTCAAACTCGTGATTCTCCTGCCTCAGCCTCCCAAGCCACTGGGATTACAGGCGTGTGCCACCTGCCCGGCTAGGCATTGGTTCTTGCAGTAGCTCTTAACTGTCTTGTGCTTTTATTCCCTGCTTCTCGCCGCGACTCCCCCCCGATGGTAGTTCATACTGCTCAGAGCTGCTAAACTAACTTTGCCAACCATTGCTTTCAATTTTTCTGACCTGCACCAGACTACTTCATATTATCTCCTCCCTCAGCTGCCTAGTTTAAAGAAACTCTAATCTGGAATGATTAAACTCTTCTCCATAAACATACCTTTCCCTTTCCCCATCTCCTACCCTGTTATTGAGGTTAGTCCTTTCACCCATACTTCTTCTCCCTGCCTATGGCAGGGTGGCTTGCCTGGTTCATATCCAGTCAGATCCTCTCAGCCTCTCTAGTAAGTCTGTTTTGGGCCTCAGTCTTGAGTTCAGATCCTGGCTTTGATATTTACTAGCCAGTGATACTTTGGGCAGTTCCTTAACTTTATTGAGACAATTTCCACATCTATAAAGTAGGAATGATTCGAATGGTTTAGGAATGAAATCACATAATGCATCTAAACACCCAACAGCATGCCTGATGCAAAGGAGCCACTGAAAGCTTACTTTGCAGATAATTACAGATAAATGCTTGATTGTTTAAAATGTGTCAGTTCTGATATTGTTTCTGCCTGCATAGGAGCTTGAGGAGAATGAGCATTAATAACTAGAAAGGGAAATTGAGGAAGGGAATTTTAAGCAGAGGCAAAGAAGCCAGTGCATCCTGGCATATTCAGAGAACAGCTGTATGACTTTGAATAACATTGTATGGCTTTAGTGTCACATAGGAGAGGGACTTACTGAGATTGAAGAGTTAGGCAGAGGTCATGTTGAGGGCTGTTAACAGCAGTAGTAAGTTCTGGAAGGTTTTTTAGAGGCATATGATTGATCAGTGTGTTTTGCCTTATTTAAGTGTCTTAATTACTGTTAAATTAATATAGGTGTATTACAAAAAAAAGTTCAGATAATAGAGAAGTATACATCTTAAACTGAAAAGGTGCCCTTTCCATAAAACTTCCTCTTGAAATATAGCCTTCTTTTTATAGATAGAGATATAGATATGTTTGTTTTCTTTAACAGAAATAAGTAGGATACTTTACTTTCTGTCTCTCTCACTTTCCTCTTTGCTTACATATATACACATAGTTGTTACTTGCAATTTTCTTATAAACAGCTTTCACTGACAGTACTCACCTCACAGCATACTGTTCCCTTAGTGAATCTGCCACTCTTTAAGTATTCCTTTACAGATATTTAGAGTGTTGATTAAAAACAATTATGTGATTAACTTTTGTGTTCCCATCTGTCTTTGCATGAGTATATGACATTTTCTGTAAGATAAGAGCTTAAGAATGTAATGGTTAACTTTAAACATTTTAAATTTTGATGTCAACCAATTTCTTCCTTCTAACTCTCTGTGTAATGGTACTACTACATGTAATCTTTACTATTTTTGCCGGTTTGTGCATTGAAAAAGATTTTTGTAAATTTTCATTGTGTAGGTTTTGGTGGGATTTATCATCTTTTTCTCTTATTTTAATCAGGTATATTTTTTTCTTCTTTTTTTGCCTCATATCCTTGATATCCTTGTAGTCTTAATTATTTTGAATAATTAAATCATGTAATAAATTTAAAGTACCTAGCAACATGCCTAACAACATGGGAGGCACTGAAGGGTTAATTTCCAGTTAATTACAAGTAAATAAAGAAAATCAACGTTTCATTCATTATACATACTCCTTTTACATCTTGTCTTTTTCTTTTCACTTTAATTGTGGTATTTTGTTGTTTTGTTTTACTTCCCTACTGATATTTTTAATCTTTATGTATTCAAATTTATTCAGTTTTTTCATGCTGAGAAATTTTCACCATCTTGTGGTTATAAAAGCTTTCATTCATATCTCCTTGTGAAATTTTTATATTTGTATATTCTCTAATGTTTGGGGACTATCTGGAATTTATTACAGTATAAGAAATATTAATACTTTTACAGTAGTTCTATTGATCAAGTATTACCTGTTTTGTAAATGAAGTTTTATTGGCACATGGGTATACCCACTTGTTCTATGGTGGTACATGCTACATTGACAGAGTTGAGTGCTTGGGATAGAAACCTTATCACCTGGGAAGCCTGAAATACTATCTGGTCATTTACAGAATGTATTTGCTGATTTGCTTTAAAAGAGTATAGACTAGTAAGAGACAAGAATGATGACAGACCATTGAGAAATGATTTGGGGTTAACCTGAGCCTGTGACAGGGAATGAGGAAAAGAAAGAGAAATATAATCAACAAGGAAATAGAATGAACAGAACCTTAGATTGCAATAAAGTGCTAGTGAGGCATAAAATAAAAAGTTGAGGACAGGAACTGCAGAGATGAATAGCTCTAGGTAAAGCAAGTATTCACTAGTTTCTGGTTCCTAGTCTAATTTATTATTCTACACCTTACCCAGCTCCCTGAGATGGAGCACTATGTTGTCCTATGGAGCCAGAATTCCTGTGTTCAAATTCTGACCCTTGCTAGCTGAGTGACCTTGAACAAGTTCTGTAATCTCTTTGTGTCTTAGTTTACCTGTCTATAAAATAGCCATAATAGTAATACTTACTTTGAAGTGTTGCTCTGAATATGAATTGGGTTTACATTTGCAAATTACATGCTTGGTATATATTAAGAGATATATACCTGTTTCTTAAAAAATAGATATGGTATTTGGTTGCCCCCACAAACATGTGAGTTTGCTGCCCCTCCTCTAGAAAAAAAAAAATCCAGGCTTCTGGTATGGAAAACTTGGTGAATGGTGATGTTGAGACTTAAGAATGTGACTATAGAAGGAAGAAACAGGTTTGAGGAAAAGGTGATGGTTTCAATTGTGGACAAGTGGAATTTGAGTTGCCACTGGCATATCCAGTGGGCAGGTGGCTATGAAGGACATGAGATTGGATAGGGCACCGGCCTGGAAGAACCAGGGATCATCAAATGGGGTTAGCAGTAAAGCCATGATAGTGAATGAGGTTACTGAAGTGTGTAGAGTGTAGGTCAACATGTAGAGCGAGGAGGTCAGAGGATCAAAGGACTTGGGTATATTCCTCTCTTAAGGATTGGGTAAGGTTTGTAATGGAACCTGCAAAGAGATCTGTGGTCAGAGGAAAGAAAACAGGAAAGAGTTCTGCCACAGAAGCCCAAAGAGTAGAACCAGTTCATAAAGGAAGTGATCTGCACTGTCAAATGCTAGAGGTCTGTTGAGAAACCCTGCTAGAAAGTTACCACATTTAATAATTAGGAAGTCAGTGTTAACTGGTACTAAATCAGGAAATGCTTATTAGTTTTTCCTCTTCTTTGAGTCATATATGAGCTGGTTTAAATCGTTCATTTAATTTTTTAAAGTTTATTCCCATTTTGTTTCACTAGGAACAGAGGAAAGTGTGATAACTGACCGGTTTCTTTTGGTCACATCTTTCTTTCCTTTATACTTTTGGTTTTAGTCAGCTTTTTTGTTGCTGTGACCAAAACACTGGACAAGAGCAATTTGGAGGAGGAAAAGTTTATTTTGAATCAGTTTCAGAGGTTCAGTCCAACTTCATAGCTCTGGGCCCAAGGTGAGGCAGAAAATGATGATGGAAGGGTAAGGCAGAGGAAAGCAACTTACGACATGGCAACAGAGAGCTCTTGCTCACCAGGGACCAAATATATACCCTAGAGACACACCCCCTGTGAACTACCTACTCTAGCCAACCCACTGGCTTCCAGTTACCACCATATCCTTGGATTAATCCACTCTTAGGTTATAGTTGTCATAGTCTAATCATTTTACCTCTGAACTTTCTTGCATTGTCTCCCGTGTGAGCTTTTGGGGAAACGCCTCATGTCTAAACTGTAACACTGACTTTGGTTGTATTGTTTTTCCTTTTATGTGGCTTATATGGTTGTATATCTGAATTGGCATTTCAGTTTTTGATATGTAAAACATGGTGTCAGAAATCTCAAGCAGTTATAAAATTCATCATTTAATAATACATACTGTTTTGTATAGTGTGCATTAGCTCATTGGTTCCTGAATGTTAGTAGAGTAAGGAGCACTTGTGGTATCCTTGTTAAAGTGGTGATTCCTGACCACTGTCCCCAAGAATTCGTATCCCCTAGGGCAGGATAGGACCCAGTGATTTGCATGTTTGACAGAATACCAAATAATTCTTAGGCACGTGGTCTCACACTTTGAAAAACTGAAGGAGGCATGACAAGCAATCAATACCAGTCCCAGACCCAGTAGTCTGTCTGGATTGGAGAAAATTCATCTGGTGAGAGCCAGAGTAGCTGGTTAGTACAACTGGCAGTAGGAAAAGGCAGCTGGGCATAATATGAGCCACATAACAGGCATACAAAAGCAAGATACAAGAGGAATAGGGAACCACAGCCTCACCTATATCCACAGATGGAACAGTCCCAAGGCAGTAAATTTCCCCTTGTATGATTTTATATATTCCATGCTCCAGGTTTCTGGATGAACTAATTGAATTAAAGTCATTTTCTTCTGCCTATTCCATTTGAAGAAGCAGCACCCTTTGGGTGACCCCCACCCATTCTCTGACCTTTTTCCTCCTTACTTAGTTTATTACTTGAATTCACATGTGTTGGAGTCAGCAGGATTTTTTCTTTAAGAAAATCCCTGGTATCTGTAAATTGATTTCTTTTGGACTCTTAACATCTTGGGCAATTCATTTAGAGCTAATGATATCTGGGAGTCAGAGATCACTTTTATAGAACTAGTCTCTCCTTGCCTCCTTTTGTTTATAGCTGTAATATACCAAGGATAATTAAATGTAGAATAAGGAAGGGCCATATAGTGATCATCCTTACATTTCCTTCATAAGATAGCTGGGGAGCAGCCGCCTAAAGCCTTGGTACTTAGGCCAGGATATGGGCCAAACATTTACTGGTGTGAATGTCATTTAAATATTTTTTTTTTCTATGAAAGGAAGTAAGACTGAGTTTATAAAGAAGGAATAATATGTCTCCCTTGAGTTTCTCTTGCCAACTGAGCTATTTACAATCTGCTTTTGGAGTTTGTTGCATGGACCACACTAGGGTAAGGAAATTTTATTTGGATTAGGATCATAAGAGGCTTTAGTGACTCAACTGAGTTCATACTTAATATAGGTCAATAAAAGGCAGAACATTTTTCCTGAATAACATCTGTGCTGAAAAGTTACAACACATTTCCTGAAACCAGAACACTAAAATAGATGTTTATTAGAACCAATAGATTATAGTGCTGATGGAACTGACATAAACTGTAGTCTATGAATGTATAGATTTTTTTTCCTCCTAGAATCTAGAAAACTGCTTTTTATTGAGAAAAAAATCAAGAAGAAATGGTACAAATTCATTTTAGGTTGCTTGTTTAATTTTTAAAAGCCATATTACTGTAATATATATATTATATAGCTATACCAAGGGATTTTACATTTTTATAAAAGTATTAATTGAATAGAATTATAACAATTCTTGAAGTTTATATTTGGAAATAATCATCTTAATGGTATCTTACAAAATGTTAAAGTATATATCTGTTAAGTCTTTTATTTTTATTTTATTTATTTATTTATTTATTTTTTTTGCAGTGCTGGGGATCAAACCCAGGGACTTGTGCTTGCAATGCAAGCACTCTACCGACTGAGCTATCTCCCCAGCCCAATTTTATTTATTTTTAATTGGTGCTTAATAGATATGCATAATGGTGCAATTCACTGTGGTATATTTATACATGCACTTAGTGTAATTTTGTCAGATTCATTCTGCATTTCCTCCCCTTTCCTGTCCTTCCTCCCTCTCAATCTCCTTCTGCTACACTGATCTTCTATGATAACTGACCGCCCTTTTTTTCTTTATTTTGCTCTAACTTCTGCATTTGAGAGAAAATACTTGACCCTTTCTATTGTCTTAAACTTTAAAATTATGTCTGTTATTTATTTTTTAATTATTTTTTAGTTGTAGATGGACACTATACCTCCAATTTATTTATTTATTTTTATGTGGTGCTGAGGATTGAACCCAGTGCCTCATACATGCTAGCCAAGCACTCAGCCACTGAGGTACCCCAACACCCTCTATTATTTATTTTTGTAAATAGAGTGGAAAATATAAATTAGCAAAAACAGAAAAGATTGAGATCTCCACATAATTCGCCATGTCAAAATAATAACCATTTTCGAAAATTCGAATGATTTATTTATCTTGTGGATTTTCTTCTGTGCATATCATATTTTTGTTTTGTAAAATAGTGGACATATTTTTTGTAATTTTGAAAAATTAATACTCTTTAATATATTTTTATAACTTAATTTTTTATCAATGATACCATCCTATTTTGGGCATTTTTTATTTTTAATTTCAAGTAATAATTTCTGAAGACAAAAAGCATAAAATAATGTACAAGAAGTCCCCAGTAGTCCATATAGTAACAAGACATTTTGCACACAGTTTTTTAGCCTTTGTGCAGTCTGTGTTTGAATGTTAATAGCACAGCCTCTGGGGTTAGACTGGCTGGGTTGGAATCCCTGGTATACAGTTTATTGACTTTATGATCAGAGGCACATTTTTTTCCAAGTCTCAAAGCCCCAGTGTCTTTTCATCTGTAAAATGGGGATGATCCCACCTGAAAAAATTATTTTGAAGATTATAAAAAATAATTCAAGTAAATAACTTAGTACCTAATATCATTGTACATATATCTTTTAAAGTATTTCAAAGGCATAGAAGTGTGCCTTTGTTTATAATGATATATAGCATACATCTGCATAGTTATACCATAATTTATTTACTTCTGTTTAGGTAGTTTTCATTTTATTATTACATTTATAAATAGTGTTGTAATGAATATCTTTGAAGTAAATTTATGAGGATCTTCCTAGGATAAGGACTTGCAAGGACCTTGCTGGGTCAAAGGACATCCCATGTTTTTTAAAGCTTTTGACTTTCATTGACAGATTTCCCTCAATAAAGGTTTTACCAGTTGTCACTGCTACCAGAGCAGCTTACCTACCGTACCTTTTTCGGTGGATGCTAGATTATAGTGTATTTTCCTAAGAAACTACCAATTTGATATGTAAAAATACTTTTTACATATCTAGTTATTAATTTTATATTTAAAATTATCTGTGAGGTTTGATATTATTTATCTGTTGATTATTTGTATTTCTTTTGTGCATGGCCTGTTTTCCTTCCAGACTTCTCTGCTTGTCTTTCTGTCTTTATTGTTTGTAATTGTTTGTAAGGTTTTTTTTGTTTCTGTTTTGCATTGCTGGGGATTGAACCCAGCACCTTGCACATGCTTGGCAAGTGCTATGCCACTGAGCTCCATCTCCCGCCCTTTTTTTTATTTTGAGATAGGGGTCTCCTTAAGTGACCTGGAACTCCTGCCCCAGCCTCTTGAGTAACTGGGATAATAGGCATGTGATACCACATGCAACTGAGGGTTCTTTATAAAAACTTGATTCTGTTCTTTATTTAATCTGTTGTATGTGTCCTGTGTCTGATCATTGGTTTGCTTCTTTTCATTTATCAATGTTTTGAGGTGGAAAAGTTAATTTTATGTAACCAGATTTATTAATGTTTCCCCTTGAGGTTTCTGAGTTTTGTTCAATGTTTAGGCTTTTCTACATGTGTACTTTATAAGCAAATATTTATCTCTGTTAATCTGACACTTTTGTGATTTCAAAATTTATGTTAAAATTTTTTATTAATAGGACATGTATTTTGGTTAGTAGTATAATGTGAGCATTACGAGTTTTTGCTAAATTGTTAACTAACTTTTGAGTATCCTGTCAAGTTTTAAGAATTTATGAAGCTTTATCCCTGGCATAACCTCCTTTCCTAGCCAACCCCAAAGTATTCTGCTAGTATATTAATTGGAATTTCAATGTTTATAGACTGATGTGCGAATGATTTGAGCCTTTACCACATTATATCATTTTCATTTATTCAAATCTTCTTTTATGCCCCTAAAGTTGTACAGTTTTCTTTAAATAGATCAATGCATTTACTAATAAATTGATTTGGGGACATTTAAAACAAATTTAGTTTATTATTTCTTGAGTTTTGTTTTGTTTTGTTTTCCCCAGAAATACAAGTGAATAATGATCAGGTTATCTCCTTTTTGTGTGTTTATACTAATTATTTCATTTCCTGGTAATTGCCGCTCTGCTTACTTTCCTCTTTATAATTTTCTACTTCATTTGGAAAGGTCCTCTGAGATGTGTTATGTACAGCACTGATCTGATTTTTTGCTGTCTCCTTTTTATTACATCTCATGACTTTTTACATTCTGCTAAGGCAGTTTTTCTTTCTTTACATTTTTCTTAAACCCCTTTATCTGTTTTATATGGTTTGTTTTTTCTAGAGTATAAAAATTTACTTTTTCTTATTCACCTGATACTCCCTGAGTGCCTGCTGTGTTTCAATTATATTTCTAAGTGTTTGAACAGAAAGAACGATGTATGGCTAACACAAACCACCTGCATGGATCTTTCTTTTCTGAGGAGCTTATAATGTAGTAGTTTTATGGTATATCATTTTCAAAAATACATTTAAACTTTTGCTTCACATTTTAAGCTTCAAAAGAGTGGAGGTTATCTGTCTGTATTCTAGCAGTCCTTTGGCCTGAAGGAGAAGAAGAGGCAACAACCAGCAATGGAACTTTTTCTCAAAAAGATTTTTTCATCACCTTTCTGAAACCACAGTGCCAGTGTCCTGCTTCATCTATCTTGTCATTATCGTTTTTTGGTGGGGCAGTGGTGGGATAGATCCCAGGATCTCACTCATTCTAGGCAAGTGCTCTAGGCAAGTACTGGGCTATATATAGCCCAGCCCCCAAATCTTCTGCAAAGGGTATCATTTAAAGTGTATACACATTGTAAAGTGTATCATTCTTACATCCATCATTTTGTGACTAGCCTCTTCTCTAATGCTACTGCCTGCTGAGTTGAAAAAGTACCTCCCCCCATGCCAAGGTGTGGTGCTAGTGTATGGCCTGCTACACTGGATGAATCACTCAGAAAAATGGTCTGCTTTGTCTCAGTAAGAGTTACGTCAAGGGGGACCCTGTTTCCTTTTTAGTGTGAACATAGTAGCCCTTTCTCTTGTAGTGTGATGCAGATGTCTGTAAGTATTACTGTACTTCGATGGCAAAGGTCTTCTAATGAAGTCAGCCTCCCTAACCCATGGTCCATCCTCCCTCTGGCCTTGTTCCTCATCAGGAAGGAAAAGTGGGTATCATCAGGTAGCCCTTATGTACCATATTTATGCATTTCTTTATCAGTGGGTATTGAGTTAGTCTGATTTTTTTTTTTTTTGCTTTTCAAATAATGAAAGTGATGAGTTAGCTTTCTCAGTAACTGTATTTAAGTCTCAATTGTACTATATTTAACAACTATTTCTTGAGGTTTTGAATATCCTCTTCTTATTCAATTTATTGCTAATGCAGGTTTTTTGTCTTTACTTATCACCGATACAGGTTTTTCTCCAATTTTCATTTTTACTCCACTATTTCAGTTGGTTTCTGGTAGGGCTGGGATTGTGTAGATGATTTAGCCAATGTTCCAACTTAGAAGAAAAATATATTTTGCTAGACTAGTTTGTTTTCTGATCATTTAATTATTAACCATTTTCTTAAATTAATTGAGCTGTAAGGTAGTGTGATAGATGCTAGGGAAAGTTTAACTATAAACTTCTCCTGAGAATGATAACTGTTTTAAATAAATTCTGGTAGCATTAAAAAAGAGATAAAGCAAAACTGGTTAGGACAGGCTCAATTTCATATGTAAGTGAAAACTTGAAAAACAGTAAGTTAAACACAGAGTTTATTTATTTATTTTTTTACTCATTAAAGATTCTGAAGTTAGTCTGGCGCTAGTGCTTGAGGATGTTGCCAACATACCTTGTACTTTCTTTTCCTCTGTCATCATGAGCTTGTGGTTTTTGACCTTGAGACCACAAGATGGATTACCTACCTGCCCCTCCCCTACCCTGCCATCCTAATGTTGTATTCCAGGCAGAAAGAAGGAAAGAGAAAAAAAATGTGGAAAGACAGGGACTTACTTACACAAAAGAGAAGGAAAGTTTTTAATAGAAACTTCTCTAGAACTGTGTAGGTTGGCAATGTCCAGCTGCAAGCGAGTTTGTAAAGTATATCATTCTTACATCCATCATTTTCAAAGCCAAAACATCTAAAATCCAGCCTAGTCACCTCTGACAGTAGCCAACTTCTGTTTCCTCATAACCCTCTTGGCTGCCTCATTATGCAACATATCTCCTTCTTGGAAAAGGGCCTGAAGCTGCCTACTTCTCCCCTTCATGATTTTTCCAGAGGAAAATGAAACACCACCTTTTCGTCTGTAACTGCCACTAACATGTGTATTTCATATATGATATATTTAATGAAGACTTATTTGCCAACTCAACTTTGACTTTTCCAGTAGTGATTATAGATGTGTACTGATCTATCAGCACTTTTCCCTATCATCTTGATAATCAGATACATATTTTGAGACTTGTCATTTATCTTGAGGTTTAGTCTGTATGACACTGTGCAAGAGAGGAAGGCCAACTAGTCCAAGTGCACATCATCATTGAGAAACTGTAGGTCAGTGGTGGAACTTCAGCTGTAGAAGGAAATGAGCCACATGACAGAGCCCTTGGTAAACATTTATTTGAACCCTGAAAACCTCCTCTCACTTCTTTGTTGCATTGAGGGCACTGGCTTCTTGCTCAGTTTTCTTTTCACCTAAAATTCTTCTGTCAACCTAAAGGACTTCACTATCCAGTGTTTCTCTAACTTCATATGGCTTCTGAGACTCTTGGGATACTTGTTTTGATACAAATTTAGGGGCCCTAAATTTTGCTGCTAAATTCCTTCTCTCTGGGTCTGGGTTGAGAATTAGGAATCCATATTTTATTCAGAGACCCTATTACATATGGTTCCTATAACATTGAGAAACACTCTTCTTATCTGGAAAGTCTATCCACTAACCTCTCCTTTAGTCCCTCTTCATTCTCTACAAACTACCTTGCTTCCCATTTCACATAAGAAAATACAGGTCTAGTTTCCAACTAGTGGGAGGTCTGCAACATCTTTCTAACCCAGGTTATCAGAATTCTCACCTCTCATGGCCTTTTCTCCTCTCTGCCTATTCTTCCCTCTTGATTGTGCCCACTCCATCAAATGGGCAGCATTGTCAGCCTGACACCTAGGTTCCTGTTAGCTTCTGCAAATTCAAGCAGAGCTCCCTCTACTGTGTGGAGGGGTGCTAGCTGAAGCACTCTGGGGCACCAAAGAGCTCTTTCTCAGTCTGCAGATTATTCTTGCTTGTGTGTGTAATTCTCAATTTGGGATATTATCAAGGGCTTGGTTTCCAGATCAAAACAAAATGTGGTATCTCATTTATTAAGATTAAGGAATAAAAACTTAGCAAAAGTAAATAAAAAGAATAGTTCAAAGTTGTATCTTTAAGTACTAAAAACAAGTTTTTGTTCAACTGTTTATTTTGGAAAACCTTCCTTAAAACATACTATAAAGTTCTAACTTTACTAATATCTTCTTTTAAAAACTTACAGAAGGGAGAATAGTGAATTTGGAGGTGAATAATGAGAAGAGGAATGCTCTCATGTCAGGATCTTTTAAAAAGATACAGAGGTGTGTTTTTGTCTTTATTAACCTTTGTGAGATATAATATTTGGTCAAGGAGTGACTTTCCGGAGCATTCTTACCATATGACTTTGCTCTTCCTCTTCCCTCTGTCTCAAACATGTACACCTTGCCACTTTCCCAGTTTGCCAAGCTAGCTCCTTTATTTTGATTTTCTCAATTTACTTCATTAAATCACTTCCCAATAGTGACATCAAAGTAAATTGATGTTTGGGGAAGCCACCTAGGTTAGGAGGCCATTCTACCTTCTCATAGAGTTCTTCGTTTCACCCACTGAAGCTTCTTCACATCATGTTGTAATTAATGCCCATTGACTTGTCTATCTTCACCAGGGTAGAAGCCCCAGGAGAACGGGAACCTTGTCTGTCTTATTTACTGTCACATTCCCTTTCCAGTGCTTTGTGCTTAATAAGTGCCTCCCTAAAACAGTAGTTTATTGGGAGAAGAAAAAAAAAAGTATAATAAACTCTGTGGACACCATTTGCAGAATTTTGAACAGCTTAACCTTTTATTTATAGGTAATCTATCTTAGTCACATATCACTTAATGGCAAGACCATGTTTCAGAGAAATGCACTGTCAGGTTCTTTCATTGTGTGAACATCATAGAGGCTTAATTACACAAACAAAAATGTACTAATGTCACTAGGCCATGTAACTCTTACATGACCACTTTTGTTTATGTGATGCCTTGTTGACTGGAAGGTCTTGTGCAGCACGTGATTGTATTTTTCTGTACTGTAGTAGTTTATTGCTTAGGTATGGCTGAAAAATATTCTGTCTAAATCAGTGACTTTGGGTGCTGTGTTTTTGTAGATCTCAGTCTGCTTTTTACTGTATCCCTTTCATCAGTTATCATTGTGTCCTGAAATTTGTAATTTGCTGCCTTCTTTTTTGTTCAGCATAAGTGGGGGATTGAAGATAGCTGTACCATGTTGCTCTTAAAGCTCATGGAGCTTAGAGGGATCCTCAAATACTTCACTTTGCTTAGTTCTAAATGATGCAAACTCCAGCTAAGACTTTTTTTTTCCCCCTTCAGTTAAGTAGGAAACATGAATGTTGTCTATGAATTACTTTTAGTCTTGGGAAATGACTATTGATTTTCACATTCACTAAAAGGAACAATAGACCCAATAACAGAATTCTTCCAGTTGTTGGTAATATAATAAGTATTTCTAAAAGATTCTTCTTTCTAGAAAGTTCTCTTGAATACTTAAAGTAACTATGTACTCAATACTGATGCATAACAATTTCATTACTGGGAGTAAATAAAAATTCTCAGTGATAAAGCAAATAATGACACTTAATGTATGCATTTATGTATAGATGAACAAGTGAGTAGGTCCATGTTAGTGACCTGTTACATATGATGTGAAAAATAATCAAATGTAGCTAATTCTTAATTATTTTAAATGTTTTTCTTGTACAATATCTACTCTCTGGACAGTCACTTAAAATTTTGATCAGAGATTGAGATAAAGCTTTATCATTTTGGTGAAAAGCTGCTCAACTATCAATTCTTTCTTACCAAAGTCATTTACAAAGACATGTTTTCACTTTTTAAAATGTTTCAATTTTAGGCGTCAATTTTAGTTTATGGACATTTACAAAGGGAAAAAAAAAGAGGTGGTACAAAGGAGGAAAAAACTGAAAATAAGACGATTAAGTAGAAGAGCTTTTTTTTTTTTTTTTTTAAGAAGAGCTCTTTGGTTCAAGGAAAAACTAATTGAAAGAACAGTCTTACACTCTCAGTGTTATATAATTTACTTAACATGAACACCTTTTATTTATGTATTTATGAGACGTGAAGGATACTTCATTTCCCTTTTTCTGACTGCTAACGACAAATGCGTCCTGGTGACTTGCCCTGGTGACCATACTTAAATGTTTCATTTTGGTAATAGTGTTTCTCAGTAAGTTTGAAGTTAAGAGATTCAATTTTGTCCTAAGATTTTTCCACTAGCCTTGATCATTAAGTTTATGGGGGTAGCGGTGGACAGGAAGCTACCTAGTAAGTTCTTAGGTTTGTATCTGTATTACTTTAAGTCTCTGTAAAAAGTCTTATCTTTCATCCAGAAGTGGTTATGGTTTGTAATCAGTTACCCCTGATTGATATCCTTTAATGTGGCTGAGAAAAAAATACTCTGCCTCTCATTATCATCTGAACTTAATAATAAGAATTACTACCTCCTTTGATATGTGCATTAGTAAGATGACTGTATTAGGAAGTTCACAGAATGCTGCCAACCTGTGATGCCTACAGCATTCACTTAAATTAGAAATTCAACCATTTGAGGCTTAAGGTGTTAATAGAAATGGAAATCATAGGAATAGCTCTTCAATCAAAAATATGTTCTCATTCAAAAATCAGAAGAGATCTTAACTCCTGCCTCTGAATTAAGTTATATTATTTTGTACTTTGAGATCTGCTAATAAAAACTGAATTCCATTCTTGGACACACAGACAAAACCACATATAAATTCATTCACTACCTTTTCTTGGTCAACTTTCTAATTAAAGACAATAATCTTAGGTTTGTGGAATTTGGATTACAATATTACATGGTATCTGCTATGGAGGACACAAGGATAATTTTAAATCTGTAGAGAATCTCAAAATCTCATTTAGCCAGTGGTTTTAATCTTTCTACCAAATCTTTTTTAAGAATTGATAATTATCCAGATTGATTTATTGGAATATTATTTTTTACTTAATTCTTTTGGAGTGAGTGCTTGAAAAAATGGGGCAGTAAGAGACAGAGATAATAAAGCAGGATGTAGATGACCAGTTTTAAAATATAATCCTTATGGTTACTTTTAATTGATGATCTTAGAAAGGAAATGAAGTGCATCCATTATGCTTATGTTCAGAGACCAATAATTCTCAAAGTCGTGAGCCTTTAAGGAAAGTTCTTGATAAAATTGCTCCTTTAAAAAAACCTTTTGCAAAACCTTCCAAGTGCTTAGTTGCTGCTCTGAAAACTATTCTGTAAGTCTTGGACTAGGGAAACTAGCCAAATTTGCACAGCAAGCCCTATAAAGCCTTGATTTACAGGTGATAAATAAAGACCCCTCTTTTGTAGAAGTAACTGCAGTGGGGCTCCTCTGATTCACCCCCAATAGCAGCTTCCTCCTCTATGACTCTTTAAAATTTCCCTTAAAACTCGAGTAAAAGACTTTATCATGGATCCTCTCCCATGGATACTGTGTTAAAACTCGACTTGCCTGGTTTGAGGTTTTATATTGCACTAGGCAATTACGTGAGTATGTATTTTTACTTCATTTAGTGGAATTTTCTTGTGTAGATTAGTCTTTGGAGTATTTATTAAAGAAGATCCATAAATCAGAGAGTCATATATTGTACATGAACTGTATGACCCTTAATTAGACCTTAGATTGATTTCACTACCGATTTATACATAGTTTTCCATGTATAAAAATCAGGCATAAGTAACTAACATTGCTGGCATTGCTGTTTGTTTTGGAATAGGTTTCCCCAAAGTTTGTTAGTGATGTAGTTTATCAGTTTAAAAAAAAAGTAAAAAAATTAGTATACTTAAATATTTATGAAATTTATGCTATTATATATAAATATATAAATGTATAGTTACTTGTAAGTAAAATATTTGTATCCTTGAACAATATATTCATTTTACTGCACACCAAATACAGGTTTTAAAAGAAAGAATTAGGGCTGAGAATCTAGTTTGGTAGTAGAGCATTTGCCTCATGTTCAAAGTTCTTGGGTTCCATTCCTAGCACACTACACTCACACACACACACACACACACACACACAATAAAAAAAATTAAGAGATGAAATAAAAGTGAAACTTCTCATAATTTCTTACCATATCCCTAAGGTATCCACACCCTACTTTTGAAGTGCATTACGCTTGAGAATTAAGAAATGTAAAAACACTTTGCATTGTAAAGTTCTTCAGAAACAAAAGTTTTGTTTTTACCATTGTCATTTTTTAGGCTCCATTTCTTAAAGGATTGCTAACTGATCACTTTCCTACAGAAAGAGTTAAGGTTTAATATCCAAGCATGTGGAGCTTTAGTATAGTTTGTTGTTTCTCTAAATTCCTTTGGACCCTGCTTTCACATGTAAAGTCCAAGTTTAGTGACCAGAAAAGTATTTAATCTAGAATTCTAAGAATTGCATTTTAATAATTACCAAGAGTAGCACTTTTTAAGCCCTTGTTATTTACCAGATTCTGTGCTAAGTAATTTTGAAATAGTGAAAAACTACAATGTCTCTAGAAAGCATCCCTCAGTGTGAATAGGAAGTCAAGTGAGATTGGTTTCCAGGGATATTTCACTTGGAGGAGCAGAGACTGGAGATACTTGCATTTGCGTAATTGAAGGGTTGTGTCAAAGTTAATTCATTGTTGCTCAAGAAGATAGAAATTGCATCCATTGGTAGATATTTCAAGGAAGTTCATTTTGACTTGATTGGCAAGATCATGTTGGAGTAGCTAGATCTCTTCTGAGCAGGAAGGGTTGCTTAGGGAGAAATAACTTCCTGTCACCAGATTTGGAGATAGCATCCTCTGGATTGTTGTAGAAGAGATGCTTATATCAGAAGAAAGATTAGGCTAGTTAACTCTAATTCTCTTTTACCTTTTAACATTTTATTATTCTTTGAGTTACTGAATTATATTCAGCTTTTGCTGTAACTGCTCATATTTATTTGGTAAAGAAGCCCAGGATTACCACCTTAAATACTTTTGAACCCTGTCTACACTGAGACCCTCCAGTGCACGCGTTATTGCTTCTACCTAACACACTGCAGTGGCCTGTAAGTGGTTTTCTGGGTAAATTTTTCTCCCCTTCAGTCAGTCTTTTGTGTTGCTGTTAGATTCGTCTTTCTTAAATGCCACCTTCCTTACAGTACACTGGCTATGTTTTTCTATGACTGCAAAACAAATTACTATAAACTTAACAGCTTAAAACAAAGAGTCATTGTTTCACCATTTCTATAAGTCAGAAATCTGGTAGCCCTGGACTAGTCTTTATTCAGAGTCTCACTGGACTGAAATCAGGATGTCAGTTGGGCTTATTGTTTTCATTTGGAATTCAAGGTCCCCTTCCAAGTTCACTGGTGGTTGGCAGAATTAATTTCTTTGCAACCCCAGGACTGAGGGCCCTATTTTCCTTCTAGCACTTAGCTCCTAGACACCTATAATTCTTTCACTTGTGGTTCACATAGACAGTTCTCAGCAGGATGTTTAGTTTCTTCCAGGCCAGTCAGGGTCTGTTTGTGATTGTTTAAAAAAAAAAAAAGAATTACATATATATTACAGGGAATATAATTAGTAATTTCTCCCTGAAGAAGGCAGAAAGGTAAGATCATGGAAGAACGAGGTTAATGAACCTGGAAGAAGGCGACTATGTCAATTTTAGGTCAGGCCATTGGTTCAGAATTGATTGACATCTGCATTTATACTAAGATTGGGCCTAGTAGTAAGGGTTGCATTTAATGAAGGCTCCTACTCAATCTTTTTTGTTAGAAAACTTGGAGTTCTTTGGCTGACCGACCACTGAGTAGAGATGGGTCAAGCTCTGTGGGGTGAGAATATTGGACTCACAGAGTCACCCCTGGGCCACAGTGCCATGCCTCAGGGTCTATATTGGATGAGTCATGCTTCATTGATAGCATTGATTTTATGTTTATTTGTGAAGGGACAAAATATGAGATTACCAAATAAAATATAATTTCAAGAGTTATTAATGAAAGAATATATTGCATTCATTTTTAATGAGATCCTGGTGTTGCAGAATGATTCCATGTAATGAATCCCAGGAAATCAATGAAAAGTTTAATTATAATTGTGGCAGTGTTGTATGAGAATATTGCTTTGTTCAATTTTACTTGTACAATTTATCAATCCTCTCTGCCTTTCTCTTTTAAATTAATTGCATTGGTGAAGTAAGTAAATACTTTCTTTGTTAGCCTTGATTCTATTTAGAAATGTTACAAAATTTAAATTTCCTCCCTTATAATAATAATAGTATGTGTTACCATTTATTATTGTACATTTTAAAATTAGGCAGTATTGCCATTTTGTAACTTTAATCATTGTTACTTCTTCCTAAAACTTTTTTCATTTTCCATTGTTGGTTTTTTGCAAACCACTTTCTCTTTTCAACTTATCAGTAGACCCATTGATCAAAAATCTAATGTGTTTTCTGTATCATTTATCACCCAATCAAGCTGTGGGATGAGTAAAAAATAAAATAATAAGATACTTCTTAAGTTTCCCTTTCACATAATCATATATCTTTTTAAACTTTAAATAAAGTGAATTTTCTTTTGAAAGCATTATTTTATTATTATTATTATTATTATTATTATTATTATTATTATTTTGGAGTACCAGGGATTGAACTCAGGGGCAGTCGACCACTGAACCACATCCCCAACCCTAATGTATTTAGAGACAGGGTCTCTCTGAGTTTCTTAGTGCCTTGCTATTGCTGAGGTTGGCTTTGAACTCTCCATCCTCCTGTCTTAGCCTCCTAGCCTTTGGGATTACAGGTCTATGCCACCTTGCCTGGCATCATTGACAGTTCATTGATTATGGCACTTTCTTGTCTATTTTGAGGGCAACTGACTTTAAAAAATTTATTTAAAATGATACTACAAAATGTTGATCTGGATATTTAGAGATATCTAATGTAGTTCTTTCTTTTACTGATTTCTAGATTATAGTAAGTATATACTGAAAATGTTCTATTAGATTTTCTTATAACTACTGCAGTTGTTTCAAGTAGCTTATGTTTGGTTTTAGATACAAAACCTTAAAATATAGCAAATAATTACTTTGACTGATTTATCCTATAGATAGAAGCAATTTATTTAGTCTGATTTTAAAATGGAAAACTCTGCAATCTCTTTTGCCTCAAATTCACTCGCTGATATCTTTAACCTTCCTTCCTGGTAGAATACGTTTGGTACAACTTGAGAAGTAAGGCTGTGTGTTAAGGATTATTCTTCCAGTCCTAGCTGGTCACTGAGACACTGCAATATGTGAGAAGCTGCATAGCCCTTCTGGAGAGCCATTGACTTGTGCAAAACAAGATGTTTCTCATTCTTTAATACCAACCTATTCATGAGGCTTTGCCATTTATGGTGTGATAGCTGTAAAGAACCAAAGCATCCTCAAAGATAGGTGCTATTTTGAGTATCCTAAAGGGAACACTGTTTTTGCTCTAAAAATGGTGCATTTCTTGATGGTCATTAAATATGTTTAGGTAAAGCTAAATGGGTTACTCAAGAGAGGATTTTCTCGGGCTGTATTTGTGTCTCAGTGGTAGAACACCTGCCTAGCACACATGAAACACTGGATTTGATCCTCAGCACCACATAAAATATTGTGTGTGTGTGTGTGTGTGTGTATGTATGTATGTATATGTTATTCTATTCCTTTTGCATGTGGGTAAAATATTCCTGTAACCACTGTTTTTTAAAACCTGGAATCACCAAGGCATTTTCTTTTAGGCATATTTTGTTTTAGAATTAAGAGTCAAAATTTTCTTCTGGAAGGTTTCCTTTGAAATAAATACTCTATCTTTGATTGCTGCTTCTGCCCCTTGTGGTTGTTAGCTGGTATTAGGTACCTTTTGTGCACTTGTGTTATGGTTTACTGTACTGTATCTGGGCCAGGCAGACTGTCCCCAAACCGGGAAGGGACAGTACCATGTTTTCTGGCCTAGAAGCACTGCCTTGGCCATCTTGCTTTTCTCCTGGATGTGTTTGTCTTGTTGATTTCTGATCATCCTTCTCTTTGCCTTCCACTCCTAATCTTCTGTTTCTCTTATTGTCTTGTTGTAGACTTTATCTAAACCTGCATCCTCACTCCTGAGCTTTGCACTTCTGTCTACCTAAATCTGTGAATGTCTCCTCTTTTCTGGAGGTAAATCTTCCCCAGGAGATTCTGATGTATACCACATTTGAAAGTACTGAGTTAAAGGAATAACCTCTTGCCCAAAATATGTATTCTTAAAGAGACTTTTGGTTCAGATGGTGGTATAGTTTGGATCTTAAGTGTCCCCCCAAAAGTGTGTGAATTAAAGACTTGTTCTCTAGAGTGGCACTATTGAGGGGTAGTGAAATTTTTAAAGAGATGGGGCCAAGTGGGAGGTCTTTAGGTCACTGACAGTGTGTTCTTGAAGGGAATATGGGTCCCTGGTCCCTTCCATTTCTTCTCTTTCTCTTTCATGTCCTAACCTTGAGGTGAGAGATTTTGCTACACCATAAACACTTTTACCATGATATGCTGCCTTGGCACAGACTCAAAAGTAGTGGGACTAAAACTTTCCAAAATGTGAGCCAAAATAGACCTTTTCTCTTTATAAAGTGGTTATTTCAGGTATTTATCATAACGATAGAAAGCTGAGTAATACAGATGGTAATATCAGCACGTATGCTTAGGTCACTTTGCAGACTGCCATTGTGTTCCACCAAAGAAATAATAGAAAAATCAAGAAACATCTATCTGATCTACAAATTAGGAAGAGCCTTGTACATACGGTAGAGCCCTAAAGGGCTGCTACATGTTGCAGAAAAGATTAAATTGAAGGACATGCTAACCAACTTGTGATCATTAGGAGGAACTATGAGCTTCTTTAACATGTACCTGTTGATATCTGTAGTGGCCACCTTCCTGTCCTGCTTCCTTTGCTACCTCACATGGTTATTGGACATCCATGCCATCTCATCCTCATGATACTTATCTTTAAGTATTCTCTGTATCTTATATTCTTTCCTTTCTGCTGTCTATGAAGATCTGACATTTTCACACTCTATTGACACTGTACATAGTACCCACTGATCTCTTCTGTCCCCTCAGGTGCAGCTGTGGTCTCTAGGCAGGTTACTGCAGAGCTTTTTGCCTCTCTTCTATTCCTAATCTCTCCTGAGCTCTAGTTTTCTATTTCATCTACTTTTTCAATATTTCTGCCTTGATGTCCTGTGTTTCCTCAGAAGCAGCACATTTTCCAAAGACCAGCCAACTCCATCACATCTTTCCTTAATTACCTTATTTCTATTAATTTCTTTCCATGTCATCCAAGTGCAACACTTTACCTTTCATTCTTTCATTGTTGTTTTGTCTTCCTGCCTCTCACAGTTACCACGTTTTAATGATTCCTTATTCAAAATATCCCTTATACCTCTTCAGTTCCCCTTCAACTACCCTTATTCATTGTGAATTAATGATATAGACTTATAGATTGCTTCTCTGTGAAACTTTCTGCTTCTGCAAGTCATTGTGCACATTGCTGCCAGGCAGTTACTGTTCACTGTCTTGCATTAGATTGTCAGGGAATTCTCTACTGGCTACCAGTAGAGTACAAACTCTAGGTAGGTAATGTGCAATCTGTCAGCCAACTCCCTACTGCCTCCTCCAGTAAATACTACACTATGGCTTCCATACTGGTAGCCCTAAAAATATAGCAGAGAACTACACAAACAGGGCTTATGCCTTCATGGAGTTTGTATTCCCATGAAGAGCCAGAGTGCAATTAGTACCATGAAGGAAATAATGATATGAGTAAGGGTATAACTAGTTATATCTATTTCAGATGAGATGTTCAGGAAAGTTCCCCCTAAGAAGTAATATCTTAGATGAGATCTGAAGGTTAGGAAGGAGCCAGCCATAGAAAGGGAGGAAACAAAATTACAAGGATCCTGAGTCCAGAAAGGGCTTTACATGCTCCAAGAACAAAAGGTAGCTTTCAAGATCGGAGAGAAGTGAGTGAGCTAAAGAGAGAGATGTGAGATGCACTTATTTGTAGGGGAAAGAGTTTGCAATTTATTCCAGGTATTGCATCAAGAGATTTTCTAAGCATTGACGTGATATGAAAACACCATTCTGGAACCCAGGGGCGCTTAACTACTGAGCCATATCCCCAGTCCATTTTTTATATTTTATTTAGAGACAGGGTCTCAATAAGTAGCTCAGAGCCTCACTGAGTTGCTGAGGCTGGCTTTGAACTCTTGATCTTCCTGCCTCAGCCTTCCAAGCTGCTGGGATTACAGGTGTACACCACTGTGCACCTGGGAAGAGGCTCTTGTAGTAATGGTTTGGACAACATCAGTTTCTCATTCACAGCTTTACTAACAGGAAATTGTTTGGATATTTGACCTGTGCCCTGCAGGATGTTTTCTTCCATCTCCAATGTCTAACCATTAGAAGACAGTAGTACCCACCCTTCCCATTTATTGCAATAAAAGATGTCTATATATTATCCCCTGAGAAGCATAGCCACCCTGGTTGAGAACCACTGGACTTTAGATGATGGCAGTAGTGATGGATTTGAAATACTTCATGGACATGGAATAGATAGTATCTTGCAATGAATGGAATATAGAGAAAGAGAAAGGAGAAAATTTTTAAAATCCTTACTAGATTTTTGATTTGCAAATCTGGACAGATAGCATCACACATACTTCAGGCTTTCAACATTGGTCTTCTTTGCTTCTGTGCCTGTTCTTAAAATTATCCATCCACCTGCTAAATTACTCACCCTACCATTCTCTCCTTTATCTGAAGGAATGTCCAACTTCATTGCCATTTTGATGTGTTCCCAGATTAGCTCACCAATTGTGAATTGTTTTCCAGTGAATTCCTACTGCCCCATTTCAGTGCCTCTCTTAGATACTTCCTGGCCCAGGAAAGAAGCACTAGGGCCTACCAAAAAGGAGCATCCTTGATGGATACTTGAATTATGTGGCTTTGCTTTTATACCCTGCTCTTCTTTTGATTCCTATTAGTGGCCTGTGGGATTAAAGTTTCCTTTTATTCATCTTCTGACTACAGCACCATCATCTGTTAAAGGCAGGTCCTTACTAGGTTTATCTGAAGTTGGTCACAGAACTACAACCTTTACTATTCATTACCATGGGTTATAGTTATTAATGTATGTTATGGTTATTAATGTCTGCCCATCATCTCCTAGATCACCCAAGAACAAGAGGGAAACTATATCCCTTATGGTACTTCTGTCTAGCATAGAATGCTGATCATGAATTTGGTATTCAGTGAATGTTTTTTGAATAAGTAAGTGAATGACTGAATCTGGTTTTTTTTTTACTCTTAGGTATAATGGAGTTAAAAAGAAGTAACATTTTTCTGTAATGTATTTTTAATCAGAAAAGTGTGGATTTTTTTAAATGAAAGTTTAGCCTGAAGGTAGCGTTAGTAGTATAATCAGTTGGTTGATATGGAAGATGGTTTGTTGTTTGATTTTTACAGTCAGGAGTCCTGCTTGTAATGCTACATCTGCTTTGTCTCTGTATTGCAGCTCTAGTTGTAAGTACCACTTCAGCTGGTTTTGCATTGGCTCCAGGACCTTTCGACTGGCCCTGTTTCCTGTTCACTTCTCTTGGAACGGGACTCGCATCCTGTGCTGCCAACTCCATCAATCAGGTCAGTTTCTTGCCTTTCAGCTAGATTATGGTATTCTCACTTTTTCCTGGATAGTAATAGTATCATATTTTTAAAAATCTTCCCAAATCCTGTACATCAGTAGAGATGCCCTGTGAACATGTAATACTGGATATGTTTTATGAAGTCTCTATGTTACATAGCTATTTAGTGTTTTATTTTGAAGTGAATGGTTTTCAGGTAGGTTCAGGTGAGAGAGTAGTAGAGCATATGCTTGAAATGACCAGAACTTAGAACTTTCTACTCTTAGTGGTATCTTTATCTATTTCAGGTACATTTCCATTTCCTCTGAGCTCATCATTTTTTTCTTTTCTTTTCTTCTTGGTTTGATTTCTTTGCATTTTAAACTACCATATAAAATAGAATGTCTTCTCTATCTTGTGTGTGTGTGTGTGTGTGTGTGTAGGTGGGTGGGTATTGGGGATTTAACTCAGAGGCTACCTTCCCATCCCTTTTTAATTTTTATTTTGAGACAGAGTCTTGCTAATTCACCCAGGCAGTCCTCAAACTTGCAGTCCTGCCTCAGCCTGCCAGGTTGCTGGAATTACAGGTGTGCACCACCATGTCTGACTCAGAATTTATTTAAAAGGAAAATATCTAGCTTTAAAAAAATCAGTAATTCAGCACTTCTATTAACTTGATGCATGAAATCAGATTATATAAAAAGCTAATTAGTATATTATTTTTAATGAATCCTCCTCTCCCATTATTTTAAACATCCAGATACTTTTAAAATAGTTTTCCCCCAACTTGTCACTGTGGTGTGCCCTAACACTGTGGCTTTTTCATAAGATAATATAGTGAAAAAGCCTTGGCTGAAACTTAAGGAAAATCATTTTCATCACCAGAACACCCAAGAGAAGTTGGCACAGTTTTTAAGTAGGAATTGATGTTACCAGAAGGAAAATATCTTAGCTGATATTTAAGTGGATATATAAGTAGCTAGTTTGCAAAATAAGGTAATTTAATTTGGTAATGCCCAAAATGATTATGTTTCTATAATGTATTATCAATTACTTGGAGAAGGATCAATTTAAGTAAGGGTTTCTTGTTATTTTTAAGGTCAATCTTCTAGTAAGGTTCAAATGGACCTACTACTTATGATTCTTTCAATAAAGTGGATTTATTTTGATATTGTGGATCTGGTTTTCTTATTCTTTTTTTTTTTTTTTTTTTTAATTGTCTCTATTTGGGTGTAGATCTAAGTCGGGAATAAGCCAGGGCCACGTTTCTAGTTTCTTAGCCTCCTTTTTTATAAATTTAGGAGCTGCAATCATCCTTGAGATACTAATTCTTGTCTCTTGTTTAAATTATATAGATTCAAACAAAATTTTTTAAATAAAAGTATGGGGATGCAGGGGTAATCAAAACTAATTCAAAAGCATCAACTGGTTGAGAAACCCCAAAATATCATAAAAAATAAGAGTAAATTGGAGCTACTCTTCCCGATCACACCCCTTACTCTGTCAAAAACAAAAAAGGTGGCTCAATAATTTTTTGTGAAAAAACAAACAAACATACTGTCAATTATAAAGAGAAATTTCCTATCTGGAGGGGGAAAAATGAAATGATTTACATTTAGGCAAAAATTCACAGGAATTGAGCATAAGCCAAGGTTTTAGACATTTTAAAAAAGGATTATGTGCTTCTATGGCTGCTTGATTTCATAGTCTATAGAAGCATATTTGTGATGGCGGAGAGTTGGTTTCTGTAAATTTTAAAACTGCTAAGGAAAACCACAGACTACACGATGGGGTTCTTTCTGGTACTGACAATTTGCAGTGTCTGCCTCTGCTATTAATATTTCCTTCTTAGTTCAGTTTTCCAAGCTGTACATCCCACTCACACAGCTCTCCTGGTCTCCCTTTGGAACACTTTATCACGTTCTTCTATGTGTCACTCATCCCTCACAGGCCTTGTCAGTGTCATGAGCAACGCTGGGTCTTAATCAGTATTTGTTTCACAAATGAAATGTTTCATCTTACAGCCTCCATGCTGTTTCCTCCCACTTGTATAAGGCTCTGATTTCAGAAGCAAAATACTTAAAAATTTTTAATTATTCTTAGCATAGTATAATTCAGTATTATTATAAGGGTATTAATCAGCTTTCCAAATTATTATATTCTCTTCAGTAATGTGTTGGAAATATTTTAATTCCAGTGTTATTAGGCAGTCTCATAAATATGAAATAAAGGAACGTAAGGGCATTTTCATTAGCACTTTTAAATAGCATTTGCAGAACAAAGAGCATAAACAACATGGAATTAACAATGTTTCTGAATAACAGGTAGATAAAGACATAGTTTTTTAGCATAAAAGAAGAGTTAGTGGTTTTTTCTTAGCTGTGTTCAAATTTAATAATGCATATATGTGGTTTGTCTTTGTAAAAGTTCCTCAGCTTCTAATAGAATCCTATGGGTGAAAAATTTCTTTCTGTCCATGTTTATAAAAGGATTCAGAGAACATTTTATGTATATGTTTGTGTGTGTGTGTGTGTGTATGTTTATTTTTTATGTGCTTTATTTGAGCTGCTTTTAGTACAACTTCTGTGATCTCTCTGTGAAAGTAGAAAAAAAAATAAGCCTTCAAAAAGCAATTCTTACATTTGTTTTTAAGGAGAGAAAATGAGATTCAGCTTCTGATTTATGAAGTAATGACTAGTGCATAAAGAGCGATGTATAAGAAACCACTAACATTGAAATGTAAAAATAGATTACATACATGTTTTCTTTCATATATATATATATATATATATATATACACACACACACACATGCTTCACTCAAAACCATAGTGTGTCTTTAAAGGGGGTATGCCTTCAAAGGATGAAAGCAATCCATAAAATGTTTATAATTTAGCAACTGAAAGATAAAATGTTATGGATGACTTTGACCATCCATACTTTATCACATGAGAAACAAGAATAGAATAAATTCAAGTAGAATGAATTAAAACCTTTAAAAAGTTAAAAATTATCAGAATATTAAAGAATTATTTTAAGTATTTGGCACAGTAGTATAATAAGCTGTGTAATTGGGATTATCTTACCTAGGTTACTTGTACTACTGTAATATAAGTAAAATAACATATTTATCTGACATTTTGCTTTCCATACATAACTACCCAGTTACTGAAGTCCAAAAATATTAAATGAAAAATTCCAGAAATAAGCAGTTACATTAAAAATTTTGATTATAGCATATTATTACAATTATTTTATTATTAATTACTATTGTTAACCTGCTGTGCCTAATTAATAAATTAGGCTTTATCACAGATATATATTTATAGGAAAAATAATAGTATACAAAAGATTGGGCATCCATTGGGGATCTTGGTACATATCCCCTGTAGATAAGGACAGACTACTACTATACATGTTTTTTAAACAGGGGTTATGTCAATAAATGTATATGTCAGTAAATATATTTCTGTAGTATGAATTTTAATGAACACATGAAATTCCATTTTAAGGTTATACCTCAACTTTCTCAACTAATTTTCTATTGTTGGCAACTTTTTAAATCTGTAAATAACATTTTTAATTGGTTTTAAAGGACAAATTACTGGAAGTCGAATTCCTGGGAGGAAGGCTACCAACCAAAGAACATATGAAACTGGTTTAACTTTGGAATGTATGATCTTAACAAGATAATTAATTTCTTACATTCATTCAGTGGTAGTTTACAGACTGTTTATGTAAATTATTCTTTAAACCTTACAACTGTGTGAGGTAGATAGCATTAATTCCATTTCTCTTTAAAAAAATTTTTTTTTGCCATTGAATTATTTTTTAACAGGCAACATTTTAAAACTTTATTATGCAAATGATGTTTTTATTGAAAATCAGTAAGAAAATATAGATAAGCAAAAAATAGCAGTTTCATTTTTAATTTTACTTTTTCCCTATGCCAGGCAGTGTTTCATTTTAGAGTAACAGAGAACAAGCAAAATAGATGCCATCCAAATAGATGTGTTTTCCAGCCTTGACACTCTGAATAGTTTAGACTGGATGACTCTTTGTGATATGAGACTGTCCTGTGCATTGTAGGGTGTTTCCCAGCATGCCCAGCTTCTACCCATTGGTAGTAGTAATACCCCTTCCCCCAGCTGTGATACTACAGATGTCTTTAGAAATCTGTACCCAGGATCCTGGCTACAGTTTCTGCCCCAAGCAATTCCTGGCTCCAATTTCTCCCTGTGTAACTACCCATTGATAGCTGGATAATCATATGTCATGTTTTATGCCTTTGTTCTTGGTGTAATTATTAAGAACACCCCTTTTACTCAAGTGCCTCAGTGTAGGCAAGGAATTAAGATCTTACTTTTCATAACTCATTTATGCTTTTATTCTTTCACTATAAATGAGATGTGGTAGAAATATCTTCATATCAAAAGATGTTTCCTTGGGTTCTGCCTTTTCTGTTCACAGTGTGCCTACTGGACTAGTAGAGATTTCCTGACTACAGCCAAGGTCCCTGAACTTGCCTGAGCCTTAATCTTTTTGTAGCTATACCTGTACTCTATTGTCATGCCTAATTGTGGTGTGTTATACACACACACACACACACACACATACACACACACACAAATGACCTTAAAGAATATTTTACATCAATAATTACTCTGCTTTTAGCACATTGTTGTAGAATTTTGATGACTTATTTTTTTTTCTTTATCTCTATTTTGTATAATATTCCTGGCAGTTTGTCTTCTAACTATAGTTGTCACTAATTCCCAAGGCAGCTGACTCTTTAGATGGGCAGCGCTGATGATTAGAACTTTATTCTTCATATTAAGTTAAAGTCAGCCTCATTGTGACTTCAGTCTGTTGTTTGCACTTCTCTGGAGAAACTTGGTGTTCTTTCCTTGTCCATGTGACAGTTCTCTGAATACATCACTTTCTAACTATGGTTAATAGGTGCTTGTGGTCTTACAATATTATTATTTATTTGTATCTCTTCTTTAGAGAATTCTTAACTTGCTTGAAACCAATGATTATGACTGTAACTTGTGTATCCATCACCTCTGCTCACAACATAGCACTTGTAGATTGACATATTCTGAAGGAATATGTATAAAGGAGAGGGAAGGGGAAGTAGCAAGAAGTGTTAATAATAACAATAATCCCAGCTAACACTTCTTTAGCACTTGGTATACACCAAATAATGTTTAAAGAGTTTTATATGCATTAGATCATTTGTTTGAGTCTAGGTTCATGGGATTTCAGAAAATGGCTCTTTTGAAAGATCAAATAAATGATGAATGAATTCGTAACTTAGACATAGCTCTAAGAAGAGCCATTGATGTTCTGAGACTTTATTTTAGAGACAATTACAAGAAAGGCATAAAATATAAGAGTTTCAGATCTGAGAGGCAGGTTATAATTAAAAAGGTAAACTTGATAAGGATATGTTATCTTTGGGATCTAGTGTATCCATAAATGTTGAAGAATTTTTATGAAAGGAAATGAAAGAGATCAAGAGGTGTAAATAAAATGGGGTCAAGAAGAGACATGTTTTTTTGTTTGATACTGACAATACTTGAGAGACTTTCATGGTTGAAATAAGGTAAAAAGGAAGGGCTTTGGATAAAGAACTCTGAATTATAGGGTAGTTAGGGCAAAAGAAAATCCACAGCCTTTTAAGCCCTGACAGGAGAAACAGGTAAAGATTTTTCTGTTTTCCTGGTGAGTATGAGATTAATATCTAATGCCTCTTTCCTCATTTTCCCTTTCTCTGATGTTTCTTTTGTTTTGACTATTCGATCTGCCTAGAGCAATAGGAATTGACTTTCATCTTCCATGTTGAACAAAAGTAGTTATTAAATTTGGTGTTGCATTCTAGAAGAATAAGACTTGCATTAGTGAATACCAGTTATGTGATTTATTGAACACCATACATGTAAGAAGAATCAATATGTGAAATATATTTTTCTTTTGAATGTTGCAGTTTGTTTGACTTTGATGTTTTAACTGATGGGAAACTTGCATTCATTCACTGCCTTCTGAAGTTCATAACTTATGGCTCATTCAGATGATTCAAATTAGCCACTACACCCGATCAGGTTTGCATAGAGAGTCTTTGAATACCATTTGGGAAAGAGACTCCAACTAAATGTGGTTTTTATGTAAAAGAAAGATGATGAGCATTACTGAACAATGTCAAAAAGAAAATGTATTTTAAATGCAGAGTCTATTTCCCTGAATTTATATAACCCCAAATAGTTCCCAAATTACATTTGATTTCACTCCCTGAAATGATCCAAGTGGAATGAGTTTGGCATTGATATTGATAACCAAAATAAATTCAGGTGAAATTTTGCCAACAAATACAGAAATGTTGATAATTTGAACAAAATGTTTGTAAATATTTTTCCTTAATAATTTTTATGCCACCTTAACTGGCCACTATTTGCTTTATAATGACTCTTTATATTAACTGGCATTATTTCAGTGTTTTAGAAGAGTAAAATGAAGCTTAATGATGTCATTGATCACATATCTGAAAATGGTCAAACTGAGACTAGAATCTGTGGACCCAGTTCACTGTTTTGCCCTCTTGATTGTAATCTCCTAGTCCAGTCATCACCTTAGAATCAAACTTTTCCCAGTAATGCGTCCCTTCCACTAGACGAACTACTGATATCCTTGCTACTGTGTGCTAGAGGTGAAGTTACCATAGCAGGCAGACATGGTCATGTATCTGTCTCTAATGAGCTCAGGAAGATATAAATGTCCTAGTCAAACTAAATGCTCTATTAATGTCATTTCATATTTTGAATTAATGATGCCTAATTTGGGCTTGCAAATTGGAGTGTGCAGTATGCATGTATGTAATAATGTCTACTATGGTGATTTTTTTTTTTTTTTTTGTACAGGGAATTGAACTTGGGTATTTGACCACTGAGCCACAACCCCAGCCCTATATTACATTTTATTTAGAGACAGGGTTTCACTGAGTTGCTTAGTGCCTCACCATTGCTGAGACTGGCTTTGCACTCACGATTCTCCTGCCTCAGCCTCCTGAGCCACTGGGATTATAGGCCTGCACCGCTGCACCTGGCATTATTATTGTGATTTTTAGTAGAAAAGTTTGCTTTGTTTTTGGCCCATGTCTTCCACATTTACAGAATTTGATTATCTTCCATTTAATTCAAGTTAGGGTCTTAACAGAAAATGGGAAGAGAAAAATGTGTTTATTTTTCTCAGTCAGTGTACTGAGAGTTTTGGGTTACATGGGTTGAGTATTCCTTATCGAAAATACTTGGAACCGGAATTCTCTTTTTGCGATGTTAGAATATTTGCATATACATAATAACATCTTGGGGATGGGACCCAAATCTAAACAGGAAACTCATTCACATTTTATATGCATCTTATAAACATAGCTTGAAAGTGATTTTGTACAATTTTTTTAGTGCATCTGTGTTCTGAATATGACCTATAATATGATGTCAGGTGTGGAATTTTCTACTTGTAACATCATGTTGTTACTTAAAAAATTCTGGATTTTGGAGCATTTCATAGTTTGATTTGCAGATTTCCAGTTTGGTATTGCAAACTACAATATGTGTGTGTGCAAATATATGTATGCATTTATTTAAAGTAGGTACATATTTATGTGAGTTCTTCATATCTGAGTTTGTGGTGATGACTTGTGACCAGCAGCCATTATTGATTTTCTACTGTTTTTATAAGCATTATGGAATTGTATGTGTAATTTTGGTGAATCAAAAAATATTGCTGGAACAGGTTGGTAAATCAAAAAGGCAGATAGATATTTAGTTGAGACATAATGGAAATGATACCAATATGACTTTGGGAAGCTAGAATTCTTGGCTTGTGCTGCTGGGGTAATGCGTTCTGATAAAATCTGATGTGATAGCTTAGAAATTTGCTTCCTTCCTAAATATCTCTCTTTTGCCCCCATCTAGCAGAGGTCAAGCTGAGTTCTTTCCAAATTATCCTTTTTCCTTCCTAATCTTCAGTTGTGTTTTGCCTTTCCTGATAGTTTGTTCTGAATCCATTAGGTTCTTGTTTCTTAGCTCTGAACCACATACTCTCCTCCTTTTTTTCTGGGTTAGGTTGACTCTTGGTTGACTGATAACATTGATGGAAAAAACTGTGGCTGGCTGTTCCCTGGGAGGCTGCATAGTTCCTTTCCTTATCCTATACTCGCTGCCCTTTCCTCAGTGACAAACCGTTTTTAAGATTTTCTGCGTGAAAATTCTTGAGACCTTGATCTGTATTTATACTTTAAAATTGGACCAATTGGATGATTCTGAATTCTGCACCAAACCCTGGATAGTGAAAGGATTGGGGTGTGAGACACTGGAGGGGACGGACAGTGGGGCAGATAATCATTTGTGCATCTTTAACCCAGATTAACTTTTGAGAATTCTTTGTCTGTTGCTATGTCTAACTAGTAATGAAGCTCCAGACTGCTTTAGGCAAGCCTTTAGACCTTTAAAATTTGTGTGCAAATAAGTAAATCATAAAATTCACGTTTTCATGATCACCCAGTCCTGTCTTATTGATTTGCTAAGAAGTTTTAGAAAATATTGTTTGTCAAGAAGGGGAAATTACTTACCTGTGTAATTAATCTTAAGGAAAATTTCACTCTGGCATTTCCTTTAGATCCTATGCCAGATTTCTCCCGGAAGCAGTGATCACAGGGGGAACAAAGAAATTCTAAAGGATTTGAATGATGGAATGTAGAGATAGGATGGAACAAAAAAGAAATCTGGTAGTTAATAAGATTTATGTATCCTTGTAACCTGGAGTATCCTTATACCTTAAAATATACTGTATAACCTTAAAATACTAATATACAGGTTTAGCTTTTATTCTGATTGGAGTTTCTTAAGTGCTAAAAGATATATATCTACTAGCTTATAAGAAAGAAAGCTACAGATGAAATAAAAATCTAATGGAATATTTTAACATTTTTATTATTGTATCTGAATAAAATAACAATTCTTCTGTTATTGCTTTGAGCAAAAGTATGGTTGATAATTTAGAAAATGCCATTATGTATATTTTTGTCCATTAGGTGAAATAAATAAGGATTAAACAGTGCTGTACATAATTTCCTTAAATAACTAGCTGAAGATAATGTAGATAAAGATCCTTCCCCTAGTGTTACACGTCATCTACTGATTTAAATAGAAAGGATTAACTATAACTTCTGACTTTAAGAATGTAAATGTATCTTAAGATTAGAGTCTCAGTATAAAAGTTTAGAGGAATTTGTGAATTCGAACATCAATAAAGGACTTCACTAGATTCCCTCCATGATTTTTACTTATTTTTGAGTGAATGACTGGCTAAATTGCTTATTTAAATATACAGAAAGCCAATAAGTATGGTTAGTCTTAAACACAGAGTTGTGGACAGTCCCCTAATTCCAAACCTAATGTGTTTCCCCACATTCAGCCTTTTGGACTTTATTTTAATGCCTTTGAAAGGCAGGTAAATGTTATTGAACTGGTTCTCACTTGCACAGAATTTTGTTTATTCTGCTTAGCTCAAGTTAAAATTATTGAGGTGGGGAAAGGCTGTTAGTCCTCCCGGTGTTCACCTGCCTGTTGGAAAGCAATTTCAATTTGCCTAGGACCAGAATGCAGAATGTCCTTAAGTAGTAGGAAGTGTAAATGTGCTGTTTTCTTGAAAACTATTTTCTGAGAGAATCCTTATACGTTTATTTTATTACCTTTTCTATAGATTTAAAAAAAAAAAAAAATCGTTCCTTTCCAAGCAGCTCACACTCTCATAGAGGAAGAATAAGCAAAGTGTAGGGAGTTGTCATTTCTACCTGTAGTGGTCAAGGGAAGTGACCATAGTATCAAAAGGTTAGGTGGGGGCTTACTAGGAAGGTGAATTTGGGTTTAAACTTTCCAGGCAGAGGGAATATTGTAAGTGAAGACTCAGAAATGTGAAACTGTGTTTATATACAAGAGGGGACCTATCAAGGAGTTGCAAACCTTGCAGTGCAGCAGAAGCCTAAGGTACAAGGTGGTAGAGAGGATACCTTGAGAGATTTGGTTAAGGAAGTAGCAAGGGCAGATCATGAAGGGCTTCTGCTGCTTTGTTAACCAGACTTACACTGTAGATGTCAGACAACCATTGGTAGGTTTTAAGGAAGGTTGTAACACAGATATTGGTTTTCTGCTACTTTAAGAGTAAGAGCCTTACTTAAAACCTGCCAAAGTGTAAATCTGGTTGCTTTTTAACAGAACACAAAAGTCCCTTTATGATCTGCCCCTCCTACTTCCTAAACCAAATCTCTCATGGTATCCTCCCCATTAGAGTAAAATATCCTGACTTTGACCTACAAATTCATCATGGCCTATTTCTTTTCAAGCCTCAGCTCTTTCAACTGTCCTTGTCTGAACTAAAAGGTCTATCTTAATTGCAGCTAAAGTGTTGTCCATTCAAGACATTTCCTAAGCTCCCACTATGTTCCAGGCATGATGTTAGGTGTGGGAATACAGACAAGTTACTGCTGTCTTGTAGTTCACAGCAGAATAGTGATAGGTGGACAGTGAAAAATATCAGAAACAAAAAAAATATCAAGCAGGGACTGACATGGTGATGAAAATTAAATCCAATAATGTAATAGCATCAGGTCCTTGGAGAAGTCAACCCTGACACCTGCTCCCAAATCATTCAGCTCTTCCTCTTATGTCACCATAATACAGCATTCCTTCATAATGCATTTCTAAATCTGTAAGTGTACCTTTGGCTTTTTTCAATTTGTAAGTGTTTGGTTGTTGTCTTCTCTATTTGGTTATAAACTCAGCAAGGGTAGGGACCAAGTCTGTTTATCTGTGTGCCAAGAGAGGTGGTACACATATGAAGGCCGGGAGCATAGGAGATACTCACTGACACCCAGTGATTGCATCCGAGCCAGACTAGCTGCAAATCTCTACCTGCCATTTATCAGCTCTGTGACTTTGGACAGTTGACTTAACCTCTCTGAACCTGAGATTTCGCATCTATAAACCAATGAGGTGATTGAGGGAATGAAATCATTCATTTAGTGTTGAAGAAGTTCAGGATATACTACTTTGGCATAAGAATTATTTTGATCTGAGAGCATTTTGAGTTCCTCTAGTTCTTTATCTGCCTAAAAACAGCCTCCCAAAAGAACTCGGTTGTCAGACATCCCTTCCCTTGGAGCAACTGTAATCTTCTTAGAGAAAGGTAGTTACCATATCCAAATTGACATTAGTACAAAGGATCATTCTCCCATCTATTTTTCTAAAGATTCATTTATCTTTCCTAAAATTTATTTGCTCTTTTATAAGTGACTTCCTGCCTTTTCCTATTCAGAAGCATATGAGCTCTTGAAGTTCACCACTCTTTTGGGTATTCACTTCTTTCTGCAATGCACATAAGACTTAAAATAAATAAATTTGTATGTGGTAAGGCATTTGGGGGTCACAGAGGTAGAACCTAACCTCCCCATGAGGAAGGAGTCTGGGATCGCTGATGCAGTATGGAAGCCCAAAGTGGAAACCTCTGATTGACCCTCATTTCTCACTGTGCTCTTCCTATCTATGGCTTCCTAGGGTGAGAAGGAAATTCCTGTGTTCACATCTATCTTGGACCTCCTATTTAGTTTGTAGAAGTACTCTTGTTCTTGTAGGAAATGGTTATAGACAAGCTTTAGAAATGAGGTTTTTTTGTTTGTTTGTTTTTAGTAAGTTGTTCCCTGGTCTCAAGGAACCCTCCTCAGTTCCCCTTGATGGCATTTTTAAATTCTCAGAGGTACACTCCCTCCCACCTCTTCTAAGCCTGTTTCCCTTGAGGGCCTTGTGTTGGCTGTGATGGGTTGGAGTCTGAGGGACCTGACCAAGAGGAGCAGCTGCTGTGACTGGCCTTAGTAAATGCAGGGCCCAGTGTTGCTGGAACCTCTGGTTTTTCAATACAAGTGACATTTGAATTTTCATGTGAAATTTCATGATTTAAAATTTGGCCCAGTTTTTCCAAACATTGCATACCAAATAAATCCTGTCAGTGAGTTGAATTTGCCATGGGATCCCTCTCTCCCATTTCTAGCCTTTTAAATAGGACATATCTGTAGCTCTGGGGTAAAGTACTTGTCTAGCAAGTATGAAGCCCTGGTTTCAATTTGCAGCAACACAGGAGAAAGGAGGGAAGAAAGGAAACAGAAAGATCTTCCTTCTGAGAAGAGAATTCTTCACAACTAAATTGTGAATTATAGTTTTTAAAATTATTTTTATGTTGAAAAAGTCTTGCCACAAAATCTCAGTAGCTTAGCTAGAATCAAGCTATGGACACTGAATGTTAGCTCACTAAGCTGTTAGCCTTCTTGAACATGTAGGTCTTCTTAAGCTATATACCATTAGAAAAGCTCATTATTTTTAAATTTAAAATGAGGATGGAGGGGGACATATTACTGCTTTAACATTCAAAAGGTAAAGTCAAGGAGGGTCAATTCAAAATTGCTTCAAGAAACACCTGGAAATTGCAAATGTGTTTACAATTATTTCTGTAATTGATGGCACTATGTTTCAGAAAGCGCCATTAATTGTGATAGAGTAACACAGAGCTCTTTGTGAAATTTAAGTCCATTGAATATCAGCACCTTCAAAGACAATAAAAATTCCAGCCTGCATTTATCTATTCCCATGTGAGAAGTTGCTACAATGTATATTGTATCATTCCATATGAAATTCTTTGGCTTAATCATCTCTCATTTATAGTCAGTTGTCTGAGGTCAGTATTCCATTTTGCAGTTGTCAAACAGCTGTCAAATTAAAACACCAGATCTCAAAGTTAATTTACATTTTGTGCTGTTCCATATCAATATATTTCTTGACTTAGGTATCTAAAAAGTGATTTCTAAATCGTCCTTTCCCTTAGTTGTCCTGTTTTTCCACAGTGTCCATATATACATTAAATATGATGTTCTAAAAATGTATCTTATTTTCTAAGTATAGTTTTTAAAAATTCAAATGTACTTTTAAAAAACACTTGAATTAGACATTTAACCCATTATTTCCACTGTTCCTTTTTTAAGAGAAAATCAGATTACTTTAAACATGTCATCGTTATTTTCATTATCATTCTTATTTTCCTCTTTAGTTTTTTTAACATTGTTTATACCAAGTTGAAATCTCCATAGTAATTGAACATAGAATTCTTAATTGCTTTCTAAGTGTCAGTATTTGTTAGTGTAATAGTAAAAAATTCGGCATTCATTTTTAATAATTCATTGATCAAAGAACTATTCTGGTTATGCCATTGATGTTTTACTACAAAGCATCTCAAGTTGCCAGTGGGTGACATTAACGTTGTAATCCTCTGTAAAAGAAGTCTGTCCCTGAGGTATTTGAATGCTTTAGATTTAAGTGATTTGGTGAAAGAATGACAATTGTATGCTTATATAATTCTTAGTTATTAGATAGAAAGTACCTAAAATTGATATTCTTAGGTTATGATAATTAGGAAGTTCTGTGTAACAATATAAAAACATTTCCATATTAGTCTGTTTACCCTTTTACACTAAGGTCATTTTAATCAATGTTTCTTTAGTACTTGCTTTTCATAAACTTGTAAGTTAGAGCTTGATTTAACCTTTTTTATATTTTTGACACATTCTCCTTTGAGATCTCTTAGCTCCTTGTTTATTTTTCTGTAACATCATTTATTAAATTGCACTTATTAGGTTTTTACATATCTGAATATTCCTCTAGCCTAAGAGCCCCTCTTTGATTAGAAAGGCATATTTTATTTTAATCCCTTGTACCTGACAAATAGGTTCTTAGTAAATGGCTCTTCAATAAGTGAATGAGAAAATAGCTGGCAAATAACATAAATTCAAAAGTTAAAAGAACCTGAACATGGCGTAACTTTGTTCCTTTGCTATTCTAACTTCATCAAAACTGTCATTTCAAAATGTGATTATATTTTATGATGTATAAAGAACAATCCTATTGTTTGTACACATTTTCCTGGAAATTTTAATAGTCATCTTTGGAAGGATTAACATTGAGATTATAATAAAACAAGTTGAATTAAATTTGGGAAATACCAAGGGATCAGATAAATCAAGCAAAAGTTAATGGCAATGTAAAAGTTATTTATAACAGCAAATTGGGTTTTTCATACAATAATGAAATGTCATTTGAAGGTTTTAAAAATTATTCTTCTTCATTAATTGTTATTGAGTGATTTGATGGTATAGTGTTAAGTTATGTGCTCTGTGTACTTACACCAAATAACTTTAGTGAAAATATATTCCAGTGATATAGTTCCTCTTCAGAAACTTCATTACCAGAAGAAAAAAAATGCAACATCCAGAAACCCAGACTCTCTGTATATCCTACTGTCTATTCAACAGTTCACTTGGATTTCAGCAAGATGCCACAAGGGTTACATGTCTAAAACTGAACTTCTGATATTCCCTTGAAACCTGCTCAGACTTCTGTTGCACTTGCTGTCAGTCTAATCTGCTGGTTTGCTCAGGCCAGAAATTGAGCTGATTGTGTACATGCATGTACTCTAGTTGTGGAAGATGGGAGAAATTGCAGGAGGATGGATAGATTCTCCAATCTGTTTTTACAGTCTTCTATTACCACCACCTTTGTCTTTGGCCTGGATTGTTGCAATAACCTCCCTAGTAGTGTTGCTACTTCTGCCTTGCTTTCTACAGTGTTCCCAGCACAATATGTAAAACAGCAACAACTAAAAATGTGAGATCACCTCCTCTGGTTAAAACCTCGCAGGGACTTCCCAGACCTTATGTGAACATTCTGCCACCCACTTTCCAACTCCTACTTCTGCATAGCCTGGCATAAAATTTGTTTATCTTAAATTTTGAGAAAGGAATATGGTCCTATACCTATAATGTATGAATTACAAATACTTATTAGTATTTATTTGTTAATTGCTATTATTGTTCTGTCATGGCTTTTATCTACTAAAGATATTTCTTTTCAATAAAATTAAAACTCTACTGAGATTTCACCTCACTCCAGTCAGAATGGCAGTATACAAGATCAGTAACAATAAATGTTGGCAAGGATGGGGGAAAAGTGTGCATTCATACCTTGCTGGTGGGACTGCAAATTGTTGCACCATTCTGGAAAGCAGTATGGAGAGTCCTTAGAAAACTAGGAATGGAACCATCGTTTAACCCAGTTATATCACTCCTCAGTATATATCCAAAGGATTTACAATCAGCATAATAGAGTGACACAGCCACATCAGTGTTTATAGCAGCTCAGTTCACAATAGCTAAGCTATGGAAACAACCTAGGCGTCTTTCAACAGATGAATAGATAAAGAAAACATATATATATATATACACACACAGACAATGGTATATTACTCAGTCATAAAAGAGAATGAAATTGTGGCATTTGCCAGTGAATGGTTGGAACCGAAGACTATCATGCTAAGTGAAATAAGCCAGTCCCCAAAAACCAAAGGCCAAATGTTCTGTTATGTGCATGCTAACACACAAACAAGAGGTGAGGGTGGTGTCAAGGAGAAGAATAGAAGTTCAGTGGCTTAAACAAAGGGGAATAAAGAGAAGGGAGGGGGAATAGGAATAGGAAAGACAGTCGAATGAATGTGACATAACTTTCTTATGTTCATATGAATACAGCACAGTGAATCTCGACATCATGTACTTCCACAAGACTGGGATCCTAATTAGAATAATACATAATCCATGTTTGTATAAATACTTCAAAATAGACTCTACTGTTATGTATAACTACAAAGAACAAATTCAAAAGATATTTCTTTTTAAATGATATGCAAGGGTTTTTTCTATATTAAAGACATTTACCCTTTGTACAAGTATTTTTCTGAGCCTGTCGTTACTTTGATCTGTATTTATATTTGTGTTGTTTAGCATATATGGGAGCCCTACATTTGTAACAAAGGCTTTTTTTTTTTTGTAATGGTTTCCTTGGTAAAGAATAGTAGAAAATCACCTTAATTTGAGGAATTAAAAAAAAAAAATAAGTTTGAGGTGGTGATTTAACTTAATGCAATCCTAAATTGTTAGTTTGTTATCCCAGGATTATTTTTAAAGGCGACACTTATAATAGGCTTTATTCTATTGTATTTTGGTTTATTGCTGTTTCACTGATTTTTTCTGTTTGAAGAACTACACCCTTGTAATAGTATATATCTATTTCATATTTTAGTATCTGAGCACTTGAGTCTTTTCTCTGTGCATTCCTTTTCAAGACTTTGTGTTCCCATCAGTTTACTGTTTCAGATGAAGTTAATCATTTCTTTTGAAGTTTTTTAATGGATAGGATTTTAATTAAAACTCCAATGTATTTATAAGTTTATTTGGGTAAATTATACATCTTTGTTCTCTTCAGTCTTCCTAACAAAAGTATTTTTTAAGTTATAAGGCCATTTACTAACACTTGAGAGCTGGAAGACAGCTATATAACACTAGACACTGCAAATAATCAAATCAATCTGAGAGTGAATCTCGATTTCAAAAATATTAAAACTCAGGGAGAAAGTATTATATAAGAATCAAGAATATGCCTTTTTCCTGTTTGCTTGTGTTTTGTATTTCTGCATGTAATGTTTTCAAAATTTAGATCTGTACTTTTTTTTTGAATGTTCATTTCTAGTTTCCTTAGTCAACCCTTAGATTTTTAGTTTCTTTAACATAGCTTCAGGGCCTGGAGATACAGCTCAGTGATAGAGTGCTTACCTAGTTCGTGCAAGGTCCTGAGTTTGATCCCCAGCACTGGGAGAAAAAAAAAAATTCCATTCTTATCCCTTTTTTCTTTTTTCTTCTTTTTTTTTTTTTTTTTTTTTTTGGTATGGGGATTAAACTCAGGAGCACTCAGCCACTGAGCACATCCCCACCCTATTTTGTATTTATTTAGAGACAGGGTATCACTGATTTGCTTTAGTGCCTCTCTGTTGCTGAGGCTGTCTTTGAACTCACGATCCTCCTGCCTCAGCCTCCTGAGCTTCTGGGATTACAGGCGTGTGACTCGGTTTTTCTTTTAATTTCTGCCTTTATTCAGGTACTTTTTGTCTTTGTTCTCCAAGAAAGGTCGTTGTCATATCTTCTTTTATGGTATTGAGAATAAAAAGCAGTTGATTTATAAATCTTATTTCATTTTTCCCTAGTAAGAATTTTTTCAGACACTCCACTTCCTCTCGCATTGTTTTCCTTTTTTTAATGTTGAGGAGTTTGACAGTCCCACTCTTGTAATTCCCTCTGTTTATTCATCATTGAACTAAAGAATTATAGTCAACCATAGTATTTCCTCATATACGTCATGTGTGTAAGGTCTACTTGGATCTGCAGTATATGCAGGCTTGATGCTACAGCCCTCCTCTCACCCTGTGATTTCCAACAATTGATATGTATTTATTCCCTGCTGAACCCGGATGTAATGTAGGGTTCATCTATTTTGATGTGACATTTTCTGGATCCACTTCCAATGATTTGTGAAAGTTGGTAATTTATGCTTTTGTTGAAGCAGTTCATCCATATATTCAATTCATATTCAGTTGTTGTGTCTTCAGCTGAGTGTCTATTATATGTACCAGTCCCTAGTCACTGGGGACCCAGGAGCAAGCAAATCATCCTTGTTGTCAGTGGACCTAGTAGGGAGTAAGGAAACCTATAATAATTAATCACAAATTTTATTTAAACATAAAATTGTTTCACAATGCTGCAAACGAAAGGTACTGGTACCATTTGAATTTGTAAAAGGGATGGACTTGATGCTGGAGCTGAAATCCTAAAGATGAGTGAGGGATTTCTAGGCAAATAGAACTGGAAGAGTGTTCTAGGGAAAGTAATGTGTGCACAGCCCTGTGGTGGGAGGGAGCATGGTTTAGAAAAACTGAAAGCATTGTAACTGGACAGAGACAGAGAGGATGATATTGAAGGAGTTGAGACTGGAAAGGAGGGTAGTGAGTAGACCTGGTATAGTCCTATAAGCTACATTAATATTTATTTTATTTTCAGGCAGTAGAATTGTTGTGCTTATCAGATTTGTTTTTCAAGTCAGAATGATACAGAAAAAGACATGAGACTTATACTTTGGGCAAAAGTAACAGTGTCTTATACTACTAAGGCAGTAACTGAGTACACATTTGAGAGATATTTCAGAGATAAAATGAATAGCACTTAGAAATTGATTGATAGTGGAGAGAAAGAAGTTATTAAGAGTGATTCATAGGGGTATAGCTTGTAAATGAGGTAGATGGTAATACCATTAACTACCCAAAGAGAACCTAGGTTTGGTGGAATGATCATGAATTTCAGTTTTAGTCTTGTTGATTTCAAGATCACTTCAGTTTAGCTGAGAGTAAATATCAAGTAAACAGAAGAATACATGGGTCTGAAAGTCAAAATAGAGAAATGTTTCATAGATAGAAATTTTAGTGTCTTCTGCATAGAGATAGTAATTGTAGCTGGGAACACTAATGAGATTAAATGGCCTACGACTTGCCTTGAGGAGCTGAACTGTTAAATAGAAGGTGGAGGAAGATGGTTAAATAGAAGGTGGAGGAAGATGGTTAAATAGAAGGTGGACGAAGATGACCTTGCAGGGGATGGAAAGAAAAAAAACAGTGTTTCATGGAAGCAGGACACATTTCAAAGAGGAAGAAGTGCTTAATAGTGTAGAATGCTGGCAAAGGTTATGTCAGCTGAAGACTGGGCTGTTCATTCCATTGGATATAGTGGTGAAGAGTTGATTGACAGCCTTTGAAAGAGCTATTTTATTGTTCTGTTGGGTGGGGAAATTACAGACTAGCAGTGAGACACTATACCAGAAGGTGACATTCACATGGGGTAAAAATGAGTGGTTTTTGCCACGTCCTGATATGCTGTATACCACGATGTCTGAGGACACAGATTTGAATTCTATCACAAATTGTGTGACTTGGGACAAATTACTTGACTTTTCTTATCTGTAAAATGGAAACAATAATAGTATCTACCTATATCGTGTGCTATCAGTGGAGACAGGTGAATAAGACATTGGTCTACTCTCAAGCCTAGTGACAAATGTATGTATCTTATACATACAAATAAATGCAATTCAGGAAAGATAAGAAAAGAAAGAAAGAAGATATCTTCTGTATCATATAAGAAAAATCATCTCTGGTTTCCGTGGTAAAGAGTGAAAGCTTGTAGAGGAGGCAGCATATTTTTATGTAGGGTGTGCATGGATTGAAGACGGGGAGAGGAAGATTACTGTCAGAAGAAATAACCTAAGCCAAAGCAGAAAACCTGGAAGCCATACGTATATAAGTACATTTGTGTGATGGGGAGAGGCCTAGAATATCATAGTGCAGGAAGGAAATAGTTGGCCATAAGGCTAAGGCCTATTATTGAGTGTGATAATTGCCAAGCTAAGAATTCAAATTTGATTCAGAAGGAAATAGGGAGCCATTGAAGTGAGGAAAGACTAACGGCATGTTGACCGGATGGGGTATTATTACCACAGTCATAAGAACTATAGGAATCATGAACTCAGAAATGATAGAGATAATACAAAAAAGAAAACGGATTTGAGTTAAAAGGGCCTTCATTCTGAGAAAGTTAACTTAATCTGGGGTATAGCTTTATCAGTATGCAAATGTACACTTCAGCCTAGGGGTATACGCTTTATCAGTATGCAAATGTACATTTCAGCCTAGGTGGTACACATCACATTGTGACCAGGATCCTTATCCTTGTAAGACTCTTGAGACTGCAAAATCTTCCATGTGTTTTGTCAGTCACCTGCCAACCAACTAAATGAATTGATATCCATCATTTGTGATCTTGTCAAATCCTTGCTTGCCTACTTCATGTGGATTACCATCTTTTGGTCCAATTTCTTTTAAAAGAGTGAAAATCAAGAGACATTTAACACAATTATAAATAAGATTCTGATGAGAAAAATATATTTCTATATTTTTAATTGCAAGTAAATGATTGGCAGTGATTTTTCATGAAATTGAAAAACTTTTTTTTTTAAAGAAATATTGAACTCTCAATTTAAATCTTTAGTTCTTCTTCCTTTAGTTAGTTAATTCCCTTACTTTTTTAACATGGAATTTTCAGAATGTTAAAATTGGTTAATTTCCAAGCAAACAGATTTGGCTAGTTAAGATCTTTTCTTAATTCTTACTCTTATTCAAACTTATGGTATGGTTGTTCGGGCCATTAACTTTCTAGTTACTAATCTAAGGACAGTGGACCATACCAAGAGAATAAAACATAGCCCTCTGCTCTTCTGATTTGTGGTGTATTCTTTCTGTACACACTTCTTTATTATTATTATTATTATTTATTATTTTTTACAGACTGCATTTTGATTCATTGTACACAAACAGGGTACATCATTTTGTTTCTGTGGTTATACACGATGTAGATTCATATCATTCGTGTAATCATACATGTACATAGGGTAATGATGTCTCTCTCATTCCACCATTTTTCATACCCCCCCCCTCATTTTCTTCTACATAATTGTCACTTTTCCATTTGGTAAGGGTGGAATGAGGTGAGATGGTGAGCTGTGTGCTTCTTACAAGAGGAACTGTGTATCCGTGGGTGTCTTTGAACCATCATGAAAACTGATCTCTGAGAAGAATCTTTCCATTTTCAGACTTTGGAATGTCTAACTAAAATTTGCTTGCCACAGACTGCTGCCTTTTCTCAGTCCACACCTTATTCTTCTTCAATAAAATGTGTTCCCAGTAATCTGTCTCCATCTTCTAGCTCATCTGTCACTTGATTGATTCTGTTGGGATTGATTCCACCTCTGCTGGAACTCTATTAATACTACAGGCCTTAGGCAAGGAATCACCCTAATTCTACCTCCGCTACTGGCCCTATGCTTCCCTGCCCCTAATTTCTTTATCTCCTGATTCTTGATCAAGTGGGGTATACTTTGAACTTCCCGTTTTGTTCTTCTTGCATCATGCAAATGCTCCTAACCTGTACCTTGGTAATACCAATTCCTCTGACTCTAACTTGACTATTTTACAAATAATTGTAATAATGATGATAATGACAACTGTAATAATGTTATCACCATCATCTGATTTCATCTCTATAGCAACCCTGTGAGCTAGGTGTTGTTACCTCTATCTGACAGATAAGAAAATGGATGCTCAGAGAAGGAACAAGAATTGCCTAAGATTATTTTGGGCAAGTGGTAAAGCTAGAAGTCATCCTAGTTTTATCTGACTCTGAGACCCTACTCTTCATGTTTTGACTCTGACTTCTCGACCTGATTCCTAACTTTGCTTTGACCAAATATCAATGCAGTGCACCAATGCGTAGCCTCTTTTACCTTAATTTGCCAGCAACAGATTTATGTTTCTATTTATGTTTGATGATTTAGGCCTAGCCATACCTCTGGCTCCTCACCCTGTGGTCTAAGATTTCAAGTTTAAATCTGACTGAAGTCTCGGTTATTAGCAGTGAATGTTGGAAATCTCTGAGCAAGAAAAATGCTCTTGGTCCTGCCAGTTGGCTAATGGTACTGTGATCTCTGAGACTTGGCCTGCCCACTGCCACAAAATATACCACAGGGTCTCAGTCATCACAGATGCCAAATTACCAGTCAGTTGAGGGACTGGAATTCCATGGCTTCAATAAACCACATTAAATTAATATCTTTCATAATTGCATATCTACCAGAAACCAACTATACCCCACCTGTACCGAAAGAAAGCAAGATAATATTTCTCTAGTGCTTTCCTTCAGGAGAGTTGCTTTTACGTGGAGTCTTCCTGCTTCAAAAAGTGCTTGAGAGCAGAAGCCCTGTTGACACCAAACCTACAAACAAAAAACAGCTCTTAAGTTGACATGGCAGTGTGGATGCAGAGAGAGGGCCAAGAGTGAAAATGACAATATATTTTTCTTAAATTTTTCGACACTTTACAGAGCTGTTTCATGTGGTAGCTTTATGGTCTTTCCACAGTTCTATAAAATACCTAGAATAGGGGTCATCATATGAGTACAGATGAGGAACTGAGGCTCGGAGACATAATGCCTTATATCAGTGCCAGAGTTAAACTCACAATTCCAGTTTCTTCTGTCATTAAACCTACTTGTTTTTCTGTCAGCCCATAAGTCAACTTTTGATTTTAAGAGGTGATTGCTTCAGAATGTCTTTAAGCTGTGCATTCACAATTCATAGTGAATGTGGATGCACTCATCATAATTCTCTTCCTAGCACCATTAACTCATTAACTTGCTAAAGTCCATTTGAATAGAATCTACTCACATAGGCAATATTATTAATGCATGAGCTGTGAAAATTTAAGTGTTTTGTTTTTTTTTTTTAAGAATTCAGTATGTTTTCCCAGTGTGGATAAAATAGCCTAAAGCATGATGAAAACACATGAAACTAATTGTCTGATTAAAAGAAAAATTTATACAAATCATAAAATTAGGAAAGCAGTTTATAATGAAGGCACTAAATAGAGAATGTAAATGTTATTTTTGTGGTCTATTTGGTATTACATTTTAATGTAACTAATGTATCCCAAAGAAACTGTGAAATTGATTAATAAATCCACTCTCCTCCAGTGTTAGGCAATGTGAGCTAGAGTCAGTCAGGGCTTTCTGTCCATGGCAAAGCATTCTCGTGCTCACAGGGACTTGGAAGGGCTACCAATACGAGAACAACAGGTGCATGCAATTAATGTTCAATAGTAGTTTAAGTATCTTTAATCAGCCTGTTTTTAAGTCAAACCATATGATGTTCAGACCTAGACATTTTTCCTTTCAGTATCAAGTACTTTCCCCTTTTTTTGTGCTCCATATTAGCAGTACCCAGCTGTGAAACTAGGCTTGCCTTTTGTTACTTAAAAGCAGATAAAATGTTTACAGCAGTTACAGTTGATTGCATGGTGGTTAGTTTCACATTTCTCCCTCCTGTCAAGGTGATGGTGGGTCTCCAAAGAATAAATCAGGCTACCTGACTCTTGTTTTCTGCTCAGTTCAGCTATAAATAGGTTAGTTGTTTCATCCAATATTGCAGGGTGACCACTGAGGCTTAACAACTCTCTCTTTTACTGATAGGAAGAATTGCTTTATCTCTTCCACTTGACACCAAATTTGTGAATTGTAAACAAGTACTTGAGATTTGTATTTAGAATTTAATACACTTGATTGCATTACATTAAAAGTAGAACAGTCGAATAATTGTAGTGAAAGAGAGCTATATCCTAAGAATATTCTGCAGTAAGTTTTGTTTTAATTTTTTTCTAATTTCCATTAACATTAAATTCAGAGCCTAAAATCAAGATTCCCTAGGACAACACCAGGTAGATTATTTTTTCTATTCTGTTCAGAATAGTAGAGCTCGGGAGTGCTGTTGCCTGTCCTGCTATCCTTCGTTGATATGTGTTTGTCTTCACAGGTCGTGTTGCACATGTAATTTGTTAATGGTCTCTTGATAATTAAAATGGTGTATTCATTCATAAACACCCCGGTTGTTAGGTGATTACCTGTGGAATTACACAAGGAGGGGGAAGAATGACCTGCCATGTTCTTGCCCTCAGTGGTCCAGTGCAGATTATTGTGGTGGAGAACCTCCCCCACCCCAGGCTTCTGGGCACAGCTCAGCTGCCTCTGCTTCCCTCTCATCAATTTCTTCATCTGTAAAATGTAAAATCTTCTTTCCTGATGTAAGAAGGCTTGTGAGGGTTGGGTGTTTAAAGCTATGTGAATGTGGCAAATGTTGGGGTCTTATTTGTTTTAAGGTTGAGTCATAACCCGTAGTTATATGTTATATTTGAAACAAATGTTCTCCAATGTTAAAAATATTCCCTGTTTTATAAAATGACTTCAGTCTATTCTTTTTCCTATCACTTCCCCAGTTTTCACTTTGGTTTGCAATCCAGTAGAAAATGGCCAGTAAAGGCAGGTGACAAATTGATTTATGAAATGCTGGTTGCCGCCCCCCACCCTGAAATGCAAACCATGAAATGTGAAACTTCATCTTTAAATATATTTACACAGGTTGTCACTGATGAATGCATACTGTTAAAATAACTTCAGAAAAGTTTTTATCCTGCTACTCCCGTCCAAATGTTTCAGGAAGCTGTAGTTTTCAACATCCCCTGTAAACAGAAGGCTCTACTCCTACAGATGATAGGAAGTGACAGCATGCCTATCTTGCACAACATTACCAACTTATTAATAAAAAGGTAATAAAGCCCCATTACTGTTGAGAATGGAATTTTAGATGTTATTTGTAATGTTTGCAGCATTAAATCCATTTTTCGTTGAGTAACCTTATACTAAGAGGGTTCATTGCAATAGAAAGAAAAATTTTGGCAACTGAAAATAATTTTTTGCTTTAATACTGAAACCACATGTAAAATTTAAAACATATTCAGAGGCCAATATTCAGAGCCAGGCGATGAAATGCAGCTCTTTGGGAGGTAAGAAAATTTGAGAGAGGATTACAGAGGGAAATGCCTATGAGTTTAAAGAACTAAGCCAGAACTCCTACTAGTATTAGTAGTTGAGGCATGTGTGTATCCATCTTTATGTGTGTTCTCTGAGAAGACTTCACAGCTCATGTTCTGGATAGTAGAAGGCATCCAATTTACTTTCGGTTTTTAAAATACATGTCAGTACTTAAGTAGGGTAGACAGCAGCACTAATCATATTAAGCACAGTGTCTGAACTCACAGCGAATGCATAATTAATGTATTGTTTTTAGAGGGCCTAATATATTAGTCAGGGCAGGAGCTTCATACATTACTTGTTCCGTGGGTGAGGAGAGCTACTCCACAGTGCCGTTCATACAACCACAGCTAACTCTGCTCACTAAATCTATTTTGTGACACCTCTAATACAAGCCAAAGCCATCAGACAACCTCCATAAAGTGTTTGCCACTGAGAACCTCTCTCTGGGATAGTAAATGCTAATTCAGTGTCAATTAGAAAAATGCTTCTAACAAAACCTGCTATTAATAAGGGTACTTGTGTTGATTCATTGCTAGAATTCTTTTTTTTCTGAATCCCATATAAGGATGCATCTTTCATTACTTCTATTTATTATTTTAAATATGTTTAGCTGAAGGGCACTTTACCATTTCATCTTTATTTAAAATGGACCCAAATGTTACTTCTCCATCAATATCCATTAAACTTAAAGCCATTTGGGTCACACTAATTTAAATTCCTTTAGTCAAACCATTGAATAAAAGGTTCAGTATAAACTCTTGAATTACTGCATTCAAACATACTTTTAAAAGTTTCTGATTTCTATAATCCTCTTCTTAGTTTTGAAGATGTATAATGTATATTTGATATACACATCCAGGTTTAATAAACATCCTGTTTATACAACTAATTAATAGCTGAAAATGAAACTTTTCCTCTTTGCAACTTTCGGACTTAATGAAGTAGATGTGTTCAGACTTTAGTGTGGTATTCTGTGTTTTTATGTGTGTACATTTTTTAAGCTGCCCAATTGATTTGCAATATGTATGTGGTGACAGTGGTCACTGTTTTTCTTAACTACTTTTATGAAGATCATGTTTTGTTCAGCTCATTGATATGAGGGTGGGATAGTGGAGGATGCTACTGAGTAGGGGATTCGAAGGAGTACAATGCAAGAGGGAGAGCTTGATAAAGTTCCTCCAGTAACGTAGTGTTTAATTTTCAGCCCCTGAAGTACTCCTTCTATATTTTCTTGGTTTGTGTAATGTTTTACTAGTGTTTAAAATTATGAGGAAATATTACTTTAAATATTAATCAGCATGTGCATATTGAAATGCGCTAAATCATACTGATTTGGCCTTCGATGTATTTTAGCTTTAAAAATAGATTGTTAATAATGTTAATTCGTTCTTCCTAGAATAATAGAATCATGAATTTAGAGCAAGGGACTTAATATCCTACGGTTCATATTTAATCTTTGAACTAAAATCTTGAAATAAATTAGTCTAATTTGACAAAACTATGGTATAATTTTTTAATTAACTTTGGTTCTTTTAAAGAGTTATTTTAAAGTAGATTATAGAGCAACTTATAAATTTAAACTGTTGCTCTCTTTACTAAGCCAGCCCCTCTTCTTGTAGGTGTATATTTCTTAAATGTATTGTTCCGAATAGATTATTTTTTGAAGAATACTTTTCCTGTATCACTTTTCCTGGTTGATACCACCAAGTAAAATTACAGTATTGGGACATACTGGTGACCTCGACTGTAGCTCCACCCTATTTATTTTTCTTAACCCAGTTTTCTCATATATTTATGTACTAGGGGCAGGGAAGGAGTTAAGTAATATTCTGATGTAAGGTCTCCTTAATGTTTGCAAATAAAATAAGCCATAGTTTCCATATTCTGTACTTTTAAGATTTTTAAAGATCATTTAGAAAAATCCAAGTGCAGTAAATGCTTTCCTCTTATATTCTTGTAGATCAAAGCTAAGAAGCAATATTACACTAGTGATAACTATTAAATAATTACATAATGTATATGTGAATGCACTGCTTTGAGAATTTATGCATTTGCCTTGGGTTTAAATTTAAGATTAACAGTTACTTGTCTTTCTGTATTTAAAGTAATATTCTTTGCACACTTAGATGTGTAACTATAACTGTATGCTACTGAAAAGCTGTTATTTTACCCTCTAGTATCAAACAGTCTGGTAACATGGCCACATCAAAGTTAGCACCACCTTTAGAAGTGTTTTTAATTTTTTTCAAAAGTTGCATTTTTAATAGTAATTTGAATCTTTCTAAGAGTGTGTATGTGTGTGTGTGGTTTTTAAATTATAGCATGGAACCTTGAAGGCCTAGTCAGTACCTCAAATTTGTTGCAGATGCCGTATATATAAATTCAATTTATCTTTTCTTTTTGTAACAGTGTAGACATTTTATGTTTAATTTTCTTTTTTTGGTACTTTTAATAGTTTAATAAACAAATTTCACTGAACTGAAGTCTTAGTAAAAGATATGAAAACAAACTACTTTATACTCATAGATTTTTAAAACATGAAAGGGTTATAGTACTATGTCATTTTGTCTACATTTAATGATATAATTTTGAGCCTTGGCATTTTTAGCTGTAATCTGTTTTGATTTGCCTTGTACTTACAATATTAAAACATTAGCTTTGGTATTTGAAACAATGCTTATTTGACAAGATGTTCTCCCTGTAGTCATTAATAAAAAATATTAAATATCAAATATGTATTTTATTCTATTATCATTTGATTAAATTACCTGTGTTCTTTTATTCTGTAGTATATTTCTGAGCAGAAACTATTTGTTCTCACATATTCATTCGGTCATACATTATAAGCCATTTAAATTTTATAGCTTAGGATGCAAATCATCCATAATTCTCCTAATTGGTTGTGCTTATTGTTAGAATACTACCTGTTTTGTTTTGTTTTGTTTTGTTTTTTTGGCACACATGAATCCTTGTAAAAATGTTTTCACCTCAAATATTAGATAATTGAATACAAAGGATATTGGAGGAGGGGAACAGGATTCTTTGAAAGGGAGAAGTTAAGTACATTACGGATGGATTTATGGTTGTACAGCTGTACTTAGTTACAGCAGAGCCATAGAAACTAAACAAAAGCATTTAACTTAAAATGAGCATATCTCAAGGTACATTTCTAAAAATCTGTATTTCTACATTTTTTAAACACTCATTTTGCTTTAAAAAAAAAAAAAACAAAAAACTTCTTCCTTGGATTTCAAATGCCACTAGGTACATTGGTGTTTAAATGTTAATTCACAAAAATGGACTTTCTTCTCTTTCCTTAAACAGCATTTTATATTTTGAAGTATGTAAGTGTACACATAAGTCAGCATATAAGTAATATAACCTTTCCTTCACAGATGAGCCCCTTGCCACTAAGGACTATTTACTCAAGTTCTCACTTTTCCTACCTGACTTCAATTGTTCGAGTTCCAATTAAGTACTGTCTGAATCAGCTTAAAACTTACTATGATATAACAGCGTTTATAATCTTCACTATATTCTTAGTGTTCATATGAGAGGGTTATTTTTATTTAGACTTTTGTGAGTAAACCAGCTCTTTGAACCTTATGTATTTTTATTTTTATTTTGTTCTATTTCTATAAAGCCCTTAGAAAAATTCCCCACAATCATTGTCATCATTGCACTGTAAGCAGTGTAAGCCATCTGTTCCTTGAGCTTGAATATGAAAATCAGGCTTTTTGTACTCAACAAAAACAGACCTCCTCACCTTGAAAAATCTTGCAGGACTGTAGGAAACTAACTCCAGCAGAGCTACGATGACAAATGATGCAGAATTCTCTGGGTGAAATGGGGTTATACATGATTGCTGGGTTTATTTCTATTTATTGAGGACTCAGATTGCAAGCTTCTTTCTCCATCTTTAGCGCATCAGCCTGCCTAGGATAGACTACAGTCATATATTGAGAAACCTACATATTTAACTCGTGATGCTCATTTGTGAGCCCTTAACATCTTCTTTCCTCTTTGCTTCTCCTGGGAAAATATAATGAAGGTGCTGAAGCCAGCCAGTGCCAACCATGGTACCAATAAAAGTTAAGGAAGTGAAATCCTTTGGACATAAATAGGGAGTTTTCAGTATCCAATTAAATTACACTAGAGAAATAAGTATACTATAAGTGATTGTTTTCTGCCTCCTTCAAAATAATTTCTCCCCTCCTAAGGAAGTTATTGCGCTCATATTTGTAAAACATTTTCTAGCTAAAGGCACTAGATATATTATTGTTTGGGGTAATTTTGATGTGTAAGAGAAAATCTGAGCAATTTCTCTTAATGACACAATGATTTGAATCCCATCACAGCCTCCAAAGTACACTTTCAAAAGCAATTAAAATTACCAGGAGCCAGGAGCAGTGGCTCGCTCCTGCAATACCAACTACTTCAGAGACTGAAGCAGGAGAATTGCCAGTTAGGGCCAGCCTGAACGAAGTAGGGAGACCCTGTCTCAAAATAAAAAATAAAATGGGCTGGAGATGTATAGCTCAGTGGTAGAATGCTTGCAAGTCCCTGGGTTTGATCCCCAATACCCTCCCCTGCAACATACCAAGAGCTTGTGGTAGAGTATTGTAATGGATAGAAATTCATATACAGGTTAAGATGACACGTTTGAGAGTAGAACAGGCCTGGAAACAAATTCTAGCTCTGCTTGCCAGGAGTATTGCTTATGAAATTACTTAATCTCATTTAACCTCAGCTTTTGCATTTACAAATTGGAGTCTGAAGCATCCATGCTGTAAGATCGTTTTGCAAGAATTACACTAGATCCGTTAATTTTCAAGCATTTCTCCTTTGTCATCATCTTTGTTTTCTGGACTCTTGTCTTTGTCATCATCATTGTCTTAGCCATATATGCATCTTCATAGTCATCTTCCTTGTTGCCCTCTGCATCTTTGCTGTTTTTTCCCCCCTCCTTTGTTGTCTTCTTTCCTCATCATTTTTCTGTCTGCCTCCTTTCCCTTTTTCTTACTAACAGCCCCATCATCTCCTACGAAGATCTTTCAGGAACCATCCAATACCTTATGGCTCTTCAAACACTAATTGAAACCTCCTGACAACTGGTGTGTGGTGTGCCTTCATTAAATATTAGTTCTCCAGGATTAGGAACCTAGTTTTCTGCTGTATTGTTAGTAGCACATAATAGATGCTTAATAAAATTCTTCTAAAAATAAAAAGTGAACGATCAGATTTTCATTGTGAGCATAATTTGTATATATTCAAGTCATTGAAATGAATGGCCAACTGGTCATTGAATTGTAGACATCCTTAAGTTAAGTGAAAAGGAAGTCAAAGGCATTTCTTAGTCATTACTGTAATTTAGAAGAATGACCAAAAGCTGCTTAAGAAAAACCAGGAGATTGTTTAAATACATTTTGATGAATCTGTTGAAGGAAAAACTCTGCAGCCTTACAGGTGCTTAGGTAGGTCAGTTATCTGTCTTCCTCTTCCTATCTACAAATCTGTTATTTCACACAAATGATGTTTACTGTAAAGTGAAAGAGCATGTTCGAAAGCAATGTACATGAAGATATAGATCAAAACATTTTCTGTACGAGTTTCAGTACTTGGGCTTTTTTTTTCCTACATTTCCTGATTTTGTTCAGGAAACAAAGAATGAAACTGGTTTGTAAAACCTAAGACAATTGTTTTATGTATCAAATGAATCAACTTACCTATAGTAAAGGAGCTGAGTAAACCCATCAAACTTAAAATTATCATCAAAATCTTAATTACAGATCTGATTAACACAGCCTTAAATACAATCTCAGTGACATATTTCTGGAGTTTTCTTTTTAAATTTTTGAATATTTCCTTCATAATCAAATATTCCATCTCCCCCCAGCTCAATCCTGTGAAATAAGAGCTAAAGAGTTCATGCTCTTGTCACAGGTTTCCTTTTTAGTTTTTCTGGAAACTAGTATCTGCGCTGTCATTTTTCTACTTTTCTTCTCATTTTGTAAATTTGAGAGAGTACTCAATAAAATTCAAATAAATTTATTAATACTATTATTAAGAAAAAATAGTGCTACAAAACTCAAATACAAGGATATAGAGAAATCACTTTTTGATGGCTCAGATTATTTTTGTCATCCAATGTATAGAAGTTAGAACTTTTGTCACAGAAGACCATTTAGAGGTATTTAAAACATATAATGTAAAAGAAGGAACAGAGAAGTTGAAGATTATGACATTAGGAGAATGAGTTCTCAGGATCCATCTAAGGTCCCTACAGTGAGTGCAATAGTCCAATTTAAAAACAAGGGAAAAAAACATTGTGCAAGGTGAAGAATCAACAGTCACAGGTTGTGAAATTAGGTATTGGAAAATAGCTGCTACCCCTAGTCTTCCCACTTGCTGAGACTTCCAGAGTAGTACTGAGAACAGGGTATATAGAATTCCTTCTCATTGGTCCCACGACTGTACTACTTGGGTTGTTTAAATATTTGGTTTTTAAATTTTTGTTTGTTTTTAGTTTGTTGTGTTTTTTTTGGGGGGGGATGGTTAAATATTTTGAATCATCCCTGCTATCTATTGGTTTCATGTTGTAGTTAAAAAGATTGCAACATCCATCTTTTGTGCACTTAAGTCTTAGTTTGAGAGGAAAAAAGCAGCCGAACAAGATGAAATATACAGTGTCACAAACCTGCACATCTCATTTCACTGATGGTAACCAATAAAAAAAAGTCTCTATCAAGTGACTTAACATATGTGGAAACATTATATAAACTGTAAAATTCTATTTAGGACAACTCATTAATACATCTTTGAGGCTAAAAGATTTTAAATGTTCTATAAAGGTAGGTTAATTGCAATTAAAAAAACCTGTTGAATTAACTAGCAATCCTTCATTGAGCACTTAGGTTATACCAGTTTACCTATATGACTCTTTCTTCCTTTTTTTTTTTTTTTCTTTTGGTACCTGGGATTGGACCCTGGGGCACTTAACCATTGTTCCATATATATCCCCAGTCCCGTTTTTTTTTTTTTTTTTTTTTTTTTTTTTTTAATTTTATTTTGTTTTGAGACAGAGTCTCAATAAGTTGCTTAGGGCCTCACTAAATTGCTGAGGCTGGCTTTGAACATGCTGTCCTCCTGCCTCAGCTTCCTGAGCCTCTGGGTATGTGCCTCCTTAATCCTTGCAACAAATTTAGGAGGCACATATTTTATTTATATAGATAAAATTATATCGTTTTATAGATCTTACGAAACAAATTAGTGAAACACAGAAAATCCTCACATTAGCTTGTTTCCTGTTTCCAGGCTAAATTCATATACACATAAGGATCCTCGATCTTTTGACTTTTCTCCTCTCTTAGAAAACTAGGGAGATGTTGAAAGTATCCCCATGTCTGCCAGTACTCCTTAGTAAAAATCAAGGTAATATGAAAAGAACAGGTTCCAGTTCTCAACTTACTTAAACCAGAAAAGGTTAAGTCCCCTATGAGGCAATTTGTTCTGGCCCTGTCTTTGCATGATGAAATAGTTTTAAATAACTGAATGTGACTGAATGATCACATTGTACCATAAAATGTTCTCACAGTAATTAAACTCGTCAAAAAACAAAGCATGCCATTTCATATGTTCTTATGGCACTAATTTAGAAAGCAGTATTAGAAAATGTTATAAAACAGATATTTCCCCTTTAAAATGTTAACTACAGCCTTTCTTGTTACATGTGATACAGCACACATGTATGTGATGAGATGTAAAACTGATAGTAAACTGCAATAAAGAACATTGAAGTATCTGTTGTAATAATGACCTACGTCTTGCTTGAAAAGTCATTATATAGGAGAGTGTGAGACCTATATCAGTAGCTTTTTAACAAAGTCCTTTCATTTAGAGGATCTTTTGACTTAAAAAAAAAAACACAAACAGGAAATTCAGTTATAAAGTGATGAAAAAAAACCATGGTTTACACATCATTTCTTACTAACAAAAGTTTCCTTAAATAATTTTTATCATCTATGCCTAGTTTAAAAATACTTAAATTTGCTTTTGTTTGGGTTTGACTTTCCATAGTACATATCCTATGTTAGAACTTAATCACAAACCAAATGCCACATCATTCTTCATCCAAACATCATGAAATCATTGCCGATGAGGTGAGGAGATAAAGTAATTGGATTAGAAATGGATGGTTTAAGTTTACACCATTTTATTATATCAGGAATTTTTGATATTTGAGATGTAGCTTTCCACAGCTGTGCGATCACTTGTGCCTAGGATACATATAAAATCGGGTTCTGTAATTTTGTTATTTTAAATTCCAAAGGAGAATAAATGTAGATGGTCACATCTATTGCCTAAAAATTTTTCTGATATGAAACAACTGATATCTCAATTTATACAACATGGAGGTATGTTCCTTGTATTACTAAATATTCCCTTTTTTTTAGATTCTCTGCTTTCTGTCACTTGAGTTTATAATCAGTTTAATGAATGGTGATGGCAGTACTGGCATATGAATCTTTGTAGTCTTAAATTTTATATTATTAATATTTCTCTAATCATAAAAAATAATGGTTTTTAGTCTTACAAATGCATTGCCTTATCCTAGAATATTTTTACAAAGTGTTAAGTTTTCCATATTTATTTGTAGTTTAAACTTTAACCTATTAAATTACTTTTAAAGGAGAAAAAGAGAAATCTATTTGTAGCATTAAGAAACATCGATATCAAAGAATATTCCTACTTATTTTTACTAACGTTTGCTTTGTAGCTATACCATAGTTTTCAAAATATTTTTAATTAAAGAAAAAGTACTAAAAAAAAAGTATGTGTTGTTACTATAGAAATTGAATAAGCTAATAATTTTGAAAAATTTGTTTCATTAAACTTTAACCATTTTTATTTTGTTTGGTTCATTTTCTGTTTATGTAATTTCTAAAACAATGGTCCAAATCAAGATCAGTTTTGAAATTTCTAAATAGAAAACTTGTAATGTGGTAACACATGAATCACATGTATAGAGATGATACGTGATATTTTTTAAATTCTTACAAAGGACCCAGGTAACTCTTAAGTTAATACTGATTGGATAAAATTCCTTAGAACTCTCCTCAGATATATTAAAATACTATTAATTTTTTATTAGAAATGATAGAGTAAAATTTAAATACTTTGTATTTTAGTTATTAGACTTCATTTTTGTTTAGTCAGATTGGGCTGAAGTTCATTTTTGTACTTTTTATGAAAGCACAAATTGTAATAACTGATCATATGTTGTTTAATATCTGAAAGAATTTTGAAAATCCGTGATTAAATTTAAACATGGGAATTGTTAATGCAGTATTTTCATGAGTCATTTATTAAAGGAAGCTTTGAGAGGACCTCTGCTATCTATCTATTAATCTGTATTATTGTGGCTATAATTAAGTTACTTTAATTGGAACTAACTGGATTTGTGAAAAGTTCAATTTATGAAATACTTCTGAAGAAATTCAATATTGTATTTTAAAAATCAAATTAGAATAGTAAAGTTCTTGAAGAATTCATTCTTAAAAGCACTCTTTGAGTGTGGGTATTGTATCTATTTTTGTATCTCAGTAGCTAATGTATTTAATAATATTAATAAATATAGTTTGTAATTACACTCCATGTACAATTTGAGGCACATAAAATATACTTGAAGGTACTTAAACAATTGGTTATCAAACATTTTAAATGCTTACCGTCACTACTAATACCAACTATTGTTAAAACTAATTGTTAAAACTATAAGATGGCATATATCAAATGAAAAAAATTTGCTAAAAGGAAGCCATTTTAATCACAATTTCAGTATGGATGATGAAAGAAAATCACTATTCCCTAAAATAAATTTATGACTCTTACCACGATTAAAATTAAGGAAACATCCTTTGTTTAAAAAATCTTTAATTCAGATTTTTCATTAATTCCAGTATAATCTTAGTGAGATTTTAGTCTGCACTGACCAAATCTGTAAGGTATAAGTGATATTTATGTTACCATATAGAATTCTTTCATTTTGTAAAATATGATAAATGAGTTGACTTTACGAGAGAAACCCTTGTATTCATAATGACTTTTGAGTCAGTGTTTCTATACTCTTAAGTCTTATTTGCTTTAGTGCTAAAAATTTCTTTTCATATCATAAACATTCACAATAATTTTTCAGTTACTTATAATTAAAAAGCTTCATGATATAAACTCATGAAGTCTTTACATTCAACAATTAAGTCCTAAAGGAAAAGGGGATGATTCTTCACAGTCCATTAGATAGAGCATTTAAAGAATATAGTTTTTCAAGCTTTATCTAAGTTGTTTCATATTCATGACCTTTAGGAATATTATTAATGATGTGCTTACATGCTTGTTAAAGTTTTCTTAAAGAATGTGAGAAGATAAAAATACAAGGTTATCTTCTGTGTTGACTCTTTTTTTTTTTTAATTTACCACCAAAAAATCCAGTAAACAATGTATATGTTAGAAAAAGTTTGTTTTCTGGAAAAAATTAACTGGGTCTTGAAGTATTTTAATGGTTGTTCACATCAGAAGATGAAAACCATCCACCTTTGTCAGATAATGTTTCAGAACACAGAATAAATCTGTAATATTCCTAATTTTGCTTTGTATGTGTGACACAGATGTTTTCACCTCAAAATAGGGATAGCAAGCACATAAAGGGGATTAAGCCTGTTCCTAAAAAACACTATGGTGTAATATACTGCTGGATAGGATTTTGAAATCAACTAGCTTTAATAAGCTAAAAACCAGCAATGCCATTTAACTGCACTGCAGAACGTATGTAGGTAGATTAAATGTCCTTACTTCTCTTCTATAATTAAGCTGTTTAGAGTATCATAGATTCCCATGCAGTTGTAAGAAAAAATAGAGATCACATATGCCCTTCACCCAGTTTCCCCCAGTGGTAATAGCTTAGGGAACTGACTACAAAAGCGCAAGCAGCAACTTGACTCTTATGTTTTTTAAAAGGCTCTTTGTGTCTATCCAAATGGCGTTATTGTGTTTTTTTTATTCTTAATATAGGACAACAATATATAATTTATACATATAAAATTATCTTTAAAACTAACCTAATGTGTTCTTTGCTTTCCTTTGTAGTTTATCAGTTCTATGGATGGATTTTATTTGAATTTTTTCTTTATTAGTATAGTATACAGATTTTATTAATTGAGATCTTTGAATAATTTTGGTCAAAAATTTTAATGACAAATTTCTTTGGAACTAATACAGATATTTTGTTGGGAAATAAAATGTATTTAGTATTTAGCAAGCACGTCAGTTATTTTTATATATTAGATTAGTTGTTCTCAAATTTTACTGTATTTAAGGAATCATGTAGGGAACTGATTGAAAATGCAGGCCCTGTCCTTTTCTAGTTATTTTCTTTCAGAAGGTCGGAAATGGGACCCATCGATCTGCATTTGTAATTAAGTACTGTAAAGAATTCTGATGCAGATAGACCTTGAACTACACTTTGAGAAACACATTTATTAAATACCGAAGCTTTCTAATATTATCTTCTTAAAGTAATAGAATATTGATGTTATTCTCTAATTGTATTATTTTTGGTTTTCAGATTTTTGTTCAAATATGAAATTATTGCTTTTCATAATCTATTACTTAAGCTATTAGAATTTAAACTTCAACATTGCAGCTGAGTAACACCTGTGCTCTGCAGTTGAGATCTTTTTCAAACCCATGGTTAGGAACTCAGGAGGCTTAAAGCCATCTGAGCAGTAAAGAAAAGAGACATTTAGAGCTACTCCAAAAGTGGCCCTGTTAATAATTGCATTTAATCTGGTAGAATTTGGGTTGTTTGGATTTGTTTTTTAATCATGCTTTTTAAAAAAATTTTTTTAAGTAAGAACAAGAAATTTAAATGAGTTAGGATTAGTGATGAAGATAGGAAGTAAACATTGGTATAGAACTAAACAAAGAAAATATAAAGGTGATTTGATTTAGAATTAAGGAATAAGAGCAACCAAAAGGAAGAGCAGCATCCTAAGTTATAAAGAGGTGAGATAATGTTCAATAAACTATTTTGAAAGTTCAGAAATAGAAATTTTAGAAATACTTCCATCAAAACTATTTTAATTTTATAAATACTTGAGTATTCAAACCAGAAAATCACTTCATTAATCTATAAAATTCATTTCTGTGCAACACCTTATTTACCAGAGATGACCGGAAAAAAAAAAGAAAAAGTTAAGACAATTAGTTGATTTTTGAGTAATAGCATCTAAGGAACATTAGGTAATTACAAATACTTTCATTTATACTGTTTTCCCACTACCATGAAAAAAGTCTACGTTTGCTTTCATTCATTTTTACTTTTGCTGAACGCTTTACATTTGGCAAGTTTTGGCTTCAACGTATTGATGTTTCAGGAAATTTCTTGCTCTAAAGTACAGTTGTTCAGATTCTGTACTTGTTTTCTTGATATACTTATGTCAAAAATTATAGTGAATATATTATCTCAAAAAACATACTTACACTGAAGAATTTTTAAAAAATCATTCATTTATAAGGTTATCAGAACAAGTCCAGCTTATCTTCCAGTTTTAGAAATTTATTTATAATGAAAGGAAGCAGAGAAATATGTAGATAATTTTTACTGTTTTAAAAGATAACTGCATATACTTAATTTTTTAAAATCAGTACTTAACTAAAGATTATTTGTGAAGTTGTAAGGTGTTACTTACATCTTATATTGAAATTTTTTCAGTTATTTCTTTGCCTGTATTTTTTATTTAAAATTGTTTGAACTTCAAGGTTACTTAGATTGTCCTGAGAATTTGTTTTTGTTTTCATTTTTAAAAATCAGTGTGATGACTGGCTGGGACTGTGTGAAACACTGGACATTTTGTTAACTTGTTTGTTTAATTGCTATCTCCAGAGTTAGTAAGGGTCCTGGAAGCAGGCCTTTTCACTGCTGGTGAGATTGCAAATGGAAACTTTCTGGAGGGAAATTTTGGAAGTATAATTTAAAATTCTTCAAAATGTACATTTTCTTCAGCCCAGCAATTCTATTTCTAGGAATTGTTTTCTCAATAAATTGTGAAAATATGTGCAATTAATTTGATTTAAAAATGATCTCAGTTAAATTATTTTTATCCATTATATAATATTACGAACCATTATAAAATTCACATTTTCAAGTAACCATTTGAAATGGGAAGTTTGTATTTGCTGAATGGAAAAATGTTAGGATAAGTTCATATTGTCAGACATGGAAATTATGTCTAATATTTTATAAGTATTTCCACTGAAGGTAAGCACAACAGTTCTCCTATTTAAAAGAAAGAAATAATAAATACATATGTGTATATGTCTGAGTGTTAGGATCTAAAACTTTATACCTTTTAACTCAGTAATTCTTTTGAAGAGTGAAAGTAAATAAACACTTCTCTTTTTAAAACACTGAACAGAGATAGGGAGAACAGTAATTCTGTGAAAGTTATATAGTTAGTGTTTTAATATAGAAAATTTTAAGGATAGTGTTATTAAGTGAGTGATTAGGATTTCTGATTGATGTTTACATACAGGTTTTCAACTTATTCCAAATCATAAGCAAGTAAAGGGAGGAAAAATAAATAGAATTAAGGTAGACTAATAAAGCTACTCAAATAGGGGATTTGAATCCTGATATTCTAGGGGAGGGCAAGTCTCTTCAATTCCTTATTGCTATTTTCCAGTTATCAAATGCAATTGACATGTCTATGTTAATCTTGCATGTCCTTCAAAAAATTGCCATTGTTCATGATTTTTCTTTCCATGCAGATTTAGGTCAGTATTCAGATAGTTTTGTGATTCTATCAGAGCTCTTAATTCCAAATGTTCTTGAATGACAGAGGCAGTTCAGCCTCCCTCCCTCCCTCCCTCCCTCCCTCCCTTCCTTCCTTCCTTCCTTCCCTTTCTTTTCTTTCTTCCTCTTTCTCTCTTTTCTTTCTTTTTTATGAATTTCTAAAACCTAGCAATCTTCTTATACTAATGTAAACTAAATTATAATACTCTGATTCTGATTCTTTCAAATATTTCATAAAGTGTTGATCATTACAGAGATACACATGAATACAATTCATTTACAAAGGGAATGGCATCACTCAGTCATAAAATACTGGCTTATAGCTCATGATCTTTTTCAGTACACCCACAAGGAGACATACAGTATATAATGCAGTAAATCTGTCTTTTTTTTTTTTCTCTTAATATCAAATAAAGAACTTCCAGGTCATTAAATATTTACTCTTTAAAATGTTACATGTTGTGCTATTTTATAGATAAACCAAGTTTACATTAACCAAGTCTATGTTGTCAGACCTTGATATTATATCCAATATTTTTTTAAAAGTCAAACACAACAGTTCTTTTGAAACATTTTCTGCACGGTATCTTTCCAGTGGTGACTACCGTATTGATGTTTGTTAAATTCACATTTCTTTCTTATGAAGGTCTAGCCCTACCAGTTTTTATTGAACTTCTCAGGTGTTCTATGACAAGTGCCCCATGGGCCAAATTTTGGATATACCAGCATCAAGAATCATGATCTGCCTTTCCCCTAAACATATTATTGTAATTGTTATTTTCATTTCTGTGGATTTTATTGTACTTTTAAAAAATTTTTTCATAAATAACTGTCTTATCTCTGGAACCTATGTGAGCTGAAACCAGGGTTCTTTATCTTATATGGCAGTTGTCTCTTACTCAAGTATAGGGTGCTATGTGGGGTGTATAGAGTAGTGATTAGGTGCAGAGACTGGAATCAGACTGCCTACGGTCAAATCTAAACTGTTTGACTTCAGTCAGTTGTTGTATTTACCTGGGCTTCATTTCATCTTTAAAATGAAGGTAATGACAACACCAAATAGGACTGCAGAAAGGATTACATGAGATAATGCACAAAAGAACTTATTATCCCACACCTGGTAGTAGTAAATGCTTGGTAAGTAATAACTAATAGTAGTAAATTATTCCTGTAGCCTTTTCCTGTATAAAAAAGGCACTGCCTCATTGCTGCTTTTTATGTCGCTTACTGTTACATTCATTCAGTTATTAAACTAAATTTTTACTGGCCTTGATAAAGTTTTGAATGACTATCATAGGAAACCTACATTTTAATTAACCCTCACAGCGTTAGTACCTACCTAATGAATTGTTTATTCATAACAAATTAGCTCATCTATTCAAAGAATTAATGCTTCCTTAATCACCAGATCCACAGCCGAGAATGTACATTATTTTTCAAGTGGATCATTGATAAAAATAAGAGAGTTTTTAAATTTTGTTATTGAAATTTGCTTAAGAAGGTTTCAGGTGAAATATCCTAAACTGCATTTTTTTATGCCTAAATTAGCAAATGGGATTTCTTGGCAATAAAATTAAGTAAATGAAGGTTTAAAAATTGCATAATGATTGTAAATCTGGACATTTCATTCATAAGCATCACAGCTTTAGGTAGGGAAAAAACACAGTTTGCATATTTTGAAGCCTTGTTCTTAGGAGAATGTCTGTATTGCCTCTAGTACTGAGAATCACAAACTGTTTCAGTGTGCACTGTTTATATGATTGCCTCCTACTTTCCTGTTCTAAATGTCTATAACTTCTTGAACAGATTAGAGTATCCTATAATAATAATGGAAATGAAGCAAAAATTCTGAGCAACATAGGTATGGATATCTATAGTTATGCATAAACAAAGTCATAGAAAATGACATTGTAAGAAGAGCTCTGAAAAGTTAAGAAACCTTTTCCAACAGGAGCTTCTATCAGTGTATTTGAGTTGTCATCTTTATAAGGATCTTCCTCCCTCACACTAACCTTCAAAAGAGTTTATGAGAAAATTTTACATTTCTAATGTGTTTTGGAAAACTTAAAATATTTAGAGTGGTTTGGAAAATATAACATTTAATGTTTTAAAAATTTTCAAACCAAAACATGTACAAATCTTTTTTGAAAAAAAACATATAATCACATCTATCTATATTATTTACTCTTATCATGATTTCTCCCCCTTTTATTATAATAAAAGAAAAATTTAAAAGGGAACAACAAAAAGAAGCCCATAGACCCACCAGTTTGATCCAGATATTTAACTATAAATTACAATAGTAATTGAAGCAATTTTCCAGATTATTAGTCGTCTTACCATTTTTAATATCTGCCTAATATGTCATCAAGTCATTTTACCACATTTTAACTATTCCTCTGGTGTTCCGATTTTTATCTGCTAAAAACAGTATTATAGGGCTGGGGATTTAGAGCACTTGCCTAGCATGCATGAGGCCCTAGGTTCAATTCCAAGTACTGCAAAAACAAACAAAAGCAATATTGTATTAGACACTTTTTGAATTTAGTATGTTGTTTTCTACTTTACTTCTGTATTATGCCCTTAATATATGGTTTCAGAGTTAGAAGTGTTTAGAAATGAACTTAACTCATTAAATTTAGAGGGGGTTTTTTGTCCTTTATATATGAATTTTCCCTTTTCATTCATAAATGATATTGACATAGTATACACTTATTTTCCTATTCCTATTTATTTTTCACTTGTAAGCATTTTATATTTTTAATAGTAATCTCATTGACCAGTTAGGAAGTGATACAAATTCAAGACTATAAAATATCATGTAATGTTTGATCAGTAACCTTCAGCCACTAATCTTCAGTGAGCCTGTTCTTCATTTAATTGCAATGTTGCATCTGCTTTCTTGGTTGCATAGCTTTCAGAAAGTTGACTTGTGGTGGTAATTTTCTCTTCTTATTTTTAAAGTTTTATTTTTAACTGACAAATAATATTTGTAGATGGGGTATAACTGGTGTTTCAATAGATGTGAATAGATTGTGAAATGATTGGATCAGAATAATTAACACATTCATCATTTCAAATACTTATCATTTTTTGTGGTTAGACCATTTAAAATCTACTCTTAGCTTTTTTGCAGTATATCATACATTATTAATTATAGTCATCATGCTGTATATCATGTGGTAGTAATTTTCTTGTAAAAAAATCTTTTAACAGAATTAATGTCACATTATGATAAATGATAAAGGAAATGATGCCTCAAATTAATTATTACAGGTATGGTTTTGAAATATTACATTAGTAGAAACTAGATTTTCTTTTATCGCTGTTACTCTTACAATCTTTCAAAAAATTATACATGAATCTGTCCAGGATTTTTTACCCTAATTATAAAACTTAGTATTAATATAACTGCATTAGATCACACTTGCATCTGAAACAGTTTCAAAATAATTATTATTAAGTGTCAGTTGATATTTGTATTTACCTATGAAGCCTGCCTTTTATGAGAGTGGGGACTGTTTTAGTCTATTCTCATTATGATATAAAAGCCACTGTAATATGGAAAAATGTAGTAATGGTTAGATAATTCAGCATCACCAACTATTCACTTAGACGTTATCTAGCATTGTTTTATAGCATTACAGATTTAATTTATTTAAATGATCTGTTTACTTTTCATTTTCTATGGTTTTTGTGGTTTTAACAATGGCTATCATTATTTAATATTTTACTCTGCAATATATAAATTAGAATGTCACCGCTTCACATAAGAGAAGCAATACATGACCTGGAGAGTTTTTTTAAATATAGGATTTTGTTAAAATGGTAATTGTAGTTCATGTGACATAATCTAAAGTAAAATACCTGGTTATAGATTTATCTGTCTAATGTTTAAAATGTCTAATCTGTAAAATTCGATGTTCAGTATTGTTCAGAATTTAGCCCGAGATCAGTTCCTAATGTTCCGTTGTTAACATACTTGTTAATATGAAGCCTTTCTTCTTTTGCTTTCAGTGTTTCCCCTCACATAAATGAAGAAAGGGAGTAAGGGCATCTCTGTTAGAAAACCTGTCTACCCATCTGCCTGAACCTAGTATCCTAAACTCAAAAGAAATCTAGGTAGTGAAGTTAAAACCTTTTCTGTCTGGAAATGTTTCATTAAGAAACTAATGCTCTTCCTTTAACTTACATTTATCAGAAAAGTAGATTGTTACTTTATGCAGATAGTTAAGTGGACAGAGAAAATCATCTGTATTTCCTACATTCATTCTAAGAATTATATCTGAGACAGAAAACTATGACACAGGCAATATGTAAATACACAATATATTGTAATTCTCTTAATATTGGGATTTGATGACCAAATGCCATTTATTTAAGCTGTATAATCGTACTAATAAAGTTGTAGTCACACATCAATTACTGTAATTTATGTGTATTTAAAAATGTTTGTCTGTTTTCTGGGGTTAAATTAGTATTTGGCACAAGAGTTAGAAATAAATTATTTTATGTAATTTTTACTTAGTTAAATTAAAACTTTTCCCATTTAAAAATAAGCAACTATTGAAAAACTCAAAATGAATCTTTGAGCCCTTTTCTTTTCTAAAAACACCTAATCTTTTAAAATTTTTATCCACATCTCTGAGAAAAGGAAGTATGTCTTCCCAATTTACTGTTAACAAAAGGGCTAAAGATATTTTGTATGTATTGAAACATTTCTTCCATGATTAATCACTTTATTATTTGGAGGTCATTCTTTAAGGTGGTAAGTGCACATATTGCCCTCTTGGAACATAGTAACTCTTTGGCTTCTTAGAAATGAAGGTATATACCTAAAGTTTTGATGGTTCTGGGAAATAACCCAGATCCTATCAAACATGCGTGACAAATGTCTTTCCCTACTATAAGAATTTTTAGCCTTTTTATATCTTTCATTAAAAGAACTGTAGGCACCCCTCTATCATATGCATGGTCCAACTGTACACTTAGATATGTATTCAGAGCACATCAAATACAGTATTAAGGCATTTCTAGTCATAAGCTTGAAAGAAAGGCAGTGAGATTTTAGAGACAGAAACTGTTGTGAAAAGCTGTCAAGAATATTCCAGTTAATGACTCCTGTTTATTGCCTTTGTTGCCTTTTTAAGACTGTTGGAAATGTCCTAGTATATTTCATGCATTGTTTTTATCCTTTAGTGTAAGAATTATTTTTACTATCATTTGTTATTTCACTGGAATATTCATTGCTTTTATTTACCATTCACATTTTCTCCATTTAGATTTGTAACGAAGTAAATTTTGTAATATACTCTTGAAAATGTATACTCTTTAAACATGAGATTTTTTAAAGAATATTTTTAAACACTTATGAAATTGGTAAGAAAATATTACATTAGTATCATGGAGAAATTAACAAAAGAGAAATTGTGTGGGAGTTGAAAGGCATTATAATTCTAGCATCTTAGAAATGGAAGGAACAGATTCATAAGGAGAAGTTTCAAGTCACTTTGCTTGGGGAATGTAGTAGAAAGTTGGTGTCTCCTAATAACCCAGTCACTTCCCTTTTCAGCTATGTAAGCTCTACAGTTCAAGTACACTGATATCGTAAGCAATGTGTTAACCTGTCACTGTGTTATTGAAAATTTACAGAAAGCATATGTACCTGTTTTAAAAGGTGTGTTATATTCTCTGATAAGCAAAATGAATGAGATGTATATTTTTCTCTACTGCCCCTGGCCTCCCTGTCTCTGGTTTCCCTCTCCTTTTCTCTCTGTTGTGTAGAGTAATCCTTTTGCCGATGATTAGACCAACAGGTGCCAGGAGTGCTGAAGCAAGCTGGCTTTGTGCCCACATGTGTACAGTGGAGATACTGTGTCACTCCAGGTTTTGGTGTATTGCCATGTCCTTCCGAGGGAAGGGATAGCCCAGTTGAAATACATACTGCAACTCCTGAGGGATTAAGTGTGTTTCCTCTGCTTTATAGTTCCGAATTTTACAGTTTCTTTGTTTGGGAGTTCTCAGATTGCCTAATGATTTCTCTAGCCTCCACCCCCTGCCCCATTGTGACCAGATGTATATTACAGCAGCATTTGAAGCTCTGTAGATTTACCAGTTTTATTACTCAACATATGGTATGACCTTTTTGTTTTTTAGTGATGGCATTTAAACTCTTCATAGTATTTTAGGGATCTGTTCAGAGGTCAAACTATTGTTATCATTACTAATGTTTTCAGAAGGCTTACGTATTTTGTGTTAGGGCTGTGGAGAGATCTGTGAAGAATTATTAATTATGATAGTTTTGTGTCCATATTAAATTATAATGAAGTAGCACTAGTGGAGGATATTTTTAAATCCTTTACCTTTAAAGGTGTTTTTAAAAATTTTACAATCTAGTCTGTTCTTATTAGTAAACTTTAGTACACTTTAATGCATTTGTTTGTTGTTCTTCAAAACTGGCCTTCAGAATTAACTATTTTTTAAAATACTTTTTGCAGAGAGAGAATTACAGCCCTTGACAGCTGTTAGAGTAGAAATTCCTTTGTGCTTATTTGGAGATTTTAGAAGGCTCTTACCCCACCCTGGAACCCCCTGTTAATAGACATGCTAACTGAGATGTGAGTCCCAGTCTTCGTGTGTATTGGAAGAGGAGACTGCTTTTTTCCCTTTCTCAAATGCTAGCATTGGCCAAAATCAGCTAGTGATCTTAGGACATATGTGGGGTATGAGGAGAAGTTGAATGGGGGAACCAAGCACATATAGGTGGAGATAAAAGCAGACCAGCTAAATAGAAGACTATGTCATGTATTGAGGTGGAAGTGGTAGAACAAATCAGGGCTTGAGAGTGGGCCAGATTTGAAATCCTCCATGTAGAGAGGAGCACATGGAGTTGACTAGAGAGGTGTACAGTAAGATTGCCAGGGAGTGGTGATTATGCACTTAGTGTAGTGAATCCTCTGCTCCTGTAAGGTAGTTTATCCAGCATAGCTCTGCTGATCAGCCACAGGCTCAGAGAAAAAGAACCTAGAATAACCCAGTAAACCTGAGGACAGTTACAGACGTGGCTTAGTCCTGTGCTGGGTCTCTACAGACAGGGAATAACTACCAAGAACAGAAGGTATGTTGTTCTTGAGGAACTGATAGTTTGTTCAGGAAGCATAGAATATAGCACGAATGAGATAAGTGAGAGCCCACAGAGGTTAAGAAAAGGTGGGCGGGACGGTATAGAGCATTATGAAGAGCTTTACATTAGAGCATTTAACTTTATTCCTTGGACAGCATGTAGTCATTGAAGAGTTTTGTGCTGGAAAGTAACATAACCAGGTTTCCATCAGCAAGATCACTTGGACCTATGACGTAAAAATTGAAAAGAGAAGATGAGTACTTGAAATAGGGAAAGTAGTAACTAGGAGGCTGTGTTAGCTGTACAAAAAAAAGTAGCCTGAATTAAGGAAGTAGCACTGAGGATGGGAAAATGTGTTAAGAGAAATACTCAGGAATGGTATTTTGTCTACCTGTCCACCTTTCTAGGGGAAAAAAGGTTGTAATTGACCAAGGTCTCAGTATTGCTGATATTTGTACTAGATCATTTAGCAAGTTGTTTATTGGTTATCAAAAAAAGGACTGTTCAGATTTTATATCAACATTTATTATTTTTTCCCCTAAGCAAGAAGCACATGATTGTTATAGACAATTCAAAAATACAGAGAAAGAATAATAAATCACCCTACCTCTCTCAACCCTGAAACAAAATTTGTAAATGTTTTGATTTTTTTCCTTTTTTTTTTTTTTTTTTTTGCAGAAAGCAGCATATACATATGGAGATCTGTGACTGGAGAAAAGGGTCAATTCCATAGTAGTGCTTCTTGAAATTAGGCAAAACCAGTATCACTTTCTTTTTTTTTTTTTTTTTTTTTTAAAGTGATAAGATGTGATATTTTGCCACTATTAAGTGCTAGATAACCTTTTAGACCTTTTTGGTTTGTTTGTTTGTTTGTGTGTTTTCTTATAAGGATGAAGCCCTAAAATATAGCTTAATGAGAGATAGCTTGAGTAACCAACTTAGAGGAGAACATTGCACAAGTCACCAAGTTAGTTGAAAAGCCACTTCTGATGAATGCCAGAGTACATACACAGAGTGCCTCATGGGAGCAAAAATCAATGAGAAGGAGTCTTAATTTGTTTATTCTAGCTAAGGCAGTTGGACATTGGTAACAATGAAAGAGTGATGGCTGTCTAGAGAGCTTAGCTGATTTGTAAGCTGAAAGTAATGGTATGTGCAATCCTGCCAGATAAGGTACCTCTCCCTGTGCTTTATTTTTTTTTTTTTAACATCCCTTTTAACTTGGTGAGATTGATTGAGATATTATCTTAGACCTTGGAAGTTGTGAGTCAAACTGGAATGACAAATACTTGTTGATATCTTGGAGAAGACAGATGGTGAACAAACTCTGACAGGTTCATGTGTTCGTTTTCCTAGTGGGTCTTCAGAAGAATGTTGCTCTCATTATTTAGTATAAGGAAAGAATATGTTACACCTCATTGTCAAATTCCATATTTTCTGGTCCTCACTTACACACATCTCTAGAATAAATGCATCTTTTTTTTGCCTAAGATATAGTTTTCTCTTTGTGGAAATAGGAAGCTTATATTTCTATCTGCTTATATTTCTATCTATAAGCTTATATTTCTATCTGTCCACTTATATTTCTATCTGCTTTTTTATCTATGCCATTTCAGCATAGAGAATTTAGTAGCATCATAAACATATATTGTATATTAGAAAGATTAAGAAGCACATTTTGCCTTTGAGTATCAAATTATTTGAATTAATAAAATATACTAATACAAAATCAGTGTAATAGAAAAGTACAAACCTCATAATAGATATCTAATAGATACGTAACCATTCATATAATAATAGTACCTTGTATCTCCATCATGTAACTGAGGAAAAAAACTGATCTATTTATTGCTCTATTAAATAGAACTGTTAAATTGATTCTCAAAGTGATTATGAGATGAGGATTAATATAAATATTTATTCTATTTATAATGACCAGTAGTCTTTAGATATTTAAGCTAGGAATACCCTTCCTACTGTAAGCAAGTTATTTTGTAAGTATAAAATGTGTGTAATGAAATGATTTGAAGTTAGCTTTACAGTGTGTTGTGAATAATTTTACAACATCTGTCTGCATAACAACTTACCACTTTCTTCTGGTAATAGAATTTTGCTTTAGAGAAAAATGATGCATGTGGTTTGAGTAGACATACTAAGTTTTTGTTTTTCTTTCCCAGAATCCTCCCAGCTCTCAGGGAGTAGTCACCTCATCCCCTGGCCATGAGGATTCATGACCGTGATTCTGGGTTTTTTCTCCTAAAACTATCAAGAAATGAACATTATGTTTGGGTTGAGAGCTTGGTGGAAGGCAGGCACTACTGGTACCATTTTGTCTACTTAATAAAGGAGCATGTCCCCAGGAATGAACCAAGCAGATCAGAGAGATGGAAAGAGCCAGAATTTTGATTGCATCATTTGAAACAGTGAATCCAGTCATTCCTAAAGGCAAATGCAACCCAGGTGTGAGAGAGAGCAAAGTCCCATTTTCCTTTGGGTTACTCTAAGTTGTGTTTCTACCACTTGTAACCCCAAGGGACTGAGTAATATAACAGGTCACAGGATTACTGGAGGGCAAGAATTGCAAAGGAGGATATGACTGATTCAAAAGGAAAATGGTGAGGCAGTGAACCTAAATAAGAAAGGGAAAATTTAAAATGAAGAGTTCGAAAGATTGGTGGATTCTTGGGAAGAGAAGAGATTTGAAAAAATTTCCTCTTGAAAATTTAAACTAGAAAATAAGTTACTTGCTGAGAGAAAAAGCAAGTTATTATTCATTTCTGTGTAATATATTTATTGCTGTAATGTTTGAATTTTTTAGTCTTCATGTATTAGTACATCAGAGGTAAAAGGTATCGACACATGAGGGTTTGACTTGGAGAAAACCTGATCTGTGGAATCAATGTTGTGTCTCACCTCTATTTCCTTTGTATATCATTCTATGGAACAGGCAACTAGGAGAAAGGAGGGCATATTTTCTTGTGCATTGGTTTGTAATAGCCCAGGAAAAGACACTTAGTTGACCCAGTTTGGATCAGATACCCACTCACTGAACCAATCTATGCAGGAACAGGGTAAATTTCTGAGTTATATGGCCATTTTAAACCATAAACAAAACCCTCTCCTAGAGGAAGGGCAAGCTTCAGCACAAGAGTTGGCCCTAAGACAATCAGTTTGACCTGGACAACTGTGCAAAGTGTGTCCACTGAAGCTTATTACTTTCAGCATTCTTTGAAGTAACCAAGGGACAGTTGGCCCTCTTTATCCTTTGGCTCTTCTCACATAAATTGAACTATACAAATTGAAAATATTAAAAATAAGAACTGTGTATTGAAAATGTACACTTTTTTTCCTTGTTATTGTTCCTTAACCCATACAGTGTAACAACCATTTACGTAGTATTTACGTTGCACTAGATATTATAAGTAACCTAAAGATGATTTTAACTATTTGGGAAGATGTACATGCATTATATGCAAATACTTCACCATTTTATATAAGGGACTTGAGCATCTGCACATCTTGGTAGCCACAGGGAGACTGGAACCAATCCCCCTCAGATACCAAGGGATGACTGTATATGAAGAAGGGGCAAAACATTCTAAGTGTTGGTATTACAACATTTGTCTTTAATTTTCAACACGAGTTGCAAGAATTTTACTTGACTGCTTTAGAAGTAGTTAGAGCCAACTGAAATGATAACATTATGGGAAAAAATTATAAAGCACAGGGAAAAATATGAGTAGTCTAAAAGCCAGCTATATATACGTTCTAAAATAACTGTTAAGGTGTTTAAATTTCTCATCTAAATAGACTATGTTTTATGTTTTGGAAATGTGGTTTAAATGTTTAAACTAAAGCAGTAAGCCTAACTAAAAGACATTGTAGAAAATGCATAAAGCCAGAATTGAGTAATATAATGAGCTCGGTCGGATCCCCTAGTGTCTAGCCCTCACTGAAATGAACCATAAGTCTTGGTTTGCATGGTATTTCTGCCCAGATGTTGCTTGTCCTGATAAATTTAAGCTTTCATAGGAGTCCAAAACCACTGCCAATTTATGGCACCCTGGAGTTCACCTGCTACATTCTGGACATCATTTGCCATCTTTGGATGGCTGTTTTGCCAGAAACATAGAAAAGATAATATCTTTTTTATCCAGATGAAATGAGTCATTAGATTTCCTGAATTATGAACGTGTGTGCATGTGTGTGCTCTCTCTCTTACACATTATAACATCTTCTCATCCTGCATACATTGCACGTGTATTTATTATATTTGTGTGTGTTTTTATCTAAAACAGACCTTGTCACTTATTTCTGATAAATTTCCTCTTATTCTTTTCAACTTAATGTTTCCCTGGTCATGGAATTTATAAAATTTCATGTTATTTTCCAATACATTTCTTGTATCCAACAGGTTTAATAAGCATACTTTTTTTTTTTTTTTTACCCAAGATACTTAAAATATTGAAGAAGACTAGGCCTTATATAGTTCCTATGTCAAACTACTAAGGAATGTCATTTAGGTAAGCACTGATGGATTTATGAATCACCTGTGTATCATTCAGCCTTGTTTTCTTCTTGATCTGTCTTTTATACCACTTTTGTGGTCATCTGTTTTTAGACCTAATTTAGTTCACCAATGTACTTCCCCCAAATCAGTGCCTGAAATCCAAAACAGTGCCCAAATCCAGCAGCATAATACATCATTCTTAAAATCCAGAAAGCAAATTTCTTTTTTTTATTTTATTTTATTTTTTTTTATTTTTATTATTATTGTATACAAATGGGATACATGTTGTTTCTCTATTTGTACATGGAGTCAAGGCATACCATTTCTGTAATCATATGTTTACATAGGGCTATGATGTTTGATTCACTATTTTTTTCCCTTTCCCCTCATCCTTCCCACCCCTCTTTTCCCTCTATACAGTCCTTCTTTCCTTCATTCTTACCACACCCCTTATCCCTAACCCTAAACCTACTGCTAACCCCTCCCACCCCCCATTATATGTCCTCATCCGCTTATCAGCGAGATCATTCGTCCTTTAGTTTTTTGAGATTGGCTTATCTCACTTAGCATGATATTCTCCAATTTCATCCATTTGCCTGCAAATGCCATAATTTTATCATTCTTCATTGCGGACTAATATTCCATTGTATATATATGCCACAGTTTCTTTATCCATTCATCAACTGAAGGGCATCTAGGTTGGTTCCACAATCTGGCTATGGTGAATTGAGCAGCAATGAACATTGATGTGTCTGTATCTCTGTAGTATGCTGATTTTAAGTCCTTTGGATATAGGCCAAGGAGTGGGATAGCTGGGTCAAATGGTGTTTCCATTCCAAGCTTTCTGAGGAATCTCCATACTGCTTTCCAGAGTGGCTGCACTAATTTGCAACCCCACCAGCAATGTATGAGTGTTCCTTTTTCACCACATCCTTGCCAACACCTATTGTTGCTTGTGTTCTTGATAATTGCCATTCTAATTGGGGTGAGATGAAATCTTAGGGTACTTTTGATTTGCATTTCCATTATTACTAGGGATGTTGAACATTTTTTCATATATCTGTTGATTGCTTGTACATCTTCTTCTGTGAAGTGTCTGTTCATTTCCTTAGCCCATTTGTTGATTGGGTTATTTGTATTCTTTGTGTAGAGTTTTTTGAGTTCTTTATAGATTCTGGAAATTAGCGCTCTATCTGAAGTATGGTTGGCAAAGATATTCTCCCACTCTGTAGGCTCTCTCTTCACATTGCTGATAGTTTCCTTTGCTGAGAGAAAGCTTTTTAGTTTGAATCTATCGCAGTTGTTGATTCTTGCTTTTATTTCTTGTGCTATGGGAGTCCTGGTAAGGAAGTCTGATCCTAAGCCAACAAGTTGAAGATTTGGACCTACTTTTTCTTCTATAAGATGCAGGGTCTCTGGTCTGATTCCGAGGTCCTTGATCCATTTTGAGTTGAGTTTTGTGTAGGGTGAGAGATAGGGGTTTAATTTCATTCTGTTGCATATGGTTTTCCAGTTTTCCCAGCACCCTTTGTTGAAGAGGCTATCTTTTCTCCATTACATATTTTTGGACCCTTTGTCTAGTATGAGAAAATTGTATTTATTTGGCTGTGTGTCCATGTCCTCTATTCTGTACCATTGATCTACCTGTCTATTTTGGTACCAATACCTTGCCATTTTTGTTACTATTGCTTTGTAGTAGAGTTGAAGATCTGGTATTGCAATACCCCCTGCTTCATTCTTGCTACTTAGGATTGCTTTAGCTATTCTAGGGTTTTTATTCTTCCAGATGAATTTCATAATTGCTTGCTCTATTTCTGCAAGGTACATCATTGGGATTTTAATTGGAATTGCATTGAATCTGTATGGCACTTTAGGTAGTATGGCCATTTTCACAATATTAATTCTGCCTATCCAGGAACATGGGAGATCTTTCCATCTTCTAAGGTTTTCTTTAATTTCTTTCTTTAGTGTTCTGTAGTTCTCATTTTAGAGATCTTTCACCTCTTTTGTGAGATTGATTCCCAAGTATTTTATTTTTTTCGATGCTATTGTGAATGGGGTAGTTTTCCTAATTTCTCTTTCTGAAGATTCATCACTTATGTATAAAAATGCATTGGATTTATGAGCATTGATCTTGTAACCTGCTACTTTACTGAATTCACTTATGAGTTCTAAAAGTTTTCTGGTGGAATTTCCAGGTTCCTCTAAATATATAATCATGTCGTCAGCGAACAGGGATAGTTTGAGTTCTTCTTTTCCAATTCGTATCCCTTTAATTTTTTTGGTTTGTCTGATTGCTCTGGCTAGAGTCTCAAGGACGATGTTGAATAGAAGTGGTGAAACAGGGAATCCCTGCCTTGTTCCAGTTTTTAGGGGGAACGCTTTCAGTTTTTCACCACTTAGAATGATATTGGCCATGGGCTTAGTGTAGATGTCCTTTATAATGTTAAGGAATGTTCCCACTACCCCAATTTTTTCTAGTGTTTTGAGCATGAAGGGATGCTGTATTTTATCGAATGCTTTTTCTGCATCTATTGAAATAATCATGTGATTCTTAACTTTAAGTCTGTTGATATGGTGAATGACATTTATTGATTTCCGAATGTTGAACCAACCTTGCATCCCTGGGATAAAACCCACTTGATCGTGGTGCACTATCTTTTTAATATATATTTGTATGCGATTTGCTAAAATTTGGTTGAGAATTTTTGCGTCGGTGTTCATTAAGGATATTGGTCTGAAATTTTCTTTCCTCGATGTGTCTCTGTCTGGTTTAGGTATCAGGGTGATATTGGCTTCATAGAACGAGTTTGGGAGGGTTCCCTCCTCTTCTATTTCATGGAATAGTTTGAGGAGTATTGGAATGAGCTCTTCTTTAAAGGTTTTGTAGAACTCGGCTGAGAACCCATCTGGTCCCGGACTTTTCTTTGTTGGTAGGCTTTTGATGACCTCTTCTATTTCATTGCTTGAAATTGGTTTATTTAAGTTGTGTATGTCTTCCTCGTTCAGTTTAAGTAATTCATATGTCTCTAGAAATTTGTTGATGTCTTCGAGGTTTTCTGTTTTGTTGGAGTATAGATTTTCAAAATAGCTTCTAATTATGTTTTGTATTTCAGTCGTTTCTGTTGTGATGTTTCCTTGTTCATTCCAAATTTTAGTAATTTGAGTTTTCTCCCTCTTTCTCTTTGTTAGTGTGGCTAAGGGTTTATCAATTTTGTTTATTTTTTCAAAGAACCAACTGTTTATTTTGTTAATTTTTCCAATTGTTTCTTTTGTTTCAATTTTGTTGATTTCGGCTCTGATTTTAACTATTTCCTGTCTTCTACTACTTTTGGTATTGGTCCGCTCTTCTTTTTCTAGGGCTTTGAGCTGTAGTGTTAAGTCGTTTATTTGTTGATTTCTACTTCTTTTTTTGAATGCGCCCCATGAAATAAATCTTCCTCTAAGTACTGCTTTCATAGTGTCCCAGAGATTTTGATATGATGTGTCTTTGTTCTCGTTTACTTCTAAGAATTTTTTTATTTCCCTCCTGATGTCCTCTGTTATCCATTCATCATATAATAGTGTATTATTTAATCTCCAGGTATTGGAGAAGTTTCTGTTTTTTATTCTGTCATTTATTTCTAATTTCAATCCATTATGATCTGATAGAGTACAAGGTAGTATCTCTATTTGCTAACAGTAGCTTTGTGGCATAAAATATGGTCTATTTTAGAGAAGGATCCATGTGCTGCTGAGAAGAAAGTGTATTTGTTCTTTGTTGGATGGTATATTCTATATATGTCCGTTAAGTCTAAATTGTTGATTGTGTTATTGAGATCTATGGTTTCTTTATTCAATTTTTGTTTGGACGATCTATCCAGTGGTGAGAGAGGTGTGTTAAAATCGCCTAGTATTATTGTGTTGTGGTCTATTTGATTTCTGAAATTGAGAAGGATTTGTTTGATGTACGTGGATGAGCCAATGTTTGGGGCATAGATATTTATGTTTGTTATGTCTTGCTGATTTATGCTTCCCTTAAGCAGCATGTAATGTCCTTCTTTATCCCTTCTGACTAGTTTTGACTTGAAGTCCACATTATCTGAAATGAGGATGGATACTCCTGCTTTTTTGCTGTGTCCATGTGCATGGTATGTTTTTCCCCATCCTTTCACCTTTAGTCTATGGGTATCTCTTTCTATGAGATGAGTCTCTTGCAGGCAGCATATTGTTGGATTTTTCTTTTTAATCCAATCTGCCAGTCTATGTCTTTTGATTTTTGAGTTCAGGCCATTAATGTTCAGGGTTATTATTGTGATATGATTTGTATTCCCAGTCAATTGACTCATATTTGTTTTTTGACATGATTTGGTTTCTCCTTTATTTGGCTATTCCTTTAGGCTAGCGCCTCCTGTTGCTGATTTGCATCGTTGTTTTTCATCTCTTTCTCATGGAATATTTTGCTGAGAATGTTCTGTAATGCTGGCTTTCTTTTTGTAAATTCCTTTAGCTTTTGTTTATCATGGAAGGATCTTATTTCATCGTCAAATTTGAAGGTAAGTTTTGCTGGGTATAAGATTCTTGGTTGGCATCCATTTTCTTTCAGGGCTTGGTAAATGTTTTTCCAGGCCCTTCTAGCTTTTAGGATCTGGATTGAAAAATCTGCTGATATTCTTATTGGTTTCCCTCTGAATGTAATTTTATTCTTTTCTCTCGCGGCCTTTAAAATTCTGTCTTTATTTTGTATGTTAGGTATCTTCATAATAATGTGCCTTGGTGTGGGTCTGTTGTAATTTTGTATATTTGGAGTCCTATAAGTCTCTTGTACTTGGTTTTCCCTCTCATTCTTCAGATTTGGGAAATTTTCTGATATTATTTCATTGAATAGATTGTTCATTCCTTTGGTTTGTTTCTCTAAGCCTTCCTCAATCCCAATAATTCTTAAATTTGGCCTTTTCATGATATCCCATAATTCTTGTAGATTCTGTTCATGATTTCTTACCATCTTCTCTCTTTGGCCAACTTTGTTTTCAAGATTAAATAATTTGTCTTCAATGTCTGAGGTTCTGTCTTCCAGGTGTTCTATCCTATTGGTTATGCTTTCTATGGAGTTTTTAACTTGGTTTATTGTTTCTTTCATTTCAAGTATTTGAGTTTGTTTTTTTTTTCAGTATCTCTAACTCTTTATTGAAATGATCTCTTGCTTCCCGTATTTGGTCTTTTAACTGTTGATTGGTGCGATCATTTAATGCCTGCATTTGCTCTTTCATCTCCTCCTTCAATGCCTGCATTTGCTCTTTCATCTCCTCATTTGCTTCTCTGATTGGTTTAATTATGTACATTCCGAACTCTCTTTCTGACATTTCTTCTGCTGTGCTGTCATTGGGTTTTATTGATGTAGTATCTAGGTTTGTTTGGGACATTTTCTTCCCTTGTTTTCTCATATTGGTCAGATGTCAGTGGGAATCTGAGATATTGCAGATTTCCTCTATTGGCTTATAGTGTCCCGGTAGATTTCCAGTGTATCACCTCCCAGCCTTCAGTAGCCTGAAGTCTTGGAGGAACTTGATAATGCAGTGCTTCCGAAGAAAGCTGCCCCTAGCCCCCTACTGGTTCCAGGGCTTGGAGCTGGCTCTGTGCAGAAAGGCTTTCACTGGGGGCCTGCACCATGCAGCTGGCTGTTTTGGGGGGAGCCCACCGCCGGAGTGTGGAAGGCTACCTGGGAAAGACTCTAGCTGCACTGCCCTGCTCTGATAAGCCACCCCTATCTGTGCCTGCCGCCCAGGCCAAGTTTCGCCCAGTGGGGGAGACTCACCCCGTGACTCTATTTTTGTCCAAGTCTCTCAATGCCTCCCCTTCTTGAGTCCTGGGGTCTGGAGCGACTGGAGATGCAGTCACCCTCTAGGCCGCCATCTTGGATCGCCCCGTGGAAAGAGCCTGCGGCCGGAGTGGGCAGAGCCGCCTGAAGAAGTCTCTGGTTGCCCTGCCCTGATCCCAGAGGCTGCTTGCGGATCGAAGCTCTCCGTTGGCTCGGGGACTTGTGGCTGGCTCTATGTAGAAAGGCTCTCACTGGGCGGTCTGTTCCGAGAAGCTAGACTTGAAAGGCGCCTCCCACCACAGGGGTCCAGGCTGCTTGGGGAGGTCTCTGGCTGCCCTGTCCTGGTCCCTGAAGCTGCTTGCAGGCCGGAGCACGCCGCACTGGCTCTGGGACTTGGAGCTTGTTCTGATCAGAAAGGCTCTCACTGGGGGCCTGCTCCGAGAACCTGGAGAAGCTGGCTTTGTGGGAGGGGCCCAGCGCCGGAGTGCGCAGGGCTGCCTGTGGAAGACTCTAGCTGCCCTGCCCTGCTCCAATAAGCCACCTCTATCTGGGCCTGCCACCCGGGCCGAGCTTTACCCAGTGGGCAGACTCACCCGTGGCTCTATTTTGGTCCGAATCTCTCAATGCCTCCCCTTCTTAACTCCTGGGTTCTGGAGCGACTGGGGATGCAGTCCCCCTCTAGTCCGCCATCTTGGATCGCCCCGAAAGCAAATTTCTTAATGAAGCTTATACGTGTACCAAACTGTAGCAGTACATGTGTACCAATGTTTAAAGCAGCATAACTCACAATAACCAAGTTATGGAACCAGCCTAGATATCCATCAGTGGACAAATGGATAAAGAAAATGTGGCATATATAAATAGAGGAGTTTTACTCATTCATGAAGAAGAATAAAATTATGTCATCTGCTGAAAAATAGAAAACGTCAGACTAAGTGAGTTAAATCAGTCTCAAAGTCATGAGTTAAATGTTTTCTTTCACATGTGGAAGCTAGGCAGATGAGGGCAGATAAAAGGGATGTCATGAAAAACAGAAATGAAGGAGATTGAGAGGGAGGAAGGAAGGGAGGGCATGGGAAAGCACTAAGAAACAAAATCTACTAATTATTTTATGTCCATGTAAGAATATACTACAATGAATCCTGCTTTTTTATGTAATTATAATACACTAATTAAAATAATAGTAATAATAATAATAATAATAATAAATGGAAAATAAGTAGAATCAAGCAGGTAGATCAGGAGGAGTGAGGAGGGGAGCTAAAGGAAAGGTACTGGGGAAAGAGATTGATCAGATTATGTGCATATATGAATGTGGCATTGATAAATCTATTATGTATAATTATAATGTACCCATACAAAATAAATAAAGTGCAATTTAAAAAGAGCAAGTCAAGGTTACACACAGTGTTTTTATTTAAAGATAGATTGAATACTAGGGCTTGGGGTGTATACTTTAGGCAGTGTTCATTGTATTGGGGCAAAGGAAAATCCTGGTTCCTCTTTCTTTCCACTGTCACAGCCCTTGTTCAGGCTCTTATCCTAATAATCTTCCTGTCAAAACCATCCTCCAAGTGGTAGTCATACACAGTAGAGTCTTGGCACGTTTGCATGGTGTGACGCTCTCCCTGATCTGGTTCCTTGCCCACCTCCAGAGCTTCACCACCAGCCATGCAGCAACACTAACAGGAGTAGCAGTTAACTTAACCATTATCAAACACCTCCTATATGCCAGGCATTATGCTCTATATACATTATCTTAATCCTTACATCAGCCTTGCAGGTTATACATTATCATTGTTTTACAGATGAGGAGACGGTTTATATAAGTTACACAGATGCTATTAAGTGGCAAAGCTGAAAATTAACCCTGTGACAAAAAGCCTAGGGTCCTAACCTCTCCACTGTCCTAGTCACTCAAGAACATCATCAGATTTCTCCCTCTTACACCTTTGGTGGTGCTTCCTCTTGTGTCTAGAATGCACTAAACCCTGCCTTACCTCTTTAACCATCTAACTCCTGCTGGGTCTTGAAGCCTCAGTTTAAGAGCATTTGAAGGAAATTTCCCCTGCCTGTACCTATCTCCCCAATTGGCCTGAAATCTCATTCTCTAGGCTCTCATAATCCTTTACACATATCTCTCATTGTTTCATGTGTTATTATAATTAACCGGGTTCTTGTATCTCATTCTTTCTAGTCGGCTAAGGATTTGCAAACTTTCTTTGTAAAGAGACAATAAATACTTTAGGCTTTGTGGGCCATGGTCTCCTGTAAGTATCCAACTCTAAAGCAACAGCTGTAGCAATATAAAGATAAGTGATTGTAGCTGAATTACAATAAAACCCTGTTTGTGGATCCTGAAATTTGACTTTGATGTAATTTTCTCATGGCAGAAATTCTTTTAATTTGCTTTTCCAATAATTAGAAAAAAATGCAAAAAACTGTAATTGGCTGTGGGCCTTAAAAAACAGGTGTGGTATGGATCTGGCCCATGAGCTATAGTTTGCAGACCCCTGTAATAGTCTGAATTTCTTGAAAGCAAGTATTGAATCTAATTGATCTTTATATTCCTGTTATATGGCATGTAGTAGGTGCTGAGAAAAGTACATTGACTGAATGATAGGTCTAAAGAAGAGCACTGAGAAAATGTAGGATCAGGAGAGGCCCTACTAAATAGTGTATCTAGTCAAGGGAGGACTATGATTTCAAAAAGAGAGGAGCATACTAGGGATGTATCCTATTGGAATAATTCCGTATACTTGCAGACTCATGTTTATAGTACATGTGTCTAGAGTATAGAATGATTGTTTTAAAAACCCCAAATTTCCATTTGTATGGCATTGATGTTTATGATATATCCATCACGTGTAATATTCAGTGCTTGATAAAAACAGCCACTGCCACAGTTGCTCGCAACAGAATCCAGTTCAAAGAAACCACCAGATGATGAGCACTGTAATCTGTCTCTTCTGGAGTCTTCTGCAACTGTGGCTGTGGTAGAACAGGTAAGGCAATGCAGGTTCCCCAGCATTTGGTTTCTTTTTATAATTTAATTTTTATTAATGTGTATTAATTATCCCCTACTAATGGGGTTCAGTGTACCCTACAGAATGCACTGATCAAATATGGGTAATTAGCATTTCCTTCTCTGTATCATTTCTTTATGTTGGGAGCCGTCTAGCTCCTCTCTTCCAAATCTTCATAAAATAATTAGATTTTGTGAACTGCACTCATCCCACTGTGGTATGGAAAACCAGAACTTATTCTTTCTATCTGAATGTGTTTTGTACTCATTGTCCAATCACCCTTTATCCACCCTCACACCCCCATCCCAGTCTACTGTAATCCCTATAACAAATTCAGGTTAACTCTTTTCACTTTCATGCATTTGTCTTTCTGTGTCTAGCTTATTTCACTTAACACTTAATTTCTTTCCATTACTACAGCCCACAATAACAGTAATGTTATTGTGCCGCAGTAGTACCCAGGAAGCTCTGAAAATAGGCCCAGCTTGCACTTTTTTTCACAGTGCATTAAAATGCTTAATATGCATGACCCATCATCATAAAAGTTAGCCATCAGGAGACTATCTATTAGTCTTATAATTAAATATAATATATGCTCTCTTAGTGTTGGTGGAATAGAGGTAGTTATTATTGGTATGTGGTGGTTTTATTTTAAAGGTCTCAGAATCCCAGATACCTGACCATTGGCTAAGTTAGTTGTGACTGGATAGTCATTCACCAAGTGCCAAGGATTGGGTCTGCTAGAAACTAAGTAAGAGGGAATCTTCACCATGGGTAACTAACTATACAGAGTGCCATGAGTAAAATGAGCACAGTAATCTGAAAGAAATGAAAGAAGTAAAAAGTAGTTGTGTTAGAAGATGTCATTGTATTTAGCATTAAGACATTGTAAAAGAAATAGAAAATAAAGACAGATGTGTACCATAACATAAAAGGAAAAGAAATGTCAATTAAAAAAAAAATTAAAGGGAACATAAATGATGAGGTATCTTAACCTATGAGGATAAATTCTAAATTTCTTAAGTAATTCAAAATAAAATTGTCTTTCATTTTTACATTTACCTGTTTGTTGTTAACAATAAATTAAATAAATTATTACTTTAGTTCTAGACTGTCTTTTTAGCAGTAATATTTTTTTCTAATACTTATAGAATTCATACTGAGTACAATATACTATACAAAGAGCTATGATTTGGTAGACATGAGTAAGAATGATTCCTATCACTTGAATATACTCAGAACAAACATTTCTGAAATCTGTTAAGCTTGTTTTTCCTGAGAAAAGATTTCATGGTCAAATAAGTTTGGGAAACACTAGCTAAGCAATGTCAATTAGATTTCTTCACTCTGGGACTTCTCAGAGCCCTTATCATACTGTGATTTGACCATCAAGTCATTCTTTCTGGAAACAACTCCAGGGACTATTAGGGAACATAGTTGGGGAAATACTGACTTAAACCTTCAGTTGAATTTTTATTTCTTCTACTGATTTACCTCAAGACCATTTAGTTCAAGATATTCTCAAATAACTTGATTTGAGAATTAGATTTTTGAGCACTCTGTTGTACCAAAAGAAATGAAAAGTAAAAGACATTGATAACAAACTTAAGATCATATTGTGTCATTTTTTAGGGCTTTGGAAAATAAGTTTTGATAATTTCCTGGACCTTGTCTTTCAATAGGTAAACAACAACTGTTACCTGTCATTGTTAGATTGCTCAGGCCAATCTGTTGTTCACTCTGGGAAAGACAATTTTGATAATGATGCTGACACTATAATACAAACTAGAATTGTCCCAGACAGAAAGGATGGTTACCTGAATCGTAGTCTCACCTCAACAGTTGTATACAGTTTCCTTGGGAATCTTAATTACTTTAGTCTTTGCTCTTGACTTCAATAACTCAGAGGATCCTGATTGATTCACAGGCTTTGGGATGTGTGAAGCATCCTGAAATCATTTATAAAACTAATGCTTTAAACCTGAAAGCTTTGAAGAATACAGCAATTTTCAAATAATATTCCTGATTATTAATGCACATTGGCTTTTTAAAAATATTTTTAGCTATAGATGGACACAATATCTTTATTTTATTTATTATTTTTTTATGTGGTGCTGTGAATCAAACCCAGTGCCTCCTACATGCTAGGCAAGTGCTCTACCACTGACCACAACTCCAGCCCAGCACATTGGTTTTTAAAATGTGTCTCCCCCAGGGAATTTTTCTTCAAAAAGTGCCACGATATTAATTCATGCTATTAAAATGAAGTTTACTCTGAAAACGTTTTCAATCCTAAATTGGAAGTGAAAAATTATTTCATATTATATTTAATCTTTTCCTTTTTCATTCTTTTTACAGTTTTTTGAGGTGCCCTTTGACTCAAACATGAATAGAACAAAAAACAGACCTCTGGTTCGTGGACAGATCAGGTAAAACCATGAATATAATTCTCTTTCCTATTCTAGAACGTTCCTTTGCCTTTTCATCCTGAAGCATTTCCCAGACTTTTGCCTTGAACTTGAAGATAACACACTTGCAAAGGGACAAATTGGAATGAATATGTAGTACTTTTCACTTCTCACCAAAAGGTAGCAGAAAGCACTTAAGATAAATCTAAGACTTAAAGGGAGTTTTGTGAGAATAACTTACACTATAGATTTTTTTATTAAATTCAGTTTTGAGACATGGTCTTTGTCTTAACTTGTAGTAACTGAAGATAAAACCAGTGTATTAACACAAGTGATTTTCAGACAGATCCATATAGAATCTCCAAAGAAGGATGTGTTGAAAGCCTTTTTTTTTTTTCAGTTAAACTGATAATACTGCCATGTGCAAACAGAGAAACAACATGTATCCCATTTGTTTACAATAAATAAAAAAAAAACTGATAATACTGTATTATATGCCAAGTAAAGCACAGCCTCCATTACTCTCCTTTTCACCAAATTCAATTAAGTAGAACTAAAAGGCATGTAAATATTTTAATATCACTAATGGTTAATAATTAAATGTTTTACTTCCTGGAGACCTCTACACTAAAATTCTAAAAATTTCTTTAATCTTGTGTGTGTGTGTGTGTGTAACATGTATATCAATCCTAGAAGAATAAAAAGGGCCAGATAGTTTGTACTGACTTCTAAATCAGTGAATCCTCTCATTTGTCTAGGCAATGCCCTCATGGAGCTTAAAATTTATTAGGATAATTCTTATGGATCAAATAACCACATGTTAAATAAAACAATAAAGGAAACAAATGTAGATAAAGTCTGTGTAAAATGATTTTAAATGGTAGCTGTTCTTGGTCAATTCTTAAAGAATTTACAATATCATTTTATTAAAAAAGACAAAAAGCCCAGTGAAAATATTTAAGCACAAAACTCTCAGGTCTACTGATACTTTACTTCCTTTTGTTGGAAGTAAACAAAGCTATACTTTTTTTATAGATTTAGAAATCATCAGAAGTGCTTTTATTTGGGTAAAGATGTTTTAAAGGGGAGAATGCAATCTCTGTAACCCATCCCAAGAGCTAAAAGCTACTCTTGCTCACGGGCAATCACAGTTCTTAATGATTTAGAATTTCTATCTATTCACTATTGACCATTTAAGTTACAAAGCTTAGTTTATTTTTGAAATTTTCTTCTTAGTACTTACTACGTCATTTGATTTAAAATGATATGCCTTGATGAATCTATACAGATTCACAGGCTTAATTTACAATTTGGCATGTAAAGTGTGGATCCCTGTCATTATTGAGGGCAACAGGATAACAAGTCTGGGGAAAAAAATTCTTTGAAACACTTTTACTGCTGACAGCTGGTTTAGCCTTTATACATAGACTGTTTCGTATCTAGTCCAGAGACATACTATAAACACTTACAGAAAAAAATATAAACTTTTCAACAGATTGGTTTGTTCTAAAAAAATTTTATTTAGGTGAACAAAATTCTCTGCTAAAGAGTAGAAGTAATATCATCATAACCAAGAAAGGACACATGCTTATACTAGTTCTGTGATTTTTTTTTTTTCCCGAGGACCTGGGAAAATCCTCCAAGGGAGCCCTTTGCTTTGTCTATCGGTGCAGTTGTGTATGTGCATGGCTGCCATCCTCGTGCTTTAGTCTCATCCAGAGAAACATGGCAGGGAGGGGTAGGCACTGAACCCATGTAAAGAAGGTGGGTTATTTTTTTCTTTTTTAAATTTTTTTATTACAGAAAAGATTAGAGATATAAGAATATTTGGAAAAATGAAAGTCAGGATTATAGAAAGTAGAATATGGGCTAAATGGCAATAAGAAAAACATATATTAATAAGATTGAACTATAAATTTTATTCTATTTTCTGAAATCACAGTTACATCATGACATCTAGATTTCTCATAATAGCACCATGAAGTATATACTGTTAAATTTTCCAATACTCAGATGAGGATTGAGTACTGAGTACTGAGGCTCCACGCAATAAGTGACAGAACCAAAATTTCCCTGAATTCCTGCCAGTTGCCTCTAACCATCTCTAAAAGTCTTGTTTGTTCACAGGAAGAAGGCACCTCTCTAGGCAGACCAAACTTCTTCTTTTTATTTCTTAATAAGTAAAAGCAGACCCTTAGTGATAATGTTAGAAGAATGTCCCCAGCAACTGCTGTAGAGGAAGGCAAATAGCAGGTTTCTAAGGCATCCCTCAGTGCAAACCAGAGACAGAATATCAAAGAACAGCTCTCAGGGAGAACCATTTAGAGTATATGACCTTGAAGCAGGTGAAGAGGGGACACTCTTTGGCAAACATTGTAGCCTGAGGATGCCTCTCTAGCAGTTCAGCTAGATCAAGGGATTCAACTGAGACAGTGAAAAGAGGAAGAGAACAAGTGTCAGTGTTATGAGTGTACAAGGTGATGACTAGGATTACAGAGAGAACATGCTCTATTTGTTGAATAGTGGCTGCAGGTTGAGTGGGTTTACCCAAGGCAGTCCATGCTTATACCTGCTGTTGCAGCAGAATCCTTAATAATGTCCTCTCTCACTTTGAACATCTGTACTTGTATGATAACTATATACCACCCTATATAAAAGGAATCATGGTGATGATTTTGATGCTCACCAAATCTCTTTATTTTTAAGGCTATTCTGTGCAAATTCCCAATGCTTATCTTACCCAGAACACAAAAAAGCACATAAATTCAAAGTGTAATATTTCTAAATCACTTTGTGGGTGTACATTGTAGTGGGGACCCCATTAATTAGATTTTCTTTAATGGCATTTTATATCTTACTATTGTAATTTGGAATAGATAAGCTTATTTGAACATCTCTTACCAAAATATCAAGACTACAAATGATTGCTGTGAGCAAGGAGTTGAGCTTAGAGCTTTCTTTTGTTACATATCAGAAACTCACATTGAAAGATGAGTAAATCCATGTTATAGGTTGAATCTGCAAACTCACCATCACATAATGAAGGTGGGTGTCAGAGAACTTTGCCATATTTGAAAGCCAGATTCAGCACCATCCAGCTTTAACTTGGTACCTGGAAAAAGTTAATTATCAAATTTTTAAAATTTTATATAAAAAGCATCTTAACCTTTTGATGTCTTCACATGGTAATCATGGACTAGTGAAAAATGTTACCTGACTCTGAGCTTGACAAGTCATTTAATTAGTTAATCTTTCCATACTATTGCTTCCTTATGTATAAAATGAGTTCATATTTCCTAACCTGTTCATCTCATAACATTATTGTGGAGATAGTAATTATAAGATCAATAAAATCATGCAAAGAAAGGTATATGTCATGGAATGGGTTTGAAACTAGAGAAATGTAGAGTTTACTGAACTTTCATCTGTTTTCATAATTAACTTTAAAGTATAAATAGCTCAATACTTAACCAGACAAAACAAAAAATGGAATCCATATTACTTTCAAAGGGTGGGAAGAAGAAAGCAATAGCACTTGAAGAAAAGAACTCAGAAAGTGAAAATTGTGTTTCTGTTATCACAATGAAGTCAATGTGCAGAAACTACTCAGTGGAAAGTAGAAAGTGACATGTTGTTGAATTCTGTGCTGTCACTATCAGGGCACTTTTATTGAGAATATCTATGTAGAGAAATGCGCTAGGTTTACAAAAAGGTTCCTAATTGATGGCAACACACATGCATAAAAAGGGCATTAGGTGATTTCACAGGTACAGTTAACTCAACAAATGTATTGTTTTAATGACTACCAGCCAGTCACTTTTGTAGATACTTTTATACAGAGGTGACCAAAACACACTTCTCTCTCCTACATGCTATTGACCAGTTAAGCATTTTATATATAATGTGGTAGAGACCACAGTGGGGAGAGGCCCTAGATGATACAGGGGAACAAAGAGCAGTACCTGATCTAAACTGAGGTGGTCAAGGATAACTTATCCAAAGGAATGAAGTCTTGAAACTCAGAACCACAGAAATAAGCCACTCAGGCCTACCTTACTAAGTCCTTTTTTCTGTTCCTTCCTCATCTACTTTAACTCCTTGGTAAGTAGTCATTAGCCTTTTCCCATCTTCCTCTTCCCCTGCATATGCATATCATTTTCTCTTCCAAATCTGTACTTTTCCTTACATATCTTCATTAATATTCCACAGCCAGACACATGTAAGCCATCCTAGACTTTCTCTTTATCCCCTTCACATGATTCAACAACTATTTTCAGGTTCCCAAAGTATCTTGGAACCTGTGCCCTCTCTTCTCCTATTGTAGCTTCAGCAGGTTTAGACAACAGCAGTTCAACTGATTTTTCTACCTTCTCTTCCACTCGGTTGAAAGATGGGTATTCCTTAAGTGATCACATTGCATTCTAGCTTGATACCCTTTTACAAAACATATTTAAGGCAAAATTTTTAATTCTTGGCTGAATCATACTTACTCACCTTCCTGCCTCCTCTTGTGCTGTGTCTGCTTGTGAATACTCTTTTTCTACACTGCAGTTAAGTGGAACTGCTTTTCTCTCACCAAAGTGCCACACTTTTTCTCATCTCTGCTGGATTACCCTGGCCCTTTTATTGCCTGGGAATTTTTGTATCTAGCAGTACTTCCTCTGAAAGTGTAATTACGCCAATAAGGCAGTGTCATGTTTTGTCTTGGTGTTTTCATTTTCTTAGTGCGTGTCCCTGTCATAGCACTACTTATTTACCACATACTTTTCTTATCCATGTGCCTCTTTCTCCTTTGTATTTGCGGTTTTTCCAAGAAAAGCATTAAGTCTTCTGTTTATTCCAATTCTGAGGATCATCTATATATCACATATTTGAGTGCCTATTATGTGATAGGCACCATTTTTAATTAAAAAGCAGTGAACAGAATAGACAAAAATTCCTGCTGTTATAGAAGCATACATGATAGTCTTCCTCTTTGGCAGATAAATGATGCTTAAGGGAACATGGATGGATGAGTGGATAGACAGGTGATAGAGAAGGAGAAATGACCTCCCAGGTGGGAGAAACACAGAAGTTGAGTTATTTCTTGGTTTCTCTTTTGAGGCAGGCTGGGGAGGCAATGATAAGCCCATTCTGACAGGAGTAGGGAATGAGTGGGGAAAGAAAGTGACAGTTAAGACTAGAGGCTGTGCACCTAATAGATGAATAGACTGTGGATGGGTGGAGAACAAAGCAAAGACCAGGCCAGGCAAGCTGAACATTGTAACCAGAACCCAGTGAACAAGGAGGACAGTGGTATGAGATGCAGTCAGAAGTAGACTGAGATAAGAAATCTGGCATGAATTCTGTGTGCAGTAGGAAGCCAGAAATGAGTTAAAAGGATGGGGCTGCTGTGGCCAGATTTAGGCTAAAAAGATCCCTCTGCTGCCCTGTGGAAAATATATCATAGGGTCACAAGAGGGAAAAGAGAAGACCTGTTACAGGTCCTGGTGAAAGCTCATGATAGCTTAGACCAGGATGATCCAGGGAAGTTGAGTTCTGCTGTTGCAGAAACTCAACAGTAAAGGTGGTTCCATTGCCAACAAAGCTAATTAGACTCCTTTTCAAGCCTCTTCCTGTGCACCACTGCTCTCCTACAAGATAACTGCACATCTCTGCCTCCACATCTGTGTTCAACCTGCATTCCCCTTTTTTCCCTCTTCTACAATTTTGATTGTTCTTTAAGGAATATCAGTCTTGTCACTGAAAATTTCCCTTCTGTTGTCTCCACATATCTCCACCCTTATTAAATTCTATAGCTCTTTGTATGGTGTCAGGTGATTCATTTTAAGGTGGGTAGCAAAGGAAAGAGTAGAACTTAATCCCAGAGGGGTTGCAGCTTCACCGTTGGGTTGAATCCTCACAACCACCACCAGTAAAAAGACATTACTTTTCAGTCATGCTGCCCATGCTTACAATTAAGGTAGAATAGAATAAACCTTGCAGGGAAACAGCCCTTAGAACTCTCCACTTCTCCTCCACTCGGAATCTCCTTATGGCACAGTGGTTTGAATGCCCAGCCATCTAAAGACAACCTTTTCTTTTGTTCCCTCTTTTATTTAACTCTGCAATTCTTAAACTTTAATGAACACAGTCATTATTTTCCATACTTAGATGTACATAACCTTGCACAGCATACTTTTATGGATGACTTCAGGGGATTTTGAAGGATAATTTTGAGTATAATACATTTTCACCTTAGGGCTGACCTACATAAACTGAATAAACTGCAGCTCCACTGTATTTCAAGGAAATGAAAATGCATCTGGTCCTATTACAGTCTTGATTACTAGCCTTGGTGCTGCTCGCCTGCCTGTTCTTCTGAGCTGCCTTTAGCCTGTGTTGTTACAGATGATGGAGAAAGTGACTTTGAATGTATTGAATAAATAAAATGATTATTTTTGGGAAGAGTTGATCACATTAAACATATATAATAGTTTTCATTTTAAGCAATGTAGAAATCTTTGTAATTTGTTTTTTTAGAATCAAAGTAGAAAGGCTTTACAGCTAAAATATAATTTAATGAGAATAAAACCTATGTTGTTATAGTATTATTTGCTTCATTTTCTCAAGGAGAATTCAGAGGACTGTACTTTGTTTTAAGTCTCTGTCATTTTGCCTATATAAAATGCCATTTCCAAAGCTGGGGGAGTGTAACTCTGTGGTAGAACAAGGAAGGAAGGAAGGAAAGAAGGAAGGAATGGAGGGAGGGAAAGGAAGGGAAGGGGAGGGGAGGGGAGTGGAGGGGAGGGGAAAGGAAGGGGAGAGGGAAGATGGATGGAAGGAAAGAAAGATAGAAGGGGGAAGCAAAGAAGGACTAAGAGTGTAGCTCAGTGGTAGAGCATTGCCGAGCATTCACAAGGCCCTGAGTTCAATCCCCAGTAGTGAGCATACATGTGCCCACATACCCAAGCCAGTTTCATATGTCTGAAGTATCAGTTATCTTTAAAAATTAGAAAAAAAAAAGATTGTTTTACAATGTTTGGGAAAATACTGCTCTTCCTACTTTCCTCACTTGTAGAAAGACAGTCTTTAAAGTGACATTTCTAAATTTATCCTAAATCTTTTGGGAACACAAGAAGTTATTAGCTATTTCAGTTGTCTTTTCTGCTGTTGCCTTACAGTAGTTGCAGGTGGTTAACAGAAAAATCCTTTTGCAGCTTCTATTTACCAAATATAATTCCTGTGGAAACACTTGACCCCATGGCTTTTTGCTTTTTGCTTCAGCTCTGAGGCTGTTGTGGTAGAATTATTTATCAGAATCTTTGATGGCTTGTGGGGTCACTTGATGAATTTGAGTACACTGTTCATCACATCACTCAGGAAGTATCCCAGATACACATGGATAAACTCAGAGCCATGGTGCATTTGGCTAAAGAGCTCTTGAGTTTGCATCAGAGGAAGTCTGGAGAGTATGCTCCAGAGGGGTCATAATGGAACTATCTTAACCTTTGCCATCAGATCCTCACCACAAAGTTTATCCCTATTAACTTGGAGCCAGACCACCACATTTATGCCCCTAGAGCACAGTCACATCCCAACCAGAGGAGTCTGCAGCTTCTGCTAGTCTGGCCACACGTCAGTAAGTGGGACTTGTCATAGGCAAAAATCAAGAAGTGGTTTAGTTCTGAGGTCCTTGAACCTCCTATTTCTCTACTGGTTTTTTGTATCCTCACTATTAACTCCCTCCCCTCTACCCCTTATATGTCACAGGTATCCAGCATCCTTGAACTCCTTTTACTTAAAGGGACTCCATGTCTCCTTGCAGTACTGATCCTAATTTGGATTAAATGGATATAGCATGGCCAAGAGGGGAAGTCAGAAGGAGAGGAGTAGTTAAAAGTGAATATACCCTACTCTATATATGTATGATATGTCAAAATACATTCTACTCTTTTTGTATAACAAAAAAAGAACAAATTTTTTTAAGAAAGAAACCAAAAAAAAGTGAATATACCCAACATTTCTTCCTAAGATATACCTGAGTTCTTAGGAGGATAAGACCCAGCACTTTTCCACAGCAGTTTAAAGCAGTTCATTTCTAACATCTCTTTGGAAGTTGTCAGGACCCCTTGAGTCTCCTTTTTCACCTTATGTTCTGGTTCCCATGAGACCAGCCTTTCGAGGGGAGGTTGCACAGCTCAGACTCTCCCTGAGGCCTCTGTCAGGACTTCTTCCAACCACACTGCCCCATTGGGTCCTTTTCGTCTAACTTAATATTTAGACAGATGACAAAATACAAAGAACCCAATCAATAAATGGGCTAAGGAAATGGGCAGACACTTCACAGAAGAAGATATACAGGTAATCAACAAATATATGAAAAAGTGCTCATTATCCCTAGTAATTAGAGAAATGCAAATTAAAGCTGCCCTGCGATTTCATCTAACTCCAATTAGAATGGCTATTATCAAGAACACAAGCAATAATAAGTGTTGGCATGGATGTGGGGGAAAAGGCACACTCATACATTGCTGGTAGAGTTGCAAATTGGTGCAGCCACTCTGGAAAGCAGTATGGAGATTCCTCAGAAAGCTTGGAATGGACCCACCATTTGACCCAGCTATCCCACTCCTCGGTTTATACCCAAAAGACTTAAAATCAGCATACTACAGTGATGGAGCCACATCAATGTTCATAGCAGCTCAATCACAATAGCTAGATTGTGGAACCAACCTAGGTACCCTTCAACTGACGAATGGATAAAGAAACTGTGGTATATATACACAATGGAATATTACTCAGCCATAAAGAATAGTAAAATTATGGCATTTGCTGGTAAATGGATGAAGTTGGAAAATATCATGCTAACTGAAATAGGCCAAGCCCAAAAAACCAAAGGCCGAATGTTTTCTCTGATAAGTGCATGACAATATATAACAATGGGGGGGGTGGCGGGGGGAAGAGAAGAATGAAGGAACTTTGGATAGTGTAGAGGAAAAAGGGGTCGGAGGGGGTGGGAATGGAAAAACAGTAGAATGAAACAGAGTATTACTCTATATATGTATGATTACATGAATGGTGTGAATATACATTGTGTACAGCCATAGAAATGAAAAGCTATACCCCATTTGTGTACAATAAATCAAAATGTGCCTGTAAAAATAAAAAATATTTTAATAAAAAAAGAAAAAGAAAAAAAATATTTGTACAGGTGAGTCTTCCTTCTTAGACATGAGTCTGTTAAATAGGCTCTGCCATACAGTTGCTTTTCTGTTTTTTTCTCTTCTGGAAAGAGTGGCCCATTTACCACTTCCTAGTTGTAGTTGAGCTTCCACCTTCACACTTCTCTGCTTTCCTCTACTTTGTTTTCTTCCCTCTAAACATTGGTTCTTCTCAACCCTCTTCATTTAAATTGATTCATCACCAAAATGGCAACCTCAGCCTTTGTCCCCAAGGTCTTCCAGCATGGTTCTCTGTTCAGTTCCAGAGGTTGGGGAGACAAAGTTGTATTGCCCAAACATGAACCTAATATTTCATCCCTGATCCAAGACTCCAGGGCCAGGAAAAAGTGCAGGGAACAATTAAGCACCAGGGGTAGGAATGGGGACACCTAAGGCTACTTTTTCTAGGGCAGCTTTCTTAAAACTAACTTGTTTTAGATCTGCTCTCCATCCCAAGCCCTGATTCTCCTTTGTAACTTTCTAGCTGTAATTCATCCCTCCTACCCTCAACACATACACTTGTTTTGTCTTCGTGCTGCATTTTGTAGTCAAAGTTTAAAGAAGAGATTCTTAAATGTAATATTCCAAGTCTTCTCTTTTACCCCAGGTGTAGAGGTCTGTATCCTCTCTACTCCCCTCCATTTTCACTGTATTTGACAATTCTTTTGTCGGGGTGGTTCCTGATTCTATCACAGTCAAAGGTTTCTGTTTTCTGTTGTCCTTATTGCTTTCAGAGAGGACAGAGGGGTGCAGACACCTTTAATAGGCGATCTTTATCAAACTTGAAATCCTCTGACTTAAATCTCGAACATACCTTACACATGTATTTTTTAAGTGATACCCTTTTTCCTGGTATTTATTTAATTTTAATTAATTTTAATTTTAATTAAATTTGTCTTTCTTAAGAATGTCGGGGTTTAATGTTTCTTCTAAATCTTTTAGATTTCAGTAAATCTCTCTTTTATTCAACTCATTGAGAACTTATTTATTACCTGTTATGTTACCAGCACTGTCCATTTTTCTTTTTCTTTTTTTTTTTAATTCTTAAAGCTTTATAATCTGAGTGGGGAAAAAATGCCAGGTGCATAAAATGCTTAGCAGACAGGACAAGGCAACCCATAAATATGGACTGAATGAAATGAATAAATTGGTAGAAAAAAGAAGGTCTCTGGGAGGTCAGACCAAGAAGAAGATATGGATGAGGACAGAATGAACAGCAAACACCTCTTGCAGGAGAGAGGGCTGGTCTGGACCTTTCTTTTTTTATTTTGAAAGACATCTGTATTTTGATTATATCTCCTTTGAATTATCCATTTTCCAGCTTGGCAATGTTGACAGGGAAATAATCCATGTCAGCATCGGTTTTTCCAACTTAAATGGATCAGATGAGAGTGATCCACAACTTGCAAGTTGTAGGTGTGGGCTGTAAGCAGGACAGATTGCACCATAAGAACAGAGCACAGGGTTATTTAGAGAGGATAAATTAAAACACTTGGAATCGGGGTCAACCAATACTTGGTTTTAAAATGAATGATGAAGATTGAGTTTTCGAAATGAAATGAATGGATTGTTTAGTTGGCATTATTAACTTAAAGAACAGGGTTTAGCTTAAGTATTATAGGGATTTACAGGAGACATTTTTCAAATTTACTGAAGGTTTTACCAGTAAGCACTTAAGCAAATGTAAACATTTTTTGGGCTGCAGGGGAGCTGTGAATATTATTCATCACCCAGTCGCACTAGTCTAGTAGACGTGTGCCTGGACCAGGCTAAAGCTCTGCACAGTTTCTAAAGATTGTTATGATTAGTCTCTTGGTGTGTATATATTGCTAATGTAATAAGAACATAAACATTTTATAAGTATAGGAATTTTTCTCTCTTTTTTTTCTTTAGTGTTAACCAGTGATTTCAAGTGGCAGGAAAAACAAATTTGGTCTCAGCTTAGTATTAGGGATGTTAATATATAGAAGTTTGTTCTTAAAATAAAATCATTTAATATTATGAACCATAGAATGAAGAGTCAAAAAAAAATCTTTGTATATATCATCAAGCTTAGTCATTACTCTGGACAAATGAATGAAACACGGGGGTTCTCTGAAAGTTAGACACTTTTATTGTCATGGGAAAAAAGAAACCATTTATGACTTTAAGTTGTGAACATTTGTTGACAGCAGTCCTACCAATGAGAGATTCTTCAGTTCCCAGGTACCATTTATTTATTTATTTATTTATTCATTCATTCATTTATTTATTTATTTATTTTGGTAGCGGGTATTGAACCCAGGAGTACTTAACCAGTGAACTACATCCCCATCCCTTTTTTGTATTATATTTAGAGACAGGGTCTAGCTGAGTTGCTTAGGGCTTAGCTAAATTGCTGAGGTTGACTTTGAACTCTCCATCCTCCTGCCTCAGCCTCCCAAGCTGCTGGGATTAGAGATGTGCACCACTGTGCCTGGCCTTATTTATACTTTTAAAGAACTTGGTGAAAAGTACCACTACGCCCAGCTCATGTACCTTCTTATATCCAGATAGTCTAATAAATATGCATAGGAAGAGTTAACTGAGTCTATTACTTTTTTGTACCACTTGAAAAATATGTCACAGAAGTACACACCTTTTATTAGTAATCTAGGTTCTTATAGTCTTAATGTCCCTTCAATTTATTCTTCTATGCAAACAAGATGATGTGAAAAGATAGGACATGACCAAATCCTGTTCCCATCAGATGGTGTTATGAATTTAGGATAATGTTTTTCACATGGTTTTTGAGGGCTCATTTGGGCATCATTTTTAGGTACGGAGAATATAAAGATGACTAGCTTGGAGTCATCACGCACAAAAATAAATAAATACATGGCAAAGGGAATGGGCAAGCAAGGCAGCTTGTTATAGCATAAGGACTAAGGAGTGCTATAGGAGCCCAGGACAGACTTGGAGCCCAAGTAAGAAGGGCGAAGTAAAATGATCTTGGAGGAGTTCTGTTGTTGCTGTTTGGCGGTGCTAGGCATCCAACCCAGGGCCTCATGTATGCTAGGTGAGTTCTCTTACACTGAGCTACTGCCCCTGCTCCTATTGTTGTTTTCTAATGTCCAGGCTGAATTTTAAAGGATAAGTAAGAATTGGCCATATATGAAATACAAGCATTAGGGAGGGGCAGGGGAGTGAATTTGAGAGCAACAGAGCAGTATGCACATCCTTCCCGGAGGAGATCTTTCACCTAGACCCAAGAGAGCAGAGCAGCAGCCTGAAAAGGCAATTTTTTATTTGACCTGCAATGCTTTCCTATAATTCGCAGGAGTTGCCAACATGTAAACATAGAAAATGTTCATATCAAGCCCCAGATTCCTGGGCTTCTTTTGTGCATTCCCACAAGGTTATCTGTTAGCCAACCCATGTAGCAGTTCCCACAACCTCACCACTTCGTTTTTAAGTAGTCCCAATTCACTTTTATTGCCAGCCTAGTCCCTATAGACATCAGCATTCGCAAACACTGTCCATTAACCAAAGGCTCAATCCCAAAGGGAAGGTGAGGAGACGTAGTCAGAGGTAAGGGCCCACCTCTTCCAGCAGCTGCACACATGCAACTCCTTGGTAGTCTCCAGAACTGCAGGGATGGATAATTTTATGTCTCAACCTCATTTCTTATAAGTTGCATTTTATTAAACATTTCAAAGACTCTTGAAAATTCATTGACTCTATTTTGTGTAGGTGAACATAGTTGTTTTTTTTTATAGGACCCTATAAATTAAAAATTGGGAGGAGGGTCAGAAAATTAAACCATCTGGTTCAAATGGGAAAAGGAAAAATATGCATCTCCTGTGTGGCAGGCACTGGGTGTTTTGGGAGGGAGGACACATGGAAGGATTCAGTAGGTGGTCCCTGCTTTCAAGTGGTTTGAGAAATAGATTAAGAGATTGGACGACTCCACTGGAAACTCTGATTTTCATGGATGGGATCAAAGGATGGGAATCACCTCTGAAAATTCCAGAGTCTTTGTACAAATACCTTTTCCTTAATTTAAACTGAACTAATGTAGCATAATTCAAGGGTCGCCATTTGCTTCTCCCTCAATGAGAAAGCTGCATTTCAGAGGTCAACAATAGGGTAATGTTCATTTTGGTGTTTTGCTTCATAGTCTATACTTTTTGGCATCCAATCTTTCTTATCTTTTCCCTAGATTAGTAAGATTCTTTCAGTTGATTTTCAAAAACTCACTTAGCATATATCTTATTTTCTTCACTGAGAATGTTTTTTTAAATACAATACCACAATCTCCATGTCCTGAATATAATCACTAACTAATAAGTAAATCTTTATTTTCACATTTCTTGCATTTCTTTTCAATGTGTTTCTGGTTTTGTGTCTTCATTTTCCATAAATTCTTAATTTACATCAGTCCTCTGCTGCCTGACAGTATCTGTAACTTGAAATTTGTTCAGAAATAGAAAACTCCTAATAAGATTCCAGGGAAACATCTTCAGAACAGTTATCTGTAGAAACTTCCTCCAAAAACTCATTTCAAAGCTGAAATGTGGGATTTATGCAGGAAATAAAAGTTAAATTGTCTTGGTTTGATTAAGGTTTTGGGTTTTCTTTTGTTTTTAAAGAAAGGAAATTTTATTTTGTAATAAATTAAGATCATTTCTGGAAGAATGACCAAGAGGATGAGATTAATTTTTGTAGGAACCAATTACCTGCAGAACTGCTTAAAATACAGCTTTCTTGATTTATCATAACATTTCATAGCTCTCCTGATACAATACTTAAGCAGAAAACTGGCTGCATTTTCTCCAGGAAGTTATTTAAAAGTCAGGTGATTTAAATTACATTTATTAAGTACAATAAATAGACATAAAATTAAGGTTTGTATTTCTCTTGTTTGTTCCTAATGTCTATAGAGAGTTCTTTGTTACAACTGCATAAGAACTGGTATTTAGTAATCAAAGCAATGTTATGTTTTAAAGGAGGAAAAAATAATTTATAGAAATATATTGACAGAATCCCCTACTGTTAAGTCTATTAGTTTCCTTTTTACAGTGTCCTTGGGCAGGAAAGGCCCAAGTAGAAAGATCCCATGTAATGATGTTCAGTAGAAAGATATCTCAATTTAAATTGCAATTTAGTTTTGCATACAAGTTTTGAAATAAATCATCAATCGGGTCTCACCATGAACCGTGAACCTGCTTTCATGAGTAATGCATGAATATGAAAGAATTTTTTTACTTCAAGAAAATCACTGGATCTTTTCTTGCCCATGCCCAATCAAATAGTGTTATTTTCCTTATTCATACATTTATTCTGTGTTATTGAAAATTTGAATTTCTTTACAATATAATCACACCCCTTAAGGGTGCATTTCTGATCCTTCATTCTAGTGAGAACCACTCAGAGATGTTAGTTCCTCTGATTTTTTTTTTTTTTTTTTTTTGTACCAGGGATGTTTGAACCCAGGGGCTCTTCATCACTGAGCTGAGCCACATCCCAGCTTTTTTTTTTTTAGACATGGTCTCACTAAGTTGCTTAGGGCCTCACTAGGTTTCTGAGGCTAGTTTTGAACTTGCAATCCTCCTGCCTCAGCCTCCTGAGCTACTGGGATTACAGGCATGTGCCACCACCCCCGGCTGGTTCCTCTGATCTTGATAAAGGCCATGACAGCTACTGTTGGGAGCAGAAACATCAATATTTTAAGAAGAGATTTTGCATGTGAGCACTGTAGTTTGTCCAGTTGTTTATTTTTGTAATTTGATAAAGTGAAATTCTTAATCAAGTTATAATTATATTAAAGATAGTTTTGTATCCACAAACCTTAGTATATACCCTTATTGTTTTAAGTCTGAAAAAATAAGTTAGGGAAAGCAATTTGTTATGATTTTTATCAGGTCATACCTCCTGTTAAGATTCTGTCTAATTCTGTCTTGTTTCATTTGTTCTTTTTCTTTTGGCTGTTTTTATACTTGGAGAGTTCATAGTACGTACGTCTGTTAATGTGCTTAAAGTCTGTCAACTTTTCTAGACTGTACTCTCCCATTTCGTTCACTGCTGTATTGACACATTTGGCAAGGTGGTTGTCATAGACAATGAGAAATTTGGATGGATGAATAAGTAAATAAGCGAACAAGTAAACACTGTGCTTATTTATGAACACTCTGTTAAGTGCTTTATTTGCATCCTCATTGCATTTAATTCTTAAGAGACTCTGTTAAGTATCTCCCATTTTACAGATAAAGAAATAAATGCTGCAGGTTACTTTGCTCATCAAGATCACACAGCTGAATCTCTACAACCTCTGCCTTTCCTATGGTCTTGTTATTGAGTCTTTTTTCACCTAAAGCAAGTTTGACTTGAGTTCCAGTCTTGGCCACTGAATGATCCCTTAAACACCTCTTACTTTATAGTTGAGAAAACTAAGAACAGAGAGGTTAAATAAGTTGCCCCTTTTTACATAGCTAGTCAACATCAGAACAAGAACTCAGACCACCTGATTCCTAGTCAGTATTCTTAGTTATACTTCCATCAGGAAACCAGAATATAATAATAATATTAATAAAGCACTTTTAAAACATTTTTACTATGAAAATGTTCCAACAGATTTAATAGTAAGAAGTACAGTGAGCTTCAGTGTATCTGTGACCTAGAATCGAGTTATCAGCACTTGCACCCACTTGCTTCAGCTCGCCATTACGATACTGTTCATGGTCCAAACACTTATACTATATGACTAAATTAAATCCAGGTAGATGGTACAGAGGAGTTGAGGGATATCCCCACAGTACCTCTGCTAGTTGATAACAGCTAATTCACAGCCCTGGGTTCTTTTCTCTGGCACGTGTCAAGGTACATATCAAAAGACAACTGAAAGTGGGTGACTTACCTGTGTCAGCCATAGTCAGTACTGGAGCAGAGTGGCTTCTGTAAGCTTAGCACATGTGGCTTGGGCAACTGAGGAGGAGCATCACATTGGTAATGGTGTGGCCATGCTTCTCAGACTTCAACAAGCTTCCAGATCACCTGGATTCCTAACAAGTTGACAGGTAATGACGATGCTACTGGTCCAGGAACCATGTTTAGATAAAACCACAGTGTGGAGGCTCTACTCAGAAGTTCCAGTGGGGCATCTCCCTTAAAGTGACTCTGAGTCCTTAAACTTTCTCCTCCCCTTTTTTCCTCTGGAAGCCAGATACTTATGTAGCACTCAAAATGGAAGCAAACTGCTAAGGAATTCAAAGGTTAAAAGGTTCAAAAAGACTAATGAAAAAAATAGATTTTAAGTGAAGAATAAATGATAAAAGGAGAAATAGCTGTATGTGGCTCCAGGTTTGGGATACTTCCAAAGTACATCTAAAAATGGGGAAAGCAGATGGGTTTTCTGATTAAGCATTGAACAGTATGATTAGGAGAAGGAGTATCTAAAATAATTGGCCTGAAATAATAAGAATGCAGTCATTCACAGATTTGCTGTTCAGATCTTTGAGATTTAGTTCTGATCACATTTTATGAGCAAAATGTCATAGTTAGTGTTTAAGGGATGAGAGTGGAACTCTTCTAATCTTTTACTCAAAAATAGATCTCTTTATTAAAATAGGTAAACTTCAACAACTTTAGTTTTACCCTATTTAAAGATTTCATGATAAATCAAACCTCAAAATATAACCCAGATACCGCTTGATCTATTTTCTGTCTCAGAGTTTTATTTTTACTAGTCCTCTTCCTACTTAAATTTCATAGAGTTCTCCCTTTTTTCTGGTGTATTTTTGTTGTATCCAAAGATTCTAATCAAAATTCTTTAGATACCCCTTTGTGTACTTAACTTTTTTGCTCTGCCTTATTTTATAGAAGACTTCAGGTAACTTGAAAAGATATACAAAACAACAAAATGGTTCTGCCTAAAAAACACCCGGAAAAGACAGAGTAGAGCCAAGAATAATAGAGTTGCAAATGCAAACCATGAACATCGTGGCATCATTAGACCAAAGAGCCACTTAGTGAGAGAGGAGGATCTGTTCTCTGCTCTGACTTGCTCCATCAGTATATTTTGGAAAATCTGCATGATATATTAAAGATGCAAACTAACTGAAGGTGGTTCATTCCAACTGAGCGTTTGATAAAAATTATGTGTCAGTGTGTTCATGATTCTGCTTCCTCCAAAATGCCTAATGTGAGCCTCTCGTAAAGAGAATGATATCTGCTTGTCTATATTTGTCACATGGTAGCAGAGTGATCCTAGTTCTAGAAAGCAGTTTTCGATCATTTTTTTCACCTCTTTAAAACTTGGAGAAATCCTCCTTGATTCTTCATCTGCCAAGAAGCAATGTGTAGACACTCCACTGTGGTCTTTAACCTCTCTGTCCCCTTAATTAATTCCCACCCCCTGTCCACACTCCAGATACGTGGAACTTCCTTCCATCACTTAAACTTGCCATGTTTCTTGCCTTCACCTTCCAGCATACTCTCCACTGTGTAGAACACTCCTCTTGGCCCTCTCTGCCCTGTCCCACCTGCCCATCCATCATGTGTCAGTCTTCTTGCTAGAAGGATTCTGCTTCCATGCCCCCAGCATACACACTAGGTTGAGTGCTCCCTCTTTGCCACACATTTGCTCTATTGAACCACACCACACTTGATTGCTATTGCTTATCTAACGTTTGCTCATCCATAAAATGAAGGTAATACTATCTCAATAAACTTGTTTTACTTCATTAAAGATCATTTTAGAGCCAACTGGGTGTGGTGGTGCACACCTGTACTCCTAACAGCTCGGGAGGCTGAGGCAGGAGGATTGCAAGTTTGAGGCCAGCCTCAACAACTTAGCAAGGCCCTAAACAACTTAGTGAGATCCTGTCTCAAAATAAAAATAAAAAGGCCTGGGGATGTGGCTCAGTGGTTAAGCACCCTTGAGTTCAATCTCTTGTACCAAAAAATAAAAAACAACAGCAAGAAAATTATTTTAGAGACTCACAGTACTGTTTCTCAACTGTGGTATTGGCAAATTTTGGTTTTGTTTTGTTATGTTTTTAATACTATACCCACTGACCCACTGTAGATACAGGTTCTTGAAGTATGTTCATTACTTTTAAAATAAAATTTTAGAAAAAGTAAAACATCACAAGAATGTAAACTTCCCACAGTTTTGCAAGTAGGAATACCTTTGCCCTTTAACTACAAGAAAGCTCTGATGCCCTCTGATTCAGGGCTCTCTCTCTTCCCCAGATGCTGAGAATGGCCATGTTGTCCTAGGGAAATATCTTCATTTTTGTTTACGTGGCTTATCAACTTACTCAGTTTTCATTCATGCCCCTGAGCACATTGATTTAAGTGCCAAAATTGAGTCTCAAGATTTTCTGTGATTTCAACACAGGTCAGAAATTAAACTTCCACATAAAATTGCCTATCTCAATAAATTAAATTCATGTGTGCTTTTCTAAAAGGGCTTTCATAACACTAATACCTTTGAATCTAACTGGTTTCCACAGACTTGGAGAAAGAGTGAACAACCTTTTTTTTAAACACAAGGGCTGATTCAGGAAAAATAAAAATGTTTATGAGCCACAGTTTTCTCCCACCCAAAATAAAGCTTGCTTTTTAGAGTCCCACGGGGAGAAAAAATCTGTTCTTATAAGCTATAAACTACCTTATTGAACAAATAGCAGTTATAATATTTGCACTGCTTTTTAGTCATCTAAATTCTCCTTTCTGGGCATATGTGAGATAACAACACAGAGACATCTTAATCTTTCATCTGGAAAATTACACTGTGTACAAGTTGGGATCCTTGCAGTCCCAGGCCACATGATGCATATCACCACCTTAGAGAAATCTATTTCCAGAAGAGAGGTAAGGGACAAATAAGAGGTTGCAGAATAGAGGAAACAGATAATGTGTGTATCCCACACCAGGATATTTGGCTTTGAAGAGTGTCAGGTCTAGAGGACTCTTACCTTAGGGGAAATATAAACAAAGTAATTTATTTGAGGATGCATGAGGCCAATCATCAGTAAATCAAAGATCAAAAACAGATTAGGGAAGAAATTAAATAAGAGCAAAAGTGGAGAGTTTTTCTTTAAAAACAAAGAAGACAGCCTTTTCTAAAATGGGAGAAAGGTGGAGAATAAATCTTAGGGCATTTGTCACTGTTTTGTAAGAGGGAAGGACATCTGTTGAGGGCCTTGGGAACTAGAGTGAAGCTAGGACCTTGTGAAGGTGGGAGATGAATAGCCATCCTCCTGAAATGGGTGATTAGTATGCTAGTCTTCGAGCTTTCCCCAGCATTGAGCAGATTCTGAAATGGGTTGTCAGGGTTGGAATGATGGTATAAAAGATGGAGGTATCAGAGTGAATATTGTGGAAGTAGTTAACCACAGGGTTCAGAACAGCTGGATAGAAATTCACCCTCAGGGTTGAACATGCATTCAGAAGTCTCTCGGCTAGTTCATGGTTCTGTCACAAGCACCTTGACAGCAGCATATCCATTGTGTGCTCCCTTTTTTCATCACAATTCCCATTCCGTTAGCTTCCATCTTCTAGGCAAAGGGTAGCCACAGGCCTGTGGAGAAAAGAGTCACTGGCCTATAAGAGAGTGGGGGCTGGAATTCTCCATCAAGCCCCTGCCATTTCTCATCATCTATCACTCTGACTTGACTTGGTATTTTTAGCTGCTGGCCTGTTTTATTCCTCCAGCCCTCCTCCCAGCTGAGTTTGAACTTGTCATTATTCTATAAGTTACTCTTTTCCTAGAGAAACTGTCTTATAACACACAGGGCTTTTCTCCTCCTTGGGAATGCTGCAGCCCTGCAAATAGGAGGGTACTGTCTCATGTGTTTGCATGTGGGGTAGAGATTGCCTCCCTCTGGGAACTGGCCACTGCTAAAACTGGAGTGCACTGTGGAATCTGTAATCCAGTGCACCACTGAACACTACACAAACACTATACTTGGAGGTGGAATAATGGTTTCTACAGGGAGAAAGCAATCTTGAGGAACCTCCTTAGTTTTTTAAGAAAGAATAAATCTCTGGGCATGTAAACAGGAACTAGTAGATCCAATTTACCTGGACTCAAGTCTTTCACAAGAATCCACACAAAGTCTACTATTAAAACTGTCTATTGAGAAGCAGACTTTAATCATTGTCTTATAGATTTTAGTTGATGGTTTTCTTCTACATACATAACATTGTGTGACTTCTTCTTGAAAGTCCCTTATCTGTAAACCCAGTTATGGCATTGGCACTATGCATCAGCCACCTGGCATTCACCGTTGTCCCAGAACTGGCACCATGCTGAGCCCCTAATTTATTACAGAAAGTATAATCATGGTTCTCACCAGTGTCAGCCATTGTTATTCCATATTGCTAATTAGGTGATGTTTTAAAACAAAGTTTAAATGAATAGAACTGCTTCCAGAATTGATAATATTTTTGTCCAAATCATGCAACATTGTGTTCTAAGTGGCTTGTTCCCAGGCTGTCTCTTACTTATATTTAGCACTGACATTAGAATGAAACACCAGGCAAAGTAGGCATTGTCTTGTAGTCCTCATTTTAGCCATGTCAGGAGGACATAATGTCTCCTAGAGAGACAAATCACATGAAGCCAGGAAGAGGCAAAACCAATACTCAAACCCAGAGTATTCTCCCCTGGACTCTTGAATATTTTGCTCCCAGCTGGCAAACCAAGAGAAGCAATCAGGTCTCCCACAAAAACTGTCCTTCCTTACTTTAAGGTTTCTTAAAAAGGATTCCCTAAACCTCCTGGAACACTTCATTAGACACATAGATTATTTGTTCTTAGCTTGGATTCTACAAAATGTGATAGAATTGAGCTGAAAATGATCACTTGGTGTCCTCTCTCTTCCAGCCCGTTGCTAGCTGTGTCCTTTGCCACTTGTTGTGCTGTTCCAGGAGTTGCCCTTCTCACCTGGGGAGTGAATCCACTCACAGGAGCCCTGGGTATCTTCAACATTTTCCTGTATACCTGCTGTTACACACCACTAAAGAGGATCAGCATTGCCAACACATGGGTCGGAGCTGTTGTTGGGGCTATCCCACCTGTCATGGGCTGGACAGCGGCGACTGGCAGCCTGGATGCTGGTAAGTATCTCTCTGGGCAAAGTCTCAGCTTCTTTCCATAGACCTGGGGTACGGGTACAAGAAGCAGGAGCTCATGGGTGTTCTGAGCAAGCATGAGCACCCACCCTCAGAGATTTTCCTTCTCTGAGCCACACAACTTGGTTAGATTCCATTTTATTCAGTACTGATTCTGATGGCATATTTGCTGATGTGGACATTCTAAAATAATAAGAATGCAAAGCTAAAGGGAGACTGTCATCCTGGCTTGTGCATAAATATGACATATGCTTTCCCTTGAAAGGAAGGTCTAAGAGAAACAAAGTAGGTGATGCTGCCTTAGCCTATGAGTACAGGTGAAGTGAAAAGACAGTCTCTGAAAATTATGGTCAAAATCTCAAATCAACTTAGGACTAACTGATCCGTTTGGAATGGCCCAGTCCACAGAGAAGGTATTTGGACCTGGCTTCTGGTTCCCTGTCAAAGGGGTGTCAAGCCTCCTTCATTTCTATAGAATAAGGTTTATTATTCCCTATTTTGGAAGAACAGATTATTTTCATTATTTTTATATGATTTGCTTAAATTGTTCATGCTGTCTACAATAAAATCATTGAAACACTTCTACATTTTTTTGGGGGGGGTATGTCACAATGAAATTTGTGGGGTGAAAATAGCTCATTTTTACCATCTGTAAGGGAAGTTTCGCAGTCTAATTAGTCAAGTAATTAGTGTTTTTGACCAACACTTAGGAAGGAAGTGGTGAGGTTTCCTGCAATATATATAAGTACATATTTTTCACTTGAGAGATCAAAAGGCAGTTGACCATAAACCGTTACCCTGTAAGCCACATTTCTGAAACTTTTCACAAAAGTTCGTACACTCTCATTTGGCAAGCTTACAAATACGATTACACCTTTACCATGATCGTTTCTTAGAACAGTTTTAATATCCTGTAAGTGGTGGGTTTTAATGAATCTACAGATGTATTATTCTAAAACATACAAGCTTGTTTGCTCTATGATAAACTTTAAGCCAGAGGAAACAATAGGCTTATTGGAAACAATAGCAGCAAAGTGCTTAAGAGAGAGATACTGCTGCTGGACCACCTAGGGTTGGAACCTGACACTCTCTCTCTCATTAGCTGTGTCACCTTTGAAATTGAGCTTAACTTTTTCTACTACAGTCTCCTCCCACCTGGGGGTAATGCCTTTGAAATTGAGCTTAACTTCTTTCTGCTACAGTCTCCTCCCACCTGGGGGTAATGATGGTCTCTCCTCATAGGATGAAATGGGTTGTTGTCTTATTCCATTCTGTGCTACTCTAACAGAAGACCACACGCTGGGTGATTTTTAAAGAAGTGTATTTCTTTTACTTCTGGAGGCTGGGAAATCCAGGATTGAGGGCCCACTGGTGAGGATGTCCATGCAAACCTTCTGTGGTGGAAGAGCAAGACAGAGACAGAAAGAGCACTCACTGACATGAGATCCAACCCACAGGCTCAAGTCTTTTTATAATTGGCATTAATCCATTTGTGACGGTGGAACCCTCCAGGCCTAAGCGCCTAGTGACCCCCTTCCAATCATGTTGCACTGGGGATTAAGTTTCCAGCACATGTTGTCCAAAGGACACAAGCAGTCCTCAATGATTGTTAAATGTAAAGGCTAGTAAGGGCACAACTCATGATAGCTAATGCTGCTATTTTTATTCACTTGTCCTTCTTCATATAGCAGGTGACAAAAGGTCATGAGATTTTATTTGGTTTACAGGGAAGAGTAGCTCCACATTAGTACTTGCATCCCTAATGGGAGATACCCCTGGGCCCTGCCAGGAGCACCTGAACACTATTCAGTGTCTTCAAACCAGGCACCAAAAACTACCTTTCTGTATGAACAGTCCCAGACAGGGCTAGAGTCATAGCCAGCCTTGAAAGGTCACAGCCTTAGGGAGAGGTGTCATGCGAGATCGGGCAAGGCAGTCAAATTCAGGACCATGGAAAACTTGATCAACCACTGTTGTGCAGAGTCCCCACTGAGGGCTGGGGACCCTTTTCATACTCAACAATTTCCTCAAGAAGAGTTTGAGCCTCTGCAAATAGAGGCTTTTAGTGTTGCTACCCTGGAGACCAGAAAGGTAAAATTGGCAAAATTCATCTCTTAGGAGTCCACATGCAGGCAGGAACCATTTTCTATTGTGAGAGAGTCTGGATTTGACTAAAGTGCTAATAGTCATATTTTAAATGAATGTTTTAAAAGAATAATCCTTTTATGATCCAATCATTTTTTTGTATGCAAACTTGGTGATAATGGATAGCAAAGGACCAGGTCATACCTTTTTAGGTATCAGGTTAAAAACACGTAATTGTCTTGAAAAATGAAACCCGTTATTATGGTTTGGACCTGAACTGTTCCCCAAAACCTCATGCGTTAGGCAGCACAACAGTGTTCAGAGGAAAATGGTTGACTCATGGGAGGCTCGACTTCATTTTATGTATTAATCATTTGAAATGGACTACTGGAGGTGGGGCATGGCTGGAGAAAATGGATCACTGGGAGTGTGACCTGAGGGACTCTATCTTCCTGGCCCCTTCCTGTCTTCTCTTTTCCTCTGCCATGTCCTTCTGACATGAATTGTCTGCCTCAACTGACCATGGACTGAGCCCTCTGAAACTGGGCCAAAAGAAACCTTTCCTGTAAGTGGTTCTTGTCAGGTATCAGTCACAACAATGAAAGCTAACTAACATGACCATTATTACCTTAAATGGAACTGGTATAAAACAAAGTAGTATGAAAGATTTGTATGACCACAAAAGAAGTTTCTTTGGCAATCTTTTACACTGATTTTTATTATGTACTTTTTCTGTAAATCCTAAGGATGCATTCATTGTGGGTCACACAGTAACAAATAATTTACTGACCCCAGAATCCTAATTTGTCAGAGATCAAAACATTTCTCTAAACCTTTTGATGTTTGTACAAAAATCTTTCAACTGCTTCAAAAAAGTTTCAATTCAGTGGCTTGGGATACTGAGGCGAAAGGATCCCAAATTCAAAGTCAACCTCAGCAATTTAGCAAGGCCTTAAGCAACTTAGTGAGACCCTGTCTCAAAAAAAATAAAAATAAGGTCGTTAAGTGTCTCTGGATTCAATTCCCCATGCCCCCCCCCCACAAAAAAATTTTTAAATATTAATTTGATAGAACAAATGATATAAGCAATATCTGAAATGAACTAAATGAACAAATCAGTGAATAGATATCTTCCATTTTATAGGTAATAGAATTTAAAACATTTGTTTTAAAGATTTTTATTGCTGAAATATTTGGAACTGAATTGAATGTGTTTAATCGTCTTCTAGAACTGCCCTGTCTCAGATAGTGGCCACTAGCAAATAGCGGCTTTTTAAGTTTAAGCCAAATAATCTTAAAAATTGAGTTTCTCAGTCCCATATTTCAAGTGCTCAAAGCCACGTGTGGTGGTAGGTACCATATGGACAGCTCAGTAGAACACTTCCATCATTGCAGAAATTTTCCTTAAACAGTACTGCCTAGAAACACAGATTGATATCCTTCTGAATCTGTGTTCCATCTGCCTGGCATGAGTATGCACTTTAAATAATGGGACCTTGTATGAAATTGACCTGTGGTCTCACGAAATCAGAAACAACGTTCACGAACTTCAGTACCCAGATGGCCTGGAATACTGCAAACACAGATTCCTGGGCCCTGTGCCTGGGGTTTCTAATTCAGTATGTCTTGGGTGGGGTTCTGAGAATTTTCATTTCCAACAAGTTCCCAGGTGATGCTGATTCCTCTAGTCCAGAGATGGACACACTTTAAGAATCTGCAAGAACAGAACCAGACATTACACCAGCCATTAGAAGAATTCCATGGAAATGCCTAGGATTTGGGGCAGAGGGCATAGACAGATAAAATGGTATTATTTTTATTTCCTACAGAATTTATATCTCTCATGGGGACTTGTTTTGTTTGTTTTTTCATATGAGGGATTGAACTCAAGGCCTCACACTTGCTGGGCATGTGCTCTTCCACTGAACTATACCCCCAATCCTTTTTAAATTTTATTTTGAGACCAGTCTTAATAAATTGCTCATGTTGGTCTCTAAAACTTGTAATCCTCCTGCATTAGCCTCCCAAAGAGCTGGAATTGCAGTCATCTGATTCTTATCTTTGAGGACACTTATGGTTAGAAAGAGCCCTTCTGAAAAACAGATGGCAAAGGAGGCTTCCTTTCTTCTATGTTATCTCCAACCATTTAATCTTTGAACCACCATACATTGACTACTTTGGAGAAGCCAGTGAATAGAGAATTCTTTGAAACACCCTACAGAACTATACTGACAATAAGGAAGAGAAGAGTTGGAAGCTGAGGTGGGTACAGATAAAAGGAAGCAAGAATCGCTGGGAGACCAGCCATTCCCAAGATGGGAACTGCCATGTTCAGCACCTTGACAAACTACTCCCCATAATAGCTTCATTATGTGGGTGTTGGTTAAGTACGTATTGTGTGCTGGGCATTGAGAAATATGAAAATGACTACCCATTACCTGTCCCCATGAAAATCTTGTCTCAGCATCTTCTGGGAGAGGCAGGCCAGCAGTGACATTAAGTGATTTAAGAGGTTTGGCCTTCTGAAGAAGGCTGTGGACTTCTGAAGAAGGCTGTGGACTCTCTTAAACTCCCCAGATTGGTCCAAGAAGACTTTGGAGAATGACTTCTGAATCAAGTCACAGTTTACTTGAGGAGGGAGTATGCTTTCCAGAAACATGGAAGAGCATGCCCAGTTCTCCTTACTGGCCTGTGAGCCAGAGCCCTACAATGTGGAGCAGGGACATGACCTAAGATGGGCTGCCTATGAGGAATTGGTACTGTATTCAAAGCAGAAATGCAGCAGGGTTGCATTTTGGGGATTATTTAACTAGGGATCTCCTGTAGAATTGGAAAATCAATAAGTATTGAAGCCTGCCTTTAATTCTCCCAGGCCTGTGTGCTTTCTCTCACCTGCCAGCCCCTCTCCTCCACACTCCTGTATCTCTCACTAGGGTTCTACCTATCCCTAAACCTGCTGCCTACTCCCCACACCCTCTTTGTCCTCCTTAGTCAAAATCTTAAATAATCTTTTAAGAAAATGTCAGTCGGATCACACTTTGAAAGAACCAACTTATTAATAAGTAAACTTCCAGTTGGGCAAATAAAGGCTGCATGTTTAAAGAATAGCAGATTGGACTGAACACACTCCATTCCTCTGCCACCCAAGCAACCAGTATGTAGTGACCCTTACCTTTGCATAAGCCCTCAGTGGGGCTCAGTGGATGATGGTCAGGACTGGAGAGGAAGCAGCTCCAGCCGATATTTGAAATGGAAATCCTGCAGCCTCACATATTAAAGGCCCTAACTTATGGAACTGTCTAGTTGTGAGGAGAAATGTATAAAGAAAATAAATAGCTATAGAAAATGGTGTGCCTCCGAGACACCTTATGGGTCAGAGTGATCCTCAGAAAGAGGAGATGTCATTGTGATCAAAAGTACCTTTTCTCCTTTCTTGGTGTCTGAATCTTTTTGTGATTTTTCTGGTGGCTACAGGGCCAGATAGGACCTCCAGAGGGCTTTGAGCACTGAAGAAATTATACTGCCCTCTCTTCTCCTATAAGGACATAAAAGAATATCACATGGGATTTGATTTCTTCTTCACAACTATTTTTTTTTTTTTTAGTCAGATGGTGGAAAAAAAAAAAAAAACTTATATTATTTTAGATACCCCAGTGTAGTGGATACAGTGAGGGCACTTGATCTTCCCCTTCAGTTACCCAGCACCAGGTGAATGAAGTAGGATGGGGAGGTGTTAGGGTGGAAAAAATTAAACAGATAAGCACACCAAAATTATGAAGGCTAACCAAATGTAAATCATTCTTGATATTTGCTAACTTATCACTGCATAGAGATCTGTAAACAGCTCAGCTTTTCTCCCAGCCTGCAGTGCCAACAACTTCATTTGCGGCTGTCACATTAAGGCACCAGGGGCTCTGTGCTCTGTGGCCAGCTGCTTTATGCACTGGAAGTAGCTCCATTTTACAAAGCTTGTCTGTTTATAAAGGTAGCTATTATAATAGGATTTTACCCATGTTCACTTTCCTCTAAGCCTCAGGGGTAAGCCTTTTCCTCCCACCTATCTACTTACCTTGCCTTTTATTTTATTATTTTTTAAGCGTAACTCTTAGCAGGAAACATTATAAACGGTTTCCAGCTCAAACTTAGGGCAGAGTGAAAGGGCTGCTTTCTGGCTCCCAGTATAGACAGCTTGTTGTCTTAGGAACTGAAGCACTTGGGTTGATTCTGTGCACAGGGAGGCAATGACAGAAGTGACCTGATAGAGCCCTGGTGAAGGAGTCCAATGTGAGGGCAGGGGCCAGGGGTGGGGGTTGGGGGCGACATCCCAGATAAGTGCCTGGCAGCTGACATTCCAGCCCCAAGCGGGCCTGGAGCCACAACGCATTAGGCCTCTCAACAATGTTTATCTCCAGAGACTGTTTTGTTTATCTCAGAGGCTTCAGGTTAAATCTCCTTCCTTCTCTTTGCCACAGCCATCTCTCTTTCCATCATCCCTACTTCTGATATAAACTCATATACTTTTTTGTCATTTTCCTAAATTTGAATAAATCCCATGTCTCAGGAATTTATGGACTGATCCTCCATGATGACCATTGTATAGAGTTGATTTGTCAGTTGTCTTTGGCTTGTAATTCAGATGTTATATGGTAAACATTAATTATGTCAGCCAACATTCAGTTACAAATGAGGGCTTAGAAATGGGCTCTTATCAGGAAGTGGCATTTGGTAGATGGATGGTTTTGGTAACAAAAAGAGAATGAGTTTTTTTAATCTCAGCTGGTAAACTACAGAATCACTCTGTTTACCTCCTTTAGGTCCAAATGAGAAAATAGAGGGAGTTTATTCACCTCATTCGTTCAACAAATATTTATGGAGGGTGTAACTAAGTACCAGGTATTGCTTAACTCCAGTACTTTTTAAAGGTTTCCTTTAAAATATTGTCTCCATTTGAAATCAGACTCAAAAATGAATATGTTCACGTATGAATAGTACTGTAACTTCATTAGAACTCCAACTTTAGATAAATGACCTTTTTTTTTCCCCCCCAAGGGCACTCGGCCACTGAGCCACATCCCCAACCCCATTTTGTTTTTTATTTAGAGACAGGGTCTCATTGAGTTGCTTAGTACCTCACTTTTGCTGAGGCTGGCTTTGAACTCACCGTCCTCCTGCCTCAACCTCCCAAGCCACTGGGATTACAGGCATGTGCTGTTACGCCTGGGGACAAATGACATTTTTAAAGACAAAAAACAAGGAACACTTTTGTGAAAATATTAGCAAACAAACAATATTCAGGTCCCTAATATTTTATCTGAGGACCAAAAAGAATAGCTGTGAAAGAACATGCTAGAAATATGCTAATAGACCCAAGAGGCAAACTCTGGTACTAACTGCACTCATGTCTTGTCATTCATGCTGTGTTGACTGTAATTGCTCACAAGCTTTTCAGGTGCTGGACCAGTGTCCCCTGAATGCAGTGATAGATGGTGCCCTGGAAGGGTAGACCCAGGACTGGTGAATTAAGGTACTAGGGAACATTTGAATTTTTGAGAGAACACAGGTACTTATTTCTTTCCAGGCAAATGGTAAGATGAGGAAAAAAAACAAAAGAACTCCCCTCACCAGAATCAAAGTTTTGTGCTTCTATTTTCCCTGCTTTCCCTTCAAATAAAACCGACCCCCGGTGGAGTTGACAGCAAGGTGAGGGGAGCTTCAAGCTCTGCCACTGGGCCTCTTCATTATTCCCAAATCATGTTTCCAAAGAATCCTTCAAGGGCAAGCAGCTATTTCCCACTCTGTTTCCTATTTTCAGAGGACTTTTAATCTTCTCTTTTGTCTCCTGTGCAGTTGATAAACTGGCCCCACATCCTCTTCCCTTTATCTGCGCCACCATAGAAGTCTATTGCACTGTTGAGGCTGATCTGTTTCACAAGCTCCTTTGTGTTTACCCTCAAAAGAAAGGCTTTGAAATCTGTGACCATGAAGCTCTGAGTTTGGCTTTGCTTCCCCAGCTAGCCTTCAGTTTACATAACCATATAACCCTGAAGGCACAAATATAAGCAGTCATGGAACAAATGAGCTTCACAGGGCCACATTTAGAGAGGAGCCTATTGTACTGCAGAGGGAAGACCTCCTCAACCCAACACTGAGGTTCATTGGAGCTGGCTTTCTTTATCCTTTGCAAGGCCATGCGTGGATAGTGAATGACAATGATGGGTTTGGGTGGGGGTGGGAAGGTGCCTACTAGGCAGTCAGAGAAAGCAAGCTGAAACCATTGAACTCCACTGCTTGGAAGAGCACATAGAGTCAGAGCTCCAACTTGAAGATTTTTGTCTCCCTCCTGTTAAGGTACCATTTAGCTGGAATTGCCTTGGTTGTTTGTCAGCAGAGTGATGAAAGTATGCTGTGGGCAAGAGCATTTTGGACTAGGGCAGTGGTAGAAATGAATGAGATTCTCCCCTCAGTCTGTATGTTGTAGAAATGATTCATAGATATTTTGAAGAGAGTTGAGAAATGGCCAGGGATATATTCAGTAGTACATGCTTACCTAGCATGCACAAGGCCTTGGATTCAATCCCCATGACTAAGGGCAAGGGCAAGAGTTGAGAAATACGTGTATCTTTATAGTGTCACCAGGAAGATCTTGGTCAACCTTGCCCCACTTAATATGTCCCCTCTCTGATCAGGGCAGGGTGCCCTGGGTAAGGGTTCTCTCCAGCTGTTCATACACAGCACAGTAGATGTGCTCTTCATTTTCCATGTAAGAAGAGAAATCAGTAATGCTCTGGACACCTGGATATTCCCTGGAGTGAGCCGTGAGCTGGGATTGGAGCATGATGATGGCAGTAGGTCACTGTGCTCATACCCACAGACATGCCACCTGTTGGATGTCCAATATTTATATATTCATAGACTGTTTGATAAAGGAAAGGAAGCAGACATTTCTTCCACAGAGGACTAAACAAAGATACACAGAGTTTCTGCTGCATTGGGAGGAAAATGAGAAGATACACTTAAAAGAAGCAAAAAGGGCATGGCTTGTGTAAATGGATTGAAATTCAGTGATCCTCTTCAGATCTTGGTTTACAAATCACTTCCAGGAAGCCTTCCTGGATCCCTTCGAGGCTGAATGAGGTGTTCCTGCTGTAATTCACTAGTGGTGTCTTCTCACTTGGCCAGACCCCAGCAGACAGCAGATGCTGCCTGTCCTGTAGTTGGCAGGCTATCAATATTGCTATCGTTGAAAATGGGCCCAATAAAAATGGACTGCTTGAGGGAGTGCCACTGAGGGAACGAGTGAAGCACAGAATCTTGAGGGAAGGCAAGGCCTTTGAATTCACAGACTGAGTGCTTTGTTTACCCCATAAGAAAGGTGGTTCCCACCACAGCCCCTGACTAAATCAAGCCTTCCTGTTCTAGTTCACGTTATCTGATGAAGAGAGTAATTTGTTTTACATCTTTTATATGAGCAGAGGCAGTTGAAGCATATCAAGTAGAACTGTGTGTGGGTGGTGGTTTTCTGATTACAATCCATTAAGGCTAAGCTGTGATTTCTAAAGCGCTTTCATTTGTGACATGAGCCAAACCCATACCCAATTTCCTCTCACAGAGACAGCAGCATGCTACTCTTTAGAAATGATTTTTTTTCCGGCTTATGTTATTTTAAGCAGAAGCATAACTGAAAATGTGTATTGAGCAACACAGAATACTTGAGTTGGCACACAAAAAGGAGAACTTTTGAGAAAGACAAGAAAGGTTCCACGTGTGAGCCTGCTATTTTAACCATTTCAGGTTTGGCTTCCGGAGGAGATTGCTCTTTCTCAGCTATTTCTAGAGCAAAACACAGCTCTGAATCATCCTTCCCTCCCCCTGCATCTAAGTCATCATGGATGTTTTTCTTGACAAGACCAAGTCCTTGGTCCTGTCACCTTCCCCCTGTGCTCGTGGCTGTCATAACTCAAACTGTAATCAATTCAAACCCTATGGATATGAGGCAGCTCATAGGCTGCTGCATACATCAGGCTCAGGAACCTCAGTGTTACCCTGTGCCCTGAGACTATCTAACAACACCCCTCTTTACTTGCCACCTTACAATCAGAGATTGATTTATTTTTCCATCAAAATATGAAGCAGTTTACTTCCATCACCCTGTTTTACCCTCCAGTTGTACCTGGGTGGCCCAATCTTCCTCTGTTGTTTCCAGTTTCCCAAAAGGATTCACTGTCAAGTTAAATGTCATCTGTCATTGAAACGGTACCAGACTCTTGTCTCAGTAAACCGGAAAAATGTCTCTTCAGCTTCTCCTTCCAACAAGCATCCTTCTACACAGCTCCACTGGCATTTGAATTACCACCCAGCAGTCCACTGGTGTGGGGATGCTACTACTTGGGGATTTGTATGGCACATCTTTCCATAAGAAGGTGCTAATTTACAGTGCCAGTACTGCCACATACCCTTGGACAATACTGATTACAGTAGTCCTCCCTGATCCTCAGGAAATGTGGTCCAGGATCCCCCCAGTGGATGCCTGAAGCCACTGATAGTACCAAATCCCATATATAAGCAATAGATAAGCACAGCAGTACCATGACAAGTGACCTGATAACCAGACTACTAAGTAGACTATCAGGTGATAACAGGATAAACATAGACAGTGTGGATGCATGGAACGAAGAAATGATTGACATCCTGAATGAGGAACTGTAAGATTTCATCATTCTGTCCCAAACACTATGAAGTTTAAAACTTATGAATTGTTTATTTCTAGAATTTTTCCTTTAATATTTTTGGATTGCAGATGACTGGGAGAACTGAATTTTTTGGGGGGTGAGTGCGGGTACTGGGGATTGAACCCAGGGCTGATTAACCACTGAGCCACATCTCCAGCCCTTTTTATTTTTTTATATTTTGATACACAGTCCCCCTAAGTTGCTTAGGGCCTGACTAAGTTGCTGAAGCTGACTTTGAACCTGAAATCCTCCTGCCTCAGCCTGCAGAACCACTGAGATTACTTGCATGTGCCGCCACACCCACCAAGAACTGAAGTCTTGAATAAGGTGGACTATTTTAATCTTTCTCAACTGTAAGATAATAAAAATTACTGTAGGTGGGTTGTTGTAAGAATTAGAAAGCACATATCCATTTCGTCCACACAGTGCCTGGAGTATGATAGCCATATAACATTTGAACTGGGATGTTTAATAAGCACCTCAAATTTAAAATGGCCAAGAATAAAACTCTTCATGCCTCTATTATGAACACAATCCCTAGTGTCTGTCACCAGCATTCCCTATCTGTATAAGACATCAGCGTTAGGCACCCTGCTCTCTCTCTGACCCCCTGCCTCCTTACCATCTCCCCAGTCTGTCCTCCCCACTGTGCTCCAAATGCTGGTTTCCAGATTCCATGTCAGCCCGCATCTTGCAACTCTCCCTCCTTGCTATAGACCTTATGCCATCCCAGAAACATACTGGAACTGTTCTGAGGACTTGATGGAATTCTGCTTCCAATTAGTTGGGTGATGACCTAAATGGCACTTATGGAAAGGCCTTTCTGAGCAATCTCAAGTCACCAGTGTTGCATTGCCCTGTTTTGAATCTAAATAGCACCCATCAGTGCTGTTTTGTGTTTATATCTCTCTCCCTCTAGATTTTTAAGGGTTTTGCCTTGTTTGCCACATATACCTGGCATGTGAGACACATTGGTATCTCACAGATAATGAATGTTTACCAAGTGAATGCATTTAATGAAAAATAGCAGCTTTCATTATTATCACTCAAATTGGAGAGAGTTTGCTTGAATTAACATGTATTTACATATATGTATCTTATTTATGGGTTAAATAAGGATTAAAAGTTAAAAATGAATTTAGGAAAATTTGACAGTAACTCCTGAAATATGGACTCTAAATATTGGTCATAGTTATATTCCTTCCCCACGGGAAGACTGATGAGGAGGTGCCTTACTTATGGAAGCTGAAGGAATCCATTAATGGATATGAAAGTAGGTCCTCAGTCCTCTTACGTCTTCCATACCCTCACAAGTTCTACTTGATGTGTGATAACTGTCCTGTCTGATGAACTTAATTAAGAAATGAGTAAGTTCCTGCCCAGAACAACATGAATGAAAAGTCCTGTTCTTTTTTAAATGATTTGTGAAGCCCACCCCTGATCTCACTTCACAGTCTGTACATTAAGGAATACAGGTGAAAGATCCTGGGTTTGTGCCTAAACAGGCTCATTTTCTCAATTATTTAAAGATCTTTCTCTCAGCCAGGCATGATGGCTCCCACCTGTAATCCCAACAGGAAGATAGGACAGCAAGTTCAAGGCCAGCCTCAGCAATTTAGTGAGACCCTGTTGCAAAGTAAAATGAAAAGTGGGGTTGTATCTCAGTAGAGTGCTTGTATGCACTCTACCTTTGTATGCACAAGGCCCTGAGTTCAGTCCCCAGTATCTAAAAAAAAAAAAAAAAAAAAAAAAAACACATTCTGATGGTGGGCTCTGCCTTAATAGTAGTACTCTCTCTCTCCCTGAATAGCCCCACAGACCAAGGAATCTAAATGATCCTCGCTACCAAAATACTACTGTGATTACAAATGCTCAACCTCCTCTCCCACTGTGCAGGAATGGAGCAGCTCAGGATGAATTACACAGTAGGTTAGTAAATGCTCAGTTCTGTGCTCAGGACTCCAAGCAGGAAGCAGGAACTTATATAAGTCCAAGACAGTTCCAGAAGAGGGAAAGGGGACAGAAGACGAGTCCTAACTTTTTGCTTCCCTGGCTTCTAAGCCTTGAGACACAGTGATCTTGAGGATTCCCTTTACTACACATTATGCAGTTTTTCTTCTGGTCTCTCGAAATACAAAGGAAAATGAACATACCCTTAAGGAATTCACATTCAAGAAGCACAAATAATGATTGACAAGACACTGACTCACTCAGGAATGTGTGTGAGTGTGTGTGTGTGTCTCCCAGTTGCGTATTCCAAGCCCATGTCCACGCTTTGGCTGTGTCAGACGCTGCTTCACAACTCAACACACCCAAGGCCACACGACCTTTGCTCCCCACCTGCCCCTTTCATCATCTCAGTAAGTGGCACCTCTGCGGAGCCATGAGCCCAGGAGTTGCTCTCAATCCATCCCTCTCCTGTCCCCACCAGAATTCTCAAATTCTCTCTTGCTACCATCTTCATTCTCACCACCCAGTCTTAACTACCATCATCTTGCATCTTCTCATTGACTTCTCAGTCCTGCTTTGGCTCTTTCAGTGTGTTCTTCAGTGATGGGAAGACCCTGTGCTAAATGGCGCTCATATTAGGTCCTTGTTAAAATTGCAAAGCCATAAACAAGTTATCATTCTACTTTGGGACCATGTTCCATTATACCAAATCAGAGTCACTGTTTCTCTAGCACATGCTGTCTTAGTACCTCCTACTTGCATTATTGCCTCAGACTCTGGGGACTCATGAGAGGAGCGGGCAGACCCCCACCCTAAAAGCACTGGCAGACTGCTGGTGAAATAGGCAAACACATACAAGCCAGAGTGCTCCCCACTGTTCCAGAGGTGCACTCAGTTCTGTGTCAGGGCTGGGTGGGGAGCTGCTAACTCCCCTGTAGGGGAGCATTGCTCCCAGAAGTAGTCAGGTGGATTGGAGTGGTCTCCAGGTTGCAGCCCTGCTTCCAGATCCCTGAAGCTCCTCATGCCCCAAGTCCCAGCTGTGGAAACAGAGCTAGAAGCTTTTAGCACAAAGGCTCCCACCAAGGGTCAGCACTGAGTTCCGTACCAAATTTCCTTAAAGTAATGGCAAGTTCATAGGGGCCTCTGTTGTCAGAGTGTTGAATGGGCAGGACCCACAGATGCTAAGCATCCAGCAGCTTGGGGCAGCTCTCCACTTGAAGGTCTCTCTCTAGGTGAGGAGGCAGAGAGTCTAGAACATCCAACTCCCCCACCCAGCCTGCCTCACTTCGAGGCTGATCTGCAGAAGCAGGTGAGAGCAAAGACTGGCAGAGAATCTGAGATGCTGATAAGATCTGGAAATAGCTCTGAGGGCCAGACAAGCTCTCAGGGGACAGAGACCTGTTCCTTTGGAAATCTCTGATAATGACCTGACCTTGTTTCCCTCTTTTCCCCCAAACCTCCGTACAGGAGCCTTTCTTCTGGGAGGAATCCTCTACTCCTGGCAGTTTCCTCATTTCAACGCCCTGAGCTGGGGCCTCCGTGAAGACTACTCCCGGGGAGGCTACTGCATGATGTCAGTCACTCACCCGGGCCTGTGCAGGCGTGTGGCACTGCGCCACTGCCTGGCTTTGACTGGACTGTCAGTGGCTGCCCCAGTCCTGGACATCACCACGTGGGCCTTCCCCATCATCTCTCTCCCCATCAACCTGTATATTGCCTACCTCGGCTTCCGGTTCTACGTGGATGCAGACCGTAAGAGCTCCCGGAGACTGTTCTTCTGCAGCCTGTGGCACCTGCCCCTCCTCCTGCTGCTCATGCTCACCTGTAAACAGCGGCCAGGCAGGAAAGGAGACACAGGAGACGCTCAGAGTTGAAAACAAATGGGCATTTGGGGAGAAAACAAAAAGCATACAGAGAGACGCACAATTCTTTCCCCTTTGCTGTTAGGCAAGAATATTTTGGTAATTCTGGAGCATGAGAAATCACTGGTTTTAGTACAGGATTATAAAGTAATTTGGTGCTCAGTGATCACTTAACAGTTTTTTAATTTATGATATCCAAAAATGCCCCCCAATAAGAAATGGGTTGGCTCAGTTAATATAGAGAAAGATTATTTTTCTTTTTGAGAGTCTTTATACATCTTCTCCCCCAACCTCACCACATGTTTTCTTCTCCTTCACAGGGGCATCTTCCTTTTCTAACTCTTCCCACACACGCACAAAAACACTCCCCACTGCTGGCCAGGGTGGCAGTTGGTGGTTAGAGGAGGTGGGCACTCGTAACCTGACCTCTATAATTCTTTGTCCTCAGGGCCCTGCAGGGGCACCTCAAAGGAAATATCCACTGTGGTCAATACGTCCCCTTCCCTGCATTTGAGCCAAGGCCCCATTCTTTCTTTCTTTACCCCACACATACTTTCAACTGCATATTCCATCAAACAACTCACAGGATAGGCTGCTGTACAACATCAGGAGGGAAGATTCCAAACAGTTGCACAAGAAATTGCAGACTGGACTACCAGCCCCTGCCTTCCCCACACACCACCACTACCATTATTGAGAAACTTCAGGGAATCAAAGGCATCTTTATAGTTCACTTTAAAATACAGGCTCCATCAGAAATACTTTTTTCTAGAAGGGTAGCTAGCACTCCACTTAATTCCAGAAATCTCTCTGGCTCTTATCCCATGACTGTACCTCTTAGTTCGTACTGTGGAACATCACCCTCTCTTTGCTGCACAGCATTCTCAGGCTGTGTGAGAAAGGAAGGTGGAAAAAAGGGTAAGCTAGGATAATGGCCCACATAGCTCACATTCTTTTCCCTTTAGTGGAAACCACATTTCCATCCCGGTACCTCCTGAGTTCAGAAATTAGCCTTTACATGTACAATGGCTTTGAGAGCTGGAAGCTCGTCTGGGCTCCCAGTGGGGATGGTTCCAGTTCTGGGAGTTTTGTGAGTTAACCTGTAGCCAGGTGTGGTCTCAGGTACTGACCACAGTCACAGTCAATCTTTAGTCCTTCATGTGCTCCCCTGGTTCTCATAGACCCCCAGTTGTCCAAGGTCATGGACCATGGCAGGATGTTTTAATTACTCAGTCTCTCAGGGCATTGTTGCCCTATAGAGATTGATTCAAGGGGTTAAAGCAGCATTCTAAAAGTCATTACACTATGACTGTTCTCCTGGAAATGTCTAGGGCTGGGGATGTAGCTCAGTGGTAAAGCACTTGCTTAGCATGCACAAAGTCCAGGGTTCAAACAATAACTGCAAGAAAAAAAGAATAGAAAATGTCTAAAGTGATTGCAAAAAGCATCTGATCCCTGTTTCTACTTACCTGAAATATTACCTCTTGACTGTATCCAGGTTATTTGACTATGGGGAACATGGCATAGGAATGTTTGGAAAGAGCATCTACAATAAAACATATATAAGAACAGGAGCATGTGTGCTGTAACATTATTTTATCATCTTGCACCAAGTTTCACAGTTTCTGGTACTGCTGAACTCCCTTGTGAACTAATGGAAGGTTACACAGCATATACATATTCATTTATTTTTTGTTGTAAATGGATAAATTTTAGTTGTATATATTTAAGAAGTACAAAGTGATATGGTTTGTGAATACAGTATGGAAAAACTAGATCAAACTAACATCTCAAATACTTATTTTTTGTGGTGAGAACATTGAAATTCCCTCAGTGATTTTGAAATCTACATTATTATTTACTGTATTTACCATACTACTTTATATTGCAAAGAAAAAAAATACTCTTCCTGTCTAATTGAAGCTCTGTATACTGGCCATTATCTCCTGTGCCCCTCATCCCTTAATCTCATTCTACTCTCTGCCTCTTTGAATTTGATTGTTTGAATTCCACAAATAAGTGAGAGCATGTGGTATTGGTCTTTCCTTGTCTGTCATGTTTTACTTAGCATAATATTCTCTAATTCTGAAATCCATATTGTTGAAAAAGACAGGATTATGATTTTCATGGCCGAATAGTATTCTATTGTGTATATATACATGTATTTTCTGTCTATTCATTCATCCTTTGATGGATACTAATATAGTTTGAATCTGTAATGCCCCTGAAAGGCCCACATGTTAAAGGCTTAGTCCCTAGGGTGATGTTCTTGAAAGGTGGTGGAAACCTTTAAGAGATGGAGTCACTTGGGCTTCTGGTCACTGGGAATATGTCCTCAAAGGGAATAGTGAGACCCCAGCCCCTCCCATCTCTCTTGATTCCCTGGCCATGAGGCGAGAAGGTGTGTTCTGCCTCACACTCACCTCATGATGTGCTGTCTCACCAGAGGCCCCAAAGCAGCAGAGCCAACCAACCATGAACTGAAACTTCCAAAACCGTGAGCCAAAATAAACCTTATTCAAAAAATCCCAGTGGCTTGCCATGTGTATGCCAAACGAAGCCTAAACTTGTCAACACTCAAATCTGAACCTCACTTTCAGTTTTCTCTTGCCATCTTCCATGTGAATCAATGCTACTGACTCCCTGCCCTCACATTCTCCACCACCTCCCACACCCTCCTGTCTGTTTGTCCTCACATGGAATTGGTAACCCAGACACATACACACAGTCCCAGTGTTAGTCAGCTTTTTATCACTGATCAAAATACGTAAGAGGAGGAAAAGGTAGTTTTGTCCCATGGTTTCAGAGGTTTAGTCCATGATCAATCAACTTCATTGGCTGGGCTCAAGATGAGCCAAAACATCATGGCAGAAGGACATGGTGGAGGGAAGCTGCTCACTCTTGGAGTTCAGGAGGCAGAAAGAGCCAGGAGGACCAGATATAATTCCCAAGGGCACACCCCAGTGACCCACCTCCTATAGCCATGCCCCACCTGTCTACAGTTACCACCCAGTTAGTCCCATTCAAATTAGAATAGACTGGTTAGGTTGCAGCTCCCATAATCAAATCATTTTACCTCTGAACATTACTGTATTAACACATGAACTTTGGAGGATGCCTTATATCCAAACCGTAACAGTCCGCTCAAGGGCAGTTGCCTGCTCACATAAACTCCTATGGCTCTTTTCCACACCACTGTAAGACTCTTACCTTCATCTGGATTCTGTGTCAGCATGCCCCAGTTGGAAGAAGCATTTGTCTTCCAAGTGTTCCAAATCTCTAAGAAATATTACCCATAGAACTGTCTTAAGGGTCCCAAAGCACATGCACACAGATCAATGTGGGCTCAAACAAAAAATGTAACATCTTCTGCCCTTGAATAGCATTAGTGTTCAGGTCACACAGCCTAAGAAAGGCTGCCCAGACAGTGAGGGTTTTCATTTGGGTTCTTCAGGCCAGCGCATGAGGGTCTGAAAAGTAGGACCACACCAGGTAGGTAGGTACCACACATTGTGAGAGAAGGAACTTGAGATCTGAATAGGATTACACTTATCATTCTGTTACTGCAGACTAATTGAAAGAAAAAGACTAACAAGCTTTCTAAATGGAAATGCTTGGAGCAGAACAGAGCTTTTACTGCTTGCTGGCTCTGTTGTGATGAAACACTCACTCCTGAATTTAATTGAAACCAGAGTCTCATTCTTCGGTCACACACCTTGCCTTCCACTCTACTCCCCTCCTACTCCCCAACATACTTCAAGTGACAAGTCAGCCATGAGAATGAGGCTTCTATATAATTTTGACTGTTTTCTACAGGGGAGAAAGAAAGACTTTTGGAAAATGCCCACTTGTCCCTTCTAATGACATGTACCCAAAGAACAAATTCCTCATTTGGCTTGCATTGGGGATGTTGTTCTTTTCTGGACTTAGAGACAGCTAGTGATCACCCACAAAGTTGGTTCTCTGTCAGTGGGACATTTTCTCCATCTATCTGCTAGAATCAGTAGTGTCAACCAACCAGGTAACTAAATAAGAAGCAAGGTCTAGCAATTCACTTGGACATTGGCATGCTATTTTAGATCTTTTCCCATCAGTTATCAAGCCTTTTAAATAAGCTTGTATCTACTAATTTGCCTCCTAGAAGAAATGTTAAGGGAGAGCATTATACCTGCCACTACTTGGAAACCCAAATATAATTGACCTCATGCTGGACATGTTACATTTTCCAGCATCTTTGCCCATAATTTCCAAACCAACTGTAAGATGCGAAGACGCATTCTGTATCAGAGCCTCCAATGTTCACCTCCTAATTCAGGTCCCATCACTCAATGGCTAGACCCTGCTGTGTGCATGACAGAATACCTGAGAGGTAAGGCATCTGATGGCTTGTGACAACCTGAGCTTCTATTCCAATTGGCCCAGCCTGGGTCAGAACTCACTCCAGAGGCCATCAGGTAGAGGTAGACACTCATTACTGGGGCCTCTGAAAATGAATCACCAATCTGACTACCACCCACCTCTTCTACCTCCCCCAGGGTTTAATCAATTCCTCTCCTGAGACACATGTCTCAAGCCTCCCACTCTCATCTTCCTCTTTGATCTCTCGCCCCTACCCGCTCTGTTTCTCAATTAGCAGCCAGCATGGTCTTTCTGCACCAGAAGATCACACTCTTTCCCCTGAGCTCCACTCTTCAAGGGCTTCCCTTCATATCAGGAATAAAATTCAAAGAACTCACAAAGGTCTTCAAGGCCCCAGTGATCTGGCCCTGCTTCCCTCTTTGATCTCAGAACTATTCTCCTGCCCCACTTATTCTCCTGTCCTTCCTCCTGTTTCCTCTCCATCTCCTCTTTATGGGTCCCCTCCTAATTTCATTGAAATGATACCTCCTTAAGGAGCCCTTCCTTGGTTACCTTAACAGCACCCCCAACCCTCCCTCCAGTGCTCACTACTCCTTTAAAGTGTTTTGTTTTTCTCCTAACATTTCATATCACTATTGGACAATCTATTATATATTTTATTACCTATTTATTGTCTTCCTCCTAGACAGGGACTATACCTTTGCATCAATTTATCTCCAGTATCTAAAACAATGCTTAGCACAGACTCAATAAATACTTTGTGAAAAAGAAAAGGATAATCCTATCTGGATTATTTGAGACCCCTGTAGTCAGAGACAGAATCTATTATCCTGGGATAAAGAAGGACCTGACTTGGAAAGGTGTTTAGGACATATAGTTACGTGAGAAAGATGGCTGCTGAACAGTCCTATCCAGCTGATAACAATCCCTGTTCCCACCTGCCCTCAGGGCTTTCCTGGGACCACACCAACCAGAGGGCACTCCAGTGCTTCCAGGTCACCAACCCACAGCTTCCACTTGTATTTTAGTCAGTTTTTTCCATTGCTGTCACCAAAAGCCTGACAAGAACAATTTTAAAGGAGGAAAAGTTTATTTGGCTCATGGTTTCAGCAGTCTGAATTCATAGATGGCTAACTGCGTAGCTCAGAACATCACAATGGAAGGATGTGGAGGAGGAAAGCAGCTCAAGACTGACAGGAAGCAGAGACCATTTCTCATCGTGGACAAAATATATACCCCAAAGGCACACCCAGAGTGACCTACTTCCTCCAACCACACCCTACCTGCCTGCAGTTACTACCCAGCTAATCCATTCAGGTGGATTAATGCACTAATTCGGTTAAGGCTCTCAAACCCAATCATTTCACCTCTAAACTTTCTTGTATTGTCTCATACTTGAGCTTTCTGGGGACACCTCATATCTAAACCATAACAACTTGTTTCTGGAATTTGCCTTCTCTGACTTCAAACCAACGCCCCACCCCCACCCACCACCATTCCTGCAGTATTCATCTCCCATGCACAGAGAGCGTCCCTGATCTAAAATCCAAAATACTCCCAAATCAAAAACTTTTGAGTGTTGGTCAACATCATACCACAGGTGGCAAATTCCACACCTGTCCTCATAGTAGTGCAAGCATACTAAAAATTATATAAAATCATAAAAATTGTTTTCAGAGTAGACTATGTATAAGGTATAATTGAAATATAAAGAATTTCCTGTTTAGACTTGAGTCCCATCCCCAGGAATCTCATTACATATACACAAATGTTTCAAAACCCCAAATTGAAACACTTCTGGTCCCAAGCATTTTGGATACAGTATACTAAACCTATGTGTTTTACTTTCCCACTTATTTACCATTTCCCCTACTTCCCCACCATTCACCCATGAACTTTAGTCAGGAAGAAAAGTCTGATTCTCACTGTGGTGTCCACAGGTACCTAAGTCAACAGGCAACCAATAAATGTCCACACGACAGATGCACCGTCAGTGACAGAAGGAATGGATGAGCACCTTTTGGGGAGTGGCTCAAGGTGCAGGTGGTAGGAGCACTTGGAAGTAGGAGATGGACTGGATCCAGGACACACACATGTTTGTACTTGTTTTGTGAAGAATATTGCCACAGGTGAACCAAGGAAAGTTCTTTTATTTCTTCTTAGTTTCACTTACTCAATAGTCTTTGTTTTATGAATTGTGGTAGATACTCATTATTTCCTGCATCTTTAGGGTTATGTTGACTCAACTACTTAAAAGTAGCGGAAAAATTTTAGTCAAGTAAATTAAGTTGAATTCTTGGCCAACATTTCTATTGAAAACTATTTTTCACAAATTTCTACTCCTCTTTTTCACTTGGCAGAGAATCCATTGATTATCTCCATCTTCATCCTGAATGCTTTCCACTAAATTGTTTTTAACTCATTCCCACCAGATTTGAGTTCAGTCACCTCTATGTATCCAGGTCAGCTTCAGTGAAGAGAACCCTCCCTGGTTTTCCAAAAGGGGAGCTGCCTGAGAAGCAGAAGCCAAGAGAATGGGACTCATGTGCATATAAGGTTAAGAAGATAGGAGTGCCCCCCATTCAGTGGATAAGGATAAGGTTCTACCATCTTGATAAAAGCCAGTCTTTCCCCACGAGATGTCAGCCAGGGGGTGCTGCAGGATGAAAAAATGGAGGAGGCAAAGCAAAAATGTGTCATGTGACCCCTCCCCACCCCAAACATTCAAAGAGAGGCTAGGTGACTAAGGCAAACAATCTGGAGATCAGCAAGGCAAACAAAAACAAGGCCCCCACCCCTTCACAGTTTCAACAAACAGACAAACACAAAGCACAAGGAACCTGCAAACCAAACAAAGCATCCACTTAGCAGAGAAGGTAGGGCGGGCTAACTCACTAGCCATTTATCCTATTAGCCACTAAGCAAGTAATTATCCAAGGTGCTACATGGGCTGGACCTTGTGTGGGAGGGAGAGATGAACCAAGATGCAGTCCTGACTCCCAGGAGTTTGCTCTCTGAAGACTTCTCAGAAAGAAAGTACAGCCACAGGGCAGTGGGATAGAAGGGCCCTCCAGTTTCTCTCCCAGTATCCTTGGAGCATTCTCACTATTCTAACCTAAGGTTGCCTCTGCTCAGCTTGCCTGGGGTCTTCTCAGCATCTGCTTCTCCATGATCCAGGTTCTTGTCTCTTGATATGATTCTTTTGTCTTTGATTCTGGGCTCCATGCCTGTCACAGGATTGGTCTGGCTGTAGGCCCTCACTCTACTAAAGAGATATGAACCAAACTGAGAATTCAACCCAGCCTACAGTTCTTTTTTCTTTATGAGATAATCCCGTATTGATGTTCCAATTGTATTGCTGTGTTCAAAGAATCCACTGTAAGTAATTACCAGATCACCCACTGGGGTCAGGTAGGGGTTGGAAAGAAGGCAATTTAGGCAGAGACCAAGGTGAGCAAAGGTCCAGATGAAGGAGCATAAGATGATTTGGGAAGCATAAGCATTTCTTCATGGGTGGAGTAGGAGCGGTAGGCAGGGATGAAGGATGAGACTAAAAAGGAAAGCAGAGGAACCATATTTGGTAAGTTTCATATCTGCCTAAGTAGTTTGGACCTTACCTTCAGGCAATAGGGAGTCATTGAAGTGTCAAGCTGGAAAGTAGCATTATCAAGTTTGTGCTTTAGAAAGAAAATGCAGGCCATAGAGTGGACGGTGGATTGGAACAATTTGGGGAAACAAGGTGAGCAATAATAGGCTTGAATGTGGGCAAAGGAGAGGAGGAAAATCCAAAGTAGTGATTTTGGAAAGGCGATCCTGGTATATTCCTGGGGTCCAGTTTGGGAGACCAAACAGTTTCATTCACTATAAAAGCAGCCCCTCTCCCATTGCTCCTGTCTCCTTCTCTTCTTTAGCCTGTGGTCACTGATGCCTTCAATTGCTGGTGTCACCTGAGGAAGACCCAGGCTTCCTCAGCCTGTCCCCCGCCCCCTCAGGAACACAGTTCTGGCTTGCCCGACACATGTAGACTGGTGGCAACTTGAGCTTCTGCCTGGAATCTCCCCACTGCCTGGCACTTCAGGAAAGGGTTCATTGCAAGTGTGAGCTGCAGTCTTCTGATAAGGTGCAGAGTGCTATGAAGAACCATCTTGCCAAGGTGGAAGTGCTTTGCCTTTGGGCTAACAACATGGCCTCGGGGCTCCCCCCAAAGTGCCTCTACCTGACAGTTTCCTGGGATAGGAACTCCTCCTCATCTTTCTCCCATCCTTCTTTCTGTCCACCTAAGTTTTTCCAACCTGAATTGCCCTATTCAGTAAGAGAATCTGAATTCATTTTCCAAACCAAAAAAAAAAAAAAAAAAAAAATTGTTCAATTTAAACCTGATCAACAAATGATCTGAATAGACATTTATCGAAGAATGACATACAAATGGCCAATAAATACATGAAAAAATGCTCAGTATCATTAGCGGCCAAGGAAATGCAAATCAAAACCACAGTTATATATCATCTCACTTAGAATGGCTGTAATCAAACAAATAAAATAAATGCTGGCAAGGATGTGGAGAATAAGGAACCCTCTTATACTGTTGGTGGAAATGAAAATTAGAACAGCCAATATGGAAACCAGTATAGAGGTTCCTCAAAAAAATTAAAAAGAGATCTACCAAAAGATCCAGCTATACCAATCCTGGGAGATCTGAAGGAAACAAAGTCAGCACGCAAAAGAGAACTGCAAACCCATGCTAAGATATAAAATCAACCTAGGTGCCCATTAACAAATGAACAGATAAAGAAAATATGGCATATATACATAATGGAGTAAAAAAGAAATGTGAAACCCTGTCCTTTGCAGCAAAATGGCTGGAAGTGGAGGACATCATATTAAGTGAAATAAGCCAGTCACCAAAGGACAATTATCACGTGTCCTTTCTCATACGTAGAAACAACAACAACAAAGAGTCGATCTGAAAGCAAAGACTAACTAAAAGGGACTGGGCACACCTTTTTCCCCACATCCTCTCCAACACCTATTGTTGCTTGTGTTCTTGATAATCGCCATTCTAATTGGGGTGAGATGGAATCTTAGGGTAGTTTTGATTTGCATTTCTCTTATTACTAGAGATGTTGAACATCTTTTCATATATCTGTTGTTTGCTTGTAGATCTTCTGTGAAGTGTCTGTTCAGTTCCTTAGCCCATTTATTGAATGGATTATTTGTATTTTTGGTGTTAAGTGTTTTGAGTTCTTTATAAATTCTGGAGATTAGTGCTTTATCTAAAGTGCGTGTGGTAAAGATTTTCTCCCACTCTGTAGGCTCTCTCTTCACATTTCTGATAGTTTCCTTTGCTGAGAAAAAGCTTTTTAGTTTGAATCTATCCCAATTATTGATTCCTGCTTTTATTTCTTGTGCTTTGGGAGTCATGTTAAGGAAGTCTGGTCCTAAGTCCACATGATGAAGATTTGGTCCTACTTTTTCTTCTATTAGATGCAGGGTCTCTGGTCTAATTCTTAGGTCCTTGATCGATTTTGAGTTGAGTTTTATACAGGGTGAGAGGGGTTTAATTTCATTTTGCTACATATGGTTTTCCAGTTTTTCCAGCACCATTTGTTGAAGAGGTTATCTTTTCTCCATTGTATGTTTTTGGCACCTTTGTCTAATATGAGATAACTGTATTTATGTGTTTTTTTCTCCATGTCCTCTATTCTGTTCCATCAGTAGTCTACCTGTCTATTTTGGTGCCAATACCATGCCATTTTTGTTACTATTTCTCTGTAGTATAGTTTAAGGTCTAGTATTGTGATTCCTCCTGCTTCACTCTTCCTGCTCAGGATTGCTTTGGCTATTCTAGGTCTCTTATTTTTCCAAGTGAATTGGTGCAGCCACTCTGAAAAGCAGTATGGAGATTCCTTAGACAACTTGGAATGGAACCACTATTTGACCCAGCTAGCCCACTCCTTGGCCAAAGGACTTAAAATCAGCATACTACAGTGACATAGCTGTTTATAACAGCTCAATTCACAATAGCTAGATTATGGAACCAACCTAGATATCCTTCAATAGATGAATGGATAAAGAAACTGTGGCAAATATGCACAGTGGAATATTATTCAGCCATAAAGAAGAATAAAATTCTGGCATTTACAGGTAAATGGATGGAGTTGGAGAATATCATGCTGAGATAAGCCAATCCCCAAAAAACCAAAAGCCGAATGTTTTCTCTGATAAGTGGATGATGATATAATGGGGAGTGGTAAGGGAACAATGGAGGAAGGATGAATTGTGTAGAGGGAAATGAGGGGTAGGTTAGGAGGGGACAGGGTAAAGGAAAGATAATGGAATGAAACAGACATCATTACCCTATGAACATGTGTGATTACACTAATGGTGTGACTCTACTTGGTGTACAACCAGAGAAATTAAAAGTTGTACCCCATTTGTATACAATGAATCAAAAAAAGAAAGAAAGAAAAATTAATATCACCTGCCATCTGCCATGGGTCCTATGTTATGCACATAATAAATATGTAGGTGTTTAAAAAAAGGAACTAGGAAGGACTCTAAGGGGGAGAGGAAAGGGTAGAAGAAGAGTGGGTGAATATGATTGATGCATGCTGTATGCATGTATGGAAATATCACAGCAAATCCCGTTGACTTGTACAATTAATATATAAACAATAATAATAATAAAAACTCTGAACCAAATCATGGCTGAGGCCCAGATCCCCCATACTGCCATTTGGCATTTGTTTACCTTAAAAATATAGATGATCTACCCAGAAAGAGACAAGAAGAAAAATTCTTCTCTGCTGAGTTCATTGTCTAATTGTATACAGATAATTCAATAGCAGAGTGTGTCCTCATGAACTAACCATTAATCAGCCTTCCTGTTTCATTTGAACTCAACTGCATGAGAGAAAACTCACTGAAACTGACCCAGTCAAGAGAAGAAATGCATTAGCTCACATAGTGGAAAGGTAAAGCACACTGACTTTAGACGTGGCTTGATCCAGGGCAGATGGTTTTTCCATCTCTTGCCAGCACCAGCTTTGGCAAACCCTGTCCCTTTAAGATGCCATGTTAAATAATTATTTATTACTTGTTTTTCATATATATGTCTACCTTGAACCAGGTCCTGATCCAGGTACTGGGGATGCAACAGTGGACAAAACAGTCCAATGTCCCGGCCCCTGTGACTGAAGTATCTCTAAAAGAAAACACAAAGAACCCAGTAACTGTGGTTGCCTCTGTGGTGGAGGACAGATTGACAGAAAGACAACTTATTCAAATCCAGTGAGAAAGACATCTTGGAATGGAGACGCAGGCGTAAACTAGCCTGATTTAGGGTTTATGCCCTTTTGGGCTCATTTAGCTGATCAGAGCCCATTAGCAGTCATCTCTTTTTCATGGCCAAATGTTTGAGAAATGCTGTAGGAAGAGGGTGGAGGATGGGGAAATATACCTTTTAGTTTGGGCCTCAGAGAGACTTTGGGGTCAGGACCTCTAAGGAAGTGATCCCACATGGGAGCCCCAGAGAAAGCCCCCAAGGCCTTGGGTAGGAGTGCCAACCAAGATGGGCCCAGCTGCTCTGAAGCCCCTCAGACTCTCCCACCCACAGCCACAATAGAAAGATGAAGGTTTCTCTCCTGGTAAGGCTGTCGTGGCCCTTTTACACCTGTCGTCCCAAGCTCGCTGTGAAGAAAGACCACCACATAGGTATATAGGCCCAGAGTTAAGGCCAGCCTATTGCAAGGCCTCTAACATGATGACAACCCTGCCACCTCCTAGGATTTCCCCAGCCAGCATCCTGTTCAGGAAAGACAGTCACAGTCAAGGCTAAGCCATATCCCATCAAGAGCCCTTGAATTGGCACCTTTAAACTTCACGAGCTTTCTTCTCTAAATATAATGTTACTCAAAATCCACTTTCACTTTCCTAGGAACTGTTTAGGGGAAACTTCTGGACTAAAGAACCAGAAATGAACCTGCAATGTCCATTTGCACAGTTACCCCACACCCTGAGTTTCTGTGATGAGCAGCAGGCAAGGCGACTATGCTCCCCTGCCACTAGCCTGCAGGGACCCCCACTCAGGCCCAGTCACTCCAGCAAGGAGGAAAACATCTGTGGCAAGCAAGGCTCCCACACCCCAGGAAGTGGTCCTCTCCCTCAGAATTGTCCCTGCTCCCTCATCTAGAAAGGGACACTTGGCATTCTCCACGAGGTATTTTAATGCTAATGTGTTTAGTCAAAAAGAGGAGTCCAGACAGATGTGGGCCATTTGGCAGGGATGTAGTTCATTTGTTAGCAAGTGCAAAAGGCTCGTTGGCAGGATATTAAATATTACCTTGGCTATTCACAAACACTTCATATTTCAAGAAAGGCAGGGAGGCAAGGGCTGCGTCCAATAAATCAGCCTTTGTCAAAAAGGCAGAAAGAGGCAAACATTTGATAAATTTATGTCATTGTGCTCAGAGATCAAAGGCCCTAACATATGTATTTGTGCAAATGGCATTCCAGCAGACAGCTAGAACAAACCGAGGTCTGGGACAGCTGGAGAAAGAAAGAATTAGCCAATTCTAATCTGTAATTAGCTGGGTCTCCAAACGGTAGTCGTCAGTGACTGAGTCCTGGAGCTGGCTGTACCCGCAGGAGGGAGGGGGAGAGGGTGAGTGGCAGGGCGGGAAGGGGATCCTTCCAGGCCCTCCGCTGAGTGGATGATACCATCTGGTCCCTGAACCTGCTCCAAGATGAAGGCCACTTTCAGAAAAATATGATTAGCGATAGGCACAGCCCCCAATGTCAAAAGGCAAAATGCATCAACTGTTGAGCACAGCAGGAGGCCAAGGTGACCAGCTGATTTTGTAGAAGGTACCAGGCCAGCCCAAGACACTGTGTCACATGCTACCCCTCGCCTTCTCCTCCTGTTCCCCTGCTCCTCACCCATAGCCCTGTTCTTTTCCTTACTCTTGCATTTGCTTTGTGTACTGTACATGATGCTAGAGAAGCCTAGACAACCCCATCCAGTAGCTCCTCTCCCTGTGTCTAAAGCATCCACCATTGCAGTCAGGATTTTGGCACAGATCTACCCCCTTCATACAACCTCAGTTAAAGATCTCACATGCTTTTGTGCAGAGTGGTCCCTTAAGGTATCAACTGTGAGCTGAGGATGGAGAGTCAGGTGGTACCTAGAGCTGAGAAGTTGGGGAAGACACACTTCAAATGCAAGCAGACCCTACGGAGTGAGGACAGGTTGGGTATTGGGGGTGAGTTGGGCTGCTTTGTGTCCAAAAAGAGTGCATGGTACTCCCTTCTTACCTGGTTTACACTCCCACATAACCCACTCTGCATCATACCTCAGCCTGCATTCAGACTCTTCTGTCCCTTTCACTTCATCATTCACACTTGACAATAATCTCAACCCTGGGGAAAGCTGACATCTACCCTGACCAGCTGAAGGTGCTGGAGAAACATTCCGAACCACACAAACCAGCTTTTCTGCAAGTCATGGTCAAAGACTTGAGTCCCTACTTGATGCTCCTGGACCACATTCCAAGACCCCTCACTCCTTCCTCAAGTGTACAATCCACACATCCTCCTTTCGCCTCACACTCACCTCCTCCCCACTCCCTCTCTCTTATTACCTCAATGGGCTGTCCCTGTGCCTATCTAAAGCCAGCTCTCTCTTTGGATTCTTAATCTTATCCCCTCCCTCTACTCAAAGACATTATTCCAGAAATCCTCCTCCTTTCTCTTGTAATACGAATTCCTTATTTTCTATTGGATCTTTCTCACAAACATACAAAAATGCCATTTCTCCTATTTTGAGAGCAAACAAGACAAAACAAAAACCTTCTTAATTCCACTTGCTCTGCTGACCATTGCCCGATTTCTTTGCTTTTTTTTTTCTTTCTTTCTTTTTTTTTTTTTTTTTTTTTTTTCAGCAAAATGTCTATACTTGCTATTTTCAGTTACCATCTGTGTGAGTCAACTTGGGCTACCCTAACAAAATACCATAAACCAGGTGACTTTAAAGGAAATGTATTTTTTTGCTGGGTATGGGGGGTGTCCCCCTGTCATTCTGGCTATTTGGGAGACTGATGCAGGAGAATTGCAAATGTGAGACCAGCCTGGGCAATTTAGCAAGACCCTGCCTCAAAATAAAAAGGATTGGGGGTGTAGCTTCATGGTAGAATACCCTTGGGTTTAACCCCCAGTACTACAATAATATTCTTATTTTCACAGCTCTGGGGCTTGAAGTCTAAGATCAAGGATTCAGCCAGTATTATTTGTGATGAGGGTTACTTCCTGGCTCAGAGAAAAACATCTCACTAAGTCCTCACATGGTCCCTCCTCAGTGAATACTCTTGGAGAGAGAGCCGTGCTACCTTTCTGGTGTCTCTTCTTATAAGGATGCTAATGCTATCAGATCAGGGCCCCACCCACCATTATGACCTCATTTAATCTTTTTTAAAAATCTTTTTTAGTTGTAGACAGACACAATGCCTTTATTTTATTGACTTATTTTTATGTGGTGCTGAGGGAAGTGCTCACACATGCTAGGGAAGTGCTCTACCACTGAACTACAATTAATTAATTAATTTGATCTTAATTAATTCCTTACTCCTAATATACCTGGGGTTAAGGTTTTAAAGGATGCATTTTGGGGGAAAATGCAAACATTTAGTCTTCGGCAATCTCCACCCGGCAATCTCCCTTAAAAAATACCAACCAGGCTTCCTGCCCTACCACTCTGCTATAACCTCACTTGTCAACATTACTCATGATCCCCGTGGATCCAAATCCAAAGGACAAGTCTCCACCTTTATCCTTCTTGACCTCTTATGAGCACTCTATCTTTCCTGACTGATTTTCTTCTGTTGGTTTCCAGTGTACCACACTCCTTGATTTTCTTCTCACTTCACTGGTTTTCCTTGGCACCCTATTGTGCTGGTTCTTTTCCCTTCTTCATCAATCTTTTAACATTAGAGGGTTTCTGTCCTTGATCATTCCTTGATCTTTTTTCCTTTCTATCTCTACTCTTTCTCTTGGTTATCCTGTCCAGTCTCAAGACTGTAAATACCATCTGCCGTGGTTTGAACATGTCCCCCAAAAGTTCGTGTATTGGAAACTTAATTTCCAAATTCATGTCAATGGTGTTTGCAAGTGGGACTTTGGGGTATAAAAGAATTAGATAAAGTCATGAGGGTAGGGCCCTCATAATGGAGTTAGTGGCTTTATACGAAGAGGAAGAGATACCTAAGCTAGCATGTTTGCTCTCTCCCTGATGCTCTCCACCATGTTATGATACATTAAGAAAGCTCTCGCCAGATGCTGGCACTATGCTCTTGGACTTCCCAGTCTCCAGAACCAAAAGCCAGATAAACATCTTTTTTAAAAAAATTATCCAGTCTCTGGTATTCAGTTCCTTTCAAACTCTGATATTCTTCTTTTTAAATATTTTTTTAGTTGTCAATGGACCTTTATTTTATTTATTTATATGCAGAGCTGAGAATTGAACCCAGGGTCTCACACATGCCAGGCAAGCCCTCTACCAACTGAGCCACAACCCCAGCCCCTCAAACTCTGATATTCTTAAGTGTTCTAGTTATGCCTGCTTTTGAGAAACTCTCTCAGACATCACCATCAAGACAAATGCTTCACTACCTTATTACATTATCCTTGTGCATTGCTCTGAGTTTTTAAATCATAACCAAATGTTGCTTCAATCCCATTGTGAAGGCATAATTGTTGAACGTATATTCAACAATAACAACAGACATGATTATGATATTAGATAGGACCTTAATTCAGCAACTGGCATGCCAGAGAAGGCAACTTTGGTTAGCCAAGGATCAGGATACAGTAGTATTAGGTGACACCCTATATCCATTCTGTTCCAAGTGATTAGGCTCCTAAACCAACCACTGTGAACCCATTTCATTTGCAAGAAATTAGTTTAAAAACAGGCATATATGTTTTGGTCATTACCACCTGATGGGAGGGTGCTAGATGGCTTCTGGGAATTCTATTTTGTAAGAAATGGGGCCCCTCCTCTTGGCCTGGGCCTGTGGTACCTAGACAGGATGCCTATAACTATTGCAGGAAAGAAGACAGTAGGGATACCTACAGCAAAACAAAACCAGAATCTCTGAACTTATATTCTTTGAGAGAATACATGACTGCCTTATTGTTTAAAACAATCTGGGTAGAACTTTCATTCCTTAGCATCCAAAAGCATCCAAACTGACACCCTATAGAAGAGTTGCAGGGTCCTCTACCTATCTTCCCATAATGCACATTGTTTGCACAGGAGTACCATTGGAAGGCCCAAGGAATGTGATTTAGAAGCCCTGATCCAGGTGCCACTTTTATTGCCAATACAGACAGAAACACAATAAGTACAGATGGGTAGGCAGCTTCTCCCAAGCACTGCATAGTGGAATGGGCTGAGCCATTTGGCTCATCTTCATAGAGGCAATCGTAGACCCATGCTCACCATCTGTTGTATTAGCTATTGCCCATAACCTTGATTTACACAAAGTCCACTAGGATTTTCCCACCTAATTGCATTGGATCTGAAATGGTCACTCAATGTTCACAATTCCTGGTATCCAGATGGATAGGCTGTAAGTTTAGCTCAAGAGTAAAAACAAGTAGGGATAGATCTGGAACCTCTTCCTCAATTTGAAGTGCCAACATATTTTTGCATATTGTAAGGACATGAATATGCTCAGTATAATTGGACAGAATCCTCTTTCTTCTTTCTGATGACATGAGTCATAACTTCCTTGAAATAGAGTTTCTCTTCCTCAGCATTATTGACATTTTGGGCCAAATAATTCTTTGCTGTGGGTGGGTACTGTCCTGAGACTTGTAGAATTTTAGGTGCCCATGGCACCACCCAGTCGTGAGAATCAAAAAGTGTTTCCATACATTGCCATGTGTCCACTAAGAACAAAATATCTCTCAGTGAGAACCACTGTCTTAGAACTGCTTGTAAATATCTACAGATTTTTTTTAAATGTATTAAGTGAGTACCCCCTTATTTTCGCCTTCAAGCAATCTATTCATATTTATTCTGTTTAGGGCAACCTGACTTCTTTGTTCAGAATTATTCCTCTCCTACCCTCAGTTTACAGGATTTTGAGCTGACAGTAACTGGTACCCCAGCTGGCAAGTTACATAGAACTGATCAAGAGGCACACACAGCATCCTATATGCCATAAGAAGTCTGTTCTGGAGTGGGCATACATATGCTCCAGGTCATGATAAGAGTCACATAAGGACTTTCACTTAAATTGTTAGACTTGCACTTGTGAGAACATAAGCCCAGAATTGCTGACTACATCTTGCACCCGAAAAGACAGATCCTCTCTGGGAAAGTAAGTACGGCAAAGAGAATGGGAGAGACTAGATCCTACTAACATTCTCTGAACTTCTGAGTCCAGCAATATGTAAGGCTAGGACTCATCCCTGGACTTTTAATTCATATAAGCCAATCAACTTATTGGGGCTTAGGTGATTTGGGATGGAAGAAAATCACCTTTTCTCTAATTTTCAATATCTGAATTTGCAATATTCACTTAGGTTTGATCTGCTTGCAAATTATAATATCTACAGCCTTTTCTGCAGGAAGGTTATAGATTACCTGGAAGATGGCACTTTTTTTGCAGGGTAGCTCCAGAACCGGGAATTGAACTCAGGGCACTCAACCACTGAGCCACATCCCCAGTCCTATTTTGTATTTTATTTAGAAACAGAGTCTCACTGTGCTTAGCACCTGGCTGTCTCAAAATAAAAAATAAAAAGGGTTGGGGATGTAGCTCAGTGGTTGAGTGCCCCTGAGTTCAATCCTCAGTACCACCCACGCCCCCACAAAAACAAGCATGTGTAAGGCCCTCGGTTCAATAAAAAAGAAAAGAAAGAAAGAAAGTAAAGCAGATTGCCCTCTCCAGTGTGTGTGGTCCTTGTTCAATCCATTGAAGGCCTCAGTAAGAAGAAAAATATGAAGTAAAAGGGAACCTTGCTTGTCCTGGGGTTTGGGTAGGACATCAATCTTGTTCTCATCCAAGTCTGAGATGAGCTCACCTGCTTCTCTCATCTTCAGATTTGGATGAGAACATGAGTAGTTCTCTGCGTCTCCAACTTTCAAACTGCCGATCTTGGGACTTTTCAGCCTCAATAACCATACGAGCCAATTCGAATTGCTGGTGTGTGTGTGTGTGTGTGTGTGTGTGTGTGTGTTTCTGTTGATAAATTGGTAATGTTACTCTGGAGAATTCAGACTAACACAGGTGCATTTTGACAGAACAAGTGCATAAGGAGGAAATCCATGCCTACCCTGATTCAAGCATTCTCTCCCCTATCTACATACACTTCTCTGGTAAATATTAGGTCACCCTGCTAATTAACTTTTGCCACTTCACTGAGAAGGGATCACATGGTTTGGAAAGTTTCAGTGAAATGTAGGGTATGTGGACAAAAAGCTTTAAAGAATTTTAATGAAGTTGGTCACAGTGGCAAACACCTGTTATTTCAGCAATTTAGGAAGCTGAGGCAAGAGGATCACAAGTTCAAGGCTAACCTGGGCAACTTAGCAAGACCCTGTGTGTAAATGAAAAAAAAGGCCTGGATATGTAGCTTGGTGGTAGAGTGCCCCTGAGTTCAATCTCCAGTATCTCATATACAGAGAGAGAATTTTAAAAGTCTTTATGTAACTGGGAATGACTTGGCAAGTTTGAAGGACACCTCTTATATATTTATATCATATTTATATGTGACCAGAACTGTCTGGACAGAAGTTGTGGAAGCTCAATAATTAAATAAGCATACTATGTGTAAAGTTTGTAGGTTTCTCCCAAAGCACAATCTTTATCTATGGACTCTGTACAGCTGGCATTGTATTTAGAAAGATTGATGGTTACTCATAAACCCTGGCATGGTTTTCTCTGTCTAGAGAGGCAAAATGAACATATTTTGAGACTCTGATAAGAGGTAAGGCCTTTGCCTTCAAGAAAATGAACGTATGCCTTTGCAAACAATGTCTGAGAGTTAATGGCTCCCCAAAGCATGTCCATGGATTTCCTAAAGAAATCAGGCTATGGGGAAAAGTCAGGAGTCTCTAATATGGTGCAGGATTTCCTAGCAAATTTCTGCCATCTTCCTTTTAAGTATCTTAGCCCCTTCATCTCAGCCAACTGCTTGAGAAGATTTAATGAACACCTAGATTCATTCTGTCTCCAGATTGATGAAATTATGCCTTTGAGAGGCAAACAGATCTGGATTAGAATTCTGATCTGTCATTTAGCTGCATGACTGTTGGCATGCACTGCCACTCCTGGGAATGCCCGCCTGTCTCCTTATTTGTAATAGGGTGCAATTCCTAGCCATATCCAAAATTAGGAGGAGGGACAGAGCACATAATCCATACTTTTTCCTGTAACCTAGGGGAAAGCACAGAACTTCTGGACCCTAAATACGTAGGTGTTTTTCTCTCAGCAGACATCACCTGGGTATCCTACAATTCAATTCAATTCTGACTTTTAATTACCTGGAGCTGGTACAGACCCCACAGGTACAGATCTCAGTCCCACAAGACTGCTCCCAAGTTGCCACCTGTACTTCTTACTAACAAGTTATAAATTGGAGGTTCCCACAGCCCCCTCCAGGCGTTTGAAAATTTGCTAAAACAGCACACAAAGCTCAGGCGAGAAGTTTCCATACCAGATTACTAGTTTATTGTAGAAAGATACAACCCAGGAACCACCAGTTAGAAGAGATACTTAGGGCAATATATGGGAAGGGGTGCAGATCACCCATGCCCCCTCTGAGTGTGCCACCTCTGGCACCTCCTGTGTTCAACAATCTGGAAGCTCCCTGAAATATGTTCCACTGTCCCTTGGGGTTTTTATGGAGGGCCCGCTACATAGGCATGACTGATAACATCATGAGTCACTGGTGATTAAGTTGATCTCCAGCCTCTCCCTCATCCCTGGGGGAGTGTGTGTGAGAAGGTGGATGAAATGTTACAATCCTCTGACCTCAAGGCTGGTTCCCCTGGCAACCAGACCCCCATACGGAGGGACTTTCCAAAAGTGTGTTTGAGAGGCACTTGTTATGAAAGAGGAGAGATGCTCCTTTCACCTTTAGGTCTCTATCACTTAGGAAATTCTGAGGATCTGAGGAATTCTGTCCCAGGAACAGGGACAAAAGTTGAATATATATTTCTTCCTATAAATCTCAATATGACACCTCCATGAACTTTTAGTTTGATTAATGATTCTGCTGAATTGCCCAATTGTTTTGGCCTCATGTAGACACAGCCAGAGGCTATGATGTAGAATGAGATTTTTTTTTTAAATATTATGCCATAAGTATAGGGCGTAGGCGTATGTGTATGTTTGCATGTCAAAGTGTCTGGCTGGGTTTTCTGGCTTGCATTACTTACTCATGCTAGGCATCTGGCCCTTTCTATTTCTGTTGGGGTGCTAAGTTCATAGTTACCCTATTTCTACCTTTATAGAATAATGCTTCCTTCCTAAAGGACCCAAATCTTCTCATGCTATCTCCACTTAAAACATGTTTTTTTTTTTTTTGGTTGTTTTTGTTGTTTATTAAATAAACTTTATTTGGAATGACTTTAGATATATGGAAAAGGTACAGAAATAGCACAAAGAGATCCCACACTCTCCACTCAGCCCACCCCAACAACTTCACAATAAATCGGCTTCATAGATGACAGTACATTTGTCAAAACGGAGGTCAACACAGGTATATCAATTAAATTCCAGACTTGATCATCAGATTTCCAGTTGTTCGACTAATGTCTTTTTGTTGTTGTTCCAAGATCTAATCCAGGATACCACACTGCATTCTACACCTTTTCAATCCTATTCCCTAGGACTCCCAAAGGATGGGGAAAGCTATTGTCCTCACTATCGAGCTGGGGAAACTGAGGCTTGAATATGCCAAGTGGCTAAATTGCCTAAGGCCAGTGAGAGCAAGGTCCACCTCACTCTGTACACTTCCTCTGGAATGTTCCATCCGGCCACTGTCATCTCGACAAGGTGCCCATGCTAGAGTGTATCTGGCCCTTGGAGACCCAGATTGTGTCTTATCACCTCGTCCTCTAGATTTTGAGGGCCAGGTTATTGTCTTAGTGATAAAAGACTGGGCAAGGTGAGGCCCTTTGTGTATGTGTGTGTGTGTGTGTGTGTGTGTGTGTGTGAGAGAGAGAGAGAGAGAGAGAGAGAGAGAGAGAGAGAGAGAGAGATTGTTATTTGACACCTGGCTTATTTGTGATACATGGACAATGGCCTCAAGTCCTCCACAGTTTCTCCCATCGAGAGGTGTAGTGATTTCCATCCTTTGATTCTGGACAAAGACTTATGATTTACTCTGATCAAAAGAAGTTAGAAGTGACACTGTCACATTGCCTGACCTAGAGTTCTAGAAGTGTCATCACTTCTACTGTCACTCTTTTGGAATCTGGAGGCCATCAGGTGAACAAGCCTGTTGGAAGAGAATCAAGCCACCCCAGTGAACAACCTGTCATCCACCAGACAAGCAAGTAGGGCTAACCCAGCCCATCCAGTCCCAGCTAAGGTGACAGCTGACAGTAGCCTCATGAGGGACTCCAGGCAGGACACCAGAGCTGCCCAACCCAAGTTGTCAACCCACAGAATTATGCATAAATAAATAATTTGGGGCTGCTAAGGATGGGGATGTCTTGTTTCACAGTGAAATCTAACCAATATCCAGCTCCTCCTCTCACCTGGCATCCCAATTTTATTTCAGAAGGCAACGTTCAAGTCCCAGGAGACGGGACATGACTGGTATACTCAACCATGACAGTTCTGTCCCTTGCTGTCTTACTTTTCTTTGCAGCTAGGGATGGTCATGATAGCTGGTTCAGGCCCAGGAGACCTAGGCAGATATATGCAGGGGAGAGGGCAGGCAGGATCCAAGCCTCTGAAAGAGGTTTTACTTTATGGTAGAAGTTGACAGGCCCAGTTGGCCTGGTCTTTCCTCTTTACCAGCTCCTTTCTTCCTTAAACACAGACACGATTCCTGGAGATACAGCAGCCATCTTTCCATCATGAAGTAGCAAACAGTGAGGACAGGGCAAAAGGATCAGAGACATAAGCCTTCGCTGCACTGTTGAAATGATACCATTTGGGCCATTAGTCTCCAGGATTCATGCTGTGTAGAAAAACAAACCTCGCCTTGTTAACCAGAACCTAGGTTTTCCTTTACTTGCAGCCAAACATAATCACAAAACAGGATATTGTGAAGAACGTAAAGAAGGGCCTTGTCCTTGAGAATCTGGAACCAGTAGCATGCAGCTCTCCAAATCCATCTCTTTTCTCATTTCATCTTCTCAACCATCCTTGAAAGATAAAACCAGGATCCCACTTTCAGAGTTGGGAACTGGAGATCCCACACTGTTCTGCATGAGTCCGAGACCTGGCAGTCTTTGAAGGCAGAGCCAGAGTCAGACCAGCCTCCTAGGCACAAAGAAATCACATACATCCCTGCTGCACCTTCTGGGAGGCCTTGCCAGCCGGGGGCCAGGCCATCATGTGAAAAAGCCTGTTGGAAGAGAATCAAGCCACCCCAGTGAAAAACCTGTCATCTACCAGACAAGCAAGTAGGGCTAACCCAGCCCATCCAGCCCCAGCTAAGGTGACAACTCTTGGGAGTGTCAGATGCCAAGGAGGTTGCTACTGCAGGTCTGGCATGGATGCACCCAGGTACACCTTCAGGTCAGAGAGGGTGGACTGCACAAGCTTGTCAGGGATGGTCTCTCACTGCAGCTGCTGGTAGACCGCGTAGTGGTGGCAGCCCTGGAAGGAGAAGTAGTCGCCACCCTGGGCCCCTTTGATCCAGAGGCTGTCAATGGGGGACATGCTGTCCGGATCCTTCTGCATCATATCCACTAGGCTCTGCACCTTGGCTGGGTCCAGCACCAAGGGCAGTGGCCAGATGAGCATGCTCAGTGGCACATTGTGCGCCGCGGTGTGGCAGCCAGAGTGGATGCTGCTGCCATGTGCACCGCCACTTGACCCGGGACCCTTGGGCAACCCCCAGCTTGCACCAGCCCTGGCCCCTCTTAAAACCTTTATTGTAGCCTTCAGTACACCAGATCTCCGTCCTTGTTTTTCAAGGGAAAGCATTTGCATTTCAGGGCATCAAACCATGCCTGCTTTAGAACATGCTTATTGAATCGAATCCTCAATCTTTACAACTTTCATTCCTCCATATGTACCCCTAAATTATACTGGCTCTTCCTTCTTGCACAAGTCATGGTTTGGTTACTTGAACAGCCCTTACTTTCTCCCCATGTGGACAGACGGTCCCCGACTTAGGATGGCTTGACCTAAGATTTGTTTACTTTATGATGATACAAAAGCAACAGGCATTCAGTGGAAATTGCCCTTTGAATTTTGAATTTTGACCTTTTTTTGGGATAATGATATAGGATATGATCCTCTCCCACAACACTGGGCAGTAGTAATGAGCTGTGACTCCCAAGGCAGCCATGAGAGCACAAGAGGACACAACCCAACTCTAGGGTACTGTGTTGCTAAGACACGACGTTCTGCAGATTAAGTGTATGTCATAGTTTGGATCTGAAATGTCCCTCCAAAACTCATGTGTTGAAGGCTTAGCTCCTAATGCAGTAGTGTTAGAGGTAGGGCTTTAGAAGGTGATTGATTCCTGAGGGCTGGTGACCTCATCAATGGATTAATCGGTCTGTGCTTCCTAGCCTCTATGAGGTGAGCAGCCTGGCCCCACCACACCCTCTCTGCCTCACCACAGCCCAGAAATAAAGGAATCCAACCAAGTGACTATGGACTGAAACCATGAATCCAAAGAAATCTTTTCTCCTTGAATTGATTTTGTCAGGTATTTTGTTGCCATAATGGAAACCGGACTCACACTGTATATTAAATGCATTTTTGACCTATCATATTTTCAGTATATGACAGGTTTATTGGGATGTAACTCCCCATAAGCTGAGGAGCATCTGTATTAGTCTCATATAACTGCTGTAACAAATTATCAAAACTGTGAGGCTTAAAACAACATACATGTGTCCTCTCAGCACTGAAACTCACAAGTCCAAAATCAGTATCACCGAGTCAAAATCAAGATGCTGATAAAGGTGAACTCCCTTCAGAAGCTCTATGGGAAAATTCTTCCTTGTTTCTTCCAGCTTCTGGGGGTCCCAGCATTCCTTGGCTTGCGACCATATCACTACAATCTGCCTCCTTTGTCATATTGCCTTCTCCTGTGTGTGTGTGTGCGCACGCGCATGTGTGTGAACATTCCCTCTACCTCTCCATGTAAAGAGATATGTCCTCAATTAGAACCCATTCAGATAATCCAAGGTAATCCAACCCATCTCAAGGTCCTTCACCTAGTCACATTTTTGTACCATAAAATGTAGTATTTACAGTGTCTGAGGATTCAAGCCCTATATCTTTGGGGAATATTTTTCAGCCTGCTACACCGTAGCACAACTGAAGGAGCATGTCCAGATGGCTGTGTTTGTTCCAGGGTACATTACCTACTGGGCCACAGTTGATAAGATCAACAATAGACAGGTGCCTCAGGAGAAGCATCTTCAAACTGGATGGAGCCAATCAGATAGTGCATCAGGGGTCCAGTTTCAAATTGCTGAGACAGAAAGTCCATTAGCAGTTAGGAGCTGGGCAGTGACATAGTACATATAAGATCGGAGGGAGAATGGCACCATGTGGGTACAACATAAAGGTAAGGGACAGCACCAGAGCTGGCAGGTGTTGGTCTGCAGGGGAATGGAGGAAACGAGATAGGCTCACATGGGGAGACCTTTCTGTGCCATGGGAGAGGAGAGGTTTCTTCTTAGTCCTAGGTTTTCTGACTCTAGTTCCCTCTTTGAAAATTTCTCCTGGCTATTCATGACATTAGCTCTGGTTCCTTTAAAAAATAATCTGCAATATTTAACGTAGTTTAAGTTAGCTGCTATTTTTTTCCATGTGAAGACTAACCTAAACGCTCCTCTGCCTCTTTCACATTGCGCTGCTAGAGGCCCCAATTCCACTGAAGGCAAACTGCCTTTTACCTTAAAGCTCTTTCTACCTCCTCAGCTTCTTCCCCTAACTGAAACATCCCCAGTACATCCTCCTGACACAGGCATGCTTACAGTCTTACAGCACCCTCACAGAAGACAGAAAGACAGGAGAGAGACCCAGTCCTCCACACCCAGGTCAGCCCCTCCCACCAGCTTCCCATTGTTGTCCACTGAAATTCAAGCCATTTGCCCATTTGGATCTTGCGCAATAATCACTGCTACCCTTCCCTGCCTACCAGAACACATCTCCTCCTCTTAGATCATTTCATCTGTGTATTTATCCTTCTTTTTCTCCTTACATCCCCTGCCACAATCCTCATTGACAACAGCATCCATTTTTAATGAACCAGTGACTCCCTTTGATCTCACAGCTCTCAGCCTCCCAGTCTTATGTGATTTCCAGCTCCACTTCCCATCTGCCTCCCTCAAGGAGAGCATTGGCCTTAGATCTGGTTTTTGCCTCCACCCAGAGCTGGAGGAGGAGTTATACTGAACACAAGAATTGCTCACTTCAAATTTTCTCTGCTGCTTTCTTCCTTCTCTCCTTCATTTTTGACATCAGTCCCTTGTCACCCCCTTTTATTAGTTTTCTTATGACCACTGTAACAAATTAGCACAAACTTGGTGGCTTAGACAATGAAATTTCATTTTCTCACAGTTCTGGAGGCTGGAAGTTTGAAAGCAAGGTGTGGACAGGGTCATGCTCATTCTGAAAGGCTGTAGGGGAGAATTCATTCCTAGTGTCCTTCCGTGTCCAGTGGCTCCAGGTGTTGCTTGGTTTGTGGGAATATCACTTCAATTTCTGCCTCTGCTTTCACACGACTTCTCTCTTTCTCCTCCCTTTCTCTTATAAGGACACTTGTCATTAAGTTTAGAGTCCATTTGAATTCAAGGTGATGTCATCTCAAGATCCTTCACTTCTTCTATCTGCAAAGACCCTTTTTTCACAAAATATCATATTCCCAGGTTCTGGGTGTACACATGATTGGGGACCCTCCATTCAAATCACTGTATGAATTTCATATTTGAAGAACCCTTCACTCTGTAAGGCAGGGGATTGGCCTTTGGTACTTCAGTTAGTGCCATTATTTGTTTTTGTCATTCTGGTGTTGGAGCCCAAGCACAAGCTAGGCAAGTGGTCTATCACTGAACTACATGCCCAGCCCGAGCACTGATTTCCTGAAGAGCTAAGGAGAAGGACAATGGTGCAATCTGGAGGTGTGAGGCAGTAATTCTAACCTGATGAACAAGAGAAACAAGAGAAGGAGGAAATTCCTCCCACTCTCTGCCATGAACCTCCTTCAAAACTTCTGGAGAAGGCTCACATGCTGTGTGAACTAGCCTGCCAGACAACTCGGCAGGTCCCTTCCAACCTCTTCATGAAGAGAACGCCTACAAAGTAACACCTCTCACTCCTTTACCTCTGTGGGCTTGCGCTTCTCAAATAAATGCTTAGGACTCACTCCTTGTCTAAACTTTGTTTATCAGAGGGGTCAGGATGACTTAGAACCCAAGCTTCCACAGAAAGGGAAGTGACACAGCCCATCTCTCTGGCATAAGGCACAAGTTTTTTGTACCCCTGGACTTGCTGTACAGACCACAACTGATCGAAGGAGAGATCTATAGGCTCCCTAGTGCCCTGTCCACGTCTGAGATGACAGATCTGCCCGGCACAGGACTTGCTAAAGCAGGGAATGAATAACTACAACAGCTGGATTCTCTGTCTGAAACTGTAGGGAAAGAGAGAACCCAGGAGAGGTCAGCAGAGTAAGGAGAAGCTGAAAGATGAAGAAAGGAAACAGATGCAGAAACAGGGAGCAGTTGACATACAATAATGGTACACCAGAGGAGAAAGCATCAGATGCTCACTGCTGGAGGTGGGAGAGAAGTAGGGCAACAGTTGTTTATGAGGTCTGGTTGGGCAACTGTGGTTAGGTCTCGAGAGGTACTAGGGTGGGTGAAGACTACTTCCTGTGTCTCCTCTGCCCTCAACTCAGAGTCTTCGTGATAATCTCCTTTTCCCTGAGATAAAGAGGTTGTTTCTGATTGCACCTCAGGGGAACTTCTTTAACTCAACCTCCTAGGTCCTTAGCCAACCTGCAGCCCCCCACTAACCATGTCATCACCAGACTTTAATAATTGGTCCATGGTACCCTTCCACAAAAGAGCCACTTTCATTTTACATGACTGACCACTTTATGTCACCAACATTTCCTCCCTCAGCTTTCACACCCTCTCAATCTTTTACTATGTCATTCTCCAGTATTAGACTCAGACATCTTTGTTCTACTTTTTTATTGTAATAAAACACACATAAAATTCATCATTGTAACCATTTTTAAGTGTATGATTCAGTGGCATTGAGTATATTTACAGTGTATATTCCCAATGTTGTGTAACTATCCCTTCTATTTCCAAAACCCTGCTCTCATCTCAAATAAGAGATCTGTATCCATTAAATAATAAGTCCCCATTCCTCCCTATCCCCAAACCCTGGTAACCTCCATTCTACTTTCTATAGATTTGAAATACTCCATAGAAGTAGACTCATACATTATTTGCCCTTTTGGCTTGATTTATTGCACTTAGCTTGATATTTGCATGAGATAGATATAGATATAATTTTATTTACTATTCATCTGTTGATAGACGGGGGTTACTTTCACCCTTGGCTACTGTGAATAATGCTGCTATAAAAATTGGTGTGGGCATACACGAGTGTCTCTTTGAGACCCTAATTTCAATGCTTTGGGGTATGTAACCAGCAGTGGAATTGCTGAATCTTATGGTAATTCCATGTTTAGCTCTGTGAGGAGCTACCAGCATATTTCCCCAGCAGCTCTATTCCCATCAGCAATGCATGAGGATTCCAATTTTTCTACATCTTTGTCAACACTTAATGTTTTCCAGTTTGTTGAGATTCTTGGATTTGTAGGTCCTTGTAGTTCATCAAAAGTGGTCACTTTTAGTCCCTATTTTTTCCAATCATAATGTCCCTTTCTCTCTCCACCTCCTTTTTTTTTAAAAAAAAATATGTTTTAGTTGCATATATATATGTGTGTATATATGTAAACATATATATATATGTTTTAGTTGCAGGTGGACACAATACCTTTATTTTACTTTTATGTGGTGCTGAGGATCAAACCCAAGGCCTCACATGTTCTAGGTGGGCTAGAACTCTGTGGGACTCCACCACTGAGCTACAACCCCAGCCCCTCTCTCCTCATTCTTAGAGTCTCATGTGTGATATTGGTCCACTTCATGGTGTCCTGCAGGTCCCTTTGGCTCATTTTCCTTCATTCTTTTTTATTTCTGCTTCATACTTGACAATTTCAATTGTCCTATATTTAAGTTAGATGATTCTTTATGCCTGTTCAAATCTGCTTTTTTAACTGTTATATTTTATTAGTGTATTATAGTTATACATAATATTGGAGTTCATTTTGACACATAAAGCATGGAATATAATTTGTTACAATTCAGTTCCCAGTACATCCCCTTTGGCTTTTATTCTCCCTCTCCCTATTCTCTTTCCTCTACTCTACTGCTCTTTTTTCTATTTATTTATATTTCTTTTTTTAAATTAGTGCTTTATAGTTCTACATAAAAATGAGATTTGCTATGGTATATTCATGTATGTAGTTTGATCGACTTCTTTCCAACATTTCTCCCTTTCCCCATCCTTCTCTCCCCCTCAATAATATCCTTCCTTTATTCCACTGGTCTCTCTTTTATTTTCATGGGATTCCCACCCCCATTTTTTTCCCCCTTATTTTGGTCTGGCTTCCACATATGAAAGAAGACATTCAACCCTTAACAAACGGGCAAAAGAACTAGACAGACTCTTCTCAAAAGAAGAAATACAAACGGTTAACAAATATATTTTAAAATGTTGAACATCTCTAGCAATCAGGGAAATGTAAATCAAAACTATACTGACATTTCATCTCACTCCAGTCAGAATGGCAATTATCAAGCCTACAAATAATAATAAACACTGAAAAGGATATAGAGGTAAAGATATAATCATATATTGTCAGTGGGACTGCAAATTAGCATAACCACTCTGAAAAGCAGTATGGACATTCCTCAAAAACTAGGAATGGACCCACCATATGACCAAACTGTCCCACACCACTGTATTAATCCAACAGATCAAAAATCAGCATATTATAGGGATGCAACCATATCAATGTTTATAGTAGCATAATTCACAATACTCAGTTTACGGAACATGCCCAGAAGATACCCATCTATAGATGAATGGATAGAGAAAATGTAGTGTGTATATATATATATATATATATATATATATATATATATATATATGCGAGTTTTACTCGGCCATAAAAAAGGATGAAAATAAGGCATTTGCTGGTAAATAGATGGAACAGGAGAACATTATGCTGAGTCAAATCTGCTTTTGAACCCCTTTCATTTTAGTTCATATACTTTTCTGCTCCAGAATTTTTAAAAATTATATTATTTCTTATTAATTAAATGTTCATTTGATTCATACATTATTTTCCTGATTTCCTTTAATTCTTTGCTATTTCAACATATTTAAGATAGTTGTTTTAAAGTCCTTGTCAAGTACTGCTTGGTGGCACATGCCTATAATCCCAGCTGCTTAGAAGGCTGAGGCAGGAGGATCGCAAGTTCAAAGTTAGCCTTAGCAACTTAGCCAGGCCCTAAGTGACTTAGGGAGACCCTGTCTCAAAATAAAAAAAATAAAAAAGAGTTGGAGATGTGGCTCAGTGGTTAAGTGCCCCTGGGTTCAATCCCTGGTACTGAAAAATAAATAAATGAAGTCCTTATCAAATAAGTCTAATTTCTGTGATTACTCAGTGCAGGTTCTGTTAATTTATCTGAGTGAACCATATTTTCCTATTCTTTTGTATGTCTTGTGATTTTGTTGTTGTTGAAAAGTTGTTGATGATGATGATGATGATGATGATGATGATTAAATTGTAGCTCTCTCCCTTCCCTGGGGTTTTCTGGAGGGTCCTTTGCTTATGCGATTTGGCTTTTGTTTGTTTGTATTGATTGTTTAAGGCTATAATTGTCCCCACCCCACCTTTTTTTTTTTTTTTTAGTAACTCTTCCAAACCAATATTGCAAAGACTATTATTTTTCGTGTGTGATCACTGAAATCTGTATTCCTTTTCCTGTGTTCAGCTAATGCTTAACAAAGATTTCCTTGAATTCCAGAAAGTAAAACAAATAAACCCATAAGAAGCACACAAACACAAAGAGAAGGTGGGGGAAACAACTCTCTCAGCCTTTGCATATTGGCTTTGTTCTGAGTGCTCTGTCAACACTCAGCAAGACTTGCATCACAAGCCTAGGAATTAGCCTAAAGCAAAATCTTAAAGTCTTTTTGTCCATTTCCAAGCATGTAATTTGCTCTGGGCACATGCATAACCCTCTAACTCTATACCTATATCAATGTCTATATCTATATCCACATATATGCAGGTTCTTCTCCAGGTCTCAGATGGTCTATTGAATATACTGACCCATCATTTCTGCCCCTAGGCATCCATGGGTCTTTAGTCCAAGTCGTAACTTTATGAGCAGTGCCTACTCTTCTCACTTGAGTCTCATGTTAGGTGGAACAGAGATGAGTGTCTTGCATCATGTATCCCCTACACAGATTAGTACAGACATACACAATAATTTGCAAAAGAGACCTACTCTGTTTACCCTAGTTTGAAAGACTAGGATTCCAAAGTGGAAAGACAGGACTGCTGCTACTTCAAGGTCAAGAATGACACTCTGCTGGAGAGGGTTCAGATGGGAGCAAGTGAAATACCACAATACTTTCCTACCATTTTAAAGATGGCTTGACGATGATGAGGATGATGTTTTTATTATTATTTGGCATTCTCTTGATTAATGTAAACCTTTGACCTTTTTCCAATTAGTGACAAGTTAATTCTATTCATTTCCACTTGTTTTTCAATGTTTCTGTGAGGAAATGAGAGCTCAGAGCATGTTAGTCTGCCATTTTGCTCTGCCCTTCCCTCTATTTCTGCCACTACTCCCTGTGAAGAAGACAAATGTCACTTTATGAGCACCTCCTAGGTGACTCTAAGCACGAGGGATGTTAGCATGACCAAGACAGACACAGTTCCTGACTTCATACGGCTTCTCTTCTAGCAAACAGATGACGGCTATCTGCAAGTTCTAATAGATGACATGAAGGGAGGAAAGGCAATGTTATGTGGGAATGACTGAATCTGTGGGATTGAGGCCTGGTGGCTAGAAAGAACTCGGGACAACGGATGCCAGGGAAATGGGCAACACTGACAAAGACTGTGATGTCCAAACATGCTTGCTGGACTGAAAGGCAACCATCAAAATTGCAGGACTGTGATTAAGGAGAGAGGGCACGAGATGAAGGAGGAGATCTGGACAATGATTGAAGGCCACTTGAATTTCAGTGGTCAAACCATATGTTAAGTAGGGGAGTGACCCTGTGTAATTGATCCTTTAACATTGCTTCTTGCTGAGTGGAAAACTGGAGGGTGGTGCTGTGGAAGTGGGGTGGATAGTAGGAGAGTGTGTATAACAGTCCAATGGAGAAGATGTGGTCGTTTGGACAGAGTTGGCGGCAGTGAAGATGCAGATATCTCTAGAACTACTTATAAAACCTCCAAGTAGAGATGTTGGGACAGAGGAGTAGAGCGGGTAAATCTGTGATTCAGAGATGATAGAGCTGGGCTAGAGATGTACCAGGGGAAGCCATCAAAACAGAGACAATATTCAAATCTGCAAGATTTGAGAAGACCACCTAGGAAGAGTGTGTAAAAAGAAGGGACCTCAAATCCAACCTTTAGAGACCAAGCAGAGGAGGGAAAGCTGCAAAAGAACTGCCAAGCATTAGTTAGGCCCTAAAAGGTATCCAGATCAGACCCAGATCAGACCCCCTGAGGCTGGATTCACTAAAACAAACTTTCTTGGGACTTGCCCAATGGGATCTAATTGCTTGAATCATTACTTAGATAGTATCTGTGTTTATACTCAGGAGTCATTGGAGCCAAGGGCAGATGGAAGGTCATGAAATGTTGCTTTAAAAGGTTGGTAAATCCTTTCTGGTTAGGCAAAGAGATCCCCAAGGCCTCTTCCAGATTTGTGCTCTTACACTGCTAACTCTGCAGGAATTATTCAGGCTCCTCACTCGCCTCAGGAAATAATTTGTTTCTGAGGACAGGTGGAGAGAGAGAGAGATTCTTTATATAGGCTGCCTTGATTTCTACCTGTGTTTTCTTTTAACATTCATGTTAAATTAGTATGTTGTTTCCCCTTTTATGAGAAGATGTATCTTTATAATATCTACACTGAATGATATCAAGATTATTCTGGGGATTGGGAACTGTAAGAAAGCATGGATTTTTTTCTCTTTTGTTTCCAGTTATGTACAATGTTAGTACAATGTTCAACCCAGGATTAGTTCAATAAAGGTCAACTGAATGAATGAATATATAAAGGCTGTGAGCTAGTGGGTCCAGAAACTCATTTACTTTGGAATCTTTGGATCTGGAGCAGACAGTAAACTGACATTAGCCACATAAGTATTTCAATGCGCATTAAGTTATTACTCTAATGCAATAATCTAAGGTGCTTAATTGCTTTAGTGACTTTGAGTAACAGCAATTTGTTGGCCACTTACTGTATGTCTAAGACTATACCAGGCATTAGGGGCATGAGTGGAGGAGGGTTTTACAAAGAAATGAAAGAGTTAGTCACTGGGTGGCGAGCTGAGACACATGTGAAAAGAAGGAAGAAAATCAACCTTGCAGAGGAGGAGTGGTCGCTGAGGGTGGTCTGTCCATTTCCCTAAAGGGAGATTCCCAGATCCAGAGGTTCTCTTGGGGTAGAACAGAGACCCTGCTGCAGTTTAGATTACCTTCAGCAAGTCACTTCTTGGCATTGAAAATCAGTGTTCTCTTCTATAAAAAAGACGTGTTTATGTTCTGCACACTCAGAAGTCCTTCCAACTCTAACATGGTCATTTTTCTTGTGCATTTAGGCATGATCTGGAAAGAAGGAACGGGTCTGTGCAGAGCAGAGGTTGAAGGTTGGGTCATGCAGGCCTCTTCTATCATGCAGACTTCATTGGCTCAAGCATTAACACTCCCCAAGGCTCTTTGCAAATTTTATTTCGAGTTTGTAACATTTAAAAACAGCTGATGAGGAAAATGCAGTTGATTTTACATAAAAATCAAGTTTTCTAGCTTTGCTTGGAAAACTAGGTCTAACACCAGGCAACACCTGCCTGTAGGTGGTAAGCAGTACCTTCCCATTTACTTCAGATCTCACTGTTTCTTACCTGGCCTGTCCAAGTCTGTAGACAAAGTTTCTAAACAGGAATAGGGAGCAGGAGTTGTGTAACATTCATCCCGCAGGCAAGTGATTCTCATGGGGTAGGACTGCAGGGGTCGGGGGCTGGAAAGTGCTCTGCAGTGGGGTAGAATTAGTGGACTTGTTCAAACTCAGAAATTCTGATGGCTCCTTCTCCCCACTTTTCTGACTGAGAATTGCTGGGCACCATGAATGACAGTACAGAGCATCCCATTAGGGCTGGCAAGAGATGTACATGATAAGTAATGGTAAGAAGAGCCACGTTCACTGAACACCCCCATGGACCTGGCCCTGCTCCAAGCCCTTTACAAGTATCATTGACCCCATTGTATAGATGGAAACTGAGGCACGGAGAGATTAATAACTTTCCAAAGAGCTCAGGGAAGGCAAGTGACAGAGCTAGATAGTCTTACTCCAGGTGAAATCAAGGTCCAGAGTCACAGGTGTACACAACCAAGAAACCCTGAAGGACTTTGGGTGAAAAAGTGATGAGCAGATAGAGGTGTTAGTGAGCAAGAGAATAATCTGGATGGGCAGAGAGGGGCCTGGGGGCTTTGTACCAGTTGGATGGATGATAATGGCTGGAAAAGCAATTTCCAGAAAGGTACTTTACGGTTAACCTCCACATGACAAATATTTAAGGAAACCAAATAAGAGGAAGTTCTGGGTTTTAAAAGTCAACCTCATCTTTTTGCTGGATTAATATTTGTAATTTTGTGCCTACAAGATAGAAACAGAGTTAAATGTCTGATCACAGCCTATGGAAGTTTAAAAGCTGGGCTGAGCACGATGAGAAAGCCTGCCATTCAGTAAGGTTACCGATTTTCATGGGTGGCTTATGAAAGTCCGCATTATTTTTTCATGCTCACACACTTACCTCACAAAAAGTACCAAGCATCCCTGTGTCAAATGGGTTTCCCAAAAGCTCAGAGTTAAGGAATTCAGAAAGTGCTAATGGAAGGCAGCAGGAGAGTCATATTCCTAGTGTGGCCCATGTTTCCACAATGCACTTAGCAAAGTGAGGGAGACGGGTCTAGCATTTATGACGACAGGAAACTCACTTATCTATTACTCCAGCCTGTTTGGTGACTGTTGGGAATTGGAAATGAGGAATAGGTTACAAAGGTGATTTCCAGAGGGAGAAAGAGTCGAAAATGGAAAAGAATAGTCAGAAATGAAAGAGGAGAACACATCAGCAGTGAGTGACATTAGCTGTGGAAATAAAAAGATAATGACATATAACATGGAGAACTCTGGATTCAGTGACTCTCTGGATGAGAAAAGGAACAAGGAGTGGTGGGGTTTTGCACTTACTAACATTGGGTTACGGAAACTGGTGGCTATTTGCAAAAGCAGGATACCAAACACCTGGCTGCAGGAGATTTTTCAGGGTTCACACGTCTCAAGATTCAGAAGGAATCTCAAGTTATATTTCAATGGTTAGGATTGAGAAAAATCTCTATATGACTTCAGTAAGGCTCTGGCTATTGTGAGCAGAATACATTGGCCAATAACTTCTTACCACTTGACAAAGAATCAGAATGAAATATCTGATGCATGTCTGCAGACCTGAGGGAGATGTGCTATAGGAATCACTGATGCCCCCGGATACCTCTGAGAATTTTCTCTTCGATTAAAACACCAAGATTCCTTTTTAGCCAATAAGTAAATAGAATCTAGTTCAAAGACTATCAAACTGCCACCTGCTACTTCAAAAGCTCTTTCAATTCCCTGAGCAATTTGCTAGAGGGCATTTGAATTCCTGGGTGTGGCTCTACTCTTTTCTAACCAAATGCTCTCTTTGTGTAAAGGAAGAATCTATCTCAGAGTCAAGTTTTCAGTACAGACCTGTCAGCCTTTGTGGCTGGGATGGTATAAGTGGGAAAAAAAGGTCCTGTTTGTATGTATGTATGTATGTATTTACTCATTCATTCATTCATTCATTCCTATGGTACCCAGGACTGAATCCAGGAGTACTTAACCACTGAACCACATCCCCAGCCCTTTTTGTTTTTTATCTTGAGACAGGATCTTACTAAATTGTTTAGTTCCTCACTAAGTTGCTGAGGCTGGCTTTGAACTTGCAATCCTTCTGTCTCAGCCTTCCAAACTGCTGGGATTACAGGCTTGTGCTACCATGCCTTTAAAGTCCAGTTTTGATGGTTGACAAATACAGAGGACAGTGAATGTTTTTCAGTGTTTAAAATGTAATGTTAAAATGATTGAAAATTACTTATCAAGGGTATTGCAGATGAGTCTGCTAGGCTGTAAACTAGACCCAGGTATGCCAGGTACAGTGATACACACCTATAATCACAGTGACTTGGGAGGTTGAGCTGGAGGATCACAAGTTTGAGGCCAGACATGGCATCTTAGCAATACGCTGTCTCAAAATAAAAAATCAAAAGGGTTGGGGATGTGGCTTAGTTGTAGAGTGCCCCTGGGTTCAATTCCTAGTACCAAAAAACAAACAAACTAGGCCCATAAGTAGAAAAATCACATAAGGCACAATAATTATTAGGGAAATGCAAATCAAAGCCACATTGAGGTATCTTTATACCCATTAACATGCTGCTATCAAAGAAATGAAAAACAACTGTTGATGTGGATGTGCAGAAATTGGAATATTTGCATACTGCAACTGTGTTATAAAATCATGCATCCACTGTGGAGAAGAGTAGGCAGTTTCCCCAATAAATTTAGAATGAAATTACTATCTAATTCAGCAATTCTACTCCTAGCTATATAACCCCAAACATTGAAACCAGAATTTCAATGAGGTATTTGTACCCATGTTCATAGCAATTTATTCATAGTAGGTAAAATGTGGAAGCAATCCAAGTGTCCATCAGTACATAATGGATAAACAATATGTGAGCCAGGCAAGATGGCACATGTCTGTAAATGCCAATGACTGAGGAAGTTTAGGCAAGAGGATTGCAAGTTCAAGGTCAGCCAGGACAACTTAGTAAAATTGTCCTAAAATAAAAAAAAAATTAAAAGGACTCAGGGAGAAGCTTAGTGGTAGAGCACCCCCTGGATTCAATGCCCAGGAACCCCCTTAAAATAAAAAGAAAGAAAAAGGAAAAAACAAGTGTGATATAGGGGTTGGGGTGTAGCTCAGTGGTAGAATACATTCTTGGCATGTATGAGGCCCTGGGCTCAATCCCCAGCTCCAAAATAAGTAAATAAGCTTGTCACAAAAAGGCAAAAATTATGCAATTGTATTTGTAGTGGGTACCTAGAGGAGTCAGATTCATAGTGACAGGAAGTAAAATAGTGATAGCCAGGGACTGGGGGAGGGGAATGGAAAATTATTACTTAATGGGAACAGAGTTTCAGTTTTTCAAGATGAGCAGAATTCTGGAGATTGCTCAACAATGTGAAAGCTCTTAATACTACTGAACTGCATATTTTAAAATGTTAAGATGGTAAATTTTAGAGCTAGGAATGTAGTCAGTGGTAGAGTGCTTGCCTGGCATAAGCAAGCTCTTGGTTCAATCCCCAGCGCTACAAAAATAAAATAAAATAAAAAGGTGAATTTTATGTTATGTACTTGCTTAATAACAATTAATACTAAAAACTAAAATAGAAAAAAATAATCCCAAGTCAGTGTCTCACACTCTAGCACAGAAGCTACCGGAAATCTCATTATAACAGACTGTTGGGCCCTGTAGAGAGTTTCTGGCTGTTTCTTCAACCGGCTTCTGAGTGATTCTAATGCTTCTGGTTCTAGGACCACACTTTGAGAACCACTGTTCCGAGGCTTCCATAAAGTATATCTATTTTTTCTCTTATAAGCAACAGGGATTTTCTGGCATTTTCATAAGCAATTCATAATATCTTTATGGAAACCGCCACAATCTCGATGAAATAGAATTTAATTCTTTCTGAACTTACACAAAGTTTTGAGCATATTATTAGGTGTTTTGTGTACATTTTAATCCTTCCAAATGAATTTATTCAAGTCATATACATTGAGATCCTGTGCTTTTCAGGAAACTTGGCCAGGTGTTCAATGATAAACAAAGCAGGTATATTCCTTGTGATGTAGAAAGACAATAAAATGAGGGAACAAAACAAAATAACAAAATCATTAGAAATTGCCAAAATTAGTAATGGGAAGAAAAAAAATAGAATCAAGCTAGATAGAGAAGACCCACTTTTGGTCAGAAAAAGGACCCTAAAGAACTGACATTTAAACTGAAAACTAAAGATTAAGAAGGAACTTTAACCATACAAGATTGAAGGAGAAAGAATTACAGGGAAATGAATCAGGTTTGCAAAATCCTAGTAATTGTGGAGGAAAAAAACTTGAGACATATACAGAGTTGAAAAAAGCCAATGTAGCTGGATTGTAGTGATCAAATAGAGTTAGTAGGACATGCAGAAGTTTGTAAACCGGGACACAAGCCTAGGATATCACTTTATGTGGGGAAGGTACCAGTGCTTTGTGTGGAGCAATTTGGGAAGTTCCTACTGGTTGTATAGGAGAAAAGATTGGAGGTGGGGTAAGGGCGGAAGTAGAGAGAGCCAGTGGGAGGCTGGTACACAGGAGCAGGGAAGGGAAAAGGGAGGTGTGGGTTAGGTCTATGTGTTCTGGTGCAAGTGACAAGACTTGCCAGTAGACTGAATATGGAAAGTGAAGGGAAAGAAGAGATTGATGATCTTCCCCAGGCTTCTAGCTTGAACTAGGTGAGATAGGGAGAAACAGAGCAAAATTGGAGTGAAATCAAGATTCCTATCCTGAATATGTAAGGCTTGATATCTCTATGATCTATCCAAGTAGAACTCCTAATAATCCAGAGGAATGGCTGAGTTCAACTCAGAAATCAGGTCAGGATGCCAAATGTGGTGGTGCACACCTGTAATCCCAACAACTGGGGAGACCAAGGCAGGAAGATAGAGAATTCAAGACCAGCCTCAGCAATTTAAGGAGACCTTGTCTGAAAATAAAAAAATAAAAAGGACTGGGGATATAGTTCAGTGGTAAATTATGCCTGGGTTAAATCCCCAGCACACACACCCCAAAGTCCCCAAAAAGGAAAGAAATCAGATCAGGGATGGAAATGCACATTTGGGGGTCATCAGAATATGGAAAGTGTTACAAGCCATTGGACTAGGCAAGATCATCTAAGCTCAACCTTGGCACTCTGGACATTTGGGGACAGACAATCCTTAGTCGTGGTGGCCTGTGCATTGCACGTGATTAGCAGCATCCCTGGACTCCACCCAGTAGATACCACCTCCCCTAGTTTAACAACCAAAACTGTCTCTGGACATCATCAAATGTTCTCTGCTGAGGATAAAGTCACCCCTGGTTAAGAAACACTGAGGTAGGGAAAATGTGGAGAAGGATGACAAGAAGGACCAGAATGAGCTCTGAACAACACTACCATATAGATATTTAGCAAAAGAGGAGAAACAAGAAAAGAAGATGAGAAATAGTGAATAGTGAGATAGGAGGGGGAAAAAAGAATCGTGTGATGTCTTCAAAGGCAAAAGTGGCAAGTGGCAAGGAAGACAGGTCAACTGAATCTGATGCTGCATGAGGCTTACGTGAGATAAGGACAGGACAGTGTCCATTGGCTTCCTCGGGGAATCAGGGTTCCGGCACCTTCCCAGATATACCCAGCCTCCTTTACTCTTCCAACTTGAACTCCAACTCCTTCCTTCCAAGAGACAACAGCAGGGCTGGGGAGATAGCTCAGTGGTGGAGTACTTGCCTAGCATTCACAAGGCCCTGGGTTTGAGCCCCCAAACAAACAAAAAAATCAAAAAAAAATTTTTAAGAGACAAGCAACAGCCAAAGGCAAGCATCTGGATTGTGCTGGTAGAAATTCATAGACCATTTGGAGGAAAGTACCATCTGGTCACATGAGTTCCTGATTTTTATGGCCCCAGATTCTTGAATATAAGCAGGGGGTCCAATCCCTCTTCTCTATGTCAGTGGGAGTCAAAGGACAGAGTCTTCCTCTTGTGCTTTCATAAGGGGTTGACAACACTGCCTCCCTTTAGGCTCACAGGGACATAGTCTGCTGTCCCTGTCACCAACCAGCTGCCAGAGAGGTGGGGGACAAGGAGGTCCCTCACAAGAAACCCTGAATACAAGAAAACCACTGGGAAGACAAGCAGACCTAAACCAAAAAGAAGAGCAGTCAGGGACATTTGAATACAGAACAAATGGATATAGCCACCTAAATGTGACCAGTGAAAAACTACCTAGCTAATCAAGAAGTAGGGATTCCAATGGGAGTAGAATAACTGGAAGAAGCAGCAGCAATTCAACCAATAAAAGAAGATTTTACACTCTGGATCAAAGAGTTTTATAAGCATCTTGATAATATTGTTTCATAAAAGAAAAAGAAAGAATTAGAGTGACCTATGAGATGGTGAAAACATCTATATATAACCAACTTTTTGAAAAATTATGACCATCCTGCACATTTCTATAACAAATGTAAGGATACACACGATTCCATTATCAATTGCTTTATAAAAAGCCATCTCAAAATTTAGTGACTTTAAATGACAATTTATTATTTCTTTCATTGTTAAGAAGGTGGTGGACATTCCAAGGCCAGACACTGGCAGGTGTCTCGTGAGGGCTGCTCTCTGTTTCTGCAATGGTTCCTTGCTGCTGCATCCTCTGGAAGGAGGAATGCTGTGTCCTTTCCTAAGGGCACTGAATCTGTCATAGACAAGTTGTCATGGCTCAGTCATCTCCTAAAGTCCTCACCACTAAACATATCACATTGGTCATTATGTTTCAACATGTAAATTTGGGGAAAACACTCAAGCTATAGCAGTGACATTTTGGAAAAGGCAAAAATATGGAGACATTTAAAAAATTAGTGGTTGCCAGGGATTAATGGGAGAGGGGAGTGAATAGTCAGAGTACACAGGGATTTTAGGGCAGTAAAATTATTCTGAAGGTTACAATGGTGGGTACATGATTATGCATTTGTCAAAACCCATAGAATATACAATACCAAGACTGAACCCTAGTGTGAACTATGAACTTTAGTTAATAACCTTTGAGTATTGCCTCATCAACTGTAGCCAATGTACCCATTAATGCAATAAGTTAAAAATTGGAGAAGCTATATTTGTGTGTGTGTGTGTGTGTGTGTGTGTGTGTATGTGTGTGTGTGTGTGTGTGTGTGTTAGGGGAAAATATATGAGAATGCTGTACTTTCCACTCAGTTTTCCTGTAAACTGCTTTTAAAAAGTGAAACTTACTAATTGAAAAAAGTTAAGAGTAAGAACAATTTCTTAAACTCTCAATGAATTACAAATAATATGATCCTTCTGAAAAGCAAATGAGATCAAATAATAGATTCAGTGTTTCAAATAAAATGTGATAAAACAACAGAAGACAATGTAAAGCAAGTTGCCGACAGAGGTCAAGAAAGAATGAAAGAGAAGAACAAAACGTAATTTAAAAAAAAGAAGGAAAACAATGGAATTTTCAGGGATGAACTAGATAGGCTAAAGGAAACCAAACACACATTAAAAACAATAAAACACCTAAGATTTAAAATTATTATAGAGAAAGGTGTAGGTATAAAGGACAAGTGAGATATAATGTGTATGTAATTGGTATTCTGAAATATAGAACAAGAAAGAATATCAATATGTAATCAATATTAGTGTATAAACTAGTGAAGTTATTCAACCTTTAAAGCAGCAAATAATTTGAGTTAATATTTTGGACAAGTACATGTTTCAAGCTCCCTCACTTGAATTTAAACCTGAATATCCTACAGAAGTACAAAATCCCAGGCTCTAGGGAGGGGGAAACATAAGAAAGCCTTAGGAAGGTAGAAAGTTCTTTTACTATTCATTGTGGGGAGTATCTTAATTCATTTTTGCTACTATAAAAGAATACCTAAAACTGGGTAACTTATAAAAACAGAGATTGGTTTTTTATAGTTCTGGAGGTTTGTATCCAAGATCAATGGATCACATCTGTTGGGGACCTTTTTGCTGCATCATCCCATGGTGGAAGACAGAAGGACAAATGCACACAAAATAGGGAAAGGATTCAAACTCATTCTTTTATTAAAAACCCATTCCTACAATAAGGTTATTAATCCATTCACGAGCCTCATGACCTTATCTCCTCTTAAAATTACCACCTCCCACCCCTATTGCATTAGAGATTTAGTTTTTCCAACCCATGAACTTTGCAGGTGGTATCCACACCATAGCAAGGAGGAAAATGGTAGCCTAGAGTAGAAGAGGAGTAGTTGCTACAATAGGAAATGGGTCAGGAGGAGCTCCTTCCCTCCTGTCTGTCCACCACCACTTCCCCTGATGGGCAATTAAAATGTAAGCAAGCAGCACCTAAAAATCATAGCACCCTGAGCTTAGGTACTTGGGGTTTCCCTGAGAGGTGGGGGTCATTTGAAGATGGGAGGCTAGGAAGTTATATAGGTAATAGTTGAGCCTTCTCTATAACCTCAGAGTTTTCTTCCACCCTAGAAAACACATGGAGGGGCACAGGCTAGGGTCTAGGGTTTTGTCCTTACCCAGTTATATATTATCGGGTAAGAAGTGATAACCCCCAGGAGCATGAATTCATTGAGAAAAATTAAACAATTGAGGCATGCAAATGAAATTTAAAAATCAGAGATGCCGTATATAACATCTGCAGTGGTTATATACCATAATAGGATAATTGATGCATGTGTTAGGATGCAGAATAGATACAAAGAATGTACTTGCAGCAATATAAGACATTGCATATGGATACAGATAGAACATATAGAGTGGTTGTTACCAAATACTGTAATCAATAGATGTGCTGAATTGCAGAATGGATACAAAAAATGAACAAGCAACATTCTGTGCCAATAGAGAATGGAACAAGTTTCATAAAATTCTGTGTAAAAAAAATGCAAGAATTTTCTACTGGTTCAAATTTTTCATCAAGTATAAAAGGGCAGAAACACTCAAGCAGGAAAGACTTTAAGAAGTACAGCATCCTTGAATATTTCTCAAAAAACCATAATGAGCAACAATAACCACTTATTCCATGAATTCCAGTCAACTCTAATGCATGAAAAAGGAAACTCAGATTTCTTATCTCCCTTGAGTCACATAAAAATAAAACTAAGATAGAGAGAGCCCATGGAAATTAAATTGAGTGTAAATACTATCAACCTTGATAAAATAAAGCATACATTAATGTCTTAAAATTTGGAGGGGTGAAAGCAAATATAAATGTACTCCTTTACCCATTTCTCAAAACAAGGAGTGAATAAGTATTGCCGGATGTACTATATAATATCTAATTTTTAAAAATGACTCAAGACACTTGCATTTTTCTTTTTTTAACTGTAGAGGTACCTTTAGAAAACCATATTTCCAGGGATAAAGAGATGATTATAACTTGAATCATGAATTTATTTTTAAATTAAAGTTATCTATAGTTAGCATTTTAAATATATACACACTGATAGGAGGGAATGGTTACTTATGACATGGCAGAATGTTGCTATTTAATGTTCCCATGAAAAAAATGAGGGGTAATGTACACCTTTTTGCTTTTATTTGCATATCATATTTAGCAACGATGATTGCCTCTGGAAAGAGAGATTTAGGATTTGGGATCCTAGAGAGTCATACTCCATATTTCTTACAAAAAAATTTGGGGGGCCTTATTTTTTTCTATCATTAAAGAATGAAAGTAAGGTGGGTGTTGTGGCACTTGCCTGTAATCCTAGTGACTTGGCAGACTGAGACAGGAGGATTGCAAATATGAGATCAGACTGAACAACTTGTGAGACCTTGTCTCAAAATAAAATTAAAAAAAAAAAAAAAAGAAGGAGAGGCTGGGAATGTCGCTAAGTGGTCAAGCACCCCTGGATTTAATCCCCAGGACCAAAACAAACAAACAAACAAAAATGGAAGGAATAAAAGTAGATTGATATGTGTATGCACAAGTATATCACAATGAATCCCAGTTTGTATATAATTATAGTGCACCCATTTAAAAAAATAGAAGGAAGATCAGTAGAGGAAGGAAATCAGGGAGAGGGAGGAGAAGGAAATGGGGAAGTACTAATAAAATTCATGAATTTTATCAAGTTATGTGTATGTACAAATATGTCAATGAATTCCACTATTATATATAATTATAATAAATCAATAAAAACAAAAAGAATAAAAGTGGCTTAATAAAGAGGAAATAACAGGTGAAAAGACAAACTATATATAGAATTTGCAAAGAAGAACAAACAAAATGGGTTTTGTTTGGATGAATGTGTTTGGATGCTAATGTGAGCGACACCATAGAGGAGGAGGGACACAGGTTGGAATTCTAGGGAAGTGTACAGGATGCATATTAAGGAATGCCCTTGGGATCAACACCTATAGAAGGGAGAAGGAGGAAGCAGGTGTGGGCAGAGGGAAAAACCCAGATGTGATGCAGCCCCAACATCCTTTACCAAACCCACAGGAAGCTCTGGAGCTCAGAGAGTCCTTCACAGATGTCTGGAGTTGGACTGAGATGACCAGGACATGAGACATGGTCTAGGGCTACCCTAGGAAGGGGCATGCCCTTCAGCCCAGCTGCTCTCTGCAGCAACTCCCTACAATTATGTAGGGACAGACAGTTGCAGACTAAGTGCTGATAGCGTGCAGCAGCTGGGAAAGCAAGTCTTACTGACAGGGTCAGTGTCCACCACAGGGAAAAGACTGATGACTCAGGGGCAGAGAGTGGGGAAGAGTTATTCTTCAGGTGAGAAAGGCTGAGACCCAGAGCCCTAGAAGGGATCACTCTGTCTAGGCTAGATTTCAGCTTCCTCTACTATTAGGAGTTGGGGCAGGTGTGGACACTTGATGGTAGAAAATGTACACAATATTTCACAAGCATCCATGTTCCTAAAGCTTTGAGAAATGCTACCTCTTGCAGGAGAGCAGGTTAAGAAATGCTTTGTTTCAAGCAAGGCACAGTGGAGCCTGCCTGTAATCCCAGCTTCTCAGGAATATCCAAAGTTCAAGGCCAGCGTGCATAACTTAGCAAGTTTTGAACTTAGTAGTTCAGTTGTACAGCACCCCTCAGTTCAAGCCCCGGATCCTGAGCAAGAGGGCAGCCTCAAGACAGCAGGGTTGCAGTATATTTTTATATCCATAGGAAGTTTATCATGAGAAAATTAAAGTAGGATCAGTCATCTCCTGAACATATTTTCCTCCATCAACTCAGTGAGTCAGGCCAAGAAACCTGAAGACAGAATTGACTTGGAGGATTTCTATTGCTAAGAAAATGCAATGGAGAAAGAGAAGGGTTGAAGGTATTTGTAGGAGAGAAAGACAAAAGGAGGACAACTGCTGGACAGTAGTACTGAGGCTCAGAAGGGTTGTGTAACTTGTCCAAAGTCACACAGCCAGTACTTGAGAGTCAGATTAGGAAAAATCAATGCAGCTTTGGTGTAGAATATGTTAGGATCCTCTCAGGAAAGGGATAGCACCTTCCAGTTGGGTTATTTGAGGACGATTTAATAAAAAGGGCACTTACAAAAGTACAGGAGGAAGAGAGAACACATAAGAAGAGCAGAGTCACAGCACTGTGGATCTGGGCAAGGGAAAGCTCTTTCCACCCCAAGCCTGAATAACCTTCTATCAGAACCTGGTGACAATTATGCATCACCGAGAGGTCTTCCTGACAGGAATTGTGATTTCCAGCTGTGATAATTCCACCAGGAGGGCATGGGGCATGAATAATTTTCTCACTGCCCCACCTTCCCAATCCCTGCCCTATTCTCCTGCAGGGAAGGGAACCCTCAGGACAATGTGCAGGAAGGATTTGGAATCTGTGTAAATCCTTATTCCTCTTAACACAAGTCACCAAGCCGATCTGGGCATCAAACTTCTTTTACTTATAAGGACAAGCATCTCTGTTGTGTGGTTGGCAGAGGATTTCTCCTTAATAGCAGCACTTACTATCACAATGCACTACATTTAGGCCCAGAATTGTGGCTGAAGGGCCCACTGGGTGGGTGTGGGATTCCTGGGGTGCAGTGGGAATTCAGACTGGGAAGAGACTCTTTACTTTAGGTGAAGCCCTAGAGTCACTCTTAGAATTCCTCATCCCTGATGTCTAGCCAATTGCAACCCCAGGGCTAGGTAAATGCCCACCTTTGGTCAATGATTCCTCGCAAGCCAAAGGGTGCCCTTGGCCTTCAGAGTAGAAGGTAGGCACCGCGGTGCCCAGAACGTCCTGAAGGCTATGACTGTTGCAGAGGCAGCAGTCCAAGCCGAGGGAAAAGTCCCCCTCCCTGTGCGCTGGTGAGACGCTGGTCACAACCCTCCCCCAACTCCTGTCCCTGCCACCCAGCAGCTATGAGACGCCAACAGAGCGCTCCCTTGCGGGCGGGTATTGGAGCGGCGGCCACGCGGTGGAGACCAGGATGCGATGAGCTCGCAGCTGGTAACCCCAAAGAGGCCACCTGGCTGACTGCAAGAGCCGCAAGAGGGTACGGATTCCGGTGGCAGGAACTGGGGCTCTGGGTCACGGGTTCAGGCAGCCCCAGGAAATGCCTACTTTTGCGGTTCCGCAGGGACCAGGAAGGCCGCTAATCGTGAGGCGGGGCTGGCCAGAGGGCTCAAGCAGCTGCTTGGGCCAACTATCCTCAGCCTAGAATAGAAGAAACTTCAGGCCGAAAGTATTGCGGGAATATTTTGGCTCAAATTCGGCATTTTACACACGTGGGATTTTAGGACCAGAGAGTGACCCAGTTGGGGTCACACAACAGGTTGTTAGCAACAGGATCTGGGGGAAGAGGGAAAGAAGAGCAGCTGCTTCTCCGATTAGAACCCTTAAAGACCCTAGGTGCGCACTCCCTCTAGGTAATCCCGAATAAACAAACGAAAAATAAAATGATCCCGACAAGTATGAGAGAAATAGAATTCTCTCCTTTCCGTATTTTCCGAGCGCAAAATTTTTAATAAGTTTATAAGAAACGTTTATAAACGTTTCTTTCGGTTTGGTGATGGCGCTTTGCTGATGCCCAGGCTCCAAGGTTGGGGAAACAACACACTGCTGAGCAAGTTAGGAGTAGAGGCTCAAACTGGGCTCACAGCCAGCTTGGCTACCAGCTCTGCCCAGGAAAAGCCTTAGGTTTCCCATCTGGTGAACGGGACTGTGGGTGACCTGGCGTTTGTCAAGGGTAGACGCAGAGCGGCCGCCCCACGCGAAGATTTATGCGCACAGCCTGGAACTTCGGAGCGTTGTATGTAGGAGGACCTGCCTGGTGGGCGAAAGGACCGGAGTGTCGGGTCGGGGGCTAGGTCCTGCTCTGATACCGCTGTCCAGGGCCGGGGTCACCAGCCGACCTCAAACTGGAGAGGCCCCAAGACGTTGCGCTCACCCCCAACCGCCGAGTTGTTGTAGGCAGTGAGGATCCAATGGGCGCCGGATGGGCCCAGGCGGAGACTTAGCTCTGGGGCGCTCAGCTCTGAGCAGCACTTGGCGCAATTTCCGACGCCCACGTCTTTGCTTCCACTCCCTGCCTTCCTCCCTCCACCCCCGGAAAAAAGAAACCCCAAATATATCCGGCGGCCTCGATTTGTAATCACTCACTTAAAGGACTTGGCTTAACCCACAGAACACAGACCATTTTTATTCACACCCAGTCAGGCCTGAAGCTAGCCAATTGGGAGCTACAACTCCCTGAATACACACAAATGAGTAACTTTATTTCCCGCCTAAATAATGTTAATCTGAAGATACACCTTTCGGAGGCACGAACGTTTTTCCCCCCCTCACATTTCAAAATAGTCGTAGTTGTGGTAAGAAATACATTTGCGTTCATGTTTAGAAGTTTAAAATAAACCAATAATAAATTAATTTATTAAATTAAAAATTGAGTGATTAAATCACTTCCAAAAAACTTTTTTTAAAAAAGACCCAGGGAGAAGGAGAAAGAAAATTGGAAAGTTCTCGCTGCGGATATAAAGGGTGGAAGAGAGACCTATCCTCTAAATTATTTCCTCTTCAACAATTTTGCAGGAAAATGTCTTGGACTCAAGGTAGTTATAAAGAAATCATGCGGAGCCCAACAGGGGTTCATGGGTCGCGTGGTCTGAATCCTGCTCTGTTCACAGTTGTCGTTCGTGCACATTTTCGAACCCGAGATGTTAAAGTCAAACTGGCGTTCTCGGCTTGCTCCTGACCACCGGGAGCCTGACCCGGGATGGGCTGCAGCTACTTGGGACCCTTGGAGACATTTACTCCGGGAGGTAAAGTGCCCGAGACCGAATGCCGGCGGCTAGTCGGGTATAGAGCGGCAGAGGGACCAGGGTTAGGGCGGTTCGGTTGTGCCTGCCTGAGCTGAAGGTGAAATCCAGGGTGGGCGGCGGCTCTCTGTAGGTCACCTAGTGGGCGATACTCCTTCACTGGGTCACTCTGGGATCGGAGTCAGAAGGAGCATTCCGTCCCGGAACTGCGCGCAGCTAGGCGTTGGAGGCCAGCTGGCCCCGCAGAGGCCAGGTTGCAGGCTTCAAAAGTTTCTGAACACCACCGGGATGAACTTGAGAATCTCGAACTTCCTAACTCCAAATGCCTGTGCAAGAATTTAGCAAGGGTGAGGCACCTCCCGCCCGCGCTTCCCTCCAGGGAGCCGGTACATTGCTTTGGAAGACTCGCTTCCCAGTCCCGGGTCGGAGCGATTCTTTTTGCGGGAGAGAACGCCGGGTAGGGCGTCTTCGAGAAGACTTTGGCCATTTAATAACTGCGTCTCATTTAATAGTCAACTGATTTACTCCAAATTGGCGTTTGACTTTAAAAAAATTCGGTGGCGAAAAATGACACTGAACAATCAGTGCTACATGTCAGTTACTGTCTCCTAATTTGGGGTGAATGTTGACTTTAATATTTATTCGGGAAAAAGGGAAGGTAGAATATTTTCTCAAACCTAAAGTTTTCAACAAAGTCATTTCCAGATAAAACTTCCCACGCGTGACTCAAATGTTTCGACCAGGAAACTTTAAAAACCAGACTCTATCGCCCTGTTAATTTTTTCCTTCTCTCCCTTCCCCCTCCCCAACCAGTTTGGGATGTTGGAGATACGTCTTGAGGACGGCTTACCCCGATCCTAGCTCACCGGCAGGCCAAGGGAGATCACGCCTCGCCAAGAATAAGCGGAAAGAAAGACTAGGGGAGGGGAGTTGTTTGTGATTTCCAAACAGACTTTCCACTCAAACTTCCTAAATCTGTTCCTCTCCCGGAAGGGCCTAGTCTCTGCGTCTCTGGCGTGGGATGGGCGGGTTCGAGAGCTTGGTGCATCTCCCTCTGGGTTTTCCCTCCTTCAACACTGACCCTACACATACACATCCCGAACCCGCCTGCGAAACATTTGGATGGGGACTTACGTCCCGACATCTGAGCAACTACAGCCACGGCTGGCTCTGGGGAACGAGTGCGGAAATGCGCGCGGGTGTGAGAGCGCACCACTCAGTAGGGTAGTACTTCTCTCAGCGTCGGGTCACTCTAGCATCCTTCCCACCATCTGCTCCTGTCACCAGTCCATGGCTCCGCCTCCCTGAAGACGCCCCTTGAGTCCTGCAGCCAATAACAATCCCCAACCACTCTCCTCCGCCCCGAACCCTTTCCACACCCCCACGTTCCGAGAGAAGATTGGCTGTTTAGCCCTCGGCAAAGCGCCTGCATTTGCATGGTGCTCCGAGTTTTTGGTAGGTAGAACGGTCTGTCACTCCCGAAGATCGGGCCCGCCCACTCCACCTCAGTCCCCAGCTCCCTTCCTGCGCAGTTCTCCTCTGCAGCCTCTGCGGGCAAGTGCCGGGGCTGCTCTCAAGGATTAGTTCTCAGAACTGCTAAGACGCAGCCCCGGCGAGCGGCTGTGCGCACCGTCCAGAGTGATTAGGGCGCGGGAGTGCTGCGTTCTTCTGGCCCCGTACGGGTCATGGCACCGCAATAACAGCCCTTCTACCAGCAATTACTGCTGCTCCGACTTTCCGTTCCAGTTGCTGCTTCTCCCGGGCAACATGTCAAGAGCCGCCGCCGCTACAGCTGCCGCCGCCACCTGGGGAAGAGCAGCAGCAGCAGCAGCAGCAGCAGGAGCGGCCACCGTGGGTACGCGGGGGCAATAAACCGAGCCGCCCGGCATCCAGAGGGTCAGGGGACCCTCTCCGTGCTCATTGCTCCGGCGAGACCTGCGCCATGTGCTGAGCCATGTCCCTGGCCGCGCCCGCGGGCATCGCATGGGGCAGCGCCTGAGCGGCGGCCGATCCTGCCTCGATGTCCCCGGGCGGTTTCTTCCGCAGCCTCCAACGCCCCCGCCACCGGTGAGGAGGAAGCTCGCGCTGCTCTTCGCCATGCTCTGCGTCTGGCTCTACATGTTCCTGTACTCGTGCGCGGGCTCTTGCGCCGCCGCGCCCGGGCTAGTGTTGCTGGGTTCGGGGTCCCGCACTGCACACGCCCCGCCAGCCCTGGCCACAGCTCCAAATGGGACGCCCCCCAGGTTGCCTTTCCGGGCGCAGCCGGCCACCGCATTGGCTGTTGGCAAGGAGATGGCGGAGGGCGCCGCGAGCCTAGAGGAGCAGAGTCCCGAAACGCCAGACTCCCCCAGCTCCATCTCCAGCTTCTTTAGTGGGTCAGGGATCAAGCAGCTGCCGCAGGCCATTATCATCGGCGTGAAGAAGGGCGGCACTCGGGCCCTGCTAGAGTTCTTACGCGTGCACCCCGACGTGCGCGCCGTGGGCGCGGAACCCCACTTCTTCGACCGCAGCTACGACAAGGGTCTAGCCTGGTACCGGTGAGTTCTTTGATAGGGGCAGGGTCACTGGCCGCAACCCAGACCATGAGCTAAGGGAGACGTGGTACATGATGGGTATGTGGTTGGGGTACAGAGTCGGACCACCAGGACCGGGAGGAACGGAGGAGTGACCGCGTCCTGCAGCTTGGCAGCGCCGACAATCCCGCCCCATTCGCGAGTGCGCCTCGCTTAGGTCTGGCTACTATCTACAGAAACTTATCCCGTAGAACTCAGTGGTCCATGGTGCCCTAAAAATTTAACCAGGCGACTTCTTCGCAAATCTGTTGGGCAGCGATTGGGAAAACGCTTAGGGAAGCGGGCTACCTTCCAACCCCGGCGGTGTCGCACATGAACCAATCCTGTTTTGCTAATTTATTTTTTATTTTTTCCTCTCCGAAACCGGGACACTGAGAGGAGTGTTCTACGCCTCTTGGGTCGCAGTCTCTTCCCTAGACCAACTTCTAGAGCAGCTTCTGCTGCCCAGATGGGGAGGGGGTGGAGACCACGGCATCCTGCCAAGGCCGCTGAGAGTCTGTTAACTTTTTTGTTACAGTCCTCCTTGTTACCGGAACCCGAAGGGGGTCAGACCCGCCGCGCTCGTGAGCTGCTTGGGCTGGGGAGGGTGAGCTGGGGGGGGGGGGGGGGGGCGCTCCGCGCCTCTGCTGACTGTGGCGCACGGAGCGTGGAGCGGTGCTGGTCCCTGTCGGGCAAAGGCGGGCACTGCAGCCTGCCCGCCCAAGCAGCGCGCTGCTTTGAAGGATCCGGAGCGCCCCCGGCGCAGCCCGCAGATTTCCGCCTCCGGGGAGACCTGGGACAAGAACTCCGGTCTCCGTGGTCCCTGTACACGTCAGGGCGCAAAGAATATCGGGGCCTATTGATCAAGAAATAAGGGTAGCCCCGAGGTCGTGGCTTCCGGAAATTCTGCTCTCAAATAGGGTTGTGAGCCTATTTCCAAAGGGACAGCGGCCCCGAGGTCATAATCACGACCTCTGCCCACTGCTTCTCTGCAGCTACTGGTATTTGGGGTGAGTTGTTGAGGTGGTAGGCAGACTCTAGCTTCCTGAAACTCGGTGTCTGACTAGGGACCCAGGCAACGGTGCCCATTCCATCTCTCTGGTCACCACTCCCAGCCAGCACCACCCCCTTGAGTCTCCAATACCAGTTAGCTTCAAAGAGGCTGGAGGCTTAAGAAAACAAAAGGGGAGAACCGAAGCGAACCCCACTTCCTGTCTCCACTGCATTTCCCTGGATCGGGATGGGATGGCCGGGAAAAACAAGTGACTGACCTTATGGATTAAAACCGCACCATTCCCAGCCTCGCCCTCCCCCCTACCTATTGTCTTTAATGCTTTTAGCACTATCAGGAGTTGCCTAAGTCTAGAGGTTTAGCCAGTCGTGACAGTCACTCTTCTATTTCCAAGACACTCAGTTAAGACTGGGAACTCTGGAGTTCGACGCCTGGATTCACGTCCTGACTAGAGAACTCTGGTGAGCCTCAGTGCTCTCATCTGTGCAGTGGGAATAATACAGTTCTCGGCACGACTGGGAAATGAATGCATTGGTGCGGTCAGGTGTTTGGCTGGCACTTAGGGACCTCTTTAATTGTTAGCTATTGTAATTGATTGTATGGATATTATTACTTCCCACAGCCACCCCTCCTCCTGGGACAATGACTCCCGGAGTGGAGCGGGATGGCAGGCTATAACTAGAGCCCTTTTTGGTGGAGGCAGCCCGGGATTTTCTGAGATCAGACACTCTTGGGGGCCAGGTTGGGAGGAACTAACAGGAAAATAACTGATATCTTAATGTCAGTCAGTTTTAGAAGCACCTGGGGCAGGCTGTGGAAATCCCCACAGGAAGATTCACGAAATCTCCTAGGCGGCTGCCCTCCACCTGCCACGTTCCTTTTGATCGATTCAAAAACTGAATAAAGTCGCGCTGGAAATCCTCCCCGCTCGCCTGCAGCAGGGAGGGAGTGCAGCCTGGGCGCTGGGAGCCGGATCCTCGCCTAGGAGCTGCGCTGGGAGCGGCTAGATCTAGCCGAGCGGGCTTAGGCTAGTCGCCAGAGGCGGGAGGTTAATCATCCTTCTGAGCTCTCTACTAAACTGACTAGCAGGACTGTCGCAACCTAGAAGGTACACAGCCCGCGGCAGCGACCTGTGAGATGCAAACTGCAAAAGCCGCAAGTGGCCCCCAAAGCAACCGTCCCTGATTGACTCACCAGCCCTTTTTGGCGCGGCCGCAGGGTTGGTGTTTTTGTTTGTTTGTTTTGTTTTGTTTTGTTTTTTTAAAGGAAATAAAATATTTTAAATACTATCTTTTTAAATAAAAAATTTAAACTAATTTAAAATATTATGACTATCTGGGCAAGTGTGTCGACTTCACAGTTATTTTGAGGACGGCCGTTTTAACTTTAAACCCAACACCGCGAAGACGCTTGACCCAGAGTGCTATCCCTAAAATGCAGTGTTTGGGGTCCACCCTTCGCCCTCGCTGGAGTTCCCTCTGCTCGAAAAATCCCTGCTCGTCGCCAGAATTGTGCTTCAATCATACCTCCCGCTGTCGGTAGATCAGGCGGCCAATTGGAGAAGAGTATAAATAATAATTAACCAGAGAGAAAGATGCGATTCTGAAACATGGTTTAAACAAGTCCTCGAAATGAGAATATAGCGAAAGGGAAACATTTTAAAGGCGTTTAAGACAAAAACCTATGGGCATGGATGGTTGAACCCGAGGGTCAGCATCGAAATCTGTTGGAGAACCAGGTCGTAGCTGTCTGAGCGCTCGTTAATGGGTTTAATGGGTTGATCCACAGCCCTGCCAGTGGCCTAACCAGTAGCCCAGGGCCTGGGCGGATTTGCATGACGTCTTGGAATTTGATTTTAGCTCCTTCCACTTGTCCTAATGAGACACTATCAGCCACGTAAAGAGGGGTCATGGTAGAATGGAGCCCACCGAGCTGACCCCGCCAAAGGCCAAAGAGTGGGAGTCTTCACACTACCTAACCGCTGCAAAAACTACACGCCCTAATTCGTACTGTCTGCGCCCGAACTCGAGTTTGTTGAAATGTGCGATTCTGATTTTTCTGGGCTTACTTTCCCAGTTCACTATTCAACTCGTTCGAATCAACCTCCCAAATTTAGCAAGTGCTGATGAAGCCCTCACCGAATGACTTACAGGGACTATATAGTGAGTCTGGCCTTTACCTTCTGGTCTGTGGATGCGTTGGTCTCTGAGAATACCAGGCTGTGGTTCAGGAGAACTAACAAATGCAAAGGTGGAAAAACCACCCACCCTAGGCATTTAGACGTGGCATATTGATTTAAACCTCGATTGGCCAAGCATTAAATATGTAATTTTTAAAATTTCCTTTTTCATCTTAAATTTTGGTAGATTTTTATGAATATTAATGATCTCTGTTTGGGAATTAAGTTAACCAAATATTGAGTGATTTTTTTTTTTTTATAGAAATATGCCTTGGACTTTACAGTGGCAGAAACTCCTTTCTCATCTTGACTCCCCTTTCCATTTTTGGTTATACAAAATAAGCTGACACTTCAATGATGTGACCAACATTAAACAAAGCTCTGTGTGTGTGTGTGTGTGTGTGTAGGAGTCTGTCTGTCTGTCTTAATAACATTGGTAGCAAACATTTATTAAATGTTTTCCCAGTGTACCAGGCACTGTTACAAGTTTTACAGGATTAGCAATTTAATCCTCATTACAGTCCTGTGAAGTAGGCACTTTTACAGATGAGGAAACACAGGCACAGAGAGGTTAAGTAACTTGCCCAAGCTCTCACAGCTGGAAAGTGGCAAAGCTAATATACCCTCCGGGCAGTCCTACTCCAAATATTGTTCTGTGTCTTGCTGCCTCACTTAAGTGACTAACACGATGTTAGTTATATATAATGAGTTCGAAACTGCATTTGCTTTAAGAGTTTGACAGTTTTCTGACTGCCTCCAGTGATCTCAGTGGGGATTGCTCACTTTGTCATTCACTTCATTTTTTTGGTACCAGAGATTGAACCCAGAATCCCTTAACCACTGAACCACGTCCCCAGGTCCCTTTTTCAAATTTTTATTTTTTTAAATTTTGAGACAGGGTGTCACTAAGTTGTTTAGGGCCTTGCTAAGTTGCTGAGACTGGCTTTGAACTCCTGATCCTCCTGCCTCAGCCTCCAGGGCCACTGAGATTACAGGCATGTGCCACCACACCCGACTGTCATTCACTTTAAAAGAATTTCAACTCCAAAACAAGCTAGTTAGTAATATCCTAAGTTAGTATATAACTAGATTGAGGATAATCACACTACTGTGACACTTTTACTTTTCTGAACAGGACAGCCAGAATCAAAGGAGTCATTAAAATGACAAAAATACCCCTCAAGTATAGAGGCTAGGAAAACAGTATCCTTTCTGAAGAGAAGATTTATGCTCTGCCACTTGCCCTTTTTAAGGCTGGGAAATCTAAGAGGACATAGGTTAAGTGATGTGTTCCCAAACTCCTTGGAATCAATTTATTCCTTTAAAGAAATATTGTGTCCTGAAATCAAGTAATTAAGTTGTATTTGTTAACCAAGAGACAATTATAATTAATACTTTGAGCAGATTTCTTTAGATTGAGATTCCAAAACCCAGTAACTGCAGAAACCTCTCTTTTCAAAGGGTAATAACTGAAAAAAGACATTTTCCCTACATTTAATTGAATGAATGTTAAGAAAACTAATTTCCCCAGTCTTTTTCTAAACACCTGGTAGCCAATACTGTTCTGTCTTCACTGAGGGAAATGTAAGATAAGATCTTATTGGAGATAATTCCATTTTGAAATAAGTGCACTTATTCAGTCCTGCAGTTTAAACTAAGAATGAAAATCACTTCCAAACTGCTGGGTGAAGACCAAAAATCTACATTTGTATGCAACAATTTGAAATACAAACCATCATGTTACAAAGCTGTCAAGATTTATTAGCAAGACAGTGTAGCATGTGCTGAACTCTGTTTTTAATTAGGCACCTAAATTAGACCATAAAATGGTTGATTAATCTTTTACAAGTTGAGGAAAAAATATAACATAAATTAACCTAATCATAAGTGTTTTTCCAGATGCTCTGAGTTAATAAAGTAGTCAATATTTAATAGCAACCTATTTGTTTTAGATAAATAAAATGCTGAAATGCATGAATTAAATTACATTTATTATCTTCCAAATGATATATTTATTATTGAATAAGGATCTAGGAATTAGGTTACAGCATAGATCTTAAAAAATATTCTTAAAAGATAGACTATTATAATTAGGAATTAAATGATGACTAAACCAGATTTTGCCTTTTTTGATAGAACTTGGTAACTGAAAAGTTACAATTTAATATAGACCAATATTTATGAAAGATATTTTCCCAGATAAAGTTGTATTGTTTGACATTTCAAGGTGACTTGTCACAGCTTCTGTTTTTCTAGGTTGGTGTTTTAATTTTGTTTGAACATTTTTTTTGATATTTGGAAAGATCAACATGTCACAAATTTTTTTTTTCCAATAATGTATGTTAATTTACCCTTTGGTTTGAAACATGTCATAGCACATAAAGTTTTCTGGTTATATAAAATGACTTTTTGAGTTACTAAAATTACTTATAATTAAAAGTGCACCAGGAATTTTTAAAACAACAAACCTACCAGTCAGCTATTCTTATGAATCAGAGGTGTCATTTATTTAAAATTTCAGAATTAAAAATATGTGACTAATAGTGCTTTCTATGTCATTAGTTTTTTTTTTTTGAATAATTTATGTTCTCATTCTATGAACATGGAAATTAAGTTGATTGACAGAAATATAAAATGTCCACTCAAAACTCAGAATATAATGAGCATTTCTTTTGCTGTGAATAGAATTAGTTTCCAAATAGGGCCCTACCTCTCATTTAACAGTGGATGATTTCAGACCATCAGAGAAATTTCAGTCCTAGGCTGCTGAGATAGTCAGGAATCCCAGCAAAATGAATTCCCCAAGTATGTGGCATATTTTCAAGGGTAATGAAAACAATATGCTGCCTACCTCAAATGAAAACATTTACCATGACCGAGAAGAAATGAGATACTGATATATTTGAAAATTAATTGTACGTAGACCATGAAACTTTTTAAAAAATATTTAAACAGTACCTTGTGAAAAATCTCATATTCCTCTCAAACTATCCCAAAATAAAACTAACCACAAATAAAACTGATGTTAGTGCATGTTGGGTTTTTGTTCTGATTTTTCTTGTCAAGAGATTTGAAGAAAAGTTTGGGATGTAAGGAGCAATTACTATTTTAGTAACATGATAATAAATAATTTGCATTACAACCAAGAGGCTATGTGTTAGAATAGTGCTAATGCTAATAACATTCATCATTAAATTTTTTGGACATAAATAAGGGTGGCATTAATTTCATATATATATATATATATCTTCAGTTTTTCCTTTAAAAATATATTTCACACACATTCCTGAGACTTGAATAGTATTACAAAGTAATACTAAAAAATATTGGGTCATTTAAAAATTTACTTCATTTTGTCAGGGGTGGAACATGTTTTAATAACAGTTGTACAGCACAGTCTTTGCCTCTCAAAGTTCTAGTGTAGTTCTAGTATAGCACAGCAGTGTGAATATAATTAACAATAATACATAATACATTCAAAATAGTTAGAAAAGAGGAATTTGTATGTACCCACAAATAAAGAACAGTTTAGGTGATGGATATGGTAATTATCGTGAATTGATCACTGCCCAACGTATGCATGAATCGAAATATCACATTGTATATCATAAATATGTACAAATACAATGTCGATAAAAATGAAACAAGTTCAGATCTATAGAAAATAGATGTGATTAAAAGTACTGTCAGAGGGGAGCTTGCGTTTTACTGACGTTAAAGTAATTACGTTGTTGGAATAAAATGTTTTTCTTCTAAATATGACAAACGTGTAAAAATGAGACTGGTTTAACGTGAAGCTGATGGTATTTCAGTCTAGGGTGGACTCTTTCTTGTCAAGGGGTCAGTACTTTTAAGCCCCTTTGACTAGGACGTGAACGATTCCATGTGTGTTCGTCAAGGAACTTGGAGCATTTGATTCAGAATCCCTGTTTTCTCCCAAGTCTCTTCCCCACACTACTTAGCACGGTTACACTTGCTTAGAAAGCCATAAAATGCTGAAAGATGGTTCTGGGCAATATGAGATAGGGGGTGGGGAGTAAATGGAGAGTGAAAAAAACACTGGGAAGAGAAGTGACATGAAACAGATTTTTCACGCACGCGTTTGATTTAATGAATGGAGTGGGGGTTTGGAGGAAAGAGCTGCCTCTCCCAACCCTTTTACTCAGGTCTGGTGACAGAAGTGTCCAACATGGCCCCAGACCGGTCCCCAGGTTGCCACGTGTCCGTTTCTCTCTGGTTGCTGGAGCGTTCGCGTAGACACCCCATTCTGGAAGGGTGGCCCAGGGCGCTGCCGAGGCCAGAGAAAATGGCTGGCCGGTCTCGGGGATCAGTCAGCACGGCACTTGTGTCGCGTGGGATCAGTGCATCTGGTCGGAGGACCGCTGAGCCCCGGAGACAGATGGCCGAGCGTTCCCGTGTTGGGGGCGGGGCCGGCGGCAGAGCGCGGGCCGCCCCTGCGCCCCTCGGGTCGCGGCCCACGGCCACGTGACCCGCTGGAGTGCAGCGCCCGGGCCTCACCTGTTGGACTGAGCTTGCTCCTGCGGCCCGCGCTCGAGGCGGGCGGAGCCGGAGGGACTCGTCCCGGCGCTAACTGGTCGGAGTGGCTGACGCGGGGACAAATGCCGTCTCGTTTGTGCCCACAGAGGGGGCGGGCTGAGCGCGCGCGTCCCGCCCTCGCCGGGGTGGGCCTGGCTGTTCCAGCTGCTTCACGTCTCTTCCGTGCAGAAATGGGTTCTGAATCGCTTTCGCTTTTTGAGTTTAGATTATCCGCCTATCTATTGTGCTCTATCCTTTCCTCACTCTTGGAGGTTTTTACACCCTCTGCAAAAGTTTCCCAGCCTTCTAAAGCGGAGGTGTCTTTAGACAGTGGGACCTGGGCAGGCTCACCACCCCTGCATCCGTGGTAGTTAGAGTAGCGGCCTGAGTGTGTTCTTTAAGAGCAGAGCATACTTTGTCTTTTGGGGCCGTATTTATTGGAGTGGAGAAAGGGGATTTGAATACATTGAATTTTCAGTTATCACGTCCCTCCCCTTTTTCTTTAGAGGAAAGATACGGACCTCAGTGCACCCACTTCTGTATTGGATGCCCATAAGGTGATTCGGCAAATTCGTTGGATAACTAATTGAATAGCGCTTCATTTCCACAATATAGCCTGTAAAATGACAATATGAAGCCACAGTATAGACTGTCAAATGACAATATGAAGCCCCTTTCTGATGATTCCTCAGTCTCACCTGGACTAAGACCAAGGGTCTGTGCACACCCTTCCCCAGGTCTCCAATGCTTCCCAAGTCTCTCTCATACACACTCTGGGCTCAACCTTCTTCTCTCGGGCCTTGTGCCCATCGGGTTCTCCAACTGCCCACTCCCTTTGGGCAATCTCTGAGCTGCTTCTCTGCACCGTGACCCTTCCTGACCACCCTTCAGTGGGATCTCATCTGTATACAGACAAGCTCACCACCTTCTAGTGCTGCCCAAGGGATTCAACCCTCAAAAGCCTCCTCCTTTTAGGATGGACTTATTCCGTGGCGCTGAAAATTCTGTTGTGGATTTGAATGAAGCGAATCTTTTCTCTGGATTTTTTTTCTAGGGGCATAGGTAGATGATGGGTATGAAGAGGACGACAAATACACATAGGGGATTGCTTATTGCTGCAAGAGATGTTGAAGAAATGCAAGATTTATTCTGTACTTCCATTAAAGTGCAGTCTCCCTGGGGAGATGTCACACAGCACACAATTAGAGAATAGCAATTCCCTTCTAGATAGCTCCTGGTGCCTTTCCCCAGCTGAGCAGCTTCTCTCCCCCACCCTTCCCAGCCCCCAATCCTTCTTCTTGAAGTGCTCTTTGGCTGGTCCCTGGTGCCCTCCTGTCTGATTGTTCCAGTCTCTAGGCACTTAGCATATGCTAGTGCTGCCAGTTAACACAGATACACAAAGAAGTAAACATCCTGTTCCCACCTAAGAGCTTTTGCGGAAGCCCCAAGTGGGTGAGTGGGTGTGTGGGAAGAGGTGGGGCAAAGCCACTGAAAGGTAGGAAGGTGCTCGTTACTTTATCATTGACTTGAAATAATGAGGAAGCAATTGATGACTATCTTAAATCTTCTTATATAATCAATTAATTATACATTCCTTTTAATTTTTTAAAATTTTATTTTGAGATAGGGTTTCTAAGTTACTTAGGGTCTAAATGCTGAGTCTGGCCTTGAACTTGGGATTCTCTTGCTTCAGCCTGCAAAGTCACTGGGATTACAGACATGTGCCACTGTGCCCAGCCATAATACATTTTTATAAATTATGTTTACCTATTTTTATTTCAGTGACCTAACAAAGATTGATTAGCACTGACTTTCTAAAAACTATGCTTTACTTTTTGGAGCAGTTTTAGGCTCACAGCAAAACTGAAGTACAAAGATTTCCCATCTATTCTCTACCCCTTCACATGCCCAGCCTCCCCCACTTCCAACATTCACCACCAGAGTGGTACATTTGTTAGAACTGAGGATACCACCCAAAGTCCTAAGTTGACATTGGGGTTCCTTGCTGTGTTATATTTCTGTGGGTTTGGACAAATGCATAATAACATGTGTCCTTCAGAAAAGTGTCACATAAAGTAATTTCACCTCCCTAAAAATCCCTTCTAAGCATTTGCTTGTGTCAGGTGGTATACAAAACAGCATTTGAGGTGCTGAAGAACTATAAGAGTCAAGAAGTTAATTAAAATTTAGAGACTTAAAGAGGTCTCAGAGCAATTTAAGCACGGAGTTCAAAAAAGAAAAAAAGATCATTAGTCTTGACAAATTCCTGATTAACCTAAAAACATTTTTTGAAAAAGAGGAAGCATGAGATAACATAATACAATATTTTAATATTATTTTCTTATTTCACTTTTCCAGGAACTTTCCAGGGAAAGATAAGGAGGTAAGAATAAGTTATCAGTTACTTTGGGATGCAGTAGGGGGAAAGAGTCTCAGGTTCAGTTAGTGGTGCTTGCTATATGCAAGCAAGTGGCCCAGGCACTTATTTAATCTTAACAGTGCTCCTTTCACCTGATTTCCCTTATTTTGCAAAGAAGGAAGCTCACATAGCTTGCCTAGGTTCATCCTGCTGTACCTATAGGTAGCTCTGCCTCTTGAATCCAAAGAAAAGAAGGCTTCCCTAGAGACCCTTCAAACACCACAACCTAGAGATTTTGTATGTTGCTGAAATTTGACATGATATTCCTCTTGAACCAGTTCAAGCCATTTCTTCTATTGTTCCCTCACCCAAAGACAAAGACTTTTCCATATGAAATTCTCCCCTAGATTACATTTTTCTTCTCTTTTTCTGTCTCTGTATTTACATTTTCTTCTACTCCCCACACTCACTTCTCAGCCCATCTTTGTGGCTTCCATATCCAGTGGCTGTCTTCTCCATGTCATCCATGCACCAACCTGTCATTTGCACATCATCCTGTAGACTTGCTACAGCTATAGCACCTGTGCATTTGACCCTTCTCGAATGCAGCCTCCTTCTGTCCCCATCCATTCCTTCGTACCTATTCCTTTTTGTTGCTGGCTACTTCCACACTACCTGGATTCTTAGGATCCAAGCTTGGCATTAGCTTTTATATAAGCTTGGATCCTTGGATTAGGATCACATTGAAATGCTCCCCACTTTACACTTTGTGGCCTGTTGCTTCCCTGCAGTGTTGTTCAAAACCCTAAGCATGCTTATCCTCATCTGTTGGAAGACACCTTGTTTTATAGTGTCCCCAGCAGCTGTGCACAAGAAAGCAGGCTCAGTCCACCCAGAGCTTATGCCCTCAACCAGGAGCATGGTCCTTATGCTTCAGTTTCCCGGCCCTGCCAGGGGCCACCTCTTGCTCACACCAAGACCCTCTATGTGTGCTCTTTCTTCTACATAGCATCTCTTTTCTTCAAGCACCACTCAGTTGAACTCTTTCTCCACCCCAGTGGCGGGGGTGGGGGGACTTCTGAGAGATTGTGGCATTTATGTGAATTTTACTCCAGTAACCATGTTTTCTCAGCATGGTCTTATTTGATAGATTTGTCAAGGATTCCCTCCATCATTTCTAAGGAAATGTGTTCTCTCTTTTAGATATTATTTGAAGGAAATCCCAGATTTCATACCATTTCATCTACTTTGTGGGTTTCTTTTAGACAAAATTTTATTCACATGCCTGTAGAAAAGTATGCAAATCAAAAGTGTGCAGTCTGATGTATTTTCCCAAAGTGAACATATTGGTATTTGGTAATTAGCAACAAAATCAAGAACCCCCAAAGCTACCCTGGTACCTCATCTGGTTACTGTCCCCATCCTAAGGACAACCACTATTCTGCCACTTCCCACTGCAGATTAGTTTTACTTGTCAAATTTAATGTAATGAGATCCTTACAGGACTGTAAAAGCATGTAAATTTATCCAGGACTATTGACAGCTTAGGAGATTTCACATACAGATCCAGATTTGCTGCTTCTTTTATAAAGGGTCTGAAAGTACTAATCCTGTCTTTCTCATGGTAGCAGCAGGCTGGGGGAAGCTACTGTGCCCGAGGATGGGAGCACATTCTTGTTTGCCACAGCTCCCCTTACTGTCCCCTGTCATCTCATTTGTGAGATACAGTGGACCTGGAGTGAAGCAGGTCTCCAAGCTTTCTTAGCTCCCTTTACTCATTTGTCACCAAGCAGAAGGGGAAGCTACAAACTCTGTTCCCACTTTTTTCAGGTATGCACACTTCCGGGTCAAATTTCCTCAATCCTGTTCATCATGGACATTCTTGTTACATTTTGGCATTGGCTTTTATCTGTCTAACTTCATTTTACACCTTCGTAGGAATCTCAGGAGAGGCTTTGTGGAGGTCTGCTTAGTTGGATGCTATTTATAACTAGAATCATTATCATAAATTCATTTTCAGTAACAAGCTTCTATTTTCTCCATGCCGGGGATGGAACCTGGGCCCTTGTGCATGGTAGCACTCCACCACTGAGCTGCATTCCTAGCTCCTCTTCTATTTTTAATTCTGTTAATTCCCTAATTGGCTCTTCTTCCACCTGCCCACCTCCTCCACCACCATTGACAATCCTTAGGTCAGCCCTTTGCTACAGACACTTGATGACTTTGAGCAAGTCAGGTTTTATATTTATCTCCTTGAGGACACTATGGATAGTCTGTGGGATCATACATTAAGAAGCACTGTCCCCATTTTATTCAGAGAACAGAAAGTTCTGGAAAGATTACTGGGTGATATAAAGGAAAAAAAATGATTCCATGTTAGCATCTTAAAGAATCTGAAAAGTATTGTACCTAAAAAGAAAAGAAAAGAAAAAAAAACCTGTTTAATTTTTTTCACTGAGCATTTCCTCTTGTGTACAAAAGCCTCTTTTCATCCATACCTACCATTATCCAGTGGAGAGGTGTTTGTCTGAATGCCGATTTGGGAAGCAGTGGACCTGCAATGGAGGAAGTCTCCAAGGTTTTTGTAGTTCTAAGAATTTGATCCCTGAGCCTGTGTTTGTGTATATTTGTTCTCTCCCCCGCATCCCCCCACCCCCACCCCCACAGTCTCCACTTCTACTCTTGGAACAGGCTGCCTCTTCTTGTTGCTTGTGGTAGAATCCACACATCTCTTCTCCCTCATGTGATGTCATCTCAAACCTAGTGGGTCTGCACCTCCCTCCCTTCCTCCCCCAAGATAATTGCTACAAAGTGAATGAATCAAGAACCAGAGGTAGAATTGTAGTAAATCAAAGACCCTGGTTAGAAAGTTGCTGAGGCCCAGTCCAGGAGAAACAGGCTTGCTGATTAGGATTTCAAGTTCAAGCTTGCTGAGAGCTTCTTTCGTAGCCTTCCACTTGCTGTTATTCTGTAAGCAGGCTAATTGCAGGTTCTGCTTTCCACCAAGCAGCTGTGTCTGTTTTCAAAGGTAAGTAAGTGCTCTGTGTCAGTGATATTTACAGAGCAATATGTTTGATAGTGTTGGATAAGGTACAGGTCTTGTCCACCCCTGCCTGGCAGAGAGTACCCTTGTGGTCTGTATATGTTTTAACCTAGCACCGATATGATTGCTCATCCTGGATGTAATGTTGAGGTCTTCATTAAATAATGTGAATGCTGCGTATAAACCCTGGCAGCCTTGGACTGAAAAAAAAAGACAACAAATTAGGGAAAAAAAATGCACGCTCTCTTTATATGTCTGGAGCCAAGGGGAACACTTAAAAGTGTTCTATAGTCACACAGCACTGGAAACAAAGGAAACTTTCAGATTAGGTGTCACTGGGAAAGGAGGTGAGTGGAACCTTTTAACAGAGGGAGATGGGGATCGATTTACCTGTTTGTGTAAAACTTAAGTTGCAGGAGTATCTGGATTCCCCTCAAGCACTCCAAGTCTGCTACAATGATCCTATTATCTTCTGATGCACTAACCATAGACTCCTCCTGTTTGGGGAAATTCTAACACCTGCTTGGATAACCCCCCACCCCCACCACATCCACCTGAGCCCTGGCTCAGGGGGAGGCTTTGCCAAGGTCATTGCATATGGTGTAGGTGAACAGTCTCACACCCAGGATAGGCTCCCTTATTGCATGTATCCACTAGTTTTTCCTCCTTATCACACTTCCCTTCCTATAATGTTACATACCTTTTAAAGGGACATTTGATCCCTACCTTCTCTTTCTGCAGGGCCTTGTGAAAATCAGGCAGTAACAAGGCAGCCTTATTGCCAGTCATGACCAGAGCTTCTAGATGTTACTACTGATGAAATAATATGGTGTCTGCCATTCATTCATTTATCCATTCATTCATGATTTTCCTCACCAGACAATTCTTGAACATTTTGAATGAGTTAGACTGAGAAAACAAGCTGTTAAGCCATTGTCTGAATCCTTGAGGAGCTCACATTCTTGGTAGAAGGGCCATGGTGAGCAGGATTTAGAATAAAAAGAGAAATGCTATGGGAGCAAAGAGGAGGGGATCCCAAGGTAGAGGCTATTAGTGAGTGGGCCCTGAAGGATGGATAGCAATTTTCTGGCTGATCATCCAGATAGCTCATAAAAACATTAAGGGCAGGGAAGCTTCATGTGAAAAAGGCTCAGAGAGGCATGGTAGATCAATGAGGGTTCATTGCATGGAGCAGAGAGTACACAGAGATTGGGGAGGAGAGGGGCCGGAGGTGGAGAGACTGAAATGACACGTTAAGAGAGAGGCCCTTCATCCCACAGGCCAGAGGAAGTTTTTCAGACCAGCAGAGCCTCCCATACTAAAGACATTGACAAGCTCTACCCAAGGTGTGCACATGCACATGGTTTTGTTTTTTTCCTCATGTATTTTTGAGGAAAATGAAATACTTTGATATTACCAGATGGAAAGCAAGAAAACATGCTGGATGATGTCAGTGAGGCTCTCAGAGTTACTGGGACAAATGTTTGTTCCCATTACTACTCATGAGAAGGACAGGGATGTGTCCTCAGTCCCACTCCTTCTTACTGCAGGAGCTACACACCCTTCTCCCTAGGTTCCTTGGATGACTGTCCCACAGGGTCTTTGTTCTATGTTTGGAAGTTTCCAGGGGGAAGAGAGCTGTTCTTCTCTAATCCCCAGCTTTGCTCCACAGGCCAGTTTCTCCAGCCTGGTATGGAGCAGCAGATGGTTCACAAGCTGCTGCAGCCAGGGCCCTGCCCACCTCTCGCTTTCCCTAAACCACTTCTGCAGAAGGAGGATCCCTGTCATTCTTGGGAGGGGCTTCTGAGCCAGGAGAGTGAACAGGAGGGCCAGGGAACATGGAATGGCCGGTTTGGGGCAGCCAGGGTCAACCTTCTCCTTAGGTCTCAGAATCCTGGTCAGGTCAGCAGAAGCCACATTGGTGTTCCAACAGCCAGCATTCCCAGAACTTCTGAGTCCTATTCCCATCCCTCATTATGGAGGAATTCAGTTAGGCTTGTAATCTTCCACCTTAGCGTATAAAAGTGATTGAAATAATTAATCAGATCTTGTTTAGAATCATGTTCCCCTGATCCGAAGTCTATTTCTACTTGTGGGAGAGCTAGAGGAGAGGCGGAGCAGGGGACTCAGGAGTGCCCAGCCTGGGAATCCTGGGGGGGGGCTGTGGACTTGAGCTGGGCCCATCTGTGTCCTCCTCAGAGAATGTTCAATCATTCACAGTTATTTTTAGGGTTGTGTTTTCTTCCATTTGCAGCTGGAAACAGAACTACAGAACAGACTCTTGACTATTTTGTGTTCTGTAAAAAGAGCATTTACGGGGAACAGATGTACCAGCTTCCTCGAGACTTAAGCTTTCATTTGTTTTGAGGACTTTGAGCAAAGTCACTTCACCTTATCCAGATGGGTGTCTTTTTTGGGTGGTGTGGGAAAGAACATGTCACCAAACAGGGGGAGTTCTTTGTGGTTGATCATGAACTTTATCAGCCTCCACATGTGGCAAATGGATGGTGGGTCCCAGAAACTCAGGGTGTGTGTGTTGTGTGTGTGTCGGGGTCGGGGGAGCTCCTAGGAGACAGCAGTGGTCTGGCTGCGGGTAAAGAGAACACCTGTGAAGGCACGCTTTAAGATCAACTGGGTTTAGGAGCTGAACATTGACCTCACACAACTCATAATTAACACGTGGCTTTCATAAAGAATTTTCAAGCTGCTTGTCAGTTACATTCTGATTTGGATTTGGTGCTTGTTTGTCTCTCAGTTATAAAATCCTCTGGCTCTTCTTCACCCAATAGAGTGTATTGAGAGGACAGGTGCTATGGCTGGAGCTAGAGGAAGGAGTGTTTAAAGCTAAGTGGGGGAGGACCTAAACTGGGAAGTCTTCAGAGGAGGTGACTCCAGATTGAGGTTTTGATGAATGAATAGGAGTTCATGAGCAGAACAAGCGAGGAAGATCTTCCTTGGCAGAAGATCTTTATGCAAGTGAAAAGACAAGGAGGTTTCCATGAAAAAAGTATGGTCGCTGCAGGGAAGGACCAACAGAGAGACGTGAAAATGTGCAGGGTGGGAGAGCATGAAGGGGATGGCATCTGCTGTGAGGAACCCTTAATTAACATCAGGGCTTCAAAGAGTAACTAGTACAGATTATCCTGCACTTTCTTTGTCCTTCAAATATTTTAACTTGGAAATGGGAATTACAAGATGTTACTGAATCGTATTCAAGGGGAATTGCTTTTGCTGGTAATCAGAAAAGATGCCATTCAGAATAAAACACCAGTGCTGGAGATCCTTTCAGGATGGGTTGTGGGATCCAGGTCCTCGAAGCTGGTTGCTTATTGCTTGTCTGGATGGAGCCTTTCATTAAGAGAAAGCCGGTAATTAGAAATTCCACTTCTCTGTGCTTTGGACCTACAACAAGAAACAGCCCCTGTGGACGCTCAGTTCCAGCATTCTTAGGCACTAAAGAGGGCTCTGCTGCCAGAGCCAAAATGCCCAAGCTGGTAATTACTAGGTGGCTTTGCAGGCACACACCTGTTCTGAATGTGCAATTAGTGTCTGCTGCCCTTCTTTCTGAGCTTATGGCTCTGTATCTGCATGCACCGGGTGGAAGGGGGTAGATGTGCATTTATTCTCCCCTTACCTCTCCTTCTCATTTTCTCTCTATATCCTGCAACTCCTTTTCCTTTTCTCTAATCTGAACATTTCTTATTCCAGTTACAGTTTTCTCAAAGCCAGATTTCTGATCACTGCACCTCCTGAAGAAGCCACCTTGTGTTTTAACAAGAGCAACTTCAGTTTACTGAGTTCTTACCTAACCATGAAAGTAAGAAAGTGTCACCCCTGACATTGTTCGTTGTTCAAAAGAGAGATTGCAAAGGAGGGAGGGCTTGGGGCAACTGGAGGATGGAGCTGGGAGAGCATTTGGGGGTGGAGATTTTCCCCAGGATGGCCGACTCATCAGACACTTTCCACTCCACATTCCTGGTTTATAGCTAGTCTAATTTAATTTCCAGCTGAGAGGCCACTCCCCATATGATGGTAATCTCAGATAGTTAATGAGCTAGAAGAGAAGACAGCCTATTGGATTGATTCCTGCTCCTCGGCTCAGTGGTTTAGGGGGCTAATTTATTAGCCTGTTTGTTCCATGGTTTGAGAGGCTTGGTCAGCCTGGCACAGCATCCTGTATCTCCCTCCCTCTTCTAAAGATGGATTGATCTATGACTCCTAGCCTCTGAGAGCATTTAGAATGGGCTCTTTTCCTTACACCCTGATTTGTTTAAACAGAAGGAAGAGGGTGGAGGGGATAAGACCAGGTGAACTCATCTGCCTGATACCTGGAAAGCACATTGTGAAATTCCAGTTCTTGCCTTTATTCCAGCTGGTCTGTACCACTAACAGCCTTTTGGGTGAGCTGCATTGAGCAATTCTGGCTTGCAAGGCTGGGACCAGGATTTGGAGCAAGTATTGTTTTCCTTCTGTAGAATACTGACACTCTTGAAAAAACCAAAAGCTGAACCTTGTACTACAGAGTAGGAATTGTGCCAGAGGAGTGAGGACTATGTCTGGGGAAGGCTGATCTGACTATTTTCAGCTTTGTGATCACTGGTTTCAGCAGAGTTGAGTGAAAAATGAATTCCTTCATGAAGGGTAAAGGGCAGAATTATAAGGAGCTAGACCTAGTATAAAATTTAGCTTCTACTTTCACACACACACACACACACACACACACACACACACACACAGAGTCACACAGCAATTAATGATGGGAATACGTTCTCAGGAATGTGTCATTAGGTAATTTTGTTGTGTGAGCATTCTGGAGTGTACTTACACAAACCAGATGGTATAGCTTACTGTATACCTAGAAACGCTGTCAAATATGTGGCCCATCATTGACCAAAATGTCCTTATCCAACACACCACTATAAATATGTAAACATATATATTTATATATATATATGAGAGATGATGTGTGTATAGTCATGTACATTACTATATGTATGACTATATATGTATATATAAAATATGAATATAGTATCTATATGTTTGAATATATATAAAGTACTATATATAAATATAAATAAAGTACCATATATAAAATATAAAATGCTGTATGTATGTATTTCATTCACTTACATATTTATTTTTGGTACTGGGGACTTAACCCAGGGGTGCTCTATCAGGGAGCTACATCCCAGGCCTTTTTATTTTTTATTTTGAGACAGGGTCTCACTAAGTTACTGAGATGACCTTGACTTTGCAATCCTCCTGCCTCAGCCACCTGAGTTGCTGGGATTACAGGTGTGTGCCACTGTGCCCAGCTAAAGTGCTATATCATATCTATCTACACAATAAAGACATGTAGATATTATAGTATTATATATCTATACAGTGTTATTTATTTCATTATAGTTTATAGCCCACATAACATAATTAAAAAAAAAAACATTAATTTAAAACCAAACCATTTCATTTCTGATGGTCAGACAGAGAAGGAGGAAAACTCTTTAGAAAGGAGGAGGGTGATTATAGATGGGTCGAAGGTGGGATGGTCACTCTCTTTGAATATTTTGATCTTATAGAACCGTATAGACTTGGAATAAACATGAGATCCAACATGAGATTGTGGAGCCTGTTTCCTGCTTCTCCCTTTGAGTTGGGGCCACTCAGCCTAGTCGCCTTCAGACTCATTCTCCCTATGCTCTCCCCTATAAAACAGAGGAGAGCGCCCCTTGAGAAGCCTGCCTGTCCAGCCCCTTGTTGAGGATACAGTGCTCTGCAGCTCTTATAGGTGACACAGTCATGGCCCAAGCAGAACGGGAGCCCGGGAACCATCTTCTAATAAAAATGGAAGCCTATTTATTCTTTACCATAGACAGATATATTTTTCTATGGCATGAACTTCAAGTATTGTGACATTGAACTTCAAGCATCTGTGACTTTATAAGATCATGAGGACCCATTTTTGCATCAGGTAATCATTTCAATTTTTAATAAAATATAAAGACAGAGTAGGTGGTTCATGCAAAGCATTTTGATGGTGAGCAAATCTTAGGGGTCCCGAGTGTGACACCGGCTTCCAACATGGATACACGCTAGATAACCCAGAAGAATCTTTGTCGAACCTAGGCATTCATTGACCCTGGCACAGACCATCTCAAGGAGGTTTTTGACTGGCATAATTGACCAGTGACCAGTGGCTAATTGTTGAGCTGCATCAGGAGATCTTAACCTAGTTTCATGTGTGGACCTGGGGTCTGTCAACACCTGACACTGAGAACTAAGCTCCACATATATGCTGTGTATATAAATTTTGCTGCAGAGGATTCATTTCCTTCCTCAGATTCTCCTTAGCTCCTAAGAGCTAAAAGTTCTACTCCACAAGGTCACTGCATACCCCTTTTGCAGTCAGCCAAGAGAACATTCTGTTGTGATATGTAACAAGCCCCATTTCTGAATAAGAGGATGAACCTTCTATCTTCACAGAAAGGAGCTGCCCAGGAAAAGGTGTTCTTCCTTGGACAGTCATTCCATTTGTTTCATAAAGAGAAAGTTCTTTGAATTCCAGCCTCTTGGAGATTTTACATGGGTGCAAGGTATGGCCAGAGTCTTCATATAGTTGCCTCTGGGCTTCAGTTCATGACTTTGTAGTCCTGACTGCCTCCAAGTGACAAGTGACTCTGTGTGCATCTAGCAAACTCAGGAAAAATGCAGTCCTTGGAGAGGCTTGAGCTTGATTAGTTTCCAACACGTGCTAATGGGGCCATAGAGAGCACATCTCTTATTGGCTCCTTTAGGTAGTGTTTGCTTATGGGCTTAGTGCCCTGTACTCCCAGCCCAGGGACGTGGAAGTGGATTTATCTGGGAAAGTAGCAGCTTAAAGGTCTTTATTTGGCTTTGTCAGCGAATAGAGAACACCACTGAGCATTTCAGAGAGAGGCAGCCATTGATCTCAAGGCCCTGGCTCTGGCTGACCTCCAGAGGCTAACCCACCCCCAAGCCAAAATGATCCATCTGCACGGAACTGGCCTTCTAGGGAATATTTTCTAGCCTAGAATCTGGGGTGATACTTGTGTTCTCTCATTTTCTATCTATGTCAATAAATGAACCCAAGAACCCAAATCTTCCATTGTTTATAGCATATCTATATTGAGTGGATACAAATTCTGCCAACATCCCCTACCCCAAAAACTTCTTGGAAAGCTGCTATTTATGTGGATGAGTTCAGAATACGTGGGTGTCACACCTCCATGAGCCTTGCTATGTAAAAAGGTGGGGTGCTCCCTGCCCCTACTTCTTTCCTCATATCTAACCTGCTGCTAATTTTTTTTTTCTTCTCCTTTCAAAAAAATTATTAATGAGCTACCCTTTTCTGTCACCCCTCCATTCAGAGCTACATAATTTCATATATTTTTATCTACCTTACAGTGTTACCATCTGCAGCTTCCTAGACCTCCACGATAGGAATCATAATAACGAGGTGTTTGCTTAAATCAAGTGTGACATTTTGTTTTCTTTTTGTACTAAGGATTGAATCCAAGGGCACTTTGCCACTGAGCTACATCCCCAGCCCTTTGTATTTTGAGACAAGGTTTTGCTAAGGTTTTCGTTAAATTGCAGAGACCAGCCTCAAACTTGTAATCCTCCTGACTCAGTCTCCTGAGTAGCTGGGAGTACAAGTGTATGCCACCACACCCTTAGCAGTGTGACTGTTCTTGATATTAAGGTGGGAGAATGGATACTGGCACAGAAAGAGCCCCTGCAAGAAGCACACAGTTAATTTAGTTTTTTAAGGGATAATGTCCCAAAAAAAAAAAAAAAAAAAAAGGTAAAATCATGATTCTTATCCATATATACAGTGATGATGTTAAGGATTTTATTTCATTTATTACTTAATGAAGGAATGAGGCAAATATTACCATTGATTCAAAGGAAAAGTCAAAAGAATTTATAAGTTTACTTGGAATAAGGAATGTGGACATATATTTGCAAATAAATGAGAAATGGACTTTTTCAAGGAGTGAGAAATGGAAAGGAAAGTTTACAGAACCTAGGCCAGAAATAATTTATTTGTAAACTTATGGTTATGAATTATATATAGGTTGAGGTATAGCTCAGTGGTAGAGTCCTTGCCTACCCAAGCACATTCTAGGTCCTGGGTTCAATCCCATGTACCAAAAAAAAAAAAAGGGAAACAGTTATATTACAATGCTATATTACTACCTATAACTTATTGCTCTGCAAAATATCTCAAAAGCAATAGAGGGCAGGAGTCAGACAACCTGAAGTTCATGTTCTATTTTTTAAAAATTTTTTTAGGTGTTGATAGACATTTATTTTATTCATTTATTTATATGCGGTGCTAACAGTCGAACCCAGTGCCTCATACATACTAGGCAAGCGCTCTACCACTGAGCCACCAACCCCAGCCTGAAGTTCATGTTCTTAACACCATACAGCTTTTCACCACAGACAACCATTAATCTTTTTTTTTTATTAATATTCCAACTTCCTATTATCTTATATCAGTCTTCAGCAGACTCATGGAATTTATAATCAGCTAAAAGCCAAACCTATTTAAGACATTCTGCTGGTAAGCACTGCCCCCCCAACCCCCAATCCCAAGACAACATTTTCATGCTACTTACCTCTTATGTTTTATGTGGCTTCCCCGTTGCCTCTTGGGTCAAATGCAGATTCTGCCAGCATGTGTTTATTCATTCATGAGCAATCATTTATTTTTGCCACAGTGCAATTAAGGCACAGTTCAGTTTTCAGACCCCTTGAGAACCTAGCAGGTAGGTACAGGTAGACAAAGTTTATAATAACTCTGTGTGTGTATGTGTGTGTGTGTGTGCGTGTGTGTGTATTTTCAGAGGGGATGTTGAGAGGGTCCTGGTTATAAGGAGGGAACAAGGACATCATAGAAATTTATTAGAAATACTATTCCAGGAGAAAAAAGTCAGTGGGGGATAAGAAATGTCATAATCCATTGGAGAAATAGCGGGTTCCTGCCCCCAGCTAGGACAAGGCAGAAATGGGACGGACGGTTGGAAAGGAAGCCATGGAAAACTTAGAAATTCCCTTGGAGAAAGAAAGGCCATGTACCTGGTGAGAGGTTGAAGGTCATTTTCAATACCAAGATGATGGTTTCTAGATTTGTCTCTTGGAAAGATGTATGGGTCAGTGGGTGGAGGGATGGGCAGGGTGGATGAGGTCATTATAAACTTATTTCCCAACATTTCTCAAATAAATAAGTATTCATCAGTCCAGGCTAAGTTGCTCAGTTGCTGTCTCCTTGAGTATGTTTTGTTCATGCTCCTGAACTTAGGAATCTTCTGACTCTGGTTCTTCCACTTTCACCTGCCCTGTCCTAGCTCAGGGAAACTTCACTTGTTGCCATGGACCAACTTCTCGGTGCTTTTCTTCATTTCTCCTTTTGAGCCATGTGTATACTATCTGCTGGTAAACTCCCTGTATGTGGAATTTCTCTCAAATCAAGGGTAAGTCTGTGGAGGGCATGAGTCACCCTGTAAGCAATACATAATGGCCATTTCACTGATTCCGCCAGCACCCGTGATGAGCATTAGGTTTAAATTCCAACCTGCTTTCCTTTTGCTGCTACCTAGGAGACACTTGGTGTATCTCCACCTGTCATTACTTGCTGGAATGAAAGTTAATTTTAATAATAACTAATTTTCATAATAATTAAAGCAAAAGAATAATTAATAGAAATCTGCTTATTAGAGCCACTTTCTCATTGAAATTAACTTGTAATCATTTATTAGTTTGAACACAAGAAGGCATGGTTTATTACCCACCACCAGAGGTAGGGCATCCAAAGTTCAGTGGTGAGATCTACACACAGTTTGCTTATGGCTCACGTGTAAAATAAGGAGTTCTGATTTTTTTTTTGTTTGTTGTTTTTTTTTTGGTACTGGGAATTGAACCCAGGGGTGCTTTACCACTGAACTACATCCCCAGTTCTCTTAATTTTTATTTTGAGACAGGGTCTCATTAAATAACCGAGGCTGGCCTCAAACTTGTGATGCTCCTATTTCAGTTTCCCAAGTTGCTGGGATTACAGGCGTGCACTTGGCTAGGAGGCTCTGCTCTTATAGCACACGTGTTCTTTGATTTTGCTTATTAGTATTCAAGTTCCAGACCTTTTTATGTTGATGGCCTCTTAATGTAATTGTGTCACTTAATGTAATGAGTACGGTGATACATAAATGTATCATCACTGAGACCATCGTCATTTTCAAACCTGGCCCACATGGTGATTTATGATTCCAGGTTGCCCCCAATTCTCTTTGCACACAGGACTCATGTCTTCCCGTTGTTAGCTTTAAGCATAGCTAGTTGATTCCTGTTCATTCATTCTTCATTTGTCCATTCAACAAATATTTTCAAGTGTTTCCTATGTCTGGATTCTTGCTATTTTCTTGAATTTTTATTTTGAAGATAGAAATCTTCAAAATTCACAGTCAAGCTGGGCCCAGTGGCACATACCTGTAATCCCTGAAACTCAGGAAGCTGAGGCAGGAAGATGGAAAATTTGAGGTGAGACTGGGCAACTTAGTGACTCTGTCTCAATATTAAAAATAAAAAGGGATGGGGATGTAGTTCAGGGATACACCCCTGATTTAATCCCCAGTACGAAAAAATAAAAAATAAAATGAAATTCACAAAATAATATTAAGCAAAACATGGAAGACAGTAAGATTCAATCAAACATTTTGTTCTTAGACATAGTCCTTAGGCTTGAAAATAGTTACTGGGTTAGTTTTTCACTGGGGCTAATGCAGGATAAAAGGCTAATCTCACTTGTAATTCTTAGCAGCTCTCTCAGTAACCATTTAGTTATTTGATCTCCTTGGTGCTTACAGTTTTGTTCCCTTGGAGTGGGCGTGGGGAACCAGGATGAGGATGCTTTGTCTAAGACACAGAAAAGTTGCTAGAAATTGTATTTGAAGACTCACCAATTAGGCAACAACACCCATCAGAAAGTTTTCATAGAATGTCACAAATAATGATGGGATCTACTCAAACCATACAGAATATTAGTGAAAATATTCTGCTTCCAACACTTCCCCTCTGTTGTGTCTTTGGATGTGAAATACACAGACAAGTTGGCCTGTCTATAGTAATCCATTGCAAATTTACGGAGCTTTTAGAATACATGGTTAACCATGACACTGAGAAGATGAGAATTCCGAGGGTGTTGGACATTCTCTCCCACTGAAGGTTGACTCTGGGAAGCTTCCAAACTCTGCAAGCTGAGAATTTTAAAAATGGCAGAATTTCATTGATGGGTATCTGGTTAGGGTGGCATCGCCATGCCACTTATGTTCCTGAGATGGCTCTTGGCCAGCTTCAAGCACAGATACATCAACCAGCAAGGTACTGACAAAGAGTGCAAGATAAGAAACAGCAGTGTTTTATCAGCAGTGTCTCCAAGTTTTACACCCTCTTAGTTGTTCTCTCTGGTTAGAAAGTACTTCTTTTCTAAAATGTTCTTGAGCTATTTAAAGCCTGTGTTAAGGGAAGTTTATTTGCATTCATTTTCCTTCATTTTTGTTTAACTCAAGCTTACAGTCTTAAGACTTTTTTATTGACCTAATTTATTTTATACTGTTTTCAGTTGATAACCATAAAATGGGGTTCTGTTTGTTGAGCAGAAGGGAAGCAGAGAGTGAATGAAGTCATTATCTTGACTTTAAGTCTAGAGCTAACTGGGATTCCACACCCTCACCCCAGGAGGTACACAGGGTAGCTGAAGGTATCAAGCTTTTGCCTTGTGGGTCTGGTTGCAGCCCTTGGATTGTCTTTTCACCAGCCTCAGATGTGAAATTGTGGTTGTTTCAGTCAACCACATCTCTGGCATGTTGAAAGCAAAAGTAGATTGTATGTGTTTTAAAAGTGGCATCATTTCTCATTTTTCTTTGGCTTGAATCATCTTATTAAGTTCAGTAATGTCAGCCTAAGAAGGGAAGTTCAGTTTTCTCTTGTCTCCAACATCCATGAGGGAACTAAAAAGGGTGGCAGGCAGGCAGGGATACAAAATGAGATTCTTCATAGCACAAGGGAAGACTTTGAGGAAATCAGAATCCTTTAAAATATTTGTTTTTATACGAGCCTTTGAATTTACAAACCATTTGGTTTTTCTTCTTCTTTACTAGTGTTTCCTTCATCTAGGGCCATGTGCTAAGGGAGAAATCAAGAGATGATGTTAGTAAGATCCATCCTACCCTACCTTTGGGCAAAGTTTGCTGCTTTTTGAGCTCATTAACCTAACAACTGCATTAAATCTTAAATAAAGGGGAGTGGGTAGCAGGACAAATGTTTCCATTTTACAGATGAGGAAAAACAGCACAGAGACATTAGACAACCTGCTGAAAGACTCACAGCCCTTTTCATTGTTTCGTACTACGAACCAGGCTGCTTTAACAAATAGGTGCCTAATTTGGGGGTACACTTGACCTCCACTTGAATTACACCTCTTGGGGATCTGTGCTTATGCTCCTGAGGTACCTTTTGTACCCAGTATGTGTGGATGTTCTAGTTATCCCCGGCCAGCTTGTGCAAATCTACTGCTTGCCTAGGAGGAGGTCGAATGAGAGTAGGAAGATGCTGACTGTAATCATCACCTCATAGAATTTTGGAACCTTTTAAAACAATCCATTAGTTTTTTTGGGGGGGTGGGGGAGTTCTAGAGATTGAACCCAGAAGTGCTTTTCCACTAAGGTATATCCCCAGTCCAAGGGAAGGTATCACTAAATTGGTTAGGGCCTCGCTAAATTACTGAGGCTAGCCTCGAACTTACATTCCTCTTGCCTCAGCCTCCCCAACCATTGGGATTACACAGCTCCCAGTCTCAATCCATTAATTTTTATACCCAGAGGAATTGAGTCCAAAGCTTGGAGCGCCTTTTCCAAGGTCTTAGCCTCTTGTCTGTCTGTGGCAGGACAGGAAGGAACCCAGAGGTTTCAGTCCCCCAAAGTCCAGTCTGCTTTCGCTGGGCGTCGGAAGACCCCTCCCCTGGTCCAGTGTGTGTGGAGGTGGGGTGGGAACGGGTAGCGATTTTCATCACTGTCCACCGAGGTGGCGTGTTCTAAATCTCTGGGGTGCGGGCCTGTTTACCAACTTCTGCGTTCCCCAGGGCAGGCAGCTCTGTCTGGGGAGGAAGCCGCGGGGAGAGGGTATACCCGGGCATGAGAAAAATACAAGTGAACGCAAACCGACCGGGACCGGCCTTTTCGGGAGGGAACTAACCCACAGGGGACAGTGCTTGCACCCAGCCAGGGAAAGCGAGAGGAGCAAACATGGGCCAGGTGTGTGCGGAGGGCCTGTCAAAGCCGGAGGAGGGACCCAGGCCAGGGGGCCTTGGATCCCGGTGTCTTCCTCCCGCTCCTTTCTGTGTGCTCAGTTCCCCCACGGCCCCCAGAATTGGCAGGCCTGATATTACTTTCTAAAAAGTCTACTTCCCAGAAAACTTTTTTTTTTCTTTCTTACTAATGATTTTTTTTTTTTTTTTAAGTTTCTTGTTCTTTTTTTTTTTTTTTTTTTTTCCAGGAAATGGGACGCAGATCCCTCAGATTTCACATGATTTGTCCCTCCCGGCACAGTGAAGCCCAATAAACACCAGCAATACCCGAGAGAGCTCCTACACAAAAGGCTATTAGCTTTTAATTGAAACCCGCCCCCCGCCCCCCACCCCAACCCCTTCCCGGAACAGGAACTCTGGGCCTTTGTGAAGCAGGGCCTATAACCGCGGATTCTGCCCAAATGAAAGGGGTCTCGAGCTGACCCAGGGCCCTGAGATGCTCTTTTGCGCCCCACCCCCTCATGGCATACAAAGGCTTTTCATTTTCTGAGCAGTATTGAAATTGGAGGACAATGGAGGCCAAATCCTTGCGGTGGGGGTTGGGAGCTGGGGGTGGACAAAGGAGAGCCGATTTGGAAGAGAAGGAGGGCTGGAGAGTCCATCCTTTGTTGTGTTTCTCTTTCCAACCCATTACCTTAAAAAAAAAAAAAAAAAAAAAAAAAAAAAAAAGATAGCAAAAATTGACCCATAAACTTTTGAAGGAGTCATGACATCACTTCCGGCCAACCCCAAGGATCCAGGACGCCAGAGAGCCGAAAATTGAGAACCACTATTTACAGTTTCATTTGAAATTATTTAAAACCTTCCCAAAGGAGTGCTTTGATATGCAAACATCTCTCCCAAATGGAGATAATTATTTATGGAGATGTGGCCCTTTGAAGGGGAAGCTTGGAGCTGGAGCTGGTGGACTTTAAGACTTCCAGGGAAAGGAAGCAGGACCCAGATAAAGAGAGGATGGATTGATAGCATCTTCCTCCCCACCAAACTGAGCCCCCTGGGAAGAAAGCTGCTTTAAAGAAGAAACCTCCCTGAGTTACAGCTTACAGTTCAGGTTACACCTCTCTGCTGTCTTTGTCCCCAGGACTGTATTAAGTTTCCAGGAAAATCTCCTTTTCTCATCCCTGACTGGGTGTCTTATCTGTCTGTAGAAGAAGAAAAGGGAGAGGAGAGACTTAACTGACTTAATTTTCATCTTCTTACTTCTGAGGTCTCCTGTGATGTGTAATGTCATGAGGTGGAAAGGTACCTGGGAGTTTTTGGAGGTGAATACTTAATGTTGGTAGATTGATCTTCAGATATCATAATAAATGTCAGTCCATGTGCACTGATATAGAAGATCCTGTCATTAGGACTGTAATGACCTAGGATCTTACTTTCTCTTTTCCCTAGGTTTTCTTTGGGCACTGTTTTAGCCCTTCGACCTAGAGTACCAAATGCCCTTCCCCCAAACCTGTCAGCAGCTTTCACCTCTAGGACTTGTCTGACAGCTTCCAAGTTTGCTTCCGGGATGATGTCCCCTCCCTTCCTCCTCCCCCAAATTGACCTCAACATATGCAGCAGCCCTCTCTGTTCTTTCAAGTTGACCAAGTGAGTGAGTTTCACGGCCTCCCTGTGATGGGGAGATTGAGGCCACTGGTTCAGAGAATGCTGAGCCTAATATAAATCCCCCATCTTCTGCTGTGTCAGTTCCTGGGTCCTTGGTTTCTCTTACCAGATGCACTTCCGTCACCAGAGAACAGACAGAACGGAGCTGAGCTGAGGCTTCTCTTGGAGAAGAAAGCTAGGTGAGGGGCCTGGGCAGCTCAAATTCAGCAAAAGATCTCTGACACCTTAGTTGAAAAATTCAAGGGCCTGATTAGAATTTGGTCAGGGAGAGAAACTTTGCCAGATCTCAATGTTTTCTTTTCTTCTTCTTTTTAATTGAATTTACTTTTTAAAGCCATTTTAGGTTCATGGGAAAATGGAGCAGAAGGTATAGGGATTTTCCATATCCCTTTGACCCCACCATAGGCAAAACCTTTCCATTATCAACATCCTTCACCAGAGTGGGATGTTTGTTACAACCTGTGAACATACATTGCACATTATCATGACCCAAAATGCATAGTTTATATTCAGGTTCACTCTTGCTATTGAACGTCCTGTGGTTTTGGACAAACGTGTGATGACAGGTATCCATCATTATAGTATCCTAAGGAGAAGTTCACTGCCCTAAAATATCTGTTCCATCTATTTACCCCACTTCCAGTGTTTTTGAATTTGGCTGCTGATGTGGGTTTTCAGGCACTCAGAAATGACATTATTTGTTTTACCTTTTCAAAGGCAGCACCCTCATTTCCTAGATTGATTTTATGACTACAAAAAGGTAGGCCCCTCACCTAGCTTTCTCATCAAGGGAAGAAGCCTCGGTTCCCATCCTGTATGTTCTCTGGTGACGGAAGTGCATCTGGTAAGAGAACCAGTTTTTTCCTTAGGAAGGAGAGTGGAACATAACTTTCCCAGAACCTCAATTCTATTTGTAAGAATTTATTTTTGCCACATTTTGGTTTTATGGATTGTCAGAGGCTGGGTGTGGGCTTCTTGGAAAACCTAAAAAGTTGATGGAATATCATGATTTGTTGGCCTGGATCCTTGGGATTCTTATCAGAACGGTTTATCTGAATGGGTAGAACCATTTCAACCTCCTCACAAGGTTAATTTTACAGATGAAAAAGCTGAGACTAAGAAATTTAGAAACATGATCAAGGGAACATGCCAATAAGAAGCTGAGACCCTCACAAATGAACTAGTCTTTTTTTTTTTTTTAATCAACAGTAAATATATCTGTTATGTCAAAATTTCTAAGTCCCTGATGACCATTTTCTCATTTCAATAATATTTCCCCCAAAATAGTATCAAAACAAGGATTTGAATAGCCTTAGTCCTTTGTTATCAGACTTGTCTAATTTCTGTTGGAAGGGGAAGCACGAGGGAATTTTAGGGTCCCGTTGAACTGTCCTGTGTTGCAGTGATAGTTACCTAATTATATGCATTTGTCAAAATTCTTAGAAATGGACACCAAGAATAATTTTTACTATATGTAAGTTAAAATGTTAAATTTTAAAAAGAAGGGAAAAAAACTTTGGGTTATTTCTGCATCTAAGTAAGGAAATCTTTCTCCCAATGGAAGAGGAAAAAGGAGTGGTCCGAATATTCCCATTTCCCTTCCCAGTTCTTCTCACTCGGGTTGGGAGACTGGACCTACCCCAATTTAATGTGGGTTTGCAGCCTCTTCTCCCTGAAGTTCATTAACTTACATCATCTGTTTTGCGTAAATGTCAGGGCATTTGTTTGACTGTAGTGAGTTAGGTTACGCCCATTTCAATAATCTCCCCTTTTATTATTGCATAATTTACCAGTTCAAACAGTAAGTTCAATTGCTGGGCTGTAGGAGTTGGGGTGTCACCCAAGGAAAGGAGGAAGCAAAGAAAGAAAATCAGGGCAGCATTTGAAAATATCAGAATTAGAGGACTCTTTGGAACTTCTCTGATTCATTCTTATTCCCTCCTCCTTAAGGCTTCAGATTTGTTTTTAATAGTAGGAGCCCCACCAAGACCTGGTGACCTCTGTGCATTCCCAGGAAAACAGACCTATCTTCTGGGCTGATTTTTCCAGTCCTGAGAGAGAGAGAGAGAGAGGACTCAGACCAGATTGTTTCTGACTGGAGGCTGAAAATTTTAATCCTCAGATATAATTAGACCACTCTCCTTACCCTCCTTGTCTCAAGATTATAAAGAAGAAAATAACCTAGTAGTCATTTTCTACATTAAATCTTAGTTTCATGACATTTTTTTCCCCCCTTTTTGGTGCTAGGGATTGAACTCAGAGCAATACTAGGCAGGCAAGCACTGTACCACTGGGCTACATCCCCAGCCTTCATGAGATTTTTTAAAAAGAGGATTTAATTTTAATTCACAAGCTTTGACAAAAGCATAAATGAGATAATCTAATACTAGTATTATTCTTCACCTATTTTTCTTCGTTCTGCTTAGGATGATATGATCTACCTTTGGATGATGAAAGGATTAGATGCAACTGTTAGTATTTCTTTATTGAATGAGGTGGGCTTATCCTGCTTCTAGTTTCCTTTTTTTTTTCTTTTCTTTCTTTTTTTTTTTTTTTTTTTTTGGTGGGACTAGGGCTTGAACCCAGGGACACTTTGCCATAGAGCTACATCCCCAACCCTTTTTATTTTATTTTGAGACACTTGCTAAGTTGCTCAGGCTGGCCTTGAATTCATGATCCTCTTGCCTCAGCTTCCAAATTGCTGGGATTATAGATATACTCCACTGTGCACCCACTCATTTTATTTTCCTGGTATCTCTATTGTGCTTTGATAATTAATCGAGGTAGGCTTGTGTGTTTGTGCACGTGAATGTGTGTGTGTTTTAGAGGCAAGAAACATTCTTTTATTCTCTCTGTATTAAATCGGGTTGCGTATTATGTTCTTATCTCTGCAGTTGGTAGACCATAGGGCCTATGCTCTCATTCGTTGGGGTCTACTGTTAGATGAGAGTGTGGTCCTTCTCCAGCCTTAACTTTGGGCCTTTGACTAAACAAGTTTTAATTGTGTTCACAGTATTGCCTCCGTCATGGCCCGCTATGACCCACACGGTGTCTCCACATACCCGCATACAAATATCAGTGGAATAAATGCCCAAAGCAGATTGCAGGCCCAGAGAATAATGGTTTCCAGTCCTAACTGCACATTAGAATCATATAAAAGATTCTGGTGTTGGGCCGCACCCACCAGGGGCCTGATTCAGTCTGTGTAGGGCGGGGCCCAGGACTTGTTGAAAGCTCCTTAGGTGGTTCTAATATGCAACCTGGGTTGAAACCTTCTGTCCTAGAGGGTGCACATGACTTTCTTATAAGTATCATCAAACAAGTGGAAAGCCTGAAAAACTCCCTCCAAATTCACCTGGCTGAGGATCCTATCATGGGGTTTCCTGGAAGTTCACTGTGCTTATCTTTCCTAGGCCTCTATCGGTCTACCTTACCCTTTAGGTTTAATGGAAGAAGTGGATCTTTTCTTCTTTCTGTCACCCTACATTCAGTCGTGGGCACACGCACCTGTGTAGTGTCTCCTAGGCAGCCCTTGGGAACTCTTCTCATGATTTCTGAGCAACATGTCTTCCTTAGTCTTGGACTGGAGATGCTGTCTTTGCTCATGAGCTGGTGATATGGGACAGGTTTTTCTCCTTGCCAAGAGGCATCCCTTCTTGCCCACGGAAAGAGGTAATTTTCCAGGCCCCATAAAATATACTTAACAGTGGGAATATGTGAACCTAAGAGGTTTATTGTTTTGAAATATGACTCATATTTGAACAATTGGGATCAGCAGTGATCTGATTAGCACTGAAATAACTACTATTAAGATCCTAATCTATGAATGAGAGAAAAAAGATACTGGTGTCTATTTAAAGAAAGAATAGGTGTGTAGCTTACGTGCTCTTGCTCATGCTGGGAAGAAGCAGGAGGGCTGAGAGGGAGGCTGGCCTGATGGGTGGAGGGAGAAGCATTTAGAGAACTGACTCCAAGACCAAGTCTTTGACCTGCAGGCTGGTGACCCAGCTCCAAAAGAGTCACCCACTATGCCTTAGCCTTATTTCTTTCATTAGTCAATTGGGGATTACAGTACCTACCTCAAAGGTTTGTGGCAAAGGATTAAATCAGATAATGCATGTGAAAGTTTCTTCACAAGCTCCAAAGTACTATGTAATTATTAGCTGTGATTATCCATTTGAGAAACTGGCTGTTTTTTTGTTTTTAATGAGCAACTCAATTAACCTTCATGGTGTGCTCATCCCAGAGGCCAGCACAAGGCTGGAGGAGCGCAAGGCTGGGGTGGTGGGTGGGCATGTGGGCTCGCGTGGGGGCCTTCGCCACATCCTTCATTACGTCTCATCTTTAGCCACATCCTCATCATTTCTCCTCTGAGCCACCGTTGAACTTAGTGAGGTTTCTAAACATGAGTACAAGAAAGTATGACCAGAGAAGGAGAAGGGAAGGAGGTGGGCCCAGGAAGCAAATGGAAATGACTTTACTCTGGGATTTGCTGGTTTCCATGGGGTGGGGGTGGGGAGAGAGAAATAGCTCAGGGGGAAAATAGGTAACTGCTTGTAACTGCCTTGAAGATTCTGTGCCAGGAGCTTCTCAGGCCGTGTCGTATTCCCCACTTGGTGTGACAAAAATTCTCTGCTTGACCAAACTTTCATCAGACTACGTAAGCTTCTTCTAGGCTCATCTGTGTATTTCCTCATAAAATCCAGTTTTATCAAAGAACCTGCTACATCCCTTTAGTAAGAACGCCTCCCTACGCACCACCCAGCTAACTAAGCATCCTTGTTATCTTGATTGGTTCTTTATTCTCCACTGTCCCCCAGGTGATGTTTGGTCACCCTCGTCTGGCCTGTCTTCAGCAAGAGTCCCCTTACCCTTGATGTTTCCTCCTAGTAATTTTCCATTTATTGATCCCAAACCCTGCTCCTTGATTCTACGTTCCTCCTTGCCCATGCTGTATTTGAAATTGAGCCCAATTTCTCTCCCTGCACTACCAGGCTCCACTGCAGGACTCCATTACTGGACTCTGTTGCTGTGTTTTTTATTCTTATCATGATGGACCTGAATAAAGTCTTCCTTGCTAGTGATTTAAGTAGTACCATCAAGTAATTTTTTCTTTAGCAGAAGGATCCCTAGGGATGTGCTGGGGAGATGTTGGGCTCCATCCGGTTCCAGTACCTACTACAGATGAGTCCTTGGAAGCCTGTGGAGAGGGCACAGGAGGCATTTGGTGATGGAGAAGCCAGCTGTACATCTTATTTCTCAACTGCTTCTTGTTGGCATCCAGGCACACTGAGGGGAGAGCAACCCCCAGACCCCCCACTGGCCACAGGCTGAGAAGTCACAGCAGTAGATGCCCTGGCTCCATTGTTTTAGTAACAATGAGAGAAAGTCCTGAGGCTGCCTGAGTACTTTCTGACACCTGTAGACAAACACTCCAGACCATTGTGGAGGGAGGGGTCTTCTAGAGGTAATACTACAGAATAGTTTGGGGAGCAGTAGGCAATCAAGCAGGGTAGATCTGCCCACAGCTCAGGGAGTCTTATTTGTGGCTAATCTCCTATTTCCTTTTTACTAGTCCTATACTGGTCTCTTGTTACAATAGCCAGTTGAGCCATTTTGTTTGGTTATACCAGATCCTTCTTTAGGAATGTTAAGGAAATGCAGTCAGAGAGTTCAGAGATGATCATGGACTCAGGCAGGCTGAGAACAGATTCTAACATTCCTGCACTTGGCCTCTCTGGGGAACCAGACCTCCATGTTGGCTCCTCTGTGGGGCAGAACTGAGCGAGTGACAGGTCCCCTCTGCGCAGTTCTTGCTTCCTTACACCCTTGTTAGCATGCTTTTAGCAGAAGATGATTGATCACATTTTCCAAGCACTGTCAAGCTACCAGGCTGGGTACCAAGGTTAACTTCTCAGTCCCTTCAAAAACCCTAGAAAAGGGTCACCACCCTTGGTCTCATGGTCCAGTTGAGAAAACTGTAGTATGAACCAGCTAAGTGACCTGGCCAGGATCACAGGCCTCAGTAAATGGTGGTACCAAGAGCCACACCTAGAGGCCAGTCTTCAAAGTCCATAAGGTCAGACAAATCCACCCTTTGACATGGCCCTGGGGAACTTTGGGGGTTGGATTTCTTTCAAGCAAAGGGGATAACATTTAAATGCTCAATATTAACCTTTCATAGACCCCCCAATTGAAGATGGCTAAGCACAGGAAAGAAACTTGACCTTTATCTGGGTTGACCTGCTTTTTATGCACATGCAAAATAAGTTGGAAACGGGGACTCTTTAATCCGTGATCACATTAGCCTGATGATACTGCTTCATTAATCTAAGTGGCTAATGGGCAAAGTGGGTCAATCCAGCTTTAATGTCCACCAGGGATGACTGCAGAGCTGAGGTGACAGTCTCCCTTAAGGGAAAAGTGCTCTTCCTCTGAACTTGCTGTTGGCAGTGTTCTGGAAGAAGGGACTCACTCTCCAGGGAATTGCCTTTTCTGGCTCATGTGATAAACAGTTTATATCATCATTTTTATAAATGTGCTCAAACTACAATCTCAGTGGATTAGGATTACTTGAAGCTTGAAGTTTAGACTGTTCTACTGAGAAGTAAATGTTTGGTAAAATGATTTGGAAATCGTGTGGGTTTTTTTTCACTCTAGGGTCCAGGTATGAGAATCAATCAGAAATCTCTGTCCCATAGCTAAAAGGTGCTTTTTAGTCTGTGATTAAATTTTTTTGTTTATTTGGTACTAGGCATTGAACCCAAGGGTGCTTAACCACTGAGCCACATCCCCAGCCCTTTTATATATTTTATTTTTAGATTGGGTCTTCCTGAGTTACTTAGCACCTCGCTAAGTTGCTGAGGCTGGCTTTGAACTCCCAATCCTCCTGCCTCAGCCTCCTGAGTCACTGGGATTACAGGTGTGTGCCACCTTGCCCAGACTGTGACCAAAATTTAATGCCCAGTTAGTTATTGTGTGTTTTTTATTTTTTGTTTTTTTTTAGATACACTTCATTTTTATATCACATTGGCACATACACATTTATGGTTAATTTTGGCTCTACTATGTCTGTAAATGGTGTATTGAGCAATTTAATGATAATAACACTATTGGCATCTGATATTTACCAAGCAGATATCAGATATGGTAACATATGTCAGCATATTATGATTATTATTTAAATTCTTATTAAACTCCCATGTGGTAGCTATTGTTGTCTCCATTTTCACCAATGAGGAAAAGAGGCCCAGGAAAGTTTAATCATTCAAGGTAACATAGCTTATAAGTGGCACAGCCAAAATTTGAACCTAGACAATCTGACTTCCAAGCCCACATTACTTAACTTTTCAGATAAACCACTTTAGCTCTGCAATCCTCATTTAATTTTCTTAACAGCTGGACAAGGTAGACAGAATTATTCCCAATTTGCATAGTAGGATCCTGATGCTCAGAGAGGTTAAGTAACTTGTCTCTTGGTCACACAGCTAATAAGTGGTAGAACAGGAGGGATTCAAACCTCAGCTCATTTATACTGACATACTCTTAATTGTTAATATTTTAGGTGGTGCTTTCTAATTAGCCAGATCACTTATCTGTTCATTCTTTCAGCATATATTTAGTAGACACCTGCTATGATTCTAAGCACCATGTTAGATGCTAGAGAAATAACAGAGGATATATGCATACAGTCCCTGCCTTCATGGAACTTTTGGAGACACATATCTGGATGTCTCTTGTCAAAGGAGGACATCTCTCCCGTTGTCCTTTCTTTCTTTCTTTCTTTCTTTCTTTCTTTCTTTCTTTCTTTCTTTCTTTCTTTCTTTCTTTTTCTTTCTTTTCTTTCTTTCTTTCTTTTCTTTTTCTTTTCTTTCTTTCTTTCTTTCTTTCTTTTTCTTTCTTTTCTTTCTTTCTTTCTTTCTTTCTTCCTCTCTGTCCTCCTTTGGGTAAAAATATGTCCTTTGATATAGACACTGGCATGTATACGTATCCCACCTTCCGAGGTGCAGCAGAAACTTAGGACATAGAATATGTGTCATACTTCTCCCCAAGTCCATCCTCTTCCCTGCCCCAGGGTTTCTTGATTCCTTTTCTCCAATTCCCCCACCATGTCTTTGCTCATCTTGAGCCCCTTCCTCCAGATTTACTTGAAAATGTTCTATAAAATAGAGTAGCAGCATCCACAGACTCCTAGATTGTATGTTTGGGTCTCAGTGTATCCACTGTTTCACAGAAGTCATTGCATAGTCATGTAACAGCATTTATGTAACAACAAAAAGTATTGCAAACCATTGTTTGATAGGATCAGCTATCTTCAGGTGCCTTTTGATTTCCTATCTTATAACCAGGTTCTGACACCAGTGATTTATGCAATCAATGTAATTGTGACTTGATGCCACAAAACTGCTTTATGGCTGAAATATCATGGCCTGTGTCTAGTGTACTATTATAAGTTGTATCAGTATTGTCTGCTGCTTGAGTTTGCTATGATTGATATCTTCCAATTTTTTTTTTCCTAAAGTGTTTTTGGAAGGTTCTAGAATTGTACCTTGGGAATTTCCATAGGTATTTGTATCAGTTTATGCTTTCCTGATTTCACCTGATTTTTTTTTTGTTGTTGTTGTTGTTGCTTTGCTGCTTTTTGGAGCAAAGGTATTTTTCCCGGAGGGCACCAGTACAACCTGGTCTGACCCTGGGACCTATGCTTCTAATACCCATGGAACATTTGCCTGGGCTTGGTGAAGGTGTGTGGAGAACTCAAAGATAACGAAATTTCTGAGACCCAGATGCCATTTTTTAGGAAAGGCACATCCAGAGGCCAAAGGCTTTTTTGCTTTGGCATCAGCTATTTGGGGCAATCTGAAAACTGGGTACCCTGAAAAATAAGGGAGAAGCAACACTCTTAGGGAGGATCTTAGAGAAACACATATCTTGCATGAGAATGTCTTCCCATTTCAGGCAGATAGTATCTGGCTTCCAGACTTCCGATGGGGCGTTGGTGGACCTTTAGCTCTAAAATGTTGCTTGCATTTTGCATCTTTATGTCTCTATAATCACTCCCTTTAATGAGAGATTGCCAGGATTGGAAGCGTTGATCTTGAGAGGCGGGACCCAAGAGGAGTGCATCACCTTCTGACCTAGATTGCTGTTTGTTTTGCTCAGGGACCTGATGCCGAGAACCCTGGAAGGGCAGATCACCATGGAGAAGACGCCCAGCTACTTTGTCACGCGGGAGGCGCCCGCGCGCATCTCGGCCATGTCCAAGGACACCAAGCTCATCGTGGTGGTGCGCGACCCGGTGACCAGGGCCATCTCGGACTACACGCAGACGCTCTCCAAGCGGCCCGACATCCCCACCTTCGAGAGCTTGACGTTCAAAAACAGGAGCACGGGCCTCATCGACACGTCGTGGAGCGCCATCCAGATCGGCATCTACGCCAAGCACCTGGAGCACTGGCTGCGCCACTTCCCCATCGGCCAGATGCTCTTCGTGAGCGGCGAGCGGCTCATCAGCGACCCGGCCGGCGAGCTGGGCCGCGTGCAGGACTTCCTGGGCCTCAAGCGCATCATCACCGACAAGCACTTCTACTTCAACAAGACCAAGGGCTTCCCCTGCCTGAAGAAGGCCGAGGGCAGCAGCAAACCCCACTGCCTGGGCAAAACCAAAGGCAGGACCCACCCCGAGATCGACCGCGAGGTGGTGCAGAGACTGCGCGAGTTCTACCGGCCCTTCAACTTGAAGTTCTACCAGATGACCGGGCACGACTTCGGCTGGGATTGAACGGACCCGGGCTGTGTGATTTACCATGTGGCTTATATATTGAGAGAGATTATATGTATGTAAAATGTACAGAAATCTATTTTATAATAATTTATTTTTAATTCATAAGCAATTAATTCACTAAGCTGCCTAGCCACACTCTTTAGAGAGTTAGCTTCATGATCTGTTAACATTCCAAAGTGTTGAACTCTGAAATTTTGTTCTAGTCCTCACAATTGATGGTGCTTCCATTTTTTGTTTCTCCTCTCCCCATTGTATTTAAAAAGAAGAAAAGCACAACTTGAGATTTTTGTTGTTACGGGTATTCAGCCTTCAATTGCTGTCCCCTGGTGTCTTGGGTTTCATGTTCCAGCTTCTCATCTCATCCTGCCTGTGTACCTCCTAGGAGCACTGAGTTGCCTCCCTGTGCTGCATTCTGAAGGTCAGACCTCACCTAGCAGCTTCCTCATCCATGTGGTTTTATTTCCAAGAATTCCAAACCATTGCGCTAGGGTTTCTCCCCACCTCCACTCAGCACATGGGGGAATCACCACCTCTACAGGGACATTACATCCTTTTAGAGTCTGAATGAAAGGGACCATTTACTTTAACTTTTGATGTTGAAGGATGGCCCTGCATCCACTTCTGCCCCATTCTTTGGTCCATTAGCCACTTTGAAGTATATGCAAATGCTAGCCCTTCTTTCCCAGGTCACATGTGTGAGATGCTTGGGTGCTGCTTTAAAAATAAAGATGATCTCTTCTAATTTGCATGAGAGTGCACCATGCTCCTTTCTCCAGGCAGATAGTTCTGCTGTGACACACCAAAGAATCCCATAGGCTTGTGAAGTCACTGGCACAAACCCAGGGCCTGGGTATCAAGACCCATAAGGGTCAAGTGCATCCCTCACTGTTAGCATCTACCAAGGTGTGGCAAGGTACAGACCATTCGGTGTTGGATAATAAGATCAAAGCCTCAACAGGGTGAAAAGACAGAGACTCAAAAATGGCAGGCAACCTGGCAGAGGAAGGAAATCCCTAGCACTCCAACTTGATATCTCTTTGGAATTCCTAGCTCATCCCAGTATGACAGCATGGTCTGAAGACAATGACCCAACTGCAGGAATCAAGAGTGTCTCTTATAAAGACAGGTTGGGAAAACTGGCTCCGTGTTGCCTGTGGATTCTTGGGCCTGACACTTGTTCAACCATCCCTTGTTTTAGCCAGGTCTTGGCAGAAGGGTTGGGGCATTGTTACTAGGATGTAAAAGTCTTTCTCTATAACTCTGTGTTGGGACAGCAGTCGGGGATCATTTCTCATGACTAGCCAGTGGGTAACCATAGAGCAATATCACATAACGATATATGCAGATTCTCCTCAATTTCCTAAATCCAGAGTCCTCCTACCACAAATGAATGGTTGTTATACTTTCACCAAGAAATATGTAAAAAGACACTCTGGTTGTCAAAATGGTTTGATATTTACAAAGGATTCTTTTGTATGTTTTATGGGATGACATGCCTGATCCAAGTCAGAAAAGCTGTATGAAAAGGTAAAATAATTCATCTTTGGAAGCCAATCAGAGATTCACTGGACTTTAAGTGACATCTTGATCATCTGGATTGTATTTGTCCACAAGTTACCCCAAATGTAGCCTGCATTTAGGGTGACACCATAATCATAGCATAATTCTCCACTCTTGCTGTTTGAGTGTGAAAAACACCTGTATCAGGGTGCTAATTGGTTTGTGAATTTTTCTGTTTGGAAGGATCATTTGAAATCAAAAGGAGAACACCTCTTTTTAGTTACCGCCTAACCTCACTTGACTTTAAAGGCAGTATGCAAGTCCTTCACCTAGTTTTGCCCTGTTGGCCTTCTGAACACTCTTATGGTCTGACATGACTCATGATGTAGACTGCAGAAAAGTTCAGAGAAAGATATGCTACAAAACCCTAGAAAAATATGTATGAACTTTTCCTTCCCTTTGGGGTCCCTGCCCTCTTTCCAAACAGGATGATTTTTGATTAAGTTGTTTATGCCCTGCTTTAAAGTAAGACTGAAACAGGAAGTTTTCAGATAGGAAGGTCATTTAGTCATGAACACTGAAGTGGGTCAAAATTCTATTCTGGGTCAATTCCTTGAATCCAAACAGATGTCGATAATTAGCACTGATGGAGTAGGGCAAGTTTTTCTATGTGAGACAAATAAATCAACTGTCATATGTATCTCTTCATAGGACTCTGATAGCTTGTAGTTCCTGGCTGATCCAGATGCAGCTTCTGCCCCAAGGTTATACCACATCACGTGATAGTTATAGGACCTGCATGTCTTCTCCTCAGAGAAGTTAGGCAACACGGAAAAGCCTTGGGTTTCTTCCTGTTCTGGCCATCTGCAAGGCCACCAAGCTTAACTTTTTAGCTGCTAGAAGAAAAATACCATTTCATGTTTAGGCAATTTGTCCCAGCATATGTTTTGAGTTTCTTTCAATTTACAGGAAATGCTCTCTTTATTCATCTGAGTATTCTATTTCTCTCAGTTTTGTTTCTTTCCTCGTTAAAGAACAAACAAAAAAGTTTAACAAAAAATTGGAGTTTTTTTTTTTTTTTTAATTATTATTCCTGGCTTTCCAATTTTTTTTTGAGATGTTTGTGTGCAGTAGTCTGTTAACTTAATAGGTGGTACCTGGAAAGATATTTTAGGTATAGTGATTATGGAATAAAATTTTAATTGGATAATGAAAGAGCAGAAATTGTCTTTTTCGTGGGATTCTTTTCAGGATTCATTTTGAATGAAAAATACAGAGAAATACGGTTGCAGATCCTACCAGGATATTTTCATAAGAAAGGAAAATGGAAGGTTCTAATAAACTAGAATCACTTTAGTTAAGTATCTGAAATGCTGATTCAGAAGTCCATGTCATTTCTGTTTTTCAGGAAGAATGGTTAATAAAACTTAAAGGTGTGGTTAGATTTTTTTCAGTTTTGTAACATTAATTTATGACAGTCTCATTCAGCCCAATAATCTAAAATACTGTGCAAATTCTAGCAGTATGTCTTCTATAACCTGGATGTTAGAATAGCCAATATGTACAAAAAAATTAAATCAAGTATTTTGTCCTATGTATAACACAAATTAATTTTACACAGAGAAAAATGTTTCTAGGAAAATGAAATTCTGGTAATTCATACTATTTCTTTGTATGAGCAAATAAAATATATTTTACCAACTTGTGGGTACTTTTATGTTTTGTTATGTGTTGAAGATGGAAAAGAAAGGTACAATATTTTATTCAATAAGTAATCACACATGTGCATGCATACACATACACACACAAAGTAATTCTTAGGCAGGTTGATTTTTTTTTTTTTTTTCAGATAGTAAAGGGTCCAATTCAATAGCCAATTAATCCACAAGTACTTGGGAGGAAAATTTTTTTCTTTCCATTTTTTTTTTTTTTTTTTTGCAAATGACTCTGAACATAAAAGATAAAGCAAGAGGGGCCCTGCAACCTGGAGGAGCTTAAACCTGCCCCCGCCAAGTGGTGTCCTTTACACAGAATTCCAAGGATCCTAAAGCGACTATGTGTCAGCTCTTTCAGAGCCACATGTTCAGGCCAAGGTGGGCTGCCACATGTCACACAACAGGTGCAATATGAGCAAGCACCTATGGCTGGGTGGCATTGTATAATAGTATACCCTTCTTACATTTGCAGTGTTCTCATGTTTTATGGAGATCTTCTGTGAGGTAGAGACAAGAAAGGGACTGAACAAGACAATCTGTATCTTTAGTTGGTGTCTAACAACCTTCTATTTTCTTTTGATACAACAACTATACACCTATATGATTATTATTGATTACTTTTAAATGTTTACTTTACTTTTTTTGGGAGGGGGTGCCTGGGATCAAACCCAGGGATGCTTAGCCACTGAACCACATCCCCAGCCCTTTATATATATATTTTTTATTTTGAGACAAGTTCCCACTAAGTTGCTTAGAGTCTTGCAAAGTTGCTGAGGCTGGTTTGGAACTCACAGTCCTCTTGTCTCAGCCTCCCAAGCCACTGGAATTGGAGCTTAAACCATGCCTAGCTCTGCTTCACTCTTATTTGACTTAATTTCAAAAGGATGTGTTACAGTTTTAAGTGAAAAAAGCATAACCTCTTGCCATAAAACATAAGGAATTATAAAAAAAAATAAGTGCAATGAAAACAAAGCGATGCTATAAATTTCTAGCTGGATAGAATAACTCAAGCCACATTAGCCTTTGCCTTAGGCTCAATGCTGCTGGCAAAAGTTGTGCTAACGGAGAATTGCATCTTGCCATAAAGAGTGAAAGAATTGAAAAAGGCATGACCTGTTCAATGTTGCTTAGGGTTGAGCTCATGCGCGTATTAAACCTGAGCAGCCCCTTCCCACAAATCATTTCCAGTAGCATTTAGAGCTCTCACACTTTGGGAAACAGAGAATCATATTAAGGAAACGCCTTGGTTACAGATGGAAATTAGACTAGCATTTTGAGAAAGCAGTGGAAAGAAAACCTGACAAATGTGGAGGAGGAAGCCAGCAGGTCAGTCTTGGTTAAGGATTGGTTTTCAAAAGCCAGCACTTTCTGGAGAGTTCCTTCAAACCTAGGAATATGTCACTCGGTGAAATATGTGTGTGCCTTAAAAGTTGATCTGACTTTTCTTCCCAACAAATCAATTTTATTATTTTCTACAGAAGGATAATAGAATGGACCTAAAATCTGCTTATTAACCTGATGGCACAGTTTACAGTAGTGGTCTCAAGCGTGGTCAAATAGCTGATTGACCTGGAAAGGTCTTAAAAAATTCTGAAGCCCAAACATAACTCTGACCATTTGTATTTACAATACTTTAGAGAGTAAGTGCTCAACATTGGTAGAAAGGTTGGGTATTCCTAAATCTGAAATCTGAAATTCTCCCAAATCCAGAACTTTGTGAGCACTGACATGATGTCACAAGTGGATAATTCCATATCTAACCTTGGGATGGCTCACAGTCAAAACATAAGGACACTAAAACTATTGTATAAAATTACCTTCAGGCTAGGTGTGTAAGGTACACATGAAACAAATGAACTTCTTGTTTTGATCTGAATTTTACCCCCCAAATATCTCATTATGTATGTGCAAATATTCCAAAATCTGAAACATGTTTCTGGGTCCTGAGCATTTTAGATAAGGGAGATTCAACCTGCTTCATTTAATTTAATTAATGTATTTATTTTGGTACTGGGGATTGAGCCCAGAGGCATTTCACCACTGAGTTACAACCCCACCCCTAAGTGGGGAAGTTGACCTCAAACTTGGGACTTAACCTGTATTTTAAAAAGCCTCCAGCAGTTCTCACGTGTAGTCAAGAATGGGAATCACTAGTTTGCAGTGATTCCTGGATCATATCAGCATCATGATAGATATGCAAACTCCTGAACCCTCCTCAGACCTGCTGAATCATAAATGCATGGTTTAACAAACCCTCCAGGAGATTCTGATTCACACTCAAGTTTGAGAACCACTGTGCTGGAAAATAGACTTCATACCATTTTGAACTAGAGAGCTGAGATTCGCGATCAAGTGTGTTTTCCTCTGTACCGTACTTTTGCCACAAGAAGTCAATCAGCAGTCACCCTTATAACTCTGAATACGCTTTTAGGGAAACCCTCACACTGTTGCCCTTACAGCATTTCAAATGGTGCCAAAACTACCTGGCCTCCCCTGTTTGCTGGGGCCCTGTTTTATCAGGCAGCTCTCAAGCTGTCATGTATTACATATTCCTGGAACCACATGAAAGTAGATCCATAGACTTAGGTCTCAGGTGATTTTTGAAAGAGAGCTAAAATCCTTTATATCCTTAATTTAACCTTAGCTTCTGAAAAGTGAAAAGTGTCCAGAGAAACCACTCCTGATGCAGGAACTCACGCAAGAGGTTTTATTAGGCAGATGAGCAGTGTCTGCCCTGAAAAGAGAGAGACAGAGAGGAGTATGGGGGTGCGGGGGGGAGCGTCTCTTAAATGGTAAAATTTCCCAGGCTAAGGACTGTGGGGCCAATTGCTGATGAGGAACTTTGCAGGCTAAGGATCAGGCCAATGGCTGCTGAGAGCAGGCTGATGAGTGGACCAATGACTGGTTAGGATCACAGACTGAGGAGATGGGTTGTAAGATGGGGTGGGAGTGGGGCGATAGCTGCAGTAAAGGGGTAGGGGAGGGTTGCCCCCCAGTACTGAATTAACCACCCAGAAGGTATCGCCCAAGCGCCTGTGGCTCAATCCCCCTTGCTTTCCCCCCTGCAGGCATGCCCTGCACCCGACAACCCAGGTGGGAACCCTGCATGGTCCTATGGTGCTGGTCCTAGGCAGCCGGAGGTCTGAGGTGAGGGCTGGACTGCAGGGCAAACCTAGCGCCTGCCTGCTGCCTGCCGCTAGCGAGCCAACACCCAGCGGGTCCACGCAGAGCACTGCCTCTGCCCGCTGGGCATCCAACTGAGTTAGCAGCCATTGCAGCTTTATATTATAGCTTCTACAGCCTTTAACAATACATGCCCATCATTTTATATATGATTGGTAATTATTTCTTCCTATCCTTCGCATCTGAACACACGCTGACTTCCTAACATCTGCTGAAGGTCCATTCAAGGTGACAATATCTCCCTGGCCATCTGGTTCTCCACGAGAGTAAGTTCCTCTCTACCCACAGTTCCTATTAGTGGTGTCTAGTTTCATTTTTCCATTGTCATTCATTGTTATTATGTGCAAAAGATGAGGGATTAGTCATATGGTTGGACCAAGTCAACTACAGACACATATCTGTAAGCATTCTCCATCTGAGAGCTTCTGATGTTTTTGCTCCCATCCAGAGTTTATAACTTCATGGACTAAAAATGATTGAAGGACCTTAATGTATAAGGTTCCCTGAGAAAGGTGAATATAAGAAATTAAAGTTCCTCCCTGGACCTAACTTTATACCTGTAAGGTGTTCAATGCTTTTTTAAATCTTCCATTTCAACCCCCAGTGGTGTCTCCCATGCTGTGTAGAAGCTGTTCATAATTCCTTCAAGAAATCCTGACCTCAAGACATCTAAGCCTTGCATGCTTTCTTTTTTGATATATTCAAAAGAGAAACTAGAGAAAGGGTATGGATCCCCTTTGAAGGAAGTAAACAACAGAAAGTCTCTGAAGCTTCTCGAGAAGGGAGGCACCAGAGAAGAGGGATGTTTAGAGTCGTGTGTGCTGGATATTATAGTCTCTGTGAACAGAGCAGAACAGAAAAGGCAAGAGTTGCAGATTGGTTAATTTATTCCATATTATTTACCAAGTGCCTACTGCTGCTACGAGCTCAGTCCTTAAGCAAGGCACACTTCCTGGTTTAAGGAATTTCATTCTTTGGTGAAGTTGAAGGACTTGTGAACATGTGATGGGAGCACAGCAGTGTGACTGGCCTTGATGGGGTGCTCTGATATATTGGCCAGGGTTCTCCAAAGGTGGTCTAGAAGTTGGAGAGCCAGAGAAGTTGGTCTGCAGCTCAGTCCAAGAAGCTGCAAGTCTTGGGTCTGGGGAGAAAGACTCTGTATCCCATAGTCCAAGCTCTAAGGCCCAAAAGCCTCTGGAGATCTGCTAGTTCCAGAGCTCAGAGGCTGAAGAACCTGGAGTCTGATTTCCCACGGCAGCAGCAGGAGAAGCCCATGCAACTCTGGAAGGAAGAGTCAGAAAGTGAGTTTCTTCTTGATCTATTTTCCTATTCCATCTCAACCCTCAGCCAACTGGATAGTGCTTGCCCCCACTCATAGCAAGTCAGATCTTTCCATTCAGTTGCTGACCCACATGCCAGTCTTCTCTGGAGACACCTCTCCAGACACACCCAGAAGTATGCTGTATTAGTCCTCTAGACATCCCTCCATTCAGCTGATGGTTAATGGTTGGTTTCAACTTGACTGGATTGAGAGTCACAAATCAATCTAGGAAATGAGGATGCCGCCTTTAAAAAGGTAAAACAGAGGGTATCATTTCTGAGTGCTTGACAGACACATAAATATCAGCAGCCAAATTAAAAAACACTGGGACTCCCAGGGGGAGGGAGAAGTGAATAAGTGGAGCAGATGGGGAACCAGTACAGGAGCACTTAAACTTATTTGGGACAGGGTAGGAGGAGGGTCAGACCGGCAGTGTGGTAGGATGTAGCCAGGCAATTGGGTGGATGAGGGTTAGGGAGGCAGAGGGAGGCCATCCTGTACAATGAGGGATGTCAAAAAAAGATGGCCTGTTGGGAGCTGTCAGGCATTCAACAGGGTGCAGCCTGGAGTGTACGGGACAAGGGGAGGAGGCTTGGAGGAAATAAACATCAGAATGTGTTGTGGAGAAATAACAGAGTCCAGCTGCTCTTGAGCTCCGGAGATCTCTCTCTACTTACCTATCCAACATCTCCATTTGGATGGTTCCATAGACTGAACTCTTGGTTCTCTTCTAAATCTTCTCCCCTAATCTGTCCTGCTCAGGAGTGCTCAAAGTAGAAAACGTGGAGATGTTCTTGACATCTCTTTCTCCCGTATTCCTCACATATAATCCATCACTAAGACTAAGCCCTGTCAAGATGACTTATGGAAAAATCCCATCAATCCATTCACTTCTATCTCCTTGAAACCACCACAAGTACAAACTTGGGTCCTGTATGCTGGATTACTGTGGTAGCCTTCTACCTAGCCTACGTACAATTCCTTATCCTTCCTCCAACCTATTCTGCCACAGCAGCTTGAGAGATCTTTTAAAATTCCATCTGGACTCTCACTCACCCTCCTACAATCACAGAAGTAGTCTACCATTACATTTCAGATGGTATGCATTTGCAGTATCAGCTACTCAGGAGGCTGAGGCAGGAGAACCTCACGAATCCAGGAGTTCATGAACAACCTGGGCAATATAGCAAGATCTCATCTCAAAAAAAAAAATATTTACAAATTACAGCTCAATCTCAACTTCTCCATTTCTCCTGGAAGTCTCCACCTAGCCTTATTTTATGTCTCCAGGCTCCAACCACAATAGTCTTTTAGCTCTTGGAAGGGACCACATTCTAATGATGAATGCACTTCTCCCAGCTCTTTGCCTGGCTAAGTTACAGTCAGACATTAACCTTCTCTCCACCCCATGACTGCCTCAGCGAGGACTTTTTTAACTCCCCATGTTGGGCAGCTATGCCAATATGCCATGCTTTCTGGTGTTCACAACCATGGGTAGCCCCCTCCCACACTGACCAGCACTGGGCCTGTGATGGCTTTAACCAACACACTACAGCAAGAACATGGCTGTGCCTGATCTAGGACAGACCCTTACCTGGCCTGGCCTCTTCTTCCTCTCTGTTGAAATGCTCACTCTAGGGACACTCCCTTGAGGAACTCAGCTTTTATACTGTGAGAAGCCTAACCACGTGAAGAGACTACAAGAAGGCATTTTGGGCAATGGTCTCAGCTGAGCTTCCAGCAGACAGTTAACACCAGCTGCCAGTCATGTTAGTCAGCTCTTTTTGAGTTCCTGCCTGGCTGATGCCCGCACTGACCACAGCCACACAACCTCATAGGGAATAAAAACAAAACAAACAAAAAAATACCTAGCTGAGCTGAGTCCAGGCAACCAACAAAATCAAGAGGGATCATAATTGATCTTTTTTCAAAGCAACTAAGTTTTGAGGTGGTTGGATATTCAAATACAGTCCTATATAAGATAATGACATTTTGGTCAAAGCTGGATTGCATATACATCTCATAAGATTATACTGGAACTGAAAAATTCCTGTTGCTCAGTGTTGTCATAACCCTTAAAATATCATAGAGCAACACATTATATGTTGGTAGTGATGTCGGTGTAAACAAACTGACTGTCACTGCGAGTATTTAAAAAATTACAACACTTAAAATTAAGGACAGTACATAATACTTGATAATGGTAATAAATGATTCTGGTATTAGTGTATATATTTACTGTAGTATACTTTTTCTTGTTATTTTAGAATATACTCCTTTTATTTATCAAAAAAAGAAGTTTACTGCAAAGCACTGTGTTTGTATGGCCCACAGCAGCCTCTAACATCTTGTATTGATGGGATCTCTTAATTGCATCAAAAGACCACATCTAGTGATTGATATCCACCACTTAGGTTTGTGCAAGTAACCCTAGGATACTTACATAACAATAAAATTATATAACCATCCAAGGCTCAGAAACTTTCCTTGTCTGTAATTGACACATGAATATGATAGATAATTGGAGCATTGCTCAATTTTTTTATTTTATTTTTTTATTTGTTTATTTTTTTTGTACTGAGGATCCAACTCCAGGGTATTCTACCACTAAGTTACATCCCTAGTCCTTTTTTTAAAAAATGATTTTGAAGGGGCTGAGAATGTGGCTCAGTGTAGAAAACTTACCTAGCATGCACAAGGCCCCGGATTCAATCCCCAGCACCATCCAAACAAAAGTTCATTACAAAAAATAAGTTTGAGACAGGGCCTTACTAAATTGCTGGGGTTGACCTTGAACTTGTGATTTTCCTGCCTCAGTCTCTCAAGTGGCTGGGATTACAGGCATGCAATCTAAATTAGGTTCGCCTTTTATTTCAGTTCAGAGAATTGAATCCCCTTCCTTCATAGTACTTGCCACATTTTGTAGTTATGTATGTATTTGTGTGCTTGCTTTTCTTTTTTCAGCACTAGTCTACAATGCATAAAAAAGATCATGGCTCCTTATTAATGAACACAGTATTTTTACTGGGACCTAAGAATTACATAATTATCTGTTGAATGAAGAATAAGGGGTTTGGATTATATACTGAGGGCAAAAGGATAAGAGTTTTAAACAGATGAGTGACAAGATAGTTTCAAATGGAGGGAAATAAAGTGATATTTTAAAAGCTATTTTTTAATGGAGTATAGTACTTCTTAAGAGTTTTTCTTAAGGTTACAAAACAATAAGGATCTTGAATTTAAAAAGAGAAGGATTTGGGCTTAATTCTGGGTAAGAAAGGATGTGATGAAAGTTGAAAGTGTACATACTAAGAGCTGGGAATGTAACTCAGTGATAGACATTGACCTAGCATGCATGAGGGCTTGTGTCCTATCCCTAGAACTGCAAAGAAAAAAAAAAAAAGTGTACGTTCTGAAAAATATGTGAAATATGACTTCCTTGGGGAGAAGAAAAATAACCAAGGGATTTAAATTTTTTTGAAATGATAGTGGTAGGCCTTCAGGGAGACCTAGAGAAAAAGATAAGGACACAAAATTGGTTTCAAGAATGTTCTCTGGGGATGGCCAAGTCTCAAGGGGAAGATGGGCACGTTCCCTGTGGAGGAATGGTGAATGGTTAGGGTTATGTATTAGTTTCTAGTGGTTGCTGTAACAAAATATCTCAAATTGGGTGGCATACAAGAATAGAAATTTATTGTCTTATAGTTCTAGAGGCCATACATCTGAAATCAATGTGTTGGCAGGGCCATGCTACCCCAAAGCTCCTAGAGTCCCTCCTTATCTTTTCCAGCTTCTGGTATCCTCAGGCATTCATTGACCTGTGGCAGAAAAATTAGTTTTGGCCTTTGTCTTCATATAACTGCTTTCATTCTGGTCACATGACATTGGTCTTCCCTGTGTGTGCCTGTATCCAAATTTTCCATTTAGAGGGACATCAGACATACTGGATTTGGGTCCATCTTAATGACCTCATTTTAATTTGATCACATCTGCAAAGGCTCCATTTCCAAATAAGGTCACAAACATAGGTATTGGGGGCTGGCACTTTAACATATATTTTTGGGGGGCACAATTCAACCTACACAGCAAGGCTGACTCTCATCACAAGCAGTCATTTGGAGGTGCCCTTATGCCTTCCAATGTGCAACCCCAAAGCATTTCTGAACTGCTGCAAGCATTATGAGCCTTTAGAAAGGGTGTATCAGAGACCTTAACTCTGCCCTTGGGAATGAAGGGAGATCTTGGGAGAATTGTGTGAGAGGAAGTGAAACACCTCAATGGACCCTCAGGAGATGCGAGCCTCATAAGTGAAAGATAAGCTTGGAGTTCCTGTGGTTCTGTTCTAGTTATTTTATTTGGCTATGAAAGACAAGCAGGAAAGGCTGTGGAACTTGGGAGAAGCTCAAGTTACAAGCAAATTAGCACTTGAGAAAGATGATGCTGGCAGTGCAGGGAATGGATTGAAGAATTGGGAATAAAGGCAAAGGGGTCCTTCAGAGACTGAACCTGGTGAGGGATGATGGTGACCAGGACATGGGTTGGAGATAGAGGGAAGTCCATGGATTCGTGAACCACAGAGAGCAGAATGAAGAAATTAGGGGATAAAGAGGCACCCAGGTGGACAAACAGGTTTATTACTTAAACACTTGGGTGGGTATTGAGGCTAAAGCTTAGGAAAGTAACAAGGAGGAGCCTATTGTTGCAGAAACACAGATGTTAAGAGCAAGAGCCTAGTTGGGGTGGTGGCTAGGGTAGGGTTCTGACTTGCTGACTAACCCTGGCTTTTCCAGTTGTCTTGCTTCCCCAAATGTCCCAATGTGAGTAACATCAGATAGTATGAGCTTCTTAGGTATCTGGGAAACTGGAAGGTCAGGTGAACTGTTGGAAGCTAGAGAAAATCAGTCAAGCAGGGAAATTTTTTTTTTTAGTTTTATAAATAATTGGATTTCATATTTCCTCTCTAATTAAAGACTACCCTGGACTGTAATCATTTTTTGGGAGTCTGTTAGGCATCTTTCCATTCCTCTAACAAAATACCTGAATGATAAATTTATAAAGAGGAAATGTTCATTTTGGTTCATAGTTTCTGTTTATGATCAATTGACCCCATTGCTTTTGGACCTTTGGTTATGGCAGCACAGCATGGTGGCAGTGTGTGGCAGAGTAAAACCTGTTCCCAGAAGATGAAGAGACCAGCATCCCACAATCCCCCTTTAAGATAAATGTCCCCTCCCCACATAAAACCAGGACCAAACCTTTAACACATGGGCCTTCGGGATGCATTCCAGATCTGAAATGTAGCAGGCCCCCAAGGTCTGGAAAATGTACCTGGATGTCTGATCTCTGCTCTTCTCTAGCCATGGACTTGAGCCCAGCTCTGAATGGCCAGTTGGTACACATAATGATCATCCTGCTGCCTTACAACCTTCTGTGTCCTGGGCCATGTGATCCCCACCCAGTGCTCCCCTTGGGGATTCACTCCATGAGGGTTGGTGAGGCCCTGCCTCATGGCACTGTGCATCCAGTGGGTGAGCTTCCCCAGCTCCCTCCCCCATGAGCCCCTCAGCATCTTTCACTCTTGCTCTCACCTCCCACCACTGAGGGAACTCTGGGGGTGTTGTGAATGGGAAGGTCACAGTTGCCCAGGTGTGAGGAGAGGATGCAAATGTGAGGCAATCTGTGCTTGCAAAAGTGGAAAGTGCTAAACCAGGTCTCCAGGAGAAACCAGGACCTCAGTCCCTAATGGGAAGCACTTCAATCCTTCCCTAGTGGGGCACCTTTGATTGACACCCCTTTACCCTGCAAAGGAAAAGTTTCTGGCCAGATTCCCCTTTACATGTAATTTCCTTTGCCAGTCTTTGGATGAAACCCTGACCCTTCCTCCCCTTCCTTCATGTTCCTTTATCATTTACAGCCCAGCTCAAATTCTACTTCTTTTTAGATCCATTTTTGAACATTAAAGTATACACACTTGTTTTTTAACACCTATTGTGTGTTTTCCCTATATTGTATTTTTTAACATTTTGCAATTGTATTAGTCAAAGTTTACCAGAGAATAAAAGAACCTGTAGTGTGTGCATATATATATATACATATATATGTATACAGATCTGTATATACATATATTTGTGTGTGTATATATATGTTTAATAAAAGAAGCATATATATATGTGTATAAATATATATGATTTTTATATATACATATATATGGTTCTTTTATAATATATATATGCACATATATTATAAAAGTATATATATACATACATGTATGTGTGTATGTGTATGTATATGTGTGTGTATATATATACATATATACATATATACACACATATATACATATATACATACACATACACACACATATATATACATACACACACACACACACACACACACACATATATATATATATATATATATATATATATATATATATATGGTTTGTTGGTAATCTCCAAGCATCCATACCTCAGTATCTATGAGGGCTTGGTTCCAGTTCACTTTGTGGATTCCAAAATCTGTGAATGTACAAGTGCCTTATACAAAATGGTATAGTATTTTTATTTAACCTATGTGTATCCTCCCATATGCTTTAAATCATCTCTCAATTAATTATATACTTAATACAATGTAAATAGTATTTGAACAGTTGTTACACACAGGGGAATAATGACAAGAAAAACATCTGTACATGTTCAGTACAGATTTAATTTTCAATTTTCTAAAATTCTTTAAATCTAAAGTTGTTTGAATCCTGTGGAATCTGTATATATGAAGGGCTGACTATATATAGAAAGAGATTTATTATGAAGTATGGAGGTTGAGAAATCCTTTCATCTGCCATCTATAAGGTGGAGGCCTGGAAAACCACTGGATGTACTTCCAGCCCAAACTTGAAGGTCCAAGAACTTCCCAGTTTGAGTTTGAAAACCCAAGAACTAGGAAGATCAATGTCCAAGAGCAGGAAGAGATTGATGGAGTCAGTTCAAACAAAGAGCAGATTTGCCTTCTCTCCATCTTTTTATTTCATTTAGGCCCTCAGTGGATACTGCCCATTCACATTGGTGAAGGCCAATCTTCTTTACTCAGTTTGCCAACTCAAGTGCTAATGTCTTCTAGGAACACTCTTATAGACACAGAAGCAATGTTTTCCCAGCTATCTGGGCATTCCTTAGCCCAGTCTAGTTAAGAAGTAAAATTAATCATCACATAATGCAGTACCTGCCTGTTCTCTAATTGTGTTCATTACTTTATTCTCAGACAATTTTTGAGAGGATAGAAGGATTACACCCTCAGAAGTGTTTTTTCTTGTTTTTTACCCAAACACTTGGTGCTGGGTTTTGAACCCCAGCCTTTCCACTTGCAAAGCCAGTGCCCTACCGGATGGGCTATATTATCAGCTCAGATATTAAATTATATTATATTATATTAAAGGGATCTTGTGCCCCTCTCAAACTCTTTCAGATACCTACATCATGTCATCTCCTTCCAGTCCCTTTGTCCTTCATCCCACCTTGTTACTACCCACCCTTCACAGCACAGTTAGGATATTTCTCATCTGCTGTCAGAAATCTTCAGTGTCATGGGTCCTACCATTTGTAAAAATCAATCTACATTCCACCTCATGTGATGTCATACTAGTTTGTCCTGATCTGGACCCTGCCTGTTTCTTTTTCCTCTTTCCTCTCTTTATTAACCTCCACCTCTGCTCATAATTTATGCTCCAGCTACACAGAATATCTTCTTACACTCAGAAAACAGCACACATCTTTACAGCATCTTGCCTTTGCAAGGATAATTTCTTCTTTCTGAAATTCTTTCCCTGCGAACTTTCATCCTTTTTTCTGGTCTGCTCTTTTCTTTTCCCACATTACGAAACTGGCAAAATGTGCCTGCAGACAGAAGCATAAAGCATCTATCGACCATTAATAGACAGTTGTTAAACTAATTTATATCTACCCAAGTGAGGGAATAGATCATCATCAGTACCCATAAGCCCTCTGCCTGCCCCTTTCCGATTGCTACCCCCCTGTAGAGATCACAATTATCCTAGCAGTCATGATAATCATTTCATAACTTCCTTTAGTTTCCTGTCAATATGGATCCCTAAACAGTTTTGCCTGTTTTTCAACTTTATATGACTGGAATCATATTCTTTTGTAAAAGTGTTCCTCACTCTGTATGACACTCAAGCATCATCCATATGTGATTGAGCCACATTATTGTTAATGGAAATTGGGGGTTTTCTCTTAATTTATTCTTCTTAGTATGTATCAACCACTAAGTGTAAAATTCAATGTTCATTTCCCCCAATTGAATGTAAGCCACAAGAGGGTAAGGACCTTATTTTGTTCAGTGCTGGATCCTTAGAACCTGCTCAGTACCTGGAACTTAAGGCACTTAAGGTTTGTGTTATGTGTATGAGTGTTTACTGGACTATTCCTGATCCTTTGATGTGTTCTTTAAGTGTTCCCTTCTCTTCTAGGTGATGATCAACTTCTCCATGAAGATATTCAACACCAATAATGATAATGACTATAGTTACAGAATGCTTCTTCTCTATTGGGCAGTGTGTTGAACACATGTGTCATCTTATTTAATCGTCCGTAATTCTCAGCAAGGAAGCAGTCTCATTGTTCTCATTCTGTGGAGACAGATCCTATACCCTAGGAAAGCTAAGTAACTTGCCCACAGTCACATAGGTAAGAAGGCATGATGCAAAGCAGCGACCAAGAGCCCTGTTCAGATTCTTGCTCCCAAGAACACAGATTCCCACATGTCTGTCCACAGATGTGTTCAGCTTGACCCACCATGGTTCTGGCATTAAAAAAAGTCAATTGCCAATATTAAAGAAATTGAAATATTTTCACAGGGCTGTTGTAGAATCCTTATTACCATATTCCAGGTAAACTGAAGTCTGACATAGGCAAAGTAGATACCTAAAGGGGTTAGCTAGCTTCCAGGGAGCTAAGCACGGATGTAGATGCCAGGCCCACTCCTGAAGTCTATATTCTTTCCAGTAGGACCCTTTGCCTCAACTTTAAAAACTATTTTCAATAGAGGTCTTTTACTGCATAATTATAATAACACAAATTGGTTTTATAATCTGGGATCCAGCTCCTGTAGCTGGATTATTCTAAGAAGCTACTATCAGCCTGCTGAGTTGTCCTTTTCAGAGACATAGATACAACTCCAAAAAGGTTCTGACATCCTTGCTTTGAACTGCTGTGACTAGCTGAATCAAAGGAGCTGGAGTTAAAACAAGGTCAATGTCATTTTCTTAAAGGTTAACTCATCTTTTTCTCCCTGCTCCACCTCCCGCCCCCCAGTACTGGGGGTTTAACCCAGGGGCTTGTGTTTGCTAGATAAGCATTCTACCACTGAGTTACATTCCCAAACCTTTTTATTTTTAAGACAGAGGTCTTGCTAAGTGGCTGAGGCTGATCTCCAGCTGTGATCCTCCAGTCTCAGCCTCTTTGATTACAGGCCTGCACCACCATGCCTGCCAGATTAACCATCTTTTTGGGTTTGAGATACTGAACAAGCATCACCTGACTCATTGGAACTCTGCGGATATATTTTGAACCAAAGAAATTTAAGATTCCAACAAAGACCCATTCTCCTGAATAACAAAGTTGATGGGGAAGGGCATGCACTCAGATTTCATCTTGTATCCAAAACCCAGATTAACACCCAGATTGCATTCTGTACATGTCTACAGGTAGTGCAAACGTAAGCCAGTTTTCTCTATTTACCTACCATTTGTCAACCCAAAACCTCTTTTTCAAGGATACCAAGTTGTCCATTGATGTGATTGAAGTCCCTCTGCAGGGTTCCCCTGTGGCCCTTGGCAATAGCTGCATCGTTTGAGAGTTTGCTGAGATTGCTGAGAATAGTTTTCATTCCTGCAGCAGATGCAACAGAGAATGTCTCTGCCTCAACTTTTTTAAAGCAAATGTGGACAAGAACAATGTATTCCTGGGGCCAGGCGTCCAGTCCTCAGGCGACTTGCTTGTTGGGCGATTCACCCCATCCTGTCCTCTGTTCCTCTCTTCTTTCCCCTGGCCTTGTGGACTGTACTACTACTACTTTGTGGAGCAACACTACAGACTCTGAAACCCATTCCTACTCTTCACAGGCCATTGACATCTTTTTGCTTTGCCTGGTGTTCTGTGAATGAACTAGAAGGCATTATTTAGAGGATGAAAATAAGTACGCCTCTGAAAAAATAAATTTTGATCTGAAGGATTTGTAATTTCAATTTTTCATCATCTTGATCATCTCCAATTTCAAAGTTGGTGAAATAACATTTCAAGATGTCATCAAAAACTTGGCCTGCGTACATAGTGATTGAGCTGGAGGACCTGACAGATTGAGTACTTAGCTTGGAATTTATGAATCCAAAGCTTTAAAACTTAACCCAAGAAAGTTTTTTTAAGTACTACTATTTCCACCTAATTAAGGACTGTCACACAATTATGATTTATTTACAGCTATCCTTCATGTATAAAGTAGAGTAATCCAAGTTTAAAATAACTAATGATTTTTGTGCATTAACTCAATCAAGGACATTTCTAAAAATAATATCTTTTCCTTCTGGATTAAAAAAAATAATGTCTACTCATGATATGAAGTTTAGGAATTACAGAAAAATATAATGAGAACATAAAAATCACTTGATTCCTACTACCTGGAAATGATCATGCTGAACAGAATAATATTTTCTTTCTTTTGTTGCATGTATAGTTGTATATATATTTACATTGCAAATTATAAAACTAGAAAAATAAAATTTTAAATTCTGTTTTATTTATCATTTAGCTTTACAATGTGGATCATTATCCTTTATTGACACGTATTTTTAGAAAACTTAATTTTTTTTTACTTTAAGATATTTCATCTTGTGGATTTCTCAAAATTAGTTTCATCTTTTCCCTATCATTGGAAATTCTAGGTGTCCCCATATTAAAACCAATGTTTTAAAGAAAACTTTGTATATAAATGTTGTTCTATTTTGAATTATTTTCTTAGTCTAGATATAAATAAAATCAGTAGTATGAATACAGATTCAAAGTTTTTCACCTCTATGGAGACCTTAAGTAATTGTGTTCTATTTGTGGCAATAGTTATATGGGGAAAAGAATTCTATGGTATCAAGGAAAGAAATAGGATACAAACTTGTATTTTCATTGCTATCTCAATTATTTAAAACATATAGGAAATTTTGGAAGAATATGTCTGGGATTGCCTCAGAGTGGTGAATTGTCTTTCTTACTTCCTTTGACTTTTAAACTTTTAAACAGTAAGGATTCCTGTGTTCAGTCTTTCTGATCCAGGCCCTACATGATACTTTGATGCCACCATAATACATGAGTCTCATCTCTATCCATGCACCAGCTTCTTTTAATTCTTAACTTACTCTTTTTACTTCTTCTCTTGAATTTTTAAAAATCAATCTAGTACATGCCAATTAATTCTTCAAGACTTCTCACTCAAATGGTATTATCCTCTGCTACCTTCTCCCTTCCCTTTTCTCAGAAACATTTGGTTTCAACTTATTTTTTTGTGAATTGTTTTACATTTCAGCTCCTTTAAATTCTTCTGATGACAAATTACCCTAAGATCCAGTTTTATCAGAGTGAACACAAATTAGTGCTGAAGTCTCATTATTCATGTCAAAAAAAAATTTCAAGGTAAGTTAAAATGAGCTTTTCTCAAGCTGAGTGGATGGCCAAGATGAGGTTAATCCATGATTAAGCACCATTTAACTTTAAAGAGAAAAACACAGAGTTGTGTGTGACTCCATCACAGTCTTCAATGCTACATTTTAAAATGTTTTAATTTGTATATTTATTGAGAAAATATGTTGTACCAACCATAATTTGGGCAGTTGTAGAACAATGGAGAAAGTGCTATATGCAGAAGAGAGAGCTCACATAGTGAGATAAGAAGCAAGAGGGATTCAGGGACCGTGCTCAGTGTTTTGTATGGTCCCACTTTCATGAGAACTAACTGGGGTTCCATGAGAACTACATTAATCCTTTCTGAAGGCACCCCCGATGACCTAATTCCCTTCACTCTTAAAATTCCACTGCCTCAACACCACCTCACTGGGGACCAAGCTTCCCACACAGGAAACTATGGGGGACACACTCAAAACATATCTATGTCATAGCAGCTACAATGGAATATCCTTCAGTCTTAAAAAGGAAGGAAATTTTGTCCAGAATAACACCTTAACAATTTGCCAGGAAAATGCTGGTATGGAGTTGATGATAATGGTGATTAGAAAGATTTAGAGAAAGTGGTGGGAAAATAAGACAGAACGTGTTTGGGAATATGACTTTGTGTATTACAGGCATCTCCTGGTTTACTGCTGCATGAGAGGAATGCAACCTTGGTTTTCCAAGATTAAAAGAAAGGGAGCAGCAACTACTACTTCTGTACAGAATGTATACTTCCATATGCACAAAGATAGTGGCTACCAAGGTGGGTTTTGGAATCAGACTCCTGGATTAAACATGTGGATTAAACAACAAACTAAAAAAGAAAAAAGAAAAAAAAAGGACAGAAATTTTAAATCATACTACAACATTGAGGGAACTTGAGGACATTATAAAAACTGAGATAAACCAGTCACAAAAAGACAGGAACAATGGTACACACCTGTAATCCCAGTCACTCAGGAGCTGAGATGGGAGGTTTGTAAGTTCAAGGCCAGTCTCAGCAACTTAGTAAGGTCCTAAGCAACATAGCAAGCCCCCCAAAGAGGGCAGGGGTGTGACTCAGTGGTAGGGCACCACTAGATTCAATCCCCATTACGGAAAAAAAAAAGTAGGGCAAACTCTGTATGATTCCACTTGTACAAAGTGGTTGGAACAGTCAAATCCATAGATATAGAAAGGAGAATGGTAGATGGCAGGGCCTACATGGAGGAGGGGGACTGGGGATTTATTGTTTAATGAATAATTGAGTTTCAGTTGTATAAGATGCAAAGATTTCTGGAGATGGTTAGAAGTAATAGTGATACAACAGTGTGAATGTACTTAATGCCACTGAAGTATATCCTTAAAATGGTTAATGTAGTTAATTTATGAATGTTTTACCAAAACTTAAAAAATGACTATTTAAGTACATATTTCCATGCCAAGACTCACAAAGTCAATGGCTCCAGGGACCAGGTGAGTATTGAAAATGATGAAACCCAGACAGGGACCACCATCTCTATTAGAGAGCAGAGAGACCTGCCTGGTCTAATGGGGGCAGATGTTGCTCAGCTCTGAGGCCATTGCTCCTGCGCAGAGTATCAGAGATGGTCACTATTTACAACCAGTGTGAGAAACATAGGTGACTTAGAGAAAAGAGTCACCAAATGAGTAGTTTAACCCCTTGTCAATGGCATCTGAAAATGGAAAGATGGGCCAAAAACATGAGTGGAAAGGAAAAGGTGCAAATGTGGAACTTTCTTCAACAAGAGGAGTTTGGAAGACATAAGGAGCTAGACTTGATGGGCAGGCACTGGGGAATTATGCTGCACAACTCATATAATTATGTTTTATGACTCACGAGTGGCTTGAAGACCATACTGTCCAGAAAAGAGAACACTGAACAAGAATCAAGAAGCTGTCCCCTATACTCAAGAAGACTTGGAAATCAGCAGAAATTCAAATGATCATTTGAAGTTACCAAGATAGCAACTGATGGGTACTTGATATGGTTGAGTCCACTTTCAGCACAAGTCATCACACTCTCTTCAGCAGTCACCCTATTTCTCAATGCCACAACTGAACTTTTTACAGGAGTTGTCTGCACTATGCTTTACCCCACACCTTCATTACTCCAGTGAAATTGTTCCTCTCATTGATATCTTTGGTCTCATCACAGCAGTAAATTTATCCTTTGGAAGTACTTGCTTCTTTTGACTGCCAAGTCCCTGGTACCCTGAGTTTCAGTTGCTGTCCTCCTGATGTGAACCTGGTGCTCTAGAAGCGCTACAAGAGAAGGGGAGGTCTGTTTGCTAGCCATCATTTCTTCTGACACCTAGCAAAATGCCTGACATATAAGATAGGATCAATAAATATTTTTAAAGGAAAAGAAAAAAAAATGAAGCTGCTCTAGCTGGGTACAGTGACATACACCTGCAATCTCAGTAGTGACTCAAGAGGCCGAGGCACGAGGATGGCAAATTTCAGGCTATCCTCAGCAACTTAGCAAGGCCCTAACTCAATATCAAAAATCAAAAGAGCTGTGGATGTAGTTCAGTGGCAGGGCACCCCTGAATTCAATCCCCAGCACCAAATAAATGAACAAATAAATCAAACTAAATTTAAAAGAAGCTGTTCTAGGGACTTGGGACTGAGAGAAGGTAGGAATTTTAGAAGAAGTAATGGTGGGTCAATGAGTATCAGAAATGCAGTTTTCTTTGAAACCTCTGAAAGTCTTCCACCAGTTTCACCTGGTTTCTTGTTGCTCTGATTCAATATCCAGTCAATTCCTGTGGGCACAACTTTCCTGACCTGCCCAAGTTTCTTTTTTGGTCCCAGTTATGGTAGAACGCCTGCCCCTCAACTTCTTGGCCCTAATCCTCTGTGCCTCTTGATTGGCAGTTGATGACACATACCTTGGAATCCAAAATGACAATTTGAACCCTCTCCAGGTGGTTGTAACAAGAAGAAAAACAATAATGCCTAATATTAAGTGAGTACATACTTTCTATCATCTGTTAGTGAGATAATTTTAATCATCTTCATTTTTCAGATGAGTGAAAAATGAGGCTTTAAACATTGGATAATTTCTCCCAAATCATTTAGCTGGTAATTGGTAGCACCAGGATTCTTAACTGCCATATAGTAAATACATTCCTAATTCTTATCACATGCACTTTCAAAACCCTGCCTTTCTCATCTCCTTCTACCATACTATCTTAAATTTTCTTTGAAAAGATCTCTTTCTGGTGAATTTATATAATAGGAGTTTACTGTGTCCTTTTTAGATTGTTAGTTCTCATGAGAGCTAGTTGTTATAAAAGAGCAAGCGTGGACCCTTGCTTCCAGTTTTACCATGTGGTATCTCTTCTGCACACGGTAGTTTCCTTCCTTGCTTCTCTGCCATGTTGTGACACAGCCAGAAAGCCCCTCACCAGAGGTCAAACAGATTGGTGCAGCCTGATGTTGAACTTTCAGTTTCTAAAACTGCAAACTAAAACTACTTGTTCTTTATAAAGTATCCAGTCTCAGATATTTTGTTATTACTGCAGAAAATGAACTAAGACATGTACATATACCACCTTTTGCTTATTCACTCATTCATTGGTAGACACTTGGGTTGCTTCCACCTTTCAGCTGTGGTGAATAATGCTGCTATGAATGTGGGTGTATAATGTCTCTTTGCTTTTAATTATTTTGCCTACCAACTCACAAATATTCTTTTGTATGGTTCACATTGGGAAATTTTTCCCTGAAGGAGAAGCTTGCAGGCATATTGTTCTCCCCTGATTCACAAACTAGACGTGGAAGTGACTTACTTTCAGGTGGAAACTCTCTGGGGTGTACATGGGGTTGAGGGACTTTGCTTCTACCTTATAAGTACAGGCATCAGGACGACCTTTCTCCTAATGACTCCCCAGGGTACCTGCTGTTACAATCAACCGTGCAGTAATGGGGATTCAGGTCTGAATGTTATGACTGACCTCTGCCACCTCCCTCCTAAATGGTTGTAAAAATGGGGGAGTGTGTGGGTGAAGGATTATCGTTACCTTAATTATTTTTGAGTCTTGAGAAATTAATCAGTGTCCTGTTGATTGTTTACTTTAGGCCATGCAAGAACCGATCCCAACATACCCAGCCCAGCTTGTCCAGCTGTTCACAGATGTTGAAAGGGGCCAACGAGCAAATCAAAGAGGCTCGTGAAGAGTGAAACTGAGGATATTTTCCTAATGATGTGTAACTAGTTGAAAATGAACTATTTGGTTTTTATCTCAAATTGAGTTTAATTCATGACCTTTATTTACTTAGAAACAAGAGAGTTTGAAAAAATGCTTTGACTACTGGACCCTTTTGAAAATGGTGGTTTTCTTCCTGGATGAAGTGAATATTTCCATTACCTGAAGAATACAGCTACATTGCAAGGCCTGAATTCTTGGAGACCTGCTTTATTTAGTTCTGTGAATTAATAGCATCAAATTCTTTGATAAAAATCAGGAGATACAAGTTTATGCTCAAATTTCTTTTAATTGATTCCTCTTACAGGCTTACTTATGCCCAAGACTTCACACCATACAAGAGAAAATGGCTTGCTGCACACTTCACAGTGTGCTGCTGTACACTGTTCCCAGACAAATAATGGTGAGAAAGTATTCACTTGTCCATCCATTTAACAAATACAAGTATTTGTCAAAATCTATCAGTGTCTCCTTTGGGCTCACCCCTAAGTAGAGCATGGGTGAGGAAATGTAGATGCAAGTGGTTTATTTGTGAGGTAACTACAGGAAGCAAGGGTGAGAGGGGAAACATGAGACAAAGAAGGAAGAAGATCACATTAATGAATACAGCTTAGTCCTGCTGTGGACGTTCTGAAAAAACATGTGAATCATGATAATGGTTAATTTGAATTGTCAGCTTGGTTGGATTAAGAGATGCTTCTGGGCATGTCAATGAGGGCCCGTCTAGGAATGACTGGAAAATGGGATAATGAACTAAAGTGGAGACCCTCTCTAAGTATGGGCAGCACCACCCAATAGGATGGTGACTCGGATGGAATGAAAGTTGGAAGAACAAGGAAGCAGATGCTGATGCAAGCTCTGCTCTTCTTGAAAGCGTTCTTGATTGCAGCTTTGATTGTCTGAGGATAACAGACTCTTGCTTCCTCACTCTTCCAAAGTGGACTCTGCCAGTGATTTTCCAGAGAGTTTCCAGAAGCCTTCAGTCTTGGATGGGTTGCATCATTGGTCCTTCTTGTTCTGAGGCTTCAGCATCTTGGACTGTACAGCTACTGGTTCCTCTAGCTCTGTAGTCTGCAGACAGCCATCGTGGACTATCCAGCTTCTGATTGTATAAGCCAATCTAATAAATCCCCTTTTTATAATCATACTTCCTGTTGATTCTGTTCCTCTAGAGAACCCTGACTAATACAATCATCAGCATTGTCCAGATAGGGAAAGGGAGAGGGAGCCTGGGGCATTTATCTTCACCCTCAGAGCTTGAGACTTGGTGCTAGAGGCATTAACTTGCTTGCATCCCTCTAGTAAATGCCTCACTAAACCTAAGCAACTACTTAAGGTGGAATGCTGCCAGCTGCAGGAGTGCTCCCATTGCAGGTGAACTCAGAGGTGGTCTAAGGTGACCTGGGGCTGGGTACTGTCAGCATCCACTATGCTTTATGGTCTGGGATAATAGTGAAGCATAAAACAAATTCTGTTATAGCAGAGAGATACCTGCACTCCTGTGTTCATGACAGTGACATTCGAAATTGCCAGGACAGAACCAGCCAAGGTGACCATCTGGATGAATGGCTGAGGAGAATATGGTACATATGTACAATGGAGTATTATTCAGCCAAGAATGAGATTCCATCATCTGCAGCAACAGGGAAGGAACTGGAGGACATCATGTTAGGTGAAAGAAGCCAGGCACAGAAAGACAAATACTGCATGTTCTCATTCATTTGTGGAAGCTAAAAAAGCTTATTGCATATAGGAGTAGAAAGTGGAATAGTGGTCACTAGAGGCAAGGAAATGTAGGAAGGAAGGGAACAGATAGAGATAATGGTTAGTAAAATTCAGATAGACAGGAGAAATTAGTTCTAGTGTTCTGTGCTACAGTGGAGTAACTATAATCTATGACAATTAATAGTTATTTCAAAATAACTAGAGGAGTCTGAAAGTTCCTAATACATAGAAATGATAAATATTTGAGGGGATGGAAATACTAATTACATGGATTTGATCATGACACACCATATAAATGTATCTAAATATTGTGCCATATCCCATAGCTATGATGTAACAACGAAAATAAATTAAAAAAATCAGATACCAACTCTGTTCTCATTTATGAAAATAGAGCCTTTAAACAAAGAAACACACACAACTGTTATAGTTGTGACAAATGCTATATAAGAGAAATTCAGGCTTAGTGCATGATGGGAAACCTGAACTCATCCAGGAATTAAGATTACTTCAAATTCCAAATAATGGAGTATTAGTATGACTTATTGAACATTTATTTGTGTGCTGGAAAAGAAGTTTTTTTTTTTTTTTCTTTTGTACTGGGGATTGAACTTGGGGCACTCAACCACTGAGTCACATCTCTACCCCTATTTTGTATTTTATTTAGAGACAGGGTCTCACTGAGTTGCTTAGCGCCTTGCTTTTGCTGAGGTTGGCTTTGAACTCATGATCCTTTCCCTCAGCCTCCCAAGCCACAGGGATTATAGGAGTAAGCCACTGGGATTACAGGTGTGAGCCACTGCATCGTGACTAATGCATGTGAATTTTTATAAATGTCAGGATCATGTGTAGATGTGTGAGTGTAAATATATATATATACATATATATATATATATATATTTCTCATAGTTGAAATTATGCCAAATGCACTGTTTTGCATCTTATTTTTATTTAGTATTCCTTTCTCATGTCTTGAGTATAATCCTGGGTATGAATTCTTAAACATTCCTTGGTGTAAATGTATAAAATTGCACATCTGGGTCAAAGGGATTGAAAATATTTTTGACTTTTAATTAATGCTATCAATTACTTTTCAGAAAAATTAAAGTATAGATACAAAATTTTAAAAAGCTATTCAAACTCTTGGGTTATATTGATCAATCTGTTTAGTTAAAAATCAATTTTGTTATATATTCAGATGTTATATTTTCATTATTGGGAAAAGAGAATGAAAAATATCAGCTAAGATCTGCTGGATGCAACATCAACATTTTTTGTTTTGTTTTGTTTTGTTTTTATATAGATTCACCTGAAAGAGTACAATATTAAAGTATTTTCTCTCCTCTTTTTCCAAGTCCCTTTTTTTTTTTGAGGTCACTCAAGTTGAGCCTTGTCTGACTCTACGTGGGAAAACACACATACCTGTGTGTACCTATGTCTATGTGACCTCTGTCATGCTGGGCAGGCACATTTTCCAAATTTTACCTTCTATTTTTGGTGTAGGTAGATTTTTCTTGGATTTTTTTTTTTTTTTAAACCAGAAATTTGAGGGGGCTTCACCTCTTTCAGAATGGCCCATTTATATTCTTGAGGAGATAATTTCTGAAAATGTAATATACTCAAAGCGTGAATACCATAGGGAGGGCTTTGTTTTTTGTCTAAACAAAATGTTAGAATGCATTTGTTTTTGAAACAGCGTTCTTCAACTCCAAAGAAGGCAAGTGAGGCATGAGGAGCTGTGTTTCCTCAAATGTGACTCTTTTTCGTGAACTAAAAACCACCACTGACTCTCCCTTGCACAAGCTGGGAAGCTTGGCTTCTTCGGTGGCAATTTGTCTACTCTCAGATCAGAAGCAGAAAGGAAAGACAGGAGGCCTTGAACCCCTCTGCTCGTCCTCATTTATTTACCTATTTCTGGGAGGTTGACTGTTGGAACCGATGAGTCAATGAGGTCGAAAGGTGGATCAATGCAAGTTAAACAAGTCACTTGCTTTAAAAAGAAAAAATAAATAAATAAAAGCAACCTTTTCTTCTTCTTTTTCTTTTTTTTTTTCTTTTTAACTACTCAATTGACTCAATGAAATTCTCTCCTTTACCTCTCATTCTGTTTGTGCTGTGCTGATGGCCAGTTGAGGTGGCCAAGACAGAGTGGTGACATGGACAAAAGAGCAAGATAACACTTGAAGTTTGGGTTGACAGTGGGGTCAGAGGCCAGAAAAGCAAATCAAGATCAAGGGATACAGATAACTGGGGACAAAGCCCATGCAAACATTCCGTCCCCAGGAGAGTGACTGGGAGCTAAGGAGTTGCCTAGGCAGGCTGGGCACATGACCACCAGTCCCTGTGCTGCTCAGTTGGAGGCATCTGCTTGCCCAGCCCAGTTGTGCTCTCTCCTCTTTCACCCTGGTGAGAATCAGTCCCTCTTGGGCTCTGCCTGGGAACTCTGGAGGTGCTGAAAATACTGCAGCTGGCAGGTGGAAGTGGGGCAGCAGAAAATCAGACCTTTGGCAAAGGCAGTGCCCTGCTATTGCTTTGGGGAAAAACTGAGCTTTATTGCTTCTTGTTCAGCCCACATTGTTTAAGGAACAGCTGGATTCTCCTGAAGAGGGTGCAGGTTGATGAGGAGCAACTTTTTCTACTTGTCAAAGCTTACTCTTTCATATTTGTCCATATCTAAGAGGAACCTGCAAGAGAAAAACTAAAAAGCAAATTGAAGATTCAGCTTTGGACACATGCTTCTTTATGTCAAGTGCTGAACTTGAGTTTCCTAGAATTGGTCCTCAAGAAAACCAGTAAAGGGTGCCTTATTGAGCAGATTACCACCCTGGGAAACACGGTTCAAAATCCCTGGGGAACTCCGAGGGACAGTGTAGAGCAAATTCCAGACTTATCCCACTAGAGGGGAAAGGGGGCTGAGCTATTTGTCCAGGAGCTATTGCCAGTCATTGGTAAAGGGATTTTCCCAGGAGGTAATACTTCCCTGGTTTGTCCTCACTTAGGACAAGTGACCAGGCAGAGCCCAAAGGCAAAGAGCCTGGGTGCAGGTGCAGGTGGCAGGAACCATTCTGGTTAGTGTGTGAGACAGAGATGGGTGGAAGAACACCAAGAGTGTGCTACAGAAAGGTAGGCATGTGTTCTCAGTCACGAAGAAAACCCGACATCCCACTCACAGAGGAACTCAAAATTCAGCCACACAAATCCTCCCCTCTGATGATCATCTCATTAATTTCATTGATTAAAAGAGACAAGAGACAAGAACACTTCCTCTGGCATCCTGGTCTCCAGCCCTTCCATCCGCTTTTTTTTGTTGTTGTTGTAAATGTTAGGAAGGTGTCTAATAATGAGTTTATTTATTTTTTTCTCAGCGTTAACCACTTCTTTGTACAAATCGCAATGCAATGCAATGTGAATCATAACAACTTTGGTGGCAGCAAAAAATCTGGAGAAAGCCATCACAGGAGAAGACTCAGTGGGCAACTGTGGAACCACAGCTATCCATTTGCCAAGTTCACAATTTGTGAGATTGCAGTCTTCCGACAATTTTGATTTATGCTTCACATAATCATCTATTATCTTAATTTGTAACAATTCTTTGAAACTCACCTGAGGGCATGTTCTTTCAGAAGCTCAGTTATGTGCAGTTAGTTTTTTGACAACACTTTTGGCAAATGGTTATTAAGAGAGTAGGATCTGAGGTTTTGACAGGCAGCAGGACATAGCAGATTTCCAACAGGTATCATGAGGAAGGGACTCTGAATAAGGGAAAAGTGCTCTGCAGATTTCGCAAGAAAAGAAATGTATTGATTAGCATGGAGACTGAGAAACCCTGACTGCTTTTTTTAAAAAAATACATTTTAAATTGACATATAGTAATTGTACATATTATGAAGTACCTGTGACATTTCAATCCATGTATGTAATGTGAAATGATCAGATCAGGGTAGTTGACCTGTCTATCATCTCGGACATAAATAATTTGTTTGTGTTGGAGACATTCAAAATCCTCTCTACTGGCTATTTTGAAATGTTCAATTACTTTTTGTCCACTAAGCATTAGAAGACTTTTCTCCTCTCCACCTGTGCCCCATACCTGTTAACCATCCTTTCTCCATCCCTGTCTCTTCCACAAACTTCCTACACTCTGGTAATGGCTATTCTATTCGCTAAGAAGTCCTGACTTATCCAATGGGGAGAAGAAGAGTGCCATTTATCAAATGTTTATTGAGCATATGTTAATGTACGAAATCAGTGATTGTTTGGGTCTCAGGAACCACCATACTCTTGAAAATTATTGAAGAGCACATGGTGCTTTTGTTTAAATGGGTTCCATGTATTGATAGTAATTGTATCAGAAATTGGAACTGAGAAGTATGTTAAAATTCATTATGAATCCATTAAAAAATAACAGTAATAAGACCATTATGTGTTAACATAAAAATGTAATTTTAGGGAAAATTATTGTATTTTCCCAAACAAAAGAATACATAGCAGGAAGAGTGGCATTGCTTTACCTTTTCACAGGTCTCTTATGTCTGGCAGGTGGATTTTCAGCTCAGCTTCTGCATTTAATTTGTCATCATATGTTGATATGGTAGAAGTATATGAAGAAAATCTGGTCTCGCACAGATAAATAGTTAGAAAAAGGAAGAGTATTTTAGCAGGCTTCCTGATAATTGTGGATATTCTCCTTTGATGTGGTACCCATTTGAACAAGGACTCCTTGCCTCCCTCCCTCTCTCCCTTCCATTTTAACCATTTGAAAGTGTACATTCACATTGTTACACAACGATCATCCCATCCATCTCCAGAGTTCCACCATCCTGTGAAACGAAAACTGTACTTATTAAACCCTAGCTCCCTACTCCACCCTTGAGCCCCTGGAAACCATCACTCCACTTTCTGTGTCTATTAATTTGACAGCTCTTTGTACTTGAAGTAAGTGGCTTCCTGCAGTGTTTGTCTCTGTGACTAACTGACTTCCCTTAGCATAATACAGTCGCAGTTCATCATGTTATAGCTTATACCAGGATTTCCTCCTCCACGCCCCCCACATTTTCCCGGTACTGGGGATTTAAGCCTGCGACACTCTACCAGTGAGCTACATCCCAGCACTTTTTATTTTTTATTTTGAGACAAGGTCTCTATAAGTTGCCAAGGCTGACCTTGAAATTGAGACACTCCTGCCTCAGTTTCCTGAGTCCACTGGGAATACCGGTGTGAGCAACCATGCCAGGTGTTTTCCTTCCTTTTTAAAGCTGAGTGATAGTCCATTGCTTGTATACACCATATTTTGTTTATTTCTTCATTAGTTGATGGATACTTGGGTTGTTTCCATTTTTGGGCTATTGTAAATTTTGCTGCTATGAACTTAACTGGACAATGATTAAGTCTTTGCTTTATATTCTTTTGGATATATATACCCAGAAGCAGAATTGCTAGATTGTAAGGTAATTCTATTTTTATTTTTTGAGTAAATGTCACATTGTTAAGTAGTGATTTTTTAAAAATTTACTAGCAATATGAAATCAGAAATCAAATCAATCAATACTTGTGATCTGCTAAATTAATATTTATTGGTCTGTCTTGCAATTTGAATAGATCTTTAACCCATGCATGATTCTTAAAACAGCATGCACGGGTCATTTGGAAAATACTGGTTACCAAGTTATACAGATCTTTCAAATAAAGATTCATTTCTAATTCAGTATAAAACAATCACACTCATTAATATCACTGCAGATATTTTCAGAAAAGTCTTTAAAGCATTGTGAAGCTGTCAAGTTCATGGGGACTGATACATTTTTTAAAATTCTAATTTTCACTTGAAAGTTTGTGTTTTATCGTTGGCAACCAACACTGTCAATCGTTTCCCTTGAAGTGACAAGATTCCTTTGTTTGTTTCCAAGGACATGTCTACCAACTATCCAAGTCTGAAGCATGATTTTTTTGTAGTTTTTCAGGTAATAAGAATATTGCATGGGGGAGGGGAGCTGCTAGTTCCATGTGCGATTCAAGTAGCTGCCTCAGTACTTTTCCATAAGACAGTCACTGTCCTTTGGTAAGCAGCAGAAGTGTCTCGGTGTGCCCCCAATTCATTACACACACATTACTCAAAACACAGGTGTTCAAGCATCAGTCAGTACTTAATAAAAGTAATAATTGCTATTATTTCATCAAGTACACTCATAAATCTGGAAGTGAAAAATGCAATGTCTACCTGTCAAGTTTAACCACCATCTATACCTGTGATGAGACACCAGCAGTTTTCTCCATGGTTGTTTTGATAACATCAGTGGAAGCATTACCACAGTAAAAATGGCAAAAAACAACTTAGTATTTTTGAGAACAGTTTGGTTTTCATGAACTTCTGGAAAGTTATCGTGGGGATGCCCAGGGTGTGTGGGATATTATTTGAGAACCAATGGAAACACAGTACTGCTTGACTGAAATTTCAAATACATGTGGAACATGTATGTACTTTCTCTACTTGTTTAAGAAAGATTGATTGAACTGGGCATGGTCCAGCAGCTGAGGCAGGAGGATTGCAGGTTCAAAGCTAGCCTCAGCAACTTAGCAAGAAAAAATAAAAAGAACCAGGGATGTGGCTGTGGTAAAGTGCCCTGGGTTCACTCCTTGAAACCAAAAACAAACAAACAAACAAAACCCAACAAACAAAAAACAAAAAATGATTGATTGATTGATTTGATGAAACAGGGTCTTATCATGTGGTTCAAGTCATCCTCTTGCCTTGGTCTCCAAAGTAACTGGTATTACACCATGCTCAGCTAAAAAATTAGTTTTGCTGTTCAAAAATAACAAAAACCCACTAAAGCAAATACATGACAATAAAAATTACCAATAACTTTATTGTCTATAAAATAACTATTAGTAATATTTTGCTATCTATACTTTCAGGTAAATGCCTTTATCTGTATCTAACTATCTACATACTTTTTTTTTTCTTTTTCTTTTTCCACTGGAGAGCTAACCCAGTGCCTGGCACATGCTGAGCACATTTTCTCTCACTGAGCTACACCCCAGTCCTCATATTTACCTTTTAAAAAGTAGAATCATATTAAACAAATTATTGTATAACATGCTTTTTTGTATACAATACGAGATAAATATTTTCCAGGTCATTAAGCATTTTTATACAAGTATAAATAGTTTTTAAGCATGCACTTTGAATTGCATCATATGGCCATATCTAAACTTATTTTAATCAAGCCTAATTGTTGCCTTTTCCCATCATTATAATTAAATACTCATCACAGGCTATTTACGAAGTAAAGACAGATTTATTTTGTCACAGTTCTGGAGGTTCCCATTCAAGATTAGATGACTCCCTTGGTTTAGGCTTCTGGTGGTAGTAGCACATCCTGGTCAGTCTGAGGTGGAGCAAACGCTCATATCTGGAACTGGAGCAGAGAGAGACTAAGAGACTGGACTTCAACAGTCCTCTTGGAGGTCCTGCACCTTCCTAATAGGCCCTACCTCTGAAAGGTCCACAGCACCTTCCAATGGCACCCCCTGGGGATCAAGACTACATATGGACCTTTCAGGGACACTACTCATATTCAAATCATAGTACAACCTATTATAAAATTCTGTACCTGCAATTACTATACATAAATTAGATATACACTTGCATTTTCTTCCTTGCTATAAATTCTTAGAAGTAGAATTGGTAGAACATGAAATCTTTGTGTTTCAAAATAAAGTTGTATATGCCTAATTGTCCCCAAAATGTTGTATCTATTTATTCCCGTATGGAAGTATAGGAGAAAGAAAGCCCAGTTGCCAGATTCTGTTCCTTGACCTCTGATTTGGAGAAGTGTTGGAGTGTTGGTGTGTTTATCTTAGCCTGTCTTCTGAGGAGGAGGATCTGCCCTTCTCTGTGCAGTTGTGTAATGTTCCCCCTCTTTAGTACACACATGTACACACGTACACACAGTGATCTCCAGGTGAGAGCCAAGTTGAAGATCACGTCTTCCAGAGCAGCTCCAGCAGTTCACTTGTTGACTCTGTGTTGTTGAAATGCCATCTTCTTCTTCCAAATTCTGAGTTTCTGGCACTGCAATCTGATGAAAGACACAGAAGACTAAAATTCCCCAGCAGTTGTGACTTTAGATTCTCTTCCTCTCTCTACTCTATGAGTACAATCCACAGGTCAGGGCCTTGCTTTTCAGCTCTCCATAGTCCTGGGTTTTGCTGAGTAAAACCTGGGTGCATCAAATAAATGCATCCTACTTGAAGATAGATAAATTTGGGTCAACTTTCTCTCACTTCTTTAGACTTGAGCATTTGTTTGTATTCCAAATTTGTAGAGTGGAAAATGGAGAGTACATCATGGCTTTTTGATTTTTTTTTTTTTTTAAATTATGGGTTGAACATCCCTGAGCTGAAAATCCACAATCTCAAGTGCTCTCAAATCTAAACTTTTTGAATTCTAAAAGACATAAGTGAATTCCCTACCATGAAACTTCTTTACATGCATGAAAATGTTTAAAATATTATATGAAATTACCTTCAGGCTATGTGTATGAGGTATAAATAAAACATAAATGAATTTTGTGTTCAGAATCGGGCCCCATCTCCAACATATCTCATTATGTGTATGCACATACTGCAAAAGCTAAAAAGAATCTGAAATCTGAAACATGTTTTGTCCCAAGCATGCCAGATAAGGGATGCTTAATGTGTATTATTATTTTTTATTATGGTAAAATATACACAATGTAAAATTTACTAACCATTTTTAAGCACATAGTTCTACAGTGTTAAGTACTCACAATGCTAGGCGGCCATCACCACCATCATCTCCAGAAGATTTCACTTGAAAAACAAACTACACCCATTAAACAATAACTTCCTTTGCCTCCTCCCCCAGTCCCTGGTTATCTCTGGTCTGCTTCCTCTCTTGACTCCAGGTACCTCATGAAAGTGGACTCATACAGTGCGTGTATTTTTGTGACTGGCGTACTTTACTAGCACAGAACACTCACTGATTTTGACAGCCTGCTCTCAGGAGCCTCTGACTGACAGCACGGGGATGGTTTGATTTGACTGTGTTTAGAAATGGGTAACATCAGGATTTCCATGTTGCTGAGTAAATTCGGTCAGGAAAAAGGGATGTATCAATGGTGTTCTTACTCTCAAAAGGGATACTTTTGCTTAATAAGTTTTCAGAAGAAATGGGACAGCCTAACTATTAATGAGGTTTTCAATGAGTGCCAGTTTACGCAACAACAAAACCAGAATTTCAGGCATGTGCTTTCTTGCCCTTTCTGTGATGAGGAGCACATCATCCTGAACCAGAAGGATTTGAGTCTCTTGATTTCATGGTTTTTACATTTCTTCTAAAGCTGAGGGAGCCCTCATTTTCTTTGGTTGGTCAACCATTTTTGTTCAGGTAGAATGTTGGCAGGAAGGGGTCTGGAGAAATTCAAGAATAGAACAAGAATTCATGCCCTAGAGCGCTGGGTCAATGACACTGCACTTCCTTATTAAAATTAATATAAGCTATGAACAGAGTCTAAAGAATCCAAATGCTCAGAGTTTGCTGAGTAGAAGTTTAAGATTGTCTGTTTAAGAGAGATGCCTTCACAGCAGGAGTAGCTAGCTTCTGTGGGGCTTGCTTGATGCCAGACATATTTATTCAGAGTTTTAGCTCATTTCATTTCACAAAAATGCTAGCGGGTACTTATAATCAATCCCATTTTACAAGCAAAGAAACAGAGACTAGAAGGGTTAAATAACTTCTTAAAATCACAGAGCAAGTCAATTGAAGCAGTTCGATTATAGACTTTAGAGGCTTACCAAACCCACCCTCACTCTCCTGATTTTTCAATAGATAGCTGAGTGTTTGTTAGACTGACCTGTTGAAGAAAAACTCTTTTAAGATTGATATAATACAAGAAGATAATATACCATGATCAAGTGGACTTCAGGGATGTAAGGTTGAAAATCAATAAATGTGATTCACCACTTAAGTAGAATGAAGAACAAGAAGCATGTAATCATCTCAATAGATCCAGAAAAGACCTTTGAGAAAATCCAGCACATGTTAAAAATCCTGAAGAAACTAGGGATAGAAGGAAGTTACCTCCACATTATAAAGGCAATATACAATAATCCTAAAGCTGGCATCATACTGAAGAGAAAAGCTGAAAACATTTTCTCTAAAATCAGGAACAAGGCAATGATGTCCACTCTCACTACTTCCATTCAATATAATTTCAGAAACTCTAGTCAGAGCAATCAGGTAAGAAAAGGAAATTAAAGGGATGCAAATAGGAAAAGAAGAAATCAAGCTAATCTCTGTTTACTGATGACATTATCTTTTATCATGCAGACATAGGATCTTCTACACAAAAGACCCCAAAAATTCCACCAGAAGACTTCTAGAACTGATAAATGAATTCAGGAAAGTAGCAGGAGGATCAACACTCATAAGTCAGTAGCTTTTCTATACTCCAACAGTGATTCTGCTGAGAAAGAAATCAGGAAAATCCATTCCATTTACAATAACCTCAAGAAATTACTTGTGAATTAATTTAAGCAAAGACATGAAAAAGTCCACAATGAAAATTATAGAACGCTAAAGAAAGAAATTTGAGAAGACCTTAGGAAATGGAAAGGCATCCAAAGTTCTTAGGTAGACAGAATTAATGTTGTCAAGGATATAATACCAAAGCAATATGCAGATCCAATGCAATCCCCATCAAAATACCAATGACATTCTTCACGGAATTATAAAAAATGGAAATTAAATTCAATTGAAAGAATAAGAGACCCAGAATAGCCAAGGTGATTCTGAGCAAAAAGAGTGATGCAGGAGGAATCACAATACCTGATCTCAAATTATACTACATAGTACAAAAACAGCATGATACTGGCATAAAAATAGACATGAAGTTCAATGGAGCAGAATAGAAGACAAAAGACAAACTCACATATAGCCAACTGATACTTGACAAAAGTGCCAAAAATACATGTTGGAGAAAAGATAGCCTTTTAAACAAATGGTGCTGGGAAAACTGGATACTCATATGTAGAAGAATGAAATTAGATCCCCACCTCTCACCCTGTACAAAAGTCAAATCAAAATGGATCAAACACTTAGGAATTAGACCAGAAAACTTACAACTGCCGGAAGAAATCATAGGGTCAACATTCAATCATAGAGATGCTGGTACTTACTTCTTCAACAAGACCTCTGGAGATCAAGAAATAAAACCAAGAATTAACAAGTGGAATGCCATCAAATTAAAAACTTCTGTACTGCAAAGGAAGTGATTAAGAGCATTAAGAGAGAACCTACAGAATAGGAGATCTTTTCTAGTTGCTCCTGTGACAGGGGATTAATATCCAGAATATATAAAGAACTCAAAACACTTAATACCCAAAACCCCAAAAAAACCTAATCAATAAATGGGCAGAAGAATGTAACAGACATTTCTCAAAAGAAGAAACACAAATAGCCAACAAATATATGAAAAAATGTTCAACATCTCTAGCAATCAGGGAAGTTAAAACTACACTAAGATTTCATCTCACTCCTGTCAGAATGGCAGAGATCAAGAGCATAAATAGTAATAAATGCTGGTAAGGATATGGGGAAAAAGGTACACAGATACATTCTGGTGGGACTGCAAATTAGTACAACCACTCTGGAAAGCAGTATGGAGATTCCTCAAAACACTATGAATGGAACCACCATAGGACTCAACCATCCCACTCCTTGATATTCATTCAAAAGAACAAAAATTAGAATATTGTAGTGATACGGTCACCTCAATGTTTATAGCAGCACAAATCACAATAGCCAAAGTATGGAATCAGCCCACATGTCCGTCAATAGATGCATGGACCAAGAAAATATGGTATACATATACAGAGGAGTTTTACTTAGCCATAAAGAAGAATAAAATTTTAGAATTTGCTGATAAATAGAAGGAAATAGAGAGTATCAAGTTAAGTGAAATAAGCCAGACTCAGAAAATCAAGGGTGGAATATTCTCTCTCATATGTGGAAGCCAGAGTCAAATAAGGGAAAGAAGGTGGTGCGGGTGGAGGATCCAGATACCAAATATGTAGGGAAGATCAGTGGAATAGAAGGAGATCAGGAGGGAGGGAAGAAGGATGGAAAAGGGAAGGGAATATGGAGCGGAATTAACAAAATCACATTACATGTATGTATAAATGTGCTGCAGGGAATTTTGCCTTTATGTATATGTAGAAAGTACCAATCAAAAATAAATAAATAAATGAGCAAAAGGAAGATCAGTAGAGTAGGGGAAGGACAATGAGGGAGGGAGGAAGGGAGGGAAAGAGGGAAAAGGAGAGCTGAAATCAAATTCTATGCATGTGTGATTTTGTCATATGAGCCTAGTTGCTGTATATAACTATAATGCTCTAATAAGATGAAGGATTGATGTAACAGTTTTAGTTTAAAAATATACCCTATGTAATAGATGACTACATGACCAGTGTGATTCTACATTGTGTACATCCAAAAGAATGAGGGATTATTCTCCATTTATGTATGATGTGTCAGGATGCATTCTACTGTCATGAATAACTAATTAGAACAGATTTAAAAAAAATCAACTTGCATTATCACATGCTTTATATAGAAGAAAATATTTTTCTTTTCTGTTTTTTCCTTTTTCTTTTCTCTTCTTGAAAATAAACTATTGATTTTTTGATAATTAAAAAAATAAGTAAAATATAAAGCTCTGGAAGTGGTATTCATTGCTATCACGTAAACCTATGATGGAAATTTTTAATAAATGGTTTTTGAAAATATTTTTTGGGGCTACGCAAGTAAGAATGTTTGAACACCCTGCTCTTGTTCACAAATAATTTTGGAAGAAAATGATTCTAACAATCTAATTTGGCTATAAATGAGAAATGATGAAAATTATTTCAAATTAAAAAAATTTTTTTACTCTTATTTATTCACTTAAAACATATCTTGGAAATCTAGAAGATATTTTCATTGCTCTTTTTTAGAACTAGTATTAGCATTCCATTATGGTTATATTAATTATCTTTAAATTTTTATTAGATTTTGAATCATTTTCAAAGGACCTCCAATACACAAAATTAGAGAAGGATTCATAGGATGATTCAAAACATTTCCTTCCCTGTGTCTCCCCATTTCCAATGAAAAAATCTGATAGGTGTAAAATGCTACCCTGGAAATCACTTTAATTACCTGGGATCAATGCAAAGTTAACTACAGACAAAATAAGAGACTGTTTTTCATATATTAAATAAAAATACTCCTTTAATAGAACAGAATCAGGAGTAACTATACTGTGAGAAAACTGCTATTTGACAAAGTGAATATGTAAGTAGGCAAGGTGACATGAATATCCATTAGCCCAGCAAGTGTGATATATGACGCAGTGCACTACTTTTTAAACTAAACAAATTTATTAGAATATGCATGTGCAGTTCATCCAGATTATGACAGTGGATTAGGCCAGGCCTGTAGGAGGGGATGGCCAGGGATCTGATTCCCAGGCACCCACTGCAAATTTAGAGGCGCTTTCTGCTTTTAGACCCCATCACATTCTATACTTCAGGGCAAGAGGTGGATTATTACAATCCTGTCGGAGCCCATCAGAGGGACCTCAGGGCAAAGAGGTTACTCGAGTCAATTGAAGAATAGTTGATGAGTATCTGTCTACAAGGAGCTCAGAGCTGTGGTGTATGAGGACAATTTGGGAATACAGAAATAGTGACTAACAATGTGCTAGCTCTCAAGGCGTTTCTGGTCATTTTAGGGAGAGGAGATAGAAGTACATGTTAGAGAAAGCAGGGAGTAAGAGAAACGGAGGATATTGAGAAGCGAGGACTGGATTCCCTAAGAGCTACATCAGTGAGATATGAGAGAGGGGCACATGGAGACAAAGGTGTTGTGTGGGTGAATCTAACATCAGTATCCCCGAGAGCATCTTATTCCTTCATTCAACAGGTATTTATGGAGTGATAGGCACCCAAGATTTCCTCCTCTGCTACAGAAAGCACAGAAAAGGAGAGAAGGGCACAGACCACTGGCCATTCCAAGGTATTCAAATGAACCATACTGAGTCCATAAAAGCAAACCAGTGGAATGGGACTCAGAACTACAGTTCAAAACAAGTTTCCTGAAATAAAGAAAAACACATATTGAAAGTTATCACATTCCTGAGAATATCAATTCAGGAAGACCAACACTGAGATAATTCCAGTAAAATTTTTGAACTTAGGGGAAAGAAATCCTTTGGGTAAGAGGCAGAAACAACCGAGAAAGGAGGTCTGATTATCGGATGTTTCATAATAAGCTTTTTGCCATAGGAAAATGGAGTCGTGTCTTTCAGACAGCTCCTTCCTGAGCACTGTTGTAGAGGAGAAGCCACAGACACGTGAAGTGGTTAGACACAGTGCATGAGGGATGCGATGTGCTTCCCACACACTGTTCCTCTAGATCGAGGATCCAGGGAGGGCTGATCAAGAGCCAGGACAATGCCCCTGATGGTCACAGATGTGCTGACACCGAACAACCACAAGCACAGGGCAAGCGGGGAAAGTGTATTACATTTAAACAACTCCCAGAAATTACATTTGTTGTTAAGAGTGTGATATTGTTTCTGTAAGACTGTTGCATGTAGTATGAAACATTTTCATATTTTTGGCTTAACTTAATCTTTTATTTCTTTCTACCAGTTATTTTTTTCTTCTTTTCTCTTCTCTTTTGAAGCACCATTACTTCTTTGTGCATTTTTCCCCCCCTGGAGCTACAGTATCTATAGAAAAGCAAATGCATAGGTACCTTTTACCTTTAAAAATAAATAAATAGGCTCTCTATAAATATTTTCATTTGGATTTTTTAAAATTTCATTTTATATCTAGAAGATTGTTCCATATCAGCTCAGAGTTTCCTTATTTCTAATGAATGCATATTATTCATTGAATAGATTTACAATACTATATGCTAACAGTCACCTGTGGATGGACATTTAAATAGTTTCCAATTTTCTGCTATTAGAGCCAAAGCAGCAACAACTATGTGTTTAGGTTGTTCTGTCAATCTGAGAACATGTCTATCTATGGGACAAAGTCTGAGAGATGAACTTTCTGACTAGAGGGTATATGTGTTCATGAGTTTGATAGGTTTTTGCCACATGGACTACTACAGAAGTCGCATCAATGTACACACACTCTAAATTTATGAGAAAGCCCCATAACCACTGGGACCTTATTGGTGGTCAAGTCAGGAGTGCTAAGGGGGCTGAACAATTAGATCCTTTCTGTGCTGAGCTGACTGTAGTTTTGGAATGAAAAGATGAGGACTAGAGCTGGGTATGGTGGCACACACCTGTAATTCAGCCACTCGGGAGGCTGAGGTGAGAGGGTTGAAAGCTTGAAGCCAGTCTCAGCAACGTAGTGAGAACCAGTCTCAAACAAAAAAAGGGTGGAGATGTAGCTCAGTGGTTCAGTGCCCTTGGGTTCAATCCTCAGTACCAATAAATGAGTTAAATAAATAAATGGAATAAAAATAAAAATATGAGGACCCAGGCAAGTATACTTTTGGGGAAATAGGACAGAGGTTTATACCTGCCAGCACTGGGAATTATCTGGAATGCATGGTCACATTGCCAGGCTGAGATCAGCATGTAAATGACTGTAAAGCATTGTTTTTGTCTGTTGTCTAAAGTTCATTTTGGTAGATTTTGTACTAAGGTGTTTTAGAGGCTGGGATCTGTTATCCTCACAGCCTCAGGCCAGTGAGCCTCAGGTTCTCTTTGGCCAGTGGATCGATGGATTCTTACCTGATTTTGAATTTTGTAAGAAGGTGGAGGAAACTACATATTAGGGAGTGATTTCTCCATAATCAATGAGCTCAGCAGCAGCACAGGTCCACTTTCATCATTAAGGTGGTGTGTGCATGATGTGAAAACAACCTGTGAATTCCATACATTCAAATAGTCGAACTGTCAGGGATGGGGGGCAGGGAGAGGAGATTGGTTAAATGGATTGCTAGATTTAATTGACTGGCTGCTTGAATTGATGAGACACTTCCATTAAAATGGTCGATCCAATTAGAACTAGTAAGATGATTGAAAATACAGGATCAATTGCTTCTGGTTTAGTGTTTTCGTTCAGTGTAAGCTTAGCTATGGGAATGCACTGCATAGTCCTCATGCCTGCCCCTAATTTTAGCACCTGGGTGGCCTAAGGGTGACTGGGGCTTCCAAAGTGTGTCATTTAATCCTGAGCAAAACCAGGCAATACAAACAATATGTCCTCAATAATAATAGCAATAAGGTTTACTATTACTTTTATTGTATTTAGTATTGCAAAGGGATGGGGGTAGCATGATCTTTTAAAAAGTTTAGACTTTCTAAAGGTCTTAATCCAGTCCTATAAAATCTCTCTCTCTCTCTCTCTCTCTCTCTCTCTCTCTCACACACACACACACACACACACCTACACACACATATTTGTTTTTATTATTTTATAGGCACTTTCTCCCAGGATCATTGTCTAAGAAACTCCTAGACATTTATCTTAACATTTAGTCACAAATAACTACCAGGTGTAAGATAAAGCCTTGTCATTTGTCAGTGGTTAAATAACAGGCAGCCCAGGATGATCTGAGATATAGATCAGATCTGGTTTTAACATTGAAAGTTTCCAATTGGAAATATTGCCCTTTATGTAAACAGCCAATCTAAACAACATATTATACATCACAGTAATGTTTTTCCATCGTGGAAGGAAAAAACGATGCCAAAATTGAAAAATGAAGAAGAGAAAAATAATATACATCTCTCCAGTCAAATTTTTTTTGTTATTCTCTTTGAAATTTCTTTGGAAAGGGGTGGGTAAAAATAAAACTAAACCTCGATTTTGGGGTTATTTCTTCTCTGTCAAATAAGAAATTTGAGAGTAATCTATTCATACAACATCTAGATACAAGTAATGTGGAGACTTTTGTGATCATAATTGTGTGGACAAATTTTACTAGAATCTTCTTTAATTCAGGTAAAAAGTTTTTTCCCAACTTCGTATCTTCAAATCAAAGTCTTCCAAGTATCCAGGTCTGCACTTTCTCTCCTGGGAGTGGGAGAATGACGGATGACACTTTGTGCAGACCTGAGGGAAAATCCTAGTTTTCCTTGACAGTGATTCACATTAACTCCCCACAGCCAAGAAATTCTGAAATCTATCTCCATGTGACAGAGAAAGGTCCACATCCAATTTCAGCTTCAGGGCCTTTGCAGTGGCAATTGCCAATAAGCTTGACCTGTCTTAGAGGGTTGGGGTGATGTATGTTGATCTTTTGGTGCTACTATTTTCTTTTTCATTTTTGTCTCTCTTTTTTTCTTTTTCGCAGTGCTAAGGATTGAACCCAGGTTCTAACTAGGCAAGGGTTGTACCACTAAGCTACATCCCCAGCCCTTGGCACTATTTTGTATAAACTGAAATCTACCATTGGCACATCCTATGAAACAGGCCCTTCCACTTATTTCACCTCTTTTAATCAGGGCATAGGAAATTGAGTTACATATGAAAGAAGGGGACTCATGAGGTGGGCGAAGAGGAAGAGAGATTCCTAAAGTTTGAGTTCCCCCTTTTTGTTTTGGTAAAATACATAGTGTAACAGGTAAGATTTACCTTTTTAACCATTTTTAATTTAGTGGCATCAGTTACGTTCACAAGGTTTCACAATCATTGACACTATTTCCAAAATTAACACCTTAAACAGAAATTGTAACTATTAAGCCTAATTCCCTAATCTCTCTTCCTCTAGCCCCTGGTATCCTCTTTTCTACTTCCTGTCTCTAAGAACTGTGACTGGCAGTTTACTTAGTGCAGTGTTTTCAACGTTCTCCATGTTGTAGTTCAGATCAGAACTTCATTTATTCTCAAGGCTGAGAAATGTTCCACTGACCTATAGACAGCATTTGCTCATCCATTCATGGGTTGATGGGCGTTTGGGTTGTTTCCACCTTTTGGCCATTGCAAATAATGCTTCTATGAAGAGGAGCCTGCAAGCATCTGTTGGCATCTGTTGGAGTCCCTACTTTCCATTCCTTTGGAAAGATATCAAGGTGTGGCAATTTTGCTTTTAAACCTTAATTTCTTGGACTATTTCTACAAGGCTGAACTCTGCATCACAGAGGTGTGAGCAGCAGAATCCACATCAGGAAAGTCAACCAGGTGTGAGCACGGAAGGGTTTTTATTTTCTGTTTTAAACTGGAGATGTGCTCTATGGGAAAAAATGCAAATAAAAGCAAAGACTTCCATTTCTTCCTCTCTTTTCCTGCCCCCTTCTCATTCCTCTGTGTGTGTCTGTCTCCTCCCCTCCCCCAATGCATCACAACCATCCCCCTCTCCTCCCAAGTATGTGAAGAGTGACTGGCCTCCCGTGTTTATGAGGCTGCTCTGCAATGCGATTGCTCCTCCAGGACTTTATTAATGCCATTTACGATTCCCATAATAACTAAACCACGCTGTTCTCCAAACACCGGGCCTTGGAGAAGTCATTACCCTGGTGATCACAACAAAACTTAATTCTAACGGGTTGCCTGCTGGTGCAATCCACTGTGAGTAACTCCCTGTGTTCTGGCAGTAAAAACAAATTAAATTAAAGATCCCTGTTCACCAAAGGCCTAATTCTAATTTTTGCAAAGTTTCCATTAAACAATATTGTCTACAGAAAGTGCGCACTAACATTCTCCCCCTGGGAACTACGTGGAAAGGCAATTCCAAAAGGAGAATTATTAAATTTACTCATTAATTTTGTGTTATACCCTCTTAGCATTTATTAATAATATTAGGAAGATTCAAAAATCTGTCTTCTTTGAATTCTGTAAAGCATTTATGGAAATTAGACTTTGTTGGGGGGACATGAATTTCTGGAGATCAGAATGAACAAAAGAGTAGGTTAAAAGGGAGAATGCTTTGGTAATAAATATGGTAATGGAGAGTTTCTTCCTTTTTTTAATGGCATGGAAACATTTCAGGGAATATTTTAATATCTTTTTCCTTTGGAAAAAACCTTGGTTCAAGTATTTTTTTTTTTTCTTCTGCCGCTTAATGACAGTGATTTTCACCTTGCCTTTGATTTAGCAGCCCTTGAAAGCAATATATGATGTCTGGGAAAAGCAGATGTGGTTTCTCTACAGGTGGGGATGCAGAGAAAAGGGTGCCTCTGGGAAGAGGTGCGTGGGTGGGCGTCCTGCTCTGATTGTTTGGTTGGTTTATTGTTACTGCATGACTATGATGAACGGTTCAATTTCTTCCATGTCACTGTATTGGGAATGGATTCTAGGGTTCTCAGGCAGTATTTTCCAAGGACACAGGAGCTGCTCTGTGCTTAACCACAAGTGTGGAGAAATTGACAGAACAAGAGACCCACACATATTGAGCAACTACCAAGGAGCAGAGACTTTCAACGGGATGTTTTTAGAGATATTTTAAAAATCTAATCTTCACAGCAAGACTTGAGAGTAGTTACTTTTATTATGGACAAGAAAACTTGCCCAAGGTTTGTGGTATAAACTGATAAGTGGTAGAATTGTGATTCATTTATTCATCTGTTTCATAACACTATTTTTTGAGCACCTATTTTTCATTAGGCACAGTGTTAGACTCTGTGTTAAGCAGCAGGGAACAAGAGAGATATTTATTGTCTAGTGGGGGAGAAAAAAAGAAGCAATTACAGTGGAGAATGAGAGCCAGCTGTGAAGGAGCATCTGACACTGGGAGGTTGGGGAAGGCAAGAGGACAAGGCTGAGAGCAATCGAGCAGAGGGGAAGAGGAACAAGAGAGAGCAGTCACGTGGCAGTGAGTGCTGGATGTGGCCTATTGAGGGACCTCAAAGTATATACATCCAGCTGGAGTAAAACTTAAGGTCCAGGAGTAACTGATTGCACATCTCAGTCTCTTCCTTTTCTGTACTAGTGAAGATGAGGGAAGAGTCCATGGGTCTTGTGGGTACCGAAGCCCCAAACCATCCTGACCTGCAATTTCTACCATGAAGGCTCAGAACAAATGCATGTATTAGGGATATTCAATTGGTAAGGTTGATGCAAATATTCTAAGACCTGAAAAACTGAAATGTGAAACACTTCTCATCCTGAGCATTTTGGATAAGGGATACCTGACTTGTTTCTGAGGTAAACATCAAGTATAGTGCTCCATGAAATCCTCCCATCCACCTGAACTCTGGACCTGACATCCCAGTATCAAGTTCTTTAAGACACGTGTACATGCTGTTTCTGGGGTCACGGAAGGAGCATCATGGTGTCTCTGGAGTCCACAAGTCTACAAGTCCCTGGTTTTAGGTAAACAAGGGTCCCTAGAGGTTGTCTGAGTATTTCCTTTACTGTCTCTCTTGGGAAACTCAGAATTTCTGGCAAAACAAGCATCATCATGCCCAGTGGGGTTCCATCTGGGTCTTTAATGGGTCTGAATGAAAATGGAGCAAGTTATCATTCAAATGTTTCTATTGATCTAAACCCAAATATCTCTGGAACTTTCAGCATAAGATCTTAGTGATAAGGTCATTAAGGGCAAGTGAATGTTACCCTGTCCAGTGAAATGGTTATGCAGAGAATAATTCCTTGGTGGAATGCTAAAATCAGTTAGAAGATTAGGCATCAGAGTCATATGTGAAACTGGAATAAATGGCTCATCAGTATCTTAAAGAACTTAATAATGGGCTGGCAGGTCCAGACTTCAGGGGGAGGGAAATTTCAAGGAGCACTGTTGCTTAGTGCTCATGTCAGATACATGAAATGCTTGGGACTGGAAGTGTTTCAGGTTGTAGAGCTGTTTGGATTTTGGAATATTTGCATTGACTTTCTGAGTATCCGTAATCTGAAAATCTGAAATGCAAATGCTCTGAAAATTGTCAACATGGCATATGATGCTCAAAACTTTCAGGTTCTGGTGCATTTCATATTTTGGATTCTTGGGGTAAGGTTGCTCAACCAGTGCTACAGACTTCTTTCAGTCTCTTTCTTCCTCTCTGTGTGTGTATCTCTCTGCTTTCCTGTCTGAGGACCTACCTGTGTGATTCCAACGTCTGATTCATGCTGGGACTTCTTCTTTTCCTTGTCCCTCTCATGCCTTTCTTTTACTTAATCAAAGTCAATATCTTTGGTTAGGTTTTCCCCAGAGCAGAAGCTAAGGTGAAGATTGGTGAGAATAAAAATTTGATGAAAGTGAAAAGTTGTAGGGAACTAAAGAAATGGAGCCTTGAAAGGAAGAAGAATATCATTACCACCATACAGATGAAGAAACTGAGGCTTTGGAAAAGAGCATATTTTTTCCCCACAATTTAAAGTGCAAAAGCTAAAATTGCAGCATTTACTTATTAGACACTAATAACCTAGGTTAACCCTTACTGGAATGCTTACGTTGTGCTAAGAACTGTGCTTAGCATCTAAGTTAATCCTCCTAAGATCTCTGTCAGGCAGATGTCTTTGCAGATAAAGAGAAGCACAAAAGGTGAGTATTATATTCACACTCACAGGTCTATAAGCAGCAGAGGCAGGAATTGACCCAGATTCCACATTTGGCCACGAAATTATGCTGTCTTTCAGCACATATTCAGTAAGGAGCTGCATCTTCAGAATATGCATGATGCTTTGCAAGATTTCATGATGACTTATTGCAATTTTCTGGTCCTTCCCTAGAGAAACTGTTGCAGTTCCTGACTCTATAAGACCCTGGAAACTCCAGTTCCCAAATTTCAGTTGCTTCAAAGAGTTGCATGTGTTTGCGATTCTTTACCTTTCCACATTTGGCACATGAAATTGCATTTATCCAGTCCAAATTCCATACTAATTGACTGATTGAAACAGGATTCTACTTCAAGCATGCTTTGTAATTGAGCACTCTCCTCTGGCTATAGCTTCAGGTCATCCATATAAAAGAAAAGACAAATCTTGAAGTCTTATCTCTTTCTGAGAGAGTAACCATAATTTGGCATATTTTGCATCCTACTAGAGTGGGTTCAAAGCTAAGCTAAATTACAAAGGGCTCCAGCTGTCACTCTGGAAGATGGCTTTTTGTACATCCGTCTGGAAAGGATTTGTTCCCATGGAGGTTTCTGTACCTCACAGATATCAAATGCTGCTTGGGATGGGTGGGCTGGGACTTGGAAATCCTTTCATCCCTTTAAGATTTTCTTTGTAATTGGGGTACCTTTGAGAGCATTTGACCTATACCGACTTCTCCCAACACCTCTGGTTAACAGTCCTAGTCCTACAGAATAAATGAGGATTCTGTGTGTTATGTGGGAGGCAGCCCAAGAGGCAGGAGAGCATCGTGGGCCAGCTGTGTTGCTCTAAGTGTGATCTGCTGACCAGTGTTGGTCTACAAAGGTTTGTTACAGGTTCCCAAGAGGAAATAAACCTGCAACGGTATGTAAAACAGCTATGAAACTAAGCACACTGGTTAGCTCAGCTGATATTTTTCAAAGCAAGTTTTTCTCGAAGCAGGAAGCAGTGTGTAGATTAACAATCGGGTGTGAATGCCTTATCTTCTCCCAGATGAGAATTAAAAAATTTGAAGTCCAGTTACTTTGTGTAGCTGAGGTTAGCACATAAATTCTGGAACCAAATTTTCTGGGTTCAAATGTAAGCTCTACCACTTGTGAGCTGGATGATTTGGTGTAGGTTATTTTAATTCTTTGAGACTCAGTTTTCTGACTCATTATTAGAGAACAACATTACTCCCTACTACTAAAATGTGTGTATTTGTATGTCTATACACACACACACACAAACATGTATGTATATATACAATATACATAAATATATATACATATGTATCAGAGTCAGCACCATGCAAGTGTTAATAATAACAATAAAATCAACAATAGCAACAATTATTATTTAAATGAAACAGTTTGACCCCACAAGGATAGCTCAGAGATGTATCTCTCCTTTGAACTGACATGGTTGCTGAATGATTGAGCTGGTTAGCTAAAGAAAGGAGAAACTAGGGTTGAGCTTTATAATTGATAAGAATTTTCTCTATGGAGTTTTTATTATTGGTTCTTTTTAGTTATATGTGACAGTAGAGTCCATTTTGATATAATTATAAAAGCATGGAATATATCTTGTCCTAATTCAGTGCCTGGTATCTGTCCTTTTCCTCCCTTCTTATTGATTTTCCAAATTGCCATCTCTGTCTTAATCTATCTCTGGAAAAAAAAATAAAACAGGGCTCTAAGTTAAAAAGTGACCAGGATAGTCGGAAGGAAGGAAATGGTTTCCTCCATGTTCCCATTGATCTAATCAGCAAACAGCAAGTGTCTTCTTGGTTATAAACTCCATGATGACTGAACTTATCGGGATACAGTTGCTCTGTAAATGTTTGTAAAATGATGACTACTGATGCCACCAGAAATGTGGAATTGCTCATATTGTGGATGTCTATAAAGGAACATGCTCTAAAGGGATGTGAGTTTACTAAGGTGCTACTACTACATACCACTCACTCTCTTAGCAGGGGCTCAACACAGCTTTGCCAAGATTATCACTGGATTTGTGGTTGTGTTCGAGAAACTAGGTGAAAACTGAGCCCCAAGCAACTCATCCTTCATGAGCTATAGCTATACGTTCAATACTGATGTGAATGGCATCTGAAGTCTATTCTGCTGGTTTTTCTTTGGGTCCTAGAATTAAATCTTCAAGCATTTCTCCCTACCACAGAATCCTGTTGAGTTATAAGGTTGGAATGTTGAGACCTTCAGAACCCATGGGAGATCGGTTCCAAAGACCCTAAAATGGAGAATTCCAGGAATATTGTATTTATTAAAGAAGGGCAGGAAGGCAAGCAGTCATTTTATTTTTATTTGTTTTTATTTCCTCCCTTTTTCCCAAAGGTAAAAACAAGTGGAAGAAAATATTGGACTAAACTAGGAACTGGATCCAGAGGTTAGGCCAGGGAGTCAAGCTATATTTTGGAAAGCTGATATTTGATATTCGTTCACTTTTAAAATTATTTTTAATTGATGTACAATATACACAACATAAATTTTACCATCTAATCCACTTTCAAGTGTACAGTACAATGTCATTAAGTCCATTCACTCTGTTGTCAACCATCATCACCCTCATCTTCAGAACTTTTTCATCTTCCCACACTGAAACTCTGTAACCTTTAAACAATATCTCCCATTTCCTTCTTCCCCAGATGCTAGAAGTCACCATTACAGATTTTTTTCTCTATGAATTTAATTATTCTAGATATCTCATACAAGTGAGTACATATTTATCCTTTTGTTATTGACTTATTTCACTCAATATTATGTCCTCAGGGTCCATCCATTTGTAGCACATGTCAGAATTTCCTTAATATTTAGGGTTGAATAACATTTTATTGTATGGATATACCACATTTTGTTTCTCCGTTCATCTGCCAGTGGACGCTTCAGTTGCTTCCATAGTTTGGTTATTGTAAAAAAATGCTGCTATGAACTTGTGTTTTAGTCAACTTTTACATCATTGTGATCAAAATACTCAACAAAAACAAGTTATAGGGCAAAATGTTGATTTGGGGCTCATGGTTTCAGGGGTCTCAATTCATAGTTCCATTGCCCCGGGTTCAAGGTGAGTCAGCACATCATAAAGAATAGGCCCAGTGGAAGAAAACTGCTCAGATCATGGTTAAGTCAGGACATAGAGATATAGAGAAGGGAGGGGGCTACAGGGAAGATGCATCCTTCCAGGGCAGCCCCCAGTGACTCACCCCCTGCAGTCATGCCCCACTTGCTTACAGTTGCCACACAGTCCATTCAAACTAGGATGGGCTGATTGGGTTATAGCTCTCACAATCCAATCATTTCACATTCCTGCATCAACACAGGAACTTTGGGGAACACCTCATATTCAAACCATAACACAAGGGTATATAAAAATTTCTCTGAACCTGGATTTTAGTTATTTAAAAGACAAATCTTAATAGACATTTCACAGAAGAAGATGTACAAGCAATCAACAGATATATGAAAAATGTTCACCATCTTTAGTAGCAAGAGAAATGCAAATCAAAACTATCCTAAGATTCCACCTCACCCCAATCAGAATGGCGATTATCAAGAACACAAGCAACAACAGGTGTTGGCGAGGATGTGGGGAAAAAGGTACACTCATACATTGCTGGTGGGGTTGCAAATTAGTGCAGCCACTCTGGAAAGCAGTATGGAGATTCCTCAGAAAGCTAGGAATGGAACCACCATTTGACCCAGCTATCCCACTCCTCGGCCTATACCCAAAAGACTTAAAATCAGCATACTATAGAGATACAGCCACATCAATGTTCACAGTTGCTCAATCCACAATAGCCAGATTGTGGAACCAACCTAGATGTCCTTCAATTGATGAATGGATAAAGAAACTGTGGCATATATATACAATGGAATATTACTCTGCCATGAAGAGTGATAAAATTATGGCATTTGCAGGCAAATGGATGAAATTGGAGAATATCATGCTAAGTGAGATAAGCCAATCTCAAAAAACTAAAGGACAAATGATCTCGCTGATAAGCGGATGAGGACATATAATGGGGGGTGGGAGGGGTTAGTGTTAGGGTTAGGGTTAGGTTTAGGGTTAGGGTTAAGGAGGGTGGAAAATGGAGGAAGGAAGGACTGTATAGAGGAAAAGAGGGGTGGGAGGGGTGGGGGGGAGGGAAAAAAAACAGAATGAATCAAACAACATTACCCTATGTAAATTTATGATTACACAAATGGTATGCCTTGACTCCATGTACAAATAGAGAAACAACATGTATCCCATTTGTTTACAATAAAAAAAAAAAAAGATCAGGAAAAAGATAAAGATGTCTACTCTCTGTGCTCCATTCAACATGAAACCAGAAGTTCTAGCCAGGGAAATTAGGCAAACACTTGAAATAAAAATTATTTAAGGCATCACTTTTTTCAGGGGCATTCGTCTTTTTCAGACATCTTTTTTTTTTACTTTTTTATTTAACTCATAATAAACATGCTGTGTGTCTGCAAACAAACAAACAAAAAAGACAAATCTTGAATTGGAATCTGAGCACCAGTCATCTTATGGTAGTAACCTTTGGTAGTTGTTCAGGTTTTTATAATAGGAAAATTTTGTCTCCCTGTTTTTCTCTCACTCTTTCTGTTTCTGTCCCTGTCTCTCTCTGTGCATGCTTTTGTGGGTGATTGGATGTGCAGAGATGATACTTTATCTTTCATCTGCTTTCAATGGCTTAGGTTTTATCAGAGAACAAATAGTAGAGTTAAGCACAGTTGTGGAGAAAGTGATCAAATGGATTAAGCATTTGAGGTAGGTCTACTATAAAAGTTAATGACTTCCACATGAGTAAGAGGCCTGGTTTGAAGATAGATTCCTTGAACTTAATTGCTATTTTTATAAAAATCAATTTATTATCAGATGATGCAAGTCTCCACTTATAAGCTAAAGTCATTTGAAACAACACATTGTCCAGTCAAAACAGGGAAAAAGATTCGGAATATGGAACATAATCCACCAAGGACCTCCGTGTGAAGCTAGGGAATTTCAAACTCTAGTATTCTAATTCAAATTAAGAGAGAGAAAAACTCATGAGCAAAACTAGCTGAAGAAAAGAGTAGGCTGGAGCTGCACAGCTGCCTACCGGTCTCCCTGGGCCTGGCTTGCTTTGGTTGCGTGGTGAGGCCTGTGCCTTTTGGAGTGAGGTTAAAATACAGGTAAGGCTGACAAATTTCCAGAGCCTGGAGTTAGGAGTGTGTCGTCTCTTCTCCCATGGGCAACTTGATTGGTCTGCAAATCATGCGAGTTCCAACTGGTGGGCAGAGATCTTGAAATAGAAATGAGCATGTTTATAATTATGGAAAAATACACAGAGGAAGTACACTACAAAGCATAAAGATTGGTTTGGTTTGGTAATTATTTTTCATTTTTCTAGTAAAAACCTCTCTCTCCCCTCTCTCTCCTTTTTTGAAATGGAAAATACTGTATATTATGAATTAGAAAAGGAAATGTCCATTTGATTTGGTAGTTTCTCCCTACTGCTGCAGTTATCATGAGTAAGAAAGTCCCTGCCCTTGGCTTTTGGCTTTCTGTGTTATCTCCTCCCTGGAAGGTATCCTTTCTCCTGCTCTGCTTGTTAGCCACTTTTGTCATCAATAGACACAGAACATTTTTTCTCTTTTCTTAAAAGTGCTCAGGTTTCATTTTGGGGAAGCACTTATCCATCTCTGGACACTCTCTTGTGCAGTGGTCAGTACCTGCTTTCCTTTATGGAAGAAAGAGAAGCCCTTGGAATTTCCTGCCATCATCTTCTCTGCCATCTGCTTCAGAGATGGGGCAGAGCTAGGACATACGCTGATCCATTCAGATCTGCCTCCTCCAGTTCTGGATGCTGAGTAGAACAACACAGGATGGAAAAAACTCAGTGGGCACATTCATTCCTGAGGCAGCAATATGAGAATACTACTGAGTAGTACTTGTCCCTGACATTCTCTGGAACTACCTCCTTCTAGCTTGTTCTGCCTTCCCTTCGATTCCTTTACTTTTCCTATTTTCTTTTTTTTTTTTTTTTTTTGCTTAACATAAAGAGAATTTCTGTTGCATGCATGCAACTGGAGTCCTCATTGAAATATGGAACACTGAGATCCCGGATATGGTTATTTCAAGTGTGTGACCAAATTTTATTGCCGTACATGCTTTCCCACCACCGCAAACTCAGGTGGTAAAGTAGGTTATGGTACCAGAGACAACTGCTGCCCCAGCATTCTGGGTCCCAACCGGAAGCAGAATTTTGCTCTAAGGAGTTTCACCAAAGAGATTCTGAACACAGGGGCTGTTTTCACAAGTGTAGGCAGAGTTAAGAAAATGCACTAAGTATTGATCACACAGGGACTAACAAGAATGGGAAGCCACTGCTACCTTCAGGGCAGAAGAGAAATGGTGTTACTGGTACCTGGTAAAAGTTAGAGCCCTGGAGCCATGGAGGAGGGACCATCTCACAGGACTTTCTCTCTTGCTTGCCTCAGCTACATTTGTACATAATTCACTATCATACCATTAATGTAGAGTTTGGTGGCTTTTTAATATACGTGCAGAGTTGTACAACCATGAATTCTGAGACATTCTTACTACTCCAGAAGAAACCTTGTACCTATTAGCATTCACTCCCCATTTCCCGCCACTTTTCTTTCCTCTCAATTCTTGTCAACCACTAATATACTCTTTCTCCATCTCTTTGCCTATTTTGTACATTTCATATGTAGGTGCAGTAGTCATGTTCTATAGAGTTGCCATGAACCCTGAATTAACAAATACTAGATCATTGCTGTTCCAGAGGAAATACAGGGCTAGGTTCATGTATATCCTGTTCACAACATTTTGGCAATCGATCAGTACGTGACCTTGTTTTATGTCATGCTTTTGTTTAAAGACATCTTATTTAATGTCTTTTATTGGTTTATTAACATTGAACTCTTGGCCAACAGCACTGTAACTCATGCATGAACAAAGCTCATCTAACATATATATTTTCTCTGCAAGGCACATCACAGTCTTTTGCACTTAGGAACATTAGCCAGTGCTTTAACAGTATGCCTGAGGGCCATTTTAAGCAGTAAAATTACCAAATCACTAACAGAAAGTACAAAAATGTGAAAACATGGTACTGAACAGATAGCAAAAAAATACACTTCATGAAAGTCTGAGATGAAGAAGGCAGAAGGTTCTCTCTTCTCAGTTGGGAACAAATACATCAAACAACTTATCTTTTTTCATTGTTCTGGGTACATCTATAAATGACCTTGAAAGTGCTAAGGGTATTGTTTGTGTGGTTGCTAATAGATTTCAGTGAGTGGATGAATTTCCCAAATATGGACTCCTTGAATAATGAGGATCTATTGCTCATGAAATCATACAACAGGGGGACCTTTTGAACATCTTCTTTCACCAAACATGTTTTCAAATATCTTCCAAGTTGTAGTATGTTACCAGTATTTTCCTTTTTATTACCAATTAATATTCTATTGTATGATTGCACCACATTTTATCTATTAGTAAGTTGAGGGACATTTGGATTGTTTTCGTTTTTGGGTTCTTATGAATAATGCTGCTATACACCTTCATGTGCAAGACTCTGTCTAGACAATTATTTTTACTTCTGATGGATATATAACTAGGAGTGAGATTGAAGATACTTTTTTCTCAGCAGCATATGGATCCTTCTCTAAAGCAGACCACATGTTAGGTAACAAAGCAACTCTTAGCAAATACAAAAAAAAGTAGAGTACCTTGCATTTTATCAGATCACAGTGGAATAAAATTAGAAATCAATGATAAAATTAAAAAAATAGAAGCTATTTCAACACCTGGAGACTAAATAACACTCTATTGAATGACCAATGGATAGTTGAAGAAATCAGTGATGAAATAAAAAATTACTTAGAGGTAAGTGAGAATAACGACAAAATATATCAAAATATCTGGGACACTATGAGGTGGTTCTAAGAGGAAAGTTCATGGCATTAAGCTCATTCATTAAAAGAATAGAAAGTCACCAAATAAATAACCTAACATTACATCTCAAAGTCCTAGAAAAAGAAGAATGAATGAATACCAATAGCAGTAGAAGACAAGAAACAATTAAAATCAGAGATAAAATTGAAACAAAAAAATCAACAAAACAAAAAGCTGGTTCTTTGAATAAATAAATAAAATTGATAAATCCTTAGTCCAGATAATGGAGGAGAAAAAAAAGAGTGAAAACTTAAATTACTGAAATTCATGATGAAAAAGAAAATATCACCAGGGATACTACTGAAATACAGACAATAATTATAAATTATTTTAAAACACAGATGATAATTAGAAAATATTTTGAAAATTTATACTAATTTCTAATAAAATAGAAAAGCGTAAAGACATTGGACAAATTTCTAGAAACAATATGACCTACCCAAATTGAATCAGGAGGACTTAGAAAATTTAAACAGATCAATTTCAAGCAATGAAATAGAAGAAGCCATCAAAAACCTACCAACAAAGAAAAGCCCAGGAAAAGGAGTATTCTCAACTGAATTCTACCAGATCTTCAAAGAAGAACCTGCACCAATACTCCTCAAACCATTCCATGAATAGAAAGGAGGGAACCCCTTCCAAACTCATTCTATGAAGTTATTATTATCCTGATACCAAAACCAGACAAAGCCACCAAGGAAAGAAAACTTCAGACCAATATCCTTTATAAACATAGATGCAAAAATTCTTAATAAAATACTGACAAATCACATACAAAAACATATTAAAAAGATAGTGCACTATGATCAAAGGGATTCATCCTGGAGATGCAAGGTTGGTTTAACATATGAAAATCAATAAACCTCATTCATTACATCAATAGACTTAAAGACAAGAGTCTCATGATTATCTCAATGGATGCACAAAAAGGATTTGACAAAATTCACCATCCATTCATGCTCAAAACACTAGAAAAACTAAAGATAGTAGGAACATATCTCAACATTGTAAAAGTTATATATGCTAAACCCAATGCCAATATCATTCTAAATGAAGAAAAATTGAAAGCATTCCTTCTAAAAACTGGAACAAGACAGGGATGCCCTCTTTCATCACTTTTATTCAACATAGTCTTTGAAACCCTAGCCAGAGAAATTAGACAGAGAAAGAAATAAAGGGATAGGAATAGGAAAAGAAGAACTCAAACTATCTATATTTGTTGACAACATGATTCTACGTTTAGAAGACCCCCCCCCAAAAAAAAAAAAAACTCCACCAGAAAGCTTCCAGAACTCATAAATGAATTAAGAAAAGTAGGAAGATATAAAATTAACACCCATAAATCAATTGTGTTCCTATAAACCAATGATGAATCAGTTGAAAGAGAAATTAGAAAAACTATGCCATTCACAACAGCCTCAAAACAAGCAAACAAATTTGGGAATCAGTCTAACAAAAGAGGTGAAAAACCTTTACAATGAAAACTGCAGAACACTAAAGAAAGAAATTGAAGAAGACCTTAGAAGATAGAAAGATCTACCATGTTCTTGGATAGGCAGAATTAATATTGTCAAAATGGTCATACTACCAAAAGCACTACACAGATTTAATGCAATTCTTATTAAAATTCCAATGATAGTCTTCAGAGAAATAGAAAAAGCAGTCATGAAATTCATCTGGAAAAACAAGTGACCCAGAATAGCCAGTAATCCTTAGCAAGAAAGTGAAGCAGGAGGCATCATAATATGAGACCTCAAATTATACTACAGAGCTATTGTAAAAAAAACCTGCATGATATTGGCACCAAAACAGACATGAAGACCATGGTACAGAATAGAGGACACAGAGACACACCCACATAAATATAGTTATTTCATACTAGACAAAGGTGCCAAAAACATGTTGGAAAAAAGATAGTCTCTTTAACAAATGGTGCTGGCAAAACTGGAAATCCATCTGTAGCAGATGAAATTAAACCCCTATCTCTCGCCATGAACAAAACTCCAAGTAGATCAAGAACCTAGGCATTAGACCAGAGACCCCGTGCCTACTAGAAGAAAATGTAGGCCCAACTCTCCACCATGTTGGCTTAGGAACTAACTTCCTCAATGAGACTCCTAAAGTGCAAGAAGTAAAATCAAGAATCAATAAATGGGATGATGTCAAGCTAAAAACTTCTTTACAGAAAAGGAAACAATCAAGAATGTGAAGAAAAAGGCTACAGAGGAGAGCTGGGGTTGTAGCTCAGTGGTAGAGTGCTTGCCTAGCATGTGTGAGGCACTGGGTTTGATTCTCAGCACCACATACAAACAAATAAAGGTCCACTGGCAAGCAAAAAGAACATTAATAAAAAAAAGCCTACAAAATATGAAAGAAAATCTTTGCCACCTGCACTTCAGTTAGAGCATTGATCTCTGAAAGAACTCAAAAATCTTAACACCAAAATTCCCAATAATTCAATCAATAAATGAGTAAAGGAATTGAACAGGCACTTCACAGAAGAAGAAATATGAACTGTCAACAAATATATGAAAATATGTTCAACATCTCTAGCAATTAGAGAAATGCAAATTAAAACTTTACTAAGGTTCCATCTCATTCCAGTCAGAATCCCATTTATCAAGAATACAAGTAACAATAAATGTTGGTGAGGATGTGGGGGAAAAGATTCACTCATACATTGCTGGTGGGACTGCAAATCGGTGCAACCATTAGGGAAAGAAGTATGGAGATTCCTCAGAAAACCTGGAACAGAACCACCATTTAACCTAGCTATCCCATGCCTCAGTTTGTACCCAAAGAACTTAAAATCAACATACTACAGTGATACAGCCACCTTAATGTTTACAGCAGCTCAATTCACAATAGATAATCTAAGGAACCAAGCTAACTGCCCTTCTACAGATGAATGGATAAAGAAAATGTGGCATTTTATACATAATGGAATATTACTCAGTCATAAAGAAAAAATGAAATTTTGACATTTGCAGTAAATGGATGGAACTGGAGACTATCATGCGAAGTGAAATAAGTGGATTCCAGAAAGCCAAAGGCTGAATGTTCTCTCTAATATGTGGATGCTGACTCGCAATATGGGGAGGATGGGTGAGGGAGAAGGGGAGGTTCACCATATTGGACAGAGGGAGTTGGGGGAAGGAAGGGAGGATGGGAATAAGAAAGACAGTAGAATGAATTGGACATAATTTTCCTATGTTCACATATGAATACACAACCAGTGAAATTCCACGTCATGTACAACCACAAGAAAGGATCCTAATTAGAATAAGTTATGCTCCATGTATGTAAATTTTGTCAAAATACATTCTACTGTCATATCTATCTAAAAAGAACAAATAAAAAATAACTAGGAGTGAAATTTCTGGGTCATATAGCAATTCTAATTTTTGAGGAACTTTGAGACTGGCAAAGCAACTGCATCAATTTACATTCCTACTAGTCATGTTAAGAGCATCCTGGCTTCTTTACATTCTTGCTAACACTTCTTATTATCTGACTTTTTTATTATAGTCATTCTATTTAATGTGAGGTAGCAACTCATTGAAGTGTGGGTTTGCTTCATTAATTTTTTCTAATGACCAATGATGTTAAATGTGTGTGTGTGTGTGCATGTTTGTGTGATATGTATGAATGTTGGTGCTTATTGGCTATTTGAGTTCCTTTTGAGAAATATCTATTCAAATACTTCAAGCAGAAGTTCATAATCTTTTTTAAAAATTTTTATTTTTTTATTTTTTACAGACTGCATCTTGATTCATTGTACACAAATGGGGTACATCATTTCATTTCTATGGTTGTGCACGATGTAGATTCATACCATTCGTGTAATCAAGCATGTACATAGGGTAATGATGTCTGTCTCATTCCACCATTTTTCATATCCACTCCCTCTCATTTCTTTCTACGTAATCTAAAGTTCCTCCATTCTTCTCTCACCCCCACCCCCTACACCCATTATATATCATCATCCACTTATCAGGGAAAACATTCGGCCTTTGGTTTTTTGGATAATCTTTCAGGTGCCATGTACCCCTTAAGCAGTCTGGTAAAATTTATGGATCCTTTGATTGACTAAGAACTAATGTGATTACAAAGAAAGCTAATTACATTGAAACAAAGTCATTAAACATATTTTTGAATATATGGTGGTGCACACCTATAATCTCAGCTAGCCTGGGCAATTTATTAAGACCCTGGCTCAAAATTTAAAAAAAATAAACAGAAGGTCTGAGGATGTAGCTTAGTGACAGCATATCCCTGGTTTCAATCCCCAGTACAAAAAGAAAGTATTTAAAATAAAGGTTTGTGGAAAAAAATTCAAATTTGTAATATAGAAACTCCTTATTAGCATGTTATGTAAAAAAAATGGAAAGCCTTAATCTGAAGACAATAATTATCAAAAATATTTAAAGAGATCTGCAACAATAGTAATAAATTACAAAATTTGTTTAATTTTGACTAGTGACAGATCATGGACACTAATATTAATAAGGTTTGTTGCCCATAAATGTAATCAAAGAAAATGTTAAATTTCTGTAAAAGTTAATGAAAACATGGTACAATTGCCCTCCTTCCAAGATACTCAGAATCCCATTTCTATCTGTCTTGGTTAAGGAATCCACTGATTCTAGATTAAGAATCTGTCATTGAAGGATACAGCCTCTTTTGGAACCATGACACCCCTAGGGAAGTCTCAGGGAAAGAAATGCCCCACTCCTCTCCCCTTTTACTGTTGCATTTTCTTCAGTGTCTTCCATTGATCAGACCCAACTAGAAGCCAGAAGGCTAGGGAGTCTGGTCCATGGGGGTCAGAATCCTGTGCCACAGAGCAGAGCAGAGAATGGTTGGAGAATGGAGGGGGTAGGTGGGTGGGGTGAAGCAGTGACGGTTCAAGGAGAAAAAACAGCATAACAACCAAAAGACTTGTAATGCTGGCTCTCTGTTGTGCTTCTATACCAGGAAATGAAATGAGGGACGATTTTACCTTCCAAATGGAATTGGACTGAGAAAAGCATTTTTCCTAAAGTGACCTTCTTTGGAACATACTGGGAATCATTGCAACATCAATCCATTATATTGGTTTTGGAGACTATGTGTGTTAACCTGCTAAAGGTTCTGGGAAGAGTAGTGATTCCCCCACTCCTGTGAACACAGGCACTTTGGTAATAGACCTCCTATTAAGAGAGCTCTGCAGAGCACCATCTGGGGGAATACTAGTGTGGAGTACAATAACTCACTCCTGGGTGGCACCTGTCAAAGTGCTTTTATATCTCTTATTTCATTGAACCTTCACAGCATCCCTGAGAGTTAGAATACTGAGATTGAAACAGGATGGCTGACTTACTGAAGATCACACAAGTAGTTGGTGGTATAGTAGGAAATAGAAAAATTAGTTTCTGCTGGTTCCCACCGTAGGGCGTGTGTGTGTGTGTGTGTGTGTGTGTGTGTGTGTGTCTGTGTGTCTGTGTGTGTGTGTGTGTGTGTCTGTGTGTGTATGCATACATGTGCTAATGCTCCATTCTTTCTCCAGATATCACCTCTACCCATAGGAATGCAGTTACCAACTTTGCTCCCTCCAGGGACAGCTCTGAATCTAACAGTCAACAAAGAGCGTCATAACTCTGTGGCCTTGCTACATCTTCTGGTTCCGCTGCATCACGAGGTTTTTGTCTTGATAGAACTTCAGAAAGTAATTTTAAGAAGGAAAGACAAAACATTCTACAGTTTTTTCCTATTTGGAACTAATTCTGGGAAGCATGGGGAGAGATTCCCTCCATGCTCACTTTCAGAGTGCTTCCTACTTTTAGACAGTGACTAGGTTTGATAGAGAAGAAAAAAGATCAAACACTCAGATGGGGTGGTGCTAACCAGTTTTTCCATTCAATAACAATATAACAATAACAATAACAATAACGATAACAAGAGACTTTCTTTAAGGGCTGTTATGACTTGGATGTGAGGTGTCCCCCAGAAGCTCATGTGTAGGACAATGTAAGAAGGTTCAGAGGAGAAATGATTGGGTTATAAGAATCTTAACCCAATCAGTGAATTAATTCCCTGATAGGGATTAACTGAGTGAAAACAGAAGTGGTAGGTGTGTGGAGGAGGTGGGACTTGAGGGTGTGGCTTTGGGGTATATATTTTATATCTGGAGGGTAGAAACTCTCTCTGCTTTTTTTTTTTTTTTTTTTGTGGTGCTGGGGATTGAACCCAGGGCCTTGTGCATGCAAGGCAAGCACTCTACCAACTGGGCTATATCCCCAGCCCTCTCTCTGCTTTCTGATTGTGATGTGAGCTGCTTCCCTCTGCCACACTCTCCAGTCATGATGTTCTGTCTCACTTCAAGCCCCGAGGAATGGAGCCGACCTTCTATAAACCAAGACCTCTGAAACCGAGAACCCTCAAATAAACTCTTCCTCCTCTATAGTTGTGTCAGGTCTTTTAGTTACAACAGCAAGAAGGATGACTAAAACAGGGCCCAAATATTTATAATAAAGACAATTCTGTGAAATGTGTATAACATTTTCACATATTTGATTTTCTCAGCAGTCTTATGAGATATGAGAGATGTTCCGCTTCTTAGGTAGGGAACTTAGAAAGATCACATGGGTATCCCAGCTAGTGTGAATGTTAGTTAGGATCTGTCAAGAGGACAGGCCCAGGGATCCTTCCAGTTTTCCAATGCTGCTTTGATTATTGACTAACCAGAGTGTAATAATGTACAATTGCTATTCACAAACCTGTGAGGAATGGCAGGCAGGGAGTTGGAGTAAGCTATGTTTTGAAGGAAGGGGAAAATGTTGATAAATAATTAAGGGCATAGGCATATAGGCACACATGGTCCACAATATTGGGTGCTTGGCTACCAGTTAAAAAATAAGCAGGCAACCAAAGCAGTGTAGTAGGAAGAGAAGAATGCAGTGTCAAGAGGCTAAGGTTTCTGTTTATGATCAGCCACTTAATATCTGTAAGAGCCTAGGTTTGCTATGTGGTCCCTTTTTCAACTGTAAAATAAATGAGAGGGGGGGGACAAAAAAAATGTATACAATAGAAGGCACTTAGAAAGGAGAAAATAGGATCACAAAGGCTTCTAGCTTCACAGAACTCAGAGGATAATGGGAGAAATGGCTAATGAAATCAAATCAGCCTTGTTTCCACTGGGTCTACATCAGTATATTCAATTGTTTAACTCTTTTAGTCATTTTTTTTTTCCCAGAGATGTGACCAACAGACCTTACAAGAACAATTTTAGAGGAGGAAATATTTATTTGTTGCTTAGTTTAAGAGGTCCCAGTCCATAGATGGCTGACTCCACGACTTTGGGCCCCAAGTGAGGCAGAACATTATGGCAGAGGAAAGCAGCCCAGGACATGGCTACTGGGAAGCAGAAAGAGCTCTAGTATCCATGTTTTCACTAGGGACAAAATATATAGCCTGCAGGCACCACCCCACAGTGACCTGCCTCCTCCAGTCACAAATTACCTGCCTGTAGTTACCACCCAGTTAATCCATTTAAATGGATTAATACACTGATTAGTTTAAGTCTCTCACAACCCAGTCATCTCACCTGTAAACTTTCTTACATTGTCTCACACAGGAGCTTTGGGAGGATACTTCATATCTAAACCACAAAGTCAACCAACTAGGGATTGAAAATATTAAAAATTAAACCCTACTGAACATGAAAAGATATTTTTTCTTGTAACAACTGCTTGCATAACACTTGCATTTGATTAGTGATTATAAGGAATCTGAAAATGATTTAAATTATGAAGGAGGATGCACATTGGTTAATTGTGAACACTATGCCCTTTAACATCTTGAGTATGCACAGATTTTGGCCTACTGCAGGTGTTTTGGAACCCATTGGCCAGGGATACCAGGGAAGATTGTAACAGGAAGATATTGTAGGTAAAGACAGAGCATTAGGGGTTCTTAACAGGAGGTGGCTGTTGCAAGAACGCTGGTGGAAGTGGCAGGAACAGTGAGCTCAGGAGAAGGAATAGAATATGCCAGTGACAGACACAGTCCTTTTGAGGAATCCACAGACAGGATTGCTGAAAGGTTTTCTTGCTCCCTCCTCCTGAATTACCTGTTACTTTACTGAATGTTCTAAATAGGCAGTTTATGCACAATAATATCCCAATGTTATAAAAGAACATAAATAAGAAGTAGGTCCTTTTCTCCTCCTTTGATTCACCCCCAGCTATCCTCTTCTGTCTCTAAGATATAACCACAGATGCCAGTTCCCTCTTCATTCTTTCAGAAAGAGTTTATGAATTTACAAGCATATAAATGTTCCACATTTCCTTAAAAATGGTAATCTATCTACCATAATTATTTTTATTACTTAAATATGTATCTTTAATTTTATGACTTAACCACATTACTTCAGGTTTTCCCCATTCTTTTTATAGTCAATTTGAGAAATTAAAAAAATATTGATACCCTGTAATTCTGTTTTTCTTATGATAAGTAAGTTTAAACTTTTTTGGTATGATTTCAGAGAATTCTTATTTTTCAGTCTGTGAACAATTCCTCATATATTTGGTGTTTTTGTTGTTGACGTCTAGAAATTTTTATACATGGGGTAAATCAGTTCTTTGTGATAAGACTTGACAATATTCCATACCTCCTGCCCCTCGCAATTTGACATTTTTAAATTTCTTTGTTTTTATTGTTTTACTTGAATGTGCTGTCATGCAGATATTCTTTTTCAACTTTGTGGTAGTCAAGTTTATTAATTTAATGACTCTGGGTTGTCAATAATGGTTTAAAATTTTTTTCCATTTATTTTTTTTACTTTGTTCTTTCTAAGAAAAAGGGCCTTATGCTGTTTGAGTGCTTTTATGGATTTATTTTATATATTTCAAATTTATGCTCATCTGTAATTTGTTTCTATTATAAAATATGAGTTAGAGACATAAAATTATTTTTTCCAGAAGACTATCATTTACCCAGATTATTTTTTCTGTATCTATAGATTACTAATTACTTACCTTTCTTCTCCCCATTGATTTAAAGTGTTGCCTTTATCAGATGCGTGGCTCATTTCTGGACTTTCCACTTGATTCCATTATCTTGATTCCATTATCTTCCAATATCTTGATTCCATTATCATTATTATTATTTCCACTATCTTCCATTATCTGTCTGTCCATTCCTGTCCTGGCATTACATAACAAAGTTCAATTTCTGTAACATATGCACGTTTAGTATCTGGAAGCCCCAGCATCTTCTCTTTCAGAAATTTTCCACCTATTCTTGCTCTGTGGGAATCTTTGAGGTGCATGAATAACTGGACATTTGATGAGTTTTTGCTCCATTCTGAGATCCTGAGAGCTAAATTTTCTCTTTGGATCTGTCGACCCTTTGGCTGCTACAAATCATTACTGGATTAGGAGTAATGAACTGTCATTGAGCAAAACGTTCTGACCTGCTTTTGATCTGCTTTTTCCAATGTCTTTATTGATCTTTCCTGGATTTGGGAAAGAGGAACTGGAAAGCCTATTAGTGTTAGAACTGTAACTGGGAGCTGGGTGTTCCTGGCTCCAGTTCCACAGTTGTCTAAACAATGACCACTAGTATTATTACTAGTCCTCCCACTCCTTCTATTAAAATACAATGTGCCGGCACTGTGCTAAGTATTTTAATATATCTTTCATTTCATCTTTACTCAGCATTCGGAGGAGGAGGGCCGTTTTCTGTGTCCACGCCTAGCTGTTGGTGTTCACTGCTGTACACATTCCACCCTCAAACACATTCCCTTGATTGGCCACTTTCCAGCTCCTGACCAGGAGCAAGGCATACAGACTTCCTAGTGCTAAAGCAGACAAATTGCTGTATGAGTGTGTTTTCATTTCCAAAGTTGTAAATTGCACCAAAATAGATTTTATACAATTTACAATGTGTTTGACAAGAAAACAGTTTGTTGCTGCCAAATCTTGATTTTTAATTGAATCTCTATTTGAGTATGGGGGACAATAAATAGCCCTCCCCATGGGGGGCATAAGGCAACAGTAGAGGCATTTGAGACTGTCTCCTGGGAAGGCCAGAGGGCAAACAGCCTACAGTTTTCTGGATACCTTGCTTACTTGAGCTATTTTTGGAAATGTCTCTTACAGGGTTGTGGCTAGGGAGTTGATGAATTCACGACTACCATTTCAATAGCAGTCAAATAACAAGGCAGCTTTGTTGAACCACAGGGAATGAGTTTGGGTTTGATTCTACATGAACTGGATTTGATAATCCCTATATTGCCTATGTTTGTTCTTCCCATGTGTGAGAAGTCTTTATGTATATAAGGAGAGATATTTCCATCTTGCTGGGGTCTTGACTAGGTGGCAACTTGTTAGGGAATGAGAATGTTTGGCATTTTCACAGATTGGGTGAAGGAAGCCAGGTTGGGCTGCCGTGGTCAGAGTCTCTGGTCACTCTGCTAGTGAACTGGTATCATTCACAGATGGACTTTGCTCCACAGCATCCCTAGGTCCATGGGAGCTGAGGCTGCCAGGAGTTCCCAGGACATTTGCACATGTTCCTGTGTCTTGGAGGAAGAGCATGGGGTTGTGTGCCATGGATGTTGAGGGGAAAGAGGGGAAGGCAGTTGTGATGAGGAGACAGCCTGAGTCGTGAGCCTGGAGATACTCAGTGTGTGATGGTCGTCCCCCAAATCTTGTGTGTGCAATGTTGCTGGGTCCGTGATGTGCTGGCCTAGAAATTGTTCATCATCTCATGTGTATGTCACCTCATCTGACATTTCAATATTCCTGCAATCTGGAAGGAAGGAATAATAATTCTTTGCTGAAAAATAAATTGAGACTCAGAGATGTTCACTTGCTCAGAGCTGTGTAGATGACAGGGGAGGCAAGTCTACTGTGCCGCTTTCTGATTTCTACCTACAGAATTTAATCCAAAGACAATCTTTGAAATGAAAAATGAAGGAAATGAAGGTTTTTTAAACTTAGGTGTTGCTTTTATTTTCCCTTGGAGGTTTTTTTTTTTTTTTTTGTATGCTAGGGATTGAACCCGGAGCCTTGTGCATGCTAAGTAAATGCTCTACCACTGAGCTACATCCCAGTCCTTAGGTCTTGCTTTTTAAAAATATCTGTTGCCCCAATAAAATTTCTCACACAATTCCACAAAAATTCACAGTTCTGTAGGATTACTAAAAAGGACTGTTTGTTCCTTTTAAACTTTTCTACAATTTGTACACTGGCTCAGTTTAACATACACTAATTGATTGTATCCTGGACTGTGGCACTTATTTTAGGATAGGATGACACAAAATGTGACCTATTTTATGTGGAGATCTATATTAGTCAGTTTTGTGTTGTGACAAAATACTTGAGAAAATCAACTGAGAGAAGGAAAGTTTTGTTTTGTTTTGTTTTGTTTTTGTTTTTTGGCTCATGGTTTTAGAGGGTTCAGTTCATGGTAACTTGGCTCCAATGGTTCTGGGAGGTGAGGCTGAACACCATGGCAGAGGGTGTGGCAGAGCAAAGCTGCTCACCTTGTGGCAGCCTGGAAGCAGAGAGAGAGGAAGGGGCCGGGGACAAGATATAGTCGCCAAGCGTACACCACCAAGGACCCGCTCCTTTTTATTAGATTCCACCTCATCCGTTTCCATCATCTCCCAATAAACTCATTTAGCCTGAATCCATTGATGGGTTAATCCATGATGAGGTAAGAGCCCTCATGATCCAATCATTTTCCCAAACACTGACCTCTGAACATTGCTGCATTGGGGTCCAAACCTTCAACACATGAGCCTTTGAGGGGCATTCCAAACCATGACAGAACCATAGAAGTCAACATAATAAAATATTCAGTAGAGCTATCTTCCAATATTGTTCACATACTTAAAATGCTTTCCCTGTCAGGAAAATTACCCAAACCGTGAACTTCAGAGCCTGTGGTCTGTTTTTTTGGAATAATCTCAATAATGGCAGAGCTTAATCTTTTCAGGATGAATTTGGTTTTTGAAAGCTGGCAAAATCATTTAGAGATGAATCTGATAAATAAAGTGGACAATGTAATTTTGTTTTCCTTACAAAATGTGCCAATATAGAAGATAATGGTTTTCTTGTGTGTTTTGTGGTTATTTCTGAAGGTGATTCCTAACAGTTTACCTATGGAGGAAGATTAGCAAGTAGTGTAAACTATGGAAATATTCACTCAGAAAAATAAATTCTGGTGAAATTTTAGTAAAAAGTCAATATTATTATTGTTATAGTTATAGTCGTGCTTTGAGTTTGGAAGGTCCTTCTCCGCCAGCATGTTTTAAGGTGTCCTCCTCTTACCTGACAGGAAGTGCTTTCCATTTCCAGTCTTTCTCAGGTCAGCAATCAGTCTCCATTCTCATCATTTTTAGTTTATCTCCATGGATATTGAAAGTGCTGCCCAGACTCACATATGTGGTGAATCAACTCGAGTCCCTGGTAAGCAATTCAGGGTCTTCATTTCTATGAGGAAACCATTAAGTCACAGGATTTCAACTTGTTCTTTCTAATATAAATATGTGTTAAAATATTCAGGAGTGGAAAATGCGATCAAAGTTCCTTTAAGCTGAGGGCAGAAACGGTTCATAAAATTATGATAACAGTTAAAAACTTTCATGGTAGGCCAACTGTTTACTCCATTTGAAGTGAAGTGAGGGATGGCAAGGCATCCCATTGTCATGGTAACCATAGCCTGGCCAGCCTTACCCCTAATGAGAGTGGGGGGAGGGTTCAAGGTGTTCTCTCTTTTTTGTGGGGAGGAGGGTGCTGGAGATTGAACTCAGGGGCAAAGATGCTCTTTAACCCTAATGTGCCTTAGTGTTGTTTTCTTCCTGGGACTCATGCTTAGAGTTTGTCAAGCTGCTTGGATCTGTGGTTGGTCTACATGGAAAAACTGAGGGTATCTACAAACAGAAGAGGGCTGGGGATCAACCTAGGGTTCCTGGCTATTCAGAGTTTGACAAGAAAGGAACCAGCAAAGGATTTTGAGTAGCAGGAAAAATCCACCATGTAAGAAGAAAACCAGGAGAATTTGGTGTCAGTGAATCCCAGGGAGAAGGGTGTTTTGAGATGTGGCAATGTAGATATTCATTGAGAGCAGTTTTAGTGGAATGCAGAGATTGGTGACTAGATGGGAACCAAGCTGAAATAAAATCATTCTAAAAAGTTGGCTAAAAAGAAGAGAGTATTAAGATGGTATCTCAAGGCAGACTCAAGAAAAGGATTTTATAAGCATGAAGAAAAATTGAGCATATTTATAGTGATGAGGAAGAGAAAACAGGGTGATGATGTAGCTAAAAGGAGATAATTAACATAGGAGGTCAGACAGGACAGAAAGGAGACACAGTCAGGAGTATGGTGAGGGGTGGGTGAAGGTTGAATTTGATACCTAGAAGGGACTTGCCATTCTGTGGAGGGAAAATGTGTAGATCTGTTTCATAGATGGAGACAGAAAGTTGAGATTGAAGATCTCAAGTTTCTTGGTGAAGTAGGAGGCAAAGTTCTTTTCTTAAGGTGAAAAGTTAAGTATCGGTAGAAGTCCTGAGAGAAATATAAAAGTTTTTCAGATTAATAATGGAAATGGGAGACAAGCTGCCCAAATAGGAGTAGTTGGTATCATTGGATCATGGTGAATGTTTAGTTGAGCTGGGAGACTGGGAATAGCAAAGGCTAGTTGTTTCTTTTCTTTTTTTTTTTTTTTTAAACAGCACTGATCAGCTTCAATTATGGAGCTGAGGAGGCAGACTGTGGGTCTCCTGTTCTGTTGTACTGGTTCAACGAAAGAAGGGGGAAACACTAGGAGTGTAGATGATGGTGAAAGAATCTAGGAAGAATTTGAAAGTTTGAGAAGTAAATAAAATTGTCTTGGGGGTCCAAGGGTCCTAGTATCTCTTTTGAAAAGGGCTAAAAAATTGGATGAGGTTTTATAAAGACAACTAAAAGAAAACAACAACAACAATGGTTCTCTACCTGCATCTCAGGGTTATCATAAAGTATGGTTGTGCTAATTCATGCTCAGTGCCTTGATCCTTGCCTCGTACACAGCAGGACCTGAGTAAAGGTTGATTATAATAGCAAATGCTATTGGTATTCAGGACCACAGTCCCCTGGCCCACTATGACTTTAGCTGCTGCTCTGCTAGACAGTCCTGAAGCCCATCTATGGCTTTTCATCTCTCCTTCCCACCTTAAGAGCCTGTGATCCCTTTTTCAGAGCATCAAGGATTTTATCATTTTCTGTATCGATGCAGGTAGGAAGTAGTGGAGTACCATAGTTGTATGTAAACAGCCTCCTGTCTTTCAGTGCATTCTGGAGCAGAGACTGATATGAATTGTCCACAAGGGCAACAAGCTCAATATCATACTGACTTTTCTTCTTCCTTCTTGTCTCTTTCCCTCTTTCCTCACTTTTTCGGAGTAGAATAATTTTCTGAATATACTCTTTAGACCCAAGTCCTTGTCTGATGTTCTGCTTTTAGGGTGGCATGGTGTGGGGGACAAACTACAGTAGCCATTATTATTTTTATCATCATCAATTTTATTTGTTATCTGTTCTAGACATTTAGGAATTGGCAAAAAAATCTTCCCAGGGCAGAAAAAAACCCTAAATCTGGATATCCAAAAGGCTCACTAAGAATCAATACTTGGATATTTCCTCATGAAGACCAAGGAAAAAAATATCCAGAAGGCATTTGGACAGAAAAATATGCTGCCCCACAGAACCAAAAATCAAACAACTTTAAAATTTCTTCTCTGTGATGCTTAAAGGCAAGAGAAGGAAAATGACAGCAACAGAATGTTGGAGGAAAAAAGACTGCCTTCTAAGAAATGTGTATTCAGAAAACTCTTGTTCAAGTAAAAGGGCAATGGAAAACATGACTTTACATGGCTACAACCTGAGAAACGAAGCAGCAGGAGACCGAAGCAGCAGGAGACAGGGCTTAACTATTGGTGATGGAATCAAAATGCAGAACTCCAGGGAGAAGAATCATGGCAGTGACCACTGAGACAAGGACCAGTGAGGATGGTATTTATATAGGATTATAAAACAGAATGAGGGTGTAAAAATCAACTCTTCATGTAACTAATTAAAACAAATTTAAAAAATTAAAATGCCCATAGTGTGAAAGTAATGATCTAATTATAATAATTTAGTGCTATTGTATTACACAAAAATAAAAGCTAAAGAGGCAGAATGGTAGGAGAAAACACAAATTGCATATTATGCCCAAGGGGGATATTATTTGATTCTTGATCAAGACAACTGGAGAAATAGATGTTACAGGATGTCACTTTCAAACCTCAAAATAAGACATGTATTTTCCCGACAGGATGCTTACTTACTTTCCATAGTATGAAAAAACAAAAAACAAAAAACAACCCCACAGGTGAAAAGAACAAATTTCATGTATCAAATATACTTTATATAATATGTTGAAGTTTTTAATTTTTTTTTTTTTTTTTTTGGTACTGGGGTTTAAACCCAGGCACACTTAACCACTGAGTCACATCTCCAGCCCTTTTATATAAATTGTTTTGAGACAGAGTCTTGCTAAGTTGTTGAGGTTGCTTTTGAACTTGTGATCCTCCTGCCTCAGCCTCCTGAGTTGCTAGGATTACAGGCATGTGCCACCACACCTGGCTGAAGTTTTTGATCTTTAATCTTTTAATTTTCAGGGGTTATGTGACTCTTCTTTCCTATTCTCAGCATCACCTTTAATATTTTTAGCACAGACTACTGACTTTCTGACCTCACCTCCTCCATTCTTTTTAGTTTTACATGATAGTAGAATGTATTTTGACATATCATGCATACATGGAGTATAACTTCCCATTTTTGTGGTTGTACATGATGTGGAGTTACACTGGTCATGTATTCATATATGAACATAGCAAAGTACTGTCTGATTCAGTCTACTGTCTGATTCAGTCTACTGTCTCTTTTATTCCCCTCCTTTCCCTTCATTCCCCTTTGTCTAATCCAGCTAACTTCTATTCTTCCCTCACCCTGCTTATTTTGAGTTTGCATCTGCATACAAGAGAGAAACATTTTTTTTCTTTTTTTGTCATTGGCTTATTTCACTTAGCATGATATTCTCCAATTCCACACTACATTACATATGATCTTAAACAATCATTTATGTTTAAAGATATTTAAATAATAAATTTTAAAATGTTTTATTTTTTTACATAATAACTATGTATTTACAGTTACTAATTTTCAGTGCTCTTCATTTCTTTGTAGAAAGATTTCCCAATTCTGGCACCTCTGTCTAGATAATTCTCTGGTTTAAGAACTGTACTGTGTATTGTAGGAAGTTTAGCAGCATTCCTGACCTCTCCCACTTAGATGCCAGTAGGAAGATCCCCTCCCTCAATTGTAAGCTAAACCGCTGATCTTTTCTTCTTTCCCTGAACCTAGTTCACTCTAAAGGACTGAATAATGGCAATATTATACATCCATGTGCACAAGCTTGAAACCTAAGGATCACTATTAATACCTCCCTCTCCCTCATCTTTCGTATCTGGTTGATCATCAAATTATATCTCAATCTTATCCATCTTCTTCAATATTTTCTGCTACCTTCCTAATTCTAATATATTGTCATTTCTTACCTGGACTACTGCAATAAAGTTTGAACTTGCTCCTGCAAATGACCAGGGAATTTACTTTCCTACCAACTTTTCCACCCTACAGCTAGTGTATATTTCAAACAATTAATTTTGCAAGCCCTCTCTTCAGCTTCCCCATCTATAACCTAAATGATCACTTTAGGCCCATGTAGGTATAACCCTTGCATTGTACTCATATTCAAACCCAAGTCTATCTAACTATAAATATAAAAATAAATTTTGAATGCCTTGAGGAGGTATCAACTCCAAATGAGAGGGAATATTGAATTTTCAGGAGCCAAATGGAAGGGCATCAGAGGTGTGAAAGCAAATATTTGCAACATACACATGCCACACACACACACACACACACACACACACACTCAGAAATCATTAGGAATTTCCTTTACATTTATGCAGTTGAAATTTTGCCATCCTCAGAGGGTGTCTATGCCTTCTGCTAATTATAAGCATGAAGTGGGTTAGTGGAGATTTATGGAGGAGAAAGTTTAACTAACATTTGCTCTACAGTTATGATCTTCAGCATCACTGAGCCCATGTTCTTAGTATCTTGGGACACATAAATAAATGAATGGGACATTGTCCCTGTTCTCAAGGATCTACTTGAGTTTTCCTGTCTCATCATTTGCATATCTTTCTCCAAGTCTTTCTACTCAAGAAACTCCACGATTTTCCCTCTTTCTACTAAAAATTTTTCACAAGGTTGTATAGTCAATTGCTCTAAGTTAAAGGGGGGGAAATCCAAGAATTTGTTCAAATCACATTCCAAATAAGGAGGACAAATGACTTACAAAAGTTTTAAAGGAACTTTGAGCTCTTTTCATAAAAAAACAACAGAACACACTACCTGAAATCAGATGCAATACTTTCTATTTGAAATCTGTCTCTGAATGGAAACAACAAAGGATTGCCAGTTTATACCCTTGCAAAATAGGTTGGACATAAAAAGGCAGGTACACAAAAAAAGGAGAATTCAGATCAAAGAAGGTGGTAGAATGAGATACAAAGGATTTCCTATAAGGTGTTCTGGTAACTCAGTAACAGGTGGCATTGTTACTGTTTGATGAATATGAGTTTTCAATTTGGAGAACTTTACTCTTTTAAAAAGGGGTGGCAACCCTGTTACTAGTAACAAGGATGCTAGCATTAAAAAGCTTTGGTTCACTTCATCTTGCTACTCTCCACTTTCCACAAAAAGTCAGTCTTTTAAACTTGACTTCACAAATAAAAAGGCTTTTTCAGCTGGGCTCTGGGGTCTGGTCACCACTGCGTGAAGCATGGGATATGAGGAATTCAGAGCTTTCAGGAGGGAAGAGTCCTCAAAGAATACTGGGTTTATAGTGTTTGGAGTTTTGAAAGCAGTGGAATCCTTTTTTTGAGTTAAGATCTTATATGGCAAAGGATGTATGTCAAGGATGTAAACGTATAGATATGTAAAGGATGAAAGAGGCAGTGAGACAGAGGGGCTCAGAGAGGGGAGAACTGGGGAGGCAGAACCCAATCTTCTCCAGCCTTCCATCCCTAAGCTGGTATTTGAAGCACCATGCTGAACTCCTGAACTCTTTGGAGCACAATTTCACAACTACTGACTTAGTCTTACTCTCCATTTAAGATGAGGAAATGAAGGCTCAGAGACTTGTTCACATGCCATCACTTGGAAAGACACAACTGTGGGCAATGACACCCCATGATATGGTAAGTGGTTGCATTCTCCCTGTGCTCTGATTATGATGCCTGATGACATTTGGTTGGTCAAGAAAGTTCCTCTTTGGGAACAGGAGGCTTTTGAAGGGCGTTTTGGAGGGTGAAGGAAGGATCTTGGAAACCCTTCAGGTGCCTGGCATGAAAGCATCTAGCTTTGATACTCATCACTGGTCCTCAAAGAGAGAAGTCAAGAAAGTATGTTGGCTTCAAAATAAAAAGCTATATAGGCCTGCATGTTGGATTTTACAACTGATGCTGTCCTGTATATACCACCAAGAATATATGAGGCCTTTTTCTATTGGAAAATCCTAGGGCACTGACCGATGTTATAAGCATTTCCTATGAGGCTCTAGAAGTAAAGTGATGTCCAGATTTCAAATTAACTATCACCACCTGAAGTCCCAGGCACATGCCCCCTTCACCACCTTCTGGAGTCTTAGACACTATGGGGTTTAAGCTGTGACACTTCTTCTTTTCTAGGGACTGAAATAACCATGTCTTGCTCCCAGGTAAAGGGGACATCTGTTCCTCAGGGGTGCACATTTTATCTTTTCATCTTTGCCTCCTTTGTGTCTGGTACCTTCATGTGTACATAGAGTAGTACTTGATAAATGTCACATCTAGAGCTTGAGACATGATCTTGATTGGAAGAGGTTTTCTTATTTCAAATCAACAAGCTGAATCAGGGGAAGACAGCATGGTGTTTGTCAAAAAACTGACCTGGCTAATCATATTGCTCATTCACTAACTTACTGTCAAATTTGGGGAATTCCTAGCCTTTGGTTTCTTCCATGCTAAAATGAGGAAGACAGATGAGATCACTTCCAGGGTCTCTTCAGGTCTGACCTCATCCTTATTTTTGTAATAATAACAGTAACTGTTATATTTATGGAGTGTTCACTGAATATAGCTTCTACCTATCAATAACAACACTCTGTATTGTCAGAAGAATGATCCTACCTTGCAGATAAGGAAATGTAGAAGCAAAGAGATTGTGACTTATATAAGTTCACACAATAAGCGAAAGCCAGAATTGAGAGTCAAGTTAGATTTGCCTGACCCTGAATCTCCCTTCACTATGCCATGCTCCCACAAAGGTAGGGTGAGAAAGGACAGGGATGGGGGAGAGGAACCATGACCAAGGGCTCTCATAAGCCATTCCTCGTCCACTCTTTCTCCACCTCGCCTTGCTCGAGAGTGTGGCTTAAAAACCTTCAGCCTCTGCTTTGATCATTTCCAGGAGCAGAAATCTCATCCTACATCACATGGTACAAATTGGGGCCAGTTCTAATTGTTGAGTGTTCTTCCTCACACCTCTCCTCTTATATCTTCTACTTCTGGGTCTTGGTTCAGTTAATCAAAATGGAGAACAAGCTTGAAGCGTGAGTAGACAGAACCAGTTAGGCCTCAGCAGTAACCTAAACTTTATTTGCAAACTGAACAAAACTTAACTTGAGCTGTTTCTTATAAATGCCTATATACTAAAGAAAAACAGAACTTCAGCTCAACCAATCAGAAACAGTGAAAAAACTTAACCTTTTGGAACTACAGACTTTCGACAAAGTAGACCAAAGAAGGTCGTTGTATAACGGTGACCAAATATTTTCTTGGCTTTACCTCTGTGGCCATTTTACAAATGCCTCCCTTGCATGTTCCCTCAGTGGAGCTTCTGAACCACTTCTGGTTTGGAACTGCCCCGTCATGAATCATGATTTGCTCAAATAAAATCTTTAAATACTTTTTGTGCCTCAGTTTACCTTTTAAACAGTTTTGCTCTCCTTCTCTCTGCCAGAGGAAGGATTTGAGTTTCATAGAAAGTTAGAATGTGAGAGGGCCTTGCTGTGCCAGAGTCTCTAGGCTATTTTTAATGAAGGGGTTTTTGGCTTAAATCAGATCTTTCTGAAAAAGAAAGATTTCCGCTGGTCTCTTGCAAGAGGCTTGCTGGCACAGGGGGGGTCTAACCTTCCTCAATTTCTGTTTTTCTGCAGTTAGCAAGGGAATAGATGGAAGTGCCAAAGCATTAAGCTTCCTAGTGAGTTTATTGAGACCTATTTTGTTTGGATCAAATGTCTCTCTGAAAATGAAGATGCAGGGATGTCTCATGGTGTTTCCTCAGCATAATGACTTTAATTGCTAAGGGACACTGAGGTTAGAGTCTGTGCTGGTGAAAGAGCAGGGAAGCTCATGCCTTCCTGCGCCATGTGCATTCGGAGGTTGGTTTCCTGTTTTAGTTCCTGTGTGATTCCCGTGTGTGGGACTTGGCTTGGTCTTGCCAGATGCTGGATTCTGGAGCCCACTTTTGGGTGGAGTATACCCTGAAACAGTGTCTTGGACATCCCCAGGGGCCAGTGCTCAGAAGGAATTGAACGATGTTAGTGTTGAACTCCAGACAGACTCGATCATGCCCTTGAAACTTTTCTCTCCCCATGAGTGGTGGTGAGGGCTTGGTTCTTCACACCCTTCTCCCTATAAAAGTTGAAAGGTGTGGGGCGTGGTGGCGCATGCCGGTAATCCTAGTGGCTGGTGGGGCAGGGAGCTGGGGTAAGAGGATCGTCAGTTCAAAGCCAGCCCTCAGCAACTTAGCGAGGTCCTAAAGCAAGTCAGCAAGACCCTGTCTCTAAATAAAATATAAAAAAGAGCTGGGGATGTGGCTCACTGGTCAAGTGCCACTGGGTTCACTCCCTGGTATCAAAAAAAAAAAGTTGAAAGTTATACTTTCATTTGCAAGAGTCTTGAATTTCTCTTACAATTTAAAAGTTGGACCTATAAAATGATATAGAAAACAATGTACTTAGATCATTAGGAATCCCTTCTTCTAGCTTTGTAAAACCTACATTACAACTTTGTTAACTATGGTTACCCTACCGTACAATAGAACATCAAAAGTTGTTCCTCCTATCTAATTGTGACTTCATATCCATTGTGTAATCTCTCCCATCCCCCTGCTCTTCCCTGTCTTCCCCAGTCCCTGGGAACCACTGTTCTGTTTGCTTTATGGGGTGATGGATATGCTAATTACCACGATTGCATCATTGCATAACGTATATATGTCTCAAAGTATTGGGAATTCCATAATATGTACAATTATTACGTGACAATTAAAGGGCTAATTAACTAACTAAAAAGGATGGGTAAAAGCTGTGTACTTTACAATGTTAAAAAAAAAAAAAAGATATTCAATTTTGTGAAGGGTCCAGGAGATTTGACTTCTATTTCCTTCTGTTGTTCTTCTAGTCTGTGCCCAGGTTGGCCTACAGGGGGCCCTGAGGAGCCCTTTCCCTTTCATTTTTCTTCCTCTTTTTCTTTATTACCTTTATCTCTTGTTTTCCAAGTTGTTTAATCTTGGATACATTTTGAGAACTCCTGTTTTATCCATCCTCTGTTAAACAAGCCTCTCTTGCTAACTCTGAACTCTTCTTGCAGCATAACTGAGATTCTTTGTTATTCTGGGAACATTGTCCTTGAAGGATCCAAGGGTGAAGGTGGGGAGAGGCAGGCAGACTGGCCCCTCCTGCCACACATGCATGCAGTATCCAAGAATAAAGGACAGGCGAACAAGGCAGAAGGTTGAAGGACAGGCCAGGATGAGGAAGCTCGGAGAAAATAAGATTCCTAAGGGAAGCCTCAAAGTCTGCCTAGAAATCAGAACTTGTGGATCAGAGACCAGAGCAGGGAAGAACAGAGGATAATGCTCCACTGTGCCCACCATATGCTGGGACCTCATCTTCCCCAGCCTTCTGGTAGAGGAATCTGGAAGAATGATATCACATTTGGCTCCTGATGAGAGTTCCGGCCATGGATGAAAACAATCTTTTCACTGGTTTGCTTCAACTAAGTCCATTTTTTCATGACTCCTTTTGAAATCCCAATGACAAGGTCTCCAAAGTCACTGTCACTTTTCCCCTTAGAGTACTCACTTTTTACTTCATTTAAAGGGCGGGAGCTTCAGGCTCTTGGTCCTTTAGGTACATTCACCTCTGTCCTGGTAAATCTCTATTCCCTATAATTGCCTTCTCCTCTTTTTAGGAATCACAGGGTTTGCTCACCTTTTCTAAGCAGGCCCTCTGAGCCCTTGAGATAAACCCATTTCCAACCTCTAATTGTCCTCTCTTTCTAGCAGATTCATCCTTTCCCTCCCTCGGTGTCCTTTTGTGGACCTTAAAGAAGTTCAGGTTTCTTCTGCTTTGGGAGAAGGCCCAATCTTTCTTCCACTGTCTTTGCTATGTTCCATTCTCTCCTCTTCTTCCCCAGCCTTCTTGTCTTTGACCTGCTGTAATCCATACTAACCTCATTATAGAAGCACCCTCCCACCACCACCACTTTCTTTTTTTAAATAGTCTATGCCCTTTCTGACTCTTTCTCTCTCTCTTTCTTTCTTTCTCTCTGGGATTGAACCCAGGGGTGCCACTGAGCCACATCCCCAGTCCTTTTTATTTTTTTTTTTTGAGACAGGGTCTCACTAAGTTGCTTAGGGCCTTGCTAAATTGCTGAAGCTGGTTTTGAACTTGGATCCTCCTGTCTTTGCTTCCTGAGCAGCTGGGATTACAGGCATGTGCCACTGTGCCCGGTAGGCTCCATTTATATTTGATAAATATTTGTGTATGTGTGTGGTTCTGGGGATTAGATGCAGGGCCTCGTGCTTGCTAAGCACGTGCTCTACCACTGATCTATACTCCCAGCTTAAGGATTTTTTAAATTAGTGAAAATAAAAATTATCCATAATTCCACCACTGGAAAGAGCAGTGGTTAGCACAGGAGACAGCAGAAAAACATTTTTCCTCTAATTCCGTCTTTATCTATTGTATGTTTAATCTTTATGCTGTTCATAAAATTGCTTCTTCTCTTAATGTTATTTTGAAACTTCTTTCTTGGTTGTCAATGAAATCTCATCATCACTTAATTTTCTGGTCTTTTTCTTTTTTCATTCTCTAAAATATACAATGTATAAAATATATATTATGTAAAATGTGTATTATACAACACAATTACATACTGTATATTACACAAATAATTATATATTATACTTATTTTTGTACAAATATATAATACAAATATATAATAATTACATGATATTTGTAGATATGCACATTAGACACGAGAAATGTCCTTTTTGCTAACTGTAGAAATTTCCTTCTCACGTATACTACAGATAAACAGAAATACAAAATCTATTGACATAAATCAGCAAGTATAAATGTATTTTGATCATTTTTTCATAGGCTTAAATCTGCTTAAAACAATTTTCTAAGTCTTGGTCTATGGTGGACCATAGTAGAGCTGTTACAATGTCTTCTGAAAGATGAACTCCTCAGCATCATTTGCAAGGTGATGTCTTGTGACTATACAAGTTTCTTCCTCTTTCTTCACTGATGTTGATGCTTGGGTGGGGAATACCAAGATGGCAATATTGATCCTGATGTAGGGAGGTCTGGGTGAATGTCCCTAAGAAAGAAAACAAGTAGCTAAAGAAAGAATTCAACAAATGCAGCTTTTAATAACTTCCAAGCATATTATACAAAAAAGCTTGGATAGAAGTCTTCTTCCCCTTGGGATGAAGCCAGAATTGATTCCTCTGCAGGTTTATGTGAACTTGAACCATGGATCAGAGAAGAATCTCATTTTCTTATAGGGGACTTTTTAAATACATACTTACTGAAGATCATGCATTTGTGTCGCTGCCCATGGCAACAATTGTGCACGTATTTATCGGAGGGACCTGGAAATAAACTATTTTTCCTATATTCACTAATTTATAGAGGAAGAGAGACTTTGAGAGAAAGATAGGCTTTGCTTAGAGGAAGAGAAACTTTGCTTATCAGGAAGAGAGACTTTGCTTAGAGGAAGAGAAACTTTGCTTAGAGGAAGAAAATTGCTTAGAGGAAGAGAAACTTTGCTTATCAGGAAGAGAAACTTTGCTTAGAGGAAGAGAATTGCTTAGAGGAAGAGAAACTTTGCTTATCAGGAAGAGAAACTTTGCTTAGAGAGAAAGTTTTAGAGAAAGAGAGGCTTCTACGCTTATCAGAGATCTATTTCTTCTTAGTTCTACTGCTTCTTCTTAAAGGTGCGTTCTGCATCCTGTGAACTAAGGGTGCATCTATCTGAGGTGCTTCTTAGTGATGCGTCCCGCGTACTGCGATTTACCTATCTGTGATCTAGAGGTGTGTTCTCAATTCTCCGCTCTGTTATCTGCCTTCCCCTGCTGCCTGCTGCTTCTCTCTGTGAGCTGCTTCTATCTGCTTGCTGCCTTTTCTTCTTCCTTTCTGCTAGTGGCTTCTACTCCGCTTCTTTCTGCTAGCTGCTGCTCTTACTGTCGCGCCCCCGCCCACTGCCCGCTTATATTCCCTCCAGGAGGCGGAGGGTGGGGCCACGCCAGTTGCGATCAGGCGAGGAGCCAGCTGCCCTATCACCGCAAGGGTTAAAAACGAGCAGGCCTGAGCAGGCGCGCTCGGGAACACCTGTGCACGTGTTGTGCGCATGGACTTAACTGAATACGGCCAGTGATAAATCACCTGAGTGCGCTTATGTTAATTAACCTCCCCACCGCCCATGTGATCAGGCGCCGTTCTGGCTGGCACAGCCCCCAACACATTTGGAGAATACTGTTCTTCAGGAAATACATAGAAACACAAATTATACCACCCATGCTAATCAGAAGTTGAGTGTTAGTGACCATTCAATAACCTTGAACTAGGTGTCAGGAGACGTGAGTTTTAGCTCCAGCTCCAAACATGATGAGTGACCTTAACCTCAGCTGCTAAGGGGTGGGTTTATATATTGATTTCTAGATTCTTTTCAGTCTGAGTTGGTCTTGGTATTATTATTATTAACTTGTATTTATTGACTCTTGATTATGTGCCAGGAGTCATGCTGGGGGCTCTGCAGAAGTTATTTATTTGATTTTCATGTTAATCCTATGAGGAAGGACGATTTTGTCAGTTTTGACATATAATTGACAAATAGAAATTGTGCATTTTTGAAGTATACAACATAGTCTTTGATATATGTATGTATCGCATTACCATAATCAAGCTAGTTAACATATCTATCACCTTAGTAGTTAACACAATGAGTGTAAGGAATCCCACAAAAACCACGCTGGACATGGGAAATCACATAAGGGAGTTTATTAAGCAAACAGAGTGTCTCCCTGCAGGGTAAGAGAGAAAATGAGAGGAAAAGAAAGGGAAAGAGAAAGGGCCAGCGCTAGAGAGAGTGGAAAAGCGAGGAGGAGAAAGAAAGTGAGTTGGGGGAGAGAAAAGCAAGAGAAAAGATGGCAGTGAAGCTATCTTTAAGAATCCCACCGGGCTAACAGGGGACTAATAACGGAGAAGGATACTTGCAAGCTGACTGATGAACCAATAGCTAACAGGATGTTCACAGACCAACAGTAGTTGGGAGGCTGGGAAAATGGCTGCAACGGAAAGGGTGGGGAGAGCAACTTTGTACATTACAATGAGAATACTTAAAATCTACTCTCTTAGCAAATTTCAAATATATAATACAGTACTGTTAAGGACAGTCACCATGCTACATATCAGATCTCCAGAACTAATTGGTTCTGCATAAGTGAAAGTTGGTATATTTTGACCACCATCTTCCTTCCCCACACCTCCAAGACCCTGGCAACCACCGTTCTATGCTCTGCTTCTATAAGTTTGACCTTTTAAGATTCCAGATATAAGTGCAATCTGTCTGTGTCTGACTTATTTCACTTAGCACAAAGTCCTCCAGATTCATCCTCATAGTACCACCAAATGGTATTCTTATCACCCCTACCTGAGTGACAAGGAAATTCTTGCTAAGTGTCGCATGGCCAATGAATATTGACTCCAGGATTCAAATCTAGGTTTCCCTGACTTCAGATTCCATGATCTGAATTCCATTCCATGAATGGCTGCCACTTGAGTGGCAGTTAGAGGTGGGAAGTCATGCTGAAGCTTGGAGTTGTGGTAGACAGCAAGCGTGGTAGAAAAGGCAGGGGTGAGATGAATCCTGAATTTGAATTATCAAATAGGAGGAAAGCCCCTGAGGAGAGGACACTGCATAAGCAAGAGAGTGACATATAGATGTGGTGTTCTCTTTGGCATCTGACATACACTTGGTACCCCTTGAATGCTTGCTGAACGAACAAATGAATGAGCCACATGAAGTGGTAGACAGAGAGGCATGTAAGGGTTATAATATATTAACCTTGAATCTGGGCAGAAGCAGCCAGCACATTCTCACAACTAGATCAGGCAAGTGCGTTCATACAGAAGTGAAACAGATTTTTCATATCCCAACATGCTGTGAGACTTTGTTCCAGTTATGGTGCCAATTCCAACTTGTCCATCTCAGATAATGCATCAGTTCCAGTGGAGTTTAGACCTGTATTCTTCCTTACCATGAATGCAGCTGTCACCCTAGAGTATCAAATCCTTCTTCATGACAATTAAAATGAATGACCATGTGGGCAGTGGGCATACCTTCACTCTGAGACAGTCCTTTCTTTCCAAGTAAGCAGTTGGTATCCATCTAAGTGACAATCCAAGTTCAAGTGGGTGGTCACTGGACGTTTCCTTGGGGCACAGGTGTTTGCCAGACCTTGGCTTGTGATTTTAGGGTGGAGAGAAAGAGCTGCACATAAGCTTTTGAAGCAAGCAGAATCTAAGTCAGGCCTCAGAGAATGAAGGACAAGCTCCTTTCATCCTAAGGATGCCAGTGAAACATGTCAGTCACATGCCAAATCTCTTCAACACTGAAGTTCTCTGTCTCAGCATCTCTTGTTACATACAGAAGTGTTATTCGGCTGGTCATCGCAGGAGGGTTCCATGGGAGAACATGAACACAGCATTTGTCCATTCAGGTGAGGGAGTTGAGAGTTGCCCATTGTGTGACACTCAGAATGCCACTGATATTGGTAGAGAGCTCCTGTTCTCCCTCCGTACCATCAGCTTGAGCCTCCAGCGGGGGTGGAGCCAGGTGTGGACCATCTGAATGGCAAGCACACTGGCCCGGACAGCACAGGTTCTTCTTTAGATTTTTTTTTTTTTTTTTTTTTTTAAACTGGAAAAGAACAGGGAGAGACAGTGGGAAGACTACTTGAGAGGGACTTGATTTTCAGGTTGAGATCTGTTATTTTCAGTGCTGCATGTTAAGAGAAGCAGGGTTTTTATCTTTTATGACCTTTTTTTCTTCTTTCTTTTCTTCTTTCTTTCTTGCAGAAATTAGGGACTACATAAGCAAGTAAATAAATCAAAGGTATCTACACCGGCCCCTGTAACAGTGGCCATTTTATGCTTTGAATATAGCCCTTGCTGCTCTGCCACTGCGGCTTTAAAAAAAAAAAAAATGGACATGCTTCTTTCTCCTCCTCTCTCTCCCTGCTCCTCCCTAATTGCTCCCCTTTCCTAATCTCAGGGGAAACAGGGTTACCTTTCTTCTGCTTTCTAGGCAGTTATCTGCCCCTGAACACACACCCACCATAGGAAGGGAGTAATTCAGTCTTTGGACAGAGCACCAGAAGATCTCAGAAATGACTATCTCCCAAGTTAACAAGTGAATTACAACTCCAGACGGAACAATGGAATGTAGCCTTTGAGTCACCTCTTTAAAAGTCTCCTGCTCCCCTTGATGGGCAGAATCACAGCCTTTGGGACAGGAATCCCTGTGTTTCTCCTTTGCTAGTGAAGCAATAAAACTTCTTTTTCCTTTTCCTCAAAACCATGTCCTCCTTATTGGATTGGAATCAGGGACAAGAACAGAGCTTCCGGTAACACATATAGGATTATTAGGAAATATTCTTAAATTGTTATTTTATCTCTGTAGTGATGTCCCAGGAGCTGTGATTCTGCCCATCAGCAGGAACAGGGGGCTTTAAAAGAGGTGATTCAGAGGCTACATTCCAAGTGTTCTCTGTTGGAGTCGTAATTCACTTGCTAATTTGGGAGATAGTCATTTCTGAGATCTTCTGATACATCCCCAAAGTCTGGATTACCTGTTCCTAAGGTGGGAGTAAATCCTGTTTTCCCTGAGATTAGGGAGGCAGAGAGATTAGGGAGGAGCAGGGAGAGAGGAAGAGAAAGAAACATGACCATTTAAAAGATCAGTTGTAGTGGCAGAGCAGCAAGGGCTATATTCAAAGCATAAAGTGGATCACTGTTACATAATATGCACAAAAATACATACACACACATAAAGACATATATTTATTCCATTTTTTACAGCATTGGAACTATATTGTGTTTCTTACATTGTTTTTATTTCCATTTAATATTATTTTGTGAACATTTTCCATACTGTTAAACATTCCTCATATTCCTAAGGATCAATAATTTTATCATCATCATCATCATCTTCATCATCATTATCATCATTTGAGGTATTGAGGATTGAATTCAGGGGCATTCTACCTCTGAACTACATGCCCAGTCCTTTTTATTTTCTGTTTTGAGACACAGTCTCACGAAATTGTCAAGGCTGGCCTTGAACTTGTGATTTTCCTGCCTCAGCCTCCTGAGTTGCTGGGACTATAAGCATGAGTCACTGTATTGGATATAGGATCAATAATTTTAAATGGTTGTGATATGGGGTATAAATATTATTATTTAAATGATGCATTAATACATTATTAATGTGTTAAGATTTTTTTATAAAATTATTTATCCATTTTCTTACCGTTGGACATCTGGGATGCCTCTAGTTTTTCTCCATGGTAAATAATGAGGCCATGCTATCCTGTACATTCATATTCACACACATACTTTGTTTCCTGAAATATTCTCCAGTTCCCAAAATCTTGTAATAGTTGGAAATATTTTCATCACAGCTTAAGCACCGTCTGGGTCCTGGTTTTAATTAGGGGGGTCCTCATGTAAATGGAGATGAGATGAGAAAGACACTGTATGAGTGAAAATACAAACCTTTGCAGTGCTGGGGTAAACTCTGGATTCAGAACATGTTCTTGATCTGAATACTCAGGCTGATCTGAGGTTGTTTCTTCTCTTCTGTGAGAAGACAGAGTGCCACTTACTCCTGTCCTTCACCTGGGGTCTGTCTCACAGCAACTCAGCAGGACCCCTGGAGGAATGAACTGGCCCAGCAGTCTTGCCTCTTCCTCCTACAGGAACTCCGAGACCACTCCAGGCCTCTGAGACTTTACCTCCTCTTGGTAATTGGGTGCTAAGATTAAAAAAAAGGGGGCCAAGGGAGAGAATTTCTGATGAGACTGTGGCTTAGCTTATGAAAGAAAATGACCAATTTTGTTTTCCCTCTTTGCCAACCAGTGGGAGGTCAAATGGCAGGGGCTCAGACTTGTTCTGCTGCACGGAAAAACTCTAGGATCAGAAGATAGAAAAGAGGGGCCTGATGCTTAATTTTCGTGAGGTAAAAATCTCACTAACCCAAACAGTGTCAGAATAACCTCCCAGAGGATGGGGCCTTTCAACCACAGCAGGTCCAGCCCTGCCCTGGAAGTTCTTCCCGTTGGAAGACCCTGAGATTTTCTTCCAATAGTTCTTTGGTAATTTTCCTATTCAATTTTCTTTCCTCTTTGTTCTGGGTTCTAAATCTCTTCCGTTAATCCTCTTTGTGTCCTTTCTCTCTCTCTCTTTTCTATCTTCTTTCCTTTTATATCTATTTTCTTCATGGCTTCCTCAATAAAGTAGAATTTTAAATTTCCACTTTCATATTTGTACTTTGTAAGACTTCTTTCCTGTTCTCTGATTTTTTTTTTACTTATAATATTCTAGTCCTTATTCTATATTCTTTCATACATATTCTATATTCTTTTATACTTATTCTACATTCTTTTATATTTATAGCATTCCAGTCCTTATTTATACCTATAGCATTCTAGAATGCAGTCCTAGGTGGGGATGGAGCTTAGTGGTGGAGCATTTGCCCAGCATGCACCCCATCTTGGATTTGAACTCCAACAAAACCAAGAAAAGAAGAAGAAAAAAAATGCTTCTTCAAGATCTATAAGCAGATTCATTACAGCATTTCAGAAAAGTTTTCTTCTATCTTAAAAGATCGTCTTTCTTTCCATCAGAGTCGGTTTTCTGTTTTTGTGTGTCTATCATTCTGTGGTGGGATTCCTAATTGCTTGGCAAATCTTTTTGCCTGTTTATACATAAAGCTGCCTGGAGAGTTGTGAGTATGGCAGGTCTTCCAGCTGGTCAGTCTTCAATTTAGGGGAAATAGGCAAGAATCTGAGGTACTACTGAACCCAGAAAAGAGGTTCCTTTTTTCTGGAAGACCTTCAGAGGGCCAATATTCACTTGGTCCTCATTTTCCCCAGGGATTAACCCAATTTTTAGAAAAAAACATCTTGAAATATTTAGCAAATGCTTGAGTATTTGTTACTCTCCAGGGAAATGATGCAGGTGGTACATGAGCCCTTGGTGAACGCCCATGTGCCATCCCCATTGCTCACTTGGGTCTTCCCCAGCCCCCTGGGACTCTACCACCCACTGGGGCTAATGTCCCAGCTGCAGCCCCTCTGCCTGTATTGTGGGCTGTGGAGCCATTTTCTCTGTTTCATCCATTGGTACACCTCCATCTGCTTTGACTTAATTTTAATTTTTTATGATCATGGATGTTTTAAATAAACGGAAATTATTAGGACACCCTGGTCCCCTCTGCCCAGATTTAACACATGTTAAACATGTTACCATATGAACTTCAGATTCCATCTACTTTCCTTTGTTTAGCAATTGGTTCAAATGTTTCATCTACTGATGAAACTTATTCTGTCTCCTTTTCTGTATGTGCTTGTGATTTAAACAAACAAACAAAACCCTTCCTATAACCAGATTTCAAGAGGGAAGAGAAGCAGAGATGTAGCTTTATTTTGCCATCTTGAACTTGTAGTCTAGCCAGCGTTTCACTGTCATAATTTAAAAGTGATTGTTCTAGGCTGGCACTTGCCAATTCACTTTCAGTATGAGCTGGGTGGAATATAAAGTACAGCTGTCCCCTCTTATCCAGAGTTTACTTTCTATGATTTAAGTTATTCACAATCAACCCAGGTAGGAAAATATTAAATGGAAAATTCCAAAAATAAGCAATTCATAAGTTTTTTAATTGAATGCTATCTTGAGTAGAGTGATAAAAATCTTGATCGATACTGCCTGGGAGGTGACTCATCCCTTCGTCCAGTGCCTCCACTCTGTACATACTATCTGCTAGTAATTAATGGTGGCTTTTAAATTGACTGTCATAGTATTGCATTGCTTGTGTTCAAAGAACCCTTATTTTACATAGTAATGACTCAAAACACAAGAGTCAGGATGTTGGCAAGTTCTCCACTTAAAGAGAGAAAGAAAAAAATCATATATTGAAGTTACTAAGATCTATGGTAAGAATGAATATTTTATTTATGAAATTATGAAGAGGGAAAATATTGTGTTAGTTTTGTAGTCATACCTCAAACTGTGAAGATATAGCCACAGTGTATAAATATTTAACACTGAAAAGACATTACATTTAAGGGTTTGGTACTATCCATCTTAAAACATTGCTGCAGAAGATGAAGGGGGACTGAAGTTATCAAGTTCTACTGTAAATACTGAAGTTTTGTTCTTCCTTTAAGTCATTCAATTATATTAAGTTTCTACAATGTGCTCTGCATTAAAACAATATATTTGGAAGATATACAAGAGAAGCCAAAAGACAAGGCCTCTGTCAAAGAGTTAGGAAAATAAAATTAACAGGCATGTTGATCTTTAAAAATTAGACTTGTAACTTCTGCTTGTGTAATGTTTTAAAATTGCTTTCCCAGAGGTTTTTGTTTGATCTCTAAAATAGCTAAGCCAGGGAGGCTCAGACCATGTAATAAGTCCTATTTCAGAGGGGAATGAAGCTGATATTAGGCACAGACATGGGAAAAGCTTTGTCATGAGACAGGACTTAAGACTGGAATTTGATGTGTCTTTGGGGATGGAGAAGGATAGGAATGTGTCTGACTCTTGTCTTGTTCATTGCTTCAAAATGGATATCCTTTATCCACGTGTGGAAGACTGAAACTAGCCCCCCATCTCTCACCCTGTACAAAAATCAATTCAAGATACATCAAAGACATAAATATAACACCTGAAAGTCTGAAGCTAATAGAAGAAAAGAGGGGAAAGACTTCAAGACATTGGTACAGACAGTGATTTTCTGGAAAGGACTCTAATAAGCAAGAACACATAAATGAGATCATATCGAATTAAAAAAAACTTTTGCATAGCAAAGGAAACAATCAACAAAATGAAGAGACAAACCACAAAATGAGAGAAAATATTTACCAACTATTTATCTGATAGTGGGTTAATATTCAGAATATATAGGGAACTAAAAAAACTTAATGTAAAACATGGAATATAATTTTTTAAAAATGGGCACATGATCTGAATAGACAACATTCAAAAGAATAAATATACATGGTGAACAAACATGTGAAAAGCTTCATTAGCCATCAGGGAAATACAAATCAAAACTACATTGAGCTACTATCTCACCCCAACTGGAATGACTTCCATCAAAGTGAAAACAGAAAACAATCAATAATACATCTGATAAAGAGGTGGAGAAAAAGGAACTCTAATACACAGTTGGTAGAAATGTGAATTAGTATGGTCACTATGGAGAACAGTGAGTAGGTTCCTTAAAAATCCTGCCATAGTATCCAGCTTCCTGGTTCTAGTACATAGTCAAAGAAAAGGAAATGAGCATACCTGCATGTCCTTGTTTATCACACTGTTTACAATAGCTAAGATAGAAAATCTGCCTGGGTGCTCATCAACAGTTGAACAGATAAGAAAATGTGGTAGATATACACACAATTGAGTATTATTCAGACATACAGGAGAATTAAATTCTGTGTTTCGCAGTCAAAGGATAGAAAAGGAGAATATTATGTTGAGTGAAATAAAGCAGATGCAGAAAGCCCAGTACTATGTTTTCTCTCTCAGATGTTGAAGCTAAATAAAGCTGACCTGAAAATGTAATAGTGATTATTAGAGATTGTGAAGTGTGCGTGGGGACAGGAGAATAAGGGAGGTTGGACTTTATCAGAGCATGCTGTGTGCAGGCATGGCCATTAAAGAATGCCACTAATATGCACATTTAACATGTATTAATAAAAATTAAAAAGAATATCCTTTTTTAACATTGAAAGAGACTAAACTAAATGAGTTTTCAAGAGGAAGTGGACTTTCATAGAGTTATTAATAGAAAATTATTTGCACTGAAATAAAATTTTCTTTCTTTTTCAAAAAAAATTTTTTTAAATTGATAAGAATAAATAGACCGGGCATGGTGGCGTATACCTGAGATCCCGGAGGTTTGGGAGGCTGAGGCAGGAAGATCGAGAGTTCAAAGTCAGCATCAGCAAAAGCAAGGCACTAGCAACTCGGTGAGACCCTGCCTCTAAATCAAATACAAAATAGGGCTGAGGATGTGTCATGGTCATCCAGTGCCCCTGAGTTCAATCCCCCACTTAAAAAAAAAACAAAAAAGAATAAGTAAAAGTCATATTTTCACAGCAATAGCCCTTCCACCACACATGCCCCAACCAATCACACTGAAAGTTGACTACAGGGCTGGGGATATAGCTCAGCTTGTAGAGTGCTTGCCTGTCAAGCACAAGGTCCTGGGGTTAGTCTCCAGCACTGGAAAAAAAAAAAAAGACATTTATGGACTAAAAACACAGCACTGTAACTATGGGATGGAATTCTAGAATTTAGAAAAAATTTTTCAAACATCTTTATTAATCTTGTATAAAAATAAGGTCCGAGGAGAGTCCCTGGGGCTGGGATTTGATGGTGGAGGGCAAGGTGCACTTCATAAATTACAGGCCAGGGCCCCGCTCAGGCTGAGTGTGGCTATCTGGTGGTGGAGGTAGTTGGGGGATGCTGTAAGCAGCTTTGGGGGTTGAAACCCAAGACTCTGCCCTCTGCTGCAAGAGGAGGTCGCTCTGGCTCATATAAGGCAGGGCCAAGGCATGGACAGCAGGAGGAGCGGCAGCCCTGAGGACCACCTTCTTTGAGCCCCAGCCTGTCCACAGCCCCACCTGCTACAGAATCCACCTGAGGAAATAGGCTACAGTAAGAGATCAGAGGTGACCTTCGGGGAGGGGTGGGTTCTGGAGGGGGCCGATGGCCTGCTTCTGCACAGATGTAGGGCTGCTTCAGCAGATCTGTGGTGATGTCTTCAGTGAGCCCATCTGGGTTGAAGGATATGTTACCTACCTGTCCTCCCGCCCTGCCCTAAATGGTCCTGCCACGATGACTTGGCCCTGCCTCCTGCCCACCAAAAGTTACTAACTCCTCCCATGGCCTGGCTCTGCTAAGGCTGCACTTAAAACCCAGAACCTTGTGGTGGCCAGCAGCCTTTTTGTCCCTGAAGATGTGCGCCTCCAGTGCTGAATAAAATATCTCTGGTCCATGAGGTATGCCTCCAATTTCTTTTTCTTTTTGAATTCCCTCCCATGTGCTTTCAACGGTCACTCTCATACATGAGTGACTCATTCCACTCCTTCTGTTTCAGCTCAAAGATGAAGCCCATCTGTTGTTGCTGGGCCCTTGGGTGGAGACTTGGGTGCTGGAGGATCCCCCAGCCTGAGGTGTTGGTACCTGCCTCCTGAGTAGCAGCTTCTTTCTTATTGTTCCACCTCTTCTCAGCTTTCTTGTAGGCCTTGGTGAAATAGTTGAAGAGGGAAAAGAACAAGGTGTGTGTGTGTGTGTGTGTCCTTGGGGTTTTCTCCGGAGTACTCCACCACAGACTAATAGGTCTCCTGAGCGGTCTTACTGCCTGCCCGTAGCTGGTCCAGGGTGGGAGAGTTCACCTTCAGGAACTCTTTGAGCATCAGGCAGTTATCCTGCCACACAAACTCCCCCTGTGGCAACTCTGGGCCCGGCTGCAGGGAGTGCACCACCCCCCCCCCCACACCCCTCAGGACACTTTCCGAGGACACGGAACCTTTCTTGTCCAGGAAGTGCAGGTCACTTTGGAAGCCTGCATGCAACCTGTGGGTATTTCTCAGCAATGACCTTCACCAGGTGGTGCAGCAGTGTCTGCTTGTGTCATTCGACTTGCTCTGGATCTCAACCGGCACACCCAGATTCTGGAACCGGAAACCCTAGGATGCCTTATTCTTGCTGCTGTTCATGTAGTTGCCAAAGGCCAGGACTGTGTCCAGGATCTGGTGGAGTTTGTCAGAGACTTAACAGACGTTGAGGTTGCAACAGTGGCGTTCAGTTGTGGCATGAGCAGCTGGGCCATTATCTGGGAAGTTGCCCAGGAAGGTGAGAGTGGCCACATGTCCCCCAGGTGTGGGAGTACAGCTGAAAAGCTGTACTGAAGTACAGCATGAAGTGATCCTGTTCTGACAGCTCCTCCACCCGGCTCAAAGCAGGCTATGATGATATTCTGTGGCCAGGAAGCAGATCAAACACTTGGAGAAGTCCAGGTCGAGAGCCTGCGGGTCCTAGGTTTCAGTAGTCTGGAAGATGCATTCCGACCCCCAGTTGATGGTCAGATATTTGACCTTGTTGACCTCATTGAGTGTTGCTTTATTGGGTGCCTTGTGGGCTCCCTTCCCCTTGAGAGCACTGAGGTCCAGACTGGGGCCTTGGGACTTAGTCTTGAACTGTTCCTTGAAGTCCTTGTTCAGTTCCTGCCAACACTTTCTCATTGTTGAGCTCTGTGAACATGGTGCCTGTAATCTGACTGGATTTCAGGACCACCCAGTTCAAGTTCAAGTTCAAGAACTTAGTCAGGATGGGTTTCTTGACCTTCACTCCTAGGCCCATCTTTGAGCCAAGCCCTCTAGGGGCATCACGGGACCTTCAGGAGGTGGTGGCTACAGGGTGGGTGTGTAGTTCTCCTGGCAATGGTGGTGGTGGCCAGGGGCTCTGAATTTAGGAATTTTTGTAGATTCTCTTTTATTAAAGTATCTTTAATGAATGAGACAGTTCTTTTTATCTGATTAAAAAGGATTTTTTTTTTTAAAGCAATACATTCCCATTGCAAAAGGTACAGATAATATGAAACACAGTAAAAAAGGAAGTAATGATCATCTCCCATGAAGGACTTCTATTACCAGTAATGGCTCATGAAATCATTTGGATAAATTCTCTATCTGTGGACATCTACAAAAGGAAGACAAATGTGAAAAAAAAAATCCTTCTGAAACCTTTAGAAAACCAACAAGGCAGCGAAAAATTACTGACCAAGATCCAGGCATAAAACAGAAATCTCAGAGGTGAGATTGCCATGTGGGGCTGTTTCCCCTTGGATGCATTGTTGATTCTTGGTATTGCTGGTAGATGAGAGTGAAGAACTTTTAACAACTTTGCTGGTTAGAGAAATAAAAATTGGAGGCTAGAATATGCTAAAGGTGAAAGTATTCATTGGAATACTGGAATTGGGTTGGGACCACCAATGACTGCCTTCTAGGAGTAAAGATGAGCCAGAAATAATTCTGTCCTCAGTCTCAAGTCATCTGGGTGACCCAATCATGACAGAAAAGATTTGAAAAACATGATTAATAAAGATGACCTACTTGACATATATAGGAAATTGCATCTAACAACTGCTGATTGCACATCTATTTTAAGTTCACATGGAACATTCACAAACTACAATGGAAATTTTAAACACAGAATCACAGTTTTAAACTTATAGTGCAAGCTTCTTTTGATGTCAATTATGGACTTTATGATGTATTTTTTAAAAATAAAGGTACAGAGTACAGGTAGGGGTAAATAAAATGGGTCTTAAAGTTGCACAAAGTCTCTTGCTATTTAAAAAAAATATTCAGTTGTTGATTGCATGGCACAGTGTGAGGATGTTTTAGGTCACAGCATTTGACAAAGCATTTGGTCACCTGATAATCTTTTCTTCTTCATTTAGCTCTCTGGTTTCTCTTTCCCAGGAGATGCACTTTACGTGCAGAGGTGTCACCTGGCCTTCTGTAGGAATCTGAGTCCTATCCTAGCCAGACCTTGGTTGGAATTGGAGAGTGGTTGGAGAAAGGGGGTTTGGGTTAAGGATACATCCCTCCCAATTTTGTAATTGTGAGCTGAGTTTTGATTGGACATAAGTATGAAGAGCCTCAGTTTACATTAGTTTGATTTAAGTTTTTTAAACTTATGATGGTGCAAAACTGATACACCTTCAGTATAAACCATACTTCAGGTTTTGAATTTTGATCTTTTCCTGGGCTAGAGAAATGCAATAAATACTCTCTCACAATGCTGGCAGTTGCAGTGAGCTGAAGACCCTAGTCAGCTATGCAATAACTAGAATGAAAGACTGATACCCTGCAGTGTTGCTAAGCAAGGATGGGCAGGTAGGTGTCTAAGATGCATTTTTGAACTATGATATTTTCAACTTCAGACTGTGGTCACATTGTAAGTAGGGAAGCATTTATAGTAGGCATAGAGAAGAAGGTAGCCTTGATTTTTGGCACTGAATTCTTTAAAATCAGTTCCTTCATTGGAGTAATATATGCATGTAATTAAAATATTAAAATATTTGGAGGGCTTATAAGTGAAAAAAATAATTATACCCTCTTTTATACTACTAAATTTCTTCTCTTAGAGGCATTAATTTAGAACTTTTTAAGCTATTTTTATTGGTAGCTGTAAATAATATGCTTATACTACAAAATATAATTTTTTTAAAAATGTAGACCTTGTATTTTGATGTTAGGCTATGGTGAGGATTTAGTTCATTCATAATTCTTACCTATGCTTTCTTATTCCCCCAATATTAACATCATCTCATTTCTCCCCTATTCTTTACACTCTCATATGTATATTTGTTTATTTGTTGTTTCATCAATAATAGTATCTCTCAACTCTTCTCTGATTAAGATATTCCTAAGGACATGGCTTTGGGACATAAATATCCCAACCATTTTGTGTTGGAGTGTGAATTTATTTACATTTTACATTTGATCACTGATTTGTCTTTATTGAAATTCATGTTTCCTCAGAAATTTGAAGGTATCTCATAATTATTTTCCAACCTCTTGTGGTGTTGATGAGCAATTTCCTTCCAGTCTGCTTCTCATTCTTGGTGGAGAAAACTACTTTCTTTCTTTTAGGATTTTGAATGTTTACCTTACGTCTTTTAAAACCATGAAATGGGAGGTGTGGTTATAAAAGTTCAGGACATTTTTCCGGCTTGATTATCATGCCACTCAACTCTGAAAAATATACTTCCATTATTTCTTTAATAATCTCCTCTGCTTTCTTTTTCAAAAATCTCATTAACTGAATGTCAAATTCCATAGATGTATTCACCAGTTCTAATCTTTTCTCTCTTACTTTTATCTCTTAGTGTTTCAGTCTAATTTTCTTTATAATTTATTGGACAGTTTTCCAAATTTTCTTTGAAAGTTTTAATCTTGGTTCTTATTTTTGAAGTTTATTGTTAAATATTTTTTTTAAACATATATATCCATATAGTTGAAAGAGGTAAGTGGTATTTACACCTTGTTAGGAAAATTAGCAATCGCTACCTCTCTTTTCCCTAATTTTTCCTCCAATAAGACCAGTACTTTAAACAATTTTCTGTGTTTTTAAATAATATGCTCATCTTTCTTTCTTCTCTTCCTCTTCCACCTCTTTTTCTCCTCTTCTGTATTATTTTTAAGTTACCCTCCTTTAAACAATAGACATTTTACTATAGAAGATAAGGTTTTTGGCTCTTTTTCTTCCATCTACTTCCATCAATAAGCATACCCTTCCCAGTCCCATCTCCTCTGTATGACTTATCTCTGATCACACAATACAACACAACAAACAGCCACAGCCCCTCAATGGCATAAATTAAAAATTTTGATTTCTCTCTCAAATGCTAGATTTTGATGATCTTGGTCAAGTGGCTCTACAGATCTGGACTAAGATCCCCCTGTGTGTGGGAGTTGGTCTGCACTGACTGGTCTAGGCTGGATGCTGCTGGGCTGCAACAGGGTGACTTGGCTCTCTCCACATGTCCCTCCTCCCCTAACAGGCATCTAGTGGTATGTTCTCACGGAGATGGAGGAGGCACCAGAGACAAAGCCCATTTAAAGCCTCTACTAACCTCCTATTTGCCAAAGCAAGTCACATGATTGAGCCTGAGAAGCAAGTAAGGTTACTCGCAACTGTGACATCACAGGGCAAAGGACACCGGTGCAGAGAGGGTGAAGAATGGGAATCATCACTGCAAATCCTTCTCTCTGAACAAACCTATGTAAAACCTTTGAATTTTTGTGAGCTCAATATTCTCTTTCTCACTCAGTTTTGGAAATAGTGAACGTGTTTCTCTGTAACTTTTACAAAATATCTCAACTTTGCTCTTCCGATGTTGGATCAAGGATCTCAGCAATTTTATCTTGCTGAACAAAGCTGGGGTGCTCCTGTATGGATTGGCAATCTTTTATTCTGATAATGATTGCCATCCTTAGCTCTCCTTTCTCCACTCTCCTGGAAATTCCCTTCTTTTCTGAGTGTAATCCTCTGCTTCCTACATCTATAACTTCTTCTGTCTTAGGTTAATCCTTTGTTTTAGAGGAACATATCCTCTAATAGCTTCCTGAAGAAGAGTACATGGGAAACGTACTTTTCTAGAACCTAAATCTTTGAAAGGGCTTTATTTTACCTTCGAACTTAATTGAATTTGGAGAGATAAACCCTCATACATCTTCCTGAGACCAGCATTTTCCAACATATATTACTGTGGTTCTGGAGATATTAATATGTAAATAAAAATATTTTGGCAATAGGACGGTTTGATAACCATTGCATCAAAAATTGTTTTCTCTTCTAAGAGCTTCTCAGAGTTTTTAATGAACGGATGCATATTGTGACCCCCACTATGAAGTAGGATATACTTGTGATGTTTTCAACCTTTTTATGATCATGAAAATTTTCTTTGTGTTGCATCATAAGGGATTAATATTTTCCAGAACAAACATTTGGAAATGGTATAGAAGACTTTTGAACTTGGGTGCCCTTGTTTAGGTCCTATGAAGAGGCTGATTCTACTCACCCCAACACCCTGCTCATCAGCTCCTCCCCAGAAACCTTTAAGAGGCTTTAAAATCCTTTGCTTTCTCCTGGTAGTGATTTTCAGAATGCAGATGTGGTCACTTAGGCGGATAATAACAAACTAAAAGAGAGAGGTGGGGAGAGAGAGAGTGTGTGTGTCTAAAAGAAAAAAACAATGGAAAAATTTAGTGTTTAAAAAATGTGTGAAGTGAAATATCTTAAAATATTAGCCATAGTCCTTTGTGTAGTTTCTGGTATAGGATTCATTCCCCAGTGAGTCTTTGTCTTGAGAAGGGATGATGGCACATTTAAAAATAAGTCTGTCAAAATTATACAGGCGATTAATAAATATATGAAAAAGTGTTCAACATCTCTAGTAATGAGAGAAATGCAAATTAAAACAACTTTAAGATTTTATCTTACTCCAATTAGAATGGCTTTTATCAAGAACACGAGCAATAATAGATGTTGGCATGAATGTGGGGAAAAAGGCACACTTTTACATTGCTGGTGGAGTTGCAAATTGGTGCAGCCACTCTGGAAAGCAGTGTGGAGAATCCTCAGAAAACATAGAATGGACCCACCTTTTGACCCATTATTCCACTCCATGGTTTATACCTAAAGGACTTAAAATTAGCATACTACAGTAATGTAGCCACATCAATATTAATAGCAGCTCAATTCACAATAGCTAGATTGTGAAACCAACCTAGATGCCCTTCAACAGATGAATGGATAAAGAAACTGTGGTATATATACACAATGGAATATTATTCAGCCATAAAGAATAATAATATTATGACATTTGCAAATAGATGGATGGAATTGGAGAATATCATGCTAAGTGAAATAAGCCAATCTCAAGAAACTAAAGGCCAAATATTTTCCCTGACAAGTGGATGATGATATATAATGGGAGTAGGGGTGAGGGTGACAGAAGACTGGAGGAACTTTAATTATGTAGAGGGAAATGAGAGGGGAGTATGAAAAATGGTGGAATGAGACAGACATCATTATCCTATGTACATGTATGATTAGATAAACGGTATGAATCTACATCGTGCATAACCATAGAAACGAAAAGATGTACCCAATTTGTATACAATGAATCAAAATGCAGTCTGTAAAAATAAAAAAAAAAATACACACACAAAAAAATTCTTTTGGAGGAACATTCTTTCCCAGTTTCAGTTCCAATGGTCCTGGGAGGACTCCTCCCATCCTCTGTCTCTGGAATAGTCATATGACCTAGTTCTGCCTGGTGAGAATCAGCTATAGGGGTTTGGCAAGAACTTGAGAAGGGATGGATCAGGTTTTTGCTTGGATCGGCAACTGTTTGGATGATGCTAGACTAGGGGCCTTTGCTACCACTGTTTTTAAGACTTCATCTGAAAATGGATCTAAATCAACACAGAGGGAAGAAGGGTCAAGTAATCAAAGTTCAAAAATTTCTTGAGTTTCCCCTCAGAAAACCATATCAGCCTTGCCTTATTTATCAATTCTCTTTGGACTTTACAGTTTCTGAAGAAATACATTCATTTTTTAGATTTCAGTTCCTTTAAGTTGAATTTATATCATTTTCAATGAAAAAAATTCAGATTAATAGAGTTACTTTACCTCCCTTAGCAGCATAGCTACTAAGATAAAATGGGAATGAAGGTAGGGGTGCCTAATTGTATAGTTAGAACTCATCATTTGCGAGTTTCTATTTCCACATAGTTCTTTTCTTTTTCCTCAGAAGAGAGAGTCCTAAAACATCACAGTTTAATGAGACCAACTAAGGAGAAAGCAGGAAGTCTGAAATCCAGGTAATTCATATTCCAGGACTCTACATCTTAGACACCCAGATAAGAACTTAACATTGAGAAGAAAATTAGCCAAGTGAGTGTCAGGGTATCATATGTGGTAGCCCAGGACTAAATAGCATAATGATATCTGTTCTACAGACTGTTGCAGAGAAAAATAGAACTGTGTACAGATTCTGGAAAATTCTCTGAGATGTTGCCTGCAAAAGGGACCAGAAACCCTACAGAGGAAGAAGGCAAATTGTTCTTTGGTGCTGCATTTTAGCTGCATGTCTGTGCTTGTCTGTTCCTAACCTGTTATGAGCTCACCCATCTTTCTTTCTCCACAGGGGAACCTGTGGTTTTTAAGTAGAAGCTCCTTGACTCTTTTAGTATGTTAAAAAGTCAAAGGACCTTCATGGGGTAAATGGGGTCTGGTTTGCCAGATGTTCTCTACAGACATTGGCTTTTCTTTGCCTTGGTTAACAGTTCCAGTGAGCACCAACATGTTTATTTATTTTTGAGGATTAAATATTAGGGGAAAAAACAGATTAGGTTGTAGATTAGACTGTTAACAGATCAGCTACTACCAGAATGGCTGAGGTATGTCTTTTCCTTACTACTTCTTCACATGTGCACATAAAATCACACGTGGACATGTGTGAGTACTCACGTACCCACGCGAATACACTCATGCAATGCATGTACACATGCTCATGCACACATATTCACATACACACCCACTTGTGTACTTACATATGATGCTCCCCCAAGACCAGGACAACAGCTTCCCATTTCACACATCTTCAGAGACAGTCTAACAATACAGCCTGCAGCTCCTGCCTTGGTGGAAAGGGTGGACAGCAGGGAGTTGGAGTGGTTTATCCAGGTCTCCTCTGTAATCTCCCTCATTGTATGAAAAGAATGGGCTTAGCGACTGGGAACAGACCAGTAGAGCTTTGTTTTTTGTCTCAGGAAGACTGCCTGCCTCTCCCTGGGATGTTGACTGCTGTGTTTGCTTTTGGTTCATTTCCTGGAAAGGAATTGTTTACACCAAGATGTCAATATGGGAGGACAATGAGAGGAGGAGAGTGTGTATTTGTATGTATAGTGGAGTAATTTCAAGTTTGCCTGCAACTTTGGAAGAATTTGCAGGTCAGCATTTGACACTGTGAGGCAGCTCAGGCTGGTAGGAGTGTCCTGTGAGCGTTCCTGGTCTCTTGGACACATCCCCCTGCTTCTCCCTGGGAGCAATATGCTGCAGTGCTCCCTGTTCTTTGTGGAGCTCTGAGTTCCAACTCTGCGTGACCTTCTTGACTGCATGCAGGCCTCAATGCAAAGGTCTCAGAGAAGGCCACCTTGGTCACTTAGCAAAGTGACCACCTCTTGAGTCATTCCCCCCAACTCTGTCTCATCAACTTCTTTATATCCCTTGCAGCTCTTATCAGGAACCAAAAAGATCATATTTGCCTATTTATACAAATAAACAAGTATCTACCTCTCTCCGTGAGAATGTTTCTTGAGTTCAAGGGCTCTGTCATCACTTATTTGTCTCCATTACTTTGAACAGATGGTGTTACATCATATACTTTCTGTAAATTCAGTACTTGTGGATTGACTGACTCATGTACAGACTGAAGACTGAGGAACAGTTAGTCAACTTAATTCTATGATTTGAGGATCTGGGGTACAAGAAGAGTGAACCATCATTAATGTTTTCAAGAAACATATAGTAGCCAGGTGCAGTGGCACAGGTTTATAATCCCAGTGACCTGGAAAGCTGAAGCAGAAGGATCACAAGTTCAAGGCCAACCTGGACAGCTTAGTGAGACCCTCGGCAACTTGGCAAGACCCTGTCTCAAAACAAAAAATAAAAGGTATTGGGGATGTCACTCAGTGCTAAAGTGTCCATGCGTTCAACCCTTAGTACTAAGAGGGAGAGGGAGAGAGAGAGAGGGAGAGGGAGAGAATATTCTGTTATGGGTGAGAGAGTTCTCCATGTTTCTACTTGGTGAGGCTAAGATGCCCAGCTGTTTGGTCAAACACCAGTATAGATGCAGCTCTGAAGATATTATTTAGATGTGATTCACATCTATACCAGTGGACTTTGAGTAAAGCAGACTGCTCTCCACAATGTGGGGGAGCCTCATCCAGTCAGATTACGCCTTGAAAGCAATGGATTGAGGTTTCCTGAAGAGAAAGGAGGGATTCTCCTGTTGACTGCAACATAAAATCCTGCCTGAGTTTTCAGCTTCCATTCTGAAATTCAAACACAAGACTAACACCAACTCAGGTGAATTTCCAGTCTGTTGGACTTTGCTGGCGCTCTCTTTCCTCTCCTCTTCTCTTCTCTCTCTCTCTCTCTCTCTCTCTCTCTCTCTCTCTCAATTTGGTTGCTCTAGAGAACTCTGTCACACAGGGGTAAGGTCATAGTCATAATAATAACTACCATATTTCAGTGTTTTATACTATGTGATTTTATTTAAACATTACTAAAACCCTAAAAAATAGGCATTATTGATTATTATTCCTACTTACTTTACAATGTGAAAAGCAAGGTCCAAAGAGGTCATGCAATTTAGCCAATATCACATAGTTGGCCAATTATGGAGCCTGTACCCCAAACTGAGTCTGTCTGATGCTGGAACATCACACAAAAAATTTTTAGCATCACTAAAATTGGAATCTGAATCAGAGATGGCTCTTGTCTGAGGGGGTGGGGTATATTACAGGGAGGTATGAACAGAAATATTTGTTATTTATAGGGTAGAGATTGATAAGACAAAATGTAAATCTTATGGAATTTCAGAGGTGAGAAAGACTAATTCTGGCTCCTATGGGTCATGCAAAGCTTAACAGATAATAAGTTCAATCTGGGCTTTGTAAGAGGGAATGGGAGTTGAACACATGGCAGTAGGAGAACAGTCGTCCTACAGCAGCATTGTCAAGTAGAAATATATGAGCTACTCGTAAGAGTCACACGTGGAATTTTAAAATTTCCAATAGCAAAATTAAGCGACTTTATGAATTAAGGAAATGCTTTGAAAGGAAAGAGGTAAAATTAATAATGTGCTTTACTCTGCCCAATACAACTGAAACATTACCATTTTCACATGTAATCCATATAAAATTATTAATGTGGTAATTTTCACATTCTTTTCATACTATATCTTCAAAATCTTATATGACATTGCAATTCAGCATGCAATCAAGATAAAAATTAGAAATGAGATATTTTGCATTCTTTTTTTTTTCCTAATAAGTCTTTGAGATCAGGTATGTATTTTTTCCTTTAACAGCACATCTCAGTTCAGGCTAGTCACATTTCAAGTGCTAGTCACATTAGCTCCATGTAATGTGTGGCTATGGTTGGACAGAACTCTGGAAGGAAAGTGAAGCAGGGTTTGGAAACATAGAGGCAGGAAGTACTGAGTATGCCTGGGGAACTGAGAGGGATGGTGGGCTGGAGTGGACTGTGTCTTAAAGGAAAGCCATGAGCAACATGGTGGGAAGGTGGGTAGGGCTGGGTTATGCAGAGCAAGTGTTTAGATTGTAGTAACCGGTCAAGAGGAGCCTCCATGGGTTATCTGGGGAGGGAAGAAAATGCTGTCTAAGAAGTTTCTGTCTAAAGGGTGAGGGGGTCATGGGATGGCCAACAGGGAGGAAGAACAGCTAGAAAGCAATGGTGGTAATTCCAAGTCGGGGGTAATGAATTTGACTTCGGCTGAGATGTCAGGAATGGAGAGGGTGGAACATCTTCCTGGATGTGGGTTGGCAAGCACTGGTAACGGAGAAACCTGGGAGATGTTAAGAGGGAACTCTAAGCTTTCCATCCCAGGTGTCTGGGCCACAGTGTGAAACAGAAAGTTTAGAGCACTTCTACCAACACATTACAAGAGATTTCATCTTCTTTCACTTTGGGGATTCAGAATCAATTTCCCAGAACCTCTTCCCTCCTCATTTGGAAAAAATGCCTTGTTTCTTGGCCTGGCTCCAACAGAAAGAAGGATGGGCATACGGTCAAACTCCTAAGAACATCTCTGTGATGTTCAGAGTTCTATCTATTCTTCATCCTGTCTGAGCTACATGACCCTGAGCATCCCTTTGAATGTCTCTGGGTTTTGGAATTCCTGGAAGCACAGCTCCCCCACCCCACTGGCATGGTTAGATAGCAACTGGACCCTGCTGTCTGATATGTCTAATGAACTGTTATTATATGGTCAGTGTGTCTCTAACTGCTCTAATGAGCTGGAAGCCTGGAGGAGGAATGGCAAGGATTTACGGCTTTTTCTTGGGAAACCCATGTCATGTCAAGGGAGGGATTAACGGGACCAGGCATGACTCTCAGCTCAGTGGCTGCTGATAATAAGCATCATGGACCACGAGAGCCTCTGTTGATTAGCACTGTGTGCTTATCACGGGGCCTTCCTCACCATTGTTTATTTTAGATTGTGGCCATCCAGGGAGCCTGCTTGGTGTGTGTCAGACATACTTAATAGGAAGATAACTTAGGAATTAGAATGTGCACAATGGTTATGGGGAGGGGCTGTGGGCGAGCAGGAGTGGAATCATTCCCACATTCACTTGCTGCAAACTTTGTTATCTAGGGAAAAGCTTCTAGAGACTTCTCAGAGATACCTCAACTTTTGGAACTCCCTTTCCTTAATCCTCCTGTTCAGAGTTCCCCTCTCCAGGTCTCAGTATTGCCCCTTCAGTGATTCTTCTTAAACTTCCAGTTTTGATCCTTTTCTTCCCTGAGGTTCTTTTTATTTCCCTCCCTTTATTCTCTCAGCTCTTGTTCAGTTTATTTCCTATTTGGAATTTTTGTTTGCTGTTCACATCTGTCTGCTGAATCTCTTCACATGGAATCTCCACTACTTTTATTGGCCTCACATTGACCTTTGCATTTTTTCTTACATTTTTCTACTGCCTCAGTTCTTGTAAACTTTATAATATCTCCCCACTCCCATTTTTCTTCTCCATTGTCCTTTGTTTATAAAAAGAAGGAGGCTGGAGTTGTGGCTCAGTGGTAGAGCACTTGCCTAGCATGTGTGAAGCACTGGGTTTGATTCTCAGCACTATATATAAATAAATAAGATGAAGGTTCATTGACAACTAAAAAAATTAATAAAAAAAATAAAGAAAGGAAGAAAAAAGCAACACAGAAGGATTTTATACTGGATTATTATCCAAAACAAAAAACAAACAAAAACTGTCTTTTTCCAAAGGTGAAGACCTTTAATAGCATCAAAACTATAAGGCTACAGGGTTAGTACAGTCACTGGAAAACATGACACACTGAACCACTATTTTTGTATTTGTCTTTTTTTTTTTTTTTTTAAATAGTCAGAAGTGAATCTAGTCCAAAGGCCATAAGCCTCAAAATTAAGAATGCAAGAAAAGAAGGCATTTTATTTGGATTATCTTGTTGACATTAGCCCTGTCATAATGCCAAAAAGTTTTAATCATTCTCTAGGGGACTGTTTATCAAAACCACAAAAATTGTCTGCACAAGCGCACAGAAAACTCCACCCTTGATCGGCTCATATCAAACCATCTGAGAATTAGTCTCCGAAGTTCCTTCTCTCAAAATCATCCCCAAACACAAGGGGAAAAACTCTAATAGCCGGGCTTCCTTCTTAATAATCCAATTTGGATCAATTGACCATATCATCATTCAAAACCTTCTTTAACCTATTAATACTTGACTCATACAGGCTCCTAAGATAATGAGTTCCATATGGCACGAGGTGATTGAGTCCACCTTGATATTTTTAGAGGAATTCAGATGTATGCTACTCTAGCTGGGCAGGTGTCTTTCAGTCTTAAGTGCCCTCCAGGGGTAATTGCTTAGGTGCCCTTTGTACAGCATTCTTCCTCCAATATCCCTCGTCACCAGCAGAGCTGTCCCAGACAGGCAGGAAGGAGCATTTGTCTCTCAGGCCGCTGTGAAATGAGCAGAATCCCAGAGCTGAGTTTTCATGGTTGCTTCCACAGTGCTCGGCACTGGGACTACATCCACCTGTTTTTAAAGGGAGCAACCCAAAACAGCACTGGGATGTGCACTGAGGTTTCTTGTCACCAGTGTCTGCTCTGCTCTTTGCTGGCCACAGAGCATTAAGCAAATCATCTGAACCTTCCCAGCCTCCAGTTTCTCATTGGTAAAATGGATATGTAGAGCCCACCCAAATTACTTCTCAGAATATTTTGGAGGAGTGAACCGGATGGGAGGTGTTTTGAAAATGGAAATGAACTACATACCAGCATTGTCATCATCATCCCATGATGGAGGTGGCAGGATCCTCCTCCGCAGGAGGGAGTGTGAAGTGTCGAAAGGTTGTGGTACATTTTCGTGCCTGGTTGGGCACTGGTCCCTGGGCATTTGGCCTCTCTTGCATCTCTCTTCCTAGCCAGGGAAGGCTCCTCAATGGCCTCTCCAACTTGGGAAAGTTCTTTTTCTAAGTGTGGGCTGGAGTAGTCTAGTAGGCTCTGTTTCACTGCAGAGTGGAGATGTTCCCCCTCCTGCGCTGGACACATTTGAGCAATAAAGGTTGGACTGAAACTGTGAAGGCAGATCCTTCGGGTTAAGAGGGACTTAACTTGAAAGAAGGGTGGGACTCATTTCCAGGGAAGATTTTTCAGAGGAGTTTAGAAATAAGGGCTGAGAGGAACATCTGGTGAAACAGATGGGAATTACTGCATCTAAGAAAAAACTGGGAACCTATACCATTCCTGGTTCCGATGGCTGTTGAATTCTTGATATATGTTTCTCCTTTTAATGAAATGCCATTTTTTTAGTTATGTCTTTTTTTTTTGATATTTCATATACTTCATGCACATTAGCTCTTAGTCCTGCCAACAACCTTGCAAGGTTAGTATTAACATGTCTCCCATTTTATAGAGGAGGAAACTGAGGTTCAGAGAGATGAACTGGGATTCTAACAGGTTTTTGCCTACCTCCACTCTCTGTAGTTAACCAAAGGGAAGGGGAAAATCAGCCATGAGACTTCAAGATTTTGGTAATGATATTAACACATGCTCCTAACCTTACTCATGATTTTTAAATTACAAGAGAAATGACCTGGAAATATAACAAATTGAAAAAAAGTCATACTCATGCTGGAAACTAGAAAACATACACAGATTCAGTGAAGCTCACCATTTCTAGCAACTTCCCCCACTGAACGCTACCTTCCCCGGTACCTGGTGCCTTCTGAACCTTTCTCTGATTTGGTTGGGTCAATTGCCTTTTTTTTTCCCAAGTCAACAACCTCCTCTGAAGCAACAGAATAAAGTTTTCATTGCCCTCTTAGGTCAGTTACCCTCCCTCTGGTTTCTATTTTCTGTCTTCTAAGACGTACAGATTGTTTTTTCTCATGTTGGCTTCCTTTCCAGCTTACTTTGTTCTTCTGGGGTTGTACCTTTGTTTTAAAAAAATTCTTTGCTTGAGTTAAACGGGGTTTCCAGAGGGAGTGGGGATACACATATGAGTTCAATCTGCACGTCGAACAGCAGCCACTGTAGACCTATGAGGAAAACCGTGGGACCATGGAAGCCAGGAAAGTGTTAGGGAGGCTGACCTGCAGGTGGCTGCTTCGAGGTGTTAGTGAGGGAGGTGACTACAGGCAGGAGGCCGGCCAGGAAGTGTCTGCAGAATTTTGATGAGAGACGATAAGTGAAATGTGTATGAGTTTGGTTAGGTGTACATTGTTTCTGCAAGAAAACAAAACAGATGCATCTGATTTGAAAAGGAAACCAGTGTCCCACTTGGTAGGTGGATTCTACATTTGGTTCTCCTCTCTCTTCTTACATCTTTCAGTATGCATTATGTTGGCATATTTTGCCCATCATTTCTTCCTTTCTATACCTTTTATTTTGCTGGAGACCTAAGGTTAGTGTTTGCTTTTATTCAACTGTGATCTAGACCTGATTTTTTAAACTTTCATGTGCATAGAAATCACTTATGATCCTGACTTAGAGGTCTCAGTTGGGAACCTGAGAGTCTTCATTTTTAACAGACTTCTAGGGAATACAGATGCTACTGATCCACTGGGTTCTAGAATAATGTTTGAGGTATTGGAAAGGCCATCCTGAGGCACCTTCCAGCCCTAACTCTTTTCCCTCTTTTCCTTTCACTCTTCTGCTCTTTTGCAGGCTTCTACTGACTCAGGTTCAGCATCAGTTCTTGCAATGCATCATGCTAAGTGCTGGTCTACAGGAGAAGGGCTCCTTAAAGCCTTATCTTAGTAGCATGTTGCCCTCGGCATTTACTGTTCCTGGTACCCTGGGTGCCCTAGGACCATGCGCAGCTTGTGGTAGAGTCTGCAGCACTTCGGCATCTTTCTCCCCTTCCTCATTACTTTCTCACTTTTCTAGTTAGTCCTGCTCCAGCCCCATTCCCAGCACAGAGTCAACTGGGCAGATGGGTGGAAAGAGAGGGCTGGCCTTTAACTCCCCATGTTACTGCAGCTTAAGTTCCAACATCCACAACTTAGGTGGATTTTCTCTAGGTTTCTTTTGAGTCAGTAAACTAACAGCATTTAACCAGAGAATAGAGAAAACAAAAGAAGGACTGCCTTTGTTTTATTTACATAAGGAGACAGAGAATCAAGCCAAAGTGACCTAATGTGAATTTGCAGAATTAGCATTTGCTGTTTTCATTTGCCAAATGTAATTCCGCTTCTGCTTATTCAGTGGGGATTTCATTTGTCTGATGTGGTTTTCTAAGAAACAGGAGAAGTGGTTGAAGGAGGAAAAGGAAAAATGAACTCCATCTTCATATCTTTTAAAAAATTTGTTATGAAGGTGAGTAGTGTTTTTTATTTTTTTTAAGTACTTTTTTAAATTTTTTTTCTCCAGAGCCTGAGATGACTTGTGATTATTTGGACATTATCTAGCCTGGATCAGTTTCCAGTAGATTCTGTATGGTGTAGTCAGCCAGTCTATATCTAGCCTCCCGTTCCTGGGTGGACAGATGCCTGCAGCATCCTGGATCCTTGCTTTGGTGTTATCAATGGTGTCACTACATGCAACTTTGAGGATGATGTCTTATTACCATGAGTGAATCACAGTAATGAGGTCTCAGTTTGGCTTTATATCATGCCCAACCTCCTGCCAAAACTCAAATAGGATATATAATCTCATCAACAAAACAGCATGCGCATATTTTGAAGAGTTCACCATTGGGGAATACATGTGAATCTCCAGATTATGTGACTCTTTCTAATTACTTATTCCACAGAGGTTAGGGTAAAGAGATGCAGAGTGAGGAAGCGGATGTCTGATAATTGGCTTGCAGGTTTGCTTACTGTTATTTGGTACCATATTAACATCCCTTTATGTTTCTTGAGCATTTGCCTCACTGTGTTTTCTCAGCAGGGTAGATAGAAAGGCTGATGGGATCTTGCAGAGCCTGGCTGGACTTGGGAGGTGGAAGCAGTTATAAATGGGGACATTTGCTTGGCTCACTGGCTAATGAGTGAAGGATGGCCAAGAGTAATAAGGGTGCAGTGGAATTTCCTTAATGATTGGCACAGTTCATTAAGAGAAGAAACAAAGCGGTAGAGATACTTTTGGGGAGAGGCTGGGGATGGGAAGGCTAGATCATGTAAATGGGGCTGTGGCTGCAAGGAATGTAGCTTTCACACAATTAGGTGTTTGAAGGAAGACAGAACCAGGACACAGTTGAATAATTTTGGCTAATTGAGATTTGCATGGGTCAAAGACCAGAGGTCTTGCTGCTGTTAAAACAGGATGACATCTGTTATGGGATCCCTGGATGAACAGTGGCCTCTGTGTGCCCCAGGATAATGGAAAGTGGTGCCTTCCTGCCAAAGAACAGTTTTCATGGGTGGTGCCCTTCCACCTTAATCCCAACTGCTGGTCCTCAGTGTTGGATCAGATGGCCTCAAATTTGTTTAGGTGGATTCGCATCCAGTCTGTCTCCCTTGCCTACCTTTTCTAGGAGTGAGGACTAATGATGCATCTATAGCCCTTCTATAAGGGATGCTGCTTCCGCAAGATGTGCCTCTGAGACCCAGAAAGGCTGCAGTGGCAACATTCACCATTCCAGACTTTGGGTATGAGAAAGGTTGACCACTTAAAATGCTTTGGTTCAGAGAGTATGAATTTATGCTTACGAATGGTATACAATAGACATTCTTTTTCTCTTTTTCTCTTTAAACAACCTCTGTCTGTAAGACTACCATCATGCTCTAGAGATGTGAAATTCGTGCCTAGTCATTAGAAATGCTCTCTCCGCCAGAGAGGGGAGAAAGGCCACAGATGGTCAAGTACCGTGAGACTGTAGCCAGTTCATACAGTACATGCCTGTGTATTGAAAAGGGTGGTCTTTCCACTTCGTAGCTGCCCACCTGTGTCATGGTACTGATGAGTGCAGGCTGGATTTAGTTACTGAGTTCCCCTGTGGCCAGGCTGTCACTCTCTGTACAGGGCGCAGTTTGCACAGCTATGCACTATAGCTCTGGGTACTAGATCTGAAGAGGCATAGACTGTAGGCAGACCCCTGATACAGACCTCTGTACCCCCCAGGTGTTCCTTCTTCACTCTGGCTGCTCCCCCACTAGACCCAGGTCCAGGACCCTGGAGGAGTCTCTGGGGGAGAATTCAAATACCTGTTTCTCCTGTCTTGCTATAATCAAAGACATTTTCCTTCCCGGTTACTCAGGAGCTGAGGCAGGAGGATCACAAGTTCAAATTGCTAGACAATTTAGCAAGCCCTATCTCAAAATAATTTTAAAAAGTTAAAAAAGACTTAGGATGTAGCTCAGTGGTAGAGCACTTGCCTAACATGCACGAGGTCCTGGGTTCAATCCCCAGTAACATCTCACATCACATCACACACACACACACACACATACACATACCCACAAACACCTGGTTCTTCCCTTTCTGGATACTTAACATAATCTCATCAGCAAGTTTAGCCTTATAAAATACAATAAGAACTGCAGTTCTAGATTTTCTACCTTCCCCAAATGCCCAAGGCAAGGAAAGAAACTCTTCACTACCAACTAGAACTGGAAAGGCAGAAATAAAGAGAAAGCAAATGACGGTTATGTAATTGTCTGAAGAATGATTTGAGGCTCTTTCAAATAAATGGACAAGAACTGGGTCCCCATTGGGTCATGTGGACAGAGACGGGAAGGTGGATCTGCCATTGAGTGACTGTGTGACCTTGGGTAGAGTCCCCTGTGAAAGGCAGGAGGGGTCAGAACTGAATGATTTCTTAGTGCATTTCACCATTGCTATCTGTAAAAATGTAGTATGCTAAAGAAAAAGATCGGGAGAGGCAGAAGAATAAGAAACATTTTCTCTACCTTTTTCTTTTTTCCTTCCTCTTTATTCTTCTATCACTTCAGTTCATTTTGTCTATTTTCTCTTACTTTTTAGTCCTCATTCTCTCCTTCTTCCTTTTGGCTTTGTTCTTGCTTCTTTCATTTCTTTTTCTTCTACATCCCCATTTTATTTATTATTTATATTTACTGAATGAAGTTTTGTGAGCTTTGACCTTAAATTGAGCCACATCGACTATTTTCTCTATCTATCTAAACACAGGAAGAATGTTGAAATCAAAATTTGAAATTGGGGCTGGGGATATAGTCATTTGGTAGAGTGCTTGCCTTATAAGCACAAGACCCTAGGTTCAAACCCCAGCACCACACACACACGCACAAAATTGAAATTTTTTAAAATGGGTATATAATTCTCAAATTTGGTTTCTCAGAGGACTTCATGAGCAAAAACATTCCTCCTCTTTGCACTAAAACTAGCCAATCTGAGAAAGTAACATTGTGGCATTGTTAACCTTTGGAAATGAGTGTTAAGCAGGAGATGTTCGGTTGATGGCAGACAAAGATACTCTGTGGAAGATATCTCATTGCCTTCATGCTGAGGTGAGATGCAATAAAATGAATATGTGATGAAAATAATACTGGGTTGAAATGTCACAGTGATTACACATGTGTTCACAGGGAGATTAGAGTCAGCTTATGGTCATTATAACATTAGGCTGCTCTGGAAAAGTAACTCTCAGAATTTCAGGTCCAGCAGGTTAGTTCTCTGTAGGTCAAAGCAAATGCTCAGAATGGTACGAGCTTCCTTGACTTGCAGGGACTGTGACTTTGACAGTCAGTGAAAAATGCACATCTGGAATGAAACCAGACTTCGCCCTTTTCAAACTTCTGCTCCTTGGTATTTAATTATTATGACTTGGATGTAACTCAGGCTAAAGGCTTTAGTTTTGGCAAAGATCAGAATTGCTCTGGATGCATAAATCAGGAGTGCTGTTTAGTTTTTAAATTACAGCATGTGACTAAATTTATTTTTCAAATCTTGAATGAATATATCTGACACTTAGAAAAACACATTTAAATATTTTAAGCAATGAATGCTTAAAGATAAATATTGCAGACTGCTTTTCTACAAGTTGCTAGGGTAGTCCTGTGATATTTTGGCAAATAGTGCTATTATTTGCCTTGGGTCCAACTTGGAATTGTAGATTACAGGAATTAGAGGGGATCTCAGCCATCTTTAGATTCTCCTTAGGGCAGAGGAGGAGCTTGGGGTCCACAGGGTTGAATTCGTGTGCTCAAATCACTCACTGAGGATTTTCAAAAGTGGTCCTAGAAATTCCAGAGTTCTCTTACACCATCTCCTGACCTTTCCACACCAGCTTTTCATGAATATGGGATTTGTACAGTTGCTGGTTACTTAAATCATTTTAGATGGTGTGTTAGGGTATTAAATAATGCAACCACATAAGGAGACATGCCTTTCAATACTCATTCTCTCCTCTTGTTTACCTAAAGGAGAACAAACCTATGTTTGAGATTGGTCTTCCACCCTGATACTTGCCAATTTCTCTCCTTTAACCAAAAGATAATAGATCTTAGGCTCTGAGCCTTTACCCAGGGACTCATGTTCAAGTAGAATTTAATAACATTAGTTTGTTTTTATTTGCTGTTTATAGGAAGTATATTAGTCTTTTCTGAATATATAACAAAACATCCCAAAAGTAACAAAAAGTAGTGACCAATAGAAACAGTATATGTTTTTTGTATGACAGTTTCTGTGGGCCAGGAATTTAAGAGTGTTTTAGACGGACATTTCTGACCTAGGTCTCATGAGTTTGCACTGATCTGACAGCTTGGCTGGAGCTGAATGATCTACTTCCAAAATGGTGCACTCACATGGCTGTTGACAGGAGGCCTCAGTTTCTCCACATGTGAACCTTTTCACAGACAGCTTGAACATCCTGGGACACACCAGCTGGTTTTTCTAGAAGGAGCAATCTAAGAGAGGGAAAGGTAGAGGTGACAATTTTTCATCTTTTTTTTTTTTTTTTTTTTTTTGTGGTACTGGGGATCAAACTCATGACCTTGTGCTTGCAAGGCAAGCACTGTCCCAACTGAGCTATCTCCCTACCCCTGAGGTGACAATTTTTGATGACTGAATCTTAGAGGTCATGATCTGCTTTTTCTATAATATCCTCATGGTTACATATGTCATCCCTCTTTGGTGAGAGATAACCCAGAAGTGTGACTACCACAGGTCAAGAATTTGCTAGAGGCGGGAGTGACTATTTTGGAGGCCAGCCACCACAGAACATGTTTAGTTTTCTCTTGAAGAAAATGCCATGAATTTACCTTTTAGGTACTTGTATTTAAGCATTAAAACTTCATCTGATTGTAACAAAAGTACTAAAATTTTAATACAGGAAACCCCAAGGTATCACAAAGATTGTGAAGGTGACATGCATATGACCTTCATTACAAAACACCTTATCCCTCAGTGACCCTCCAAACCCAGAGGTACAGAGGAAATACCTACTTTGCCAGTGTTGGTGACTAAGTGATCCATATGACTATCAAGATGGCCATTACCGAGGCAGAGAGAGGTGCACATTGTTACATGTGGAGGAGACCTATGCTAACAGCAATGATCCCTTTATGCCTCCTCTGAAGGCATGTTCTTGTTTCTGATATGTTTTGTGATTCTACCTTGTACATTGAATGTGGGACTTAGATTTATGGCCTCCAGACCACTTCATTTCTCATTCCTTGACTTTTCTTTGCTTACTGCCCCAGCCTCCCTGCTGTAGTGAGCCATCTGTCCAAAACCACATTTGACTTTACTGTAGTGAGGACAGAGCACAAAGTCTAAAAGGGACCATCAGATATTCTAGACTTGTCTGTGTTTGAATTAACTTCAATTTATGGATTTTCTGGTCTAGGCATCTTTGATCATTATTTTATTGCACTAAATTTTTTGTACTCCAGAAATTTCTCCAGGTTGAAAAATAAAAATGCCTTTCTAGATATTATGTACCCAAGTTCAGGTCAAGCAGATATGCAGGCAACCTCTAAATTTCCGTTTGCTGGTACTCATCTGCTCACTCATGCTCCTGTGCTTTATTTACTTGCCTGGTTTTCTTGGTGCTCATTGCTTATTTCCCTCATGCCTTCCAAAAGTTTCTTAGTAAGATTTTCTATAATGTCAATTACACCAGGAATTCATTTGCTCCATTTTTTTTCTTAGTACAGTTCTCAATTATTATTATTATCATTATTATTAATATTATTTTTCTATCTGAATTACAGAGCTGTCATTATGAGGCTTCTCTGTACTGCAATTATTGGAATTCCTTTGCCTTCCTTCTAAGTTAAATTTCCTTCTGCTTGGATGCTGTTTTTACTTGCTTATTTTTAGGGAAGCATGTCCTCCAGGAATTATCCAAGTTGAATTGATTACAGCAGCGTACATGGCAATGATAGGCTTCAACACACCCCTCTCTCAAGTCTACCTCATGTGGACCTGTTACCACCTAGGTATTATATCGGCTATTATATTGGACTCTCCTTCCACATCATTCTGGAATTTATCATCATTTCTTTCCTGATTCAATTTTCTACTTTTCTTTATATGTCCAAATCTTCCTTTTTCTTATATGTCCTTGTTTGGTAGAATGAATTCTTTTATGGAATGTGATGAGAAGTTAATTTTAATTTTTTGGAATGTTTCAAGTTAAAAATTCTCACATTATACCTTTTCTTGATGATTAATTTGGAATTAATTCACAATAGCTAAACTATTGAACCAACTTAGATGCCCTTTAAGAGATGAAATGATAAAGAAAATGTGGTATATATATTCGATGGAATGTTGCCAGATTATGCATCTTTGAAATTTCTTTTAAGATTAAATTCATGTAGGCTTTCTTTGTGAACAAATATATAGTGTATTTTAAGAAAAGTTTTATGTGTGCTTGAAAACACTTAAAATTCTTTGCATTTGGAACCATGTTGTATATGCTTATTAATCCACTTTGTTAATTTGCTTATTCACATTTTCACATTTTATTTATATATTATTCTCCTTGTCTCAGCTACAAACAAGAAATGTTAATTTTCTACTAAAAAAAAAAAGAATGAAATTCTGTCATTTGCTAGTAAATGGATGAAGTTGGAGAATATCATGCTAAGCAAAGTAAGTCAATCCCCCAAAACCAAAGGCCAAATGTTTTCTACGATATGCAGATGCTAATTAACAATAAGGGAGTGGGGCGCTAGGGGAGAATAGAGTTACTTTAGATTAGGTAGAGGAGAGTGAAGGGAGAAGGGATATGAGGATAGGAGGACAGTAGAATGAAACAGACATTACCTTATGTACTTATATGACTGCATGACCAATGTGATTCTACAATGTACATCATCAGAAAAATGAGAAATTACACCCATTTATGTTTGATATATCAAAGAGCATAACTACTATCATCATAACTAATTAGGACAAACAAAATTTTTCTTAAAAAAGTAAGGTGAGCCAGCATGGGGGCACATGCCTGTAATCCTGGCAGCTCAGAAGGCTGAGGCAGGAGGGTCATAAGATCAAAACCAGCCTCACCAACTTAGTGAGACCCTAAGCAACTTAGTGAGACCTTATCTCAAAAAATTAAAAATAAATAAAAGAGCTGGGGATGTATCTCAGTGGTTCAGCACTCCTGAGTTCAATCCCCAGTACTAAAAACAAAACAAGACAAACAAATAAAAAAAAAAAAAAAAAAGATGAGATAATGGTGGGGAAAGACCTGTGTTACCTACTTGGAATTAGAAGTTTGAATGTGGGCTGGGAATGTAGCTCAGTGGCACAACGCCCTAGGTTCAACCTCAGGTATCACAGAAGAAAAGAAAAGAAAAGAAAAGAAATTTGAATGCCTTCTCCCTCAAAAGATGCTATCAGAGAGGTAAAAGGCAATAAGGTTTTATGGACTAGCCTGAGAAAGTTCCTATCATTTATCACAATTTTCAAAGAAATGTACTAATTTTCAAATACAAGTATGTACTAAATGCTCTGTAAATATTAAAACTTCACTTAAAACTGCACTTTTTTGGAGCATAGCACTTTAAGGTTCTGGCACTGCCTACACTTTTATGAATGGCAAAAGGCAGAGTTAAATTAGTACCAGATTTTCTCTTGTTGCGGATGGTCTCTCCCTTGAAAGTCTTTGATCCTTCCAGGAATGACGCTGAGTTCAATATGTTTTTAGCACCAGGACTTTGGATGTGTGTGTATTTGTGTGTGTGTGTGTGTGTGTGCGTGTGTGTGTGTCTTTTTTATGTTTAAAATGAGTGGAATGGTTCTTTCCTGCTCATCTGGAATAGCAATGTACCTGCCCATCTGGAATATGATCTGAAACACCTTAGTTACACTCACTCCTATAGAACCCAAAAGGGCAGTGAATTATTGCAGGGGAAAATTAATGAAGTAAGAGTTGAGAAATGGTTTTTCATTCTAGCTTTGTCAGCAATTAGGTGGGTGCCCTTTTCACTTTCTCTGCTGGTGGTTTTTCTCATTTGTAAAGGGAGTCAATAATCCATGACCCGCTCTCTTCCCCCATTCACAGAGCGGATCAAAGGAGGCAATAGGTGAAGAGTTGAAAGGTTAGCTTAGATTCGAGACATTTTCTTGTGATGACCACATCATGCAAGTGGAGTTTATGCAGCCAAGAGGTCTAAAGAGTTATCCACTCCCCTCAACCCACTCTGTGTTAGGACAGCAGAAAGAGGCTGCTGAAGGAGGTTCAGAATCAAGGGCTGTCAGAGAATGCTCTTGAGCCCTGCTCTTACCATCCTGTTTCTGTCCTATCTGGTGGAAGGCCCCCAGCAGCAGGCCATCCTCAGAGAGACCCTAGGCTTCCTGTTTGGCCATTCTCCTGTGCCTGGTGGGGTTCATTGCTAACAGAGTGCTGCAGAGAACCCGGAGGTTCTCAAGGTCCTCAGTCACCTGCATCAGCATCACCTGGTGTCTTAGTTTGATTCTGCTGCTATAACACAATACCTAAGACTGGGTAATTTATATACAAAAAAATGTATTTCTTACATTTCTGGAGACTGGAAAGTCAGAGGTCAAGGAGCCAGCAGACTCAGTGTCTGGAGAGGGCCTATTCCTCACAGAGGATGCCTCTACATGCCATCCTGTATCAGAAGGGCAGAAGAGCTTTCTCAAGTCTCTTTAATAAGGCAATAATCCACTCATAAACATGGAATCGTCATGACATAATCACCTTCCAAACTGTCCCCCTCCACCACCATTCTTTCTACTGTCACCTTGGCAAATCAAGATTCAGTGTATGAATTCTTGGGTGGACACAGAAATTCAGACCATAACACCTGATAACTTGTTGAAAAATGCATAATCTCAGACCTGACCACAATATCACTGCATCAGAAGCTCTGGGGGTGAACAGCACTCCACATTGAACACATGATCCAGGGAATTCCGCATCACACAAGTTTGAGGACCAAGGCCTTGGAAGCATTTTTCAAACTTAAATGTCCACTCAAGGGTTTTATTAAATCTCAGATTCAATTCTGAGTCTAGAGTGAAGCTTAGAAAAAATTCTGCATCTCTTGCTGCTCCCAGGTGGTGCCAATGCTTCTGGACCACAACCATGCTGTGAGGATCAAGGTCATGGAGAAAACTGATTGGGGCCAGGAGATCTGGTACTAGGACCAGGCTAGCCACTAACTGCCTGGCAATCACGCAAGTGCTGTAAATAGGATCAGATCTTTCCTCCAATTCCTCCCAGCTCTAGTACTATATAGTTCTAATTCTAATGTTCATTGCAGATGTGATACCTGGGAGGCTCAGACATCCTTTGGAAACCCTTATCAATAACAGACAACAGGGCAGGAGAGCCCAAAGAAAACATCAGGGATCCCAAAGAAGTGGCTCCCTAGTCATGTCTGTGAGATGGCAGGGAGGGGCCTATCCACCAAGGGGGTGACTGAGAGGCCAGTATTTGGATAGGTTCCAAAACCTGTCACAACATCTGTAGCTACTTTCCCCATTGTTTTTATGGACAAATTTGGAAATGTCTTGTTGATATGTCCCTTTTGCACCCCACAACTGTGAAATTCTATATGACAGAATAGATCCTTTCAGTGGCACCTTGGAATTATGGGCAGAGTCTTTGAGAGGAGAATCTGACCACAGTCTTGGAAATGGTTCACATCCAAGATGGCAACTCCTATTCCCATCCCTTGAAGCCCACTTTGCATGCCCCTCTCCTGTTTAATTGGACAGCTCCTGACACCTGGCAGCTTTGGGGAATTCCTCTTTCCTCTTGCATGGATTGACTTTATTTCCAGACCTTTTCAAAACTCTGGTGGTAACACGTCAAACTCCCAGGTGCGCACGCTAGTTGGGCTGTTGTTATAAACATCCCAAACCCACAAAGCTAAACCCTGCATTTTTAGTTTAAATTCTTGTTGTTGTTGTTGTTGTTTTCCTGAGGAATTATGGCTACTGTGAGGTCTTCCTGACTTCCTGGGAAGCAGTTTCTATGAAGCACAGATGTCAGGGCTGCAGTCTGACACACAGCTGCTGTCACAATAACACAAGGCATTAGCAGGGAACTTTAGGAGGGTTCCACCCTCCCTTAGTGTCAATATTTGTTTAGAGGAGAAGACAGGGAGGGAGAGGCAAATGGCAGTCTGGAGAAATTTTGTCTGAAAAAGAAATGGGAATGAACACATTCCAGCCTGAGGGACTATGAAATCACTCAGTCATGGTGTGAGACCAAACTTGGCCTGCTGGTCCCACAACAGTGATCGCAAATACATTACAGAACCAGAATTAAGATTCTGCCCATATTTTCTTGTTTGCTTTCACTATGGTTTTTATTAGATGAGCCTATATTTCTTTGTGTGTGTGTGTGTGTGTGTGTGTGCGTGTGTGTGTGTGTGTGTGTGACTCCTTGTGCTTTATTTATTGTAGAATAATGCATTTCTGCACAGTAGTCTTCATCTTGTCCCTGAGCCCCTTGTCTCTAGTCAAGTTTATAGGACATTGTAAGTACTCTTTATCTTTTCAGTTAATAAATGGAAGGGGGAGATGAATTTTTCAAATCCTTTTTTCTCCCAACTAAGGAAAACCCCTACCTATGTCTTCTGTCTGTTTTCTTTTCCCTTCATTTCCACATGAAGATTGTCTTCATTTCTCTGAAAAGTATGTCTAGGAGGCCTTTCCATGGCAAAATATACGAGTCTTTGTATTCTTTTTAAATTTTGCATATGCAATTTTTCAATTTTGAACCATAGCTCAGTTCATCTGTCTCTCATTAATGAACAGATACTTAGATGGTTTCCCATTTTGCTGTGACAGCAGCTTGCAGTGCAGACTCACTGGGTGCAGGCCTTCTAGGACATCATGCAGATCCCCTGAGGGAGGGGGCAGTTGCTACTGGCATTCAATAGACCCCTTCACTGACTGTGGCTGAGGCCAGAGCAGAAGGAAAGAAGCTAGATGCAGCCAGAGCTGCTGGGCACTAGCTGCTTCTAGGGTCCTGGACACTCAGATGCCACTCCTGAATCTAGCTCCCCAGTACAATGATGTTGCTCTTGTCCAGGCAGGGCCCAGTCACCAGGTAGTAGCCACCCAAGTGCCTGCAGACAAACTTGAATCCCAGCAGGAAGTGAAAACACAGTTGGACTTGAGAATAAAGAACCACAGAGGTCTCCAGAAGGCTTGCTCCACATGCAGACTGGAGTCTTCACCCCCATTCAATCCCCGGAGGTCAGCTTGTCCAGAAGCATATTCAATTCCAAGGAGAAGTGGTCCATCTCTTTCAGGGTCCCCAGATGGCCCTTTTGGTCTAAGTAGTTGAAAGCAAATACCCCAGACTGAGCTGAGTCTGAGCAGGGCTGTGTCCAGGCTGCCTCCCGGCTGGGACTTCTTTGGATTCTCTTTGGTGTTAGAGTTCTCAGGTTCTGAAACCAGACGTGGATTCCTGGCTCAGGAAGCTGGGCAGCTTGTCCAGTTCTTTTCTGATACTAATTCCTAAATACTGGTTTCTTTCAAAGGCTTCAATAAGAAATTTGTATTGATCTTTGTTGAACTTGGTGCTCCTGTGCCTCTGGAGTTGCCCCCGTGTCTGAAGTCATGGCCCAAACCTCGAGTTCTCCATTGATCAAAAGTCTTGATAGGAACCAAGTCTTTATTTCTTGAAGAAAAATTAGAAAAATAATTCACAAAACCTTCTGTCTGTAGATAACTATTATTAACATTTTAGTAAATGGTCTTCTAGACCTTTTCCTTTCCATAAATATTTACGTACATATGAATTTTTAGCATAAATGGGATTATAATGTAACTTAATTAAAATTTTTTTTACAAAATGATTAATTACTATATTACATGTATCTTATTATGTCACTGAGTAAACTTCAGCATCATTATTTCTAATGACTGCATTAGAATCATGGAAATACCAGTTTTTATTATCAATCTTCTGTATTTTAACATTTTGACTATTTGCAATTTTCTAGTGGTGTCTCAGCTGTGTTTAATGAACATCCACGATTTTTCCCTTGGCATAAATTTCTTAGTGCAGAAGCGGGGTAAAGGGTATGCACATTTTTCAAGTTGTTTGGAACATCTTGCCAAAGTGAATCCAGAAAAACTGTTAACAATTTACTCTGTCATTGACAATATATAAACACTACTGCTTATCTGTGTACTTGCCAACTTGGAATCCTTGTTCTTTTCCACTTTTAAAAAAATCGTGTCAGTTTATTAGACAAAATGGTATCATTTTATTTGAACTTCTTCAGTTACAAATGAAGTTGAACATTTTTCAATGTAATTTTTCATTGGACTGTTGCATTCTGTGAATTACTTATTCAAATCTTTTGCTCATCCTCTTTTTTTTTTTTAATAATGAAATAGACTTTTTTTTTAAAGTAGTTTTAGATTCACAGAAAAAGAGTTGAAAATGCACAGTTCCCATAATACCCCCAAATGGTCTCCCTACTCTCAACATCCTACACAACAGTGGTACATTTCTTACAATCAGTGAACCAACAATGACACATAATTATCACCCAAAGTCCATAATTAGCATTAGGGTTCACTCTTGGTGTTATGCATTCTGTGGGTTTGAAGACATGTGTATTGACATGTATCCACCATGACGGTGTCAAATGGAATGTTTTCAATTGACCAAAAAATTGTCTGCCTACTCACCCCTTCCTTTCCTTTAGCCATTAGGAACAACTGATTTTTCTTTCTCTGTTTCCATAGTTTTGCTTTTTCCTAAATGTCATAGAGTTGGAACTGTACAGTATGTAGCCTCTTCACATTGCCTCTCTGAGTAACATTCATTGTTTCCTCCCTATCTTTTCAGGACTTGATAACCCATTTCTTTTCTTTTTTTTTTTTTTTTACTTTATTTACCATTGAACTCAAGATCAAGCAAACTTAATTAAAAAGAAAAAGAAAAACTACATGCAAATAATTCAAGATTTAAAGTCAATATATCAAAATGCTCATTCACTTTCTGGTAGTGATATTTTAAAGTTTTTGAAATAACGATCAACTCAAATAATGACTTTACCTTTGTGAAATGAAAGCATGCTTATGGTGTTTTTCATTGTTATCTTATTTTTTTGACAGGTAAACCTACTGTTATTTATTATTTTTATTTTTGTTTTAGTTTTTACAGACTGCATTTTGATTCATTGTACACAAATGGGGTACATCATTTCATTTCTATAATTGTGCACAATGTAGATTCATACCATTTGTGTAATCATACATGTACATAGGGTAATGATGTCTGTCTCATTCCACCATTTTTCATTACCCCCTCCCTCTCATTTCCCTCTACATAATCTGCAGTTCCTCCATTCTTCCCTCACCCTCCACCCCCATTATATATCATCACCCACTTATCAGGGAAAACATTTGACCTTTAGTTTTTTGGGATTGACTTATTTCACTTAGCAGGATATTATCTAATTCCATCCATTTATCTGCAAATGCCAATCTCAGACAATGAAGACAAAATATTTAATCTTGAAAATAAAGTTGACCAAACAGAGAAGATGGTAAAAAATCATGAAAGGAAGCTCCAGGAATTGTGGGATGTCATGAAAACACCAAATTTAAGAATTATTAGGATTGATGAAGGCAGAGAGATACAAACCAAAGAAATGAACAACCTGTTTAACAAAATAATATCAGAAAATTTCCCAAACCTGAAAAATGAAATGGAAAATCAAATATAAGAGGCTTACAGAACACCAAATGCACAAAATTACAACAGATTCACACCAAGGCACATTATAATGAAAAAACCTCACATACAAAATAAAGATAGAATTTTAAAGGTTGTGAGAGAAAGGCATCAGATTACTTACAAGGGAAAACCAATATGGATATCAGCAGATTTCTCAGCCCAGACTCTAAAAGTAAGAAGGGCCTGGGGCAATATATTTCAAGCTCTTTCAGAACATGGATGCCAAACAAGAATCTTATACTCAGCAAAATTAACCTTCAGATTTGATGATGAAATAAAATCTTTCCAAGATAAACAAAAGTTAAAAGAATTTACAAATAGAAAGCCTGCACTACAGAACATTCTCAGCAAAATATCCCATGAGAAGGAAGTGAAAAGCAGCAATACAAGTCGGCAAAAGGAGGAACTACCCTAAAGGAAAAGACAATCAAAAGAGAAACCATGTCAAGTTAAAAACCAAAAATAAGCCAAAATGACCAGGAATACAAATCATATCACAATAATAACCTTGAATAACCTTGAATGTTAATGGCCTAAATTCGTTAATCAAAAGACATAGACTGCAGATTGGATTACAAAGAAAGACCCAAAAAAAAAAAAAAAAAAAAAAAAAAAAAGGGCTGGGGAGATAGCTCAGTTGGTAGAGTGCTTGCCTTGTAAGCACAAGGCCCTGGGTTCAATCCTCAGCACCACACCAACAAAAAAACAAAAAACAAAAAACAAAAAACAAAAAAAAAAAAAAGAAAGACCCAACAATACGCTGCCTTCAGGAGACTCATCTCATAGAAAAAGATATCCACAGACTAGGGTGAAAGGATGCGGAAAAACATACCATGCACATGGACTCAGTAAAAAAGTAGGGGTCTCCATCCTTATATCAGATAACGTGGACTTCAAATCTAAGTCAGAAGGGATAAAGAAGGACATTTCATACTGCTCCAAGGAATCATAAACCAGCAAGACATAACAATTTTAAATATTTATGCTCCAAACAATGGATCATCTACATACATCAGACAAACCCTTCTCAATTTCAAGAATCAAATAAACCAAAACACGATAATGACTTTAACACACCACTCTCACCACTGAATAGAGCCTCCAAAGAAAAACTGAACAAAGAAACCACAGAACTAAATAATACAATCAATGATATGGATTTAACGGACATATACAGAGTACTTCATCCATCATCAAGTGAAAATACTTTCTTCTCAGCAGCTCATGGATCCTTCTCCAAATAGACCATAAACTATGCCACAAAGAAGCCATTAGTAAATACAAAAAAATAGAGATACTAGCTCAATTCCTTTTAGTGCTATGTAATATGACATTTTCTGATGTATCACAGTTTATCATTTCATTTTTCAGAAAGACATCACAGTTACTTTCAAAGTTTTGACCATTATGAACAAAATAGCTACAAACATCAATGTGTATATTTTTGTGTGGACATGTATTTTCCACTGATTTGTGTACATACTAAGGGAGTGCAATGACTGTATCACAAGGTACCCTTTTCTTTTTAAAGCCTTGTACTGTCTTGGTCAGTTAGAACTGCTATAACAAATTATCATAGGCAGAATGGCTTTAAGAACTAGCATCTATTTCTCACAGTTCTGTAGGCTGGACGTCTGAGATCAGGGTGCCAGCATAGTTGGGTTCTGGTGAGGGCTCTCATTTGGTTTGCAATTTCTCCCTCTATCTTCATGTGGCAGAAAGAGGACAGAGAGATTTCTTAGTTTTTTTTTTTTTTTCCTTCACAATGACACTAATAGCACGTATGAGGCTCCACCCTCATGACATACTTACCACGCCAAGGCTTCACCTCTAATATATCACATTGGGGTTTAGAATTTCAACAGACGGACTTTAGGGGACACACTGAGTCCATTGTTGTACCTTCTTTTTTCTTGATATGTCATTCAATTTTGTTGATAATATATGTTGCACATATTCTTCCCAACTCACTATCTGCCTTCTAATGAAATTAATGATGTTTTGTGATAGAGAATATTTTAAAATTTTAGGCAGGCAAATCTATCACTCTGCCTGTCTTCTGAAGTTGTCTTCATGAGCTGTCTGTCTTCTGAAGTTTGCTTCTGCAGTATTTAAGGCATGGACTCTGGGGCAGAATCTCATGTTTCAGGGCCTCCATGACACTGGTAAAAGTCAGAATTTAGAGCAAGATCTCAACTTTGTTTTTATTCTGAATTGGAAGGGACATAAGTTCCTCTAGGTATTGTACTGAATTTTTAGCAGGTATGTGGGTATTTTTGTTTATTTTGTTTTTAGTTAGAGTTGCTCATGTCAGAAGCTTCTAAGGTCAGAGTTCTCAAAGTTGTTTTCTCTGAAGTTTTCTTAGGTTCAAATCAGAGGGGACACTTCAGGGAGCTTCCACATTCATACATCAATGACAATGGTCTCATCATAAGACATAAGGAATTAAACCTCTTTTCCTTATTTGGAAGACCCAGCTTGGTGTCATTTGCTTTCTGAGATGCAGCTCAAGCTTTCAGTGGCATAGGGAGGACAATCAGTAGTATAATAATGTGATGGGGCTAAGTCACTTGGTGGATGGACAGTGTCACTTTTTTATGGTGATAAACTTATCTTTGCATTTTGTAGTTTCCTTCAATCCTGCTGCAGTGTGCTACAGCTCCAGTCAGCTCCATGATCACAGCGAGAAATGACCAGGACTCTACAGGGTGCTATGGGTTCAGTGTTTTTGTGTGCACAGATATTCAAAAAATTACATGAGGTACTCCACACTTGATTATAAAAATGTGTTGTGTTAGATGATTTCCCCCATCCGTAGCTACCATTCTGAGCACATTTAGGATGGGCTAAATTGAGCTATGATATTTGCTAGGTTAGTTGTAATAGGTACATTTTCCATTTATATTTTCAGGTTATAGTGGGTTTATTGGGATGTAACCCCATTGTAAACCAAGAAGTGCCTGAAATTATTCTAAACTCTGAGGGCCCTCCTAACCTGGCTTCCTTTCCAGCCTCATCCCCAGTGTTCCCCTACACCTACATGAGCTGCCTTCTCAGCCAGAGGCACGGTTTGTGGTCCACTTACCTGTCTGTCTCTGAGTCCTTAAAGTTGTTTCCCTGTAGTTTCCTTAGAGTTAGAAGAGGTGAGACACTTTAGTGAGTGTCCAGTCCTGTTTTCTTTTATTTTTTTTTTCCCTCCCTTCCCTGGAATCTTCAAAGCAATCATGTCCTGCTATTTCATGAATGCTTCAAATATCCAGTCTTGTATTGCTTTTTTTTTTTTTTTTCCCCCATTATTTCCCTTGTCTTTCCTCTCCAGTGACATCGCTGGCTGGGAAGCAGCCCCTTACTTCTTTAAATCACCAATTTCCCTCATTAGTAAGTGTTACATAGCACAGTTCATGAAAATTTCCCTTATCAACATGTAAACAACCTTGCTGTTTGGCTCCTGAGAAAGTTAAACACAGAATCACCATGCGATTCTGCTCCTAAGTATATAACCCCAAGAAATGGAAGCAGGGATTCAAACAGACATTTGTATACCCATGATCACAGCAGCTCTGTTCACAATGGCCAAAAAGTGAAAACAATCCAGATGTTCACCAACTCATGAGTGGCTACACTTAATTCAGTATCTCCCTACAATGAAGTATTATTCAGCCGTATAAAGGAACAAAGTACTGTTACGTGTTCCAGTGGGGATGTGCCTAGGAAATATGCTCATAAGAAAAGTAGGACACAAAGGCCATGTGTTCTATAGTTTAATTTATATGAAATATTCAGAAGGTGTCTCCATAGACACAGAAAGTAAATTAGTGGTTTTCAGGGGTTGAGAGAGAGAGAAGGAGAAGGGGAAGAGAAGGGATTGTTTCATGAGTGTGGGGTTTCCCTTTGGGGCGATGGAAATATTTTGAAGTTAGATAGAGGTGATAGTTGACGACATCGTGAATGCACTAAGTGCCACTGAGTTGTTTACTTGAAATGGTTGATTTTGTTAGGCAGATTTTTGCCTCAGTGAAAACAGAAAGGAAAGGGAAACATTGCTTGCTGCCATAGGAAATTGAAAGGACAGATAGATGGCAGTGGGCTTAGGACTAGGGACACTTGGGACTTGTTCTGGTGTCAGCATGCACTTGATTCTTCTCAATGGGTCATGTAAAGTGCCGGAAGAGAGACCACAATAGACAATTTTGGGGCTCTTTGTTAAACATTAGATTCACTACACCAGCAGCCTTATTGCTCCCCAAACATAATTCATTGTAAATTTGGGAATGCCGTTTCAATGCTAAAAAAGGAAAAAAAATCCATCTCCCAATTCCTGGTTTCTATGGTTAGAATATCATCTAAGTTTGTCCCACAAGAGTTCAAGTGTTAGAAACTTCATCCCCAGTGTGGTGATGTTAAGAGGTGGTGGAATCTTTAAAAGTGGAGCCCAGTGGAAGTTGGTTAGGTGACTGTGGGTGCTGCCCTCAAATGGCATTAGCATTGTTCTTGTGGTACCCCAATCTCTCTCTGCTTCTGGTTTCCTGTCTCACTGTGTGATCTCTCCCTCCCTCTTATTAGCGCTCCTACCATTATGTTGCCATCTGCTGTGAGATCCTCACCAGGGCCAATCAGAAGCCCGCACATATCCTTGAACCTCCCAAACCGTGAGGTAAATAAACCTCTTTTCTTTATAAAGTACCCAGGCTCATATGGTTTTATTATAGTAGTTGAAAACACACGAAGACACAGGTGAAGTGTGACTTTGTTACTTGCTATATGTGAGCTTGGGTTTCTGGCCAGTTGTCTAGGGGGCCACATTCTGGCACTTGCTGCTCATAATAGCCACGGCAGGATACCCAACTATCACCCTTTCTGCCATGGTCTTATTCTGAAGTTTTACTGTGTTCTTTCCTCCACCTTGAACCCTAGCTTCCTTCAACCCTCTTCCCCAACCCATGAAGGTAATGGTTTAACAGACATTAATCCTGAAATGATTAATCGAACCACAAGGAGAAGGAACTCCTGAGAGTCTGGGAAAACACAGAGAAATGATGTTTTCTGCTTTATTGAAATGCAAATATGCAAGCTACAGACTCCTTTGTTAGGAAACTTGGAATGGTGGGTCTGCTCCTCTCCACTTTTCTGCTTTCTTTTTGGGCTGAGGGTAGGATTGAGGGCAGTTTAGATTGGTCAATTTTTAAAAGCCCAAGCTAAAGATGTAATAAATTAAGTGAATATAAAACCTGGGATCCCTTTATGGATAAGCAGAAGAGAGAATAAGAGAGGAGTGTGTGCCTTGCTCAACTCAAATTTTTACTTCTAAAAATTTGGCTAAGATTCTCCAAGAAACATTTAGTGAGACCTACTATGTGCCAGTTGCTGTGATACATGATAAACATTTTATGAGGTGTGGTTAAGATGCCTTTTATGCCCTCAAGGAACTAAGGTTTTTCTTTCTTTCTTTCTTTCTTTCTTTCTTTCTTTCTTTCTTTCTTTCTTTCTTTCTTTCTTTCTTTCTTTTAAAAAGATATTTTCAGTTCTGACAACTTGGAAAGTCAAAAGTTAAAGTGATTTCATTTTCTCTTCAATAAAGAGACTCCTTTCCCTCATTTTTTGTTTTCAATGCATATATTTGTTTCCTTTCATGTGATTATCAACCCTTGTAGCAACTGAACTAGTTGTGGGGAGGAGGCATGGCTAGTGGAAAAAACTAGAGTGTCCCACCAATGAATTCCTTAGGTACCAAGTGAGGCCCACACCTTGAGGGGTGGGGGGCACGAGCTAACACCACTTTAAGGGACTTTAAACACACCTTTAAAGTTGTTCTTTCTTTTTGTTTCAGATAAAACTCTTTGAAGAGACTTAGGAAGAACAAGTCAAAGTCACCATGCTACTCTGTCATTCTTTTAGGCAACCTGGAGTAAACTTGGTGCATTGTAATAATAAACCAAGCATGCCCAGAAGTCCCACATTTCCCTTCCTTTTTAATTTTTTTGGTATGGGGATTGAATCCAGGGGTGCTTTACCACTGAGATACATCCCTGGTCCTTTTATTTTTAATTTTGAGAAAGGATCTCACTAAGTTGCTGAGGGCCTCCCTATTTGTTGAGGCTGGTCTTGAACTTGTAATCTTCCTGCCTCAGCCTCCTGAGCTGCTGGAATTATAGGTGTGCACCACCATGCCACCATGCCCCAGCTCTCCATCTTTCCTTTTTGAGCATGTATTCTTTGACCTTAAATTGAGCATGCTCAAAATATTCATTCGCCTCCTTGTGTTATGTGAATATGCACAGGGTTCCTGAGTGAATCCCCCCTTCTTCCTTTGTTTTAAGGAGAACATTGCTTTGAATACAACCCCAGCACTTTCTTCATCTGCTGCAGGTAATGAATTTTTCTCCACTTTTATATCTTCTGGTTATGCATTTTTTGGCTTCAAACTCACCAATGTGTGAGTTCATTGCATTTGATTAATGATTGGCCTTTCTAGATTCAAAATCCTGGAAAGACCAATGTGTGGGCAGGGAAATGGTGCTTCAGGTAGACTGTGCAGCTTAACTTTACCATAGACAGCCTCGGGATTCTTGGACTTTACCAGGGCTCACCATGTGTGGAGCAGAATGGCTCTAACTACAAGGGTTTTTTCTGACATCTGCTGTGGAACAAAGCTCCAGGCCTTGAAAGGGAGTCCCCCTGAAGTTGGAACTGAGAACTTGTGCATATGCCTGACTTTGAAAATCTTCCAAGACCACAGTTTGTATGTTTGCACAGCATGCTACTGCCATAGTCAATTTAAGGACCTTGGAATAACCAGAGCTCAGGAAAAACTGCTCCTCCATCCTGGCAATGCCTATCCCAAGACCTCAGAGAGACCCAGTGGTGAGTGAAGAAGAACAACAAACGAGTTAAATAACACCTCTAGGCTTTGCACTGCATACATTGTCAAACTGGGTTCCATCAGTCCTTGGGGGTACCTTGATATTATGGTTTGGATATGGAATGTGTTGAAGGCTTGTTCCCCAAAGCAATATGCAAAGGTAGGGCTTTTGGGAAGTGATCAGAAATAAGGGATCTGACCTTATTAGTGAATTAATCCACTGATAGCTGAATGGACTACTGGATGGTGAACTCTAGGCAGGTGGGTCATAGTTGGAAGAATTAGTTCACTGGGGGCATGCTCTTGGGGACTGTATTTGTCCCTGGTCTTTTCCTGTCTCTTTCTTTGCTTCCCAGCTGCCGTCAACTGAACACCTTTCCTCACTAGGCTCTTCTTCCATGATGGTCTGTCTCACCTCAGGTCCCAAAGCTAACCAACTATGGACTGAAATCTCTGAAACTATAAGCCAAAATAAACTTTTTCCCCTTTAATTTGTTTATGTCAGATAATTTTGGCACAGCAATGAAAAAGTGACTAACACACTTGGATAGAAAGAGTGGCCAGAGTTGAATGAGATATTTACCTCACCCTTTAGTAGTAGTTCTAGTAGAAGTAAATCTGACCTTGCCTTCCTCAAGAGAATATTATTGTTGCTGAGTATTACCTGCTTGAAATGCTCCCAGTTTATCTCTATTGTCCTGGAGGAACTGTTACAAGCACATCTTTTCACTCTCCCATTTGTGCTGGTTTGGACAATAAATTATCTGACACCTGTGATGACCTAGACCATGGCCTTGTGAGTCAAATCTAACTAGTGTGCATTTCCTTGGTCATAAACTGAAATGAATGTGAGTGGTAAGAGGCAGGACATAACTTTTCCCTAATGTTGTTTCCATGATGGGCATATTGAATGACAGCCTTTGTCTTCTTTTGAATGTAAAATCTTTGGCCTACAGGGATAAGTTGTGTGGCTCTTTTCCTAACCTTATCTCATTGGTATATGTATCAGTAGAACTGACCGGCTGGAAACATGGGAAGTCTACAGGTGGCACCCTATAGGAATGGCTGGTGTAGGGTATGACCATTTGGGATGGGTTCAAAGGCCAGTGGTGGATGCTTTTATTTTCTAATAATGTTTAGGTTTCTATTACAAGACACCCAAAGTTCTACTATTCTCATGCAATGATGTGTTAAGCACACTCCTGAATTTCTGATGTCTTAGGAGTACTTTTAGCAACAAACAATGAAAAACTTGCAAGTACAGTGGTCTTACCAGTTATTCATCTCATGTAAGAAATAGCTGGAACCGAGGTTGATATAACATAGCAATGGCTTAGTTTCTCTGGGAGTCTCTTCTTCATGGTTGCAAGATGGCAGCAGCTGTGCTTGTTGTTGGTTTTTAGATTGACATCCCAAGCGGGAAGGTGAGAGGCGAGGCAAAAGGCTTTTCTCTCCTAAGGTTTTGTCCTTGAATCTAGGTAGAAAGTCCTCCCTAGGAGTATTCACCAGACATCCTTCTAGTCCCTATCGTTCAGAAATGTGTTTCATGAGTCCCTTCTACAGAGAAAACCATGGAAGGGGGAATCTCCAAAGTGGAGAGAAACTACCATGATTGCTTCAGCTTGCCTGGGCTGGCAGAAAAAAGTACCTTCCTTGAGGGCAGAGCTCTTCCTCCACAATTTGAACAAAATCAGGTGTATGACAGCAAAGGAGGAAGGTAGAGATGGCAGTTTGGTGGATAGAGATTGTCATGAGCAATATGTGTTACATTCGTTATAGGGAGAGATCCTCTCTTAATTTTCTACTTTACCTTCTCCAATGTCACAAAATCACTAAAATCCATTTGTGCATACCTTTTGGTAATTGTCTTAGTTAGTAGGTTGACTGCCCAGAGGTCCATGTATTAAAGGCCTGGTTCCCTGGATAGTGCTATCAGGAGGTGCTCTGGACCTTTAGTGGAGGTCTTTAGGTCATTTGAGGATGTGCCCTTGAAGGGGATTGTGGGACCCCAGTTCCTTTCTGTCTCATTATCTTCTTTCTGGTTTATGAAGTAACTAGTTTGTTCCACTATACATTTGTGCTAAGATGTGCCACACTTGCCAGAGGCACAAAGGAACAGGCCATCTGACCTTGGACTAGAATCTCTAGAACCATGAACCAAAAGAAATCTTTTCTCTTTATAAATTAATTTCTCAGTTATTTCATGATAGTAACAGAGAACTGACTAATACAGTGTCCCAAAGAAGTCATTTTCATTTAAAATCTCTCACCTTATGGACACATTTGCCATAATACCTTTATAAAATATAGGTAATAAAGAAGATTCCCTTCATCTCAGTATGTTCACTTGGACCTCAGAGAATAGGTAAGGTTTAAACCTAGCTGAGCAATATTAGAGCACATTGGTGAATTTAACAGGGATAGATGTGCAAGCTCATATTGAAACTAGGGTTCTATTTGGTGCAGAATGTGGGAGATTTGTGTCTGATAAGTCTCCTTTAGTTGCAAGGGTTTGAAAACACAAGCTGAATAAGATTGAGAAAAAAAAATGAGAATTGTGTTGTGTGTGTGCTACATAATAGCTGTTGAGTGTCTGGATCTACAATTTGAAGGATATAATAAAACTCAGTCCTACCCTCTCCTTTTCTATGAAGGCTCCAACTCTGGGAAACTTACTGCATCTCCCCATGGCTTCAGTCTTGCATTTTTCATAATGCCCAGTCCAAGAAAGAGAGAACTTGTTTTCCTTGTACCTCAGAGTTCCAGAATGGAGACTCACTTACTTAATTATTCTGACTTAAACTAATCACAATGGTCAAATGATTTGAAATGTCCTAGCTAGTTTAGTCTAGGTCCAGGGGTTGGTAAAGTATGAGATTTTTTGCAAATAAAGTTTTATTAAAACATAGGAAGCTATGCTCATTTGTTTGCATATAGTTTATGGTTGTTTAGTACTACAATGGAAAATGTAAGTGGCTGTGTCAGAACTATGTGACCTCCAAAACCTGAAATGTTTGCGGTTTGGTCCTTTATAGAGCCAAGTTTGTCAACTGGTTCTGAACTACAGCACATACTTTAATCTTGAAGAACTGATTGAAGTCAACTTATCCCAGAGTACATTGGCTGAGAGTGGTGAATGTTCCCCGAAAGTTTCCACCGAAGACTATTGGTCCACTGCAAGGAGATTGGATGAGGATGCTGGGCACTTGATGGACCAGTGTTGCTCTGGTATGTATTAGAGGCAGGGATTTGTGTGTGTGATTGGCTAGAATTTTGTTGGATTTCCTCTGTCTCTTTTAATTGGTGCATTATAATTACACATAATAGTGGGATTCATTATCCCATTCATACATGTGCACAATTTGATCAATCTTTCCCTAGTACCTTCCCTTTCCCCTTTCTCCCACCTCCTGATCTATTATTATTTTACTTAGCACCTTATAATTGTATATTAAAGTGGAATTCTTCATGGCATATTCATACATAGTCATAGAGTAATTTGGTAGATTTTGTTTCTTAGTAATTCCCTATGTTCTCCATCTGTCTCTTCCTCCCTCCCTGTCAATTCTCTTCCAGTACTCTATTGGCCTCCCTTCTATTTTTATGATATCTCTTTTTTATTCCTTTGTTGTTGTTATCTCTCTCTAGCTGTCACATAGAAGAGAAAACGTTTGACCCTTGACTTTCTGAGACTGGTTTATTTTACTTTGTATGACATTCTCCATTTCCTTCCGTTTATCAGCAGATGACATAATTTTATTTCTTCATGGATGAGTAAAACTCCACTGTATGTATATACCACATTTTCTTTATCCATTTGTCTGCTGATGGACATCAAGGCTGGTTCCATAACTTGGAATTATGCTGCTGAAACATTGGTACACGTGTATCACTCTACTATGATTGGCCCAAGTTCAAGCTTCATTGGAAATTTTTGCTTTCTGGATTGTGAGAATGATGTTTTGTGCTGCTGGGTTACTATTTTGGCATTGTTTTGAATTTTAGGCTCTTATTTTGGGGAAGCATATTGGTAAACTAAAGTAGGTCTAAAAACAGATGACCACAGAGGTGGTATAAGAGACAGATCAAGAAGGACACATGGCTGAGAGATATGCAGGTGATTTACAGATCCAACAGTGCTTACCTAAATGATGTTCCTTAGTGGCTTGACATAGGGGAAACTATACCAGACTTCTACTTCTTCAATATTTTAAGTATTTTGGGTGAAAAAAGAAAATACATGTTTTTGGGGGGGTTATTGGGGACTGAACTCAGGGGCACTCAACTACTGAGCCACATCTTCAGGCCTATTTTGTATTTTATTTAGAGACAGGGTCTCACTGAGTTGCTTAGTGCCTTGCTTTTGCTGAGGCTGGCTTTCAACTTGAAATCCTCCTGTCTCAGCCTCCTGAGCTGCTGGGATTATAGGCATGTGCCACCATGCCTGGCCATGTTTATTTAAGCCTGTCAGATACAAAAAATATACTGGACAATAACATGAAATTCTCTAAATTCCTTAACCAGGGGAAACAATAGGTTGAATAGAGTAAGAGGAAATTTATTAGAATTAAATGATGAGGCCATGTTTAGGTAAAACAAACAAACAAATAAGTATGAATATAAAATACACATGCAAAGCATGTAGGATGAGAAGACCTTGTTTAATACAGTTCATGTGAAAAGCATCTGTACTATGTGGTTGGCCACAAATTCAGTGTGAGTCAGCAGAATGAAAATTAAAAATAATAGTGAGGAAAGGGTGGTCTTTCAAAATATGGTGCTGAATCAATTGGGTAGCCATATGGAAGAAGAAAACTGTCTTGACCCCTAACTCACACCATACACAAAATCAGTTCCAGATGGGTTGCAGATTTAAATGTGAAAGGTAAATCAATAAAGCTTTTAGGAAGCAGCAACTCAAGGGAACACTTTCATGACCTTGGAGTGGTGTGGTTTCCTTTCTTTTTATATTTTTTACCAGAATACAAAAGTGCTAACCCTAAAGAAAAAAAAAGGGGGACTATTTTAAAAATTAAGAACTTTTTAAAAAAGAGATGAACTAAGAACTTTTAAAGAAGAGATGATAAAAACGGTAAAGAGGCAGCCAACAGAATGAGAGAAACCTCTTCATATCTGTCCACCCTCCCTCTTTCTATTCACTCAACAAAAGATTCAGCCAGAATAAGAAAAAAAATTCTCCAAATTACTCAGGGCAGAAAACCCAATAGGCAAATGGCAAACTATTTGAGCAGATACTTCATAAAAGGGAATATCCAAATGGTGACTCATTACCTGCGAAGGTAATCAACTTCATTCCTTAAAAGGGAAATGCAAATGAGCCATGATTGCATCCCCCACCCCCAGTCCTGTTGCAGTTTTAAAGCACTGGCCGTGGGTGGGTGCCTTAGAATGTGAAGTGGCACTGCTAATTGGAAGACAATTTGATCGGATGCACTGCTTTGTGAAATGTTTCATGGCATCAGTTAAAGTTAATCACATGAGTACTGAGTGAGGCAGGACATGCCACTCCAAAATATCGCCCTTTGGCCTGAGGATTATTTTGAACTAAATGCACTTGAGAAGCAGCAGGTGCAGCAGAGGTGCCTTGACCTCCCCTTTTCTTCCTGAGAGCAAGAGGTGAAATCCCCCTTGTGAAAGAGGCCCCCCTGCTATGAGGAAGAGATGGACATTCTATCAACAGGCACAGGGACTTGAGGCTGAGAATTCTGTACAAAAACACCTTGTTAAAATAACTCTTCCTGTGGTCTCCTTATCTATTTCAGTTATATTTCCACAGTGACCTCTCTTTGTTCAACTCAGTGTATAAGCACTCAGGTGTTTCCATTTCTCTGGGTCTTCATTTTCCATGTAAAAATTTTGAATGCTTTTCTCCTGTTAATCTGTTTTCTGTTAATGAAATTCTTAGGCCCAGAGGGAGACCCTAAGAGGGTAAAGTTTTGCTTCCCTTGTACAGTATTGCTTAGCCATTTTATTCCTAGGAATATGCACAACAGGAATATATGCATAGGTTCCCCAAATATATCTTCTAGATTGTCCATAGAAACAGTATTCATTATAATCAAAATCTGGAAAACTTGGTGTCTATCTATAATGGAATGGATACAGAAATTGAGGAATGTTCACACAGCTAGAGATCATAGAGAAATGGGATCAGACACTCTGCAATTTATGAGTGTGGACAAATCTCTGAAACACAACATTAGCAAAATAAGCTAGACATAAGTGTTTTACATGTAAAATAAATCCTGCATGATCCTATTTATACAAGGTGCAATACAGACAAAACTAATCTGGGTGACAAAACCATGATAGAGGCTGTGCTTTGGAGATGGGGGGACCCTGGCTGGGAGGGTTTTCCAGGGAGGACACTGGGGTTGGTGTAACTTCTGCTGATTACACAAGAATGTTCAGTTTGTGAAAACCAATTCAAGCACATTTATGTGACCAGATTGTGTGTGAACATCTGTAAGAAGCGATGACAATTGAGCAAATGTACCATATAATAAAAAAGCTAGTTTTATATAGTACTACCAGTTTCATAGTACTATGTAGGATTAGCTATGTTCCTATGATAGATAGGCTAGGACTTCTCATTCAGCCCTTACCACAATCTGTCCTCAGACCTTCCTCTTCATTATTCATAAAGAGCAGAAGTTTCAAACTGCCAATCCATAGATTCAATAGATTTTAGATAGAGTTGCCCTTGCTCTGTCCTTTAATTTTTAAAAATTGGTCACCATGTAATTTTCCATAAAAATCAGATTTCTGTTTTTGATTGAAATATTGGAAAACCAAGCAATTTGGTCCTTTTTGAAGCTAACATTGAGTTGCTGGAGATGAGGAGTGGCCACTTCTTGCTTTATATTTGCTCTGCAGTTCCTCCTGGCTCCATCACTCCTGCCTCCTACATCTCAGGTTGCTTCATTCATCTATGTTCCTTGCCTGATCCCTGCAGGGTCACCACCCCTACATTGGAGCTGCCCAAGTTGCTTTCAGAAAGTTCTCTCATTCTCTACCTTTGTGAACCAAATCCCTGATTTATACTGTTTTGACTTCCCATCTCTTCCAATGCCATGCACTCAGCTACTTTTCATTACTATGACTCATTCGATGGTATTACTCCCCTTTATGCCAGCTATGTTCCCATATCAGCAAATTAATATTTATAAATACATTATTCGTTAGTGCATGCCAAAATAACATGAGTGTTGGGTTCGCAAGGGACTATCAGTTTCATGTGTCTGTGGGTTGGACAGGTCAGTACTTCAAACAATTATTGGATTGCCTATTTTCTCTATGCTCTGTAAAGTTCTTCCTTCCTCTCTCAATATTGTTGAATTCACAAATTCAACATATATTAGTTGAACGGTAGGTACTATTGCAAACAAAGGGATGTAGTGGTGAACCATTCAAAATCCTTGCCCATTTGGAATTCCAGCCTAGCGAGGGCAGACAGGAAAAACATGCATACACAAATGTGCATGCACACACACACACACACACACACACACACACACACATGCACACTGTCACGTGGTAAGTAGTTGCCATGAAGCAAATTTAAGGAAGGTGAGGAATAGGGTGTGAAGCAGTGTGAGAGAGGCAGTAGGGTGGAGTGTATGAAGTGATCTGAATGAAGGAAGTCCTGTAGGTGTCTGGAAAGGTGGTAGCAAGGGCAAAGGATCTGAGGTAGGAGAAAGGGAAGGCATATTGGAGGACCTGGGGAAGAACTGGGCCTGATGATGTACTGGCCTTGTAACTGCAGAGCAGAGGCTTTGGAAGTTCTGCAAAGTGTATCGGGATCCATTGGGGGGATTCAAGCTGGGAAATGATGTTCCGTTTTCTGTTTCTCACACTTCGTTCTCTCTTCTTTTCCTTCTCCCCTGTTTTTACTAGGGCCAGCCAGGAATTATTTGGCTCTAAAAGAGGACCAAAAGGGCTCTCAAAAGATTACTGACTCCTTGACATTCTCACATTTGAAAATGACAACCCCAACGTCCATTGCATCTCAACATAAATAATTTGCTAAAGAGCAGTAATAACTTGTGGACATTTTGTTCAACAGATGAGAGCTTATTCTGTCATTTGCTCTATTTGTTAATGTAGGAAGAACCAACTTTGTGTCCTTTCAAGCTAGGTGGTGGCTGAGAAGGCATTCTTTCCTCATGAGATACCAGGAGGCTGGAGAGGAGGGGGCCTCGGAGGGAGCCTCCTGTGAGTAGGATTTTCCAGATGCAGCTCCATTTGCCACATCCGTTGATAGAGATTCTGCCTCAGACTCTGTTGCTTGTCAATTTTGTCTTATAGTACTCTAAGTTTCCTGCTTTTCCCATTCTAAAAGGTATTTTAATCGGAATCTGGAAGCAATTTTAAACTAGAAGGCAGACGTTTATTTCTGAAGAAAATTTGTCCATGGAATGTTAACTGAAGAAGTCCCATTAATATCCAAGAATGCAATTTGTAGTTAAAGAATGTAGGAATGAAGCCGCTGAGAGGGAGACGTCAGTTTAAATAAGCCAGGGAGAAAAAGACCATGAGTTCAGACTGAGGACCATTGCGGAGAAAAGTTGATTTTAATAGCAATGAAATATCCGTAGCCTAGTTCAGGAGATGAAATGGTAGCTAGGTTAATGAGAAATCAGAACGTTACCATGCATAATTTTATCATGGTTTTTATTGGTGCATTATAACTATAGATAAAAGTGGAGGCCATTGTCACATATTTGTACATGCAGATAACATCATTTGATAAATCTTATTCCCCAGGTGCTCCCCTTTTGGGTTACCAAAGGAGTACGGTGGGAAAAGTGACTTTGTCACTGAGCTGTGTGTAGAGAGCTGTGAGCTTTGAGTGACGGCCCTGAATGGAGGATGTATGTGCTCCTGAGTAAGGAAATCACTATATATCAAAGGAGCAGTGAGTTTCAGAGATAATGAATTCTTTGGATTGTGTCTGTCATAGAGGGGTGGCACAGGCAGGCCTACCTAGCCCCCAAGGGATCCTGACTAGCCACCAAGGATTCTAAACCAGAAGCTAATCTTCAAGTAATAGATGGAAACCAAGCGCCTTTGCAGTGACTAGATAATGGTTATGTTGCAATGTGAGAAACTCTCTTGAAATCGCTTTGATAAATGTTTATGGAGTGTCTCATAGTTTTGATAATGCTAGACTGGGGTATGTAAACTGATAATTAAAATAATTCTAGACTAAACTGATTATAATAGAGGTCTGAATAGAATACCTTAGAAATATTTACCTAAAGAAGTATTTAATAATGATGTGCATTTATCACTTATTTACACTTAGTTTCTTGTGAGTGTATATATGAAAGGTCATCTTTTCATAAAACATTAAATCTATTAAGTTCCATTTGTGCCTCTGTTTCAAATAAAATGGAGAAGTTTCGCCTGGTTAGTGAAAGTGTCCCAGATGTCCAGCACCTGCTGGCATCCAGGGTAATAAGGCAGGGTAGTAGGATAGGACTTTTGGCCAGCAGTATCGGGTTTTAAAAAAGCATGACTTTTTAACAGCAGTGGAACAAATGACACTGATCATCACGTGTCTGGTGAGAGATGTACATTTCCAACTACCTCCAGGATGGTTTTTATTTTATTTCTTGATTTATTTTTGGATTGCAGGGGAGGTAATGACTTATAGAAAATTTCCACATTGGTCTTTTTGAAAAGTTCCTTATCTCATTTTGACTTTGGCTCACAACTCTTGTTCATAAAGTCTGGGTGGTGTTTTCTTTTTTTTTTTTTCTCCTGTGCAAATTCTTAGTAATGCCTTGCTTAGAAAATGCAGCTCAGAAATTGGGCAAAAGGCCTCAGTAGACATTTCTCAAAAGAAGATATACAGGTGGCTCAACCTCACTAATCTTCAGAGAAATGCCAATCAAAATCACAATGTACTATCACCTCATCCCAGTAAGAACGACTATTATCAAAAAGACTAAAGATAACAAGTGCTTATGAGGGAGAAAAGGGAACCATTGCACACTGTGTGTGGGAATGTAAATTAGTAAAGTCATTATGGAAAACAGTATGGAACTTCCTCAAACAAATTAAAAATAGAGCAACCATATGATCCAGTAATCCCACTCTTGGGTATATATCCAAAGGAAATGAAAACAGTATGTTGAAAAGACATCTGTGCTCCCATGATTATTGCTGCACTATTTGCAATAGTTAAGGAATGGAAGCAACCAAAGTGGCCATTAACTGATAAATGGTTAAAGAAATTGTGGTACATACACACAATGGCATACTACTCATCTGTCAAAAAGAGTGCAGCCCTGTCGTTTTCAACAGCATGAATGGAACTGGAGATCACTATGTTAAACGAAAAATACCAGGCACAGGAAGATAAGTACCCCATGATTTCACTCCTATGTGGAATCTAAAAAAGATGACCTCCTAGAAGTTGAAAGTAGAACGGTGGCTATCAGAGGCTGGAGAGTTAGATTCCAATGTTTGCATTGAATAATTCCAGAAAAGATTTTGGGAAAGAAAAGTGGCAATGTGTACTGCAAGTAGTTCACGAACCCATTCTCCTTCTAAAAGATGCAGACAAAACGTAAGTATTCAAGCTGAGCAGTAAATTAGCACACCGTGATTCTCACGCAGGGCAGGATATGTCACCTGTTTTTCTGGTTCATCAATATTTTTCTGGTCCATTCTTAACACATTTTCTCTGTCTCAGGAACTTTAGAATTAGTGTGCTATACTCCACAAAATTCCATCGTGATTTAGAGAAGGATTATTTGAATTTGTACTAATTTGCTTGGAATTTAAAACTTCATAATACAAAAGTTTCTTATCTAATAAATGGCCTATCTGTCCATTTATGTCATTCTTCTACGTCTTTTGGTACTACCTTGTAGTTTTATGCATATGGATCTTGTGCATCCATTTGGATGTTTTATGTTTCCTGTATTTTTTGTCAGTGGGATACTGTTTCTTAAAACATTTTCTAGCAAGTTAATGCTGGTATACAGAAAGATTGTTGTCTACTGGTATTGTATCCATTTCCCTTTTTGCAAACTTTTATTGGTCTAATAGTTTTTGGCTGATTCTCTTAAATTTGCTTGATAGATATTACCACCTAAAAATGTTGAGAGTGTTTGTTCCTCTCTACCTTGAGATCTAGATTTCTGGTTTTTTTTTTTTTTTATCTTAAAACATTGACGTGTCTGTGCAAGGAGTTCATATAATTTTGGATGACAGTGGAAAGTGGCATTTTAATTTTATTCTGATTTTAATGGATACAGAAAAACAACAAAAAAGTTAAATCAGGTGTATGATAGAACTTAATATTTCTCTAATACTTTCATTTTTAAAAATCTTTCATTCTTAGGTAATTCCTCAATCTTTCTGTTTTTACTTCAGCTGCAACTTTTCTATTGTTTGTCCCATTTGTAATGGTTAAAAAGTTTTTGATGAGTCAAATTAATCTTCAAGAACAGCTATTGATTATTATGGTTGCAATAGCCTCTTGACTCTTTCTAAATACATGAGCAACATTTTAAATATTCTTAATATTTTAAAGTCTTCCATTTCCTCGTTGTCTCAGATGATAGTGCCTGGTCTGAGTTTGCAGCCCCTCTTACACTTGTTTCTGGGACTGTCTGGGGGACACCTTTGAGTGTTCCTGTGTGTCCCAGGGTGGAGCTGACCTAAGACTGATGGGTCTGCTTACAGAGGTGACTTCCGCTGAGCAAGAGGAGTGGACTTATTTCTATGATGGATACGGTTGGTTTGTCTTCAGGGTATAGGAATTGACTGAGTCTTCTAGGGCCATTGCATTTTGGGGCTCTTTGCTGTTTTTCTGACACCCTTGCCATGACTACCTCTCCCGATTGCCCTGGAGAGGGAAGGAGGAAACTGCCCCAGTGTAGCTGTGGAAGCAGGCACCCTGCTAAGCAGTGAGGGTTCTGTTCTCTCTTCTTGTGACTGTTGGCTCTGGCCTGATACACCTTCAGAACAGGTTCTTCCCAACTGTCTTTCTTTCTTTCTGTTTCTTGTGCTATAAACCAAGGTGGGTGGGGGGCTGGGGCTTGTTCACCTCTTCCTCTTTTTGTGTTGTTCACAGACCTGCCAGCTGGAATGGCCCCAGACCGAAGTTGGTTGAAATAACTCTCAGCTCCATTATGTACGACTATAATACATCAGAAAACATGTGGGAAAGAAGAAAAATTTAAATCAGCATTACTCACGATAACCTCAAACTGGAAATAGCTCAAATGCTTACCAGTTGTAAAATAAACTATGAAACAGCTCTAATGGAATACTCCAGTGTAATGAAAAAGAATGAAATAGTACTAGATGCTAGAACATTCCCAATATAAAATAAAATAAAAAAGCCAGACACAGAAAAATATAATAAGTAAATAAATAAATAATAAACTCAAATGACTTTTGCAATAGGATTTTTGTTTGTTTGTTTTTTGATTTGAAAATTTGTTTATATGAATAAAAATACAGACATTGGATCAATTTTATCTTTTACTACCAAGGATGCTGTATATCTCTAAATCTGCTCTTACTTCTGCATTTATTGTTGAATTTTGTTAAAGCTGATCGATGGTCATGTGTGTTTATTACTTTACCATCTCTGCTTTACAATTTTCAATGTAAAAAGTAAAATGAAATTAACTCAGTGGGGAACTCCCTTTATCTCTCTTCTTATTCTTATTGTTTAAAAAGACAGTTGCATTGGTAGCCTTTTCCTACTCTCCACCCTGTATTTGAATCTCACCAGTGTGCTCAACATGAGAAGAGACTCCATACCCATACTTATCTGATTTGATTCAAATTTCATGTATATGTGATAAAGTTTGTCATATGGATCTATGGTAGTTTGATTAAAGATGGATGTTTCAATTCTCAAAAAGAGAAAGAAAGAAAGAAAGAAAGAAAGAAAGAAAAAGAAAGAAAGAAAGAAAGAAAGAAAGAAAGAAAAAGATAGAAAGAAAGAAAGAAAGATAGAAAGATAGAAAGAAAGAAAGAAAGATAGAAAGATAGAAAGAAAGAAAGATAGAAAGAAAGAAAGAAAGAAAGAAAGAAAGAAAGAAAGAAAGAAAGAAAGAGAACTACTTCTTCCCCTGTGAAGGTTCCATCTGCACATATTCTTAGCTGTGGCTTCTTTTCTTTTTTTTAATTTGGTGCTTGGTTGCTTATATATGGTAGATCTGATTTTACTGCTTTGCATCATTTAAGAAATTCTGGATATTTCTGGTCCACTGATGGCATCCTGTCTTTTCCAACACTGTTAAAACTCATCTCCCTCCTCTTTCTCTTTTCTTGTTTCTCCCTTAACAGGTCTTGGAATAGCATGGATTCCATTTTATATTCTGCTACCATTTGACTATTGACTGGCTTTTTGAAAATTTGAGTTTTTAGTTACAAGCCTCTTAAAAAGTCTTCACAGTGGTTGACTTTTTAGCAGTGTTCGAAAGTGGATTTTATGTGTTTCTTCACAAACTTTGACTTGTGCTTTATGACTTTTCCACTCTGTTGACTTAGGAGCATGATCAGGAACCATCGCACACAGTTTTAGTTTTTTAATGCCAAATTCTTCTTGTAAGGGTAACCTAAAACATGCAATAATGGTTATCAACATACACACATTAAGAAAATTCTCAGTCTATGTTTTGGGCTTCTGGGTACAACTGGACACAGGCAGTCTTAGCAACAAGAACTATTTTCTCCTAAGTATTAAGGTACTGATGTCAGAGAGGAGAAATCTTGTCTTATGCCCAAGTGGCATTTCCTGAGTCAGAGACATCAATCCACATAATGTGGTGATGGGGCCAGATGGTGGAATTTCTTGATCTTAAACTTATTAAACGCTCTTTTCACTTTGTGGAGTAATTAGAGTGCTAACTCTGCAGTATTTGCCAACTAAGTACTACAGGGAGTTTAACGATTCCTTCCAACTTGTTTTTTAGTAATCCCACATGCTCTTAAGTTATTCTCTCCCTTAACCATGATTCCTCTCTGCTCTGTTGCCATTTGTTAAAGAACAAATGTGTCAGAATGGCTTCTGCTCTGATAAGTGAATGGTCTGTGTTTCAGAACAGGAATATTCTTGTGTAACATGGGAACTTGCTGAAGTTTAGATGTTCCCATGCTCTATAGTTTTCTTGGGAAGTTTTCTTCTTTTATATCTTAATGCCCATAGACTGTCCATCCTGACAGCTAGCATAACTAGTTTTGGGATTTTCTGAGGAAACCTTAGACAGCCAAGCAATCTTGACTGCCCACCTCTGCCAGATGACCCAGTCACCTCTTTCTGGTCATCTCATGACTAGTGTCTTTTGGTAGATTCCCCTTCCCAGATGTGACAGCTTCCCTCCTCTAATTCCTCAGGACATAGCTAAAACTATTCATCACATTAAATAAAAATTTATCAAAGATTTTGTGTGTCATAAACTCCTTGTTTTTCCCCAATATCCATTCTTTCATTTTTACTTTAACAACAAAACCACACATTTTTAAGTTGACACATGCTTGAGAGTTAGACTGTATTTCTTAGGCTTGCTCGCAGTCACATTCTGGTCAGAGGAATTAAAACAGAAGCCATGAAGTAGTGCATGCAACATCAAGGCTGACTCCTTCAAAAGACGTGTGATTCCTCTTCCTTCTCGACCCTTGGCTACTATGTGGATTGTTGGCTGGTTCTGGAGTAGCCCTCTTGGGAAACAATGTGGGAGCCAGCCAAGAAGGAAGGCAGAACTAAAGGACTAATGTTTTCTAAAATCCTGGAGTCACCATACCAGCCTTGCACTCCTTAAAAATGAGTGGAATGAGAGAGAAATAAACTTCTGTTAGATTTAAACCGCTGAGCTCTGGGCCTTTTTACAAAAGAGGAACCACAAACTCTGAGAACATGAAGCAGACTAATGAAAGGACATTTCAAGTTGGTTAGTCAATCCCTGATAAGACAGAAAAGCAAGGGAAAATGTAATAATCTTGAAAACTGAAGAGTAAAAGCCTCAGATACCAGGAATTCTTAGATGAAAGGACACACTTCTTGATATCCTTCTATAACTTGGCCTTCATTAGGGTTACATGCAAACTGAAATGGGAGGTAATAAAACTGGTCATTTTAAAGCAAACATTCTAGAGTTTAGGCATTTGAATTGCTAAAGTATTGGCATTAACAGAAAGAACACTCTTGGAACTGCCTTAAGACCATATGTATAAGCCATAAAATAAAATCCACCTTACTAATTAAAAGTCACACCTCATTTTGACATATATTGAGATCACCCAACTTGATCCCCTTCCTAAATCATTGGTTGTAGCTCTAAATGAACTTTGGCTGTTTCTAAAAATCAAATACCCATGGATATATTTGTAAATCTATTTGTAGGATTAAGTCACAGTTCTGAAAATAGTATCAAAGAAAGTTTTAGAAGTTGTAAAGTGGCAACTTTGCCAAAGGAAGTGTTTCTCTTTCCTGAAGCAAGACAGAAGGGGCATTGGGGTTCTAAGACACAAGGGATATTGGAGTACTTAATTCTACTTTGGTTTCCATTCTGATATCAGTGCTAAAGCTCAGTGATACAAATGATCTTGGGTCTGTGAGTGCTTGGAAGTTAGGTTCCAGCAGAACCTGTCGATGGGCAGAAACACTTCACACCAAAACCTGAATATATCTATAACTCTACCTTAGAAAGCAGCTTGCCTAAAAGTATTTTACTCAGATTCAGACACAAGCTGCACGGATGTGAGGCCACTTCAGACAAAAAGCAGATAAATTCCTGTATAACATGTACCTGATGCTTTATGATTTCTGCCGAAGTTCAGATTTCCTGGATCAAATGTTCCCAAGACCTGAGAGGTCAGGTGTTTTCAGAGACATAAGCTAAGCTCGGTGTATATTACAGAGAAGCCATCTCATCCGGGTGCAACCACTCTGAAGGTAAGTGTTAATCCCAATCTGATTTCATGTGTGTGCAACAGCTGTTGGGAACATTAGCACTGCCATCTGTATCCAATGGAATGATTTCCTACCACTCGGCCTCATATGGCCCAAAAGTTAATTTAGTGCATATTGGGAAATTCCTGAAACAACATGAGACTTAACACCATTTTCCCATCAAATCTTTGGCGTTTTTGTTGATGTTTAGAGAGCTCGTGGAGGTGTGAAACTGCAGGCTGTGGAATGGAATGGTTTACTCATAAAATCTGGGACCCTTATTGGGGCTCCTTCTCCAAGGTAGATTCACGTGCTTTTCCAAGAATAAATCCAAGGCCATACTTGGAGTAAAACCATCCCTGACAGTAGGACTAAAATCTTGTGTTCTGATTGATGGTCACTTTCTGGATGAAGGTGGTGATGCAGGAGTACCCAGCAGATATTTACAGACTAATGATTTGCATATGGAAATCTCAAGGACAGATTTATAGTCAATACTTTCACTCATAGAAAGTAAACAATTCATGGAAATCTTGAATTGAATTAGTGTTCTCTGACCTTTCAGAGCAGAGCTCATTTTCCCCAAAATTCTTCCCTTCATTTTTCTAGATTCTTCTTCTGGTTCTTTTGACATAAAGAAAATATCTGTTGAGGGACTGGGGGTGTAGTTCAGTGGAAGAGCACTTGCCTAGCATGTGTAAGGTCCTGTGTCTGAATCCCAGTCCCACAAAAAAAAGGAGAGAGAGATAGAGAGAGAGAGAGAGAGAGAGAGAGAGAGAGAGAGAGAGAGAGAGAGAGGAGAAGAAGAAGAAGAAGAAGAAGAAGAAGAAGAAGAAGAAGAAGAAGAAGAAGAAGAGAAGGAGGAGGAGGAGGGGGGAGGAGGAGGAGGAGAGAGGAGAGGAGAGAAGAGAGGTGAAGACAAAAGAAGAGAAAAAAAGAAGCAGAAATAGAAAGGAAGAAAAGAAAGAGAAGGAAGAAGAAAAATATCTGCCCAAACTGACTTGTACTCAAGTGTGAGTAAAGGGAGTTAATCTAAGCAGTAAGTCACACTAAAGATATGGATTTGCATTTTAAAGTGATGTTTGATACTTAATTGAGTTTATCAAACTTGACTTGATCCTTTACTTCAAGTAGCAGCTGAAATATTCATTCTTTGCAAAAGCTTTTCTAGGTGATTAGACAGGATAGAACTGGTGACTTCTCAGATTTCCACTATCCTTCTTAATCCAGTTATATCCATTTGAAATGTAACTGCTATATGAGAAATAATCTTTTAAAGATATAGTTGATAATGTAGTCTATTCATGTACATCTCTTTAAGGAAGTATAAAAATTGAAATGCTGTCAGGCACAGTGGGGCCTATAATTCCAGTAACTCAGGAGGCTGAGGCAGAACGATCATAAAGTTCAAGGTCAGCCTGGGCAACTTAGCATGACCCTTAACAACTTAGTGAGACCCTGTCTCAAAATAAAAAATAAAAAGTACTGAAGATGTAGTTCACTTGTAGAGTGCCCCTGGGTTCAATTCCCAGTGTTGCAATAAATAAATAAATAATAAAATAAAAATTTTAAAAAGTTGAAATATTTATTTGATCACCTACTAAGAGATGGACAGGTTCGTGCCTCTACATGTCTAGTTTGTTGTCCAACTTTTCTGTAGAACAATGTGAGATTAAATATCTACTCCAAATAGGATGTGGATGATAGAAAACCACTAGCCTGAGTCTAGTATCTTTCACCTTTCCTCATTTCTCACACTCATGAATTATACTTGGCCAGATCTTTCTTTTTTCATGGATACACAATAATTATAGCTTCCTGAGTGGTTTTCTGATTCCAGATCAGGGTGTTCTGATTCAGGTTTGGGTTTTTGGTTCCTTTTCCCAAAACATGCTCCCCAAAATGCTGTGGCTTATACATGGACCAACATGAACCTTTCAAAACAGATGCAACAACAGCAAGCCCAAGAGGTAAGGATTGTGTCTTGCTCATCTCTGTATTCTTGGAGTCTAGTACAGTGCCTGGCCTAGGCAGCCAATGTATATTCTGGGTCAACATATTTGTTTTCTCCTCACTTCAGTATTCATAAGCAAAGGGCATCCACAGACAGGGAAACTCATTGGTACAATGTTGGCATAACAGAAAAAATGAAGAATGTGGTATTAGGATTAGTTTCTCAGCAGAAGACTTTTCCTTACCTTAAAATAACTCAGAGCAAGACTAGATATAGAATATCAAAAAATGGAGATATCCTTTCTTTCTTTTTCTTTCTTTCTTTCTTTCTTTCTTTCTTTCTTTCTTTCTTTCTTTCTTTCTCTTTTTCTTTCTTTCTTTCTTGTCTTTTGTGCCTCAGAATGAAGGGAAGAAATGGAAATGAACTCTCTTTTATGCATAGAATAAGGGCATAAAATAGAAATTCAAATGCCTATCATTGTAGTGAAAACTTCTCATGTTCTAGAATCTGCAGTGTTACTTGGAATACAAAACCTCTTGCTGCAGAGTGTGTGAGGGAAAGACCATTCATTCATTCACTCACTCATTCATTCAAGTTATAGTTATTGAATGACCAGTATAAAGCAGACACTGCATCTTTGGAATCTTTAAATTTGGATAACAGAGGTATGTGTTTTTCTAGAATTTTGGTACACGTGAGTATGGTTGATGTCATGTATCTATCACCATTTAATTAATAAAATAGTAGGTAGTGTGTGGTATAGTGCTATACCCAGGAGAAGGCTCAGGAGTGGAAACCTATTTCTGTGCTTTGTAAATATGTCATGAATTCCTAGGCCCCACTGCAGTCTCCTCGCATACTAACTAGAATATTGGTACTCACCTTGAAAGGTCATTGTGAGAATTAATCTAGTAAACACATGTCGTGTGCATAACAGTGCTTAACACAGGAAGTGCCACCATTACAACAGAATGTAGTATCGAAACAGTTCTTGCACTATAACCTTGAATAAATTACCTAAATTCTCCAAGTTTCAATTTCCTCATCTATAAAATGAGGACAAACCTACCTACTTCATGGAACTGTGATTCAAATGAAAATATATGTAGAAGTACATAAACCATAGGGTCTTATATTCCTTAAAATTATTTTTATTGTGTTAAGCTCCTAAAAGAATTCTAACACAATCTCTTTGTTCAATTCCCAAAGTCATACATTCTGATTAAAAGCATAGAAAGGAAAAACAAGATCAAGAAATTCTTGGTTATAATTCTACCAAACTATCTGGTGGGGAAAAAGTGGCTCAAAAAGATACTGGTTGGTGATATTAGAAAGAAATAATGATTTCTAGGCAACCAAAACAGAATGTCTTTCTGATGAATGATGAGTGGCAGCCTATGACCCAAGCGAGGCCAAACGGATTTAATTCTTGAGCAGGGCAACAAGGACATTAAAAATATGTAGTTTTCTATTCCTCTCAGCACAGCTTCTGACCACACTGCCCTCTGCTTATAGAGGCTGTGGCCTATGATATACGGTCTCCAGAGCTACCTTCTTCTTTGCCATTTCCTAACTTGGTCTTCTGAAGGTCTTTCATCAATTCTGTGAGCTTTTGACTTATTTCAATAAATTACCATTTTCCTTACTGGAATTTAATTTCTGTTGCTTGCAACAAAGGGGTCCTAATGCCTGCTTTAACCTGTCTTATAGTTGTAGACTAGGAAATCCTACACTGATGTTCCTTGACTGACGATGGGATTATATTCAGTAAGCCCATCATAAGGTGAAATGTCATCATAAGGTGAAAAGATGTTAAGACACCAGACCTACTGTGTATCATAGCTTAGCACCACAGTATGCTGCAGTATGTCAGTCATTTCCCCTTGTGATTATGTGTCTGACAAATCTGTGGCTTGCCTCTGCTTCTTGGTATCACAAGAGAGTACTATATCACTAACCTGGGAAAAGATCCAAATTCAAAACTGAAATATCATTTCTACTGAATGCATATTGCTTTTGTTTCATGGTAAAGTAAAAAAGCATCATAAATCAAACCATCATAACTTAGGAACTGTCCGTATCTTCCCCTAGCTTCTTTCATGCAGTGTACTTTCTGAATCTTGCAATATATGCTGCTGGTGCATCTAAGACAGCTTTTTTTTTTTTTTTAATCACATCAGTACTCTTAAAAAATAATCACTCATCTGTTCATCTGATAAATATCTATTGAGTATCCAGGCATGATTTCAGGTACTGGGAATGCATCAGTGAACAAAATGGGCAAAATTCCATGTCTTCATGAGATCGTGTTCTAGTTGGGGAAGAGACAATAAGCAAGCTAAGTAATTCTACAGGCAATTATTTGTTTATACACACACACACACACACGCCATTTGTATACATATGCATACATGTATATGTAAGTATACGAGGTTAGACAGGGAGATGCTTCTGGGAAAAGAGGATGGGAAAGAGCCCAGGGTGAGGGGATGATGCAGTATTCTATCGAGCCATCAGGGAGGGAACACCGACAAGGGGACACTCAGTAGAGAGAGCATTTCTGAAAGAGACAACAGAAAATGCAGAAGCAGTAAGATGTTTGCCTCCCAGGAAGCAGACAGTGAGTACAGCTGGAGTGGAGCGACCAAGGAAGGTCTTGGGATCAGTGAGGGATTGGGGTGGGGAGCTGACACAGTGCCATTGTTAGGACTTAGGTTTCCACTCTGAGTTAGGAAGACAAACAAAATATTGCTAACTATACATTTCTCTCTGTGCACAGGATTTGTTGGCTCTCAAGCCACCTGAGTGCTTATACATTAAGTTGAATGAAGAGAGGTAATTGTGGAAAAGTAACTGAAGTAGGTGAGGAGACCAAAGGAAGATTGGTGTTATTTTAAGGTGTAAGTCTTGCTTTCCAGATCTGACTTCAAAGCTCTGGTTTGCTTCAGTCAAATTAGTTCCTTCCCTCTGACCAGAATGTGTCTTACACTTTTCCACAACCTGACCAGATGTATACCCAAACCCCAGCATCCACCAAGGGCCATTTCAGATCCCATCTGCTTCCTGAAATTTTCCTCATTTAGCCACAGCAATCTTGCCCGTTTCTGAACCTCTACTGGACTGGCCTCTGTATTCCTGCTGAGACTTAGCACACACCCTCTTGCATCTTGTTGAATATTTTCATGTATGCCTGCCTTGTCTACCTGAAAACTATAGATTGTAAACTTATGGAACAAAAGCACCATGTCTTACTCTTTTTCACCTGATGAAAAGCAGTTTCATATTACTTGAAACAATCTCTTAGGCTCTCAGCACGTCTGGGTTGTGTTTCAAAGATTTACAATGGCCCCTTTTTCCTAGGGGGTCTTTGCAAAGTTACAAATGAATGTGTAACTACATGGTTTGCTCAAGTAACACCACAGAGGTACAGTGTAAGACCAATAATCACAGTCCATTAAATCAGGGCCACTCAGGGAAAGTGAAGCTTCAGGCCGTGGTCGAGCAATCAAGGAACCTGAGGCGACATGAGCTGGGTCCAGGGGCCTTGCCCTGGCCCTGAGAACAAGATGCAATTGTCCCCTCTGTGTTGGTACACATGTGGCAGGCATGGAAATGCATTCTTTAGCTCTGCAGCTAAATGGCACACACGGCCCTGTGGTCCCAGATTCCGTACAAGGTTAACTAGCCTTCTATAAACATTAACACCCTTGGGAACAACATGCTGTAATTATGGAGGAATATACTCTGGCCCCTAAGTACTTGTCAGTTTACAGAACTCATTCTGGAGACCAGAGTGCAAATGCAATTTACGTGGCAATGTTTATAGCAGTCACAGCTCTGTAAACAGACTGCCTGAGCTCAGGTCCCTGGGTCTGTGTCTTAATGGGAATGCACCTGTGGCAATGGGGTGGAGCAGTTCCCAGACCCATTCCTGGTCTGAGGAACCCTCCGGATCATTTTTATTTATTACTTTTCCTCTGTTGTTCACATGAATTTGTGGGGTACAGATGAACATGTCTGTGTTTTAGTGAAAAAAAAAAAAAAAAAAAACTTGTTGCCTAGCTCTTATTCCTAGGGCTTTCCTCTGAAGTCTGTAACAGAGTAGATGCTGATTTACCAAATTCCTATATTAATAGTTGTGTGAGGCCAAGAACCCTGGGATTAGTTTCATCTATGCCATTAAATAGTTGACAATGCTAAACTTTTGGCATTTGAATAAAAGCAGAGGCTGGATGAGATCTTCCATGTCCCTTTCTGTTTTAACATTCTATGACTGTTTTTTGAGCCCCAGGGACATGCCTGTCATGTAAAAGAAGAAATGGAGATTGTAGCTATGGTCTCTGGAGTAGTAAAAGTACTTTTAAGATCTTATAGTCATTTTTCCCTACTGTCAAAGTAAGACACTGATACCTAGAGTCCATGAATCACTTCACAAAGTCATGCAGCTACTCAAAGGGCACATTTTCAAGCCGTGGTCCATTGGCCTTTAATCCAAAGCCTTTTCATTATACTTGGGTTTATCTTGGAGATTTGAGCAGATGCTCCACAAAAGAAGTCATGAATGATCATTGAGAACATCAAAAAGATACTCAACATTATTAGCCATCAGGGGAATATAACCTGACAACAACACAATTACTATGTAAGCACAATAGTTATATGGGAAAAAAATCCCCAACAATACCAAGTATTGGTAAGTACATGGAGCAACCAGAATATCATACATTGCTTGTGAGAATGCAAAATGGTACAGACACTTTGAATAACTATTACCAGTTCTTATTTAATTAAACATGCACTTAGCACAAGACCCAGCAATTTCACACTAGGTATTTACCCAAGAAACATAAAACTATACACAGGAATGTCCATGGCATCTTTATTCTATAACAGCCCCAAACTGAAGGCAACCCAAAGAACTATCAATGGGTAAAAAATCTGGCACATTTACACCATGAAAAACAACTCAAATCACCAGCAATGGATAAAAATTCTGGAATATCCATATTAGGATTAAAAAAAGGAACCCAGCATTTAGATGAACAAGGATGAGCTCAAGAGGTCATCGTGAGAGAGTACACCTTATCTGATGTTATTTGCATGAATGTTTAGCAAAGGCTGGAGCTGGGGTTGAAGGTAGTCTGAAAAGGGGTAGTTCCAGGGATCATGGGAGCATTTCACATCTTGATTATGATAGTGGTTACCCAAATGTATATTTGTCAAAACTCATCCAGCTTAAAATGGTTATATTTCATTGTGTGGAAATTCAACCTAAATCAAGTTGGGAAAATAAAATAATGATTTGGCCCCCAATCCCTACAGGTAACATGCAAATACAGAATATATGATTTTTAGGTTTCCATTCAGAAAATGTCTCAGTTTGCTAATGTAGGATTGCAGAGTGGGTAGGATTGGCAGGGCCTGATGGCTCCAGTGCCCTTGATGGCAAGTACATCCTTCCAGACATGGTTCCAGCCAGATGGTCCACATGTCTATGGGGACAGAGCTGACTCCAAGCCAGGCCTGGTATGGAAAAACCACTTTGCCATTTTCGGGTGGAATGTCCTTGCTTGGCTCAACAGATGTATTTATAAATCTGTGTTTGGGCATGGTTTAGATTTGTAACTAGGAAAGGGATGTGACTCCCTTTAAAGAAAACAGGTACAAACAGAGAAACAATATGTATCCCATTTGTTTACAATAAAAAAAAAAAAAAGAAAGAAAAAAAAAAAAAAAAAAAAAACAGGTTCTTCGGAGTGGAGATATCCCCAGAAGATCTGTGAGCCCTCTGTAGGTCTCTTCCAGGAGAGGATCCATTGTATGTGAATGCAGAGCAGGGATCAGAAGGAAGTAAGAGACTCAGGTTCCAGGTGTGAAAATCCATGAGGTGGGATTTGAGGAGGTGAAGGTGGCAGAAGGGAGAAGGCATTAACTATGGGTCTTGGTGCCTCAAACACTGCTTTGACCTTGAATCTCTTTTAGTTTCTGACTGTGGAAGAAAGAGTCTTTTTAATAAAGTATAACTGATATGCTCCTAGAATCCAGATTTGTGAGTCAATGTGCCAGATGCTTGGGGATGCAAGATGAGTAAAAAAGGTTTATTTGAAGAAGTGTTCAGTCTAGTCCAAAGAAAGGTATGTACATAAATTATGACTTGGCCCTTCCCCGTGTGTTTTACATCCAACTGAACCTCTCTGGAGCTCCATATGGCTCAGATTTTAGTGATAGACACCCCTGCCTGCCCTAGTAACTTCTCACCCAGAATGTCTTTGTAGTGACCAAGTTTGGCCAGCATCTCTTCACCCATGGTGAGCCTTACACAATTCACCCTTGTTCTGTAAACTGCCCCTGTTTAATGGATGCTTGAGACCTACCTCAGGGACCCTCATCCAGATAACACATCTGCACCCATTTCTCCCAGGAACTAACTTGGTCTTTTCCCAGCCCTGAGGACACCTTTCCAGACAAGCTGACCTCAAGCTTTCCTTTCTTCTTGCAGGGAAGAGGAGTAGGTAGATGATAGGCATGGACTAGATATCTCCAGTTTCCAAGTTGGAATTCTGGAACACTGATATAATGAATGGGACCCATTTTTAAATGTGGTCTCAGATTCATAATTAGTGCTCAATATGACCAAGAGATGAAAATTGGATTGAGCAAACCAAAGTCAAACCTGAAATTGACATGAGCATTATACCAACGGACTAAGTACTCATATCCCAACTTTCAAGGTGATTGATTATTAAAAGGTGGATTAGGTCATGAGAATGGATCCCTGATAACTGGGACTAGTATCTTTGTAAGAAGGACTCCAGAGAGCTAGTCCCTTCCACCATGTGAGGACACAGTATGAATCAGGAAGATAGCCTTCACCAGATCCTGAATCAGCTCCCTTCATCTTGGACTTTCAGTCTCCAGAACCATGAGTAATAAATAACATTTGTTTATAAGCCTCCAGGTTTACAGTATTTTATTGTAGCTATGCAAATAGACTAAGACATCAGACACATCTTTATAACAAATGAAAGGTACATAGTGGACACTAGTGGATAGTAGGTTATTATTTTTCTAAAGTATGATCCTGATTATTTACTCTCCTTCTCAAAAATCTTCAGTAGCTCTTATTGCCTGTTGGTACTGAAGGAAATTTCTGCTTAATCTCTGCTTAGTGTATAAGAGATTGCGTTTAGGACAACCCTGAGATTTCTTGAGTCTTACACAATTCACCCTGGACCTTGTGTGCTTTGGCCCTGTTTAATGAATGTAAAAAAACAATGCCTCTCCAGGAAGACTTTTCAATTTCCTCTGTCACCAAAGAGGACTGTTTAGAATCCAACCTGGCCTAAATATATCACACCCTCACATACACACACACAAAGGGAGAGTTCCTGAACTTACCCCAAATAATGCAGCTCTTCTTTCCTGGAAAGCTAATATATTTAGCCTTTATCTATATATTGATAATTTGGTCTTTGGCACTTCTGGCTTTCAAAATTCTCTAACCCCTAACTTCACCCAAATGACCTGATATACCAGTATGGCCCTACATGTGCCCTTTATTGCATTTCTGGAAGATGATAGGATGATAGCTTTTTGCTTAACTCTTTATCAGCATTCCTTGTGGCCTAGCCTCCTCTGTGTGTTGGGCCCTGTGGGTACAAAGGTGGGGAGAGAGAAGCCCTGGCTTCAAGGTGCTCATGGCAATCAGGAGAGACAGGTAAACAGAGAAGAAGACCACACTGCACCATGACCATCAGGGAGATACACAAGAAACCCTGAGTGCCCATGTTTTCCTGACTCACTGTGATTTCTATGACTTGGTGCTCAGGGAGTTACTCTCAAGTCTATTAACTATTTCAAGGTCCAGTTCTTCTCCTCCATGGTGATATCTAGATCTTGTCTATCCCACTGTTGTCTATCCCAACAAAACATCTGAGTACTTTAAAAAGAAAAGAGGTTTACTTAGTTCACAGTTTTGGAGCCTGAAAGTCCAAGATTGGAGAGGCCTATCTGTTCAGCCTGGTGAGGGCTCCTTACCTGTTACGATATGGTGGAAAAGCAGGAAGGGAAATGCCTGTATACAAAAAGGACAAGCATGTGAAGTGACCCCACTTTATAACAATCCACTTTCTCAAGGACTAATTCCTACAAGAACTATATTAATTCCTTCCAGTGCTCCCAGTGACTTAGTCACCTTCCATGAGGTCCTGACTTAAAGGTTCCACTAACCCACCATCTTGGGGCCCAAGTTTTCAATGCATGAAACTTTGAGGGACACACTCAAGCCATAACCAAATCACAGCAAGTCTCTGTCCCTTTTCTAACTTACTAATAAGGTTTAATGCTGAATTCTGACCTTTTTGCTTTCTGTCTTTGGCTTTTTCTCTACATTGCCAGGGTTTCGGGTCAAACTTGTCCTCATCACTGTCCCCTACCTCCCTTCTCTTTCCAGTCCCAAGTAGAGTTCTCATAAATACTTTTGCTTGATCGCTGATGTACTTTTAGTGGACAGAGCATTACTGGAATAGTACTATTTCCTGGAGATTTCCCAACATCTGCTCCCCAGTTTTAATCGTTGCTTGGTGAGTCAAACTCTGGGAATGATGGCATCAGGTTACAGTTAATTTGTTTCTCCTCATTATGTTTAGGATTCTCCTCCAATATGTGCGAGGAGCTGCCCAGTTCTGGCAAGAAGAGTACATGGACCACATTTTAAAGGGTGTTTGAAGGTGAAGCCATTATTGTGACTACTTGATTACTCACCTGCCGTGGGTTTCAGTAAATGTTATCACTGTAAAAATTCACTGTTTTGTAAAAGTTTATAGTTTTTTTCCAAGTTTTGATTTTTATCTCAGCATTTCCTAGAAGTAACTCATTAGCAAAACATCCAATATACCAACTTGTATACCAGTGGGAAGTCATATTCCCAAGAATGGAAGGGTACAGGACACATTACACCTTCATAAGGACTTGGATTAATGGCTTAGACTTGGGAGGTCAGAGATTGGATGTAGATTGGCTATTTGAGAGACTGTAATAATCTTTTCAATGAAAAGAGTGCTTCTAGAGCATAAAACATATGACTACTTTAGATATTCAGTATTCAATGTAAGTCAATATGGAAATAACTCAATTGTTATATTAATAACTTCTATTTCTGATATATTTAGAAGAGTGTATATTTGTCTCCTTCATTTATTGATCTGTTGGCATTACATCATTTCTGGACATCTTTCAACCCCTTAGTGTCTACTATTTTCTATCAGATAGTCCACAATTTTTTATTTTTTGAGGAACACCCTCAAGCCATAACCAAATCACAGCAAGTCTCTGTCCCTTTTCTAACTTGCTAATAAGGTTTAATGCTGAATTCTGACCTTCTTGCTGAAAAGTCTGAAAAGTCAGAGCCAAGTTGATTGGACCCCTCCTTTTCCAGTTGTTGCATTGTGTTGTTCTTATGTCTGTCTGTGTCCTGTCTTCTCACAGTGCACGAGCTCCATAGGGATAGGGCTTTTTGTCTTTCTATCTCTGCATTTGCTGAGACCGGGATGAACAGCTGAACCAAAGCAACCCAGTCACCAGTTGTTAGGAAAAAGGGCCAAGATGATTCCCTCTTGTCTTTCTGGACATTACCATTAGTTAAGAGGAGCTTTTGTTAACAAATTTCTACCATGTGTCATATCATTGATCACACTGGTTGAATAAATAAATAATTATTTGACTCGTATTAAATAATAAAATAACTTTCCACTCATGCATATTTAGATTCTTTGTCTGCTAAAGACAAATGCAAATTCATGCAGAAAACTACATCCAAGTTTATACCAGACCGTGTTGATTACAGTGTTATTTATTTATCCAAGTAAAAAGTTAGAAAGGATCTTAATGTCCAACAAAAAATAAAACATTGTGGACTATCTGATAGAAAATAGTAGACACTAAGGGGTTGAAAGATGTCCAGAAATGATGTAATGCCAGCAGATCAATAAATGAAGGAGACAAATAATAAAAACTGTATTTAATAGAATTCCAATTTTGAAAAAATATATACAACAAATATTAGTGATTACTGGCAACGCTTGGCATTACAGATGACTTTTATTTTCCTGTAAGTAATTCTTAGTGTTTTTAGCATGCTATTTTATTTGATGCTATTATCTCCATACCAATTTCCTTTTCTTTTGTGTCCTTTTTCTTCTTTCCTGTTTTGATTTTGTTGGTGGAGTTTGATATCATTACTTGTTTGTTTTATTTCAACTTGCCTGTTATATTCTTCCATTCTTTTGTTTCAGTACTTCAGCTACCCTTTTTTAATGGGGGTGAGATGTCTATTGTAAACAACATAATACACATTTTTTATAGTCTCTGACTTCAATGTGAGCATTAAATCCACTCACTTTATTTTAATGATTTGTATTTTTGTATTGCATTTGCAATTAAAATGCTTTACTTTGCTTTTGATAGCTTTTGCCTTCTGTCAAATTAATAAAGATTTTCAGTATTTCCCTTTTTAGCTTTCCACTGACTTTAAAATTACACATTGTATGTGTATGCTTTTAGCCTTCACCTTAACATTTCCAACACATTTACTGAACTTCCCTTTGCTAAGTCTAAATGTGGTGTCTCTCTCTTTCCTCTAGGCACATTGAAAAAAGGTATGCTTTTGTTTTTCCCAAATTTTATCCTCCCCTCTTTCATATATTTAAAATGCATTTTACTCCTGCTTTGTTTTATATCAAAATTAATTAATAGCAACACTTGACTTTTTTTTAACTGTCCATGGTTAAACATTTTAGCATGATTCTAATTTCTTTGTTCCCTATTGCTTTTTGTATTTCACTGCTTTAAAAAAACTAAAAGAATATATTTATCATGATGTGTTAGCAAAGGTCTCTAGGAGGTTGTAAATTCCCTTAATATTTGAAGACTTAAAAATGTCTTTCTTGCCTCATTCTCTGAAATTATTTTGAATAACTATATATATTAAAGATACAGAAAATCCTGAACAATAATATAACTGAGTTTGAGTTAGCTTTTGCCATTTTGCTTCATACATTTAAGAAAAATGTGTGTAGATTGAGCTAAAATTCCACTTCTTAATCAAACCCCCTACATCACCCCTCTTCACCTGCTTAGTGATAATCTTTATCTTGCAGTAGATGTGTATCACTCTTCACATGTTTTTGTACATTTATTACATTACATATACAAATCTCCTTAAGCAAACTACATTTAGCATTGTTTTGTATCATAATATGCCTATCCTGGTTGCATTGATTTGTCACTTGAAATCTATCCCTGTTACCACATGCAGGTCTAGTTCATTTATTTCACTTCTATATAATATCACATTGTCAACCAACCACAATATAATCATCCACTCCCTCACTGAAGGGCAGTTGGTCTGTTGGCATATTTCAGCACTGCAGACAATGTGGCAATGTATTTTGTTGTAAATGTTTGTTACCTTGGACACAAATGTGAGACTTTCTCTAGGGTAGGAACTAGAAATAAATTGGTTGTGTCATAGGTTGCAATCTTTAGCTAGATGTCAAAATTAATTGGTCCAAATTATACTCCTTCTTGCACTGTATAAAAGTTGCTATTTCCCCACACTTGATATTATCAGAGTATTTAATTCTTCCCAAACTGATAGGCAAGTTATGAAATCTAATTGCTCTTTTCAATTGAGTTTTCCTGATTGTCAATAGGGCCAAACATCTTTTCATATGTTAATTAACCCTTTGGATCTTTTCAGGGATTGGCTTCTAATGGTTTTTATCCATTTTTTTTTTCTTATTTACTTTTTATTAACTTTAGGAGTTCTTATAATTTAAATATTGGAAATTTACCTGATTGTATCTCTTTTAGTCAGTTTTTCTGCTGCTGTGACTAAAAGACCTGACAAGCACAATTAGAGGAAAAGTTTATTTGTGGGCTCAAGGTTTTAGAGGTCTCAGTTTACAGACAACCAGTTCCATTCCTTGGGGCTCGAGGTGAGGCTGAACAACATGGCGGAGGAATGGCAGAGGAACGTTGTTGCTCAGACATGGCAACAGGAAGCAGAGAGACTCCATTCACCAGATACAAAATATGTACCTCAAAGACATGCCCCCAATGACCTACCTCCTGTAGCCACACCCTGCCTGCCTTCAGTTACCACTCAGTTAATCCCTAGCCAGATGAATTCATTGATTGGGTTAAGGCTTTTGTAACCCAGTCATTTCACCCTGAATGTTCTTTAGTTGTCTCACAAATGAGCAACTTAGATCTAAACCTTAACAGCATCCCTTCAAATATTGCCTCTGCCCCCTTCTTTCCATTTGTTCGTTTGGAATCCCTATTAGATGAAAGCTAGAATGTTGCCTTCTCTTTCTTTCCTTCTTTCTCTCTCCTTCCCACCCTTCGTTCTTTCTTTTCCTTCCTGCTCCATCCCTTCCTTTATTTCTTCCTCTATTTGTATGTTTTGTTTAGTTCTATCTTCCCATTTACTTTTTTCTGCCAACTCTACTCTTTAACCCATGTATCTATTTATTCATTTTTCATTAAAATATTTATTGATTGCATATTATGTTCAGATAGTGTTCTAAGTTCTGGGGATTAAACAACAGACAAAGATGACAACAAACAAACACCCGAAAACCCAAACCCAGACCAGATGAACAAAACCCCCGCCTCCATAGACATGATATTCTACTAGGTAAAATTCTGTTCAGCTTTAAATTACGTTGTCTATATTTTTATTTGCAAGGTTTTTACTTGGTTCATTTTAAACTGTTTTTTTTTTTTTTTTTTTCTTTTTTTCTTTTTTCGTTTTGGTACTGGGAATTGGATCCAGGGAAGTTTTACCACTGTGTTCCATCCCTAGTCTTTAAAAATTTTTCTGTTTGTAACAGAGTTTCACTAAGTTGCTTTGAGTATCACTAAGTTGCTGAAGCTGACCTTAATCTTATTATCCTCCTGTCTCAGACTCCTACTCCCTGAAATTACAGGCCCGTTCCACTGCACTGGGCTTAAAACTGTCTTTCAAGTAATCAATTCTTATTACTGCAAAGAAAATCCATTTATTTATCTCTATTCCTTACATTTATTTTAACACATTGACTTAATATTGGGTTTTTTCTAGATCCTTGGATTTTTTTATTTCTAATCTGCCAACTGTCCTTTAGAACTCTTTTCTTGTCAGTTTTTTTTTTTTTTTAATTGGGTATTGAATACAGGAGTGCTTAACCACTGAGCCACATCCCCAACCCTTTTTTAGATTTTATTTAGAGACAGGGTCTTGCTGAGTTACTTAGGACCTTACTAAATTGCTGAGACTGGCTTTGAACTCATAATCATCCTGCCTCAACCCGCCTAGCCTCTGGGATTATGGGCGTGCACATTGCACCTGGCAGTTTTGTAAGTTTTGACTGAGTTCCTCTTCAGCAGAATTTCAATCTGTGAACTAGATTACAAAGACATTCTGGATAGGGGTTGGGAAAGAGTTGTAAAGTGTTTTGTGCCCCACTTTGCTTTGGTCATTGGGTCCACAACTGTCTTTAAGCTGTTTTTCCACCTTTACTTCATGTACAAACAGAGAAACAACATGTATCCCATTTGTTTATTAAAAAAAAAAAAAAAAAAAAAAAAAAAAAAAAAAAAAAGTTGTTTTTCCATTCTGGGAAAAATGCATAACGGGAATCCAGATCCTGACCTAGATATTGAAGACCTGACCTAGATATTGAAGAGTTCAAAGTTCCCTTCCTTCCTTCCTTCCTTCCTTCCTTCTTTCCTTCCTTCTTTCCTTCCTTTTTCCCTTCCTTTCTTCTTTCTTTCCTTCCTTTCTCCCTTCCCTCCTTTTCCCTTCTCCTCTTCCTTCTCCTCCTCCTCCTTCTCCTTTTTCTTCTTCTTCACTGAGGATTAAAGGGATGCTTAACCACTTAGCTATATCCCCAGACTTTTTTATTTTTTATTTTGAGACAGGGTCTTGCTAAATTTCTCAGGGTCTCACCAAGTTGCTGAGGCTGAGTTTGAAGTTGAGATCCTCCTGCCTCAGCCTCCCAAGTCACTGGGATTACAGTTTACTCTGCATGGGGTATGGCTCAATTTCAAATCCAGACTCTGTGCCAGTGGGTAGAGATTTATCTCTTTTGCTTCTTGGGATGAGGAATCTCTATCATGTTTCTGCTAAGCATTGTTGCTTTGGAGACTGAGTATACCTCCACTTTGATTTTAGACTTTGAAATTTTTCATTTTAAAATGTAAATATGTGTTCTTTTTAAAATTTCTAAAATTTTTGCAGACTGCATTTTGATTCATTGGTTAACATATTTTCAGCAAATGCAAGCACTTGAATGATGGAGTTGAATGAGGAGAAAGCTGAGCTTGCTCAGTCTTGTATCTTATCTGGAAGTGCAAATTTTTTCTGCAATAAATATTTGGTATTTTTATGATTAAGAAAATAATTATAAAAAGTTCTATGCTGTAGTTTGGAAAAATATGAGTTTTGGAGGAAAGATGATATTTAATAATGAGCCAGAGATTGGTTGATAGGAAAGAAAATCATAGGAGCCAGAGAAAAAGTGATATCTCCAGAGTGACAAGTGACCAGCTCTGTCACAAGTTTCAACTCTCAGGCTCTTTCCCCATTCACAACAACCCTAGGGGATACATGTGAGGGCTATGGGCTCACAAGGGTTGTGGAGTCTGGGACCCTGAATCATTTCTTGGAGGAAAGCCATTCAATCAGTTACCCCCTCATTGGATTCTACGCTAAATACAAAATACATTTTTGTTGTGTAAATCCACTGAAAGATTAGGGATTATTTGGTTCAGCAGCTAGTGTAACCTTAACTAATGTTTTCATTAAATCGTAAAATGTCTTTAAACATACTTTTTACATTGCTTAGAGCAGTGCTGACGGCATCTCATGAACTGGTCTCTGCCTATTTGTGATGCTCAATTTCTGTTCCCTGTCCCTTGCTTCTAAGGCCCATGCCAGTTACCTGCAGGTAACCCCAAGAATGTCTCCACTGTCTGAACCCCACATCTGTGCTCCTGTGGTTTCTTTTGCCTGGAACACACTTTCATTCTTCTCCTTGTTATTTTTCCCCCAAGATTTACCTTGGACGTTTCTTCTTTTATGAAGTTTTCCCTTTCTGTTTCTTACATGAAGCTCTTTTTCTTTTCTGTACCATGCATCAAACTTATGTAATTTAAAAGAGAGAGAGAGAGAGAACCAAGTTTGATTAATTTAATCAATAAGGAAACACCTTTGTTTGATTCTTGGCTGAATACGAACCAGCTAGAATGTTTGACTCTTTCTTTGCTAACTTCCTAAAGGCATCATTACTATCCCCCCATACCCACCTTCAGAGTCCATATTTTAGTCTCTGTAATATTAAAAAGTTAAAATAAATAAAGAGGGACTCCTTCTTATGCAGGTCCGTTGTCTGGAACAATACCAAACTCCAGTTCAGTCATATAGTGAACCTCCTACCCCACTTTAAAAAGTACATTCCTGATAGATTCTAAGAGCATAGGAAAGTGACCAAGTTATGTCCAAACATGTACTAGAACAAATTAAGTAACTGAGTTAAGGAGTTTAAATAATATGATATAATTTTGCAGAAGTGGCAAAGCATGTTTTAGAGAAGAATTCTTTGGAGTAAGGCTATGTGTTAGAAGCCATCTTGAAAAAGCAGACCGAAAAAGGGTAGACCTTTAAAGGCAAGAGAAAGGATGAATTTGGTGCTTTGGGATTAGGCAGTACAAGAGCACTGTTAGCAAATGGATCTTTTTTTAACCTAGAATGTTATACAGGCTGTGCTGCATAATTAAGTTTATAATGATGTGCAGATAAGAGTTATTTTAAATTACCCTATGGGAAACTCTGATGAAATACTCGATAACTGACAAAGAGAGTGAGATGAAGAGATTGCTACAAGTGAAACTTCCAAAAAGATAAATTACCATGTCATTTGAGTTTGAAGAAAAATAAAATGGTTGTTTGTGGCTTCTGATTTTAGCTATTAGTTTTGACGTATCTGCAAGTCTGCTGTTGACTCTGGTAAGTTGGCTATTTGCCATAGACTGGTTTCCTGTAGTGCTGGACAGGACGAGTTCCATAAATACTCCTGAGGAGGGTACAGTCTGAGCACATGCAGAGTGCTATGACTCCCAACCCAGAGTGTACTGCTACGACTCTTGAAAGTGGTGGAGATAATTTAGGAGCACATCAAGGGAATGAAAGGCCATGTGCCCAGTCAGCAAAGCCCTGAAGACCCACCCTGGTCTCTCTCCCAGTAGAGACATGTGGAAGGCCCATGAATTGGGGGGCAATCCCACCAATTCACTGAGGTCTTAAGGATGTGGGGTGCCCAGTGGGTGTCCTCATCCGCTCACATTCTCCATCTCTCCCAATCCAGATTCAGATAAACAAGTTCTCTTTCTAGGAACGGCAGAATGTAGAATCCAGTTTCCCATCTCTCTGCTCTTGGTGACCTGAGTTGAAGACTTCATGTAATGCTCCTACTGTACAATTAACTAGCACAATTTTCGTTATTTAATTTCCCCTCCTATTTAGTTCTTTGTTTAGTACATCAATAACCGATGAGTACTGTATCTTCTTGTTCATAGAAATTTTGAATAAAGAGATATCAAAATTTCTTTTTGGCTTATCCACTTCCATTTCCTCTCACTCTTATCAGCTAGGTAAAGAACTTTCCTTAATTTTTTTTATTCATTTGTGTTCATATAGGAACACAGGTAGAAATACATGATTCTGCTTCATGATTTCTTTCTTATGGAACTGGAATAATTCTTCATAAGTTTTCTTACTACATGTTTTTTACTTTTTACAATATTTCTCGGAGCTATTTCTGAATGCAAAAAGGTGGGCATATTTTTTTTTCTAACTGTTGCAAAATATTTAATAGTGTGTGAAATATTTACTTTTTGATATTTATGTTTTTCCATTTTTCTTATAATGAACATTAAGGAAATAAAAATACTTATAAAATCTCTGCATGCACCTGAAGCTTTTTTGGATTAGTACTTAGATTTCATAGTCACTGCTACTACTAAAAGTGTAACAAAAACAAATCACCAAAATATGCCCTGAATTTGGGATTTTTATTAATTTACTTAAGTTCTCTCAATCATATTATTAGTATTTCTTAATTGGCAAAAACTAGGACATTTTTGTATTTCCATATCTATTTCTTGACAAATATTTATTAGTTTATTTTTCCTTTGTTCTTTTGATGAATATTTATTGGTCTTTTATCCCCCTCTGCCAATTTTTCATTCTTATTCTTTATCCATTTTCCCTATTGGGAGTCTCTCTCTCTACCCCGCCCCCCCTCCGCCTCTCTCTCTCTCTCTCTCTCTCTCTCTCTCTCTCTCCATCTTTATATAGATAAGATGTTAATTCTTTTGAACATTACAGATACTTTTCCCCATATATTTTTGATCTTTTAACTTTTATATGGTATGTTGTGGCAGATGTTTTAAATTTTAATGTGAATAGACTTTAAAAAAATATTTCCCCCTAATTTTTTGCTTTTAGAGTTTTTCTCTTATTCCAAGATTGCAGATATATTTTTTTCCTGTTTTTATTTATTTATTTATTTTTTTTACATAGGGCAATGATGTTTATTTTTTTTTCCTTCCCCCCCACCCCTCCCATCCCTCTTTTCCCTCTATACAGTCCTTCTTTCCTTCATTCTTACCGTTCTCCTTATCCCTAACCCTAAACCTAACCCTAAACCTAATGCTAACCCCTCTCACCCCCCATTTTATGTCCTCATCCGCTTATCAGCGAGATCATTCGTCCTTTAGTTTTTTGAGATTGGCTTATCTCATTTAGCATGATATTCTCCAATTTCGTCCATTTGCCTACAAATGCCATAATTTTATCATTCTTCATTGCGGAGTAATATTCCATTGTATATATATGCCACAGTTTCTTTTTTTTTTTTTTTTTTTTTTTTTTTTTTTTTTTTTTTTATTTTTTTTTTTTTTTTTTTTTTTATTTTTTTTTTTTTTATTTTTTTTTTTTTTTTTTTTTTTTTATTTTATTTTTTTTACGTTTACATAGGGTAATGATGTTTATTATATTTTTCCCCTCCCCCCCCACCCCTCCCACCCCTCCCACCCCTCCCACCCCTCTTTTCCCTCTACACAGTCCTTCTTTACTTCATTCTTACTGCTCTCCTTAGCCTAACTCTAAACCTAACCCTAAACCTAATGCTAGCCCCTCCCACCCCCCATTATATGTCCTCATCCGCTTATCAGCGAGATCATTCGTCCTTTAGTTTTTTGAGATTGGCTTATCTCACTTAGCATGATATTCTCCAATTTCGACCATTTGCCTACAAATGCCATAATTTTATCATTCTTCATTGCGGAGTAATATTCCATTGTATAAATATGCCACAGTTTCTTTATCCATTCATCAACTGAAGGGCATCTAGGTTGGTTCCACAATCTGGCTATGGTGAATTGAGCAGCAATGAACATTGATGTGGCTGTATCTCTGTAGTATGCTGATTTTAAGTCCTTTGGGTATAGGCCAAGGAGTGGGATAGCTGGGTCAAATGGTGTTTCCATTCCAAGCTTTCTGAGGAATCTCCACACTGCTTTCCAGAGTGGTTGCACTAATTTGCAACCCCACCAGCAATGTATGAGTGTTCCTTTTTCACCACATCCTCGCCAACACCTATTGTTGCTTGTATTCTTGATAATCGCCATTCTAATTGGGGCGAGATGGAATCTTAGGGTAGTTTTGATTTGCATTTCCCTTATTACTAGGGATGTTGAACATTTTTTCATATATCTATTGATTACTTGTACATCTTCTTCTGTGAAGTGTCTGTTCATTTCCTTAGCCCATTTGTTGATTGAATTATTTGTATTCTTCGTGTAGAGTTTTTTGAGTTCTTTATAGATTCTGGAAATTAGCGCTCTATCTGAGGTATGGTTGGCAAAGATATTCTCCCACTCTGTAGGCTCTCTCTTCACATTGCTGATAGTTTCCTTTGCTGAGAGAAAGCTTTTTAGTTTGAATCTATCCCAGTTGTTGATTCTTGCTTTTATTTCTTGTGCTATGGGAGTCCTGTTAAGGAAGTCTGATCCTAAGCCAACAAGTTGAAGATTTGGACCTACTTTTTCTTCTATAAGATGCAGGGTCTCTGGTCTGATTCCGAGGTCCTTGATCCATTTTGAGTTGAGTTTTGTGTAGGGTGAGAGATAGGGGTTTAATTTCATTCGATTGCATATGGTTTTCCAGTTTTCCCACCACCATTTGTTGAAGAGGCTATCTTTTCTCCATTGCATATTTTTGGAACCTTTGTCTAGTATGAAAAAATTGTATTTATTTGGGTTTGTGTCCATGTCCTCTATTCTGTACCATTGATCTACCTGTCTATTTTGGTACCAATACCATGCCGTTTTTGTTACTATTGCTTTGTAGTAGAGTTGAAGATCTGGTATTGCAATACCCCCTGCTTCGCTCTTGCTACTGAGGATTGCTTTAGCTATTCTAGGTTTTTTATTCTTCCAGATGAATTTCATAATTGCTTGCTCTATTTCTGCAAGGTACATCATTGGGATTTTAATTGGAATTGCATTGAATCTGTATAGCACTTTAGGTAGTATAGCCATTTTGACAATATTAATTCTGCCTATCCAGGAACATGGGAGATCTTTCCATTTTCTAAGGTTTTCTTTAATTTCTTTCTTTAGTGTTTTGTAGTTCTCATTGTAGAGGTCTTTCACCTCTTTTGTGAGATTGATTCCCAAGTATTTTATTTTTTTCGATGCTATTGTGAATGGGGTAGTTTTCCTAATTTCTCTTTCTGAAGATTCATCACTTATGTATAAAAATGCATTGGATTTATGAGCATTGATCTTGTAACCTGCTACTTTACTGAATTCACTTATGAGTTCTAAAAGTTTTCTGGTGGAATTTCCAGGTTCCTCTAAATATATAATCATGTCATCAGTGAACAGGGATAGTTTGAGCTCTTCTTTTCCTATTCGTATCCCTTTAATTTCTTTGGTTTGTCTGATTGCTCTGGCTAGAGTCTCAAGGACGATGTTGAATAGAAGCGGTGAAAGAGGGCATCCCTGCCTTGTTCCAGTTTTTAGGGGGAACGCTTTCAGTTTTTCACCATTTAGAATGATATTAGCCATGGGCTTAGCGTAGATGGCCTTTATAATGTTAAGGAATGTTCCCACTACCCCAATTTTTTCTAGTGTTTTGAGCATGAAGGGATGCTGTATTTTATCAAATGCTTTTTCTGCATCTATTGAAATAATCATGTGATTCTTAACTTTAAGTATGTTGATATGGTGAATGACATTTATTGATTTCTGAATGTTGAACCAACCTTGCATCCCTGGGATGAAACCCACTTGATCATGGTGCACTATCTTTTTAATATATATTTGTATGCGATTTGCTAAAATTTTGTTGAGAATTTTTGCTTTGATGTTCATTAAGGATATTGGTCTGAATTTTTCTTTCCTCGAAGTGTCTCTGTCTGGTTTAGGTATCAGGGTGATATTGGCTTCATAGAACGAGTTTGGGAGGGTTCCCTCCTCTTCTATTTCATGGAATAGTTTGAGGAGTATTGGAATGAGCTCTTCTTTAAAGGTTTCGTAGAACTCGGCTGAGAACCCATGTGGTCCTGAACTTTTCTTTGTTGGTAGGCTTTTGATGACCTCTTCTATTTCATTGCTTGAAATTGGTTTATTTAAGTTGTGTATGTCCTCCTCGTTCAGTTTAGGTAATTCATATGTCTCTAGAAATTTGTTGATGTCTTCGAGGTTTTCTGTTTTGTTGGAGTATAGATTTTCGAAATAGCTTCTAATTATGTTTTGTATTTCACTCGTGTCTGTTGTGATGTTTCCTTGTTCATTCCGAATTTTAGTAATTTGAGTTTTCTCCCTCTTTCTCTTTGTTAGTGTGGCTAAGGGTTTATCAATTTTATTTATTTTTTCAAAGAACCAACTATTTATTTTGTTAATTTTTCCAATTGTTTCTTTTGTTTCGATTTCGTTGATTTCGGCTCTGATTTTAACTATTTCCTGTTTTCTACTACTTTTGGTATTGGTCTGCTCTTCTTTTTCTAGCGCTTTGAGCTGTAGTGTTAAGTCGTTTATTTGTTGATTTCTACTTCTTTTTTTGAATGTGCCCCATGAAATAAATCTTCCTCTAAGTACTGCTTTCATAGTGTCCCAGAGATTTTGATATGATGTGTCTTTGTTCTCGTTTACTTCTAAGAATTTTTTTATTTCCCTCCTGATGTCTTCTGTTATCCATTCATCATATAATAGTGTATTATTTAATCTCCAGGTATTGGAGAAGTTTCTGTTTTTTATTCTGTCATTTATTTCTAATTTCAATCCATTATGATCTGATAGAGTACAAGGTAGTATCTCTATCTTCTTGTATTTGCTAACAGTAGCTTTGTGGCATAAAATATGGTCTATTTTAGAGAAGGATCCATGTGCTGCTGAGAAGAAAGTGTATTCGTTCTTTGTTGGATGGTATATTCTATATATGTCCGTTAAGTCTAAATTGTTGATTGTGTTGTTGAGATCTATAGTTTCTTTATTCAATTTTTGTTTGGACGATCTATCCAGTGGTGAGAGAGGTGTGTTAAAATCGCCTAGTATTATTGTGTTGTGGTCTATTTGATTTCTGGAATTGAGAAGGATTTGTTTGACGTACGTGGATGAGCCAATGTTCGGGGCATAGATATTTATGATTGTTATGTCTTGCTGATTTATGCTTCCCTTAAGCAGCATGTAATGTCCTTCTTTATCCCTTCTGACTAGTTTTGGTTTGAAGTCCACATTATCTGAAATGAGGATGGATACTCCAGCTTTTTTGCTGTGCCCATGTGCATGGTATGTTTTTCCCCATCCTTTCACCTTTAGTCTATGGGTGTCTCTTTCTATGAGATGAGTCTCTTGCAGGCAGCATATTGTTGGATTTTTCTTTTTAATCCAATCTGCCAGTCTGCGTCTTTTGATTGATGAATTCAGGCCATTAACATTCAGGGTTATTATTGTGATATGATTTGTATTCCCAGTCAATTGACTCATTTGTTTTTGACATGATTTGGTTTCTCCTTTATTTGACTATTCCTTTAGGCTAGCGCCTCCTGTTGCTGATTTGCATCGTTTTTTTTCATCTCTTCCTCATGGAATATTTTGCTGAGAATGTTCTGTAATGCTGGCTTTCTTTTTGTAAATTCCTTTAGCTTTTGTTTATCATGGAAGGATCTTATTTCATCGTCAAATTTGAAGGTAAGTTTTGCTGGGTATAAGATTCTTGGTTGGCATCCATTTTCTTTCAGGGCTTGGTATATGTTGTTCCAGGCCCTTCTAGCTTTTAGGGTCTGGATTGAGAAATCTGCTGATATTCTTGTTGGTTTCCCTCTGAATGTAATTTGATTCTTTTCTCTCGCGGCCTTTAAAATTCTGTCTTTATTTTGTATGTTAGTTATTTTCATAATAATGTGCCTTGGTGTGGGTCTGTTGTAATTTTGTATGTTTGGAGTTCTATAAGCCTCTTGTACTTGGTTTTCCATTTCATTCTTCAGATTTGGGAAATTTTCTGTTATTATTTCATTGAATAGATTGTTCATTCCTTTGGTTTGTTTCTCGAAGCCTTCCTCAATCCCAAGAATTCTTAAATTTGGCCTTTTCATGATATCCCAGAATTCTTGTAGATTCTGTTCATGATTTCTTACCATTTTTCTGTTTGGCCAACTTTGTTTTCAAGATTAAATAATTTGTCTTCAATGTCTGAGGTTCTGTCTTCCAGGTGTTCTATCCTATTGGTTATGCTTTCTATGGAGTTTTTAACTTGGTTTATTGTTTCCTTCATTTCAAGTATTTCAGTTTTTTTTTTTTTTTCAGTATCTCTAACTCTTTATTGAAATGATCTCTTGCTTCCTGTATTTGGTCTTTTAATTGTTGATTGGTGCGATCATTTAATGCCTGCATTTGCTCTTTCATCTCCTCCTTCAATGCCTGCATTTGCTCTTTCATCTCCTCATTAGCTTCCCTGATCGTTTTAATTACGTACATTCTGAACTCCCTTTCTGACATTTCTTCTGCTGTGCTGTCATTGGGTTTTATTGATGTAGTATCTAGGTTTGTTTGGGACATTTTCTTCCCTTGTTTTCTCAAACAAGGGAAGTTGTCAGTGGGACCCTGAGATATTGCAGTTTTCCGCTATTGGCTTATAGTGTCCCAGTAGATTTCTATTGTATCACCTCCCAGCCTTCAGTAGCCTGATGTCTTGGAGGAATCTGATAATGCAGCGCATCCGAAGAAAACTGCCCCTAGCCCCCTACTGGTTCCATGGTTTGGAGCTGGCTCTGTGCGGAAAGGCTCTCACTGTGGGCGTGCACCGTGCAGCTGGCCGTGTGGGAGGAGCCCACTGCCGGAGTGTGGAAGGCTATCTTGGGAAGACTCTAGCTGCCCTGCCGGGCTCCGATAAGCCACCTCTATCTGGGCCTGCCACCCGGGCCGAGCTTTACCCATTGGGCAGACTCACCTGTGGCTCTATTTCAGTCCGAGTCTCTCAATGCCTCCCCTTATTAACTCCTGGGTTCTGGAACGACTGGGGGTGCAGTCACCCTCTAGGCCACCATCTTGGATGACCCCGTGAAGACAGCCTGCGACCGGAGTGGGCAGAGCCGCCTGAAGAGGTCTCTGGCTGCCCTGCCCTGATCCCAGAGGTTGCTTGCGGATCAAAGCTCTCTGTTGTTTCGGGGGCTTGTGTCTGGTTCTATGTAGAAAACCTCTCACTGGGCGGTCTGGTCTGAGAAGCTAGCCTTGAAAGGCACCTCCCACCGCAAGGGTCCAGGCTACTTGGGGAAGTCTCTGGCTGCCCTATCCTGGTCCCTGAAGCTACTTGTGTGCCGTAGTACACTGCGCTGCAGTGGCTCCGGGACTTGGAGCTTGTTCTGGTCAGAAAGGCTCTCACTAGCGGGCCCATTCCGAGAACCTGGAGGAGCTGGCTGTGTGGGCAGGGCCCACCGCCGGAGTGCGCAGGGCTGCCTGTGGAAGACTCTAGCTGCCCTGCCTGGCTCCGATAAGCCACCACTATCTGGGCCTGCCACCCGGGCCGAGCTTTACCCAGTGGGCAGACTCACCTGTGGCTCTATTTCAGTCCGAGTCTCTCAATGCCTCCCCTTCTTAACTCCTGGGTTCTGGAGCGACTAGGGGTGCAGTCACCCTCTAAGCCGCCGTCTTCCAGATATATTTTCTTAACTATTATTTTTGTGTATGCCATGACATAGGGACTTATTTTTCTCCTGATAGGGATACATTTATCTTATCTCTATATACTAGTAAGCCTATTAACCCCAATTTGACATTAAATCAATTATAAACTAGATTTTTCTATTTTCATGGTTTGATTTCAGCTTATTCCATTGACCTACTTGTCTGGTCCTGCACTGAGGCTACATGGCATGAAACACCTTACAGTATACCTGGGAATCTGACAGGGGGCCTGTGCCCTGCTGAGGATGCTCAGAGCAGTGTTGCACCTCTCTTCTCCCAATTCTGTTGGATGACGTAGAATAGGTCACAGCACTGAACAGGTCATGGATACATAATATAGGTCTCAATGGGAATATTTATACATCAAGAATCAATAATCCCACAAACCAATTAACAATAGTCCGTCTTCCTATCTAGGACCATGGTATATCTCTCTATTTACTCAAGTCTTATATTATTTCTTTCCCCCAAATTTATCATTGTCTTCATATAAATCATGATCTTTTTTTTTTTTTTTTTTTTTTTTTGCAGTGCTGGGGATCGAACCCAGGGCCTTGTGCTTGCAAGGCAAGCACTATACCAACTGAGCTATCTCCCCAGCCCCATTGTTTCTTTTTAAGTTTGATTGACAATCATTTTTGGGCGCTTGTGTGTTCGTGTGTGTGTGTGTGTGTGTGTGTGTGTGTGTCTTCAGGGGGCATCGTAGCTGTGATAATCTTGCTTAATGTATATTGAAAATGGTTATTGCTAGTGCTTAGGAAATCCATTGACATTTGTTTGTTTATCTAACACTGATGTATTGTGGATATGTTAGCCAGGGCAGGCCAACTGCTGTTATCAGACCATTCCAAAATCTTGATAGTTTTATAAAATAAAGGTTCACTTCAGGTTTATGTCCAGACCAACTTTGGACCACAGTAGAAAGGATGGGGTCTCTGTTGCACAAGGCACTTGGGGATCCAAGCGCCCTCTGTTTAATATCTCTGCCATCCCCTAGGGCCTCTTTCACTCAATCCTCAGTGTCAGGCCACAGGTGAGGTGAATGAGACAGTAGGTGGAGGACCCAAGGGGTGGTTTTATAGACAAAGCTAAGGAGATGCTCATATTATTTGTCTTCCATTCCTTGCACCCAGCCATGTGGCCCTCTCAACAAATGAAATTTAGCTATATATCTTTACAGCTATCATTCATGTGGAGTTAATTTTTGTATTGGGTGTGTGCAGTTTAGATTGTGACTTTTTTTGCATGTATACTTAACAATTTTTGTTTGTTGAAAAAAACTATCTTTTCTCCTTTGATTTGCCTGCTCATCATTGACAAAAAATCAACAGTGAATATTTTTGTAGGTCCACCTCCAGGCATTTTCTTTTGTTCATTGATCTTTGCTTCTGTTCTTTTACCAGCGGCACACTATCTTAATTACTATAGCTTTTCACTAAGTCTTAAAATCAGGCATTGACTCATTGACACTCAGCTTTATTTTTCCTTTGTGAATTTCTTTGAGCTATTCTAGTTTCTTTACCTTTTCATATAAATTTTAGTCACAGTGTGTCTCTCCATTTATTTAGTTCTTTCTTTTGTCTGTGTTTTTCTGTAATCAGTATATCTATCCTATACATGTTTTATTACATTTAAACTTAAGTATTGCATTTCAGTAGAAACTATTGTAAATCATACTATTTAAAAATTTCTGTTTCCAATTGTTCATCGCAGTCTGTAGAAACATGGTTGATTTTTATGTATTGACCTTGGAACCTACACTGATAAACTCAGGTTCAGGAGCTTACTTTTCTAGTTTTATACACAGAAAATTCTGCTATCTGCAACTAAGTACAGTATAGTTCTACCTTTCCAACTTGTATGCCTTTTATTTCTTTCTCTTGACTTTTTTTTTTTAAAGCTAGGGCTTCCATTTGGAGTTTGAATGGGAAATGATGAGTATACATCTTTGCCTTCTTTATGATTTTACAGAAATATATTTGGTCTCCTTCATTAAGTGTGATATTAGCTGTACATTTGCAGATGCCTTGATTCAGACTGAGGAAGTTCCCATCTATTTCTAGTTTGCAGGGAGATTTTGTCATAAATGGACTTTCAAACTGGGTTGTTGGGAAAGATCTAAAAACAAGTGACATTTATGAATATATGAAGGAAGTGGGAGAGGTAATCATACATTTTTTGTGGGGGAAGAGTATTCCAGAAAGATTGAGGAGTATGTGTGAAGACCCTGAGATAGGTGCTAGCCTGGCATTGCAAGGAATAGCTAGGATGTAAGAATGATTGGATGGAAGAGGAGGAAGAAGGCAAAGAGATGAGGTTGGAGGATAGCCTCTGACAGCAAGATCAGATACAGCTCTCTGCATATATTGCAAAAACTGGCTATTATGTTCAGGGACAAGAAGAGCCATTGAGCTAAAGATTAACATTATCTGACTTTTCAAATGATTCACTTGAACTGCTTCATGGAAAAGAGACTACAAGAGAGTGAGGGATGAACCAAGGGGATCAGATTATTAATTATTGCAGTCTATCATCTAATTATCAGATAACTTGAAGTAGGGTCTTAGAAATGGAGGAGGTAAGAAGTGATTGAATTCCAGATACATTTTGAAGATAGAGAAGACAAGATTTGCTTGTGGACTGGACATGGTTATTAGAGAAACAGAGAAGTTGAGGATGCCTCTCCAATTTTAGAATCACTTGGAAACTGGAAAAATGGAGTCACTAATTCATAAAAAAGAGGATAACTTGGAGAGGAGCAATCTGAGTGCTCACTTTGTTACACACTGCTTTAAGAACTTCGCATCCATTAACTAATTCAATTCTTGCTACAGTTCCACAAAGTAGGTATTATTACATCTGCCTTTTTTTTTTTTATGAAAGGTAATGGGCCAGGCACAATGGTGCATTCCTGTAATCCCTGTAATCCCAGTGGCTCTGGAGGTTGAGGCAGGAAGATCATGAGTTCAAAGACAGCCTCAGCAACTTAGCGAGGCTCTGTACAACTTAGTGAGACTGTCTCAAAATAGAACAAAAAGGTCTGAGTATGCAGCTCAGTGGTTAAGCACTCCTGGGTTCAATTCCTGGGGCCAAAAAAAAAAAATTACAAAGAAAAAATAAAGGTAATGGACAGAGAGAGGTTAGACAACTTGTTAAGGATACAAATAAAAGAAAAAAAGTTAGGATGTGAAACTAACCATGTGGCCTCCAGAGTCTATGTCCTTGACCATGAATTAAAACCATCACTTGAAATGTTTTGAAATTCCATCTACATATCCTTATTCTTTACAAATGTTATTTAATTCTGTCTCTTCTCCTTTTTTCCTTGATTAAACTTCTCAAAGGTTTGTTTATTTTGTTGGTCTTTCTGTTTTATTAATTTCTGCTTTTATCTTTATTAATTCCTCCTTCTCTGGGATTATTTTGTTGCCCATTTTCTGTCAACCATGTAAATTGCAGAATAGTAATGAATAAGACATTAAAGGATCATGAAAAAGATGGACATATTTTTAATCAAGGTGAGGGGATATACATGGAAATTTCCAAGTACATTTTAAAGAAAATAATGGTTGCTAAAATTTAAGTGATATTATAATTTAAGCAAGAAGTATACTAAATTTGATACAAAATGTTTGTTGGAAGTAGGTTGCTAAAAATGGGGGAAAATAAAATATTATATAGGATAATAAGATTAAATTAAAACATAATAAAATTAGTTATAATGGGACAGCAACATAAATTTGTGTCCTTTTAGAAGAGAATTACCTTTTCTGTTTTGATCACAATCAGGTATAGATGCAGTGTATTTCCTGAGTCGTCATATCAAATTATCATATAAACTCACTGGAACTCAGTCGGGCTTTAATACTACTGACCTGCAAGAAGCAACCAAGGGTCCTTGGAGAGCAAATTATTTCACACCTTGATTCTAAGAAAATAAGGTAGTCCTTGAATTTCAGTAATGTGTGGCTGTATGTGGAAATAACAAAGGAGACAGTTAGAGCTCTCCTTATGCCCATCTCTTAGTCAAGTTTTGACAGTAGAAAGAGCACAAATAGAGCAAAAATTGTGCTTCATTGATGTAAACTAGGACTTTGAGAACCATGATAATTTCAGGATGCTCAAGAGATGAGATTATATGAGGTAGGCCATATGGGTCTTCCAATTATATTTACAAAAGATAAATTTTTTTGAACAACAAAACTTATTGAATTCAAAATATGTTCTATAGCTGATCTGAAAATCTAGGTCTTAAGGCAGGAGGTTACATAATAGTTATGCAATGGTCAGGTCAGAGCTTAACACTTTTACCTTGGAAGTCTCAAGAGTTGGCAAATTGGAATGTGGATGGTCTCTAAGATTTTGCTGTTGGAAATGGGAAGGTGTTGAGTGCCTAGAAAAGCTAACTAAAACTCAGAGGTCAAAGAAGTACCATTTAATTTTAGGCAAGGTCATCCAAAAATGACAGTACCTTGGAAGGATACAAACTTAAGTGACTGGGGAAGACCCAGATGAAAGGTATGGATTAAAATCATTCATATGGCAGCATATATTTACAGAATGTGTCCAGTTTAGCTTGTGAAGGTCCAATCTTAGATGATATCATGAGATTTGACTCTATCTCTGACTCTAAACCCAGATCTATAAGCTCAACTTGCCTGATATGATTGCTCTGCTCCCTCTTCCCCATTTAGTTGAATAAATTTGTAATTCTGAGATGCAGGAGTGAGTAAACACAATGTGAGATTAAATTAAATTGTAGACAATTTTAATAATTACTTTTGTTCTTGGTGTTTGCTTTGATTTTAGAAGCTTAAGGAGTTTAAGATAATTTGTTTTACTTATATCATTTTGGATTTTTAGAGTTAAAAGGGTTTAGTATCTGTTAGATACATAAGTTTAATTTCTTAAAGGTTTGAAATGTTTGAGTGAATCAGTTATGTTAAAATTATGATTGCAACTTGAAATGTTTGAGAAAATTTAATTGATTTAATTTAAAATGCTATTAACTACTTAGGGAAATATTTATCAATTTTAAATTGAAATTAATCAAAATCAATTAAATGGGTATATTGTGTTGATGCAACTACTGGGTTTATATAAGTGAAATTCAACCTTTGTGTTCAACTGTTTAATGTGAAAATTGAGTTTTGAGAGCTATAGATTTAAAAAATTGAGTTTTGATTAAAACTCAGCTATGTGCAATTCTTCAGTATTTCAAATTAAGCACAAAGTTCCCCTTTGTTATTTAAAATGTACTCTTCTAAGTTTTTTGGATTGAATCAACAGTTTATTCACCTTCTGTTCTTAGTTTTCTTAGAGGATCCACTTGTGGCTACACCTGGTCCTCTTGAGAACTGCATTGGCTGCGTTTCCCACCCCCACGTTGAGATAAGTAGTGTTGTATTGCCTTTTATTTCAGAATTGTTTTTAATATCAGTCCTGATCCTTTCAGTTCTTTGAGGTGGCCATGTCCTCTCACCAAGTGGTCTTTGCATGTGTCCTCCTCTCTTTTGAGGATACCCTTCCTGTAACTCCTTCTTTATCTACCCAACTCTTTGTTCCCTTCAGTTCTTGACTCAAGAGGGATTTCCTGTGAGGAGGCTTCTCACTTCAGGGCAAAAGCCCAAACAGAATGAACATATCAAAATAGTTATGTAATCAAAAATTACTTTCAAAGTATCCCTAACTCATGATCTTTACCCAGCAATTAGCATATTGGACAAGTATGACTCATGACATACTTGAAACTTAACTTTGTCTTTTATCCATGCTTTAATTCTTATTTAATGAGTGCATCTTCTTTCTCATCCCTCCCTTACTGATGAAAACTTCAACATCTAGGACTTTTCTGCTTGCTTTAGGTAATAAAAAGTCCTGAAAATATCATACAGTTTCTTTCAGAAATAAGAACCTACATTTCTATCTAAAAAGATTAAAGCTTCAGACTTAATTTAGTCTTATGTTTTCTTCTTCTACACCTGCTTTAGACTAGAAGCCTGCATTGGGGAGATGAGACTGCCTTTGCTTTTCTCTCTTTTCCTTCCTCCATCCCTTCCTTCCTCTCTTCCCTTTGCTCCCTCCTCTCCTCTTTACCTTATTTTCCCTACCTTGGCTAGTGGTTTTAGCACCCATGGCTGGCCTATGGTTACAGTAAGGACATTGTGACAAACAGACCCCTTACATTTTTCTTGTTTGGTTTAAATATGGCTTGTTCTTTTGTGGGGGACACTTCTGAATTCTCTGAAACTCTGTGTTTGGTTGCTTTCTCCTGAGTTCTTTTGACCTATATAGATACATCTCTGTTCCAAGTGGTTGCTTAAAATGCCTCAGATCCTGGCAAGCAAACATGACTTCTTTCTGCTGAAGTCCCCTTGTAAACAGCTATTCATATCTTGTTTATGTAACATCTGGCTCATCCTGATGTCTGCATCCTTCTGGTTGTGCCCTCAGTGTGACTGGTTAATCATTATCTTTAGACATGCATGTGGTATTCAGTTTGGTTTCCACAACCTGCTTTAACTTTCTTCAGTGTGTTGGGCACTTGGCTTTCATGTTTTCCAACTGCAAGGAACACATCTCAAAGCTTTTAGAGCTGTCTTCTTGAAGTTCCCCTTGCCAGGCTTGAATCTGCAGTATGGAAACCTCCCTGTCCCTTACTGAGCACACCAGAGCTTAGCAACTACCTCTGCTAAAATAATTGCATGACCATCTCTATTATATTGATATCAACCCTTTGAAACTTCTGAATTGGGTGAGGAGATTCCAGTTAGAGTAGCTATTCAACCATTCTCTTGAAAATCTGCATGTGGTGGTATATTATGAAGATAGTTCAGCTTGTGCAACAATTAGACCCAAATGTGTAGTGGCTCAACACAATAGGCATCTGCTTCTGGCTCAGTAACAGTGCTGAATCATTGAATTGTTCTGGGTTAGAGGAAGTGGTAGGAGGTAGGAGCTTTCCTCTGCAAGGAAGGGACCCAGGATGAGGTCATCCTCAACATATCTTTTTGAGAGTAGCCCTCTCAATCATCTATAAGAAAAAAAGCAAGAGCAGTAGGAGATTTTTGTCAGTAAGGTCTAGAAATGTTGCATATCACTATTTATTATGTGCCAGGGACCAGAACCCAGTCATATGTCCACATCTAACTACAAGGGAGGCAGGGAAATATAGTCCAGCTGTGCTTACAAAGGACAGGGACTGGATTTTTGTGAACAGCAGGCAGTCTTTGCAATTTTTAATTTTGCATTTCATGTTGGAATTCTACTTTTTTAAAAAAAATCGAATGACTATGAATCCACAACTGAGATATACTCGTGTTTCTTACATTACACTTGCATTTATTTCAAGAGGGGTCATATAAGCAATCACAATTCTCCTTGGAATTCCAATCATTCCTAAACACCAACTTCACATACTGTAGAAGTCTTTTCCCCTGTCCTCAAAAGTATCCAGAGAACTCCAGTGCAGCACCAGGACCTTCCTCAGAGGATGTATGTTGGGAGGAAACTGAGCAAAAAGACTAGACTCCTCTTAGGTGTTATGGAGAGAAAAGGCTGGAACACACTCATATGTTAATAATTTTACAGTATCACATTTGACTCATTTCACCCAGGGATAACACTGGGAACTTTTTAGTGTAAATACTTTTGCCTGTTCCATGCAATAACCATCTGTCCATCTATCAATCATCTATGATTATCAATTATCTATCCATCATCTGTCATGTATCAATTATCTACTATCAGTTATCTATCACCTCTCCAATCAGATATTCCTAGATAAGATGTTCTTTAATACTCTAAGTAATATATCTTACATCTCCTTCCATGTAATTAAATATTATTTTAACAAAGCTTTGCAAATGGTTGCATTGTCTTAAATTATATAGATGCATTGTCTCCATCCCTCTTTTAAAGTCAGTTTTAGTGTTATTACCAACAACCTAGGAGGAAGCATCTCTGTATATTCATTCATGCATTCCCTCTTTTATTTAAGAAATATTTATTGACCATTATGTTCCCAGCATTGTTCTAACTATGTGTACATTTCTTGAGTACATCTTAAGGATTAATTTTAGTAGCAGAATTTCTTGTTGTGAGATTTGAATATTGGTTGAAATACAACATTAAACATTTTTGTCTATTGCTTTATCACTTAACATTTTACTGAATTTTATTAGTTTTAAGGGATGTAGTGGATTCTCGATTTTTTAGGTGCATATCTTTCACAAGTAAGACTAGATTTTTTATTATTTTTCTTATTTATTGCTTTGACTCATGATTCAGATTTATGAAAATAGTTATTTCAATTGCATGTTTCACCAAAAATAGAGAATATTACAAGGGGTGATTTATGATGGTTATTCCATTAATAAGATATGGATGTTAATTTGAATCGCAGTTCTTATGGGCATTTTTCATGGTCAGCATTTTGGCTACTAACATTATGAATTCTTACAGTTTCTAACATAGGAAATCCATGGAATTCCTAGGTTGAATTTTGGTTGGTCAAGGAAGATCTTTTAAAATCTTTGGAAATGCTTTAAATGTATCTATAAAATATGATAACACTGTAACAAGTCATTGTTTTCTTGGCCAGTATTTCTTGAGTCTAGAGTATATGACTTATTTCCTGCCATACTGGTGTTTAAAAATTAAGTGACCACAAAGTAAGATTGTAACCAGATGGCTCCACTGGGGAGAGAATGACAGAAGTGCTAGGACAAGGACATGCGGAAGGCATCAGTATTGTTTTGGTAACATTCAGTTTCTTAAGTTGGGTGAGTAAGCACATGGGGGTTGATTGTGAATGTGTGTATTTCAAATTTTTAATCTGATTTCAGGTCTTATAAAATATTAGAAAATTTCTCTTTTATATCATATTTCCCCCTTTTTTGATAACCAGATTATTCTCAGTGTAAATATGCAACATTCTCTCTGATCTTACTGAAAATGTAGAGTTATTTTTAAAAATCTACTTTGTGGCATATACTGGTGTCAGAGAAGGAAGGGCATTGGCACTGACTCCTTGAATTATTCTCTTCATTTTGAATGATTCCATGCATTCCTAGGTAGGATGATTTACCTGTGTGTTCATCTTCACTTGAAAAGGTGTGTGTTTGGGTTTGCAGGCAGATGAGACAGGGGTCCTGTCGATATGGAGGCCTTCACATTCCAATGTGCTACTTACAAAAGAAATGGTAAAAAAGTTCTTACTTTTTTCAGATTAGGCCTCTAGTCATTTGTGAGATATAGGCAGGAATCTTCCTCTAGTTCAGGAAGTTTTGTAGGCAGAAACAATACAACTCTGGTGAGTGGTCCCTTTTGTGTTTGTTGTGGTCACCCAGAGCTCAGCACAAGTGGTATGTCCTTTTAGTTGGCCTGAGTGCCCACGTCAGCAGCCCATGGTGACACAGTTCCTTTGTTTAGCCCTCTAAAAGTGGGCAGTGGCCAGTGAGCAGAGAGCAGTTTTGCTGTGGGCAGCACTGGTCACTTCCACAGATCTTTCATAGGATTGCAGTTTTCCCACTATCTGGGTTTGTCCAGGTCAGAACCTCACCTTCAGATGTATAGATCACATGTCACCGTGTTTTGGAAAGCCTCTGGGTATGTGGGAACCAGCTGCCAGTTACTTTGAAACCAAAGAAAGAGGCAGACATCCAGGATTGCACAAAGTACAATTTATTGGGGATTTATGGACAGAATCATGCTTGTGGGGCAGCATGACAAGGAGACCCCAACACCCCACTGCAGGAGGAAGGGATTTAAGCTAAAGGAAGATGGGCCATGGCCAACTGGAATGTACCTCAACTTTCTAAAAAATATATATTAACATACTCATTGCCAGTTAAGGAATAGTCTGGGCACCAATGCTCAACACAACTGACTATTTAGAAGGTTCTGTTCATCGTTAGGGCTTGGGATGCACGGCAGGGTCAGTTGGTTGTCAAAATGGTGGTTACAACCAAGATGAATGTAGTCATGTTATGCTGGATCCCTCCACATGATTTTTGAGCTCTATTGCCTGTAGTTAATGAGGAAGGCACCACTCAGTGAGAGATGAGTCTGTCTGTGACAAATGCTTCCTTTCTGGGATGCTGAGTTGGCAGAGTCACAGCCCCTTTCCCTCACTAGCATGAGCATCTTTCCTGTAAGCCTTTCCAGGAGGACACAGTGTCCTGACCAAGTGCAGATGGGGAGGGAGCACCTTGGCTAGAGTTCTGTGTCCTCCTTGGCCCAAAGTTTTTATTATATTGTGGTAAAATGCACATAACATAAAATTTATAGTCTTACCCATTTTTAAGTTTGTATTTTCAGTAGTATTAAGTACACTCACGTTGCTGTGCAAACATCACCACCATCCATCTTCAGCACTTTTTCTCTTCTTCCAAAACCAAAACTTTGTTATCCATTAGACAGTAACTTCCCATATCCTCTCTCCCAAGCCCCCGTAACAACCTCCAATCTTCTTTCTGTCCCTATGAATTAGATTACTCTAGAGGCTTCACTAAGTGGAATCATGCAGCATTTATACTATTTTGACTGGCTTTGGAGACTTGTTGTAATGTCCTCAAGGTTTAGCTATGTTGTAGTTTGTGTCAAAATTTCATTTCTTTTTAAGACTGAATAATAATCCACATGTTCTCATGCATCTATTGATGGAAATTGACCCATAGTATTTTTAAAGAGATGAAATTTGCCTTCTCCTTCAGTGTCTACTGCACTGAGATTGAAGATATTTGGGGATTTTTCTAGGCCAGTGATTCTCAAACTTTAGCATGCTTCGGAATCCTTTGGCGGGTTTGTGAATATGCAAATGCTGGGCTCATTCCCTGAGTTTCTAATGCAATAACTCCGGGTTAGGGTCTGAGAATTTCCATGTCTAACAGGTGAAGTAATGCTTCTGGTCCAGGGACCACACTTTGAGAACTATTGTTCTAGGGATTCAATTAATCTATTTTCCAAGTGCTACCATATTGAAGAGTAGCTATCCACTTGCATACTCTTTTGGGAAATCAAGCCATGCATAGTCCCTGCTGCCCTCAGTGATCAGGTGCTGCCCTAAAGGTTGTCCATCTGTAAGCTAGCCACTGACCTTTGACTTGTGTAACTTCATTCAAAAAGGGGAGCTAGCCTGACCCCTCAGAAATTTGAGTGAGGTAACAATGGAGGGAAATTGGGTTGTCAATCAGGTAGTGATGGGACTGGGCTGACCATTGTGGTCTTTGGTTGGGCAGAAGCTATGGAAGTCAGTGGTCAAGGAAAGAGGACATTTACGCAGAAATGGAGACAGTAGCATCCCACCCTTTTGTAAATACCCCCTCCCAGCCCCCATCCTTGCTGATTCCTCCCTGCCTGCCAAGCCCATCCTGGCTGCCAGAAAGACTTGGCCCCTGGGCTTGAATTTCAGTGAAGCCATGAAGAGAAAATACACCATGAAATTATATGGCTCCTGCAAAAGAGGTTGCCATCTGCTTTTTCTTTAGACCTTTTCCCTTTACACAGTGCATTAAGCCATTATGTTCTGGTGCTGTCTCTGCTTCCTGGTAATATTGTGCACATTAAAAAAAAGTCCTTATTTAAACAAAGTAGATTCCAGGGTTTTAGGTACTAGTGAATTCCCCAAGGCTTTTGTGGATTCTCTACCATTTTCTAAATATTTCTATTAATGATCTATTAATTTATTTTTCCAATTCCCCTTGTTCCAATTTTGGGGAGGAAATTCATAGTCTTCTGTGGCCTATCTATAGGCTTCTGTGTATATATAAAGGTTTCTACACAATAATTTGCTTCAAGTAATACATGATTTTAAAATAGTTTTTTCTCACCTTTTCTCACATTTCTAAACTTTGGGGAAAATATGATTTTCTCTTTTCTTGATGAATAAGACAAAACCATCGATTAATAACAAAATGAGATAAAAAGCAAATCAATTAAAAAATCCTATTCTAAAAACAAACTTTTTCTGACATCTTAGAGATTTTACTGTACATCTTAAAGAAACCCAGTGGTGATTAAATGTGCAAAACTAAGGAAATGTTTTTGTTCCATTTTTGAAGATGAACTTTTAAGATGCCCCTTGGAAGGTGCCACATTATCTTTAAACAAAACACAGCCCATATTACAAGGCAGTGTTCATCCCGTCCTTTCTATGGTTTCCAGACTCTGGGGCTATTCTCTTGGACAGTGTGCACAGCATGTCCTGTTTTCTCAAGGGGGATTGGTTCACCCTCTCTAAACTTTCATGGATAAACTGAAATGTGAGACTGTCTAGGAGTGGATACCTGATATTTCTCAAATTATCAGCTCTGTATGTCGACCTGGCTGGGTGTTCTGTGTGATCCTTACCTTTTCCCCCATTCCAAAAATCAGAAATGAAGTGGACTTTTTTTCTGGTTTCTAGAATTTAGTCTGTTTTGCAGGAGAGACTTACGTGTTTATTTTTTCAGTTGGTTTCTTCTTTCCAAGTATAATAGTTCCCCCTTATCCACAGTTTTGCTTTCTGAAGGTTTGATTACCCATGGTCATCTGTGGTCCCCAAATAGCTACTGGTAAATTTTATTATAGTAGATTATTATAATAGTTCTATTCTTGGTTATCATTGTTAATCTCTTAATGTGCCTAATTTTATAAATTAAACTTTATCTCAGGCATGTAAATGTAGTAGGAAATGTGGTATATTTAGGGTTTGGTACTACCCACAGGGTCATGCATCCAGTACAGGTTTTGGAAGGTATTCCTTGCAGATAGAGAGAGAACTACTGTACTGATTTTTGTCTTTTTTATTTTTCCATTGATTCGAGGGTTGGGATAGGAGTGGATATCTATGTTTCTCTCCCTCTGGCAGTTGAGACAGATTTTATCAGGGAGTGTTTGGGTCCCTGTTCAGAACTACCAGGCTCAGGTGAATGGACAGAGAAAGAGGTAGGCTTGCAGTGGTTATCTTTAGCCAGAATGGAGGGCTGTGGGGAGTGACTTCTGCTGCAGCCTGTCATCTGAGTCCCTTGTTGAATAGATTGGTGTCATAAGGAGCCATGCACTGCCCTAGTGTGCCTGCTTTGCTTGACTCTTCTTCCGTGCCACATGTGAGCTACGGATGTCTCCTCAGTCCCACTTGGGGAAGATGCAGGCACTAGATGCATTCTTGAAGATATTCACAGGCCAACACTATCGTCCTTCCTTGCTGCCTCAGACATCCTGAGTGAGACTGTGACTCTGAGCATCACCTAGCCATGGCTTTCTTAGTCCTTTGTGTAATCTGCTGTCCATTGCTCCTTCTCTTTAAGGATGTAAGGCCCTGGGGAATGCCCATCTCTGGTTTTGAGCTGATACAGCTTTCCCTTTGATCATTTTAATGGGAATTTGGGAAAAGTGAGGACTGTTGGGTTTGGATGGCTTTATTGAATGGGAATGATCTGAGAGGGTTTCTCATCATTCATTCTTTGGCAACCGAAGACTTAGAAATCAGCATTTAAAAACAATAGTCCATATATATATATATATATATATATATATATATATATTTTTTTTTTTTTTTTTTTTTTTTTAATTTTTTTCTGGTCCAAGAAACTGAAAGCCTCAGATCAAGGAGGACCAATAATGAACCCTAGTGTCAAACTGAAGACCTGAAAGTTCCCTAGAGAGCCACTGTTATAAATCTACACTCAAAGATTGAAGAAGCAGAAAAAAAAAAAAGTACCTGCTTGTCGGGGTCTTAAGCCCCCTTGCTCTTCTCGACCAGCGGCAAGGGAAGGGGACACTCCCCAACAAGGTCAGATCAGGATAGGTAAGGCCAACTGACCGCCCGCTCCCAGCCCTCCAGGCGGAGGACAATCAGACGCGTCAGGGAGACCCATCACAGCAGTAACTTGTTTATTGAGGAAGTCACACAGCTTTTATGTAGGGTGGGGGCTAGGTGGGAACCAATCAGCTTAAAGGTCAGCAAGGCAGGGGGGGTTCACGCAGGCGAGTCCCATTGGACTATATGGCAAGCACGAGCTGATCACCTTCGCGGAACTGTTGTTAACCAATCCCTGACAGTGGTCCGGTTTATCTTCATGAACCTTTGAAACCGCCTTTGAGCCTTGATCTTGCTCACTCGCCAGGGAGTAAGGAGTCAGCCTGAGTTAGTTAACGTGTCATTAGTCCCAACACCTGCTCAAGAAGAATTGAACTTATCTGCATGTGTTAGTGTCATGCTTTTGCTTTTTGTACCATCTGGGCCCCCAAGCTAGTGGATGGTGCTGCCCACATATATATATATATATATATATATATAGAGAGAGAGAGAGAGAGAGAGAGGGAGATTAAGAGTTTGATTTAGGGAATTGACTCTTGTGATTGTGGGGGTTGACAAGTCTGAAACTCGCAGGGAAGAGCTGCAGACTGGAGACCCAGGAGAGAGTTGATGTTGCAGTCTTGTATCTGAAAGCTACATGGAGGTGGAATTCTTTCATCTTTTGGACCTTGGTCTTTACTCTTGAGGTCTTCAACTGATTAGATGAGGCCCATTCACACTATGAAGGGTCATCTGCTTTATTCAAACTTTGCTGATTTCAATGTTAATCTCATCTTTAAAAAATAAATAAATAAAAACACCTCACAGCAACATCTAGGCTAGTTTTGACCCAACAACTGGGTCCCATACCCAGCCAAGATGAGACATAAAATTAGCCCTCAGATCAGGGGAGCTATAAAAAGCACTGAGATCTGGGGCCCACGCCCTACTTAACAGGTCTTGGGTGTGACCTGGATACTGAAGCTTCTCAAAACTCCCCAAGTGATTCCAATGTGCAGCAAAATAGAAGAACTGCTTTTCTGAGCACCATGGTGACGACAGCAAAACAAGAGGAAAACATCTGCGTTTTCATGGAGTTTCCGTTTCGTGGTGGGAGAGAGAGGATGCCCGAGTAAACAAGCAACCAGCCAGGTGGACCGTGTGGAGAGAAAGACAGCAGGTGAGGAGACTAACAGGCACAGGTACTTTTCCTGATTGGGGCATGGGTGGGGCTCTGAGATGAGACCCAGGGGAGGGCAGAGGGGGCTGAATCCTGGGGAGGGGAATCCTTGTTTCTGTAAAATACAGAGTTCAAACAGGAAGTCATCTTTCTACTTGAAAAAATCTGAAAATCTCTCTTCTGTTCACACACATACAGGCATATTTTGAAAGAAAAGCAGTCACCTGAAGACACCCTACAATTGGGGAGGGGTGGGGAAAGGCGGTGTGCAGCTACCTGCAGCCAGATGGGCAGGACACCCATGTGCATGTGCTCACACACACACACACACACACACACACACACACACACACACATTACACACACGAGGTCATGATCTTCTGCAGAAACATCCTGTGGGGAAGTCCTACAGCTTGACACAGCACTTCCTGGAGGTGGCCAAAGCAAAAATTTAGAAGCTTAGCTCACATGTATAAAGCTCCAGGGCTGCTGGAAGTTCAGGGCCATGAAGTGAGAAATGCATCCCCCTGCAATGGGTGCCCAAGAGACACATAAAAAATAAAAAACAAAAACAACCAGGATTTAGTTTCTTAGACACATTGGCAAAGGGTTATCACTCCTTTATTGAGAAGAAATAAGATATGGCTGGAAAAACTGCAAAGATATGCTTTCTCTACATAATAAATATACACATATGAATCTATCTAGATATATCTGTAACTATTTTTATCAAATATGTACAGAGAGAATATGTATCAGACTAGATATATGTTATGTTTTGGATACAAGGTGTCCCCCCAAAGCTCCCATGTTAGCTCAGGAATGTCTGGAGGCAAAACAATTGGATCGTGAGAGCTGTGACCTAGTCAGTCCACCCAGTTTGAATGGATGGATGGATAATGGTAGGCAGCAGAGTGTGGCTGGAGGACGTGGGTCACTGGGGAGTCCCTGGAAGGGTGCATGTTCCCTGTGCCCCTCCCCGCTTCCCTCTCTCTCCTTCCTGACTGCCAGGAGCTAAGCAGCTTTCCTGCTCCACATCCTTTGGCCATGATGTTCTGCCCCGCCTTTGACCAGCCCTGAGCAATGGACTGTGGACTGAGACCTCTAGAACCGAGAGCTTCAAACCAACTTTCTTCCTCTAAGTTGTTCTAGTCGGGTATTTTGGTCAGAGATGCAAAGCTGATTAACACAATATGTATTCTCTACATAAGAAATAATGTGTCTATATATACTTTATTTCTCAAAATACCTTTAGATTTACAAAATAATTGCAAAGATAGTATAGAAAGTTCTCTTACACTCTCTACCCAGTTTCCTCCATCAGGATCTTACATTAGTGTGTGGCACATTTTGCACAATTGATGCACCAACATTGATACATTATTAAGTAAAGTCCACATTATTGATACATTATTAAATAAAGTCCACATTTTATTCAGATGCCTTAGGACTCCTTTCCTTGTCCAATACCCCTGTGACATCACACATGACACTCTACATTATGTCACTATACCACTTTTGGCTCAGATTATATTTTTACTATATAAATATGCCTATTTTATAAAAAGGTATTATACCATTAGCACATAGTATATCAGTCTCATGGAAGAATGTGAGCATTAACATGCTCCAAAAATACCCTTGATTTTCTTCATCAAGACATGAGGTTAGGGCCAGGCACTGGTGGTACATACCTGCAATCCCATTGACTCCAGAGGCTGATGCAGGAGGATCACATGTTTGAGGGCAGCCTCAGCAACTTAGTGAGATCCTGTCTCAAAAGAAAGAAAAAAAAAAGAAGGCTGGGTATGTAGTTCAATGATAGAGCACCCCAGGGATCAATGCCCTACCAAACAAAAATTAAAAAATGACAAAAACAAAACAAAGCAAAAACAAAACAAAAAACCTTAGGTTAGGGACTGGGGATGTGGCCAAGTGGTAGAACCCTTGCATCAGTGTGGGCTCCATCCCCAGCATTATAAAAACTAAAAGAACTTCAAGCTAGAACCATTCCTTTGGGAGATGATGCCTGCTAGATGAACCCCAGATGGTCATTTGGCCTACTTGAGATGGAATTTTGCAAGTTTGTGTTTCACAGGGCAAATCCCCTCCCTGCCTCAGTCTTGACACAGAAGGGGTGATTTGGAGGCCCCAGGAGGCAAGTAGCGTAAGGGTTATCCCTGGATCCCAGCTTCCTCCTTTGTAAATAGCAATACTGCCACCTACCTTGTAGGTATTGTGAACAATTCAGTGACTTGGAACAAGGTCTCTGCAGAACTGAATCTGGGAAAGTTTAAGGTTCCCAGTTGGCACCAGGAGAAGAGAGTGGGTCTCAGTAGAAGGCGGTTGGGCATGCCATCAAATATCCACACAGTGACGCCTAAAGGATGTTCCTTCACCTACACCAGAGAATTTGGTGGGTTATTTAAGGTTGTATCCAATGAACCCACAAAAACATTAGGAGATTAAGGCTGGCTAAAATACCTTCTCTGGCCGGAGGCGAATGACAGCAGATGAACTGTACCAGGCAGGAAACAGTTTTCAGGATCCAGTATCTCCTCTTCCTCCCCTTGCTTCAAGCTTCAAAGGGCAGAAATGGCCCCATGGGAGGAAGGAATTATAAGACTAGAGAATCTGTCATTAAGGGTTTAGTCTGGGAGAAGGGAGAAAACTGGTCTTAAAGTAAATTTTAGAATTAATTATTACATAGACCTGGAGATTTTAATTCCTGAAATAAGGACTATGAACCAACATAGATTACGTGAAGGTCTGAAAGTGACCAGGAAGTCATAAGAACTGGCCTAGTTTCCTTCCACGGTATGAAGAATGAATAACCAGACTTTGAGGGTGACTTGGATGGGAAGTGGCAGGGTTAGGGAGGAGGTTATTATTATTATATTGATGGTTTATTTCTGAATACTGAAAATTTGCTTAGCTTAGCAAATAGGAGCTTAGGAGCTCAGAGGTGCAGTGGGGTGGGGGAGGTGGGAGAAGAGATTTAAACTTGTCCACAATTGATGCTCAGCATAGAAAGTCATCTTTGATGTGTTTGTAGGACAGGAAATGGGAAGTTGTAGAGACAACAGTAGAGTTCCTAGAGAGAATCCTCCATAAGGAACCAAGAAATTGAGACCTTTGACATTTGGGCCTCTTGCTAGTGATTCATTGTCCATCATGACCATCTAGGTGTGTCAGAGTTGACTCACACCTGCTTGTGAGATCCTCTTTCCACCACTGTTTTCAGTGACAATAAGGTGGTAGCTCGAATTCAGCCATGTTGGGAAGGTTTACACTATAGAAATTGACAATCACTACAATTAGAGACTCAAAACAAATTCTTTTTTGAGAATGAACTTACTGCCTACCCCATATAAAACTACCTCAAGCCAGGCAGTTTGGTGGCATATCCACATCTCATGGAGGAAAAGCACCGTGTATGTGAACTGAAAGATATTTTTAAGCATTTTGTGATACAAGTGAACCTGCTCTGGGTTCCCGATCTAGGCATGATGTAGAAGCGTTTTTCTTGCTTCTCAAAGTTTCGTGCAGCCAACCCACTCTTGGGAGTGCTTTGAGAACAATGGCAAGTCTGATGGTAGACTGCTGCCTCTTGGGGAGGGAGAGAAGGGATAGAAGAGTCATGTAGGGACAGGTATGGTGGCAGGGACAAGATGAAGTTGCTGATGAAATGGAAGCCGCAGAAAGAGGGGTACAGGGCAAGGACAAGGGACTAGGTAAGGGTCACCTTGGAGGCTTTCAGAAATTCTTGAATTCTAGAGGTCAGTGTTCCGAAGGGACTAGAGTTCTTCTATGGGGCAGGGATACCCGAGCACTAGGGGCATTGCATGTCCATGTCAACACTACTGGTCTCATCTATGGACTGTGGGGAACCCTGAACAATAATAACCTTTACCAGTATCCTATCCCAAGACTAGCACATAGGAAATACTGAGTTGATCTTTCTCATCAGTCATCTAATAGCTCTTCAGGTTGAGCATCCCTAATCTGGACATTTGAAATGAAAAATGATTTAAAATCTGAATTTTTAAAATTCCGTGGTACCGGGGATTGAACCCATGAGTGCTTTACCACTGAATTATATCCCTAGTGCTTTTTACATTTTATTTAGAGATGGAGTCTTGTTAAGTTGCTTAGGGCCTCCTTAAGTTGCTGAAGGTGGCCTCAAACTTGTGATTCTGCTGCCTCAGCCTCCCAAGTTGCTGAAATTACAGGCCTGTGCCACAGCACCTGAACTTGAATCTGAAGCTTTGTGCATAAAGACCAGACACCACAAGTAGTTCATTCCACAACATATTTTGCTGCCTGTACAAAATTATTAAAAACATCAGATAAAATTACCTTCAGGCTATGTGTATAAGTTAGAAACAAAACATAAATGAATTTTTTGTTTTGACCTGTATCTATTCCCTATGAAATTTCTTTATATATACACACACAAATTCAAAAACTTGAAAATATTTTAGATCCTAAACACCTATGACCTAAATACTGGTCCCATATATTTCAGATAAGTGATAATCAACCTGTATCAGTTTTTAAGGTAAATATTAAAAAAAAGAAGAGAGATTAATGCTCTATTTGACCCTAATTCCTGGGATCATACCCACTGTTAGACAGTTTTCCTGGAAGTCAAGTTAAGGAGTAGCTTTCTTTCTAATGATGACTTTTATAGTCCTAGTTCTCTGCCATGGTGTCTAGGGTGTAGTCGGCACTCAGCAAATACTTGTTGAATGTAATTAGTACAACAGGTGCTGAAGGAGGTCAACAAACCTAAAGTCTACATGAAGGTTAAGAATCAAGAGAGGAATCACAGAATCTCAGGGGAACTCTTATCTAGTTCCCCACTGGCCTCAGTATTCCGTTGCCTTTCCTCCCTCTGTTCATCTTAGAACCATTCATCTATCCTTGTCTGGACACTTCTGATATCAAAGAATTCACCACGTGAGAGACAGTCGATTTTCCTCTGGAATAAAGATTCCTATAATTCCGATTGTGTGTGAGGAAAGCAGTGTCTTCCTACCTTTTATCCAAAGACGGATATATAATCGGACTGAATCTTGCTCTAGTTTCTTGTAAAATGTATTTTGGAAAACTCTATTTTGTGTAATCTATTTCACAAAAATTGAATACAGAGTCATGAACAAATGTCCAATAAGCTGAACTGCAATTGTGAATTAATAAAGGGTGTTCTGTAGTTGCAGTGGATCCAAGGAAGCTTGCTTCCAGAATTGATTAGGGTAGAATAGCAAGGAGTATCATGTCTTAAGAAAATGCCAGGCCCAGTCTTCTTGGCTGTAGTGTCTTATGCAGATAGGAGGGGCTGAGATCCAGCTCTACAGTCCATCAGGGTGGTCCTGGAGCTTCCTGCCCACCCCTAGGTACCTAGAAAAAGTCCAGCAGGGCAGGGATTGGCGGGGGATCCAAAGAAAGAAGGAACACTTCATCAGCTGGGGAGTTGATATGGCAGAGTAGCCATGAAGTTTCCTTGGAAGAGGGTAGGAGGCAGAGATCTTTGAAAATCCAGGCAAACAACTGGTCCTAGGAAGTCAGTGGGAAACAAGCGGATCACTAGCCAGGATTGTTAGCCAGCAAAAACCTGGTTGGATCCCTAGTTCTGGAGAGGTAAGAAGGCAAGGACTCTGTTGTGCTAAATAGGGGTGTAGGTGGGAACACAGGACTGGGAGGGCACCTTGGGAGCAATGCAGAAGTCCAGTTACCAACTCTGGGACACACAGGTTGGCTGACTGCTTTGGTTTGGATAGAGCTTGTCTCCCAAAGGTTCATGTGCTGAAAGCCTTGTCTACGGTGTGGTGGTATGAGGTGGTGGGACCTTTAAGAGGTGTGGGGAGTGGGGCTGGTCTGGTAGGACTGAAATAGTGCCCCCGCGAGTGGGTTGTTGTAAGTGAGCCTGGCACCTTTCCCATTCACTCCTGCTATTGCGATGCCGTCTGCCATGAATTCCTCACCAGAGGGATGGAGATGCTGGTGCCATGCTCTTGAACCTCCACAGCTGTGAGCTCGATAAGCCTTGGTAGGTTCCCACTCTTAGGTACTTAGCTATAGGCAAGAAAAAATGAACTAAATCCCTACAGATGCCCAGCATCTAATAAGAAGTACCTAAATCCCCCTACTAAACTTAGGAGAGCCCTAGATACAAGGGGAATTCTCTTCATTAGGCATGCCAGTGTCATTGAAGTGGCCCCAACTCTAAGGTGAGGTGGGCCAGTAACTGGTCAGCTGGACTAGGACTTTGTCCCATGCTCCAGCCCTCCTCAGCCTGTATGCTCAACAAGAAAGACCTCGGGAAAGAGCATCTTCAGGTTTGTTTTGATTTATGGATAGTTTCAAGGGGCTTAAGCTATTGACTTAATGCATCTTTGTTTTTTTTAAGAAAGTAAGGAAGAGAAACTTTTAAAACCAGAATTGTTTTGTTCAATAAAAATTTAGAGAAATGAAGAAATGTTTAAAAAAAAAAAAGACCTTTTAACACTGAAAAGTACACAGATATATAAGAGCATACACATACGCTCTGGGCTTCTGAATACGTATCAACTTTGTGAGTATGTATCCTGCTTTGTTCAATTATGATTATTTAATAAGCATTTGTAAGGCCTTGTAAAAGCAGAATGTTATCTACATAATATGTGAATATAATGTAAACATTTAATTATTTTAGATTTCTCCCTATTCACCAGTATCATATTACTGTAATTGGCACCTTTGATTATTTTTGTAGGATCATATCTGAAATTGGAATTACTAGATCCAAAGTCATATTTTTAAAGCTCTTGATATGTATTGCCAAATTGTTTTTTAGAAGCTATGCCAATTTACACCACATCCTTTCTGGCATTGAATGTTACCATTAAAAAAAAAGATAGTCTATGTAACAGGCAAAAGACAACACATTATTACCTTACTTTATATATTTTTGTTATTAGAGAAATATGAATACTTTCCTTATTAGTGTTTCCATTAACATTAATAATAGTAAGTAAATGAACATATAGGTTGAGCATCTCTTATAGAAATAGCATTTCTTATAGAAATCATATTTCTGATTTTTTTCAGATATTAGAATATTTGCACATACATAATGAGATATCGTGGGAGTGGGACATGATTCTAAACACGAACTTCATTTATGTTTTATATGCACCTCACAACAGCCTGAAGGTATTTTTACATAATATTTATCAGGAATTTTGTGCATGCAAGAAGTTTCATGGTGTGGAAGTTTTCACTCATGGTGTTATGTCAGTGCTCAAAACGTTTTAGGTTTTGGAACACTTTGGATTTTGGATTTTCTGATTGGAGATGCTCAATCTGCATTTGAGTCAGGTTGAAACTCAGTGGGATGTAAATTTAAGGCTATGAATAGTGAGAAATGATTGTGGCTTCTTCCAAGAGGAACTACCACCTTCACTGTTATTTTGGTTTGGATGTGAAACACACGTTTGACAATGCAGGAATGCTCAGAGGTAAATTGATCAGTTTATGAGCACCGAAACCACTGGTGGATTAATAATTTGAATGGATTACTGGGTGGTAACCGTAGGCAGGTGGGGCATGGCTGGAGGATGTAGGTTGCTGGGGGTGTGGACCCCCTGGGGCTTACATACTTTGTCCCTGCCTCCTCCAGATCTTTCTCTGCTTCCCCTGTCTTGAGCTTTGTAGCTTTTCTCTTCCACATCCTTCTGCCAGGCTGTTCTGCCTCACTTGGACCCACAGCCATGGAGCTGGCTGTCCAGAGACTGAACCTCTAAAACCGTGAGCCCCAACTAAACCTTTCCTTCTCTAAGTTGTTCTTGTCAGATATTTTGGCCACAGCAACAGGAAGCTGTTGCTTGTGACACATCTATAATGACACAAGTGTGTGGAATGACATTACAAATAAGACGCCATCTTTCTTATTCCGACTTGATGTTGGCAAGTGCTGAGAGATGAGGCTGGAAACTTGCTGAGCTCAGTACTGTCTCGTCTTTTTCCACCTCTAGACCAGCCTAATTTTAGATCTTAATCTATTCAATCTTACGATGCTAAGATTGCTCTCAATCCACCCACACATCTGGTAGATTAGTGTTTCTGTGGCTGGTTTGCATATTACCAGCATCTGTCAACCCTATTTTCTGTTTAATTGCTCTTGGGGCACTTGGAGGAAAAGTCTGCCTTGGGATCTACCCTGGAGCACATTTGGAAAGAGTGGTTAAAGTGGATTTTTTTATTATTATTTATTGTGGAGCTGTTGAGTCTTCGTAAAATAAGTGTCCAGCTGACGGCTCTCTTTGGTCTTATTCAGCCAGCTGTCCCTCTGGTGGAGTGCATGGTGCCTGGTGAGACTGAGGTATTTGAAGAAATTAGGGGAAAAAAGGAGGCCACCAAGTCCCTTGAGGCCATTGATTTGTTTTATGGTGCAAACACCTGTCCTATTTTATATTGACTGCCTTGTGACTATTGCAGCTAAAAACAAAAGCAGAATTTGTAACACCTCCAGGTGCAAAGTCAGGGAAAGGATCTAAATACAGCACCAGGGAGAAACCAGCTATAAGTCACCAAAGATTAGCTTTGATGCTCAGAGTGTGGAAAATAGGGATTCTCCCCAGAGACGGGTGTGGGTATTGGTCTTGTTTAACTTTTTTCCCCCAAAATAAGTGATTCAAATGGGCACCAGGAGATCTTTAAATTAGCAGATGGCACAAAGTTATCCAGGAAGTGCCTTGTCATGCTGACGGGGATAAACTGCAGGAAGGGTTTGGAGGCTGTGTGTTCCTGGGCAGGAATGTGGCAGATGAGTCCGGATGATATGAAGTGTCTGGTACTGAGCTAAGGCTAAAGTCATATCCAAGGGCAGACAGTGGGCTCTGCGGTATTGGTTACAACTTGAGAAAGTGCTCTAGCAACATCGGGCTGGGGTGCTAGGGATAATCTATGGGGTGCTGTCAAAACTGCTAGGCAAACATCATGCCAAATGATTATGGGTGACAAGATGGAGAATCTGCAATTCTGTGAGATCTAAAATTCTATGAACTGTTTATTTGCCCATTTCAATGATGATCTAATAACTAGGGCCTTCTGGTGATTTTAATAACTCTTCTGAATTAGCAAGAATGTGTTTCACAAATGTGCTTCTGACAGTTTCTGCAGACCACTGCATCCAGATCTCCCCAACCAGCAAGGGTGTATAAGGCAGGGCTTCTATCCTGGCTACAAGTGGCCTTCTCCTTCTTTGCTTCTTAGAGGTTGGGTTCCTATTTCTTTTATATACACGCACACATTTATTAATATTATTATTATTATTATTTGCATTACCAGGAATTGAACCCAGGGGCACTCTATAGCTGAGCTATATCCCTGGCCCTTTTTATTTTTTATTTTAAGACAGGGCCTTACTAAGTTGCTGAGGTTGGCCTCAAACTTGTGATCCTCCTGCTTTGGCCTCCTGAGTCACTAGGGTTACAGGCATATGCCATTGCGCCTGGCATGAGTTGTTGTTTCTTGACCAGGATTGTTTGCTTTTCTCAGCCTTGGTTATCCTCCCTAGGTCAGACCTCTTCTGTGTGATAATCTGAGACTCCTCCCAGACAGACTGGCTAGTCTGTGGTGTTTGGCAGAGTTCTCTCTGCTGGAGGGTCTCCTGGCATTAACTCCTTTCTACCGGGAGTCCCAGGGAGTGACATGTGGCAGAAGATAAACCCAGCAGTGAGTCTGCACTGAACCTTTGGTTGCCTCTACACATCCATTGCCTCTTCTCCACTTTCCATTTGGGCCTCATGTTTTAAAGCTGCATGACTTTGGGTAAGATTAAACCCATCCCAAGTGCTAAGGTGAATCCTAAGTGACTTAATAAAATTCCCACATCTTATTTCCTGGTTTGGTTAAGTGATGAATATTTCATTTTAGACCAAGGAGCTATTTGGAGACACTTTAGGGGCTTCTGGGAAAGTTATTTCTCTTTTTTTTTTTTCCCCAAAGGAACTGCAATATGCTACTCTCTTAATGAAAGAAGAAGCAACTTTTGGGGGAAGCTCACATGGTAGAGAAAAGATTCACAGAAACTGAGCTCTAGATGAAGTCATTAAGCTGCTGGATCAAGCCACACCTGAAGTCCATATTTCTCTGGACTTTTCAGTTGTTAGTGGAACCATATGGAATTGCCAGTATCTGACTATTATTAAATATCAATAACATTTTTAAATTGTTCTTCCTAATAATAAACCATTATGAACATCCCAAGGGAGTTTTTGAGATCCCACACTTTTGTGTGCATATGAACTTTGTGCTTTACACCTAGATCATTTCAACAGTTACACCCATGAATTCCCTAACCTTAGCCTATTCCCTCTCTAGTTCATTCTGTGCACTGTGTTCCTATTGATTTTGCTTCAACAGCTGCTTTTTTTCATGTTTATGCTTAAAAACCAACAGTGGTTGCCTAGGACTCTCTGTATCAAGGATTAATGAATTTTCCTGACTGGTAAGGTCTTTTCCAAAAAGCTTTTCAAATCTTGCTTTCTCCACTCCTAAGTATAAGAACCCTCCACTCTGCTCAAAACTCATAGGTCACACTGTGATTCACCACAAGTCTTTTATAGATGTTTGGTTTATGTTCTTCCTGCTCAGTTCTCTTCCTCCTGCACCTCTTTCTCTCATCCTCCTCTCTCCCTCCCTACGTTCTAGCTAAGGCCATCTTGGGACACCTTATGTTTAATTAGACCACTCTGTCTCACGAATCCTCTTGAAATCTATACCAGGTAATTCATAATTAATTACCCTTCAGTTACTTCACACCTAGAAACTCTGGCTCCTAAGGTTGCAAGGACTACATATTATGTTTCATCAACTTTCTAACCAGGACAGTTCAGCACACATAGCAAGAGCAATGGTATATGTGTCAATTGACATTTTCTAGAATTAAACATGAAGGCCTAAATATGGGATAGAAACGAAGTTAGAAAAACCAAACCATGAGGGCTTACCCAAGATGTTCTGCAATCCTCATGTCTGCATATTCCCCAGCAAAGCTTCATCCAGCATGACCATCTGTCTGACGTGAATTCAATTCCAACAAGTAAACCTGTTGGTTTCAGCCCAGCATCAATATCCAAACACAGACACAGCTTACGAACTTTGGGGCTTATTGGAGGATTCTCAGTTTGAGACCCAGCTCGAGTATCTTGGGCTGTGTAGAAAGACCTGAGCCAAAGGTTTCTTGTATTTTGGTTTCTGTTTCACGCTCACCAAATGCATCTCCTCAGTGAATCCCACGGGGCATCTTGGACATAAAACAGGCTCTCAAACCCTTCTAATGAGCTAAGTGTCAATAAACCCAGCAACACCAAGCTTTATGTTTTTCTTAAAATAAACAAGCATAAACAGTTTAGAGGAAAAAGTTCATTGACAAACCACAGGTGGATTTTAGCAGATCCGAAAATATTTGGGACACAGTTGAAGGACTCCTTACTGATCCCAAGACATTTGCAAAAAGGTTCAACATTTTGGTGGCCTCCTGAATCTTCAAGGTGCCTTAGCTAGCACCTGTCTACCTGAGAAACCCCCTAGCCTGCCCTGCACATCTTATAAAGGGGACACTCGGGCAGGTGGGTGAGCAGCGTGGAGGATATGAAGCTGCTGATTCTCAGAGCAGTTTCTGTCCCTGGTCATGTAAGTCTTACTCATCCTCTTCATCATCAGAATGACCCTGAGCAGGTCCACTCCTGTCTCACCCTTAGCATTTTCAGAAGAAAATAACATTAATACATCCTGCAATATCTTATTCTGTTGTTCCACAAAACTTAAGCTGCTGGAGTTTTTCCCTTGGTCTTAGAATCTCTTAAAATTCCATTTGCTCATATTTTCTTATATGCAGAAAGTAAAGGAGGGGGATCCAGGAGGAAGGACAAGGGAGATACTGGAGGATGAAATCTACCAAATTATGTTAGACACATGTGTGAGTGCATCACAATGAATCCCACTTTTATGCATAATCATAATGCACAAATTTAAAAAAAATAAAAAGAAGACCAACAGAGTAGAGGAAGGGGGTCAGGGGAGGGGGGAAGAGAGGGAAAGGGGAAGTACGGGGAATTAAATGCAGCAATTCATTTTGTGTGCTTGTATGTATACGTCACAGTGAACCCCACAGTTATGTATACCTAAAACACTCTAATAAAAACATCATAAAACGTTCCGTTTGCTCTAATTCTTCATCACAACTCTTTGAATATGGAATGGTGACATTTAGGTCAACCTTTGCTTTTGGGGAGTAAGTAACCACAGTTTCGGGTCTGAATCTCTCACATGATCCTCATTTTCCCATTTTCTCCCAATTTGCTTTCCCATGGATTCCTACCGGTGGATGTGATCGGCCATGAGACACTGGCCCTTATTTCCATTTGAGTTTCATTTTCAGGGAGATTTCTAGATACTTACCAAGGTTACTCTTTGAGTTCACTCTTCCTCTGCTGCTTGGGAGAAATCCTAAATAATTTAAGTTTTAATCGCCATATGCAGTGTAACTGTTAAAACCAATCTTATTAATGGAAACAGCTGAGGGCTGGTTTGATCTTGGCTTACCCAGAAGACGACAAACAACCCAGGGAAGTAAGACAACTGAGAAGCTTGCATTTTATTTGGCACCTTTTATAGTTCCCAGATCTCATAAAAAATACAGGGGAGGTGGCGGCAAGGAGATGGAGAGCTCGTAAATCAAGTGAAGGCTGAGCGGGGACCGGCCTGGCAGAGAGTTTCGACCCTCATGAAAAAGAGGAAAATGTCCTTTGCTCTCTGAACAGAGTATAACACTGGACAACTCAATATTAGGTGCTGGAAATCAGGTGCTGAAAATCAGTCATTTTCTGCAATACACACTAGTCCACACTGCTATTCTTTCAATTACAAAAGTAACCCATGTGCAGAGTGGGGAACATTTTGGATCAACAGAAGGAAAGAAAAAAAAAAATGTAAAATTTCCTGTGATCTTACTGCATGGAGAAATGCAATTTAGTTATTTCATGGCTACAGATATGTAGTGACTTGATTACAGAAATGCAATTCATAGTTTTGTAAGTGTTCTGTATTTTTTATCTCTAATCTCTCTCTTCGTTCCTCTCCTTTTGTTTCTTTAAAAAGCTGAAAGTTGAAATCATGCTTGGCATACTTTAAAACTTACTTTTTCATGATAGGAATTGTTCTTAAGCAGAATATTATTTGATATCTGAATTATGAAGTTATATCATAATTCCTGTAAGTTTTCTTTTTTAGAATAAGCAGTGCTTTTATAAGTAAGCATCCCAGGGGCTCAGTCTTTATTACCTAGCCAATGTCTTTTCTTATGATGTACTTCTAAAAGTTAGATCACTGGTCAAAGGGATGCACACTTATAGGGGATGTGCATGACCTAGCTGTCTTCCAGAAATATCCAACCATGTCTCATACCCACCAGGAAGGTCTCAGTATTTCCTCACACAAATTCCAAGAATTTGAATTAAAAATTCAAATGACTAGATATTAAATAATAGCTCACTGGTTTTATTTACTAATAACTTGAATATTTTCACATAAAAATATTGCAATTTATATCCATGTTCTTTGCCTAACTTTCTTTGGTAAGACATTTTTTAAGAATGAATTTGCTAGTTATTAATTTAAGTTTTAAGAGTAGCTACAGATGCTCCTGAACTGTAGATGGGGTTGTGTCCCAATAAACTCATCATGAATGGAAGATAACGTAAGTTAAAAAAGGTATTTAATATGCTGAATCTGCCATCTTAGCTTAGCCTCATCTATCTTACACATGCTTGGAACACGTTAGCCTACAGTTGGACAAAATCATGGAACAGAAAACCTATTTTAAAATAAAGTGTTGAATATCTGATGTAATTTATTAAACACCCATACCAAAAGTGGGAAACCAAATGGTTGTTCAACTACACTTTTGCACTGTCACGAAGTAAAATCCTCGGTTGAACTCTTCTAAGTTAGAGACCATTTCACAGCAGTTCTATATTTTCTCTCAGATATTGAAACTATTCATCTCAATTATTGGTTGGTGTCTATTTTACTTTTGTATTATTCAGCTATGGACAGTGTTGTTAATTAAACTGCCATACTATAAACTAAACTACTTCTATGTATTCTTGGCATGGTCTATATTTGGAGAAGCTTTTTGACAGTATTTTCAATATATCACAGTGAATTTCACTTTTAAGTATAATCATAATGCATAGATTAAAAACATAATGGGTTCCTCCATTCTTAGAGGGAAATGAGACTGGAGTGGGGTAAGGGCAGGAAAGATAGTGGACTGAGACAGACATCATTACCCTATGTACATGTATGATTACATGAATGGTGTGAATCTACATCATGTGCAACCACAGAAATGAAATGATGTACACCATTTGTGTATAATGAATCAAAATGCATCCTGTAAACATAAAAAAATATAAATTCCATTAAAAAACATAATGGATTTTGACACATAGTTTGTAAGAATCTATTCTATCTCCTGTGTATTTGTGGCATTCACTCTTTCTTAATTCTGATGTGAAAATTTATTCCCTTGGTTTCTGCTAAGAGTTTGTTCATTTCATTTGTATTTTTAAAGAATCAACTCCCGGATTTTAAAGAATCAGCTCTTGGATTTTTAAAAATGATTTCTTTCTTCCTATTCATTTATTATTTTATGTGCATTTCTTTCTCCCTGCCCTTCCCCTAGTCTCTCTTTCTTTCTTTCTTTCTTTCTTTCTTTCTTTCTTTCTTTCTTTCTTTCTTTCTTTCTTTCTTTCTTTCTTTCTTTCTCTCTCTCTTTCTCTCTCTCTCTCTCTCTCTCTCTCTCTCTCTCTCTCTCTCTCTCTCCCTCCCTCCCTCCCTCCCTCCCTTCCTTCCTTCCTTCCTTCCTTCCTTCCTTCCTTCCTTCCTTCCTTCCTTCCTTCCTTCCTTCTCTCTCTCTCTCTCTCTTTCTTTCTTTTTCAAACTGGGGGTAGAGCCCAGGGGCACTGAACCACTGAGCTACAACCCCAGTCCTGTTTATTTTTATTTTGAGACAGGGTCTCACCAAGTTGCTGAGGGTCTCACTAAGTTGCTGAGGCTGACCTTGACTTGCAACCCTCCTGCCTCAGCCTCCAGAGTTGCAGCGATTACAAGACATACACCACCACTCTGGCTTCTAATTATTATGTTCACTTAAACTCCTTTTCAGTGTCAGGTATCCTTGATTGATGCCCCTTTCAAAATCAGCACCCACAGATGAGCCTTACTTCCTGCCCTGAGCTCACTCCTGGTTTTCTTCCATATTTTTCTCAAAATCCACTTTCTCCAGGAGACCTTCCTAGACACTTTATCTAAAATGTCACCACATCCCCAAACCTTCCCTTAATTTTTTCTTCCTCTTTCTTGGTTTTCTTTCTCTCATCACTTAATTGCTTTTGAATACATACACACCTATAAATATATATATATATATATATATATATATATGTAAATATATGTGTGTATATATAAGGTACTTATCTATTTGTTTCTTCTACCAAACTATAAGCTTTGTAAAAGCCAAGATTTTAATCTATTGTGTTTACTGCCTTTCCCCCAGCTTTTAGAATTACTTGAGTAGTGCACCCCAAAGTGTCAGCTCCATTGATGAGAATCTTCTCCAGTTCCCCATTTTAGCTATACGTTGCACCTAGTTCCATGACACATCCTAGAGTCTTCAAGTTGTTTTCATGCCTGGTGGTTGATGTTGAGATCTGGAGCTCCTTCCTGCCTTCATCACCTTTATGCCAAGGTCCCAGGAGGTAGATGTAGGAGACAAGGCTAAAGTCTCGATTCAGATGATATCTATGCCCCAGACCCCAGTGAGGTGCCCTGGTGAGTTCTGCGTGACCATGGGGAACCTCCTTGGACCTGGGAAAAGAGGCCAGAATTTCCTTTCCTCCTACTCTCTGTGGGAATCTTGGCAATATGTGTTTTCCTTCTTTAACCATAAAGAAATACGCTGTTTTTTGCAGGCACACCAGACAGGGAGAAGAGCCTTTGTCCAATATACTGAGGACTGAGCTGGGCTTCCCTAGGCAGGTCTCTTCCCAGCCCTTGAGACTCCTGAACTACAGAGAAGAGGCATCCAAGAGACTGCACGGAGTGGGTTCAGCACTTCAGTTACACTTCCATGCACCTGGAATCCCTCTTCCTATCACTGACTTTCTGCACCCACAAACATGAGGACTGGTGTGCAAAGGTGAGCAGGTGCAAGGGCAGCCTTGAGCCTTCCTTTCCATTTAAGGGCTACAGGGTCCCGTTGATAGGGAATTTGGGATCTGGGAGGAAAATGTCCAGCTTGTGATGACAGGCAGCCTGTCTCATGTTCAGAAATCATCCATTCTTGTAGACAGATGAAATGCACTTCCATGGAATTCTACATTTCCTTTCTGATGGGACCCCTTGAATCAAACAAACCACATACATGCAGCCAAGAGAGGGCTTTTACATGTATAGTAAGGGTTTTTAAAACATAACTTGGGTATTTAGCCCAAGACTGAACTGAGAGCCTGACTCAAAATTTAAAAAAAATAAATTGAAAAAGGGCTGGGAGTGTGGCTCAGTGGTAAGTACTTGCCTAGCATGCATAAAGCCCTGTGTTCAATCCCCAGTACTGTTAAAAAAAAAGAAAGTCTATGATGAGCGAAGGTTCTGGAATTCATGTCTTCACAATGAACAAAGAAGAGGCAAAAATCCTGGGAGCATTTGCCCTCAAAGGGGTTACATGTTAAAAATCGGGAAACCACCCTATGGGTTTGTTCAGTATCTTTTTAGAAGTTTGAAGGAGACCAATCGGTGAGGGGTACAGTGAATGGGGCTTGCTTTGAGGATATGCTTCCCAAGAAGCTTGACTATTAAATAATGGATAGGATGAGTCTAAGAACAGGACATAGGCTGCTGGTTTTGGTCAGACAGAGGCTGAGGGACACCTGTTCAGTCTTCTGTAGAGAGGCTCAGGCTAGAGAGGAGTTTGGATGAGGGAGCCTCTGAATTCCTTTATGTGTTCTTCCTTCCTTTGGGTAGAAATAAAGCAACCCAGTCTGTTAGAGAAAGCACAGAGCAGAGAGGATGCTGACTTGGGTGACTTTGCAGCCTTTGCACTCTGAGGGATGACAAAGTAGCTCCCTCTGCCCGCTCCTGCTTGGTGGAGGCCCCACCATAATCCCTCCTTCCTAGGACAGGGGTATAATTCCTACTAGAACATTTCACAGCATGTTGACAACTACAGCCAGAAACTGGATTGTTTTACCCAAGTCTATCAATTCCCTGGGACAGCTGTAACAAAGTACCTGGAACAGAATGTGTTGTACATAGTTCCAAAGGCCAGAAATCCTTAATCAAGATACCAGCAGGCCACACTGTCTCTGAGGTTTTGGGTAGCATCCTTCCTTGCCTCTTCCTGAAATCTGGTGATCCATGGCATTCCTCGGCCTGCATCTGCCTCACCCCAGTCTCTGCCATGTGTCATCACATGGCTGGGAGGTCCCTCCCTGGGCCTTCGTATTGCCTTTCAATAAGGACTCCAGTCATATTAGAATAAAGACTCACCTGACTCCAGGATGATTTCCTCTTGACCTAATAACTACATCTGCAATGACCCTCTTTCAAATAAGGTCACAGTCTCAGGTCTAGGGTTAGGGTTTCAATACCATTCAACTCCTTGCCCCATGTAAGATGAAAGGCAGCAGAAAGAATAAACCCAACAAAAGAAGGAAGTAGAACATTTATTTCTTCTGTCCATTCCTTGTATGACTGTTTCCAACTCTTGATACAAGATTAAAAATTTTTTTAAACAGGGAAAGAAAATGGTATGGTGGAAAATAAAAGGATAATTCATTTTTATTCAGCATATTTGTTAAATATATAATTATTCTTAAATACATTGTTCGTATATTTGTGTTGGTATATAACATGGAAAATTTGTTAAAATTTGTTAAATTCTTGTCTAGGGATAAAGAAAAATAAATCTTTTAAGTTGACTTTCAATAAGTGATTTATCATGAATCAAGATAGACCTTTTGGATGGTTAGGATACTTTATGTAATCTAAGAGGAAAAAGGTTCTTATTCGGAGCTGGTTGAGAGGCAGGATTGTGAACTTTGAAGTTAAAATACAAAACACTTTATGATCAGGTAGAAGAATATGGGAGATAGCATTGTGACCTCTTTGAGTTGACTTTTTGTTGCTGTGACCAATACCTGACAAGAACAACTTAGAGGAGGCAAAGATTTTTGGATCTCATGGTTTCAGAAGTCTCAGTCCACCAATGCTGACTCCATTGCTCTGAGCCCAAGGTGAGACAGCACAAAGTGGGTGAGGAGCCCTGTGGAGGAAAGCTGCTCAGGAGGCAGAGAGAGAAGACAGAGAAAGGGGCCAGAGTGAAGATGCACCCTTCCAGGGCACATGGCCAGCGACCCACCTCCTCCAGCCACACCCCACCTGCCTACAGTTACCAAACTAGAACGAACTAATTAGGCTACAGCTCCCACAATCGAATCATTTCACCTCTGAACATTGCTGCATTAACACAGGAGTATCCACATACTTTGTCCTGTGACATTGCTGTCTCCCTGACACCTAACTGTGTCTTGTTTTGGACAAAAGATGGGGTGTAAGCCGCGATGTGCTGCTTCTGAGTGTATACATCAGGAGATATTGCATGTTTCCTCCTGATTTTCTGTGTTTCTGTCATTGACATCAAGTGACTATGTCCAAGTCTGCCTAACTGGTCTAGGAGGCAAAAGACATGTGCACTTGTGTGATAGTGTTGGTCCTGACTCGACCAATCTCCATCAACCCTCTGGTTTCTGAGAACAAACCATTACAGTTTTAAGTCACTGAGCTTTGAGATAATTTGTTAGATAACATTATTTTTGCCATAATTAACTGATAGGAGGAAAAGGTGGTCCAGAGAGTCGGGAGAAGGAAATGTAATTACTTCTGGTTTTCCCTTGGCTGCTATTCCAGAATTCTCTTTCAAGATGTGATTACTTTATGCACTGCTTACTTTCTTTGTTACCTAACTTTTAAAATGCAAAATCCTCTGGGAATTTATTGGAAATGCAAATTATTTTTTATTTATTTACTTATTTTTTCCACATTTTTTATTGGTGCACTGTGGTTGTGTGTAATGTTGGGACTTGTTATTACATATTAATACATGCACACAATATAACAACATAATTTGGCCAATGGAAATGCAAATTCTGAGGCCCAATCCCTGGTCTTCTGAATTTGACATTGGGTGGGGGTCCAGAAATCTGTAAGACATAAATGCTGAAGTTCTACATCTTCTCCCCCAGGCTGTGATTCATTTGTTCTGGGGAAAGGTCTAGTACCCAATATTTTCAAAATCTCTCCAGGTGATTCTAATGTGAAGCCAAAGTTGAAGACCTGTGCTCTAGATAGTTTTAATCTAGAAAACAGCATGCTTCAATATGAAATTGGGTGTAGAAACATCTTGGAAATAGTAAAAATTATTATTTTTATTACTTGAAAAAATCGAAAAAAATCAAATCAACATTATAAATCTTGCTAATCTAATCCAACACTTTTATCTTTGTATTCATCCACCAAGACCTGTTCATTCCTTGTAACACTATAAATTTAGCCTGCTATCTTACCATGTACTACTCTAGTAGTGTATAATAATTTCCCCTTATTTGTTTTCTTGGTCAACTCCTATGTATCCTTTAAAGCCCTTTTCTGTTCATCCTAAGTTATCACTGTCTTCTTCGTGTTTACAAATTCTTATCTCTGTTGGAGTATTGTATCGATAATTGAAATCATGTTCCTATATACATGTCTTCTATTAGACCATGAGCACCTTAATGTCAGGGTCCATTTGTCACTCATTTCTTTATCTCCAGAAGCACATTGTATCTGATTCACAGAAGAAGCTCTTTGAGTGTATGTTGAATAAAATGAATTCTATGGCTTCTGTTTATGGATGTCTTAGTTTTCCATCAATATGACAAAACACCTGAGATAATCAACTTAAAAGGAGAAAAGGTTTCTTTTGGCTCACAGTTTTACAGATTTCAGTCCCTGGTTTGTTGGCCCATGACTTTTGGACTTGTGGTGAGGTAGAACATCATGACAGGTAGTACACAGAGGATCAAAGATGCTCGCCTTATGGTGACTATGAAATGAAGTAAAGATAGACAGGAAGGGACAGGGCAGGGGTTCAGATATCTCCTTCAAGGCTACATCCTCAATGGTTCTCCACTAGGCTCCACCTCTTAAAGGTTCCACCATCTCCCAATGGTGCCACTGCGGCTGGAAAGCAAGCTTTTAACACATTTTGGGGATATTTCATATCCAATCTTCAGCAATGGGGCACCTCAGCAACATTCCTATGCATCTTTGCTAACGATTCTTCCTTTGAATGCACTTAGTATATGAAAATACCCCATTAAAAGTAGAAGTACCCCATTAAAAGTAAAACCTCTTCAAGGTTTCCTTCTCTCGGCATTTATTCATCTGCAGAACGTTCTTTCCCACTCATCACTTCCCACCACTGTTGTGCCCTATAAGTAGATGCCTCTTGACCCCACCCTCCCCTCCAGAGATCCAGAACTCTATTTCCAATTGCCTGCTAGAGTAAATAGATGGTTTGCTGAGACTTTAAAGCTAACTTATCTAACATGAATCTATAGCCACAATGCTTCCTTTCTGATTTCCAAGGCACTAATTAGAATCAATACCCATTATCCAGTGGTTCTAGAAACCTGCTTGTCAGCAATAGCACTGCCATCACCTTCCGCAGGCCCCCTACTGACCTAGCATTTCATCTATTGCTTTCCCTGTGTTCTCTGCCACAGTTTCATTCAAGCTTTTGCTGGCCTCCACCCACCCTTGCAGCAGGATCCTCATAGATCCTCCATGCTTCCTGTCTTTCGCCCTTTCATCCAACCTCCATATCACTGTATCTTCTTGAAAGGAAGAGCTGATACATGGATTCCTTTGCTGGGAGCCTCCTGAGTTTGTACTTAGGTGCTCCTCCTTCTTTAGGGAGTAGCAGTGGATGTTTTCTGTGAGCTCAGAAAAAAGAGTGACACTTTACCCTGGTCAGCTTGACTGGCTGTGTTTGACAGAACCCACATGTCTTTGCGGGGTTTGACTCATTTCATCTGAGGTCTTGGACTCTGGGCCCCTGAATTTTTGAGGAGGTGCCAGAGCATTGCCAAGCAACACCTAAGAAAGGTTATCTTTTTGACCTCATGAGCTGTGCAAGCTCCTTTGGGGCAAAGGTCAAGTCTTTTGTTCAGTTCACTTCTCAACTGTACTTAGTACAAATCTGGGTAACAGGAGCCTCTGAGGAGATCCTTCTGAAGGGGTGGGTGTGAGAAAGACAAATAAATAGTGGAGATTCTGTGGTCAAAGCTTCGTAGCTGGACAGCTCTCCAAGGTTGCTGGAACCATAGCAGCTTTGTTGTAGAAGTGCCTGGCCTGTAATTGATGGATGCATTTTGCATCTGGGCTTCTAACCAGAAGGGCCTCTCCTCACCTTGAGGAATGTGGGATTGAAGGCTCACAGTGCTCTGTGAAGCCAGAGGGTTTCCCAGTACAATGCAACATCATGTTCTATTTACTGAATGGTGGGGCTTTCCCTTCCCATGGGAATCGGTCCTGAACCTGAATGGGCTGTGCCAATGGGAGTCTCCTTGATGTTCATGCTCCATATTTCCGGCCAGTGGAGCATCCAATTACCAATGGGGACCAGGCTCTGCTTGGTTCCCTCCTCACTCTTTATTGCTCATGCTTTTCATATGTTTTGGGTCTGTTTTCAAGTCCCCCCCACCCCCAGTCTCTGCTCAGCACAGCTATAAAAATGGAGAGCCTTTCATCTCTTCGCCAGAAACAGTCCTCCCTGCTCCCTTGATCATTTGGCTAACTCGTCTCTGAACTCAGTCCAAACTGTCTGTCTACTCAGGATTCCTCGTCTCCCCAACCAAGATCAGTCTCCCAGGTGTGGCAGATGATTAGAACAGAGGAAGGAGTTATGTACACTGTGATTAGCACAGTAATAACAGTGATGTTAATAATAAGAAGAACCCTGTGCTGACAGTGCACCTGGGCTGTAGCAGACAGGGAAGACGCTCTCTCAGTCCAGAGTGCTGATCTTTCATTCTTCTTTTTGTAACACTCATTGTTCCTTCTCTCAGTCTCTCATATTACAATAGCAACACATGTTCTTCGTGGAACGTTTGAAAAATTAGGAACACATTAATCAATCATTATAAATTAATTATAACCCGGCCATGCAAAGATGACCCCTGTTGTCTTTTTGTGCGTGGTGGAGGGAGGTGCTAGGGATTGAACCCAGGGTCTTATATATATTCTAGACAAGTGTTCTATCACTTAAAAAAAAGATATATTTGATACACAGAATCTTAGACTCACATATCTAAATATATTAGTTATAGATGGGTTTTGTGACACATATTTAATTTTGCATCCTCTTTTTCCCTTAATATACTGGCATAAAGAATTTTCTACATCATTAGATATGTTCTCACAGTATATTTTAAGTAGTTATATAGAAATATGTACTCAGTGATGTGTGTGCCCACTTCATAGGCAGATCTGTGGGTTTTCTCTGAGCTCTATTGTTATGAAAATACCCAGGAAAGGAGCTAGGGACAGAGCGTGCACTGGTGACCCACAGAAATAGCCATCCACCCAAAGAAGAGCTGATGGACACTCACTTCCCACACACTCAATTCCCACCACTAGGAAAAAGGGAGGTGGGTGAGAAGATGAGGAACTTCTATTGATATGGAAAGAGGGATGGACCAATCTTCCTGCGTCTACAGTTTAACTCGATAGTCACATACACAGAGATGACCTAGAGATGGGGCAAGAGAAAGGATACAACCAGAAGAGGTAGCAGTCTTACCCATCTCGTTCTTGGAAGGCAGAAAGAGGACTTGCTTATATTTCAAAGCTTTAGTGGGAGTTACTATCCCAGTAACAAACAACCCAAGACTCACTCTGAGATAAACCACTGTGGGAAAACTATCTTTGTGGACACAAAATAGTCTTTGTATTGAGGGAATGTAGTAGGTCAAAACTCCCTCAATGTAAAAAATTAACTGTTTCTCTTTACTTTCTTTTCACAGCTGAATAGAAAGATCCAGTCCTTTCTAAGAGATTGGAATGGAGATTCAATGTAAAGGGGCCTGAGGAATCTTATCAGGGGATTGAAAGTGTTCTAAAACTGATTTATGGTGATGGTTGCACCTCTCAGTAAATTAGACACTGAATCACACACTGGAAATGAGCAAATGTTGTGATATGTAAAATACTCTTCTAATAAAGCTATTTAGAGAATTAAGAACATCAAGCTAATAATGAAATCTAGTAGGAAACAAAGAAAAGAGACACTTTAAGTGTTGAGTAGGTGTACATTGAGGATCAAAAGAAGGACTCATGAAAAGCAAGATGGCAGGATGCCTGATGGGTACCGTCACATCCACATGTGACGTATTCCCAGGAGGCTGCACCAAAGCTAAACAAACTAGCAGAATTGCCCTAAGACATGCTTTTGTCTGAGCTTTTTAAAAATTTTTCCTGACAAATGACTTTTCACTTCCAAGTTTTGTTTAGTAATCATTTTATATTTAGGTTAAAAAAGAGTGACTATCTGGAATGAGGACAGGCTTTGACCTTTTCTAGCTCTATGACTTTGGATGAGTCATTCACCTTCCTGGGTCATGAATGTCATGTACGTAAATGAAGAATATCTACTGGCTCTTGAGGCTTGTTTAGTTTTAACATTTTTCTTAATTCCATGATTCATTCTCTACAAATGGTTAAAAATGAATTTTATAGCAAATTTCCTAGTCTCTTTTATGCTCCAGGACAAGAATAAATCATATTATACTGATGAGAACCCTAAGTGACTCAGAGGTATGTTATTATAGTATGAGATTAAATGAAGTAGTAGACCTGAAAGGAATTTAGTGAAAAACATCCAGAACCCTGTTGGGATGTAAAATATTAGCACGAAGAATTATCTCAACTTCCTTCCCAAATCTACTTTCATTACTCTTCCCAAGCTATGTCTCCTAATCTTAGAGAAATGGTTGTCATTTGCTGGACCCCATTGGACTGAGTTGTGAATTTGTCCATTTTAATCCATGTTGTTTTGTTTTGTTGGTGCTAGGGAGAGAACCCAAGGCCTCACACATGCTAAGACAGTACTATACCCCTGGGCCGCATCTGCAACCTTTTAAATTTTATTTTGAGACTGCGTCTCACTAAGTTTCCCAGGAAAGCCTTGAACTTGTGATACTCCTGCCTCAATCTCAGTGGTTGTTATGCCTGGTTTGACCTGATCTTTGAAACAAAAATTCTGTTGAAATATAGAAATTATTAATAATAATACCCTCACTGCAAAATAGAAAACAATTACAAAATGTGGGATCCTAACTAGGTCCCTAAAAGGCCAACAATGCAAGAAATGGGTGGGAGAGACAGGATCTTGCAATGCTTAGGTCGTGTCCTTCTGTTGAGGCCAAAGTGCTTTGTGTTCTGGCAATGGCAAGAGAATATGACCCCGGGCATCTTCTATGAGGTTCTTTATGAGACCTTTCTGAAGCAGACATGCAGGGGTATGTTGATATGGTTGGTGTTCCACACCCACAGTGTAGCCACCTCATCTGGTAAAATGTAGGAGGGAGAGAGATGGGTGTTTGTAAAGGTTGGGCATGGGTCACACAGTTCAAAATGACATGTGAAGGGACATTCATTGGAGCAATGCAGATACGTGGAAATACGTTAGATTTCAATACCATTCTGAAATATTAATTTGACCCTCAAATTTATTCTCTTATCAAGTGGTCAGTTGCCAAATTGGCACTTCGTATTGAATAGAGATCATGAAACATTTTTTTTTTTTTTTTTTTTTTCAGTACTGGGGATCGAACTCAGGGCCTTGTTTATGAGGCAAACACTCTACCAGCTGAGCTATCTCCCCAGCCCGAAAACATTTTTTTTTTAAACGTGATGAGTGCGTTTGTATTTGCACACTGAAGCTCGCCATCAGAGGCTTTCTGGCTTCATTCCCACAGCCCTTCCTTGTCAGAGAGCTCTTGTGACTGGGCAGGACTGAGAATATGTGTGAAAGGTTAAGCTTACAGTACAGGACTTTAGTTCCAGGTGGGGTAGGGGTTACTTTGGAGGGCAGGTGAGTCTGAAAGGTGAAAATGAAATAAAAACACCACTTCTCCCACCTTTCTCTACCTTCCCTAGTGGTTTGAATGGATATGTTTTCCAGATTCCAAAGGATTACATGCCACTCTTAGTTGCTTCAACACATGGTGCACTCAGTCACACATTCCTTTATTCACATTATAACCTACACGTGGCTTCATTCATTCATTCAGTATTTCATTTATTCATTATTTTCTGGCACTACTGCTTTACACATACTTATTGAATGTCTGTACATGTGCAGACCTCTATTTGGTTCTGATGCTAAAATGAATAAAATGTGGTCTCTTCTCTCTTCTTCCACGATACTCACTAAAGGGAGACAGAAAAAAAAAAAAATTGCAACCCAGGTGATAAGAGATCACCAAGGCTTGTAATGAGCACAAGCATGGAATGATTAATTCTGCTGAAAGAACGTCACAGGTGGCAGTATTAGGCCAAAAAAATTTTTTTTGACCATCAGATGATTGTTTTGGTTTGGTATGCACATGGTTTATTTTTCTCATGGATAAAAATTTCTTTTACTTTAGAAGAAAAATGCACTTCTGAAGACTTATAAACTACGGTTAATTAAGGGAATTGCTCTTTCAGGGTCTCTCACTCGGAAGTTTGGAAGGTTGTCCAGATGATTTGGTCACCTGGTGTGGAGGACCAAGGGTCAATAGACCGCAGGTGGCATCTGTATTCCTAAGTCACAGAGACCAAAAAGGTAGCTTGCTAGCAGCACTGGAATTCTTCCACACTCAACCTGATTTGCCACTCTGAAGGCAAGGATCTCACAATACCAGTGAAAAAGAAAATACATGTATGCTTCTTTGTGACTTTCATGTCTGTCAATTATTGTGAAGAAATCTTCTTAAAATCTCAGTAAGATGTTCTAGATAGGGAACTTTCTTTTCTGTAAGAGACCATTGGCATTTTCCTGAAAAAATGACAATGGCTTCATTAATCCTGTTCGTTCAACTAATAAACACCTTTTGAGAACCTCGTACGTGTTAGTACTGCACTAAAACCTTTGATACACATTTTAACATTCTGGATGGTGCAGAAAGAAGGATGCCTCTCTAGGATTTTGTTTCCTGCATTCTATCCCCTTTCCTACTACGTTTTTCTATTTACATTACTCTCATCAGCACTCTGAGCATACTTGGGGCTCACCAAACCTTTGGTCATTGATCGAGTCTCTCTGCTCTAATTGGATCAATCGCTAATTGTTCTGCCTTCGGTGAGACCCCCGCAGGCTCTAAATAATGTAGGGACTTAGGTTCCTCTAAAAGCAGCTCAGGAGACTTAAATCAGGCACCCAACTGTGTAGACACAGCATGTCCTGAAATTGACAAAATATTTATACTTTCAGGCCTGACTTTTCCCTGCTCCCAAGGAAGATTGAGATGGTAGGAGGGGTAGGGAGAACCAGAGGGAAAGTTAAGTTTTTCCGTCTCTTCTGATTCTTGGTTAAGGTTGAGAAGACAGGCATAGAGTACAATATAGGATTCATGTCCTTATTCTTTCCTAGAATCACTGAATGCCAGAACTAGTGGCTATCTTAGAGTTTCCCTAAGATGAGACCCTGGTAGAAACTGGGCAGGAAGGGAGAAGAGGAAACCGGCCCCAGGAGGCTGTCAGATGTGGGGTCCGAGAGATGCCCTCCCTCCCTCAGAAAATCCCATCCAGCTCTGTGAGGGTGATGAGTCTATTTAGCATACTGTCCTTCGGATCAGAAAGGTTGCTGGCAGCCACCCTGAGACACTGTTGCTGGAAGTGAATTAAGGTCTTCAGTGGACCTAAGCTCTAAAATTATTAGGAAGTCCTTGCTTCCCTATTCGCCAGCATCACCATTCCAAATACAAACTGTTCTCAACTGTAAAAATAATTAGAAGAAATTAGATGATGTTATATTTGTTTTCTATATATTGAAATGTCAAGTTATTGCAATTTTTAATCATTTGCTTTTGTTTTGTGATCCCTGTCTTTGCTGGTGACCCAAGCATACACTTGGGATGCTTAATAGACGGTTAGATCCAAATTGTTTTTCCTGCCCCAGGGAAACCAAGTTATCACTGAGGTAAGCATTTGAGGCCCAGGTTCCTGCCTTCCTCTCTGAGGGCCAAAGGTTGACTTCTCTAAGCTCTCGGAGGTGGTGGGATTCCAGAGGAATGACTCCCTGGAACAAAAAAGCACTCAAGACCAAGGGAGATACCAGAATACAAATCTGGTGATTTACAATGAATGACAGACCGTTGTCACAATGACTGGAAAACTCAGAGTATGTGAGATCAGCACATTCTCTCCCTGTAAGCAAAACCAAATATAATCAGGCCAACTCATAATCAGAAGGCTGCTTGCCCAGTATGGAGCCAGAACTGGAGAACTCCATGATTCAATCGGTTAGAGGTAGCTAGCTTTCTGATTTCCACATATAAGACAGGAAATGCCAGTATATGACTCTTGCTTTCTCCTTTTGCTATGTTTTTGGGACGGACCAACTATACTGCTGGGAAGTTTAGATATGTAAATGTTCTCAATAAATTATGAAGAGTTGAACGCTATTGTGTTTTTCCTACTTGATTTTTGATCTGGGATTCAAGCCATCATGCATTTTTCTTAAAAGGTAATTCTCATAGACAACTTCTTGTCCTCATTTCCTGATTAATATTTTTGTGGGTACAAGGTGGTGAAGAAGAGGGAACAATAACTTATTTTAATTCCCATGAAAATTTATATTTACCCTCATGTACAGAATAGAAAATGGATATACATTGTAGTCGTATGGTTTGTGATAAATTTGGAAATTTAATCCAGGTATGATTGTGCTCATGCATCCAATATGTGTTCATTGAGCACCTATTGTGTGACAGGTGTTATTCTTGACTCAGGGGAACAGAACAGCAAGTTTCCTGCTTTCATGAACTTGCATTAGTGCAGGGGACATATAACGTAGAAATAAACAAATAAATTACACTGTCAGATAGAGATGGAATTAACTTAAGATGATATGAGGGGAACCAAATGCCAAGAGGTAATACCACTCGTGTCTGTTGTGATGTTTCCTTGTTCATTCCGAATTTTAGTAATTTGAGTTTTCTCCCTCTTTCTCTTTGTTAGTGTGGCTAAGGGTTTATCAATTTTATTTATTTTTTCAAAGAACCAACTATTTATTTTGTTAATTTTTCCAATTGTTTCTTTTGTTTCGATTTCGTTGATTTCGGCTCTGATTTTAACTATTTCCTGTCTTCTACTACTTTTGGTATTGGTCTGCTCTTCTTTTTCTAGTGCTTTGAGCTGTAGTGTTAAGTCGTTTATTTGTTGATTTCTACTTCTTTTTTTGAATGCACCCCATGAAATAAATCTTCCTCTAAGTACTGCTTTCATAGTGTCCCAGAGATTTTGATATGATGTGTCTTTGTTCTCGTTTACTTCTAAGAATTTTTTTATTTCCCTCCTGATGTCTTCTGTTATCCATTCATCATATAATAGTGTATTATTTAGTCTCCAGGTATTGGAGAAGTTTCTGTTTTTTATTCTGTCATTTATTTCTAATTTCAATCCATTATGATCTGATAGAGTACAAGGTAGTATCTCTATCTTCTTGTATTTGCTAACAGTAGCTTTGTGGCATAAAATATGGTCTATTTTAGAGAAGGATCCATGTGCTGCTGAGAAGAAAGTGTATTCGTTCTTTGTTGGATGGTATATTCTATATATGTCCGTTAAGTCTAAATTGCTGATTGTGTTGTTGAGATCTATAGTTTCTTTATTCAATTTTTGTTTGGACGATCTATCCAGTGGTGAGAGAGGTGTGTTAAAATCGCCTAGTATTATTGTGTTGTGGTCTATTTGAATTCTGTAATTGAGAAGGATTTGTTTGACGTACGTGGATGAGCCAATGTTCGGGGCATAGATATTTATGATTGTTATGTCTTGCTGATTTATGCTTCCCTTAAGCAGCATGTAATGTCCTTCTTTATCCCTTCTGATTAGTTTTGGTTTGAAGTCCACATTATCTGAGATGAGGATGGATACTCCAGCTTTTTTGCTGTGTCCGTGTGCATGGTATACAGCCACATCAATGTTCATTGCTGCTCAATTCACCATAGCCAGATTGTGGAACCAACCTAGATGCCCTTCAGTTGATGAATGGATAAAGAAACTGTGGCATATTTATACAATGGAATATTACTCCGCAATGAAGAATGATAAAATTATGGCATTTGTAGGCAAATGGATGAAATTGGAGAATATCATGCTAAGTGAGATAAGCCAATCTCAAAAAACTAAAGGACGAATGATCTCGCTGATAAGCGGATGAGGACATATAATGGGGGGTGGGAGGGGCTAGCATTAGGTTTAGGGTTAGGTTTAGAGTTAGGCTAAGGAGAGCGGCAAGAATGAAGGAAAGAAGGACTGTGTAGAGGGAAAAGAGGGGTGGGAGGGGTGGGGGGAGGGGAAAATAAAATAAACATCATTACCCTATGTAAATGTAAAAAAAAAAAAAAAAAAAAGCAGTAGTAACTGAAATCCTTAAAAGTGGTTGGGCAAAAAGTTCCCAGTGCAAACTGGTTTCCCGTGGTCTGGTCTCCAATTATAGGCACTTCACACATGCAGTTGTGTGATTTTGAGTAGTGAATCTCTATGTGGCTCTGTAAAATGGGATAATAAAAACAACTACTTCACAGAGCAGTGAAAAAAAAAATAAAAATAAAAAAATAAAAAAAAATTAAAAAAAAAAAAGAGGTAATACCATTCAAGAAATTTCTCTTTGAGAAGGTGACATTTGAGTTGAGGCCTGAGTGATGAGAAGGAATTAGTTGTTTCCAATAGCCCAGAAAGAACATTCCAGTGAAAGTGGAACCATCTGGTGCAAAGATCCTGTAACTTCAAAAAAACAGAAAGACTAAGGGGATGAGTTTAGACTTTAAGAGCATTGGGAAATCCCTCCAGGGTTCTAAGCATGTGGGCGATATCCTCTGATTCGTGATTTAAAGCCAACATTCTCACTGCTGTGCAGAGTATGGATTGCAGAGAATTAAAAGTGGAAGCTGATTCAAATCTCGACTTCCAGCTTTGTGCTCTTTTCACCCCATAATCTGCTTTCTTCAAACTATTTGATATTTCAGCTAAAAAGAAAAAGTGTCAAATTGTTATTTGATTGACTAAATGCTTTCTTTTCTTGATGGGCTATTATATTGTAGTATCCTGCAAATTTAGTCTTATTCTGGCATGCCTTACAATTTGCTCTGAATTGCTTATATTTATTGGAAATAGTCGACTAAGTTGAGATGGTTTAGTGGAGCCTGTTTGAGACTTGATTTTTCAAATTTAGGCACCAAGGACCACTGCAGGAAGAGTCCCATTTAATCCCTGAATGTTTTAAAATATGTTGTAAGTTTTCTTACTATTTCCAGTTGATCTGTCTTCCAAAATTACAACGGGTGACATCCGTCTCCTATGTCTACTGTAGGAGTTCTGGGCCACAAGATTTTGGACCAATTTGAGACAGCCACCTCAAAAGTGTTTCAAATAGACACCATCCCAGAGATTTCTGCTTAGTTTAGAAAGCATCAAAATAAAAAATCAAAGGTTGCACTTGATTGTCTAAGTCGATTCCCACAAGAGTCCACAGACCTTGAATGGAGATTGTGAATATTCATTGATATGGGGGTTGGGACTGTAGCTCAGTGGTGGAGCAAGGGAGGCCCCGGGTTCCATCCCCAGCACTGCAAAAAGAATGATAGGAAAAAGACCTTGATATCAACAGTCGCTGGTCAGAAGAGTCTATTTCTTCATGACTTTCCAATATGATGGGAAACCCATATGAACAAGGCGCAGCATTTATACCTTCTTTTGGACTATTGAAGATGCAGAGTAATTTTTATTAATATTTTCTCCCAGAATCCGTATTTCCAATGATTTGACTCTTCAAGATTGATAAAGAGGTTCTCCTAGGTTCAAACACTGAAGTCTGCTCATTGTAATGATTTCCTTCACTTAGGATAGTCCCATCCCTTTTCCTACCAATTTCGGGTACACAGTAGAATGGCTTTTGAACATACAGCTCTTGAGAATATCGCCTGAACACATTCCTTTGAGGATCTGCAGGAAGATCTGGGGGACAAGGGCTGCAGTAATCTAATCTTCCACTGGGGAAGAATAAATTACTGCTCTGTGTAGTGTACACGACCTTCACCCCAGTTATATTTTTGAATTAATTACACGAGAGCATGTCAGTGGTGTCTGTGTGAGAGTTAAAACAGAATTTACAATTGTATTCTGTTCACCCTTGGATGTAGCTCAGGGTCTTGAGATAAATTTGCAGTTCAAATAACAGAGTCTGAAATTCTTCCAAAGCAGCCATTTCATTCAGAAAATAGTCAAGTGGGTCTGAAACTGGATAGAACAACTATCTAGCTGTCCTACTGACTGGTTAACTATGTTGATCTGATGCATCTAGCCTGAATAGAATATTTGTTTAGTTTTATCTACAGACAGTCCACCAGTAGATCCCACAGTTTGTATCAATTCATGCTTGATATAGATGTGGATACTGATCATTGTTTTGGTCAAATGTAGACCCAATCTTAGCATATTATCTCTTTGTGTTGTTGGAGTTTGTTGAAGCTCCTGACCAAGAGTTACTAACATAAAAAAGGGGGGTCAACATTCTATGTTCATTTTTTAAGATTAAAATTCATCATTGTTTATGCTCTTAGGACTTCTGAGATAGAGTTCCCTCAAAAAATATCTAACTACATTCCCAATTATATACTTCTTATTAAAGACACTTTAAATAAGATCTATGCAACCATTAATCATAAGTAAGCATAAATATTAGTATGAAGAAAAAAAGGACGAAGACAGGGAACGTTATCAGACAATTAGAAAAAAATAAAAACAAAATGATAATTAATATGGGCAATCAACAAAAACACAATTATAGTTGGCAATTTAAATAATTTCCTTTCAATAATTGATAGAATAAGCAGATGATACACAAATAAGAAATAACATAAATTTGAACAGTATTATGATTTAATTTAACCTAATTGATATTTAAACAATTAAATATAACCATAGTAGAATGCACATTCTTTTCTATTGGATATGAAACAGTAGAGATAGGCCAAATATTGGGCCAAAATCAAGTTTTAATAAATACAAAAGTACTGGATTACAAAGTACAGTTTATTCATTGAATATAATGGAATAGATGTCAAAACCAAAAAGGTAGCAAATTCCCAAATATGTAGAAAAAAGCCATATACTGCCAAATAATCCATGTGTTTAAAATAATTCAAGTAAAATATTTCAAACTGAATGATAAAGGAAAATACAACATAGTAAACTCTGAAGAAGTATTTTAGAGAATATGTAATTCTAAATACTTGTATTAGGAAAAAGAAAGATTTGAAATCAATTTCCCAAGCTTCCATCTTAAGGTACTAGAAAGAAAAGAGTAAATTAAATCCAAGTTAAGTGGAAGGAAGAAAACAGTAAAGACAAGATTAGAAGCCATTGAATACAGAATAGACATGCAAATAGAGAAAATTCAGTAACATCAGAAGTTGGTTCTTTGAAATATCAATAAAATCGAAAAGCTTTTACTGATAAATTAATACTCTGGCAAGATTGATTTAAAAAGTAAGAGAAAATGGAAATTATTAATATCAGGAATGAAGAGAGATATCAGTATTGAAGAGAGATATCAGTATAAGGAATAATAATATGAGAATACTATGCACAATCTAATTCAATTTAGCAACTTGGATGACAGGAAAATTCTTTGAAAGAAACACATTGTCAAAACTGACACACGAAGAAACAGAAAATGTGACTAGTCCACAATATGTGAAATTAAATTTGATTCGTATTAAAAGTCTTTCTCCTAAGAAAACTCACAAGGGGTTCAGTAGTAAATTCCATCAAACAGTTAAAGAAGAAATAAAACAGTTTTATGCAAATTGTATGTGAAAATGTGAGGCCAGTATAACCCTACCACCCAAACCAATAAAGGACATTATAAAACAAAACAAAACAAACCACAGACCAGTGTCCCTCATGAACACGGGGACTCCATTATCCCTCACAAAATATTAGCTAATTGAATTCAGCAATATATATAAAACTTCACAAAACAGTGGGTTCTTTCTTCAAGAATACATAACTAGTTTAACATTCAAAAACAAAGCTGAGCATTTCACAACAGCAACAGAATAAAAGGAAAAAAATTCCCCGATCAACTCAATTTAAGCAGAAAAAAATAGCGTCGGATAAAATTTTAAAACCATCATAAAATCTCTTGGCAAGGTAAGAATAGAAAGAAATAATCTAATAATGAGGAATTATGAAAAATCTACCGCTAACATCATAGCAAATGGTGGAAAAAAACTGACCCCTTTGCCCTTAAGAATGGGAACAAAACAAAAATAACCATGTCCTAGCTTTTGTACTTCTTATACTTGTGCCACTTTATGAGTACCTGTGTGCTTTGCACTTTTTTTAACCACCTGTGTTTAATTTTGCTTACTTTTAAATTTTATAAAAATTGAATTGTACCATACCTAGTTCTGAAATTTTTTTTTCCACTCAACATTATACTTCCAACATACATCTATGATGTTGCCCTAACTTTCTTCATTCATTTTCTCGGTTACGGTCCATTGTGGGAACTTACCACAATTTATATAGTATCATCTGAATGATTAATTTCTTTTTTGTTGTTGTTGCTATTGTTATAATCTCATTTGGTCTTTAAAGCAAGACATGGAATATCTTGGTGTAAGCTTATAGTTGGAACAATAGCAGAAAATTAACAAACTTTCAAATATATTATGAAATTCTATACAACATCTTTTATCTTGCTTTGGGAGTTGCATGCTCCAAATGAGTATGCCTTGTTCTTCTCCAAACTTCTTGCCAAACTTCTTTTCTAATAGTTCATATATCTCCAGTTTTAAACTCCTGGCACTTTGGGGCCTTACTGTGACTATGCACATAACCTAGAGTACACGGAAACTTTGAAATACCTTCAAGTCCCTGGCAGGAAGTGACTCCTAGAACGTTCTTTTCCACTCATGGTGCTGAATAGAACAATTCAATTCTAGATGTGGTAGAATGTTAGGTGTGATGTACTTTTTTTTAATAAATGAAGAAATCAAATCCTAGAGAGAGAAAATAATAAAGTCATTAAGGTTATTAAAGGCATAACAAAGACCCTAGCGTCTTTGGGAGTGAATGATTGTCTTTAGATAACCAATTAGCACACAAATAAGTTGCATTAGAGAGAAAATGCATGAACCTGCCAGAGCCATTAATGTATTAACAGAATTACCTTTATTAGATTGGCTCCCTGTTACCTAGCAGAGAGCAGGCCTGAGGGATAGGGTCACTGCAAGGGTCAGTTTTGACTGGATCTTCAGCTTGCCCTATTGTCTAGGAATGGCAGGCAGAGAGGAGAAGCCCAGGAGATTGCCTTAGGGAAGGATCCCATGGAAGTAGATAAAAACAGGGGCTACTTTGGAGGTTGGGTTGGACTGGGAGCTTAGAGCAGGTATCAACCCAGAGAAGGCAGGATGTTGCATAGACTTCTGTTTGCAAGGACACTTCTATGCGCAGGGACAGAAGGAGCTACTTCCTACTTTCGTTTAGGGCAGGGTGTGCTCATCACAAGAAGCAATCTCTGGGTTCTTTGTTTTCTTCCTTCCATCTGTCCCTTCGTCATGTCACTGTTCTCCTCTCTGCTCCTCTTTCAATCCCAATTGTTCTCTTCAGAGACTTCACAATTTCCATGTTGCATTTTTCAAATTTTCTTACCTCGTCTACCTCCCTCATCCCATTCTACAGAACCCCTGACCATTGGGGCAAAAAATACCATTCCACCTGCTTTTTGAATTCCTACAGTGGCTCAGAATGAATTCAGATGCTTCTGCTTCTCCAGCAAAGTACATCCTCCAACATCGTTAATAACAGCATCCTTACGAGCAGCCGTCTTGCCCATTGGCTTCATTGTGTTTAAAGAGTTCCCATCAGACTCCCTCTAACCTATGAACTCTCTTCTCCTAATCACTCCTAGCTGTTGCTGTAGCCCTCTGGTCCCTCTGCAGCCCTATCTGAAACCCTGTCCTGCCCTGACACCCACATGGCATCCCCGAGTCTCAAGTTGTGCACATGCTGCCACAGAGAGCCATGCGTGCCCTCCCTATCCAGCAGCCCACTCCAGCTCTGTTTTGTCAGCTGGATCTTTCTTGAATTTTCCAATATACTTTCAGTTTTGACGTTTTAAAGACCAATAAATAACAAACTAAATAAAACAATACTAGTCACTATTTATTGAGTGCTATGGAATGCAAACAAGATTTTCTAAATGTGCTTTCCACACCTTGTCTCCTTTCAGCCCACTGGTAAACTGCTGACTTAGGTCACATTATTGTCCCACTTTACAGAGGGGGAAACTGTCAATGGCAGAGGTGGCATTAGAGCCAATATCTAACTCCAAACTCTTCCAACCGCTGTGTGTTGCCTTCTCTTTCTAGGACTGATATTATTTATCACCCATGCCACTTTCTTTTGCCTAGATATCTGGTTGCCTTAGTATGATTCTAAACCTCCCTTATAGCAGCTATATTCTTCCCTGTAGATCAGAAAGTGCCCACCCAGTGCTATGAATGACATTTCTCTGTCTTTTGAATTTCTTCAGTGTAGCAATGTTTATCAGAGATGCTGCCTCAATTCCTGTTAGAAATGAGACAGAGGGAAAATAAGTAGATATATGCATTCATGTGAAGCGATTATACTTTACCTGTGGATTAAAAATGACTTTAATAGGGGTATGACCAGGTCCAATTTATGTTTGTTAGTTTATGTTTTAGAAACTCCACTCTGTTGATGCTGTGGAGGATGGATTAGAATAGGAAAGAATTATGGCTGGAACAACAGCAATTATAATCCTGTTAACTCTCAACCAATTGATGAAACTTATGCATATACATCTATGTATGTGTCTAACTATCTGTATATAGTTGGAATACAGACAGAATACACTGTCTGCAAATGCCATAATTGGTTCCACAATCTAGCTATTGCGAATTGTGATGTTATAAACATTGATGTGGCTGTGTTACAGTAGTATGCTAATTTTAAGTCCTTTGGGTATAAACCGAGGAGTGGGATAGCTGGGTCAAATGGTGGGTCCATCCCAAGTTTTCTGAGGATTATCCACACTGCTCTCCAGAGTGGCTGCACCAATTTGCAACTCCACCAGCAATGTAAAAGTGTGCTTTTTTTCCCACATCCACACCAACGTCTATTATTGCTTGTGTTCTTGATAATAGTCATTCTAATTGGAGTAAGATGAAATCTTAGAGTTGTTTTAATTTGCATTTCTCTAATTACTAGAGATATTGAACAGTTTTTCATATGTTTTTTAATCACCTGTATAACTTCTTCTGTAAAGTGTCTGTCCAGTTCCTTGGCCCATTTATCGATTGGGCTCTTTGTATTTTTGGTGTAAAGTTGCAGATAAATGTATGGAATTGGAGAATATCACGCTAAGTGAAATAAGCCAATCCCAAAAAACCAAAGACTGAATGATTTCCCTGATAAGTGGATGATGATATATAATGGGGGTGGGGGATCGGGGGAGAGAGAAGAATGGAGGAACTTTAGATAACATAGAGGGAAATGAGAGGGAAAGGGGTATGAAAAATGGTGGAATGAGACAGACATAATTACCTTATGTACATGTATAATTACATGGATGGTATGAATCTACATCATGCACAACCATAGAAATGAAATGATGGACCCTATTTGTGTACAATGAATCAAAATGCAGTCTGTAAAAATAAGAAAAAATAAAAACATAAATAAATAAAATTAATTTTATGACTGAAAGAAAAGAATACACTGTATTCTATGTTTGTATATACTGTGCTAGCTTTCCATCACTGTGACAAAACACCTAAGATAATCAACTTAACAAAGGAACAATTTATTTTGGCTCACAGTTTCAGAGGTTTCAGTCATGTTCACTCGGCCATGTTGCTTCTGGCCTATGACAGTACAGTATATCATGGGGGAAGAGCATGCAGAGGAGGGTCTGGTCATCTCATGGCAGTTGAGAAGCAAAGAGAGAAAGAGAGAAAGAGAGAAAGAGAAGAGTGTCCACATCCCCTTCAAGGGTACATCCCCAATAACCTAACTTTCTTCCACTAGGCCCTTCCCCTAAAGGTTCCACCACAACCCAATAGCACCACAGTCTGGCAACCAAGCCTTTAGCATATGGGTCTTTGGGGAAAGATTCCATACCTAAACAATAGCATATGCATACATATTTCACATATACATTTGCTTCTCTAAATGTAATTTTCTTCCAAACATCTTTTCTGTTCCACAAAAAAATTTGGCTACTCAAATTTTTGGCTTGATAGTTCATAGGATAGTAAGCATTTTGTGAGCAAGGGTGGGTACAGATAATACTGCAAGAACAAATAAACCCTGAAATCACAGGGGTTAATAGATTATATTTATTTCTGACCCACATAAAGTCCAGTGTGGATCTGTTAGCTCTTAAAATTTCAGCAGCTTCCAATTCCTACCTGTCACACCATGGTTACTACCAAAAAGAACATCTTAGGGGAAGCCCAATAGTTTTAAGTGTCCCAGCTCAGAAGTGCCTCACTTCTGCCTTATTTTCCAAAATTAGTTATACAGTCCCTCTGCCTAACTCAAAGGGGGCTGGAAATTGTGCCTAGAGAAGAGAAGAGGAACAACGTGAGCAAGTGTTTTCAGTGTCTACTCAGCTCTCCACAAATATCTGCTGAGCAAACAAAATTTTATAATTAGGAAAAACAGGAGTCCCTTTTGTCTTTTCCAGTCCTGTTGTGCCAGGGCAGAGAAATAGGTTGTAGAAAGTCAGAGGAAGTGCCTGGAGACAGCATGGGAGACGTGATTTATTGAAGGACAACTTAAACGCAATCAGTGACTGCTCCAAGATGCATTCATAGGTGAGAATTGACAGCACCTCTGTCCTTCAACATGCCCCACAAAGCAGCATCTCTGTCCCTCATGGTGCTTTGTCCAGTGGTGGCCAGCTGGACAAATGACATATGCCCTCAGTTCCCTGCCTGTCCCCACTCAGAGAGGAGTTTTACAGCTTGGGCTGCAGAATATTTTCAGCCTTGGCTTGTTTAGTTTTCTTGTAGGACCAGCATTCCAAGGAGCAACTATCCCACTATAAATGTGAGAACGTACAGCTTTCTACAGATAACCCTAACTTACCTAGTTCTCAGTGTGCACAAGAGAAAGCCAGTGTTCTTCAAGAGGACATGTTTCTGGACTTCTCAGCCCAGGCTTGCTTTCATTGTTCTCTTAACTTGGCTAGGTTTCTGGGAACAGAAAGGGGACATGGGGTTTTACTGTCCCCCTTTGCTTTAGGGATGATGCATCCTTGATATTTACCGGCTGGGGAGATAGCTCAGCTGGTAAAGTGCTTGCCTCACAAGCGCAAGGCCCTGAGTTTGATCCCCAGTACCGCTAAAAAAAGGAAAAGAATTAGCATCCTTGATATTTGAATAAGATACATGTTAAAAGTTTGGTACTCATAAATATTCACTACAGAATATCATTTCCCTCAGTGAAATTTTCCTAAAGGGTATGTGAAGTCTTCTTTCTTGTCCTTTGCTTCCCAATAGTCCCAGCAATAGTAGTTGAATGTGGATTCTTTGAAATTCATGTTGCCTTCTATGGTGCAAGGAGAGAGAAGATTTTTTTAAAACATTCTCAGGAGTTACTATGTTCTTATTGACCAGAACCTACCAAAGCCCTAAAGAGATATAGGTGCTGGGCCCTGGGCCAGGCTGCCACTAGATTGTTTCTCCAGCTCATCTGTCTTTTAGCCTGTATGATTCAAATTCTTGGCTCAGAGAGATTACAAATTGCTACATGGCATGAATCTTCAAGGTTACTCTCACATAATCAAAACCACACATATTAAAGCCTTGAATGCTCTACTGTAGAGCTGTAATTTGGGGGAGGGGCTTCTTCCCGTTATGCATATTTTTTGAGTTCCATAGAGCAAATATGGCCTTTGGCCCTTGAGGGGTTATGTTGAAGCTATGAGGAAAGGAAAAAATGTATAACTAACTTCATACTTCAGTGGTTTATGTGTTCCTTTATTACTCCTGAAATAACCAAAGAATTAATCAACACAAGATGCTTCCTGGGGCCCAGAGATGTTGCTGTTGTGTTGTCCTGCATACTTGGTAAAAGTTTCCAGGACTGCATTTGTAGTGGAAAACTTGGTTAGTGGAAGGAGCAGGCTAATACATAGCCATATGGCAAGCAGAATTCCTATGACAGATTCACCCTTTACATGCTGGGTCAACGTGAAGATACACTCGCCTGTGCACAAGGTGTTGAGTGCAGCGTTGCTGTTATGGGGTGGATATGAAGTGTCCCCCAAAAGCTCCTGTGCTAATGCGGGAATATTCGGAGGTAAAATGCTAGATCATTGAAGCTTTAGCCTGATCAGCCCATCCTAGTTCGAATGGACAGACTGGGTGGGAACTGTAGGTAGGTAGGGCATGGCTAGAGGTGGTGGGTCATTGGAGGGTTGGGTCCCCTGTAAGGGTGCATCTTACCTTGACCCCTTACTCCCCACACCTCTCTCACTCTATGCTTTCTGACCTCACCATGAACTGAGCAGCTTTCCTCCACTGCTCCCTTCCCCCTATGATGTCCTAACTGACCTTGGGCCCAGAGCAATGAAGTCAGCTGTCAGTGGACTGAGAACTCTGCAATTGTGAGCCCCAAGTAAATTTCTCCTCCTCTAAGTTGTTCTTGTCATGTATTTTGGCCATAGTAACAAAAAGTTAAGTAGAACAGCTATATTCCTCAGTTGGAAACTTGGAAGGGTAGGAAAACAATGCATCAGATTAGGATGTGATTCATGATTATCTCCATTTTGCTTCCAACTTCCCTCCTGAAAGTCATTTGAAGTGTCATTCCCTACCTGATTGGCTCTAAAAACACAAAACAAAGCTGTAGTGTGTGTGTGTGGTTTTCTGCTGTTGTTCATTGTGACACTTTATTTGGATTAAAAAAATGCCTTCAACAAATCAGCAGCAGACAGCTTAGGAATTGATGACGCTCCATGGAAAATATTCAAAGTGATTCTGTTCAGGGTGATTTAGAAATAGAGAAAGTATGAGATAAGCAGAAATAATTTTTCCCTATTGTGGAGGTCATTTGCACATTACTAATTGGTTTAACTTGGCACTTCAGTGTGTGTATTTTATCTTGTCTACATCTTCAAAGTGTTCCAGGAACAAAAGCGCTGATTCTTCCACAGAGTTCTAGCTACCTTTCTCTGGCTGTGAACAGAAGGGCAGAGCATGCGGTCCCCATCTCAGGGTGCAGTTTGTGGCTTGGTGTGGGGCATCGAGCTGATGACCTGCAGCTTTGATCTCAGCTGGCCACCCAGAAGGAACCCAGGTTTCCGGAGGGGTTCTGTGCCTTAACCAAAACTCTAGCCAGCTAAGGGTGATCATCTAGGGAGTTGCACCTCCTCAGAAGAACAAGGAAAGGAGAAACCTTGAACATAAAGGAGAACTGAAGGAAGATCATGGAAGAGCATTCCAGGGTGAGCTTAAAGCAAAGAAAATGAGACTTACCTGAAAGCTGCTGGGAGCTCTTGGCAACTCCTGAGCATCAGACACCTTTTTCTGTCTCTTGCAGGACCTGGTCAAATGCCTTGAGATTCTCTTCTATGGTACCTGAGATCTGCCAAGTGCAGTGGTCAGGGTCCTCCTTTAGAAAGCAGAGAAAAGGTCACTCCTACTACATGCAGACAATGGATTATTATGCAGCCTTAACACAGGAGGAAATTCTGACTTGTTACAACATGGATGAACCATGAAGACATTATGCTAGGTGAAATAAGACAGTCACAGACAAATGTAGTCACACAGCACTCAACAGGCTGTATATTCTGAGAAATATGTATGGCATGTACTTAGACAAACTAAGACAGCTATCATCTCTAGGTGATTAAATTCTAGGTCTACAGTATAAGTAATTCACGCTTGACTGAAAAGTCATTAACTGGCACTTGACTTTATTTATTTTACCAGTACTGGGGACTCAACTCAGGAGCACCCTACCACTGAGCCACATCCCTAGACCTTTTTATTTTTTTATTTTTTATTTTGAGACAGGGTCTCACTACATTGCCTAAGGATACCTCAAACGTGTGATCCTCCTGCCTCAGGTTCTAAACTTTGCTGGGATTTTAGGTGTGTGCTTCCATGCCAGGTCTTGTGCATGACTTTAGTGTGTGAATCCACTTGTATGAACACATACAGTAGTAGAGACAGAAAGTAGGTTGGTGGTTGCCTGGGACTAGAGGTGGGGAATGGGCAGCTGCTATTTAATGGATACAGTTTCGGCTGGGGAAGATGACACAGTTCTGGAGATCGATGGTGGTGACCACTGCACCACAATGGACATGTGCTGAACACCACTGAACTACACACTTAAAAACGGCGATGATGGTAAATATTATGCGCTGTGTGTTATGGCACGATTTAGTACCTGGTTGAAGTTGGCTACCCTTGAGGACTAAAGCCAAGTTAAAAGAAAAGGAAGAGGAAAAGTGGGCAACGGGGAGAAGGAAGGTCCTTGTGGGCATCAGGCCAACTGAGGGCATAGGGTGAGAAAGTTCATATGGAGGAAAGAAAAACTGAGATACTGGACCTGCTTTGAAATTTTACTTAGTAACTGTTCTACTCCTCTCTGTAACTGTCCTGTTAGTAACCCTCCTGGTTCCTTTCAAAAAGGAGGGACATTTATAAATCGTTGGTTTTTTTTTTTTTTTATGTTATTGTTTCTTTGTTTTCTGTTCCTTCTACTAAATTCCCTAAGGTAACAATTTCTCTGCAACTTTGACCACTCTTGGATTTTGACCCAGGTGGTTCTCAGGGTAGCCACTTTCAAGTAGTTTATAAATTTGGTTTTCTTTCATTTCTGTGTTTAAATTCCCCAATCAGTCTGGGAAGGCTGGTCTGTGATGTGTGGCATCAGTGGCTCCAAAGCCTGTAGGTTGGGGGTGAGAATGGGCCGGGAAATAGTGATGGAAAAGGGTGTGGGGCTGAGGGAGGCAAGGTGGTGATGCAGCTCAGAATTCCCAAAGCAGATTGGTGGTCTGGTGATGGGTTGGTTTCAGTCACTCAGGGTGCTGTTTGTGCCTGCTGTTAGCAAAGGGAGTGCTCTGCCAACCAGCTGGAGTCCCTCACCTCCCGAGGGCAGTCGTGGGTCCTCCCAGGCTGACACAGTGCCACCTCTGCTCCCATCACTGCATCTTCCTCCTGTCCCTGTGTGTGTTTTCATTTCTGTTCTCTTCTGTCACATCCCATATGCATTCCATTTCCCAGGATACTCCAGAATTCCTGGTCTGTCAATGAATTCGGGTTTTTTTTTAATTTTTTATTTTTTTCAGTTCAGTTGCAAATTTTCCCTCCTCTACTGCTAGGAACTTGGGGTGTGAGAAGGAGGTACCTCTGGTGTTCTTCGGGCCACACTCACTGCTGACCTCTTTAACTCTCTGTAGAGTTTAAATTTATCATCATCTAAGCTCATTGTTTATTGCAAAGATAAAACTGGTTGCATAGTAATTATTTCAGAGGTCTCACCATGATCCCTGGATCTCTTCCTAGATCCTACTTATCAGACTCATGGTGGAATTTGGGGAGTTTTGATCCAAAACCTTCTCAGTGATCCCAAGCTCTCTCCTCCTCCTGCCCCTCGCTCTCTACCAGGGTGAACTACGATGACTGATGTCTTTCACATCAGTCATATGTGTAACAACAGTCTAGATGCCTCTTCTGAAACCCCTACTCACAAAACACTAGCACCATTAAAATTCCAGCTCTTTTCCACAAGACTGTTCCTATTTCACTGAAAATCACCACTTTGTACCCCAGCAGCAGGTGAGTTTCCAAGTCCTGCACTTTCTATGCATCACCCCCTGAATGTGATATGATGGCTCTTTCCCTCCTCTCCTGTATTTTCTCCCTACAGTGGTTCTACCCCCTTCTGTCTGAATTTTGTGTCTGCAATAACTCTACCTGGGGGCCTGTTTTCAATTCTTTCTTCACATGGTGGACAGAGTAGTGTTTTAAAAGTGATTCATTTATAATATTAAAAATGATTACACAACGGACTGGGGTTGTGGCTCAGCGGTAGAATGCTCGCCTAGCATGTGTGAAGCCTGAGGCCCTGGGTTCGATCCTTAGCACCACATAAAAATAATATAAAGGTATTATGTCCAGCTACAACTAAAAATATGTTTAAAAAATGATTACACAGAAATATGTGCTTTTGAACATAAGAAATTACATGAAGAAACAAAGTAAGTTCACCCTCCTCTCCATACTCTTGGGATCATTAATATTATCAGGTTGTTGTATTTCTTTCCACATCTGCTTTTTTAACACCCATTTAAACTTTTCACAAATACATACACACATCTTTTCTTTTGTTTTGTAAAAAATGATGCAGATTGCCCTCTTCAGATCAACAGGTGTTTTTAAAATACAAATCATATATTTGCCCTGTGTGACCTATTTATTACTCTCCCTTTATCTTCTGAAGGCTTAACTTTGCATTTCCTGCTTTTTATCTGTTTCTCCAATTTACTGTCATTCCCTCTTGAATTTGGCAATACTGACCCTCTGTCTGTTCCTTAAATGCCATCTTCTCCTGCCTCTGTTCCTATTTGTCTGCCCACCCCCCACACATATCCTTAGGGACTCAGCAGAGATGTCACTTCCTCCCTCCCTCCCTTAGTCTGTTTTCTGTTGCTACAATGAAATTCCTGAGGCAGAATTATGCATAAAGAAAAAATGTTTATTTAGCTCACAGTTCTGGAGGCTGAAAGTCCATGATTGGGCAGAACCTTTGAACAGTCTCTGGCAAGGTATCTTTGGTTAAAACTGAATGTGATAGAGAAACAGAGAGAGTAATGGTCACATGCAGAAGGGGCCAAGCACCAGGAGTGGCCATGCTTCATAATTAACCATTCTGGTGAAAACTAACTCACCCCGGGAGACCAGAATTAATTTCCTCCAATGGAAATGACCCTATGATCTATTTATCTCCCACTAGGCCTACCTCATTGATGACCTAACCTCTAGCATAGGAAGCTTTATGGGACAACACACATCAGAATTAGCACTCCCCACAGTCAGATTGGTGCCCTGTCTCCCCCCAAACCCCTTACTACATCATAGTGCCTATCACACTGGACTGCAAATCTATCGCCTGTGCTCCTCTCTGGTCTATAAGTTCTAGGAGGGCATGGGTCGCATCTCTTTTGGGGGTTAAGTGCTAGAAGGCAATTACTGAAGGGTACAATAAGCATTCAATAGTTCTTATTTTTGGGGGAGTACTGGAGATTGAACTCAGGGGCACTCAACCACTGAGCCACATCCCCAGCCCTATTTTGTATTTTATTTAGAGACAGAGTCTCACTGAGTTGTTTAGCACCTAACTTTTGCTGAGGCTGACTTTGAACTCGAAATCCTCCTGCCTCAACCTCCCGAGCTGCTGGGATTACAGATGTGCACCACTGCCCCCAGTCTCGATAAATTATTGAATGTGTTGGTAAATGAATAACAAACATCAATTGTTACAAGGCCAAATACATAGGAAGCTACATCCTTGACTCTTTCTTCCCCTCCTCCTTTTTTTCTTTGTAACCTATTAGTAGTTTTCTACTGATTCTATATCAGCTAACCTATCAGTAATTTTATAGCTATACTTCAAAATGCATCCCAAGTCAATTCACATCTCCCCATTCATGCCTTCCAGCAGAGTTCAAGTATTACAACCCTTTCTTGGACCACAGAGATGTCCTCCTAACAGGTTTTGATTTCACTCTTCTTTCAACAGAATCCATTCCATTTTTCACGTAGCAGTCAGATGAATCTTTAAAAATTGTCCATCAGATATTAGTTCCTACTTAGAATCCTTCAGTGACTTCCCACTGATTCTGGGTTAAAGCCCAAATCCCTTACCCTGACCTGTCAGACCTTGCCTAAATTTTCAGTTTTCTTTAAAATAAAATTAACCAACATCCTCTATTTCATCTATATCCCAGGTACACTGGACATCTTATTGTTCCAGGAACATGCTAAGCTTCTTCCTGCCTCAGGGTCTTTTCGTTTGCGGTTCCCTCTGCCTACAGGAGTCTTCATTCAGAACTCCACATGGTGAGCTGATTCTTCTCGTTTGGAGCTGGGCTCAAATGTCACCTCCTCAAAGAATTGTGAATTTTTGATGATGGTCGCTCTGGTACCCTACTTCCCTAGTTGTGTTCTATCCCATGTAAGATTTTCTCTAATTTAATTTATTTGCTTTTCAGGGTTTTTATCTCCACCCACAGGAATCTGAAACGGCAGGGGGCTTATCTGGGTTATTCACTGTTGGATTCCCAGTGCCCAGGCGAGACCTGACTTAGAGGAAAGTCTCAATAAAGAATTGCCAAGTGATGGGATCAATCTGATTTTAGCAGTATAAGTAGGAAAACCACCTAATTTAAAGACAGACATTCCAAATTCCATTACTGTCTCTGACATTTACAAAGCTGCGTGGTCTTGAGGAAATTTCTTAAATTCTTGACTTTTAATGCAAAATGACCATGAGCACATGACTTGCCCTCCTTACCTCACTGGGTTCCTGTGAAGTTTAGATTGGCTAATGCATATGAAAATGCTCCACTGAGCAAAGCTGCCACATATATTATCAGACCTAGAAGAGTGAATAATTTGAATAACAGGTACCAAAGTCTCTTTGATACTAACTAAAGCAAATATGGGTCTGTAACTTCAGTTCTATCCATGGAGTCACTTCTTTTAACTTTGCAGTTAAGGGAGTGGAGTGAATACATTCTCTAAGGAAGAGATTGGGCAAAAGAAAATGCAATATAAAAAGAAGATGGTACTAATTTATCAGCATTAAGTACATGAGAACAATTTCCCTTGAGTAAGAAAAACATCTTCTGGGAGGTCCCTCTCAGGAAGGCACCATGTTGAAACACTGGATTCCCCAGGAACCTCAAATGGAACAGCCTGAATTTCTTGCATCCGACATGGGGAAAAAATGCCTATAACAGAAGCAGAACACTATGGCGCCACTGGTTGAGAGCTCCAGATCCGAATGAGTGAAAGATGCAGGGCACTCTCATTATTTATTCATCAGTTCTTTCATGGCGTCAGACTGACTGAAACTGGTTATATAGTTTCTTCTATTTATATGTTGCAAACCACCAACCATTCTTAACCAGTGAGACCAACAAACATTTGCGGCTGTTTGGGTCTTGGGTTCCTTCTAGAAAATAAGTACATTGAGATGTTGCAGAAAATGGAAAAGTAAGAAGAAGAAAAAAATTACCCACGTCTGTTGGATGGAGGAGGTTATTCACATAAAATAATAAACAGATGCCTAACTTCATTCTAATTTCCAAGCAAGCCTTAAAAATCCTAACTTGGAAACCTCAAGGCACTTTGATTTTTACCTTCCTGTTGTCCTCCAGCATCTTAATCATGCTAGATATTTAACACTGTTTTAATAAATGAATAAAGGTACGTGGACTGCATTTCATCCTACTTCCTTTGCCAATAATGGGAGTCATTGGTGTAGGTAAAGACAGTCTGTGCTTGGATATAGCTTCCTGAATATCCAGTTGTTTTCTATTTAGCTTACATGTCCCTTACCATAAAATTTTCAATGAGAATAAGTCATTTTTGTGAATATTCTCTTAGATGATTTTTAAATTTAAAAACTTCGTAGCTTAATAAATACTATTCGAATATACATATGAAAAATCTATAAGAAATGTTTTAGCTCTTACTTTAATGGTCTGATAATCATCTACTGTCTCCCTACCCAGCTATTTGGGTATATAAAGGACATTTGTTGTTTTCTGATTATAAAGCTAATGTTCATTCAATCTGGATAGTTTGGGAAATATTGAATGCCTTTTATTTCACTTTTTATATGTTTAAAATGTACAAAATGGAATGGAATTATACTCTATTTTTTGTCTGGAGCACTTTTTCTTCACTTAGCACTTCCTTGTGAGCATTTCATTTTTCAAATGGAGAATGACTATGTAATATTGCTTTGTCTGCATGAGTTATAATTATTTCACCATGCTTCAAATCTTCTAAATTTAGAACATTTCTAATACCTTTCTATTATTAAATATCTTTATATGTGCATTTTAGTGCCATTTTTTAATAATTTCTTTGGGATAAATTTCTAGAACAGAAAATAACAGGGTATGAGTATTAAAACTTTAAGGCTCTTTTTATATTTTTCCAGTTTTTTCTTTGTGAAAAATAACTCCTTGAGATTTATACCTATTATCATTAAGAATTACAAAATATTCACATGTGTTTTCTCCTAGCTATTTTATGATGTCATTTAACATTTATCTTTTTTTTGGTATGACCTGATATAAAGATTGATTTTTCCTCCTGTGATTCGGTTTTTTTTTTTTTTTTCTGTAAAAGAGTATCAAATAATTTCATCACAATAAATTGTTTTTATATGTTAGCTTCAGCAAAAAATAATGTCATGTATGTGGGTCTATTTCTTGGTTTTCTTTTCTGTTCAGTGTACAGTCTATTTTTTTTTTTTTATTTTTTATTGTGAACAAATGGGATACATGTTCTTTCTCTGTTTGTACATAGAGTAAAGGCATACCATTTGTGTAATCATACGTTTACATAGGGTGATGTTGGTTGATTCATTCTGTTATTTTTTTCCCCTTCCCCCCACCCCTCCCATCCCTCTTTTCCCTCTATACAGTCCTTCCTTCCCCCATTCTTGCCCCCCTCCCTAACCCTCACTCTAACCCTAAAACTAACCCCTCCCACACCCCATTATGTATCATCATCCACTTATCAGCGAGATCATTCTTCCTTTGGTTTTTTGAGATTGGCTTATCTCACTTAGCATGATATTCTCCAATTTCGTCCATTTGCTTGCAAATGCCATAATTTTATCATTCTTTATGGCTGAGTAATATTCCATTGTATATATATGCCACAGTTTCTTTATCCATTCATCAACTGAAGGGCATCTAGGTTGGTTCCACAATCTGGCTATGGTGAATTGAGCAGCAATGAACATTGATGTGGCTGTATCTCTGTAATATGCTGATTTTAAGTCCTTTGGGTATAGGCCAAGGAGTGGGATAGCTGGGTCAAATGGTAGTTCCATTCCAAGTTTTTTAAGGAATCTCCATACTGCCTTCCAGAGTGGTTGCACTAATTTGCAACCCCACCAGCAATGTATGAGTGTACCTTTTTCCCCACATCCTCGCCAACACCTGTTGTTGCTTGTGTTCTTGATAATCGCCATTCTGATTGGGGTGAGATGGAATCTTAGGGTGGTTTTGATTTGCATTTCTTTTATTACTAGAGATGTTGAACATTTTTCCATATGTTTGTTGATTGTTTGTAGGTCTTCTTCTGTGAAGTGTCTGTTCATTTCCTTAGACCATTTGTCGATTGGATTATTTGTAGTCTTGGTGTTGAGTTTTTTGAGTTCTTTATAGATTCTGGAGATTAGTGCTCTATCTGAAGTATGATTGGCAAAGATTTTCTCCCACTCTGTAGGCTCTTTCTTCACATTGCTGATAGTTTCCTTTGCTGAGAGAAAGCTTTTTAGTTTGAATCTATCCCAGTTGTTGATTCTTACTTTTATTTCTTGTGCTATGGGAGTCCTGTTGAGAAAGTCTGGTCCTAAGCCGACATGTTGAAGATCTGGACCTACATTTTCTTCTATAAGATGCAGGGTCTCTGGTCTGATTCCGAGGTCCTTAATCCATTTTGAGTTTAGTTTTGTGCACGGTGAGAGATATGGGTTTATTTTCATTTTGTTGCATATGGATTTCCAATTTTCCCAGCACCATTTATTGAAGAGGCTATCTTTTCTCCATTGCATATTTTTGGCCCCTTTGTCTAGTATGAGGAAATTATATTTGTTTGGGTTTGTGTCCGTGTCTTCAATTCTGTACCATTGATCTACCTGTCTATTTTGGTACCAATACCATGCCGTTTTTGTTACTATTGCTTTGTAGTAAAGTTGAAGTTCAGGTATTGCAATACCCCCTGCTTCATTTTTCCTGCGAAGGATTGCTTTAGCAATTCTGGGTTTCTTATTCTTCCAGATGAATTTCATAATTGCTTGCTCTATTTCTGCAAGGTACATCATTGGGATTTTAATTGGAATTGCATTGAATCTGTATAGCACTTTTGGTAGTATGGCCATTTTGACAATATTAATTCTGCCTATCCAGGAACATGGGAGATCTTTCCATCTTCTAAGGTGTTCTTTAATTTCTTTCTTTAGTGTTCTGTAGTTCTCATTGTAGAGGTCTTTCACCTCTTTTGTGAGATTGATTCCCAAGTATTTTATTTTTTTGAGGCTATTGTGAATGGAGTAGTTTTCCTAACTTCTCTTTCTGAAGATTCATCACTTATGTATAAAAATGCATTGGATTTATGAGCATTGATCTTGTATCCTGCTACTTTACTGAATTCACTTATGAGTTCTAAGAGTTTTCTGGTGGAATTTCCTGGTTCCTCTAAGTATATAATCATATCATCAGCAAATAGGGATAGTTTGAGTTCTTCTTTTCCAATTCGTATCCCTTTAATTTCTTTGGTCTGTCTAATTGCTCTGGCTAGAGTTTCAAGGACGATATTGAATAGGAGTGGTGAGAGAGGGCATCCCTGCCTTGTTCCAGATTTTAGGGGGAATGCTTTCAGTTTTTCACCATTAAGAATAATATTAGCCATGGGCTTAGCGTAGATGGCCTTTACAATGTTAAGGAACGTTCCCACTATCCCTATTTTTTCTAGTGTTTTGAGCATGAAGGGGTGCTGTATTTTATCAAATGCTTTTTCTGCATCTATTGAAATAATCACGTGATTCTTGACTTTAAGTCTGTTGATATGGTGAATTACATTTATTGATTTCCGAATGTTGAACCAACCTTGCATCCCTGGGATAAAACCCACTTGATCATGATGCACTATCTTTTTAATACATTTTTGTATGCGATTTGCTAAAATTTTGTTGAGAATTTTTGCGTCGATGTTCATTAAAGAAATTGGTCTGAAATTTTCTTTCCTCGATGTGTCTCTGTCTGGTTTAGGTATCAGGGTGATATTGGCTTCGTAGAATGAGTTTGGGAGGGTTCCCTCCTCTTCTATTTCATGGAATACTTTGAAAAGTATTGGAATGAGCTCTTCTTTAAAGGTTTTGTAGAACTCGGCTGAGAAACCATCAGGTCCTGGACTTTTCTTTGTTGGTAGGCTTTTGATGACTTCTTCTATTTCATTACTTGAAATTGGTCTATTTAAATTGTGCATGTCCTCCTCGTTTAGTTTAGGCAATTCATAGGTCTCTAGAAACTTGTTGATATCTTCGAAATTTTCTATTTTGTTGGAATATAGATTTTCAAAATAGCTTCTAATTATGTTTTGTATTTCAGTCGTGTCTGTTGTGATACTTCCTTGTTCATTCCGAATTTTGGTGATTTGGGTTTTCTCTCGTCTTCTCTTTGTTAGTGTGGCTAAAGGTTTATCAATTTTGTTTATTTTTTCGAAGAACCAACTATTTATTTTGTCAATTTTTTGTATTGTTTCTTTCGTTTCAATTTCGTTGATTTCAGCTCTGAGTTTAACTATTTCCTGTCTTCTACTACTTCTGGTGTTGGTCTGTTCTTCTTTTTCTAGGGCTTTGAGCTGTAGTGTTAGTTCATTTATTTTTTGAGTTTTACTTCTTTTATTAAATGCGCTCCATGAAATAAATCTTCCTCTAAGTACGGCTTTCATAGTGTCCCAGAGATTTTGATACGATGTTTCTTTGTTCTCGTTTACCTCTAAGAATTTTTTAATTTCCTTCCTAATATCTTCTGTTATCCATTCCTCATATAATAGCATATTGTTTAATCTCCAGGTGTTGGAGTAATTTCTGTTTTTTGCTCTTTCATTTATTTCTAGTTTCAATCCATTATGGTCTGATAAAATACAAGGAAGTGTCTCTATCTTCTTGTATTTGCTAACATTAGCTTTGTGGCATAATATATGGTCTATTTTAGAGAAGGATCCATGTGCTGTTGAGAAGAAAGTGTATTCACTCTTCGTTGGATGGTATATTCTATAAATGTCTGTTAAGTCTAAATTATTGATTGTGTTATTGAGATCTAAGGTTTCTTTATTCAATTTTTGTTTGGAAGATCTGTCCAGTGGAGAGAGAGGCGTGTTAAAATCACCTAGTATTATTGTATTGTGGTCTATTTGGTTTCTGAGATTGAGAAGGATTTGTTTGACATACATGGGTGAGCCACTGTTTGGGGCATAGATATTTATGATTGTTATGTCTTGCTGATTTATGGTTCCCTTAAGCATTATGAAATGTCCTTCTTTATCCCTTCTGATTAACTTTGGCTTGAAGTCCACTTTATCTGAAATGAGGATGGATACCCCAACTTTTTTGCTGGGTCCATGTGCATGGTAAGTTTTTTCCCATCCTTTCACCTTTAGTCTTTGGGTATCTCTTTCTAAGAGATGAGTCTCTTGCAGGCAACATAATGTTGGATCTTTCTTTTTTATCCAATCTGCCAGTCTATGTCTTTTGATTGATGAATTCAGGCCATTAATATTCAGGGTAATTATTGAGATATGATTTGTATTCCCGGTCATTTGACTCATTTTATTCATTTATTTGCTTATTTTTGACACAACTTGGTTCCTCTTTATTTGAGAGTTCCTTTAGGATATCTCCTCCCTTTGCTGATTTGCTTCTTTGTTTTTCATATCTTCTTCATGGAATATTTTGCTGAGAATGTTCTGTAATGCTGGCTTTCTTTTTGTATATTCTTTTAGCTTTTGTTTATCATGGAAGGATTTTATTTCGTTGTCAAATCTGAAGGTAAGTTTTGCTGGGTATAAGATTCTTGGTTGGCATCCATTTTCTTTTAGGGCTTGAAAAATGTTATTTCAGGCCCTTCTAGCTTTTAGGGTCTGGATTGAAAAATCTGCTGATATCCGTATTGGCTTCCCCCTGAATGTAATTTGGTTCTTTTCTCTCACAGCCTTTAAGATTCTGTCTTTATTTTGTATGTTAGGTATTTTCATTATAATGTGCCTTGGTGTGGGTCTGTTGTAATTTTGTGTATTTGGAGTCCTGTAAGCCTCTTGAACTTGATTTTCCATTTCGTTCTTCAGATTTGGGAAATTTTCTGAAATTATCTCATTGAATAGGTTGTTCATTCCTTTGGTTTGTTTCTCTAAGCCTTCCTCAATCCCAATAATTCTCAAATTTGGCCTTTTCATGATATCCCATAGTTCTTGGAGATTCTGTTCATGATTTCTTACCATCTTCTCTGTTTGTTCGACTTTGTTTTCGAGGTTAAATATTTTGTCTTCAATATCTGAGGTTCTGTCTTCCAGGTGTTCTATCCTATTGGTTGTGCTTTCTATGGAGTTCTTAATTTGGTTTATTGTTTCCTTCATTTCAAGGATTTCTGTTTGGTTTTTTTTCAATATCTCTAACTCTTTATTGAAATGGTCTTTTGCTTCCTGTATTTGCTCTTTTAACTGTCTATTGGTGCGTTCATTCAATGCCTGCATTTGCTCTTTCATTTCATCGTTTGCTTCCCTTATCATGTTGATTATGTACATTCTGAACTCCCTTTCTGACATTTCTTCTGCCATGCTGTCATTGGATTTTATTGATATAACATCCAGATTTGTTTGAGGCATTTTCTTCCCTTGTTTTCTCATATTGTTCAGGTATCAGTGGACTGCAGAGATGTTGCAGATTTCCTCTATTGACTTATAATGTCCCTGAAGATTGCTAGTGTATCCCCTCTTATCCTTCAGTAGCCTGAAGTCTTAGAGGAAGTTGATACTTCGGTGTTCCCCTAGGTAGCTGCCTCTCTAGGGGTGGTGGTCTTCAGGTGGGGTATATTCCCTGCTAGAGGGCAGAGGTGCCTCTACTTGTTGACCAATGGTCATCCAAAGGGGAGCTAGACTGCGGGCTAAGGCAATGCCTGTTTGGGCCTGTGTCTCTGGTTTTACTGTCTTTGTGGGAAAACCTCACTCGGCGGGGAAGACCCACCCGGTGGGGAGGTCTCACTAGTCCGTTCCCCTCCTAGAGGTTCCCCTCAGTCCACAACTACCGCCTGTGCAGGGCAGCCTTCCCAAGCAGCGTTTCCAGGGGCCTGGACCTACCTCCTGGGCTTGGGAGCCCTGCCCTTCGCAGACGAGTCTCCTTAGGTGGCCCCTCCTCAGAGAAGCTGCCCACAGTCCTGGAACCTTCGCTCCACCCCTCAGCTGGTCTCTGTGTAGCTCTTTCAAGAAAAGGTGCTTAGATCCCCGGCTCGGACCGTGCTTTGCACCTAATCACTTGGCTATGCGACCCCTCCTCTGAAGAGTCACTTGGAGCCTCGTACATATGCTCCAAGCCCCAGTGACCCGTCACTCGTCTCTTCCTCCAGGCAGGTGTTCTGTGTGGGCACTTGGAGACCAAGCCACTCACTGCGCACCTCCACCTCCTCAGGACAGCCCCCTCCCCGTTGTTCAGGCAGTTGCTGAATCCAAATAGTTCGCCACCCAACTCTTTCTCTGGCAGCCCCCGGAGCCCTGGCAGATTGGTCCAAAAAACCAAAAAACCAAGCGGTGTGCTGCTCGGCCTCCTCTGCAAGGTTCCCCACTTTCCGAGCTCACTGTTCCAATGAGGGTAGATGTGTCTTGCTGCCTGGGCAGGGCAGCCTTCCCAGGGGCCCAGACCTACCTCCTGGGCCTGGGAGCCTCACCCTTCGTAGACGAGTCTCCTTAGGTTGTCCCTTCTCAGAGACGCTGCCTGAAGTCCTGGAACCTTCACTTCGCCCCTCAGCTTGTCTCTGTGTAGTTCATTCAAGAAAAGGTGCCTAGGTCCCTGGACCGGACTTTGCTATGCACCTAATCGCCTGGCTATGTGACCCGCCCTCTGAGCAGTCACTTGGAGCCTCGTACATATGCTCCAAGCCCCAGTGACCCGTCGCTCGTCTCTTCCTCCAGGTGTGGGCGCTTGGAGACCAAGGCACTCACTGCGTACCTCCACCTCCTCTGGGCAGCCCCCTCCCCGTTGCTCAGGCGGTTGCTGGATCCAAACAACTCGCCGCCCCACTCTTTCTCTGGCAGCCGCTGGAGCCCTGGCAGATCGCTTCAAAACCAAGCAGTGTGTCGCACAACCTCCCTTGCAAAGTTCCCCGCTTTCCGAGTTCACTGCTCCAGCAGGGGAGGTGTGTCTTGCCGCCTGGGCAGGGCAGCCTTCGCAGGCAACGTTCCCAGGGGCCCGGACCTCCCTCCGGGGCTTGAGAGCCTCACCCTTCGCAGACGAGTCTCCTTAGGTTAGAGAATCTGCCCGCGGTCCTGGAAACTTCAATCCGCCATTTTTCGCTCCGCTTCGCTGTCCGTTTTTACCGCTCCGGCGGGGGAGGGGCGACCCGCCGAGTCACTGTACTTCACAAAGTTCTCTGCGTTCCGGGGCTACTGCCCCATCGGGGACGCCTCCCCTATGGGAGAAACTCCCCCGGCGGCTTTGAGTTGGTCCCAAGTCACTATCTCCTCTTTTGAATCTTGAGTCCTGGAGCAACATGAAATGCAGCCGCCCTCTAGTCCGCCATCTTGAACCTCCCCCCAGTCTATTTTTTGTGCTGTAACATACTGTTGTAATTATGCCAGTGTTAGCACTTCAGTTCAGAGAGTGCTGCCCTCTGATCAGCACTGAGCTAAAGATTGGTTCATAAAAATCAGTGAAGACACAGTTCCTGACCTCATGGATCAGACCCAGCTGAACTGGGGAGGCAGACATGAGCAGGGAAGCAAAGAACTAACCATATCATTCCAAATATTGATGACAATAATGAGCTCAACACAGAGACTTCTGTGGTTAAAAATACCACTGATGAGCTTAAATCTGGGGGAACCTATGATCGTATTTCTTTTTTTCCTTTGTTTATTTGTTTAAAAACAGTTGATGAGTGAAGACAAGTTTGGAAGTAGTCAAAGATAATCTGCAGAGAAATAATGATTATTTGATATAAGATTGGTGGGGAAGTAGTAGATAAATTCATGAACTCTTTAGAAGGTAGGACCAACAAGACTGGTGACTGACTAAATGTGGAGGTGAAGAAAAGAGAGGTGTCAGGAGTTTTCTAGTCTGAGAGACAGAATATCATGGTGCCATGTACACAGAAAAAATCAGACCAAAGATGGAACTAGACTGCTGAAAGTAGAGTGAAACAGGAGTTTGGTTTTCAACTGGAGTAAACCAAGATGGTTGTAAAATATTCCGAAGGTATGGTAGCTGATGGTACTGGTCAGGTTGGAAGAGAATTGTGGGCTGGGAGACACTGGTACAGATGAAAAGAGCAACGTGATGATATCACAAAGGAGGTCTAGTGGAAAGAGAAGACAGCACGGGAGCAAGCCCTGAATAAATAACCCCAGTCTTTAGTGACTAGAATCAGACTTCAGAAGAGAATGGAAAAAAATGGGAAATAGGAAGAAGCAAGCAGAGCCTGGAGTCACCAGAACAAGGAGTGGGAGGTTTCCTGAAAGAGGAGAATATTGCTGAGACCTTTGGTAAGGTGAAGATGACAGGATTACATTGGCATATGTCCCTGGTAGTACAGGCAATAAATATTTTGGTGGTATATTAGAGGTGGAAATCTGATTGGAGTCAAATCAGAGTTTGAAAGAAAACAAAATCCTCCTCTTCTGGAGAATTTTGGTCATGGAGAGAAAGAATATGGTGGGACCTTATTATCTCAGGTACCTAAGGAGGTTTTTTGTTGGTTTATGACTGGAGTCATTGAAGAATTATTCTAAATTGATGCTAATAATCCAAGAAAGAGAGAAACACTGAGAAATAAAGTATATATGGGATTCAGAACATGGTGGCTTTGATAAATTGAGTTAAACTTTCACCATAGTAATAGAAAAAGGGAGGGGTTCAGATGTGAGAATTTCCAGCTGTTGACTTGTTCCTTCTCCTTTCAGTGAATCATGAGGAGAATCTGGGAATGGACTGGGTTGAGTGAGAGGGAGTTTGTTTGAGGACTGCAGATGAGATAGCTAGCCTGTAGGGTGGGAAGGGGCAGTAAAGAGAGGAATGTCACAGAATGGGAGGCTCCATGAATGTTCTGTGTGTTCATTGCAGTGCTCCAAACCTGCTGTTCAATCTTTTTGTTAAACGTTACCCTGTTGTTCTCATCCATGTTGTTCTTCCACAGGAACTTTAGAATAATTCCGTCAATTTCCAGAAGCAATATTTGGGAAGGAGGAGGGTCTTGGTGAATTGTGCACTAAAATAATATAACATTTTGGGGACAACTGTTGTCTCTATAGTATGGATTCTTTTACCCAAAGAGTACACATTGTAAGCACTTATTTAAGTCTTCTTTTTTAACCTTGCAAGTTTTAGACTTGTGTTCATGAGCTCCTGCACCTTGGTGGATAGAGAATCATGACAAATTTTCATTGTAAGGGTCAATTGTCCTATTTAACACACACACATGCACACACACATACACACATATGTTTTGTCTTCAGTTCTATTTTGTGTGATGTCAGTTTGAGGTCATCTGTTTCTTTCAGTTCACATTTACCTGATATATTTGTACTCTGTATTAGTTGTCTTTGCATCTCTGGGACCAAAATACTTCATAAGAATAACTTTGAGGAGGGAAAGTTTATCTGGCACTCACAGTTTATTTGGGGTCGTAGTACAAAGACTGCATCTCCATGGCTTTGGGCCCAAGGTGAGGCAACACATCATGGCAGAAGGGCACAGCAGAGGAAAACTGCTCTGCTCTTGGCCTCCAGGAAGAAGAGGGAGAAAGGGGAAAGTGCTACAGGGAAGATGTACCCTTCCAAGGGACAGGCTCAGGGACCCATCTCCTCTAGCCAAGTCCCACCCTGGTAATAAACAGTTACCAGTCTGTTTATTCAGATTAGGATGGACTAATAAATTAGGTTATAGCTCTCACAATCTACTCATTTTAACTTATGAACATTCCTGCATTAACACAGGAGCTTTTGGGGGATATCATATATCCAAACCACAACATACTCATTCTTTATCTTTTGTTATTTGTCATGCTTTTGTCTAGTTTAGAATTCTGCAATCTGCATACAACTGGATTATTTTTCTTTTGACAAGTGAAAGGAGATTAGCCCATGTCTATTTATTGTATCAATCTATGTTTAATTTTGTGCTTCCTATTTATTTTCTTTCTTGTCTTCATCTGTATGCACGTGTATGTGGTTTTTTTTTTGTAATTTGGTAAATTTTTAATGTAACATCCAGTTTCTATTTCTGCTGAAGATTAGGTCTTAAATACAAAGTCTTTATAAACTTGTATTCTAATGTTCTGCATCATGAATAGCAGTGTTTATTTTCTCCCTTTAGTAAAATGGACATTTGGAATTTTTGTCTTCACTTACCTAACCTGTAAAGTTGTCCTGATTTTGTAGTTATACTCCATGATATTCAGCATGTATAGTAACTATTAAATCATGGTGTATTCTTATATCAGTCTTATGCTCTTGTTTTAAAACTGTTTAATATTTGTATCTTAGTTTTAATTCTACATGTTGCTGGTTTCAGTGTTCTCTCACCATTCCTGTGATGTCAGCCTGTTCCCATTCTTGAATTCTTTATATTAATATATCATTTATGTCTGAGTAGTTTCTAACAGTAATGGTATATAGGTGATATTTTTCTGTATCCTTCAATATCTTATATTATCTTGCAGTTAATCTCTTTTACAATGAATTAAATAAGTATTCTTGGATCACAAGCTTTCTGCCTTGTAAATTCAAGAATGTTAACTTCATTTTCTAACATTTAACATTATAGTGAAAACAGTTTAGAGCAAATGTTTTAAAAATTATCTTAAAATATTTTTTAAATGAAAAATTATCTTACAGATGACCTCTTTTGATTTTGTTCGGGAAGATTTATAACTGTTTCTTTATCTTCAAAATACAAAAACTTCATAAGAGTAATACCCTTGTTTTTAAATTAATTTTGCCTGGCTCTTGATAAACCTCTCAAATCTGAAGATTTTACTCTTTCCTGGACTTTGAAAAGTTACCTTCCATTCCATTTGATCCAGTATCTTGATCAGAAGTAGAAAATACCTTATCAACCTGATAGCCTCTTTTTTTTGTCACGTATTTCTTTATTTTATCACATTTCCCATCCTATTTTGACAAGCTCCTGAGGTTTTCTCTTGAAATCAATAATTTCTTATGTACTAGTGTTTACTCTGTACCTTATTGCTTCTAATGCAAATTTTTATTTTGCAACCACATTTTACTTTTTGTGTTACCTTCTCTTATCTCGTCCATGTCTCCTTTATTTTTTCTTCAGTCTGTTATTGTATTATTTTATCTTTTGTTTTAGTGTTCATTGTTTTGAATTAAAAAAAATTGTCTAGAACACAAATCAGGTGATTTGTAACATGTACTCATATCCTGCAGCAAAATATTTTTCAGGTTTACAGTTCCTTTTAATATTGAAAAATCGAATTCCTTTTCCTATGTAACTGAACACTTTTAGGGGCTTCCTATTTTACTGACTCCTCATCAAGTGAGGAAAGTTTACTCAAGACTAGTATTTTTCCATACATTGGGTAGGTGAATTTTTCTTAGATCCCCTTATCCTCTGCCTAATTGTTGGAATTCTCTTCACATCATCAGATGAGGGCCAGCAAATATCTGCAGTTCGTTCTTTGCCAGAGAGTGAAACTGAAAACGTGAGATCTCCAAAGCTGTCTGCTCTGTGCTGTCTTCATGCTTCTGCTCCTTCCTATCTGAGGAACTCTCCGAGACAGAGAATGCTGGTGCCGATCCCTTCTTCCCCAGCCCTATTCCATACCTGGGGATCATCATTCCAAAATAAAGGTGAAAAGATACAACGGTGGGGATGATGCAATGACTGGAGCAGGACTTGAACCCCCAAATGCAGTAGCTTCCATCTCTCCCATGTTGAGGGACAGGTTTTCTGTTCTAGTTGGTGTAGATCTTCCATCACTCGATGGGGCAGTAGGTTAAGTGGAGGGAAAATTAACCATATCTCAAGAGACAAACTTACTTATTCTTGACTGGGAAAATATTTCTAAGGCAGTGGCAGGTTGGGATTTTATGTTTGCTTCATAACTTATTGTTTGTGAAAATTCTTCTAAGATTCTTAAAATCTTATAATTTGACTTCAGTTAAGTTTCTTATATGGCAGAGGATTTCTATGTTATTATTTTTAAAATTCTAGTATTCATGGTTATTTTGGTCAGAAAATAAAGGACTCTTGGTTGTGAATTTCTATTCAGATTTCAACTTGAAGTAAAAGTCCCAAATCCTCTTCTCATACTAATGCTCTCAATAGCTGAATATTAGAATCTTTACCACATCATTTTCTCATCTTCAGGAATGGCTCAGTTCAGACCGTTATTTACCAACCCAACATTCATACAGTCTTTTCCTCACCCCTGGTTTTTCTTAGGCATTTGTTTTTCTCCTCTCCTCAGCAGTTGGAGTCGACCCATATCTGGCCAATGAGCTATTCTAACATGTATTAGGGGTCTGGCAAAGATTTTCCTAATAAAAGAAAAGAAATATGGAGTGATATTTCTGACCTCTTTCCCTCCATTTCTATATCAAGTTTTTAAAAATAGTTAATAGATTGTATTTTTTCCATTTTTTATTTCTGTATGATAGTTGTACATAATGGGGGGATTGTTCTTACATACTCATACTTGCATACAATACAACCATATAATTTGGCCAATACCATTTCCCAGTATTTTCTAAAAAGTAGTTTTAGATTTCAAAAACACAAAAACCACTTGAGCACATAGTACAAAAAGTTTCATATACCCATAGTACCCCAATTTCCTTGGCATAAATTTCCTCCATTATTATTGCAGTAGTGGGGTACATTTTTAAAATCAATGAGCCTATATAGATATGTGATTGTAAAATAAAATCCCTGATTTTCATTATATCTACTCTAGGTGTTATACATTCAGTGGGTTTTGACAAATGTGTAATGTTACACGTCTACCATTTTAGGCTCATCCAGAGTAGCTTCCCTGGCCTGAAGTCCCATGCCCTTCATCCATTTAAATCCTCTCCCTCCCTCTGAACCTTGGACCACATTGACTTTTTTGTTGTTTCCATAGTTGTCTTTTTTTTTCCAGAATGGTATACAATTTAAATCAGACAGTATGAGAACTTTATAGACTTTTTTTTTTTTTCATGTAATGACATGCATTTAAAGTTCTACCATCTCTTTTTGTGGCTTGAAGCTCATTTCTATTTATCCATTGAATAATATTCCACAGTCTATGCACTATCTGTTGAAGGACATCTTGGTTGCTTATGGCTTTAGGCAATAAGGAATAATGTGGTTACAAATATTCATATGCTGGGTGTTCTTGTGTTAGAAGGCAATGCTTGGCACTATGGCAGTCATCTTCCCATCATGAGGTAAGAAACCAGAATGCAAGTGAACATGTTCGGGATACAGGCTGAATGTTGAGAGGAAAATCTGAACCTTGATGATATGATATTGGCCAATGTGCCAATCCTAGGGTTCCTTGTCATGTAAGCAACAAATGTCTCCATGAATGAAGCCCCTATTCAATTTTATATGAAAAGCCACAGAAATTTTCCTAACCAATGAAAGTCCTAATCCATGCCAGGATTTACTTAGTTAGCATTTTAAAATTTCTATAGCATGTTTTAGTTTATCATTTTAGGTTGAAAGAAGACTTTAATATTAAACATTTTAAGTAAATTTTTTTCTGATGTATCTCTATAATAGGAGTCACATTTAATATATTAACTTTAAATTTTCATAGGTACTAACCTAAGCACAGTGGCTGTTAAATTGCAGTGACTATAAAAGAGATGCACATTCCAATGCTCACATTAGCTCTCAGGAATTTTGGTTTCTAATGTGGCTGAATTCCTTTGACTTCTTCCTTTTAAGCTCAGCCTCTTTATCCTATGCCTCTTGAAATGAGGGTGATTATCTTGCTCATCTTCACAAGTAAGAGGCTGCCAAGCAGCCAGTAAGTCCCCTTGGCAATATCAGGACACACTGAATTCATTAAAACTAGTCATCCAGAAGTTATCCAAATCAAGAGGGGACCCTCTGTGATTAATGAAAAAATCAGTCTTGTGGCTGTTGCCTGAGTAGCAATCTCATCTTAAAAACCTCAACATTTTTAAAACCTTTATCTCAACACTAATCTCCACTCTGAACAGTCTGAGTCTATTAAGACCTTGTCTTTGTTCATTATTCTATGCTGTCTCCAACCCGCATTCATTTTCCAGAGTGGAAGCACCCAGTTTTCCCTCGTGGAGATTCTTATTGAGATCACCATGTCATTGGTCACCACTAAACCAACATACACCAGGCCATCCTCTCTCTCCCCAACATGCCTTCGGATAATTGTATTCCTTAAATTGCATCTTCCTAAGCTAAAGGTCTTTTGTTCTTTTAACTGCTCTTTGTAAGACATCCTTTCCAGACTCTACATGTTCTAGGTCTTTCCACATGAATTGCCGTCTCTTCCATAAATACCCTCCATTTCGTATGTCATTTGCAACTCCATATGGTAATGTCTTAGGCTAGACTGTCCCCGAAGCACACCCTTGAATAAGGACTGAAATGGAGGTGGATATTTGGGAGGTGGTTCTGGCAAGCACAAGCAAAGAGTGAAGAAATGAGGTGGAGAAGGGAAGGAAGGTAATTCAGGCTGCATTTATGCAACCAAGTGGTCATCATTCATGCTTTGGGTCTCTAGAACACTTTTAGAATAGTCCCACCAAGGGGGAATAAATTGGGATATTTGTTCAGTCTTTCACCCATCGTTAGTGTTCTGTATGATTTGATAAGCACAAACTATCATAAACATTCACAGCCTTTATTAATACAGGTTGTCCCCAATTTACAACAGTTCCACTTGATGGTGTGATAGTGAAACTCACTCAGTAGAAACTGTACCTTGAGTTTGAATTTTGGTCTTTTCCAGACTAGCAATACATGATACAATACTGTCTTTTGATGGTGGGCAACAGTTGTGAGCTGTACCTGCTAGTCGGCCATAGGATCAGGAAGGTAAGGATAGATATTCTACAGTGTCCTGTGTTGCTGAGCCAGCATGCATGGTAGGTGGGTAGTTTATTTCCAACTAATGATATTTTAAATTTAAAATGGGTCTATCAGGACATAATCCCATTGCAAGGGAATAGCATTTGCAAAGTCTGGGATTCTTTGTGTTTTAAGTAGCTGAAGCATATCCTTGAACCCTTTGAAATACATCATCAATAAAAACTCACAGTTCACTTGCTGATAGGCAAATCTCTGCCAGCTTGTATCTGGGCTCTGTATTTATTTCTTATTTGATGCACTGAGGATGTTTGATTGCATTCCACTGCATGTACTGCTGATCTCTCTTGATGGGTTGGTTTGGATGCAGGATTTCAACTTGCCTGGAACTTCCCTGCTTCCAGAGTTCCTGTTTCTTCACTCTCCTTGGCATGAGGCAGCACTTCACTATTCTAACACCTTTTCTGCCCAGTGATCATGTCAGCTTTCAGGTCTCAGACCTGACATGGATCAAATTGTTAGTAATGCACATTATTCCCAGATGAAGCTTTGCACATTCAAAAAAAAAAAAGTCACACGACTGTCATGGATAAGATTCAGGAAAACCCTTCTCTAATTTTTCCTTCTAATGAAAGAACTTACAGAAACTGGATTTTTCTTTATAGATGCTTATAACTGAATCTAGATTTCCACAGAAAGTAATTAAATTCATCTATATTTCACAAGCACAATTTTACTTACATTGTATTTAGCTGCACACAAAATTTTAACTTCTTTTTTAAATGATCTATCTAATCTTTCTCTGAATTCCCTCACCATGTTGGAAGAAAAGAATAAGTTTAAATTTGCCAGTGTTTGTTTTCATAGTTGCTTTTAATATAAGTAGTGTTTTAGTCAGTTTTGCATCACTGTGACCAATAGAGCTGATAAGAATAATTTAGAGGAGGAAAAGTTTATTTCTGGCTAATGGCTTCAGAGATTCAGTTCATGTTTGACCAACTCCATAGTTCTGGGCCCAAGGTGAGGCAGGACATCATAGCAAACAGGAAGCAGAGTGATCCACTCACAGTGACCAAAGACTCACCCCAGTGACCCATCCCCTCCAGGCTTACCCTACCTGCCTGCAGTCACCACCCAGCTAATCCATGTATGTGATTAGTCCACTGATTTGGTTAAGGCTCTCATAATCCAATCATTTCACCTCAAACAGTCTTACATTGTCTAATACATGAGCTTCTGGGGGACATCTTATATCTAAACCATAACGAGTAGGTTTTCTGATGACTCAATTTCTTCTGAAGAAATGCTTGGTCTTTCACATCTTTTCCCCTTTTCCCCGATGGATCACTCTGGGTATGGGAGAGCTGTGTAGAGCAGTGCATGGCACCTGGAGACCACTGATGTTGTGCCTGCTGCTCCCTCTCGACCATGGGCTTCTGGTTGCACACTGCAGCCTCTTTGTCTTGGTTCTGGCCCTCTGTTGGTCCACCATCTTTCCAACATCTCTGTATCCCCTCAGTGAAGCATGTGGGACCTCAGATTCCTCCCAGCAGCCATGGAATTTCAAGGGTCCAGCATTAGATTTTTCTACCCAGCTCCCTTCTTCTGGCAAGGTTGCCCTCATACTTTGCCCTGTCAGACATGCTGAGTATGGTGATTTCCATTACAGCATCTCCAGTCGGTGGCCAGCATCTCTTGACATTCTTGGATTTGCCTACACCTGTCTAAATTTTTCTCGTTTTCCTTTTTCAGGGTTCTATTATAAGAAAGGAAAAACAAGAACACACACATCTGTCTCTTTTCCCTTTATAGATGAGACAGTTAGTACTCACCAAACATTCCATTCCACTCTCTTGTAGTTTGTTTGAGCCATGTGACTTTGGGAACAATTATCACTTTCAAGCTGATTTGTCTAAGAACAGCTGTGACTCTACCATCCGTCTCTTCTCCTGCCATAAAAAGTCACCAGAAGCCTCAGAATTAAGGATGGCTGAGCTCCAAGTTGGAGGCAGGATGCCTGTTCCTTATCAGACTTTCAAAGAACAAGTAGTAACCCTTTGCTGTGACAAGCCCTGAGATATCAGATGGAGTTTCTTTCTGCTCTATAAAGGTAATTGCCCTGCATGAAATACCCTGCCAAGTCTGCTGAGTCAGGAAGGGATAGATTTCTGATTTCCTCTTTCTGTCTGGAAATAACATTTGTTGCTTGATATCTTCCTTTCTGTGGGGTGAGGTACATTAAGTAAGCTTCATTGAAGAGCCTTCCTGGAGTAAGACTAAGACTAACTGAGCCATCTTGGTTGGATTGTAACCTAGGATTCATGACCATGACATATATTTTCATATGTAACTATGTATGTTTTATGACATACACTTTTATATGATTTGCTGAACAGGCACATGGGCTATTCTGAGTCTAAGTGCTAGAAGCCTTGATATCAACAAAATTGTTGATGAGACAAAAGGTGGTCAAAAACATACAGGGGGCACGTTATGGTTCACTATATCCTCTAGAATTATATCCTCTAGAAGATGTTGACCTTCTAAGCCCCAGGGCCTATGAATGTGACCTTATTAGGAAATAGGTCTTGGCAGACGGCCAGGTTAATTAAGATGAGGTTGTTAGAGTGGCCCCTAATTCAATATGACTGCATTCTTATACAAAAGGGAAATTTGGACACAGATACACACAGATGGAAGACAATGTGCAGAGATAGGGACAATACCATGTGCAGATGGAAGAACCACTTAGCTGGACAACTTCTGATGGAGTTGGTCTGCCATAGATTCTTCCCTATGAACTTGAGGCTTCTTAGAGCCTACAGGGGGTGTGGAAGCTTAAGGATGGTCCATCTTCCCAGGCTTGGCAATAAGAGATAATTCAGGGCCAGTCACCAGTCATAGCATCATCTTCTAATTCATAACTCAGCATTGTATAATAACCTCTGAATTTTTTTAAAATAATGACTCAAGGTCAGTTGCAAACTAGACATTACTTGTTGGAAGCTTGTTCTTTAAAAATAACATGATGATTCAGAGAAGCATATGCTATATAAGTGTTTTGATCTTGGGGAAGAAATCTCTCTAGGCTTTAGTTTCTTCATCTGTATATTGAAGATAGTACCCTCTCTTAGGGTTACTGGGAAGATTAGATGAATTAATTATTAATGCAATGAATAAAACACAGTTATATAAATATTTGCAATTATTTTAGATTTAAGAAGTATGTTGCCATTTGGTACTTTCTCCTTTGGTAAACTTTAATTGTAACAGCCTCATAGTATAAATGGGAATTGCTAAAAACACCACAACCTCTCCCCCCCCCCACCAACCCCAATAAGAGAAAACTGTGTTTGGGGAAATTAAGCAGTTTTTCTCCTTGTTATATAGATAGCAAGTAGAAGAGCCAGGATTGAACTTCAGGTTATCATCACTTCCCCTACCCCAACCATTCATACAGCACTAGAGAAAAACTGAAATCAACATTTTGTAAGATTGTGACCATGGTCTTGTGTTTTGATGTTGGAGGTGACTTAATTTATGAGTTTACATATGCTTTACACTCATTTCTGATTGATCAGATCACAATGTATTCCAAGTCTCTGTCAAATGGTTAATATCACTGAAGGAAACGCATGCAGTGGGTCACTTCCAACAATGTCTTTCATTACACACGGTCAAGTTACTGCAGTGGAGAGAATCACCCTCATATTGTCTGTGCTTTGGTATATATATATATATATATATATATATATATATATATATTAGTTGTAAGTGCATACAGTATCTTTATTTTATTTATTTATTTTTATGTTGTACTGAGAACCGAACCCAGTGCCTCATGTGTGCTGGGCAAGTGCTCTATCATTGAGCTACAACTTCAGCCCTGAGTTTTGGGTTTTGCATAAGCAATGCATCTGTCCCTAGCCTTAGAGGGCTGCACACATTCAGAATCCTTACCTTGCTCTCTTAACTGAAAAATCTCCTGGTGATGAGTTCCATCCCTTCCTTCCAGAGAGGGTGATTCTGGCCAGTCTTGAGAGCCGAGAACTGTTACTACCCTGAGGCCAACTTTCACAGAGCCAAACAGTCTTGAACAAATGTCCAGATGTTCAGATAAAAAAGAAGAAAACCCCACTTCAACAGGCAGAGTTGAAGGCTACATAAATAGTGGGAAAGCTGCTAAATCTATTTGCATTTCACACCCAATAATTTCAGACTCCCTTTCTGAGACTTCTGCCTTAAATTAGAGAGTGTGATTGTTCAGCACAGCCATTTCCTAACTGCCACGGGTGTGAACAGTGGAAAGATCCAGAGAGCAGATTGTCTTTGCACGGGGATGAACACAGCCATTTGTATCCAGGAGTTGCCTCTTCTGGTCTCTTTCACTAAGTACTCAAGGCCTCTGAACCCCATCTCTATTCTGTGCAGGGTGATACTGGCCTGTGGGGTGGGACTGGGGTACAGAGCTTTCCAATCTCAAATGTCAGACGTCACATGTTCAGAACATAGCTTGTAAAGCTTCCCAAAGGAATGTGGTTCAGGGTGCCCTTTGGTTCCCGGCATGAGCTCACTGTCTTGCAGAGCAGTAAATTATTTTGTGCTGCTGAGGAGCTGTATGAGTTTGGAATGGTAGGCTCATAAAGTCATGATTTATAATTAAATTAGACCTCAGGAAAATGTCCCAAGTTATATCTATTTGGCTTTCTCTGGCTTTTTTTTTGAAGGTCCCACAAACAGACTGAATGGAAATTTCACTTAAGAAATTGTTGTCATAAAATTTTATGGGACCATCTCAGTGGTTAGGGGACTGTTAAACATCCCTGCAGGGGGAAAAACAAACACAATTAGACACAGACTAGCTACTCTGTTTAGGGGGTGAAAACCAAAGTCACGGTGGAAATGCCACATCCCCAGAAGCACAGCGTTCATTTGGCCTGAGCTAGATTTTCTGATGTAAGATTATCATTAAAAATTTACCAGGTTCTAACTTTCTGTTTGATTTTTCCATTCTTGTCTTTTTCCTTGCTTCCTCTTTGTTAAAAAACCTGTTCTGTTTCATTCTCTCTTTTAAAACGATTTTTCATTTTCATCGTAGCAAACTCCACACACAATGTACCATCATAACTCTTTTTAAGGGTACAGCTTGGTTGTGCTAAGTACTTTCAAGTTTTTTGTGACCATCACCACCTTCCATCTCCAATACTCTTTTCATGTTGTAGAACTGAATCTCTGTACCTCTTTGTACCCATTAAACATGAACTTCCCATTCCCCCTCCCCTATCCCCTAGCAGACACCATTCTACTTTGAATTTGATGACTCCAGGAAACTTGCTTAAATGGAATCGCACAGTCCATGATAGCAAATGCATTTTTCTGTCTCATTCACTTGGCATGATGTTATCAAGTTTCATCCATGCTGTGGCATATGCCAGAATTTCCTTCCTGTTTAAGGCTGAATAATATTCCATTGTATGGATAGTCTGATAATTTTTAAACTATTCATCCTTCAGGTACTTGAGTGTTTTTCTTTCTGTTAATACGTGATGTCTTAGGCTGTGAGAGGATTTTGGGAAGGGCTGAAACCTATAGTCCTATGGTTTACAGTTGCATGTGTCAGCTGCCATTTGCAGTGACCTAGAACTCAGAGAACCAGGAAAGCCCAATTTCCTTTGCTTTTCAAGGCCTCTCATTTTGAATTTCTTATAGGTCAGTGTTCTAGGAGATCAGAATGTTTTTGATCCAGGTGGTTGAAGATAAGACAAAGAATTCTTAGAAAGAATTCACCAGCTTCAGGCCACATTTGATTTTCAGAATGAGAACCATCAGTATGTAGCCAGCAAACACTGCAAATTACAACTTATTCTAGTAAGTACAAAGACAAATGAGGCATCTTCCTGTCCTACCCGCTTCAATTTGATTGCTTTCTCTACACTGTGCCTGGGTGGACTTTTTTCTTTTCTTTTTTTTTTTTACTTCTGCCTGGGTGGACTTTTTTCTTTTCTTTCTGATGGTCAAAGTACTTATTTTTCTTATTGAGCAGGTGATCAACCTAGGTGATAATTTCTCACTTTTCTCCAAGTTCTGTAAAAGTATATGAAAGGCTGGGCTCAGTGGCACATGCCTGTAATCCAGTGACTTGGGAGGCTGAGGCAGGAGGATCTGAGTTCAAAACCAGCCTCAGCAACTTAGCAAGCAAGCCCTTATGCAACTTACTGAGACCCTATCTCAAAATAAAAAAATAAAAAGGGCTGTGGACATGGCTCAGTGTTTTAGTGCCCCTGGGTTTAATTCCCGGTACTAAATAAATAAAAACTAAGAGTACACGTATTAGCAAGGGACATTTATGGAGACATACAGGCTATCTGTAAAGAATCTGCTAGGTGCATTGCGTACCTTACATTCTTTAATGCTAAAGATGCTTTGCTTTAGCCATTATTATTGTTCCTCTTATATAGACAAAAACCTGAGAATCAGTAACATTCTGTGACTTACCCAAGGTCACAGAACCAGACAAGGGTGGAGCAGGGATTCAATTTTAGTCTGTAGGACTTCAAAGTGATCTATTTTTTGTTGTTTGAATTACTTCCTTAAAACGCTCTACCATATTAGAAATATATCTTGGATCAAACAACCTTTTGTGTTTTCAGCAATAATGAATCATATGTATCATCTAATATAGTTATTTTGGGGTTGTTATTTTGTGTATCTGACTTTCATTTGCTACTTCTGTATTCTATTTAATTTTTTATGCTGCCTAACTTCTTCCCATCTTTCTATTTTTCCTGCCATCATCAAGAAAAACATGTCTATGCTAAATGTGTAGGTAGGATATTTGGCTATAAATAGCAGAGACCTTAACTCCAGCTGTTTAATAGATATTGTGCTTCTCATCAGTGAGTCCAGAGGGCGAGTGGATGTTTGGATTGGTTGATTCAATTTAAATATCCTGAGAGGTTTAGGGACAAGCATCCTATGTGGTGGCTTCCATCCTGAGCACAATGACTGAGAAAGTTCTAGGCATCAAATCCACCCATACAGTGCCCAAAGGGGAGAAAGTGTCTTCTGATGTCTTCCTGGAGTGGAAAGCATTTTCTAGGCACATTCTAGGAAACCTGTCATCTTTTCTCATTGGCCAGAATTGAGCCAGATGTCTATTTTGAAACCTATATCTGAAAAAGGGGTATGGATTGACTAGGGTGAGTCAGTGATTTAAGGTGTCAAGATCAATGAGGATTATATGAATTTATAATGTATATGAAACATATGAATAAGTTATTATTACCTGGCAAGAGAGATAGCATGATATAGATGCAGTTATCCATTGGTGTCTATGGGGGATTGGTTTCAGAAACCCCAGGGATACCAATAATCAAGGATGCTCATATCTTTCATATAAATGGTGTAACATATACATAAGCCTATGCACATCCTCCTATATATTTAAATCATCTCTAGATGACTTACAATATCTGATACAATGTAAATGCTATGCAAATAGTTGTTCTTTTGTGTCATTTAGGGAGTCACAGACAAGAAAAGAAAGTCCGTACATGTTAAGTCCAGATGCAATACTTTTACCAAATATTTTTGATACAGTTGGATGAATCTGCAGACATGGAACCTGCAGATGTGGAGGGCCAACTACACTTCATCTACTGCTTCTCTTCCAATAAAATACATCCTTCTACTGGAGCTATAGTAATTTTATAGAGGTAGCCATGAGGTACAGACAACAGAGTGATATGTATAGGGCATGGTAGAGAAGAATCAGGGTGAGGGAGGAAGGTGATGAGAAGCAGTCCAAGGAAGGATCAGCCCCTGTGAGGGAAGAAGTGGGGAAGAGTAAGGATCATTCCTATGAGGGATCCAGATGAATTTGTAAGAGTGGATGTGATAGACTGTGGAAGTCCTCGAGAGTCAGGTTCAAAGAATTGCCCTCTCCACTGTGCACAAAAATGAAAGGAGGAAGCTAATGCAAATGAGACATAGTAAAGGCTGATGCTGACCAGACAATTTGTTCTTAGGCTTGTTAAAAGAAAGAAAGAAAGAAAAAAAGTTCAATCTAATCCTTCTAATCCAGTTACTGCACCTAAGTTCTTCATAGAAGTTTCCAAATCCTCCCTGGTGTGAGTGATCAAGGATGGGAAGCTATGAACTCATCTTCTCTCCTTCATATTTCCTTCTTTTTTTCTATTCTTTTCTTCTCTTTTCCTCCTATTGTCTTCTCTTTACTGGAGTGTGACCTTAGTTTCTTGCAGCTCTCAGTATAGTGCCTTGTGTGCAGGAGGTACTCAATTGTTGCTTGAATGCAAGTTTTCATTCTTCCTCCTCTTCCTCCTCCTTCTCCTTCATAACATTATATTTTCAGTGACTCCTTTCTCTGCCAAACCTTAAGTTGTTGTAAGGCACCGGGGAAATCTATTCATCCAATTCAGGGATAAAGATGTTTCTGCTCCCTGAATTTTAGCATCTCAGCCCTTTGATGAACAGTGTCTCTGAACGACATCAGTCCTTTGGTTGGCATAGAGGTCCTTAAAGTAGGATCCAGGGGTCTTAGGGGATCTGTGGATGAACTTTATGAAATCTTATGTATTTCAATGCATTTTTCTCAGAACTGGGCCAAATATATATACATTAAAAAAAAATCTCTGAGTGGTAGTAAAACTCCTGTTAGACTCAGTCCAAAGGGAGGCTTAATGATGACTATTCATAGGTCTTGCACTTACTTCTTATACAAAGGAGACAACCTACTACTTGTGATGGGCATCTGAAGTGCAGGACTCTGTGGTGAGTCTGAGCCTTGTGCCTGTGGGCTCTGACTCAATCTCCAGGTATACCACATGAGAATTGAATTGAATAAGAGAATCCCCAGCTAGTGTCTGCTAAAGAATGGTTTGTTTAATCTGGGGAAAACCCACATGCATTTTGATGACATGAGGTGACTGGGAGTGAGAACAGAGAGTAGGAAAAACACTTTGGTGTTTCCTGTATTTTCATTACTCACAAACTATGTGATATTGTGCTGAAAAATAGGTTACTAAGTATGAAGCCCATGTTCCTGAATCAATCAATGAGCTCTCAATGACACTAGTATGGAGGAATGAAATCTCTCCATAATAATAATCCTGTAGTTGTCCTTTCGTCTCAAGAACCTCTACCCTTTATGTCAGATACTTCATCCCCTCAGGTGACATGGACACAGTCAAGAGCAAGGAACACTTTCAAATGTTTATAAAAGTTAAGAGAGATATGGTTTTGGAAGTTGGGGCCTTCTGGGGCAACAGTTATAGGCCAAATACAGTCCCCCTGCCAGTCCCCCAAAGACTCAGGATCGGGAGACTTGGAGGATAGAGTTTCTTCCATAAACCACAATGCACAATGATGTAAGAAAACTTTTCCAAACTTGAAGCAGATAAAGGGTAGTAGCTGGCAGTAGGAGAAAGACTATAGAGGATATGATTTATAGTTAGGGGCTATTAAGTACCTGCAAAGGAACCACAGAAAAACTTTCTCCTGCTCCCCAGTCAAACCTCTGAGTAGACCAAAGAATCTCTAGATAATTTTAGGAAGCCACAAACAGCCTGTCCCTTATACTTCAAGTAGAGTTCAAGAAAGTGAGGAGACTTCTAACGGATTTTCCTTCTCTGGCTTATGAGGTGAAGTCACATAAAATAGAAATGAAGATGGGGTATGACTTATATAAGCAGAGGTACCCAGTGTTCTCTCCTCTAAGTCTCCCATGAACTCAGAATAGGACAGGAAGGGTTATGGGTCCTCTGAACCTCCAGGAGGGATGTGATGAGATTGAGGGCAAGTCAGAAGACAGGAGAGATCTTACTGCTGGGGAAAGGTGGAGAGACTTGGGCAGTAGGTTGTTAGGAGGGAGGAGTCACAGGAGCATGGAATTCCCTGATGCATAGGGCTGAGGCAGAGGGTGGCAGTATGTGACAGTCCCCTACACAGCATCTGAGGCTAGATCACTGGTAGCAAGGAGAGGAAAATGGGGTGCCAAAAGGAAATCCTGGGTAGGACTGGGTATTTACCTGAAAGAGACTACATACCTCTAAGTCTACCCTGAATTGGAAATTCTCTGTTTTCTACTATCTCAGAACAGGAGTTTGAGAATTTTTTATGTTCAATTACAAACAAATTAAGAGAGTTCTTTTTTTTCCTGCTTAAGTTTTTGACTGTGGCATCATAATCTCTGCATATGGTTGTTAATCTCTATGTGTTGTTAAGTTGAATTAAATTTGGCCTAGAGTTGCCTCCGTGCATACCTCAAGTTGGCCTAAAGAATTCTCTATATTTAGAGAACTGTAACCTAAAATATGAACAGAGTGTAACCTAAGCAGGACGGATACTACCTAACAAGTAATCAGTCTCAGCCAATCACAACAGCAGAACCTCCAGTCGTGTGTCATCATGTGCATTATGTAAAAATACATGCATGTGCACATATAGTGCATGGTATGCACATGAGTGTACATGTGTGGTATTGTGTGTATGTACATGGACGTGCTCATGTTAAGAGTGTGCACTCACACACATGCTTGTTCATCATGGTGTCTTAAATTTCATGTCAAACAAATATTTTACATATGGCTAAATTTCTTTTTATCATTTTTGTATATGGAATAGCCTAAAGAAAGGAAGATTCAGAAAGGTCATAAAGGCAGTTTAAAGTTTCTGAGTGGAGGTGAAAGACAGATTAGACTTGACCTGTATATTCCCAAATCAAAAAAAGTAGGACCAAAATGAGACAACTTTCCGAAGAAAATAAAGGAGTGTCTCCACCATTGAGATATGAATCAGGCAATTCCAGGTGAGCTGCATTCCTTAGGAGACAGGGTGAGTGGAACTTGTCTTGAGATGCTGTTGAGGGGCTCAGTAGAAGAAGCCCTGGTTGGGACTCCTGTGGTTTCTTTCATCCCTGCAATGCTGTGATTTCATGAAATTTCCATGCTGTATAAATTTAAACAGGACTATGACCCACTTTTTCCTTCCTTTTACATTTTTTCCTGGCCTGTTAACAAAGATTTAATGATCTACTAATGCTTGAGGCTCTCTTGGAAAACCACTGTCGGATTAGCACTTGGCTTTTTAAAAATTAATCTCTTTCTTGGTTTGTTGCCTTTTCCCTCAAGTAAGATGCTCGACTGTTTGTCTCCCCACCTCGATTCAGGAACTGGGCCTTGTTGAGATAGATTTACTTAGCGTTGAAACCCACTGGAAACAATTCAGATGAAGACCGCGAATTTTGCACTGACTATAAAGATTATTCTCCTAATGCCCCAACAAACAGCCCCCACTCCATCCTTTTTTTTGCTGTTGTTGCAGGTGGAGCATGGGACAAGCTGTAGCCAGCAGGAGCTGTGGTGAGCAAGGCTTCCACAAGAACACCCAGGAGGGAGGGAATATCTTAAAGGAAGTCTGTGGTGCTGATTTGCACAAATTATTACTAAATCCAGTCATTCAAAAGGGCACATTTTAGTGGTTCCCAAATGGGGTAGGATGGGGAAGCAGAATTCTTATCTGGGTATATGCAGTGGTATTTGCAACACAGTTTCTGTAACTTCGGCAAAGACAGAAGCTCTAGCTTGGAAAGTCTGTCCCAAGCTTTCAAACATTTAAATCCTATTCATCCTTAAATGCTCCTGAGAAACTCTGCTCAACCCCCAACCAGAGGATATCTCATCTCGGAATTTCCACAGCATGTTGCCTGTGTGCCTGTTTAGCATAAATGTCATTATGCGTTGCTCTTTCCCTCACCACCTTCTCCACAACACTGCACATTTCTCAACTGCATCTTCGTCTTTATATTCCTCCCATGGTGCTGAGTTGTAATGCCTGTTAATTGGCAGGTGGTGGGTTGTTTGTGGAGTGAACAGATTAAGGAATTGATCATAACTCCTTTGCTCACCACATTCTTCTCCAATCAGAGTGAAGCAAGCTGTGGAACAGCTCTCAGAGCAGGAAAAGACTCAAGAGAGAGAAAGTAAAGGAATTAAGTACTTGATGCTTCCAAATTATTTTCATTGTTAGTTTCAGAGGAAAGAAATTCATTGTTACACAGTCTTTGTTCTAAATTTTTTTTAAAATTCTTTTTCCCCTTTAGAAGAACCAATATCTGCTGTAAAATCAGGTTCACGATCAAATGTCTGCAGTTTTGCATTACGAACTCCAGGAGAACCCGCGCTATCCCTTTATTTTTTTCCTCCCTGATGCACTTGACCTCATCCCAGGCAACAGTGGGTCTTCTGTAAATATTTGATGAATTTCCCAAAAAACCATAAAGGAAGGTGAGCGTTCATTTAAATGTATATTTTACTCCACATAATGCCAAAGCATCAATAACTATTTTTTTTTTTTTTTTTTTTTTACTTCTTAACATGTACAAGTTCAGTCTAGAGAATAAAAGACATGGACCTAAAAACTGGGAAAACATTTTGGCAACTTCTAACTAGTTGGTCTGAATTATGACAGAGGCAGTAACAAAAAAATAATAAAGTAACAAAAATGTGGTTGATTCTGTGGCCTTGTATAGACATGGCTAAGTAGAATTGTTCTAGTGAATAATAAATGTGGGGTGATGGCCATCTACTGCTTAATGGTTTCCAAACTAATGTTTAAAGGGAAATGAGTGGTTTATACTAGAATCCAAATCATATAGTTCTCAGCCAATAGTGCATTTGGATGTTGATTTTGGATTAGTTATGGTAGCATATTAACAAGAAGGATGAAAGATTATCTCATCTCTGTGGGTTGCATAAATAGATTAACACAGAATATCTTTGTGTGGAATAATAAGAGTAATATTATATGTGGACAGTGAGAAAGGCATTGCTTTTGGCATCTAAAGCCTTGGATCATTTTTCTGGCCATATAACCAAACTAGTTCCCTCCTTCAAGAGCCTTGAGTTTTGTTCATCTATCTGCTGTGGTGCTTGTAGTTACTGCATAGTTAATTATATAAATATTTGTATTCCATTACTTCTTCTAAGTCAGAGCTGTCTTGTTTATCTTTGGCCTCCCAGCGCTTAGCAGAGAGTCTAGCAGTGTGGATGCCCAGTATATATTCAGGGAATGCACTGAAATCAAGGGGGTGGATAAGCTCATTAAGTTTGGCTTCTAGGTTCTGAGAGTCTCCAAATCAGAAAATTCAATACATACATACATATGCAATTCTAATAGGAGTTCAAAGATTTTTCAGGGAGAAACCACAGAAACTATTTAGTTCAATCTCCCTCTCCCTTATATAAAGAGTATAGCAATTCAACCTCTACTCTATACAGAACCAGACAGGAATTCCTATAATTTTCCCATATGAAATGAATTACCTTGACCCATCAGTATCTATTTCATTTTTTTTTTCTCTTAAGGACCATAGATTCTGTACCTCTTCTTGTGGATTCCACGCCCCTCTTCCAGACTATTTTACTTTTTCTTTGATATTTGATTCTCCTTCTCAATTTAGGCTATTCCAGAGTTTTTGTCTTAAAACATTTTTAATGTCTCTTCCACTTGAAACAGACACACACAAGTAGAGCTTTTGGGATCGCAGAATTCTAAGCATCGCAGCTAAACTTCTTGAAAGAGTGGTCGGTACACATTGTCTCCATTTCCTCAGTGTCTGTTCTCTTCACCCTCTTCAATCTGGCCTTGTCCTCCTTCATGTTGTTATGGTAGCACTTGATAAACCTGTGAATGATTTGTGGCAGAAACTAATAGAATTCTCATTGCCCCTTTTCATTCTCCTTTCCAGACTCTTCTTCCTCAACAATATCCTCAAAACTGGCAATTCCTTAAGACTTAGTACTCAGGCCAATTTTCTCCTTCCATATTTTCACCATACTATCCATGCCTACCTTTACAGCTCTCTAAGTATGACTGGTAAATATCTCTCTCCAGACCCAGAACCCTCATTCCTCAAGTCCTTTTTGACTGTCAAAGATATCAAGTAAGACGCGTCACCAAACAACTCATTACATGTCTTCTTGTCACCAAAAACTTGATCCCGTCAGTATTTTCTATTTTTGTGAAAGGCCTTGACCAGACATCCAATTAATAAATCCCCATCAACTCACTCCCATATAAAGTTCTTCTTCAGATTCTATTGATTTTCATCTCCCTGTTACTTTTAACGTTATGTCTCTTTACCTTAACTGGCAATATCCTAGTCCAAGTGACTGTTATTTCCTGGATTACTTATTGCCTTCTGAATGATCATCCACATCTTCTCTTACCTTCTCTCAATTCAGTCTCTAATATTCACCTAGATAGATATTATCAAAGTAATTTTAAATACAGATTATTCATCCTATTTATTAATATGTCAATAGCTTTGCGTGGCTTTTAAGAGGAAGAGTAAAATGCTTAACAAGACCTTCACAGTTCTGCATGGTCCAGGTCCTACTTAATTCTCTGCTTAATTTTCCTTCATTCTTGGTCCTCTAGTCACTTGACCTTCTTTTGTCCACTGTCTCTGCTCTCCTGCTTTCAATGACAAATGTCACAATGGTGACAAGTATCTAAAATCTGGCCCTCAAAAAAAGAAAAACAAAAAATCCATCCCCTCTTTTAAAAATCCTAATTTTGTGGCATTGGCTAATTTTCATTTTCTGTGGTGTAAATATTTTCAACATGACATGAGCTGCCTTGCAAATTCCTGAAAATTCAACAGTCTCTGAGGAGCCGGTATGAACTGAGTTTTGCACAGCCTGACAGCTATTTCCTCTACCTGGAGTCTCTATTTTGCTGCTTTGAAATCACCTCCTTAAGTTATAGAGTTCAACTAAATCATCACTTCCCTAGGAAGCCTGTCTTGATTTCCTGACTAGGTTGAATCCTCTTCCAAGATACTCTCAGATCCTATGTAATGCCTCCTTCTGGCACCTCTCACGATGTATTTGTACATATTTTTTGACAGATTTGATTAATGCCTCTCTCCATGAGTGTGTGTATGTGTGTGTGTTCTGAGGCTGAGTTATACCCCAGCCCACCATGAGTAGACTTTTCAGCTTCAATAGTAAGAACATGTTTACTTTTGGTCCACAATGAATCCTCAGGACTCAGTACAGTATCTGTCACATAATAAACACTCACTAAATATTTGATGACTGAATTATTAAAAAGGACTTTGGACATAGAGAGGATCCTAGTTTACTGATGTCTATTTCTATAAACATCTGGAAGGGAAGCCTTCAGGCCGGGTCACTAATTTACTTCCAAGCACACTCTGATATGCTGTCTTATCAACTGAAACTTAAAATTGATCTACTATATATACTTCAAGAACCTAAATAGGTTTGATGGAAAGGGAAAAAGCAAAGTTGTGTTGAATCTGGTTCCTTGGTTTGATTCATAATTATCTTTAGTCAACTGCCTATTTTCTGGGTAGATAAAAGTTTTTCTGATATGTTTCCTTTCCTTCTTTCTCCCCTACATGAAAACAGAGAAGGAGTGTGTCTTTTATGCTTTTTTGACTGTAGAGGTGAATCAGGATCTAGGGTACATAGAGGAGCAGGACCCTTTGGACTGTGGAAGACTGAGTGGGAACCATGGAGGATGCCCATATCTGCTGGCATTGCGCATGGTCTGGTTCCTTTATTGGGTTTGGTCTATGCCACCAGCCCTTCCTGTTGGTCTTGGCTCAACGTTTCATCTCACTTATGTTGTGGACCCCTTGAAGTCTTGCTACAACTGTGTTCCTAAGTTCTTTGCCTAAACTGTCTACCCTTTTGCCGTTGACCATAAAATCATTTAATCTTGCCATGCAATCAGATTTGGCAAAACCCCAGTTAGACTTAATAAGGAGATATATTGAGATTTTAGAGTTCCTTCCTTGCTTCATGAACCAAAGGAAACTTGGAAACATTATACAAACCTTCTTCATGCCTAATGATGTGGAAGAACTGAGGTTACTCTGATTGGGAACTTGAATCTGGAAAGAAGAAATCTGGAGGCACACAAAATAACCTGCATCTCTTGCTTCAGACTCTTCACAGTCCACTGGGACTACAGACATCTCTTCTTCCTGTTCTTGTCAGAAATTTTCCTTAAATATGACACCATGACAAAGTCTTACCAGGATAGCTTCTTTATGCAGAAAATGGAAAACCAGGAAACCTTACAAAACTTCTGTCTTGAGAAACCTGAATCTCAAAATGATCTTTAGCCAATACCCATTTTTTTAAAATATGGGTTTATGGACTCAGGAAGGATATTTATTCATTATTTACTTTTCCATCCACATTTTTTAACCAGTGCATTAGAGGTGTACATAATAGGAGTTCATAACTCATAATGTGAAGGTCATGAACAGCGATTTTACATTGCCACATGACGGCAATAACTTGGTGATGAGTGGTTATCCCATTGAATGGGAACTGTTTTCCAGTGCCTCACATCCCTATTGCACTTTTGTTTTTTAAGCTATTTGGCACATCTAGACAGTGAATTTCTGTGTGGTTCCTTGTGCCATTTTTTATACTAAATTATGATTCTTACATTGTTGTTTAATAGCTTATGAATTACTGTTTCCCAACAGAGCCTATAATTGTCTTGAGAGCAAGGCTTGTATCTTATCCTAATAATGGTAGTTAACACTTTGGAGCTCTTAGTATATTCCAGGCACTGTTATGAGCACTTTGCACGTATTAACTCATTTAATTGAACTTCTTTATCCCCATAGCAGCCAGAAAAATGTATTTCACATACTTGTTGCCAAATATACTTGTGGGTTATTTCATGAACTACTTGGCAAGGAGTAAGACTGTGTTCAAATTCTACTTCCCCTATAGTTTGTAACCTGGATCAAATGACTAAACTTTCCATTAGTTCCAAGAAATAACAAGTACCCCCCTCTTCTGTTTATCTATTAATTATCTATCCATCCATGTAGTCAACTATCATCTCTATAATATTCTTTTTTAGATGTGATTTTCATAAAATGCACAATTCAGGGAGTTTAAAAAGAATTTGCAAATATTTGGAAACACACAGATCTACAAAACCACCACCTCAATTAAGATATAGAACATTTCCATCACTCCGGAAAGTTTCTTCATGCCCACTTCCAATCAATATGTGGTTCCTTCTGATTTTTATCACTGGATTTCTTTTACCTGAACTAGAACTTACTGTAGATAGAATCATACCACTTGTATTTTCATTTTTGGCTGGATTTCTTCCTCAACATTATGTTTTTTGTGATTCATTCATGTCGCAATGCATATCAGTGGTTCATTTTTTTTTAAATCACTATGCATTATTCCTTTTTATGAATATATCACAATTTGTTCTTTCATTCATTTTTTTTGGCAGACATGTGGGTGGGTTATTTCCAAATTGGGGACACTAAAAAGGAAGTTTTGTGAATATTCTTTTGCAAGTCAGTATTTGTAGACATTTTTTTCTTTTGGTTTTCTCATTCACTGAGTGGGACAAAATAATACCTACATCTTAACCAGTTTCTGATGATTAAATGAAAATATGTAAAACAATAACACAAGCCTCAGAACATAATCAGTTGATTCAATTACTTTTATCAACTATTGATTTATAAGGGTAATGTTATAGTTTGTGTTTGGAATGTCCTCCAGTGGCTCATGTGTAAAAGGTTTGGCTGCCAGCATGTGGAGCTTTGAAATGGGTGGAAACTTTAGGAAGTGGGGCCTAGTGGAAGAAAAGTCATTGAGGGCACGTCCTTGAAGGGGACACTGGAATGCCTTTCTCTTTTTGCTCTCGGCCACCATGAACTGAATAGCTTTTCTGAACCTTGTTCTTCCCCACAAAAAGCAACCAAGTCTGCTGACATTGGACTGAATTCTCTGAAACCTTGAGTCAAAACAAAACTTTGTTCTTTTAAGTTTATTTTTCTTAGGTATTTTGTTATAGCAATGAAAAGCTGACTAACACAGTTAACTGAGTTTTGCCTCTGTTATGTACATAGAGTAAGTTCAAACCATTCCTTACTTCTGTTCATTTGAACTACATGGAGGCTTAACATTTGAATTATCTGAATAATGTCTGAAGCTCATTTTCAAAGGTATTCAACTTTGAATTAAACTCAAGTCACACAAACACATGCAAAACTGAAGCGCGTGCAAAATCAGTTATTTAAAGAACTTGTTTATAAGTAGAACTAATGCCACTCTTGTACAAGAAACTCAGATATTTTTCTGAACTTAAAATGAATCTTATGGGATAATGTTTTGATAAGTTAAGTAGAAGTGAATTAGGACCATGTGGAAACATATTTTTCATAAAAGGGACTTGAGTGTTTAAATATAATGGAAAAAAGATGCTTGGGGCACATGTGTTTAAAGCTTCCACAGACTCAGAATTTGTAACAGTTGCATAAACATAAAGGACATTACTGCTGAATTTATCCTCAACAACTAGAGTGCCCTCTCCCACCTGCCACTTTGCTCATGGACACATGATAAAAACATACCTTTTGTGTAGGCAGAAGAACTAAGCATGACATATTTCACCCCATAGGTGACTTATCAGCCATTTGTCTCTGTCACAGCATCCATTTACATTCTTGCTGAATGTCTAATGTTTCCCATGTGCCCTTTATAATAACATGTTTTCTGAGGCTGGGAGGCTGGTAGGTAATGGAGGCCAACAATTCTTTAATCACGTTGGGCTAACTTTGTTGAAAAGAATTACAGAAGCTTATGTTAGTGAACTTTCCAGACATCCATTACCTGGTTCTGGACAGTTACAATCACCAGAAATAATCTATTCTAAGTTCACATAGAGGAACGGGCTAAATGGAGTCTAATAAAAGTGAAATTTTTATTAATTTGGAAAATTTTTTTGTGTATCTAATATAAGAATGGTGCTGTTTAAGATCTTTGTCCTCTCAGAACTTACCATTTTACAAGGGGAACTAAACCACATGTGCAAAAAACTACACTCAAGACATAATAGGCACAGTCATGTTTAGTATTCTTCTTCTCTTCTTCATTCTCATGATCCTACAAAGTCTATCATAAATCTCACCTTTCAAAAAGTTTCAAATGAACATTTTTGTATAGTGTCTCATATTCCAACCTTCCTGTGAAAGTTTCACATATTCAACTGTACCATGCCTGTTTTCATTGAATATTAATACTTTTCGATGCTATTAAAGCTCTTTCAACTTGTAATTTTTAATGAAAGTATGGAATTTAATCACAGGCATTCACCGTATCTTTTTAAAAAACTTTATCGTTGCTGGGTGTTTAGATTTGCTTCCCATATTCTATCAATATAGATGAACATCTTCACAAAAAAAGCACTAGATTGATCTAGATTTCTCAGACAGAATTAGGGAAGTCCAAGTATGTGAACATGTCCAGGGTCCTGGTACAGCAACTTGCTTTAAAATGCTTGCACCAATTTTCCTTTCCATAGATAGTACCTGATGGATACCACACCCTTGTAGGTAAGAGCTCTTAGAGTTAAAAAGTTTCGGCTCATCTGAAAACTAGAAAATGACCTTGTATAGTGTTTAGTTTCTAGTTCTTTGATTACTAGTGAAGTTGAATAATTTTCACAAATATTAGATATTTAGCAAATGGCATGAACATTTAGAAGGTCACCTATTTGTTCAACTAACTAGTATTCAACTCCTATTGTGACAATGAAAAGGTGGAAACAATCCAAATCTCTATCAATGGAAGAATGGATAAATAAAATGTAATATATTCTTACAGTAGAGTATTTTTAGGCTATAAAAGGCATGAAATGGTGATACATTCTATGGCATGGAACTTCTAGTATGAGATAGTCATTATTAGTCTTTCTTATAAATATCCCAGGGACTTAAAGATGTTTGATTTTTAAAAATATTTTAACTTTTGATGAATGTGTACTAGTTGTACATTTCAGTGGGGCTCAGTGTGATACTTCAACAATGAAAAGAGCATGCTCTAATCAAATCCAACCTGTATATCCACCCTCCCCACACACTCTCTAAACTTGATATTATACGTTTCAGGTCAACTTTTTTATTTTTTTAAGCTTCCCTGTATGATGGTGAACATGTGGTACTTGTGTTTCTGTGTCTGGCTTATTTAACTGCACACATTGTCCTATAGTTTCACTCAATTAGGGGCAAATTACAGGATTTCTTTCTTCTTTGTGGCTGAATAATATTCCATTGTGTATAGATGCCACATTTTCTTAATCCATTCATCAAGCACCTAAGTTGTTACATATCTTGGTTATCATGAATAGTGACATAATAAACATGTTTCTCTTTGATATGCTGATTTTATATCCTTTTGATATACACCCAGAAGTAGGGAGAGGTAGATCACCTGGTAGGTCTATTTTTAATTTTTGAGGAACCTCCAGACTGTCTTTCATAATGATATGAATTTACATTCTCACTAGCAGTGTATGAGAGTTATTCATTCTCCACAATGAATAAAGCTCAAAAACATTATGCTAAGGGCAAGAAGCCAATCACAAAAGTTCACATGTATCCTTGAAATCTGCAGAATAGGCAGATGCATAAGCAAATTAGTGGTTTCCAGGGGCTAAGAGAAGGGGTAACTGCTAATGGATATGGAGTACCTTCACAAGGTGATGGAAATATCCTGGAATTAGGTAGTGGTGACGGTTGTACAAACTTATGAATAGATATCTGAATTGTATACTACAAAGACATGGATTTTCTGGTATGTGAATTATAAAGAAAGTTTTTAAAAAAATATTATGCATTAGGCATTAGATGGTTGTTTGGGATATTAGATATTAGGATGGAGCTTACAACTCAGTGGAGAAGAAAGTTGGTTATTTAAGGACAAAGAGGAAGTGCATCTAATCAGGCTTTGTCACTATTTTAAAAGCCAAACCACCTCTCTAGACTAGTGTGTGGCAGAACAGTTAGAGGCAGGGTTGTCCTTCCTGGGCTGTCCATGGTCTCTGTGATTTGGATTCTAACATTGTCTCCTTTGAGAAGTCAAACTTTTCAGCTTGTCCGTCTTGACTCAGTTAACTAGAAGATGATCAAATTTCCACTCCATAGCTGACTGCATACTACATTTGGAACATCTTTAATCCTGTACCCTATTTTCTTAACATTTACAGTGAGATATTAAACTCAGTGAGATATTAAACTTTGAGAACACCTTAGTGCCAACAAACTAACTCAACAACGGTTCGAAAAATACTTTCTAAAATTTACTCAAGAAATAAATGCAGTAATTCAACTATTCCTTAACTTTTTTTTTTTCCAAAATGGAAAATAATTTTGGTCAAAACTTTGATTTTTGCTTCATTTTATATCATTTGCAAATCCTACCTTAATGCTAACGACACTGAATTTGCTCCAGGGTCTGTAAAACGAGAAGGGTTTAAGTCTCAAATAGCTTAGTCAGCAACATGCTGGAGTAGGGAACAACAGGACTGTTTCACTCTACCATCTCAACTCTTTTAGAAGTTACACAACACACTGTAAGTTATAACCTTTGGGTTCAGCCATCTCATCTGAATAATGCATAATTTATATGTATGATCTAATTCATAGATGTACTGTAAAGATTAAATGAAAAACTGAATGGGATATTTTTGCAAAGCTGAATGCATCCCATACGTCAGAATATCAACATTGTTGTCATCGTCATGATTGACATCATTCTTAAAAATACTATAAACATTATTTTAGGTGCAAATTTCTTTCAGTTGTTCGAGATGGGTGAACCTAAGATTAGGATACAAAATTATTTTTCTTAATACTCAAAACCAATACCAGGTAGGGTAATATTTGTCACCTTCTTGGTTATGACCAAAGAGGAATACCTACCAAATTCATTTATTTAAATTATACAGGAAAATATGTAGGACAACAGGATGGTTTTTATTTCTGGGTGGACTGATCATTTGTTGGGCTGATTTATCTGCATGTAATGCAGCTAGGCTATGCTGTAACCTCTAGGCAGTGCACATCTCATTATTTTGTAGTGCCCCATGAAGGTTTTCTGGAAAATGAGGTTGAATTATGGCTGGTCCTGGCAGGTACTGTCATTTTCATTTGCTGTCAGTGAGTGCTAGAGAGTGAGGAGTCACAAGGGCACTATATTTTGTGTCATACGTGATTGCCCTGTGATAAATGATCACTGTACAGGGATTGGAGACTAAACTAATCAGTCACTGGAGGATGATATTGACAAGCACCCATCACCTTGGCAGCACAGAAGCAGGGAAGAGGCCAAAAGAATCTATGCTTTACAGCTCCTTTTAAGAGTAAGCCATTACCTAGTGATGCAGGAGGAGGAGGCAGCAGAGATCTGCCACCACCTTTGGACCTTTGCTGGGTCACTGGATATCAAGGAGTATTTTCTAGATTGTTGATGCAAAGCACATCCCAGTGTGCTAGTACAATTCTTATGGAGATGTTAAACAAATTAGAACATAGACCATCTGGCTACTTTGCCTGATAGTGAGAAGATAGGTTTATCAGATAGCCCCGAGGATCTGGGCTGCCCTTTTTTTTTTTAATTTTTTTGATTAATTGTACACAAATGGGGTACAACTTTTCTCTGGTTGTACACGGAATCACACCATTTGTGTAATCATACATGTAGGGTAATGAAGTTTGTCTCAACTTTTTGAGCCCAGTTAAAAAACATTCTTTTCACTTAGTTTCTCAAGATACTCCCTATAGATGACAGCTGTCTTAAAGAGTCAGGCTCCAGGACAAGTATATATGAGGCTTCTCCCTTCCTTATAAATTGGTGCTTGAAATTCTTGTGTCAGAGTCATTTTTTTATAAACATAATGTCTCTGGTTTGCTTAAAATTCAGTTCCTGATGATTTCATGAGAATGAGATGTTTATATCACTTTTCTTGTGGCAGAAGAGGGAGCATCTGAGGTCTTAAAACAATAAACACAAAGGAAGAGGGAGGAATGGTGTGGGGGCAAGGGAGTGTTTAGCATTGCTAATGAGCGAGATTGGCTTTCTTTCCATGCCATCCAAATGGGTCTGCCCAGATTCTTTCCATTTGGAAGAAGATGGATCAACAGGTGGGAACTTTCTGGAGTGGAAGGATAATTGGGGGTAAATCTCAACAGTTCCCACATTCCCAGCCACACCTTGGAAAGGACAGCAGGTGGAGACAAGCTGGCCTCACCCTCTCTAATGGTCGCCTTCCAGATCCACCCAGGCAAGGCTGAAAGGAACAGGCACCCACAGATCAAAGGGAACCTCCTGTTTGTTTTTAACCTAAGGTATTGCAGCAGTTTCCACACCTTTCAACAGAACTATTTTAAATTATTATTTCGTTTGTTTTTTTTTTTCTAGGTACTGGGGATGGGACCCAAGGATACTCTACCACTAAGCTATATCCCCTGCTATTTTTAATTTTTAATTTTGAGACAGGATCTTGCTAAGTTGCTGAGGCTGGCTTTGAACTTGACATCTTCCTGTCTCAGGTTCTGGAGTTGCTGGGATTACAAACATATGCCATTATGCCGGGCATAATCTACATTATTCTTAATTCCTTTACAGGCTTAAGTAGTAATCCATTTGACCATTGTTCAAGAACTAGAGATCTTGAACTAGGCTGTCCCCATTTCAGAGTGACTACAATAATTAGGAAGTCTTTTTTCCTTTTTTTAAGTTTTTATTTTATTATACACATGCACATTTTACACAAGTTAGAAATAAAAAACATCAAAAGTCACAAGAATTCCTCCTTTCCATTTTTTAATCTGTGTATCTATATATTTATGTGTCTATTATCTGTGTAAGTATGCATACATGTATGTATGACTATTATATATGAAGTTGCAAGAAACACAGTTGAACATAAATTATTATTACATCATTATTATTTCCCTGGAAATGGGATTTCTAGATAAAATGATTCATTAAGGTCCTAATATATATTATGCATATTTTGGATGTCCTTCATTGTTGTAAGAATATTCATTTCCTGGTAGTTTAGAATGTGGGTTTTCAATTATGGCTGCCCTTGAAACTCACATGGGGAGAGTTTATAAAAATACCAATACCTGGGTCCCACTACAGATGAATAAAGCAAAATATGTGGTTGAGAGGCCCAGACACTGCTATGTATAAAAGGTTCTGTGAGAGATTCTAATGCTCAGCCAGAGTGAAGAAGGTTTGTGGTCCAGGTTCAGCTTTCTTTCTCAGACACTCTATGTTCTTGGCAGATATCATCAATCAAACCATTTTTCTCCTTGATCCTGAACTCACCATCTCCATTCTCTCCAGAAGATGCAGTAGGTAGCAACCAGCAAATGACAGTCAACCTGAGCAGTAGTTACTTTGATTTTCTAATGACTTTTCTTTATGATTTTCTTATGGTCTAGCCATACTATCCATGCTTAGAAAGAGTGCTAAAACTTCCAAGGTATGTTTTACTAAATTATACCTATCTCCCTTTAATTTTATCGGTGTTTGTTTTATGTAGTTTCAAGCTGGCATTTGATTCATACCCATTAATGATTCCTATGTTTTCCTGATAAATTATTTTTTTGCCATTAATATTTCTCTTAATTACTGGTAATTGTCTTGGAGGCTGATTTCAGATTTAATATAGATACCTGGTCATCTCGTGCTTACTGTTTGTCCTGTACATAAACTTCTATCTATTTTTTAAACATACCTATGTCTTAGTGGATCTTTTATAAATGTTATGTATGATCTTGCTGTTTTAGTCATTCTGACAAACTGACATTCATTGGACTTAAGCTTACCATTTTATTATTTGTGTTTTTCTTCATTCCTCTGGGCTTTTTTATTCTTGTCATTGTTGCTGGCTTTGTTTTTGGTTTGTTTGTTTTTTTCTTCTGTTCCTCCTTCATCCTATCTTTTGGTTTATTTGAATGCATTTTTAAAATTCCACTTCAATTTACATACTGTCTACATACACGTTTGCATTATATTTTTAGTGGTCACACATGAAATTACTATATAGTAATACATAGTTTGCTTGGAGTTAATGTCATATCATTTCTGTAAGCTGTAGTAATGATATAAATATCATAAGATAGAGCATTTTAAACCCAGTTAGAGTTTTTATCTCTTATTGGAAGGATTCTTTTTCTTTCTTATCCTTTCGTTTGAATCACTAATACATTTTGTATATTTAAAAATGCCTCTTCACAGCTTTCTTTCCTATTTTTTAATCCCCCCTTCTTTTTCTTCTGTCTTTTTTTCTTTTTCCAAATTTTTGTTCTGCTCCTTAAATTGTCTGTAATGCATTGGTTAAGGCATGTCATTTGAAGTCACACAACTGGGTGTGAATTCCAACCTCTCCAGAGGTTGCAGGCTCTTGGGAAGTCAACTTCCCTCCATTTCCTTATCTGTAAAACAGGGTAGCAGGAATGGCTCCTGCCTCATAGGACTACTATGCTCAATCCATTAACCAACATACACAGTGCATGGAAAATGGAGAGTGGCATCAAAGTGTCAGCACCTACATTTATCCTCCAGTGACCTGAAAGTTATGCATCTGATTTTATTTTAAACTATAGCTACCCTTATTTAGAAAAATGAATGAATCTCAAATTCTCTAATACCATCAAGAAGAATATGATACCTTTTAAAACAACTATATAAAAGATTTAGCACACCCTTTTTCCATTCTTGCAAATTATCCGTTTTTGAATAATTTAAAATCTGGATTATGATGAGGTATTTATAAATATTCTCTTCCAATAACCCTTCTAATATTTAACTTGTTTCATCTTGCTACCAATAATTATTCAACCTCTTCACTGGCTCAAGTTCCTCATCTGAGGACCTGTGTCCAATGATAACCAAGTAACCTGGTGTAAGTGGAATACTTCACGTGTTCCAGCTCTTTCCCTGAGTCCCGTGGAGATCTCTTCTCTGTACTTCAGGTGCAGCTCACTTGGGGAGAGGGGACTAGGAGAACACATCAAAGCATGAATGAGATTCTGTAGAGAACCAGGAATTCCCATGACCCCATACTCTTTCCAGGTATAAAGATAACAGGAAATTCATAAATAGCTATAAAATGAAGGGCTCAGTTTGAATATATTTTACTATTATTTTTATAATCAACTTTAGAGGTATTTTTTTCATAAAATAAAGTGCATGAGTGTTGATTTGTTTGGTTTTGGTACTAGGCATTAAACCCAGGGGCTCTTACCCACTCAGCCACTTCCCTAGCACTGAGCTTTTTTCTCACCAAGTTGTTGAAGTTGGCTTTGAACTTGCACTTGTCTTGTTTTAGCCTCCAGTGCCACTGGGATTATAGGCATGTGCCACCACACTCACACCTGGCAAAGTGCATGGTTTAAGTGTACAGTTCTTTGAGTTTTGACTAGTGTTCAAACTCACATAATAATGACTTCAATCAGGATATAGACCATCTCCATTACACTAGACAATTCCCTCAGCCTCCTTCCCTATGAGTCTCCCACCTTCATCTGATCCCTACCCACATACCTGATGGTTTGCTCTCTGTTTTTCAGTTGAGTTTTGCTTTTTCTAGAACCTCATGTAAATGGATACACATAGTATGCTTTCCTCTCAGCAAATGTGGGTGTCAGGTGCCCAGTTCTGTAGGGTTTTTGTTTTTGATAATTATTCACATGTTCATGTTGTTTGCTTATTGGTAGTTTGTTCCGTTCTTTAATTTCCTAAGTAGTAGTATTCCATTGTGTGAATATTGTATATTGTTTGTTGAAATTATTTGTTTATGAATCTGTATCTTCCTTATGTTATGAGCTCCTCCAAAGCAGCCATTATGCCTCACATAGAGTTTAGCACAAAGTGGATGTTCAGTAAATGTGTCTTGAATAATGATTGAGTGGGCACATGTTGGTGACACCCATCTGGATCTCAACTGGTCAGATCTGCATCTTCTCCTTGGGCTGCAAATGGGTGACAGACTTAGAAAGTGGCAGTACAAGTAAATGATGTCAGATACATAAGATTGTTGATGATGTTTCTTCTCCTCTGGAACTGGGTCTTCACAGTTCCAGCCTGTCCATGGACTTGAGTGTAATATGCAGGAAACATGTAAAAGGAAATGAGAAAGCATGGAGAGAGTGCAAGCAGTTCTGTGAGTGAGCAGAGGGACCATCTCACAAAGAAAAACATTCAGACCTTGACCCAAGTCTCAGATCCATTTTCTTAGTATTTATGTCACCCTGAACAAGTAATTTAATCACCTTGGAACTCCATCTATTCATGCATATCAGAAAAAAAATTGGACTACCTGATCTCTGGGTACTTACAGCTCTAAGATATAATAAAGTCTATTTTTTAACTATTTTTTGATTCATTGTACACAAATGGGGTACAACTTTTCACGTCTCTGGTTGTACACAAAGTAGAGTCACACCATTTGTGTAATCATACATGTACATAGGATAATGATGTTTGTCTCATTCCATTATCTTTCCTTCCACCCACCCCTGCCCCGCCTCATTTCCCTATACACAATCCATCCTTCCTCCAATCTTCCCTTACCCCTCTCCCCTACCACCCCCATTATGGATCATCATTCACTTATCAGAGAAAACATTTGACCTTTGGTTTTTGGGGATTAGTATAAAGCCTATTTTATATAAATGGACCTGAGAAACTAACTTACCATGCACTCTCAAATCTCTACCACCAGGGGCTGGGATGACTAACTATTTGAGAATTCAGCTTTATCAGGCAGTTTCCAGAAAATGCCTAGCTTTCTTCTCTGTCTGAAGTTCTAATCCAGGGCTATTCATTACGCAGTTGAAATGGCCAGGAAAATGTCACTTCTGGGCAAGACTGGGTTACTGCAGTCAGGAGGCCACTGTCCAAGGTGAGGTCACAGGAGAATGGATTGGGTAAGCAGGTTCTTATCTCAGAATCTGGGAAATTCCATCCTCCATTGGTGCTTCCACAAAGGTGCAGAGAAGGCTGAATGAAGCCGAGGAACAAATAGGTGGAAAACTCAATTCTTTTTTAGTTTTTTAGGTGCTGGGTATTAAATATGACAAGAATGTATGTTTTCTCTTCAGTAAATATAGGTATGTGATGCTCATTTCTTTTTTTTTTTATTATTTCATAGAGATTGTGTTGTTGGAAGTAAAAGATAATGAAATCTCCCAAGCAAGTTTGAGTGTTTATTATGAGAATCATATTCAAATCTTCCTTCCTAAGACACATATTCCTCTGTGACTTGGCTTCTTTTGGATGAGAAGGACGAAATTCAGGCCTAGGGGTTTAGGGTAGAATCTTAGTAACAAGTAGTGGCAAGAGATCAATCTTCCCATTTCAATCTGTTTAGTTCCTGGTCTGGTTTCCTTCCCATACAAAAACGCTACTTGCCATCAAAAAGTCTATAGATTCTAATTCTCACTGCTGATTTCATCCTCATGGACACTGGAGTCTGCATTCCATGGAGTGTTGCTACTAGGAGGATCCAAAGCACTCAATGTGGCTGCTGTGAATCTCACTCAGTTTACAGGATCTATTAATATTACTCAGGAAGTCTCAAAGAAAACTGTGTGTATTTATGGAAAATGATTTTCATTACTATCATGAAATACAAGAGGGTGGGAAACTTATAAGAAAAGAGGTTTATTTAGCTGAGAGTTTGGGAAGATGAAAGTTCAAACATCATGCTGCTGGCTCTCCTGAGCCCAGGCCTCTGAGTTGCAGCACCTCATAGCAGATGGCATTACAACAGAAGTGTTATGTGAGAGGGAGAGACCACATGGTAAGACTGGAAGCCAGAGCATGAGGGGGACCACTAACAACCTCCTATTAAGACCCACCTCTTAAAACTTTACCACCTCTTAACATCCCTACACCTGGACCAAGTTTCCCATACAGGAATGTTTGGGGGACAACCCATGTCCAAACTGCATTAGTGGTATATGCAGTTCTTCCAGTACTTTTTTCTTGGATTGATTTAATACCCTTGAAAGTCATGAAATCTTAAAGAAACATATATACCTTCCAAATGGTCTAAGTGAATTACAGTCAGGTCTATTAATACTTGTGCAATCTAATAGCTTGCCATAATAACTGATGGAACATTAGGCAAATTCTAAGTATCACTGTAAAGTAGATGGTTTGGGTCTTAAATGAACTGCAAGGGCAGAGGTGGCAGGGATATCTACATGACTGACAGGCTGTGGGCCAGTCACTTAGCTTCTCTGCACTTTTGTGACCTCAGTAAAATGAAAAGTTTGGGAATAATGATTTTGAAGTTCCAGTTCTGTATGTAGCCCAGATACTGGACTCAAAAAACTGCAGGATCCCTCTGCCAAGAGTGGTGCTGAGAAGACCACAAACGGAAAATGCAAGAAATAGAAGAAAGCTGTAATAAACCCCGGGGTGAAGAAGTGTGTATACATGTGTGCAGGAAGTTGGCTGGGAAACAGTAAAACAGGAAAGATTTACTAGCATTCTTCTCTTAAATTTTCATTGCCATTGCCTTGGCACAAGTGAGTACCTGCCCTGACACCTGCTGTATCTTGATATCTGGTCCTGGCGTCCTCAGGAGTGAAATCAGAGCAATGGTGAAGTCCTGCACTTGGGAAAGTCTAAGAGGATCAGATGGGAGGACGTTCACCACTAGAGGAATTTAGTTAAAAAAAAAAAAAAAGAAAAAAAAAAAAAGACAAACTGACAGGCAGGATGTGCTAGTAACATGAAAAAGCAATGAGAAAACAGAACCAAAACAAGAGAATGAAATTAGATATGAAAACTAGGGAAGTTAAAATGAGACAAAACAAACTGAAGAAATAGAGAACCAGTATTGCTGAGTATCCATTTGGTGAATTAGAAGACATATTGAGGAAATTTCTCAGATGGAAGAAGAAAAGTAGATAGATATACATCATTGAAAGGCAAGGTCTATGGAGGAGAGAGATGATGTGCTAAAATCTAGAAAATAGAAGTATTTGTCTTACCGGGTATGGCTTATTTCACTTAGCCTATTGTCCCCCAGGCTCATCTATGTTGTCTCAAATGGCAGGATTTTCCTTTTTATGAGTGAATACGTGTGTGTGTTTGTGTGTGTGTGTGTGTGAATTTCTTTCTAGTAGAGAAGGGGCAGCAAGGAATATCACAAGAGATAAAAGAAGGTGGTCAAATTCATTGGTAAAATCTTCTGTCTTCTTTTGGCGGGGGTACCGGGAATTGAACTCAGGGGCACTTGACCACTAAGCAACATCCCCAGTCCTATTTTGTATTTTATTTAAAGACAGGGTCTTACTGAGTTGCTTAGTGCCTCGCTTTTGCTGAGGCTGACTTTGAACTCCTGATCCTCCTGCCTCAACCTCTGGAGCTGCTGGGATTACAGGCATGTACCACTGTACCTGATTCTTCTATTGTTTTTAAACAATTTTCCTGTGGTTGTAGATGGACAAAATGCATTTTATTTTATTTGTTTATTTTTATGTGGTGCTAAGGATCAACCCAGTGCCTCCTACTTGCTAGGCAAGCGCTCTGCCACTGAGCTACAGTCCCAGCCCCTTACTATCTTTTTTAAAAGGAGGATAATACAAAGAAGAAAAGTATAACTCTAATAATACAAGAATGAAAGCTTATATATCCATATAATATTAGAAGATTTAAGAGAGAGAACAAAGAACCTGAGAAAGTGCTAAACTCTGAATTTTTGATGTATGTATACATGCATATGTATGTATGTGTGTGTATATATATATATATATATATGCTTAAAACAGAGGTTTTAAGTAAAAATAATCTTTTAAGTAAAAATAATTAAAAGTAACAAAATGGGACAGACTAAAACTAAGTTGATAGAAATAGTTCCAAATGCAGTAGTCAAAATTATTTAACAACTAACCTCATTAATTAAAACAAAACAACAATATAGAAGATTCAAAAATCAAAACCAAAACCAAAACCAAAATGTAGGCTGTTTTCAAGAGAGACATCTAAGCATATAGGCCACACAAAATTCATAGGTAAAATGATGGAAAAAGATATGCAAAATAAAAATAAGTATGATTGTACAATTTTTTTTGAAGCCATCATAACCTGATTAAAAATCCCAAAGATATTACAGTACCTGAAATGAATATTAAAGGGTCATTTTTCTCATGAATTGGATACACTAGTGACTTGAATAGTGAATTGAGGCATAAAACTCTACATCTAGGAGATCCAAGATGGCAGACTAGAGGGTGACTGCATCTCCCTTTGCTCCAGAACCCAGAATTCAAGAAAGGGAGGCATTGAGAGACCAGACCAACATAGAGCCGCGGGGTGAGTCCCTCCCACTGGGTGAAGCTCGGCCCCGGGCGGCAGGCCCAGACAGGGGCAGCTTCTCGGAGCAGGGCAGGGCAGCTAGAGTCTTCCCCAAGCAGCCCTGCTTTCTCCAGCAGCAGGCTCGATCCACAGCCAGCTACTAGGAGCAGGCCGCCCAGTGAGAGCTTTTCTGCACAGAGCCAACCCCAAGCCCTGAACCCAGTGGTGGGCCCTGGCCTGCAGGCAGCTTCTGGGACCAAGACAGGACATCGAGAGGTTTTCCCCGAGCAGCCTGGCTCCCTCAGGCGGGGACAGGCCTCTACGATGAGAACTACAGAACACTAAAGAAAGAAATTAAAGAAAACCTTAGAAGATGGAAAGATCTCCCATGTTCTTGGATAGGCAGAATTAATATTGTCAAAATGGCCATACTACCAAAAGTGCTATACAGATTCAATGCAATTCCAATTAAAATCCCAATGACATACCTTACAGAAATAGAGCAAGCAATTATGAAATTCATCTGGAAGAATAAAATACCTAGAATAGCTAAAGCAATCCTTAGCAGGAACAGTGAAGCAGGGAGTATTGCAATACCAGATCTTCAACTCTACTACAAAGCAAGAGTAACAAAAACAGCATGGTATTGGCACCAAAATAGACAGGTAGATCAATGGTACAGAATAGAGGACATGGACACAAACCGAAATAAATACAATTTTCTCATACTAGACAAAGGGGCCAAAAATATGCAATGGAGAAAAGATAACCCCTTCAACAAATGATGCTGGGAAAACTGGAAATCCATATGCAACAGAATGAAATTAAACCACTATCACTCACCCTGCACAAAACTCAACTCAAAATGGTTCAAGGACCTCAGAATCAGAGACCCTGCATCTTATAGAAGAAAAAGTGGGTCCAAATCTTCAACATGTGGCTTAGGATCAGACTTCCTTAACAGGACTCCCATAGCACAAGAAATAAAAGCAAGAATCAACAACTGGGATAGATTCAAACTAAAAAGCTTCCTCTCAGCAAAGGAAACTATCAGTAATGTGGAGAGAGAGCCTACAGAGTGGGAGGAAATCGTTTCCACTCATACTTCAGATAGAGCACTAATTTCCAGAATCTATAAAGAACTCAAAAAACTCTACATGAAGAATACAAATAATCCAATCAACAAATGGGCTAAGGAAATGAACAGACACTTCACAGAAGAAGATGTACAAGCAATCAACAGATATATGAAAAAATGTTCAACATCTCTAGTAATAAGAGAAATGCAAATCAAAACCACCCTAAGATTCCATCTCACCCCAATTAGAATGGTGATTATCAAGAACACAAGCAACAACAGGTGTTGGCGAGGATGTGGGGAAAAAGGTACACTCATACATTGCTGGTGGGGTTGCAAATTAGTGCAGCCACTCTGGAAAGCAGTGTGGAGATTCCTCAGAAAACTTGGAATGGAACCACCATTTGACTCAGCTATCCCACTCCTCGGCCTATACCCAAAAGACTTAAAATCAGCATACTACAGAGATACAGCCACATCAATGTTCACAGCTGCTCAATCCACAATAGTCAGATTGTGGAAGCAACCTAGATGTCCTTCAATTGATGAATGGATAAAGAAACTGTGGCATATATATACAATGGAATATTACTCTGCCATGAAGAATGATACAATTATGGCATTTGCAGGCAAATGGATGAAATTGGAGAATGTCATGCTAAGTGAGATAAGCCAATCTCAAAAAAACAAAGGACGAATGATCTCACTGATAAGCGAATGATAACACATAATGGGGGGTGGGAGGGGTTAGTGTTAGGGTTAGGGTTAGGTTTAGGGTTAGGGTTAAGGAGGGTGGCAAGAATGGAGGAAGGAAGGACTGTATAGAGGGAAAAGAGAGGTGGGAGGGGTGGGGGGGAAGGGAAAAAATAACAGAATGAATCAAACAACATTACCCTATGTAAATTTATGATTACACAAACGGTATGCTTTGACTCCATGTACAAACAGAGAAACAACATGTATCCCATTTGTTTACAATAAAAAAAATACAAAAAAACTCTACATCTATGTTGAAATTGTCTCAGTCTGTGTAAAATGATTTGATATGAAAAAATAATTGTAATTATAAAGTTATCAAGTTCAAAGACAAATTATGAGCCTTCCAAAATGCAGAAAAGATCAAACAAATTCAATACCAATTGCAATAGAAAATTAAAATGTACTCATTATTTAGAAATGAAGAGAGAATTTCTTAATATGATAAAATACATAAAAGTTCTGGGAGAAAACATACTACATGAGGAAACTTTAAAACATTCCATATAAAATCAGGATTTAAACATGGTGCACACAATTCTTAGGTTCTAGCCAAATGCAATGAAAATTATGAGGTATGACAATTTCAAAAATGTAAAAAAAGTACAGTTGCTATTTCAAGATGTATGCTTTATTATATAGAAAAACTTGGAGGAATTTGTAAATTATTAGAAATCATGGAAAAATTTAGCAATCTGGATAAAAAGGGTTTACATACAAAAGTTAAATTTCCCAATGTCAGTAATAATGAGAAACTTATTAATATAAGTCATAATTGATAAGGGTATTTGAACATATCAAGGATCTAGAAATAAAGCTGAGAGAAAATTTAGAAAATATTAACAGAGAAAACTATTAAAAATTTCTTAAGTGATATTTTAAGACCTAAATGATCACACCATATTTATTGAAAGATAATTTTATAAATAGGCAAATATATCCCCCAAATAATCTACAGATTGATTGCCTTTCTAAGCAAAATATCAATAGATTTAAGAGGATGAGTCCTCTTGATAAGATAATTCTGAAATTTACATTGACGTGTTCGAGTCAAAATCATCCAGCCATTTTTGAAAAGACTTGCCCGGTGGTAAAGTTGAACTTCTTTAGTTACAGTCCATGAGTGTTGGCAGTGGGATAACTGATTGATTAATGGAATAGAAGGAGGAACCCGACCTAGACCCACACATGCACAAGGTCTGGGTATTAAGGGAGGTGACTGGTCAGATGAATGGGGAAAGGAAGGATTTTAATAAACAGAGCAGGAAAAGAACCAGTAGATGATATAGGGAAACATGCATCCCTAAATCACACTGTATACAGCAATCACTCTGATCTGGACTAGGGATCAAATGACAAAATAGAACTTTAAGTCACTTAGTAGAAATAGTAAATATATGTAATTTAGACTTGAGGGTAAGGATAATGTTTTTAAATAATAAAAAAAATTCCAGTGTGGGAAAACAAACTGGTAAATTTGACTAATTTAAAACAAAAGAATCTTTGTACATTGAAAGAGAATCTTAAATGGGAAAAATAATTTAAAAACTTGGAGAAGACATCTGCAATACATAGGAACCAAATATTAGTATCAAGATACATCTCTATGGGGTACCTTGTGATGTAGTAATACATGCATACATTTAAAATTTTTGTAGTTGTAGATGAATGGCATGCCTTTATTTTATTTGTTTATTTTTATGTGGTGCTAAGGATCCAACCCAGTGCCTCACACATGCTAGTCAAGCACTCCGCTACAGCCCTGGTCCAACATGTATATGTTTTATAATGTTCAAGTCAGAGTAAAAATTTCTCTCTCCTCCAAAAAAAAAATAAAAAAAAAAATAAAAAAAACGAATAAGTAATAAGAGGACAAATAGAACTGAGAAAAAATCATAAACAGATTTTCACATGTAGCCAAAATGCATGTTGGAGATGTGTGACAATATTAGTTATCAGGGAAATACTAAAGAGTATGGGAAGATATAATTTTATATTCATTGGCAAATATTTATAAGGCTGACGATACTTAGTGTTGGAGAAATTATAGATCTACAGGTACTCAGAGGTGCAATCATTCTGAGATATTAGTTCGCGAAACTGAACATTCAGGCACCCAGTAATTGAACATTCCCAAGTTTATTCCTAAGAGGAACAAGCACACAGCCAAAATGTTCAATGAAGTTCTTAGCAGCACTATTTCCTATCACCCAAAACAGGAAATAATGCAAATATCCATTAAGAGAGAATGCATGAATAAACAATTACATGGACACAATGATATATTGTGCACCAAAATCAATGACTATAGCAATATGAAACAATGTGGATACATCTTAGCAATACACTATTAAGGGAAAACTAGGAGTCCATGAAGATTAAATACAACTTGATATCCTTTTTATAAAGCTGAAAACAATATATATATTAATAATATTCTTCGAAATACATATAGATACAGAAAAGATAGCAAGTACTTAAGGAGTATAGGTGCTATGGTTTTGATATGGTATGAGAGTCCCCCAAAATTCCATATGCTAAAATTTCATCCCCATTGTGAGGCATTAAGTGGGTGGAAACTTAATCTGACTATGGTATTTAGGAGTGGGGCTTGGGATGTGATTAAGATCAGATAAATTCATCAGGTTGGAACTGCCATGGTTGAATTCTGATAACTTTATAAGAAGAAGGAGAGAAACCAGGATACACACATGCTCCCTGTCTCTTGCTATGTGATGTCCTGTAACACCTCTGTCAGCAAGAGGGTCATCATCAGACATGTCCCCTGGACATTAAATGAACACCATGAACCCAAATAAACCTCTTTTCTTTATGGGTTACTGAGTCTAGGGTTTTTCATTTTAGTAACTGAAAATGACCCAGTACAACAGGGAGGATGCCTAATTCAGGTGGGCTAAAAACAAGAAGTAGGAAGGACGAGGCATGCGACTAAACATAGGTTATTGCCAAAATCCTTGTTTTTGTTTGTTTATTTGTTTGTTTGTTTGGAGTGGTGAGATCATGAATGCTTATTACATCATTCTAAGGAAAAAAAATGAAAAAGGAATGTAAAGAAAAAGGAGGGAGAAGAAAAGTAAAGCTAACTGTGCACGAGTCAATGATGAGCATGTGTTACAAAGCAAAGGTTATTATTGATCCCATACTTTGTGCATGCTCTATAAATGCCAACATATACTAAAAAGACCGGGTATGAGTGGACAGTTTTTCTGGTCTACTCTTAAATTCACCCATAGCCTTGCTGTTCAAAGTGTAACCCATGGCCCAGCAGCATCTACATCCCCTGGGAGCTTGCTGGAAATGCAGAATCTTAGCTCCCCTCCAGACATTCTGGATCAGAATTTAAATTTATGAGATATGATTCATATGCATATTATTCAAGAAGCACTCGTCTACAGGATTCTTCACTGATCATTCAGAAATGTCCTGCTGTTGGCCCTTGATAGCTCATCCACCATCGGTCCTGATCATATTTATCTGGGTCACTTCCTCCTAGCAATCCCTACACCCAAAGACTCACACCTGAGTCATGGCCTCTGTACAGGCCTCCCCAGACCCTGACTTGAACCTGAGCACTGTGTGCACTACATTCCCACTGCACCCTAGTCCCACCCCACAGTGCTTCTTCTCAGTACCTAACTTGCTTTATCAAAATTGTTTATAGGTTGCATCCCTACTGGACTCCACAATTCTAGCAAATCATCCCTGAAGTTCTAGGGATTAGCTGTCTTGCATGGTAGTCTCTTAACACATGGTTTTTTAATGGACAATAATCTAACACAAGATAAACCTTCAAAATGGCAGGAAATGGAGAGTTTACTCAAAAAAATCATAAAGCGATTGTTTAAGTGTATGCAATGGTTATCATCAGAACCACAAAAATTGACATGAGAAGTTTTTCAAGGTGATTTGATGTTGTTAGAAAATGACATGTGTTTCTGAGTCAGGGAGACCAGCTCTTGTGCTTGACCATTCATTCTTTTAGCAAATAGTTATCCCTCTGTCTCCACAGTTTCCACATCCACAAATTTAAACAAACTTGGATCCAAAATATTTGAAAAAATGCACCTCTATTGAACATGTGGAGATTTTTCTTGTCTTTATTCCCTAAACAATGTAGTACCACACTTATTCGTTTGGCATCTACATTGTATTAGGTATCATAAGTCCTCTAGAGGTGATTTAAAATAAATGGGAGGATGTGTATAGGGTATATGCATATAATATAATTTAATATAAGGGTCTTGGGCATCTGTAGCTATCTACAGGGGCCTGTAACCAATCCCCCAGGGATGCTGAAGGAGAATTATTTATTGAGCAACTACTGTGTTCCAGGCACAAACACTGACTAGTTATAGCAGTGTTAGCAAACCAAGTAGTGTAGCTGAGCCTCTGATAACTTATTTGTAAATATAGTTATCAATATCTACCTAATGAAGCTTGGGGGAGACATAAGTGAGATAGCTTGTGAAAATACTGTGTTGGGTCACATTAAATTTATGTAATTTGAATATACAGGTAGCTTTTGATATCTATCATAAGTACAAATCTGGTATTTCACTATTCCAGCAGTCCAGGAGAGTAGAACACACTTTTTTGGGGTGACCAGAGGTGGAAATCTAAGGTCCTTTAGATCCTAATGGTGAAGATGGAAGAGTCAGAATCAGGGTGAAATCATAGTGTGTACATGTGAAATTCTAGATCATTTCCTCTAGGAGGTTTGCTTTGGAGCACTGAAAAGTGATAGGAAAACAAAGGTAGAGCATTAGGAAGCGAGACATGTTCGTAAGTTAATTCACCTGTCCTAGTGATTTAAAAGTAGAAATAGAAGCCTATTAAACATAAAATTATCTAGCTCTGATTTTAAGAACTGAAATCATTTATATATGTATATATAATTTCTCTCTTTGTAAAAAAGTTGGATGAAGAAGAAATGGAAAGAAGGAAAAAGGAAGAAAGGGTGAAAAGCAAGGAGGAAAGAAGCAAGGGAGGTAGAAAGGAAGAATAGAAGGGTTGGGGAAGGAGGAAGGAAAGGTAGGAAAAAAGAGAAATAAAAGAAGAGAGAAAATACAAAGAAAAAAGAAGCAAGCTGGCTAAATGCTGCTATGTGTCTTCGCATTTCAACAAAACTGAGTTCTCAAAGCAAGCTCTCAAATACCTGCAGGCAGCACATCTACACTGGTTCACTAGTTTCTGTGACTTGAGCTCTGGTTAAATCTGTTCTCATTAAGGAAGTTACTGCAAACACTGATGCATCTAAGAGTGTGTGCATGTGGAGCGACTGGCTATAAAAATGGCACGTGACTGACATACATTTAGTGATAACACACTCACACATGCACACATACTAAAACACATTGTTATGTGCAGAAAAAAAACCCTCCACAACTGTTGTTCTCCCCTCCCTTAATCTTTTCCATCTTCCTTTCTCCCTTCATTTTCTTTTTCCTCAATCTTCATACATTGCTTGTACTACCAAGGTGTCACTGTGCAGAATTTCCTTAGGAAGAAGGAGGGAATTAAATCTTTGTCCTAGTGGCACTGGAATGCATCTTGCTTGGCAATTTCTATTTTACAGCACACATGTAAATTACCACGTGGAATTTAATAACCCAATTGAGCATCTTTGGTTGAAGCCAAATTGGAATTTATTTCCTGATTTCTGAAGGGAGTTCCTGGGCTTACGGATAGGACAACTTCTCACAGATGGCAGCATTTTGATTTAAATGATTGTTTCTGTCTACAGATCAGTTCCAGACTTGCCCAACTAGTAGAGCTTGGGGGAAGAGCAGAGTGGAAGGTGGTAATTTGCTAAGAAAGGAAGGAAAAACAATAATATTTATTTGATTACATTTTCTCATGTTCTAGTAGGGGGTAAATTACAGGCCTAATGACTTCAGTGTTGAGGGTCCGCCCTAAACAAAGCTGCCTAAGATGCTGAGGGGTTTGGAGTTAAAGAGAACCCAGCAGAGAGGAAGTACTCCCTATTGTCACCACTCAGGTTTGTAGACAAGATAAGCTTTTCCAATGATACCGTTCATCTCCACACACTCTTTTCCTGCTTTTCTTACACTGGCTAAAAAATGAGCAATAAAAGAAGAGCAGAAAATACAATGTAGTTTCCCAATAATGAAACAAAATCTTAATAGGATACATTAGCGTTTCAAATCTCTGTCTTTATTGGTCATCTTTAATCCTTCCAACAGTGTGGGGTGGTGGTACTCTTACTAGGATTTTATAAGTGAGGAAACTGAGACTTTCTGTTTCTTCTATATAATTGACTAACTTTATAGACTTGAATGAATCCCAGACCCCTCCTGAAAGACCCAGAAAAGACATAGCTGGATGGGTCTCAAGGGTCAAGCTGCACCAGGATGATGACAGGTGGGCCAACCTGCCCTGAGGGAGGGCTTGGTCCAGCCTCTGCCAGCCTCTACCTGTCTAACCCACACAGCTGGGTTCCTGCCTTCCTGGGAATCCATCCATGCACACTAAGAGTGGGGGTTTGGAAGACTGGCCAACTTGGGTTTGATTCCAAACTATACCACCTACCAATGGAGTGATCTCAGAGGGATCATTTACCACTTCAAGTTTCACACTCCTCACTCTTGAAGTAGGGAAATAATTTCTACCTCTCATGATTGTGAGAATCTAATGCTGCAAGAACTGAAAGGTTAGTGAGTGAAGCTCCCAGCATACGATCAGAGCGCTCCCTGACTGGTTGTGTTTGTGATATTGCTCCATCCAGGGTTTCCAAGGGCACTAGTGACTGTACCTTAATTAAGGTCTTCTACTCCTTGTATTAGGGGACAGAAGAGAAGAAAGGATGAGGCAGAGAGGAGCGTAAAGAGGGGAAAGGTGCAAGGGAGAGGGCAGAGGGAGAGAGAAAGATAAGCACATCCACATCCCCTTGAATAGGATACAATTACCTTGAATTTTTCTGAGGCAAAAGGCAGCCCCTATTCTTTTTGCAGACCCTAATCCTGACCTGTAATTATGATTTCAAGATGCAATGGCAATGGCAGAAAGCACTGGATTAAAAATCCTTGTAACCCCCAAATCCCAACATTGCCACTTCCTATCTGGCTGACCTTGAGGTATTCACTTGGTCTCTCTGAGTCACATGTAAATAATACCTTCTCCATCTGCTTCACGGTGTCGAAGGAATTTAAGAGACCAGATGTATACAAGGCTTTCAAATGATAAAGTCACCTTTAACATAAAGTTGCATTATCTTTTCTATCGTAATTACTCAGATTCTACTCTGCAACTTAAAATTCTTCTTTTTAAAGCAGACGAGAATCTTCTTTGCTGGGAGAGTTCCTACCTTTATGGCCCCTGACAGTCTGATCTCTGTGCTCAGAGCTATCGGGGGCATCTTTTCTTGACCACTGGGAGATTTGGGAGCTTCTCTACCTTGGGGGACTAGAGGACAGTAAGAGCATACCCTTCCTCCATCTCAGCAAGTAATAAATGCTTTCCAAACACCAATACCCACCTTTGAATAAATTGGTCCCTGTGGCCAGGTATTTGTAAAAGGTTAATTGAAGGTACATTACACATTTTCAGGAACTCTCCATCCAGGGACATGATTGCACTTGGCGCAATTCACCGTTTTCATCTCCCTTCTGCTTGCACTCATCTGATGATAAAATGCCATCTCTCTATTACTGGCATTCGACCTTTAAATGGCAAAGAGCCGCTTTGTCATCAGATAGAGTCATGAACAGCTATAAAGGAGGAGACAGAGTTAGAATACTAACATGTCTCAGGCTAGTGCATTATGAAGCTCCTTCAACTTAGAAAGGGGCTTCCTGCTGGAGAGTGAGGGACAAGGAGGCTTCCGAACTTCCTCTCCAGTCTTTGATGCTACACTATATCACTTACTAAGAGCCAGCTGTGTGCTGATCATTCATAGTCTTCCCTCTGTCAAATTTAGACTTAAAACTTCCTTTTCCTTATGATTTCTCTTTTCTATCCACTTCTGTGCTCCAGATTTAAATGGCAACCATTTATATTTTTTTTTCTAGTTGCATGCTAATGCATGATTCTATCTAAACATCCCTCGTCACAGACACTGCCGATGCTTTGGTACTTGCACATTCTTTGTAGGATCCCATCAGGCGGTTGACACAGACAGGGTGTTCAGGGGTTAAAACGCATCTCTGCCTTCAAATTGCTGGGCAACTCAGCCAAGCCACTTAACCTTTTGGTACCTCTGTTTCCAAAGCTATAAAGTAGAATGGATTTAACAGCATCACCTCTCCTTCTAATGGGACTTTTTTCAGGAATAACTAATGCTAAACCTTGTAAAACACATGGAAAAATATGAAATATGACTTGAAACCTTGATCTTAGCTTGCCTTTTCCTCCAGGGCTGTGGGGAGGGGAGAAAAGAAGATGAAGAAGGAAGGGAATGTGATGGGGCTGTCAGATAGACTGGAGGAAAGAAGGCATTTCTGTGAAATACTCCAAACAACCAAATCCTTTTATATTTTTACACACCAGAAATCAATATGTAATATCTCCGGCATGAGTGGCAACTATGTAGTGCATAAAAGGAGAATGTATCGATCAATCTGAAAATTCTAGCCTTCTCTGCCTGATATCTCAGGATTCAAAAACGACACCTTTCCCTCATTATCTGTTGATCTATCTTCCTATTCCTAGAGGTGATCATCACTCTCTGTCATGTTGCACACTAACCTCTGCATGTGGAGAGTTGCCTCCAAAGGGGGCACTTTTAGAACATGTTGAATTTCTTGTTCAAAACCTTTGCTTGAAGCCCTGTGTTTAAGCTTAAACCTGTACATCTTCAAATCAGTTCATAAAAATGCATCCGCTAAGTGCACACGCATTAAGTAGGTATTTAAGAGATGTACCCTTATAAGAAGTGGCACCTGCACTCAAAAACCTGAAAATGTTTTATGAAAATAAAACAACCAGGCAGGGAACAATTCAGACATCATGTAAAACTACAAGTTAAGATAAAGGTTTGAATCCAAACCCTTCCACCTACCAATGGAGTGGTGACTTAGGTGGGACAGTTTATCAATCTAGAGGACTTGGAGAAGAGGATAACCTAAGTAAATGACAATCAAAGCAAACCATGTGGGTGGATGAAATTGGGATGGAGTTGGAGGAAGGGGATGAAGAAACTGGGCAGGTGGGGCAGCATTAACACAGGTGCAGGGGAGAGGAAGGAAGGGCAGGAGTGGGGGAGAGCCCTGAGGAGGCTGAAGGCTGGAGTAGAGGAATATTCCCAGGAAGAATGATGTTTGGTTGGTTAGGACCAAGATTATGGAGGAACTTGAAAGCAATCCTGACTCATTTATTTTTAAATAAAATATTTAGTTGGAGACGTCTGGAGACAGAATGCTGTCTCTCTATGGAGAAGAATTTATGAACATTGAGACAGGTATGCAACCTGAAAGACCCTCCCCCCACCAATTTTTTAATAAAGTTTGATATTTTGCAAGCCTACAGTTAATGGAAATCAAACTTTCAGGTAAGTGGCCTTTCATTCCTATTCCTGCAGGATCTACTTCATAGAATTATCATCTTGATCAAACTGCTGCCTTCTTTTTTATTTAAATTTATTTTTAACTGATACTTAAATACCGTACATGTTTGTAGAGTTCCATGTAAGGTTTCAATTCAAATATAAATTGTGTACTTTTCAAATCAGGGTAAACAAAGCTATATCCTTAAATACTTATCTTTTCTTCATGGTGAAACCATTCAAGATGATTTCTTTTTTTTGAAATATACACTATATTATTATTATCTATAATCATCCTATTGTGCATAACACCCCAGACCTCCTTATGCCTATCTAATAATAACTTAGTACCATCGGTCAACATTTCTTCTTTTCTCCCTGCCTGCATTCCCAGTCTCTGGTAGCTACCATTCTATTCTCAACTGCTCTGAAATTTTAAAAAATTATATTCCACATATAATCGAGATCATACAGCACTTGTCTTTCTGTGCCTGACTTGTTTCACTTAATCTAATAATCTACAGTTCTATTTGTGTTGTCACAAATGGCAGAATTTTATTCTTTTTATGGCTAAAGAATATTTCATTGTGTATATGCCACATTTTCTTTATCCACTCATCAGTCAATGGCACTTCAGCTGTCTCCATTTCTTGGCTATTGTGAGTGGTGATACAGTGAACATGGGAGTACAGCTGTCTCTTCGACACACTTATTTCAGTTCCTTTGGATGTACACCCAGAAGTGAGATTGCTACATCATATGCTAGTTCCACTTTTAACTTTTAGAGAAATTTCCATACAGTTTTCATAATCATTATACCAATTTACATTCCTCAGTGTGTATTTTAAAATATTAAAATTATATAACATTTAGAATTACAATAGTGAGTGATAAGAACCCCAAATTCTGTAACTATGAAGGGTTAGTTTAACATATAGGTCAAATAGCAAATGCCTATTTATGGTATGATTTCGGTAGTTTTAGAAAGTACCCAAAGTGTCAAGCAGGAAAATCCTGCCCATCCCCTGTCTGATTGAAATTCTACCAACAGCACTTAATCCCTTTAGTTTAAGGTGTTAATCCCTGTTAAAATAGCTATATCCTTATAAGCGGTAATAATTTAAGCTTGTCCCCGCAAGCTACTGTCCCACTTTTTTTTTTTTTTTTTTTTTGCTTCCTTTCAAGGTAAACGTCTTAATTAAGTGGTCCATATGCCACAGATCCCATTTCCTTACCACCCACTTTCTCCTTAATCTCATAAAATCTAACTCTGTCCCCCCTTCCTCAATGAAAACACTCTTTCCAAGGTCACCAATGATCTACTTATAAGCAACTTTTTCTTGTCACTTTTAATGCTTTAGTATGCCCTCGCCCTTGAAGCTCTTTCTCCTTAGGATCCAGGGTACTATGTACTATGACTCCACTCCAGTGAACCTTGTAGGGTTTTTTGGTGGCCTTCAACAGTTCCTCTCCCTTCTCAGGTTCTCTCTAAGACTAGGACTTGTAAATTATTTTATAACTCACCAAATACATTTACCTATATTATCTCTAGTTTTCAAAACTTTATGAGATAGGTATATTATTACCCTATTGAGGATAAAAAGACTTGGCAGTTTATAGAGTTTTCACAAAGAAGTGGAACTGAGAATCTGACCTAGCTTTGAACCTGTGCTTTACATGAGGACACTTGCTAATGCCGGTTTTCAATCCTCTCCTCTTTCCTCTAGACTTCCCCTTACAATAGATCCAGTTACTTCTGTAGCTTCAACTTTCTCATTCATTCATCATAAATTAAGCCACATTCCAGGATCTTAAAAATCTTGACATCTAGCCTGGCCTGCACATCTCTAGTTGAAGTCCAAGAGGGAGGGAAGGCAAAGCAGGTCAGAGTTGAGTGCTAGGTTAGTATCCTGGTTTTCCCACTTGCTGATTTTGTAATGGTAGACATGTTATTTTATCCTTCTCATCCTTACTTTCCTTATTTATAAAATAGAAATAATAAAGGTGACTCATTTATTATTGTTGTGTGGATTGAAGATTATATGGAGCAAACAATTAATGTAGTCTCTGGGACAGTAGAAAGAGCTTAAATAAAAATGTGAGATACTGTAGCTCTAGTAAGAGTCCTGGGTGATTTTCGTTCATATAAATTCTTTTCCTATTTAAATCAATATCTTTCTTGAATTTCCATCTTTCCTTCCATGGTGCCAATAACATTCATTCTCCTAGACACCTGGATTTGAAATCCTGACCATATCCCTCTCTCACCCAATTACCCACCAACCTTGACTTAATCTTTCTTCATTGTGTTCTTTCAAAATGGATCACTCAGCACATTCTCTCAGTATTTTACTGTCCCTATGTTCCCATTTAACCTTCCCAGGTCAGTAACATTAATATTTGAATAATATTTTCCCCAGACTTAAAAACATCCAGTGGATGTTCATTGCCTGCAGGAGAAAACACACATTATGTTCATAAAGGAATCAAAGTCACTCATGGTCCAACCCCCATATACTTCTTCCCCTCCACTCTACTCCTTCTGTACCTAACCCTTATTTTTAAATCAAAGCTTCTATTCCAACCATAAGTTCTACCCACATGCCCAGACATTTGATTAGTATTTCTGTCTTCCCCACTGCCATGCTTCCATTCTTTTCTGGGAAATCCTTTGGAAAGTCCACTGTTCAGTTGTAACTCAGCCTCCAAATGCTCCTACCCAATAGTCATCTCTTCTATAGTTCTTCTCCCCCAGAAACAACTACAGTTGATATTTGTTAATCACCTGCTATGAGCTCTATTCATGTTGCCTGCCATCCAATACCACCATCTTCAAAGTGGTAAGTGTTGCCGTCCACATTTTACAGATGAGGAAGCAGAGGCTACAAGGGTTAAGACCCTTGCCTGAGACCTCGGGTTTCTAAGTGATGGAGGTGGAGGTTAAACCAAGCTGGAAGATGCCCTTTGTTCATAATATTATTGCTGCCTGGCACTTGCTCCCATTTTAAAATTAACATTTGCTATATGACATTAGTATTTTAAAATATTTGTAGGAGAATCACTTCTCCCTTAAATTTAACTATAAGCTTCTAAAGATCATCATTATATAACCTGAAACAATATGCACCCATAATTGTGGATAACTTATGTCTACTTCCACAGAGAAGCAGATTGACACAACTAATTGTAATCATGTGACTCATAAATTTTCCATGCCCTGAGACGTCTGAAAAAGGTAAAAGGATGCTCATTGAGATATAAAGGAGCATCACTGTTCATCAACCAAGTTATACTTATTAAAAAGAGTGAAAATATTGATTTCGATGTTGGGGTCTTCTATGAGTACATGTATATATCAGCACTTAATGATATTCTTGGTCATTCCGCAATGGGTTCACACACATCCTTTTGTATTTTTGCCTCTAGAATCAATATTTCTGACCACAAGTTTCTTTCTGTTGTCACTGTTCTGCTTTCGTTGGTCACAATGCCTTTTTCCCTATCAGTGGGAACACTGCTGTGTTTTCATAGCAGGATATCCAACACGTGTTTGTATATCACAGCAGCACTGATGTAACTTCCACTAAAGCTTACCATATATAATAATGGGGGAAGCTGAAATATGGGACTTTAGAAAATACTATCCCAGATGACTCTTTTCTCCTGCATCACATTCCTATATTCATCTAAATTTTGAAAATAACCTGGTCATTTATATTTTTGTTCCTGGGAAGGAAATTTTAGGAAAGGTTTTCCAATAGGTAAGAAAAAAGAATGTTCATAAAAAGGCCAACAATAAACATGAAAGATACTGTGTTGAAATAGATGTATTTCTAGGCCAACGTAAAGAAATGAGAATATCTAGGTCCAAGCAGGCAGCGTTGTCCTTGATCTTTAACTGGCCTGTGTTGGTGTGGAAATTCTTTCAGGCCTCCCTCTTTCATGGTCTTTCTAGGTCCCTCGGGCTCCCTCCAGTGAAAGCCACCTTTTGTTGTCCCTCTCACTCTCTCTAGGGCTCTTTTCCTCAGAAGCTTTTATCTCCTGCCTCTTTTTTAGAACTTAACTTTTCTCTTTCATGCAACTTGGCAGAAGCCCCACAAGACTGAAGATTATGGTCTTTTTGTGTAACTTTGTGTGAATCTTTGTAATTATATTCTCAATCAGACAGGAGTCATTTTCTTCACAACTAAGCCCTGGAGCTCCCCTCTAAAATTTACAACTTGCTTCTAAGTCAAACTGCTGTTAAGTTACTAACTTACTAAATGCCAAGTCTACAAGAACATAATCACTTTCCAAGCATACTTACAAGGATACACAGTTTTATTCCATCATATTAAGCAAAAGATTCAAAGTGAACTCCAGATATTTTCAGCATCCCTGAATCCACAAGTCTACCAAGAGAGGTGTGTCGTTTGTATTTAATTTCCTTTGATTTCTTGGGTAAAAACTAAATGTTGAATCCAAAATAAAGTCAACAGTGATTCAGCTGTCCTTGAGCATCTATGCTGTAAGATGCTACGTTATGTACTGGATGATGGGGGTATAAAATCTTGCTAAAATATGAAAGGTTACTCCACTCCCACTCCCTTGGAATGTTAGAGACCTTTTAAAGCTTGCAATGAAAGAAAAGGAAAGAAAGCATAAAGGGAAAGAAATTGATAATAGTGATGGAAGAGAGAATGAAGCCAGGTATCCTTGGTGGATGTTAATGTTCCATTTCATGGTGCAGGATGCCAACTGCCTCTAGCATTGTAATGATGGACGCTCAGAGCTTGATGCTGGACGGGTGTTAGGCAACATATACCAGAGTCTTTTTGTTCTCTAAGTGGCTTTGCCATCCGTGGGGGGAATACATGGCCTCTCTCAAAAATCTGAACATAGTCTTTACAGGCATTCTGTCAGCCTAACAGCAGATTGTTACCATACAAACAGTCATTAACCACTGACTGTGGGCAAAGCTAATCCTGAGTGCATTGTAACCCATTGGAACCAGGAAATCCGAGCTGCTGCTAATAGGCTTCCAGCAGCTGGGTCCTTAACCAGTTTTGGCCCAGCTTCCACCCATGATAACAGGGCTCAACTCTCTCTCTGGTTCTGCTATTTGGTTTCTGTCAGAGGTTTTTTCATTGGGTAAAAGAGAAATTGTGGATTGAAATATCTTTTTCCCTTCAGAAAATACAATGTCAGAAGTGGACAGAGATCCTAAGACTTTAATGTTCAATCATCATTTCTGTGTGAATACAAAGACTCAAGAGAAGGAGGGAACATATATGAAGTCATACAGTGATTTCTCTGGTCATATCCCATTTCTTAACACCACTTCTCTCCATTTATTATGTTTAGTAGATCTTGGTAACAACAGATCTTCTCTTCTTGCAGATTTCCTTCTGGAAATCTTAAGCTTATAAATTATTTTCTATGACTCTGATTGTTTCCATAATATCTTCTGAACATAGCCATCCATGGATTGCTTGATGAAATAGGTCTCAAGGGAAAGAAAAGGACTAACAGAACTAAAGGACAGAGTAGTTAGAAGTTTATGGAAATGTGTGCCAGTTTGCTGTGTCTAATGGATATCAGGGAACAACTACAGACTAGCTGTGGTAATCAAAATCATAATAAAAATGACTTCTGGACATCTGACTTCAGAACTTATTTATTCATTAAATAAATAATATATGAAGGCTTCTGAGATATTTAAGATATAGAGTTGGCTCCAGAGATAGGTCATCCTTTATTTTGTCTAAGAAAGTCAGATTTCTAGGACAGAACCTGGGTCTTGGGTCTGTATCCAGATGCAAGCTGCAGAATTTTATGGATATAGGAATGGAAGTTTAGATGTTGAATGATCTGAATAAGAATATCTTGCAAGCAGATGAGAAAACTTATCATAAATTCCAGTTCTTGCTTTGGACATTGACAGTGGCAGAGAGACCCTGGAATTCAGGACATCTGTGAGAAGACTACAGGTAAAAGAGCAAGATGAAACCTTGGTACCACTCCTGTCCTCTACCCAAGTTAACAGAATCTGCACACAACCAGATAGCACATTATGATCAGGTAAGGTGATGGTGAATGACTTACTGTCTTTTTCTATAATGTTAAGAATGACACACCAAAAAATAAAAACACTAATACATTAAAAAAAAAAAAAAAACATCATATGAGGCATGTTATAAGCTATGGAGTGATCTGCAAAGCATCATTTGTGTGGAATTTCACTTCACATAATGGCTGTATGCATGAGAAACGCAACTGGTTAGCATTATTCTGCAAGTTTGGGTGTGTGTTTTGCTGTGGGGCAGGGAGAGATATAGGTCTGGTGGAAGTAGGACAAATTATCTCCTCTGGGCTGAATTCTTTTTGATTCTTTTCATCATAACAACATGGGAAATTTTCAAAATTCTAGGAGCCAACCTTAGAACAGTCCCTAACTGAAAGGTTCCTGTTATTACTTAATGAAATTCACTTTACTAGGCTATGGGTGTAGCTCGGTGGCACAGCATTTGCCTAGCATGGGGCTGGGAGCACAAAGGGAATTTTCCCATGACCACATAGCTAATGTTGTATGTGACAATTGATTATTTTATCAGTTGGAAGACATTCTGGCTTCTTTTATATTTTTCCTTGGTGCAGAAAATGTAGTCATGGAAAATTACATTTCCTGATTCATTTGAAGCACCTAAGGTCAGTTTTCTTGATATAGTTACTGATATCATGAAAATATGATTTCTAAACAAAGAGAGATTTTCAGCAAGGAAATTGAAGATGTGACATCTTTTTCCCTTGCTATAGATATGAAACCCATTTTCTGTAAAGGAACTTACAGTTTGCCTATATACTCACAAACAATATGAAATACTCATGTTGGTTAACATACTTGTTTTACAAGCATAAAATTTGTAATTTCTGATTCTCATGAAAACCTCCTATTTGGGAATATATGGTAGATTAAGTAGCTATTCTGAAACTTTCTCAAGACTAAACAAATTCTAGAAAAAGAAATATGTATTGAAAATATTTTGAAATGCATAGATGACATTGTACAAAAGAAAAGTTATTCTCCCAAAGGCAGGAAAAATGTTGGTGCATAGATCCAGGGAGCTAAGGGCCCTGTAGCCACTACTTGCCTGCAGCATCTACTGATGTGAGTAGTCGAGTTTGGCATTAATGTTACATGCAAATCAGAGGCAGAAATATTACATAAGCCATGTTTGTCATTCAGAGTACAAATAGCTTAAGTACTTTGTATTTTCCAGGAGCAAAGTAATGATTGGCTTAAAAGTATGCTAAAAATGCATATTACTCTGTTGAAGATAATCACTAAATAATGTAACCATGTGTGCAAATTCCAAACTTGAAAAGGAAAAAAAAATGGAGCACAAAGGAAAATACTTCAGTCCTTCTAAAAGACTAAAAGAAAGGAAGGAAAAAGAAATAGAAGAATATATCTTAGAAAAAGAAAAGAAGAAGATATCTTGTATGCACAGACTGCTTTTTTAGGAGCTGACCCATGAAACGGAAGTGGGATACAGAAAAGAGCAAAATAGGGAACGATGATGGAAAGCCAGTCTAAGGATGCATCATTTGGACCCCGCCATTGAAATCCCAACAGGCATCCTCTGAGGAGCCATGAAGCACATGCTCCATAGTTGTCCAACTGGGGATGGAAGAGGGGAGGACTTATTTTCTGGTTTCTATCCATCACCCATTGGCCAGGGGGTGTGAACTTCTTCACACTCCCAGCAACAGCAATTGTATCTCATGCTCTTGTGCAAGCATCACAGCAATGAGTGTTCTAAGAGGCATCCCATAGGGTGGCAATGGAGACCCCCCAGAGGAAGAGATAAAAGGAACTAGACAGCCGAGATGGGTTGTTATCAGGATATACAAGTTAAACCCATATGGAACAGGCTGCCATGATAACTGGAATGAAATGGTGGATTAGCATGATGGAAATCTGGATGCGAGAGTTGTGTGATAGAAGCACGAATAGGAAGTAAAATTAAGATGGTAGAAATAAACCCAAATTTATTAGAATCCACAACAATACAAATAAGCTCAACCCTTCAATTAAAAGAGATTTAAACATTAGTTCTAAGTTCTGTGGTATTTACAAGAGACATGTTACATATAAGGACTCAAGGAGCTGACAGGGAAAAAGATAGGAAAACCTCCCCCTCCTCATCATTGCCATCTCTCCTGGGTTGTTGCTTTTGTCTGCAGAGCCTATGGCTTGCCTGTTGGGAGTCTTGGTCCAACTTTTCCCACTTGGCATGAGAGTTATAAGGAAAATTACAAATAGAAACTGAAACAAAGGAAAGAGAAAGGACCTATTTAAAGTCACAAAAACTGACAGAGGTTGACCTTGAACCAGAACCTGGGCATATCAACCCCAAGTCAATTTTACCAATAAGTGCAGCAAAGACTGACAAACTTTGATTGGAAGAGGTCATATATTTTAGTCTTTGCAGGCAATTAGGTTTCTGTTGTACTACTCAAATCTGCCATTGTGGTATAAAAGCAGCTACCGACAATATGTAAATGAATGACCACATTGTACTTCAATAGAATTTTATTTACAAAAATGTCTGGATTTGCTGACCCTTATGCTATCCCGTAATTATTTTCTCACTTATATCAAAATTAATACAAAGCAAGAGTCTGATTCTTATCACACGTCTCCAAAGAGAACCTCAGCCTCCCATTCCAGTGGTGCTCAGATTTTATCTCAGCAAATGAGAAATAAGTGAACACCCCTTCTTCCCCAGATGAAGAAAAAGAAAGGAGGAAAACAGAAAAGGATGCTGATTTTCTGTTTCAAGATGGCCATTTGGCCCATCTTGACTTCTGCCTTCTCCCAGATTCCCTTGCAGAGTGCTGCCTCAGGTATCTGATGTGGGGTGTCATGCTGAGGAAAGAAGGTAGTAAATTTCCAGGCACCCCTTGCTCCTCACTCACTTCTCAAGTTCCTGGAAAAGTCCCTCCTTCAGATTGAGGCCATCAGCTTCCCCATTGCAGATGAACACAAAAGAGACACCCAAGTCGACAATAGTGCACCTTTCCCTCTTTCCCATCTGTCCAGAATTACAGACATTCCCCCTTTGTTTTTTTACATACATTTTATAATATTTCCACAAGGATCATAGATTTTTATGAGAGAAAGGGGGGAGGGAGAGGGAGGTATTCAGTATTGCCACAAGAATCACTTTGTTATCCTCCTTCCATGAGCTCCAGACATGACAAAGGATGGTTTACGCTTGTTAAAATGCAAAAATTGGCACCCTCAAAGCCAAAAGGACAGAATTTAATTTGTCCTTTGTAGTTCCTCTTTTCTATCCCCCTTGGTCCTATTTCATTAACTCCATGCTTTTCTCAAAAGTAACTGTGCATTATTCTTTGTTTTTGAAAACACAAACAAAACAAAGCAAAAACCAAAGCTCACAGCCCTGCTACAAAGAACAATAGGGAAATGAATAGCCCAGCCTTCCAGTGATGATGATTATTATGAATCTTTGTGAGAAAATGTCATTGGGACTCAGCCATGGAATTGAATTCCTCTTCCAAATTTTATTGGCACTTATTGGGTCTGACAGTTTGATGAGAGAATTGTGGATTATTTAGAAGCTCTTCCATCACTGATCGGATTCGGTTTGATAAAAAGCATTTATTGAGTGTTAGTTACAACCTCAGTTACTGTGAGGAGGAAAGAGAAAAATTAAATCTGCTGCCTTCCCTCCAGGAGGAGAAGAAAAGGAGAAACTCATGAAAGATATTCATCTCTTTATCCATTTAGCTGGAATTTAGTCTTCACTCACTTTTTGCACAGACATATAATGTAGAAAATATTGCAATATAGAATTATTTAAGCAGCATTTCTCAGGGGTTATGTAGGAAAATTGGGGGTGGAGATAATTGGAAACTTCTTCATAAGGGATTAAACTGTGCTAGATCTTGACAGAGGAAAGAAAGGAAGAGTAGGTAAAGAGCCTCTGTGACTATCATATAGAAACCAATCAGCAGAAGATGGATATTTATTTTCTCCTCTGAGTGCTTTAAAAATTTTCAAAAATAAAAAAAAAAAGTTTTTGGCTAAGAAGCAAAAAAAAAAAAAAAAACAGAGACCCTCTTCCTCACTCACTGCTTTTGATAGTAGAGGAGACTTAGCCACCAGAAAAGGAGAATTTTTTTTTTCATTTCTGGGGATCAAACCCAATACCTTGTACCTTTAGGCAAGTGCTCTACCACTGAGTGAGGGAGAAATCATAATGATATAAAGGAGAAACCTGGCAAATTCCACCTTCACCAAGTGATCATTTAACTTCACTCTCGTTGAGATATATTGATGTCAGATGTCCTCTGATTTGATGGGATGAGACCCTAATCCAAGCATGAAAAAGAGTCAGAAAAATCTAAAGTGAAAAACATTCTATAAAATGCCTGAACAGTGTCCCTCAAAATGTCAAGGTCAAAGAAAACAGAAGAATTGAGAAACTGTCACAGGTCAGAGGAGATTAGAAGACATGAGAATTTAATGCAATGAAATATCCTGGATAAGAGACTGGCAGAGAGAAAGGACAGGAGTGAGTGGGAAACTAGTTCAATCTGAAAATAGTCTGGAGTTTAATTCACAGTAATGTGCAAGTAGGGATGTATCAAAATAATGTAGCAATTCTTAGTTTTGACAAATGCTGTGGATTAGATAAGTGTCCCTAGAGGCCCTTCTATTAAAGGTTTGGTCCCCAGCCTGTGGTTCTTTTGGGAGCTGGTGTAACTTTTAAGAGGTGGTACCTAGCAGGAGGTTTTTCTGTCACTGGTGACATGCCTTTGAAGGGAGTATGGGGACCTGAGTCCCTTCCTCTTCCTCTTCCTCTCTCCCTCTCCTCTCTTCCTTCCTCCTCTCTCTGGTCATGTGGTGAATGAACACTTTGCTCTGTACACATGCTCCCTGCCATGATCTGCTGCCTCACCACAGAGCAATGGGTCTGTCATGGACTGAAACCTTTAAAACTGTGACTCAAAATAAATCTTCCCTCTTTATAAGTTGATTATTTCAGGTATTTTGTTATATATTTTCTTATCCAAACTCTAACAGATATCCAGAGAGTGGACCACTTTTACCACCTATATTAAGCTCTGTGGTCCCAGGCAACATCATTTTCTGACAGGATTGCTACACAGAATTCACATTCTCTGTTTTTACTCTTGTACCTACTATAGTAATTTCAATCAGAGAAACTGGAGTAAATCTATTACAATGCAAGTTGAAATGCAAGTGTCACTCCTTTGCTCTAAAGCATGCAGTGGCTCCCAATTTCATGTAGGCACAAAGCAAACCCCCCTTACAATGACTCTGTACCGGAGACCACCTTTCTGATCACATTCTCTTCTCTCCCTCCTACTCACTCTCCTAGCACAATGAGCCCTCACTGTTCCTCAAACATTCCTGGTATAATCTCATCAGGGTCTTCACATTAACCTTTTCTCCTTCTTGGAACTTCCCTCCCTTATATATTTGTATGACAGTTTCTGTCTTCTCTTTCAAGTCTTTTACTATTAAGATGCTTAGCCTTATTAATATTTCAGCTCATACCCTACACCTTTATTCCCTAGCTGTTTTGTTCTGCTTTAATTTTGATAACATTGTATGATGCATGTATTTATTAAGCTTGTTGTTTAGTATCAATAATAATAAAACCCACCAGGATATAATTCAATGGGGACAAGAATTTCTGTATTTTTTATTGAACAATAGGTACTTAAATATCTTTGGATAGGTAAATAAATAATGATTTCCTAAAGAAGAGACTAGTAGAGCCAGAAACAAGAAGGACCTCACAGAGGGCATGTTGGATAATAAAATGCATTTCATACACGGACTCAAATGTTAGAGAACCAGTCCATGTGGCATGCGAGGCCTCCCTGTCAGAGAGGGGTTGCTCCAGCAGGGTGCGGCTGCATATATCAATGCGGCCCTCCTGCTACAAGACTGTGAGGGGATTTTTCCATTAAATAAAATCAAGACCAATCCAAGTATTCTGCCTGTTGATAGTCACTCAGTTCAGAGAGTTCTCATTTTAGTCAAGAGTAAGACTAAAAAGTAAATAGTGAGACTAAAATGTCAAAGAGGCTTAAAGACAAGCTACAAGCAAGCACAAGGATACTTAATTTATCATAGGCAAAGAACAAATATCCTTAATATGCTAGTTTTCTAGTCAATGAGCAAGAGATATCAGTAGTGCTGGGAAACAAAATGGACAAAACATATAAATAGGCAAACCACCTGGGAATAAAAAGTTAGTTTATCCTGTATCCAAAGAAATACAAACCAAAATCATGCTATTTTATACTCTATTAGCAGATTTAAAATGATTAAAGGATACATGTTGCAAAATTACCTAGCAGAAAGTTTGAACCAATAGATAGTATCTTTAGATTGGGTGAACCCATGTATAGGCATTTACTCTAAGGAAACAATCATAGAGGCATTGAGTGCCCATTGATGTTCACTGAAAGTCTGTTTATAACTTCAAGAATGGCAAACAATGTACTCATCCATATTTAAACAACCTACATATCCATATTAATTTAGCACAATGACTAGCCCAATGGAAAGGTGCATGAGTTTAAATCCGAAGTCTACTCTTTCCCAAGTGTTTGACTTTGGATATAATCATTAATCGCTCTAAGCATTTTACAGAAAGAAGCCATGAAAGAAAATGTAATATTATAGAAAAGGCAAGACATTCAATGTAACTGGATTGCAATATTGGTAGGGAGGTGTGTGGAGGTTTGTTTGAGAAAGCCAGTGGGGTTTAGGCCTTCATGGTACTTGTTGACCACTGGAAGCGGTGGAGGGATTGTGGGTAAGGAAAGGAATTGTTCATAAAATGGTTTGGTTGTATCACTATAGCAGAATTGAGGAGGACTTACAAAAAGGGATGATGTTAGAAAATGCCTCAGTTGGAAAGCCATGGGATTGAAGGTTGGGGGCTTGAGTCAGGATGAAAAAAACATTCAGAGAAACTTTGAAATGATGCCATGCTACTTCGTTAGTGATGCAAAATTCAACATCTCCCATCTCTAGCAGGTCTCATTGTGGGAGCTGAGATTCACTTGTACATTAAATGGAAAAACTGTCTTAAGTAATTTGGAGACCTGTCCTAGGCAAACTCATGTTTGCTGTTTGCATGCTTTTGTTTTATCCTCTTAAATACTTAGCAAACAAGCATTCATTTTTAACACTTCCCCATCTCTTTCCAGTGATCAGCAGATCTGGATCTGGGAGAAGTTTTGAATCTTATTGCCAAAAGAATGTCAATGTATGATTGACAAGCTGAGTCAGAACTTCAGTTTGGGAGGTGTGTGTGTGTGTGTGTGTGTGTGTGTGTGTGTGCGCTTGCGAGAGTATGAAAGAGAGAGGGAAGAAGAAGGAAGAGGAGGAGGATGTGGAGGAGGAGGAGGAGGAGAAGAAGAAGATGAAGAAGAAGAAGGAGGAGGGGAGAGGAGGAAGAAGGGTAGGGGTAGGGGCAAGAGAGGTGGGAGAGAGGAAGGAGGTAACAATTAAAAAGAAAGAGACAGACAGAAAGAGCCCCAGAAGGAGAGCTCTGTAATACTAACTTCAGAAGTCAACAGAGTCACTTCCTGCAGCTCTATATCCCACTTCAGTTATCACACACAGAGAACAATATTCAGAAGTCTTTTTGATCAGCTGCTGAGGCTTCAAAATGTGCCTTTGAAACAGAAGGCACCATCTGGAGAAAATGACTTCCAGCCACCCAAAGGCCCCACAGGCTGAACTAACATTGCTCTGCAGTCAGCTGCCTAACTTGCCATGTTGCAGCGCTACCCGCTTCTCCAGGGCCAGCCTCTGTGAAGTCACTGGCCCGGACTGCCCCAGAGCACTGAGTCCATTTCAGCAGACCTTGTTACACAAAAGAGAATGTGATTTGCATGTTTCTGCTTTGGGGTTCCTGGATTTAATTAAAGAAATAAGGTGAGTGAGGTACAAATTAAATGTCTCCTTGGCATGATTCCCCCTTCTCTCCTCTCTTCTCACCACTTATCTCCAACACAATGTTGGGGTTTCCAGAAAAGGGTGTAAATTAGGATTAGGTTTGATGTGAGGGGAAACAATGACTCAACATTATAGTGACTTAAACAATGTAGAGGCATATTTATTTCCTATGTAAGTGAAGTAGGCATTTAGATTTCCAGAATCCGTATGAACCCTTGATACTGCCAACTCATAGGTCCACTATTTGTAGGATGACACTTTATTTTCAGTGATCAAAGATAAAGGTCATAACTCCAGCTATCAAATCCAAGCTCTAGTTATCAGGATGGAAGAAGCACAAAAAAGAAGGGCAGAGGTCACATGTCAACCATTTCTTAAAGACATTTCTTAGAAACAGCCTCACTCACATAGCATTGACCAGAATTTAAACATGTGTTTATATATAAATGCAAGTAAGGAAGGGAAATTAAAGTTCAGTCAGAAATCTGAGTTATTATTACTAACAAAGAAGGAGAGAATAGAAATTGAGTTCTCTATCATCATTCACCACTTTTGACTCCTAAAATATTCAAAGGAAGAGTTGTTATTATGCAAGGGACACATTCATGGCCATCTCCAAAGTGTGAACACAAAGTTCAACTATTTGCTGCCTCTAGCTCCAAGTCTTGGGTCTACAGTCTTCTCCATCCATCTCCACTGGCTGTTTCTTGGAGTCTGACAACTCAAATATTTAAAGATAATTGGGTCTCAACACGGCATGATAGAGGAAGAAAAGGGCCATGGTAATTAAATCTTCCACTTTGAAATTAGGAAGCATAGTGGTCATAGGCTCATAGCAATGATCAAACCTTGTTGAATGTAAATAGTGAGTGCATCTGATCTGGAACTGGAGCACATTCTTTGGAGAATATTCCTGGTGCTGGGATCTGGAAGGAATGTTCTCACCCACTGTCCATTGTCATCCATGACCCCAGACCTCCGGTTAGTTCTTGGGCACAGTCACCCAAGGGTACATATTGAGTTGGCATTAGAACACATGTCCCTCTTAGGGATCATGTACAACACCTTTTGCTAATGCGAGTTCAGGGACCAAGGGATTATTTGAGTAGTAATAGTCATAGATTTTTGCGGGTCAATTTAGGATTCTTAAAAATTTCCAAGTTTTGGAATACTTATTTTCAGTCAATTTTAGGTATAACCACAGCCAAAGATCTTGTACAAAAGTAGTATTTAAGCCTGATGCCTGTGGGTCTAAATATTGGCTTATGTATTTTGCCCATCAGGATGCAGTTCGTTACCTGGAGTGGGGATGCAATATTCCAGCCTTAATGTTAAATTTGGAGGATGAAGTTGGATCCTAAGCTGGAAGAAGTCTGATTCTCTAATGATTTTGTGAAACCAGTTAATCTGCCACTGACTGTTCATCTTCATGACTTCATTTACCTGAGAAATAAATTTTCACCTTGCCTAAGCCATGCTAAAGGTGTTCCTAACAGATGCACAACTTAGCATCTGGAAGTGCTAAGTTGTAATAAAAACACCTAAAATACAGCATTCGTTATTAAAGGAGGTGATGAAACAGATATTGAATCTGGAAAACTTGTAATGTGTTAAAGGAGTAGCAAAATATTTGGTCAAACTCTCGCCTGCAGACCACAAGCTGATTAAGGTTATGTTGTTAAGGGAAATTGAGAATTTTAGAATATTGGCCTTGGTTGGCTACTTTTTGCCATTTTCAGCAAAGTTCTACTGGGGTGAGGGGAGAGACTGAGGGTATACCTACTGAGTTTTTCAACAAAGAAAAGAGAATGTATCTCTGTAGGTATGGAGTCTTTGTTCTGTTGCTTGCACCAAGTGTTCTGTAATTTGGAGCCTTTGTAGAGGACAAGGCTTCTGCTCTGCCATGCAAAGACTGTGGGCCCAATGAGACTTGTCTGGCTTTGATATAAGGGTAATGTTGGATTCATCAAAAGAGTTTGAAAGTGACCCTCCTGTACAATATTTTGGAAGAGTTTGAGAAAGATGTGGTATAAATTCTTCTTTAAGTGTTTGGTAGAAATCTTCTGTGAAGTTATTAGGACCTGGAATGTTCTTTTTTGGAAAATTTTTCATTAATGACTTAGTCTCCTTTCTAGTCCTTGGTCTGGCTAGACTTTCTACATTTTTCATTATTCAATCTTGGAAAGTTGAATGTTCCTAGGTGTCTATCAGTTTTTGTTTTTTTTTCTCAATGATCCAATTTGTATATACTAGTCTATAGTATTCTCTGATGATCATTATTATTTCTGTAATACCTCTCTTCTCTGTTAACACAGGCACTGAGCCTCTGAACTTCCCTCCTAGCGTTGCCTTTGCTGCATCCCATGAGTTTTGTTGTGTTGTGTTTTCATGTTCATTTATCTTGAAGCATTTTCTAATTTCTGTTTTGATTACATCTTTGACCCAAAGGTTGTTTAAGACTAAATTATTTCATGTCCAAATATTTGTGAATTTTCCAGTTTTACTTTTGCTATTGATTTCTAGTTTGATGCCTTTTGTAGTGAGAAAAGATACTTGGTATGATTTAAAACTTTTCAAATTTGTTAAGACTTGTTTTACAACCTAACATGTGATCTGTCTTAGAGAAAAAAAATACATGCATACATTAGAGAAATGTGCATTTTTCTGGTTTTTTTTTTTGTTTGTTTTTTTGGTCTCTGTGGGTGTGTTGGTCCATTTGGTGTGTAATGTTATTCAAGTCCTTTTCCCTTATTGACCTACTATTTGGATGTTCTGTCAATTATTGAAGTCTAGGTACTAAAGTTCCCCAATATTAATATATAGCTATTTCTCTCTTCAGTTCTGTCAATTTGTTTTATATATTTAAACACTCTGATGTTGGATATATACAAGTTTATAGTTGTTATATTCTCTAGACAGGTTGGGCTCCTTATATTATATAACACCTTTTTGTCACTTGTTGAAAGTTTTTGATTTAAAGCATATTTTGGTAGAAGTATAGCCACACCTGCTTTTGTTTGGTTACAATTTCCCTTCAATATCACTTTGTATCCCTTAACTTTCAGCCTATGTGGGACCATATACCTAAACTGAATTTCTTGTAGAGAGTATTTAATTTGTTCTTGTTCGTTTTTTGTTTTTAATCCATTCAGTCGATGTATTTATTTCCTTCATTTAACTTTCAGTTATTGTGTGCATGTGCGTGTGTGTGTATGTGTGTGTGTGCACTAACTTTGGGATTTACAGAAACTGTCTTATGGTTCCAACAGTCTCTCATAAGCTGAAAACAATGTAAGTCCAATGGTATACAAAAAACTATACACTTCAATGCTCCCTCATATATTTTATATTTTCATGATCCCAATTTATATCTAATTACATTTATTTATAATTATTTTAATACTTTTGTCTTTTAACTTTAAAGCTAAAATTAAAAGGTTTTTTTTTTCTTTCTGTATTGATTATATCATTCCACTTATTTTGGGTTCACGAGGTTGTTGGTGGAAAAAAAAAAATGGTCTTAGGATATTTCCCTTACGTGTAATAAGTTGCTTTTCTCTTGTTGCTTTCAAATTTCTGCTTTTTATCTTTGACTTTTTAACAATTTGATTATAAAATGTCTCACTGTGAATTTCTTTCAGTTCACTTCTTTTGCCTTCATAGGATTGGGGAGTCTTCAACCACTGTTTCTTTGAATATCCTTTCTGGTTCTTTTTCTATCTCTTCTTCTGGAACTTCCACAGTGCAAGATTGGTTGACTTGATGGCAACCTATAGTTCTCTTGAAACTCCTATGCTTAAGATTGGGGATGTAGCTTAGTTGTAGAGTACTTGCCTGCATGCTCAAAATCCTGGATTCAATCCCTAGTACTGAGAAAAAAAATTCCGAGAAATTCCTATGCTTCAAAAATGCCATAAACAAAGGCAAAACTCAAATCATAGATGGGAAAAGGAAATTTGAAAAAAGTATCCAAGATATAAAAAAGAAATACAAATAAAACAGAAAAGAAAGAAAGAAAACAACCACCCCACTGGGGTTAGGGGGTAATCAAATGGAATTAGTAGCAATTAAATGCCAATAATTTTTTCACAGGAAAAAATATGTCATATGGTATTAATAAGTAATTAACAGAAGTAGGAAAACAAATTATCTTTAAATATGTGAACAAAATATTTTTGCTTCTCTAATAATTAGAAAATAAGTCTAAAAAACCCAATGATTTCTTACCATAGATTGTCAGAAATATTATATAAGATTGACAATGCTAATTGTTGGCTAATATGGGGAGATTAACTGTAAGCATTCATTTACTACTGGTTAAAGTTCAGAGAATCTGGCAATCTTAAGCTGAAAATGTCTATAAGTAATAATTCATTAGTACTACTTATAGATAGTTAAATGAGAGAAAATTTCATACCTGTGCTTATGAAAACATGTATAAGAATGCTCATTGTACCGTTGGAGTTTACAAAAATGGAAATAACATTTATGTCCATCACTAGGAGGATGGAAAATAAATGTTTTAGTCATAGAATAGAGTCGCATGTAACAGTGAAAGAAATGAACAGCATCTTTATTCTTTGATAATGAGAAATATTTAAAAATTGAAAAAAATGATAGAAGAGATTCATTCATGGTATGATTCCATTTATGTAAGATTAAATAAAATCTACAAGTTACCATGTATTTTTAATTGATAAAATAGATACAGAATAAGTTCTATGCCAAATTTATGAATACAATTTTATTTTAGAAGTGAGATATGATAACTGGACTAGAGCAAGGAACAGAGGAAGCTTCAGTTATCAGTGATTTATTTTCTAAAATATATCTTTTATGTCCAAGTACAGTGGTGTGTGCCTGTAATCCTAGTGACTTGGGAGAATGAGGCAGGAGGATTCGGGGCCAGTCTCAGCAACTTAGTGAAACTCTTCACAACTTAAGGGACCCTGTCTTAACATGAAAAATAAAAGCAAGAGAACTGGGATTAATGGTAAAGAGCCTCTGGGTTCAATCCTCAGTACCAAAAATTAATTGATTAAAAAGAAAATATCTTTTATTAGAGATTTTATTAAAGATTACTAAATCATATATAAAGTAATGTGATACACTGATACATACCCATTTGGATTACTATACTGCAATTTGTATATTAATATTTCTGTTTGTATGTTTAATTTTTTTAAGTGGAGCTTTAAAAATAGTATTTAACTCAATTCTTCCCTGACTGCTGAGGTTGAAGACCTTTTAAAGATCATACCACCTTTAAGTATGGTGTAAAACACTTTGGGAGATGCTGAAATAAATATTTTAAACTATGATCAAGAAATATTGAGAAATACTAATTTAGAAAGTTTTCCTTGGACCAAATTTTCTTTTATCTTCCATATTGGAAACTTTAATGAGAAGAAATGTCTAAATATATAATTTTTGCTGTTCAGAATAATTAAAAATAATTCTGTATTTTTTAAAATCCTGTTTAAAACATCATTGAGAAATGTTGTATTTTGTCCCTAAATAGTGGGCTTTGGTAAAAAATTCAGAACACAATTAGAATCAGAATCCAGTTTAACTGGGATTCTAAGAAGAGAGGTAAAACCTAGTTCCAGTGTCCCCAACACAAATCTTTCATGAAAAAAGAAGCCTATGAGACAGGTGTGTGTCAGAGCACTTTCTCAGATCCATATCACCTTTGTCATGATGACTTACTGTACTCCTGTTTGTAATTTCCTGGCTGTCTTGATAGGTCATAATCATAGCATAAACATCCATTCAATTTGAGAAGTTAATTAATAAAGCCCAGGGTAGAAAGAAACAGTCCAACTTTCATTAAAAGAATCTCCACTGAAAGGATAGTATTATTTTTACTAAGGGAAATAAAAGGCAAGTATGTCTGTAAGTGCTTTAAGACTATTTATTAAAGTACTACTAATATAGTGACTGTCTCCTGATGGAAACAGTAGAAAAAATTGTAAGTTTTGTTTCATTACACATCAATCTGGTACCAATTTGAAGGCATCAATATTCAATGGTTGTACTATTATATTAAGTATTGATTGGAGGCCTTATGGTTCATGAAATTGAACACATTTTCCTTCTCTTCCCTAACAATTCCCTGAAGAGCATGCATTGAATTTATCGGAGTGCTAATAATGGGGCCAAGAGTTTGGGAGACTGCAACACAATAGCAGACTACAGACTTTCCAAAGTTTTGGGAAAGAGGGAAGGTTGTTAGATTAAATTAAAGCCAGGGAGGATGCAGTTTAGAGAATACACAAGATAACGAACCTACCCAGGAAAAGGAAATTACAGGTATTCTCAGACGGGAAAGATGCAAAAAATTTATTACCAAGACACCAAGATGTGCGTCGGCAAAATGATTTTTTCAAAAATTCAGGAAAAAGGGACGAGGGAAGGTGGCAGGGAGAGATTGATTACACCCAAGAGCAGAGCAAATAAAAAAGAATGCCAGGACAATCTCTTTGCAGCAGATGTGGAAAAGAAGCAATCCAAACTTAACTGAAAGCTCAAGGGCTCTGGAAACAATGCCAGGTAGAAAAGTAATTCCCCATAAATTACAATGAAGAAGCAGGTCAATTACAATAAAAATATGACAAAAATTTGTATTAACATTAGAAACATGAAGTGTACAGATTAGTTTCTTTTCCCCTCTTGACTTCCAATTTTTGAAGCCTATATTCTTCAGTAACACTTATTTTGTCAGTACTGAAATCTTATTTTACCATTGATATATTTCTTCCTATGTCTCCTGGGTCAGTAAAACTCAGATACAGTCCATGGTAGAGGTAGCAGAAAGCAGAACTCACATGTCTCAGTGTCTTCATCTCTTTAGATGTTCCTGGGAACAGCAATATCTATTTTAAAATGTTGTTTTAAGTAGTAAATAAGATAATTTATGCACAGAGATTGGAATAATAAATAAATACCACCTGGGTTATACTAAAAATAATGTATGTATCAAGAAATATATCAAAAAATATAGTTGCTCTGCTGAAACAATAAAACATAGCTTTTAAAACATAGTTCTTTCATTTCTACATAAGTTCCAACCAATGCAACAGCTATCATAAAGCTAAAGTTGTTTGGTTTGGTTTTTAGCATTTTAGACCCAAGGCTAAAATATTTTTAGTACTGCACCATCATTCCTAGAAATTTCTGGTAATTTTGGGCGACACATGTTGAATGCCAAAAATTTAGAGAGGTTTCTTTTCCATCAATCAAACTCAGTACTTGTTCTGCAGTGAAATATAGTTAGACAATGTCAATATGTTAAATAATAATTATAGAAACTTTTAAAATTCACTTATAGATAAGACAGTAATGACTTTTTAGTTACAAAATAAAATAAAGAAATTTTGTGGCAATATAGAAGAAATGATAAAGTAGACGGATGGTGGAAAATAATGACAGAAGACAAGATGGACACAAAAGTAACAGCAGGAGCCTTGATATTGCATAAGAGTGAGTCAAAGAGGCTGTCTAAAATTGTTGGGTCAAGAAATGTTAATTTTTATTGTAAGGCATTAATGATAACCAGTAGATGAACTGAAAACTTAAAAATCAGAAGACTGTTAGAATTATTGTAGACATCAAACTTTTATTTTTCATAACAGAGACTGAATAAGCAATTTCTAAAGACAACCAAGAAAGAGAGGGCTAGGATAATATTATTTAAAGTTCAACAGAAATGGTTAAATCTGATGATTCCTAGGCTGTGAACCAGGGATGGGGGAAAATTGTTAATTTTTATTTTTATATTCTTCTACCTTAATAAACTTTTTATGGCATTACTGACTATTAGAGGCAGGAAAACCTACAAGTGTATATGAATAGAAGTCTTGGTTACTTGAAGGGCCAGAGGAAGGTAAGACAGCAAAGTACATCAATGAAATTGAGACCCAAAAGTGGGTGAAAAGGAATGATTTGTTTTGTATCCTCATATATGTCACTGAACCCCCAAGTTCCTTCTTCATCCATAAAATAAAGATAATTTTGTCAATTTCATAGGCTTATTATAAAAAGTAAAGTTTATGTCTAGCCCACAGTAAGTGATTGATAACATTGGTTGATACATATCAATTGGTTGATTATGCAGTAGATGATGGATAAAATACTGGTTTTTCCTTTCATTGCAGTTTTAGGTCCCAGGAGTCTCATCTTTTTTCAATTACCCACTCTCCTCCTGCTCACTCCTGTGGCTACCAACCCTGGTCACTCTCTTCAGGGGGAACTTGGATGGAGAGTGGAGGGTTAATGACGTGCATAGCTTCCTAACTCAATGCTCCTTATGTGTGTCCATCCCTTCTAGTCTACTGGACTCCAAATGCCCAATATTCCTAGGTTGCTCTAGGAGCAAAATAAAAACTGCAGTTTCTGACTGAAAGTTGTAGTCATCACACGAAAACAAGAACATATTATCATTTTCATTAAGTCTTTTCACTGGCATTAATTTTATTTCAGATTATATTTTATATTTCATGATTCCCATTCCTGATCATTTTCTTTCACATTGCTCACATGTGGAATTTTTTGTTGTTGCCCTTTTCTTGTCCTTTACCTCTTCTATCATATTGTTCTTCATTCTCTGTTTCCATTCTTTCTTTTCTCCAGAGTCTCTCTGAGAACACCATACCTGGCAGATACCTCTACAGAGAGCTGAGATTTTTTAATAGAAAGGCTGAACTGAAACCACTCCATAAGGGGAAGATGCTAACTTGAGGTGCCCACTGTCTTTGTATCTTCATCGCTACCTCAGAAGAGATCAGGGTCATCTCTGGATGATTTCACACCTTCTTTCTGGCTCTTTCTTATCTTCAAGGGCAACTGAAAAGTGACTTTACCGGCCTGTAAATCAACAGCGGCTATAAAATATGTCTGTTCTCAGCGATGACTTTCCCCTTGTGGGATACTTTACAGCCATGGAACATGCCCAACATATTAATGAAACAAATTCATTACTGTAAATGTACATTCTGGTGGACACATTGCCAAGTCATTGGAAGAGATGTGCGTGGAACCAGAGTCCAGAGTTGGTTAAGGCAAACCCTAGGTGTTTCCAACTAACTTGGAAGACTAAGCTGGTTAGCAGAGCCACCCACCACCCTCAGACTCTTAATAAATAAGTTTCAGTGAAGAAATCTCCCATAGCCTCAGCATCCCAAGAGAGACTGGGGAATAGGAAGGTTTAGATAACAGAGATGGTGCGTACAACCCAGTTCAAGCCACCAGAATCATTGTACACAGAAACATTGGCCAATTCACCCAATTGATTTATACTTTCTTTTTGCTTTTCATTATTAAAATAACAATAATAAGAGTATTTTTAAATTCAGGAAGTAAGTTGCACCATCTCACTTTTTTTACATGGTTCTCAGTTCTAGTTGATTTATGAAAATAAGTTCACATTGTTATATTCAGATCATAGATTACATTTTAATCTCTGTACATTTACAGTGGCTTAAAATCTTTAGGGCTCCTATTTTAAACTGTTAACTGGAAATGCTCAGAGCATGAGCCAGCTTGTCACAGGAAAGAAGATATATTCCAAGTAAAGCCAGTGGTACTTGCTGTTGAGATGCTTTCTAGTGATTGACTTAATATACAACACCATCATCTAGAAATATTCTTTTCCAACACCTCAGGACTCAGTTGGCCCTGTGACTTGAACAGTAAGAAAAATTCTCCTCCTGTTCACTTCAAGAGTTAGTTGTAAGTGTAGCTTATATGGGCTCATAGACATGATAACCAAGATTGGGACACAGAGTTTACACAAAGGGAGAATAAAGAAGTATAGACTTTGCACAAATTATCACCAGGAACAAACTAAACTGCCAGATCACATTGTAAGATACATATGAGCCTACAGTAAACATTAGCTTTCATTAAAAGAAACAAACATCTGAACACATCTTCTACATGTATAAATCACAAAGCCATCTGTCCTGTGAGTTGATCTAGCTTTCTCTTGAAATCACTATTTTCTAAAACTCATACTTGCATACAAAACATTGTATGCAAACCCTAAAGCTAAGGTCAAAAGTTACCTTTGAGTGTATCCAGGTGATAGAAATTGGCTCACTTAGTGATAAGGCTGAATCAGGTCACTGTTTGAATCAGGATGTGGTCATGCCATGGAACTACATACATCAGCCCTCCATATCCATGAATTCCACATCTGCAGATCTACCAACTTTGTGAATCCACCAATACAGGATCCACAGATCAAAAATATTAAACAAAAGTTTTCAGAAAATTCAAAAAATTAAAACTTGAATTTTCTATGTGCCAAATACTATGCTGAATTCACCTGAATGACATGAGGTCTAAGCACTGAATCATGCACTATAAATGAAATAGAGATAATTGATATGGGAGGATATGCATATGTTATATGCAAATGTTATACCATTTTGTATAAGGGACTTGACATTCAAGAATTTGGGTACCCATAGGGAGTTCTAAGAATAATCTCTTGCAGATACTGAGGGATGAATGTACCCCCAAAACTAAAAATAAATAAATAAGTATTGGTTTAATATGCATGCACATGTACACACACACACACACACCAAAAAAAAAGTTATCTCTCTGGGTGTATGTCCATATGAGCAGTTTGGACACTCTTGCTTCATGTCCTTATCCACACTGAGCCCTGATGGATGGAGCAAACGCCACTACCATGAGAAACATTGGGGGTGTCTGTGGAGGCGGAATAAAGGGTAGGGTGGTTGAATACACACTGGATCTTTATGCTTCTGCATGGAGGTAGCTGGCACTATGTCTGCTCATGTCTGACTGGTCAAACCAATAGTCACGGCCATACCTGAGGATGTGCAATGCCAGTCAATTCTGGAGGAAAGAGAGAATCCCTGCTGACTTCCACAGCAATGTTCCAAGTTCCAGACTACCTAAGAAAGAAGTCATGCATAAGTGAAGAAAATGTGATTTATATGCCCTTCAGAAAGTGGGGGAATGTAACAATTGGTTGTTTACATTATATTATCCTACCAACTCCACAATTTTGCTTCCATTATTATCCATACTCCACAGACCTCATCTTCAGGTTGTTGGTCTTCTTAGGTCACAGGCTAAGAAATAGCTGAGATTCCTAGAAGCACATCTGCCAGTCCCCAGCCACAATAACACAAATAAGCTCCACAGTCCATGAGGGGCAGAGGGTTGGACCAAATTCTGAGATTAGAAATAGAAGATGGGTTACCCTCAGTTAACCAGTCACAAAACTTACATCAATTTTAAATTAGTTAACAATTAGAAAACTGCACACCTCTTAATCATTTCCTTAACAAATTGCTCCCTGTGGTTAGAAATAGTTGTAGGTTTTAATCTTTACCTAAAAGAAGATATAAAATAATCAGGAGAATTAAGTCTTCTGCATGTGCAGGTAAATCAGGACTATGCATTTACTTCACACACTCAAGAGAATTTAGGGTAGTTTAAGTCTGAAACCAACTGCTTTTGGCCTTCTTCCACTCTACTATTCTTGCCCATCTCTTCTAAAACATGCAGATTTCCCTGGTTTACTTTTTTAATTAACTATTTACAAATGGTCATTGAATGAACTTCTCTTGAATTAATTGACTATGTCAGTCTGTAGAGGTCAACCCTGGAACACAGGATACTGACACTTATGGTCCATGATTGACAGCTTTCAGCACTAGCATAGGCCAGGATGCTCCTGATCTGTGATTGGCAGGAACACAAACATTGAGTGACCTTTTATTGTGTGTGTGTGTGTGTGTTTTTCACTGAATTGTTTGAATCACCCAGTTGTTTTGACCTCATCAATGACAGTTTTTTATGGGAAGGGGACCTTGTGTAAATCACATAGTGAACTTGGACAGGCTATGAGCTCAGTCATAGAGACTGCAAGAAGAATAACTGATTAATGCAATTCATTGAAATTAAATTGACCCATTGACTCATCTGAATGGTAACTCCAAGCTCTAGATCCAATTGGTTATATGCATAGACATAGCTTACTCTTCATAGGCAAAGTTAAGTGGAAGGTGAAGATGATGATATGGCTAATTTGCTTTGAATTATTCAAAAAATTGATTCTACTCTCTGTTTGGCCTTCATTGGGGAGATTGTGTCAAGCATCTCCCAGTAAAACTAAAGAGTTCTAACAATGTCACTGGCTTGTGACCCAACAAGATATGCCATTCTAAGCAGAGTCATGCACAACCTGGGCAAACAAAATGAAAAGAGTGTGGGATTAGTTTAAGAGAATGATTTCCTGCACAGAATACCATTATCCACAATTTCCAGGCCTTTGCAAATAGCACTTATGGTCATTTTGAGCCCATTAGAATGCTTTTTAGGCATGATGCTGAACTAAACAGTAGTCATTGCTGCAAATCCTAGGGATGAACTGATTGCATTACTACGCAAATTACAGGCTTTGGAAAACTATTTGCTAAGAATCCTTCTAACATGCACTGTTGGTTGAATAGAACTTCAGGAGCTTTAATCTAATTATGATTAAAGCAAATTCCTCAGTGAAATGAGGGTGCAAAAGCAGAGAATTTGTTGGTTTTTGTTTGAACATGGAAAAGAGAGCTTTGAGAGCTTTATTGACCTAGTATATAAAAGAGAGTAAATAAGAAGTCAGTGATATGACACTTCTGGTCAGAGAACTGAAAGGGGTCATTATGTTGCCCAGTTGTCTCTTTGAAGAAGGTAGAATTACTGAAGAGGGGAGGGAGAGACCGAAAATTACTCTTATTTAATGAATTAGGAAAGAATGAAACATAAAGAAATGACACTTTTATTAACAGCAATTAATTTCATTCTGCTAAAAAGTCAATTGAATCCAAATGTGCGAAATCATTTCTGAGCACATATTCTCGAACAATTGGAAAAATGTTATATTTGCCATCAATTGAAATATATCATTTATCACTACTCTATAACTCAAGTTAAGAACATCGACTCAGAAAAGGATAAAAGCAAAAACAAAGCACAGCATGAACTCAGAAGGTCTCTGTCTCTGACTGTGTAGCCCACAGGGTTTTGGATTGGAAAATTGCTGGTATTTTTTTCTAACTAGTTCTTTTCTAACATGTCCAAGGAGACGTCAGGTACTTCCCACATTTGAAAGACTCTCTATTGAATACTAAGACCCTGTTACCCTCTGCTTATTCTTTCCTTGCAGACAGCTTAATAAATGTATCCGATTTATGCAAAGAACAAGTGAGAATGAGAAACGCATCCTTCTCACACTTCCCAGAGTCACACAACTAAGATGGTGACTAGACCTTAACAAAGTACAAGTGTCCATCATTATTTGATTTCACACCAGCTTCTCCAGCATTGCTTTGGAGCCCAACCTGTCTGTGGCAGATTCTGTAGGAGGAATCAGTTGTGCAGGATGGCTGAGGAGTTGATGAGACCTGAAAGATCATGGCCTTGGAGAGGGTTGCTGCACTGTGGAATGCAGGATGCATTTTCCCTCCAGGCACTGGGGCCTCCCTGAGATCAGGTCCCATCCAGGGTGGACCAGGAGTCTCAAGTAGAGCATGAAGTCTCAACACTCTCCAGAAGCAAAAACCCTTCAGCGTGAATTTCCCTTCACTGATTGTGCCTCATGTTATGGGGGCCATGGATGAAAAGATGGTCTTTGCTTGGTCAAGTCTTCATCTGCTCTTCTATCCCAGTCTACCGCTTGGCTGATGGTTTGTGGCTCCAGATCCCCATACATTTCAGTTACCAACCTCTTTACTTCTGATTCATCGGTGTGCATGTGGATGCTGGAATCCTCTGAATAGGTTTGGTCCCATTCTTCCATCATGTTTATCTCTTGTTTTAAGTGATTGTCCCTCCTACCAGTTGGGGGAGATCTCATTTGAAGAAGAATGCCATCATTTCATTTTTTCATACTGGTGCTTTATCACTGAGCTACATTCCCAGCCCTTTTTAAATGAAAGTTGCTGAGTTGCTTAGTTGCTGAGACTGACCTTGAACTTGCAATCTTCTTGCCTCAGCCTCCCAAATCTCTGAGATTACTGGTGTGCACCACCACAGCCAGTGAAGAAGACCCTCTTTTCCTGGATCTCTATTCTTCACATAAGCTACTTTCAAAGGTCAAGAGTTCTCAATTTATTAGAAGATGGCTTAAGTCCATTTATTTTTTGTGGCTGTTGTTGCTAAAACAAAATACCACAAACTGGGAAATTTCTAAATAATAGAGGTTTATTTAGCTTATGCTTTGAGAGATCAGAGAGTTCAGGAACATGGCACCAACATCTACTTAATTTCTGGTGGGGTCTTGTGCTGCAACATAGCATGGTGGGAAGCAGAAGGGCAAGAGAGCAATAAAAGAAAGCCAAGGAAACTGAATTTGTTTTATAACAAACTCCTCTTAGGATAATGAGCCTATTTTGTGAAAATTACATCAATCCTTTATGAATGTAAAACTCCATGACCCAAACATGTTCTGAAGATCCAACCAATTCTCAACACTGTTGCATTGGTAGCCATAGCAGAGATCAACCTTCCTTTTCACCTTATGACAAAGTCCTGTTTCTTGTAGGAGAAATGTTTTCGGCTGACCGTATCTGTTTAAAAAAAAAAAAAAAAAACGTAAACAGCACAGCACAAAAACAAAAGAAGATAAATCAGGTAGTAAATTTCAATGTGAATGTGAATCTATTCTTGGATTTTCCAATCTATTCCATGGCTTGTCTGTCTATTCATGCACGAGTACCATAGTGTTTTCATCAGAAGGTTTGTAGTATATTTTATTGTCTGTTAGAACTAAATCTACCTCTTCACCTGTTTTTCTTATTCTTTGCTTTCTGATTATTGTTTCATGATTGCTTTTGCATGAGAACTTTAGTATCAATTTGTGTGTCTTCAAGAAAATTTTGTGGGCTTTCTTATTAGGAGGACCTGCCTTTTTATTAGAACCCATACCATTTAGCCTCTGACTTCTCCACTGCCAAACATGGAGCTGGTGTCAGTTTCCTAGGGCTATTGGAACAAATTACCACTAACTGGGTATTTTAAAACAATAGAGACTTATTCATTTACAATTCTGGAGGTTAGAAATCTGAAATCAAGGTGTTGATAGAGCCATGATCTCTCTGAGGACTCCAGAGAAGAATCATCCTTGCTTCCTTTTGTATTCTTGTGGCTATCAATAATCTTTCACATTCTTTGGTTGATACCTACATTGCTTTCAATTTCTCCCTCTGTAGTCACATGACATCTCCCTGCCATCATGTGCCACAGGATGTCACACGGTCACCCTGCTAGTATGTCTGTTGGATCTTCACATGACCTTCTTCTAAGGAGTCTAGTCATTGGGTTTAGGGCCTACCCTAATGCAATATGACCTTCTCTTAATCAATTGCATCTGCAAAAGTCATGCTTCCAAAAAAATATGACATTCTGAGGTTCTAGGTAGATATGAATTTTAGGAAGACACTACACAAGCTGGTGAAGGACTGTCTTTATAAATAAGAAAAGTAGCTGGGCTAGGCCAATAGGTTCCACAGACAGTAACTATTATCTTGGGAAGATCTTCCCCATGGTTTTGTGCCCACTTGTAGCCATTGTCCTATTGTTCCAGGTCTTTTCATACTTGGTTTCTACAGCAAATCACAAGCTCTCTCAACATCTATTTCCCTGGTCCTGTGCTCCTAACTTATTTTCTTCCTGCTAGGTATCTCTACAGTTCTACTACATCTGTTCCCTTGAAAATCACCCAAAGCCTCCATTTACCCAGTTGAAACCTTTAAGGTAAAATCACCAGCATCACCAGCATATTTTTAAAAATCTGCTCTGGGAGATCACCTATACTTTTCCTTCATTACATATTCAAAGATGTGATTCTTTGTTTGCAGTGTCTATTCCAGAATTTCTTGACTATCATGGGATTTGACAGCCTCTGGTAAGACTTAGGCACCTGTCCTCATCACACCCCATCCTTTTGTCCCCACCGTATGACCTGCTTCCACATGTACATGCCCGATCATGGAGATACTGGAATCTGCAACCCCATTTAGAGATTCTCAGTGTGAAGTGAGCTCATCTTTGCCCAGAAGCTCTCCTTGGTGTTTGGGGGGTCACAGACTTTCTTAACTATGACTTTGTAATTCTTTGCTATGTCTGTTAATATCATTTGCTTTTGTTGCTGAAGAACAATTTTTTCTCATTGATTTAAAATAATTCTTCATATTATTAAATTGTATGTGTGGTAAGATATTGTCCCTTGTTCAACATTTCCCACTCAATTACTTCTAAACTATAAAAGACACGTAGTTTCATTTAATTGTTCATTTTCTTTTATGGCTCTTGCTTTTAGCACTATGATAATAAAGATGAAAATATTGCCTAATTGAAACTGGGACTGAAAATTCATTATTTATAGATTACTTTTTTAAAAAAAATTATAAAAGTTCCACATATTCAAGTCATTTTATGTAGTTTTAAAATTTTGGGCAGTCTTATACACAGATCACTTTACAATTATTTCATTTGCCAAATCATGTTTCATTACTACAAAAGCAGAGATTCACATTTTTAGAAAATTCTAAAATTACTGAGAACAAAAATAGGAATATAAACATATTGTATCTTACTCCTCACAGAATACTCCTTTAACATGGTGGTGCAGGTCCTTCCAAATTTTTTATAATTTTGTAAAAATGTGAGTTCATATTGAACATATTGCTTTGTAACTCTTTTGTTAATATTACTGATTTTTTTCATTGCAATAATTATTCACCTCCTCTAATTACTAGGCCATATTCCAGCTCCCTTAATAGTCCTCAGAAGTCTTTTTGTGTCGTTTCTCTGCACCTCCTGTGCAGGTTGTGTGTGGGCAAGGAGCTGTAGCAATACTTGGGTTGGTCTGGAACTAGGCGTTGAGTGAGAAGGTCTATAGCGAGCACTGGAGCTTATGGAGAACTTGGGGGTGTGCGGTCAGTTGTATATCCAGTGCTTAAAGTCTTGGCTGGCATTGTAGATGTGGAAACTACTCTGGCTCACCCTGTGCAGCATGTACCTGTTCAATTCACTTTTGGAAAGTACTGTATCCTTTGGGCATAAAATTTGATATATAAACATATTTGATAAAAATAACTTTATTATACCCCTTAAATCATTTCTGTTATTCCATATTTTAGCCTAATAATCTAGTTTAATGATTTGGTGTGAGACCAGAGCTGTGCTTTTGTCAATTATATCTATTTTTATTTATATATTTGAATTATTTATATATTTGAATTCTAGGTCACTTGGACTATGTAGATTCATAACTATGATAAATTTATTGTGGATTATCTCTTTCTTCCCAATTTGTAAGTTTAATTTTGTAATGAATTCTATTATTCCTGATAGTTGTTTTGTCAACCTAAATTTCTCTTCTCTTTTTTTTAACCCACTGTGCCTTCATTTGTTCCTTTTTATCTTCCTCCCTCCCTCCCTCCCTTCCTTCCTTATTTCTTTCCTTCCTTCATTTCTTCTTCCCTTCCCTCCATCATTCTCTATCCCACTTTTCTCTTTTAAATTTTACAACATAATGTTAAAATTTGAACATAATCCTTCTCCCTGTCTGTTCTTTCTTATTTTCCCTGCATCTTTTGACATTAAAATGTAGCCAGGTTTTTTTTTATCTCACAATCTTTGATTTCAATGAGTGTTTAATCTACCTACATTCAGGGTTAAAAAAGTCATACTTTTCTTGTCAGTATTAGGCTTTCAGTCTTTTGCTACGTTGCTCATTTCCTTCATCCATACTTTTTGTTTCCAGCATAGTGTTTTTCAAAGAAATTTCTGCAAATTAACAGAGGAGATGCTAATGGATGCTCTAGAAAAAAAAATACATGTTAAATCACAACACATGCTGTGATTTAACAAGACAAAGAAACATTTGGGGACTGTTTTGGAAGATCCAAAATAAATACAAAATAATAGAATTTCTGAGAATTTCAACAATTAAATAATGGGTCTAATTTTACTTCCTCATAGTTCATGATCTTATTGAACACAGACAAATTGTTTATAGTACATATAATGACAACCTATAGAAAAGCAGTTGTGAGACACTGGTTTGAAAAATGCACTCCAAGTGATTTGGAATGTACACATCCCACTTCATTATGTTCACCTGAAACTATTCAGAAGGGCATATTGAGTCTATTTTCCAATCCTGCTTTTGAGCAGATCTCTTCTTTTGTGTGCCCCTTTATCTGGGCTCTTAAATTGATAACTAGATTTACTGCTGCTCATGACCTGATATCAATGGTGTAATTCTACCACCATTAGAATTTGCCAGATGAGACATTTTATCAGCAAATGATTAAACTGAGCTATTGGAAGAGAAATTTATAGTGACAATGGAAACTTGGCCTCAGGTACATGTTCAATTTGCCATGGATAGAAAAGGGATGCCTAATGGCTGAGAGAGAAACAGATACTCTGAAGTTCACATGAAGATGCACAGATTACCACTGAAGACGTGGAGCCTGGCTTTGAAGGGAACAGCATCATCACATTAAGCTGGCACTTTTTTCCCAGGGAGTTCAAAGAACTTCAAAGACTCCTTGACAAAAGTATTTTATTAGAGTCAAAAAGTAGCAGATGAGGTTTTGAAACAACCATTGATGGTTTGATGGTTTGCTAGTTTTCAAAGAAATAAAATACAATAAAACTTGCAGAAAGATCTGTGAGATGAAACTCATTAAGGATAGTTTAAGGAGAATAGGGTTCTGGCGATGACTCAGTACTCACTAAGGGTATCCTTGGCTAAGCCATTGTATTTCTCTCTCCTTTAGTTACTGAAGTTGTAGAATGAGAGCAGAGAATTACCAAGTAATTCAATGATTCTTATGTCCTATGTCCTCAGAAAGTTTGCAAATCTGGGAGTATGAGTGCTGGGTCACTGCTATTCCAAAGGTGCTGCAGTAAAGGCACTCCTGCTGGTCTCCCTGGGGATGTCTGAGAGACTAGTATGAAAAGCAGGGCATCATATGTAGTTTAGGGCAATGACAGCTTCATTAAATTATATTTTATTGTATTTAAAAATGCTTATGTATGTAAGTACCTGGTGGTCCTATAAAATATACTACCTACTTTGGATTGTTTAAAAACAGTTTTCCATGTACTCCACTGGTGGTAATTATCTAGAGATGGATTTGATGAGTCATATACTCTGTTCATACTTAATTAGGCAAGCCAAATTATCCTCCACAGTTGGTGGCATCAACTTATACCCTTATCAGCTACATTTGAAAGTCTGAATCTTTATTAATACTTCTTTTTCCAAATGTGCTAAGTTTTTTCAAACTAAAGAGCCTAAAACACTATGCTGTTTCAATATTTCATTTTTTTTTTTTTTTGCTTATAAGGTTGAGTAACTTTGAGGATCTCTTGGCAATGTGAATTTCCCAGTCATTGATTTACCAACTTTTGCATATTTTGTTCTGTTCTTAGCAACTTATATGAATTTGAAAAATATTTTCTGGATACTTCATGAGTTATGTGAACTGCTAATATGTCTTTATGACATCTTCCAGGTCAGAAACTTTCAACGTGGTCAAGTTTATCCTTCTTTTCTTTTAAGGCTGCACTTTCTGAGTGTTATTTAAGAAATCTTCAGAGGAAGCAAGATGGAGGAATAGAAATTCTTTGTGCAACTCTGAGTGAGAAGAGTCAGAGGAACAAAGGAGAAATTACATCCTGAGAAGAGCAAGTAAGGAAAAACTCTGAGGACCAATAAAGCAGTAATAGCACAAAGAATCAGAAAGGCAATGCAGAGACAGGCACAAAGCAAGTCAGAACTGCTGGGCTTCCTGGCAAGGGAAGGTGAAACAGAGCTGCAGGCAGGTAACCTGGAGGGTGCAGTCAACCCTGAGAAGTCCACGGTTCATATGAACTTTAAATCTAGTGCCAGGGCGGGATCTGAGAGTGACTCCTGTGCAGAAAGCTGGCTTTGAGAAGGAAGTCAATTCATTGCTGGACAAACGCTCAGTGTACTATAAGCCTTCTTGATTTGGGTCCTATAGTTAAGGATTAAACTCCCCTGAGGAGCAGAAGGTTTGGAGTAATCACAATTAAGGGTCCCAGTGCTTTGACTGGAGGGACTCAGCCCCAGGAGGCAGTCCTGGCTCGAGGGACTGGTGATGGACGCAAACCACCCAGTGGTTTGAGCAGTGGGGTGTGTGGGCCAGGATGCTGAGTGAAGGACACAGCAGTCAGTGATGGAGAAGAAGACCAACCACGTGTGATGTCTCAAGACAGATCTGAGCACACTGAGAATGACGCGGCAAATCATTTGGGCCCTGAGGTCTGAGTACTGCTCCACACACCCTGAGGCATCCTGGGTGTATGCTGTGGATTGTCATTTGCCATGTTCCTGGGAGCACAGTGTAGTCCCCAGAGCAGGATATATGCCTGCCCAGCACAGCGCACAAAATGCAGAAGCTCAGCAGGGGAGAAGGGCTTGTCACAGCCCAAACCTTGATCATGCCACGGGGACACGGGCCATGAGCCTCTGGAGTCCGTGTGCACATGCCCCCAAGGAAGAACCCCCAATTCAAACACCTCAGCTAGGAGGGAGTTTTGACTTTTTTTCTTTCCCTTCATCTATTCTTTTTATCATCTTGATTTTGTTATTTTTTATTACTTTATATTTTATTCTTCAATAGGATTTTTCTCTCTTCTACTGTGTCTTTTCTTCCATTTTAAAATAAATTTTGTTTTTATTAACTTTCACTTTTTTTAGTTTATTCTATAATATTTCCCCCTTTTTTTTGTTGTTGTTATTGGTATTGTGTTTGTAGTTGCTTTAATTGGTTGTGGCTGCATTTCTGTATCTGGCTGGTTTTCACGTTGTGGGTGTTATGTTGTGTCTTTTCTCTCTTCCGAGTAGAGGTGGGCATCAAGCCCAGCACTCAAGCCTGTAGCCCAATGCCACAGAGCTGCACTCACAGTCTAGTTAAGAGAAACTGAACCTTACTCCAGCCATAGCCTCGTCCTACTCAAACCTTGGCACATACTTCAACTTAAAGAATAGGGAAGATAAAAATGGATGACCTGAACCCAACTAGGCATGCCTTGGGTGGGAGTGGAGGGTTCAAGTCCTATTCCCAGGTACTCATTCCCATAGACTGGCAGAGGGAAATAACACAACTATTGTGGACACCATGCCTATGAGGGACTTCAGCATAGGCTATTCCTGCACCCTTGCCGGTAACACATGCTGATCGGACTGGAGCAGTACCTACAGAGGTTGCACCCATTATATCCACTCTCTGTGAACATCTAGCTGACCCACCAAAAGTAAAAAGAGATGAAGTTTAGTACCTGTCCTTACATTGCAGGACATCCAACCTCCCCTGTTCTCACTCACTCAATGCCCCGGGTACCCTTCAGATCATCATAACAACAAAAAGAAAAAAAAAAATAACTTTCTTCTTGCCAACGAGTTCTCAAAATATCACTTTAGGAGATGGTAGCACCTCTGCTTCCAACACTAGTGTAGAAATAAGACATTAGGAAACAAGTAGAGTATGGACAACAAGTACCACAAGTGCAGCAATAGATGAATGTGCAGGGTATATGGGAGCACAAGAGAGGAGTGGTCAGTGCCACCAGGGTGGAGCTAGGTGTGATCAGTGGACAGGATGCCGGAATTGAGACAGAATTGATAACTACACATTACTAAAAAAAGTAGGTGGAAAACATTTCTCATTTCTGCATAAAGGAAAGCCCCCTTCTTTGGTGACAGAAGGTGATTATGATACATGTCACACATACACATAATTAGACATAGGAATATCCCCAAAGTCAGACTCAATACTATCTGTTCCAACAGGATTCAGACCATTCTTTGTTTTAAGTAGGTTGAAGATGCAGACAAGAAAGATCCATCACTTTTTTAAGTTGGAGGAAACAGTCATTTTTTTCCCCTTTCTGTTAAACTTATATACAGAGATATCCCTGAATTTCTTTTCATCAGAGGCTCCATTGCCTGCAATACTGGAAACTTCACCTCTATCTCTTGGGGGTCTGCTTTGTCTACATATCTCCACTTTGAACTGATATCTACAAAAAGAAAAAGAAAAAGTGGATTTAAATCTTTGAAGGCACCTACTCCTGATATGACCCTCTAAAGGTCATTTCTCCCTGAGTGAAATAGAGAAGATTTGCTAAAGTAGCATGTGGAAGATGTTCTGTATAGATTTAGTAGTATAACCAGGAAATTCACAGCTGGAATAAGTTGTACCAAATAATGAGCTTCTTTTCCACCAGAGATGTAACAGTAAACCAAAGTCTAATCTAACTGATCCCATGTAAGATATGTTTTAGTCAGAGAAATTTTATCACTAAACAAGATAATTCCTGCCAGTATCTAACTGCTCAAACATCTCTGATTATAATTCCACTCACATACTTTTTTCCTCTGCCATTGCTTCATGTGAATGCTGGATTCCGTTCATCCAGGGGCCATGATTCAGGATAGCATGTCCTCAATGCTGACCCTGGACCTGGTGTAATTAAGGTTTGCTGAATGCAAGGATGAATGAATGAATGATTCCAGGAACTGACATGAATTCATGAACTCTGTTGATTTATTCTGCTGTTGTTTTTCCAGCACACTATCTTATCCCAATCTCTAACCTTCACCATCTATTCCATAAGAAAGTTCCAGTGAGACCAAGTAAGAAGTCCTCAACCTAGGAGGAATTTGGAGGTGAGACTAAAATGCAAACTGATAGAATCTGGTTTTCCCACTTAAATTGATCACAAGACACAGTACTCAATATTTCCATCTGTGTTTTTCTTCACATCTGTGCTCATCCTGGACTTTAAAGACAACCTAGAAGAGAGAAAAAGAATACTGCGGCACTTAAATCCTATTTACTTTCCTTACTTACCCAAGTTGACTCTTATAATGATAAAATCAACTAATGTAGTTGCAAGTAGTTCTTAAACTGTAAAGTACAGCTATTTACTGAGCGTCTAGTATGTGCCAGACACAAGCCTATATGTTTAGAATAGGAATAGGACTTAGCTCTGTCAGGACAGAAGTAAGACTTATTAAGAGATTCCTGTAAAGAAATGGTCTTAGTCCATTCTATGCTACTATCACAGAATGTCTGAGACTAAATAATTTATAAAGCACAGAAGTTCATTTCTGGAGGCTGGGAAGTCCAAGGTCAAGGCACTAACATCTAGGGTTTGGTGGGGTTCACCTTTCTGCATCCTCACATGGTTGAAGGCAGATGGGAAAACATGAGAAATTCCCTCTGTCATGCCCTTTTAGTAGGGCACCTAATCCCATCCAGGAAGGAAAGATCCTCACAGCCTAATCACCTCTTCAAGACTCTACCTCTTCCAGTGTCACATTGGCAACACTGGAATTGTGGAAGAGACACGGTTACACCATAGCAGGGACAGAAGTCTACTCAATTTCAATATCTATGTATAAAAACACATGGCAGACGTGGTATCTCAGGGCTGTATTAAACAATCAAAGGATTTGCTTATAATGGCTAGTGGAAATAAATGTACACAGTTTTACTGTATCTTTATATACAACGATCTCTGAAAGATGGTCTCTGGATTCAGAAATCAATTTCTGATCCCCTCACAAAGGAATTAGCGGGAGAGTATGATGAAGTGGCTAAGCCAATGGCTTGTGTTGATCTGATTTGGTCTTGTCCTTGTTTTATTTCCTTCTTGTCTGAATTGCGCTGGAACACCAATTTCTTACTAGAGGTCCTACTGGAAAACTTTGCTTTTGCTTACAGACTATTAAAAAGGCAGGGTCTTTATTAATTAATTAATTTATTTCCAAGACTTTGTTGCCCTTCAGTACTACCAGCAAATTATCAACTATGGCTTTTCAACTCTCTCTAATCTGAATGTGACTTGTTTGTATTTGTGGACTTTTGTTTTTGGTAACTGACTTCTGAAGAATATATGGTTATTGTTTTTTTTTATTTTTTTATTTTTGTACCAGGGATTGAACCCACAGGCACTTAACCACTAAGCTACATCCCTAACCCTTTTATTTTTCATTTTGAGACAGGGTCTCCCTATGTTGCTTAGAGCCTCACTAAATTGCTGAGGCTGCTTTGAACTTGCGATCCTCCTGCCTTAGCTCCTGAGCCGCTGAGATCATAGGCATGCACCACTGCACCCAGACGGAATACATGTTTTAACAATCCCTTTGCTGATGGCATGGATGCTTAATGTTCTTCAAACAGAAAGGGCACTAACTCAGGGTTATGGTTTAATAGTGCCATGATAAGAAAATAGCACAGACTGCTAAGAGTTCCCTCGGAAAATTGCTTTTTGTGTACTCTCAATGCCTTTTGAAAATAATCTTTCCCTTCTCCCACCACAATAATCTAGAGTTATTCCACCCACCACAGCATAGACCAATCTTCTTTTATGGTTGAGGCAGAGATTGAGGTTGGCATGTTAGACCTTGGAAGGAAAGGTTTTGTGGACCCGGAGTTCAGGTTACTGGTTGTGGGACCACTCTCATGGCTACAGACAAGCAGTGAACTCAGTCTGCAGAGAAACAAGGATAGCATAAGATGTAAGTGAAATAAGAGCAGAACTTGAAGAGGTTGAAGACTGCTCCGTATCTAAACTTGTGGTTGGTTGCTGTGAGATTCCCTGATTCTTTGTGTTGTAGGCTGTTCTATACATGCAAACACATTGTTCTAAACACAAGTCATTTTTCAAATTTTTTTATATTATCTGGTCACTCTACTGTATACCTTCAAATTTTGAATGGTATCTTCTCAGAACAATTTATATCATTTTTATTATTTATTTATTTATTTATTTAACTACCTTTTCATTGGTGTCCCTTGTGTACTTGTGACTTCTTGTTCCTACAGCTGATAAACTTGTGGTCTCTTCTCTCCATACTTGATCGGGGACACCTCCCATTCCAGATGGTTTGCCCCACATCCCTCAGCAACACATAGGAGCTAAGAAAGTATCTTATAGCCTAGATTGCCTCTTGTTAACTGGTATTCCCTGCCACCTCATAGTATGGTTTAGGCTGCAGATAGATAAGGTAGCAACAGCATTTTCTAAAATCTCCTTTTCTACATTGGCCCAGGTGTTACCAGCCAATGAGAGACACATGAGATGTAGAATGTGGGTGAGAAAGAGAACCCTTACTCCCCACAGGCATTTGCCATCAAATAGGAGCAGATGTGAGATGTACAGTGCTTTTCTGGAACATTCTCGAGAACCCCCACATTGGTGTTCTAGGCTGAAGTCCCCAGGTTATCTTAGCTACTGTGAAAAATACCACAAACCAAGTGGTTTAAACAACATTTTTGTTTTTATGATTGGGAGGTTGGAAATGGCAAGATCAAAGTGTTGATAAAGGATTCCTGGTAAGGGCTTATATTTTGGCTTGCAGATAACCACCTCCTGTCTGTGTGCTATCATGGCAAAGAGAGAGAGCTCTGCTGTGTCTTCCTCTTCTTATAAGGGCACTGTCCAATCTTGGTGTCCCTACCCTTATCTTCTTATCTAAATAGCAAAATCACCTCCCAAAGGCCCCACCTCCAAATAATATGCCCTTGGGATTAGGGCTTCACATAGGAATTTGTCAGAGACATGAACATTCAGTTCATAACAGAGGTGGATTCTCTTTCCTTTACACTCCCAGCTTTTCCAATGTTTGAGTGAGACCTGAAGTCCCTATATAAAGACCCACAATACCCCAAATTCATCAAGTAGCCTCCATATCCCTCACCCCTAATTTATTCAAATCTCCTTCACCATCACTGCTACTTGGCTTTCCTTTCTTCTTTTTCTTCTTCCTTTGAACATAATAGGACCTCAAAGCTGCCACATTACAATTGCACATTGCACAGTTCTTGCTGACTGTGCACTTTCAGAAAACTTCCCCAAAATACAGAAATCCGTTTGATACAGAAATTCTGAAATAATAGTTCAATCTTGTTTTACATTCTCTATGTCCTCATTAAAACTAATATATGTATCATTTCTAAATATAAAAATAAGGAAACATTGGTATTTTGCATTTTTAAAATTAGCACCTCAGATAATAGAGCTGCTTCTCACTGACTCAGCTGATAGTTTAGGTCCGTGGTATAGATGGAGCCACCACCAAACCCAGACAAAGGTAAAGCCTGGTGGCATGGTCTTTGACTGAACTGACCTTGGAGGCTGTATGCTAGCCACCTTTTCAAACTCTCCCCTTCACAGGGAAAGTTGGCAGTAAATTTCCTTTAAGGAATATATTGCACAAGATTGAAGGCATGACTCGTAGAGTTTGTTCTACATTTTTTAATCTACTGGTAGCACATCTTTAACAGAAAAATAATAAAGCTTTCAAAAAAGTTATCATCCTACTTGTTTCCCAAAGTATAAGACAAGTATGTGTTGTATACATCTCAGGATAGCATGAGGGTCAGGGTGAAGGACAACACTTGATAGGGGTTAGCACCAAGAAACGGCTTTTCACGTTAGAACCTGGGGTTTGACTCTCAGTCCCAGGATGCCAAGCAGCATACAAGCAAAACAAAGGCAACTGCAACTCATCTTGCTATTGACAAAAGTGATGCATAGTTATTATTCTGGAATTTGTACCTGCTTAAATTGGCATCAGAGTGACAGAAAGAACTGTACTTTTTTCCAGAAAAAAATTGCATGAAACCAGAAGGAAGAAAGTTGAAGAATACATTCTACTTTTTATCCAGGGCCACAATACAAAATGGATTTAATGGAGCAGCATTAAAATGGTACCTAAAAAACAAATCTGAGCAAAAGCTGGGATTTTTTCAGACTGTGCAAAAAAAAAAAAAAAAAAAAAAAAAAAAAAATTTGCAGATTATTCACCAGGTCCTGAAGAGATATTTCTCAAAATAACTCAAATGGCCAACAAGTACATGAAAAATGTGCAGCATCACTAATCTAATGCAAATTGAAACAACAATGAGATATAATCTCACCTCAAGTAGAGTAGCTATTACCAAAAAGACAAAAAAAAAAGATGAGGACAAAGGGGGATTATTGTACCCTGTAGGTGGGAAATCATTATAGCTATTAAGGGAAACACTGTGGGGTTGCTCAAAACACTAGAAATAGAACTATTATTCAATCCATCAATCCCACTATAGGTAAATATCCAAAGGAAATGAAATTAGAATGTTGAAGAGACATCTGCAGTCATATGTTTACTGCAGCACTACTCACAATAACCAAGAGATGGAATCAACCTAGGTATCCATCAACAGATGAATGGATAAAATGGATAAAGAAAATATGGTGTATTCACAGTGGAATATTATGCAATCATAAAAAGGTCTGTCATTTGCAGTGACGTGGATAAACCTGGAGGAAGTTGTTTAGTGAAATTAATCAGGCACAAAAAGACAAATGCCACATGTTCTCATTTATATATGGAAGCTAAGGTTGACCTCAGACAAGTAGGGGAAAGAATAGCAATTACCAGAGCCTAGGAAGGATACAGGGGAGAGGGAGATAGAGAGAGGTTGGTGAATGGGTACAGTTGATAAGAGGAGTAACTCCTTATATTCTACAGCACAGTAGGGTAACTGGGTTGATGACAATGAATTAAATATTTCAAAATAGCTTCTAGTGAGGATTTTGAATGTTCCCAGTGCAAAGAAATGATAAATGACTGAGGGGATGGATTTTGCCAGTTATCCTGATCTGATCATTAGTCATATGCACGTATTGAAATGCCACATAGAACTCCAAAAATTTGTGTAATTGTTAGGTATCAATTAAAAAATATTAATAAAAGTAAGATGAATACCTTTTTTAAAAATTAATTTTTGGTCTTGTTGATATGGTTGGTTAGTCAAACTTTTGACAGGTGAGGAGAGAACAAATACTTTTTAAAGTTATTTGATCTTTTGGATTTGGAAAATGCGAAGTTCAAATGGAAGGAATTTTATCTTCATATTACCTGACATTTATTTTAGTTATTACTTGACATTTTGGAATACAGGATTTTGAGGCTCTTCTCAGCACTTAAGGTTTTCAACAAATCAGTCTTTTTTCTCCTGAACAGGGTCACATCTTATCCTAGAAAACACCTTTAGGAAGCTAAATCTATCTCAAAGAACTTTGATTTCAAGCAACAAAACTATACCCAGCCTTTTCTAAAAGGGATCTATGAGACCAACTTTTTTGGATAGCACGAGTGAGATCCTGCTGTATTTATCTTTCTGTGTCTCACTGTTTCTAAAGTCTTCTAGGTTCATCCATGTCTTTGTAAATGATAGGATTTCGTGGATTTTATGACTGAATATTATCCTACTGTGTAGATAGACCATATTTTCTTTATCTATTCATTCATGGATGGAGTTTGATTCCATGTCTTGGTGGTGGTTAGGAGGGAGAGGAAGATGGGGAAGCACTGGCCTTCAATACACAGTTGTAGTTAGTTAGGATGAATACATTTCAAGAGATTACTTACTTGCACAGCAAAGTGACTAGAGTTAATGATGATGCACCGTGTTCTTGAAAAAAGTACCAAGAGTGGATACGTTGCACTCTCATTATTTTAGCCAGTTTTTGCTGTGACTATGACCAAAATAGCCAACAAGAAGAACTTATAGGAGGGAAGTTTATTTGGGGTTCTTGCTTTCAGAGTTCTCAGTTATAGACAGCTAATTTGAGCTAAGGTGAGGCAGCACACCATGGTGGAAGGACCCCGCCAGTGGAGGAAAGCTTCTCAGCTCATGGCAGCTGGCAAGTATAGAGAGCAGGGAAGTGGGAAAAGGGACAGGGAAGACGCACCCTTCCAGGGCACACCTCCAGTGACACACCTCCTCTGGTCACGTCTCTCCTGCCTACAGTTACCACCCAGGCAGTCCATTCAAACTAGGATGGACTGATTAGTTTACACCTCTCACAATCCATTCCCTTTACTGCTGATTAGTTCTGCATTAACAGGAGCTTGCAGGGGACACCCAGTAGAAGCTATAGCACTCACTATAAAAAGAATGATAATCACATAAAGGTGATACAGTTGTTAAGTAGCCAGATGTAACTATCTTACAATGCATATCTACTTCAAAACAAACATGTGCATGACATAAACATACAATGTTATCTATTTAAAATTAATAAATTTTAAAAAGGAATTTGTTCTAAGGAAAATGGAGTTTTACCATTTCCAAGTGGAGTATATGCTAGTCAAGCCTCACAATCCTGGATGAAGAATCTGGGAGCAAACCAGAAAGATGGCGTCCCACATCTGTCCCTGCCACAAAGCTTGGGTGCTAAGTCATCATGGCCTCTTCAGAGATACTGCAAAAGTAGCTACTCAAAAGTAATTCACAGCATGATTTCATTGAATTCCATGGCTGTGAACAATAGTGACTCCCTCACCAGATTGTCATAGGGACTGAAGGAGCTGGCTTGTCATCTCAATAATTAACACATCTTTGAGGCAATAGCAAATAAAAAAAAAAAAAGAAAGAAAGAAAACGACAAGTGGAAACAGGATCAAGAAGTTCTGTTGAAACAATAGGAAATTACTCCTAAAAGGCTTTCCAAATGAGATATCACAACATTTTAATTTTATCACTATCTACATACCTGCACCAGCTGGCAGGCTGCCTACAAATAGGCAGGGACATGCTGGAAAAAAGAAAAAAAAAAAAGTAAGACACAAAACTGTGTTCCATCTAAGTGGTAATTAAGAAGTACACATTTCAATGGCAGATTTCCTGATGACAGTCTTGCAAAACAAACAAAAAGATGACACCACCCCCCCCCCAACACACACACACACAAAAAGCAACACATGCTGTGTGTGCCCTCTCCAACAGAGTCTCAGATTTGGAACTCGGTTTTAAAGAAATAAGGAATTGACTAAAGTAAATATTTAGCTGAACAATTTGCACCACAGCTTGCTTTATAAATGTAAAAAATGGAAAGCAGTGTAAATGACCCTCAAAAGAAGCTAAACATGAAATGACCAAATTCCATATAGCCATTAAAAATGATGCTGAAGAAATATTTTCTTCATTTAAAACAGATGTCAATAATGTACATTAAGTGAAAAAATAGGTTATGAAATGGCATATTTAATGTGATTCCATTCTCGCCTGAAAATATATGTGAAATTGTATATGAAGAGAGTAAAAATACCTGGGAGGAGGTAGCATTTACAATGTTTATTTCCAGATGATGGATTATGGAGACTTTGTTCTACTTTTGTTCTTATTCATGTTTTCCAGGATTTTTATACGAAGAGCCTGTAAAACTGTAAAAAAAATTCAACAAAGTAATGTAGTGAAACTTCTTAAATGTGGAAAAATCCTTTTTGTCATGCAAATTCCCTCTTTGTCTTTTTTCTTTTCTTTTCTTTTCTTTCTTTCTTTCTTTCTTTCTTTTTTTTTTTTTTATTTGCTGTGAATCAAACCCAGGGCCTTGCACCAAGCAAGTGCTCTACCAATGAGCCACATCTCCAGCCCTGTGATACAAATAACCAAACACTTGCTTTCTTAATACAGAACAGAACTATTGCTTAAGGGGTTTGTTTGTGGACTGGAAATTAGCAGTAGTTTCCACTGCTTCCTGTAGACATTTTCAGCAGTCTTTAAGGAGAAAGAGACATTATTTCAAAGGGAATTTTGCTTCTAAACTGGAAATTCTCAGGCTAGGGATGGGGCTCAGTGGTGGAACACTTGCCTAGCATGTGCAAGATCCTGGATTCTATCTCCAGTCCTGCAAAAATAAAGCAAATTCTTCCTCAGATTATGCAGCCTCTTCCATTGACTTAATTATTGAGGGGATCATTTGGGAGTTTCGTTTTTTCTATTCTGAGAACAAGTTCAAGCTTCTGTCTCAGTATGCCTAGGGAGAAGGCATCAGCTTGCTGCAGCCCAGCTTGCTGGGTTCTGTAGGGGCACGCAATTAAGCAGAGAACCTATTGGGCTCCAGCAGAGGATGTGTGTTTGACAGCCCTCCATTCTCCAAACATCAGTTTCTGCCCCTGTCGGTTGTTATTTCTTTTGACTACTCCCAGCACCCGAAAAGATTACATTGGAAAAAATTCTTTATAGGTCAGTACTTCTATTTTTGACAGGTGAACTTCCATTGACCTCCATGGAATTCTGCCTCTGTAAGCCCTGTGAATGCTGCATTCTGCGAAAAAAACAAATAAAGAGAATTGTTTCATTAACTGGGCTGAAAGAGGAGGTATCACACTCATTCCTGATGTGCTAATGATTGCTGGTTCTCGAAAGTGTTAATTTTCAAACTCCATGTGGAAAATACATTCATTCCCCCAAGCGGTTTAGCATTTGCCTTTTCCCCCACTTTTTGCCTGGTGCTGATATTGGTTCACATTTGGACAATTAGAAATTAAAAATAACATACATTTGAAATAAGTACATGTTCAATATTTCCCCTCCAACTTTATTACCAAGCACATTTGCACAAGGTAGAGTGTTTGATCTTAAAAACAGCATTAGGTCTTTCATGGGAGAATGACAACGGAATGAATAGCTTTTGTCACATATCTAAAGGCCTTTCTATTTTTTATAGGAAATTTGGCTTTTATTTACAGTGTATGCTGATTCTCATTGCTAATACTCCCCCATTAGCAAAGAAAAAAAAGAAAAAGAAAAACAACCATTCGTTGTTCTTTCTTTGTTTTAATGCAGAAGAGAAAAATAAGATATGTAAATACGGACCTTTAAAAAAAATTCTTGGTCACATTGTGGATTCTTCCACTTTCTCAGTGGGAATCGCTCATGTATCACACCTTTGTTTGCTAAGCATCTGCTTTTCCAAAGCAGCCAATTGGTTGAAGCCTTTTTTATGAAAACTACTTCTAAAATTAGAGACAGGTTGTGGGCTGTAGAAGGAAGGAATTTTGGCCAAAGTAAAGAATAGTAACCCTGGAAGCCACCCTGGTGGTCAAGCACAGCTACCTCATTTCACATTTTGGAAACTAAAAAGTAAGTTGGAGTTGCTCATTGCAGGTTTCCCATGAGAGATTTTACTCCCTATGTCTGCCTGCACCCAGTTTGCAGGGGCTGCTAGATGCTGCTGCCCGGCTCCTCATGGCCCAGTCTAGTTCAATTCCTTTCAGTGATCACAAACGAATCTATTGTGTGCAGGCATTCTTCCTTGTGTTGGGGTGGAGCAGGGGGCATGGCCTCATGCAAAGAATCAGGCTCTGAACCAGCCAGACTTGACAGTTCACTTCCCAGCCCGAAAACCTCTCTGAGCCTCAGATACTCTTCTGGAATACTGGGATAATCATTGCTATTGTTTGAATCTTAAATGTCCCCCAAGGGCCCATGTGTTAAAGGCTCAATCTCTGAAGTAGTGTTATTGGGAGGTGTTGGAACCTTAAGTGTTGGAGTCTTGAGAAAGTCTTTAGGTCATTGGGGATATGCCTTTGAAAGCACAACTGCTCCCTGAGCCTGAGGTGAGTGGTTTTGCTCCACCATGAGCTTCTGCATGATGCCCTGCCTTGCCACGGACCTAAAGCAATGGGAACAACTGCTCATGGATGGGAATCTCTGAAACTGTGAGTCAAAATAGATCCTTTTTTTCTTCTTAAATTGATTATCTCAGGTACATGTTATAGCAATGGAAAGCTGATTAGTACAACCATAATGCTGTCTTGAAGGACTATCATGAGAATTAGAATGGATATAATAGATATTTGACTCTTTTTGGTGCCTCAATAAATAGTAGTTGTTACTATTAGTAACTCTAGATCTAAGATAAATAAACCTAGTTTCTGCTCTTTTGGAGCTGACTGTCAAGTGAGAAAAACTTTGGGAAATTTGGTCCCAGAACGTTTGCCACTGGATTATTCATCTGCATTTGCTCAACCTAAACTATCTTGTGGTAAGTTATTAATTAACTTTTCTATCACAGATGCAGGAGTGAGGAGGATAAGAACAGGAGTTCAGGGATGGAATAAATTAGACATAATGTACCTGAATTAGTCTCATTTGCCTATAATTTGGTGGCCAGGAAAACTCACATATAAGATATTTGTTTCCTAATTTATATATATATATATATATATATTTTTTTTTTTTTTTTTTTTTTTTTGGTGATGCTGGAGATTGAACCCAGGGCTCATGTTTGCAAGACAAGCACTCTACCAACTGAGCTATATCCCCAATTCCTCCTCCTAATTTATAAATGAACCTCAAAATGCCAGAGTATCAATTTGGAGCTTATCAAGAATGTAGCTACTTTCTCAAGTCTTTTGTGCTTGTGTAAACAGAAGAATGTCTTCCTGTTATGCAAATAATCTGTTGAAAAACTTAATTTTTATTAGTAGATGATTTTACATGAAAATTACTTCAAAAAATTCAGATAGTTTTACATTGCTTTGTCTCTGTACTAAACAAAAATGACTGGTAATTAACTCATAGCATGTGAACTGATCTTAGACACATATTCCCAGCTACAGCATAAAACAAAGAATGAGTCATTTTTATTTTTCTCAATATTTCGTCTGATTTATCTTAGTCCATTTTTGTTGCTAAAACAAAATATCCAAGACTGGGTACTTTATAAAGAAAAGATTTTTTTTTTTTTTTTTTTAATTTCCAGTTTTGGACGGCTGGAAGTCTAAGGCTGGGCAGTTCCAACAGTTTGGCCTCTGGTGAAGGCCTTCCAGCCACATCACAGCATGGGTAGCAGTCTCCAGAGGAAATGTCATGGTGAAGACAGGAAACAAAAGACCCAGGAAGAGTTAGACTTGCTCTTTTTATAGCAACTCATTCTGTTGGGCACTAACCCTCTCCTTCTAGATGTAACCTACTCTGGGAGGCCAGAATTAATTCTTTCCAACAACAGAGCCCCTACAACCTAATCACCTTTTACTAGGCCCCACCTCTTAAATGTATCGCCACCTCAACACTGCCACACTGGGACTAACTTCTAGCACATGAACCCTTGGGAGACATATCAAGTCACATCCAAAGATAGCACCTACATATTCTCCACTTCTCTGATTCTGAATATTAAAGAAATATCTATAGGTGGATCAATCTGTCCTTGCATTGGAAAGACTTCTGCCCTATCTAAAGTAATTTAATCAGAAGCACAATTCTTATTAAAGTTTTCTAATTTGTGACTAGGAACATCCTGATGAATTTCTTCTACTTGGTCAAATAAGAAGGAAGTTCTTAAACATTAAACACAGGGAGACACTGAGGAATGTTGAGAATTTTTTTGTTGTTGTTTTTTCGTTTCCTATCTCTGTCTTCAAAGCCTGTGGAAATCTATACATATTCCATTCTATTCATATATGTTGAGTTAAAATACTGACTGCTTTGTAAGCTGCAGTGGATTGAAAATTTTTTTAAAAAATACCATTCTTTGTCCCAAAGGCATTTAAATCCAACTGGGGAGATTGGTTACAATGGTACTTAATCATTGGAAGTGGAATTATATATGTATATGTAAAAGATGTAAATAGTAAAACTTTCAACTTGTATGTCTGTAAGTTTATAGTATTTACACGTCTCAAGTATAAAACTTATTGGGTATGACTGCTAACAAAATAGTTATACATTATGAAAAAATGATAATATGTGTGTGTGCGCATATGTTCTCTACCTATTGTCATTATAAGGGCCCAGAAGCAGAAAACATATCTAATATCCAGATTGGTCCTAAATACTTTGCTATAAGAAACCAGGAATCCTTGGGAAAATGATCTGATGGAGGCGTGGGGCAGGAAAATACAAGATGAGCCTGGAATATATATGGTACCAGAAGTTATAAAGGAGTTTGAGGAACCAGAGGCTCATATCAAAAGGGCACAGAAGCCTACCTATAGGGTCTCCCTAACAAAAGAAGGGACAACTTGAGCACCAAACTATTGGATGGCTGCCCACTGAATAATGTAGAAATCCACAAGTATGTACCAATACCAGTTGGTAAATGAAGGAGGAAAAAAAATGAATGTTCTTTCTTACAGCATAATGCCAGCCAATACATGTAGGTGCAGTGATGAATGTGAAAAACCACCCTCTGGCAGCTATCACTGTGGTAGGGGATTTGTAGACTGTTCAAATTTTGACAACTGTCGCAACAAAGTCTCTTTATTCTTTCTGATCCTGTTCAGGAGCATGCATTTCATTTGTGTGTGTGTGTGTGTGTGTGTGTGTGTGTGTGTGTGTGTGATATCTCCTTCAATCTGGAATAGTTTCTTGGTCTTTCCTGATTATTGATCATGTCTCTGTCTTTGTAAAAGCGCAAAACTTTCATTCCTAAAGATGTTCCTCCACCAGAGTTTGTCTGTGTCTCTTGGTGATGAGACTCTAGTTATGAATTCTTGATAGAAAACACAGAACTGATCCTGGTTTTTCTTAGTGCCTCCAACAGGAGGACTATCATACTGCCATCCATGATCTTATCTAATAGTGACCGGGTCTTCCAAGTTCCTCAGCCCTATATTTATTACTTTTCCTCTTTATATTCACTTGGTATTTTGTTGGGAGATATTTTTCTACTCACCTTCCTGTCTGCCTCCCAAGTCTATGCAATGTTTATTACCCTGGAGGTCTAGAGTGACACCCTAAGTCTCCTAAGGGTGTGTTGAAATGACAACAGGTTTTAGCAACTAGAACTGCAATTTTTTTGAACTTGAACATGACTGGGAGTCATTTTTTGACTACGGAGAAGAAATTACTTCTGGTATTGAACTCAGTGGACTCCTGCCTATGAATTACTTTGAAGTCATTTGTGGCCTTCCAGGAGGAGGAGGTGATGAAATGGAGCCCAAACTTTGAGGAAGATTTGTTTCTCTTTGTTCCCAGGACTTTTCCTGTTTTTCACACTGGTTAGATAGCCTTGGGCTACTGTCACTCATGGCTTCCCAGGGACTGGCTCTTGTCATGAGATTGTTTTGGTTATTCTAATTCCTGACCTTTTGAATTGAGTTGAAGTTGTTTTCTTTCTCAACCTTGCAACAACCCTCAGCTGTTTAAGGAGGGCTCCCTAGGAAATGTTTGTTTTTCATTATCTCGTTTCTCTCTATTAGAGCCAACAGAAAAACAGAAGAGCCAAAAAGAAAAGGGTCCCTGTTTAATTAGCCTAATTAGACATCCATCCCACTTTAGGATTCTGTCCAGCTCTAGTAAATTCACCACCACAGATCCTGGGAAAACCATGATCCCGTTGGTCTATTCTGTTTTTTGTCAATGCCTCATTGGTTCATCTACTCAATGCTTGTTAGGTCTAAGGATGTGCTGCATGTTCTCACCTGTATGCCTTTTGATTTTACTAGCAACACTCCAAGAAATGGGTTATTAACCACATTTAAAGACAAGGAAATTAAAGTTTAGAGTAGCTAAGTGACTTGCTCAAGATTCCCATTCTTGAACAAATGGCAGAACCAGTTTTGCATTTTGACACTAAATTGTTTGCTATTCTCAGCGTGCATCTTGACAAAATTGGGTGGACTCTGACTTGTGGCTACTTTGGTCTAGATAGCATAGGCATGAGGTATATTCCACATGCCCCAGTCTTACCCACTAGACCTTTGGCTGAGATCTAGGGGTTAAAACATGAGTTAAGTACGCACTTCTTGCGTTCTTTTTCCTTTTCCCCTATGAATACATTTCACTTGGGGGACTATGTAGAACAGAGGAGAGATGGGAATAAGGTTAGATTGAGACATAACTATAAACATTGGCACAACATAATGTAAACAAAATTCCATTTATATAAATATTCTCAATCTGAGAACTTTGAGATGATAACAAGATGTGGTGCTTCACAGATTAAAGAAATGTAGAGCTCACCTAGTTCATTTTCCTTTTTTTAGGCAGATGAGGAATAATTTGAGATTGGAGAAGGAAAATACCTAAATTCCACAGTTAATCAACATCAGAGCCAGGAAATAATCTACGTCTTCTGATTTCCTGAACATGGAGTGGTCAAAAACTAAAAGTTGATAAACTAGAGCAAAAATATGAAGAGCATGTTCATTTGTGAGCTCAAGGAATATTCTACAATACTATTTTCAGATCCTCAATCCTTTCCTTATAGAGGTAAATAATACATATTCAAGGGGCACAAAAAGTCTCAGAGGAAAATATAAAAACTTAAAAATTAATACATAAAAATCAACCCATTGACAGTGTTGCCATGTAAGACAACTAATAATTACTTCCAAAGTAATTATGGTGAGGTGTATTTTCATATTACAAAATTCACTCATTCCAAATATATGATTCAGTAATTTATTCTGAAATCATATCCATAAACCAGTTTTAGAAATTTTCTGTAGGTTAATTAGATCCCTCATGCCTATTCAAAGTAACTAATAATTACTGAGTGCATACTTAGACTTACTGTTCTGAGTCCTTCATTTGTGGTATGGTTACCAGCAGCAATACTCTGAGAGGGTCTCTTATTAGCATCCCTCATTTTACTAATGAAGAAACAAAGTCAGGAGAAGGTTGGGTAACTGCCCCAGTTCACCCAGTCCCTGGGTGATCTTGGTCTGATTATCTGTCCAGGATTTGAAATCGGATCATCTGACTTCAAAACCTGTGTTCTCTTCTCTGCTACTATGCTGTCTTTCTTCCATATCTAGAAAGAAACTGAACAACTTTCTCTACTCTGTATGCTGCTTTTTGTGAGTGGCACAGCCCAGCTTTTCTCTCTTAAACATACCTCAACCCTTTGTGAATAACTAGTTGGCGTAGTTAAGAGGTTGACAATGTCATGTTACATCTCCAGATCCTTCAAAGCAATGAACCGCTGTGTGCGTAGAGAGAGGAATGGCGAGAGAGTGATGCTCCTGTTAATAATGAACACTGGAGGCTACAATTTTTCATATACTCCATGAACTCAATATAATCATACAATGAGGAAGTGAGAGTATATTTTGGAGAAAGGGGCAGTAGATCTGACCACCTCAGAGCATAGAACTGGCCTTTATGTGCATGTCTTATAGGGATGAGGATTGTGTTGGAGAATGCATATGATGTCCTGGACATCAGAGAAACACAAATTAAAACCATATTAAGACTTCATGGTGACAGAAGAATGGGGGAACTTTAGATTATGTAGAGGGAAATGAGAGGGAGGAGAAGGTGGGTGTATGAGAAATGGTGAAATGAGACAGACATCATTATCCTAAGTACATGTATGATTACACAAATGGTATGAATCTGTGTCGTGCACAACCATAGAAACGAAAAGATGTACCCCATTTGTGTACAATGAATCAAAATGCCATCCGTAAAAATTTAAAAAATAATAATAATTTTTAAAAAAAGACATCATCTCATACCTGTTGGAATGACTGTTATCAAAAAGACAAACCGTAACATGTTGGCGAGAACGTGGAGAAAAGGGAACACTTACGCTGCTGGTAGGACTGTAAACTAGTTTAGTCCTTATGGAAAACAGTATGGAGGTTTCTCAAAATATTAGAAATAGAGCTACCATATGATTCTGCAACACAACCACTGGGAGTCTATCCAAAGGAAATGAAATCAGTATGTGGAAGAGAGATCTGCAAGTTCTTGTATACTGCAACACTGTCCACAGCTGCCAAGATATGGAATAAAACTAGGTGTCTGTCTATGTACGCAATGGAATACTCTTTAACTTCAAAAAGAAGGGAATCCTATTGCTTTTGACAGCATAGATGAATTGGAGAACATCGTGTTAAGTGAAATAAGCCAGGTTCAGAAATATTGCACTGTCTCACTCATATGTGGAATCTAAAACCTTGATATAGTAGAAGTAGAGAGTAGGATGGTGGTTACTAGAGGTTGCGGGGGGCATCATGTGGAGGAAAGGTTGGTCAAAGAATATATAGCCATAGTTAGGAGGGATACAAAGAATGAAAAAATAATGTCCTAAAAAGAAGAGACCTATGAATGAGTACTAAGGATGTGATGTACATTTTGTTCAACATGAATAATAATGATAATAATAATAATGTGTTATATACTTGAAATTTGCTTAGAGAATAAATCTTATGTATCTGTACCCCATTAAAATAAAGATAACTATGTGAAGTGATGGATATGTTAAGTAGCTTAATTGCAGTAACTATTCCATAATGTGTAATATATACATAAATACATATTTATTTAATCAAAACATCCTATTGTAAAATGTATGTAAAAAAAAAGAAAGAAACCTATGTAGGACCTGGAGAAAACCACCTTTTGGGATAGATCTCAACCCACCTGAGTATCAGAGGAGCAGACCCTGAAGAAGATCTATCCTAGAATCCAGAAAATTAACTCCTAGTAAAAACTTGATATTCTTAACAGAATACAAGATTATCTGGCCTCTTTCAAACAGGAGTGAGGAAGCCCAAAGAGATGGTCATTTAAGATGAAAAGGTAGATAGATGAAAGTTAAAGATGGACTGCAGAACTAGGGGAAAATGGCAAGGAAACCAGAAGTTCAAGGGCAAAATTAAAATCCACACAGCATTATGACCATTTTCTCATGAAGACAAAATAAAATATCTGTAATTATTTAATGAAAATTTTCAGCAAATTAAACACAAAGAAATGCAAAATTCTCCTGTGTTATGCCAAAGAGTAAAAAATAAGGGAAGAATAAATAGTTTAAAAATATTGTGACTAAACAGTACTAAACTGCCATTTTTTTCTTTTATGGATGTGAACAACAAAAGGATTGCCAGATGTCCAAAGGCTTAAAAAATATACTCCCAGAGTTTATTTTTTTGAATGAAGAAATAACTTGAAAAATTTTATTTCATGTGACATATGGAAAAACATTCAAAACACAAGAACAGGAAATTCTATGTAAAAGAACTATTGGTGCAGTCGGGGAGCGAGCTGGCAGCTGAACCAGGCCACCTACATCCTGGAGGTAAGCGGCAGGCAGCTAACCCACCCAGCCAGCAGGCCAAGGACAGACCTCATGACTGAGCAACCCCGCCTGACCCCTGCACCTAGGTCAGTGCCATCATTGGTTGGTCGTAGTCGTGGAGCGAGCTGACTGGCGAGTCAGGCCACTTGCATTGCAGAGGTAGCAGGAGGGCAGCCAATCTGCCTGCCTTGCGGAGCGGGGTGGCGGGTAGCCAACCTGCCCAAACCCCAGGCCAAATACACGCCACCACTGAACAACCCTGCCCAACCACCACCCGATGTTTGTCACCATCACGGAGTTAGCCAGAGGCTTCTTTATAGACTGGTGCAGGCATTTTGAATTAGTCCTGAGGATGTGGCATCATCATTGGAAAGGCAGTTCTCTTCCTGAGACACCTACAGGAGACTAGAGGACCTTTGACAAGACCTAGGAACCAAGAAGAGGAGGTATTGAGAAACTCGGGACCAACTCAGAGCCACCAGGGAATATATCCCACCTGAAGGCCACCACCCCTAGAAGGCCAGCTTCCTAGTGGAGCATCACATTATCAAGTTTCTCCAAGACTTCAGGTTACTGAAGGCTAAGAGGTGAGTTAATATTATACAGAGACAATATTAGTCAATAGAGGAAATCTGCAATATCCCAGAGTTTCACTACTAAAGGTGTAGATACCTGAACAATATGAGAAAACAAGGGAAGAAATGTCCCAAATAAACCTAGATGGTATAGCAATAAAATCCAATGACAGCATGGCAAAAGAAATGTCAGAAAGGGACTTCAGAATGTACATAATCAAAACAATCAGGGAAGCAAACGAGGAGATGAAAGAGAAAATGCAGGCATTGAGTGATCACACCAATCGACAGTTAAAAGAGCAAATACAGGAAGCAAAAGATCATTTCAATAAAGAGTTAGAGGGGGGCTGGGGAGATAGCTCCTCTTGCTTGCCTTGTAAGCACAAGGCCCTGGGTTCGATCCCCAGCACCAAAAAAAAAAAAAAAAAAAAAGTTAGAGATATTGAAAAAGAACCAAACAGAAATCCTTGAAATGAAGGAAACAATAAACCAAATTAAAAACTCCATAGAAAGCATAACCAATAGAATAGAACATCTGGCAGACAGAACCTCAGATATTGAAGACAAAATATTTAATCTCAAAAACAAAGTTGACCAAACAGAGAAGAGGGTAAGAAATCATGAGCAGAATCTATAGAACTATGGGATATCATGAAAAGACCAAATTTAAGAATTATCGGGATTGAGGAAGGCTTAGAGAAACAAACTAAAGGAATGAACAAACTATTCAATGAAATAATATCAGAAAATTTCCCAAATCTGAAGAATGAAATGGAAAATCAAGTACAAGAGACTTATAGGACTCCAAATACACAAAATTACAATAGACCCACACCAAGGCACATTATAATGAAAATACCTAACATACAAAATACAGACAGAATTTTAAAGGCCGCAAGAGAAAAGAATCAAATTACATTCAGGGGGAAACCAATAAGAATATCAGCAGATTTTTCAATCCAGACCCTAAAAGCTAGAAGGGCCTGGAACAACATTTTTCAAGCTCTGAAAGAAAATGGATGCCAACCAAGAATCTTATACCCAGCCAAACTTACCTTCAGATATGACAATGAAATAAAATCCTTCCAAGATAAACAAAACTAAAAGAATTTACAAAAAGAAAGCCAGCATTACAGAACATTCTCAGCAAAATATTCCATGAGGAAGAGATGAAAAACAACGATGTAAATCAACAAAGGGAGGAACTACCCTAAAGGAACAACCAAATAAAGGAGAAATCAAATTGTGTCAAAAAACAAATATGAGCCAAATGACCAGGAATACAAATCATTTCTCAATAATAACCCTGAATGTTAATGGCCTGAACTCATCAATCAAAAGACATAGACTGGCAGATTGGATTAAAAAGAAAGATCCAACAATTTGCTGCCTGCAAGAGACTCATCTCATAGAAAGATATTCCCACAGACTAAAGGTGAAAAGATGGGGAAAAACATACTATGCACAAGGACACAGCAAAACTGCTGGGGTATCCATCCTCATATCAGATAATGTGGACTTCAAGTCAAAGTTAGTCAGAAGGGATAAAGAAGGACATTTCATACTGCTTAAAGGAGGCATAAATCAGCAAGACATAACAATCATAAATATCTATGCCCCAAAGAGTGGCTCATCCCTATATGTCAAACAAATCCTTCTCAATGCCAGAAATCAAATAGACCACAACACAATAATACTAGGCAATTTTAACACACCTCTCTCACCACTGAACAGATCCTGCAAACAAAAATAAAACAAAGAAACCATAGATCTCAATAACACAATCAATAATTTAGACTTAACAGACATTTATAGAATATACCATCCAACAAAGAGCGAATACTCTTTCTTCTCAACAGCACATTTCAGAGCTTCTCTAAAATAGACCACATATTATGCCACAAAGTTACTGTTAACAATACAAGAAGATAGAGATACTACCTTGTTTTCTATCAGATCATAATGGATTGAAATTAGAAATAAATGACAGAGTAAAAAACAGAAACTACTCCAACACCTAGAGATTAAATAATACGGTATTGTATGATGAATGGATAACAGAAGATCAGGAAGGAAATTAAAAAATTCTTAGAGGTAAATGAGAACAAAGGAACAACATATCAAAATTTCTGGGACACTATGAAAGCAGTTTTTAGAAGAAAATTTATTTCATGGAGCTTATTCAATAAAAGAAGAAAAAAGCAACGACCTACACCATAGCCCTAGACAAAGAAGAACAGACCAACACCAAAAGTAGTAGAAGACAGGAAATAGTTAAAATCAGAGCCAAAATCAACAAAATTGAAACAAAAGAAACAATACAAAAAATTGACAAAATAAATAGTTGGTTCTTTGAAAACATAAACAAAATTGATAAACCCTTAGCCACACTAACAAAAAGAAGAAGAGAGAAAACCCAAATTACTAAAATTCGGAATGAACAAGGAAATATCATAACAGACACGATTGAAATACAAAACATAATTAGAAGCTATTTTGAAAATCTATACTCCAAAAAAGTGGAAAATCTCGAAGACATCAATAGGTTTCTAGAGACATATGAATTACCTAAACTGAATGAGGAGGACATACACAATTTAAATACATCAATTTCAAGTAATGAAATAGAAGAAGTTATCAAAAGCCTACCAACAAAGAAAAGTCCAGGACCAGATGGGTTCTCAGCCGAGTTCTACAAAACCTTTAAAGAAGAAGTCATTCCAATACTTCTCAAAGTATTTATGAAGTAGAAGAGGACGGAACTCTCCCAAACTCATTCTATGAAGCCAATATCACCCTGATACCTAAACCAGACAGAGACACATCGAGGAAAGAAAATTTCAGACCAATATCCTTAATGAGCATTGATGCAAAGTTCTCAACAAAACCTTAGCAAATCACATACAAAAATATATTAAAAAGATCAAGTGGGTTTATTCCAGGGATGAAAGGTTGGTTCAACATCCAGAAATCAATAAATATAATTCACCATATCAGTAGACTTAAAATCAAGAATCACATGATTATTGTGATAGATGTACAAAAAGCATTTGATAAAATACAGCATCCCTTCATGCTCAAAACACTGGAAAAAATAGGGATAGTGGGAACATTCCTTAACATTGTAAAGGCCATCTACGTTAAGCCCATGACCAATATCATTCTAAATGGTGAAAACCTGAAAGCATTCCCCCTAAAAACTGGAACAAGGTAGGGATGCCCTCTTTCACCACTTCTATTCAACATTGTCCTCGAAACTCTAGCCAGAGCAATTAGACAGACAAAAGAAATTAAAGGGATACAAATAGGAAAAGAAGAACTCAAACTATCCCTATTTGCTGATGACATGATTATATATTTAGAGGAACCAGAAAATTCCACCATAAAACTTTTAGAACTCATAAGTGAATTCAGTAAAGTAGCAGGATATAAGGTTAATGCTCATAAATCCAAAGCATTTTTATACATAAGTGATGAATCTTCAGAAAGAGAAGTTAGAAAACTACCCCATTCACAATAGCCTCGAAAAAAATAAAATACTTGGGAATCAATCTCACAAAAGAGGTGAAAGACCTCTACAATGAGAACTACAGAACACTAAAGACAGAGATTAAAGAAAACCTCAGAAGATGGAAAGATCTCCCATGTTCTTGGATAGGCAGAATTAATGTTGTCAAAATGGCCATACTACCTAAAGTGCTATACAGATTCAATGCAATTCCAATTAAAATCCCAATGATGTACCTTACAGAAATAGAGCAAGAAATCATGAAATTTATCTGGAAGAATAAGAAACCCAGAATAGCTAAAGCAATCCTTAGCAGGAACAGTGAAGCAGGGAGTATCGCAATACCAGACCTTCAACTATACTACAAAGCAATAGTAACAAAAATGGCATGGTATTGGCACCAAAATAGGTAGATCAATGGTACAGAATAGAGGACATGGACACAAAACCAAATAAGTACAATTTTCTCATACTAGACAAAGGTGCCAAAAATATGCAATGGAGAAAAGATAGCCTCTTCAACAAATGGTGCTGGGAAAACTGGAAATCCATATGCAACAGAATGAAATTAAACACCTATCTCTCACCCTGCACAAAAATCAACTCAAAATGGATCAAGGACCTTGAAATCAGACCAGAGACCCTGCATCTTATAGAAGAAAAAGTGGGTCCAAATCTTCAAGTTGTTGGCTTTGGATCAGACTTCCTTAACAGGACTCCCATAGCTCAAGAAATAAAAGCAAGAATCAATAACTGGGACAGATTCAAACTAAATAGCTTTCTCTCAGTGAAGGAAACTATCAGCAATGAGAAGAGAGAGCCTACAGAGTGGAAGAAAATCTTTGCCGCTCATACTTCAGATAGAGCATTAATTTCCAGAATATATAAAGAACTCAAAAATACACCAAGAATACAAATAACACAATCAACAAATGGGCTAAGGATATGAACAGACACTTCACAGAAGAAGATCTACAAGCAATCAACAAACATATGAAAAAATGTTCACCATCCTTAGTAATAAGAGAAATGCAAATCAAAACTACCCTAAGATTCTATCTCACCTCAATTAGAATGGCAATTATCAAGAATACAAGCAACAATAGGTGTTGGCGAAGATGTGGGGAAAAAGGTACACTCATACATTGCTGTTGGGGTTGGAAATTAGTGCAGCCACTCTGGAAAGCAGTGTGGAGATTCCTCAGAAAACTTGGAATGGAACCACCATTTGACTCAGCTATCCCACTCCTCAGCCTATACCCAAAGGACTTAAAATCAGCATACTACAGAGATACAACCACAACAATGTTCATAGCTGCTCAATTCACAATAGCCAGATTGTGGAACCAACCTAGATGCCCCTCAATTGATGAATGGATAAAGAAACTGTGATTGATATATATATATATATATATATATATATATATATATATATATATATATACACACACACACAATGGAATATTACGCAGCTATAAAGAATAATAAAATTATGGCATTTTCAGGCAAATGGATGCAGTTGGAGAATACCATGCTAAGTGAGATAAGCCCATCTCAAAAAACCAAAGGACGAATGATCTCACTGATAAGCGGATGATGACACATATAGGGGGTGGGAAGGGGGCAGGAATGGAGGAAGGAGGGACTCTATAGAGGGATAAGAGGGGTGGGAGGGGTGGGGGGAGACAAAAAATCACAGAATGAACCAAAAACTATTACTCTATGTAAATATATGATTACACAAATGGTATGCCTCTACTTCATGTACAAACAGAGAAACAAGATGTATCCCATTTGTTTTCAATAAAAATGAATGAAAAAACAAATTAAAAAATTTTTAAAAAAGAAATATTTGATGCTTTTCAATCCTTGATTGATATGGATTTCTTGTTGCAACCTTTAAAGCCTCACTTAATGATCTCTGTCCTGCTTCAAGCCCTTTCTAGAAACAAGGCAGGTTAGAAATGAACAATAAAGATGTCAAAAAAAAAAACTATTGGTAAGCAGTAAAATAGTTGAATTTGGTATTAATTCAAAATATTTATTAAAATAATAATGTTAGAGCCAGTATTTAGTTTATTACTTACTATGTGATATGCTTAGTGTTTTGTACACAGTACTTCCTTGATATCTTTGGGGGATTGATTCTAAATTCCCAGGATGTTCAAATCCCTTATATAAAATGGTGTGGTATTTAAATGTAACCTGCACACATCCTCCCATATACTTTAAACTAATCTCAAGATTACTTATAATACTGAATATAGTGTAAATACTATGTAAGTAGCTGCTATACTGTATTGTATTGAGATTAATGACAACAAAAAGGCTGTACACATTTTATACAGAAGTAATTGTTTTGATTATTTTTGTTCAGTTATTGGTTGAATCCACAGATTTGGAACCCACAATATGGATAGTCAACCACACATGTTTGTTTATAAAATTAACTGCACATGAAAAAATTACTGCTAAATAAAATGCATAATATAAAATTATAAGTTAACAATTGTCCAGGCCTAAATATCCAGGTTAAAATACCAAAGTCAATTAGTAAGAGAAAATGGAGTACTAAAAATTTTTCAGTTCTTCATCATATTTGAAAGAGCGAGATTCAGAAGTTATTTTTTGTTTAGAAGCATGTTAGATGATAGGCAAGGTAATAGAAACATTACCAATTATAAATTAAATGATAAGGTGGAAAACTGTCGCGTCCCCTCTGCCCGCAGAGAGAAACACGGCAAACGTCTGAAGCTTTGGAAGTTTATTGTGCACAGGTTCTTTCCTACGCTTCTCTTACCCCTAACTTCTGCGCACTCTCAGCTTTCCTTTTCCCAGCTCCTTCCACTCCCGCGTACTTCCTCCTTCCAGCTCCGCTCCCGCTGCTGCCGCGGCCGCCGTCGTCGCCGCCGGTTCTTCCGCTTCTTCCGTCCCTTCCTCAGCTTCTCCCCCCTACTCTCCCACCCACCAGGCTTATATACACTTCAGTCAATCAGGGGAGAGTACACAAGATAAACGCGGACAGCTGCAGGCACAGGACTGGTGCACGAGGGGGGGGGCATGCCCTAGTCACATCATTAACTAGCCAATTATTGGAATTCGCTGGTTGTTTACTGTATAGCTGGCCGCCTCTGGCTCAGCGTCAGGCGCCATCTTGACCATGCCCGAGGCTGGGGTTCCCGGAAAACCCCACAGATCCCCCTTCTTTAATATTAAACTAAGGCTCGGGACCGTGTCTGTCTTAGGCTGAGTGGTCAGCATATGTCCTTACCCGTCATCAGAGCCTGCAGAGCATGCTGCAGCTCCTGTCTTAGGTCGGTACACAGCCACCTACTTCATTACCCGTCTTTGACTACCGATCCAGCATCAAGAGCCATACTAATGGGGGGCTGTCGGCCTTTAGGGCGGTCATGGCCTGATGAAAAATAATTTGATCTCTCTATTGGCTAGTTTGCAGATGCATGTCAAAACGAATGAAGAGAAGAAGGCCAAGGCAGAGGGGTACCACCATAGCTCCTAAGCTTGCCCACTGTTTGACAATTCTATAAACAGAAGAGGAACCTTATAGCCATATCAAATACAGAAACAATATACATCCCAATAGAGTTACAACATGGGTAACACAAAGCAGCTCTCAGGGAATAAACGCATCCCAGTCCCAAAAGTTCTTGCAAGGTATCCACTTGTTCTTATAATGAGTCCATTCTCTGATAGAGTCTCTATGGTCTGAAAGGCTGCAACTTCATTCTTGGCCGAATAATCATTGTTGTGGTTGTGTCAATGCTGCTACTGCAAGGACTGTGGTGGCAGTGATCACGGCTGTTGCAATGTCAAAGCCTCCCCTGCTTCTTGATAATAGCACTGGCAATTCTATATCTGCAACAGAAACTAGGACTGGTAGGAAGATAGAAATGTGCAAATTGCACAGATGGCAAAAGAACCATTCCAGTATTGTGAGAGATAGGACACAGTCAATGAACAGTTAAGAGGTGTTATTAGAAATGTTAGTTGGTAGAAACATAAAAAAGAGAAAATACACAAGCTGACGTAGGAGGAAAAGCAATATCACAGCTAGGGTCAGCAGAACAAGCTGCTCTACTCTGGGTCTGATTTGTAGTATGATTCCAACGGCAAAGTGCAGAAATTCTCCTGTTAAGGCAAAGAAAGGCTAGAAATATCCTTGTCACCAAAAACAGCACGACCTGAAAAATCATCAGTAGAATTGACAGACTTGTAGAGAAATTGGTGAAAAACAAGAAAAGGAAGGATAAAAAATATGTTAGTCAGAAATGAGAAATATGGCCAGGCTAACAATGGCCCATAGGTTCCGGGTTTGCCTCTCCGTCTGAGTTTCTGTTATTGGAGGAAGGCTCAGGCTTGTCACCGCGAGGAGGAGCAGAATCACTTGCATGCTGTAAAACTCTGACCAGCCTTTCTGGAATCCAGACTGGAGTCTGTTGATCCTGTGGGAAAATACAAACAGACCCTCGGACCCAACGAAGGACTGGATCCGGTCCTTTCCAACAACCTGTCAGGACATCTTTCCATTTTGCCCATACTTGAGAAGTATTATGGGGATTATAATGTCGATCAGCTGCAGAATGGCCGTCCCTATCCAGAGTTAAGAAATTTAGAATGAAAAGAACTAAATTAAGTTTATCTTTAGGAGACTTATAGGAGGCTCCTATTCCCCCTTTTTGTTTATTTAGACATTTTTTAAAGTAAGATGTGCTCTTTCCACAATGCCCTGTCCCTGAGGATTATAGGGGATGCCAGTGACTAATTGGATGTTAAATGTTTGTAAAAACAACTGGAAGCTTTTGGAAGTATAAGCAGGACCATTATCTGTTTTAATAACTTTAGGTATGCCCCAGCCAGCAAACGCTTGTAGGCAATGTTGAATGACATCTTTTACCTTTTCTCCAGAATGAGCAGAAGCCATAATGACTCCTGAAGCAGTGTCTACTGACACATGTACATACTTAACAGTACCAAATTCAGAAATATGGGTTACATCCATCTGCCAAATATGGCCAGGCAGCAGTCCCCTAGGATTAACTCCAAAGGATTGCACTGGGATTAAAGGAGCACAATGTTGACAATTTTTTACTATTTGTCGAGCCATACATTTGGATATAGGAAATTTTCTGCTCAAAGTAGTGGAATTTACGTGAAATTTTTCATGAAAGAGTTTTGCCTGTTCCTCTATGGAAAAAACAAAAATTGATTTGGTGGCCATATCTACCAAGTCATTAGCATTGGCCAAAGGTCCTGGTAAATTAGAATGAGCTCTAATATGTCCTACATAGAATAGATGTTTACACTGTAGGATAAGGTTTTGTAGCGTAGTAAAGTAAGAAGCTACCGTGGACATGGAAGAAATATGGGGTACCGTTTCAAGAACCTGTAAAGCGTTAACGATATATAAGCTATCAGATAGAAGATTGAATGGCTGATTATCTGCTAATTTAAAGGCTAATATTACAGCTGCAAGTTCAGTAACCTGTGCGGAGTTGGGTGGAACTATTATGGTGTGAAGTTGTTCACCGATAAGTACTGCACCTACTCCATTTTTGGAACCATCAGTAAAAATGGTTACACAGTCTTTAAGAGGCTGGACACTAGTCACTTTTGGAAAACTATGGGAGTATTTTTACAGAATTGAATCCAGGGATGTTGGGGATAATGGTTATCGAACTGAGCTGAAGTGGTACAATATAATACTGACCAATCATCATCATTATTAATTAACCATTTAATTTGCTGAGTGGAATAAGGAGTTATAATAATAGACGGATGGATTCCAAAAACAGTAATGCAAGATTCTATTCCCTTGAATATTACCTGAGCAATAGCTTGGGGATATGATTGCAATGTTTTAGCCGGAGAGCTAGGGAGATTTATACTTTGCAGAGGTCCTCCTTGCCAAACTATGCCAAAAGGGGTATGTTTCTCCGAGATTATGATTAAACTTAATGGTTGAGTAGGATCACAACGATCAACGTAACACTGCTGAAGTCTATTCTCTACTAGCTGTAAGGATATCCGCGCTTCAGGAGTAAGTTTCCTAGGGGAATTCAAGTCAGGATTACCTTTTAATATATCAAATAAAGGTTTTAATTCCCCTGTGGATAATTTTAAATAGGATCTAATCCAGTTAATGTCACCTAAGAGTTTCTGAAAATCGTTCAAGGTATTCAATTGATCTGTCCTGATGGTCAACCTTGTTGGTCTAACTGTAGTAGCAGTGAGCCTTGTACCCAGATATTCTTGGATCTCCTCTAATTGTAATTTTTCAGGGGCTATCGTTAGTCCTCTCTTTTCTAATGCTTGAGTCATAAATTGTAATGCTTCTAACAAAACTTCTTTTTCTGGATGGCAAATAAGTATGTCGTCCATATAGTGATAAATCAACAATCTCTTAAACTTTTGTCTAGTAGTTGTTAACGCTTTATCTACGTATATTTGACATATAGTAGGACTGTTAGCCATACCTTGAGGCAAACAGTCCATTCGAATCTCTGGTCAGGCTGAGTGTGATTAAGAGAGGGCAAAGTAAAGGCAAATCTCCAACAATCATTTTTGTGTAAGGGTATAGAGAAAAAGCAATCTTTTAAATCCAGAATAATAGGCCAATTTTTTGGTAGTGCAGTGACAAGAGAGAGTCCACATTGGACGGGTCCCATAGGGTACATTTGTTCGTCTATGGCTCCCAAATCATGCAACAACCTCCATTTTCCTGACCCTTTCTCTGTTAAGAATACTGGAGTCTTCCAAGGAGAGGTAGAATGTTGTAAATGACCTACTTGTACCTGCTCTTATACTAACTTATGAGCTGCCTCTAGCTTTTCTTTTGTTAGGGGCCACTGTGGAATCCAGCGAGGCTTATCATCTTTCCATATTATAGGGATTGATGGTTTATCAGTGGCCCCTAGGAAAAACCCAATCCATGAGAATCATTTTTTGGTGGAGGTAAAGACAGTGGTTGGGTAGATCCTTGGCTATGTCTTCCTAATCCTTTTTTATCATCATAATCCATATTTTGTAACATATTTCTTACAGGAGTCCCTTGGTAAATCTGGTCAGTGGTGAGTTTCATATCCATTTGCTGCAGGACGTCTCGTCCCCATAGGCTAATAGGAACATTACAGACATATGGTTGAAATATACCTGTGTGTCCCTCTGTATCTTTCCATGATAATGAGGAAGCACTTTGATTGGGGCTTTCTGCTACTCCTAAGCCTCTCAAGCTCTGAGCTGCTGTGATCAATGGCCAGTGCTTTGGCCAGACCATTGCACTGATAATACTTTTGTCTGCTCCCGTATCTAATAAACCTGCAAATTCCATATTTCCCACTTTTAATTTTAGGAGGGGCCTCTGTTCCATATCCATAGTAAGGTTTATTAAAGTGGTTCCTGTTGATCCAAAACCTCCTTGTCTTTTATTTGTATTTTCACTGGGCCACAAAGAATGTTGACTGGGCAATATAAGCATTTGTGCAATGCGATCCCCTGGAGAGATGACCGTAATTCCTTTTGGTGAAGAGACCAAGGCTTTTATTTGTCCAGTGAAATCAGGATCAATAACCCCTGGGTGTACTATAAGTCCTTTTAGTGTTGAGGAACCTCTACCTAGTAATAGCCCTACACTGTTCTGTGGGATTTTTTCATGCCAATCAGTATCAACCATCTGCACCCCCATATCTGGGGTTAGTATGAGTCTGGAGGTGGCACAGATGTCCAATCCTGCACTCCCTGAGGTGGCCCTGCGCTCCCCTTCTCTGTGGGAGGATACCACCGTCGGGGAACTTGTTGAATTACCCCGTATATTTGTTGCGGGCCCTGGGGAGGGCCCTGTCTCCCGTTTTTTTTTTTGAAGTTCAGGATTCGACCCTAGGAAATTATCCTCCCTATCTCTAATAGGCTGACAGGCACTATTCCGATGACTTCCTCTTCTGCATCTTGGACATAGCCCTGGGGCATAAGGTGTAACTGATTTTACTATAGTTATCTCTTATCTTTTGTTAGGGCATTATCTCCTTGCTGCTGATTTTGTGCATCTATTGAAATGTATTGGCCTTCTCCTATTAACATTTCTATCGGGAAACCTTGCCACTATGTTTCTACAAGCAGTTTCAACAGCTATTTCTTGCTACTGAGCTTCCCCAATTAGCCATTGTTCTCCAGATAACACTGCTCTGCATAGCTGTCTCCAATAGTCTTAACTGCCTCTTTAAAGTTTTTCTAATAGTTGATGGTATCTCCATTTGCTCTTCAAATACGGGCAGGTTTTACAGATTTTGAAGATCTTTCTATTAGGCTTGGGTTTCTCCTACCTTTTTCCCTTGTTCTTAAGTTTTCACTACCACTTGGTTATTCCTTTTGGGGGTTCTTTATGTTAAGCTTAATTCCCTTTTTTCCCTTGTTCTTAGATTTTTTGAGCATTTATTTTCTAGGTCACCACTACTCAATTTTTCCTCACTTTATTCTCTTTAAGCGTTCTTTTCTGTTACTATTAAATCCTGTTCATGAAGATACCCCTTGTGGCACACTAAGCGGCTTTTCTTTACTTTAGCTGTTTTTTTTTTTTTTTTCCTCAATGGCATCCCATTGTTTTTCAATGGTTCCCTGAGGGGTTGCCGCACCCAGACCCCATTGCTACTAATCTGAATAGCTTTAGTTATGGTAATTACAATAACAGTGGCCTAGCTGCCAGGAGCAAGGAGATTGCTGAAAGGAAAACTATCAAATGCGCATTAAAATTTTTATAGCGGCTTTTCACGTAGGACCGCTTCAAACATGTTTCTACTTTCACTTTAATTAGACCGCGTTCCACGCGCCAGGACCGCTAATGGCGTGTCCCGATACCGGACCACCTTCCGTGTGTCCTTATTTTTATTTTAATTGGACCGCATTCCGCGTGCCCCCAGGACCGCTGATAGCGTGTCCTGATACCCTTTAACTGGACCGCATTCCGCGTATCCGGATAGTCGCTATACCGCGAACGTCGAGGCGCCTCTCCTTTACCTGTTTACCTTTTTTGACTTCTTTACCTGTTTACCTTTTTTGACTTCTTTACCTGTTTACCTTTTTTGACTTCTTTACCTGTTTACCTTTTTTGACTTCTTTATAACCGGTTTAGCTTGTTAAAAAAAATTTTTTAAGATATCTTACCTTGTCCCTTTTATAGTCCCGGGTTTCGGCACCAGCTGTCGCGTCCCCTCTGCCCGCAGAGAGAAACACGGCAAACGTCTGAAGCTTTGGAAGTTTATTGTGCACAGGTTCTTTCCTACGCTTCTCTTACCCCTAACTTCTGCGCACTCTCAGCTTTCCTTTTCCCAGCTCCTTCCACTCCCGCGTACTTCCTCCTTCCAGCTCCGCTCCCGCTGCTGCCGCGGCCGCCGTCGTCGCCGCCGGTTCTTCCGCTTCTTCCGTCCCTTCCTCAGCTTCTCCCCCCTACTCTCCCACCCACCAGGCTTATATACACTTCAGTCAATCAGGGGAGAGTACACAAGATAAACGCGGACAGCTGCAGGCACAGGACTGGTGCACGAGGGGGGGGGCATGCCCTAGTCACATCATTAACTAGCCAATTATTGGAATTCGCTGGTTGTTTACTGTATAGCTGGCCGCCTCTGGCTCAGCGTCAGGCGCCATCTTGACCATGCCCGAGGCTGGGGTTCCCGGAAAACCCCACAGAAAACGTTTTTTGAGAAATGAGAATAACATCATGCATATATTAAATTTTTTTCTAAGTCAGTAAGAAATGTCAACAATCACCTGAAAATAAAACAGAACAGGCAATTTATAAAAGAATACTCACTGACAATTAACACGAAAATATGTTAATTTCATAAGCAATTTCAAAAGTGCAAATTGAAACAGCAATAACATACAATGTTAAACCCAATGCATTGGCAAAAACTCAAAAGAATGATAATCCCCAGTGTTAGCTAGGATGGAGAGAGAAGGCTCTTTAATATACTTGCCATTCGAAGTGTAAATTGGTAAATTGGTACTTTTGGAGGGGAATTTGGCAACATACATCAAAAACTTTCTAAATGTGGATACCTTTGGACTGGAGAGTTGCTTTTCCAAAGGACATACTCAAAGGTGGCCACAAAAATGTAACTACTATAAGGGAAAAGGGAAATTCTCATACCTGGGGCTTCTTTGAAATGGAGGATGTCACACAGGCCAGAAATAGGAAGAGGGCTATAGTGGAAGATTAGAAGTCTGGGACTTTCCAAGGGTTCTGTCTGCTGGCATGCAGCACAGTAACCTCAGATTCCTCCAAATACCTTATACCTAGAAACCCTGTTCCCTAAGTTGCATGCATTTGTCTCTGGTTTATTTCCTGTGGACTTCCATGAGACTTTTCTTTATCTCTGTTTCAACATTTCAGATCATCTCTATAGCAATCTTAGCAATAAAGGGAAAGATGGGAAACTATGAAGAACCAGGCTGGACACAGGTGGGGTGCCAAGGAATGCTAGACTGTCCAGAACTAGCTTCCCGGCAAAGGATCAAGAGACTCACGTGAGCATGGTGCTGCCAGCTCCTGGTATAGATAATCCTCCTGAATGGCTATTTCTGGATCTAAATATTGCCTGGAGCTACCTAACCAACTCTGCTGGAGTGGCTTTCATATACTTCCTGTGTGTTTGCATTTCTAACTCTCAGGAAAAGTACTTGGAGGTGGGCACAGGTGTCCTAAGGACCTGGGATACACCATCCACTTGCTGACTGGGAAGGCAAACATTTGGATTATTTTTGGCTTTTTGGACTATTTTGATTCTCGTTGTGGGGACTTCTTCAAACATGGGGGTTCAGATGCCAGGAAGACCCTCATTCAAAACAAATATCCATTGTGCTGAACACCTGCCTTGGGATGTAGCTGTTTCTTTTATTGCCCACGAATACCTATCTAAGTCTTCCCTATTCCCTTCCTGCCCTCCTTTAAGGAAGAAACCCTTCTAGGTTGCTTCCCAAATAACTCTTGGTAACTTGGAGAGGAACTTGGAAAAGAGACTCAATGAGGAATTATACTCAGACACAAAGGACCTAGGAGTGAGTCCATATAGTTCATATATGGTCTACATTAGGATGAAAGTTCAAGTTCCAGGTCCTTTCTCTGTGGATCCAGTTATGCACAGGAATGAGCAATGCCATTTCACATACACATGGAACTTCACAATTTACTAATTACTTTCACCTGTATGACTGGATAAAAATCAAACTGCAATTGCATTGGTGGGCTGTGGATTTTGTGGAGAAGGGCTGCTGATGCTGGCTGTGTTGGCAATATAATTATGCATATCAAATTTAGTCAGTCGATACCACGTGAACACCTACTATGTGCTAACCGTGGTGTTGTGCACTGAGGAGTTGTAATAGTAAAGAAACCACTGTTACTGACTGCCATCCTTGAACAAGGGACTAATCACATAAGGAAATGACTGTAATTTAGCCCATTAAATATGTCAGTAGCGATGACAGCAAAAACCACTGGCACACCAAGCATTGAGTGTGAATCAAAGGCCTGCTGCTCTGGCCTTTGATTTGTCGAACACAGGAACCCAAGCATGAACGATAGTGGGGTGTCTCTCTCAGCATCTCTGTAATGAGAACTGAAGTCTGTCACATCCAATCTACTAGGGAATTCTCTGTAACTGGTCATTCTGCCCCTATTCCCCTAGGACTTTGTTATACATTATAAGTAATTATCTTTTCTTTTACTGAATTAGTACTTATGAAATAAATGAATATTGGAGCTAGACCCCAATAAAGAGTTTCTAGTGTGTAGAAGGGACTGCAAAAGGAGCTTGGGGTGACATTCTTAGGACTTTCCTTTACATGATCAAAAGAGAAGGAAGGAAAAAAAATCAAGTATAGCTAATCCAGGGAGGCGACTCTACTGGTGCCTACACCCTCCTCTAGGGGAGAGCTCTTTGTCAGTGCCCGAGTTGATGACATGAGCCTTACTTTTGCAGTGACCTCTTGACCCACTTCAGTCTGTCACAGTTCTCTGCTGTGATTACAAAGGGCCTTGAGGGACTCAATGTCAAGAAGTTTACTTTCTAATTCAATCAAAGGATGAACCAGGCATCCAGACCTTGAGTGATTTTACAAGAAATACCTTTGACTGGAGCGTTAACTAGGGACTTTGTGTTAATGAGGCCAACTTAGCTGGTTTGGCCCCAGAAGAGACTGCTAATTACCCAGGGCCATGGGCCATAGGCTGTCTTTCCAGAGCATGGCCCCAGCCACTGGGAGAGCCAGGGGTGGGTGGGCACTGGTGGAATGGATTCAACAATGACTCTGGAACCATTCTACTCCCATAGTGCCACAGAGATGATCAAGTGGAAGTCTTATTGTTGTTATAGATAGAAAAGTCCTTTTTCCCTTAGAAAGTGTGAGCCAAATAATTGTGAATTTAAAAGAGAATTGAAATTGTACCCAAATATGACACAGGGAAAACTTCAGAAATTCTTGATAGGTTCTCCAAATAATATGGTAGAAAATAGTGAGGGCTGAAGGCTCATGTCCTATACAAATTTATATGGTGAAGCCCTAACCCTCAAGCTCATGGTATGAGGAAGTGTAGTAGCCCTTGAGAGGTTATTTGGTCATAAAAGATTAGAACCTTCATGAAAGAACTCAGTGCCCCTATAAAACAGCTCCCTCTAAGGGCTTCCTCATCCCTTCCATGTGAAGACACAGTGAGAAGATGGTTGACTATGACCAGAAAGTGACTTTCACCAGTCACTGAATCTGCCAACATTCCAATCTGGGACTCCCCACTCTCCCAAACTTTGATAAATAATTGGTTATAGTTTATTACCCAATGTGTGATATTTTTGTTATAGTAGACCCAATGGAGTAAGACAAAATGTCAGTTAAAAATGTCCTCTTCTGCCTGGGGATATAGCTCAGTTGGTAGAGTGCTTGCCCCATAAGCACAAGGTCCTGGGTTCAATCCCCAGTACTGCAAAAAAAAAAAAAAAAAAAAAAAAAAAGTCCTCTTCTCTCATTACAGCTGTTGATTTCCATGGCAGTTGAATTACCATGACCATTTCTATGTCTCCTCAATACCTTCTTTCTGCAATCTATTGGGATAGAATTTAGAGAGTCCTGGCACTATCTGCCTTCTTAGGCTATATTCTCAGGGAGTGAGGACTTCTTTCTTCCTAAAAAAACAGGTCTCTCATGAATGTACTGCTATTGAACTTGCATTTTCAAAGGACCACAAAATAGACAGCTGCATTTCTGCCTTGGCTCCATTAAAAGCAGAGAGAATGAACCAGAATGTTTGCTCTCTGTGGCAAATCTTCAGGTCAGAAGTTTTAAAATAATAAGCTTCTGCAGGTTGGATCTGTCCTTCATGACTGCAGGGTTAATCTTCACATTGTTTTTGAAAGCCAGCCAGTGTTCCCTTCTGTTAGCCAGCTTCTTTTGCCACTGTGAGCAGAATGCCCAGCAAGAACAACTTAGAGGAAGAAAGATTTACTGTGGCTCTGATTTCAGAGGTCTCAGCCCATGGTCAGCTGACTACATCGTAGGAACATCATGGTGGAAGGACAGAGCAGAGAGGACTGTCAGCTTGTGGCAGCCAGGAAGCTAAGAGTGAGAGAAAGGAAGGGGTGGGGGACAGATACAGTCCCCAAGGCCATGCCACCAATGACCTTCTTCCTTCAGCCTCATCCCACCTACCTATTATTTTCAGCACTTCTCAGTAAGTACATTCAAATTATTAATCCACCAAATGGATTAATCCACTGCAAGTTCAGAGATCTCATGATCCATTTGGTTCACCTCTGAACATTGCAGTATTGCTTTAACACATGAGCTTTTTAGGGATCTTTCTGGATACAAATCATATCACCTTCCAACTTATTTTTTAATGAAAGCAAAGGGAAAACACAGACAATCAAAAAGAAAATACAAATTATTGAGAATATTGTTCTGTTGTTATTTCTTTTCACTGCCCTCTGTGTTTCTGTGCATACATAACATATTTGTCTTTGTAGATGAGGATGAACACATTTCTTCCCTCTCAGTTGCTATCAACAGTCAGCATGAGCTGGGCAGGGCCGCGCACAGCTCCTCAAATGGGTATGATTGCTTTTGCCTGGTGACAGTTCCCAAACACCCTCCCCCCACTTTCCCAAGCTTACTTTGTCCCTGAGTCCTGTGACTCTGGGAAAGAAGGTAATTTGTTAGGTTTTTTCCCTCTTTTCCTCAGCCAGGGCTTTCTTTGCAACACATGTGACCCCTCAGGAATCATGCCTCTAAGATCCACTTTGCTATTTTCAAGTAGCCACATTTCTTTAGAGGACATGAAAAAAGATTATCTCATACAGAATTGCCTGGATCTGCCTTACCCAAACAAACAAGAAAAATTGATGATGCTCATTTGTAATGCACTTATCTGTTGTTGTAAATTTTGGAGAGTTAAGTATGCTGGAAGCTAGCAGAAACTATTTACTTGCAAACTTTATCTTAAATGATAGCATGGAGATCCCAGTTTCAGTGTGGGCCTGGACAAACTTAATTGAGTCTGGCTATTTAGGGAGAATGTGACCCTACGTGAAAGACCATCTGGGGAGTCAAGGTTTGCCTGTCTGAGCCTGGGAACTTTAAGGAAAGCCTTCGGCCTCCATGGTGCCTGGGTGAATGTTAGTCTGATAGCAGTGGCCTTGCCGACTTATAATTTAGATGAGAGAATTCTACAAAGCACTAGCTCAGAGGAGATGCCAAGGCATCAGCTTTTCTTCCTCTTTGTCCCTGCCCCACCTGCTTCCTGCCTCCACTCTCACCTCCTATTCTCTATCTCAAAAGCAGAGAAAATAAAACCTGTGTTAGTTTCTCTCCATTGATTTTGCAAAAATACAGTGTAAAAAAAAAAAAAAACCTCCTTGTAAAAAAGCTCTACACACTAGCATATTTCATCCATGTACATCTATTACCTTGTATCTATTAGTCCATTCAGGCTACTAAAATAGAATACCGTAGACCATGTGGCTTATCAATGACAGGTCGATTCTCACAATCCTGTAGGCTGGAGGTCTGACATCAAGGCACTGGTATATGGTGGGGACTATATACTTGATTCATTAATGCCTATCTTTTCACTGTGTCTTCACATGGCAAGAGAGGTGAGTGCGCTTTCTGAGACCTCTTATTATAAGAGTACAAATCTCTTTCATGAAAGCTCCACCATTGGGACATAATCACCTCCTAAAGTCCCCTCCCCCCTATTAATACTGTCACCTTGAGGGTTAGGATTTCAATACATGAATTTGGGGGCACACAAGCATTCAGACCATAGCAGTATAAGAATGGGAATGTTGACCCTTTTCTCAATTCTCTGGTACATAGAAGGAATCCCTGCACAGCTCATGGGAACAACAGGTGAATGTACTGTGACTCCTTTCAGTGGAAGGTGCCTCAGGATCCCTGGAACACCTTAAACTGGGCCATTTCTGCTTTCTTTCCCCTTCAGTGTCTCTGCTGTGAGATCACCCCTCCATCACTATTAAAATGTCCGTTTTTTTTTTTTCAGGCCAATACTTAGGTGCTTCAAATTCATGCACCAGCCTATGTCAGCCCTCCACCAGTCCTTGTATGTAATCTGCTTAAACTAGGTGTGTTGGAACTGTCCCCAGAGGATGCAGCTCAGAGGGGACCTGATTTTCAGATCACTGAGCATCAGTCTGAGGCCTTGATGTGATGTGCTGAGCTGCCACTGCAACAAATCTGCCTGAGGCAGGCTGGGCTCCCCGGGGCCTTCCTCCACCTCAGGCTTTGGTTACTAGAACCTGCTGGTTTCCCAGTCAAGTCAGAAGGATGGTTTTGTCTGCCGACAGGGCAACACAGCATTTATTACCACTTGCAATATAATTTAAAATTTAGTAACTTTTCTTGCCTTATTTTCTTATTTTAAAAGAAACATGTAAGTTATGGAAAATAAATGGGGAAATAATCCTACTACCTGGAACTCTCTATTAGCACCTTGATATACAGTCTTTGGGGAGGAGGTAGTCATAAGAGAAACTGAATTTATATTAGACATATGTCGCATGATTACCTGTTTTTCAAACATTTTCATGTCAATATACATACATCTACTGCAATATCATTAAGTCTAATATTATTTCATAGTGTGGAAATATAACTGAATTAGAAATATTGGTTGTTGCCCTGTTTTTTTAAAAAACAACAGATGAACATCTTTAAAACCTTTTTGGAGCTAGATCCTTGGACGCAGCTCTGATTCTTTACTTAGGGATGAATATGTAGTAGCATTGTTACTGGATCATGGGACAGTCTTTTGGAAACCTTTTACTAAATTGGTATCCAGAAGACTCAACTCATTTGAATTCAGGAGGGAGAAGTGTAGAGAAGAACCAGGACAAGGGCAGAGAGCAAGGCCCATCTATCTCTGAGTGGGTATGGAACCTCTTGGTGGGTTTGGAGTGGAGGAAATGTGGATTGCAAGATGCTGTGAAGTGACTTTCCTCCTTGTCTTTGGGGTCCTCTGTATTAAGATGGAAAGTTGAGGTATGTCACAAGTGGAAGCTGGGGTCGATTCTTTGACCCCAAACAGTTCTTACCTGTAACAGTTCCCGTTAGATCCTGGTATTGAGTTGCCTCATTTTGTAAACATTATTTTGAACATTCAGCTTCCTTTATTTTCATGGGTATTCCAGTGAAAATGAAGGTGAGGTAGCATCAGAGCTGCTAATCAGACTTTGTGCCCAAACGCCTGCTTTGTGTCAGGATGTCCATGAGTTAGAACAGTGGCAAATATTGCTGACTCCACTGTGATTCAATTAGTTCCATTTCCAGTTAAAACTCTGTGATCATGAAGCACTAACTGTCCATTCCTTATCTCCCAAGCCTCTGGTAAAACCACCATGACAACTTCTGTCTCTGTAATTTGACCACTGTAGGTCCTGAGAATCATTCAGTGTCTTTTTGTGTCTAGTTTATTTCATTTAATATAAGCAAAACCCTTAGTGGAGGGGTTTCAAACACCAAAAGATATTGATGAACTGTCTCAAGAGGGAAAGTGGCACTTTAACTGCAGAAATGCCATCCTCTCTCTTGTCCTTTTTTGATGCTAACTAACCTTGCAAGTTTCTTCCTTTTAATTTAATTTTCTCAGGTATTTTGTCATAGTGATGAAAAGCTGCCTAACACATCAGGACCTGAGACAAGAGAGCCATATATTGACCTATAACTGGAGTGTGAGATACACTGTATTTTTTTTCTTCTCCAGACTCTTTGAGGTTAAATATCAAGACTATGTAGCAGGGATGAGAAGGAGAGGCCAGGGTTAGGAGTCAGTGAAATGCTTGACTGTCCTTCATTTTCTCTTGACATCTTTTCTAGGGCTCCTGCTTTAACAAGAATATGTTTCTTATCATTTAATTCATTGGGGGATCTGAGAGTGATTAAATGTTTTTGGATTTGATCCATCACAGTCAGGAAAAGTGGGAAAGAGGTCAGAAGCTGAGAGAGAACCCTGATCTCTTAGAGCACATGATCTTAAATTTGAATGTGCTACATCATCATCTAGAATCCTTTGAGAAACATTGGTGCCTAGACTCCACCCACAGAATTTCTGATTCAGTAGCTCCAGGTTGGGACTCCAGCACTAACATTTCTAAGCTCTCAGTGATGTTGATGGTGTTGGTTCAGGGTCATATTTTGAAAACCAACCCCTTAGAGACAAACAGAAATTAAGAGACTTCATGAATTTTTTTTTTTGAATGGGAAAATATTTATTTTTTTAATTTTTATTTTTTATAGACTGCATTTTGATTCATTGTACACAAATGGGGTACATCATTTCATTTCTATGGTTGTGCATGATGTAGATTCATACCATTCATGTAATCATACATGTACATAGGGTAGTGATGTCTGTCTCATTCCATGATTTTTCATACCCCCCTCCCTCTCATTTCCCTCTACATAATCTAAGGTTCCTCCATTTCTCTCTCCCTCCAACCCCCACTCCCATTATATATCATTATCCACTTATCAGGGAAAACATTCGGCCTTTGGTTTGTGGGGATTGGCTTATTTCACTTAGCATGATATTCTCCAATTCCATCCATTTGTCTACAAATACCATAATATTATTCATCTTTATGACTGAATAATATTCCATTGTGTATATATACCACAGTTTCTTTATCCATTCATCTGTTGAAGGGCATCTAGATTGGTTCCACAATCTAGCTATTATGAATTGAACTGCTATAAACATTGATGTGGCTGCATTACTGCAGTATGCTAATTTTAAGTCCTTTGGGTGTGAACTGAGGAGTCGGATGACTGGATCAAAATATGGGTCCATTCCAAGTTTTCTGAGGATTCTCCACCCTGCTTTCCAGAGTGGCTGCACCAATTTGCAACTCCACCAGCAATGTAAAAGTGTGCCTTTTTCCCCACATCCACACCAAAATCTATTACTGTTTGTGTTCTTGATAATAGCCATTCTAATTGGAGTAAAATAAAATCTTAGAGTTATTTTTTAATTTGCATTTCTCTACTAGAGATGTTGAACACTTTTATATATTCATTAATAGAGACCTCACTAAAGTGCATGTTCCTCTACCTAGCACGTTCTTTCCATACATCTCAGTCCTAAAGGGAAAAGGACTTCAAGTCCATCTTAGGGCATCTTTTTTGATTTTCTGGTTCACTGAATAGATACCTTCTTTCTCTCATCAATGACATGCACAAATATTATGATTCTACTCCCAATGCTTTCTGGAAAAAAAAAACAACATTCTTCTATGATTTTTGTATAATGAAAGGGAATTCTTTACATTTTTTATCACTCTATCAGTCCTAGAAGGTCTGTGAAGACTGGTTCATTATATCTGCTGAAGTTTTGTCCCTGAGAGTTTGAAGTTATCACACTATGGACTTCAGAGTCATTCATTATCAGGAAGCAGGGTTACTGTCCCCTCAATCAGCCAAGTTTTCACCCTCAATCTTCACAGAGTGGGCAGTTAAGGGCAAAAAGCTTTCATCTTTAATTGCAAATGATTTAAACTGTGGGTCAATGAGCGCTCCTCTCTGTTGAGGGATGGTAAAGACTTTCGACCTCTGGACAGGGTCAAAAGATGTAAGCATTTCATTCTATTGTAGCTCTCATTTCTCCATTTATGTCAGTATTCTGGTGAAGGAACTCATTTCCCTGAGAGACAGCACAGAAGGCCAGCCAGGGTGCATTGTTGCAATGCAAGAGGTCACTTTCAGAAACAAGAAAATGTTGCATGAGACTAAGACCCTAATGTGCTCCTGACTTCCATGTTCCACACTCCTTGATAAATGCAGATGGCATTCTTGAGACTTTTCTGAGCCAGCTCCAGTAAGTGACCAAATAGCCCTGAAAGAATGGCATCATCTTCCCAGATAAGATGCCCACCCTTGTTGTAATAGCTATTACAATAGTTAAAACCAGCATGTGTTTAGTGTACTTAGAACACAGGCCAGATATCATTATGGACATTGCATTTATGGACTGTATTAGAATTTATTTTTTATTATGATGGACATACCATCTGGCCACTGAGTTGCACAGTCAACTCACTAATCCCTGCTGAGAAGTGATGGTGGAAATACTGGGTGGCAGAAGAGATGGACTTGAATGCAGGTAGTAAGTGCAGGTTGTGGCCACATGGAGCCTTCCATGGTGTGACCTGAGTTATGACAAGCCAAGGTATGCCAACCTGTTCCAAGTGGCAACCTGATCCATGCCCAGTCCACACAGCGCTGTATCCACAGTCACCCAACCTCAACCTCCTACTTTCCCATTAGCAGCAAGAAAACAGAAGTGGGACAGGTCTGAATGGAAATTGCAGGGCTAACCAAGCATTGGTACTCTTCCAAACTCTGAGTAGCATAAATTTGGGCCAATCACACTGATGCTTTTCCACAACCTGATTTGCATGTATTTGGACCAATAGCATTGACCAAGAGCCATAGAAACCTCTGGACTAGCACACTCAAGTGGCTACCTGCTATGGAGTCCTCTCTTTCCCTGTGAGAGTTCTGTCTCTTTCCTTCTCACTAGAATAAGTCCTATTCCTTTCACTCTTGCCATCCATTACTCTCTGTGGATTTTATTTTTCAAATTCTTAAAACAAGAACCCCAAAATAAATTAGAGGTGCACTGCCGAAGTCTGCTGAAACACAGGCAGGCATAGCTGCCATTAAGAGCTGTAATCTGCCACTCTCAGGTTTTACCAGTCAGACATCCCCTGCTGTGATCAGCTGCTAACACTGAAACAGGATTTCTTGACAGCCTGGCAGCCAGCTTACAGACCCACCCATCATCAGAAGTGAAGATTCCAGCTTACCTCACACTTGGGTTTCGGTAATGCTCTTCATTTTTCTGATGAGAAACCCATTTTGAAGTGTTAATGAAGTCAAAGAAAAGCATTTGAACACTTATTAAAGATGGCAAGACAATATGAACATTTCTCAAAAAATTTAGAACAACATATGACCCAATAATTCCACTATTAAGTATGTACCCAAAAAAGAAGCAAAATCGATAGATGGAAGAGCTATTTGTACTTCCATGTTTATCAAGCACTATTCACAGTCACCAATCAACCTCCCCTTGACCTTCTGGGTTATTGCTCTGTCCTTAGCACCTGGATTTCTGACCAGCCCTACCTGTTGGACAGCACTCAACAAATGTGTTTGAATGAATTAAAGACTGAAACACTGAAATAGGAAGTAGGTCTGTGATGCCAGAGGCCATGCTCTTATCCTTCCCAGAATCCCCCCCACCTCCTCCACCTCCTAAGTATTCATACTTGCATTGAGAGAAGAACCTGAACAAATATTATTTTGCATTTCTATTTAAGATCTCAATGACAACAGGTCTTCTTCCACTGGCAACATTTCACCACATTAAAAAATACACCCCTCTCCCGTTGATGACAATTAGCTTCTCCTGTCCTGACTCAAGACTCGACTTGGCCAAGGTTTCTGGGAAAAGGAAACAGCAGAAAAACCAGACTTATCTATGAAGTATCTAATCAGTTACAACCACGCCATTTATCTAACAAGCAGTACATTTTGTAATCATAAATACAAACCTGTTTCCAATTTTACAAAGTATAGATACCAAGGGCATCATCAGGAATCATCCAGTATCATCTGTCATCAAAAAAGACATTGAGGACCCTTTTGGCACATTCTGGATCTTATCTTTTCTGAGGGTTGAGAAAAGGGTTCGAGTATTTTCTGATATCTGCTTAAATGCCAAATAGTCACCACATTCCTGGCCTCTGGTGAGTCATTTCTGGCTGAAGCCCAGGGAGGACTTGTAGCATCAGAGATCCAGAGCTCTGAGGAGCCATCTTGAAGAAGGTCAGGATGAGATCATTACTTAGCCTCCGACCCCAATCTCAGGGGGAAGAGAAGGTAGAAAGGAAGGCGAGAACTCAGGAAGCACCATGCTGAATGCTTTGTAATTATCATTCCTGGATGTTTCTAACCACCCTATGAGGTTGGTATCATTACCTCCATTTCAGAAGTAAGAAGACTGAGGCTCAAAAAAGCCCAAGTTTTCAAAGTCATGGCAAGGAATTTCTGGGTTTCACATGACCTCTGATTACCATTTGGCACTCACCTGAAATGGTCTATGCTTGGAGGACCTAAGCTCATGAGAAACAAAACAGGAACTTGATTTTCCAGTTTACTGCTATGTCCTTAGCCCCTGAACTCTGGGTATCATCTACCCACTAGGTACTCAATGAATGACAATTGAATGAAAGAGTGAAGCAGTGAAATGGGAAGGAGGTTTGTGGTGCCAGAGGCCATGCCTTTCTCTTCACTAGCACACCAGAGCCTCCTTCTTCTAGGTCTCATGGTCTGACCATTATACATCTTATGTTCAATGTAGAGAACTCCAAGCCCCTGGCACAGTGCCTTGAAATGGGAAGTCAGCTGACATCCTGTAAGAGTCATACATCCTGTACAGGTGGGGAGATTATAGGGACTGAGCATAGGGAAGCAAGTATACTATCTTCCTATCTTTACAAGAGATCCAGAAAGGAAGTCCCACTACATTTAACTAGGAGAGATGTGAAGTCAGACTCTTGGAATATCATTGAAGTTGCCCCCACCTGTTACTCCCATTGACTCTCCTGCTGATCTTGCTAAGAAAACCCAGTTCAGTCTTACAGTCTGATCCAGAAGAGGGAAACAAGAACTCTGTTCTCCCTGCAAGATTTAATCCTAGACTCTTCTTCCAAGAACTGATGAAGTACACAGCTGGTAGTGGTCTGCTCTTTCTCTGAAATCCCTTGACATTTTATCTGTAACTCTCTGAAACCATCTCCTCCACCTCCATATCTCTTCCTCTTTTATCTCTTGAACTCAGGACCCAAGAGTTTCAGACACATAGTACGTATTCAATACATTTAACTACTTAGGTTCTTTATAATGGAAATTTGTCTATAATTATATGTAGTTGAAATCATCTATTTATCTGGTTGCATAATCATCACCCTCTGCATGTCTCATCTCCACCAATGTTCTGTGACATTGTAATGGACAATGACAGAGCTCTTAATCATCTTTGATCATGTCCCAAACCTGGAACAGAGCCCTCAAGTGCTGAGTGAAACAATAACTGTAAATGAGCAAGGGAAAGGTAACCTGTGAAGAGAATGGAGGAGCAATGGGGATGGAGATTTACTCTTGGCTAGGAGGTTTTGTCAAGATCACATCGTGGTGAAACATTCAAAACATGTCTGGTATATAGTGAATGCTCAATAAATATTCAGAAAATAAAGGATGGAATTGACCTATTGCTCTACAAGTCTAGGTGAAATGCTCTTATCTAAAAAATAAAATGAAACAATAAAAACAGAAAAGTCTATTTTTCTTGTTTTTTTTTTTTTTCCTATAGGGATGATGAGACAGAAATTTTTCACTTTAAACTCTGAATTTATTCATACTGTGTATGTCTTTGAGGTTTTAGTCTCTGGACTAAGTGAGATTTCACTGGGTCTCTAGAGATAAAGTGCTATGGAGATGATGATCACCAGGTGCTCCCAACCTGCTTCATTCTTCAAGGTTCCTGCCACGACCTCACACATGACTTTTATGCCCTATTAGAAGTTACAAGTCTGCCTTGTAACTCTAAAAGGGTCACCTTCTATGGCCATGTTCTGAATGTGAAGAAGGACCAGAAGAAACATTTTCAAAGTCAGAATACAATGTCAGTCTGTCATGGAACTCCAATAAATGTTTCTTTTCAACTTATACATTCTACAGACATGGTTCTCAAAATGTGGTTCCCAGAAGAGTATCATCACAGCAACGGGGAGCTTGTTAGGCCCACCTTAGACCTGAATCAGGTACCCTGGAGATGGGCTCCAGTTTCTGGTTCACAATAAAGTTTGAGGACCAATGTTCTAGGAGCATGCCCAGTATTTGTCTTCAGTCCATCTCTTCTGAACTGATTTATTGACTGTCAACTTCTGCCATTGCCTAGTATATTAATTACAATTTACATTTGCAAGAACTCTGCCACTTAGAATTCCTCTTCATGTTCATTAACATGTTTGATGTTTATGAACAGCTTATGGGTTCAGTAAGGTAGGTATCATGATTTCTATTTTACTAGTGTAAAACTGAGATTCTTGTCCAATATCAAATGGTTAGAAAGTGATAAAGACAAGTTCTGACACTAGAATCTAGATTTCTTTTTAATTTTAAATTTTGTTCTAATATCTCTCTCTTCACTTGATTTTATAGTTCCTTCACTCTCCTGCTATCTTTTTCTTTAGTCTCTTCTTGAATTTATATTGAACTTTTGTTAAAGTTGGCTTCTTGTTTCCACAGAAACTACTTTGGATTCCCTGATTCCAGAACTCTTTGTTCTATTTCCATCCTGCGTTCTTTGAAGAAGCATATCCTGCTGCTTTGAAGACACAGAACAATGCTTCTCAAACTTTAGTGACCACATGAGTCACCTGAGTAATCTGGTTAGGATGCAGACCCTGATTCAGAAGATGCAGCTTAGGGCTGAGTTTCTACATGTGTAGCTGCATCTAAGTGCTGCTTTTGGTCTCCATGCTTTGAGAAGAAGAACAGGAAGACCCTTTGGAGAATCAATTTTCATGTTTTACCTAAAGACACTGCAGGTTTCTTGAAGGCAGAACAATGTGATCTTTGTCTTTATATTCTTGGGTTTAAAGATTAGCTCATGGGAGAGAAGCAAGGAAGGATAAAAGGAATAGGGAAGTAAAATGACATCCAACTTTTTGAACAGAGAAACGGGATAAGTTGTCTACTTCCAGCATCTGGAACTTCACTCCAACCTTGCTGAATGAAAAACAAAAATACTTAAAACCAAATAAACCCTACAACTCCTTTACAATTTTCCAAGTTCAGAGGTAGACTGAAGGGGGAAGGTTCATGGAAGTCAGTCAAAACCCTGACTTCTATCTGGCACATATTTTCTCAATGTCCAAGTGAGGTCTATGTGGATATCTTTCATTATGGAGAAAATGTCAAGTTTGATTTTGCCCTCAGTAGAATCCCTCCAAGCAATCCTATCAATCCCAAGGAATCTGATTGGATAGGTCTGGTGTCTGTCTGCCTAACATTAGCATTTAGGAGATAATCTCCTTAAAGCCATAAATACTCAACCTGAGTATGTAGTTTGGCAGGCAAAACTACCTATGATCCCATAAAACACCTCATGACCGTCTGGCAGAAACTATTGACACTGTCAGAAGAAAAGGAAGATGACCAGTAATATACAAGTTGTTTTTACAATCCTCCCCATGTAAAGTGTGCTGCTTGACAGTCCAGGAAATGGGCAGCCAAGACCCTGTCATTGTTTGGAAATCATTAAAGCCCTATGGAGTGTGTTTCCCTTTCTGGGCAGAAGAGAAAGAGATCTGTAGTTACTCAAGTGGCAGTTGTAGAGCTGGTACGGTGAGACTGAAATCAAGAGGTGGCAGAGGGAATGTGTATGTTTCTAAACTTCTTTAGTTTCAAGGATATGACTCCCCTGGCTCCTTGCATTGCTCTCGTCTATTATACTAGTCCCCCCTTATCCTTATTTTTCTTAATGATAGCCCCTAAGTGGGGTAGTGAGGAGTGAGAGAAGAATGGAGGAACTTTAGATTATGTAAAAGGAAATGAGAGGGAGGTGGGTATGAAAAATCATGGAATGAGACAGACATCATTACCCTATGTACATGTATGATTACACAAATGATATTAATCTACATCGTGTACAACCATAGAAATGAAATGATGTGCCCCATTTGTGTACAATGAATCAAAATGCAGTCTGTAAGAAATGTTTAAAAATAAATAAATAATTTAAAAGAAAATAATGGCCCCCAAACACAAGAGTAGTGATGCTGGAAATTCTGATATGTTAAAGAGAAGCTGTAAAGACATTTTTTTTAAGTGAAAAGGTGAAAGTTCTCAATAAGAAAAAACAAACATGCTGAGGTTGCATGTTAAGTAAGTTATGGTTGTTAATTTCTTATTAGGCCTAATTCATAAATTAAACTTTATGACAGGCAGATATTATAGGAAAAAAACAGAATAGATGGGGTAAGGCACTTTTGCTATTTCGGGCATCCACTGGGGATCTTGTAACACATCATCCAGGGATAAGTAGTGTGAGACAAGTTGCCTCACTTCAGCCCAGGGAGGGAATGAGAGTTGAACTCACCTTCCGGTTTGGGAAAATTCCTGTGTTTGGTTGGCCTCTTTGGTGAGCATGGAAGTCACCCATCTGCACAGAATTATCTCTGAGTGAAGTCTGGGTCACCTTAGCTGGGCACCACTATTACCTTCATTCTCCTCTCCCATGTGCAGGTAGCAAAATTTTTCCCCTCTGCAGGATTTGTATGGCTCAATGTGTCATGCTTGTAGGCACTCTGTGTCTTTGTACACCTCATTGTCTCCCCCTAGAATGCTCTTACTTCCCTTTCTCTGCCCAATGAGCTCCTATTAGTCCTCAAGATTCAAGTATCACTTATGAGCCTCCAAACCTCCTTTCACACTGCAGTCAGTACCTCCTGCCTCTCAGAATGCTCTGTTTTTGATTTTGTTTCTTTGATTCATGCCCTCCATCTCCTCATCTCCTCCTTTTATCTTACACTCTCAGAATATCAGGTGCATAGTAGATGCTCAACAAATTTTAAATACTTAAATGCTTCATAATGGAAATCTGTAGACAATTATATGCAATAAAAAATAAGCCCACTTTTCTCAAGGGCAGGATGAAGTATACAGCTTAATCCTTCCCAAATTCAGTCATTAACTGTCTAATAGGGGTAAAAAGGAATGGAAGGAAGGTCCCGGTTACAGTGCCAGATTTCTATTTAGAGCAAAGTCTACAAACTACTGCTCCGATTTGTTCCCTTGGCATTTTAGTCTTTATCAGGAACAAAGCCACACACCATTTGAAATGCTACTGGGGAATCCTGACCACGAAATTTCCCTTAGGGATAGTTATGGGTTGAATAATCCTTTGACTTTAAATGAAAACTCCCAACCAGGTAGAACTGCCTTGAGCAGAATTGGTCCAGATCCTGAGATGAGGTGTCTAAGTGCAAGTTGTTAATCTGGGAGTGATCCAGGATGAATTGGCAAGAAAGAGAGGCATTGGACGAGAGGAAGGAAGCCAATTGGAAGGAGATTGATAAGTAGGCTCCTACTGCCCCAAACTGGTTTTCATCCCACCAAGAACCTCCAGGACATGATGTGGACTGTGCCTCCAGCTTGTCCTGCACCAAGGTATTCTTTCTGCCAACTCTCCATCCATTTACTAGTTAGGTGGTGGACATTTAGTTGTTTCCAGTTTGGGGTTAATATGTGCAAAACTGCTTTAGGTATTCATGTATCTGTGTGTACATGTTTTCATTTTTCCTAGGTAGACAGCTAGGAGAGGACTTGCTGGGTAGAATGTTGACTGTAGGTTTGCCTCTAAGGAATGGACTGCTTTCCAAATGCCTTTATATCCCTGCCAGTAATGTAGTAGTGTCCAAATGCTTCTAGGAAGAAAGCAAGACTGTAGCTTGTCTCTTAAATATAATCAACAATGTCTTCAGAAGAGCAAAAGTTTTCAACTATGTTGAAGTCAAATTATCTGTGTATTGTCTCATACCTTTTGTGAATTCTTTTTGTGCTTTAAGAACTCTATGCCTAGCCTAAAGTCACAAAGATTGTCTTCTCTCCCTACCCAAAGTTTTAGTTTTAACTCTTTAGTTTAGTTCTGTAATCCATTTCGAGTTAATTTTTAAGAGTGGTGTGAAATAAGGGTTGAGATTAATCAATCTATAACATATAACTAACTATTCATCTATTTACTTACTGGAAAATATGGATAGCCAATGGGTCTAGCACCATTTATTGAAAATACTATCTTTCCCCAGTGAACTACCTTAGTAATTTTACTTGAATTAGTCTATTGCCTATTCCTGGACTCCCCATTCTATGCCAGGGGTCTATGTTTCTACCTTTGCACAGTTATCACAACTGTCATGACCACAACAACTTTAGAGTAAATACTGAAATCAGATAGTACATATTGTCCAGTTTTATTATTTTTCAAAGTTCTTTTGACTATTTCAGTGTTCTGCAACTGAATATAAAATTTAAAACTGGTCTGTCAATTTCTAAAAAAAAAAAGTCTCATTTTTTTCTACAAAAAAAAAGTATCATTTTTTTTTCTCTTGTACCAGGAATTGAACCTAGGGGTATGCCACTGAGCCACATCCCCAGCCCTTTTAATTTTTTTATTTTGAGACAGTGTCTTGCTAAGTTCATATCATCTTGATAGGATTATGTGGACACTTTATATATTACTTTGGGGTTTTAATTGCTGTCTTAATAATATTGAGCATTCTAACCCATGGCTTCTTGATCTTCTCATGGCAATGTTTGTCATCTATTGTTTTAATTTTTTTATTTGCTCCGATTAGTTGTTCATGACAGAATGCATTATACAGTTTGATGGATCATACATAAACGAAGTGTTATCTCTCATTTTTCTGATTATACATATTATAGAAGAATGAAATTCTGTCATTTGCTGGTAAATGGATGGAGTTAGAGAATATCATACTAAGTGAAATAACTAAACCTCCCAAACCAAAGACCAAATGTTTTCTCTGATATGGGGATGCTAATTCACAATAAGTGGGGGAATAGGGAAGAATAGAGTTACTTTATATTAGGTAGAGAGGAGTGAGGAAGGGGGGGGTATGGAGGAAGGAATGATAGTAGAGTGAAACAGACATTACTATTTCATGTACATATATGACTGCATGACTGATGTGATCCTATAATATGTACAGATCTTGTGTACATTTTGTGAAATTTAACCAAACTCTCTCACTTTTGTATTCTATTCTAAATGGCATTGTTTTTATTTTAATTTCCAATTTGACTACATTTTAAAAAATATATCCTTAGACTATCATGTATTTAGACTAAAATGTATTTACATATATAGGATTATAGATGTTGTTTTGCTTCTTTACTTATTTATAAACCACATTATACCAGAAAGGTTTTGAAAAGCTTATAAAAACATTTAAAATTTTTAAAAAATTATAAGAAGAGAAAGAAAAAAAAAACAAAAAAAAGAAAAGGGACATCCAGAAGAACCAGACATGAATCATACACATTATGTGGTCCTAGTCATCTGCTTCTTAGATGACAATGTAAAAGGTGACTTTGGATTATTCTATAATTCAGATCACCCTTCAGTGACAAATAAACCACCCCTCCAAAAGAGCACAACTGCTTCTTATACTTTTCTCTAGCAGATCCTCAAAATCAAGGTATATTGTATTACAGAATTTAACATAACACGTAAGATCCTGAACAATGTCTTCATGGAAGGTATGCTGAGTTTTCTATGTTTTTTCCATGTATCACTTATAAAAATAGAAATGGTAGAAGCAGTCGTCAATGGAGTTACATTTGACTCCAACCTCATGAGAAACCCTGAACCAGAACCACAAACTAATCTGGTCCTGGATTCCTTATCTTGAGACACTGGGTGAGATGATGTTTGTTGTTTCAACTGTTAAGTTTGATGGCTCAATATTCACCAATAAGTAACTAACACAGATTTTAGTCCTAAATTACCATTTATTAAAAGTAGCATTTATGTAGTGCTTATTTCATGCCAGCCATTCTACAAAGTACTATATAACTATTAGCCTATTTAATTCTCATGTTACACTAGGAGGAAAGAACCATTATTGAACAAGTGAGGATAATGAAGACTAGAAGCACTTAGGTCAAATCAAGCCCAAGAAATCTGATTGCATACTTTGGGCTTTTATCATCTTGCTATTCATCCTCCTTGTTCATGTCTCTCAGTTGGATCACACAATGGGTCTTTTATGATATGCTTTCTTACTGGGGATGCTGTTGCCCCCAAGAGGGTGAAAAGTAAGTAATTGTTGGAAGGTGTGTGTGTGTGTGGGGGGGAACCACCTAAATTGTACAATGGTTTATGGTTCAACCCTACCTGAAAAAAATTCATTTCTACTTATATAATTTATTTTATTAGGGAGAATTTAAATTAAATTTCTCTTCTTAAGGGAGCAATAATGAAAACAATGGTAAACATTGCTTTGTGACAAAGACCATTTCAGACTTCTGTATGGTATATAGTCTTAAAAAAGGAAAATTTCTAATAAAAAGTAGGTGCTTTGTTAGCACTATTGGATTGATAGATACTGGTCTATGAGTTTCAGATCTCTACTTTGAAAATGATACTTAAAGAAATAAATAAATGACGCAAACTAAAGGGATGCTCCGGGCACCACGGGAAACCAAGTCCCCTGCTAAGACTGATGACAGAAGCATCCCTGTGAATAATGTTCTTAAGGATGAGGATCTGGGCTGGTGGGCATGGATACCACCTGTTAGTAAGTGCAATGGAAAATACTTGTTTACATTCTTCGGTTCCCTGTTGACTGACCTTATTTTGCCTGAGCAACATGTTTTACCACATTGGCTAATCTGCAGATTTCCCAAAGCAGATAATTAGTCCAGACAGCTATAGCTCACAATGAAATGAGCTTAAAGTCTTCAGGAACTATAGCAGGTGTCTGAGGGGTCTATACCTCTGATACGACCCACTACTGCTCAAGCCCAGGGAAGATTGTCCACTGGCACAGTCACCCATTGATGCCCAAAGTTAGGGCTGTTATTCTGGTAACCCTCCAGTCTGAGGTAAGGCAGAAATGGGATGGCTGAAGCATGTCTGTTCCTTTCAATCACTCCATTCTATGCACATGACTAAATCCAGGCTTAAAAACATCATTTTATAAAGATGCTAACAGAGACTCAGCAGGACAGATTGAACTGCCCAGAGTAGCCCAGTGGTCCAAGACTTTGTACACTAGCCCACCATGTCTCTATGGGGATGTTTGCTCTTTGCCTCTCCTGGCTTGGGGCAATGAGCTTGAAGAAGCCTAGTAATTTTCTTCTGTCAAGTTCATGGTTTCTCCCTCCACATTCTCCCTCCCCACCCGCTTTCTGTCTGGTTTGAGTTTATTGTCAAAACACACCCAGCCAAATTACTTGTCTGCAGACATTTTTGCTGGCCTTCGTGTATCCACAAGAGAGCTGCTAATGATTACCCTTCCTGCCCGTACTTAGCTCATCCTCAAAAGGGAACTGCTCATTATCATGCTCTGACTGTAGCCTGGACCGTCTGGAAACAGTCAGGCAGGCAGGATTCCGGCAGCCGTGGAGCCGAAGTCCTGCCATTTCCCGCTGGGTCAAGTCTCCGTCAGAAGCAGCAGTCAGCTCTTGGGAGGCTGAGTGCCTATGGTCCTTCAGACTGGGGCTCCTTGGAGCTAGAGGGAGGGTGAGTAGGTGGGGGCTAGAGACAGGGGGCACTTTTATTCATTGCTGACTTCCTACCATCTCCTGACTAGGAGGAACTACATAGTTTGGGGGACCTAGTACAAAGTAAATATGTGGGACCCTTAGCTTAAAAGGTGGGGAAAAAAAGTGCCTTTTCTTTCCTGAAGTTTTTTTCTATTTGTCACAACTTTTTTAATTTGCTGTTTAAAAAGTTTTAATTATGAGCATACATTTTAACATTTGTCTTTATATTGAGCAATGTCAGTTTTAAATGCAAAGGTAAGGGCATTTGACTACTATGCAGAATCACCAAAATTTCAGTCCTACTCCTAGCTGGTCCACTCATGCACATACAGCGGATACCCACAGAAAAGGAACTCAACTATATTCATGTCACTTCTTGATACCTGCATATTTTTACTGATACTCTCTACCTTTGACTTTCTATGTCACCATTTCCATCATGGCTCCTACTCCAAATCCTTACATTTTATGCACACATCATGCCTAGTACTAAAGTATTCAAAAACCAAGAACTAAAGACATGTTCTTAATAGAAATTCTAGAAAATACAGAGAAACAAAAAGTTATTCTTTTTCTCATCTATTGGACAGAACCATTATTTTTCCTTCCAGAATTACTACTTGTCCTTTTGATCTTTAAGTACAACACATACAAATGTGTGATATTCTAAATACTGTTATAATATGGGCATTAATCAAGGTTTGTTGAGTGCTGTACCACTGGGTATGAACGAGCGGAAAATCAACCTTAAGAATAGCATATAATTTTTATATAAATTACACGTGATATATGCAATTTAGTAATTTAATGTTTTAACTTAAACATGTTTTTCATTTAAAAGTTGGAAGTCAGAGGGTCCAATCCTCAAACTTTCCCTCCTTTTGCTCTATATTCTTTTCTCAACCATTCCATTTTTTCTTGTGGCTTTAATAAACATTTGTATGTTCACTGCCAGATTTTACCTCTTGCCTGTTCTTCTTTTTCTGAAGTATTAGCCTTCTCTACATAGCTGTTAATCAGACATCTCCATGTGAATGTTCTTCCAAGCACTTCAATCTCAGTATGTCCAAGATTGAACTCATGGTGTTCTTCCATCCATCCAGAATTTCTTGACTCCTTCTTCATCCTCAGCACTCATAACTAATCAGTAAGCAAGATGAATTGATTCAATTCCTAAACATCCCTTGAACACAACCATTTTTCTTCTGTACACTGCATTCTCTCTAGACCAAGCCACCATTAGTCAGTGAACACTTCAACCTGAGACTCCCTGTCTTTATTCTCACTGAAGTCAGAAAGAACAAATAACAAAATAATATTTAAAAATTATAAGTATGACTGTCCATGATTCATCTGTGCTTTCCAATACTTACATTAGAAATAGTACAAACTGAGACAGCTTTTTGCCCCCATGAAGGACCAAATTTTGCATTTCTCTAATTGCTAGAGATGTTGAACATTTTTTCATATGTTTGTTGACTGTTTGTATTTCTTCTATGAAGTGCCTGTTCAGTTCCTTAGCCCATTTCTTGTTGGATTATTTGATTTTTTGGTGTTAAATTTTTTTTGAGTTCTTTATAAATCATGGAGATTAATGCTCTATCTGAGGTGCAGGTGACAAAAATTTTCTCACATTCTATACACTCTTCATATTCTTGATTGTTTCTTTTGCTGTGAAGAAGCTTTTTAGTTTAATATCAACCCATTTATGAATTCTTGATTATCTCACTCCAGTCAGAATGCCAATTATTAAGAATACAAGTTAATAATAAATGTTGGTGAGGATGTGGGGGAAAAGTACGGTCATACATTGCTGGTGGGACTGCAAATTGGTGCAACCACTATGGAAAGCAGTATGGAGATTCCTCAGAAAACTTGGAATGGAACCACCATTTGACCCAGTTATCCCACTTTTTGGTCTGTATCCAAAGAACTTAAAATCAGCATACTTGAATGACATAGCCACACCAATGTTTATAGCAGCTCTATTCACAATAGCTAAGATAAGGAACCAACCTAGGTGCCCTTTGACAGATGAATGGGTAAAGAAAATGTGGTATATATACACAATGGAATATTATTCAGTCATAAATAAGAATGAAATTATGGTATTTGCCAGTAAATCTGGAGAATATTATGCTAAATGAAATAAGCCAATTCCCACTCCCTGCCCAAAAAACAAAGGCCAAATGTTCTCTCTGATATGCAGATGCTAACACACATTAAAGGACGGAAAGGAAGACTAGTTCATTTCTATTAAACAAAGGGGGATGAAGGGAAAGAAGGGGGAATGAGGATAGGAAAGAGTAGAATGAATCACACATAACTTTCCTGTGTTCACATGCGAATACAAAATCTGTGAAACTCCACATCATATACAAACACAAGATGGGATCCTAATCAGAATAAGTTATACTCCATGTATGTATCTTATGTCAAAATACACTCTACTGTCATATATATCTAAAAAGAACAATTTTTTTAAGAAGTTCAAATTTTGAAAGTGAAAAGTCAGACACTCCACTTTTTACTACTAAAATACAAACTACAAAATGCTACCAAAATTGCTTAAACTAAAATTGTGTTTATATGCAAGGGTGTTTGTGGAATGGAAAGAGTTTTGAATCCTCAAAAGCTAAAAGCCTAATAGACTTAGAGCAAAAAGCTTCTGCTATCAACTTGAAGGTTAGGAAGAGTGACATGTGTAAGAACTAAGCACCCTTCCAAAGGACATAAAAATAAGGAAGTAGGAGAGGTAAGGTGAGCAATAAGAAGAGCAAGCAAATGTTTAAAACTTCAGATAATTTGGGGAATATTCCAGTGTGGAGTATTCATCACTTCCTTGGATATGTCCTAGGAGTATTTCAAGGTATCTATGGGAGGTTTATACACAGCATGATCCGAAGGAGAAAATTAACAAAAGAGAGGAATCAAATTATCAACTCAATAAGAGACAGAACAAGCATTTGATAAAATAAGTCATCTGAGATGAAAAGAATCCTAGCAATCTTGGAGTGGAATATGGTATGTAATATGATAAAGAGGAAGCACATTAAATGTACAGCAGGGGAGGATTGGATATTATCACATTTAATAACAAAGTGATGAGAGTTTTCTTTTTGAGATTGGGAGTAAAACAGGGATATACTTTCCACTTGTATCTAACACCACAGTGACTGTCCTATTACCTTACAAAAGAGAAAGCAGGGAAAAGAAAAGAAACTTGAACATTGTAAAGGAAGAGAAAAATTATCACTTTTCACAAATAGTGTGATGATATAGTTAGAAAGTTAAAAAAATGATCTAGAGCTTAATTATTAAAATAGCATGGTGGGATAATCTCATGAAACACTATTATTAAAAATAGTCACCCTACCCTACTATACAATAGAACAGAATCTATTCCTCCATCTCACTGTGACCCTTCATCTGTTGACCAACCACTTCTCTTCCCTCCCAGACACTGGTAAGCACTATTCTATTCTCAACTTCTGTGAGAGCATCTATTTTAGATTCTACTTATGACTGAGATCATGCAGTATTTGTCCTTCTATTCATGGGTTATTTCACTATAACATAATGTCCTCCAGTTCATCTACATTGCAAATGACAAGATCTGTGTGTGTGCTAATCACCCTGATTTGATCATCATGCAATTTATATTTGTATCAAAACATCACATTGTCCTCCCTATATATGTAGAATTATGATGTCATCAAAAATAAAGCTTTTTTTAAAGCCCATTATTACTAGGTGGTACCTATAGCTATAGTAGGATTCATCCTTGGGCCCCTTAGTGGAGTCATCCCCTTCTTGGGAACTAGAGCCAGTATTTCTACAAAACTTAAAGTTACAGGGACAGTAGTACAAATTCTCAAAGTGGGTTATTAGGAAGATAGATGAGAAGAGTCATTCTTATTTATTCTCTTTGATTCCTGGCCTTATGTTTTCTATTGCAGATCTGACACTATACAATACAGTATGTCTTATACTTCAACGTGCATCAGAATCACCTAGAAACCTTGTTAATGCTCTGATTTCTGGGATCCACCTTGGAGAATCTGATACAAAGGGGTTTCAGGGATGGTCCAGAATTCTGGATTTCTAATAAGCTTCCAGGTGTTACTGATATTCTAGACATAGGGTCCACAATATGGCGTATATTCTTGATCTTGAAAAACAGGGCTCTCCACTCCACAGAATGTTTTCTATAAGCTACGGATCCAGTTATGCCCTTCACAAGGCTGTCCCATTTTTCCATCAGGCCAGTGGTGTAGGAGAATGATTCCATAGATCTGTACCTCATTCCCTTTTCCTGTCAAGTAGTGTTAGGCAGTGTTAGGCAGTCCTAGGACAATAAATCAAACACTTGGTGAATCCATGGATGGTGGCCCTGGCAAGACACTATGGGCAAAGTGACCTTCTGAGTCTCAAGACAAAGCCCTGAGAAACAAAGATGCAGATGTGGATAGAAGTAATCTGCAGCTTACTGAGGATCAGGTCTGAGGAAGAGTAAGACATTGAGAGCTAGTGCCACACGTATTCAGAATAAGATTCTCTCACACTTTCCAACAAACTCACTCAGTCCAGACCACCATCACCTCTCATATGAATCACTATAATTATTTCTAACTAGTCTCCTTCCTTCCGACCTTCTTTCCCTACTTCTCGTGCCCCCAATAATATCCTCCTAACATCATAGTGGGAGTGGCATGGATGGTATTAAAATATGTCAGAGTATGTCACACATTTATTCAAAATCCTCCAGTGGCTACTTCATGCACAGAAAATTCATAGGTTTACAATGGCCTTCAGAGTCCTGCCTGTTCTGACTCCCCCAACCCCATGCCTACCCCGGACCTCCAACCTACCTCCTGCTATTTCTCTCTTTTTCTTCACTCAACTACACAATCCTGGGGTATTGTTATTAAATATGACTAACACCCACCTAAGGACTTTTGCCTATGTATTCTGCCTACCTCTTTTTCACTCTTCAAAACATCTCCTTCAAGTCTCTGTTTAAATGTCATCGTCTTTATGAAACCTCTCTCTTCTTCAAATTGCAATACGTTAATCCTGCCCTTAGCTGAGCTCTACTATTTGTGGCACTAACCACTTCCAACATACCACAGTATTCTTCCCTTATCTGGGCTTCATGTTCTGTGGTTCGAGTTACCCATGGTCAAATGAGGTCTGAAAATATTAAATGGAATGTTTCAGAAGTAATTAATGGATCAGTAAGTATTATAATAAAATCTTGCACCATCCTACTTAGTCCTACCAGGATGTGAATGATCTGTTTATCCAATGTATCCACATTATATGTGCTACCTGCCTTTCAGTCACTCAGCAGCCATAGCAGTTATCAGATTGACTGTTGAGCTATTGCAATGCTTGTATTCAAGCAACTCTTATGTAGTAGTTGATCACTATGCTATACTATGTCACAATGCATATATCATTCACTTCAATTCACCTCATCATGCAAGCATTAGATCATCTCAAATCACAAGAAAAAGGATGAGCACAGTACAGAGACAGAAAGATCAATTAATAATTTTTATTAGTCATTACAATTGTTCTATTTTATTATTAGCTATTGTTGTTAATCTTTTACTGTGCCTAATTTTTAAATTAAATTTTGTCATAGGTATGTATTTATAGGAAAAACCCAGTATGCACAGGGCTCAGTGCTATCTACAATTTCAGACACTCACTGTGGGTTTTGGAATGTAGCCCCTTCAGATAAGGGGGGAACTACTATATAGAAGTTACTTATTTGTCATGTTTATTATTTACTATCTGTTTTTATTCAGTAGATGGTAAGCTTCCCTGAGGTGGGAATTACATTTTTTTTATTCACTGAAGTACCCCAAACATTGGAATACCTGGCACACGGTATTTGTATATCGGTAAATGTTTGAAAATCACCACTGTTGGAAAACTTCACAAAGAAAAAGATGTCAGAGGACATCTTTTGTGAAACTGTGCTGCTTTCTCTTGATTAAACATGCCTTTGGGAAATTTGATTACTCCATAGTGAAAGATAATTGATATCTCCCACTTTAGTTGCTTAAGGAGCAAATGAAGGTCATATTTTTTAGATGATCACATATGACTCCCAGGCCTTATCCCACAAATTGAAAGAATGGTGTTTTTCTCTTCTTCCCAAGATAAGTCCAAAACCCATGATGTAATTTGCCTAATACAAAAGAATTTGTGCTGCTCAAAATTGCCTCACCAGTAAAATGTCCATTGCCTGGCAAGTCTACCAAAGACTCTTATTTTTAGTTAATGTTTAGATGCTTTTATCAGTTCACCTGCTGCTATGCCTAGTACCTGGGACTGGATAATTCAGAAAGTAAAGAACAGAAACTTATTTCTCACTGTTTGGGGGGCTAAGAAGTCAAAGATCCAGGGACTGCCTCTGGTGAGAGCTTTCTTGCTGCATTATCACATGGTAGAAGCCATCACATGGTGAGAGAACATGAGGTTATAGGAAAATTATTGCAAGTAAGAAAGCAGAAGAGGTTATCACTAACCATCTCACAAAAACAGAATTAGTCCATTCATGAGGGTCAAGCCCTCATGACCTCAACACCTGCTACTACAGCCATTAAGCTTCAACATGACTTTTGGAGGGGATATTCAAACCACAGCAAATGCCATGCTCAGACTTTGAAGAGAGGCTACACTCACTGTGGATGATACTCATAAATTATCTGGGATACCAGCTCTACAGCTCTTTTATGAAATATGCACAAATGCAAGCAAGTATAAAAGAAAAAAATGCATTTTCTCAAAGAAATATGTATTATTCCAGGTTGTGTGATGATCTGCATTCCTACTCGGAAGCCAGGTATCAGCAGTCAAGAATACCCTGACTCTTAGAATGATTCTTCTCATGGACCAATAAGCTCATTTGCAGACAATTAGCCTCAGTAGGGGTATCCTCAGAACTTCAGATGTTGTAATAACTTTGAACCAGATATCAAGGAGTCAAGAATTGCTCTCCCTTCTCAGAAATCCTTGCTACCAGGGGAAGAAGGAACATCTACTCCTGGTATAATCATATATTCTGTCATTGATCACACAGGTACTCTGGTGACCTTACCAGAACAAAAGAGAATGTCCAAAGTTTCCTAATAGTTTTCCCCACTTAGAAAGGGGAAATGTTATTCTCATAACAAAGATGATCTCCAAGAAGAAATTAGCAGCCCCTTCAGCTCTGGATTCATTGTCCTAAGCCTATGACAGGAAAGTAAACACACATTAGGATGTTAGCAAGTAGAAGGTAAATTCCCCTGTGTGTTCCAATGGCTTCTTAAATAACAAAGGTATTTCCATATAATTCCCTTTTCCAAAATAAATAAGAACTGTCTTAGTCTCTATTAATTCTTAAAAAGCATCAATTACATCCAAAACACTATTTTCTATCCATTACTTGGTATAGTTGCCAAACGGAAGATTTTTTCCCCCAGAGCCATTTCACTCACTCATCAGGCTGGAAACAGGAAAGGGGAACATTCCAGCGCAGAAATCCTTAAATCCCTTAAGAGCATCTTAAAGTGGGCCATGACTGCCTTTGGTGGGATTCGTTGAATCTTTACATGCAATGCTCAGGCACTTTTAAACTTTCAAATAGAAATAATTCCATTCCAGTTAGATGGTTTGCACAATTTTTTACAATATGGGTATTTCTAGTCACTAATTCCATGACTAATCTCAGTTCTGAAATAAATGGACATCACATCCTCTTTTAGGAATAAAAGAAAAGTTCTTTTTAGAGGTCCAGTAAAGATGGATGACCACCAACCATGTAAGATTAAAACTTTCACCTACTTCTCTGATATTTGTCTCTTCCACCTCCTTAAAGGGAAGATGAGTAGAGAAAGGGAAGGAGCAAGTCAGAGAGAACACAAGGGTGATTGGTTGGTCCCAAATGGGTTTTGACCTGCTCTAAAACTGAGGAGCAGCACACCTGTGATGTCAGTGACTCCGGAGGCTGAGGCAGGAGGATTGCAAACTTGAGGCCAGCCTGGGCAACTTAGTGAGTCCCTGTATCAAAATAAATGTTTTAAAAAGGAGTAGTAAAGTAGCTCAGTGGTAGAGCGTTTACCTAGCATGCACATAGCCCTGGATTCAATCCCTGGTACCACACAAAACTGAAAGGGCAACAGCAAAGCCTCCCATCCTGCAAAAAAGCATCATTTCTCTTTGTTTCATCCTACACTGAGCCCTACATTGCCTCTTCCTTCTGAAATAAAATGAGATCAAGGCCCTGGAACTCCTGGGATAGACACTGTTTCCATTGTTATGTGTTCAGGGTCCTCTCATCTCTTTGGAGGTGAAGAGAGTAAACTCCATCTGTCGCCCATACTTCAACATGTCAGAGAGGGCGAGGCCAAGTGAATGAATGCCAGTAGTGGATGGTTCCCTCTGTGGCGATGATACGTTTGGGCAGGTTTTACGTCCCATGAAAGAAGTTTATGGGTCATACTTTACATTATTAGAACCATCTGTAGAGACCACAAAGTTTCAATGAAATGAGTGAGGAGACTTGGATTCCAGTCCCAGCTACCCTGTCTCCTAGTCATGGATTGATTCAAGCTATGCACCAACATACGACCACTTCACAGGTTTTTAGTTTTTGAGAATTAGGTGAGATAATACATGCACAAGTGCCCAGTAAACTCAAAAGCATGATAGTATCTATAATAAATTCTTGGCAGCTTTTTTATGAATCAGAGACATTGTATCAAGAGCCTTATAAATTTTGAATCCCAATATAGGCTTATGAGGGAAAGATGATTACAGTCATCCCTTGGTTCCCACAGGGAAGTGGTTCCAGGACCTGCTGTGGATACCATAGTCTGCAAAGTCCCTTACAGGAAATGGTGTAATATTTATATGTAGCCTACATACACCCTTTCATATACTTTAAATCATCTCTAGATTACTTATAATTCCCAATACAATGTAAATGTTATGTAAATATGTGTTATTCTGTATTGTTTAAGAATAATGACCTGGAAAAAAGTCTGTATATGTTTACTACTGATGAAAATTCTTTTCTGAATATTTTTAATCTGCAGCTGTTTGAATCCATGGGTGCAGAATTTGCAGATACAGAGAACCAACTCTACTTTCCCATTTTCAGATTAATAAACTAAGTCTTAGCACAAAACTACTGATACTGCATTCCATCCCTAGAGATTTTGGTTTGATTAATCTGAGATGCAATTTAGGCTCTGAAACTTAGAGTTCCCAGGTGGTTCTGATGGCCAGTCAGTGTAGGGAACTATTGACTCAGAGTCTAACTCCTTGTTTTTCAAAGTTTGGGCTAGGAGCACAGGTGTCACCTGGAAACCCTGTCTCTCAGGTCACACACCAGCCATACTGAACCAGAATCTGCATCCTAACACAATTTCTTTGTGATCTGTGCACACATTAAAGTCTGAGAAGCTTGTGATTCAGTCATAGCTAATTGTAGAACCTGGATTTGAATCTAGAGCTTGCTGATTGCAGTACCATATCTCTAACCACATAGCCTCCACCCTGTATCTGCTAATGTGTTCAAAAGTACCTTGCAATGAGGAAAAGGTCTCGTCTGACTCTCACAGATACTCTGGGATGTAAAGAAAGATGTTAATTGCCATTTCATAGATGAGAAAACATAAAGACTTTGTGTCACTGCCTAAGTCACAAACCATAAGACATCAGGGTTTGAATCCAGATTCTCTGAAAAATCATATGTGATCCAGTGATGTATTTCCTTAAGAATGTTTTTGTAACTTTGAGAAATCTTTTTCTCTTAACCCTGGCTGACATACAATACTCTTTTCTCTTTTCCCTGGGTTTTAATAACATTATTCCATCCCATGCTGAGTTGCAGAAGGAGTTGTGCTGGGGCAAATTCAACTATAAAACATTCTTTGCCACAAATCATAGCCACTCACAAGGACTTCCACAGCCAACTTCCCTACACCCCAAGACTTCCCTAAAATAACATTCCATCTGCAGGACACTGCCAAGACGGTGCCAATCAAAGGAGGAAAGGAGTGCACAGAAATCTTGGAGGCGCGACAGAAAAGCAATCTGAAAGCAGGTGTTCCCCAACATTCCCTGTGAGCCTGCGTTGGGGCATATCCACCCACCTAGGGAAAAACAAATGAGATAAAAGGTCATTTGTTGGAACCCAATCATAAATCCCACAGGACAATGCCACATTGTCAGACTGTCCCTCATGACATTTTCCTGCTGATAACACTGGTATGTGTGTGGCTTGGAGAAGTCCCAGTAGCAATAGAGAAGACAACATTGGTATGTCAGAATATTCAGTCTTGCAAAGTCCATCACAAAGGTGTACAGCTTCCCCCATTCACACCCCCACAGGCAGGATTGTGTCAGCTTATATGTAAGCCGGGTAGTAATTTTTATGATCTGATTTGAAAGGGGCTAGGAGAGACATCCTACTCCTCTTACCTGTCTTATCATGCCCTTAACTCGTGGCAGAGTGAAGACATAATTAAATCCAGAATCCTTATTAGAATATGGATATCCATGGAAATGTTCACCATAACATAACTAGGGTTACAAAAGACCTTAGAAATTATCCAGTTCTATGTGTCTAAGCACAGATAAGCAAACAAACCTATCACTAGCAGCCTCCACGATGGCCCTCCATAATTCTTACATTCTGGAATTCCTGCCCTCTGTATAGCCCAACCACCATAAATAAGGTTGATGTTTATAACTAATAGGATATTACAGAAATAATGGTGTGAGTTGTCTGTGATTCAGTCACAAAAGGTGCTACAGCTTTGTCTTGGTCTCCTGGATCACTAGCTCTGGAGGAAAGCAGCCATCATGCATGAGGATATTCAAGCAGACTTACCAAGGGCCAACTTGGAAGCAGATCATTCTATTCCAGTCAAACCCTCAGATGAGTGTGCTCTGGGATTTCACAGGAGACCCAAGACTCAGTGCCTGAACATAGTTTCTGTCAGGCATTGCCTTAAACTGAGTCTTGGGGCAATTTGTTAACACAATCATAAATAACTAATACAACACACAAAGAGATTACATGATATACCCAAAAGGATAAAGCTAAAGATTTGGCTTTCTAAATAAAGCCCTTACACATTGTCATTTATAAGACGAGTTACAATTAATCCTATCTTGCTAGGATAGGTGGACATAATTTGAATTTCCCCCAAGTCTTCATGTATTGGAATTTAATCTCCACTGTGAGACATTAAGAAGGTCAAAACTTAACCCAACTACTCACGTTTACAGATGGAGTCTATGGGATGTGATTAGGACTAGATAAGGTCATTATGGTGAAGCCCCTGTGATTTAATCCTGGTGGCTTTATAAAAAGAGAAACAGAAAAACAAGATACACAAAGATATGCATGCATGCTCCCTGTCTTTTGTCATGCGATGCTCTGTCCTGCCTTGGGACTCTGCAAGCAAGCAACTTATCACTTCCAGGTGTTAATTAAATTCAGTTTAGCTTAAAGTTACCTCTGTACATATTTTAAATTTGGCCTAAAAAATTCTCCACACATAGGGAACTGTAACCTGACTTGGAATGTAAACAGATTGCAACCTGCTCTTGTAAAAAGTGGTCAAGACTCAGTCAATCACAGGCTGCCAACTGTACAAACAAGGTACAGGAACTGTACCCCATGGGGCTATCTGGGTATACGTCACTTCCGCTTTCTGTAATCACTTCCGCTTTCTGGCTATAAATACAACCTTCACAAGTAGTGGGTGAAGCATCCTGAAACCATTTTAGATCCTGACTGCTGCTTAATTATAGATTTGCAAGTAAAAGTCAAGTATTAATGACAAAACTAGAGTTGTTATCTTCTACCACTGGTCTCAAGACAGGGGCAGAAAAGGCTGCAGACTCAGTTCTCCTGGACTGCTTTAGCACACAACTTCTAAGAGCTTTCAGGTCCCCCCACTGCCACCTTTATCCCCAGATGGAGACAGGTGGTGTTAGGGCAGAAGTATGTGGCCGGGAAAACACAGAAAGAAAAAAAAATATCCCTGAGTGGGTGTGTTGGGCTCTTCAGAATGTAACAGAACAACTTAGAATATTTGAATAATGAAAGATCTAGAGAAGAATTTGAATTGAATCTCTGACCTACAACATGGCAGGAAACTGGGTCAGGGTCTCTTCTTGCTGTTTCTATAATACTTTCCATTTGCAACAGGAGGAAAAGATTTGCTCAGGGTTGCACTTGGTTTCCATTTCAGGCAGCCCGGGCTCATGGGTCTCACTCAGAGAACCAATTCTAAGAAATATATCTTTAGGGCCTAAACCCCAAAAGGGAGAGGCTGCAGTAAAGAGAGATCCAAAGAATGAAGTCATGAAATGAATTTAAAGAAAGGAAACTTTGGGCCAAAGATGAAAGGCCTTCTTCACTGTGAAAATCTATTAGAATATGTAATACTCTCTCAAGAATAGAAGCCCCATTCCTTACATTATTTAACACAAGGGAGAACAAAGAACTGGAGAACATACATTGATCCCACTTCAGCCCCTGAGAGGATAGGAAAAATGACCTAATGGTGATTTCCTAACTCTAATTTACATGATAATTTGAATCTGAAAACATTAGAAAATAATGAACCCGACTCTCCCAATAGCAGGCAGGCAAGTGGGCTGTGGTCCTTGGCATCTCTCTGCAATATTCTGAGAAGGGAAGAGAACTTTTGTGCAATTCCACAGCCCTGTCTGTCTTGTGCCTCACACAGGAGGTGCTGGACTATGACTCTAACCAGGACATAGTCAGTGGTCCAGAAGTACCAGAGCCCAGGCAACCCCAGAGCTCTCTCTGATCAAGATTAAACCAACAGTGACTAAGAAACAAATCTTTCCAGGGATGAGAAATGAAAATACGAGAAAGGGAGTAGTGAAAAAATCTCAAGTCTCATAGCTCAAAAACTGTAACTCAAATTCTGCTAGATAAAAAGTGTTCTGTTTCTTTTGTCTCTGGACAAAACAAGTGTCACAGACAACACCTGAAACATGCGATTTGAGATTTAACAAAGCCATTGTACTAATATCCCAGAATCACAATACCTTAGACCTGGAAGAAGCCTTAGTCTTGACCAAAGCCTACTTCTTCCAGTTTTAAAGGGAGCTGTGTACCCAGAGAGGGGAATTAAATCCAGAGAAATTTTGTTCGCAGTGTCAAAGGGAAGTAATAGGAGAGTGATATTTACCTGAGGCCAAACGGGATCATGACGTTAGTGACTGAACTGACCTCATAAAGTGTTTGGAGGGAGGAAAAAGACAAAGAAAGACCTGGAAATATTGGCAAAACATGAACAATGTGAGATTGTAGTTTGTAAACTTTCCTAATTTGTATGCAGACTGCATTTTACTTTTTTTCTCATGAGAGCAAAATGTATGCATTTGAAGGTTTAGTGGCTATGTTGGAAGACAGAGGAAACAAAAGGGGGCAAAATATTTGGGGGTATCGTGGTCTATGCACTTTTCCACTATGCTTAGCACAGTGCCAGGCCCATGGAATTCATTTGATAAAAAGTGAATATAAAAAACAGGTGTTTTATGACCTACTTTTGGGACAGCCAGCCAGACCCTCTGGATGGTGGAGATGGAGACTTAAAATCTTCAGACAAACAGAAGTCTTTTGCTTCCTTATCAAACTCTCTGAGGGCTCAGGAACACTGTCTCAGTTCACTAAGGAGACAGATTTGTCCTAAGAGCTCAAAGCCAAATACAGTAAGGAACAGGATTTTGCTGTTGCTTAGGTCAAATAAATGATAAATAAGTGTCTTTTGGAGGCCAACTCCTGGTGTGTTTCTACTACACTGTCAAATCAAACCTTAGTAACTTCAGTCGGCCTGGCCTCCAAGGGCTTTCTCCAGTTTTTACTGATTAGTAGAAATACCCCAAAGTTCACTGGCAGCATTTGAGTTAAGGTTCCCAGGAAGGTTTCTCCCAGGCATCTGAGCCCTGTTCCCTTCTGGGAATGTGCACTTGGAAGAGAAAGAAAGCCTGGTTTGCACAGGAAGATCTCCATTCTATAGATGCTATGCTTGGAGTTTGGCTTTTGCAAGGGGGAGGGGTGTGGATGAGTGTTTGCCCCTCCCCTTGCCTGGGGGGATTAAGACGCTCTATTGTCCCTGGCCTGATGGCCCTTGCATTTGCATATATCAAGTCCCTAGGGCTGGGAATGGAGGCGCAGGCTGCACCTGCTGCCCTGGGTTCCAAGGTCTGACCCCAGTCAGACCTTTCAGGTAATTCCATTTGTGTCATCACAGATTCAGGAATCTAGGCTTGAGTGTGGAATAATGACTCCAGAAGGGAGCAAGAGACATGAGTAAACACACACATCCCTAGGACGGCTGAAAGTGGTCAGAGGTCTGGGAAAAGAGCGGGCTTTGAATCCTTGGCGTTCTTTTAAACAAGCCTTTATTTGGAGAGCCTTCCAACCTCCTAAGCCTCATTGAACTTGAAAAGCTACAAGCTTCCTTTCTTTCCAGAGACCCTCTGGCCTCTTCTTTACCTCTTTCATCCAAGTCATTGTTAGGAGCTGCTTTAGTAGGAACTGCCAATGCTGGAGAGGAGGCAGGCAGCAGTATCATTTCACAGATTAAAAAAAAATAATAATAACCTTAGAACAAAGGATTGGAGCCATCCAGAGGAGGGTAAAGGGAGAGAGCGCCCAGTGTCCTTGGAGGGTATTCATGCCTGGGACCTTGCTTTCCTGCATAAATAACATTTTTTCAGTTTACAGATTGCTTTCTCATTCAGAATGTGCTGTATTGATCAGAATAACAAATGTTTCCACTTGACAGGTAGGGAAACTGAGGCTTGCCAATGACTCACTAGGTGACATAGTGGATTAGTGGCAAAGGCCAGAACTGAAAGCATTCCAGAATTCAGACTTTATGTTCTAAGTTCTCCCACCACATCATTGTATCACATGTGTAGGAATACCACAGGAAGGAATTTTAGGGCAAGGTTTCATGAAGCTTTCCACTTAAGTAGTACTTAGCTAAAGGGCTCAATATACCTATGACATATAATCTTGATCTAGAAATATTTTATTGGCAAATCAAGAAAATAATTTATTGACCACCTGAGGTATGCAGAGCCTAGGGCTCCTAACTTGGCAATAGGACTGCTGATAAATGGCACCCTAAGAAACATTAGCAAATGAATGGTTTTATTGACATGTGCCCAGATGAACTAAAACAGGGCTGACCTAAACCACATGAGCAAGCCTCACCAGCTGTTCTCCTGCCAGCAGTCTGCAGTCTTTTCCCCTCCATCAGCCCTTAGCACTCCACGGTTCTTAACATTTGCTCTCTAACATAGGAAGGGTCATGACAACAACCCCTGGTGTTTGTTGGCTAATTGACTTTGTTTTAATAGCATTGGGCATTAACCTAGTGTGATAACAGTTATTTGAATTTTTACTTTTTTAAAAAGAATTGAAATTTAATATACACAGAGTAAATTCACCCTTTTAAAATGAACAGTTCTATGAGTTTTGACAAATGCATACAGTTTGGTAACCCCGGTCATAATCAAGACACAGAACAATCCATCACTCCCCACTCCTCTGCAAAAAAAAAAAAAAAATCATGCCCCTTTGTAGTCGATCTCATCTTACCCACTGGCCCCATCATTTTGTCCTTTATCGAATGTCATGAAAATGGAATCATACCGTATGTGGTCTTTTGAGTTGGGATTTTTCCCCTTGGCATAATGCTTTCAACATTCACCCAAATTGTGTGGATGGGTTCTCTATTCTTTTTTTATTGCCAACTAGTATTCTGTGGCATGGATGAACCTTATTTTGTTTACCCATTCACCATTTGGGTGGTTTCCAGCCTTAGGAAATTTTGAACAAAAGTTGCTATATATATTTGCTTATAGTTTTTATGTGAATATGTTTTTATTTCTCTTGGAGAAATGCCCAGGAGTGAATTACTCATCTGTTGGTAAATGTATGTTTTAATTTTATAAGCAACAACCAATTGCTTTCCAAACCTAAACTGTTTTCCCCAAGTGTCTGTACCACTGCCACCTTCCTACTAGAAACATATGGAAATTCCAGTTGCTCCAAAATCTAGTTTTGCATTTTATTAATATTTGTATTTTTTGCCATTCTAATAAGTATAGAATAATGTCTCATTATAGTTTTAATTTATATTTCTCTAAAGACTAATGAAGCTGCATTTTAAATTGTATTTCCACTTATAGACTATAATCTCATTTACTTTTAAGAAAATCGAATACCTAAGTGCAGATCTTGAAGATTTTCATGTGTTTGTTGAACTTAAGTTTTTTGGACCCCAGGACCTCCATGATGACAATATATTTTACCTAACTCAATAATTCAGAAAGCTGAGGTCATTCTTGACACTTACTTCCCTAGTACATTACTAAAGATTGCAGATTTTGCCTTTAAATATTTATAGTAAACCCAGATTGAAAGTCTTGATTTTGGTGACCTAAACTGAATTATAAGACTAAGTCCAAGATGAAAAGACCCATTCATGTCCTCCTGGCCTTTCCTCTAGCCCCACATCCTAATCTTGGCTTCCATAGCCTCCCACATGGAGTAACAAGGTGAGGAGAGAATGAAGCAAGGCAAAAACCCTTCTTCCTCAATTAAAACCTGCTTACTTAAGTCTACCAGTCTTACCTTCTTTCTTAGGTTTTATTGTGCTTTCTTTCTCTTGGTGAATTACTAAATGTTTGCCCAATCCAGAAATTTAGGAATCAGTTTTTTCTTTTTCTTTTAAAATTTCTATTCTTACAATTTTTAAATATCTAAAAATGAAGTTTATGAATTGGAACAATTAATTGCATTTTAAAATCCTGCAGTGTTTATCTTATCTGTCCTCTTATTTTAGCTCAACTATTTAAAAGTAACTTGCAGACATTATACTCTTTTACACCCAAGGACTTCAGCAGAAGTTTCCTAAAAATAGACATCTTCCTACATTCTGCAATATGATTACCCTACTTAAGAAAATTAACACAAATCGTATCCTATTACCTAACGCCAGTCCATATGCAAATGTTCTCCAACATTTTTTTTAGCGATTCAAGACCCAGTTAGCATCCATGCATTCAAATATTGTATCTCTTTGCTCTTCATCTAGAAGAGTCCCCACACCTTTTATTTATTTATTTATTTAGTCTCCTATAAAGAGAACAGGCCCATCGTCTTCTAGAATGCCTCAAATTCTGGATTTGTCACCTTGTTTCATTGTGGTATCATTTAACTTTTTTCTCTACTCATTTATTTCCTAAAACTAAAAGTTACATCTAAAGGATTAGTTAGGTTTAGGTTAAAGAATTTTTGCTAGGATACTTCATAGATGATACTCCATGCTTCATAATGCATCACATCAAAAGATATGTCTTACCACTAGTGATACTAAATTGATTCCTTCCTCAGAATTAACATAAAATCTGTGTGGAGGGAATTTTTGAAACATGTGACTATCCTGCTCCTCATCCACTTGGCACCTAATTATTCTGTCATCTACTGCTTATATGTTCCTGAATGAATTACTTCACTGGGGATTTCCAAAGAATAATTTCTAAATTTTGTTATTTCTCTCACATTTATTATCTGGCATTTTTCAATAAAGAAGAGATTTCCATCATTAACAAATTATGGTTCTTCTTTTTAAAGCAAGGTAAATGCTTAATTTTTCCCTTTAATTTTTTTTAAAAAAAAATTTATTTTGGTACCAGAAATTGAACCTAGTGGTGTTTAAATATTTTTAAATTTTATTTTGAGTCAGGGTCTTCCTAAATTGCTTATGGTCTCGCTAAGTTGCTGAGGCTAGCGTTGATCTTGCCATCCTGCCTCAGTTTCCCCAAGTCACTGGCATTACAGATGTGCACCACCATGCCCCACCTTTTAGTTAATTTTTAGAAGAAGATGGTGTAATAACCACCCTTAGAAGTGCCAAATGAGTTTCAATTTTTCTTTCTTTCTTTGTAGCACTATGGACTCTTTCAATGTTATTTATTCAGTGTGTTTCAATTAAATTTAGCTAGTATTCTTTTAGTAATATCATGAACTGAATTTGATGAGTGGAAACTTCAAGTTGGCTTCTGTGTTAACATGTCCCCATTATCTCTGAGAACTTTTATATTTTCTAGGACATGATACCCCAGTCTCACTTTCCCTCCTACAGAACTGCATCAGCAATTTCATAGAGAAGCCTTTTTTCCCCTCTTCTTGAAGAATAGTATTTGAAATGTAGGTGTTAGGGATGCTCACTGTTACAAAGGTACCATTGCTCCTAGTCTCTGTGTGGACTGATACAAAATATGTACATTTTTAACAAAATTAGTTCATTTCAATACTTCAAATTTCATTTAACAATACAATTTTCCCACCTTAATTTTTATATTATATTAGAATCATTTTTTACATGAAAACATTTAGTAAATGTTTAGTAACATTAAGATTCATACTTATTTGCTTTAACCCACACTATAGATAAACCTTTGATAATGCTATCAAAGTTAGTAGTGGAATTTAACATTTCTTTGCAGCTATTCTTCCTATACTCCTACTTCTCTTACACACACACATTTCTACTACACAAAATGTCCTATTCTGCAAGGTGATTTTTCACTTATTAGCTATTCTGGCAATCTCTCCTTATCAGATCATATAGATTCTCCTATTCTCTCTCATGACTACCTAGTAATCCATGTAGCAAACAAGCAAATGTACTGCAGTCTGCTAGCAAAGAGAACTTGAGTCTTTTCTAATATGCTGTAAGGATTGTTCCATATGGTATGGTAATGTTTTTAAATTTGATAAAATCATCCACCCATCAGTGCTGTTCTTATTCTGTTCTTATTCAGGGTTTTTTTTTTTTTTTTTTTTTTTTTGCTACTCTTGCTTATTTGTTTTAAAAATATTTTTAATCTTTAGAGAGACCCTCAGCAACTTAGCAAGACCCTATCTCAAAATTTTTTAACAAATTAAAAATGGATTGGGGATGTAGCTCAGTGGTAAAGTGCTCCTTGGTTTAATCTCTATTGAAAGGGGTAAATCTTTGCAATCATTTTCTTTAACTCTCAGTAGGAGATGGAAGGTGGACAGGGAAGGTTTTCGTGTGTAGGAAATGTTTTAATATTTTTATTGCAATCATTTAAAATATATATTGAGTTGGGGGAATCAGCATGTTTCTAATGTAGAGTCATCTTAACTAAGAACATAAGATCCTGTTTTATGTGTCTGAGTCTGCTTTTTTGTCTTTTAGGAAAATATAAAAATTTATCTCACATAGTTTGGCCAATTTCTTTTTGAGTTTATTTCTAGTAATTTTATCTGTATCTTTTTCAGTCATGCCTGTGCTCAAATCAAGCCTCCATCTAAAGTCTGAAGTGTCCATCTGTCATCTGCTTAAAACTCCCCAGTAATGGTCTCTTCACATAGGGCTCCCATCTCATTTCTCACTCTTAACTGGCTCCTTCTCATTTCTGTTCTAGACATAGTGGACTGTCTTCCATTTGTGGGTGCCCTTAGTTATCTCTTTGCATTCTCTGTCACCCACCATGTCCCTGTCCATCCCATTCTCTTGTCAAAAGAAAAAATTTAGGCAAATTAATATAGCAGTTAATTTGAATAAAGAAACTGAATCAGGTACTAATTCAGAGCAAAAATGCTTTAGAATGCTCCATTCTACCCTAGCCAGAGTAAAAGAAATGACACAGAGAAAACCATCTGTTTGACTGCAGTTAGCATTTGCCTTATGTGCTTATGTTGTGGTGACTCTTAGCCTCTGATTGGCTGGAGTTTCTGCTGCTATGATTGCCTTACACTCAGTTATTTGTTGCAAGAGTATATTCTTAGGTTATGTTATAGTCTGTTCATATATCAAGTTAAATTACAGTTTACTATGTAAGGAGGGATCCTTAGTCCAAACTTAAAATATGTACAGTGGAAACTTTAGGTTAAATTTGGTTCAGTTTAACACTCGCAATCACATATTCACTGACTAACTTTTGTTTCTCCTTTAGATTACAGTCACTTTCTTTGCAAACATTCCCTGACTCTACAAGACTGGAACACGTGTCTGAACATCCCCATACAGCCCTGTTGCAAGATATAGCATGATGTTTGTGATTGTTGGTTACTTGCCCGTGTCTTTGCTGACTGTCAGCTCCATGAGGGCAGGAGGTATGCCTTCCTCACAGTTGCATCTCCATGCTTAGCCTGGTGTCCAACCAAACCAGCTCCTCCTCCACAGCCTATGACTGTGAAATGCATGCATAGCTGGTGCTGAGAGCCATTGCTTCCTTTAGCCTGAGCTTATAAATGCACGTGGATGAACCTCTTGAGAAACAAGGTGCCTCAATTTGGACAAAAGAATATTCAAAGGCAGAAACAAGGAATAGTCTCAATAGACCTGTTCCCATTAGACTTTGGATGCTTATAGTTTTATATATATCCCCCCAATTATCTGGGATTTCTATCACTTAAAATCCATGAAACACTTATAAACTGGGAAGAAAGTAGGTTTTGTGTCTCTTAATGCTCTGTCTTCTAGAATCTTGGATGAACTGATTAAAGAACTAACTGTCTTTCTCTCTTGCTCAAACAGTGGGAAATGGGAAATGAGCATCCGTTCAAATACAGAATGCATCAGGTTTACATTACTATTTCTCTAATTTTAGTTCTACTAAATTTCACTGAGATTTGTAGTTATAAAGATTTGGTGGAAAACAAATGAAAACACTTCCCATTTAGCACAAAGATGGCAGAAGAGGGGTCCTGTTACCCTGAGCTCATTCATAGTTCTGCTAGCAAAGACCAGATGCAGAGTCTGTGCTGTCCCCTTTGTTCCTCCTCACAGAAGAGTAATTTGCAGTGCAACCTGGTTCTTGCCCTAATTGTGGTAAAAGATTAATGGTTCTCAGTCACTGGAGTGCTTCAGAATCTGCTGACTGCTTGTTAAAATGCAGGTTACTGGGCTCCATTGCCCTGATTTCTTATTCAGATCTGGATTGAGGGTGGAGAATGTGCATCTCTCACAAGTTTCAAGATGATGCTGATGTTGCTGGTCTGGGTGCCATGCTTTGAAAAGTTCAGTTCACGAGAGAGCACCGGGTGAAGCGTTTGCTGTGACTCAGAGGGTAAACCTGTCTGTGATCAGAAAAGAGAAGCTAATGCCCCCTCTTAAAAGGTATTACCTCTCTCCTTTTCCAAGGTCCTTAAGACACCTGACAACCCCTCTCTCTTGGACCCTATCGACAAGAATTCACAGTGTTATCAAAGCCAAATTAATTTAAATTTAAATTAGGTAATAAGCTTATATTTTCTCTTACTTTGAGGAATGTAAAAGAAGGTTAGAAATGAGGTAAGGCTTCAAAAGCCAGAGAAGCAACAAAGAATTGTTAAATTCTAAAGTCATCAGGGAGGTTGATCAAGATAGAGGCAGCTCTAATGAAGGTAAAGAAGGTGACCCTTTCCTTCCAGATGTTTTGGTTAAATTTGGTTAGGAAGGTTATCAAAATAAATAAGACCTGACCCCAGCTCTCCAGGGGCGTATGGACCAGCTGGAAGGCTGACGTAAGAATAAAGCAGAAGGATGATGCTGTACTAGAGATTCAAGCAACACACTGTCGGAGCTCTGGGAAGAAAGAGGCTGATTCAAACCAGGGATGACACAGGAGAAAGAATTCAACTCTCATTAATGTCTTCTTTGCTTAGGGACTTTGCATGTTCTAGCACATTTAATTGCATCTCCCAAACACCCTGGTGGGGTCAGTTATCCAAGAATCTTATTAATGTCAAGGCTTTTCATATTATGAGTGGCTCTTTGACGTGGAGGGCACTCGAAAGAAAACAATAAACCACCGAGCTGACTAACTTTGTATTTGAACTTTTATTATTCTTGGGAAGATTTGGGTTCATGCAAAAAAAAAAAAAAAAAAAAAAAAGCCATATGATACCTTAATCTGTCTCAAAAGTTTACAGTGTTAACTGTGAGTTTCATGAACTAAGGGAAAAAAAAAAAAAAGACAAAACAGAAAACCTTCCTCCAGCAGTTCTGCATAGTATATCTTCTGCTCTACCACACAGAACAGCACCAGAAGTGAACCCCATCTTGGTATTTGGGCAACGCACTTGCTCTCCTATGAGCTCCTGGTGTTTTCTGAAGTCCCAGTCACACACACCAGGGTCTTGGCCTTTACCAAGTATATCTCTCTTGTTGTCAACATTGGAAGTTCAACAAATGAACCCCTGTAATTATATTGCACCTACAGGCAACTAGTAGAAAAGGAGCATATGCTGAGTTAGGAGGTTCTGCTCTGTGACCTCAAATACTAACCTTGACAAGCAAAAGCCCGTGAAGTGACATTTAATTTGTTTATTCCTGAAATGACCATGAGTTCAGACCCTTTAATCTTGAGTCAGAAACTGAGAAAATCCCCAATCTGATAAAAGGCACCCCCAAAAAATCCATTTCGAAAATGAAACACAGAGATGGTCTGCAGATATGTGTGTGCATGCGTGTGCCTTTTCCAAGTCACAGCTTGTCTGACTCTGTCACTACAGGATGCTTCTTCTCTGGAAACTCGAGGTTCCTTTGGTGGGCAGGTCATCTCCACGATGGAAAAGCTCCTAACTTGTTAATCCCTTTTCTCCTTTCCAGGAAACTCCAGAAAGCTCTGTTACCAGGCCCTCCAGGTCTCCAAAGTAAATAATTAAAAAATCGTGGCTATTTAAGACCCGTTATGTCTCGGAAAAAGTACCCTCAGGAACTCGAGACAAGCTGCTTCTGCACACATGTACACACACGCTTCTGCACATGCCACCTGTTGCCTTTTGGGTGGATACTTGCCAGTTTCTGAGTTCCGCACCAGACGTAAACCTCAATGCATGTCCATGCTCCTTTTTCTTGGGCACTTTTTACTCTCCTGTCAGGACAATCTACTCAAAGCCTCCTTTGTCTGCTGGTTGCAGCCCTAGCTTGGGGTTTCCTTTTGCATCTGGAGAGTCCTCCTGGACACACGTCTTCTCATCGTAGTCTAACCACTGCCTTGAAGCATCAGCTCCTCTAAGGAGCCTTCTTCACAGAGATGATGTGCCTGCCCTAGCCTTCACCCCTAACTGGGAACGCTATTTGTTTCTTAAAATTGCCTTTAACTTCTTCTCACTGTACTAACCCAGACTTCATAAACTCCTGTCACCAGTTAGAGGAATGAGGTGTTTCACGTATCCCTTTCAGCAGGAACTCAGGATTTGTCAAAATCAAACCATTAAAATAAGGTCATTAAAAAAAAAAAAAAAAAAACTCAGGTGTTGAAGCAAACCATTTCTGGCCACAGAATCAAAGAACTACCCAGGTATAAATGATGCCAGATTTGGTTTGGATTCATGGAAAGTTTTCATTCTGTAAGAGTTTTTAGAAATCTGTTTTATTTTTCCCTTAGCGCTGAAGTGAGGGTGGGCAACAGGGAAGAGGGGAGAAGGAGAAAACACAGGAAATGTAAAGGACTCTGGAATTTGAAATGCATGGGGAAGACAAGTAACTTCCCTGAATCCAAGCAGAAGGTAGTGGTTGGGAGTTATCTTAAATGGGCCACCTGTAGAAAATAGGGAGCAAAGGAAGAATACCCCATTGGCATAAATAGAAGCCACACATTTCTAAAAGCTTCTGTCAGTGGATCGTTAAACCCACAGTGCCGCTAGTTTCAGGTTTGAATATCTTGGCAATCGTGGTGTGGAATCAGGCCAAGGCACATGTACCCAGACTGGATGCTCACTCTGCAGTTCCTGGCAGACACCTTTACTCCTACGAGCAAAATCTGGTGAGTGTTAAGGACGAAAAGTACTTGTGTCAAAGCAAAGGAAACCAGTTGCATTTCCAAAGTTAAGCTATGTGCACACGCTGGTTTATTTTCTAGGAGCCAAGAGCAATTTCCAAACCAATGAAAATGTCCTGCAGATGAAAGAGAAATGAGGCACTTCATAGGCCATATCCATCTCCCCCTCAAAAAAAAAAAAAAAAAAAAGAAAAGAAAAAGAGCTTTATGGTTTGTTATGTGGTTCCTGTTTTTTGTATATACTTTGGGATGGATACTACCCCTATTTTACAAGAGAAGCTGTAGAAACTTGGTATTGCAATGATTTTCCAAATAATTATAATTAATAATAATAATGCCAGGATACTATGCTAAGAAGTTAATGTATAGACTCTGATTCATTAGCCACCAAATCATCCTTGTTGATCCTACATTAAGTCAGCTTTCTCAGCTTTCTTGCATCCCTTACAGAGGTAAATAGGAACAGTGAGAGGCTCATCCTTGCCTTTTCTTTTCTTACAATAAAAAGACTTAATATTTCCAATTTCTTGGGTAATCTCCCCTGTGATTAGAATGAAACTCAAAGTCCTCATTATAAAATCCAAAGTTCTCCTTACAGTATCAAAAGTAGCATAATCAGTTCATGTTGTCAAACTCTTTCCTGCCTGGGGAGCTTCATATCTGCTCTTCCCTGGCTCTCTAAACACGCTCACACAGAAGCAGCATGCTAGTTCCTAGTTATTTATTAATTTCTACTCACATTTCATGTTCAGATCACTTCTGTAAAGAGACCTTGCCTGACCTTTCTACCTGAATCAGGCTTCTCCATTAAAAGCTCTCCAAGTACCCTACTCTCTTCCTTTAAAGAACATGTCTTTTTGTAATATTGTTTGCTTGCTTTGATCTTCCCTGTTTGTTGGGAGCCAGGGACAGGGAGTCTTTTGTTCACCACAGTATTCTCATTACCTAACTGCAGCTGGTACATAGGAAGTACTTAATAATTATTTATAAAAACAATGAAAACAACATTTGGAAGTAGGAGTTATCCTTACCAATCTGATTGATTAAACTGGTTTTCAATTGCACAAAGTAAAGTGATACAGCTATTTTTCTGTAACTATATTAGTTTCTGTGTTGGCTTCTGCTATTGCTGGCACACAATTAATAGCCATCCTTAAAAGATGGGGCTAGAGAGAGGGAGAGAGAAGAAGGACCCCCATGTGCAACTGTTGCCAGTTTCTGAATATCCCTACTGCATTTGATTTCAAGTCCCCCAGTGTGATGTCCAGTCAGGAAGAAGCACACACACTTGGCTCTTTAGAGTTGGTGCAAGATGGCTCTAGACATCACTGTTTCTAGAAACCTGATGATTCAGTCATTCATTGAGAAGCAGAGAATTTCTTTTAATGAATTATGTTCTCGTTTCTCAAACATATCCTTTGATTTGAATACACTATAGTTTCTGCTATGTGTTGGAACAGAGTTTCTAACCTGTAGCCCTTGGAAAGGGTTCCATGGGTGAGATATCCATCCCTATAGTCCTTGGGGGAACTTAAGCTTCCAGTCTGATCCGCTCTAGCCATAGTGTATTTACCAGAGCGCATACAAATGCAATATTTTATGTGTGTGAGAACATGGAAGGATTCAAAGCACAAAAATAAGGTGGAGGGTGACAGCATTCTATGCAAACAGGCCTCCTCCTCTTTTATGCTGGGGACAAACACAGAGAGATGAGAATGACCCTGAGTTCCAGAGGCTGCTCTCCAAGCCTCTTCTTGACTGGTACCCACCCCCAGCAACTCCTATCCCCTAAACATCCCCCATCCCTTCTGTGGGAACATCAGCTTCCATCCTGGTTATGAGAAAGACTGTTTGAAGAACTCCCTCCTTCCTTACGATAGTTAGGGACAGGGAATATTTCTGTTTTACAAATGAAACTATTAAGAGTGAATTCAAATTATTCAAGCAAGAATACCTCTTGGTTTAATGGCGGAGCTGAGACTTGAATGTGTTACTGTGCTACTTACTGTCTCCTTAAATCCTGTCCAAGGTATTGACCACTAAAGATTTCAAACAGATCTCCTTCCCACAATGAACTAGGAGCACAAAAGAAAGTCTTTCAAAACTTTCTCAGTGTCTTCTTTTTGGTACCCTTCATCCCATTTAAAAGCAGACACACACACACACACACACACACACACAGAACAACTGTATATCTATCAGCTCCCCGGCAAAGAAAATACATCCTACACCTCTATTCAGCCTCCAGAAAAGAAAAAGGGTATTAAAAAACAGGAAATATTTGTGACAGATTCACTGGACTATTGAATAAGACAGGTAATTTTTATTATAATTTTTATGTAGTTAGCACTGTGATGAAATGACTTGCCTTAAAGTTTCTTTACACTTTCTGCTAATACATTTTTTCCCAGATTGACCTCTTTTGGGGGATTCCTTATTTTTCCCAAAGCAATTTTTATCCAATAAAACACACAGGTACAGAAAACCACACACACACACACACACACACACACACACACAAAACACACAAATACTTTAGTGAATGATTAAAAAGTGAATATCCTTATGACCATCACTGAAGACACAACAGATTTTCCAGTGGCCCTTGTAAGCAGTCCATGTGCACCTTCTTACTTATGGCACCCTGTCTCCCTGAGGAAGCAATAGTTATCTCAATGTTACTTTTTTCATGATTTTATTTCAAAAGTGTATGCATCAACACTAGAATTTAGTTATACCCATTAAAACAAAACAAAAACCACTGGGTAGTTTCTTTTCTTAAAAATGTATCTATTTAAGAAACCACTTGACCTGCAGAATGTCCCACAGTCTACCTTTGCTGATTGTGAACCCATGATGTGGTTCAGCACGTTCTACTCTGTTCTTTCTCAGCTGGATCCAGGGGTTTGATGGTGCTCAGGTTCAGTCCTTCTGGCAAAACTCTAGGTGATGGTGTGTTCTCTATAAGGGAGGAAACAAGACATGGTTGCATGCATTTTATGATTCAATAAAGGCATCTGCTCTTCAAGACTGGGTCTGTTTATTCATCAAAGATTGCAAAATAGTCCGTTATTTGGTCATCATTTTTAAATTGGAATAATGTTATCTGCAGGATGGTTCTTCTTTGCCTACCTACCTTTAACAACTGCCACCTTCTCTCCCATAATACTTTATCTCCTTCATTATTTTTATTTTGAAAATTCTCTTTTTAACCTCTATTTTTTTTTTTTTTGCAGTATTTTCTGAAATGTGTTTTCTTGCTTTCATGTTCATTTCAGTTTAGTTTTTCTCTCCCCCACCCCTTAATTTTGTACCTTGTCATGAATTCTCTCACTTGTTTGTGGTTTCTCTAATTGTGATTTGTGTGTTTTTGTTTGTTTCATTTTCAGTCTCATTTTTGTAAAGCCGTCTAGCTTGTTTGAAATAGAAGGTTAACATTTTTATCTGTTTTTTATGTATTTCTTTTTAGAGTGTTTTCATTTTCTGTAGGAACTTATCCTGCTTTTTTTCTCCTCTCAAGTCTTTACTTTCTATGAATTCGATTTTGACATTTTTCTATTACCCATTTTTATAAATTATTGCTCATTTATTTAAAAATGTTTTTCAGAAATTTTAAAGTAGTGTGCATTCAAAGAGTTTGAATGTGAAGTTTTCCAACTTCACAGAGCTTCCTGTTCAGTTGTTTTCCTGTTGTGTTAAAAATATAGCAGCTGCCTTTCCCTTACTTTGTTTTTACTTGGATTTTTTCCTCTCCCTTGTCCCCAAATTGCTCAATTTTGATTCGACTTCCACAAATTTCTCTCTGTGTGCTGTCTGTATTAGTCTGTTTTCTTGTTGTTAATAACACAATAACATAGATGGGTAAGTGATAAAGAAGAGGTTCATCTTGACTCATGGCTGTGGTGCAAGGTCAGGAAGGCCACATCTGGTGATGGACTTCAGATTGGCGGAGTCATGAGGCAGCACAGGGCATCTCACGGTGAGAGACAGGGAACGTGCCCTTTTGTGTATTCTGGCCCTTCTTCCTCTTCTTATAAAGTCACTAGTATTCAACTGGAGCCCTACTCCGATGATCTCTTCCTACCTAATCAGGGCCTAAGGCCCCACCTCTGAACACCATGGTCAAATTCCTTCTACTTAATAGCTCTCAATGGGGATTAAACTCAAAAGTGAATTTCAGAGGGGACAAACCTTATTTGAATCATAGCAGGGTCCTGTCCTGGAGAGGAAACCTAACTGGTTGGTTTGAGTTCATAGGACCAGACATCTCCAAACTTTGTGTCTTCCCTTGGGCCACTTGTACTCCTGGGCACAATCAGTATCTTCAAATTGACCCACTGAACTTTCCAGTGAATAAAGCTCAGCTGTTTGGCGGCTCTGGCTCTCAATCTGTCTGAGGTTTCTTGCTTTTCTTTGCTTTCTACCAATAGCACTGATACACACAGATTTTGGAACTGTTGGAAGTTCTCCCAGAGATTTTATATTTTGGAGTTCATGGGATATCCTGTTATTTAGTTTTTTTGTAAATGTTGTCTATGAGATTTTGAACTTGATACCTAGTTGTTCTGTGGGTCTCCACGTAGGGGTTTTAGAAGGTCTACAAACTAGGCTGCCATCACCACTGCCCTCTTTACAGAATTTCCAAATGTGTTTTGACAGTGCAGATTGAAACGGAGGGAACAAGTTTCCAGGAAGAAATGGAATTTTGGACTGAACTATTGAAAAATAATGAGGACGCAATAAAGGCAACTAAATCAAGGAAAAGGAAAGGTAGTTAGTTTTTCCAGAGAAACAAAATGAAGTAAAGGCATGCGTACACACACACACACACGCACACACATGCACACACAATGCTAGAAGGTCATGGCCCAACAGTGAAACAAATCAAAATATGGTGTGATTATAAACAGTTGATGGAATCTAAGATTCAAGAGCTCATCTGATTTTAGAAACAGCCTCTCCTTAGTGGCCAGGTATTATGATGTTGAACTTAAAGAAATGGAAAACAAGTCCATATAATTGTATATATTTACCTGACTTCGGCCAGCCACACTTTTACTGTGTTCAAGTTGTTAACATTCACCTTCTCTTCTACAGTTGCAACATGCTTACAGGGAACGCATAAGCATTTGTTGAGGCTGTAGGAGGAAAAGTAAGGGTTAACAACCTGGACATAGTGGGAGTGAGAGTACAGGTGACAGACAGTGGGTACTGACAGCATGGGGCAAATCTACCCTCTTTCTCATGAAGGGTGTCAGCAGATACTGTCTACAGTTGATTTATGAGGAAACAGAGTCTAAATATATTATTTTTATTCAAATCTAACCAATAACAGAACCACATATTGAAATGCCCATGTCAAAACTGAAGAATCCTAAGTGACTCTTCTTGTTTCATATGAGGGAGTTCATAGATACTGTCTAAAATAGCTATAAATTAGAAAACAGAGCTATGAGCATTTTATCTTCCATTATGAAGATACATCATAAAAAGAATTAAAAGCAGAAAGAATGAATAAAATTTGTCCTTGGGGATTAGGATTTAGGAAGAGGGAGGAGATCCTTAGATTTTTATCACAGGATATTCTGCACCATTTAACACTTATCATTTTAGTCTGGCTTCACCTAGAAGTAGACCTTGGGCTAGGATTTGGAGGCATGCTGTATATTCAGAGGTGCAAGAAATATCTACACAGGAGCAGAGAAAATGGAATAGGAAAATCAGGAAATCAACAAAAACAAGGTTAATAAGCCAGCCATCACAGCAGGCAACTAAATCTAATTTCAAAAGGAAACTGGAAAATAATGTAATATGTACGTCTCATACTTATCCGACAAGAGAAGCAGGGGAACTGGAGGTATTTAGAAACCCATCCCTATTCCCAGAGTGTTGCTAATTCCCCAGCACTTTTGGCTCACTGTTCAGTAGAGGGCAGACTGCTGTGGTCCTAGAATAAACTTTCAAACTCAGAGATGCTGATAGTACCACTCAGCTGTGGTGAGGACCATGTGAACTGACGGGGATCCACGAAGTAGAGCAGAGCACTAGAAGCATCAGCTATAGGAACTGTCTGAATATACTTACTTTGATACAAAAATCATTTAAAATAAAGTGTCAAAATATATTGTAAAATAGCTTCTGTATCTGCAGAAAGAAATGAACATTTATTAGCATTCAACTCTATATCAGGAAATATATTAAACAGATTAATTATATTGCCTTATTTAATTTCTATAGTAACCTTGTATCTGTCCCTATCTCTTTCAGATAAGATAAAGGCAGCTTATAGAATCCATAAACATTACAGGGAACTTATGTTTCTAAGATAAAGCATCTTACAGAAAAATAAGCAAATCTTGAATTGGAATGAGACAAGAATTGATTCTCATGTTTCTAAAGCAGAAAATCATAAGATTGATGAAAATAGGACAGTAAGAATTATAAGGAGAATAAAAATAAGATCATTTTATTTGGGAATATATTAAGTTGGAGGGTGGAAAGACACTCATCCCATGTCCTGCCTGCACTCATGAATTGGCAGCTAATGATCACTGAAAGGGTCTGGTCTCTAATAGAGTCCACAGGCTGCCCTGTCTGCCTGGATCATTTTAACCTCTTGTATTTGTTTTCCTGAATAGCTCATTCTTTCACAGCATTTAGATCTATTTTAAAAATTCTTCTCAGAAAGATTATCTCAGCTTGGACCAACCAGAATACCACACCCCTATCCCACATTTCCCCACTGCCTCAGGCCCCATTTAACACCTTGTGGCCCTCTCAACAGGAACACTGGAAAAATCAGCCTAAAGAAACCAGGAAACAAATTCACCAACTTTCCTCTTGCAACAGTCTTTCCTCTTTCCAATTCCCGTTTATATCCATTCAGATGACAATGGAAATGAGCCTCCATTGATGTAGCCCATACAGGCCAGTCCTGAGGGCAGGAATTGGAGTGTAGAGGGTAGAGAATGAATCTGAAGGGGTATTGTATCAGTCAACTTTTTCACTGCTGTGACTAAATGATCTGACCAGTACCATTATAGAGGAGGAAAGGTTTATTTGAGGGCTCAAGGTTTCAGAGGTCTTAGTACATAGAAGGTCAGTACCATTCCTCAGGGCTCCAGGTGAGGTAAAACATCATGGCAGAAGAGTATGGCAGAGGTAAGCAGCTAACATCATCAGGAAGCAGAAGGACATAGAAAGACTCCACTCTCCACATACAGTAGCCACACCTCAATTCCCACTTCCTCCAGACACACCCTACCACTTCAATTAATCCCACCAGGGATTAATTCACTAATTGGGTTGACTTTTATAACCCAATTATTTTCCCTCTGAACTGTCCTGCATTCTCACATGTGAGCTTTTGGGGGACACCTCACATCCAAACCATAACAGGTATGATGGATTCTTGAGAATGGTTCCAATTTGTCATTCCTTTCTATGGTCATAATACTGGCAATTTGATGTTGCAGCTCCAGCCATCAAAAAGAGGGGTCTATTTCCTTATTCCTTGAATCTGAACTAGTTTTGACTTGCATTGATCAATAGAATGTGATAGAAGTCAGGTTGTACATTTTCAAACCCAAGCCTCAAGAGACTTCTTTATAGCTAGCATCTGGAATGTCCCCCTTCTGCCCCACGACTCATGTTTTAAGTAATGCAACAGTGTTCAGAGGTGGGGCTTATGAGAAATGATCGAATCATGAAGACTCTGACCTATTAGTGGATTTGGTGAATGAATAATGTGAATGGACTACTGGGTGGTAACTGTAGGCAGGTGGAGCATGACTGGAGGATGTAGGCCACTGGGGGCATGGCCTTGTTTATTCCCGGCCCCTTCTTCTCTCTCTCTCTCTCTCTCTCTCTCTCTGCTTCCCAGCTGCCATGAGCTGACAGCTTTCCTCTGCCATGATGTTTCTGTCTTGGGGCCAACCAACCACTGACTGAGACCTCTGTAATAGTGAGTCAATATGAAGTTTTCCTCTTCTAAGCAGTTTTCAGGTATTTTGGTCATGGCAATGAAAACCTGACACATGCAGACTTGTACATTCTAGCATGCTCTCTTGGAACACTGCCTACCACTTTGAGAACAAGCCTTGATAGTCAACTTGATGTCGACCAGAGACTTTGTGGACTAGAAATAAGCTGTCTCATTGGAGGCTATCATAGACTAGCCAGTACCCAGATAATACAACTGTCTGCAGTTGCATGAGTGAGCCAGGCAAAATAAGGAGAACTGCCCTGCTGAGCCCAGATGAAATTGCTGGCCCTCATAATCATGTACCAAATAAATGCAATGGTTTTAAAATACTTTGGGAATAAGTTGTTCTTCCTATGGATTTAGAGAGATAATATGGAACACTGACACATTGTTCAAAGAATATTTGTTAAAATAAGTAAATGGCCTTTCTTTACTTCCTATCTTGACATTATTTAGCAATATTTATTTTAATCAAATGAATATAAACCTATGTTTCACAATATATGTAACCATTTGTAGATATCTGGATGCTATGTTACATTTTCAATAGCTGCAATAGTCTCCCTACTTGATGTGAAGTTATTGCCTTAGGGTGCTGACCCAGTTCAGATTTATTTGTATTCTCCCTCTACACTTATAAGTAAGAAGTTTTACTGAAGTTATGAAAATAAAAATATTTTCTGAAGAGATGAAGCCTTGCATGGTGGTATATACCTCTAATCCTAGAGGCTTGGGAGGCTGAGGCAGGAGAATCATGAATTCAAATCCAGCCTCAGCAACTAAGAGAGGACTTAAGCAACTCAGAGATACTCTGTCTCTAAATAAAATACAAAAATGGGCTGGGGATGTGGTTCAGTGACTAAGAGCCCCTGGGTTCAAACCCCCGGTACAAAAAAAAAGAGAGAGAGAAAAAAAAAAGAGATGAAGATCAAGAACTGAACCCCAAAATGTGCCCACAGGTAGGTATAGACAGAGAAACAAAAAGACACCATTCAAATATCCACCTTTTTATCTGCTACTTTGACTTACCCAGTAGAAGTAAAACTGCATGTCATTTTTATTTGTCACTACATCTTTTTAGGATCTAAAGCTTCTAGTGTTATGGATCTTATTCTGAGAGGTCAGAGCAGAGTAACTGAAGGAAAGACATGAAGGCATCATTGTCCTTCTTATCTCGTGAGCAATGTGAATGGAAAGAGCTCTAGGTCCACACTGAGCTCTTGGTCTTCATGCTGTCCTAGGATTTCCTTCCAAGTCTGGAGAAAGAGGCTGTAACAAAACCAGGCCAAAATGTCCGGGTGAAAAATGAAGTCGTTCAGTCAAGCATTCATGTGCTAGGCCTCCATGACAAACAGCTGGACCCTTGGAATCATCTGGGCGGTCAGCTGTTGCTCACTTTTCATCTAGAAATGTTGACAGAGGTAGCGCCAACCAGTCGTTGAGAGGTCGCAGATCAATTCAACATTAACAGTTTTGTGGAGCCTGACCTGTGATATCTATGACCACATGAAATCCATCCTAGAATGTTAGATTTGAAAAGAAGCTGAAATGCCATTTAGCATAATCTTATGTTCTGCATATAAAGATATTGAGGTCTAGAGAAGGGATGTGTCTTAGCTGAAGGCACACAGCCACTGGATGACTTGCATCTGGATTGAGACAGTGAGCAACTGGATCCTTCCACCTCTCTGCTTTCTGCCTTGTTCAGGGGCAAGACAAAACTTTTCAATTTCTGCCTCACCTAAAAATAAACACTGAAAAACTCTCAAACTAATGAGGTAAAAATAACACTTATTCTGACTTGAATAAGTGCGTCCATTTGTACAATGTTCTGTAGCTTGCTCCGTGCTTCAACAAACATTTTCATTTTTACGAGTCGCAATAACTATGGCAAACCAAATGGTTAATTGCATCCTTATGATGGTCTTTAGCTAGAAAATGACAGAGCTGGCACTGCAAACTAGATCTCTTACGTTTGATTTTTTTCAAACATTTATCAGATACCAACTTCACACTAGATATTACACTGAGAGCACATTTGTCCCCATATGTCATAATAGAAATATTGCCTATGTATCAGTCAGCTTTGATAAGCTCATGCTGCAATAACAAATAAGTTCAAATATCTGTGACTTAAAATGCAAAGATTTCATGTTGACTTATGGTTCCTATCCTGGTTCTGCTATGTCTTTATGAGCTCATGCCAGGATCCAGCCAAGAGCAATGTGAGATGGGCAAGACGTTTGCTCTATAGCCACTGCAACCATCTAGAAACCTGAGTTCTCAGGGAAAGAGGAAGCAAGGATAATAGGAAAAGGGTGCCCCAGAGACAGAGAGGGAAACCATTGTAAGAGCTCTGCAAAGATGATTTCATTAGTGAGAAGGGTAGGAAGAGGAAAGTGACTGGTTTGCATTTCAAACAAGGGAAAAAAGGACCATTGTTTTGTGTGTGAGTGCGCACTGGGCTGGGTATGGGATTCTGAATTCTTTGTTATATCCTCTGGCAAGGATTCAGCTGGCCTCTTACTTCTCCCTGTCAAATCCTGAAATGGACTACAGCCTTTGAACTGAAATGCTGCGCACCCAACCCAAGATTCAGACAGCTCAGAAAACGGTCACTGCTCAGCAGCCGATTTTAAATCGCTCTTGCCCTTGGCTATTTTAAATCATCTTCCCACCGGCACCCTGGAACACATTAGACAACTTTATTGCCACATTCCTTGCCAATTTAATTTTTGTAAATCATATTCCAGCACTTTAGATTTCCATATATAACTGAGAGATTTTTTTTTTTTTTCCAAAGGAGCCTTTGAATCAAACGGTGGATTCCAAGGCCTGTGAGAATCACAGTCCTCTATTCTTATAAAGGGGCAGGACTAATTGTTAGCTGAATTCCCTGGCATGTTTTGGTATCTTTGGATACTGTTTGTAATTATCATGACTAGTATGATAACAGATGATTCTGTGGAGTTTAGATACTGCATGCCCAGTGTCGGCCCAAATGAGAATAGAGAAGAGTGCAGAGAGGAATCTACTCAGAACATATTTGTTCATCCTATTGGGGTTCCAAGATTATTTGAATGGGTTTATTTTCAATCTCCCAATTCAGAGCAAATGCTCCATAAAGTCACTCTTTAGTTTATATTTTATTTCAAAAAAGCTTTTTTGAAAATTAATCTTAAGTATGATAAATACAGAATATTAAAAAATGGTAAGTACTGATAAATCACACAAAACAACAACAAACAAAACAGCTGAAACTCTATTATCCAGTAATAATCTGTACAGTTTTTTGGTATAAGTACCTTAAATTAGTTACTTTCTCTCTATGTGCATGTGCTTGTTTATATATTTCCTTTTTAAATACAATTAGAGTTTTGCCCATGCCAGCAAGAACTCTTATTCAAAATGACTAATTAATGACTTATTCAAAATGACTTATTCAAAAATACTAATTGCTTTTAGGACTGCTATGTAGATGTATTGACCAATCCTTTATTCTAATACATTTATGTTAAGTGTAGCTTTTCCCTATAACCAGTAACAGCACATTAAACATTTTAAGATGAATCTTTCCATTTATTTAGGATTACTTTAAAACAAACCTTCAGTGTCTAAACTAATGAAATGAAGACTTTAAGGGTTTTTAAATACAAGGCCAAAGCCCCGATCAGGTAGTATAGGAAATTTTTGTGCACCTTCACACTAGCTGGGTGTCCCATTTCATTCAGTTTGTTAATTAAATCTCTGAAAAATGACATGCCTTTTTATTTTCATTAGAAGAGGTCAGACTTTTAAATATTTGTTAGCATTTGTCTTTTGTCTTTTTCTTTTGTGAATTCTCTGTTAGAGTCATTGATCCTTTTAATTCTGGGGAGCTCATATTTTCATACTGATTTTTAAGGTCTCTACAAAGGCTGATAAACAACTTGACTGAGTAGTAAATCCTTGTACACCTCTTATTGCCTTTAAAAGGCTCTGAGCCAACCTTACATCGCAGGCCTTTGGTGCATCAGGTTGTAAATATTGTAACAGCTTACTGTTGATCTTTTGGGTGATGTGTTTTCTTCAGTGGTTTTCACCCCAGGCTGATTTTGTCCTTCAAGGGATAGTATCGGCTGTCACAACCCGGGGAAGGGGAAATGCCACCAGAACCTAGTGAGTGGACTCCAGGGATGCTGCTAAATATCTTGCAATACACAGGACAATTCCTCCAAATCTAAGATCTGATTCAAATGCCAATAGTGCTGAGGTTGCAAAACTCTGATCTAAATGCCTGGAGAATTCATTCATAAAATTAAATAAGTTTATCGAATTATGTCTTGGTCTTAATCATTTTCAATCATTTGCCTGTTGCATATTAAGGTGTATCAGTGATTATTCAGAAAAAAATACTGGGCTGGGGAGATAGCTCAGTTGGTAGAGTGCTTGCCTCACAAGCACAAAGCCCTGGGTTCAATTCCCAGCACTACAAAAAATAAATAAATAAATAAATAAAAATACTAATTGCTTCTGTGGTTTGTATTTTTCTCTGAATTCTGGTTAATATCCTTTGTATCATTCCATTTGTTTTGTCTACCTTAATTTGCCTTAATTTAAATTCTTTATTATTTCTTTGTGTTCCGTAGTGACTCCATTTATCTCCCACCATTGTTTTCTTAGCACTATCTGTTTCTTTTCACCTCTGTAGAATACTTGTCTTCTTATCTTTCATTCTTTGGTTTATGGAGCCATTGATTTTATCTTTTTAATTTTTTAATTTTTAATTTTTTGGTACCAGGGATTGAACCCAGGGATGCTTAACCACTGAGGCACATCCCTACCCCTTTTTTGTATTATATTTAGAGGCAGGGTCTTGTTGAATTGCTTAGGGCCTCACTAAGTTGCTGAGGCTGGCTTTGAACTCATGATCCTCCTGCCTCAGCCTCCCCAGTTGCTGGAATTATAGTTGTGTACCACCATATCTAGCAAGTTATTGATTTTAATTATATTGAAAAATAAAGCTCTTACTCTTTCAACCTTTCTCAGAGTTCCTGAAATAAGTCTTTGGAAGTATAGCCTTTTTTTTTTTTTTTTTTTCTTTTTCTTCTTTTGTTGTTGTTGTCTAACCACTTATTTTTATTTTAGGGGGAGTACCAAGGATCAAACCCAGGGCAAGTGCTAGGCAAGTGCTCTGCCACTGAGCTTCACCCTCAAACCCTAACTACTTATGTTTATTTCCTTATTTGTTGGATAATTTTGTACTGCCATTGTGTTTGTGCATGTTTATTTTCATTTAGTGTATTTATTCTTGAACCGGTATATTCATCTCTACAGTCCTGCTATTTATCCAAAACAGTTGATTAGGTTTACTTTGGGTTCCTGTCTACCTGGGCTCCATACAAATATCCTGTGTAGAGAACAGAGAGGGAAGGCTGATTTCTACTTAAACAATTATGCAGAATTTCAGTAGCCTGGAGATGGAAAGGAATTGTAGAAGCTAGGGAACTCTGCCACTGAGCACGTTGTCTTCTAGATTTTATGTAACCATGTCATGAGGTACTGCCTCTGCCAAGACCTCCCTTTAAGAGGCTGTTTCTATTAACTCAGATGGGTCATCTTGTTAGAAATGACATAAGTTAATTGCTTACAGATTAATAAATTAGCAACATGTTATGTAGAAAATACAGTCACATATTTGTCTCTTGCTTTTGAGCTGCTGGTCTCCAGAAAATAAGTTGGTATTTTTACATAAGCAAAATATAATCCAAAGCCTTTCAAACTAAACTCTAAATTGCTCTTAAAAAGACCCTGACACACAGCTGATATGAAAAACAATATAGCAGTTCCTCAAAAAATTAAAAATATAATTCCCATACATTCCAGCAATTTGACTTCTAAGTAAATACTCAAAAGAACTGAAAGTAGGAATTTTGGGCAGGTATTTTCATATTCATCTTCATAGCAGTGTTATTTGCAATATCAAAAATGTGGAAGCAACCCAAGTGTCCATTGACAAATGAATAAATAGATAGCACATGGCATATACATGTCAGAAAATGCTATTCAACCTTAAAAAGGAAAGAAATTTTTTATGATACCTGTTACAACATGAATTAACCTTGAGGCTATTAGGTCACATGAAATATGCCAGTCACAAAATGACAGCTTCTACATGATTCCTCCCATGTGAAGTACATGGAGTAGTCAAATTCATGGAGACAAAAAGTAGAGTGGTGGTTTCTGGGAAAGGGGAAGAGGGAATGAGGAGCTATTGCTCCCTGAGTTTCAGCTTGGGAAGATAAAAAGGGTCTGGATATAGACGGTGGTGATGGCTGTGCAACAATACAAGTTACTTAATGTCACTGAACTAAGATGGTTTAAAAACTAACTTTACCTAAAAATCTAATTTTCATGTTAATAGGTAAAAAAATAAAACAATAAAAAATAAAGCATAATTATAGGTGAAGTCCTTGTAGAATTAACACACCTACACTAATTTGTAGGTTGGCGAATAAATTCATTAATGGCAGTAAGTAAAAAATTAAATAAATAAATAAAGCATACCCCTGAAACAACAACAATAACAACAAAATGCCCCGAGTGGGAGTTCCAATTTACTCAGGGTATATAAGGCTAAAAGAGAGCATGTCTCACATAATAAAGTGCCAGGTAAGCTACGAATTACTGAGTTTTTTCAGAACAAATAAATGAGTTAAGAAAAATAAGTAAACTATGTAAATTATATTTCAGAAAATCAGACCCCTGGTTGTTCTTATGCCTATCAGAGCGGTGATAGGAGAAGAGTCCATGAAAGAGAGTAAGGAGAATGAAGTTGAAATGTTAAATACGCTCATATAAGTATCATGTGGGTCAGCATGACAAATTAAAACTTTCAGGAGTTCTAGTCACAGAACATATCTGGAGATCAAATTCACTCCACAAGCTGAGCCATGAAGCAATTCTCATATAATGTGTATTATCTGATCACAGTGATATTAAATAAGAAACCAAATAAGAAACCACTAGCATAAAATATTTCTCAAATCCAAAATATTTAGAAATTAATAACACACTTTGGCTGAAGAATCTTAGATAAAATTACAAGAGATGTTAGAAATCATTTCAAGTGAATGATAAACAAAACACAATATCCAATTTGTGAACTGTAACTAAGATATTATTTAGAAGAAAATTTTATAGCATTAAATATTTATTTTAGGAAAGAAAGTGTAAAGTAAATGACTCTAAGTTTTTATTTTGTGATCTAGACAAAGAAAATTAAGCTAGAAGAGAGGAAATGATTAAAAATGAAATAAGAACCAGAAATAGAAAATAAATAACATAGAAAGTAAAATAAAAAATGTTTTTTAATAATGAAAAGTACAAATCTTCAGCTATGTTGATAAAAAAAGAAAAGAAAAAATCAGATTACTTTGGAAGGAATGAGGGGATATTACTATATATCCTACAGACACTAAAAAGGAAATAATGGGACATTACAGACACATTCATGTCAATAATTTGAAGAAATTGACCAATTCCTTAATAAAACACATAAAACTGACACAAAATAGAAAATTCAAATAGCATGAGATCTATTAAAAGAACCAAATTTATAAAAAGTCTACCAAAGAGATCATAGGTTTAAATGGATTTATTGGCTAATCTTCTCAAAATTTCAAGAAATAAAGCAAGTGTGGTGGTACACGCCTGTAATCCCAGCAGCTCAGGATGCTGAGGCAGGAAGATCTTGAGTTCAAAGCCAGTCTCATCAACTTAGTGAGACCCTAATCAACTCAGCAAGACCCTGTCTCAAAATAAAATAGAAAAAGGGCTGGGGATGTGGCTTAGTGGTTAAGTGCCCCTGGCTTCTATACCTAGTACCATTTAAAAAAAAAAAAAGTTCAAGAAATAACAAAAAGTGTGCGCAAACATTTTTAGAAAATAAAGGAAGAAAATAACTTGGACGTTTATTTCACTTGGGGAGCAGTAGACTGATGAAAATCTAACAAAGATAGTCCAAGAAAAGGCAATTAGAGATTATATCCTTCATAAACATAGATTAAACATGTCCTAACAAAATATCAGCATGTACAATTCAGCAGCATATCAAATAATAATACATTATGTAAAAATAGAAACTATATCTCAGGAACGATTGTTTTAAAAGTTTAAATATCAATCAATATAGCTTACATTAACAATAGGGGAACAAAACAATATTATTATCTCTTTAGAAACAAATTGCATGTGACAGGATTCAACTTCTATTAATGATAAAGAAAAATAACCTGAGCAACATCTAAATAAGATTGAACAATTGTGAAAACTAATATTTAACATCATACTTAATTTTGAAATATTAAACTCTTTTTTCATAAAATGAAGATGAGGTTGTACATTTCACTATTATTATTCACGACTAGAGTGGGTGTTCTAGCCAGTGTAGTAGGCAAGAAGAATAAAAAAGTAAGCATCTTTATAGCCAGGTAACATTATTGTGCATGATGAAAACTACAGAATCTACAAATAAATATGGTAAAACTAATAGGTGAATTTGGTTAGGTTGCATTCTACAGAATCAATGGATGAAAAAGTTATGATGTGTCCTTATTCTAAAAACAACAACTGAACAATTTAAAAATCCCATTTAGGCATCACTAAAACCAGAAGATGAATGGGAATAAATCGTACCAAAGAGATGTGAACTATCAATCAACCTATGTTTGAATAGGTAGATAGACAGATACATCACGAAATTATGAAGCATTGTTGAAAACAAAAAGTGAAGATATATGAAATCAGTATATACTATCTTCACAGATACACTTCACAGATATACATGAATAGGTCTTGTTCACAGACTGAAAGACAATAAGGTTATGATATTACCTCTCTTGATTTTAAGAACCTCTATCAAATTCCAAAGACTTTAAACTTTATATGGAAATTCAAGGAGTCAAGAATAGTGTGCACAATCTTTCAAAGGAAAAGCAAAGCTGGATGATGTACAATACATGGTTTCAAAACATACTACAAAGTTTCAGTAATTAAGATAGTATAGTATTGTTGGTGTAGAGTTTTTTGAGTTCTTTATATATTCTGGAAATTAGTGCTCTATCTGAAGTATGAGTGGCAAAGATTTTCTCCCACTCCGTAGGCTCTCTCTTCACATTACTGATAGTTTCCTTTGCTGAGAGAAAGCGTTTTAGTTTGAATCTATCCCAGTTGTTGATTTTTGCTTTTATTTCTTGTGCTATGGGAGTCCTGTTAAGGAAGTCTGATCCTAAGCCAACAAGTTGAAGATTTGGACCTACTTTTTCTTCTATAAGATGCAGGGTCTCTGGTCTGATTCCGAGGTCCTTGATCCATTTTGAGTTGAGTTTTGTGCAGGGTGAGAGATAGGGGTTTAATTTCATTCTGTTGCATATGGATTTCCAATTCTCCCAGCACCATTTGTTGAAGAGGCTATCTTTTCTCCATTGCATATTTTTGGCCCCTTTGTCTAATATGAGAAAATTGTATTTATTTGGGTTTGTGTCCATGTCCTCTATTCTGTACCATTGATCTACCTGTGTATTTTGGTACCAATACCATGCCGTTTTTGTTACTATTGCTTTGTAATAGAGTTGAAGATCTGGTATTGCGATACCCCCTGCTTCACTCTTTCTACTGAGGATTGCTTTAGCTATTCTAGGTTTTTTATTCTTCCAGATGAATTTCATAATTGCTTGCTCTATTTCTGTAAGGTACATCACTGGGATTTTAATTGGAATTGCATTGAATCTGTATAGCACTTTAGGTAGTATGGCCATTTTGACAATATTAATTCTGCCTATCCAAGAACATGGGAGATCTTTCCATCTTCTAAGGTTTTCTTTAATTTCTTTTTTTACTGTTCTGTAGTTCTCATTGTAGAGGTCTTTCAGCTCTTTTGTTAGATCGATTCCCAAGTATTTTATTTTTTTTGAGGCTATTGTGAATGGGGTAGTTTTCCTAATTTCTCTTTGTGAATCATTGGATTTATGAGCATTGATCTTATAACCTGCTACTTTACTGAATTCACTTATGAATTCTAAAAGTTTTCTGGTGGAATTTCCAGGTTCCTCTAAATATATAATCATGTCATCAGCGAACAGGGATAGTTTGAGTTCTTCTTTTCCTATTCGTATCCCTTTAATTTCTTTGGTTTGTCTAATTGCTCTGGCTAGAGTTTCAAGGACGATGTTGAATAGAAGTGGTGAAAGAGGGCATCCCTACCTTGTTCCAGTTTTTAGGGGGAATGCTTTCAGTTTTTCACCATTTAGAATGATATTGGCCATGGGCTTAGCGTAGATGGCCTTTACAATGTTAAGGAATGTTCCCACTACCCCAATTTTTTCTAGTGTTTTGAGCATGAAGGGATGCTCTATTTTATCGAATGCTTTTTCTGCATCTATCAAAATAATCATGTGATTCTTAACTTTAAGTCTGTTGATATGGTGAATGACATTTATTGATTTCCGGATGTTGAACCAACCTTGCATCCCTGGGATAAAACCCACTTGATCGTGGTGTACTATCTTTTTAATATATTTTTGTATGGGATTTGCTAAAATTTTGTTGAGAATTTTTACGTTGATGTTCATTAAGGATATTGGTCTGAAATTTTCCTCGATGTGTCTCTGTCTGGTTTAGGTATCCGGGTGACATTGGCTTCATAGAATGAGTTTGGGAGGGTTCCCTCCTCCTCTATTTCATGGAATACTTTGAGGAGTATTGGAATGAGTTCTTCTTTAAAGGTTTTGTAGAACTTGGCTGAGAACCCATCTGGTCCTGGACTTTTCTTTGTTGGTAGGCTTTTGATGACCTCTTCTATTTCATTGCTTGAAATTGATTTATTTAAGTTGTGTATATCCTCCTCGTTCAGTTTAGGTAATTCATATGTCTCTAGAAACTTGTTGATGTCTTTGAGGTTTTCTGTTTTGTTGGAGTATAGATTTTCAAAATAGCTTCTAATTATGCTTTGTATTTCACTCATGTTTGTTGTGATATTTCCTTGTTCTTTCCGAATTTTAGTAATTTGAGTTTTCTCCCTCTTTCTCTTTGTTAGTGTGGCTAATCCAATCAACAAATTGGCTAAGGAAATGAATAGACACTTCACAGAAGAAGATGTACAAGCAATCAACAGATATATGAAAAAATGTTCAACATCTCTAGTAATAAGAGAAATGCAAATCAAAACTACCCTAAGATTCCATCTCACCTCAAATAGAATGGCGATTATCAAGAACACAAGCAACAATAGGTGTTGGCGAGGATGTGGGGAAAAAGGTACACTCATACATTGCTGGTGGGGTTGCAAATTAGTGCAGCCACTCTGGAAAGCAGTATGAAGATTCCTCAGAAAGCTTGGAATGGAACCACCATTTGACTCAGCTATCCCACTCCTAGGCCTATACCTAAAGGAATTAAAATCAGCATACTACAGAGATACAGCCACATCAATGTTCATTGCTGCTCAATTCACCATAGCCAGATTGTGGAAGCAACCTAGATGTTCTTCAATTGATGAATGGATAAAGAAACTGTGGCATATATATATACAATGGAATATTACTCCGCCATAAACAATGATAAAATTATGGCATTTGCAGGCAAATGGATGAAATTGGAGAATATCATGCGAAGTGAGATAAGCCAATCTCAAAAAACTAAAGGACAAATGATCTCCCTGATAAGCGGATGAGGACATATAATGGAGGGTGGGAGGAGTTAGTGTTAGGGTTAGGGTTAGGGTTAGGTTTAGGGTTAGGGTTAAGGAGGGTGGTAAGAATGGAGGAAGGAAGGACTGTATAGAGGGAAAAGAGGGGTAGGAGGGGTAGCGGGAAGGGGAAAAAATAACAGAATGAATCAAACATCATTACCCTATGTAAATTTATGATTACACAAATGGTATGCCTTGACTCCATGTACAGAGAAACAACATGTATCCCATTTGTTTACAATAAAATAAAATAAAATAAAATAAAAATAAAAAAATAAAAAGGGAAAAAAAAGATAGTATAGTATTGTGATGAAGATAGACACATGGAGTAATAAAACAAGTACGTCCAGACACAGACCCTCTCCTATGGTCAACTGCTTGTTTTGATAAGATGCCAGTCCAATTCAGTGATGAATGGAAAATATTTTTTAAACAAACCATGCTGGAGCAACTAGAGGTATCTATGAGGAAAAATCAAAGCTTAGATTTGAGGTGAATCATTGTCACTGGAACACAAACATAAAAGTCAGAAATTTAAACTTCTAAGAAAAAAACAGAAGAATACCTTAGTGAACTTGATGTATGCAAGGTTTCTTGGACAGGACACCAAAAGTACTAGCAGTAAAAGAATATGATAATAAATATAGCTTTATCGTAGTCCAAAATTTCTGTTCATCTGCTTTTATTTTCCTTAGCTTTGGTTCAACTTTTACAGTTTTTGGCAGAACATCCTTGTGGCATACAGTTAACACCTTGTCTTCATTCCTCATCACCAGTTTTTTAAAAAAAATTTTTTTTAGTTTTATTTTCACAGACTGCATTTTGATTCATTGTACACAAATGGGGTACAACTTTTCATTTTTATGGCTGTACACAATGTAGATTCACACCATTCATGTAATCATACATATACATGGGGTCATACTGTCTGTCCCCCATCCCCTCCCACCCCATTTTCCTCTCCACCATCCAAAGTTCCTCCATTCTTCTCTTGTGCCCCCCACCGCCACCCCTGCCCCCATTATGTATCATCATCCACTTATCAGAGAAAACATTTGGTCTTTAGTTTTTTGGAATTGGCTTATTTCACTTAGCATGATATTCTCCATCACCATCCATTTACCAGCAAATGCCATAATTTTATTCTTCTTTATGGTTGAGTAATATTCCATTGTGTATATATATCACAGTTTCTTTATCCATTCATCAGTTGAGGGGCATCTAGGTTGGTTCCACAATCTAGTTATTGTGCATTGAGTAACTGTGAACATTGTGAACACCACTGTGGTATGCTGATTTTCAGTCCTTTGGGTATAAACTGAGGAGTGGGATAGCTGGGTCAAATCTCACCAGTTTTTCAAATGTCCTTTTGGTCAAGGTAGGGAGAAATAGGAGACTATTTTTACTTAAATTGTCTTCTGGCTTAATACCATTCACCAAGTTGGGGCAATAGCTTGGAGTCCTCATTCATAGCTTGCTTTGTGCCCTCAGACTCAGTTCCTAGATTTGGTGAGAATTTTTCACCTTTTTTCCCCCCAACGTTGTCAACTTCATCAGTGAAAATTATCATTAGAGAGCCTCATGAAATGCCAGCAACTGCTTTGACACATTCAAGGATCTTAAAATGTTTATTTGGAGAAGGATGTGACAACTATAGCAAACAGTAAGGAGTTGAAAGAAAAGTAATAAAGATAACTGACTGAGTATTGATTTATGAAGGATGGTTGAAGATACTAACACATGTCACATTTCTTTCCTGAACACCAAGTGAAGAAGGGGCAGTAACTGCTAATAGAATAAACACCAAAGGAGGAAAACATCTGTGGGTGCTATTGTGGGTCTAATTCCAAGTTTCCAGAAGGAATGTAATGAAGAAATATTTAGACTAAATATGGAGAAAGAACCAATTGGTGGGAGACCTGGAGCATGGGAGGCTGCTGCTGGGGAAGAGTTTGGCTTCACAGCATCCCTGAGATTCTGGGATCAAATAGCACCTAAAGATGCTTTTAGCAAAGAGTCCCAGAGAGACCAAGCATGTGTTCTCTTACTGTTTTTTATTCACAGTGGATATGAATCTAGAATAAAAATGTTAATGCTTTTGGTTTAATCTGCAATAAGCAATGTCACCAAAAAATGTGCTTTTGTCTCTAAAATCAAAATCAATCATCCTAAGTGGTGGAAATCAATTAGTTTTTAGTATAATAAATACTAAACTACTGATTAATTGCTTTATATATAAAATAGACAAAAAGATTGTATTATATACATGATATATATATATATATATGCATACATATACATATTGTATGCACACAAGTAATATGATTTGTTGTATTGGAGAATATAGACATAGTCCCAGTGTATCTTGCATTCAACAGCAAAAGGCTTAAAAAAAACTTTTAGTGAAAAAAGAAAAGGCTGCAGTTATACCTGTGAGTAAACCTGAATGTTATTTAGACAGGGATGACCCTACTTCTCGTGTCCCATGGGGAAGGATTCATATGAATGTACCATGATTTCTGTAGGGACCGTGTAAGGTCAGGTCAATAAATGATCTTGACATAAAGTAAAACCTGAGCCTGAGTTATGCCCTGGCTTTTGTTGACTGCATTTGCTGTCTTCTACCCACTATTTGTCTAATGGATTGTGAAGTTCTTGATGATACACACACACACACACACACACACACACACACACACACATCTCCAAGACCACATACTGACTAAACACTGTTGCTCTGGTTTGGTTATAGCTTGAGGATATCACCCCAATGTTAAAGTGTTGGAAGGTAATTCTCATTGCAATGATGTGAGAGGTGGTGGGACCTTTAAGGGGTAGAGACTAGGGCAAGTCATTAGGTCATGGGGTGTATCCTCAAAAGGTATTATGGGGCCCTAGTCCCTTTCTGACTTCCTGTTTGCCCATCTGATCTCTTCTTTCCATACGTTTCTGCTATTGTCATCTACCATGGGAAGACATATTCAAGGGAATTTCTTGCCAAAATCTATGCCATACTGTGAAGGTTTTAAACCTATAAAACTGTGACCTCAATAAACTTGTTTTCTTTATAAAGTTAGCCTGCCTCAGATATTTCATTACAGTAATGCAAAATTCACTAATGCAACCATCACCTCTTTTCTGAATGGCAATATCTAATAACCCAACCAATGGCCACATTTCTCAGCTTGCCTCCGCTAACAGGTGTTTTGGCAGGATGATGAGAATGAACTGAACTCCTTGGAAAATTGAATCTATTTATTATTTTATTAATATAGTGTGCATTCCTGCCTCCTTGCTTTTTCTCTTATTTGGATTTCCTTCCCCTGACCCCACTTTGCTTTCATATTTGATAGAGATTCCTTTCCCCTCTATGCAGCATTTATTAATTTAGAGTGTCTCATTAACTTAGACATTCAATAAGCTACTTATAACAGACATTGTATGAATTTCTGGGCATACAAATATGAACAAGATGAGGTTCTGCCTTTAGGGACAAGCACTAATGCCAGAGGATAGCCGGGCCTCCAGCATTATCAACATCTCCCACAAAGTACATTTGTTATAATGGAGGAGCCTAGAGCAGCCCATCATCATCATCCAGGGTGCATGGTTTACATTAGGGTTCACGCTGACGTTGTACATTCTATGGGTTTGGACACATGGCTAACACAGATTCACCATTAGAATAGCATCCAAAGTATTTTGGCTGCCCTAAGAATCCTCTGTGCTCTGCCTTTTTATTCCTTTCTCCCCCACTATCTGCTAGAGAATAGATATTTTTCTATCTCTGTTTTCATGGTATACATTTCAAGCAGCAGCCAATATCTGGTGTCATTTTTCCCAGGCCCAGCATAACAAGTCCAGGAACCAAGAAGCTAAAGTCATGATTAAACCTAACAACCCACTCACAATTATTTTGCTTTTTATTCCTGAAAATTTGAACTCCTCTGGTTTAAAGTTCTAACGATACTGCCTTATAATCTCGTAGGACTCCTCAGTCTCCCATAGAATTTGGTAAATGTATTTTCTTTACTGAAACATCCAGAATGACTTTTTGTCTTCTTGACTAAAGGGTAGAGACTAGGGCAAGTCATTAGGTCATGGGGTGTATCCTCAAAAGGTATTATGGGGCCCTAGTCCCTATTAAACAGAAAAATTAAAAATTATTCATCCCTCTGCTCTCGGTGCTCTCCATTCCCCTTCCCTGCTGTGTTTTCAATTTAACCACTTTGTAGCTCATTTGTTTACATACTCACTAGGACATTTATTTATATGTGCTTCGCAAAAGCAGGGTCTGGTCCATTTTATTTATTTTATTTGTTTGTTTGTTTGTTTATGTTTGCTTCTTTAGAGTTGATACCCAGAGCCACGCCTATCTACTGCAAACACTCGGTAATAATTGTTACATAAATGGGTCGAGATGAATATAAATTTTAAGGCATATGGTGAGGTATGGTGATTAATTCTCCTAATTAATCCATGATTTGAACACAATTCAAATCAAGTTTCAAATGCAGTATTTCAATGAAATTAAGAAGCTGATGTTAAGATCTGTATGGAAGAATAAGGATGACTGAACCTGCAAAACATTTGGAAGATGTGGGAGAGATGATTCGTCCTTCCATTTAGCAAGACTAATTATCATATCATATTAATAAAATTATGGTAATAATCTAGGAATAGATAATATAGTGAGATAGAATGGAAGCCTCAGAAATAAACCAATCCACATATGAAAATGTGGTAAAGTGTTACCTGTGAAGGTAGGTCTAACACATTGTTAAAAAAAATGTTACACTATTCAATCAGCAGTGCACCAAAAAAAAAAAAAAAAAAGGCAATTCATAAGTAGGAAATGAAATACTTAGTTCTCTACTTCATACCACAAAAAATTGCAGTTGAATAGGTGAATATGAAAAATCTAAACTATAAATCTTTTAGAAAGAAATATGAGAGTATCATCATTATCACTTAAGATAGAGCAGAATTTCTTAACTGAGAGAAAATAAAGCAAAACACAGAAATATTTTTATAAACCTGATGACATTTACCTATGTCATCAGGTACCTCTTTACCTATGGTAATAGACAAAAGAAATTTAATGTGAACAAACATAGTTTACAGGTTGGACATATAACTGGCAAAGCAATATTGTCCAGGAAATAGTTTCTAAAATTCTACTAGTTAACAAAAATTATAAACAACTTTAAAAATTATCAATGGGTATTTAACAGGAGAGGGAATCCGAAAGGTCAATAAGCATATGAATAAAATGCCATGTTGCCTTTAGCCAGGAGAATGGAAGGCAACAAAAGTGATACATCCTTCACTACCAATAGAATGGCAAATGTCAAAAGTTTGAAATTTTATATTGACAAGGACATGGGAAAGTGGAAACCCTTATTCCTTGCTGATGGAAGTGCTTAATACATTTGTAAAAGTACTTTAAAGAATAATTTGGCAACCACTATTAAAATTAATGCTACCTAATCCCTAGTTTCACCAACTAAAAAACTCTTGCAAGCACAAGTGGAGATGTGTACAAGAATATCCAGGCAGTGTTGCTTGTTAACGTAGAAAAGCAAAAAGACCTGAATATATACCAATGGAAGACTTGATAGATTGTGTCACACAGACAGAACGCTTTAAACCTATTGAAATGAATGAACTAAACCTTCATGTAGGGACCTCATTAAATCCCATAAACATAATGTGAGATGAAGAAAGCAATTTGTGGGAAGATGGATACAAAATGACAATTTTATAGGTACTGAAAATTCACACACAAGGACAGTGTATATTGTTTACAGATATTTACACAAATAGTAACAAATGAGAAGGGTTATGTCAGGTGAAGAAGGGATGGTATAGAAGAGAAGCACAATGCAGACTTCAATTGTGTTCATAACATTTTATTTCTTAAAAGTAATAACAAGAAATATGTACAAAATGTTGACACTTATTAATTTTGAGAATTGGATCTGTATGTGTTGGTTAAACCCACTCTTTGTTCTTTCCCATATTGTGTAATAAAAAATGTACTTACCACAAAATGGTGTCATAATTTTCCATTTCCCCCTAAAGGGTTTCAATTTAATTCTTATCTCTTCATAACATTTAGAATACTTCTAGAACCTCCTCTTTGTCTATGCTTCATCCCTTCTTGTCTGTTCCCATTAGGATGCAGTACTCCATGGTTGCCAAGTGAGTCCGCTGGGGAAATCAACAAAAGTTAATGTGGTTCTGAAAAAACCTGCATCAGAGCTGGGCTAACAGGCACCTTCCAGAAAAAGTCTCATCTGAAGTGCTTTAATTATTAGATCCATTTGTAGATCTATAAAACAAAGGTTAAGGAACAAAAGCATGTAAGTATAAACCAACATCTTCTTTTAACAATAGTTTAACTTTCATTGACTGTGCTTTGTCCAACTGTGGTGTTTTTTTCTCTCTCTCCCTGTCTCTCTCTATCTCAAACAGAAAAACGGGATTGTTTTCTCAAAAACCTGGGTTTGGAAGAGTCAAATTTTCTTGCTTTTTTTCTCATCCATTCCTTACCTCTGCTGATGAGGGAGACCCTTGCAAAGTTTTCTTTGAGATATTTTCTGTGAGAATCAAGAGGCTTGACCTTTTCTTAGGAATAACTGGGAATTTTCTCTCTCTCCTTTAAATGTATATCAAATCATATATTTAATTGCAACCAGTATGAAGGCAAGGTGTAGAAAACTCTATAGTTTTTGCCTACCTCCCCCTACCCCCTTCCTGGGGTTCAAAATAGAAAGGTGCCCCTCAAAGTATATTTACCCTCCAGATTTTATTTCTAATGGCTTCTTTCCAATTAGGGATTTTTAAAAAGCTATTTAATCACATGATGTATTTTCCTTGTCCATTCTGGGGAAAAATAATAATATATATATATATATATTCTTCCCAAAAGGAAAGTTTTCATTTGCTTTAATCATAGGAAGTCTACAACAACGTAAGGGTTCTTAAAACATTGACTCTGAGATATTTTCCTATATTTTATGTCTAGCATTTATAATATTTTTGCCTTTTAAACTACAATAATTCTCACAGAAAACATTAAAAATAGCAAAACGAAGGCAAAAATCTTCAATAGAAAGAGTTTTGAGTGTTAATATTTTGGTGCACTTTCTTTCATATGAATATGTTTTTCTAATATAACATTGTCCATCATAAGGGCTGGGAAGATAGCTCAGCTGGTAGAGTGCTTGCCTCACAAGCACAAGGCCCTGAGTTCGATCCCCAGTACCACAAAAAAAATAAAAAAATAAAACATTGTCCATCATACATGTGTACTTATGCATATGCACCTATAGGCATAAATCTGGTCATTTAAAACCTACATTTTTTTCTTTATGAAGATAATACAAGTTAATTGTTAAAATATAAAAAAAAATACTGAGAAAAATGATATTCATTCATACATCTGCCCCAAAAGATAATCATCTAAGTGATATTTTTAATATATTTATGTGCAGTCTTTTTTTGTCAAGAGTGTGTGTATGTGTACATCATTTGTTAGAAACAGAGTTGCATATACTAATTTCTATGCATAAATAACAGGAGCAGATATAGTTCCTAGAGAGAAGACATATAAAGAATGCTTTAATAACAGATAATATCTGCCTTTGGGAGGTTTCAGACTCATTTCCAATTAAAAAAAATTCTCAGTGACTCATTATTCCAAATGGGTTTCTTTGATTAACTGCTTTTAATTAAAGATCAATATTGCATTTAGAAAAAAAATCAGAGCACAAAGTGTAACACAGTGTATACAAAAGGAAGCAAATCTCTCTTGCCTACAGAATTTCTTAGCCCCTTTCCTCACAAGTGACCACTGTGGCCAACTCTCCAAAATGTTTTCACCACACAGTAGAACAAATATGAATAATTATCCACTGACAATCCTACATATATTATTATCCATTTACTATGTGAATATAAGTTGGTAATTTTGATAATATTTTCCATATTACTTTCCATTTTATACAAACGGAAGAATGTTGTGTATGTTGTACACTACCTTGATTACTACCTTTGGAGATTTTTAAACATATCACTTCATAAATATCAATCTCCTTTTCTTACATGGTCAGATACAAGTATAACAACTTATTTGTTTTGTCCCCTAATAACTCATCTGAGACTCATATTTGGATCCATATTTTACTATGATGAACCACATGACAATGAACATCCTAACAGGCTAAATTGTGAGATGCAGAATTACTGGGTCAGCAAGTGTGCCCATTTTCCATTTGTGTATACTGACAAATTGGTCTCCAAACCAGTTACAATTTACTATCCCTGTGAGAGTGTGGTCACTCCATTATACCAGCTTATATAACCATGTATCTAGAAGCATTCTAAATATTTGCCAGTATCTTAGGTGCAACATAGTTTCTTATGTTTAAAATTGAATTTTAAAATTATATGGACTTGAGACTGGTGTTCACTATCTTTCATCTGTTTATCAGCCTTTATGTCTTTGTGAATGTTTATTCATACATTCTGTTTTTGAATGTCTGACAATTTTTCATTGTTTCTTAAAAATTATTTAAAATGTAGGATAATTTACTGCAAAAAAATTTTTTAGGAGTTGATGACCTTATTAGTTTGCCTGTGAAAACTTTTCATTTGTAAACATGGTTTACTATATATTCAACTTTACAAATCTTTTTTCATTTATGTTTTGAGTTAATGGCCTCTCTTTGGTTTTAAAAAGTCTTTATTGCATCAGGATTATTTTTAAATACCCCACTTTTTCCTTCTGTGACTATAGTTTTTTTTAATCACCTTAATTTTTAATACATCTTAATTTGATTTAAGTGATGAGGTAATGATTTAGATTTATTTTTTCTATATGGCTAGCATATCTTTCAACATTATTAGAAACTATTCATCTTTTAACCACTGATATAAAGCCATTTTAATGACTATATTAGTTTCCCGCTGCTGCTGTAACAAATTATCAAGAATTTGGTGGCTTAAAGCAATGCGAATTTGTTCTCTTACAGTTCTGGAGGTCAGAAGTCTAGAATGGTTATTAGGCCTGCATTCCTTCTAGAGGTTCTTGAATAGAACCCATTCCCTTGCATTTTCTAGCTTCTAGAGGCTATCCACATACTTCAACTTGCAGCTGCATTGTTTCTACCTCTGTTTCCATTCCCACATCTCCTCTTCTCATTTGAATTCCCTTACCTTCTTCTTTCCATTAAAAGAACCCTTGTAATTACGTTGGGCCCATCTGAATAATCAAAAATTATTACCTTAATTGAAGATTCTTAACCCAACCACATCTGTTTACTAAGGATCCAGTATCTTTTATATGTATGCTTTGTATGCATGTTAACATGTACAAGGGAATTATACATCTATGATATGTTATAGATACATATAGGATCATGAGCAGGAATCAGGCAGGATATGAACCTCTGAAAAGGCATTGATTATGCGAGATACAAAGTACATTGACTGGAATAGTGACAATCTCTATGTGTGAAGTGGGGTAGGGATGGAGGGAGCTCATTAGGGATTTTATGTGTACCTTTATTCTATTTATATTAAAAGAAGCAAAATGGCAAAATTCTCACATTTTCTAATTCTATATGAGACTCTCTAGGTATTATATTCTTTTCAAAACTTCTGTTTTAGTCAGCTTTTTCACTTCTGTGACTAACGGACCTGACCAGCACAACTGTAGAGGAGGAAAAGTTTATTTGAGGGCTCATGGTTTCGGAGGTTTTAGTCCATAGAAGGTCATCTCCATTCCTCAGGGCTCAAGGTGAGGCTGAACATCATGGCGGAAGAGCGTGGCAGAGGGAAGCAGCTCACATAATGATCAGGAAGCAGAGAGAGAGGTTACCACTTGATAGATACAAATATACACCCCAAAGTCATGCCCAAATTCAAAAGTTCAGACAGTGTTTGAAATTGTTCATTATTGTGGTAGGCAGAATGATTCCCCCCTAAAGAATGGGAGTACAGATATCTCAAGATGCTAATTTCAATTCCTATAAAATATACAAATCTCCACACACACACACATACAGGCATGTATATATACACATATATATGTATAGATATGCACACATGTGTACCCACACCTACATATACCAATAATATCTATATATATACATATATATGTGTGTATATATACCATATATACACAAAAATATTATATACAGAAGTGCTACTAATGAATTATATGGTGGTTCTATTTTTCATTTTTAAAGGAAATTTTATACTGTTGGGATGCAAGGACATTTCAGTATGTACAAATTAATCCATATTACATTAAATGATTCAGGATAAAACTCACATAATTGTCTCCATAGAGGAGAAACAAAAGGAAATTAACACAGTATAAACCATATAGGAAAACACCACAGCCATCATACCCAATAGTGAAAAACTGGATACTTTCTCTAAGATCTACAACAAAGTCATGATGCCACTTCTATTCCACTTAGTACTGTAATTTCTGGCCAGAGCAATTAGGCAAGAAAAAGAAATAAAAAATACAACTTGAAAGGTGGAAATAAAAATACTCCTTTGTAGACAACATGATCTTATATGAGAAAACCCTAAGGACTCCATTAAAAAAATTGAAAGAAATAATGAATGAATTCAGTAAAGTTGAAGGATGTAAAAGAAACATACCAAAATTAATGGCATTTCTAACAGCAAACTGGCTGAAAAAGAAGTTAAGAAAAACAATTCTACTTATAAATAACACCAAAATATTTACGAACTTACTCAAGGAGGTAAAAAACTTGTTCATCGAACAGCAATAAACACTAAATGAGTTAAATGAGACACAGTAAATGAAACATCTTTTGTTCATATGCCAAAAAAATTAATACTGTTAAAATTACCATACTATACTGGAAGACATGCACAGATTCAGTGTAATTCCTTTCAAAATACCAAAGACATCTTTTATATAAATGGAAACAATTCTAAAATTCACATGGAACCACAAAAGTTCCCTAAAACCAATGTTGAGAAGAACAAAGTTGGAAGCATCACATTTCCTGACTTCAGTATATATTACACAGTACACATTCACTCTTCCAAAATAATTTTGTAGAAATGAGTTTATTTTTTGTTTATTTTTTGTTTGTTTTCATTTTTTGTTATTTTATATTTTCATAATTTATACTGTGTTTATCATTGTACTTCTATTCTTTAAGTTTAGTCTCTCTTTTTGTGTTTTTATTTTACTTGGGGACTTGAGTTATTTTCTCTGCTCATAAACTTTCACTAATATTTTCTATAAACTTGAAGCTGTTAACTTCCCTATAAAGTAACATTTTAGCTGTATTCCTCAAGCTGAAGTATATTATGATCTAAATATATTCTCTAATTTTAATTTTCTTAAGACTTCTTGATTACTGAATTATTTATAAGTGCATTTTTAAGGTTCTGAATACATTGAAGACTGCTTATCTTTTGACTCTGTTCAATTTTTGCTGACTTGCAGTTTATAAACTTAATTGTTATTATTTCACAGTCAATTATCTTTAAAAGTAATTAAATTCAGGAATAAATGACTCATAATTACCTGCTTTAACAGAATGTCACAGAGTGGGTAAGTCATAAACACTAGAAGTTTATTTGGCTCACCATTCTGGAGGTTGGGAAGTCAAAACTCTATAGACCTGGTCTCTGGGGGGGGTCTTTGTAATGCATCCATCCTATCATTAAGTGAGTTAAGCACTCATGTGGTAGAAAGAAGAAATCAGGTCAAATTCAGCCTTTCTTCAGAAATCCACTTCAGAGATAATGGTATCCGTCCATTCTTGGGGACAGAGCCCTCATGACCTAACCACCTCCTAAAGGTCCCACTTCTTCATATTGTTAAAATGGCAATGAAATTTCAACATGATTTTCAGAGGGGACATTCAAACCATAGGGTAGGTAGTAGTTAGCAATGAGCAGTGAGATGTGAATCAATAACATAACAGGGTCACAGGGTTTCTTTGAATTGCCTTTAATAAACAATCAAATAACTTGTAGAACAACAGGTATACTAACCCTGAGAATAAACATTGGAAACAAAGGGGACCAATTAAGAAATATGCCAAGAAAGAAAGATGAATGGAACTAACTCCTGACAGGGTCTTCTGAGGTCATTGTAAAGTTCACATTAATGGTCCTAGGATTTCTAAATATATTTTGAAAGGGATATTTCACTAATAGCCCAGGCACACACTAAGATGGAGTCTGCCAGATCACTGAACCTAACATTTGCATTAACATAGGATTGACTTTAATGAAGTCCCTCTGGAATAGGATGGTCACCATTGCGGTTCTGGAGAGAGGACCAACTAGGTTAAAAACTCCCCCAATAAACATGAAGGAGGAGTTAAATATCTGATTGGTAAGGACAGGAGATGGTGGAACCCAGTCCTCCTGGTAAACAAAATAGAAAGGTGGATCAATGGTACAGAATAGAGGACATGGACACAAACCCAAATAAATACAATTTTCTCATACTAGACAAAGGGACCAAAAATATGCAATGGAGAAAAGATAGCCTCTTCAACAAACGGTGCTGGGAGAATTGGAAATCCATATGCAACAGAATGAAACTAAACCCATATCTCTCACCATGCACGAAACTAAACTCAAAATGGATTAAGGACCTCGGAATCAGACCAGAGAACGTGCATCTTATAGAAGAAAAAGTAGGTCCAGAGCTTCAACATGTCGGCTTAGGACCAGACTTCCTCAACAGGACTCCCATAGCACAAGAAATAAAAGCAAGAATCAATAACTGGGATACATTCAAACTAAAAAGCTTTCTCTCAGCAAAGGAAACTATCAGCAATGCAAAGAAAGAGCCTACAGAGTGGGAGAAAATCTTTGCCAATCATACTTCAGATAGAGCACTAATCTCCAGAATGTATAAAGAACTCAAAAAACTCTACACCAAGAATGCAAATAATCCAATCGACAAATGGGCTAAGGAAATGAATAGACACTTCACAGAAGAAGATCTACAAGCAATCAACAAACATATGGAAAAATGTTCAACATCTCTAGTAATAAGAGAAATGCAAATCAAAACCACCCTAAGATTCCATCTCACCCCAATTAGAATGGCGATTATCAAGAATACAAGCAACAACAGGTGTTGGCGAGGATGTGGGGAGAAAGGTACACTCATACATTGCTGGTGGGGCTGCAAATTAGTGCAGTCACTCTGGAAAGCAGTGTGGAGACTCGTTAGAAAACTTGGAATGGAACCACCATTTGACCCAGCTATCCCACTCCTCGGCCTATACCCAAAGGACTTACAATCAGCATATTACAGAGATACTACCACATTCATGTTCATAGCTGCTCAGTTCACAATAGCCAGATTGTGGAACCAACCTAGATGCCCTTCAGTTGATGAATGGATAAAGAAACTGTGGCATATATATACAATGGAATATTACTCAGCCATAAAGAATGATAAAATTATGGCATTTGCAGGCAAATGGATGAAATTGGAGAATATCATGCTAAGTGAGATAAGCCAATCTCAAAAAACCAAAGGACGAATGATATTGCTAATAAGTGGATGATGACACATAATGGGGTGTGGGAGGGGTTAGTGTTAGGGTTAGAGTTAGGGTTAGGGAGGGGGGCAAGAATGGAGGAAGGAAGGACTGTATAGAGGGAAAAGGGGTGGGAGGGGTCGGGGGGAAGGGAAAAAATAACAAAATGAATCAAACATCATTATCCTATGTAAATTTATGATTACACAAATGGTATGCCTTTACGCCATGTACAAACAGAGAAACAACATGTATCCCATTTGTTTACAATAAAAAAAAAGAAGAAAATTACAAAACAAAACAAAAAAAAATAACTTTGGAAGCAGCATCATTTTCTTTGTCATTCTTTGCTCAGAGATGAAATAATGAAATTCTCTTGCTACACATTTTGTGCCTTACCTTAAACTTTCTTTCATCAGGACACAAAAACTGAGGTTTGAAGCTTCAACTCCCCACAGTCCTGTGACCACAGTACCTTTAATTTTATACACCAACTCTTGGTTTATTTAAATAGATCCAAATTTCCATCTATCACACTCTTTTTTGCCTAAAGTTCTTTCTTTAATATTTTTTGTAGTACGATATATATTGTTAGTTTTTAAGTGTCAAAAAGAAAATAAAATCCCTATTTCATCTTCCTTTTTAAATGTTATTTTGGCAGCGTATAAAATTTGAGTTGATTTTGTTATTGTTTTTCAGTAAACATGGTGCTCCATCGTCCTCTTGCTAGCATACTTTCTGATGAGATGTCTCTGTTAAGTTTATCTTTATTCCTCTGTGTATAATTCTACCCCACTCCAGCTGTCTTTAAGATTTTTTTTTTCCTTTTCATTTTCAACAGTTTCAGCAATGGATCATTTTCTGGTATTTCTTATAGTCCTGGGGCTTCTGACATTTATTCTCTTGATGTGTTCAATACCACAACAATTTCAGATAGGACTTAAGAACTGTTTGCATCAATTTGAGAAGGCCAAGTCAGTATATTGTGTATGAACTGCTTTAGAGAGCCCCCTAGAGAAGAGGGAAGGGTGATTTTTGCCGTTTGTTTTTTATAATCTCAAAATAAAATTTAAAAAATACTATTTATTGAATAGTAATTTACAGATAAGCCAATCTCAAAAAACCAAAGGACGAATGATCTCGCTAATAAGTGGATGATGACACATAATGGGGGGTGGGAGGGGTTAGTGTTAGGGTTAGAGTTAGGGTTAGGGAGGGTGGCAAGAACGGAGTCAGGAAGGACTGTATAGAGGGAAAAGAGGGGTAGGAGGGGTGGGGGGGAAGGGAAAAATAACAGAATGAATCAAACAACATTACCCTATGTAAATTTATGATTACACAAATGGTATGCCTTTACACCATGTACAAACAGAGAAACAACATGTATCCCATTTGTTTACAATAAAAAAAAATAGTAATTTACAATTCTCCAATGTGAGAAAGAAATTTACAAAGACTGAGTTGACCGAGAGAAGATAAAAATTATGTTGACAAAGTTGTGGACCTAGCCCATTTGTCAATAAAAAGATAACAGACAATCATTAGTAATTATTAACTTATTGAAGAAGGTATGATGGGGTAATTTGTGGAAATGAACAGCAGTAGGTTTAGAGATTTTTGTTTTGTTTTGAGGGGTTGTGTGTGTGTGTTGTTGATTTTTTTTCTCAAGAGTACATACTTGTAGTTTGAATTGTAAGGATGTTTCAAGGTGTATGATGTATGATCTTTCTCATAATCCACTTGGCAATCCACATATTGTGTAAGTCCCTATGGGGATTAATTTTGACTGGATTGGGTTATGTTATGTGAAATCATTTGTTATGAGGGTGTCTGTGAGGATATTTCCAGGAAAAACAAAAATGGCATGGAGAAGGCCTGCTTGGTTGATCAGGCACTCTGTCACGTGCACCAGTGATCCTCCTGAGGTTCCCAGGCCTTCGGGACTAAGGGTTGCAGCCTCAGCCTTCCAACTTCTGAGGCTCCCAACTTCTTGGACTGAGTCACTCTATCAGATTACAGAGGGCCATGGTAGAACTTTTCAGCCTCTGTGATTGTGTGAGCTAATCTAGTAAATCCCCTCATATATATTCTATCATTCCTGCTTTACTGTAGAACACTAATACAGTCCCCTGGCTTCACGGTGTCAAAAAGGCCCAAAACAGCAGAAATGCTGAGACTCGGGTAAGGCCACACAGCTATGACTTCTTGCCTTCCTACCCATTATCTTAGCTTGCAAACTGACCTCCAGAGGTTCGTGTCAGATCCACACCTTTGGTGTGAACTTTGCATATACGTAATTGCTGACCTTTCCAACCACCTTGTTGTTTGATTATAAGTTTCACCTTTTTCCACAGTGAGACTTAACGAGGTAAATTGACTCCTTTGAGGCATATAGATGGTAAGTTGTGAAACAAATAAACTCTCTGGTCTTTGGATTCTGAAAACCGCAAACTTTCCACTATAATAAATTGCCCATCGTTTAAGCAGCATTGATTTTATTCTTCCATGCTACAATATTTGGTAGCTCAGATTCCCTGGTGAATTCAGAGCCAACTTTTTCTTCCTTGGGGGACTGTCCTTTAAGTAGAAACTAAATGATCTGCAGTAAAACATGGCTCTTGCCATGGAATCTTCACAGATGAAGGCCCTTCTCTGACCCATGAGTCTGACCCCCACAGACCATGCTGCCTATCCTCGGGCCAAGGCTGAGCTGCAAACAGCTCCCTAGAATTCACTTCCAGCCTCAGCTCTGTCCAAATTCAGAAGCACACTGCCTGCTCAGAAATTAGGTGCAGCTGTGTCATGTGGTCTCTGTATGGACTAATTAGCTCTATCATGTAATCTCACTGCCAAAAGAGACCAAATGCATAGATTCACTACCAGTGAAGACCGATCAGTGCCAAGAGGAAAATTGGTCCCTAAGTTTTTGAGCAGTGATTCTCAAAGCGAGGTCCCCAGATCAACAGCATCAACATATCTGGGAACTTAGGCAGTTAGATTCTAACCCAGACCTGCTAAGCAGACATTCTGGGGGTTGAGATCCAGCAAATCTGAATTCTTGTTCAAGTTGAAGAACTATTTATTGGTTTTGAGTATATTTGCAATAGCACTTGATTATTCAAATGCTGTTTTCTATTATGGCACACACATCAATACCACATTGCTTTAATTTTTTAAAAAATGCTTTAGTTTTTTAAAAAATGATGTTCATTCACCCAAAGGAAGGGAAATCAACTCACACTAATAGTGAGGACATTTTAGCCCAGTGTTAATTTCTTGGGAGGTGAGCAGATTTATATGAACATAAAGTCATCCCAGAATGGCAAACTACTGTCCCGGTTTGTTTCAAAAATTGTTGGAAGGGCCTGAGAGTTTGTCACCAATTGCCTTCTGGAACACAGACCTAGATATAAGAATAAGCAGCAGAGGGAGTTGCGGTCCATTCAGATGTGGATCCCACCCCTATAAGACCAACAGTTAGCACCGTGCCCCCCTGTGGTTCCTGAACTTCCAGTGAGAGCCATGCTGTGGCACGTCCACACAAATTACTCTTCAGAAGAGACAAAAGACTAGGTGTGTGCCTGGTTCTTGTCACTGGCAGAGCTGACAGCTTTATGTCCTCGGTGGAGGGAGGAGCCGAAAGGAAGTGTCATGAGAGTACATCTATGTGACAGGGAGGAAAGATAGATATTTTTATAGAGGAAGAAATGCACTGAACAAGGGAAATTAGACAGACAGACCATAAAGGTCTTGGGTTGGCAAAACCAATTAGTAGATGTTTACAAAAGATAACCCCTGAGGTCAGATTGAATTTGCTTTGATGCTGATACCCTTGGGTTTGAAAAATGATTAGCATCTTCCACACCATAGTGCAATGGAAAAACACCCAAGCCTCCCTTCTGCTGGAGACTTCAGCCAGCTGTGTGCCCTTGGGCAGATGACTTAAAGAGTCTCAGGCATCCCTTTCCTCATCTGTTAAAGGGTAATATTCTGTGAGATCACATTAAAGGTCCCTTCCAGCTCTGACATGTCAGGAAACTCTATTTAACTTCTGGATATTTGCAGAACATATACACAGCTTTGTAGTTCATAATTTGGCTACTTGGACTTTCTTGGAATTTTATAGTCTATGGTTTTCCTTTACCTAATTTGAAGGGAAAGATAATTTCTCATCTCTTCTACTTCAGGTTTACCTCAGTCACTTTGAAACAGAAATCATTTGAATATAAATGAAAACAAACTCCAGAAAGTGCCCTCAGGGTCCTGGGAATGGAGGGAAGCTCCCAGTTATCAGATGAGGTCCGCCTTAATGTGAACCACGGACTCAAGAGCTAAAAGCTAGAAGCTGTGGTGTCAGATCCAAATAGGCCAAGTAAAATTATAGAATAGTTTCGTTTGGAAATTTTGTGTGTGCACTCATGGATGTTCTTGTTAAAAGTGTCATAGGAAAAAAATGTTGGAATGTCTAAGGAGATTAAAATAAATTCTGTAGAGAGCAGAGAGGGACAGGGAATCGCCATTGCACATTCCTCTGCAAAAAGTGGAGTCCAGGTAAAGAAAGATAAGTAAACTGACCCAAAGTCCCACAGAAGTGGAGTTAAGACCTGACTCTTAAGTCTGAGTAAAGAGAAAGAGGGCTGGGGTGTAACTCAGTGGTACAGCAATTGTCTAGCACGCCCAGGGCCTTGAATTCAAACCCCAAAATTGTGTAAAAAAATACTATGAAGCTAAAGATATCACTACTTCTACTATTAAAATAAGCATCTCCCATTGATTGAACTCCTCCTTCTATGTCCCAGTCAGTGACATAGTGACATTAGTCATTTTAATTCATGCTATCAACAAATAGCTATTCTCAGTGCTACTAAATGTTTAACAATCAGATTTCCATATATGATCATGTAGAAATATGTAAAGAGAAGAAATAGCCCTGCTTCGCAGCTTTTGCTAACTTGCCTAGTGTAAATTCTCACACTATGGTCAATTTCAAGCTGACAGTATCATAGCACTGAGTGCCACGTTAGGAAGAGGTGTGCACAGTTGATTCTCAGAGGCAGGTGGATGTTGACTCTGCAACATCCTTGGTTCTTATGCCCACATTAAAGATCAAGACCCAGAGACTCAAAGGGAGTAACTTAGGTAAGATGCAAGCAAGGATGTGCTAGAGCCAGATTTTGCACCCAGGCAGTCTGACCCCAAAACTTGGGACTCTTGTGTGCATGTAAATGTCACTGGGAATTGAGTCCAGGAGGCTCTACCACTGAACAACTTCATCCATTTTTTTTGTTTTGTTTTGTTTTTGGATTTTTTTAAATTTTAAATTTTAAATTTTGAGACAAGGTCTCACTAAGTTGCCCAGACTGTTCTTGAATATGCAATCTTCCTGTCTGGGCTTTGCTAGTCACTGGGATTACAGGCATGCAACACTGCACCTGGCAAAACTTGGGCTCTTAATCAAGATACTTCCTCCACTCACTGTGAACCTTCATTCTAAACTGATGCTTTTATCAATTTTCTCTACAGAGTCTACAGACCCTGAGTAAAAGACAGTTTGCTGTCTCCAGCACCTCCCATCTTTCATTTCAACCCCTACTTTTGTTATCATCAGGGTGTCCAGTTGAGGTCCAGGTTCTTGGTGTCTGGAACAAATAATTGAGCAAGACACACACAAGGAACAGGCAAAGTACAGATTTATTGAAGGAACAGGTGGAAGCAGCACTCTGTAAGGTAGAGCGCCTGGGTCAAGCCAGAAAGAGAAGGCCCAGTGTCTGGAAATTAGTGTGAGTCATGAGGCATTCTCTTTCTATATGGACCAGACTAAAGACTTTACCCCATTTGCTCCCACTGGATACCTTAGAATATTGTCCAATTTTTCCTCATTGGTTATTTTTAAAAACCTAACTAGCATACCTCCCACTTTACCTACATTGGTCATTTTAGAATACCGAACCTGTGGTGAGAGTTGTCCTGGTAAACAGTGACATGGTGATTGCTCTCCCTGTCTTGTCCTCCAGCAGCATCTTTCTTATTCCCTGCCTCTGCCATCTTGGCATCCCTGAACGCCTACCTAACACCTTGACTGAACTCCTGAATTTCTGTTTATCTAGAGTTCTCTTCTCCTCTCATATGAGTTCCCCGAAAAGTCGAAAAATGTTCTCATTACTTTAAAATCTTATCTGGGACTTTTAACCAAATTTAGGAAATATTATTTATCAGTGAGCCAAAGACCATTTGATTAATGTTCATACATGGGTAGGTTAAAAAGAAATAGAGATCTAAAATAGAAGTTTGTAACTATTTCGAAAAAGTTTCTAGTTCTCACTCTTGCCTCTCAATTAATGGATAAACTTTGCCGTGGATTTGCTGCCTTTTGTCCTATGAAATTATGTTTCCTGAAGCATTGGGGAGCTGCTTCTGATTTGGAGGGAATGTTGTGGTACAGCCACAGCTGCAGGAAATAGAAAAATCTCTGCACCAGATGCTTCTGTTACAGTCCCAGCTCCAAAGAAGAGAACATGCTTTTCCATCTTGGTCTTCTCATATGGAAAGAAGGAAGAGTAATACTTACCCCGCTTGTCTCCTAAAATTGTTCAGAGGATCTATCTGAAAGAGAATGGAAAACAATCAAACATTATAGAAATAGCAAGTGGTTACATCCATCACAGGAGACAACCAACTAAAGGACTGCATATATTTGCCAAAAGTCACAGAATCCTTTGGAAACAATCAAACTAAACTTCTGTGCTTTTAATTCTTTCCAGAACCCCAAAGAGGTCAATTTCATGATACATGGAAGATATCCTATATATTTAAATGTCTAGGCTATATATATGAATATATTGAGGAATTCATTGCTGGAAATCATAAAACTCAAAAATTGGGGCTTATGCCAATGGATGTCATTTATGTAAAATCATGATCAATTTTTTAAAGATGGATTATTTTTATTTTAATCTCAAAATTCATTAAGCTGTTGATGCATTAACATTCATTAATAATAAATTATTCTTTAATTTTCTTTAAAAGGAAGCAAAATTGATAGTAAAACATTTTGGTCAGAACAGGAATCATAAAATATATAGTTATTACTTCTGGACATTTATTCTGAGACTCGTCCTTTTATTAAAAAAAGGTGTATTTTATGTTGTTTTTGCTTTAAAAAAAGGAAAAGCAATATTATATTAGAAAACACATTGTGTAAGATTATTTTTATGACTACCTATTTTGCATAATTATTTTGTATCATGACTTTATTTCTTAGAGATAATATTTGGGTAAAATATCATAAAAATATATATCAGTGCATAGCTCATAATAGCCAATCCATCTCACTGTTCTGTTTTTTTTAAGACATTAATGACTTCTAAGTGTCAAATTGGTAAAATGTTATTTATAGGCTATTTAAAATCTCTTACCTTGAAGATAAATGAAACAAATCAATAGAACATGACAACATTATGTTGATAAATCATAAGTCATTCAAAATTAATAAAAACAGTTAAAAGGGGGAAAGAGAAGTAAATAAAACACAGAAGTTTATCATTAGAAGGGAAGACCTATGGTATTATAAAATTATAATAATATATAAATTATAATTAAGTTCTATTGGGCAATTTTAAAGAAGGATTGATGATAAATTAACTAGAAATTTCTCAAACATTTCAAATGAATTATTAACTAATATTTTTAATTGAAGTTAAAATAGTTCTGGTTGATGCCACAATTTTTAAAAGTTTACTTGAAAAACAGAAGTGAGTAATTTTAGATTTGAAGAAAATTTCCTAACATGTAGTCCTCAAACTTTAGCAATAGGGGAGTCAAACAGAATGCTTAGCCCCACCCCCAAAAGTTTCTGATTCAGTTGGCTTAGGGTGGGGCCCCAAATATGCATTTCTAACAACTTCCCAGGGAATGCTGGGGATGCTGGTCCAGAGACCACACTTTGAGAATTGCGGCTCTGAAGTAACTAACTTGATCCCTATGTTTACAGGCTTTCCCCGGAGCCCAATCCAGATGCAGGAACTGCATTCCAACTGCATCATCCTGTGGCTTCCACGGCTGTGGATTTTCTGCAAGGATCTCAGTACTTTGGAACTTAAGCCTTGCTAATGATGAGAAGCTCTTCTATACACTACTGTGCAAAAGAAAAATATACATTTGCTAATTAGCTCTAATTGGACAGACTTGCTAGCAATAAAATCTGTTAGGAGGTTTAAAGAACATTTGATATATTTTTTTTTTCTTCTCTCTCTACTAACACAAGCAAATTGGGAATCAGAGGGAGGAGGAAAACTAGCTCAAAGAAAGTCATCGAAATTGGAATCAGAAAATAAGCTAAACTACACAAATTGCTTCAATCATTTAATCTAAGTAATTAGCAAAATATCTTAAGATAATTGTATACCTTCTTTATAAATCACGTATGTTTCACTGTGTGTAAAGCATATTTAACCATAAAAAGCTTGCCAGTGCTTACCATGTGCCAGATATTGTCTGAGGGGGTTTAAAGATAAAAACTCCTTTAACTCTCTCAATTGCCCTATGAAGGAGGCAATCTTTTTTTCCCCATTTTACATGATGAAGAAACTCTGTGGCACAGAGAGGTGAAGTAAATTGACAGAGTCACACAAGCAGTTAAGGGCAACCTGAGAATTTGAACTGAGGCAGTGAGTCCATCATTTTGCTCTCTTTGCAACCAGGTTCTGAAGATCACATCTTAGCTCAGGTTGTAACACTTTTATAAGTTAAAAACTTGACTGTACTTTGAACTCAGCTGGGAAGATTCTAAAAAAGGATAATACCTGGACCTTCCCCAATTAATGAGTGAAAATCTTTATGAGTACATTCCAATCAGGGATATGTTTCATAGGTATCCCAAGTGATTCTAAGATATAACCAAGATTGCAAACAATTGTGCTGAAATATCAGATGACCATGCTATCCCTCCAGATTTTCTGTTTCTTTGAAAGCGGTTGAAATGACTGCATCACTAGAGGCTATCCTATGCACCAACCAAGATGGGTGCTTGGTGCTTTTCCACAAGAGCATCAATCTGAAGACATCAGATCCATAAAATGAAAGGGGTGAAATTATAACAAGACATTGAATTAATCAACACACAGTACCTCAGGATATTGTTGACCCAAGTTCTTTGGACTTTTGATTTCACTCTTCTTATGCTTTAGTTATATATTCATGTATCTATTTTGAGAGCAGTTCTCCCCAAGTTGCTGAGTCTGGCCTCCAACTTGTGATTTTCCTGCCTCAGCCTCATGAGTTGCTGGGATCACAGGTGTGTGCCATCACATCCGGGTTATGATTTATTTTGTATTCATTTTTGTTTCATAAAGGAAACAATGATTTATCACACACAATTTTATTTATTCATTCATTTGGAGTTTTTAGGTTCTGACTTATACCCTCTTGCCTAGACTCTGTTACCTTCAAATTCTACCTAGCCAGAAAAGACTCAATGTGCAGGCAGCATCTTTCAAGGGAAATTTATGACATCTGATAGTATGGCGAGCCTGGCACAGATTTGAGACGCACATCTCAAAAGAACAGAGGATGAAAACTATTCTAAGGAAATGGCTGGACCTCAGGGTACATAGTTTCCCTTTGAAAAGTCCCTCCCATTTCCTTTAAGAATCCAATGGCGCCAGATCATCATTAAAACAAAAGTAACCGCAAGGCTTTAATACCAATTAAATGAGATTAAAGAGGAAATTATTACTAAGAATTAAGTAGAAAAAATAGTAATGATAATAGTGCAGTATTGGCACAAATTAGCAGTCAGTAATTGCTGGCAATGGGGTCAATATCTGCTGGGTTGACATCACATGCTTGTCATGGCATATAGACTTCCAGCAGGAACTATTTGCCTTATTTATGATCAAAGCAAATGAGATACATGGGAGCTAAGGACCTTTCCCTAGCACATCACATTTGTGAGGAGCAGAACCAAGATTTGAATCCAGCTCTGCCTCTAAACCCAGACCAGATACAGCTTGCAGAGTCCAATGCAAAATGAAAAGGTGGGGGTTCTTTGCTCAAAAGTTATTTGAAATTTTGAAATAGCTACTGCAGAGCATGAAACCAAATACAGGTCGTTTCTTAGCATGGGGCTGTGGGTTCCTGCACAGGATACAGGTCCTGTAGGTTTTGTAACCTGCTCTGCCCTGGCTGCTCAAAGTGCAGTTCAGAGTCTACAGCATGAGCATCCCCTGAAAGCTAATTAGAAATGCAGAATTTCTGAGGAGTCACCCCTGGAACCTTGGACAGTTCACTGAGCCTGTTATTACCCTGGCTGAGACTTGGCTTCAGTTATGTCCTTCTACCTGAGCACCCCCAACAGGTCTCTGTTCGCCAGGAACTTGGCCTACAACACCAGGTTTGAAGAATCACTGTGTAAATTTGGTCCTTACGGGCCGATAGTCAGTGTGTATATTCCACTTGATTTCTACACTCGATGTCCAAGAGGATTTCCTTATGTTCAATTTGAGGATTTTCGTGATGCTGAAGATGCTTTACATAATTTGGACAGAAAATGAATTTGTGAAAGTCATATCAAAATATGGTATGCATAGGGGAATTGAAAGATATCAAAATGAAAGCCAAGGAAGGGAGGAATATGCACAGTTCTTCACACTATGATAATGACAGATACAGATGTTCTAGAAGCCGAAGTTGTGAAAGGAGGAGATGAAGAAGTTGTCTTTTGATTACAACTATAGATCTTATAGCCCTAGAAGCACTAGACCAACTGAAAGACCATCGCATAGCAGAAGCTATTCTGACAATGACAGACCAACCTGCAGCAGGAATAGCCAATACAGTATGATTTTCTACACTTCTAGAAAGATAAGAGAGCAGAAAAGGAACCAAAGAAGGGCCAAAGGGTGAGTTAAAGATGCTGCGGTATGAATACTGTACAAATATTTTGACTCTGGTCTGAAAGGATAAAAGAGTTATTGAAAACTACATGGAATAGTTAAAGTCCCTTCAAGTTCAAAGGTAAGCATTTTAGGATAAATAAAAGGAAATTCAATTTCGTACTTGGAGAAACTAATCCCTAAATATGAACAGGCTTATAATGATTCATGGGCAACAGGTCCATAATAAATTATTGGAAACTAGGATGTCTGAATATCAAGGAAGACAGCCATAGTCTCCTACAGTGCCTCTATTAGTCTGTCTCAAACTGAATGAGGTGGAAAGGGGTATAAAAGGTCCAATATAAACTTTTTCTAGTTATCTCTTAAAAGTCAGTTTTATTTATGCCTTTATGGGCATGTCTTAGCCTTGTTTATTCTGGTGCCAGTGCTGGCTGCCTGTTTGCTTTGTTGACATCTGAGTTTATTTACTTGTAAACCACATGCAGTTTACATCTTCTTTAACCACTGTCTTTCCCAGGTAAATTCTGATTATACTTGACACTCCTCTGAGAGGGCCCATCTCTTCTCACCTTTCATAGTATGTTTAGCAAATATTTACTGAGCACTTATCATGGGCAAAGCATTGTACTGGATAATTGGGGGGAAGAATAAATAATAATTCCTTTATTCAATAAATGTCTACTGAGCACACTCTTAAAAAAAAAAAAAAAAAAAAAACAAAGAAAGAAAAAATGCAGACTTTCAGGCTTTACTCCTGATCAGAGTCTACTTCTTGAAAAACTGATCAGAGTCTACTTCTTGCAAAACTCCCCAGGGGATTTATGTACATATTGAACTGGGAGGGATATGGCTTTGGCATTGGAGCCCTCTCACCTTGGATTTGCCACCATTTAATGGATTTTCACTGCACTAGATTCTGGTCTAACATTACACCCATCACAACTTTGGGATGCAAGTATGTTCAAGTCTTTCAATTCTGCACATAACTGCATGCTCCCATTAGCACACACAATGAACAGGAAGTCTCCTGTCCCCACTTTGTGAGTCCTTCCTTGCTTCCCACCGACCATTCTCTACCAGTACAGATTTGGTGAGATTTGGTGGCTGCTCCCACAGAGCTATAGAGGCAGACAAGTCCACCCTTTGCTAAATGCAGTTCCAAAGTTACCCTGATGCTCTTGCCGCTGCAGATCAATGATAAACCCCTAAGGAGGGCTCAATTAAGTTGTTCTTTTCGTTCATGCTCTTATCCCAGAATGTTATTCCCAAAGTAGTACCCTGTGCCAGAGTGGTTTGGGTTTGCAGGTCCCTGGTCTATCCTTGCCTAACATGTACTACTAGGGTCCCCATGCAGAGATACCTTCTCTTCCATAAAACAGTGATCTATGGGGTCCTTGGCATGATTTCCCATCAGTGTGATTATTTTGGACCACCACAATCCATAAGCAAAATTTTGATATCACTGAATCTCAAAAGATAGTTCTCTGGATCCATTTCCTCCCAGAAAGTTCCTGTGGTCAACGGAACAATGGCCTCCAAAGATGTCCCTGTCCTGATCCCCTGAAGCTGTGAATATGTTACATAATACGGTAAAAGAGATTTTAAAGATATAAATAATTAAAGAGCCTCAAGATGGAGAGGTTATCTTGTACTGTAATCATAAAGGTCCTCATAAAGAAAAAAGTAGATAGGTCCAGCAGAGGAGGAGTGAGGAAGGAAGTAGAGGTTGCAGTATTATAGCCATGAACCAAGGAATGTGGGCAACCTTTAGAAAATGAGAAAGGCAAGTCAGAAGGATCAGGGATCTGATAACCCATTTTAGGCTTCTGACCTCCAATAAGAAAATTTGTGTTACTTTAAGTTACTAAATTTGTCAAAGCCATAATAGAAAATACAGCTCCTAGGCAAATGCATCTGTACTTCTGAACTGATGCAATAAGTCCAGTGTACTAATGAGATCTGAGGAAGCGAAATTGTCAGGAAGCTACCAGATCTTCAATACACATCTCCAAGAGCAAGAGGTGCTCATTACATGCAGGAGAGAGGAAGCTCACATGATCCTCCCAAAACGTGTTCCAGTGAGTGAATTTTTTGCCCCACTGCTAGAAGTATTAATAGGAGAGACTGACATAATTTAAAAATTCCACCTCATCAGTCATGAGGCCACCCAAGGCAGTGCAAAAGGAGAGCAATGCCCACAAGGTCCACATCTCCTTTAAATCCAGGCCTTCCTTCCCTTCTGCTTCCTGCCTGCTCTAAATTGAATGTCTTCCTTATTTCTCAGACTCTCCCCAATTCTACAGAACTTCTTGACTTATCTCATTGGAGGACAAGTGGAAATTATTCACTTCCTTTGAAAATTTTCCAGAGTCTCTTTAAGGACACCCCTTCTCCTTATTTCTGATTTCTGGTCAAAGGGACAGGCATGGTCCACAGGTGATGGTATGGAGAGTGCAGGTAATAGGATGTCCTTTATGACTCCAGGAAGTGGCCCCATCCACTTGAGCACCTAGATCCTGGCTGCATATTTTAATCTCTTGGAAGACTTGAAAATACCCCACTATAAACAAACAAAAGCAGAATCTCTTTTGGTGCAGCTGGGATGTCTGTATTTTAAACAAATCTTCCAAGTAATTGTAGATTGGAGCCAACCCCTAACTTAGATGATGAACCACTCAAGAAATGAATGGCGTAGGTGGTAAATCCTCTATTAAAAGCAAGGGGTTATCCCAAAAAATCCACCACAGACTTTTCACACCAGAGGTCTTTCCTAAATTGAATGTAACCCACAGGGATGTGAACTAGTAGGTACTTAGTATTCTTGGTGCCTTTGATATTATCCCTTTGGGGTCTTAATGTCCCCTTTGCTATTTTATCATTTCACCTCAGTTTGTTTCTGCATCTGTAGAATGGAACAATCATCGCTTCTTTGGGTGACTGGGACAATGGAACCATACTCTGGGACTCAACATGAGCACTCCATCATTAACACTACCATGTCCTTCTGTACTTCCCATGGAGAATGGAGCCTGAGGAATTGTGCAGTGACGCAGCAGCTCACATCTCCAGCTGTTGGACTGTCCTGCCAGGGATGTCTGTTCATAAAGCAAGAGGCATTACCCCATGTCTGTTCTGTCTCATTCCTGGGACTGTACACCTTGTATTCATGGTATGTTAATGGGATTCCTAAAGGCAGTACAATAGGTTTTACCATCCAGCACCTCACCTCCTATGACAGACCATGTTCTAAGCCCTGTGCAGGGTCAGATGTCTGTTGCTTTGGAGTTTCCAAGATTGCCCAGTCACTCAGGCCCTTTACACAAGGACAGTGGGTGACGTACCTTCTTGTACCTTGAGTTAATAATTGGTGGTTGAAACAGGTACAGCATCTGGCTTTAGATCACTTTTTGAATGCAATCAATTGTACCTGGCATGCAGGCAAGCTGCTATAAAATAGCTGCTGATGGAACCTGTCAATGACACTTTCTCCTCTTTGAACACCTCTGCCTTCTCCATTGGCTGAAGACATTTTGTGAGCAGGTACTCACCTAGAGCTGGCAAAGTGATAGAGCACAGATGAAAGGCATATCCCCATGACAGCAAGTCTCCTTTCTTTGGTTCTTGGAGCCTAGTCACAGACTTGGCTCTGCTTTAAGAAAATGGCAAGTTGTAGGGCTGTGCTAATCCCAGTCCAGCTGACCACTGGTCACTTTTGTATTCAACAGAAACCTTTGCATGGAAGAGACTGTATTTGCATGCGAGTACCTGGAGAATGAGGAGGAACCTTCTCCAAGACCTATGGAAGAAGAGTCAGAATCTAGAACACATTGAGGAGTCCCAGGGAGTAGATAGATTTGGGAAGTGGATGGCAACAGAGTAGGAATAGGTAGGAAGGGGCATGATTTGCTGTGCATCTCCACTAAACCCAAATTGCTAGGAGCTCCACCACTTTCTTTCTAAGCTGTTGTTTGCTAAGAACAGAAAGAATGTGCTGGACAATGTGAGCCAGAGTGAGCCTATCCCTTTGGAAGAGAGTTTCATAAGCTTCAGGGACTCAAAAATGAAGGGAGGGAAAACCTAAATGAATCTTTCCAGAGGCCCAGAATAAAAGATGCCTGGTATCCCTTGATAAATAGCTCCTATGTCAAGGATGGTTGTGGGAATCTCATCATCATATAAAATTGCCAGGCATGTCATCGCAGAAGGAAAATTAGATAGATAGATAGATAGATAGATAGATAGATAGATTTTACCCCAGGAACCAGGACTTAGGGCATTCCTTTTTCTGGCCATCCAAACAGTTATCCCTCACCCCTAAAATGAATATGGGTAAAATTAGTAAGTGTCTGTGTTCCATGGCATGCAAAGATATGAGATTAAATATTGTTTTTCAAAAACCCTAAAAGAAGAGAAGAAAAACACACTTGGGTATGGACAACAAATCATCAAGTTGGATAATTTCTAGTATCTTCTCAAATGTTCCAAAGACTCAGTGTTTTTCAAAAGTTCAGCTTTTTTAGTTACTATCTTTAAAAATTCTAAAAACTATTAATTTTTTCTAAGTCTTCCATGTCTCTCTACAAGAGAGGTTGCTGTTAGCAAAGTACTGATGACCACATGATACTTAGGGTAACAGTGTTTAAAACTCTGAAATAAAATACTTAGAGAGCATGGTTAAATTTTTTTTACCACCTTCTTCTCTGCCCCCTACCCCAACCTATTCCTTGTCCTCAGCAACTCTACTTTTTATTATTGGGCACTAAATGAAGAATATTGAATTTAATTATCTAAATCAGGGCCTGAAGTTTGCTGCATTGTTGGACATTTTCACACTAGATTATTTCAAATTAGGGAGTGATAAGGTCAATATGATCTGAATATTTGTTTTCTACCCCCAAATGCATATGTTGAAATCCTAACACTCAGTGTGAGTATTAGGAGTTGGGGCCTCTGGGAGGTGACTAGGTCCAAAGGGTGGAATCCTCACCAATCAGGCTGTTGGCCTATTACAAAAGAGGCCTGGTGTTGAGAAGAAGATGTTAGTGAGAATACTCAATTCTCAGGAGCATATGTTCAAGAGATCTATTGTATGACAAGGTAACTATAGTTAATAACAATATGTTGTATTCTTAAAAATTGCTAAGAGAGATTTTCAATGTTCTTATCACAAAAGAACATAAGTATGTGAGAAAGTGCATTTTTGTGAATTAGCTTGATTTAGCCATTTTACGACCTATACACATTTCAAAACATCATGTTGCACACTACAAACACATACAAGTATTACTTGTCAATTTTAAAAAATTATTTTTTTTTAAAAGAGGTTGGATAGAGAGACCCTTTTCACTGTGTAAAGACACAGTGAGAAGTCAGTAGTCTACAATCCAGAAATTAACCCTCAACAGCATGGAACTCCAACTTAGGACTTGCAACCTCAGAACTGTGAGAAATAATTTTCTGCTGCTTATAAACCACTCAGTCTTTTGTTATAGTAGCCTGAATAGACTAAGACAGGGAGGAAGAAATTCAGTTGAAATGGCAATAGACAACTATCTAAAGGTAATTTAGAAAGATTGTCTATTCTAAGGTAGGATTTTTTTAAAACAATATTTTCTTTCAAAATTCTCTCAAGTCTGACTTTTTTCTGACCACTGACTGACACAGCTTCTTAAATATTGTCACATACTCTGGGGTAAAACTGGGATCCTTCTTCAAATTACAGATGTCCCTGGTGCTCAGTCATGTAATTTAAAAAAATATATCTTCAATTAGTACTTAAATGGAAATTTTTGTATGTGTTCCAAAAGACCCACTTCCTCCTCTTTATTCTGGTATAAACCTAGTCTTTATCAGAAGTAAGTTTTTAAGGAGATTGCTACCTTCATGTCAAATCATGAAGTTACTGAGTAAAGAAGATCTATGTGAAGAGGAGAAAGGAGTCTGTTTTGACATAATAAATTGACAGAAAATTTCTGATTATTAAAAAAGACAAGTTGCTGTAAAGTGAGATGCCAATATATGAGGAATACAAAATCTATCTCTTATATAGTCTTCACTTTTTAATCAGGGTGAACAGGTAATAAAAGATTGAGGCTCAGATAAGCTTCTAGACATGGAGAGAAAACTGCTGAGACAAGCTTTATTAAAAAGTTTTTTTTTTCCAAATTTTTATTCTAACCCAGTGGACTTCAAAATACAGATTCAGGGGGATTCAGAAACAGGAACATTCAGATGAACTCTAGACCTAAACACTGAGACGAGATTAAACAGTGATAAATTTAAAACATCTAAATTATAGTGAAGTGCTTCACTTACTCCCTAGAGACACCTTTAAATATATCTCTAATTATAATTGACATTCTAACCTGTTACTTCAAAAGAGCTTTTTATGAGAAGCCACGTGGAAAAGGACACAGGCGTGGATGTTGAAACTGGTACCTGTTCAGCTGGTATTGCACAGTTCAGAGACATAGCCTAGGAATAAGCAAACCTGAATCTGTTGGCCCCAGGCACTGTACTGTGACCTAAGGAAAAATTATTTGCTTTGCAAGGAATATGTGGTAGTGCCTCAATGAGGTAGAGAAATTTAAACAGTATAGTCAGACTTTCTTGTGACTGCACGAATAACCTACACCATTCTTGGCTTCATGGAAATTTTCTTACCCTTTGGACTTCTGTTATCATATTATGCCCATTCCACTGGCATTTTTGTATGTTACAATTCTCATACTTTAAATGTTCCTAAAGTCTCAAGTCTTTTCCTCACCTTGTACAGTTTCCTTGGAGGTTTTCAACCATCTCCTTCATTTCCCTGTCACTCTGTGTTTCTAGTCTAGATGTCTTTAAGATGCAGCTACTTAAATATGATCAGAACAATTCTAGAGTACTATACCAACTCAAGGAGTTGAAAATTAGATGACTCTCAATTGGTATGTATTGTGAAATCAATAGACAATGAATGCAGAGAGATGCTAGGAAGGATAAGAATGGCCCCAAGCATTGTACTGGAACTCATCTGTCTAAAGCAAGATATGTCACTCTGCAAGGGATGTGTAGTAGTTCTTGAGTATAAGACAGAGGGAAAAGCATCTGAAAGGGCTTGAGTACAGTCCAAGGGGTGAGGTGGGGAGAGACTGTTTGGTTGGATGTGGCCTATTCCATACCCAGTAGAAGTTCATCTTACAGAAACATCTGCATCAGGCATTCTTAGTTTGTTCATTAACAGTCACTTTAACGGCTTCTCCTTTTGATTTCATTCCCAACAAGATTTGTGATTACAAGTTGGCTTCCTGTGTAGTTTTGCCTATAAGGAAGGAATGTGCTGGTCATACTGAAAGGTATGTTCCAGGCAGGTGACATTTCTTGTTATAAATGATTGCATTAGAACACTGGTTTTATAACTCAGTCTTCTGAGTTTGATTGATGTGTATTCCCCTCCATTCCAGTAAGCTAAAAGAACAAGTTTCTGAAACTTCAGAGTGGGTAACAAAATTCTAGATCATAGTAAATTTACCAAAAAAAAAAAAAAAAAAAAAAAATGCCACTGAATTCTGCCTGCCCCAAACAATGTCCTGACTTCAACATTTTCCCCTTTCGAACATCTACAGATGCCTTACGTTTGCTCTGTGTCAGATGTCTTTCATTACAGAAACACTTAGCAAATTCAAGTTGACTTGGACTTGGCTCAACCTGTTAGTAATAAAAAAAAAAAAAAATTTTCCTATGCTGGTTTTCCATTTTTTCCCCATTTCTGTCAAGAGTACCAAGATCTGCAACAAGAAGATGAGTTCAAACGCTGAGCAGTGTTAATCTCAACCTCATAGCTCACTGTTAGTCAGAAAATGTGTCCTGTTGGTTTTGTTTTAACCCCTAGACTGCCTCATGTCCCTTTTCTACCATCATGGACCAAATTCTGGTCTTCATCAACCCATGCTGATTCTAGAATTAATGTGGCCTCTTAACTATCACCCTTGTTTAATGCCCTTTCTAACCTTCTCCATCTGGTATATCTCTTCCTGTTAACACTGGCAACTGGATCACATTCAACTATGCCATAAGAATTATCCATAATTTGGCTCATTACTATTTACGCATCTTATTTTTATTGCTTAAATACACACCCTACACCTCCTCTCATGTAGCCTATCAGTTGTCCATTTCAGAACAGCAAGGTATTCCAAATTTTCATGCTTGGAACAATAGTCATTTATTCTGCTCACAAAACTGCAGTTTGGGATGGGCTAAGTGAAGTGAGCTAGTCTGGTCTACTCCGGTTGTCAGGTGAGGCAACTTGACAGGGGAGCTGGAAGATCCACTTTGAAGATAGTCCACTAGCATAGCCAGCAAATGGGGGCTCAGTCAGGACTGTGAGATGGGTGCCCCTTCCCATCCACAGGATGCTTGGGATTCCTCACAGCATGGGAGCTGGTTTCCAAGTTTCAGCATCCCAAGAGGACTGGGAGGAAGCTGGATCACCTTTTAGGATCTAGCTTCAGAAGTTGAATTGTGTCAACTCTACTGTAATCATGAGAGTGCCCAGATTCAAGAGGAGGGAGCATAGACATCATCATTCAATGGGATGGCTATCAAGTCACATGGTAAGCAAAACAAAACAAAACAGAAAAGCCAAAACAAACAACAACAACAAAAGGGAAAAACCTTTAAAATGGGAGAGATTTTTGGCAGTCATAATTTTGGAACACAATCTGCCACAGGTAGCATATGAATAAGTGATTGGTTAAAGAAACTGGTCAAGTAACACTTCTTATTTAGTAGGGCAAAATATCATGTAGCCACATCTGTGCATTTTGAAGTTTCCCTTCTCATCTTACAGGTGAGAAAGCTAAGGCCACAAAAACTGAAACTTCCCTAGGTCATAGTGACAGCACTAGGAACAGAACTGAAGTTCACTTAAATACCCTGGCAGACTTTTATTCAATAAGACCAAGAAGGACTGGAAAATGCACATTTTCAGTAAGTGCACAAGGCAATTATTACAAGCAGGCCAATTTGGGGAACACTGTATGTGCTACAGCTTATTGCTCACTGGGGCTGCAATTACAGATCAGCACATGGGCAACTCATTACAGAAATTCAAGAGGGTGTGGATGCATAGCCTAAATATTTTTAAGGCCCTCTCCGAATGGAAGACATTATTATTAGTTCATAGCCGGGGTACACAAACTAATCTCCCTGGATAATTAGGAGAATGACTAGTTAGGTTCCCCATCCTGCCCTCGAGAAACAGGAATCCGGCACTGACTTGTCGAGGATAATTTAATCCGTGCTGGAGTGCTGGCCTGCTGCCTTTTCCCCTCAGATGATTCAAGAAGAAAGTAACCTGTTGCCACAAGCAGAAGTCATTCAGGTACCAGCTGCGACTGGGAACTGGCAGAGGCAAGAGCGGCCTTCATTATGCAATTATACATAATTAGGTGCTCATTACTACTTTATCATTGGGGAGCCAGCACCCACCTGTGAGAGCTATCGTGAGGACCCAGCAAACAGCAGAACAGTGCCTTACTTGTTCTCTAGGAACGTGACATCTAAAATCGGCAGTTCCAACCTGCACTCAGGGTGAGGCCCCTTCTGACACACAGACAGATGCGGGCCTGCAGAGGCCAACTATTTAAATTATGTAGATGTCATAATCCTCACATTCAGTTCACGGTTTGCTTGCAGTAGATGGTATAGACTGAAGGTAGAAGGAAAGAAGAAACTGCTACGAGAGCCTCAATTAATGGAGAAATCCTTTATATCCAGAAAGGATGGTTTAAGCCAGAAATGAGCTACTGAGCTGCTCAAAAATTGAACACTTAAAAGTTGCTTTACTTTTTCTTTGTAAAAGAAGTTCCCCATATACTAAGCACTCTCCGGACCCCAATTAGGAGCAAGGTCTCTTCCTTATTTGTCTTTTTACCTCCTGCTATACAGTGCTCAGCAAAATTTGGATATTTGGAACGTAAGTGGGAGTGGATAGATAAAGAAAATGTTCACAACAGAAGAGAAGACATGTTGGGAGGGTCTGACTTTAATTCGCAGAGAAAATACACAGAGTTAGCTTGTTAAATACGCACAGGGGAGAGGAAAACACAAGTCCAACTACTCATACCAATTATATAAGAAGGAGAATGCTTTGTCTGGGTAAAAGAGAGCATGAAGTATTACAAATCTTAAAATAGAATCGGAATCAGTTGGGCTTAAGAGGCTTGGATTCAACACAGTGAACTAAACACCTTCAAAATCACCATTTTTAACTGAAGTAACAATATTTGGTTTATCCCAGCAATAAGCAAACCTTCCTTCCAGAAAGGAAGAAGTATACGTGTAAATTAATTGATTTATCTATTAAATGCATTCTAAGTTCTAGAGGTTAAAAGAGTTTGGTCCCATTAAACACAGGTACGTTTGATTAATGACAAGTTCAAAATTAGCTTAAATATATAGAGTTTCTGGAATTAGTGGTAATTACATGACTTAACAATGATACTAAAAATATATGTAAATACAAATTTACCATAGGAGTAGATATATTAGTTCAAGTAGATTGCTATTGAAGAAAAATAGAGCACCACTTTATTAATCACACCAAATTGATTGGAAATATATATATTTTTAAAATTGCCATAATTACTGTAGACAACAACTCAGGAAAACTATTTTTATATCTTGTTGTGACTGAGTCTTTTAAGGCATTTTAGAAATCCTCTAAACCAAAATTTATAATTTTAACCCCATGATTTAAAATTCATTTGTACTGCATAGCAATTTTTTAAAAATAGCACTATATATAAAGTGAAGATAACATAAAGGAAAGAAAAACTTGCAACATGTGATGAGTAGCTAATTTTTGTGACATCAGAACTCAAACAGACCTATTAAAATCACTCAAAAGAAAAACAAAACAATAGCATGAATGAGCAACCTATAGAAATAAGTATCAGTAACAAATGAATACATGGATCGCCTTTCATAAATGTTTTAGCCAACTATTTCACTGCTGTGACTAAAGGATCCAATCAGAACAACTTTAAAGGAGGAAAAGTTTATTTGAGGGCTCAGAGATCTCAGTCTTGACAGCAGGCTCTATTTTTCAGGGTTCACTGTGAAGCAGAACATCAGGGTGCAGGGAAACGGCTCATGTCATGATCAGTAAGCAGAGGGAAACTCCACTCAAAAGCCACCCCAAATTCCCATCTCCTCCAGCCACGCCCTACCACTTCAGTTTCTACTCAGTTAATCCCTATCAGGGGATTAAATCCCTGATTGGGTTAAGACTCTTACAACCCAATCATTTCTTCTCTGAACCTTCTTGCATTGTCTCACATGTGAGCTTTTGGGGAACACCTCACAACCAAACCATAACAATAAATTAAAAAATGAATGTCTACCATTCAATGACAACTTTTACCTATCAGATTGGTAAATACTTAGGTTCATATTAGACAAAAGAACGTAGCCTCTTAAATAAGACCATCTGTGTTCAAATCTTGGTTGCATGTACCATCGGTGTGACTTCAGGTAAATTACTTAACCTCTCTGTCCTTGTTTCCTCTTCCACAAAACAAAAATAATAGCACCTAACTCACAAAGTTAAAAAAAAGATACAATGAGACAATACACAAAAATACTTGGAAAAGAAAGTGACACACAGGGTGCGTTAAATAAATGTTGGACTGTGAAAGGGTGTGGATTAAAAAATGCACAATTTTGTTGGAAACATAAATCAGAAATCAGTTATTGATATCTACTGATATTTTAAATAAACATGCCCTGCACAATGACTCACCAAATCTACTCCTGGGTCTTAACTATATGGATATGTTCACAAAAGCATATCAAATTATATGAATAAGATTGATCACTGCATCATTGTTAGTAATTGATCACAAAATGGGAAACAACCCTGTCTGTCAATATGGAAGTGATTAATAGGATGTGATGCATCTCTCAGAAATGATGGGATTGTTATGCTTGAATGGATATAAAAAGAACAGAGGATTTTGAGTGAGACCAAACAAGATACAAGGTTCTCATAGAGGATGAGGATGAACTTGTTCATAAAATTTTGATTTATAGTTATGGATACATAGAAATTATTAAGGAAAAAGAACTAAATGATTTTTTCTTTAAAGGCTGATGCTTCCTTATATTCTTCTCAAAAAAACTACAAAACCCATGTGAGTGCAAAGTTGGTGAAGACCAATGTAGGTAGCCAAGCAGGTGCAAATGAAGCCCACTACTTGGAGTTTGAAGGAGAGAAGTGGTTGATCCTAGAAATTCAGAGGCTTACTGAACACTCCAGAGACTGAAAGTCCATACGAGTGAAGTTGTGTAGTTTCCATGAATAGGATTCAAAGCTCCTCCCTGAACAAATTCCTTTTTCAGGTGGGACTGGCTATACAAGTGCCCAGAAGACTGATCAAAGGACAGAAAGCTGGCAGACTGAGACACTATGCTTGAATCTAACTGACCTTTGATCATTTGTCTCACCTTCAAGAAAACATGGAAACCTGAACAATGACCACATCAAGGGAAACCAGAAGGATTGAAGATGGGAGTATCACCTGCCTCCAATATTCTACACAGCAAAAGACTCAGGACTCCAACCCACATGGGAATGGGGATGGACCCTCAAAATATGACCAAGACTTAATATCCCTGCCACCAAGGAGATGTCTCCAGTTCAGAAAATACCAAGTTGTATAACCTAAAACAAAGGTGAATGAAGTCATGGACACATTTTGTCACTAAGCTCTGAATTTATTTCCTTTTATTATAACTTAAATGATAAAATGTTGTGAAAGAAAATTTACGAGCTAATTGGCATAAATAATTTTCCAGAAATACATACAACAAGCAGTTAACAACACCTAGTTTTGGAGAAATGGCCTGGAAGGAATTAGACAATGGGAATTTTATACTTTGTCATATTCTTTAGAATATAAACATATAATAGTTACCATAAGAGTAATACAAAACACTTATGTATTTGTTAATGTATAGAATTTCTAAAGACGTTTACTATGGAAGAAAACATTACAGAGTTTGAAAATAGAGTAATGTCTCTTTGGGTAGATGATTTCCTTTTTGAGCCTTGACCTTATATCTGTATGATTTGGATCTAAAAATATTTCCCCAAAAGCTCATGCCTTGAAAGCATGATCCCCTAACACATCAAGGAGCAGAGGTGTGACTTTTAAGCAGTGATGAGAGATGAAACCTCATCAGTGGATTAATCCACATGATGAATTAATAATTTGAATGAACTACTGAGTGGTGATGTAAGCAGGTTGGGTGCAACTGGAGGAAGTAGGTCACTGGGGACTATATCTGTCTTTTGCCCCTTCTCTCTCTGACTCTGATTCCCTGCAGCCATGAGCTGAGCTGCTTTCCTCTTCCACGCCCTTCCCCCAGTATGTTCTGCTATACCTCATGCTCAGAGCAATGGAGTTGGCCAATGGTGGAATGAGCCCTCTGAAACCCTGAGCCCAAAGTAAACCTTTCCTCCACTAAGTTATTCTTGCCAGATGTTTTGGTCACAAGATGAAAAGTTGACTAACATGTCGTCTGTAATGTGCACATAGCACCTAACCTACTCCCTCGGGAGTTGTGTGATTGAATGAGAATCTTTATATCCCTGGCATATGGAAGATAATAAAGGGCTGCGGTTGTAGTCTATGAAGCTAAAACCAACTGCTAACAAGAGTGGAGTCCTAGTAGAAGGATTATTTAAGGCCTCATGTGTCTTTCTCCTAATGCATGGTCCCTTGGCATCATGATGAAGATGATGGAGATGGAAAAGTTGGGGTGATCTTCATAAAGCTCCTTTTCCTCTTAAGTGGAATTCTTACTTTGACCTGGGTGTTTCTTCTGATTGGAAACCTTGTTTGGGTAGCTGCATGATCCTTAGGTAGTCTCTAGAATGTCCCTGCAGCCTACCCTCATCACCATAATTGAAACTGTAATGCCCTTGGGACTCCTGAGTCCCACAATCTAGTTCTAATTTTCTCCCTCTATCTTAGGATTTTGTCATCATGTAAAAAATTATTCAAATAATATATTTCACCTTTATTGCCTTATTTCTGCTCTGCATACACACTCATCCATGGGTACAAAAATGCTCCCATTAGTCTGCATGCTACATGCAGAAAAGGATTTTGTTCCACTCATTGAAGCATCATGAGCATTTAGAAATGTGTCTAACACACAGCGCATGTTCAGAAATTTGTGGAATAAAGTAAATGGTAAAAGCTCCTTTAGTGCTTCTATGTGACAGTCTTTTAATGTTAGAATCTGCATATTTTTGTTACCATTATAAGAATAATTAACGATTTTGATGTGATCTTTATGATAAGCAAGAACTCTGATGAACAGCAGTAACAGATAAAATCTGACATATTTCCAGTCTCCTCTCTGCTAGAAGCAGTCTGGATTCCCTTTGGAAGTCACTTCTCCTCCCTGGGATTGGCATACGGATCTAAGTCCCATACTTGGAATATCTCGCTTGCAGTAACTCACTATAGAAGTGGAGATGCAAGATGCTGGCTGCATCCTTCACATAATTTTATCCAATGATGTTCACAGGATGAGCAGGTGGTGATCTTCCCTTGTGTGAAGGCGAACTGAACACCAAAAGATCTGATGTGAGAAGAAATCAGCAGAGATGTGGGAATAAGAGGAAACTAAAGCGTGAGACTAGAAAACGGCAAATGATCACTGGAGCAGATAGGCTTTAAAACTCCAGGGTGTTCCATTTGCCCTTTGCCATAAAAATGACAGAGTTAGGTTAAGGATTATGCACCCCTTATTAGCCATTAGCACTAACAACAAAGATGAAAGACCCCGAGGGTGATTTTTGTCACTGAGATTTGAATTGATTTCTCTGGGCTGAATCTTGAATTTGTGATGAACCAATGGCAAGTCCTGCCCTGAAGAGGTAGAGGAGGTCGTGTTTCTGACCAACATTTCCTACAGCTATTAGACATCCCCCTCATAAATTTGGAAGCTGGAGCCTGACAAGACTAACATAGGGGGAAGAAAAACTCCCTCTCAGTCACGCTATCTTAGGTTTATCTTGGAGAAGCAGATGCTAGACTCTCTCCTAACTACCCAACAGGATGCGACATAAGAAGAGACCGTGCATGGAAGCTTTAGTGCAGAAAATCCTTAGTTTTTGATCTTTTCTTTTTATAGAAATACTGACAGTTGCTGGGAACCATTATCTGCTTACCAAGGTTTAAGTGCAACTTAGATGTCCTAGGTTACTTTTAAGCTAAGATTCGGTTGAAAAGAGAACAAAGAAAGTTTGTTTGTTTGTTCTCAACAAAGAAGCTGGGTGGAGGAGTCCTAAAAGACTCTGGATTCCATTTTGGTTCAGGGAAGGTCTTTAATTCCACCTCCTGCTTCTAAGTGTGTCAGCATAAATAATAGCTGCTGAAACACTCTTTTTATTATGCTGCCTTTTAAATAGTCTCTGGGGAGCAATAGAGACCAACAAAGGATACTAATATTTATTTATTGAGTACCAATTGTTTACAGGACACTGTGCTTTCATGTGTATTGCTTTAATTCTTTCAATAACCCTCTCTGGCAGAAATTATTCCCATTTTAGGGATAAAACTATTGCCTACCAGCACTAGCACCAGCAGCATAAATTGGTCTGTAGACCCCAATTGGAGGAGCATTAATTTAAACCTTACTTAAGTCTTCAGTACAGGTGCATGGTGTATCTCCATACCTTTGCTTGATTTATTCACTCAACAAATAGTTATTGTCTTTCAACTGAATTTAAGGTATCATGTGAAGTTCAAGATGTGAAAGTTATTAAGAGCTCTTCCATAGCAAGTAGTCTAGGAGGAAAGACAAATATTAACCACAATTATGTGAATAAATGTATGATTTTAGAATTGTGACAAGGGCGATGAAGGAAAAGTATAAGGTTCAATGAAACCAAATGGGAAAGAAGTTTACTCTGGGACCAACATTAAGAAGAGAGATGTGAAGTGGGAAGACAAGAGGATGAGGCAGAAAAATTACCCATACGAAGACTCGGGGTAGATAAAGCACACTGGAGAAGCAAAGAAGGCCAATGTGTCTGGAAATTATCACTGGACATATTTTGGGAGATGAGGCTAGAGACAGAATAGAAGCCAAATCATGGAGAGCAGAGCTGGTCATGGGAATAATTTTGGACATGATCATTAAATTACTGTGGAGCTATTGGGAGAGCATGAGAGGGGTGTAAAATTGATTTGCATTTTTTGATGTAATTGGAGAGAAGCTCCCCTTCGTGTGTGTGTATGCACATGCATATTTCCAGGCTGTTCACTTAATAAAGGATGATAGAAGATGCTATCAATGAATCCAGGTTTGAACAACTGGAAAGATGGGGTATTATCTACCAGGAAGGGGAAATTGAGGCAAAAGTGGATTTGGAAGAGGATGGGGACAGAGTTCAGTTCCCGGTATGTTGGGATAGGGATGGTCCAGTGAAGCAGATGGTGTGATGATGAAGGTCACAAGAGAAGTCTGGACTGGAGATATGAATGTGGGCCTGAGATACCACTCGGGAATCCCTAGCAATCTTACATCATGGTCTAAGAATAAGATTTTGGAGTCAGGTAGTCTAGGTTTCAATCCTAGCTCCAAACTTATTGTGCAGTTGGGCAAATTGCTTTACCCTTCTGTGCCTGTTCCCTTTATTTTTGTTTCATTTTGGTTGCTGGGTATTGAACCCAGAGCTGTGCACATACTAAACACACATTCTACCACTGAACCAGTCCCTGTTTCCTTTTTTACATAATGGAGAGAACATTAGCATAGGGTTTCACTGATAAGTTAATACATGCAGAGAAACTGATACATCTTTTTAGCTTTGTTGTTAATAATAACAATATTTTTATAGAAAGGACATTAAAATGCAAAGACTGATAAACTCTCTCAAGGAGAGCATAGAGCAAGAAGAATGGCAAATCCTCAATTTCTAAGGATTGAGTAGAAGATGATGAGTCATTGGGAAGTAGACATCAGAGAAAGAGAGAACAAAAGCAAATGGAAGAGAACTTTCTAGAAGGAGTCGACTAAGAGTGCAGAGATGGAGAAATATCTCTGATTCAGTCACACGGAAGCACTGTTGGCCTTAATAAGGTAATTGCATCAAATGGAAGGGTGCAGGATCTGAAGGAAAAGGAAGTGGAGATGGCACACATCTACAACTATCTGGGAAAGCCTGGGATGCAGGCCCAGTGAGAGTTTGTTAAGATGGAAGAATCTGGAACATGTCTCAATACTGAAGGTAATAATCTAGAGTAGATAAAGGGTCAGAGACAGAGGGAAAGATGAAAATGCATGAGAGGGAGGGAGGAAGCAAGGTCACTGGGACGTCCGTGTGGATGGAGTTGCCCTTAGCTTGGAGGAGAAGAAAACACACTGCAACTAGAGAGGGAAGAAGATGTGTGCAGAGGCAGGAAGGTTTGCAGTTCTGGTGACCAAATTGGCGTTTGTTTGTTGGGGATGTGTCAGTCCATTTTGTGTTGCTATCACAGAACACCACACACTGGGTAATTTATAATGAACTGAAGTTTATTGGCTCATGGTTCTGGTGACTGCAGAGTCCAAGATCAAGAGGCTGCATCTGGTGAGGCCCTTCTAGCTGCGTTATAACATGCCAAAAGGCGTCACATTTTGAAAGAGTGCAAGAGAGGGCCACTTAAACTCACTTTGATAGCAGACCTACTCTCACGAAGACAAACCTGAACCTAAAGTAGCATGATAATCCATTCACAAGAGCAGGGCTCTCATGACCTTGCCACCTCTCAATACTATTGTACAGGGGATTAAGTTTCCAACACATAAATGTTTGGGCACATATTCAAACCATGGCTTGTGGAAGTCAAAGGTATGAGGGTGTGGCAAAGTTATAAAACATACACTGCAGAAAGCAGAACAGACCAAGAAATGCACCAATGATTCTGGATAGATTCATTTTAATTCCTTGCCTCTCCAGTTCCTCAGTGAGTTTCTTTACTAACCAGGTCTCAGGCCCTCATTGCTGCCCTGGGACAGTTTCATTAGATTCTGCCAGCTCTGGGATTATCTTGGTTTGATGTAAAGGAAGAACAGAGGAACAAGAAAATACATGAAATTTGCAAGATTTGATGAAATAATGACCCATGCCCTCTTGAGCTATGGATAAATAGAGAAGTTTGAGAAAATATTCTGTGAAAAGATAAAGAAAAAAAAAATGGGATAAAGTCACAGAGGGTCCAGAGGAAATACTTGGGAGGAAAAGATGCTGTGAGAGTTTAAAACAGAGAAGAAACAGCCAAGCATAACATGGGAAGGAAGTTAAAAGGAGATGGGTTCGTTCAGGGAATTGAAGTTTAATCCCCTTCAGTGTTAAGAACGCATCTGGGATTTGATCCAAGATGGCGGACTAGAGGGTGACTGCATCTCCTGTCGCTCCAGAACTCAGGATTCAAGAAGGGGAGGTATTGAGAGACTCAGACCAACATAGAGCCGCGGGGTGAGTCTCTCCCACGGGGTGAAGCTCGGCCCGGGCGGCAGGCCCAGACAGGGGCAGCTTCTCGGAGTCTTCCACAAGCAGCCCCTGTTCTCCCCGGCGGCAGGCTCGATCCACAGCCAGCTTCTAGGAGCAGGCTGCCCAGTGAGAGCTTTTCCCCATAGAGCCAACCCCAAGCCCTGAACCCAGCAGCGGGCCCAGCCCATAGGTGGCTTCACGGACCAGGGCAGGGCAGACAGAGACTTCCCCAAGCAGCCCTGCTCCCTCCCACGGCAGGCCCGGGCTACAGCCAGGTTCTCAGAGCAGGTCGCCCAGTGAGAGCTTTTCCGCACAGAGTCAACCCCAAGCCCTGGACCCAGTGGCAGGCCCCGGCCCGCAGGCGGCTTCTGGGACCAGGACAGGGCAGCGAGAGACTTCCCAAGCAGCCCTGCACCCTCCGGCAGCAGGCACCATCTACAGCCAGTTCCTCAGAGCAAGCCCGCCCAGTGAGAACTTTTCTGCACAGAGTCAGCCCCCAGCCCTGGACCCGGTAGTGGGCCCGGCCCGCAGTCGGCTTCTGGGACCAAGGCAGGACAGGGAGAGGCTTTCCTCGAGCAGCCTGGCTCCATCAAACGGGGGCAGGCCCTGTCTATAGCCAGATTCTAGGAGCAGGACCGCCCAGAGAGAGGATTTCCACACAGAACCAGCCCCCAGCCCTGGACCCAGTAGTGGGCTAGGGGCAGCTTTTTTCAGAAGCACTGCATTATCAAGTTCCTCCAAGACTTCAGACTACTGAAGGCTGGGAGGTGATATACTGGAAATCTACAGGGACACTATAGGCCAATAGAGGAAATCTGCAATATCTCAGAGTCCCACTAATATCTGACCAATATGAGAAAACAAGGGAAGAAAATGTCCCAAACAAACCTAGATACTATATCAATAAAACCCAATGACAGCACAGCAGAAGAAATGTCAGAAAGGGAGTTCAGAATGTACATAATTAAAAGAATCAGGGAAGCAAACGAGGAGATGAAAGAGCAAATGCAGGCATTAAATGATCGCACCAATCAACAGTCAAAAAAGCATATACGGGAAGCAAAAGATCATTTCAATAAAGGGTTAGAGATACTGAAAAACAAACAAACAAACAAACAAACAGAAATCCCCGAAATGAAGGAAAAAATAAACCAAGTTAAAAATTCCATAGAAAGCATAACAAATAGGATGGAACACCTGGAAGACAGAACCTCAGACATTTAAGACAAAATATTTAATCTTGAAAACAAAATTGACCAAACAGAGAAGATGTTAAGAAATCATGAACAGAATCTATAAGAATTATGGGATATTATGAAAAGGCCAAACTTAAGAATTATTGGGATTGAGGAAGGCTTAGAGAAACAAACTAAAGGAATGAACAATCTATTCAATGAAATAATATCAGAAAATTTCTCAAATCTGAAGAATGAAATGGAAAACCAGGTACAAGAGGCTTATAGGACTCCAAATATACAAAATTACAACAGACCCACACCAAGGCACATTATTATGAAAACACCTAAAAATAAAGACAGAATAAATACAAAATAAAGACAGAATTTTAAAGGCTGTGAGAGAAAAGAATCAAATTACATTCAGGGGGAAACCAATAAAAATATGAGCAGATTTTTCAATTCAGACCCTAAAAGCTAGAAGGGCCTGGAACAACATTTACCAAGCCCTGAAAGAAAAAGGATGCCAACAAAGAATCTTATACCCAGCAAAACTTACTTTCAGATTTGACGACAAAATAAAATCTTTCCATGATAAACAAAAGCTAAAAGAATTTACAAAAAGAAATCCAGCATTACAGAACATTGTCAGCAAAATATTCCATGAGGAAGAGATGAAAAACAATGATGCAAATCAGCAATGGGAGGAACTAGCTTAAAGGAGTAGCCAAATAAATGAGAAACCAAATCATGTCAAAAAACAAATATGAGTCAAATGACTGGGAATACAAACTATATCACAATGAATGTTAATGGCCTGAACTCATCAATCAAAAGACATAGACTGGCAGATTGGATTACAAAGAAAAATCCAACAATATGCTGCCTGCAAGAGACTCATCTAATAGAAAGAAATACCCATAGACTAAAGGTGAAAGGATGGGAAAAAACATACCATGCACATGGGCACAGCAAAAAAGATGGAGTATGCATCCTCATTTCAGATAATGTAGACTTCAAGCCAAAACTAGTCAGAAGGGATAAAGAAGGACATTACATACTGCTTAAAGGAAGCATAAATCAGCAAGACATAACAATCATAAATATCTATGTCCCGAACATTGGCTCATCCACGTACATCAAAAAAATCCTTCTCAATTCCAGAAATCAAAATAGACCACAACACAATAATACTAGGCAATTTTAACACACCTCTCTCACCACTGGATAGATCTTCCAAACAAAAATTGAAAAAGAAACCATAGATCTCAAAAACAGAATCAATAATTTAGACTTAACGGACATATATAGAATACACCATCCATCAAAGAATGAATACACTTTCTTCTCATCAGCACATGGATCCTTCTCTAAAATAGACCATATTTTAAGCCACAAAGCTACTGTTAGCAAATACAAGAAGAGATACTACCTTGTATTCTATCAGATCATAATGGATTGAAATTAGAAATAAATGACAGAATAAAAAACAGAAACTTCTCCAATACCTGGAGATTAAATAATATGCTATTATATGATTAATAGATAACAGAAGACCTCAGGAGGGAAATAAAAAGTTCTTGGAAGTAAACGAGAACAAAGACATCATATCAAAATCTCTGGGACACTATGAAAGCAGTACTTAGAGGAAGATTTATTTCATGGGGCGCATTCAAAAAAAGAAGTAGAAATCAACAAATAAACGACTTAACATTACAGCTCAAAGCACTAGAAAAAGAAGAGCAGACCAATACCAAAAGTAGTAGAAGACAGGAAATAGTTAAAATCAGAGCCGAAATCAACGAAATGGAAACAAAAGAAACAATTGGAAAAATTAACAAAATAAACAGTTGGTTCTTTGAAAAAATAAACAAAATTGATAAACCCTTAGCCACACTAACAAAGAGAAAGAGGGAGAAAACTCAAATTACTAAAATTCGGAATGAACAAGGAAATATCATAACAGACACGATTGAAATACAAAACATAATTAGAAGCTATATTGAAAATCTATACTCCAACAAAACAGAAAACCTCGAAGTCATCAACAAGACATATGAATTACCTAAACTGAACCAGGAGGACATACACAACTTAAATAAATCAATTTCAAGCAATGAAATAGAAGAGGTCATCAAAAGCCTACCAACAAAGAAAAGTCTGGGACCAGATGGGTTCTCAGACGAGTTCTACAAAACCTTTAAAGAAGAGCTCATTCCAATACTCCTCAAAGTATTCCATGAAATAGAGGAGGAGGGAACCCTCCCAAATTCATTCTATGAAGCCAATATCACCCTGATACCTAAACCAGACAGAGACACATCAAGGACCAATATCCTTAATGAACATCGACACAAATATTCTCAACAAAATTTTAGCAAATCGCATACAAAAATATATTAAAAAGATAGTGCACCACAATCAAGTGGGTTTTAGCCCAGGGATGCAAGGTTGGTTCAATATCCGGAAATCAATAAATGTCATTCACCATATCAATAGACTTAAAGTTAAGAATCACATGATTATTACGATAGATGCAGAAAAAGCATTTGATAAAATACAGCATCCCTTTGTGCTCAAAACACTAGAAAAAATTGGGGTAGTGGGAACAATTCTTAACATTGTAAAGGCCATCTATGCTAAACCCATGGCCAACATCATTCTAAATGGTGAAAAACTGAAAGCATTCCCCCTAAAAACTGGAACAAGGCAGGGATGCCCTCTTTCACCACTTCTATTCAACATCATCCTTGAAATTCTAGCCAGAGCAATTAGACAAACCAAAGAAATTAAAGGGATACAAATAGGAAAAGAAGAACTCAAACTATTCCTATTTGCTGATGACATGATTATATATTTAGAGGAACCTGGAAATTCCACCAGAAAACTTTTAGAACTCATAAGTGAATTCAGTAAAGCAGCAGGCTACAAGATCAATGCTCATAAATCCAATGCATTTTATACATAAGTGATGAATCTTCAGAAAGAGAAGTTAGGAAAACTACTCCATTCACAATAGCTTCGAAAAAAATAAAGTATTTGGGAATCAATCTCACAAAAGAGGTGAAAGACCTCAACAATGAGAACTACAGAACACTAAAGAAGGAAATAAAAGAAAATCTTAGAAGATGGAAAGATCTCCCATGTTCTTGGATAGGAAGAATTAATATTGTCAAAATGGCCATACTACCAAAAGTGCTATACAGATTCAATGCAATTCCAATTAAAATCCCAATGATGTACCTTACAGAAATTGAGTAAGCAATCATGAAATTCATCTGGAAGAATAAGAAACCCAGAATAGCTAAAGCAATCCTTAGCAGGAAGAATGAAACAAGGGGTATCGCAATACCAGAACTTCAACTATACTAGTTGTAACTAGTTACATAGTTGTACTAGTTATATAGTTACTAGTTATATAGTTGTAACAACTATACTAATAGTAACAAAAAGGGGATGGTATTGGCACCAAAATAGACAGGTGGATCAATGGTACAGAATAGAGGACATGGACACAAACCCAAATAAATACAATTTTCTCATATTAGACAAAGGTGCCAAAAATATGCAATGGAAAAAAGATAGCCTTTTCAACAAACGGTGCTGGGAAAACTGGAAATCCATATGCAACAGAATGAAATTAAACCCCTATCTCTCATCCTGCACAAAACTCAACTCAAAATGGATTAAGGACCTCAGAATCAGACCAGAGACCCTTCATCTTATAGAAGAAAAAGTTGGTCCAAATCTTCAACATGTCGGCTTAGGATCAGACTTCCTTAACAGGACTCCAATAGCACAAGAAATAAAAGCAAGAATCAACAACTGGGATAGATACAAACTAAAAAACTTTCTCTCAGCAAAGGAAACTATCAGTAATGTGAAGAGACAGCCTACAGAGTGGGAGAAAATCTTTGCCACTCATACTTCAGATAGAGCACTAATTTCCAGAATATATTAAGAACTCAAAAAACTCTACACCAAGAATACAAATAATCCAATCATCAAATGGGCTAAGGAAATGAACAGACACTTCACAGAAGAAGATGTACAAGCAATCAACAGATATATGAAAAAATGTTCAACATCTCTAGTAGTAAGAGAAATGCAAATCAAAACTAACCTAAGATTCCATGTCACCCCAATTAGAATGGTGATTATCAAGAACACAAGCAACAATAGGTGTTGGCGAGGATGTGGGGATAAAGGTACACTCATACATTGCTGGTGGGGTTGCAAATTAGTGCAGCCACTCTGCAAAGCAGTATGGAGATTCCTCAGAAAGCTTGGAATGGAACCACCATTTGACTCAGCTATCCCACTCCTTGGCCTATACCCAAAGGACTTAAAATCAGCATACTACAGAGATACAGCCACATCAATGTCCATAGCTGCTCAATTCACAATAGCCAGATTGTGGAAGCAACCTAAATGTCCTTCAATTGATGAATGAATAAAGAAACTGTGGTATATATATATACAATGGAATATTACTCCACCATAAAGAATGATAAAATTATGGCATTTGCAAGCAAATGGATGAAATTGGAGAATATCATGCTGAGATAACCCAATCTCAAAAATCCAAAGGACGAATATCTCGCTGATAAGTGGATGATGACACATAATGGGGGGTGGGAGGGGTTAATGTTAGGGTTAGGGTTAGGTTTAGGGTTAGGGTTAGGGAGGGGGGCAAGAATGGAGGAAGGAAGGACTGTATAGAAAAGAGAGGTGGGAGGGGTGGAGGTGAAGGGAAAAAATAACAATGAATCAAACATTACCCTATGTAAATTTATGATTACACAAATGGTATGCCTTGACTCCATGTACAAACAGAGAAACAACGTGTATCCCATTTGTTTACAATAAAAAAAAAAGAGGTAACCAAACACAGTTAAATAGAATGAAAAAGTTCTAAAAAAAAGAAAAAAGGAACGCATCCGGTCATAACGAGTGCGTTTTCTGTGGGTTGAGACCAAGGCACTTTCAGAAGCCATCAGTGGAGTGAGAAGCCTAATTAGTAGGTGAACAGGTAGGTACAGAAAGAAGTATTGGATGATCAAAATCATCAGATCAAAATCTTTAGTACACAGGCAATTCTTGAGTTAGAAAGAAAATGCACCAGTTTACGTGAGGGCACAACTCTCTGGCATATGCAGTAGAGGAAGCACACTGGTTGACACTAGCAGATGCTCAATTAGTTGTTGTGAATCTGTGAAACCGATTGTCACCATAGGCCCTAATTGCTAGTGCCTCAAATCCACCGTCCGGATTGCCCAGCCATGACACTAGATGGGGCTAAGTCTCTGAGAATTGTCAAGGGGTGGGGAGTCTTCAAGAGCCATCCTTCCTGAGAAAGGCAACTTTCCTGACAAGCACTGGTGTCTTTAGAGTGGCTTGAAATGTGCTGAATACCAAAAGGAAGAGCAGGAATATTAAAAATAGTACCCACTTCATTTCCCAAGACTCCATTCAGACTCTCCTCTGAACTCTAGAATAAACCATTCTCATTCCCAGCCAAGCTCTTTGCATTCCATCCTCCACCGCCCCCCACCCTACCCACTCCCCTCCACCCCTGCCATCTACCTGGCCAAATCTTAACCATCAGGTAAGGCCCATCCTTGTTCTTGTCCCTCTTAAGAAAGGTTTTCTAAATCATCCCCTACTCATAGGACTCTATCTCTCTTCTGATCTCTTGGCATTTGATGAATAATCAGATGTTTCTTTGACACATAATTATCTACTCCTGAATTATATGATTTTTCAGGTGCATAATCCCCTCTGTTATCAGTGATGGCAGGCACATTCCTGCCAGGAACCTTTCCTAAACCCAACACACAAGTATACTAACTATTCACACTTATTGAGCTTTCTGGAAGGCACTGAATCTGGTGCTTTACAGGCATCATTTAATACTCACAGGTCTACAAGGAAGATATTGTCATTTTGTAGATTTTTTTTTTTAAGGCCCAGAGAGCTTAAGCACTTTGCCCAAATTTACACGCCGAGAAAATGGTAGACCTGAGATCCTGAGATTCCGACCCAGGGAGTTGAACTTTGGGGTCAGCGCTGCTTAGTGCCATATTGGAGTGGACCCTTGTAACTGTCACCCTGTCACTGTAGTCTCCATAATTACTATATACATATATATATTTATATAAAGGCAGGTATTGGTTGCAAGGGAATCTCTGGAACCAAGTCAACATTATTTTCTGTCCCATGGATATTCTGATATCCATGTGTTCAGATATTCATAGAGATTCATTTCATAGAGATTCTAGAATTTATTTCTACTATTCCTCATCAAAGTGTTTGAAGAGTAGATAATAACTTTTCATTTGATGCCATTCTGTACTGTACTTGTGAAATACCTGTGTGGCTCTTTTAAGTGCCATGCCCCTTTCTCTGTCTCTCTGAATTTTTTAAACCAATGAACAGAGAATGTACACTTTTGAAACAGAGATAGTGGACTCCTCAATTTCTTACCCACCTCTATTCTTGTTGCTTTAAGTTGTTCTTCGGGAGTTCTTTTGAGGCCAGAGAACCAGTTAAATTCTTCCTTGGGCCACGCTGATGTTAATGGGCAACATTTGGGGCAAAGGTCTCTTGGGCTTCCACATCTGCAGCTTTGTCCAGACCTCACCTCTGAAGTGCCTGAAAGTGTGTAGCCAGGCGGGGCCTAATGTGTATTAGCAAGACAAAGAGCCGACCAGGGGAGGAGTGGGGGATGAGCTTTAATTTACTGAAGATTTATTAGACCTCATGAAATCTGCCTGAACCACCCATTTTCTATCTCATCTGCCCACATCTAAATAGGATGGCTTTGTTAGGATGCGATGGTCATTTAGACTTATCCAGCAACAAATCTCGCTGTTTAAAAAGGCATACCGACAGGAGCAGAACATTGGAGAAAGTTAGTGCTCTGAGCGCAGAACCCCATATCTGGAAATATGGAAATGTGGGGACATTTTGGCAGTCCTAGGGGCCTCCCCTTGACTTTTGTTTGCGATCTAAGTCCTTCAGCATGACTTGCTTACTTGAGCATATGACTAAAGTTTGAGAGAGAGCAGGAAAAGGTACTTTCACAGGCAGTCTGGATTTTGCTAGGGTGATTTTCAGAGAAATGTGTCGAATGTTCTACATTTTGGATAAATACTGCCCAAACCTTTAGACTCAATGAAGCATGTCCAATAATACTTTAAAGCTCAGCTCACGGGCACGAGATCTCTCTGGGGCAATACAAATGTCAAAATAGCTTCTCCTTAATTCAAATGAAAGGTAAAAGTTAGTGGGGCTTGGTTTTCCATTTAGCCTTAGGCTTGCAGCTCATTAATAAGGTGTTAGAAAATTCTGCTGGATTTTACTACCAGGAACTTCGCCTTGGGTTGCCTTGCTGTGCATGGCTCACAAGTCTCTATTTGCCCATCTCTGCATTGGGTAGATATTGAAAGATTCATGACAAAATTAGACACCTGAAAAAAATGTGAAGACTAATTGATTCCTCCCTGTGGGAAATGATCTCACTCCATCCACTTAAAGCAGCATTGGAACTTGAAGTAAAGAAAGGACTTTGTCCACCCTAATAAAATAATCATCTGTGCTTACTGTGGATGTCATGTGACAAAAAAAAAAAGAAAGAAAGAGAAAAAAGAACACATTCCTAAACTTAAAGACAAGAGGGATGTATTATGCCTTTTACTAGTCTTAAAAGCAAAATGTGGGACTAATGGAATATCATCATACAAGGGAGGATGGATGGAGTGCAAATATCCACTTGATAACAACACGGGAGCAGGGGCTAAGAGAAATATATACACTAACAATAACCCATCATGCAGGGAGCACTGCATTCTTGAGCTTTGATAAATAATTTGGAGAAAACATGAAGACAGAAAAGATTCGTGAAGCCATGTTTTATGATTCCGATGAATTTCTAAGGAAGAGGGAAAAAAACAGTTTCAAAATGCCATTTAAGCTATTTGCTTTCCCATCAATGTAATAATCATCAGTTTGACTGTGGGTAATAGCTGTACATCATTCTTAATCTGTCATTGCCAAAATCTCCTTCTACACAATGTGAATCGCCCTTAATTAATGCAAATTAAACCACAGTTGTCTTGTCTGTAATTGTCTAAACTAGCAAAGCGCCTTTCTTTGGTGAAAAGAGCCATCCAAAACTCCTTGCTCTGTCTACCCCTAAGGGCCCAGTACTTGTTCCATGCTTTATCTCTTTCTTGTGGCTTTTATCCACACAACATTAAAGAGACTCTCTTTCCTTTATGCAGGCAAATAAAAAGTAGATTTAGAGAACAAAGATGAAAAGAACACATTCCACTGATGGTATACTTCAGAATCCAGCAGCCTGGTTTTCAGACGTTGGCCAAGTTAAAAGTTGTGCTGGGTTCTTTTACATCAGAAATTCAGACGGGGGGAAAAAAAATGAAATCAAGCATGTGCCCGTAAGGACTTGTAGTACATTAAAATGAAGTTGTGTCATTGGCAGCTCTTGAAAAGGGATTTTCAGGCCTGCCTTTTAGCCTGGGTTAATGGGGAAGAAGAACTGTAGAGTAGCAGGTTTGCCATTTGCCCTCTCAATCTGTTCCCATTTACAGACTATTTTTCCCAAAACTTAAAGCAGGTAATAGAGTCTAAGTTTCATCATTACCTCAGAAAGATCAATGTCCCCACCAGGTAAGCAAATCTTGGTAGGGATGTTTCACAGGAAACTTTTCAGGGGCTTGTGCTGTTTTTCCCAAGCAGATAATCATCAGACAAGTCACAATTAAAATTCACTTAGCTCTCCAAATGAGAAACATCAGAGGAAAAGAGTTGAGCACTTTCCAGAATCAGTCAGACTTCAGAAGAGCACTGACGTGAGAGAGAGGTTATGGGTGAGTTTTATGCCACTAGCTTTGGGTCAGAAGAGGCCTTGGAGGCACAGTCATTGTGTGCTGTTACACCCTAAGCAGCACTGGAATCACTTCCTTAGCTGTCATCCAGGCAAGCTGACCTACCTAGATAGAGGGATATCCCTGCCCTAGTCTCACTGAGGTCTCACTTGCAATGGTATTGAAATGATCTCTTTTGCTATTGCCATACATCCCCCGACACAGGCTGAGCAGCCCCAATCTGAACATCAAAAATGTGAGGTGCTCTGAAATCTAGAACTGAAGCCACCAGTGGAAAATCCCATACCTGCCCTCATGTGATGGGCCTCAGTCAAAACACAGGCACACTAAGAAGAGTGTATAAAATTGTCTTCTGGGTAGGAGTGTAAGGTATATGTGAAACATAAGTGAATTCATGGTCATGTATGGGTCCCATCCTCAAGTTATCTCATTACATATATGTAAAAATTCCAAAATTTAAAAAACACTAAATCTGAAGCACGTCTGGTTGTAAGCATTTCAGATAAAATATTCCACCTGTACTTTCAAAACCACAGGCCCTATATTTCCTTAAAGTGACCAGTGGTCAAAGTGGGTTGCCCAGGATTTTGTTTCAACACACTTACTCTTGTCTGTTCAACTCCCTGCTGACCTTTCCTGAGCATCCCACATGCAATTCATTCCAGAGCCAGTGTGATCAGAAGGTCCTGTCTCATCCCTTTCTATATTCCAGGTGTGCTCAAGCCACAAGTGAAACTAAACTAGCCTTGGTACCCCTACTCCGACATTTGTTAATACTGCAAAAGGGGCACTACATTGGGATGACTTCTGCCTCACACCCCTTCAAGTTGACACAAACAACAGCCCCCTGCCCTGAAGCTCACAGTACAGCGGGCATGGCGTAGACTCTGGTATCAAGGTTCTGAGTTTAAATCCTATGACTATCAATTAGTCAGTTTCTGTGCTTTATTTTTTCCCAAATGCTATGATATAGTTTGGTGAGAATGAAAATAAATAATGCAGAGGATCAGCCGTATTTTGGTAACCAACCTCCAAGATGGTTCCCAATGATCTTTACCACCTGGTATTCATTTTCTTTGGCAATCTCCTCTTACATGAATTAGGGCAACTCCTGTGACCAAAAGAGCTTTAAAAAGATGATGAGGATAGATATTAAAGGGCTTTGAAATTCTGTCTTGGTCCCTTGGATCACAGAGACTCAAGGAGCCCCACAGAAAAGTCCAAATGCAGAGGACCTTGGAAATTCCCATCTAGATCCTTTCAATTTTCCAGTTGTGTGAGTGCTTCCTTGAAAAAGGATCCTCTAGCCCCAGTCAAGCATTCAGTCTGGAGCCCCAGCTGATATCAAACCGCAATCTGAAGAGAGACCCCAAGTTCTAACTACCCAATCAAGCTGTCTCTGAACTCATAACCCACAGAAATTGTGATAATAAATATTTATTGTTGTTTTAAGACAGTAAGTTTTGAGGTAATTTGTTATGCAGCAATAAAGAACAAATACACTAGAGGTAGGTGCTCAGATGTTTGGTTCATTCCTCCTCTATTAAGAAGTTGTAATATGCCTTTTACAAGCATATTATTTCTTACATGGGATCACTCTCCTTCCCCAACACAGTGTCAAAAACAATTATTCTTGGCAATGTGTCATACAATTTCTCTTACATACTGATCCTTTTAAAGGGTGTGGCACAAGGGCCACTTATTTCTTCTGCCATATCTGCATTCCATGTGGTCCACTAACTACTTGCACAGTGAAAATGTTCTATAAAAGTGATTCCTTACACAAGAAGGGACAGAAGAAGGGACAGGTACCAGGGTTCATTTATGAATTTAAACTACATGTTAGCAGTTGTTGAACTTCAACTCCTCTCTTCTTCTCAAAAAATTCCTAAGAACAGCATTGAATTCTCCACTGAGGATGCCTGATGCTTTGAACAATTGGTGTTAATTAAAGACAGATAAATGTAGACTGAGAAAATTCCTACTCAGTCTTCGGCACATGGTTGAACTTTGCATCATGGAAGATGATGGAAGGTGCCTTGAGTCAGGGAGCAGGTGGTGAGTAAGTATTGCCCAGAACATGGGGCAGTTAGTCTCCTTTATCTTCTGGTGCTTCTCCCTGGAACTATCAAGATATAATAGCTTCTGCCTCTCTTTCTTCTTTTGTCTTGCTCTGCTACTTCCACCCGCTAGTCTTAACACATCTCTACAGTCAGAAAGAGATTGAGAATTCTCATGAAGTAATTAAGAAGAAAGGAGGGAATCAAAATGACTGTTTTCCAGTGCCTCCTGAGAAGAGCTTCCAGTTAACTAAGGAAAGACACAGGAATTAACTGGGGTGGGGATGCTGCTGAAATTGGTCTGTTTCTGATCAGAGAACAAGAGGACCCAATGTTGAGGAAAGAAAATGCTGTATCTTTCTGCTGTGGATTGGATATGTGGATTGGATATGTGGATTGGATTTGTCCCTCAAAGTTTCATGTGTTGAAAGCTTGCCTCCAAAGTGATGGAACCTTTAAGAGGAGGGGTATTTGGGTAGGTAATTAGATCATTGGGTACTGCTTTCTGAAGAGATTAGCGTAATTCTCATAGGAACCAAATCAGTTCTCACAAGAAAGAGTTGTTGTAAAAGAGCAAGAATGGTCCCTTCCATTCTCTGGTTTCCTGTCTCTCCCTGTGATCCCACAATGACACCATCTGCCATGGGGCCCTCTCCAGAGGCCACTCAATCTTGGACTTTCAGCCTCCAAAACAGTGAGCTATAAACCCTTTTTTCTTGTTATATTATTCAGTCTCCAAATTTTGTTATAAAAATAGAAAACAGACTAATAGACCTCCTAAACGAGCAGAGATACCCCAGATATTATTAAAAACTGGAAACTGGCTTGGAGCTAAGCACCACAATCCCCCTTAATGACAGTAGCTTTGAGAATCAGATTCAGTCATTGGACAAGTTGAGATGAGGAGGGTCACAAGGCCAGACAGGAGTCCCTCAATCCTAACTGGTCAATAGAGTTTAGATGAAAATTTGTACAAAGATGAGGAAAAGAGCAATTAATACCACAGAAAGGAAATAAAGCTGCATCTGGCAATCTTAAAGCAAAATTCTTCCCATGAAGATGTATTATAGATTTTAAAGTCCAAGAAGTCATGATGACCTCTCTAAAATGAGAACTGAGAGTCATGAAGAGAGAACTGGGTGTTGTTAAAGGTAAAAATGAGTAAAATATAAATGTCAGAAACAGAATAGCATTGACTGTATGTGTGACAAGGATTAAACATCTCCTAGGTGATGAGCTCACTCCCTAATATCAAAAGAGGCCACAGCAATGCGAAAGAAATCAGCAATCTAAGATAATCCAGAACCTGAAAATTTTTGAGTACTCACATGGTGCTACAAATGGAAAATTGCACACCATTAAACTTTGTTTCATGCACAAAACAAAAAACAATTTTGTGTTTAGACTTGAGTCCCATCCCCAGAATGTTTCCTTATGTATGTGCAAATATTTCAAAATTTGAAACAAAATCCAAAATTCAAAACACTTCTGATCCTAAGTATTTCACATAAGGGATCCTCAACTTGTAATTATATAAAGAATATAAACAGGACATTTACCAGTGATCAGAGAAATGAAAATTTGACTATGAAGGATATCATTTTGGCCATATAGGCTGGCAAAAATTTGATAAGTCTACTTCAAATTGAGGTTTGGATAAACAAAAACTCTCATATACACTTCTATTGAGAATATGAAATATTATCTTTCTGAAGGATAATTGGCAACATGTATACAAAAACCTTTATATATTTGCCAATTTTGACCCAAAAGTTTCAGTGCTGAATTTATGCTGATAAAATATAGAGCAAAGGATAAATTAGGGTACATGTATACAGTAGGAAATTTGTAGTCATTTAATAAGGAGGATATATGCCCAACTCTTTTTATTTTTTTTATTTTGAGACAGGGTCTCACTAAGTTGCTTAGAGCATAGTTAAGTTGCTGAGACTGACTTTGAACTTGTGATCCTGTTGCCTCAGCCTCCTGAGTGGATGTGATTAGAGGTGTGTGCCACCATGTACAGTGATTTTTTTTTTTAACGACATGTTAATCTCAAAGTATAATTTATAGCACACCATAGTTTCATGTAATGGAGTATAGATGCATAAATAAGGTTTAGAAATGTCTATATTAAAATCCCAATGTTATGGTTTATTTCCTTTCAACCCCACATATTCTCGGTTTTTCTGGACTAAGCATTTATTGCCCACAATGTGAAGAAATGATCATAATTGTTACTGGAGATCAAATGCCAGAATCTGGCGTGAGAATCATTTTATATGACAGTAACATCCATGAGAGACTGCTAGGAATCTTTGTTTGTGGAAACCGTATTTGGCCTTACAGGGAAGCTGTCATATAGCCATTTATGAGCTCTCATTCAACAATAAATCACACTAGTACATTACCCTTAACAACACTTTGTACCTAAGATCCTTTATAATTTATAACACGGGGAGAAAAACCTCTTCCAATAGAAATGTTTCTAGTCACTAGTGGTTTTCAGTTCATATTTAGCAATGAGACTTTTAGCATTTAAAATATGCCTCTGGATAAGGAAGAATGCTTCAGTCAGTAGTAATATAAAAGAGCTATCATTTCACATTATTGAAATGTACTGTTTCAAGATCATTTTTGAATGTCATTCCTCCTTCCAGACAGACCCATAGGCATACACTCAATAGTTCCTGTCCAGTTTGTGGCACAAAAGAGCTGATAAACATGTTAGTAGAAAACAGGAAGGTGGCAGAGTCAAGCGATGTCAAGCTGATACTGCCCACGGAGCATACCCCACATAGAACAAAGCTTCTTTCTTTCTTTTTGCCTTCTCTCCCGCTTCCCTTCAAGACCCTTCTTCTGACTTTCAGAGCTCCTTCCTATACTTACTTCTCACTGTTAATGGGTTTATTCAGAGCAATAGGTGTGAACAGCCCTGTTCTGGGATTTAGAAAACTTTGTTTTAACACTTAGACGTTCTAGGTGACCTTAAACAAACTGTTTAAAAAATTGAACTTAAGTTTCTACATCAGAACAACAGGAAAAGAGAATTCTGCTTTTTTTTTTTTTTTTTTCTCCTCACTCTACTATTGTATTTCAAGTTACACAAGTGAAATGTTTCATGCTCTCAAACCCAGGGAACTTTTATTGGTTTTAGGGATTTGTGCCATTTATTATGTACCTTTTACCTGGTCAGATCTGTTACCAACCCTTCCAGGGCCTCAGTCTATAAAACTTCTATAATTCTGTTATGTAAAAAAAAAAAAAAAAAAAAAAAAAAAAAATCTGTTGGGGCTGGCATCAACATTGGAATCTCCAAGACCGTATACAGTTGGCCCTCTGTCTCCATAGATTCTGCATCTGGGAATCCAACCAAGTGGATTAAAATATTCAGGATAGGGGAAACTGCTTCTGTAGTAAACATGTACAGACTCTTTTTCTTGTCATTATCCCCTAACCAATGCAATATTACTTTTTACATGCATTTTCATTGTATTAGGTATTATAAGTAATCTAGAGATGATTTAAAGTAGACAAGAGGATGTACTCAGGTTATATGCAATACAGGACAAGTACATGCAGAATTTGATATCCATGAGGGGATCTGGGCACCCTGAAACCAAACCCCTGTGGATACTAAGGGATGACTCTGTTCTACATTTTATCCCAGCCATCCACCCCAAATTCGTGAATTCTTCTTCCTCTTCCCTCTCACCTCTGTCCTTTACGGATGTCCTTGACTGCCTTGAAGAGCCATCACTCAAGAAGCCTCTCCACAACTAGAGCTGCCACCCCCTTGTTTTTTGTTTGGTGAGAGGCATTGTTACAGGTTGATTTGTTTGCAGTTCAAACAAAAGGCACCAGAGTCAAAAGCAGCAGACTCAAGTCTCTGAGTTTGAGCAAGCAGAGAATTAGGCAACAGGCTGCCTTTCCTATTTTGGATTTGAGCTTGAAGGATCGCTCAGAAAGAGAATAAGCCGTTCTCTTGACACATTTGATGAAGTCCAAACCAAACAAATCGCTTCCTCAGCATGGACTGGACACTGACACTGCCTTTGACCAAGACATGCATAAAGTGTCCTCATGATGCATTCCAAGAAAACAACTGGTTTCCTTTCCACCTGGCCCACGTTTTCCTAACTGGCACTGAATTCATTTTTATCTCCTTACAAATATTTACCTTTGGCTCTGAAAAACAAACAACAAGAAAATAAAAATACATCACCAAGAGAAAAACTTCAGGTCTTTCATGTGTGTGTAAGTGGACATGTTTATGTTAAAACATTGGTTTTTTAAAAATGTTTTTTGTTCTAATTAGTTATGCAAGATCGTAGAATTCATTTTGACATATCATACATAAATGAAGTATAATTTCTCATTTGTCTGGTTTACATGACGTAGAGTTACACAGGTCATGTAATCATATAGGCACGTAGAGTCATAATGTCTGATTCATTCTATTATCATTCCTACCCCATGCCCTCTCCCCTCCCTTCACTTCCCTCTGTCTGGTCTAAAATACCTCTATCCCCCAGCACCCTGCCTTATTGTGAATTAGCATCCTTGTAAAACATTTGAAATTTGGTTCTTTAGGATTGGCTTATTTTGCTTAGCAAAATATTCTCCAATTCCATCCATTTACTAGCAAATGCCATAATTTCATTCTTCTGTCATGCTAATATTCCATTGTGTATATATACCACAGTTTCTTTAACCATTCTTCTGTTGAAGCACCTATGTTGGTTCCACAGTTTACCTATTGTGAATTGAGCTGTTATAAACATTGATGTGGCTGTGTCACTGTAGTATGCTGATTTTAAGGCCTTTGGATATAAACCGAGGTGTGAGGTGATTGGATCAAATAGTGGTTCCATTCCAAGTTTTCTGAGGACTCTCCATAATTACTTTCCATAGTGGTTGCCCCAATTTACATTCCCATCAGCGAAGTATGAATGTACCTTTTTCCCACATCCTAGCCAACACTTATTGTTGTTTGTATTCTTGATAATTGCCATTCTGACTGGAGTGAGATGGTATTTCAGTGTAGTTTTGATTTGCATTTCTCTAATTGCTAGAGATGTTGAACATTTATAAAACAATGTTTTAAGATGTTTATCCTGGAGCTATTCTTTGAACACTCATATTCATCTGCCATGTTTTCATAGCTCCTGGTATTTATTTGGAAGCTCTATCACCTTTTAAAGCAGTTCATATTATCAGGAATGTTAATGACTTCCAAATTTTTACTGTCAAAACCATACTACAATGCAGCAAATCTTCCAATCACTGCTATACCTATGTCCTTGTGGTTAAATTTCCTGAAGTGGAATTACTGGGTTGGGGTAAGGACATGTTAAAGACTTTTGAAATATTTGTCAAACTGCCCTTCAGATAAATTGTTCCAATTTTCACCCAACCAAGCATGTATGAATTCTTTTTTCCCATTTTTCACTGGTGCACGTAAGTTGTACACAATGATGGGATTTATTATATATTCTTACATACATGCAATATAACAATATAATTTGGTCAATCTCATTCCCTAGTATTACCCTTTTTACAGTATTAAAATATTCAAAATATCCATCAAATGATCACATAAGTAAATTCTCAATGTTTACATTTAAATATCTTTGATTACAGCGATAGCCTCTTTTCTCACCTTGGGAGGCCCTTTTGTGTTTGGGTAGGTGTGCTTACAGTTTACTGTTTATATATTTCTACTGGGTAGTCTTGTAATTCATTTGTAAGGACCTTATGTAATAATGACTTTGGCTCCCCATTTCTTTGAATTGCAAATATACTTAATATGTCACTTTGAATTGTTTTGAATTGTTATGATTATTTCTTACTGCTTCAATGTTGTCAAATGACGACTTTTTTCATATGGATTCTGTCTATTGAGGGCCAAAGACCCTATGTGGAGGACATGGCAAATGTTCAAGGAAGCATTTGGCCACTTGGGGAGCATCCTGAAGTTGACATGGTGGCTCTGCAGCCTTTGCCTTCAGGTCTGTGGTGCAGCTGTCTCTGAATGTATTGATCTGCCACAGGATGGTGGCCTCTAGACAGTTATCCCTACTCTTGGTAAGCCACTTGCTGCCAGGACTTGCACTCCCAAATTAGAAGACGTCAGTGCCTTCTGCCAGGAGTTCCTCTACTTATTTCCCTAGATACTGCATTTCTTTCTCACAAAGAATTATTATTACATAGCTTTTGTAAATGCATTAAATCTGGTTTTATCTACTCTGTGTTCTATGGGAAATTCCTCAAAGTTTGAGGAAGGTCTCAGATGAGTCTGTGTAGTGCTGATGCTGATTGGGGTTTCATGATAAGCCACTTACCTAGGATGATTTTGGACAGGTAGTAGTACTTCTTCTCATGCCTCCATCTTTCCTAGAACATTAGTTTACATTCCATGTTGCCCCTTAGAAATGCACTTGCCCCCGTTGTTTTTCTCACTGTGTGTGTGGCAGATATACTGGGGAGTATTAATATTCTGTTTTGTAACAGGCAAACTTACTGAAAATCTTACTTTACTACTTTTCCAGTTGGCATCTGGATTTCCAGAGTAGACAAAGTTTCAGAAAATAATATTTTGTCTCTTTTTCTGATATTTACAAGTTTCTGTTTTCGTGTATATTTACATTTGTTTATATTTTCAAAATAATGAATGATGGCTATAATAGAGAAAATAAGCACCCTCTTTTTTTGGAATGTCTCTATTACTAAGTAAAATGCCTATTTTACATTTTCTGCATCAACCCTAGAAGTGTTACTAATATTTGTGGGCAGAGACCAGGCAGGAATGCTTAGGCACTGCAATAAGTTTAATAATTATAAATGAAAAATTTTTCCAAATATCTTTTTACCATCAACAACAGATGACTGTAAGTCTTCAGAATTTCCTCCGATTAAAAAAGTAAAAGATACTACTAGTAGATTTTCTTACATTGACCTCTCACAGCTTTCCTAGGCATGATGTACTATTCCTTTAAAACACTATTAAGTCTGAGTTTCCAAATGTTTTGTGGTTATTTTTCACACTGTGACATAAGCAAATTTGTTGTATTTTTTTAATGCATGCTCAAATTTTTATCCTAACAGTAAGATGCATAACTCTAGATTAAAGTTGTCATGTCATTAAAACAAATCTTCAAACTGGGTTTAACAAGACAAACACTAAGTTAAAAACCTCATATCTCAATATGTACAATAAAAGTACTTGACATGGTGCTCCCTAAGGATTAAAAAAAAAATCTGCAAGCTTGATACAAGGAAACTTCTTCAACCTGATAAAGAGGATATATGAGAAACCTCAGTAAGCATCATGTTTCATAGTAAAAGATTAAGTGTTTTCTCCTACAATCAGGAACATACAAGACTGTCTATGCTCACCACTTCATTACATTGGCTATGGTGTCTAGAGCAATTAGTCAAGAAAATGACACAGAAGTCATCAGATTGGAAATGAGGAAGTAAAGCTATTTACTTGCAGAAGAAATGATCTTACACATAGAGAACCATTAAAAAAAGTAAAGAAAGAAAAAGAGAAAAGCTACTAGAACTAAAAAATGAACTAAGCAAGGTTGCAGAGTACAAGATTAAAAACCAATGATGTTTCTCTACAGTAACAAAGAACAAACTGAAAATGAAATTGGAAAATAATTCAGTTTGTAACAGAATCAGAAAGAATAAAAATATGTAGGAATGAATTTAATAAAAGAAGTGCAAACATGCTGAGGAACCATAAAAGTTGTTGAAAATATTGAAGAAGACCTAAATAAATAGATATTTCATGTTCGTAGATTAGAACATTTAATATTGTCAAAAAAGCAATACTTCTCAAATTTACCTACAGATTAAATACAAGTCCTATCAAAATCTCAGTTGGCTTCATTGTAGAAATTAACAGTTTGGTTCTAAAATTTACAAGGAAATTCAAAAGATACAGAGCAGCTGACCCATCTTTCAAAAACAGCAAAGTTGGACCACTCGTACTTTCCAACTTCACAACTTACTAGAAACATTCAGTAATCAGAACAGTATGGTGCCACTATTAAAGATATAGATCAATGGTATAGAACTGAGAGTCCAGAAATGAACTCTCATATTTATGGTCAATTTATATTTGACAAGGGTCCCAAAGCAATTCAGTGGGGAAAGAAATGTCTCTTTAATCAGTGCTGCTTAGACAAGCAGATTTCCACAAAGGTATAAAGTCTAACCCTTACCTCATACTATATCAACAAATAAACCTATATGTAGAAGCTGAAACTGTAATACATGTATAAGAAACAGGTGTTAATCTTCATGTTCTGGATTAGGTTATATGTTTTAGGTTAGAAAACAAAAGCATGAACAACAAAATAAAAAATAAAAAAGGATATGATCAAAATTAAGAAATTTTGTTTCAAAGGACTTCCTTTTTTTTTGCTTTTTATTTTATTTTTATTTATTTTTTATTTTTTTATTGTAAACAAATGGGATACATGTTGTTTCTCTGTTTGTACATGGCGTAAAGGCATACCATTTGTGTAATCATAAATTTACATAGGGTAATGTTGTTTGATTCATTCTGTTATTTTTTTCCCTTCCCCCCACCCCTCCCACCCCTCTTTTCCCTCTATACAGTCCTTCCTTCCTCCATTCTTGCCCCCCTCCCTAACCCTAACTCTAACCCTAACACTAACCCCTCCCGCCCCCCATTATGTGTCATCATCCACTTATCAGCGAGATCATTCGTCCTTTGGTTTTTTGAGATTGGCTTATCTCACTTAGCATGATATTCTCCAGTTTCATCCATTTGCCTGCAAATGCCATAATTTTATCATTCTTTATGGCTGAGTAATATTCCATTGTATATATATACCACATTTTCTTTATCCATTCATCAATTGAAGGACATCTAGGTTGGTTCCACAATCTGGCTATTGTGAACTGAGCAGCTATGAACATTGATGTGGCTATATCTCTGTAGTATGCTGATTTTAGGACTTCCTGTAGAAACTGAAAAAGACAATCCACACAATGAGATAAACGTTTGTAACTCATATATATGATAAGAAACTTTAAAAAAAATAATTTAAAAAAATTTTTAGTTGTCCATGTACCTTTGTTTTATTTATTTATTTATATGTGGTGCTAAGAATTGAACCCAGTGCCTCACACATGCTAGGCAAGAACTCTACTATTGAGCCACAATCCCAGCCAGAAACTTTTATCTACCATACATAAGTAACTATAACTCAACGGATGACCCAATTAAAAAAACAAAAACTTCTGAATATATACTTCTTCAAAATAGATATAAGAGCAGTTACTAAGCACATGAAAAGATGCTCAATATCATTAGTCATCAGGAAAATGCAAATGAAAACCTCGACATTATACCTACTAGTATGACTATAAAAAAAGATAATAACAAGTGTTGATAAGGATATGGAGAAATTGAAGCCCTTATATACATCACTGGTAGAAATGTAAAACTGATGCAGCTGCTTTGTCAAAAAGTCTAGTAGTTCTTCAAAAGACTAAACATAGATCCATATGATCCAGCAATTCCACTTCTGGCTATGTACCCAGTAAAAATCATATTACATCTTGTGTCATATTGTCTAAAGGATGTCACACAGACAAACTCAACTTTAAGGAGGCAGGGAAGAACATACTATCCTGAATCTGAAAGAAAAACCACACTAACACCTATTATAGTCTTCTCTTCATCCCATCAAATATTCTTTCACAAGCAGAACACCCTCCAACAGCTTCTCTTCACAGGAAACAAAATCATTTCATACAACCTAGTGTCTAGGATCTCTAAGTGAAGTCCACCATCTCTCCATTAGGACTGGAGACAATCTCTCATGGTCCAGTGCCCTTTGAAGGAGAAAGACTAATCATCAGTCTCCACACATTCAATACAAAATAGGAAACAGGGAGAATGGAAGAAAAGAACAATCACCACCTATGACAGTTCTGAAATCCCCTTCGGTAGACATGGAGGAGACCTCTTCCCTAGAGTGAGACAGTGTTTCTGAATTTAGTCTTAATCTATCTACTGGTTAGAACCCTTAGATCCCTTGGAGGAACTCTCTTCTTCTGGGAAGTTCTGCCTTTTTCTTTTCTCACTGTGGCCATTTCTAATCTGGCATTACAATAAGTGCCCTCCTTGGGAGCCATTTCACAAATCACTGGAGTCCCAAGCTTGTTTGAAGTTACAGTCTGCTTTAGCAATAAAACTCTTTAAATTTAATCAATATTATTTCTATTTTATGCAAGTCAACAGCATGTGCTAAATTGCCTTTCTCAACACAATTCTTGCGTTTGTTATATTTCACTGTCTCCTTCTCCCCTGTCCCGTCTTCTCTCTGTGCCATTGATCCTATCAGGCTTTAGTAGAAAACCTGTACCTCAGTTCTCTTTTTCATGAATTATTGATACAATAAGGATTTACCTGATTCCACTAAAATATTTTTTCTCCCTCCCTCCTCTCTCCCTTTCTCTCTCTCCCCCCACCCCACCTTCTTCTTAACCAAATTTGTATACATTTTGGTCCAGGCTCTTGATAATCTGAGACACAGATATAATAATTCCCCCAAACTTACAAAACTCTCTACAGATTCATCAACTATTACTGAAATTCATGACTGAATGTGCTAACAGAGATTGGGATAATTCCAAATAAGAAATCTATGAAATATAAATTGTAATGATTTGTCCATCTGAGAAAAGAATGACTCATAGCTTATGCAATATACTTTAAAATAGTTTTCCCTTTGCTATCTTACCAACTGGTATTCATAAAACTTAGAGTAGATTTAATAAATAGTTCAGGGTTAAGTATCACAATGCTTTGATTTAGGGAAAATTTAAAATTAACTTTATAATTGGAATTTTTTTCCCATGAAATCTCTCTAAACATGTTTAAGTCTTTTCTAAGTTTTGGATGAAGACCATAAGTTCTAATGCAGTTCACGAAAACTCACCAGACTGAAGTCACTTTTTTTGTCTTGTTTCAATCCAGGCTTTCTTACGCTCTGTCTTGGCAGTCTAACCTCAGGTCCTCTTTTGGTTGCGGACATGGCATTTTCCAACTGCTCTCAGAATACATGCATGGTGTCCTTTGGCTTAGACCACTGCACCCTCCTCCCATGAGCCTTTCCACAGCTGGTTCCTCATCCCTGAGGTATCTGTGCAAGTTACATGTTTTCGCCTCCCTGCTTGAGAGGCTCCACCTCCTGTTCTGTGCTGTCCTAACATCTTGCTCTGCCTTTTCAGATTATTCATCCCAGTTGCAAGCTCTCACTTATTTCTGTGATCACTCAATCAACACCATCTCTGCCACCAGAGTCTCAGCTTTATGAAAGAGATCACTCTCCATTCTGTGTCCCCAAGATTGAGAAACATTCCTAACTCCCCAGTATCCATTGCAAAAAAGTAAATGTAGGTCACATCACAGCATGCAAAACACATTCTATCCTTCACATTTCCAAGTTTTGGGCATCTGGAATTGTGGAAATAAATCAGATAACTTTCAGTTAACCTAGACATTTGGAATTTTACTTTGTTCTTATTGTTTTAGCTTATATAAAGATAACTATCTGGTGGAAGAACTATTTCCTTAAATTTATAGATCACTTCCTGATTATTTTGCCCATCAGTCTTTTACTCATTGACCAGGTATTACGATGTCGTATTGACTCAAATTATTATTTTTCAAAAATCTGTATTTTTAAAGAATATCAACAGATAGTAAAAGCTTCCAGTTTTTCATTTCAACTTTGATTTTCCAGAAATTTTTGGAGTTCTTCCTTGATTTTGCTTTCTTACAAATGTACACTTATCTATCATAAAAGACACACATAACTGCATAACTGTCTTTCACCTCAGAAACAAAACCACCTGTTGGTAGAACCCAAACGAAAAGGAAAAAAAGAAAGAAAGACACTTAAAGGATCACTTAGAGAACAGAAATATCCATACATTGAAAGCCAAAGTCCTTATTGTTGATTCTTACAAATCCAACCGAACACGCATCACGTGTGGCCATTTATGTTTTTAGTTTTGTCCAATCGCTTTTTGATTACTTACCTGTTCATTTTAGAGTCTGTAGTCATCATGAGATTTTATGAAAAGACTTGATTGGGAAAATGGTTTTCTCGTTGCCAGCTCTACAATAAGCAGCAAGGTGCCAGCCAACACCACTAGATGGGAGCAAACCGTAAACCACGACTCCAGGTTCCTAAGCCGCAAACGGGAAAACGCGTGGGACTGCATGCTGCAGGTGCTGGCACATAGCTGGCAGTCTGGTTTCTTCCTGCAGGTGCTGGCACATAGCTGGCAGTCCGGTTTCTTCCTGCAGGTGCTGGCACATAGCTGGCAGTCTGGCTTCTCCCTACACTGCTCTACTGGGTTGAGGATGGGAGCTGAAGCAAATGGACCTCCTTACATAGAACTAGAGATGGATTTCCTCTCCAGATTTACACCTGTGCACGACCCCCTCCCCAGCCGCATTCTGACCCAGGTGCTCCTTCCTGTCACGTGCGTTTCACTTCCTCTTCATACCCACAGGATGCGTTTTGGTGCAAGAATACATTCTCATCAATCATCCTTAAATCAAATATCAACCTATAGTTTTAAGAGACACATCACCCTAAAGTAAACTTGGGGAGAAGTGCTATTTAAGAAACGTGTCTGTTTAATTGTCAGCATAAACCTTGACCTAGGTCTCTAGCTGTTCTGGCCAAATGGCAGGCAGGACCTGAGATCTGACTATTTCAGTCCTCCAATAAAAAGTATAATAAAATGAATGTTTGGTGAGAAAAATGCTTTTATGGAAACTTGTGTAATCCAAACTTTTTGGTGGTGGTTTTAACATCAGATTTTACAACAGGGTAGTTAAATAGTTGGCCAAGTCTTTTAAAGGTCTGGGGAATTTAATGGAAGAAAGTATACTCTTTGTAGTTCTGTGAGTTCAGAGAGCTAGGCAGGCAAATATGATACTTCAGGTTCAAGTTGCCCAGCTGTAGGACCTATGGATTCCTTTCTCCCCATAATCTTGAACTCTGAAATCACTTGTGTCTTAAAGAAAAGATGGAGCAAGTAGCACACTGTTATTAGGGGTTGCTGGTTTTCTAAGTGAGGAATAATTCCTGGGTCCTCCAAAACCTGGCTAGGTCACTAGTTGTGGTAAATGAGAGACAGAGACTTAAATCATGGTGTGCAAACTGTCTGTGAACAGCACGAATCTCATCCTTGAGTCTCAAATTCACAACCCTTCAATCCTTCTTTTGAGTGAATAGCTCCAAGGGCCACTTTCTTGGTCCCTTTGAGGATCTTTTGGATAATAGAAAAATGACTTAAAGGGTGTTTTGCTGTACTGTCATTGGAAAAGCGTGAGCATAAAGCAATTCAGATAAAAATGTCCATGGGCGGTCACATCTAGAGTCTATGAATTATCATTACCAGAACATCACTTCTGGATTAAAGAGAAAAAAGAAAACATAATAATATACCTTAAATAAGTTAATTTTATTTATGCATTAGTATTCTAAAACTAACAATTTTCATTTTACAGTTATCCCTCAATATCAGTGGGGAGGGGATTGGTTTTCTCGTGGAAATAACAGAATCATGAATGATCAGGTTCATGTGGCATTTGAAAAAATGCAGTATTTGCATATAACTTATCACATCCTCCCACACACTTTAAATCTTCTCTAGATAATACATAATAACTAACACAATGTAAAGTTATGTAAAAAGTTATTATACTGTATTATTTGGGGAATAATGACAAGAAAAAATGTACATATTCAGGGCAGACACAAGTTTTTTTCAAATATTTTCCACTGACAGTTGGTCAAATCCAAGAATGTTTACATATTAGCTCAGAATATTAAACCTGTGGATCTGGAGGGTTTGATCACACTATATTTCTATAGTATCTCTTCTTCAGTAAGTTGGTACAAATATAAGATTGCTGTTTAGAGCTTTGTGGACTAAGCAATTCCAGTTTAGAAAACAAAGAATGTTACACCATTTTTCAGAGACCCTGCTTCTTTTTCCTTTTAGGTAAGTAGAATTTATGCCTTAATTATACTGAAGTGGAGGGACTGATCTTTTCTTCTTTCTTTGTAGGTCTCAGGATTTTTTGTTTAAAAATCAACCTTTTCAATAATATAAAGTGGAAACTCTATAAACCATCATCTACACCTTCCCCAGAGTTTGCAGTTTCATGCTGTTTATAGTTTGTTCAGTGACCATTCTAGGCCAATGTGCAAAGTCTGTATTCTTTGTTGTGTGTGGCCAGTTAAATCTGTGCTTGGTTCCTCAGCAGTAAGGAAATGATTGGCTTGACATATTCTTAAATGATTAGAGCCAGTCTTTGCTAAGAAAATCTGTATGTGTCTTGGGGCATGCCTTTAACACCACACTGGACAATTGACAGCTCTTCCTTAGTCTTCACTTTCTGCTAGTGCAGAGCCTCAAGTTCAGCCAGAGGTGAGGATTTAGAGCCATCTCTTTCCTGAATGTCCACACAGTCCTGGGCTTACACACAACCTTACACACACGTATGAACTTTCAGATTACCAGGAAAATGCTGGAACTTTTCAAAACTCCAATGAATTTCTTATTAACCAGATTATCTTTCTTAAGATTTTGGTTAGTTTATTGTTTGCTCCCAAATACTATCTATTTCTTCAGGAAGGTTTGATGTTAAAAATTACCTCTGATTGATTTTGACAAATGCCCCATGAGAAAAGCCTACTCACACTAGGTATCCTTGAGGTTAGGGTGAAAAAGATAAACCTTATGAGCTGAATCTTCCAGGGAACTATTGGACAGGTCAAATAAAGGCACTAGAACTTAGAAGTCCCTCCTTCCAGTGGCTGTGATGGTGGACCATCAGTTTTAGCCCACTGGACCTGATGTGGCACTAGAGAGGGGAAATGGGACCAAAGCAAGTTTAAAATGACACAAAGTTCATTGTTCTTAACAAGAGCTGTTTTTCTTGGAAGAACCATGCTCTGGATTGCTGTGAACCTTTGGGTAATTTCCAGAATTCTTAAGAATTTGATTCTGCCCATTTTTGCCACTTTTCTGTTTACTTTCATGAATGAGATGATTTTCAGTTTCTTGCTCCTCCATTTTCCTTGACATCACCAACTATTTTGATCATTTTTTAAAGTTTTGTCCTTCCTATTATTGAGTCGTATGACATCTCTATAAATTCTAGACCAAAGTCCTTTGCATATATATAAATGGTGAATATTTTCTCTGAGAATATGCTTGTCTTTTCATCCTCTTGGGTATAGCATTTAAAGAACAAAAGTTTTCTCTTTCATAGTCAACATTTTTGCATCCTAGGAAATACTTTTCTGTCCGAAGCTTGGAAAGATCTTCTTCTATCTTTGCTTCAAGGAATGATATAGTTTGGGCCTTTACATTGAGGTCTATGATTCAATTCAAGTAATTTTGCATGGTGTGAACCAGAAGCCATGGTTTATTCTTTTCTAAATTAATGCCCACTTGCTTTAATACCAGTTAAAGGCAAAAATGTATAACAGAGTAAAATGACTGAGGATAAGTTTATCGGAGGAGGTAAAGACTTGCCAATTGAGACCTAAAAAACTGAAAAGAAATTAAATAAAATGTAAATAAATGGAAAGAAAACCCTGTTCACAGATAGGAAAACAGCATTCTTAAGATGTCAAAATTACCCCTAACAACTATAGATTCAATGCAATCACTATCAGAATTTCAATGAATTTTTTTTTCAGACATGAAAAGCCAATCCATATGAAATTACAAGGGGCCCTGTATAGCCCAAGCATTCTTGACAAAGAACAAACTGAAGTACTCACACTCCCTAACATCAAAGCTTGCTGGAAAGCTACATTGGTCAAAACAGTGCAGTGCAGTACCAGTTTAAGATTAGATAAAGAGACAAATGAAATAGAATTGAAGAGTCCAGATATTTAAGTACACACATTGATGGACAAGTGATTTTTGACAGGGTACCAGGACCAACCAGCAAAGAAAGAGTATTATCTTCAACAGATAGTGCTGAAGCAATTTAACTTTTATGGGCAAAAGAATGAAATTGGACGCTTACCTCAGTACCATCTGCAGAATTTAACTCAAAATGGGACAATGATTCTAAGTATAAGAGCAAAAGTCATACCGTTCCTCAGAGAAAGCATAGAGGTAAAATCTTCAGACCTGGATTGGGCAATGAATTCTTAGTCATGACACCAATAGCACAAGCAACATGTGAAAATGTGTACACATTGAACCTCTTCAAAGTCAAGAACAATTGTACATCAAAGGACACTATTAAGAAAGTTAAAAGAGAATCAGCAGAATGGGAAAGAACATTTACAAATCGTGTATGTTTTATATCTAGAACATACAAGTACACATACAACTAAAAAATTAAAAGATTAATAATCCAATTAAAAATGGGCAACCTATTGGGATAGAAATTTCTCCCAAGAAAATACATAATTGGCAAATAAAGACATGAAGAGGCATTCAACATGATTATTCATCAGGGAAGTACAAATCAAAACCATAACAAGTCAGCATTTCTTGCCCACAATCAAAAAATCAGATGATACCAGGAGTTGGAGGGCATGTGAAAAAATTAAAATACTCAAATCATGCTGCTGGGAATAAAATGGCCCAGTCACTGTGGAAAATAGTTTTTGCAGTTCTTCAAAAACCTAAATATAGAGGCTCTTTCCACGGGGCGATCCAAGATGGCGGCCTAGAGGGTGACTGCACCCCCAGTCGCCCCAGAACCCAGGAGTTAAGAAGGGGAGGCATTGAGAGACTCAGACTGAAATAGAGTCATGGGTGAGTCTGCCCACTGGGTAAAGCTCGGCCCGGGTGGCAGGCCCAGATAGAGGTGGCTTATCAGAGCAGGGCAGGGCAGCTAGAGTCTTCCACAGGTAGCCCTGTGCGGTGGGCCCCGCCCACACAGCCAGCTTCTCCAGGTTCTCGGAGCAGGCCCCCTAGTGAGAGCCTTTCTGACCAGAACAAGCTCCAAGTCCCGGAGCCAGCGCAGCAAACTCCGGCACGCAAGCAGCTTCAGGGACCAGGATAGGGCAGCCAGAGACTTCTCCAGGTGGCACTGCCCACTCCGGCCGCAGGCTCTTTCCACGGGGCAATCCAAGATGGCGGCCTAGAGGGTGACTGAATCTCCAGTTGCTCCAGAACCCAGGACTCAAGAAGGGGAGGCATTGAGAGACTTGGACAAAAATAGAGTCATGGGGTGAGTCTCCCCCACTGGGCGAAACTTGGCCTGGGCAGCAGGCACAGATAGGCTTATCAGAGCAGGGCAGGGCAGCTAGAGTCTTCCCCAGGTAGCCTTCCACACTCCGGCGGTGGGCTCCTCCCACACGGCCAGTTGCATGATGCAGGCCCCCAGTGAGAGCCTTTACACTTTCTTCTCAGCAGCACATGGATCCTTCTCTAAAATAGACCATATATTATGCCACAAAGCTAATGTCAGCAAATACAAGAAGATAGAGACACCACCTTGTATTCTATCAGATCATAATGGATTGAAGTTACAAATTAATGAAAGAGTAAAAAACAGAAATTACTCCAACACCTGGAGATTAAACAATATGCTATTATATGATGAATGGATAACAGAAGATATTAGGAAGGAAATTTAAAAATTCTTAGAGGTAAATGAGAACAAAGAAACATCATATCAAAATCTCTGGGACACTATGAAAGCAGTACTTAGAGGAAAATTTATTTCATGGAGCACATTTAATAAAAGAAGTAAAACTCAACAAAGAAACGACCTAACACTACAGCTCAAAGCCCTAGAAAAAGAAGAACAGACCAACACCAAAAGTAGTAGAAGACAGGAAACAGTTAAACTCAGAGCTGAAATCAACGAAATTGAAACAAAAGAAACAATACAAAAAATTGACAAAATAAATAGTTGGTTCTTCGAAAAAATAAACAAAATTGATAAACCTTTAGCCACACTAACAAAGAGAAGACGAGAGAAAACCCAAATCACTAAAATTCGGAATGAACAAGGAAATATCACAACAGACACAACTGAAATACAAAACATAATTAGAAGCTATTTTGAAAATCTATACTCCAACAAAATGGAAAATTTCGAAGATATCAACAGGTTTCTAGAGACATATGAATTGCGTAAACTGAACAAGGAGGACATACACAATTTAAATAGACCAATTTCAAGTAATGAAATAGAAGAAGTTATCAAAAACCTACCAACAAAGAAAAGTCCAGGACCAGATGGGTTCTCAGCCGAGTTCTACAAAACCTTTAAAGAAGAGCTCATTCCAATACTTCTCCAAGTATTCCATAAAATAGAAGAGGAGGGAACCCTCCCAAACTCATTCTATGAAGCCAATATTACCCAGATACCTCAACCAGACAGAGACACATCGAGGAAAGAAAATTTCAGACCAATATCCTTAATGAACATTGATGCAAAAATTCTCAACAAAATCTTAGCAAATTGCATACAAAAACATATTAAAAAGATAGTGCACCATGATCAAGTGGGTTTCATCCCAGGGATGCAAGGTTGGTTCAACATCAGGAAATCATAAATGTAATTCACCATATCAATAGACTTAAAGTCAAGAATCACATGATTATTTCAATAGATGCAGAGAAAGCATTTGATAAAATACAGCACCCCTTCATGCTCAAAACACTAGAAAAAATAGGGATAGTGGGAACATTCCTTAACATTGTAAAGGCCATCTATGCTAAGCCCATGGCTAATATCATTCTAAATGGTGAAAAACTGAAAGCATACCCCCTAAAAACTTGAACAAGGCAGGGATGCCCTCTTTCACCACTTCTTTTCAATATCGTCCTTGAAACTCTAGCCAGAGCAATTAGACAGACCAAAGAAATTAAAGGGATAAGAATAGGAAAGGAAGAACTCAAACTATCCCTATTTGCTGATGATATGATTGTATACTTAGAGGAACCAGGAAATTCCACCAGAAAACTTTTAGATCTCATTAGTGAATTCAGTAAAGTAGCGGGATATAAGATCAATGCACATAAATCTAAGGCATTTTTATACATAAGCGATGAATCTTCAGAAAGAGAAATTAGGAAAACTACCCCATTCACAATAGCTTTGAAAAAAATAAAATACTTGGGAATCAATCTCACAAAAGAGCTGAAAGACCTCTACAATGAGAACTACAGAACACTAAAGAAAGAAATTAAAGAAAACCTTAGAAGATGGAAAGATCTCCCATGTTCTTGGATAGGAAGAATTAATATTGTCAAAATGGCCATACTACCAAAAGTTCTATACAGATTCAATGCAATTCCAATTAAAATCCCAATGATGTACCTTACAGAAATAGAGCAAGCAATTATGAAATTCATCTGGAAGAATAAAAAACCCAGAATAGCTAAAGCAATCCTTGGCAGAAAGAGTGAAGCAGGGGGTATCGCAATACCAGATCTTCAACTCTACTACAAAGCAATAGTAACAAAAACAGCATGGTATTGGTACCAAAATAGAAAGGAGGATCAATGGTACAGAATAGAGGACACGGATACAAACCCAAATAAATACAATTTTCTCATACTAGACAAAGGGACCAAAAATATGCAATGGAGAAAAGATAGCCTCTTCAACAAATGGTGCTGGGAAAATTGGAAATCCATATGCAACAGAATGAAACTAAACCCATATCTCTCACCATGCACGAAACTAAACTCAAAATGGATTAAGGATCTCGGAATCAGACCAGAGACCTTGCATCTTACAGAAGAAAAAGTAGGTCCAGAGCTTCAACATGTCGGCTTAGGATCAGACTTCCTCAACAGGACTCCAATAGCACAAGAAATAAAAGCAAGAATTAATAACTGGGATAGATTCAAACTAAAAAGTTTTCTCTCAGCAAAGGAAACTATCAGCAATGCGAAGAGAGAGCCTACAGAGTGGGAGAAAATCTTTGCCAATCATATTTGAGATAGAGCACTAATTTCCAGAATATATAAAGAACTCAAAAAACTCTACACCAAGAATACAAATAATCCAATCGACAAATGGACTAAGGAAATGAATAGACACTTCACAGAAGAAGATCTACAAGCAATCAACAAACATATGGAAAAATGTTCAACATCTCTAGTAATAAGAGAAATGCAAATCAAAACCACCCTAAGATTCCATCTCACCTCAATTAGAATGGCGATTATCAAGAATACAAGCAACAACAGGTGTTGGCGAGGATGTGGGGAGAAAGGTACACTCATACATTGCTGGTGGGGCTGCAAATTAGTGCAGCCACTCTGGAAAGCAGTGTGGAGACTCCTTAGAAAACTTGGAATGGAACCACCATTTGACCCAGCTATCCCACTCCTTGGCCTATACCCAAAGGACTTAAAATCAGCATATTACAGAGACACAGCCACATCAATGTTCATAGCTGCTCAGTTCACAATAGCCAGATTGTGGAACCAACCTAGATGTCCTTCAATTGACGAATGGATAAAGAAACTGTGGTATATATATACAATGGAATATTACTCAGCCATAAAGAATGATAAAATTATGGCATTTGCAGGCAAATGGATGAAACTGGAGAATATGCTAAGTGAGATAAGCCAATCTCAAAAAACCAAAGGACGAATGATATCGCTGATAAGTGGATGATGACACATAATGGAGGGTGGGAGGGGTAAGTGTTAGGGTTAGAGTTAGGGTTAGGGAGGGGGGCAAGAATGGAGGAAGGAAGGACTGTATAGAGGGAAAAGAGGGGTGGGAGGGGTGGGGGGAAAGGGAAAAAAATAACAGAATGAATCAAACAACATTACCCTATGTAAATTTATGATTACACAAATGGTATGCCTTACGCCATGTACAAACAGAGAAACAACATGTATCCCATTTGTTTACAATAAAAAAAAAAGTGGCTGTACCAGCTTTATTTCATAGCATGTCTTCTACCTGCCTTTTCCTTTCAGTTTATCCCTGTCTCTATATTTGAAATTTGCCTCTTGTTGACATTTCCCAGTGTCATCTTTCTTCTTCATCCGCATGGTCAGTATCTGCAGTGTAATTATGGGCTTTTAGTACATTTATACTTAATGTAGTAATGGATGTAGCTAGAGTTAAGTCTTATTACTTATTTTGCATTTGTACTTTATGTTTACATTTTTTGTGTGTTTGTTTGTTCTTCCCCTGCCTTCTTTTTGGTTAATTGAATAACTTTCAGTTTATGTTGTCTTTCCTTGATCACTTTGTTAGACATGCCCCATTGTTATCTTTTTAGCCAGGCACTCTTATCTTAGAGTCCATTTAGAATGAACATTGTCTTCACACTTCTGATACTTCACACATTCTGCTTTGCACTTTTTTACCCATCAGTTCACACCAACCTCTTCTGGCAGTTTGCTTTCCATTCTCACTTCACAAATAAAAATATATTTACAACTGTGTAATTCCATCTACTCATCCTTCATCCTTTGTATGATGTATTAACTTTTAATGTAATCAATTGGTTATATAAAGAAATTATAGGGAAAATGATATATTTTCAAACTTATGTGTATTTTCCAATGCTTTCAACTCTGAGTTTTAATTCAGTGTAATTTCCTTTCACCCCAAAAGATGAAGTATGACATTTCTTATAGAGAAATCTTACCATAAATTGTTTCACTTGTTTATATAGAAGCCTTTATTTTGCACTCTTGCTCTTCTTTCTCTCTCTCACTCTCTGCATTTTGGTAGTAAGGACTAAATCCAGGGCCCTGCATGCTAAACATGTGCTGTACCACTGAACTTTACTGTTATCCTCTTTTGCTCTCTTTTTTGAAGGGCATTTTTTTCTGGACATATAATTCAAGGTCAATGATTATTTTCTTTTAATATGGAAAATTATTTTCTCTTAGTCTTTGCTTTCTTAGTGAGAAGCCTAAGATTTGTTCTGTCATTCTCCCCTTATGTAGTGTTATATACCTCTGTTCTTCCCCTGTGACTTTCAAGAGTTTGGTTTTCAGCTTGACAAGGAATTGTCTAAATATGCTTTTTCTAGTTATTACCCGTGGATTTTACGAACTATCCTGGATTGGTGGACTGGTGTTTTGATCAAATTTAGGAGTTTTAAGACACTTTCTCTTCAAATACTTCCTTCAGCATTATTCAATTTTGTTTTCTGGCAAATACAGCTCTCTTCATCAGGAACTCTAAGCACATTTAAATCAAATCATTATATAAAGTCCCCTTTGCTGAGACTTGTCCATTTTTTACTATTTGCTTCTCTTGGGTTTCCAGATTGGATAATTTCTATTGCTCTGCCTTAGCGTTCACTGTGTATTTTGCCATCTGTCATGTACTATTAACTACATCCAGTATTTTTTTTTCTTTATACTTTGCAGCAGTTATAGAATTACCATATGTTTCTTTTTACAGTTTTTTCCCCATGCTGGGAGTTCCTATTTTTTAAATAGGGAAGATGAAGACAATACTACTCTTTATTACTTTGAACAAATTTCCCTGTTTCTGTTTTTGTATGAATCATGATTTTTAATTTAATTAAATAATCGGCATTATGAACAATACAACTTCTGAAAATAAATACTAGAGACCGTGGATCCTAGAGGGTATTCATTTTTGCCCTAGTTAGCAGATAAATCCTAAGCAGATCACTCTATACTCATAGGCTCCCAAAGAACTTCTAATTTGGCAGGATGACTCACCAGATTCTGTTAGGACTTGCTTGTTAGGTTGACTCTAGATTAAGTTTTATCCTGAAGAATGTCTTTTACTCTGAAGGCACACTTTTTTTTATGGTGATTCAGCTAGATGCCAAGATGTTAATGAATTATTAAGGAGATAGCTCCCAGGTCCCTTGGCACTCTTCTCCCCTCATGACTGCCAGTGTCTGTTCTAGCTCAGTCCCAAGTCAGCTGCTGTCTGTTAGCCCTGGGTGGACTCACCCTCAGATGTGCAGCATGTTCCTGAGCAGAGACTCACAGAAGATTCCTCTAGACAGACTTTGGGCACTCCCTCTCTGTAAGAGCCCTTTCCTCTCTCTTGCTATGATGCACAGATTCCAAATAATGTCAGCTTCTTTGAATTCTTACTTCAGTTCAGCAAAACTACTAGGTTCTGCTCAGATTCCAGTTCTCTGTGCTTAGAAATTGTCCCAAGTGTTACAGAGCTGGGACCTTCTGAGGCAATGAGAAGACACCCCTCCAAACCCCAATTCTTGAGACCAAGTCAGAAATACTGCAGACATGTCCCTAGAGTAACAGGAATGAGTTTATTGAAGGGATAGAAAACAGGAAAGGGGACAGTGGGTCTTCTCAGAGAGTGGATGGACAATGTGATTCTCTTGCACAGTTTTATTGGGGATCCCAGAGAAGTTTTCAGAGTCCTGTCCAGGTCCATGTATTGACATTTGACTGACAGCAAGATGACATCACACTTTCAGGTACCCACTGCCATGGCAACTGTAGGTCACCTTGGCCCATGCTGCTCAGTTCTAATTGGATTCATAACCATACATTTTTACAGATTTTAGGGTTAGTAGGAACTATCCTTTTCCCTCAGTGTTTCAGGATCTAGTCACAAAGGTCTCCTGAGTTCCTCCCATCAACATAATCCTGGGCCTGCATTTCTCTTGAAGTTAACAGGTAGTTTGCTGAGAAATGTGACATATCCTGTCCACTTAGGCAGGGCAGGATTGCATGTAAATTGCTTTTTAGAAAAGAAAGCATGTGGGTGTCAGCAGTGGGCTCCGTTTATAGAACTATTATCTTAACCTCATGCTTCTACCATTCACATCTGTCTGTCCCCTAACACAAGGAAAGAGCAAAGTGCTAATAGGGCTTCTAGTGGGTTTCCCTCTCCTGGTGAAAATTGCCCTACAGTTTGCCCTACAGTTTTTTCACTGCCTGAAAACAGTTTCCTCATGTATTTTGAAACAATTTTGTAGTAGTTTAATGGTGGGAGGACTAGTCCAGTGCTAGTTACTAAATCATGTCTGGGAACCCAAAACTTTTCACAAAAAACTATTATAAGATGCAAGATAATTAGGAATCAAATAATATCCCTACAGGCAATGAAAACATACCAAAAGACAGGCCTCAGGATGTATCAAAACCATAACATTTCAAGACATGATTAAAGACATTAAGCATACTATACAATAACATAAAAGAACAACATAAGTAATCGTAGAATTAAAAATATGCAGAAATGAGATACCAAAACTCAGAAAAAAGTTACAAATTAAGAAGTTGGAAATCTATGTCACAATAATAAACTTTAATGTAATTTAAAAAAACCTTAAGGGTCTGGGGTTATAGTCAATGGTAAAGCACTTGTCTAGCATGTGTGAGGCACTGGGTTTAATTCTTAGCACAACATATAAATAAATAAAGGTCCATCAACTTCTAAAACAATATATAAAAAAAAAAAAACCTTAAGCTCACGGGAACAAAGAGAAAAATAAACAAAACAAATAATTCCCTAAGAGTACTAAGAGGTGAAAAGAAAGCCATTTCTACAAATCAAAACCATGAAACAAAATAAATTATATAAATAGTAAATATTTCAGTAAATAGTGTTTTCCTCTTGAGTTATTTAGAGCATTTTAATTATGATAATTAATAATTCATTAATTATGGTAATTAACAATAAGTATCATAACATCATTGGATGAAGTTTTCAATATATGATACATACACCAACTACCATATAAAATGGAAAGAGTGAAGGGACCTATGTGGTACTGAAATTTTTACATTTCACTTGAACTGATAAATATTGACTATAAATATTCTGAAAGTTTTATTATGTGTATTTGAGTCCCTAGAACAACCAGTAAAATTGGTAGATTATTAAAATATACAATAGATAAATTAGAAGAGAATTGTTTAATGTTTAAATATCACAAAATAACAAAGTATTTCACAGGGGAAGAAAATCAGAGTGAATAAACACAAAAACAACAAAAGAATATACCTATATTCAGATATATCAAGGGTTACTTTAAATGTAAATGATCTAAACATGCCAATTAAAGACAGAAATTGTCAGAATGGATTTTAAAAAATGACACAGCTACTTGCTATCTACCAGTAATCCACTTCAATATAATGTTCCAGATCCGTTATAAAAGAGAATTAGAAGCACAGATAAACAAAGGCCATGCAAACACCAATCAAAAAAAACATGAAGTGGCTATGTTAATATTTGATAGAGTAGACTTGAGAACAAAGAATATTAGCAGGGATAAAGAAAGACTCTGCCCATTTACACAAAAAGAATCAATTCTTCAAGAAAGCATAGAAAATATAAACATATAGCAACAGAGCTTAAAAAAACATGAAGCAGAAACTGAAATAATTGAAAGGAGACACAGACAAATCCATAATATTGAAGACAAACACTCTTTCACCACTAGTATGTAGAATTAATAGAGAGAAAGCCAGCAAGGTTATTGAAAAGCTGAACAACAGTATTATAAAAAGAAATCTAATTGACATTCACATAAATTTTGAATCAGAACAGTGAATACACTTTTTTTTAGTATGCACAAAATATTCTTCCAGGTTGATCATATCTTGGACAATTAAATAAACCTTAACAAATTTAAGAATAGAGAAACTTTAGATTACATAGAGGGAAATGAGAAGGAGGGGTTATGAAAAATAGTAGAATGAGACAGAATGTGTACAATGAATCAAAATGCAATCTGTAAAAATAAAAAAAAATTTAAAAAAGAATGTACTATTTGTTGAGCAGGTGAGTAATAGTCATTAAATAGGTTTAGTTTATGACAAAAAAAAAAAAAGAATTAAAACAAAGGGTATTTTTTTTATCTCTGTTTACTAGAAAATTCCTAACTTGAACCTACATTCATTGAGCAGTCTTTCATTATGTTGAAATAAAAAAGAACAATAAATAAAAGAAGAAAAAAAATTAAAAGAATCAAAATTATACATAGTATGATCTCTGAACACAATAAAATTAAACTAGAAATTAATAAAATTAATAACTGAAAGTGAAGTACTCTAAACAATTGGAACATAAAGAGTACATCTAAATTATGGAACAAAGAAGAAGCTTTAGGAGAAAACGGGCAAATGTGTTTTAAGTGGAAAAAAATGAAAATCTAACACATCAAAATTTTAGGATACAGAAAAAATTGAGCTTTCTTGGAAATGATAACACTAATGCTTTATTAGAAAAGAATGATCTCAAATCAACAATTAAAGCTTCTATCTTAGAAAACTTAAAAAATAATACAAAAATGCACACAGAGGAAGAAAACAGTAAACATAAAGAATGGAAAAGAAAATGTGAGTTTAAGGGAAAGGGGCAATAATGAAGACAGGCAAAGAGGATTAATATCCATATGATGCTAGTCCTTAGACAAAAAGCAATGCAGGAATGCAAAAAGAATACTGAAAACTGTAAACCAAGAAGTCTTTTCTGAAATTAAAAAGACATGAAGAGAATATATTATGCACTTAAGAGTATGGACCCAGAATAACCAAAATAAAAACATATTCTAAGGAAATTAGTATATTTTTAAAAAGAGTCAATTTGCTTCAAAATTTTAAACATGGCATTATCATTTTTTTCTGCAGGAAAATAAAAGGGGTAAAATGGATTATCCATTGAGGTGGCAGTTGGAACAAAACAGCAAGACCTATAAAAGAAATAAAACCAGACATTTTTACCCTCTGTACACATATAACTATATGATCTATGGAATTCTATATCATGTACAACCAGAAGAATGAGAAATTATACTCCATCAACTCATGATGTATTAAAGTGCATTCTGCTGTCATGTATAACAAATTAGAACAAATAAGAAAATAGATTAACTAGTGACAGTGATAATTCATGTCAGAATAAAATGGCACAATAAACATAAGAAACTCAAAGAAAAGAAATATGAGACCAAGAGTCCATATCTAGTAAATCTGATTTTTAGTTGTAAGGATCCATTTACTCTGTTGTCAAATTGCAAGAACTCAAGGAATTTTGATGCCAAGCACATCAGCACAGGGACTTGGAGTGAGGAGCAAATGTAGTTGCTAGTGGCACTAAGAATAAAATAAGTCCAATTAAACAAAGCACCACATAAAACCAATGTGTACACTATTTTAGAATTAAAATTATGTTTAGACATTTGTTAAATATTTCTGTTGTTTCTAGATTTCAGTATTTCAAAAATTAGAGGAGAACGTTGAGATTATAACAAAGGAAATAAGATAATTTTTAAAAATTCATAATTGATGGGTATAGTGTATTGCTATCTGAGTCTGCTGTCTATGCAATGTGTAATGCAGTAAATTTGACATCATGGACTATCCCAATTCTGTCATTCCCAGTGTCCTTAAGAACCATGATTCTTGGAAAAGAAGGTACCATGAAATACAAGTGACATTTTAAAAATAATCACAATTCTCTCAAATTTGAAGTATAAACTTTAATATAAGCTCATAAGATATTATATATAAAAGTATATATCTATAAAATTACATATATGTATATTTTCTATTATATCTATTGAAGAGATATAGAAACAAGGACGAATGTAGTAACAGAGAGCATCCCTACTGTCCAGATACTGGTATTAAAATATCTTTTTCTACTAAAAGAAAAGTTTTGTTTTGTTTTGTTTTGTTTTTACTATCTGTATTGTTGAGGCACAGTAGAGGAAATACATGACTCCAAACTATCTTCAGACAATACAGACAATATGCAAAATTGCTAATTTCCTATAAAAAGACCCAGAAGCCCATTTGAAGACATTCCCACAGGCCAAAAATGGGACAGTTTCCCTAATAAGAATAAGATATTCCATCGTATACATGTATACCACATTTTCTGCATTTGTTGGTAAATGGATGGAGTTCGAGTGAAGTAACATGCTAAGTGAAATAAACCAAACCCAAAAAACCAAAGGCCAAATGTTTTCTCTGATATGTGGAAGCCAATACACAATAAGTTTGGGGGAGAGGAAAGAATAGAGTTACTTTATATTAGGTAGAGGAGAGTGAAGAGAGAGGAAGGGGTATGGGGGTAGGAATGATATTAGAGTAAAACACATTATTACCTCATGTACATGTATAAGTGCATGACTGTTGTGATCCTACAATAAGTATAATCAGAAAAATGAGAAATTACACTCCATTTATGTATGAGCTATAAAAGTGTATACATGCATTCTACTGTCAAATTAGAACAAATAAAAATTTTTTTAAAAATAAGATAAATATATCTTATGCATGTATAGTGTTATCAAAATGAACTGTACTGTTACGTATTACTAAACCAATTAAAAAAATGGAATAGTTTGAGCTTTGATGATAATTATACAATGATTGCAATGAATTGAAACCATCAATAATTTAAATTCTTAAATTAATAACAACTTATTTTAGACACCTAAGAGTTCACATGTGGAGATAGTAAGGAATTAATTGATTATTTATAAACTGGGAAATAAAGAAGAAAGAATCTAGCATTTATTTTGTCCTTTCTGTATGAATAGTTCTTCAAGGAGTCCAAGTAAGTGATTGAAGAGTAGTGCCTACTTTTAAAAGTGTCTAGCTAAAAAATGAGAAAAATGATAGAGTTAGAATATTAACATCTTGCATTGCCATAAAATTAAGTATTAATTCATTAACTAAGAGTTGTAAACATCATGAAAAACAGATGAAGATATCATGTTCTCCCTGATGGAAGACCCAATATCAGTTAGAGTTTCATCACAAGATTCAGGCTGATCCAGTCTTTGGGTCCAAGGATCAATATTTCAGGAGGTGCAGAGGTGAGAGAGCATGATGAACTGGACCATGAGAAGACAACAGAAAAATCTTGGCTGGTGGACACAGCACAGGTCATCCCAAAGGAAAGGTCCTCGAAGAGATTAACTGTAAGGAAAGGGATGAAGGGGAAACTTGTGAGTAAACAAGACTAAAATGACATTTTTTTTTTTAATGGGCAAGACTGAACTATTTGATCTAGCAATGAATCTGTGGGTGGCAAAACTATACAGTAACACAGGAAAAGAAACTAATATACACATCAGAGTAGGAACTACTTAGTGGAGAAGATGGAGGGGTTCTAGATTTGGGGGTGCACAGTAGATCTTCTGGTGAGGGTGTACAGTTCTATTTCTTAAATGGTGGTTATAATAACCCATCAAATATTTTTTCATTCTTTGTATTTATGCTTTATTTTACAATAAAGAATAGGTGAGAAGAATCATGTTTTTGTTATGAACTTCATCCATCGTGGGTCACTATGAAGTTCTTCCTGGGTATAAAATTTTAGAAATGCTAACCTGTATATTCTTCAGCACATTTTAAATGATTATTTATATTTAAATTGTTAATCTATCTAGAATTATTGGTAGTATATGGTATGATGTAAGGATTTTGTTTTACCATTCTTTCACTTTCCATGAACATTTTCAAATTTGTTTTATTGAAAAATTAATGCATGCACATTGGGAGAAAACCATAATTCAGATGCAAAAGAAAAGCAACCCTTCCTTCCACTCACAGTTCCATCCCTCCACCAAACACAACACTGCCAATATTTGTTGCTGTTGTTTTGCATCTACTTGAAAACTCTGTTTGTCACCAGCATCTTTAGTAGTTCTCCTTTGCAGAAGCCATCCTCCTTACCTTTGTTCTTATCATTTGTATGGATCTGACTTTAATCCTCAGTTGCTATATTTCCCTACTCACAGAAGTTTCATGGAGAATGGGAATGGAGGCAAGTAAGGCCAATGAGAGCCAACTCAAACTCAATTTTAGGGATTTTTGTCTCATGCAAGGAAAATCCCCTTAAATTTGATATTGTCAAATAATATAATTTTCAGTTTGTGGAGACCACATCATATAGAGCCCAAGAATAAAGTCAATAATGTAGCGAGGATATATGGAGAAAATCTGAGCCAATTACATAATTTAGAACCCTGTCCAGTTATATCTGTTTATTCCTAAGTTTTTCAGTTTACACTAGATAATACATTCTTTGATTGAAAATTTGGGTTGAACCTCTGTTACTCGCAACCAGAAGAAATCTGGCTGATAGATAGCTATATCCTTCTGAGGATAAAATATCAGCTATACTCATCATATCTATATAAATAGGCCCACATGTGCACCCACACACTTGACTCTCACAGTCAGAACTCAGGATCCAAACAACTTCAACTGAGTTGTGTTTTAGAAAACCTCCTTGGTTTACTTCTTACTATCTGAAGCTCAGAGATGATAGATTTAACTAACTTAGTATTTTACTGATCTTTCTCTGAGCTCTTGTGTTCTGAACTGATATATTTGTGTGTGTGTGTGTGTGTGTGTGTGTGTGTGAGAGAGAGAGAGAGAGAGAGAGAGAGAGAGAGAGAGAGAGGCATTTTCATACGAACTGTCTTGAAGATCTTTCATATCAGCTCATAGATATTACTTGTAATAGCTGATAAAAATTTTCTTCATAGTGTATGCTCTATCAGTAACTATCTTATCAAAAGATTTAAAAATTTGTGTATGGTCTTTTATTATCTTCATCATCTTGTATATATTTCATTTTGAATGTATCCGAGTATATCTAAAGGTAAGTTCTTATGAGTGAGATTACTAGACCAGAGCGTATGGACAACTTACATATTGAAATGAGAAAACCAGAAGTTTCATTTGAACTTAAGAGCTACTGGGAGGAGCTTTTTAGTTCAAATTCACCCCATTTATTGATTCTTGATTTTATTTCTTGTGCTTTAGGAGTCTTGTTAAGGAAGTCAGGTCCTAAACTGACATGAAGATTTGGGTCTACTTTTTCTTCTATTAGACTCAGGGTCTCCAGTTTAATTTTTAGGTCCTTGATCCATTTTGAGTTGATTTTGTTGTACAGAGTGAGAAATAGGGGTTTAATTTCATTTTGCTGCATATGGATTTCCAGTTTTCCCAGCATCATTTATTGAAGAGAAGAGAAAATCTACAGAACAGGAGAAAATCTTTACCATATCAAGATAGAGCACTAAACCACAGGATATATAAAAAAATCAAAAAATTTGACACCAAAAAAATAAATAACCCAATCAATAAATGGGTTAAAGAACTGAGCAGACACTTCAAAAAAGAATACAATCGATCAACAAATATATGAAACAAAGTTCAATAAAACCTAGTAATTAGGGAAATGCAAATCAAAACTACTCTAAGATCTTATCTCACTCCAGTCAGTATAGCTATTATCAAGAATACAAGGAACAGGAGCTGGAGTTGTGGCTCAGTGGTAGAGTGCTTGCCTTGCACATGTGAGGCACTGGGTTCAATCCTCAACACCACATAAAAATAAATAAATAAATAAAAATATTGTGTACAACTAAAAAATATTAAAAAAAAAAAAAAAAGAATACAAGGAACAATAAGTGTTGGTGAGGATGTGGGGGAAAAGGTCCCAACATTGCTGTGGGACTGCAAATTAGTACAACCACTATGAAAAGCAGTATGGAGATTCTTTAGAGAACTGGGAATGGAACTATCATTTGACCTAGATATCCCACTCCTCTGTTTGTACCCAAAGGACTTAAAATCAGCATACTACAGTGATGCAGCCACATCAATGTTTATAGCAACTCAATTCACAATAGCTAAACCATGGAACCAACCTAGATGCCTTTTCAGTAGTTGAATGGATAAAGAAAATGTGTTATATACACACTATGGAATATTACTCAGTCATAAAGAGGAAAGAAATTATGGCATTTGCAGGTAAATGGATGGAATTGGAGAATATCATGCTAAGTGAAATAAGCCAATCCCAAAAAACCAAAGGCCAAATGTTTTCTCTTATATCTGGATGATGATCTATAATGGAGAGAGGCAAGGGAAGAATGGAGGAACTTTAGATTGGGCAGAGGGGAGTTGGGGGAGGGAGAGGTGAGGATGGGAAAGATGGTGGAATGACACAGACATTATTACCCTATGTACATGTATGAATTGGACAAATGGTGTGACGCATCATGTACTACCAGAGAAATGAAAAGCTGTGCTCCATTTGTGTACAAGGAGTCAAAATGCATCCTGCTGTCATGTAAAACTAATTAGAACAACAACAACAAAAGGAGCACTTGAAGAGGAGCAGCAGCAGGTATTGGATAAAATGTCTTCATTAAGTGAAGGATGCATCCAGTGGTTATTTACTAATAGGATAGTTTACAAAAAATGCTTATAAAAGTTTTGTGAAAACATTTCCCTCATCTATCTATCTGCTGACAGGATTAATTATATTCATAGTTTTCCCGATAGTGAAAAATCTTTGCATTGGTAGAGTAACTCTTTCTTAGCCTTGACATGATATTCTTTTGAAATATTGAGTTATTGTTTGATTGTATCTTTTGGGCATTATTAAAATTTCTTCAGTATTTATATGTACTATTCTTTCTTGTTGAATCTCCCGTTTTTTATCTTAAACAAGATGGGGATCTCAATAACTTCCTATATAAATGAAAAAAATTATGTGGCATGGAACTTATTTGGGCATAAAATTTTCCTCATGAATTGTTTTAAGTTAGTGTTCTCATTTAGAGACATTTCTTTAGAAGTAATTGAGTAAGACATCATCATTTTTCACTTTTTTACTCCACTTTGGACATTTATCTGTGAAATGTCTATTTCAAATTTTTATTTTGACTTTATGTAGTAATATTTGTTCTTAGATTTTTTAAAACTTGACTATCTTATTTATATATTATATATTTATGCATAATATGTTAATATATAACCATATATTATATGTGTATTACATGAATATATTATATATTAATATAGTATATATGTTGCAGTCTTACCACATTCTTACATAGACTTATCATATCATATTTCTTTGATTAGATATAACAAATATTTCTTTTTTTCATGATTTTTCAAATAATTATTTCTTGAACTTAATTATTTCACTCTGTGTTCCATTTCATTATATTCTATTCTTCTCTTACTTTTCTTTTTGACTTCATCTATTTCTGAGAATGAATAAATTTACTTCATTTTCTGTATTTTAATAAAATTATAAGGCAACAAATTTTCCTCTGGCTAAATCTTTGGTTGTATTACTGGACCTTTGTAAAGTAGTATTCATGGTTATAATTTTCTGAGCAACTTATAATTTCTAACTTGATTCCCTTTTACCCAGAATTAACTTGAGAGATAAGTGTGTTCCCCCAGCCAAGTGATTTGAACTGTAAAGACAAATTCATAGACATTTAAAATGCAACAAATTGTGCTCCTTTAGAATTATGTTATGCTCTTGTCAGGAAATGTGGTATAGACAAATTTTTTATTTAGAAATGAACAGATTAATATGTACTCAAGTTTTATAATTATTTTATTAAAAACTGAGCAAGAATAAATTGTGATATGATACAAAAATTCCCTTCAAAGAGAGATTTATTTAAGAACTTTTTCGCTTGCATGTTGTCCCTCTGGGGAAACATTTGCCCCTGAGAGTCAAGTGAACCACCACAACCCATACACATGCTTCCCTTTACTCATCTTTCTTCTGTCCAGGGTGACGCAGGCCCATCAGAGCCCATCAATCATGTAACTCTTGCTGAAAATACCAGGAAAGAACATTTTCTTTCCACTAGAATTATCTAAACCAAAGTTGCTTGTCATTTTGTGGCCACCTTGGAATACCTTGTCTGATGAAGAAAAGTCAACAAATATCAGAGCCCTGGTTCCAGCCTTGCCTGGAGCTAGCTGCATCTTGTGCTTCCTTTTTACCAACCCAATTAGTTTTACATGCTCAAACTAACTTCATCTGGATTTTTCCCTTCTGCTCCCCCACAATCTTAACTGATACAGAAATTTTAACATAATCTCTCTACAAAAATAAATAATGACCAAATATCCTCTCAATAATGAAGCTCAGTGCTCTGATTTGTATGCCAAAGACATAGGTGGCATACACAGAAGAATAAAATTCATCACTGGAGCGTTTTTTTTCCATTCACATGTGGAGATTTCATTGCCTACAGGGAGATGAATCTTGTTCACTTTTCTAAAAGAGTAAAAGGTATTGTTGGAGTACACATCTTTGACATGGCACATATTGCAACATGAACCCAATTCACAGTAAAATCAATGGTGCCAAGGTTATCATTGTCTCCATATCATTGGACCTTAGAAATTTCACAGGGGCCCCAGAGCTTTCAGAGTAAAAACATCAATCATCCATGCAGCAATGCAGGATTAAGTCGCACGTTCAAAAGCATCTAGTCATGACAAAGTTCTGCCCTCAGAACACAACTTGTTGTTTGAAGCTCATCCTCCAGCAAGGCTTATTGAAATCAATAAATGTCCCCAAGGACTCTTCTCTTTTATGTTTTCCTTTGCATAATGACAAAAACAAATCTAGGGGCATTTTGAGCAGTTTTCTCTACGTGAACCAGCCTTTGGGGATAAATGTCTAAATAGGTAAATTTTAAATGCAATAGGCTTTTCCTTTTTAGAAAAGGAAATAATATGTATTTTAAGGACCAGATGCAAACAGTGGGAAGCAGGGGAAAAATCAATTGAACCTTTAAAAAAAATGTTGAGGGTGGGGGGAAGACTATGGAAGAACTATAAATTTCAGCATGCAGCACAAAAGTGTCTTAGTTTTCTTAAAATAATGCATTTAAGAATTTTCACTAGTCAGTCAAAATACAAAATCAGTCAAACTACTGCTTGAAATGGCTTGTCATTTAACTAAGGTGATCATTTCATTCAACCACACACATTCCTACCCTGTTTGTAAATGTGTGTATGCACATATGCATATATTTGTAAATCAGTCCTCTGAAGAGAATTTGCAAAAACTTGGAAAATTTAAAGATTCCCTTGGAAACATTCAGTAAATCATTAGTTTTGGAGTAGTTTAGATATATGATTCACTTTATCCACGTCAGGTTTTCACTTTAGCAAAGATATATGGAGCATTTTTCCACCAAAAGAAAGTTTTTTAAAAACTATATTCTTCTTTGCTCATGGTAGTTCAGCAGGACCAGGAGTAGAAATATGAATTTATGGAAGTAAGCCTGACTGCAAGGTATTAGGGAACCATTTCCTCTTGACCTTTCAGCCCCATGCTGTAAATTCAACTTTTTATAATAAAGTTAAAACGGCGACACTTTAATGGAAGTTCACAAAAATAACCAACAACCTCTGGAAAGACAGTGGTGTTTGTGAAATTCCAACTTGGCAAACAAAAATTCCAGCACCTTCAGTTCAGTTCTGCTGAAATCTCAGAGTCTGGAGATCCTTCAAATATTGAGGAAAATAATTGACACAGACAAACCAGTGTCAGGAATGAACTAAACATTCATGTTAATCATTTGAGGATTTATGTTTTTAAGTCTCCCGACATTGAGTTCCACTCTCTAAATTCTTCAAGGGCTGTCTTTCTGGTCCAAACTTTACTATTCTCTCCCTTTCCTAAAAAGAAGTATCTGAATTCTTACATATAAGGCATTTCATCTGAGAAACAAGAGAGCTATCACCACTTTCCCTAAATTTAGATAAAAGTGGGATTAAATAGGACGGTGTTTTTCATTTGGTTGATTTTGAGCTTCTTCTTCTTTTTCTTCTTCTTCTTCTTCTTTTTTTTTTTTTCCCAAGGTGTTGTTGTTGTTTAGATGTCTGCGTTTTCAGCAGTCCCAACCCTCCGCCTGACCCATGACTGGCAGTGTGCCTCAGAGACTTGCTCATTACGCACTGTGAATAGCAACGTCCTCTGGTTATTGCAATCAATGTCCATCAGTTGGAGAACCATGCAGATGTAATGGCTGATGAATTACATTTTATGATGCAAATGGCCCTGGGAGGAATTGTGTCCTCCGTATCCCAGATCCTTTCTCTTTTTAAAAAAAAAAATCTCATTTTCTATGTCTTGCATGTAACATTTTAGGAGTTACTTTTATTGTTTTTGTTTCTTTAGAGAAAAACCTCATTGTGGAAATAAAGAAGCTTGCATGACCAAATCACAAAAGAAATTTAGTTCTAAAAAATAATAAAAAAAAACAAGGGAAACTTTTTTACTTTTATTATTTATTTATTTATTGTTTACCTTTGGATTTAGAGAGAAAACACACACACACAAAGATTTCATAAGAGTACATGGTCCAGAAATCTTTAAGAAGTTCTTTGAATGCAGCTCTAGTAATTAAATTAATGCTTTAAAATCTTATAATGTGTATAACCTCCAGCTATTATGAGAAACAATGTATTATAAATCTGTCAAAGGTAAAGGGAAATTGATGAACTGACAATATGGGGGGGGAATGATACAGCAGAAAATTTTCCTTAAAACTACACAAGGAAAAGACTCTTTTAGTCAAATTATCTTGATTTTATTGATTCTTGATAAGAAATCAGATTCTTTTGATCATGGGAAAAAGTTTATAGCACAAAACATACATCTGACTGTGTTATCTGGTTCCAGATCACCCTTCTACATTTTCCCAGGGCCTGTATATCACATAGCACAACTTGTGGTGAGCATCCCTGAGCATGAAGCATTCAAATTATCCTCAGATTCTCAGCAGGACCTCAAAGAAGTCATCTTCTCTCTGAGTCTGCCTCCCCTGTCCCTGTCCTCTCTATCTTCCGCTCTCCTTCTCTTCCTCACTTTTTCTTGGTGGGTTGGAGACAGGCTGTAGAAGAATTCTTTTTCTGCTGCCTCATTCTTCTGACTTACAAACAGCTCATTGTTATTAACCATTTTCTCTCCCTTGCCTCACTTTTGTGTTTGATAAACCCTCCTTTCATCAGTTTTAAGCACCTTCTTGTTCATAAAAGGCCGCCCTAAAATAAAAATTTTTTCCTATTTGTGCTTTGACTATATCAGCAGCAAAGTTTCACTTTTCCACCTATACTTTTCTGCCACTATACTTCCCCATAATTTGCTTCATTATAGTTAGGTATACGTATTCTCTCTGATCCAGAGATAATAGGCAGGTCTGACTCTGTGGCATCTGGGATTTTCTAAGTAAGATGAAGATGTGCCGTCTGTCCCAAGATGGTCCCGTCTCTTATCTGACATAGGACTTCAACACCTGACACTTCCCAGCACATGCAGCTGTGTCTTTTCATATTTTCTTTTGACAGGGTGCAGTTAATAGAGGAGTGAGCTTTGCTAATGTCCACCACTTTTAAAACTAGAAATCTCTTTCTCTGACTTCACTGTCAATATCATGAGCTCATCCAGTACCAGACTTCCCATAATTTTGACTCTGTCTAAAGTCGAGCCAAGAATGAACCTTACCACACCCATTCCACTTATTTCCGACTGGGGAGCAAATGCACAATATCTTAGAACTAAGCCATGTGGAGAATTCACGTGCACGTTTGATGTAACCTGTAGCTCTGACTCCCACTGCCCTCAAAAGCTGGATTCTGAAGGACATGGTCTCTTTTACCTGTGTTAATCTTAGTGTTAATCCAAGTTACTTTTTTTGTTTTTTCTTTTAAAAAGTTGAACTATATATATTTTCCTGGGACTGATTCTGTTATTTCAGAAGGCATATTGTACCTTTTTAATCCTTCATATTCCAAATATTAGATCATCATAATCATGGATTTGGTGCATAAATTAAACATTTTAATTAAATATATGTTTAATATATCTCATAAATATATATTTTATATCTATCTCATAAAGAAAAGCAGTTGGTCTTATACAACTTTTTATATCTTTGGTCTCTAGTACAGTGTTTTGCACACAGTAGGCATTAATACTGTTTGACTTGTTTGTAAATCAAGGATATTGGGTTTTCTTCATTATTGACTGTTTTGTAGCAGCAATCCAAAGCCAAACAGCTTATTTCTTCTGAACAAAAATAGTCATTGGTATTTTGTGAATGCTAAGTCAAACTTCTCTGTACACAGAGATGGAGGGCCTCATACACATAATGTAATGGTAGGTGACTTTGAAATAGTCCTCTTTTGCTCTATTTTTTTCATTGTTTTTCTATGGTTTGGTGTTTCAAAAGATCTAATTCCATGAAGCTCGCTCTGAAATGCACATGTGAATTGAAAAGAGAAGGAGGTCTTGCTACCTGTGTTCTGACATTTTTACACCAGCAATCATCAAGGTTGGCATAGTCTGGTGTTACTGTGAATAATGGAGAAAAGTTTTGTTATTGGAAACATAAATTTATATTGATTCGTCCTTGAGATGGCAAAGAAAGATTCTAAGGAATCATGGACATTCTGGATTACATCTAGGTCAAAGTGTACGTGGAGATATTGGAGGAGAAAGAAGAATCAAGAGTAACATCAAAAAGGTAGGAAAAGAAGAACCTAAAGAAGAGAGACTTATAAGATGTGAGCCAGGAGGGGAGAGGGCGGAAAGAGAAAAGAATTCCATAGAAGAACCAATCTGGTATCTATGGTAGAGCTCAGAAGGGTCAAGGTCCCCAAAAGCTCAAGAGATTCAAAGTGAGAAAATCTGGAGGAATGGGGTTTGTGACTGTTTCAAAGATCTCATTTTTAAAATCAATCCAGTCTACCTAAGTCCAAACATTTCTCATTTTTGCCTTTCAACAGACGGAGCTGACATGAGCTCTAGATTAGAGAGCTTAACGTAGGAACCAAGTTCCGACTGAGAAGAAATCTTAGTTAAAGCAGTCTCTACACTCTAAATAGTGAACAAAGTGTGAAATGGATGACTAAGGGATTGTCAAGAATGTGACAATGTGGGTCATTATTTCACAGTCTAGGAAATTCTCCTTTTATGTCTTAGGGTTTGCAACAAAAGCTATGGAGATCTTGCTGACTAACATGGGTTGGGTGGTAAGATCAGACATTTTACTTGAAGACCAATAACAAAGCACAGATGTATCTTAAAGTGTGTTGACAAAGAGAATGAAAACGTGAGATACATAAGGAAGCTGAAGAAAGTGGCCCAGGTCGGTCTCCCCTGGTCAGTAGGCTAAACATGGGGATAACATAAGACTGATGTCTTATGTTCAGGGGAGGGTGACCCCATTAGAAAGTTCCCTGAAGTCACTGTCATAAGAACAAGATTGCATTCTGATTACAAATACATGCATTGTCACTGATTTTGCTGAGTGCGAACAAATGCTTTTTATCTGTGGCACATTTTTGAGAAGATAAATTCTGATTGTTGTCAAACTCAAAGCCAAAGAAAAGTAAAAGGAGATTCACCAAAACCATTTCCTCAGCAAACAGCATGTCTATTGTACGTAGGCAATTTAATTGTATGAACTGAATTTCACCTTTGGCATTAAACAAATGTGTTTAGTTTACACTATCCCCTCTGCTTCAATATATAACCAGGGTAAAAATTCTGAACTCATTTCTACAATGAAACAAGTGAATTGACAATGTAGGTTGATCCAGAAATACAATCTCAGTAGAACACGGTGGATCAAGAAACTCATTAGACAGTTATCTTCACCTATGGATCTAAAGATGAATGGATGAGAACATGCGGTCAACAGCTTCTAGGAAGACTGGTCTAATTCTGTTGCCTTGACATAGTCAATTCTCCCCTCTACCTTCTGGATTGCTGTTGTAGATTTTATTGCTTTGGCTTCTGTTCCCAGTCATTGGAAAGAACCACATAGAAGGCTGTATGTACATACATCATATCCTCCCAGAATTTCCTGCGAGAGGGGATCTAAGAAGAAGGCTATTTTGGCAGAACTAATTACTAAAAGAAAAAGGGTTGAGTACTCCTCATGAGAACAAAACTGTCACAAATGATATAAAGCATCCCCTGGAAATTTCTAATCTATCAACTTCTAGAGTTAAAAAGAGTAAGACATTAACTGTGAACTAAAGAGTCATGGGACAGATTTCTAGGAAAAATAGTAATTGAGCACACATTTTTATTTCCTCTCCAACCTAGACAGTTGATGAAATGTTAAAAGGGGGACTGTGTGCTGCCTTGAAGGTCAGGCAGGTATGGAATTTTCCACTTGTGGTATCAAGTTTGTGTTTTGAATTTTGGAGCATTTCAGGTTTCAGATATTTGGATTAGGGAATTTCAACCTGTAATGCATAGAATAAATACACACACACAGAGTAATCACATTGGAATTTGAGATTTTCGTAAAAAATTGTTTCTATGTCTGGATTTCAAATTTTTTGAGATTTTGTAATATTTGCATATGCATAATTAATTATCTTGGGAATGAGATCCAAGTCTAAACATAAAATTCATTTATGTTTCATATGTAACTTATACACAAACTTTTATATACATACACGTTTTCTGTTTCATGAGTGATATGCGAATGTTTAATAAAATTCAAGCAATGTAAGGTCGTAAAAGAAAACGTAGGTCTTTCTTTACCTCCCACCCCTTTGTACCTACATTCACCTCCTAGGTTATACTTTCTGGAGATGTTTGTATTGTTTGCAACCACCATTCTATTCTTTATTCTGATTTTTCTGATCATCAAGGAAAAAATTAAAAATAATAAGTTAGCCAGGAAATACAGTCATCAGTAAAATTTATATCATAATTTGAGACTACAAAGGAGTTCTACCCTTATTACCAAAAACCACGCCAAGGAAAGATCTGGGCAAAGGCAATTCACACACATGAAGAAAATGTTCTCTTGGGAAATGAGGGAGAGAAATTAGGAAAGTCCTTCTGAACATTTCCTAAGGCCACAGCAGGGATTAGTGGTAAGGCCCTGGGGCAGGCAGACAGTGAGTAGCAAGCAGCAACCCAGATTGTGGGCCTGGCACTGTAATCCATACATTCTGCGGGGCCAACTGCCTTCTGCTATTTAGTTCAGACAGCCTTGCCAGACAACATGGCCAGTTAGACAGACAGAGCCACCTTGATGATAGTGAGATAGAAAAGTTTTTACATGTGTTTATTGATCAAGAGCACCTCTGTGAAACATGTTAGAGAATTAAATCTCCCTGTTGGAGTAAGCTTGGAAACTGGCGTAATCCATATTTGGACTACATTCTCACTTCTGGAGAATTGCAATAGCTCTAAGCAAATTATGGAAAACAAACAAAAAATATACCTGCATGCTTCACTCTTTGCTTTATCCTGTCCATAAATACTCAAATGAGGACTATATGATGCATGATAGAACACATCCCAACCTGCATTATTGAATGAGCATAGTCTTCCCTCTCCAAATCTGAGCACAGAAAAATCACAAGACAGAAGAAAGCTACTAAATTGGGACAAATGTAAAACGTCTGATCAAATTCTCCTTAAAATAATCTCTAATAATTTGTTAAAAGGATGTTTCATCTCTGAGATCAGTCATCTTGATATGGAAACAACCTCATGTGATGCTCATCAGATATTCCTTGTGCCTTCCAGATTGGGGCTCATGACCAGCTCTAGACAGTGAGCAGAAGTTATGTGCTGAAGGAGGACCAGGGGAAGTTTTATGGATCCTCACGTCACCCTCTGGTAGTCACATGATAAGAAATTAAGAACACAAAACTGAAGCAATCTGTGAAATCTGAACTATTCCTGAACACATCAGACTTTTCTTGGGCAAAAAATAAAACTTTAGCCATTGAAATTTTGAAATTTTGAAGTTTGTGTAACTGCAGCATAGTTTAGCTATGATAGTAAAACAGGTACAAGATATTATTTATTATATATATAATATATGTATTACATATTACAGTGTGTATAACATTATATATAATATATATGACACACACACACACACACACACATATATATATATATATATATATATAGAGAGAGAGAGAGAGAGAGAGAGAGAGAGATACTGTAACAGAAGAAATAAGTAAAGAAAGAATTAAAGAAAACTTTTTAGGTCAGAGAGCTCACTAATTCTGAGGTAGAAGTAATATGATAGTCATATGTCTATTCATTTTTTTCTAATTTCAAAGATAAAAGAGATGGAAAAGTGGAAATGACAACAACGTAATCCAAACAAAAACAGATTGCCTAAAAGGGGAAATATGATTTGAGTTAGGAGTTCTCTTGTATGATACTAAGTAGAATAATTTCTAGAGTTTTGAGAATGAGAAACTATGCCTGGGAACTTTATAAACAGTCTACCTGTAAACTGTATGAGAACAAAAGAAAAAATCTCAGACCTATAACACACATTAAAATAAAAGCTATAGACCAAATACATTTAAAAAATTTTATCTGAGTAAAGAACTCAGAACAAGAGAGTGAGGGCTCTCGGGCTACTGTGTGAGCAGTGAGCTTTCATGGGCTCATGTAGAAGTAAGACAAAGAAAATATATTTAATAGGTTAGAGCAAAAAGAGCCTAATTAGGGGTTGGTTGGTGGGTTCTGATTGGTAGTCTCTAGTTTTATCTTGCTATTTCTATTGGGATTCAGTTTGGTCACATAGGCATGATATCTGTCCCAGCATAGTGACCTCACAATTAAAAAAATATTTTTAACAGATGTAACATATACTTCAAAGTTATTATTTAATCTGGAAATTGACATGTAATAATGCTAACTTTCATTATCCATCCAACCAACATACAATAATCATCATGCATATGGAAATAGAGCTTCACTATCACTATATCCCCAGTGCTTACTAAAATACTTGGCTCAATATATATCTGCCTAATTAAATATCAAATAATTAAAATTACTGAGAAATCCAATAGAATTAGGAAATGAACAGATAAAACATGTACAAAAAAAGTAAAATAATTAAAATCTTCCAAATGGGGTAAAATATGATTACAAAATGACACATATCTAGGTGTGAGAGGACACTGATTTTATTATTTGAAACATATTCTTGATCTGGAAATTCCAAAGTTATTCATTGAAGCTAGGAAGCATATGGATAGTGAGTGAGAATATTCTACATCTCATCTTGTGCAAGATGAAGTAAGAAGCTCTTTTCTGTCTTTATATTAGCATATAGAAGAAAACAGACATTGTTACTAATGTCGATAAAATAAAATCATGGTGTAGAATTCTAAGATCACTAAGGAATGAGACCTGGTAAACTATCCATCTAGCAAAGGCAGGGAAAACTACTTCAAAGAAGCATACAAGTACCCCCAAGGAAAAAAGAGATGCTAAAAATCTGTTGCAATATACAAGTTGAACACCTTAACAAACAGCTTGAGGTATAACTTATGTAAATTTACAATGCAAAGATTTTTAGAAATTTACAGAATTTTGCTGGGCACAGTGGCCCGGGAGGCCGAAGCAGGAGGATTCCAAGTTCAAGTCCAGTCTCAGCAAGGCCCTATGCAACTTATTGAGACCCTATCTCAAAGTAAAAAAGGGCGGAGAGATAGCCCAGTGGCTAAGCATCCCTGCCTTCAATCTCCAGTACCAAAAACAAAAACAAAAAGAAAGAAAGAAATTTACAGAATTTTACAATTTTAGAACATTTGCATCATTCCCACAAGGTATTTTGTGCACATTTTCTAGTCACCTCCCACTCCCAGCTCAGCCCCACGTTGCCAAAACCACATTTCTTTCCTGAACATTTTAATTGAACTCTTTAATGAAAGCATCTCATGTTGTTTTTAAAACAAACATAGTATGTGTAATAAAGATAAAACAAAATGGCTCAGGTTGAAAATAAAGGCACTATGATACAAGAAAACACATAAATGAAAGAGAAATCTAAATTAGAAATACTAATGGCAAGCAAAACAGAATTCTAGGTCATTGAATGTTTAGGAGTGAATTATGATCCAGTTTTCACTTGAAGTAAATACTCTAAGGGATCTAGAAAAATTGTCTTCAGTAATAAAAAGATAAAGATGTTCAAGTCCCTTACATAAAATGGCATAATACTTGCATGTAATCTAAATACATTCCCTGTATACTTTAAGTCATCTTAGATTACTTTTAATACATAATACAATGTAAATTCTAGATAAATTGTTGTTGTAAAACATTGCTCAGTTGTATAAAGAAATGAAATACTGAAATTTCTACAACATGGATGAACCTCAAGAACAATGTATATGTAAAAGAATCCAGATAAACAAGGTCATAGATTGTGCAATTCCATACTGCCAGGAATATTCTGGTTAGGTAATTCTACATCAGAGTGTTCTATACCACCAATATAAATCGGTTTGGTGTTTTTCAGGATCGTGGAGTGGGAAGACAGCAGGGGAAAAAACTGTTTAATGGATATGGAATTTTTATTCTGGGGAGATGAAAATATTTTGGAATGAGGGAGATGTGGCAGCTACACAGTATTGGGAACGAACTAATTGCCACCGGTTTACTCTCTTTTAAATAGTTAAACTTATGTGAATTTCCTCTGAGTTGGGCAATAGCAACAAAATTCTCTGTTAGTCAGGATATCTTCAGTCTATAATTTATATCCGCCATGAATGAATTCTCAATCTATGCTGTTTCCTAACGTTTATTATTACGTTATCTTCAGAGGTGATTCCCGGGGTTGAAGGGCCATAGGGGCTAAATACATGAGGGGTGGTTCAAATGAATCCACTAGGGTTCAAGATATGAATGCTAAGGAAATAAGGCGTTCGTTGAGCTGGTTTTTCTCTTCCTTGAGACACAAGGGAAACACAAATGCACCCTCAGAATTCCTTATCTGCTTTTTGTATACTCGCAGGAACATTCTTATTACATTGGGTTTGACAAACTAACACCAGGAAGAAAAACAAGAGACTAAGACACTTTTTTTTTTTTTTTAAAGTAAGTCAAGCCACCTCAAAGTCTTAGGCAATTTCCATTCCTGGTAGGAGAGTGGCAGAGAAGAATAGGATAATTAAAAGATGAGGAAAAGCATAAAACAAAATATTTTTTCATAGCTAATGATGTCATCCTTCCTTGAAATGGGGCCTCCTCTGCTGATCAAAGATACACAAACAACCAAGAGGGGCTGAGGAATGAGGAGGGATGAAATAAAATGTACTCCTGAAAGCCAACAGTATCCTTTTTCTCTTCCCTCTAAAAGCCAGAGCCTTCCATTTGGAATATAAATTTTTAAAAGAAAAAAAAAACTTTCTATAATTACAAATGTAAAGACCATCTTTATTTCACAGTAGGGTTTCTTATCTACACTGACCTGTAGCTCCTTCAGATGGGGATGTGGGCCCCAATTCTCAGGATTTTAGAAAAGAATGCGTTAAAATGGGGGTGGGGGATGAGAGGAAGCTGAAATGTGCGCAGATGGTTTAACATGCAAATGTCCCCACTTTCTTTTAGGTGGAGGATCAAGGTTTGGCTATTTTCAACTTCTTTTCCAACTCCCCCTCTCTTCCCATCCCAGTCTAGTTTCAAGAGGATTGTAGATGTGACAAGGGCTTTGTGTAGGGAATTCAGGCGAATGAAAGGGCCAAGGAGACCCAGTTGAGGGAACAAACTTTTGGGGGTCGGGGGGTCAGTTTAGAATAAATGTGTGGCATTGTTGGTATTAAGGACATGCACTCAGCAGGGTGTCCTGAGCTGGGCACACAACTCTCAGGCCTGTTTATTCAACACTGAAATACCTAAGGACGGATCTTAGGGAGAAAAGAGAAACTTCGGCAGCAAAGGCCTGTACCTTCCAGTATCAGAACATTCCCTAGAAGCACAAAGCCCTGCTTTTTTTCTAATTACAGAGAAGAAAGTGCCTGTGCATAACCCAAAATTAATTGATTAATTAACCAATGCATTAAAAGAAGAGCTTCCCGTAGCATTTTTTTTTCTCTCCTCTCTCTCTCTTTTCCCCTCTCCACACATGGACAATCCAGGTCATTGAAAGCCTAAGATAGAAACAGTTTCTTAACAGTGTTTGAAAACAGCCTTTGTTTCCATGGAAGTGGCACAGGCCCTCTGTGGTTTCCTTCCAGAAAACATTTACCTACCTCGGAGGGGTTTTTTTGTGTGTGAGAATTAAATCAGAGAAAGTGCTTAACACAGTCTGAGCACATAGTTAGAGCTAAATAAATATTAGTTGTTGTTGGTACGTATTGCTCTTATTTTGCTCAGTCATGAAGAGAGACAGGAGAATGCAAGAGGAGGCTGTCCCAGCCTAGGTGGAAATCAGATCAGAGGGGAAGGGGAGGGGTGGCCGAGCTCACCCTGAGGCTGTCATCCCTCAAGCGGTTGAAAGGCACAGAGGAGGCGCTTCCAAAATCAGAGTTACAGAGTCGCTCAAAAGATGAAAATAAGGAATGAATTGGCCTGTAAGACTCTCCTTTCTGAATTTTTAAAAAGCCACAAGAATTTGCCTAGATCTGGCTCTGGGCAATAAAACCAAGATACATGAAATATTGAAGAATGTGAGGGCTAAATTGTGTTTTATAGATTTCCAGAATTTTTGGACACCAGAGGAGATGACAGACAAGATGAATCCTTGAAAACCATTTCAAAACAATGAAGAGTAAAATAAAAACATCATGTCAATAGGATTTTAATAAAAGAAATTAGCATTGCATGGCATGGTCAGGAAGTAGGACTGAAAGTTGGGCGACTGTGACGGGGGCCATCATGAAGTCAGGCCATGATAGATTTAGAGGATCAACTCTGAGTTCAAAAAATCAGGATTTCAGGAAGCCAAACTTAGGGGTAGAATATGGAATGGTTTGGAATCTGAAGAAGGTGTTGAAAGAGAGATCAGCTGAAAACCTAGGACTATAACCCACATGCAGGATGTGGTAATAGCATAGCACGTGTTATGGACTAGAGAAATTCAAGTAGTGTCAACCAAAGAGGCTGAACTCAATGAAAGTTCAAGAAAACACATAACAGAGGTAACTAATCCACTGTATTGGGAAGGTTGACTATCAAGGCTTGGGTGGTGGAGATAAAATGAATTATTGATAAATACAGGAAGGATAGTGTGAGTTGTCAACAAAACCTCTTGGAATAAGCAAAATAAAATGTTTTCCATTATTATGATCTTAGGAGTACAATGGCCCCAGTTGGGGGTCAAGTATTTCATCCTGAGTTTTCCGCCAATGATCCACAATGCCTGCAACACTCTGGGGTAGTTATTTATTTTTCAGGGCCCCCTTTTTATGATGTTGGGAATAGCCACGTGTAAATAAGATGAGGAGCCATGACAGCAATGAATCCTGCTTGTTCTACTTTGCAGGGAGATTTGGGAACTCAGAGGAGAGATATGTAACATGTCCTAAAGGTGATATCATGAGGAAGACAATTTGAATTTTGTGTTTAGATGGGAATGAATTATTCTGCTTGTTCTTGTTCAGATATATGATGGAGTTTACTGACTTGTTATATTTTCTGTTGCCTTTGGTTATCATTACACCAAATGATAAATTCACATACTTTTTGCGTCCATATTGCCTAATCCGATGTCACCCCTACAATGCAAAAAAAAAAAAAACAAAAAAAAAAAAAAAAAACAAGAACCAAAACAAACCAAAACAACAACAACAAAAAACACCTAGAAAGGAGGGTAAGCAGGTTAACCAAAAGTCCACACTATGAGTAATTGTAAACTCTACAAAAGAGCCTAAGATAGATGTTAAGTTCAATGCCTCCCAGTTCTGTTGCATCATAACATCTCAGCTCCCACGGTGCATGGCACATAAAAGGTGCTCATAAAATGAGTGGGTAGAAGTCTGAATTTTGGAATTGATCCCAAAATGAATAATGGAAAAGGAAAACATGCTGCCAGGCTGCTGCTTCTGGGGCAACTGATGTAGTTAGACTAAATGATAGTGTGACTAAATAAGAGCCCAAAATCAAGCAAAAATGATTCCTAGTCTGGAGGACTATGGAGAGTGACTACACTCATTCCCTTGACTGGTGAGACCCAGGTAGGAGAGGATAGTAAGGAAGCATAAGACACAAGGCTACTTGTGGGCTGCTGTTGAGACTGCCTTTTGTAACTACCTCTAATCAGTATGCTAAGTCAACAAGTGATTACCAGTGTCAATGAATACATGTGTCTTACATCACCTATGGTGTTTACCTTGAATTCCTCCCCTGTAGTTCCCTTTCCTTGGCAGCAATTAGTTCAGCTATTTAGCAAACACTGGTCATATTCTTATACGCCAAGAATGTAGTGTTAGTGATGCAAGACAAAGTGCCCATGCCTGTTGAGAGGTACATACATGTGTTAATCACTGAGATCTAAAGAGTCACAGGGTATCATGGAGCCCATATAGAGGCTATTGTGCCAGTCACCAGGTCTCTCTTCCCTCCTCTTAGGAGCCTATTGCTATTGAGATGGTGGTGATGTCTATTCTGTCAGTGTAGTGACAGGGAGCACCACATTGGGAGCAATGGATGTGACAAGTGTCCCATCTGAGGAAAGGTGAATGCAAAGAACCACAGTGCTGCAAAGTTCTCTCTCTGAATGACCTCCCTAATATATTGCCAGCAAACAAAGCCTACGCTGCAAACCCAGAAAGAAAATCAGCATCACAATTTGCAGGGTAATCTGCTAAAAATACAACTGATGGGTCTCGGCCAACTCTCAGAATGGATGCCCAGCCAAGTCCATGATTAATGATGGCATTGTAAGCAAGAGGAGACCTCAGTTGTATGAGCCCGGACTTTTAACAAAAGCCTTGACTAACCTGAAAACTGAGGAGGGAAATGGCCAATGTGTAGCATCTCAAATATCACTGACACGAAGCAACAATAAAAAATCAAAAAAGAACACCAGTTCAGGGTTGTGGGCAGAAGCCAAATTTGATGACAGAGAAATGTCATCATCATTTGAAGATTTTGAGATTATTTCTTTCAATATATATGAAAAGTATATAGCTAGAGTGGTCTGATTGTTTAGATACAGAAAACTAAGGCCCAGATAATAAAGGATTTGTTTTTGAACACACGTAAGTTGGTGGCAGAACCAGAACTGAATCCAGGGGTCTGTCCACTATGCAACACAATTTTCATAAAGTTCAACAAGATCTTATATTCAAGAACAGGACCCTCTAAGTATGGAAACTCCTTAGTGGCATGGGTAAATTTCCACTTCTCCATTCATTATTGGTTGTTGAATTTTATCAAGTAAAAGTGTTTTTATTTTTTTTGTCCCCAAGAGGAGATATATGTCCAATACTTCTTACATTCTATCATATTGAGAATGACTGCTTACTACCCTTATTCTCAACCAATTTAGCTGGGTATAACATTGTTGGATTGCATTTCCCTCTCTTAGTCTTAAGACATTGATCATTTTCTTATAACGTTGAATGCTATTTTGGGAGAAAACTGAATCCTGCATATTTTTCTGCTTTCTGCATAGAACACAGATTTTTTTTCCCCTGGGTATATTTTTTCTAGGTAGCTTTTTCCTTTAGAATTTTTTCATTAACATAACCTGAATATATCTAATGATGATGGTATATGTTCATTTTTTTCCTGAATCATTAATTCAATGATTTAGTTCTTTATTTAATAAATTTCCATTTATTTTATTTTTACATATATTTTCGGTTCTGTTACTTCGATAAAATAGCAATGACTCCCTTCAGTTCTGGGGCTCCGTGAAAAGTAGCATCAAGTGGGACCTTATCCCCACAGACCTTGGTAAGAGTGCACTGCAATGAAGAGTAAATGATCTCTTCATTTACTCTTGCCTTACCTCCTTGCCCTACAGTGGACTTTCACTATGAATCAGCATCTGGTGACTGATACTAGAAACAACCAAAGAACAGAAGGGCCAGATTGATGTCAACACTGTCAGCAATGAGAACAGAAGTCATTTTTTTAGAAATTTTTCTAAGGATGAGATCATTTTCTGGCAAGCTCAAAGAAACAAAGACAACAGGAGTTAGGGAATAATTTCTTTTCTCTAATTTTAACAGTAAGTTCTCTCAGACAACCAAGCAATGCTGTGATGTTGACCTTGTCTACTACCCTGATGCCCGTGTCCAGCATTGGTCTAAACACCCAGCCTAAACATCTAATATTTGCTGAATAAATAAATGGAAACAAAAAACTTGGGTTAATCAGTGGTCAAGTTAGAAATTCTTAAAAATGCAGTATCTCCTATCTCCATGAAGTCTGCATTGACAACATTTTAACCAGCACACACAGTGTAGTCTGAATAACTCAGTTTTTTTGTTTAAGTCATTACAAGAACAATAGTGAACCTTTAAGATCCTTTGGCACTAAGGAGTCAGTTCTTACAGAAAGACATTCTGTTGGTTCAGGACAGTGCAATGTGGTGGAAGGGAGCAGAGCATCGAAGGGCACCAAGTTCACATTTGCACTATGGATTTACCATCTAGGTGACCTTGAACATGTACCTTAAACTTCTCTGAGGTATCTCCATACTGCTTTCCAGAGTGGTTGCACTAATTTGCAACTCCACAAGCAACTTATGAGTGTGCCTTTTTCCCCACATCCATGCCAACACCTATTATTCCTTGTGTGAACTTGGAATGGAACCACCTTTTGACCCAGTTATCCCACTCCTCCGTTTGTACCCAAAGGACTTAAGATCAGCATACTACAGTGACACAGCCACATCAATGTTTATAGCAGCTCGATTCACAATAGCTAGATTGTGGAACCAGCCTAGATGCCCTTCAATAGATGAATGGATAAAGAAAATGTGGTTTATATACACAATGAAATATTATTCAGCCATAAAAAAGAATAAAATTATGGCATTTCAGGTAAATGGATGGAGTTGGAGAACATCATGCTAAATGAAATAAGCCAATCCCAAAAAAACAAAGACCAAATGTTTTCCCTGATAAGTGGATAATGATACATAATCGGGGTTGGGGGTGGGGGATAAGAGAAGAATGGAGAAACTTTGGATTGCATAGAGGGAAATGAGAGGGGGAGGGGACAGGGATATGAAAGATAGTGAACTGAGACAGACATTATTACCCTACCTACATGTATGATTACATGAATGGTGTGAATCTACATCTTGTACAACCACAGAAATGAAAATTGTACCCCATTGTGTACAATGAATCAAAATTCAGTCTGTAAAATTAAATAAAGAATAAATAAATAAATTTGAGAATAGCAAAAAAAAAAAATTCTCTGAGCTTTGGTTTTCCTGAGAAATCGTGAACCAATACCTCATAGTGCTGCTACAAGAATTAGGTGGAACAAGTTACAGGAAACATTTAGAATAGCACATGGCCAAAACAAAAACAACCAAAACAATACTGGCTCTCAGTCAACAGTGTCCACTGTTATTTGTGGACTTGAAGTACCCATTTGTGTCACCTCACCTTACCCAGAGCCCCCGGTGCTCTCTCTGCCCCTTACTGTGCAATGAACAGAGGCAAACAGTAATCTTGGTCACTAGAGAATCATGTACACCAATTTCTTCCCACCTGACCATCCTTGTTTCAGTCAGTTTTTTCATCACTATGACCAAAAGATCTGACAAAAACAATTTTAAGAAGGAATAGTTTATCTGGGGGCTCACAGTTTCAGAGGTCTCAGTTCATGGATGGCTAACTCCATTCTCTGGGGCTTGAGGTGATGCAAAACATTATGGTGGAAGGGTTGGCAGAGTAAAGAGGTTCAGGATATCACAACTTGGAAGCAGAGAGAGACTCTGCTTGCCAGAGACAAAAATACATACCCCAAAGTCATATCCTCAGTGACCTCCAGCCATACCCTACCTGCTTTCAGTTACTGTTCTGTTAATTCCTATCAGGGAGGGTTAAACCATTTATAACCCAATCATTTCATCTCAACTTTTTTGCATGTTCTTACACAAAGCTTTTGGGAGACACCTAATATGTATACCATAACATTCCACCCCTGGTCCCCAAAAGCTCATGATCATCTCACAATGCACAATATACTTAGTCCATTTCCAGGAGTTCCCATGGTCTCAACAGTTCCAAGATTGTCCGAAAGTTTAAGGCTCCTCTGAGACTCAAGGCTCAAAGTGAGCTCCTATAAAAATCAAAAGCGAGTTACATGTATCCAATATATAAAGGTACAGAGTAAACATTTCCATTCTAAAAGTTAGAAATAGGAGCATAGAAAGAAGGGATGGGACCAAAGCAAGAAGGAAAACCAGCTGGGCAAACAAGTCCTGTCGTTCCACATCCAGCATTTGAGGCACATGGCATCCTGATGTTCTCTCCAAAGGGCTTGTGCAGCTCTGTCCCTGTGGCCTTGCAGGTTGCAGCCCATGTGGCCTTTCCGTTGGCTTGTCTGGGCTTAACTCCTGCAGCTTCCTTCGGCAGATACTCCATGGTACGGGCACCTCTTAATCTCAGGGGTTCCACTGCAGCTTCGGCGTCCTCCTCACGCCTCCACTCGTTGCAGCCCTCAGGGACTCTGACCTGCTGTATTTTGCCTGGTCTCCTAGGCCTTCCTTGGAAATCCAGGTGAAAGCCTCCCTGACCTCCTAACTCCAGCATCCTGCAATCCTGCAGAACCAGCACCACGTGGTTGCTGCCAAGGTCTGCTGTCTTCTGGAGCAGTAGCCAAGCCTCCAGGGACCACGGCTGCAGCAGCTTCTGAATGCTGGGGTGACTGAACATGGTGAAACAACTTTCTAGGCTTCCCTGTGCACGCGGGTGCCCCACTGGTCCCTTCTCAAGGGAATTTTCACTCCCTTGAGCCTGAGATGACTGTGATCTTGCCAGTTCCTAAGATGCTCTGAAGCCATCTTTCTTACTGTCTCTGGGAAAAGTCTTTAGGATTTTTTTAGTGATAGTAATATCGCCAACAAATCCAAGTTTCTTAGCCCCGGTTTCACTCCCACTTTTCAAGTCCAAGTTTTTCAATTCTTTCTGCTCTGCTTTTTGTTCCTGAATATCACAATAAATTTGGTTAAAAGTTACCAGCAACACCCATGCCACTGCCTGAATACTATGCTGCCTAGATATTTCTCCCACCAGATTAAGATGTCCATCACTTTTAAATAGCTTCACAGAAAGTCTCAGGATATGGGCAAAATGCAGACAACTTCTGAACCAGAATATAACATAAATGACCCCTTGTCCATTTATCAATAGTGTCCTCCTTTTCCGCTGAAATTTCTTAGCCATGTCTTTACTGTCCACAGTTGTATCAGCATTCTGGTCTTCTGAGCTTCCACCAGAATTGTCTATTAAGCTCCACTTACAAATAGCTAAAACTTTTTCAGCTTTCAACTCTAAACTTTCCAAAATTCCTGCCACAGATTCCAACAAGCTTCAAAAGTTTCTCAACCACATGGTCAAGTTAGTCACAGCAAGATTCCCTTCTCAGTATCAATTTATGTTTTAGTCAGTTTTTTTTAATCACTATGACCAAAAGACCAGACAAGAACAATTTTTAAGAAGGAAAGGTTTATTTGAGGGCTCACTGTTTCAGAGGTCTTGGTCCATAGATGGCTGGCTCCATTCCCAGGGGCTCAAGGTGAGGCAGAACACCATGGCAGAAGGGTGTGGCAGAGGAAGGAAGCTCAGGACATCGCTACATGGAAGCAGAGAGAGACTCCACTTGCCAGGGCAAAAATACCTACCCCAAAGGCATGTCTTCAATGACCTACCTCCCCTAGCCATACCCCACCTGCCTTCAGTTACTACCCAGTTAATCCCTGATCAGGGGATTAATTCATTGATTATGTTAAACCTTTTATAACCCAATCATTTCACCTCTAAACTGTCTTGCATAATCTCACTCACAAGCTTTTGGTGGACACCTCACATCAAAACCATAACACTCCCAAACCGTTCTCTGACACCTCATCACATCAATTGTACCCACACATTTAAGATATGAAGCAGAGAGACAGCACTGTTCATTCTTACAAATGAAATTATATTAGGTTTTATTTTAAGAGACAGGAAAGGGATTTATCAAACTTGTCATCGCAAAGAATTTAACAACTTCAGTGAGTGGGCAGACTTCATCACACATCTTGGGTGTCCCAAGTGTTGACAATCTCATGAGACTGATTCGTTAGGTTGCCTGCATGTATCCTTTAATATTAATTTCCATCAAGTCCAATATCTCAACTCATCATCCACAATTTGTATATGCTCTTGTTGTGAGTCTGTCCCATAAGGAATTTTATGTCACCATCAAACTTGGTGACAGAGTCACTGAGTCCTGAGGGACAGTCAACCAGGGCAGGTAGATTTTGCTCATGAAGCAGCCAGACCAGACTGTCCCCAGGTGGTTGAGAAGGGCTGGTGCAGCTCACTGTCATTGGATCTTATGATCACTGCCAAGTGCAACCCGAAGCTTGCTTAAAGGTAGGAAACCACCAAAGACCAGGAAGACCTTGAACTTCCTCTGAAGAAGAGGCTCCTTGGTGTTGCATGACCGATATAAGGAAAGATTATTACATGCAGCTCAGACTGATAACTTCCTGTCAATTTTCTTGGGTGCCTATTAGGAGTCAGAGGCTCTTCAAAGGACTAGGGATAAAAATAATGAATATGCAAGATGAAGTTCCTATTTTCATAAAATAACATTGTTATGGTGGTAGGTGGGGACATGAAAGTAAATGTAAAATCAAAAAATTACCAATACCTGCAGGCACGGTGGCACATGTCTGTCAGGAAGCTGAGGCAGGAGGACCGGAAGTTCAAGGACAGCCTTAGCAATTTAAGGAGATTCAACAAAAGTGAAATAGAAAGGGCTGAGGATACAGAGGGCTTGCCAAGCATGCTGGAGCCCCTGTTCAATCCTCAGTACAGAAAATAAAAACGAAACCCCCCCACAAACAAACACAAAAATCAGGGATTTATAAGGGTGATACAAAGAATTACCCAACTTATTGGGGTAAAAAGTAATTGGGTGACCATTTAGATCCACAGATGAGAGGTTGCTTCACGGAGGAAAAGCTGAGAGTTGGAGGAGAAAGGCTGAGTCATGTGAAGACCAGACAAAAGGGAATTGCCCACAAGGAAAACAGCCAGTGGAAAGTCTGTGGTAGGCATGAGTCTGAAATGCCAGGGGGAGACTAGCAGGTACAATGATAGAGAAAGCTGGCAGCAGATGTTGGCAGGAGGGGCCAGAGCATGCAGGATTGTGTGAAACATGATAGGGAAGGGGTGTGGATTTTCCTTTTAAAATCATGTCTCCCAGTCATGACCTGGGGCAGCAAAAAGTGGAAAATGTTACCTGGGGAGGAGGATGCTACAGTTTGGGTGTGGTTTGTCCCTGGAGGGTTCATGTGTTGTAGATTTCCTCATTAGTGTAGCAGACAGGACTTGCGTGGAATCTTTAAGAGGCGGTCCCAGTGGGAGGTCCTTACCTGGGGGGAGGGAAGGCGGGGGGGGGGGGGGGGCGCAGGGAGTATGTCCTGGGAAGTGACTCCAAACCTCTCTGCCTCCCAGTTTTGCAATGTGATCTTGGCTCCCACACATGCCCATGCCATGGACATCTGCTATGAGGCCATGCAATTTTGAGGAAGAAAGGACACTTGCAAGAGCCTATGCCATGCTGTTTGGACTTTTAGCATCCAGAAAGTGAACTAAATAAACTCCCCTTTTTAATAAAGTTAGTCTGCCTCTGGCATTTTGTTATGGTAATAAAAAATTGACTAATACAGGGGACGAAGGCATGTATGAGAATCAAGGGCAAAATTGGCTCCCGAAATTGGAACCAATCTACACCCCATTTCTGAGCTGAATCCAGATCAATGCATTTTACTGTTACTAAAGCCTCTGAAAAATCTTCATAAATTAATCTCATTGCCCAGTGGGTTTTTCATTATGATCTGGATTCCCTCAGGCACTGGTTATGGTGATTTTCCTGGTCAGATGTGTTACATGGGTGGCTTGGAAAAGGGTGGTCAGCAGCTGGGTTTTGGAACCCTTACTCTTCTTAAATGAGGGATTTTGTCTGAGGCCTTTACCTCCTTGACCATTAATCTTCCCATCTGAGTATTATCTCTATAGTCCCTAATAACATCTTGGAATTGTATTATTCCTTCACACCTGGAGCAAATTCATATGTATGTGTTAAAGAAAATCACACATATTTGATATCTTCACACAAAGAGATTTATAAATAGCTAAGAAAGCCTCATTCTCGTCACTAAATTGTGATGGATCAACCAGGTAAACACCATACCAGAATTAACAATGTCCTGTAGAGAATTCATTCTAATCCTGTGTGTAGAGGGAAAGCCTAATTTTCCTCTTTGATGCCCTTCCCCCTGCCCCACCGAAACCTCCACCACCTGTCAGTCCAGCAGGCAGGCATTCGCATTTCCACGATGCAAGACAATTGCAAATTGAAGAGAAAATGATTCTGCTCATTCTGTTAATTGGCAGCCTGAAAGAGTACAAGGTAATAAAGTGCCTGAACCCATTAGAGCTATTTCTAAAACTATTGCTGAGGGTTAGGTGCCCTCTACTGGTAGACTCAACTGCAAACCACCAAAAGTTGATAGGTTTTTTATTTTTTTATTATTAGTTTTTTCAATTCTGGGATGCTTGCTTTCTAAGGTTACCTAGAACGCAGGTGTTTGTCTTCAGGGATTTTTCAGATGGAAAACAAGTTCAAACAAGGTCAGACCTCATTCAGGAGAAATCTTTTCATGCCTTTACAAATCTTGGATGGTATCTTACACAATTTGTAACAGAAGTCAGCACAAAGCTAACCCTGGGCTCGGAGTTGGAAAGGTAGTTTTTAGAAGTTTTTCAGATGGAATGCTAAAAATCATTTTAAAAATGAAATCTCATTAGGATTTAAGAATTTTTTTTTTTTTTTTTTTTAATTATGGACTTTGGGGTGGTATAGAAGAAAAGAAGCTTGGCATTCCCATGACAAAAAATGGAAACCATTCTGGTGATACTATGTGGTTGTGGCCTTGTCACCTAATTTTTTATTTGGAATTGAGCCTGGAAGATGGTACTGGGTGACCAATAAGGGCACAGGAGTTAGACCGAGAACTGACTTTGAATCCCAGTTCTGCCACTTGGTGGAGAAGTTAGTAAGGTCCCCAACTTGTTGCAATGACTGTTAAGTGTTTCAACATAGCATACAGATTAGGTCCATTGAATCCAATCCCCCTCCATCAGCGTCATTATGCCATTCCATAGGAACACAGAAGACATGTAAAAAATATTACAGTGAATGACATAACTTGTCTATGTATTCCTCACTGTGTTTATAGAGTAGCCCCTCATCAGGACACTGGATTGAGTACTGAAAACAATGAACTAGACATACAGCCTGCCCTCAAAGAGCAGAGTCTAGGAGAAAAGATAAAAGCACACGTGTGTACACAAAGGGAGAAATGCGTCGGTGATGAGAGACGCATATAGTCGATGGGAATTCTCAAAAAACAACAGATTTCCAGTTCCGAGGAATCAGGAAAAGCTTTTCTTCTAACATTATGCCATTCCTATGACTTCTAAACTTGCTCTTGCACCAACGCTTGACCATCAGGAAAAACTGGTTTAATAATTTTATTACATAGTCGGGAATATTAGGAATTAAAAAAAAATAAGGCAATTGTGAACTTGCAGGAGGAAACTTTTATAGCAGAAGGAAAATATATTCATGATACAGTACTTGGCTCAGTTATGAATAATACTTGCATTACGATTGTAGCATAAGCACAGACTACTGAATTAACTAACATGAATGATGCAACCACACCAGGAGAGGAAGAAGGACAATAAATGTGAGTGCAGAAGAGAATTGAATGTTTGGTTTCAATAAAAGTTGTCAGATGCCTAAAATTATGATACAAATAGATATAATAATTATAAACAGAATATTTGATAATATGGAGAATTGGATTAGAAAATTTAGCTAAAAGCTAAAAGTAACCATCTTGGAGGACAAAGATTCTGGGAAAAACAGGACTTGGACTGCTGATTTTATTATGACCAATGCTGTTTAATGATTAAGGCCTGTTCATGTATTCCACTAAGTGGTTTTTTGATTATGTAGGAAAGGAGATGATAGGATCATCTATTCATCCATTCAGTTGGTTCATTGTTGGTTGGTTGATTGGTTTTTGCCTGTCCAACTTCTCCCCATGATTTTTCAGGGATGTAACCTCATTTTTCTCAGAACATTTTACTCCTTTACTTCACCTATATGGTTCCTGTGAAAGATTAAATTTTCTTAAATAACTTTGCTTCCTGGATGCAAATGATTGGCCCAGATTTTGGATGGACGAAGAGAGATGAAGAGAGATGGGGAAGGAGTGAGAGAAAAGAGAAAAAACAATGTCACACAAAGGCAGAAGGAAAATCAAAAGAGTTCCAGCAATGTTGAAGTTCCTGATTCCATTTATGCCTGAGCACCAGCTTCACACTTGCCTTTCCAATAGTTTGGATGTTAAGTTTTATTTCATGCGGGATGCCTTCTACCTCCTATGTTTTTTCCCCAGCTAGTTTGAGATGGTTTGTTTACTTTTCTGCGAAGAACAGGGATGCACTCCCAGCCTAATATGGCATCTGATCATACAGTCCCTGCTGTATGAGCAAAAGCACATTATGTGCACATATGGAAATGTCACAAGGAAGCCTATTAATTTATGTAATTAATATGTGCTAATAGTTATAATTTTTTAAAGTTCCCAGGGAATACCTGTGCTGGTACAGTGGATGAGCTTAAAATGAGGTCTTTCCTGTGACTAGCAGACAACCTCAGGCACTATGTGGCTCTAGGGGGAATCGTTGAACTATAAGGTAGGTGGAGACAATTGAGAAAAGGCCTCACACAGTGAGGGTGAGGAAGGGACCTGCCAAGGTAGGGAGGTATGCCACCGGCATCCCAGCACTCGCACAAACAAAAGCCCTGAACAGTCACTCAGATGGAACCAGAAAGACTATTGAGATACAGGGATGCAAGTGCCCTCATCCGCTTCTCCCACCTTACCTCTTGTCTCTTTAAAACCAGACCATTTGGGGGTGAAATCTTTATAAACATTGGGCATAAAGTTGTGAGGACAGCCAGTTGTGGCACGATGCATTTTAAGAGGAAGAACCTACCCTAAGCCTGAGGTAGATGCAGAAGAAAAAGAGACTCCATGTTGAAATAGATCTGCGATGGGTGAAACCTGTTAGAAATTACTGTTGGAGAGTGAGAGAAAAAAAAAAAAAAAAGGCAGGCGGGGGGATGAGGAGGAAGAAGAGACGTAATTGATGCTACAGAAGAAATTGAATCCATGCTTGAGGATGCAGAGGGAACGTCCAAAAGGAAATGATGAGAAAGGCAATGACAGATATGAAAGGGCAGAAGTGAAGATCAAGGGGAGAAAGGGCTGGAATAAATGAAGCATAAGTAATTACCAGAGGAAAAATATACATCAGTCCCCAATTCTCCAGAGTTGGGGGGAAAAAAAAATCTCTACTTACAGATTTTAAGTTCCCATGCTGGTCGAGGAAAAATAGTATGAATGTGTTATTTAATTGTGAAACAATGTTTAAATTAAAAAGAATTAATATACTTTGAAAGCACTTTGGCGAAAAGGAAAGGTTAGGTATGAAGGTACAGCAAGCTAACTTCTAATTTCTTGCCTTAGTTCATTGTGTGTTGCAACAACAGAAAAGTTCTGACTAGGTTCAGGGAGACTGGGAAGTCCAATACCAGGGTGCTGGCATCTGGTGAGGCTTGGTTGCTGTGTAATCTCATGACAAGGTAGGAAAGCAAAAAAGCAGGACAGAGCAAGCAAATAAGAGGGGGTCAAACTCATTTATAAGAAGCCTGCTCTGCAGCAACTACATGCACAAGATAATCCATTCCTTACAGCTTAATCATCTTTTCCCCCCAATATATATGTTGATGGACCTTTATTTTATTTATTTATATGCAGTGCTGAGGATGGAACCCAGTGCCTCACACATGCCAGGCAAGTGCTCTGCCACTGAGCCACAAACTCAGCCCCTCTAATCACTTTTCTTAGGACCCACCTCCTAAAGCTGGTGCATGGAGAATTAAGTTTCCAACACATCAACTTTGGGGGAAGGATGCTCATTTCAATCATAGCACTTCTCTTCATTAACATTAACATCACAAGACAACCCAGCATCACTTACAGAGTTTTCAGAGAAAACTGTTAAGATACAAGTTATCTATAACAAACAGAGACGATAAAAAGATATTTCTATTAAGCATGAACTCAAAAAAGGTCCATGGAAAACAATTATTTGAAGAGGGGGATATTTGGGGGATACAAAAATGTGACAAATTCAAAAATGGGGAAGTCATTGCATTAAACATGAAGGGGTTCAACACTAAACCTAAGTAGACGAGGCCCATATTTATCTAGTTCTCTCCAGGATAAATGTAAAACTGGTTGTAAAAATGAATCTAAAATCAAAACATCTGTCTCTTTAAAAATAATGTAAAATTCATGATTTCATGAAAACAAATTGAGTTTAAAATGTCAGCTAATATTAACAAAGACTGAGAAATGAGAGGAGAGGAGTGGAGGATCGTGTACCTAAAAGATGGTTTCCATCTTGATCCTGAGAATGAATGTGAAGCAAAAGAGAGCTTTTGAAACACTAAAATATAAATAGCAAAGAAAGTCAAAGTTAAGAAAATATGACCCACAGAGCAAACAGGAATCATACATGAAACAGCACAAAACAGTATTTAAAAGCATAAAACTGTATGTTAGAACATGAAATCAGCCTTTCATGTTAATAAATGTCAGTGTTAAGCACCCCTCTTAGAAGCCAAACAGTCTCAAGTTGTTTTCCCAAAATCCTACCAATCATTGTCTGTAGGACAATATTTAAAACAAATGTTCAGAATGTTGAAAGTAAAATGTTAGTCAAAATCAAACAAGAGGAAAGAGGGCTACAAGCACGAATATCAAACACCAACTTCAGGACAGAAATACTGAGGGCAGCAAGAACACACTTATTTGGACAAATGGTACAAACTTTTGTGAGTTGAATGAATAACCAAGCAATTTAACAAGACCTTTAAAAACTGAACACATGATAATTGTTGGAGATATTAAGATGCTTTTTTATTTGTGGCAGATCAAGCAACAAAATTAAATGCATAATAGAGAAAAAGCAGGATTTATTCAATAAGATAATAGTAATGCCTCTTACAAATAAACAATATATGTTAATATTCAATATTCATAGAACACACTTTTTTCTCAGCTGGAAACTTTGAGTCTCTCTCCTTCAATCTCAAATTGTATAAAACAAGCAATGCACCCTTCTCTCCCAGAGTAAAATAAAACTAAAAGCGAATGATTAAAATATTAAATCATAGAAGTAGAAATTTTGAAAGTATTCATCTAAATAATGTATGGACAAAAACTAATCCATATGGCAATTATAAAATATTACTAAGATAAAGGGGCTATTGCATATTACTTCTCTGAAATTTAGAACAAAAATCCATTCAAACTTCAATAGAAAAAAATGATCAGAGGAAACATCAACACGTTAGGAGTAATGAAGATTGGGTAGTGTTTATTTTTGTGTATAAGTTTTGTATAGATGCATACATTGCTTTTCTACATGGAACAGATGCTTGGGAGAAGCCACATCTTCACATTGTTGAAATTGAAAAATTGCTCCAGGAAGATGGCAAGCTCTCACATCATTTTAAAGTGTAAGTCATCTTTGGTGACAAATCCTTCTATCGGCACAGATTTTGCCTAGAATTAGTGAATTAATCTAAATATGGGTACCTTGGACTCAGCAATATTAAGGGTTCTGGTCAACTATGTAAATTGTGTGTATTTTTTATGGACAACATTAACCTAGAATTGGAGTCCTTTTTGCTTAAATTAAATGTAAACCTCTCTGATTAAAATGTGTAGGTTTTTTTTTTTTTTTTTTTTTCCCTCCAGAGAGATATGGGACACATACAGTCATACATCAGTACCTTCAGGGGATTTGTACCAGAAACCCCATGAATACAAAAATCCATGGATGGGCTGGGGATATAGCTCAGTTAGTGGAGTGCTTGCCTTGCAAGCACAAGGTCCTGGGTTAGATCCCCAGCATGGAAAAAAAAAAAAAAAAAAAAAAAAAGATCCGTGGATGGATGGATGGTCTAGTTCCTTAGATGATGTGGCAAAGTATTTGCATATGAGCTAGACACATCTTCCTGTGTACTTTAAATCATCTCTAGATTACTTATAATACTATCACAAGGTAAATGCTATGTGAATAGTTGTTAAGCAGTATTGTTTAGGGAATAGTAACAAAAAGGTCTATAAATGTTCAGTATAGATGATTTTACATTTTTTTTTTTCCTTCTGGGATTGGTTAAATCCATGGATGCAGGGTCCACAGATATGGAGTATTGACTATATGTTCTTAGCCAGACTGTTGGTTGGAAAGTCAGACACTGGCTGGGAGGTCAGACTCCCAATTCTGCTCAGCAATGCCATAGCAGCATTGCTCAACCTCTTGGTTGGGATACTGGACAAAGGGTATGCCTGTACTTGTGCCTTGTCTCTGACAGTTGAGCAGTAATGGTAATTAGAAGGACTGTGGAATGGGGTGGCTAGAGCTGAACACCACTGATGCTTTGAAGACAGAAAATGAGAGGCTTAGGCTGATCATCAACAACTCAAAGTAAAATATAAAAGACAAGGAACTGTTTGGCATCATTTAAAGATACTCATCTTTTGTATATGGAGGGTTAGTCTTTCTGAGGAACAGGCTCAGGACCTATTTCTAAGAATAGCAGAACTTCACAAAAGGTTGAATTCTCAGCCCCAGCAAGTTTTCTATGCTGGACTTAAGTCCTTGATAGGGAAAGAAACAAACATTGAGACTTTGGATCTGGAGAGATACCTTGGAGAACTTTCAGTTGTCTGGGACTACTCTTCTTTGTTAAGGGATAGTGCTCCCTCTCCAACCCACTTTGCCTGAAGACTATGCACAAGCCTCATGTGAGGCAAGAGCCACTGTGAAAAGATAGATGCACAGGACCTGAATGAAATTTGATGCTGGAGTACCTGATTTAATCATGTTCCTGTAGTATTGATCATGTCACACAGCATGAGGACACCACTGAAGACTGGGATTGGGTTCCCTGTGCTAGAGAAGCTAAACCACATCCAGTGTGTGAGTAGGACATTTTCCTGGAATTAAGCTAAAGTTTGAGATTTTGATCATTCACACCCTTGCTACTGTAGCTGTAGTTGATCTCAAAGCTTTAACTGATCTTAACATTTCCCCTCTCTATTGCCCATTTAGTTATAACTGGGAAGAGAAGTACCAAGAGATATCCCAGTGGACCATCTCTCTACCTGCCTTATTTGACAGCAATTCTACAACCTCATGATCTACAGTCCACACCCTTTCACAGTACACATGGTAATGACTTTCTTTGCCTGCTAGTTTACTGATTCATGGGAACCAAGGGAACAGTGGCTTATCTGTAAGTTCAGTGGGGTTCTTAATGTGTTCTTTCATGGAAGCCTAGGACTTCTGGGAACCAGAAGAGACTAAGGGGAAGAATACACAGATTATGTAAGAGAGTCATTGGGAATAATTAAAAAGGGCATTTCTACTGCTTGGTCCCTGGATCCATGTATTCTGTTAAATGGAGATCCAGATGAGAAGGAAATGTTCAGTCCTTAGAAGGTGTCATCTCAAAGCGAATGTTTCAGCTGTATTATAAAGAAACTATTCCACTGATCTATGAGACTGGCAGCTTCTAGATGGTTTAGTGTATGGTAAGGTCACTTGGGTGCCATGTCTTCAATGACAGTCTCTTGAACTGAGGTGATCCTATACAAGATCACTTACTAGAAGATCAAGCCCTCTGTATGTCCTTGGAGTAATGTTACTGCTGAGGGATTGTAGACAGGAAAGGCAAACTGCTATCCAGAGTATCTGTCAGTCATAGTTAAGATGTCTTGCTCTTTCCAAAATAGAAGGGGTTCCAAGTATTTGAATGAACAAGAGTAGCTAGTTGTTCTTATAAGTGGGATGGCACCATATAGTTGCTCTGCTTTGATCTCTTCTACTGGTAGGTTAGATATTAAGCAACAGAATTCTAACCTGGCAAATCTCAATCTTGGTGACAGTGAGTCACAATTGTTGGATCATATTTAGTCTTCATTTCTATTATCACAGAAACCACATTCATAGGTTCATTACTAGATAATGAAATGGCCAAGGACAAAAATTGGCTGCTATTGACTAGCTGTATCAAACTACCCAGTTGGGTGTTCAGTGCCTCTTCTTGAGTGGATGATCTATGGTGGATACAAAATGATATACCAGTATCATTACACCTCAATGCCAATTCCCATATGCCCATCCATATGCCTCTCAAGATCTCTTTGACTTATCTTCAATCTTGTTTCTCCCAATACCTTAATTAACCACCTAAAGCATTAGCATTGGTCAGGAGTTCATATGTATTCTAATCTCAGGTCAATTATCTCTCCATACAAAGTTGATGATCATGAGCATCACCTGGAGCTCTGTCCTTTGGGAGGATTTCTTCTCATTTCTATTTTTCAAGACTGCCCTTAAGTGGGGCTAGAATACAAAAGCTCATTTGCATTTGACACAAACCTGATAGGCTGACTCCATTTGTGTATTAAGCTCAGGAGTTTTTCTCCTCTGCCAGATGTACATAGGGAATGACTCATACCACAGGTGTGAGCTGAGGGAGAGGTATTGGTATAGCAGGAGGTTACATGGGGATTTGATGTCTGGGTTATTTGGGTTCAGCATCACCAAATAAATGGGTTGGAAAAGTATTCCTAAGCGTGTGATATGCTGTGTCTAGAATCTGAAGAGACCATCTAAGTCCTGTGCTACTTTCTTAGTGGTAAGAGATGCACAGTGCAACATCTTGTTTACATTGGAAGGGATGACCCATTTTGTCCCAGAACACAGGACCCCTAAATATTTAACAAATGCACCAATTCCATAAATCTGTACAGGATTCTCTCTCTCCTTCTATAGTACTGCATGTATCTTATCACTTCTCCCTTACCAGGTTCAACTTACGTGATGTCAGCAATATGGGCTAATGTGGTCCTTTACAGAAAGTCCAGATGGGCCAGATCCTTTCAGACAATGCAGTGAGAGAGAAAATAAATTAACATATCTTTGGGGCAAGACCAGGAATGTGTATTGTTATTCATCCCATATGAATGCAAATTGCTTCTGTTCTTCTATTTGATGGGTTTTGAAAAGAATGCATTTGCCAGATCAATAGCTTCATGCCACTTACTGGGGTTCTAATAAAGACACCACTTTCAACACAGCAGCTGCAATGGGTTCTGCTGTTTGGTTAAGTTTGCAGTAGTACACTGTCATTTTCCATGGTCAGCCTGGTTTTTGCAGGACTGTTACTCCTGCATTCTTCAAATCATTGGGGGTGGCACAAATCTACCATTTCTCCAGAGACGTCATAATTAATTTACATTGACTATATTGGCTGGAGGTGGGGGGAGTCTTAGAGACTGCTATCTGTTCTTTCTTATTAAATGACTGAGTTTATAAGTTTATGAATCAATGTAAAGTTTTTTCCCAACAAATCCATATGTCCATATCCATCATATATTCAGAATCTGGGGAAACAAGAACTGGGTATACCTGGATTCAGTGGTTACTGTGACATGGACCTGGGTCAAGACTTCATTCATTATATGACACCTTATGCTTCAAATCTATCAGGTGCCAGGGTAAAGCCTCAGGTCTCTGGATTCAGTGTCAACGTGAGCCTTAAATTTAACAATCTTCAAACGGTGTGACCATTCCCTTTTCCCCAGTGCTCCATTACCTGAGTAAATGGTCAATGGGCCCTTCATAGAAGAACTGGGAAAAGAAATATCATATATATTCTCTTAGCCCATTTACCATTGCTATAGCAGACTATCTGAATTCAGGTAATTTATTTTTGAAACAGAGTTTTACTTTTTTGCTTTCAATTCTGCAGATCCAAGAGTGTGGCACCATGATATGCCCAGCTTTTGGTGAGGGCTTCATTGTGGCTCAACTCATTGTAGAAACAGAAGAGCAAGCCAGTGCATGCAAAGACAAAACCCACGGAGTAACCCAGCTTTATAACAACTCACTATCACAATAACTACCTACTTTCACAAGAACCACATTAATCCTTTCATGAAGGTGAAGTCAGGACCCAATGACCTCCTGGTGGTTCCATCACTTGTCAACTCCATTGCATTAAACCTCAGTATGAGTTTTGGTGGGGAAAAAACAAAATCAAAATGCAGTATATATTTTCTATGATGTTGAACAATTGATCATGGAGATATGAACTCTGCTTTCAACAGCCATCACCGAACTCTTCAACAGTCCTGGAGTCCACCCAAGTACATTCCTTATCACCTCAGTAAATGACATGTCCTCTGAACCCTCCTGAGTAGCATAACCAGAGTCAGCCAGTGTATCTGCTGGTTTTATATAGTAAAGACATTCTAGCACACACTTCTCTGGATCTTTAATCCCCTCCTCATTCTGCTATAGCAGACTATTTTATTTAATATGAGCCATTGCTTTCTCCAAGCTTCCATGAGTCATCAAGGCAGTGTATTATAACTTTCCCTTGTATATTGAATTAGAACTTTCCCTTACAGAACTTGATATTCTTTCTTTCTCTAGTCCAATATTATTAAGATTTATTACAAGGCATATCTCCCAATTTCCTAACAGTGACTTATACCAGGTTTGATGATTCCTCTACTGCTTTGACAGGCTGGCACTTCCTCAACTGAGTAATACCAATAAATACCTTAGTTATCGGTCTGGTTGGTAGGATGGGAGCTATGAGTATATTCTGAGAAGATGCAGCATTATGTTAATTGTATCATATGAAGTTTCTGCATAGCCTTCAAGCAGAACAGGAAGCATTAGAGTTTGACAAGAAAGATCAGTCCATTTCTACAGGTCAGACAGATGGAAACTCTCCAGGGCATCCACCTAATTATCTCCTCCAAAGTCTCAGTGCCCCACTTCTTCCCTATCAAGGTCTTGATTCTGAGAATTCAACCTTCTGTGAAGTTCTGTTACTTTTCCAAATAGGTCCTTAGCCTGATCCTCAGAAGGACCATTTCTCCAAATATAAGAGATAAGAGTCTCTTTAAATGATGCCAAAAAATATCCTCTGGCATTCACATTTTGCTTTGAATTGTTGATTATTGTCCTAAGCCTCTCACTTTCTCTCTTCAAGCATCAGTGGTGTTCAACCCTAGCCACCCCATTTCACAATCTTTATATACCATTTTCCCTATTACCACTCAACTGTCTAAGGCAGTATACAAATAGGAGCACATCTTTTACCTGTATCCCGTCCCAGTTGACTACAGGTGAAAGTCTTACCAACTAGCTGTTATGGTTTGAATGTGAGGTGTCCCCCAAAAGCTCACACGTGATACAATGTAGGAAGGTTCAGAGGAGAAATGATTGGGTTGTAAGAATCTTAACGCCATCAGTGAAGTAATCCTTAATGGGGTTAATTGACATGGTAGGGTGTGTCTATAGGAGGTGTGAATTGGGGCATGGCTATAGGGAATATGTTTTGTATTTGGAGAGTGGAGTCTCTCTCTCTCTCTGCTTCCTGATTTCATAAGAGCTGCTTCTCTCTGCCACACACTCCACCATGATGTTCTGCCTCACCTCAAACCCTGAGGAATGGAGCTGGCCTTCTATGGACTAAGACCTCTGAAACGGTGAGTCCTCAAATAAACTTTTCTGCCTCTATAATGGTGCTGGTCAGATCATTTCATCACAGCAACATATATAGCTGACCTAAGCACTGCCACACACCAGAGACCATCAGTACTCAAGCCACCACCAGTGATGGTTCCTCCTTCGGCAGAAGGTTCTAAGTGACCCATCTCCAGAAGGTCACCATTAGAGTCAGCTTTTTGGACTACCTCTGATACCAATTGTCTTAGATTAGGTTTTCTAGAAGTAAGAGCCTGGGAGAGAGTCCATGCACCTTTATTTACTGAGAGAATACACTAGAGGAAAACACTTAGAAGTGCATGAAGGAAGCAGAATAGAACAAGGGGAGTCAAGACAAAATGTGATCCCAAGTAAATCTAGTGTTGGTCTGTTCTTTGAGAGTGCTAGAGTGTTATTGATCTCATAGAATTGTCCAACCTTGAGATAATTGGACTACACCTAACAAGTTATTTGCTGAAGACTATTGATAGAGAAGGAGGAAATCTTTTTCTTTTCATACAAAAGCAGAACAAATATTAGGTAGGAGAAAGTCTTTTGGGAGGCCCATGGTACGTGCTGAAATAGATAATAAATGAAGATTAAGAAGCCAAGCACAAAATCAGTTCTTTCTATCGCAGACACCAAAAAGTCTGGCATAGTATTCATGGTGTTAAGCTGTGAATTCCATCACTTGCTAGCTGTGGGACCCTGGACAAATGATATAGCTTCTCTGAACCTTTGTTTCATCAACTGAAAAGTTCAGATTAGAAAGATACCTTTCTTATATTACTGCTATGAAACTTTATAAAATAACATGTGAAGGGTTTGCTGGTCAGCTGTTAGCAACATTTATTTGTTTCGACATCACTATCATCATCACTATTTTTCTATGAATTTTGAAGTGAAAAAGATGTTTTCTCTAAGAAAAAAAACAAAAAAATTAACTTCTTTCTTCATAATCCTTTGCAAATAAGGAAAGATATCTAACAAAAGAAAAAGGAACTAGATTTGTTAAATCTGAATCAACTAATTCAGCTGATGAACTCTTTTTAACTGACTAATTCCTGTGAAAACCAGGTAGCTAATACTCGTAAATCTTTCTAGAAGCTTGGATACAGAACTCTATAGAAAATGGGTGTCTGAGTTCTGGCTAGGAATTTTGATTGACTTCTGATCTGCCTGATGCCCAAGCTAAAGAGAACTACTTCATATCCTCTAAGACAAGATATTCACCAACTAAAAGAAATGGTATGATTGCATGAATGGTGTGACTACATTGTGTATAACCAGAGAAATGAAAAGTTGTCCTCCATTTGTGTACAATAAGTCAAAATGCATTCTGCTGTCATGTATAACTAATTGGAAAATTTTTTAAAAAATGGTAAAATTCCTGTTGACACACTGCAATAAGTTAAGAGCTAGGAAAAAGTAGATGTGAATGTAGTAGAACAGAAAAATCCACTGGGCAGAACTTCAGCAGAACTGGGATCTAGATTCTAACCTAGTCCCATTGAGGCCATATGATATGTGGGATATGGGCATGGGATTTGAAGTTAGATATACCTGGAATTGAATCCTAATCCCACCACCTTATAGCTGCACTACTTTGGGAAAGTAGTTAATTGTTCTGTGCCTCAGGGCCTTCATCTTGAAAATGAATGAGATAGGATAATTCTCAATCTTGACTATACATAAGAATCAACAAGGATTTTAAATTTTTTTTAAATTTTTATATATATTTTTAGAAATACTGGCCCTACCCTAGCACAAATGAATCAGAATTCTTGGCATGAGGTCTGCGCATCAGTCTATTTTAACTCCCTCCAAAGTGATTCAGATGCACCATGAAGGTAGAGATCCACTGTTCAGATCATCTCCCAGCACAGACCTGATGCCTACAACATCTTGTTCTAGGTTTTGAAATGTGTACCTCTACTGTGGGCTCCATCCCCCAAAACAAGGACAGAAAAAGTTCACCCTTGGAATTATTTTATGCTTGCAGTGGCATGACAATATCCCTGAGTTCACAGGTGAGTGAAATAAAGAAGGCTTTGCAGGTGGTTGGAAAACAGGACCATTCCATCGTAGAATGAAGTTTGATGCGGTCAATGGAATTTTCTTAGTATCTTTGACACAGTGTACATCATAGGAAAATGCTCTACTGATGTTAAAACAGAAAACTCACTTGAAATCGTGTCTCAGAATGAAGACCATGGAGTGGTGTTTCCAGGGTACTAGGATTTCTTTCTTTCCTTCCTTCCTCTTCCTCTTCCTTTCTCTCCCCCCACCTCTATCTTTCATTCTTAATTTTCTCCCTTATATGTCATTTGTCATTTGTCTGTGTGATCATTTGAAAAAGCTAGATCCATATGCTCTTTTATAGCTTCCTGATTTCCTACCCATCTGGTAGTTGGACTGTTTTTTGGGTGAGAAGGGAAACTTCATCTCTGACCAAGAAAACTGTGTGCCAGGGGACCCCCTTCTACTTATTGCCGGTGAAGCACCAGTCCACCAAGTCATCTAAGGAGCACCTCAGGATTTTAAGCTAACGACATGAGCTATCGCAGTCAACAAAGGCAACACATCACTCGAAACAGCAGCACTAGAAATCTCGACAAATTCATTTTCTAAGGACCACAGCTTTGAAAGAAAACAATAAGAATTCCAAAGGTATTTTTAAGGAGGATGATTTTGACTTATTCTTTTTGACTCAAAATATAAGTAGCTTTAAAATTCCACTATGAGGAGTCACAGTTTGTATGAAAACCCCAAGATGGTTCTGTCACACAGTTATTTTTATTTGAATCAACTGAACTGCTTACAGGGCTTGATTTTGCATCCAGGCTCAGTCTGTTCTGACTTAGCCTCTCTCTGGGCAAAAAAAAAAAAAAAAAAAAATGTTTCTTTCAAAGGTTAGAAGGCAGGCAAAGTGTTTTAGGAAGAGAAAGCATAAGCAGAACAGAAAACTAAAAATAGCTCAATATAGTTAATATTTAACACTTTGCATTTTTATGCAGCAGGTTGAAAATTTAAGATCCATCAGTGGTTAAGAAAACCAACAGTCTTTGTTTAATATTTTAGTGTCTGAAACCACTTAGCAGTAAGGGAAAGGCTGCCTTTTATGAAATGTGTTTAGTTACGAAGGACAAGGCCAAATTTCCACTCTTAGGAAAAGCAGTCACTCACTGGTCATTCACAGGGACACAAGGGCAAACCACCAAACTCAGAAGGTAGTTATGAAGCTTCTAGTGTTAAGGACTTCCCTGTCTTGATCTAATTTTCAGTAAAGGGGATTCCCAGTTCCTACAGATGGCTCTCTCATGATGCCTTGATCCCCCCCCTAGGTTACTGATGGATGTTGATGGATATTGAGAGGCCCAGGACTGGTCCTCGCCCTGCCTGTCTAGGTCCTTGTCTAGCTGATTTGCATCTCAGCCCACCTCTCTTAGTTCTGGCACCCACTCCGCTACCTTCCAAACTTCCACCTCACACATACTTTCTTGATTTGGGGGTTTAGATATATGAGTGGACTGAATTACTTAGCTCTTAAACCCTCCCAAATGATCTGCTTTAAGCCCAAAATATGGAGACCTTAAGAGTTCACTCTTTATTCTGCTTCATCCTAACTTCTTTCAACACACACATATATATTTGGTTTTGGTCCTTGGTTCCTGCACAAACCTCCTAAAACCCCTGGAATTTCCCAAGTGACAGGAGTTATACCCAAGGGGCCCCTTTTAACCTTAGCTGAGTTTATTTTCCTGGAAGGACTGGGTGGGGGGATGGTGGCAGCTAACATTTTTAGGGAGGGGAGAAAAACCAATAACCATCATGATTATAGGGTTACAACTATCTGTTCCTCTCTCTACCCTGGGGGATATAAACTGGAGATTGAGAACAATCAATATCAATAACCAATAATTAATCTAATCTCTATGTAATTAAACCTTGTTTTAAAACTCAGAATGACAAGGTTTGAGGAGCTTCCTGGTCACTACAGTTGTCCTTCTTATTCACCAAGGTTACATTCCAAGGACCCCTGTGGATGCCTGAAACTGCAGAGTACTGAATCCTATATATGGTGTTTTATTCTCCATATGTACACATACCTACCAATGATAAAGTTTAGTTTATACATCAAGCATAGTAAAAGCTCAATAATAATAATAAAGTAGAACAATTATAGCAATTGTAAAGTTATGTAAATGTGGTCTATCTCTTTCAAAATACCTTAGTGTACTGTAATCACCCTTCTTTAGTGATCATGTGAACTGATTATTAGAGGGAACACTTTTCTGCTTTTCTTTGGCATGTCTGAATTGCCAACATCACTACTCTTGTGCTTTGAAGCTATTATTAAGTAAAATAAGGGTTACTTGAGTACAAGCCAAGCAATACTGTGGCAATCAATCTGATAACCAAGATGGCTAAGTGTCTCACAGGCAGGTAGCATATACAATGTGGATACACTGGACAAAAAGTGATTTATGTCCCAGGATGGATGGGACAGGAGAGAGAACTATACAAAATGATGAGCAATTTAAATCTCCTGAGTTGTTTATTTTCATTTAATATTTTTGAACTGATGCTGACCACAGATGATCAAAACTGCAGATGAAATGGGAGTACTGCAGTTACATTTAAGTGCTGGGAGGATGGGATCCCAAAGAGAGCATAGACGCTCTGTACCATCTCTCTTCCCATATCTTCCCTTGTGCATCTTTCATTTGGTTATTTGTGAACTCTGTCTTTTATAATAAGCCAGTAATAGTAAGTAAAACACTTCACTGAGTTCTGTGAATTACTCTAGTAAATTGCTGAGTCTAAGGTTAGGGGTAAGGGTTGCAGAAAATCCTAATTTGTAGTCATCTAGGGCAAAAAAGCAGATACCCTAGGTACCCCATTTGTAGCTGGCATCTGAAGTGAGGACAGTCTTGTGGAATTGAACTCTTTAATCTGCAGGGTCTGCACTAACTCTGGGTAGGGTCAGAGCTGAATTGAATGGTAGAACCCCAGTTATTGTCAGAGAATCAGAGAAGTGATGGTGGAAGAACTGGGAAATTTTTTCCACTCATTGCCTTGGAGCACATGTCATTTCTATGGAGAGAGCTAGAGAGAAATCAGATTTCCAGCTAATGATACAAGCTGTTCAGGCCACTTAAGTGAAAGCACACTTCAAATGTGTTGCTTGATCGATTCATTGCCTTGAAATATCTACTTTGTAGGAAACTGATGTGAGAACCAAGTCACTGCCACGATGCCCACATTCTTGGCTTTGAGACAAAGAAAAATTACGCCTTGAAACAATGTCTAACATGTTGGGGCTGAGGCTAACTAAGGCTCAGTTATGCCTTGAGGGCTGTGTCGCTGCTTTGATGCTGTGATTCATTCATTGATCTTAGTTCCACTATTTATACACTAGTGTCAAAGTCACAAAGGGTAACCATAAAAGGCTTCCAGCCTTCATCCATAAGACAGACATTAGAAGGTCAAGTAAGACTTACTGATGTTTGTATATATAGAGAGAAAGACACAGGGACAACATGCAGGAAATTTATTGGTATGACCCATACATTGGCTGGGTCCCCTTGTCCCTCAGAAAGAGGGTGTGATGGGCTTGAAGTGCCATGAATTCTGTGTTTCATAAAAGCTGATAATGTTCCCTGGTTCTTCTTGTTTCCAGGAATTTATATATTCATAGTCTCTTTGCATCCAGCTCCTGATCCTCCTGATTTCTCTTTTACTCTGTTTATCCAGATCTACAAATCAGTTTCAGTTTCTATACAAGGCTGGGGTAGTAAAGGGGAAAAGAAGGTATTTGTTTTGTTTTAGTTTACCAACTACGTATTTATAACAGTCTGTTTCTTCTTATAAAAACAAATTATCTGACACAAGATCCTTATGAAGTAAAGAGAGGTGTGCTTTGACTTGATTTCAAAGTTGAACTTCCCTATTGGTTTGAAGACAGCAGTGGTGGGAACACGTGATAGAGTGAACAGTCACATCTCAAGGCAGGAAGCAGAGGGAGGATTGATGGGGGTCCCACAATTCCTTTGGAGGACACACCCCCAATGACCTCAGTGCCTCCCATTGGGCCCTACCTCATAAGGGTCCACAGCACTTCCCAACACAACCAGCTGGGGCCTTTGGGGGAACACTCAAATAACACCCAAACCAGAGCAATATTTTACTGACATCATGGTAGTCATGGGAAGGTGTTATCTCATTGATTTTCTCTCTCTTCCATCTTTTTTGAACGTTTTTCCTCCACTGTTCTCTCTCCTCCACATTCCTTTCCTCCCAATTTGACTTCAGAGACTCTTTATATTACTATTATAATGTAAATCAAAGAAATGTTCAGTGACAAAAATAAAAAAAGAGAAGTGTGTATATTATTCTGAAGTTTACATATAAATTTTTTTTTGCTTCTTTTTTTTTATTGTATACAAATGGGATACATGTTGTTTCTCTATTTGTACATAGAGTCAAGGCATACCATTTGTGTAATCATACGTTTACATAGGGCAATGATGTTTATTTTTTTTCCCTTCCCCCCCACCCCTCCCACACCTCTTTTCCCTCTATACAGTCCTTCTTTCCTTCATTCTTACCACTCTCCTTATCCCTAACCCTAAACCTAACCCTAAACCTAATGCTAACCCCTCCCACCCCCCATTATATGTCCTCATCCGCTTATCAGCGAGATCATTCGTTCTTTAGTTTTTTGAGATTGGCTTATCTCACTTCGCATGATATTCTCCAATTTCGTCCATTTGCCTGCAAATGCCATAATTTTATCATTCTTCATTGAGGAGTAATATTCCATTGTATATATATGCCACAGTTTCTTTATCCATTCATCAACTGAAGGGCATCTAGGTTGGTTCCACAATCTGGCTATGGTGAATTGAGCAGCAATGAACATTGATGTGGCTATATCTCTGTAGTATGCTGATTTTAAGTCCTTTGGGTATAGGCCAAGGAGTGGGATAGCTGGGTCAAATGGTGTTTCCATTCCAAGCTTTCCGAGGAATCTCCACACTGCTTTCCAGAGTGGCTGCACTAATTTGCAACCCCACCAGCAATGTATGAGTGTTCCTTTTTCACCACATCCTCGCCAACACCTATTGTTGTTTGTGTTCTTGATAATCCCCATTCTAATTGGGGTGAGATGGAATCTTAGGGTAGTTTTGATTTGCATTTCCCTTATTACTAGGGATGTTGAACATTTTTTCATATATCTGTTGATTACTTGTACATCTTCTTCTGTGAAGTGTCTATTCATTTCCTTAGCCCATTTGTTGATTGGATTATTTGTATTCTTCGTGTAGAGTTTTTTGAGTTCTTTATAGATTCTGGAAATTAGTGCTCTATCTGAGGTATGGTTGGCAAAGATATTCTCCCACTCTGTAGGCTCTCTCTTCACATTGCTGATAGTTTCCTTTGCTGAGAGAAAGCTTTTTAGTTTGAATCTATCCCAGTTGTTGATTCTTGCTTTTATTTCTTGTGCTATGGGAGTCCTGTTAAGGAAGTCTGATCCTAAGCCAACAAGTTGAAAATTTGGACCTACTTTTTCTTCTATAAGATGCAGGGTCTCTGGTCTGATTCTGAGGTCCTTGATCCATTTTGAGTTGAGTTTTGTGTAGGATGAGAGATAGGGGTTTAATTTCATTCTATTGCATATGGTTTTCCAGTTTTCCCAGCACCATTTGTTGAAGAGGCTATCTTTTCTCCATTGCATATTTTTGGAACCTTTGTCTATTATGAGAAAATTGTATTTACTTGGGTTGGTGTCCATGTCCTCTATTCTGTACCATTGATCTACCTGTCTATTTTGGTGCCAATACCATCCCCTTTTTGTTACTATTGCTTTGTAGTAGAGTTGAAGATCTGGTATTGCAATACCCCCTGCTTCGCTCTTGCTACTGAGGATTGCTTTAGCTATTCTAGGTTTTTTATTCTTCCAGATGAATTTCATAATTGCTTGCTCTATTTCTGCAAGGTACATCATTGGGATTTTAATTGGAATTGCATTGAATCTGTATAGCACTTTAGGTAGTATAGCCATTTTGACAATATTAATTCTGCCTATCCAGGAACATGGGAGATCTTTCCATTTTCTAAGGTTTTCTTTAATTTCTTTCTTTAGTGTTCTGTAGTTCTCATTGTAGAGGTCTTTCACCTCTTTTGTGAGATTGATTCCCAAGTATTTTATTTTTTTCGAAGCTATTGTGAATGGGGTAGTTTTCCTAATTTCTCTTTCTGAAGATTCATCACTTATGTATAAAAATGCATTGGATTTATGAGCATTGATCTTGTAACCTGCTACTTTACTGAATTCACTTATGAGTTCTAAAAGTTTTCTGGTGGAATTTCCAGGTTCCTCTAAATATATAATCATGTCATCAGCGAACAGGGATAGTTTGAGTTCTTCTTTTCCTATTTGTATCCCTTTAATTTCTTTGGTTTGTCTGATTGCTCTGGCTAGAGTCTCAAGGACAATGTTGAATAGAAGCGGTGAAAGAGGGCATCCCTGCCTTGTTCCAGTTTTTAGAGGGAATGCTTTCAGTTTTTCACCATTTAGAATGATATTAGCCATGGGCTTCGCGTAGATGGCCTTTATAATGTTAAGGAATGTTCCCACTACCCCAATTTTTTCTAGTGTTTTGAGCATGAAGGGATGCTGTATTTTATCGAATGCTTTTTCTGCATCTATTGAAATAATCATGTGATTCTTAACTTTAAGTCTGTTGATATGGTGAATGACATTTATTGATTTCCGAATGTTGAACCAACCTTGCATCCCTGGGATAAAACCCACTTGATCGTGGTGCACTATCTTTTTAATATATATTTGTATGCGATTTGCTAAAATTTTGTTGAGAATTTTTGCGTCGATGTTCATTAAGGATATTGGTCTGAAATTTTCTTTCCTCGATGTGTCTCTGTCTGGTTTAGGCATCAGGGTAATATTGGCTTCATAGAACGAGTTTGGGAGGGTTCCCTCCTCTTTTATTTCATGGAATAGTTTGAGGAGTATTGGAATGAGCTCTTCTTCAAAGGTTTTGTAGAACTCGGCTGAGAACCCATCTGGTCCTGGACTTTTCTTTGTTGGTAGGCTTTTGATGACCTCTTCTATTTCATTGCTTGAAATTGGTTTATTTAAATTGTGTATGTCCTCCTCGTTCAGTTTAGGTAATTCATATGTCTCTAGAAAGTTGTTGATGTCTTCGAGGTTTTCTGTTTTGTTGGAGTATAGATTTTCGAAATAGCCTCTAATTATGTTTTGTATTTCACTCGTGTCTATTGTGATGTTTCCTTGTTCATTCTGAATTTTAGTAATTTGAGTTTTCTCCCTCTTTCTCTTTGTTAGTGTGGCTAAGGGTTTATCAATTTTATTTATTTTTTCAAAGAACCAACTATTTATTTTGTTAATTTTTCCAATTGTTTCTTTTGTTTCGATTTCGTTGATTTCGGCTCTGATTTTAACTATTTCCTGTCTTCTACTACTTTTGATATTGGTCTGCTCTTCTTTTTCTAAGGGCTTTGAGCTGTAGTGTTAAGTCGTTTATTTGTTGATTTCTACTTCTTTTTTTGAATGCACCCCATGAAATAAATCTTCCTCTAAGTACTGCTTTCATAGTGTCCCAGAGATTTTGATATGATGTGTCTTTGTTCTCATTTACTTCTAAGAATTTTTTTATTTCCCTCCTGATGTCTTCTGTTATCCATTCATCATATAATAGTGTATTATTTAATCTCCAGGTATTGGAGAAGTTTCTGTTTTTTATTCTGTCACTTATTTCTAATTTCAATCCATTATGATCTGATAGAGTACAAGGTAGTATCTCTATCTTCTTGTATTTGCTAACAGTAGATTTGTGGCATAAAATATGGTCTATTTTAGAGAAGGATCCATGTGCTGCTGAGAAGAAAGTGTATTCGTTCTTTGTTGGATGGTATATTCTATATATGTCCGTTAAGTCTAAATTGTTGATTGTGTTGTTGAGATCTATAGTTTCTTTATTCAATTTTTGTTTGGACGATCTATCCAGTGGTGAGAGAGGTGTGTTAAAATCGCCTAGTATTATTGTGTTGTGGTCTATTTGATTTCTGGAATTGAGAAGGATTTGTTTGACGTACGTGGATGAGCCAATGTTCGGGGCATAGATATTTATGATTGTTATGTCTTGCTGATTTATGCTTCCCTTAAGCAGCATGTAATGTCCTTCTTTATCCCTTCTGTCTAGTTTTGGTTTGAAGTCCACATTATCTGAAATGAGGATGGATACTCCAGCTTTTTTGCTGTGTCCGTGTGCATGGTATGTTTTTCCCCATCCTTTCACCTTTAGTCTATGGTTGTCTCTTTCTATGAGATGAGTCTCTTGCAGGCAGCCTATTGTTGGATTTTTCTTTTTAATCCAATCTGCCAGTCTCTGTCATTTGATTGATGAATTCAGGCCATTAACATTCAGGGTTATTATTGTGATATAGTTTGTATTCCCAGTCAATTGACTCATATTTGTTTTTGACATGATTTGGTTTCTCCTTTATTTGGCTATTCCTTTAGGCTAGCGCCTCCTGTTGCTGATTTGCATCGTTGTTTTTCATCTCTTCCTCATGGAATATTTTGCTGAGAATGTTCTGTAATGCTGGCTTTCTTTTTGTAAATTCCTTTAGCTTTTGTTTATCATGGAAGGATCTTATTTCATCGTCAAATTTGAAGGTAAGTTTTGCTGGGTATAAGATTCTTGGTTGGCATCCGTTTTCTTTCAGGGCTTGGTATATGTTGTTCCAGGCCCTTCTAGCTTTTAGGGTCTGGATTGAAAAATCTGCTGATATTCTTATTGGTTTCCCTCTGAATGTAATTTGATTCTTTTCTCTCGTGGCCTTTAAAATTCTGTCTTTATTTTGTATGTTAGGTATTTTCATAATAATGTGCCTTGGTGTGGGTCTGTTGTAATTTTGTATGTTTGGAGTTCTGTAATCCTCTTGTACTTGGTTTTCCATTTCATTCTTCAGATTTGGGAAATTTTCTGTTATTATTTCATTGAATAGATTGTTCATTCCTTTGGTTTGTTTCTCTAAGCCTTCCTCAATCCCAATAATTCTTAAATTTGGCCTTTTCATAATATTCCATAATTCTTGTAGATTCTGTTCATGATTTCTTACCATCTTTTCTGTTTGGCCAACTTTGCTTTCAAGATTAAATAATTTGTCTTCAATGTCTGAGGTTCTGTCTTCCAGGTGTTCTATCCTATTGGTTATGCTTCTATGGAGTTTTTAACTTGGTTTATTGTTTCCTTCATTTCAAGTATTTCAATTTGTTTTTTTTCAGTATCTCTAACTCTTTATTGAAATGATCTCTTGCTTCCCGTATTTGGTCTTTTAACTGTTGATTGGTGCGATCATTTAATGCCTGCATTTGCTCTTTCATCTCCTCCTTCAATGCCTGCATTTGCTCTTTCATCTCCTCATTAGCTTCCCTGATCGTTTTAATTACGTACATTCTGAACTCCCTTTCTGACATTTCTTCTGCTGTGCTGTCATTGGGTTTTATTGATGTAGTATCTAGGTTTGTTTGGGACATTTTCTTCCCTTGTTTTCTCATATTGGTCAGCTGTCAGTGGGACCCTGAGATATTGCAGTTTTCCGCTATTGGCTTATAGTGTCCCGGTAGATTTCCAGTGTATCACCTCCCAGCCTTCAGTAGCCTGATGTCTTGGAGGAATCTGATAAAGCAGCGCATCCAAAGAAAACTGCCCGTAGCCCCCTACTGGTTCCACAGTTTGTAACTGGCTCTGTGCTGAAAGGCTCTCACTGTGGGCCTGTACCGTATAGCTGGCCGTGTGGGAGGAGACCACTGCCGGAATGTGGAAGGCTACCTTGGGAAGACTCTAGCTGCCCTGCCTGGCTCCGATAAGCCACCTCTATCTGGGCCTGCCACCCGGGCCGAGCTTCACCCAGTGGGCAGACTCACCTGCGGCTCTATTTCAGTCCGAGTCTCTCAATGCCTCCCCTTCTTAACTCCTGGATTCTGGAGCGACTGGGGGTGCAGTCTCCCTCTAGGCCGACATCTTGGATCGCCCTGTGAAGAGAGCCTGCAGCTGGTGTGGGCAGAGCCGCCTGAAGTGGTCTCTGGCTGCCCTGCCCTGATCCCAGAGGCTGCTTGCAGATTGAAGCTCTCCGTTGGTTCGGGGGCTTGTGGCTGGTTCTATGTAGAAAACCTCTCACTGGGCGGTCTGGTCTGAGAAGCTAGCCTTGAAAGGCACCTTCCACCGCAGGGGTCCAGGCTACTTGGGGAGGTCTCCGGCTGCCCTCTCCTGGTCCCTGAAGCTGCTTGTGTGCCAGAGTACGCTGTGCTGCGCTGGCTTCAGGACTTGGAGCTTGTTCTGGTCAGAAAGGCTCTCACTAGGGGGCCTGCTCCGGGAACCTGGAGAAGCTGGCTGTGTGGGCAGGGCCCACCGCCGGAGTGTGCAGGACTGCCTGTGGAAGACTCTAGCTGCCCTGCCCGGCTCCGATAAGCCACCTCTATCTGGGCCTGCCACCCGGGCCAAGCTTTACCCAGTGGGCAGACTCACCCGTGGCTCTATTTCAGTCCGAGTCTCTCAGTGCCTCCCCTTCTTAACTCCTGGATTCTGGAGCGACTGGGGGTGCAGTCTCCCTCTAGGCCGCCCTCTTGGATCGCCCCGTGAAGAGAGCCTGCAGCCGGAGTGGGCAGAGCCCCCTGAAGAGGTCTCTGGCTGCCCTGCCCTGATCCCAGAGACTGCTTGCAGATCGAAGCTCTCCGTTGGTTCGGGGGCTTGTGGCTGATTCTATGTAGAAAGCCTCTCACTGGGCGGTCTGGTCTGAGAAGCTAGCCTTGAAAGGCACCTCCCACCGCAGGGGTCCAGGCTACTTGGGGAAGTCTCTGGCTACCCTATCCTGGTCCCTGAAGCTGCTTGCGTGCCGGAGTACGCTGCACTGCACTGGCTCCGGGACTCGGAGCTTGTTCTGGTCAGAAAGGCTCTCAGTAGCAGGCCATTTCCGTTCGGAGAACCTGGAGAAGCTGGCTGTGTGGGCGGGGCCCACCACCGGAGTGCGCAGGGCTGCCTGTGGAAGACTCTAGCTGCCCTGCCCGGCTCCGATAAGCCACCTCTATCTGGGCCTGCCACCCAGGCCGAGCTTTACCCAGTGGGCAGACTCACCTGTGGCTCTATTTCAGTCCGAGTCTCTCAATGCCTCCCCTTCTTAACTCCTGGGTTCTGGAGCGACTGGGGGAGCAGTCACCCTCTAGGCTGCCATCTTGGATCGCCCTGTCTGAAGTTTATATTTTTAAAAATATTTTTGTACATGGAATGTAGCAAATAAATAATTGTTTTAGTATTTTGGGGAACTGAAAGTACTTGTGGAGTTGAAAAAATATGCAGATGTAAGATTAATAAAAGTTAAAAACCTTATAATTTAGCGCTTAAATGAGAAGTATGACTCTAAACTCATGATACATTTTAGCCTAAAAATATATTCCCTATCTCTGTCCAATGAACAGGTCTAGAAAAAAATGAAAAACCCATGAGCCACAAACACCCAAATGCAGGATTCTAAATATCTTTCCCACAAAAGGAAAAAATATGACTGAGGTAGGAAAAATGCAATACAAGTTTGATACAGTTATTTCAGAAAGCAAGAAAGCTATCAAAACTACAAAGGATATGATTGACACAAGGACTCAGTCAGTAGTTTAGGCACAGTTGACCAAAAAAGTAGGGATGTTGTAACAAGTGAAGAATAGATTGACAAGTTATGCATAATTTCGTGTCAACCAATAATTTGGTGGTTCTAGATCAGGGGTCAACAAACATTTTCTGTAAATATTTTAGTAATTGTAGGTCATGTTATAACTGGTCAAATCCATTTACAGTACAAAAGCATTCAATGATAATATGTAGATCCTGGGTATGGTCCCATACTCCAATAAAACTTTATTTTTACAAAAACAGACAGTGGTCCAAACTTGCTTATTGGGTTTGTCAAACCTTGATTTAGGTAATGATTATCAATGACTGTTAGCATCAACCAAAAAGGGACATTAGGTACCTCCTGATAGAAGCGTATACAGTCTCCTATGTGGTATACTTGAGGAGGGTGAAAAAATCAAATCTGAATCTGATCAAGCCTCTAAATCTAAATTCTAAAGTTTAGGAAATTTAATAGATATCCATATTACTCTGTTTTGCATTTCTATAACAAAATACCTGAGCCTGGGTACTTTATAAAGAAAAGAAGTTTATTTAGCTCACAATTCCTGAGGTTCAAGAGCATGGTACCAAGTGAGGAAACCCCTGACTCCGTCACAACATGGCAAAGAGATAAAGGGACCTGATTGCATGCAGAAGAGACCAACTGCATGGAGTGCTCCAGCTTTATAACAAGCCACTCTTGTGTGGCAAATCTAGTCCTGTGAAAGCGCGGAGTCCTATGAGACATTGTTAGTCCATTCATGAGGTAGTTCCCCATGATCTAATTACCTCCCACTAGGCATCAACTCTTAAAATCTCCACCATCTCAACCCCTCCTCACTGGGGACCAAGCATCCAACACATGAATCTCGGGGCACAAAATCAAACCATATCCAAACCATTGCAGTATTAAATAACACATGAACACCACCCACAAAGCATAAACTGAGGCAAGTTACACAGGAAAAAAGTCCCATTATTCTTAACAAATTCATGTAAGGAGAGAGAGGGAGAGAGAGAGAGAGAGAGAGAGAGAGAGAGAGAGAGAGAGAGAGAGAGAGAGAGAGAGAGAGGAAGGGGAAGGATCATTTATAGATAAGAGACTTAATAGACATAACAATCAAAATAAAGTGTAGAGAATTGCCCTCAAAATTCTAAATTCGTGATTATTATGTACAGTATTTTAACTAAAACGGCTCTACTCCTGCTCATGAATACCAAAGACCACCAAAGTTCTTTCTCAGTGATGCTGCATCCTCCATAGAAGGCAACTGGAAGATATAATTTACCCAGTTCCTTTAGAAAACAAAAATTCTCCAGGAGGCAGCAAAGAGGTAAGTAATCCCAGAACACTAAGGAGGGTTAAACTCTGATTGCACTGTCATTAACATTCCACTGTTTGTTTTATTCAACACACATCTTCTTAGCAGGATGCACAAAAAAATAGCTTTATGGTCAGACAAAATGTAAATATTTTAACAACCTGTGACAACAAATGAGAACACTGGAAATCATCTGAAAATGCTTTATTTTGTGTATAGCATTTGGTAAATTGGTTACTTAATGATTACTTCCTCTTTGGCTATAATTTCTCATGAAATAATCATTGTCTTGTAGAATATAAAATCATTTTTTTGCAGAATGCAAAATTAGTAGGCTGTTAACCCCTTGAAAAAAGTAGTTGCTAACATATACATTTTTTTTCTTGTTTAGATTAATTTCTCACCAGAGAACCATAAAATATCCCAATCAACTGTGAATCTTAGTCTGTGGTAAGCTGGAATATTCATAGCCCTTCTCAAACTTGAAATATATTCTAGTCTTCTTTAGATCAGTACTAAATTACTATCTCAGTAATGAAAATAAAATTGCTAATTCATTGACTTATCAAATCTGACTGAACTCTGTCCCCTAAGTAGCATACACATGGAAATAGTCTAAAGACATCTGATTATTGGAACTCATCACCTGAACGTAACTTTCTCCACTTTTCAGAGAACAATTATTTAGGCTCCTTCTCAAACTTCAGAAGGGGGTCTCTCTACAGTCCATAGCAATACGTTATGGAACCAGAAATCTAGAATATTGTAATCAAAATTGGACTGAACACTAGCCTTGGTACAGCAACTAGATAAGAGGTTAGCAAAGTCATTGGCCAAGGAGGAGAAATAAATGGACACAAACTTATATGCTCCACTGGGTCTATGAAAAATAGAACTTAAAGAATTGTTTAACTCAGACCAAACTTTGAGCTTAACTCTTTCCCACATTCCCCAGGTTGTTACAAATGGCAAAAATTCCATCACTCTCCAATTTTATTACAATATGCATCCCTTTTCTCTAACTGCACACTCCCCAAATAAAATTTTTTGGGATTTTTAGTCATATGTCTCCTCCCTACATGTACAACGACTGGCTTTGAGTTTCAGACTTCCTCATTCTCACATTTAAGCAAAAGAACCTTGCGCAGGAAGTATTGAAGAGAGGTCAGCCATGAGAAAGAAGGTGCCTCAATATTTAGTCTTCAGTGCTGTTGCTGAGACCCTGGATCTCTTGCTAAAACTCTATGATTTTATTGTCCATAATTTGACTTGAGGGTTTTATTTTGTGTTTCCCAGCACTTTTGCTCAACTTCCTGCCTTTCTTTCTCCTGGTTTCTTAGCCTGATTTCTGGAGCTCTGATGCCTGACCTCTATGAACCACTGAACTTATACTTACCTAGAATGTGTCTGTTTCTTCTTTCTTAACCCTTTTTTGTGGAACTTGATACTTCTTACATGTCTGATGTTCAGATGCTTACCTGACCTTGTCTGACTTAAGTGACCTCTCTAGACATTGCATTTCCCTGTCATTATCTGCTTGTCAGTGATTAAGTACCTGGACAAAAGTGTTTAAAGGGTGCTGGGGATATAGCTTAGTTGGTAGAGTGCTTTCCTCACAAGCAGAAGGCCCTAGGTTCAATCCCCAGCACCACAAAAAAAAAAAAAAAAGTATTAAAAAAAATTAAAGACGATAACTAGACACAGTTATTTTTCCAACAATATATTCTATTGCAAGTTAAGCATAATAAAACAGCATGTTCAAGTCTGCTTTAAAATTAGTTCCTGCCGAATACACATGGATTTTACAATGAACTACAAAAGCTGGGAAGATAATGCAGATGCTCTCTGTCACCTAGGGTGGACAAATTTTGACAACTCAGGCAGAAGGACTATGGTGAAAGTGTTTAAGCAGATGAACTATTGAATTGAATAGATGGGTACTAAAAGAATGTCTTTTAGATATTGTTAGATGTCAACTCAGTGACTTTGTGCAGGGTTACCTAGCTTCTCTAACCCTCAGATGCCTTTTTGTAGAATGGGGATAAGGTTAGTACCCACCTGTGTTTTCAAAGAAAGATATTTGGTCTTCCTTCCCAGTTCCTGGCACAGAGCTCTTAAAACCCTTGGAATTTCCTGGGTAAGAGGAGAGTCCTTTGTTCTATTGACATGTCTCTCAGCAGAACCTGGATAGTGTCTGGCCCGTATCCAGAAAGACCCAGCCTTTATTAGAAACTTGGAACTTTCAGCTCAGCTTCCCCACTTCTGGGGAAGAGAGAGGGACTAGTGAACTAATCACCAATGGCCAATTATTTAATTGATCATGTCTACATAATGAATCTTCTATTAAACCCTCTAAATGACCAATTATTTAATTGATCATGTCTACATAATGAATCTTCTATTAAACCCTCTAAATAACACTCCAGAGAGTTTCTGGGTTGGTGAATATTGAGGTATGATGAAGGTGATGCACTCAGAGAGGGCAAGGAAACTCTGTGACCATTCCCCCGCCCTTTGCCCTTTGCACCTCTTCCATGTGGCTTCTTCTGGGTTGTATCCTTAATAACACATCAGTGGTAATAAGTAAAGTGAAGCATTAACATAAATAGAGTCTGAGTTCTCCGAGTCATATTAGCAAATTATGGAACCAAGGAGAGGTCTATGGGAACCCTCAGAATTTCTAGCCTGTTGGTCAGAAGTAGAGGTGACAGCCTGGGACCTGTTCCTGAAATCTGAAGTAGAAGCAGTGTGGTAGGACTGCCTGTGCCCTATATTTATGGGATTTTATGCCACTCCTGGATGAATAATGTCAGAATTGAATTGGATTTGGGGGCTCCCAGCTGCTTTTGGAGAGTTGGAGGACTGGTGTTGGAAGACACAACACATTTGGTGTCGGAAGTGCTTAAGTAAAAAAAGTTCATTTCCAGCACATACAGTTATTGAGGAAATCCATTAGCTCATAAACTGCTTAGAATAGTGCCTGGGTCTTAGCAGTTACTCTATAAATTGTTATTGTTTTTGTTATCATTATTACTACTAGTGAATAAGATTGACATGCCATTATAAAGATTAAAGGACCCAACCTGGATCAAGATGTTAATGCTTATCTGCTCATATCTGCACACAAACTTTCTTGAGGACATTGCAGTCTTGTTTGATCATTAATCTATATACTGGAATCAGAATATTTTTTAAATTATATACTCAATTTTTATTAAAAAGACCATTAAGGCATGCTGTATGACAGTAGTCAAGAAAATTAAGACAAACATTTTTCAAGCTGGAAATTCTGTAGCACATATATTTTTGTTCACAAATCATGTGTGTGTATTATGCCAACCACAAAACTTAATAGTAACAGTTCCGGTACAAATTATTTAGATATAAGGTGAAAAGAAGTTCTACTGGTTTGTTTCTTCTGTCATCTAAATATACTGTCTGGCATTCCATCTGGAGGGAGTATATCCTATTTGCAGACCACTATTACAAGAGATTAGACCAAATGAGAGCTAGCCAGTCAGTGCTATGTGTGTGGGGGAGATGGTGGCAGGGGAGGGTGCATGTCCTGGATGAGCTGAGCTGAGATTCAGGGGCCACCAATCACTCTCATCTGTATGAATGAGTTGATCTGTTGGGAAAGAGGTGACCTGCAAGGAGCAAATTTGTATTTGGTTTCCTGAAAAGAAGATAGAAAAATGGAGAGTATTTATTAATGTAACTCAAAGAAGTAGATGTTAGTCTGACAGGGAGCATCAACAGAAAACTGAGAAGTTTTCGATCTCCAATAAGTCTTAGGGGTCATAGGATCCTGCCAAGTATTGGGGACCTAAGACAATATCCAAATAGAGACTTTGCATTCTTGAAGAAAATACAAGGAGTAAAAACCCACTGAGTGACTCCAGAAGCAACTTACATGTACAATCAGAATGGAGCAGAAGAACTACTTGTGAATATTTACCCAGAATGCACTCCAGAGAATTTCCAAAATGACTTGGTTGGAGATGGCCTTAATTTTCATGTTGGAGCAATGAAACACAATAAGAAAGCCAGCTTTATGTAGGCATTGAAATCTCAGTACCTTCTTGATTTTATATTCTAATTCTCTAGCTTGAGTCCTAAGGCCAGGTCCCCAGGGTACAGTGGATAGTCTATGGCCCAGAAAAATGCAGATAGAAGCATCTCCAGTTACATGGAGACCTGGTAACTGTTTTCCAATCATGCAGCTTTCAAAGGGCAAATTTACATTCCACAAGACCACAAACTAAAAGCACTCTTTCCTTTGCTAAGGAGAAATATCAGTGGTAATAATTTTCTTAAATGGCCATACCTGAGAATGCAAACTGGACATATATGTAAGATGACCATGAGTTGACTAACATACTGTTTTAAAAATTGGAGTGTACTATGTATGTATAATATGCCAAATACATTCTACTGTTATGTATAACTAAAAAGAACAAATAAAAAATATTTAAATGTGAGTGGAACTATAGTAAACCTCCTTTATCTATGGATGATACATTCCAAGATTCCTAGTGTAAACCTGAAACTAAGAATAATATTGACCTCTATATACTATGTTCATATACATATAAATGTATGATAAAGTTTAATTTATAAATTAGGCACAGTAAGAAATGAACAATAACTAATAATAAAATAGAACAATATGCTTTAAAAATGTTATGCAAACATGGCCTTCCACTAAATGAAAAGTGGATGGGTAGCATATACAGAGTGGCCAGTGCATAAAAGGATGATCATGTCCCAGGTGATATGGAACAGGACAGTATAAGATCGTATCACCCTACTCAGAAGAGTACACAATTTAAAACTTGAGAATGATTTCTTTCTGGAATTTCTCATTGATGTTTTTGGACCTCAGTTTCCCATGGGTTGGTATGGAAAGTGAAAATGTGGGCAAGGGAGGACCACTGTCCCTTCAGATGGGGCACATACTCTCTCCTTCTTTACAACCCAAACTGCTGCTTCTTGTACTTTCGGTCAATTACTGACTTACGTGGTTTTTCTGGTTGCTGAAGTCACTTAGGCTTTTGGAACCTTCTTCTTTCTTGACCCTATCTGACCAGCACAATGCAAACATATTGGTCACAGGAAATGTACAAGTAAGCCAATTCATGGTTAAAAGAAAAAACACCAGACATCTGAAGATGTCCACCTCAAGTGAGAGTTCTGTTACCTGAAACAAGTCACTCTGAATTTCTGAGTCTCAGAGAGTCTTAGTTTGTTCAAGAGTAAAGAGAATCAAACTAGCTCTTCTTCTAAAAAGATACCTCTCTTTTTGTTCCTAATGTGTTGTTCTCTCAGAGTTTCAGGTTTACACTGATTGGAAAATGTGAATATGCTGGTCTAGGAGTCAGGCCTGGCTTTTAATTTCTGCTTTGCAACTTGTTTACGCTGTGCCCTTGCACAAAACACCTCAAATTGTAAAGAAAATGAGGGAACTGTATTGGATGATTTACAAAGATGCTTCCAACTTTTTTTTAATGTTCCATTTTTTTCTACGTATAAGAGAACCATTTTGTTAATGAGGACCTTTGCATCTGAAGAGAATTACTGTTCCATGGCCCTGATCTGGAATTTATTCTGTGTACAGATCTTGAAATGCTTTAGTAGGATTTATGCTATTTTTTTCTGGCGCAAGACTTTCTACAAAAAGTAATTGCCTGTGAGACTTTACACAATCTATTTTTATGTTTCAAAAAGCCTTGGAATTCAGAATCTTCCACAAAGTTAGGGTACCATTTTTTGAAATGGGATATATCATGGCCCAATAAATGGGTGGCATCAGCAAAGGAGGAGTCCTTTAGAATGACCACTACAGAGAGCTGAGGAAGGCGAGTGTGGGTTCTCTTGATGAGTTGTCTGCAGAAAGACCTTGAAGAGTTTGCTACCCCAGCAATTCACACCATGTCCTCTACCCCTCATGTCTCAGCCTCTTAACAGAGAATATTGGTTCTTCTCTCTCCATCAAAATATCTGGTCCCTGAGGAAGCTCAGCACAGTTTATGAAGCCCTGTTATGACAGCACAATGCATATGAAGTATGGGCCAGTGGTAGGCTTTGGATGTGGTTTGTCCCCCCAAAGGTTCCTGTGCTGGGGGCTTGGTCCCCAGTTGCAGTGTTGAGGTGGTAGAACCTTTAAGAGGCAGGGCCTAATAGGAGGTGATTAGGTAACTGATGGCATCAACCTTGGATGGGATTAATGGTGGTCTCTCAGAGTGAGTTAGTTCTTGAGAAAATTAATAAATTTGTTGTTATAAAAATGTTAACTTGACCCCTGACTCTCTCTGGCCTCCTCTCTTATGCTTCCACCCTGAGGTTATTTGCTATGTTGTTATGTAACCAAGAGACCTTCACCAGAGCTGAGCAGAAGCCTGTGCATGTTCTTAAACTACCATAATTGTGATATAAACAAAGCTCTTTTATTTATAAATGTTTCCAGCTTCATGTATTTTGTTATAGTAACAAAATATGGACTAATATATCTGAGGATCCTGATTCCATAGTGAAAGTAATAAAAGAAATAGATTTCCCCATCTTCTGGAAAATAGAGGTTTATTATAAGGACAAAGAGTGGCTATTACCAAAGTTATAGCATCACATATACTTGCACACTCACAAGCCTCCAGCTTTGCTATCAAAAAAGGATGCTGAATTCCCAAGGGCATACTTCTCCCTATTTTATAAAGAAAGAGCCAGAATATCTGGGGTCCTCTCCTTAGGACCTCTACTGTAGCCCATACCACCTCCTTCCATGGCACATGGAGAAACATGAGCCACACAGGAGCTGAAACAACATTTATAAATTGAGAGGTCCACAAGCCCCAACCTTGTCATAGCTTTGTGATCGTGCTGGGGGTAGAACTGAGAAATGAAAGAGGAATAGGATAGACAAGAGAAAAGAACAGGATGGACTCTGATTTCCCAACTGTCACTGGTAAACTCTGAGAAGGCAATCCCAGGTACTGCAGAGGCTGCAACAATGGACCTGGGGCCTTGCTATAGTAGGAAGTAGGGCTTAACAGGCAGGAACAAGTACCTGAAAGTGCATGCACAGAAATGCAGAATAGGAAGGGCAACTTGTCAAGAGATGGAGGTTGATAAAGAGCCTTTAGGCAGGTGGGTGGGGCCATTTATAGGGCCTGGAGTGGTTGCAAGTGGGACCCAGTGTGCTTTCTGGTTGCCCATTACAGTGATCACACCAGCAAGCAAATCCAAGCTTCATGCTTCAACCAGCAACTAAGTGCATGTAACACGTCAGACTCTACTGTAGTTTCTGGGGATAATACAGTACACAAGATGAGCAACACACTTGGTCTCAAGAACTTTGCAAGGAAAACAGGGATGCCCAGGGTTGTTTAAAATCTCAGCATGTTCTGGGTGCAGTGGAACACACTCACAATAGCAGTGAGTCAGGAGGCTGAGGCAAGAGGATCACAAGTTTGAGACCAGTCTCAGCAACTAGCGAGACCCTAAGCAACTTATCAATATACTCTTCAAAATAAAAAATAAAAAGGGCTGGGGATGTAACTCAGTGGATAAGCATCCCTGGATTCAATCCCTGGTGCCAAAAACAAACAAATAACAAACAAACAAATAAAAACCTCAGCATGTACTTTGAAGATATCAAAATGTAGTGATATACTGAAGAATGACCAAAGGAAAGTAGGAGATTTTCTCCTGAACAGTAATCACATTTATCAACTTCATAACTTTAATAAATCACAGTCATCTCTCAGTATTCACAGGGGATTGGATACCCACTGTGGATACCAAAACCCAGGGTTGCTGAAGTCCCTTATATAAAGTGGCATGGTATTTGCATAACCTACGCAATCATTGTGCATACTTTAAATAATCTCTCAACTACTTATTTCAAATACAGTAAGTGTGACAGGAAAATAGTTGTGCTAATGTATTATTTGGGGAATAATGACAAGGAAAAATATCTGTATGTTCAGTACAAATGCAAATTTTTAAAATAATATTGATCTGGAGTTGTTCAAATCTGTGGGTACAGAAGACATGGATATGGAGTGCCAACTATACTTAACTCTGTGGGCCCATGGCCCCATCTGTAAAATTATATTAATAAACAGCACATATATCAAAGGGTTGATAGACAAGATAAACTGAGATGATTCATGTACTTAACAAAATGATTGGCCATGTTTCTTCACCCCCATGCTACTGAAACTCAGGAGAAGCCTGACAGTGAACAGATGAACAAGCTGAAACCATGCTATGATCTGAATCCTGTGCAGATTCCTGACCCACATAAACCTTAAGAGATAATAATCACTGTTGTCTTAAGCACTAAGTCTGAGATAATTTGTTATGTACCAACAAAAATCCTTTTGTATAGAAAGAGTTTTCCTCAGCATGGAGATTCCTTAGAAAACTTGGAATGGACCCATCATTTGACCCAGCTATCCCACTCCTTAGCTCATATGCAAAGGACTTAAAATCAGCATACTACAGTGACACAGTCACATTAATGTTTATATCAATGTTTATAGCAGCTCAAGTCACAATAGCTAGATTGTAGAACCAACCTAAATGCCCTTCAATAGATGAATGAATAAAGAAACTGTGGTACATACACAATGGAATATTATTCAGCCATAAAGAATTATGGCATTTGCATGTAAATGGATGGAGTTGGAGAATATATGCTAAGTGAAATAAGTCAATCCCAAAAAACAAAGGCCAAATGTTTTCTCTAAGTGAATGATGATACATAATGGCGGGGGAGGGGATAAGAGAAGAATGGAGGAAAGATGGATTATGTAGAAGGAAATGAGGGGTGGGGAGGAGGCTGAGGGGAAGAAAAGAGAATGAGACAAACACCATTACCCTATGTACGTGTATGATTACACAAATGGTGTGGCTCTGCTTCGTGTACAACCAGAGAAATGAAAGTTGTACCCCATTTGTGTACAATGAGTCCAAAATAATAATAATAATAAAAAGAAAAAGCTTTCCTTTCATTACTTTTCCCAGGAAAGAAAAACTCTTCCAGGAGGGTTTATTGCTAACACAGTATTAATAAATGTATTAATAGAAAAATTGAGGATGAGCAAGGACAACAGATCAGAAGACTGCCATGAAAAGATGGTTTGTTATAGTTCATGGGAGCATGGCAGACCTCACCATACAGGGAAGCACCAGGGTTGGGCAGGAGGCAGGAGACTAGGGAAAGGTGAGCTAGAGCCTTTGTTTTGGTTTCTACAGGAAACAACAGGGGAGGAAGGATAAGCACACTTAGGATTGTCTAGTTTGAATAATTCTAGTAAGCTCTGGGATAAAGGACCTCTATTTTTTTGTCTGATACCTGGTTCCAGGATGAATAGAGCAAGGAAATGTTAGTCTGAGGTTGGGGCCATAAAGGAACTGGTTGGTGTGTGGGCTCTGGATTGGCCAGTTTCCATTTGAAAGTGGGCAAGCTATTTACTACCTCTAGGGTCTAACTAACTCTAAGAGGAGTATTCTTTCCAGGGTCAACAAAACCCAACTATCAAAGTATTGGGATACAGAAAATAAAAGATCCTACCCCCACCCCATTACAGAAGAAGTCGTGTTTGAATCTATGTTGCTGAGTTCCCATGTGACTGGGACATGAATTCAGAATCCAGTAGTGGACTCTGGGATGTGAGGAGGAAAATATGCTAGAGAAAAGGGAAGTCTGGTTCTGAGAGTGATTTTCTTCCCTGATTTAAAAAAAAAAAAAAAAAAAAGCTGGGTGTGGTGGCTCATACCTGTAATCTCAGTTACTCAGGAGCAGAAGCAGGAGGACTATAAATTTGCCTCAGTAATTTAGTGAGATCCTATCTGGAAAGAAAGGGTTGCTGGATATGTAGCTCAGTGGTAGGGTGCCCTTGAGTTAACTTCCTAGTACCCCCCCCACACACACACACAAACACACAAACACACAAGATTAACTCTCCCCTCCCTTCCTGCTTTGAACATTGTCAGTTGTCGGGTGAGGGTTCCAAGTTTAGAGATGCCACGTTAGTTTATGACCACAAGAATCACAAAGAAGTCAACCTGAAGCCTCACATCATTGAGTTCCTGATAACTCGGGAATCCTGTTTAAGCAAAATGTCTTCTTGGGCATTTGGTTACTTGCAGAGCATTACTGGCATATTACATTGGCCAGCCATCAATGGCACCATGAGAAAAATCACATGGCTCTAATTCCTAGGCTCTCCACTAACTTCTGTGCTTGAAAGGGAGGGGAAATTTGAGTTACCTTGCCCCCATGGTAATAAGTGACTTGCAACTTCTTGGCTGAGAACTGCCAATTTGCAAATCATGAGGAAGAGCTTAGTTAGGTGGGGGTTCACTTAAGTAAAGAGAAGAGAGACAGATGGGGAGCAACTGAGATGCTGGCAGCCCTGAAGACAAGAGTCTAATTCAATATGCTGCCTCAGGCAGGGGCTGCATGCTGGCATCCATGCCTGGTGTTCACTGTGCTGGGACATATGGAAGCTGTGAAGAGGTGTTTCATGTGGTCCATGAATGAATGCACACAGCTTAGTGGGAACATATAGGATTCATATGGGCATGTTCTGAGGGTTCCAGCAGCACTTGCTAGTGAAATGGAGGAGTCTGAGCAACATGAAATAAGAGGAACACAAAGATGGGGGATGGTTAATGTGTTGAAACATTAAATGTATTGATGGGGGATGGTTAATTGGTGAAACAAGGATGCAGGGTATATGATTTTAATCTCTTGAAAAGGGATGGGATACATGTTGTCGCAACCCTGTAGTCTGTGTAGAGTATGTTTGAATAGATCCCTAATCTTTAATCACATGCATTCATTTGAAGCTGTTATTTTGTGTACAGTGAAATATTGTTATCTTGAAACTATAAACTGTCAGTGAAAAAATGTTCAAGGAGAAGGGGAAATAAAAGCAGAATCAGATAGAAAAAGAGAAAAGGAAAAAATGCAATATGTTTAAGATGCCCGTGTCTAGATCATTGTGACAGTTCTGCCTGGACTGAGTCTTATGGTCTTGATGGTTCTGTGTGAAGGTGGTTGGGTGGTGGGATGTTTTTCCCACATGTTGCAGGATTTTCTTTCCCTCCTCCCTGTTAAAACTGTTGGGTTATTTCCCTCCTGTTTCTGTGTGAATGGATCTCTTTCTCTCTCTCTCTCATCTCTCCCCCTGATTACTTCATTCAATTCTACATTCCACATGTTTATTTGCTAAATTTGCCAGACACAAGCACAGGAAACACAGTAATAGATAAAACAGTCATCATTTCCAAAGTGAAGCTATGATTCTGGTCCCAACATGACCAGTTAACTTTTGCTGCTGTGTAATGAATACAAACACAAAAAAACTACCATAATCACTATTCTAATTCTAATTTCTTTGGTAGTGGAACCCCCAGCCCCTGACTCCTCTTCACTTGCTGGATATTGTACTTTGTTTCTATGTTGACTGGAAAGTTCTAGAAATAGGGGAGTTCAGATAAGACTGGAAGTCCACTGCATCACCTATTAGTAAAAATTCGCCCCCCCCCCCGACACAACACAAGATAAAAGTTTTAGTTTTTCTTAAACTCCCTTTTTCCCATTATACATTATGCTTCTTTGCAGCCTTTTTGCCATATGTGCCACATGACCTAGGAATCAGTGTTGGGTAAATGGCAGCTCAGAAACGCATCATAGACTTCCTATTAGAGAGGCAAAGAAAGTCCTTAGCAAAGGATGGGTATCTGGACTACAGTGAGGGGAAGGGGAACAAAGACACGAAATGCCTTTGATTTGCTTCTTTCTCCCCCATGATGGAGCTTTGTGGGATCCAGAGGCAATGTGAAAGAAAAATCCACATAAGGAGTATGAGAATTGAACCTTAGAGGGGAAAGCCATGGGGCAGCCATGGGCCTCAGGAGGAGCCATACGCTCTGCCAGTTGCCGCACCCAACAGAGTATGACTGTCAAAGGGGTGACTGAGGGTGAAGTGGAAGCCAGAGGTAGCACTTGCCACTGCTCTTCAGAGCTCATGCCCTGGGTATGGAGAAACCCCTTATGCAACAATAGAACATTATCATGGAAATCAGAGGACCCTGTGAAAGGTATAAGGTTGCAGAAAGCAGCAAGCCAGCAGTTCTGTCATGGTGCCATTTTGGCTTGGTGCCAGGGGATCCAACTAAAGAAACTGAGGGTGAACCACCCAAAACGAAGTGTGGAGAGAGGAACAACTGGGAGCCAACAGGTTCCTTGTCCTCAATGGAACAAAGGTGGGACTGAGTCAGCCAGACAGGACAAGAACTCTGAGAATAGACTGGGAGTATATCAGCTACCACACCCACATAAGACAGAGCTTCCATAGAGATGGAAACCCTGGAGTCAGCTCCAGGACCTGGGTGTACACAGGGATGTATCCTCTTCTCCACTGCTATCACAAGGCCACTTGGGCTGCCAAGGATACCCAGGTGCCATCTGGGGAAAGAGTCCAAAGAGGAAGAAAGAAATTTGAAAGAGTAGATATTTATTTGAAAGAAACAAGGATCCTCTAAGGACTAAACTCAGAAGATATTAAAATACTCTTAAGTGGTAAGTCTAAGTCTTGTCTCTTCACTCTCATTCTCTGCCTTTAATCAATAGAGTGGACCTGAGGAAATCACATGGTTTTTTAATTGACTGAGTAGAATGTTAAATTTCAATCATGCTTCACATAGAATGATGGTCCCAGACTTAGAATAGCTGAATTTTGATTTTCAACTCTACAATAGTGTAAAAGTTATATGCATTTAGTAGAAATTGTATCTCAAATTTTGAATGTTGATCTTTTCTGAGGTTAGCAATATGCAGTACCATACTCTCTCAAGAAGTTGGGCAGGGCAATGAGCCAAAGTCCCAGTGAGTCTTGCAATCCCAAGAGAAAATAACCAATTCTCTACAGTGTGTTCTGTTGCTAAGTTATGATATTCAGTAGGTTAGGTGTAATAAATGCATTTTCAACTTCCAATGAATCAATCAGGACATAAACCCACCTTAAGCCAAGGATCACCTGTAATCAGTGAATGTGTACTAGAGTTGGGCATTCCAAGTATGGACCCTGAGCAGCTTCCAGGTAATGCTGACATTGCTGGACAGGGGATCATATTTTGATGGTCACTTTCTTAGAGCTTTTCAGCTGGACCTGTCTCTAGAGATGAGTAAGCCTACACTGGGCAGCCTGAAAGCAAGGCAGACCACCCATCACCTATGACTTCTCCAGAGATCCCCTCTCCTAATAAGGTAGGCTCAACTACAGAACTGAGGCATTAAGGACCCTTGAAGAGTTCAGTCCAATTGCATTTTAACCCAGAATCTATGACTGAAAATGATGATAATGACAAATTACCTTCATGCCTAAGGTCCCATGATTTTTCTGCCTCTTCTGTCCTACTAGTGTTGAAAAAACAAAGAAACTAGACTTTTGCCTGATCCATAAATACACAGAATACAAAAGTCATCTGATCTCCTGAAGTTCATTTGCCACTATGTCAGTTTTCCCCATGTGGTAAGAATCAGAAATGTAGTTGTTTTTACCAGAACAGGGTAAATGAGTATGACTATTAATACTTCAAAGAAATGATGCCATTTAGGATCACTGGGTACCTGGGATTCCAGACTTTTGAGGACGAATAAGATGCAGCTCCCTTCCCTGGTTGTGAGAGGAGAAAAGAACAACTGCAGAATCCATATGTTCGGGTGGGAGGGGGCATGCTTAGTCCATTTGTGCCACTAAAACAGAATACCTAAGACTGGGTAATTCATAAAGAATGGAGATTTTATTACTCACAGTCTGGAGCCTGAGAAGTCCAAGATCAAGGCACTAGTGGGTTTGATTGTCCAGTCTCTGCTTCCAAGATGGAACATTAAACTGGGGAAGAGGATAGAGGGAATCATACGTTGCATTTGCCCAGATCTGAAATTGGGTATGTATCTACTTAAATTGAAGAACAACTAAATCATTTAAAAGAATTAATGAGGAGAAAAGATCTTTGGGAGCCAGATGATAATGATGTACATAGTTTCCTGGATACACAAGAAGGGATGATTTACTCTGAAAGGATCAAATAATTAGAAAAGGCTGTGTTAATTTCAGGCTCCCTTAGAAACACCAGGGGGTGAAGCACATCAGTGGGTAGAATCAGTAGAAACAAGGACATGGGTAGACGGAATGAATGATATGAAAAAATGTAATTGATCTTACCTGGGGGCAGCCAGAAAAGTCTCAAATGGTAAGCAGTTTGTCAGAGGGTGAAACCAGCTGAGATGGGGGCATCTTTTGCCCTAATATGACTAAACTCTTTTGTCCCTGGAGTTTGTCCCTGGAGGCACAAACTGAGGATAAGAATCCTTTTAAAGATAATACACTGATGATTTGAAAACATGCAAAGCACCCAGTGCTGCATTGGATCTGTCATGGGGGAGGGACGTATCCCATTAAAATAAAATAAAAATAGTTCATGCATATACAGTGAGGAGAAGGAACTCACCACTCAGATAATGTGCAGTTGAACATGAAGGCAATGGAGCACATTGTTGATCAGTCGACTTGTTCTAATCAATTAAGACAACTGAAAGAATCAAATTCGTCATTAGCCTTTTGGTGTGCTCATCACTTTATCTGGTTGGATCAGTTGTTCCTAATCTGGTTCACTGCTCAGGGCTCTACAAATAACTAAAGAGATGCCCTGTCCTTCACTCAATTTTTCACCTCTATATCCATCTCTATAAGAGAAAGTGAGTCTAACAAAATGCACAGAGCTGAGAAACATAGAGGAATATTTGGTAAAGATGATTATATCCAAGAAGATTGCAGTAACACGTGTCCAGTCGTAATTGTTATCATTAGCCCAGAAAACTAATTTCAAGGTTAGGACCATCCATTAGGCTAAGAAAGAATTTATCTAATGAGCCCTATCTTGTGAGAAAGAGAAAATTAGCCCCTGCATGAGGGAGCAGGCTGGCCTCTCTAGGTCTTCATTTTGTTAGGACCTCACCTGGCAATAAGAATTAACCCAACTTATGCATCTGCAGGCCTGTTCCTGGTCTCTGACTGGAGACTATTGACACTAGTTTTATAGAAAATAAAGGCACAATTCATTCAAGTGCCAAACACTTCTAAATAACTATTTAGGGCCACACTGGGGAAAACAATCTGGACTTGTGAATGAATGTTTGCTTCTGTGTCAGGCTCATGAGGAGTGGTTGTCTCTGCCCACTCCTTCTGATTCTATAGATATCTTTGTAGAAACCTCTACTTCTGACAGCATTTGTATGGCTTGTCACAAATGCTATAAAGTTCAACAGAAATATTTGATTTGTGAGTCCATTCTAGTGTTGGCTTAACAGACACTCTACTGAATTGACTTCTCAGTGCTCAGACTCCAAATTTTAGAGATATACTTTCCAGGTGTGCTACGTGTACATTGAAATACTAACCACCCACCCCTTTAGCAAATTCTATCAGTTCTATCTTGAGATTATACCCCAAATTTAACCACTTCTCCCCACCTCCCCTGTAAACAAGTGGCTATCACTATTTTGATCATCTTCCCTTCCCTTGTAGTCCAGTTTCTGTGCAGAATGTGATGGGTTAATGCTTGAAGTCTTCCTCCATAAACTTGCTGTTGGCTACTACTGTGGCCTCATGACCTATACACCTGTCTTCCTTGGTCACTCTGTTCTAGCCACACACATCTGCACACAAAAATGTGTGCACACACACACACACGCACACACGCATGCACACACACACTTGAGACTGTTCTGTGACTCTGAGCATCATCTTATGTCAGGGACCTTTGCTTGCTGTTTCTTCAGCCTGTCGATGGCAGAGACTCACTGTTTCACCACATCCTGTCTCCAGTGTGGTTATTAACCATGGGAACAGCAGCTAGTATGGTTTTAGTATGCCTTATCTGCAAAGGTGGGAACTGGACTGTCTTCGCTCAGATGCTTCAAGAATCTCTCAGGATCCTTATGGGACTTACCTTTTAATGTTTTTGGTGCAGGTGCCACTGAGGGTAGTTGATTGGACAATATAATCAATGAATACAGACTTCTTAAAGACAAGATCTTTAAAGAACCTAAAGATTACCTTAAAGACCATCTCACCTGCTTTACTCCCATAAGATGGAATGAAAGGAAGTTCATAGGTCAAATGTACTGTCTGAGTCATCCAGCTAAGAGTAGCAGATCAGGGTCTACAACCCAGTTTTCCTAGTCTTTTTTTTTTTTTCCTTTCTTTCTTTTTTGGTACCAGGGATTGAATTCAGGGGCACTTGACCACTGATCCACATCCCTAACCCTATTTTGTATTTTATTTAGACATAAGTTCTCACTGAGTTGCTTAGTGCCTCACTTTTGCTGAGGCTGGCTTTGAACTCACTATCCTCCTGCTTCAACCTCTGGGGCCACTGGGATTATAGGCATGCACCACCATGCCTGACTTTCCTGGTTCTTAATCCTCTTATTTCTCAACCTAGTCAAATTGCTAAATATGAAGTAACATTTGTTTATTGAAACAAGTCAGTTTAATTGGCATTACTTGACATGTAATTTATAACTACATTTTAGAGGGTCATATGTTGAAAGTTGCATTATTATTCTAGACATATTATATATTTATGTGTTCAACAAACATTTTTATTTTTGTCTAAACTTTTCAACCTCCTATATACATATTCAATAAATGTTAAACAGATAACTGTCTAGAGGGAGCTCAGATATGTGCATAAATAATGATTCCAAGCAAAAATTTTAGAGGGGTAATTAGTAGCTGTAAATGGTACATATGTGAGCAGCATGAGACTTGAGGACAGATAAGTGGTAAGTTTCTTCCAAATGTGAAACTAAAAAGAAACGACAATTGGACAGAGGGAGTGACCAGGATTTGGACAGGGAGAGGAGGGAAGAGCAATTCCCTCCTCTCAGAGGGAGGATATAAGTAGAAGCAAAGTGTTCTAAAACAGTACAGGTAGAGCATCCCAAATTTGAAAATTGGAAATCCATACTACACCAAAATTCAAAACTTTCTGAATACCAATGATGCTCAAAAATTTGGGATTTTGAAGTCTTTCAAATTTCAACCTCAGATTAGGAATGCTCACCTGATAAAGTCTATACAAATATCCCCCAAATCTGAAAAACTCTGAAATCTGAAATAGGCCTGGTTCCCAGCATTGAAGATAAGCAGTACTCCCTCTATACCAGCTGCTGTTTCAGTGGTTAATAGACACACTGAAACTGAGTGTCTGCCATCTGCACTCTATGCCCCCTCCATGATTTCACCTTACATAGGACTCACCTCAGGGAACTCTAGCAGGTATTTAGTTTCACAGACTATTCCTTTAACCCACAAAGTACCCTTTTCTTAAACTCCTGGAAATAGTTGAAATACTGACCTTAGGATTGTTATGAATTTTAATTTACAAAAAGAGTCAAGTAACACACTTAAATGATTAATTTACAGAAAGACTAAGAATTCCTATTTCTAGTCAAGAAAAGAAAAAGAAAAGTGTACCCTACTCAACCCACCCTGATCACCCATTGGTAGATCATCCTTTCCCTGGAGGGGGTGGGTGGGGAAATAGAGGCAACCTTATTTCTTTATCAGTTGTCCATCACTCCCAGAATGCACCCGAATCCTATGTCTGAAGAGGCCCACACCACAGGAGGGACATCCCTTGGGAGCCAGGGTACTCCCTCCTTTCCCACAGCCAACACTCACTCAGGGAAGAAAATGAGTCATTGACAGGAGCAGAAAAACCTCAAGTTCAGTGCCCGAACTTCCTCAGCATTCTCCTCCCATGTTCTTGTCTGGCTAGGTAGGGGAAAAGAAATATCTTTCTTTCCCATCATAGGTTCATGACTGAGACCCCAATAACAAAGGACAAGTGAACAACAGAAGAGCATATAAATTTATTTCATATAAATTTTACATGACATGGGACCCTTCAAAAACAAAAGTTCAAAGTAGTAGGGAAACCTGTGTATTTTTGTGCTTAGGTTTGATGATAACAGTCATGGGTAAGCATAATTGGACAAAATGTTATAATTTAGTTAATAAACTGGGGGATTAAGCAAAGTCTGTTTGTTCAGATTTTTATCTGTGTCCTGAAGTCTTCAGAGATAGGATTTTATTCCTTTTCTCCAGGTATGGGGTGGTCTTCTTTCAAACAAGGGTCTTTTGACCTGCTTGAGGGGAAGGTCAGGAAATGATATCTATGTCATACGAGCTGTGTTAAGGGAGAAAGGTGAGCAGGAGGTGAGAGGGACCTTCCTGGTTCTGCTGTCTTCTCAAATACCAGCGTGCAATATTTTGGGGCAGTATAATCTGAATACCACTGCACCACTGGCTTCCTCCTTCCAAGCTTTTTTTTTTTTTTTCTTTCAACCCAACTGCACATTGCTAGAATCCTCTCCAATATCCCCAAGAGAGGACCAAGACTAGTCATTTTGTTTTTCTTGGCCCCTTGTGACTGGCTGTTTTCTTTGCAAGGCCACATGTGTTGCAGGTTACCACCATCTTCTTTTGTTAACTTCCATCTTAGTTGGACTTTTTTTCTTGGTTATGCCCTCTCTCTTCAGTATGCCTTCTATTATGTTCTGTTAGGACAGACCAATGTCCACTGCTGGATGTCTATCTCTGTAACAAATACCAGAGATAACTTACTTATAACGAGAAAAGGCTTATTTTTGGTTCAAAATACTGAAAGGTCTAATCCATGATCAATCAACCCTGTTCTTTGTGGGCCTGTGGCAGAAGTATGTGATAGAGTACGTGATAGAAAAAAGCCACTCACCCCATGGCCAGGGAACAGAAGAGAGAATGAGTAGGGGGTCCGGGGGGCATTCTTCCTTTTAAGGTCATGACCCCTTGAGTCCCACCTTTAAAAGGTTCCACTGCCTTCCAGGCATGCCATCCTAGGGACCAAGCCTTTAATGGTTAGACCTGTGGGGGACACTAATCCAAACAATAGCAATATGATTATTGGTGCAAAATAGTTTTATTTCTAGATCTTAGTGTTCTCCTTGATGTTAGTGCTTTCCCTTTGTTTCCACCAAGGTGCTACCCAGCCCTAGAAAGAACCTGTGGAGGTTGAAAACTCTGGTTTACAACATAGCAGGGAAGTTGCACACAGACCCAACCTGGAAGCCCCGTTTGCCTGGTGGTCTTCTGCCAATGAACTTCTTTTTCTGATTGTTTAATCTACCTGCTTCAGCTATCTTAGCAGTCACTTGTGGGCCCTTTTTCTGTTTCAGTTTTGTCCCTTTCTTTTAATAAAAAGACACATGTGATCTTTGACACAGATCATAGGCCTAGACCAAAAACTAAAGGGAGAAGAATAAGTTCAAAACCTTAGGAGATTCAGAAGTGTAATTCTCCCCACTTAACTCAAGTGGGTATCTCAGTGGCATAGACAACAAGGAAATTATGAAGGGGTCGGGATCATTTCTCTTAAATGCATTATGTTCCATCATTCTAGATGTGGGACATCTGTGAAAACATTAACAAATACACCACTCATGGTAACTCTTGAATGTTTTTAGTTTTATTCTTTTGAGAAAAGTAATGGGTAAATGGCAACAGCATTTGAAAAACTGCATGTATTTCATATGTAGGTGAAAAAAATATATCAAGGCTATAAAATCTCTAGATTATTATTTCCAACCTATTTTAATGCAACTGGGTCAATTTAACTGAAATATTTGCCAAATTGAAAACTTGGGACTTTAATGGATTAAACCCTTTCTGTGTTACGTTCTAAACTCTGCAAACATACACTGATATTTTTATATCGATCTTTCTTGCCCTTTCTGTGTTTTCTAAGATAATGTGTTTTATAACATAATGTACATTAAGATCTAAAATAGTGTCTGATGTGTACTCAGTGGGCAATAGCTTTCTGCACTGCCATTAGGGAAGCAGGGACAAGAGGATTTAGCAATATCTCCTTTTATTCTGTGTTTACATTGTTCCTGGAAGACATTAAGCATGTGCCCAAGTCAGCTAAGCAGGGATGAGTAAGCTTCACAGAGAGGTCAGTGCTTGCTGTTGCTCATGGCTGTAGTCTGAGTTTGGTTTGTCCATACCAAAATGCATGTTGAGGCTTGGACCCCAAGGCCTCAGTGTTGGGAGGTGGACTTAGTGGGAAGTGTTGTACAATAGGAGCTCCACATCCAGGAATGATTTTTTTTTTTTTTTCCTCACAGGAGTGGGCTTGCTATCAGGGATTGGCCCTCTTTTCTCTCTTTCTCTTGCATTCGCTACCCTTCAACAACTTTCCTGATATGCTAGGGTGTACACGTGGCCCTCCCTAGATGCAGCCACCCAACCTTGATAATGTTGGACTCCTCAGCCTCCAAAACCATGAACTAAAATAATTTTTTATATAAATTACTCAGTTTTAGATATTCTAACAATTTAAAAAAACAGACAAAGACATACTATTTTCAGAATCTTTGTGGTCTCCCTTGGGTTGGCAGCCACAGCCTCTCTCTGCAGAATGAAAGACCACACAACTCAGCTCTATGACCCACAATAACTAATGACAAGCAAATTGGGACAAAGACCAGAAATTTTAATGCTGAAGAAATTTTCATGTCCAACTCTATCTTGTGAACTCCCGACATTCAAAATTCTATTTTTTTTTCCTTACACTGCCTACCTGTTTAAAAGTAGGGAAGTCTCTAATAGAATAATGTGGACAAAATACTTCTATCTAATTTTCAGTGTGTTTAATATAGTGGGGTTGTTTACAACTGCATTTTTCAGAAGAACATATCACTAATCTATACCCATTAATTTAAAAGACTGCTCTTTCCCTTTTTACATCTTCTCCCTGATGGAATAAGTGGAAGAAAAGGAAACATGTGGACTCCTGTACCAGAGACAGATGAGTCCTGCTTATTAGGCTCAGGCCGTTTAGAAGCACTTGGCAAGACATTGCAATCTGCACAGATGATAAATCAAAAACAAAAAAACAAAACAACAACAACAAAAAAAAAAGAACAGGACTAAAACTACTAAACTAAACCAGTGGTAATAAAGTAGAAATGCAGTATCATACCATTTTTCATTTTCTTTCTTATTTATGGTAATGAACATGGAGTCCTGGGTACTAAAGGATATGGAGGTGTATTTTGTTCATCCACTCTGGTGTGGAATGGCTCTGTACAGTCCTTGGGGTGCCAGGCACCAATCTCAGATTCTTTCCAAATATACCAATTGACTCAGTTCATGCATGTGCATCTCCATCAGGGTGGAAATTTCCCTTAATATGTGTTGGGTGTGGGAGGACCTGTCATGGAGGCGAGCGGAAGTTTCTTCTCCCATTCATACTGAAGGGTTTCTGGATTGTAGACTCCAGCAGCTGTCACTCCCTCAAATTCTAGTATCAGCAAATTGTATGCAATCAGGGGAAAAATGCTACTGGTCATGTTTTGTGGGGTTTTTTTGGTTTGTTTTTTTGTTTTTTTTTGCCTGGCTCTATTGGTGATTTGCCATAGTCAAATTCTAAAATGCTACATTTCCAGCCATATCCTGGAACACTTTTAGCTGTTTCACAATTTCTTTTAAAAAATTTAAAAAATAAATAAATAAATCACACTAGATTCTTATGCCCCCTCTCCCTCCTCTTTGGACTCAAGGTCCCTCCCCACACACACCAACCCCCAGCTACTGCTGCTCTGAGATAAGCCTGTGGTATTTTCCCTGCCATTCCCCAATCATACATTATCATAAGAAAGTGCCAGGCATCCCTCAGCCCACGGCCCCTGATTTATGCTCAAAGTTCGGATTATCTATTCTGCTCCAAATCCCTTCAAACAGCCAACCTGATCAAAGAGAATCATATCCACCAGATAAAATTCAAATACAGTTCCATGCAGTAGAATGACAGGCAGGATTTTTTTTTTTTTTTTTTTAATCTCTAAACTGCTTCAACCTCCTCATTTTGTCAAGAATTGTTCTTTATCCATAGTGCAGGACATGCTGAGCAACCTGATTGTCCTTCTTGCATCTTTCCCACTGGGTTCCTTGTGGGGAGCCATTATAGGTTGGCTCCTGGGGAAGGAGTCATTGTTCACCTGTGTAGTTCTCTGCATACATCACAGGACAACAAAGTCTAATTCAGTCCAAAGCAAGGCAGAGGAGAAACATTATGATATATGGGCCAGTCTGACTTAACAACCAGTTGCTAACTTTGACAGGGCCTAAATAGGAGAAACCCAAGATGGAAAAACCATCGCTTCAACTATGAGGCCATCTCAGCATCTACATTAAATTGAATACCATCTAAATCCAATCATTCGGTTCATTCAGTCAGCAAATATGTACTGAATGCCTTATGTGCAAGGTTCTTGTGAATAAAAGAAGTAGACCACTGAACAGCTTGATATCTAGGAAGAAAAATCATATCTGAGTTAATGAATAAAAACATGGTAGACTGGGAGATGAAATTGACAAAATTATGTTATGTGCATATGCAAACATGTAACAATGAAGCCAACTATTATGTACAATTATAATGAAGAAGAAGAAGAAAAAGAAGAAGGAGGAGGAGGAGGAGGAGGAGGAGGAGGAGGAGGAGAAAGAAAGAAACCAGCATAGCAAGAGTTCTAGTCCAAGAGGAAAGTCTGAGCCTAATGATAGCATGTATGCCCTCCTATCACCTCCCATGACAAATTCCTAGTGAATTGACCAAAGAATCTTACATACACTTAAGTGGGGAAATCCACAACACTCCTATAAACTAAACAAAGATTGTATCCACTATCAGAGACTGTGGGATTTCTTGAAAATAAAAGGCAAATAAAAGTTAGATGGAAGTAAGAGCTTGGTAACATGCAGGCTACACACCTGAAGAAAAAAGTGTACTAAAAGAAGAGGAAACTCCACTGGGCAAAATAATGGCTAAATGAACCACAGAGAAGTTGGCTGGAGGGAAGGAAGAAAGTAGAACCTTACTGATACCCCTGACCCCACACTGAGATCAGACTTGCTTGGGGTTCCTTGGGGGTCCTCAGAGACCTTGAGTATTCTGAGAATGGTGGTACAATAAGAAAAGAAAGGGAAAACATGGCTCAGAACATGCTGCCCTCATATGTGGTACCTTGGCACTTAAGAAAACAGCAGGAGTGGGGAGCTATACTCATCTTCTTCCTATTCTTCTCCATTGAGGCAGATCATAAAACCTAAGAAGTTCACTCCCTGACCTTGTCCTATCCTTTTCCCTTGAAGCAGGTTAAAAGACTTTTATTCCAGAGATTCCCTCTTTGCACCCAGAAGAAAGGAACATTCTTGTCTCTGCAGCCACAGGGTCACAGAGAAGAATCTGAACTAAGAGACCTTGCCAAGTTTCCCCAGCTCACTGCCATCAGTTCATGCCCCTTTTGTCCTATCATAATTTTCTTTCCATGACTGACCATTTCTTCATCTAAATTAGAATAAAAATACACAGGGTTACCCATTTCTTTGGGTCTTCACTTCTCTATGAAGACTCCCATGTCACATACAGCTCATATGAAATAAACGTGTTTATTTTTCTCTTCTTAATCTTTCTTTTGTTATAGACACTGTTATGGTTTAGATATGAGGCATCCCCCAAAAGTTCACATGTGAGACAATGCAAGACAGTTTAGAGGTGAACTGATTGAGTTATGAGACCCTTAATTTAATCTGTGCATTAATCCACTTGAATGGATTAACTGGGTGGTAACTAGGCAGGTGGAGAGTGGTTGGAGGAGGCAGGTCGATGGGGGTGTGCCTTTGGGGCTTATATTTTTGTCCTTGTTGAGTGTAGCTCTCTCTTTTCTGCTTCCTGATTGTCACATTCTGAGCTGTTTTCCTCCATCATGTCCTTCTGCCCTGATGATCTATCTACCTTACCTCTGGCACCGAATAATGGAGTCAGTCATCTATGGCCCAAGATTTCTGGAATGGTAAGTACCAAATAAACTCTTCCTCTTCTAAAATTGTTCTTGTCAAGTCTTTTGGTCACAGCAGTGACAAATCTGACTAAAATAGAGACTGCATTTATATATCTAGGATGGGAAGGAAAAATGTTTATTTTCCTCAGCCAGGCACTGGGGGAGACTGGTCCTTCCTTTCTAGATAAGGAAGGGGTGATACTTTCTTCTCCTCCCATCTCTCTCATCTCTATAGTCTGAGAGAGTAAACCTAGAGAAAATCCACTGTCACTTTCTACTTTCTCCGGGCTTGAGAGATTTGAATACTAGTACCACACACTCTGGATCTATCCCACCTCTCAGTACCTGGAGAAAAATATCACCGAACAGGAGTGCTCACTAAGTAGTATTTCTAAAGCTAGAGAGCAATTAGTAGGTACAAGAGGCGAGAGTTCTCTATGGAACAGATTTTCTGAAAGAAACACAGTAAAACATCATAATTTAAAAAATGTATAATTCTCGTTGGATTTTAGATGAAATAATTATTCCAAATTAGTAGCAAGACTATATTAACTTTCTCATCTTCCATACTAGGGACAATAGAACTTTATTCTTGACACAAATAGATAAACTTGGGGGGCTCTTTGTATTTAAAGGTTACCAACGGAAGAATAAAAACATTCTCTAAAATTTTAATATGTAAGTGTTAGGTTTGGATATGTGGTATCACCTAAAAGCTCCTGTGTGAGACAATGCAAGAACATTCAGAGGAGAAATTATTAGGTTATGAGAGTTGTAACCTAATTTGTGGTTTAATCCACTAACATGGGCTAACTGGGAGGTAACTGTAGGCAGGTAGGCTGTGACTGGAGGAGGAGGTCACTGGAGCATGCTTTGGCATTATACTTTGTCCCTGGTGAGTGGGGCTCTCTCTTTCCTGATTGACATGTCCTGAGCTGCTTTCCTGTGCCATACATTTCTGCCATGATGTTCTGCCTCAGTTTGGGCCCAGAGTTACGAAGTTGGCTACCTATAGTCTGAAACCTCTAAAACCATAAGCTAAATAAACTTACTCCTCCAATTGTTCCTGTCAGGTCTTTTGGTCACACTGATGAAAAAAACTGACTAAAACGTTAAGTTCAATAAATTCTAAGACACTGCATTATCCATCTAAGACACTGCATTGCCCATCACCAGCTTAGTTCAGAATGGTGGTTGAAGTTCACGGATGTGAACACTTCTCTTTCACAATTCCTGCTGATGTTGACCAAACCTATGACATAAAGAAAATTGAGTATCACCACTACAGTGTAAGGAATGATTCTCCTCCTGGCTGGAATCCAACAGTGTTTCAGCAGAAATAAGAAAAGGTGAGAGTTGGAGCTGGGGATATAGCTCAGTTAGTAGAGTGCCTGCCTTGCATGCACAAGGCCCTGGGTTCAATCCCCAGCACCACACACACACACAAAAAGGTGAGAGGTCACAGAGAGGAAAGACCAAAAAAAGACCAACTCTTCAAGAATAACTAAAGGGAAGCCCACTAAGGGAGAAGATACAACTCCATTTTCCAGAAGCAGCATGCAGTGGCTCTAAATCAAAGGCTGGTGATGTCTGTATGTCTGTTTGAAGCTCCATTCACATGTGCGAAAACAGCAAAGTTGAGGTTCTATGACCCATATGCTCACAGAAACTGATGGAGTAGACCTCTGTCTGATCCACTGACTGGGAAGTGGGGTCTCCATGGAAATGGACTGCAACCCTGACAAATAGGAACTCTGCCCCAGCTAAGTGCCAAAAGGACAAGTTGCTCCTGAATAAAGCATTGTGTGGAGTGCCCCCTGCAAATGCTACCCAAGGTGAATAGAGACTGTCTTCTCTAAGAAGGAACAGATGGAAAATTACAACAGACATGAGAAAAGAAGGGAATCAAAAGGATTACCTAAACTTTTGGAGCAAATACTCCCTACCTTTTCCTGCTGCCTCAATGAAATATAGTTTCAAAAAAATAAGAGAAAAATATAACTAAACTTTTTATTTGGAATATATCTAAATTTGCAGAATGGACACACAGATAATACCAAGACTTCTTACATACATAATCTGTTTTTCACCTGTTTGTCCATTAAGTCCCTGTTTGTTCCAAGATTTAATGCAGGAGGCTAAATTGCCTTTATTCATCCCACGTCCTTAATCTCCACTAGTTGATCCTTTTTTTTTTTTTCTGGTCTTCCAAAACTTTAAAAGAGTTTTTGAGGTTACTGTAATTTAGATAAGTATCTCCTAAGGGTCTATGTGTTAAATGTTTGGTCCACAGTGTGGTGCTATTGGGAGATGATGAAAGTTTTAGGAGGTGGAACCTAGTGGTAGTGGATGCCCTTAGATCATTTTGGTGTGCCTTCTAGGGGACTGTGAGACCCCCAACTTTTCTTCTTTCTCTCTCTTTTGTCCTTCTCACTATAATGTGAGCACTTTTATCTGCACACGTTCCCTGCCATTGAAATCCAACACACACACCAGAGGCCCAAAGCAATGGATCTGTCCAATCCTGAACTGGAAGCTCCCAATTTATGAGCCAAAATACAACTTTCATCTTTACAGGTTAATTACCTCAGGTATTTTGTTAGACTAATGGAAAGCTGACTAGCACAGAAGAGTACTTGGTATTTATAGAATAATTAATTTGTGTTTATCTGATGTCCTTCTCAAGATTAGACTAGGGACGTGGGTGTTTGGGGAAGAATATCACAGAGGTGAAGTGCCCTCATCATCTGGTCCTATCAGAAGGTACATGTTGTCATGTGATTTCCCACCTGTGATATTAATTTTGATCACCTGGCTAACTTAATGGTCATCAGATTTCTGCACTATAAAGTTGGTAGTTTTCTTTTTCTTTGGAAGTGAGTGTCCAAGTTCAGCTTACACTTGAGGGAAGCAAATGGGCATTAAACTTTGCCTCCCAGAGAAAGTACATATGCATTTATTTGGAATCATTCTGTAAATAATTTTGGTCTTTTCCCCCATTTATTTTATACACTTATTAATATCATTGTAGACTCATGCATAATTATACTTTGGATTATAATCCAATACCACTGTATTTATTGGTTGCCTTAGTTTAAGAACAATCTCTTTGCCCCAGGACTCCATGTCCCTTTTGCTAGAGAATGGTTTTCAGAAATCTACGTCTATGTATTGAATGTGCTTATTGCTACTGAGATATCACTGTTTTTATGTCCTCTTAATGAACAGAGCTAATACGTATACACATGTGTCTCTGGCTATTTGTATATTTCTTCCTCTCTCTCTCTCTCTCTCTCTCTCTCTCTCTCTCTCTCTCTGTGTGTGTGTGTGTGTGTGTGTGTGTGTGTGTGTGTGTATTAAGCTAACTTCAGTTCAAGTTAATGTTTAGTCCAATATCCTATAGTTTGTTCTATCTTTTCCTCCTTGATGATTTGTAATTTCTCTCTCCAACAGTGAAAAACCTGGATTTCATTGCCTACTATCCATTTACTTAGTTTTTTCAACCCCAGAATATAAGTAAAATAATTTCAGAATTGTTAACCCAAATCTTCATGAAAACTACTTTACCAACTAGAGGACAAGTATTTGTATATAGTCCCTTTTGTCTATAAGCTTACAGTCTCCAATCACTTGAATTTCCTCAGTGAGTTTACTGTTACATACTTAATATAGTTAGATTTGATTGACAGTCTACATCCCACTCTGGATCTCTCAACACACGTATTTGTCTCTTGATATGCATATGTTAAAGTTCTCTTTTAAGATTTACAGTTCTTTGGGTTTTGACAAAAGCAGAGTAAGATATTCACCACTCCAGTACTACAGAGAATGGTTCCATTACCCTAAATTTCCCCTCTGTATCCCCTATATAGTCAAATTCTTTCCCCCAACCTCTGGCCACTACCAATCTGTATTATAGTTTTACAGTTTTGTCTTTTTCAGAATGTCATATAGAAGGAAACATATAATGTGTTGACTTTTGATTCATTCAAGTTGTGCTAATCAATCACTCGGTCTTTTTTATTGCTTAGTAGAATACATTTCTATGGATGCACCACAGTTTCTTTATCCATTGATGTTTTTTCATAATTAAGTAAACCTTTATTTTCAGATATGAGTTGGAAACAAGACTGTTTCCTCTGGAATAATCTGCCAGAAAGTAACAGAAATTCATACACACTTTATTAACTTTCATACTTTTGGTTATCTTTGTCAGATATCCTTATGCTTGAAAAATTGGTGATTCCTCAGTAAGGTTTTCTTCTGCAGTCAATAAAATCTTCAATGAAACTAATTTTAGTAGTAGACATAGTTGATATCTGACTAGCATAAATGGTTTTACATCTTATTTATTTATCTATCTATTTAGTCTTTTTAGTTATCTATAACACTAGGGCACAACCTGACATAATCACAAAAGCTTGGACTACAACACACTCCAGTGCAGGCCCCAGCATTCATCCACCCCGGTTCTCTTCTCCCTCCACTTCACTGATCCCTCTTCAATTCATTTACGGTCTACTTTTTCTTTTCTTTTTATTTTGAGGAAATAATGGCTGTTTCCAGTGATGGGAAAATACGTATAAAACTTTTATAAATATTTTCATACAGGTTTGGTGTGGACAAAACTTTTAATGCACCTAAGTAAATATTTAAGAGTGGGCTTGCTAGGTTGTATGGCAACTATCTGTCGAACTTAATAAGGAACTATCAAACTCTCTTCCAAATCGGTTCTATCACCTTATGAAAGAGTCTTTTCTTTTCTCTGGGTAAAATTCATTGTTGATAAAACAATACAAGAATAGAACAAAAGTGTAAAGACTCAAATCGGTGAATTGGGCAATCAATTCATGAAATCCTCCCAGAGAACAGATAAAGATGGGAAATAAATATCATGAAAGGACAGCAACTTGGTGAATAGACCCAATTAATCTAATAAACATCCCTACATAAAATGTTTCCCAAAGGTAAAAGCAGACACAATCTCCAGAAACAATTATAAGATCTTTTAATTGAATTAGACAACAGGATACAAGACAATCCATCAATTGATTCAAGAACTGTTTCCAACATAATTAAACAGTGAAAGCATTTCTTCTACCCTAATCAGGAAGTGAAGAAGAAAATATAAAAACACAGACTAAAAAGAAAAGTAAAATAAAAATAAAGAAGGAAGCATACACGAAATTAAGAAAGTGAGACAAAGAAATTTGAATGAAATAGCAAATAGTTTTACAATTTTATCCTGATCTATTTAAAGAAATGGATGAGATGGAAATTTTCTAGTGAAATATAAATTTAAAAATGTACTCAAAATGAGATTACAACTCTAACTATAGCTCTAACCATGAAGGAAATTTTTAAATGTATTGAAGTGCCATCTTTCACCAGCACCAGCTCAAGGGGTTTATGAATAAATTTCTTCCTTAAAACTTCAAGCACCCAGATAATTCTTATATTTAAATTATTCCCAGAAGATATTATCAGAGAGGAAGATTCCAGATTCTCTTCTTGAGCTATTGTAACTCTGATTCAATCATTGTAAAACAGAAAGAGAAGATTTTCCTAAATCTCACCTGAAAATACAAATGCAAACATTCTAAATTTAACACTAACAAGTTTACTCCAGGTGAGCACTAGTAGAACTATGTATGATCAGACAAAACTAACTCCAGGGCATTGAGGTGCCGTGATCTGAGAGTGTCCCTCAAAATTCATATGTTGAAATAAAATCACTATATCAGCCAACTCACCATCACTAAAACAACACCTGAGATAACCAACTTGTAAAGAGAAATGACTTCCTTTGACTCACAGTTTAGAAGGTTTCAGTCCATGCTCCATTGGACCTTTTGCTTTTAGGTCTGTGGTGAGTCAGCACATAATGGTGGGAGCAGTTAGCAGAGCGAAACTGCTCCCCTTGTGGCCAAGGATCAAAGAGAAAAAGAGACTAAAGTCCCAAAATTCCCTTAGAGGACATGCCCCAGTGACCTGAAGATCTCCCAGGAGGCACCACCTCGAAAAGTTTCCACCACCTCCTAATAGCACCATGCTGGAGACCAAGCCTTTTAACATATAAGCCTTTGGGGAATATTCCAGATCCAAACTACAGCAATCAACAGAACAGTGTGATAGTATGAACAGGTCGGGACTTTACAAGACAATCAGGTCATGAAAGTGGAGCCTTCATGATTGGGATCAATACTATTATAAAATAGCTCAAGGGAACTTATGAGGCTTTTTTTTTTTTTTTTTTTTTTTTTTTTGTCTTACTTTCTGCCATGTGAAGGATGAGAAACAAAATGTCATCTTGCAAGCAAAGAAAAGTCCGTCACCAGACCCTGAATGCCAATGCCTTGATCGTGGACTTCTCAGGCTCCAAATTCAACAGAACATAAATTTCTATTCCTTAAAAGTTACTACTCTCAGGTATTTGCCACAGTAGCCCAAACAGACTAAAACCCAAGGTTATTAGGATTGAGGTAATATGGACTATTCCATGATTACAGGAAGATGAGCACATTTCATCTCTGCAAAGCCTGAAGCACATTTGACAATATGCAAAATCTATCTGCAAGAGAAAAAACGGAAAAATTGAGACTATGTGAAACTATATGCTGGAGTCATACTAGCATGTGAGTCATTGGAATATTACTACTAATCACTGCTATCACTTTAAAAATATTTTATCACTTTAAAGTAATAAAAATTAATAAGACAAGAAAGGAAATAAAAGTGAAAAATCATATGATCTGATAATATTTATTCTTTTGTGTATAAATTAAACCTTTCACTTATAAAAAGGGAAATCTTAATATCTCAAATCTTTTGAACATTGACTTATATCATGTATTATTTCCAAAAATGCTCAGATATTAGAAAGAAATTGATAAACTTAGGTGAAAGGGAGAAGACTAAAGAAAGTATAAAGAAGTCAAGTGCATTTGTTTGTATCCATCATATCTGTCACTTGAGAATTTGAAAGCTAGAAAGTACATTTTTTTTCCCACTTCTTTAAGCTCTCATCCAAATATCACCTGGCCAGACAGGTTTCTTTGGATAACTAATCTAAAATAGCATCCCACAAATCATAATAAATGCTAGAGAGGATGTGGAGAAAAAGGAAAACTTTTATACTGTTGGTGGGATTGAAAATTAGTATAAGCCCTATGGAAATCAGTACGGAGGTTCATCAAAAGACTAGGAGTAGAACCACCATATAACCCAGTCATCCCACTCCTTGGTATTTATTCTGAAGAATTAAAGCCATCTTACTACAGAAATACAAGAACACCCATGTTTAGAGCAGTGCAATTCACAATAGCTGAACTATAGAAACAGCAGAGGTATCCATCAGCAGATGAATGGGTGAAGAAAATGTGGTATCTATACAACATGAGTTTTATTAGCCATAAATAAAAGTGTGATTTGTCATTTGCAGGAAAATGGATAAATCTAGAGATCATGATGTAAAGTAAAATAAGTCAAGCTCAGAAGGTCAAGGGTCATATGTTTTCTCTTATATGTGGACACTAGAAAGGAAAAGGGAAAAGAAAGTTGGGGTGGATCACATGAAAATCAAAGGGAGATCAGTAGAGGAAAGGGACCAAGGGATGAGAGGTGAGGAGGAAGCGGGGAGTGCTGGTGAGTGATATTGGCCAAATTATATTGTTATATTTTGTGTATGTATGAGTATATTACAACAAATCCCATCAATATGCACAACTATAATACACCAATAAAAATGTGGAAAAAAGAATAACTACTAGTAAAATAGAATAACAGTGGCAAAGAGTCTGATAATATAGGAAAAATAAAATAATTATTGACCAGAATATGTAAAAAAAAGTAAAATAGCATTTTCCACCTCTAGCATTTTTTAGTTCCTTGTTCTCTTTTATTAGTTTCCTGCATAATAAGTATCATTATTTTATGCAAAATACAATTCTTTTAATTTATTGATTGTAATGCCTCAGAGACTCTGACCACCACAAGGTAAACCCTATGAAGACAGTAAGTGAGCCGTGAGACTTCTGGGAGAAGATAGCTACAGAACAAGGAAACAGAGAAGGTCTCTGAGGTGAAACTGTGCCCACAGTGATCCCTCCAGTGACTGAGGATTCATCTGGGAGCACGTGTAGTATAGAGTGTCCCAGGGAGATACGTATGGGACTTAAGGTCACAGAAGTAGCCCACATCAAGATTATGCTGGACCTTGTAACCAACAGTGACAGATTAGGAGCTTAATAGAAACAGAAGGGGACACCACTTTGAAGTAGAGAAGAGATATCTAGCAGGAAATGGCACTCTGCCTTTTTACAGAGTTGGAGCTAGAAGGGATATTGAAATAGTTCAGGTGAGAGCCATGTGGGAACAGTGGAAGTGGGGAGAAGTGGAAAAATTTGGAATATACCTTTGAGAGAGCTGACAATTTGCTAATGGGTTGAATGCTAAAAAAAATTACACACAAACACATAGTGATGTGCAGCTTGATGGATCAGCCCATGTATAACCATGATCCAGTAAGATTATAATGGAACTAAAAAATTTCTATCACTTAGTGACATCATAAAGTTATAGTGATGTCAGAGTAAAAAACTTACAGCACTGCCAGTCACATAAAAGTATACCACATACCAAAGTATACTGTACATAATACTTGATGAAGATAATGAATTATTATGTTATCAGTGTATGATTATACTACATATTTGTTTATTATTAAAGTATATCCCTTCTACACTTAAAAAAAAGTTTACTATAAAACAATGAGCCATGTTAACTCCAGCAACAGCCTTATACATCTTGTACCTTGATTTTATCAACAGGCTGTATCAAACGATTGATCCATACCATGTAGTTTGTATATGAACGAGGAAGCCGAAATTGGCTAATGATGCATTTCTCAGAATATACCCTTGTCTTTAAGTGACACATGACATAAGAGAGAGAGAGAGTTCAAGAAGGCCCCTCAGGTTTAGAGTCTAAGCAACTGCAAGAATCATGCTGCCATTTCTTGAGATCTTAAAGACTAGAAAAAGAACAAGTTGCATATGTTCATTTACTTTGTTTTTGTTTGACAATAGGCAAGCAGAAATCGAGAGTGATGTTTTACAAATCTTTAGCTCAACATGTCTATGATACAGCCAAATGGAGATGTCCATAGACGACTGGGTACACCAGTCTCAAGTTGAGGGAAAAGGTTAGGATTGAGGTATGAATTTGAGAGTTCTCAGCTTATAGATTAAAAAAAAAAAAAAAAAAAAAAAAAAAAAAAAAACCCATAGGAATGAATGAAGTTGCCCAGGGATGAATATAACAAAAGAAGAGGCCCAAAAACTGGGCCTTTAGACCCTTCAGAGATGAGGAAGAGGAAGCTGCATCAAACTGAAGAGAAAGGAATCCAGAAGTCCTGGGAGCCCAGAGGAATATGTATCTCAGAGAGGGAGAGAACATCAAAGTCTTCAGATATATTTAATAAAATGAAGACAGAAAAATAACCATGGCATTGGGTAATGTGACTGTTACCAGGGGCCTAAGAAGAGAGATTCAATGGAGTGGTCTGATTAGAGTGGATCTCGGAAGGAATGGGAGCAGAGCTATGGGTACAGCAATCACACAAAACTCCCTGAAAGATTTTGATTACAGGTGCTTGGAGGAGAGCAGGGCAGTAGCTGGAGAAGTCTATATAGTCCAGGGAGTCTTTTATAAACTAGGAGATGAACTCCTTTATGCACTGAAGAGACTGAAAGCTGTTAATTAGGCAAGAGGACCTGGGAGTCAGTGAAGGGAAAAACCTTTGATCAGAAAACAGTTCACCCACCAGAAAAGAGGTAGAGCACATGGGTGGAGGTGCTGCTGGGTTGACTGAATTAATGTTCACCAATACTTTTTTATTTTTATTTTATTTATTTTACTGTTCTAACATCCCCACCACCCTGCAGGCAATAGAGAGCACACTCTGACCACTCAGAGTAATGATTTTCTCTGCGTCATTACCACTGCTGTCAGCTTCCTTTTGGATTGCCTCATGCAGGACAAATATAATATATAGCACAAGCAAAAAAGAGCCTAACCACCATTTATAGAATTACTCTAAATTCCAGGTTCCAAATCACTGGCTTTGAAATAAACTGTTGGCATTAATTTCATGGGTAGGAGATTTCTATATATGGAAATCTAGTTAAACACAAGTACCCACTACATCATGGCCCTGGCTCCTTTCCAGAGTATTATCTTCATCCATTCCAGCTAGTATTTCTCTTTCCACATCTCCAAATAGTCCAGACAAATCTGGGGCCCAGATACCTGAGGCTATGTAAAATTCTTCTTTACGGCTCTCATATGGTTAGAAAAAAAATACTTCACTAAGCAATGTTGTACCATCGATATTATAATTCAAATGTCATTAGGCCTGTTTTCATTGAGCTTAATTATTTCTTATTTTGAAAGACGCTCATATATTTTTTCTTTACAGTTTAAACCCAAACAAAAAATTACATATCAATAGCTGTACTTCCTGCCTCATGCATGCCAGAGGAGTAGTTATTTAAGTTATGGCTTAGGAAGAGGATGATGATGATACTCCTAACTGCTGGAATCCATTTTTTTTATATTAAAATGCTTGTGCTTCAGGAAGAATATACAGGATAGATTGTAGGTTTCATGGTAAAAAAAAAAGTACAGGATAACACATAAATTTAGGGTAAAATGCAGAGGATTAAAGGAGCATTGATAGGCAACATTATGTATTTCTTATTTCTTTCACATAGCATTGCTTTCATACACACATGGCTTCCCAAGTTAACAAATTAACTTGTAAATATGAACAATGATCTGGTTCCAGAAGGTGTTCATCAACTCAACAGCCTACCCTTAGCATGTCCTTCATAGAGCCTTTCAATTTAACTATATCAGATTGATTCCCAACCCCTTCCTAATACCAAGAGAAATAAGTAAGAGATCAGAGACTTTAAAGATAAGGAATAGAACCAGGATGATGGGGAGCAATTTTAGGTTAAACGAATGGCTGGTTAGCCTCGCACTGGGAAGACAAGACTCCCCATCCCACAAACAGGAGTTCTCTCTACTCTCTGGGTTGTGTTAGCATCAGTGCCTATGATGGTTTACATAAATTTCTTTTAGGAGAGAAAATTAAAATTAGATTTTAAACAGATACACAATATGTGAAATAGAAAAGAAAATCAGTGTTCACCATTGTGTGTTCAAAAGTTTGAATTTATACCTCTATTGAAAGAATTAAACTATCCTAATAAATAGAAATATTTAAAATCAGAGCTTAAGGTTAGGAGTTGCATCACATATTAACTTTAGCAACCAATTTGTCTCCACATTTTGGTTGGTTATGTAGGAAAACACAAGTATTGCATGTTCTCTCCAATAAGTGGAAGCTAAAAAATGTCTCACTAAATGTAGGATACTAATTACTAGAGGCTGGGAAAGGTGTGTGTTGGAGGTGGATAAAGGGATGTTGTCTTTGATCAGTGCACATCATATGAATGTGGGGAAATATCATGTTGAACCAGATAATATAGGCAATTAAAATTTGATAATCAAAACTAGAATAATTATTTTTAAAGATGAATTTTATAAAGGGAAGATCAGCAGAATAGAGGAAGTAGAGGAAGGAGGAGGGAGGAGGAAGTAGAGGTCTTAGGGGATGAAAGTGACCAAATTATACAGTTATATTGTGTGCATGTATGAATATGCAACAGCAAATTCAACTATTATGTAAAATTATAATGCAACTATAAAAAGATTAAAAACAGGGCATTATAACTCAAACAGAATGCCCTCTATGGAAGCTTGCACTTTTAAAAAATAAAGGTACAGAAAAGTCATATTAATCTTTTTAAATTTACATGTATAAATCATAAACAATACATTGATTTTTTGTTGTTGGTTTGTTTTTGACATTTTGGACCAACAATCTCAATTCCTTGTCAAAGAATCAGGTCCTGAAGGCTGGATGAGGGGCAGAAGAAATGTAAATCACTAACAATATTTTAAAATTTTCTCAAATTCCTTATTTTTTAGAGAAGTAAGAAAAGTTAAATGAAAACCACCTAAAATATACACAGACAAAAAATCAATGATATAATGTAGAATCATGCCTTTATGATACCTGTTACCCACCACTGACTCACGCATAATGAATGACACATCCAGCAGGGTGCATTCATGATGCAAGAATATGCCCCTTATTGCCCCCTTACCTGAGTAAGACTGTGTGGGCTTGACTTTTTCCCAAAGATTAATTGCAAGATGCAATGAACCTTATCAAAGTCATACCTGCACATGTTCACACATAAGCTGAGAAATGGTAAGAGCTACCTCCTGCAGAGTAATGAGGAGACACAGACTCCCAAATTATCGTGCTGGTGTCCATTTTGTTGAATCTAGTTTAAAATAGATCTGAGATGGTGAGAGAAAGTTTTTTTTTTTTTTTTTCAATTACTGTGAAAATAGTTAATCATCAAAAAAATGAAAACCAAGTCGTAGTCTTGGAAAATAGGCTCCATAAAACAGTTGGAATAGTCTCTCTAGCAGGAGGATTTTGGTGATGGAGTTAATATCACAAGGCCAGAATCATCTCCATTGCTTGGGTGGAGGCTCATCTGGTCACAGATTAATACAGTTTACTTTCCACCTTACCACTCTGCAATGCCTAAACACTGCTGCTGTGAACAAGAGCAAGTGAAAGATGTATGAGGAAGCAGGTGGAATGAAAAATGCCCTGTACCTACCAAGTCCAGCTTTCCTACTTACAGGAAAGCAGCATGAAATAAAGTAAAACTTAGGCAAGATTCTCAGAGGAAAATTAATCTTTTTTAAAAATTAATGCAATTAAAAAAAGAACATAAGTTGACTCCTTTGTTAGCTGTTTGTCACTGTGACCAAAGATACCTGACAAGAATAACATAGAGAAGGAAATGCTTATTTTGGCTCATGCCAGAGGTTCAGTTTATGGTTGACTGGTTCCATTGCTCTGGGCCCAAAGTAAGGCAGAACATCATGGCAGAAGGGTGAGGCAGAGTGAAACTGGTCAATTCATGACAGCTAGTGTTTGGTTTAGATGTGAGGTGTCCCCCAAAAGCTCACATGTGAAACAATGCAGGAAGGTTCAAAGGAGAAATGATTGGGTTTTAAAAGTCTTAACCCAATCAGTGACTTAATCCCTGATGAGATTAATTGAAGTGGTAGGGTGTGGCTGGAGGAGGTGGGAATTGGGGCGTGGCTGTGGGGTATATATTTTGTATCTGGAGAGTGGAGTCTCTCTCTCTGCCTCCTGATCACCATGATGTGAGCTGCTTCCCTCTGCCACCTTCTCCCCTCAAGTCCTGAGGAATGGAGTCAGCCTTCTATGGACTAAGACCTCTGAAACCGTGAGCCATCAAATAAACTTTCCCTCCTCTGCAGTTGTTCTGATAGAATTTCTTAGTCACAGGAACAAAAAACTGACTAAAACAGCCAGGAAGCAGAGCAGACAAGGAGAAGGGTCACAGGGAGTATAAACCTTTCCAGACCATGCCCTCAGTGACCCACCTCTTCCAGTCATGACCCACCTGTCCACTATTAAGTTAGTCGATTCAAGTTAGGATGGACACATTAGGTTACAACTCTCATATTCTAAATATTTCACTTTCTTTATTAATACAGGAACTTTTGGGGGATACCTCATATCCAAACTTCTAATTGAATGCCACATGGTGGTTTTGGATAGGCAAGACTGCTGGAGGTTGCACCTGCAATTTGTTATTGTATTAACTTAAAAACAATGTCTCAGTTTGATTTTTTCCAAAAGCAAAGCCTGAGATAAGGTAGCTCATGTGGGAGATAATCCTAGTAGGCAAGAATAAGAAAACAGGAAGAGTGACCAGGGGAATAAGGAAAAATCAAGATAGGTTGGGCAAGACAAGACTAAATTGCACAAGGATCTTCTGAGACACATAAAAATTCTTCTAGAACTTCCTATCCCCAGGATGGCTATTAGAGCTTTTGTAAACCAGCTCCTGTCCACCATGATGGAGGGTTGCCTCCAGAGAAGTTTGCATAGGTGTATTCTGTCTACACATGCCCAAGCCTACCAAACTCTGAAGCATCAGAGGAGGCCTTCCTCAGTGAACTTGTGATGGGAAATAGGAACTAGCAAGGAACTATCTGCTATGGCTTGGCTGAAATCAGAGGTGAGTCATGGAGTTGTGCTAGAGGCACCAGATGTGCCTGTTACCTCACCCAATTCTACATGTGTCCTAGAGAGCACTGGAGCACATCAACTGAGCTCCCGCAATAAAAGACAGTCATTGGTCACCAAGCCTGTTTCATTTTTTATGCTTCTTGACAGAGACTCTCATTCATTTATTCATTCATTCCTTTGTTGTGGTTTGAATGTTAGTACTGTTTGAGGCACGAGGGAATGCAGCAATGAGAGAAGTAGATAAGTCCCTATTATCATAGAAGAAGACAGACAAAGAAACAAACGAAATGTATATCCTGTCATATGGTGATAAGTACCAGGGAGACAAATAAAGCAGTGGGAAGGTCAAGAGGAAATAAGGATACTCCAGGAAGGTGGGAAGATGAACAGAAGAGACCTGGTATTTCATCATGCTTGAATCTATTTAACTCAGTAAATGACCCCCATCTGGATGCCTCTTGGAAAACCAATAAACAAGTTTATAGGAAAGTATAACTCTTTCTGTGTTGTCTCATTTAAAGATATTGGCTTATACTCAGGCAGATTCTGCCCACAGGAATTGATACAACCCTCAGTATGAATCCAAGCTGCAGATTCTCCAAAGGGAGTCAAGAGGTCAAACACATCCCTACATCTTTGGCTACCTGAGCCTTTTCTGAATTTTTCAAATTAAAGATTTCACTTTCATGTTTGATATTCTGATGTCAAAGGCCATCTTACAAAAATTTTTAAAAATTCACATATTATCAATTATTAGTAAACACTGAAATTTCACTCTGTGCTCAGGTCAATCCCCTTTGCTGGTTTCATGCTATCATGGAAGTCATAAATTAGATGTGGCAGTATGACAGACACCTGTAAAATAAGAGTAAATGAACAAAACAGAACATAGTTGTGCTTTTTAAAAATATATTAGTAACTCAAAGAAAATGACAAAGTACTGGAATAAAGGAAGATTGCACAACAAAGTTTCCTCAAAAGAGCTGGCTTACGAGATAGATCTTAAGGAACAGATACACTTTAGCAGAGGAGAATAATGATCATGCATTCTGCTCTTTGGAGCAAAGGATGGATTGGTCCTGGTGGAGATGAAAAACAGAAAGAACAGCTACCCAGTTTAGATGGTTTCTCCCGGGGAAGTTGTTTCCCCATTTTACAGATGTGGAATCTTGAGACTGAGGAAGGCAACTTGGTCACTATCATTCAACTAGATAGACAAGGGCAGGGTGGGATTCTATACTAAGTCCACCTAATTAAAAAGTCTGTCATCTCTAAGAATTATTACTGACTTATGGGGTTTAACAAAAAACATTTATTTTCTGATTCTAAAATAATTTAATTTGATTAGTAATCATTAACACTAAAGATTTTTCCACATGCCATCGTAACACATGTGACTTATAAAATATTCAAGTATGAAAGATAATGCAAACTATAAAAAGCTCCAATAATCTCACAGTTCCCCAGAAAAACATCATGAATTGTTTTTTATATATTATTACAGATAATTCTTCACTAATTCTAGTTTTAAATTAAGTCTTACTATTTTACTGCTACAACTTGCTTCTTTGTGTAAAAGATCACCCATGGAGGTCCGGGAAATGAGAAGCCATTTGTCACATTCATGGTATTACATTAAGTATATGTCAAATGACTTCAGTTCTTCATGAAGAAAAGGAATCTTCCCATCGGCTCTCAGTCCCTAGATGACCTAACTCTTTGTTTAACCTACTTATACCAATTTTCATATGTCCAGCTTTTAGTCAAAGAAACAACCTCACAAATTCTGACTTTTCCCAGTCTTTATGGATAAGCATTTCTTTATCAATATCTGACCCAACCTAGATTTGTATAGACTTTCATGATCAAGTTTTCAACTAATATCCAGCCTACATCCCCAGATTTCCATTCTCAGAAAAATGATTCTCAGAAAATATCAGGTATGAGGAATTTGTTAATATGAATAATATGAATATCAAATGATATATTGTTTTCTTAGAGGTGGACACACTGATAGGATTATAGGGCAAAAGGGGTGGAAAAGTTCACACTTCACGCCCTTCACTGCACGCCCTTCACTGCACTCAGTACGGAGGGTGTAGCAGTGAATACAGGACAATTTTGTGGAGGTGGATCTTAATTTTCATGGGGGAGATGAAATGAGAAAATGAGCAAACATGATAATTGTACACTATGATAGTACCATAAAGAGAAGAGTCAGCTGAGCAATGGAGTGTGTTGGGGAACCTCTTCTAGAGTGATTAGAGCCCTGAAGTGTGTGAGCGAGTCCTGAGGGACACAAAAATGCTTGCTCTTCTTGTCTGTCCTCTTTACTTGCTCAGTCTCGATCTTGATTGAACCTAATTTGTTCTCCACATCTACAAAATGCAGCTGGAATTCACTAAATAAAATAACATCTCCCAAGAGTCCGATTTTACCTTAAATGTGTGAATGCAAACGTATTCACAACTCACGGTTCCCTAGAAATCTTCCTCTAAGGAGGATGCTTTCTCACTCAGCTCCTCCAAGTTCTAATGGATCATAGGGTTCAACACAGATGGTCCAGTGGACTTTAATAAAAAGACCATTCAAAGAGGTGTGGCAGATTTAGGGGGAACACTTGGAATGTTTAAGCATTCGGAGATGAGCAAGAGTGGGCAGCTGATTCACCCTTCAATCTAAAGGGGCAAGAGGGGAAGGAGGCAGTAGTACTGAGTCTTAAATAATGCTGGAACTGTGAACAAGAGACCATTTGGCAGGAGTATCAGGTTGAGAGGGATACCACCAAGTATCAAGCAAGGAAGGAAAACCTAGGATTTTCTCTTTCTTGCCACCAGTCTCCTGCCTGTGCCTTCCATTGGCAAATTACACCAATAGCCAGTCAACATGGAAGCTAATTACGATGGGGGTGGGAGGAGTGTCAGTCAGTTGGGGACAGGTTTCCTGTGGGGCATTGAGCTGGGCAAAGGATCCATAATAGTAAATACAAGACAATTTTGTGAAGGTAGATCTTAATTTTTATGAAGGAGATGAAACAAGCAAATGAGATTATGAGATTAAGGCACATTTCATTCATAGATGCTGATTTCATGCTTTCTGCTTTCAATTCAAATAATAATAATAATAATAATAATAATAATAATAGAAGGGGTCAGTACAGTAGAGAAAGTAAAGTGGGTAGGGAGGAGGGGAGAGTGAGGGAAGGTACTGGGCAGTGAGATTGATCAAATTATTTGCATGTACAAATATGGCATAACGAATTCTATGATATTTTATTGTAATGCACCAATAAAATTTTAAAAATCAAAACCCATATCCATGTTACACTAACCTTGGAAATCAGTATCACATTTTCTTATAAACGCAAACAATAAGATTTTCTCCCACTCTGTAGGCTCTCTCTTCACATTACTGATAGTTTCCTTTGCCAAGAGAAAGCTTTTTAGTTTGAATCTATCCCAGTTGTTGATTCGTGCTTTTATTTCTTGTGCTATGGGAGTTCTGTTAAGGAAGTCTGATCCTAAGTCGACATGTTGAAGATTTGGACCTACTTTTTCTTCTATAAGATGCAGGGTCTCTGGTCTGATTCCGAGGTCCTTGATCCATTTTGAGTTGAATGATCTCTCTGATAAGCAGATGATGACACATAATGGGAGGTGGGAGGGGTTAGTGTTAGGGTTAGTGTTAGGGTTAGGGTTAGGGAGGGGGGCAAGAATGGAGGAAGGAAGGACTGTATAGAGGGAAAAGAGGTGTGGGAGGGGCGGGGGGAGGGAAAAAATGGCAGAATGAATCAAACGACATTACCCTATGTAAATTTATGATTACACAAATGGTATGACTTTACTTCATGTGCAAACAGAGAAACAACATGTATCCCATTTGTTTACAATAAAAAAATAAATGCAAACAATAAATTTACTACAAAACTTATTGATCTATTCCCTACATTAACCCATGAAAGATAAAAATTTATGTCCACACAAAACCTGTGCATGAATGTTTACAGTGACTTTATTCAGAATCCTTCCAAACTGGAAATAATCCAAATCTATAAAATCATATTTCTTTTGACAATAAAAATGAATGACTTACTAATATGTATAAAACAAATGAATTGCAAGTGTCATATTAAGTAAAAAGAGTCAGAAAAAAAGCTACATTCTATGTGATTGGATTGACATTCTGGAAAAGGCAGAAAAAGTACAGAAATCAGACCAGTGGTTGCCAGGGTCTGGGGTAAGGAGTAGGATTGACAACTAAGGGACTCAAGGGAATTGTGAGTGGGGATGAAACTGTTAGATAGACTGATTTGGTGGCAACTGCATGCATTTTCTAAAATTCACAGAGTCTACATGGAGGAAAAAACGTGAATTTTTCGAGATTTAAATAATACCTCAAATTCCTGACTTGACAACAAAATGGTCAATCCCATACCACTTTGTGCACTCTCCCATGATGGTTTTAATTTCTCTATCACTGATCAAATGGAATAGGTCTTAGGCAAACTGCTATATATCCTCACCACCACATCCTTGAATATCCACCAGGATCTCTACTTTCTCCTCTTCCCTGGCATTCAAGAGGAGGAAGTGACCCCTTGTTGCTCTGAAAGGCAAAACTTCCTTAGATGTTGCATAGAGGAAAGAAATCTTACTTTCTCATCTTACATTCATGACTGGAGACCCTATAACCAAAGCCAGATTAACAGGAGAAAAGCATATAAATCTATTGGAGTTTTATATGACACAAAAACCTTCAGAAATGAAGACCAAAGAAACCTGTACATGTTTGTGCTGTTTGGTGAAGTGAGTAGACATGCATGATTGGATTAAGAAGGCCTGGTTTAATGGTGCTCACTGAGAGGAACTTAGCAAAACTTGTTGGTTCAGATTCTTCTCCACAACTTTGTATATTCAGAAATGATGATATTCCTGTCCTCCAGGTATATGGAGGGCACTTCTGGAATAAAGGTCTTATGACCTACTCCAGAGGAGAAGGGTGAGGGGAAGGTGAGAGTGATCTTCCTGAGTCTGCTGTTTTCCTTCTTTTTTTTTTTTTTTTTTTTTTTTCAATTCCTAGGTGCCATATTTTAGGGTGCCATCTCCTGAATGCCATCATCTGAATTCATTCCTTCTTGTCTTCTTCGCTGAGATCCCCTGCACCTTTATCTCAGTCGCCCCTCTAACAGACTCTTTCCTTTAGTACCCAAAGCAGTCTCCCTCAATGCCACAGCCCACCCCAGATCCTGCCCCATCTCTCAGCCACAACAAAATATCTACACAAAGCTTTCTCCACATCTTCACTTGCAGTCTGCTCTTTAAAATAATTCTGAATAATTCCAAATGTAAAGAAAATGATAAAACATAACAAATTCCATGTTTTCAATAAGTAGATATAACAGATGTTAACACTTAACTATATTTGCTCAAGATCTTTTTTTTTTTTTTAAGAAATAAAACATTACCTATATAATTGAATACCCCTTTGGACTCATTCCCAATCTTATTATCCCTTCATTTCCCAGAGGTGACCTCTATTCTGAATTTGATATGCATCCTTCCCATACATGTATGTATGGTTTAATATGATACCGCACCTACATGTGTACCATAAATGATACAAGGTATTGTATTGTGTTTACCTAAACTTGATGTAATCAATGTTGTGCCAACTTAGTCATTTGCATCTTCAGTTGCTTCTTACATCTTTTTTCTTCTTTTGGGTTTATCTTTTTCTTGCTGAGATATGTTCTTTGGTAATTCACAAAGAATCTGCAGGAAAAATTTGTCATTTCTCAGGTCAGGGTAATTCCACATTGTCTGCACACATAACTTTTCTGAATACAGAATCTTATTTTCAAGCTATTTTCTCCAGATACTTGAGTGTATTGCTCAATTGTCTTTCTGTATTCACTGCCACTAAAAATACACATGATTTAATTTTAATTTCATTTTAGGTTTCTCTCTCTCTCTCTCTCACTCCCCGCCATATGTATGTTGTATGTGTTTGCCTCTCTTGCTCATGGTTAGAGATTTTTCTCACTGTCCTTGGTGATCTGAAATTCCATTTATACAGGTGAGAGTTCCTTTTTGTGTTATCCTATTTTTAAAATTTGAAGATACATCTCTTTTTGATTTGGAAAAAATATACCCTTAAGAATTTCTTCCCCTGTTTTCACTATTCTCTGCTTCTCACCTTCTATTGCATTGGCACTAGATCTTCAGGAACAATCCTTTTCTGGGTTTGTTTGTTTTTTTTTTTTTTTTTTTTTTTTACTTTTTTATTTAGTCTAATTATCTATACATGACAGTAGAATGCATTTTGACACATCATACATAAGTGGAGCATAATTCCTCATTCTTCTGGTTGTACATGATGTAAAATCACAGGCGTCGTGTAGTCATATATGCCCACAGTATAATAATATCAGATTCATTCTACTGTTCTTCCTACCCCCATACTCCTCACCTCTCTTCAATTCCCTCTACCTAGTCCAAAGTAACTATTCCTCCCTAGCACTATCCCCTTATCATGAATCAGTATCTGCATATCAGAGAAAATATTCAGTCTTTGGTTTGGGGGATTGGCTTATTTCTTTTAGCATGACATTTGCCAGCTCCACTCATTTGTCAGCAAATGCCATAATTTAATTCTTCTTTATGGCTGAATAATATTTGATTTTGTATATATACCATATTTTCTTTATACATTCATCTATTGAAGGACAACTAGATTGGTTCCATAGTTTAACTACTGTGAATTGAGCTGCTATAAACCTTGAGGTGTCTGTGTCACTGTAGTATGCTGATTTTAAGTCCTTTGGGTATAAACTGAGGAGTGGGATAACTGGGCCAAATGATGGTTCCATTCTAAGTTTTCTGAGGAATCTCCATATTGCTTTCCACAGTGGTTGCAACCCAACCAGCAATGTGTGAGAGTACCTTTATCCCCAGATGCTTGCCAACACCTGTTATTGCTTTTGTTCTTGATAATTGCCATTCTGACGAGTGAGATAAAATCTTAGAGTAGTTTTGATTTGAGTTTCTTTAATTGCTAGAGATGTTGAACATTTTTTCATATTCTGTTGATTAATTGTATTTCTTCTTCTGTGAAGTTTCTGTTCAGTTCCTTAACCCATTTATTAATTGAGTTATTTGCTTTCTTAGTGTTAAGTTTTTTGAATTCCTTATATATCCTGGAGATTAATGTTCTGAGGTGCATGTGGTAAAGATTTTCTCACATTCTGTAGGCTCTCTCTTCACATTATTGATTGTTTCCTTTGCTGAGAAGAAGCTTTTTAGTTTGAATCTATCCCATTTATTGATTCTTGATTTCACTTCTTGGGCTTTAGGAGTCAAGGAAGTCAGATCCTAGGCTGACATGGTGAAGATTTGGGTCGATTTTTTCCTCTGTTAGGTACAGGGTCTCTGTTTTGGTGCCTACGTCTTTGATCTGCTTTGAGTTGAGTTTCATGCAGGGTGAGATAGGGGTATAATTTCATTTTGTTACATGTGGATTTCCAATTTTCCCAGCACTATTTATTGAATAGCCTATCTTTTCTCCAGTGAATGTTTTTAGCGTCTTTGTCTAGTATGAGATAACTGTATTTATGTGGGTTTGTCTATGTATGTTCTATCCTGTACCATTGGTTTATGTGTCTGTTTGGGAGCCAATACCATGCTGTTTTTGTTACTATTGCTCTGTAGTATAGTTTAAGGTCTGGTATTGTGATGCCTCCTGCTTCACTCTTCTTGCTAAGGATTGCTTTGGCTATTCTAGGTCTCTTATTTTTCCAAATGAATTTCATGATTGTTTTCTCTCATTCTATAAAGAATGTCATTGGAATTTTAATAGGAATATTTAAATCTGTATAACACTTTTGGTAGTGTGACCATTTTGACAACATATTAATTCTGCCTATCCAAGAACATGGGAGGTCTTTCCATCTTCTAAGGTCTTCTTCAATTTCTTTCCTTAGTGTTCTGTAGTTTTCACCATAAAGGTCTTTCACTTTTGTTAGATTGATTCCCAAGTATTTTTTTGAGATGATTATGAATGGGATAGTTTTCCTAATTTCTCTTTTAGTAGATTTGTCACTGATGTATAGGAATGCCTTTGATTTATGGGTATTGATTTTGTATCATGTTACTTTGTTGAATCATTTATTAGTTCTAGAAATTTTCTGGTAGAATTTTTTGGGTCTTCTAAATATAGAATCATGTCATTGGCAAATAGTGACAATTCAAGTTCTTTTTTACCTATTTGTGTCCCTTTAATTTCTTTCTCCTAAGTACTGTGGCTAGAGTTTCAAGGACAATGTTGAACAAAAGTGATGAAAGAGGTCATCCTGTCTTGTTCCAGTTTTTAGAGGGAATGCTTTCAATTTTTCTGTTTACAATTATGCTAGCCTTAGATTTAACATATATAACTTTTACAATGTTGAGGTATATTTCTACTCTTCCTGGTTTTTCTAGTGTTTTGAACATGAAGGGGTGCTGTATTGTGTCAAATACTTTTTCTGCATCTATGGAGATGATCATATGATTCTTGTTTTAGAGTCTGTTGATATGATGTATTATGTCTACTGATTTCCATATGTTGAACCATGCTTGAATACCTGAAATGAACCCCACTTAATCATCGTTCACTATCTTTTCTATCCTTCTTTCTTTACTTCTTAAATAAACATGTTATCCCATTGTCCTCATAGTCTGTGAGACTCCCTTGAAACTGTTCTGCACTTTTGCTTATTCTGCTTTCAAACCAATCTATTGTGTTGAAGAGTATTTAATTAATTTACTTACTTTTAAAATTTTGATCATCTAGTTGTTTAGTTCCAAGATATCCAGTTTATTCGTCAATGAACAGAATGTCCTCCTGCATTTTATGAACTCTTCATCTTCTCTCGGCTTGTTTTTCTCAGGTTTGTTGGACTTGGCAGCTCTCTTTCAAGGTATTAGCTTTCTTCAAGTGTGTAATGATCCCCAGTGCTTGCATGAGAACATGGTGAACTTTTTGTCCTAGGTGTTACTGACATCTATACACTGGGCATGCTCTCTCCCAGGTACTCCTGGGCAGAAGATCTTGTACTCACCACCTGACTTAAAATTCTATACATGGGATGTAGGATGCTAGAGGGTCATTACACCTGGCTGTTCCATTTTACCCCCAAAACCCCTCCTAGTTCTGATGTCCACACATATGGATGGTCCCTCTTTCACTTAACCTCTTGCTCACATTTGGGGATGCAGTTTTCTTATCCAAACTGAATTCATCTCGTCTACTTTTTTTTCCATCTTTCAGGGATTCAACATGAATTAATCTAAAAAGGATATTGTTTATGTCTTGCTTTCCAAACTATAATGAATTTGTTCAGTGCCCCTTTTTTCCTACAATGTCTATGGATTAAGATATAAGGGGAAGGACTAAATCATATACTCATTTTATTATCTTAAATCAAAATTATATACATTAATTAAGTGATCCCTTAACAATTATTCTATAGTTAAAAGGGCCAGTCTACTATTTCAAATACCTTCTTTTCTAACAACTTGGATTCTCCAACCCACCATCCACAGGAAAACAGGGAGGATCCCAACAGCACTGCAGGAGTCCTACAGGAGTATCCACCTTTGAATACAGCTTGTTAAGCTGCAGAGATACCTAATGCAGTTGCATGAATCAGAACCTCTTTTCCAGAAATTTGAAAAAAAAAAACACACAAGCATATAATAAAAACTGCAATATGTGAAATGAAGGTCTATTTCAAGGAGCTGTGAGAGGCTGAGAAATGTCTGCTAACTGGAGAATGGAGAGGTATTCTAGGCAGGAAAGACACAGGGGAGGGTCATGAGAGGAGGACACACGTCACAACGGGGATCGAAAAGGACACAACATCCACAGGTGAAGCCCCAGGGAAAGTGTCTTCTTCCTCCTTCCCTTCTTCCTCTTCCTCATCACTATAGTGGATGTCTGTGCCCCAAGTACCTCACAGATACCAACTTGTTTAGATGAACAATTACAGCTGGAGAGGGTCCACATCCTGAAGGATGCTGAAGCTGTATTAAATATTATGGTTCTCGCTCTATGAACAAAAAAGAAAGGCAGCATGACGAACAGTAACATGCCTCCATGTACACATTAAATAGCCACTGCCATCCTATTTCAGGGAATGGGAAGAAGTGAGGTGGCAGAGAAGCAGGGAGACCAGCCATGAGACTATTTCCAGGGCAAGAAGCCTTCTGTGACTCTTGAACTCAGTGGGAACATCCTAGGTCATGAAGCTGTGCGTGATGGTGGCTGTCCTTTTCAGATAATGTTGTGAATTCTGTGAATAAAGGACACTTAGATTAATTACAAGTTTACTCAGAGTTCTTTGTTTGTATTTGACATGAGGACTAGAATTGAATTCTGTACAAATATCTGTTTGAAAATTACTGAAATGAGTTGTTTTCTTGGTTTTGGTTATTAACATCAAAATATATTCCAGATACATCTAGGAGTAAAATGTATGTGGTCTATTTTATTTGTTTATTTGAGAGACATTTTCTGCATATATACTACTTATATATTTTCTTCCATTTTTTTCTGTTTCAATGGGGCTTTGCTATGTTACTCAGACTAGACTCAAATTCTTGGGTTAAGGTGATATTCTTGCCTCAACTTACCAAGTAAAGTAACTGAATACAAGAATATGCATATATAATATATGTAATATCTATATAATTATGTAATACATACATTTTATTAATATATATTAATTAAAGATGCTGATAGAGCTTTCTTTTGAGTGGTATTCTCTGTTCAATTTTGCACTTAATGCAATCCTAAATTTTTAAAACAAATTCAGTAGTTTTCCTTATTTCCTTATGCCCAGGAGTAATTTAACTAGCAAAGGAATTTCATTGAGTCCTGAAAATAATTTACCACTAATACTGCCAGGCACAGACACTTGGTGAGGAAATGATTAGTTGACACATTTGTCATTTTTTCTTTGTAGTTTCTTATTTTTCTTTGGTAAGATATGATTTGCATTCTTTGTAAGTTGTCCATCTCATCCAGCTTTTTAAAAATTATTAACATTGGGTGTGGTCACATGTTTTAATTCCAGAGACTTGGGAGGCTAAGGTAGGAGGATCCCAAGTTTGAGGTCAGCTTGGGTAACTTAGTGAGACTCTGTTTCAAAATAAAAAATAAAAAGGGCTGGGGATGTAGCTCAGTGGCAGAGCATCCTTGGGTTAAATTCCCAGTACCAATCAATCAATGAAATAAAAAGAAAAATAAAAAATTATTAGTAGACTGAGACATAAGTTTCCTTCTTTTTGTAATATTTTTTATATATGTAAATGCCTTCTTTCAATCTTAATTTGTATTTGTTAATTAATCTTAATTTGATTAACCTTTCTAGGGGTTAGTTCTTTTTTTCCCTTTCAAACCTTTCTGTGTGTTTCAATAGTGTTTTCAAAGAAGCTAGTTGTTAGAATTACTTATCAACCCTAAGATTCCATCTCACCCCAGTTAGAATGGCGATTATCAAGAATACAAGCAACAACAGGTGTTGGCGAGGATGTGGGGAAAAAGGTACTCTCATACATTGATGGTGGGGTTGCAAATTAGTGCAGCCACTCTGGAAAGCAGTATGGAGATTCCTTAGAAAACTTGGAATGGAACTACCATTTGACCCAGCTATCCCACTCCTTGGCCTATACCCAAAGGACTTACAATCAGCATACTACAGAGATACAGCCACATCAATGTTCATTGCTGCTCAATTCACCATAGCTAGATTGTGGAACCAACCTAGATGCCCTTCAGTTGATGAATGGATAAAGAAACTGTGGCATATATATACAATGGAATATTACTCAGCCATAAAGAATGATAAAATTATGGCATTTGCAGGCAAATGGATGAAATTGGAAACTATCATGCTAAGTGAGATAAGCCAATCTCAAAAAACCAAAGGAAGAATGATCTCGCTGATAAGTGGATGATGATACATAATGGGGCGTGGGAGGGGTTAGTTTTAGGGTTAGAGTTAGGGTTGGTGGGGGCAAGAATGGGGGAAGGAAGGACTGTATAGAGGGAAAAGAGGGATGGGAGGGGTGGGGGGAAGGGCAAAAATAACAGAATGAATCAACCAACATTACCCTATGTAAACTTATGATTACACAAATGGTATGCCTTTACTCTATGTACAAACAGAGAAACAACATGTATCCCTTTTGTTTACAATAAAAAAAAAGAATTACTTATCAACTATGCACAGTTTTCTATCTTAAATACATTAATTTCTGCCTATCTTCCTCTAATCTCAGCATTGTTTTCAAACATCTTGAACTGAATATTTATTAACATTCATTTTCCTCATCTAATTAATTCATTTAAAGCTATGTGTTTTCCTGAGCTTACTGCCTTGACCACATTTCATATTTTGGAATACAATGTATTTAATAACTTTTTAAAATCCAAACAACTCTGCTGCATTTTTTAATATGATAAATAATATTGATTTTATTACTCTGACTCATTTCTTGATTTCTAATCTCTATACTTTTGATGTAGGTTTAAAATAGTATGTATGATAAGGCCCTTTACTATTCTGCTATGAGAGTAGAATGGAATGCATCTTTCTCATCTTCCCTCTCTTTCTTTGCCTTCATCAAAGACAGATCATATGATAGTGTGGGCTTCACAAGATAGTGATTGTAAATCATCTCGCCCTCATTGTCCCATCTCAGAGGTAAAGCATCCCCTATAGAGTAATATCCAGAAAAACACACCTTTTTCTCATCAGTTGCTCTTAAAGTGTGCTGAAACCCATGGTTAAAATAGGGTTTTTTTTTTTTTTTTTAGGTTTTAATACTCAATATTCTAAGAATGAAGTGACATCAGGGAAGTAATTGCTATAGTGCAAGATGTTAAAGGGGTGAATAATAAAAATCAGATGGATTTCTTGGAAAGGAAATAGGTTTTCAGTTCAAACACAGGGACTTGATGGAGCTACAGAGCCAGGGGAAGAAAGTGAAGTACATGAGAGTCAAAGCAATGGTCAGAGTAGCTTCAGAATATGAAACTAAAGGAGAGGTGAACACGAGGGTCCAGCAAGACAGGGTGATCAGGTCAGTGTTTATGTGGAATACCCATTTTTGTTCATCTCTAGCTATTATAAGAATTGACGTTGCATAACATATCCAATTAAACCTGTTTGATTTTTCATGTTTTCTCATCTTTTCAGTATTACTTGGTATCCTCTTGTTCTTTAGGATGCCTCCCTTGCTCCTAGATGAATTTGAATTTGTAAAAGTTGTGAATAAGGATTTCTCAAAGGAACAGGAGGATAGGCACCAGTCACTGAAATAGGTACCTCCCAGAGCCAGCAAACACCCCTCCTGTGCAGGGACTCTGCCAGTTCGACATCTTTTCCTCTCTCTTCGTGGTAGCTCACCTCCAGATGTGGCCATCAGTCTTCACATTCCTACCTGCTGAGTCTTCAGTCAAGAGGTGAATTCTGATTCCCCTCACCCTTAATCTTGGTTGGCCTTAATGACTTGCTTTCCCAAAAGAATATGATAGAATCTGTGTTACTTCTATGATTTCCTAGACTGTCTTAAGAAACCTCAAGTTTCCAGCTGGGTCTCTTTGGTTGCTCTCCACTCTATGGAAAAGCCATGTGCTAGTGTGTCTGTCATCAACCTCAGCTGAGTTCCAGTGAGCTTACATGGCCATTCAGCTCAATTGGACCTGTATTTGACTACAGCCTTGCCTATACCTGTCTTAAACTGTGTTAAAAAAGTCACCAAATGAGAAACTAGCTGAGCCCTGTCAATGCACAAAGCCATGAGAAATAACAATAAACTGCTTTATACCACAGTTTTGTGGTTTTTTTTTTTTGTTTTTTTTTTTTTTTTTTTAGTATATACAGCAATGGATAACCAGAATTGAATGACTCAGAGAAATGCCTTTTAAGGAATGTGTACATTCTTCACCTCTTTCAATATGTAATGCCTTGTTTTGAGTTAAAGTCAAACCATGCTGACTGGAAGCAATTATGCCATCGATATTTATGTTTTGATCCATTATAGTGGTATTTATTGCTCAAAGAGCAATATCATTTATAGGTTCTTATTGAAGAAGCAGAAAATGCATTTTTATTCCTATTAATCATCTCAAGGTAATTATGGTAAATCTCCAGACTCTGATTTTAGTAATCTGCTGAATTTACTGTTCAATTTAGTTGTTATTCAACTCAACAAATATTTATCACTGTCTTTTATGTACTGAGATAGAGACTGCAGGACTTTCAAAACAAATGAGATCCAGGTCTCAAGGACCCATTAGTTCAGAAGAGAAGATAACTCAAATATAAAGACCTTGTAATTTAAGGAAGAATGTAATGGTGCCAAGCATAAAAGTCACAGATAAAGTTACAACAGGGTTCAAAAGAGGGAGAGGGTAAATGCCATTCCAGAGATAGCAAGAGACAGGAGAAGGAGGGAGCAGATCTAGTTTGGGTCCATGATCTGCTATTCATGGACAAGTTATTCAGCCTTCTTTGTTTATAACTAGGAAAAAACACACTTCATTAACCAACATTTTGGTTTTAATTTTTTTGAGCAACTACTTTATAGGATTATGAGAATTATATAAAATAAGGAAAAATAAAACTAGTGAATATCTCATAGAAGATGCTTTATTGGCAACAAGGGTGGTGGCAGCAGCAGTGCCAACGTTGTCACTATTATTTAATAAGTAGGTCAGAAAAAACGTCATGAGAAATAGCACATGAGATGAGACTTTCAAAAACATTAATCTCACATCATATACAAAAAAATAACTCAAAATTGACCTAAGACTATCATTGCCTTAAAAGAAAACACAATCCTTGTGTTCTTAAAAAACCTTTGCAAACTTGGATTTAGCAAGAGATTCTTAGAACAACTAAAGTATAAACAACAAAAGACAAATTTGATAGTTTAAGCTTCATTAAAATAAAGAAAAATTGTGTTTCAAAGGATGCTATAAAAGTGAAAAAATAACACACAGAAAAAATTTTAATCATATATATGATAAGAGACTTATACCTAGAACATAGAAAGAATTCTTTCAACTCAATAATAAAACAAATGTTTAGCCAAGTAAAAACGAGCAGAGTATCTGAATAAATAAAACTCCCAAGATAACATATAAATGGCCCACAAGCACAAGAAAAGATGCTCAACATCATTAATCTTCAGAGAAATGCAAAACAAAACTAGAATAAGATACTACTTCACACCCACTAGGATGACTATAACCAAAAAGTGAGACGAATAGGGTGAAGGATGCAGCTCTGGCATAATATATGCAAGGTCCTGGGTTCAATACCTACTCCCATGACTCCCCAACAAAAACATGAGATGATAACAACAGGTATAGGTGAAGAAATTGGAGTTCTCATAAGATAGAGTTAAAAAATAAAATGGTGCATACTTTTTGGAAAACGGATTAGCAAATTCTGAGAGAGTTAAAAAAAAAAAAAAAGTTAACATATAACCTAACAATTCCTCTCCTAGGAATATATCCAAAATTCATTGAAAACAAATATTAAAATAAAAAAGTTGTATATGTGTTCATAGCAGCACCATCCGTGTCGCTGAGAAGGAAACAACCATAATGTCTATCAACTGATGAGTAGATAAACAAAATGTGGGCTGTCAATACAGTGAAATATTTACAGCTACAAAAAGGAATGAAATACTATTTTGTACCATGATGGGGGTTTACCTTGAAAATATTATGCATAGAGGAAGCAGATCAAAAGAACATTTATTATGTAATTCCACCATATGAAATATGCAAATTGGGCAAATCTATAGAGATAGAAGTAGGTTAGTGGTTTCCTAGAGCTGGGAGAATATGGAGTTGATTGATAAGTAGAGTGAAATGTTTCTTTTAAGGTGACGAAAATGTTATAAAATTGGTTATGGTAATGGCTGTACAACTCTATGAACGTGCCAAAAATATCAAATTGTACCCTGTAGGTGGATGAATCATATAGTGAGTGATAGCTCAATAAAGCTGTAACAAAAAACTGCTGTCTGAAACTTAAAAGTATGGAGGTGAAGTGTAGTGAAAGGAGGTGAATCCAATTATAGACCAGCTGGAGTAATGATGTAGAGGTGGACGTTGGCAAGCATCAGGTATTTACAGGTATGGAGTTAGAAATTAGCCTCAGGCAAGGCAGTGAGAACCAGTCATTAAAGATTGTGCCTACAAAGGGTACAGGAAAAAAAAAAAAAAAAAAAAGGGCTGGGGATTTGGACTAAGGTAGTGGCAGTAGAAATGGAAAGGAAGAGACACACTCAAGAAATACCATCTGTCATAGTTGAATCCATAGGACTTTAACTACATCTGTTGAATGGAAATTTAAGTGCACAGTGGCCCCAATATGATTGCTCAGTTTTGAGGCAGAGGATAGGAAAAATGATGTTTAACTGATAGAAATCAAAAGCCAGGAAAAGAGCTGATTTGGCAAGGCAGAATGGTAATTCAGATTTGTTCAGAGAGACCAAAGATGGAAAAACGGGCAGAGAGAGATGGATAAAATCAGAGCCTGGAATACACTTCATGTCCTATCTGTGAAGTGAGCCTAGGGAGACGTGGCTCATTCTGGCAGGATTTAGTTCTTATTTTCTTTTTTGGTTTTGTAGGTGGTCTGGGGTGGGTGGGGTTGAAGAGAGACCAACATTTATTGAATATTTAATATGCATTAGGCATGCCACTAAGGTTTTGTTTTTTGTTTTTTTAAACATTGTCTTATTTTCTCATGGCAACATCATGGGATACAAATTACTTTTGTTAGCCTCAGAATTTCTAACCAGATCTGCTTGGTTAATGATTATGCTTAGTGCCTTTGTCATAAAGTAAAAATGAGGCAACATGTCTGATAGTCCAGCCTAACATCTGGCACTCATAGGTATTCAATAAATATTACTTTTCTTCCTTCATCCCTGTAGCCACCTACCCTCTGTTGTTATTGACTTTGTCTAAAATCTAGGATTTGAATCACTAACCAGCTTCTGCCTCACCCAATGTCTTTGGTGTCATGCAGTTGGCGCCATTGGGGCTCTTTTCTCTGCCATGGGTAACTTCTTTATCTCTGATCATTCTGTTCCTTGTACACCCACACCTCCCCATGCTTCTCTCATCCCCTCCCCACTCCCACATCCCTTTAGGTCTTTGCGGCACCAGTGGAGTTTAATAATGACAAATGTGCGCTGGATTTGAGGCTACGCTTAAGTGCTTGTCAGGAATTTGGTGGCGGCCCACCCACACGCCCATCTCATTTATAACTTACATCATTGGAATCAAGCCTGCTGAACACAGAAAGCCTATGGTCACCCACCATCCCCTCTAACTAATCTCAAACACAAGAGAAGAAAACTGCAAAAGGCTCATCCCTGTGAACTTTTACAACAGCAAATTGTAACTCATCAGAGCCAATTCCTCAATCCATTTGCTTTAATCTAAACCAGAATTTCTCATCTCCCCTTTTATGATCCTATTTTGGGGCTTTACAAAGAGGTGAACAACATGGCCCTATGATATCATTCTAATGAAAACAATCAGAGTCTGGCGATTATTAATCACCTGGCCTTACCATCCATTAAAGGAAAGTCTTGATAACCAAAAGGCATGTGTTTTATTCCCAAATTCCAGAGATAGAAATCAAAGGAGATGACAAGAAGTAAACTAAAAATTCAATTGCATTGGAACTTGCAAAAGAAATTTTATCTCATCAGTGATTTCTTTAATTAAGCACTCCTCAAGAGTTTGAAATAAAGTATTAAGCCATAGATGTGATTGTCTTAGTGTGTTTCTCTTTTTGCTCTTATTGTTCTCGTAGTTTAACATAAATTCTGGAACTTTAATCAGCTTTGTAAGTAGTATTCAGAAATCCCTAGACCCTCTAAGTGATATTCCAGGATGACATTTGAATCGGCCACTATAAGAAAACTATTGCATAGCACTTTAAAAACACCTAGTTGTATTTAAAGTTGCTCATAAATGAAACAGTGTATAAGTAATTTAAGGAACATGATTAGATGAGAAGTCTCCACGATGAGTTATAGAATAAAGCTAAGCAATTTTGCAATGCTAATTTCCAAAGGAAGGGAATCAGAAACAGGGCAGAAGGATCTCATGGCAAGGAGACCTCTTGAAGACAAATCAGAGCAAAGTCATGTGCCACATGCACTTTTGTAATCTTTACTTCTTTGTCACCTAAAAAAAAAGAGAGACATTTGGGCAACAGAAAGTTATGTGGAAAATAATTTGAGCACTCATTTATTATTTTGTTTTGCTTGTTATTTTTTATTTATTTATTAATAATTATTATTATTTATTTTTACAGACTGCATTTTAATTCATTGTACACAAATGGTGTACATCTTTTCGTTTCTATAGTTGTGCACAATGTAGATTCTCATTCCACCATTTTTCATACCCCCTCCTATCTTTCATTTCTCTCTATGTAATCTAAAGTTCCTCCATTCTTCTCTCAACCCCTAGCCTCCCACCCCTATTATATATCATCATCTGTTTATCAGGGAAAACATTTGGCCTTTGGTTTTTTGGGATTGGTTTGATTCACTTAGCATAATATTCTCTAATTCCATCCACTTTTCTGCAAATGCCATAATATTATTCTTCTTTATGATGAATAATATTCCATTGTGTATATATACCATGGTTTTTTTATCCATTCATCTGTCGAAGGGTATCTATGTTGGATTCATAATCTAGCTATTATCATGCAAGTATGTTGTATTTAAATCAGCATTTCTCCAAATGAGTTCCACAGAGAACAAATAAAGTGTGATCATCTTATAGAAGGAGAAATTTGAGAAATATTCCGTTAAAAATGCTTGAAAAACTGCTGTATTCTTTACTCCCTCCTGGATTTGTCTCTCATACTCACAAGGTTGAGACTTTGAGAACTTTTTCAGTAGAGAAAACTCTCCAGGTTTAATTTCAACCCAAGTTTCCCAAACTTATTTGTGAGGGGAAAGTTTTGTCCTTGTAATATTTATTTGTATTTCCTAGAAGTAGTGAGTGTTCCGCAGAGCACATCCATGGAGATATCTGTCCTCCCAGAGAACTATATGTGGGAAAATCTGAGAATCAGTTCATGCAACCATTGTTAGGCACCAGTCTTCCTCCTGTAACAGTGACTTTTTTCAAGCAAAGCACCTTAGGGAGTTACCATAATTGGCACACAGGAAACACTGAATAAATATTTATTTAATGTAATGAAATCCAATTTAATAAAGCTATTTAAATGTCTCAGTCCACTAACTGACCCCAGCCACATTGCTCTATTCTTTGGGACACATGTAAATTGTCTTTGAATTGGTGGCCTGACTATTGTCTGATAAACAGTGGGTTAGTCCCCAAACTCTGAGACATCAGCAACTTTAGTTAGTTCCAGTTTAGATTGACATGTTGGACACCTTATCATAGAACTAGAGGATTATCAGAGCAACAACTGCTCATGCCTATCCTTGTGCATCTTGCCACATCTGGACAAATGTTGAAACCCTTCTTGACCCATCACATCACATAGTGGGAAAAGAGCATGTGGTTCGGCATCGGAAGAAACCTAAGTCCTAGTTTAGGTCTTGCTATTAATTATCTTGCAATTTCAGCAAGTTACTTATGTAATCTGGGCCTCACTGTCCTTATCCTTAAAGTGGGTATAAAAATAAAACATACTTTATTGAGTCGTGAGGAATTAAAAATAAATAAATGAAAAGACCATGTCGATATGTAGCTAAGAACAGTGTCTGGAGTATATGCCCAGATAATTTTAGGTGATGAGGACCACAACAGGGATGATGACAGGTTTTTTGGCCTGCAATGTCATGAAATCAGAAGTACTTTATGGGTCCTGAGGCCTAGCTAGAATATTAATCAAATGACTGAATATGGTTTGTATTCAATATCACATTTGTATTCAATATCACATGGCAGTGCAAAAATGTCCATTTCTCCCATCAATAGAGACTGTAAGATTAAAAAAAAAAAAAAAAAGTCCAGAGAGAAGAGAGTAGCAAGGCAAAGCAGGTTAAGTAGTTCTTAGCCAGGCCTTCTGGGATTCCCAGATCACTGGGAGCAGAGGGAATTCCCACTTCACTCAAAAGCCAATGTACCACCTCTTACTGCTCCAGAGGGAGGGAAGGACACGTCTGTCACTGAAAACCAGAGCAAGAGAGAGGAAGAGCAGACGAAAAGGAACCAAGGTGTGCACGCCCTTGCTCAGAACAGTCACTCCAAAGGCCGTTCCTGGGACGAGGTGATGGTGATCTTCAATCTCCACTTAGGTGTACATGTTAGAAAAGGAAGAGCATCAAAAGGAAGAGAGAAAGAGAAATAGAACTAAATCTTTTCCCAGGGGCAGTGGGTTCAGCCATTCATTCATTTCCTCAACAAAGCTTCACTGAATACCAGTATCCATTCTAGGCTCTGTGACTATATGAATCAACACAAAACTTACCTAAAACCTCTCCCCCTGCAGAGCTGATATTCTGGTGGATGAGGAACATCAATAGTAAACATAATAAATATGTAAATTATATACACTGTACTGAATGTCTTGTGTGGTATGCAAATTGTGTTTTATGGTAAAGGGGGACACGAGTTATACAGGGTTATAAAAAATTGGCATGGGAGGGAGATTGAGAAATGCAGTTAACAGTTTCTTTCTTTTTATCTTTTTTTTTTTTTTAATTTTTACAATACTGAGAAAAGAACCCAGGATCTCCCACATGCCAAGAAAGTGTTCTACCACTAAGTTACATCCTCAGTCCCTGCAGTTAGAAATTCTAAGTAAGATAATAAGCATAAGCCTATTATGGGGACATCTGATCAAAGACTTGCAGGAAATGAGTAGATGTGGGGAAGAACACTCCAAGCTTAAGGGGCAATAAGGGAAAGGTCTGAGTCAGAAGCATTCGTGGTGGCTATAAAGCATGCCTATTATATAGGATCCACACTAAAGAAGCAGGTAGCCAAGAGAAACAATGTAGACCATTGTTTCAACCCTGTGGTTTGTCCTGGCAGTTCTCGGTGGCAGGTGGCAGGAGAGGTAAGAGGGAGGGCAGCAGGGAGCTGGGAAGCTCAACCACAAGCCCCTTTAAAGTCCCACAGCAATGAGATGAGGGCAGGCAGGCCCTCAGAGAAACAGCAAGAATCCTTGAACTTGACCCTTATGAACACAGGCAATGGAGTTTTCAGCTCCATGTGCTATGTGAGGCTGAAGCAAGTGGTGAGCACTGAGTGGGACAGGCTGGGTCTCAAAGGGATTCTGCACAAAAGTGACCAGCCTGGATGATAAATCTGCAGTTGTGTGGCTAATTGTAACGCTTTGCTTGCACCATGAATTTGGCAACCCAAACGCTGCTTAAAATCTGGGAATGTTTAAAGCCCCTTCCCTGGAGATTTCATTCAATAACTCTGGGATAAGACCCATGAGTCTTAGCTTTCACAAAACTCCGTTAGGGAATTCAGTATGCCTCTAGGCATGAAGCTCTCTGTCCACACCCTGTGGTTGGCTGTGTGTGAATTCCAAGAGGATTGTCTCTTGCCTGCCACCAGTTTACCCCTTGATGGTATGATTCATGTCTCGCCCTTCAATGAAACGGTTTTGACCTTAAATATGGAGGAATTTAATATATTTTGCAAGAGCCGAGGACTCTGTCTTTAGTTTCTTTGGCTTGAAATAATTCCCGTAAGTAAGATATCCAAATATTATGTTTTCCTGTGACTCGCCCTTTGTGTTTTAATTCACAACATTTCTCCACAGCCCTTGTTGGATAGTTGGGTGACAATACATTTCTCAACACTTAGAAATAAGTCCTCCACCGCCATTACAACTATAAAATACAGCTGCTAATAGCATGCGATCCAGGTTTTCACAAATCTCAGAAAACATCAAAGTGTTCCATTGCCAGACACTGTGGGTGGAAAGAAACCGGAAAAGGAGACTTCTGATCCAGTGTGTGAGCTGCAGAATGGTGAATTAGTTGGATTTATGAACTGTGAGCATCCTCCTTGGGCGCCTGAACAGCCAGGAATGAGGTCATCAGAAAGCAGGTGTGTGAGTTCCCAGCAGGTGTTTCCAAAGGAGGATTTCAGCCCTTGCTCTGATGCTACCTGGAGCAAAGGGGCACAAATGTCAGGGAGAGGAATTCTCTAGTAATGGTGCTAAATCAACACAAATGTTCTGAAGGAAATTGCAAAGACTTAAATCATGGTCACCTGATTGGAAAAGTTATTTCAGAAAACTGACATGACTTTGAGTGTGCAAAGTCTAAGGTCTGAGAATTTTATGGAATTGGGGAGAAGTCCTCCAACTACAAAGAACACATTCCTGACACAGTGTAATTTTGTTGCTCTTGCTTTCTCTAGGGTTCACATAGGAATGTGGGAAAGGAGAAATGCCCAAAGTCTGCCTGTGTTAGTCAGCTCTGCATCACTATAACAAATACCTACCATAATTAACTTATAAAAAGGAAAGGTTTATTTTGGCTCACAGCTCAGGAGACTTCAGTCCACAGTCACTTGGTCCTGTTGCTCTGTGCCTATGGCAAGGCAGCACATCATGGAAGAAATGTATGGTGGAGTAAAAGTTCACCTCAAGGCCAGGGAGTGAGAGAGGAGAGAGACTGGGGTCTCACAGTCTCCTTCCAGGGCGTGTCCCCAATGACATAGACGGCCACCACCCCACCTCTTCAAGTTTCTACCACGTCCTAATAGCACTGAACTAGGGACCAAGCCTTAAACACACGGGCCTCTGGGAGATATTCCAGGTCCACACTATAGAAGTGTACCATCCAAGAAAAGAGATATGGCACATGCATGACTCAGCCTGCCTCGCCTATCTCTCTGAGCCATCAACTGATTCCCACTCTTAGTCCATGATGTTTAGGTGGGGGTAACCCTACACCTCTGCTCCAGGCTTAGACACATGACCTACTATCCAACCAGAATCCCCTTAAGTATTTTCAGAGTTATTGGAGGAGGTGTGTGCTCTTTCTATCAAGATTGCTGAGCCAACAGGAAAGAGGTCCATCTTCATGTGAGGAAGGCCAACTTGCAGGTAAAAGCAACACAGAGGTCACTAAGAGCAACACACATACCTGGAGCAACACTATCCGGAAAGCATTTGAGCTCCTGGTTCTGGTCATGCCTAAAGATTCACCCCTGATCTTGTTTTTATGAGATTTCCCTCTTTGTAGAAGGCATCATTTGTAAACAGAAAATGTTGGCGTCTTCATGTATCCATCAGACAAAAATGTTCGAGGAACTCAAGACAAACAATGCATCTGTGGGTTATGGAAAGAAGCCAGGAAATCTGGGAGGAAGCCCTGGCTTTTTGATTACCTGCAGTTCATGTAGATATTATCACTTATATTTTGAATGCATCAGGTGTTCTCATTGATAAAACCATAGGGTGGATCAAGGAAAATTCCAGTTCTTCAACTCTGTTACCTTACTATGAATTTGATGATCTTATAATCTAGCATCATCTCCTAAGTTCATATAAATTAATTTCTTCTCTGAAAGTTAATTGCCTGATTATACTGCTCACTCTACATTTGTTCATGTGTAAATGATATTTGAAAATAAGTTCATAAGTTTTAGCAGAATTACTTTTTATCGTTGGTTAATTCAGATTCCTGACAGCCCATTGAAGAAAAATGAGGATGTTTCCAGTGAAATTCCACCAAGAACAGTAGTATATCATCAAAGAGGTAGATGAGTGTGACTGGAGATATTCAACTGAACTCCCTTTATTCTAAGCCCACATTTACGGCCTCTTTCTCACCCCTAGGCTCCACTCCTAGTCTTACCCTTCATGTATTTTTAGGCCAAGTTGCAATAAGAATTGTCTGCAGACAAATTTAGTAGAGCTGGAAAACTTCCTAGCAGCCTCTTACTCAGCTTCTGTGCCCATAGCAAAAAGATAACTTGTCTGGCTACAGCTTACAAAGGATTCGTGTCTGCAATGTTTCTTCGCCCATTGTCTCTAACCCTAGAATCCTGGAAGTATGTCCTTATTGGATTAGTGGCAGCTAAATGTCTCAAACCTAATGCAATTACTCTAACAGGAATTGTTCACAGATAATTTGTGAAATGAGGATGCCCTAATATTGTATCCCTTGTAATTAGAGAGCTAGCAAGAGCACTTGGTTTTTGTTTTAATAATAAAAATTAATTCCTCAATTCCTCTTAATGTCCTCACAGGAGGAACCAAACAAGCCAGTAGGCCAACCATAAATGTGCACTCACCTCCCTGAATAGGCCCTTCTACACCCATAAATCAGAGATAACAAAATTTGCTATATTTCTACTTTAAGCTCTAAATGAGGGTGGAACTGAGGGTCAGGGAGCAAATTGCTGTATAAATGCAATGCATTGATTTGTGAGTCTTTCAGATTTGGTTTGGGGAGGGGAAGAAAGTGTTAATTCAATTTGGTACTATGTGTTTTCTTTCTCTTCCAAGGTAGTCATTGGAAATTCTGGTAGTTGCTAAGCAAAGACTTGGGGGCACTGAGAAATCCACCAGGAATCCTAAGTAAAGAGTTGCTGAACCCCAGTGGAGTGAAGACTGATGACTGAATATAAGGCACTTGAGGTTGGAGTATTTATTCCGTGCCAGGCGAGGTTTGGCAACGACCTTGTGCCTCTACCTATGTTCATGTGTCTTTGGAGTGGCTCCCTTTCCATTCAACAGCGCTCTCAGCTTTCCCCTTTGAGCCTATGCTCGTTAATGCTACTGGGCTCCTTGGTCTCTGCTATTCTGTTGGTTCATCTTGTTCATACAGATTCTTCATTAGACTCTTTCAGAATGTTTGAATCACCATATGTAAGTCAACACACATTAGTGATGTGGATAGTTGTCATGATCCATAACACTGCAATGTAAGAAATTAAAAGAATTATCATTAATATTTCCCCCATTATCCCACCAAGTTGTAAATGGATCTCTTGTAACCTTCTAAATATATCTAGTTAAGACATATAATATGCCTAATGCATTATAGATCTATATAATATGTATATAATATGCATTATATATAATACATTATATATTGTATAATACTATTATATAACATATTATATGGTCTATTGGTTTGGGTTCTCTAGGAAACTCTGATATATAGACCAACTTTGGGTGTATTGAAAGCCAAAGCACCCGAGGTAGGATACAGAGTGGACTATGCCACTGTACATGACTGTACCACAGAGCATGGACAGTACAGTGTTGGGGCAAGGATGGAGGTAAGTGGGCAGGGCACTAGAGATAGATTAGCATGACATCACAGCCTAAGCAACAGGATCTGTCAAGATTGTCTCTGTGTATGTCCTAGGCATCTAGGAGTCTTGGAACCAAAGAAAAACTATAAATAATGCCTTGTTATTAAACATGATATGTGGGTGTACTTGTTCTTGGAGGTTAGGAAATCAGATGGCTCCTAGAAACCGTGCTCTACAAAAATAGAAAGAGAGAGGGTGAGGAAAGGTGCCTGCAGAGATGTGTCAAAATCAAGATACATTTGGGAATTTTCAGACTTGGAATCCTATACTTTAAAATACCTTGCCCACATCACCATTGATGTTCTATTGTTTGTTTCCTTGGGCTAATTCATTAGCCTTAAACTTTTAGGATCAACTTTGGCTGCACACTGTTATCTCCTGTGCCACAAAACCGTTTCAGTCAATGAAGGACCAGTATACAACAATGGTCCCACAAGATTATAATATAGTCTAGGTGCAAAGTAGGCTATACCATCTATGTTTATATAAGCACATTCTATGATGCTCATACAACAACAAAATCATCTAAGAGTGTAGTTCTCAGAAAGTATTCTGTTGCTAAGCAACACATGACCATATGTGAAGAGTATCTGATGAGGCTTTTTTCCCATCTGACCAAATGGTTTTCCTTTGGAGCAGTGGTTCTCAAACTTTAGTAGCATTGAAAACACCTAGAGACTAGGGCTTGTTCAAATACATTGCTGGGCTCTACCCAAGGAATATCTGATACTGTCCATTGGGTGGGTCCTAGAATTTGCATTCCTGACAAGTTTCCAGGTGATGCTGTTGCTGCTAGTCCAGGGACCACATTGGTAAGCATTGCTCTAGAGAAAGTTCCTCTCCATTCATCTCTTAGCCTTATTTGTTCTGTGTGATAAAGAAAGTTGTTTCTTTACAGTCCCATGGGGAGCCTTCCCACTGGATGACCACACACAGGGAAACATCAATCATCCCAGGGCAGAAAGGGCTACAAAATGTTATCTATTCCCCACCAGGTGCTTACAGCTATTCAGCCGCCTGAGGTCATGCAAAGGCTTACAGGGAACTCGGATTTTAAATGGCTGTCATTAAAAAGCTTGGAACCTACACAGCAAGGAACGCCCATCTGTCAGCAAGAACATTTCTTCCTATGATCACAAATGGTTTCCAGTCCTAAAGAAAACCCAGGAGACGTGTGGAAAGAAAAATTGCCAAGTCCATAGCTACAGTCTTAGTACATCCCAAAAGTTAAACTGAAAGGAAAACTATGGAAATATTTTGGCTTTTCTCTCTTCATTCTTGCACTCCTCTTTGGAATAAATGGATTTTCTTATATTTCCCATTTTCAATATGTGCAACATAACAGTCTCCTGAGAAGTAGTAGAATATTTAGAGAGGATTCAAACATTTTTATTAATATCTGAATAGATGATCTTTTTTCTTTTCTCACAAACATAAGCATCTCATCATTCATTTTTAATGATGTCTTTTCTTTTTTATTTTAAAATGCATTTTGAAGATGAAAAAAAGAAAGAAAGAAAGAAAGAAAAACCCAATGCTGCTAATTTAATTCAGCCTTAGCAGAAGACAGTGAAGCAAGCTGGAACATAAGTGTGTATTCTAGTGGGCTTCTCCAAAAGGCTTTACAAAGACTTTGCTTCGCCATGCTTCTCCATGGGGAAAGTCACCATCTCCTATTTGTATCCCATATCCACACAAAGCTCTGGGACACCAGTGGCCTGATTCTACAATTTGTAACTTACAAATGGCAGGCCATGTCGCTGGCTTCCTGAAGCTGCAGATGCAGACACGCCTGGGTACCAAGACCAGGCACAATGGGCATGGGACCAGTGGGGACATGGATATTCACTAGGACAACTTGGATTGTCAGTAGCAGCAGGAAGTAATTCATGCCCAGCATAACCCAAAATCTACTGCAGGAGACACTAATTCCATGTATGTTAGTCCTCTGTGGAAAGAAAGGATGCCATGGACACCGAAGTTTGGGAAATAATGAGTTAAAGAAAATGAGTCATACCAGTTTCTTTATTTCAAGACTCCCCAGGACTTTTAGTATACTCATATGTATGGTGAAGTTTCAAGAAAAGGGGGTTTATATGAGCATAGAAAATATATTTGGTCATAGAAAAAAGTGGGGGAGTTTCTCTGGACATTTCTGAGCAATTACTTTGGGAAACAATAGATTAGACAATGTCTAGTCTCTTCTCACATAAAGCCCACTTTCCACGTTCTACATTTCTACCACATAGGGCAATGAGTTTTAATGAACCAACAAGACTCAGAGGTGAGGTCTGAGCCAGTCATAGTCACGAAACCTGTCATCTAAAAAGCAAAGGACTGTGAAGACTTTGTGAAAGCCTTTTCTCCTCAGACTCCATCTCCTCACTGGGATAAGAAATTGGTTCTGGTGAAAAAAAAAAAAAGAGAGAGAGAGAGAGAGAGGACTTTAAAACACTGAATTCCAACTTTTATAGGCATATTTTAAACATTTTCTTTCACTGCCTTATATATAAAATATTTGGTTCAGACTACTCTTGCCAAGACAGCTCTATTTTGCCTAAAGACCTTACAAGAGGCCAAAGAATTTTGGTGGAGTTCACTTTTTCTAAAAAGAACTGCAGTTAATAAATATGTAAATGAGTATTCAAATACCAAGCCCAGAACCAAAGACTGAGCCATCTCTTCTCCTAATTTCTCTATTCTTCCCCTGTTTCTTGTGCTACAGTAACACAAGATCTAGTTAATCTTACTAAATCCATTGTGTAAAATATTTTTGCTATTAGTGAAGTTGTTCCCTAATATTTAAAATGTCTCAACATTCTAAACCCTTATTAAATTATATGATGGTTTATTATATTAACTATATCGTGTTACTATTACATACTACTATCATATTGCAATCATATTATATGATTTAGCTATATAATTATATCATTTAACACTTATAATAATGTTTTACTTATGAAGTAACATTGTCAGTATTTTCCCTTGATAGGTGCAAAATCCAAGTCTGAATGAAGTTAAGTCATTATCTCAGATGCCAGGATGTGGACCAAAATCCATCTGAAACTAAAGCTGGTTCTTCACAGCTACCTTAATTGCCTTCCATAATTATTGGAATAAAATTGAGAAAGAGGAAAAATTAAATGGTTAAAATAATTTATTAAACAAAACCTCAAATACCTTTAACATAATGTCATTAAAACTAGATTCTCATAACACCAAAACATGCGGTTAACACACAAACAGATGGAAAATTGGCCTTTTCCTGATGTCATATCTCACTGACAGTAGAGTTTACACCAAATAAATAAACAGCTCAATAGACAAAATCTCATTCAATGGGGCTGCAACTCCTCAAATGTACCCTTTCAAAAATGTTCTCCAAATCCTCAGAATCAAGGAATTTGTTAAAAAAAAAAAAAGTCACCAAACTGATGGTTTAGAAAAGTAAAACTTTACAATTATCAAAATGCAATTAGTCTTCAGGCGCCATTTTTAAGGCACACTCATTTGTATCAATTAACTTCATTATTCTATTTGGAAGATTTCTCTCCTTCTCTGTGTTTCAACCGTCTTTTAAGATTTTAGTCTGAGCAATCTTTACTACCTTATTTCTAGTTAAGATTGCAATAATCTGTCATTGGTGTGCAGACACTTTCTTAACTATTCCTGTGTTAGAAATAAAAGAGCAGTATTGCCGGGGAGGTTATCTCTAGGGCCCCGCAAAGCCAAGCACTATAAAATGGTTAGACATTAAAGATGCGAAGAAAACTCATAAAACAACACATAAAAATGTGTCTTGCCTTGCCATTTATATGGAAAGATGGTGCAGTTCAATCTTTCAAGCCAAAGACTATTTTAGAATTAAAGTTTCAATCAGAACAGGAATGGGGAGAGGTTTCGCCTTTTTCTCTTGACCCTCTTTTTTCGGTTATAAAACTGCCAAAGTAAAAATCATGTGCTTTGTTGGCTTTCCCCTTGGCCTTTTGATCTCTTTCTTCCCTCTCTGACACATGCACACTCACACTCGTATACTTCAAGTGAAATCTGCTTTTCCAGCTCATGTTACTCCGGGAGTGAGAGGGAGAGGAAAAAAAAAAAAAAAAAACCTTTGCTAAATGAGACATCCACCTCTTGAAGAAACACCTTTTATTTATTTGTTTAGACTAATTGATAATTAGAAAAAAAAATGGGAAAATGTAGCTCTGTTTCTACTCCCTGGAAGAGCCATTGGTACAGTCATTTAATGCAGTTTATCTATTTAAAAGACTGTATTTCATGGGGAGCATAATAGATGGGTCATGCTATCATTCTGGGCAGGACTATGGATTCTGTGCCAGGCCACAGTTGGTGTAGGCTCCTGAAGAAAGATAAAGGATGCCATCACCAGGTAGGTAAGAAACCAAATTCTGGGTATTTTGTTTTTTTGTTTTTGTTTGTTGGTTTGAATACTAGGGCTACCCCTAGCCCTTTTTATTTTTATTTTGAGACAGGATCTCACTAAATTGCTTAGGGCCTTACTAAATTGCTGAAGGCTGGCCTTGAACTTGCAATCCTGCCTCAGCCTCCCAAGTTACTGGGATTAGAAGTGTGTGCCACCACACCAGGCTGGTGTTATAATTTTAATCTTACAATGTCCAAATAAATTAATGTCAGCCATGAGATACAGCATCCAGAAGGAACAAAAAACATCAAAGCTGAGCTCTGGTGCTAAGACATTGGTTATTTTCCGTCATAGTCTATACTGGTTAAGGGCATAGATGGTGATAACAGCAAGAGAGAGGGCAAAAGTTTGCTGGTGTGCTGTAATAAATGCTTTTGATGCTCTTTCCTTCACATTCCCTTAACCATTGCCTTTTTTGCAAAGAACAATTAGACAGCATTCAACCAGGAACACCCCAAAGTGGTGGAGTTAACAGGTGGTGGGACCTTCAAGAGGTGGGGCCTATAGAAGATCATTGGGGTGTGTCTTTGGAAGGGATGAACATATTTTTCCCAAGACCTCAACCTTTCTCTCTGGCTTTTTGACTTACCATGTGATCTCTCTCTCCTGTATGCACTCTCACCATTGTGATGCCATCTACTATGAGGTCCTCACCAGAGCCATCATCACATTCTTTGAACTTCCAAACTCCAAAACTGCTAGCATAAATAAACTTCTTTTGTCTATATATCTAACCCAGCCTGAGGTATTTTGTTATAGCAATGGGAATCAGACTAATACACAAGTGAATCAAGATGAGTCATTTACAGGATCTCACCCTTGGTCCCCTGTCACAGTTCAAGTAATAAATGTATAATTCAAACCTGGCCAAAAATCAGAATTTTTCCTGTTTTTTCCCCCCTAATTTAATTGGAAGATTTGTCCAGGTGTTACAATATCTGGATATAACTGAAGCCATATTACCCACCATGTAGTTGTATTGCATTCTGACAACATAGCCAGAGGTAGAGGGCAATAGAGAGGCGCATCCATTTCCGGATGGTGCCTGACTCCCCTGTTACAGTGGTTACTACCTCTGCTACGGGTTTGGTCATGTGAGCCACTAAATTTCTTTTCCTTCATTAAATTGATTTCAATCCTGACAAGACCCAGTGTTTCCTGGAATAACAAAGAAATTAATCTGAGAGATAATGGAAAGAAACAGCTCTTTATGATGAGGTACCATGACCATAGAAACAACAGTTGATGGTCCAACACTAAAGGGGAGAATTGAAGAGTTGAAAAGCAAACACAGTGTCTAATTCCACAAACACTCTTGGAGATCTTTATAGTATTGTCCCTGAACCTCTGCCAAAGTTTCAACAAATCTTGTTTAAATGAGGGATAAAATGATATATTTTAGAAGCATTTAAACCCCAATTTTTTAAGCACAGAAGCTAGAAGGACTGGATTTGGCTATTTAGAACTACATGCTGGATTCCGAATAAATAAAATAATTTAAAAGGGTTTTTACCTCATCTAATTTATATTTTTTTCCAACACTGTAAAATTATTTCCTCCTGAAGATGTTAGTTTCTGTTCCAAATGTAAATACTTGAATAAACACATATTTTCTTTCTTTTTTCCCATTTCCTATCTTTTTCTACCTATTGTTTGATCCCTTTCTTTTTCACTCTTTGGATTATTTGTCCCCAACTTGCCCTGCCTTCAGCACTGGTCATATCCTGGTCCTCAGAGTGAGGATTGTTGTTGTTGTTTGTTTTTTAACCAAAGGTGCTTTAATGCAAAAATGCAAGGACTTTGCTCTTTAGCAGTTTATCCTCTGTGCTTTCCCTGGGTCTGAGATCCTAGCTTGCAACCTAGTAACTGATAAGGCAGATCCAGGAGTTAATCGGCTTTTTCATGAGTCCTTCAAGGATGGGGCTCTGCCATCCTCTAGCCAGTTTCCCACAGGAAAGGAGCCTCTTTGGTAAATTCTCGTTCACAGTCTAGAACCTGGATCCCAGGTTCCCTATTCAACCCCATAACCATCTCATCATTGCTTCCCAATGGTGAGTTCTCGGGCCCCCTGCTCATCCCACCCACCTTGCAGACATTCCTGGTGCACCGACATGAACCCAGTTACCCTGTCATTTTCAAAGTGCTGAGAGTCTCCCTGCGTCCCACCTCTCTTCACCCTCTGTTAACCCCACATGGGACTCATATCCGGTTCGTATTTTGACTCCTGCTGCTGCAGGTAACACCCTGAATCGGAAGTACTCTTTCCTCTTGATCCCATTCTTCTAACATTTTAGACTATGTGCATTTCTACCACCCCACTGATCCCCCAAAAGCAACATCCCTTAGGTGTTTCTAATCTAGCATCTAGCCTCTCTTTGAATAAAATTCCATATACTCCATTCTCACTTGTATAATTTCATGAATATACAACTTTGATACTCTGAGGCAAGTGACTCTCTATGGTTATTTTTCCTAAATCTTCTAAACTTTATATAGAATTTTACAAATAACTTGTGAATATCTATCAACACTTAACCCACCAATTCCAGAGATCTTTTAATAGCATTAACTTCTCACTTCTATTTTATGCTTATGGGAATTTTTGTGAGTATGATCCTTTTATGTAAAACATTTTTCCTCATTTGTAAACATTTTTTCAACATTCTGGTCCTCTTGCCAAATGATCCATTTCATAGTTCTATTTTCTCTGTAAAGAAGAACTCCTAAGCTTCAGCGCTTTACCTTTGTAGACATAATTTACATTTTTTAGAAATTAAAAACTCACTGAAAGTCTTGCCTTTTTCTTCCAAATCAAACCATAATTTAATAAATTACAAAATGAGTAACAGTTACAGTTAATAACTTGCTCTTACGGCACTGGTAGGTATGGTAACAATCTTTGAACTACATTTTCATTATTATTTCATAAAATATGAAAAAACTGTCTCATCAATGAGATCACTTAACTGACATCCAGTCTGATACATTGAAAATCTTCCTCCTCTTATTTAAAATTTCCAATGAGTCTGCTTTAGTCAGTTTTGTGTTGCTGTGACCAAAATAATTGACAAGAACAACTTAGAAGAGGAAAATTTTATTTGGAGCTCATGGTTTCAGAAGTCTCAGTCCATAGGAGTAGTTTGCTATTGGCTTCAGTGGCAGCCCCTGTGGGCTTCACCTCTGTCATAGTTTGGATCTAAAGTGCCCCTTAAAGGCCTATGTGTTAAAGGCGTGGTCCCCAGCCTGTGGCACTAGTGGGAGGTGGTAGAACTCTTAGGAGATGGAGCCTGGTAGAAGAACATTATAGGTCACTGGAGATGTGCCCTTTAAGGGGATACTGGAACCCCAGCCCCTTCCTGTCTCACTCTTAGTTCTTCCCAGCAGCCATGAGGTAAGCAAGCTGCCACTTGCTCCTGTTGCCATGTGCTGCTTTGCCACAGGCCCAAAAGCAATGGGGCCAACAGACATGGATGGAAATCTCAAAAAAATAACAGCCAAAATAAAGCTTTCCTCTTTTTAAGTTGATTTATATTAATTATTTTTATAACAATAGAAAGTTTTCCAACAAAACCTTACTTTTCAATAACAAAGTCCCATCTGAAGCAGTGTTTTTCATTTTCTAGATACATTTTTGCATTGTAAAAATACAAAGAAGAAATATTTCCCCTTAAGAAAAACAGAAAAGAAAATTGAAACAAAATTGAAGAGCAATAAAAATGATCAGAGACTATGAAGAGAAAGTTGAAAGAAATTCCAATGGACAATAAACATCTGGGAGGAGGGTCAGATTTGAAGTTCTTTTATTCTTTCTCTTTTTTACTTTTCTACGTTTTCAAAATTTTTGATGATACATCCACGTAACTTAAAAAAAAAAAAAAAACCTTTAGAATCATTGAAAATATCCCCAAATACAACATCAGTACCCATTTATTTTCTCTTTCCTCTCACCTTGCTCTCAAACAACTATACTATGAAGGAAAAATATACACCATCTGCTCTTGTTCCATTTTGTTTTGTTGTTAATATTGCACCAGTATTGCTTTATGTGCAATGAAAACGGAATTAGTGATCTAAATAGAATCAGCACCTTACCAGTTACTAAAAACAATAATAATAACAAGCAATCACATGGTGTTTGCTCAGAACTTTCCTAAATAGGTAGTGTGTGTGTGTGTGTGTCTATGTGTGTGTGTATACATTTCAATTTCATTCAATCTGTGAAATAGATCTTAATATTGTCTCCCTTTCATGAATGAAGAAATTGAGAAGTGACTAACCCAAAGTCACACAGCCAGTGGGTATTCATGCCTCAATTTACTTATTTATTTATGTATTTATTTATTCTGCAGTGCTAGTAATTGTACTCAGGGTCTTGAGCATGCTAGGCAAGTACTCTACTACTGAACTACACCTACAGCACCTAAATTAATTTTAAAAAATGTAATTGACAAAATAATCATATGCATTTATGAGGCACTACATGATGTTTTGATCCACGTACATGTTGTACAATGATAAACTCAGGGTAAACAACATATCTGTCAATACAAATATGTATCATTTCTTTGTGATGAGAACATTTGAAACTTTCTCTTATAGATATTTTGAAATATAAAATACATTTTTCTTAACTATAGTCAACCTTCTATGCAATAGAACACCAGAAATTTTTCCTGCTACTTCTCTGTAACAGTGCACCCATTGATTGACATCTGCCTACCCCCAACCCCACTCTACCTTCCTCTACCTCTAAAAACTACGATACTTTCTACTTCTATGACATCAGGATTTTTTAGATTTGAATGAGATCAGCTGGAACTTGTCTTTCTGTGCCTCAATTACTTCACTTAACATAATCAACTCCAGGTTTTACCCATGTTGCTGCAAACGGCAGGATTTCATTCTTTCTTATGACTGAATAGTATTCCATTGTTTACATGCCACATTGCCTTTATCCATCACCCACTGATGGACACTTAGGGTATTTCTATATCTTAACTACTCTACTACTGAACTACACCTACATAGTGTGCAGTGAACACAAGAGTGCAATGTCTCTTTGGCATCCTGGTATCAATTCCTTTGAATATATAACCAGTACTGGAATTCAAGCACAGTCTATCCCAGAAATTCTGTCTATTTTTACCACAACCATAACACATGTACAACAATATTCTAGAGATATACACAGAGTACTAGGTGACCTTTGCATTTTTTAATATTCTCCATTGTACTATTTCAATTAAACTTTGGGTTAAATAAGATTTGGGGGGCTAATATGGTTCTTTACCTGCCATTTATAATATTATTTCTATGGAAAGAAGTCATTGTGTATTCCGAACAACTGACCTTCAAATGAAATTTCTGGATAGTCTAAGTGTAAGTTGGGGGTTGCCTGTATATCTCACACAGAAATTATTGACAAGGAAAAGACATGTGTTTCTATCCAAAATAAATGTCTGGAAAATATTTGGCTTTTGAATATACTCAGGCCATCCATCTTTAGCCAGGAATTTACTCTGAGGACTCTTCATCAAGTACTTACAATGTGAATATAGACTTTTCAGAATGCTAGAATCAAGTCACAGACATGTTTCTGGAAGGCTTAGAATTTTCACATGGTTACACACATGCTTCTGGGAGAGTCCTCAGCTGCCTGGCCTTTTTTAAGAGCAGGCAGAAAAACATGAAATCTGAGCATATCCTGACCCTTTCATAATGTTGTGCTCTGTACTTCAGTGAAGATAAAATATTCCAGGAGAAAGAAAAGGCTGAAGGTCAGGAGAAAAATAAATTCACATAATTTTATTGTTTTTAATATAATCTGATGTATGTTTACACTTGCCTGCTGAAAATAGACCACACAATCAGCAGGTTGCAACAATTGCTTTTTGGCTTATTTTAGTCCAATTTTTAATAATAATAAACAGAATCTGAGTTTGCTTTATTTTGCTTTCTAAAACCTAATTCTGTCAGGGAAATGTGTGAATATATAAAAACAGTATAGCAGCATTATATTGTGACCCTAGGAAATGCACATTTGATTAGACATATTTTCTCATTTTTGGTAAGAGAAAGTGGGAATATACAGAAGTAGCAGGAGAAATCTCCCTGGTCGAGAATAAAAATCATGAAAAACTAAAGATAGTTTTTGGGTTTTTTGTTTTTGTTTTTGTTTTTTGGGTTTTTTTTTTTTTTTTTTTTTTTTGCTGTTGTTTTGTTTTTGGTGTGTGCGTGTGTGTGTGAAAGAGAGAGAGAGAGAAACCACTTCATGGGGAAAATGGAAACGAGGTATCTTGTCAATTAATCTGAAGTGCAAGGATATTAACCTCAACCCAAAATATAAACCTGACAAAATTAGGAAAGAACAAGAGCACACTCTACACTTACAGAAAAAGCAATGGGATTCGCCGAAGTTCCACAAAGAACACTGACTTTATTACCCTACGGGAGAATTCCAAGTAGAAATAGTGACCTTTACCACTGATGACAAAGAAGCTCATTCTTCACATGCTGCACACACGGGGTAAGTGCTTGGAAGCAGATCATTATGATGGGCTCATAATTTTGATGCATGTTTTTATCACTGACTTACTTTTTACACATAACATAGACCTGCAGTCACATTGAGTCCCCAAAGTTGAGAAGTCCAAGAATAATATTTTAATAAATGATAGTTGGTTTCTTTTGTTCTGTTTTATGAAGACAGTGTCTATTTTTAGAAGGAGAAAAAGGAGTTTTAGTCATTTAGTCAACTCCATTAATAAACATTCTAAATCCCAGAACATGGGCTTGAAACTCCCAGACTGATGGCATATCCTCAGACAATTATTCTTCACCAGTGTACCACTTCATTGTTTTGCTGATTATTATCCTTTTGGCATCAGTTTCTAATTCAGTGATACTGATAACAGATTAGAACTATGTTTTCCAATATGATAGCCATTGGCCACATGTGGTTATTGACCCTTCAAAACGTGGCTGATCCAAGTCAGGATGCACTGGGAATATAAGACATAATATAATTGAAGACTTAGTACAAAAACAAAAATTTAAAAAGAATACAAATCATCAAGCTGGGTGCTGTAATCCCAGTGACTCTGGAAACTAAGGAAAGAAGATCACACTTTTGATGTCACCTCAGACACTTAGTGAGATCCTGTCTCCAAATAAAGTATAAAAAGTGCTGTGGATGTGACCCAATGGTAGAGCACCCCTAGGTTCAATCCCCAGTACACACACACACACACGCGCACACACACACACACACACACACACACACACACACACACACAGATTATGAATCATTATCACCTCATAACATGTGTTGAAATGATAGTATTTGGGATATGTTGTACTATTTCAAGTGCACTTTTAAAGCTCTCTTTATCCATTTTCTGTTCTTCTCTGTTCTATCTCATGCTCTGGGAGGGTGTGGCCTCCTAGGACCAAGTCACCTGACTTCTTTGATGACAGATTTCTTGTTCAGTTTAACCAGTGGGTGGCCCAGATGGCAGATGTGAGGATGAGAAAGGAGAGGTCAGGACACTTTTTTCCTCTTCTGTTCTCCCTACTTTAAGTCCATATTTCCTGGAGATGCTGGATGTCTCCATGACTACAGCTCCAACATGGTGATTCCTCCTCCATCACCTTTGCTGGGCTCTGACAGCACAAGGTTGTCCCTTTGTCACTTCGGCCCTAGGGAGGTAACAGCCTCCCACTATTTCTAGGCTCTGGGTGTCCTGTCATCCTTTGTAGATTCCCTTTATCCTGCCACTCACGAACTGTCCCTTCATTATTGCCGATTCATTTGAAACATTTGGGTGAATTCTTTTTTTTTTTATTTTTGTGGTTGGAGGATTGCCACTTTTTTTTTTATTATAAACAAATGGGATACATGTTGCTTCTGTTTCTACATGGAGTCAAGGATACCATTTGTGTAATCATACATTTACATAGGGTAATGATGTTTGATTCATTCCGTTATTTTTTTCCTTCCCCTCCACTCCTCCCACCTCTCTTTTCCCTCTATACAGTCCCTCCTTCCTCCATTCTTGCCCCCCTCCCACACCCCATTACGTGTCATCATCTGCTTATCAGTGAGATCATTCATCTTTTGGATTTTTGAGATTGGCTTATCTCACTTAACATGATATTCTCCAATTTCATCCATTTGCCTGCAAATGCCATAATTTTATTATTCTTTATAGCTGAGTAATATTCCATTGTATATATATACCACAGTTTCTTTATCCATTCATCAACTGAAGGACATCTAGGTTGGTTCCACAATCTGGCTATTGTGAATTGAGCAGCTATGAACATTGATGTGGCTGTATATGCTGATTTTAAGTCCTTTGGGTATAGGCCAAGGAGTGGGATAGCTGGGTCAAATGGTGGTTCCATTCCAAGTTTTCTAAGGAATCTCCACACTGCTTTCCAGAGTGGCTGCACTAATTTGCAACCCTATCAGCAATGTATGAGTGTACCTTTTTCCCCACATCCTCTCCAACACCTATTGTTGTTTGTATTCTTGATAATCGCTATTCTAATTGGGGTGAGATGGAATCTTAGTGTAGTTTAGATTTGCATTTCTCTTATTACTAAAGATGTTGAACATTTTTTTATATGTTTGTTGATTGCTTGTAGATCTTCTGTGAAGTGTCTGTTCATATCCTTAGCCCATTTGTTGATTGGGTTATTTGTATTCTTGGTGTAGAGTTTTTTGAGTTCTTTATATATTCTGGAAATTAGTGCTCTCTCTGAAGTATGAGTGGCAAAGATATTCTCCCACTCTGTAGGTTCTCTCTTCGCATTGCTGATAGTTTCCTTTGCTGAAAGAAAGCTATTTAGTTTGAATCTATCCCAGTTATTGATTCTTGCTTTTATTTCTTGTGCTATGGGAGTCCTGTTAAGGAAGTCTGAACCTAAGCCAACAAGGTGAAGATTTGGACCTACTTTTTCTTCTATACGATGCAGGGTCTCTGGTCTGATTTCAAGGTCTTTGATCCATTGTAGGTTCAGTTTTGTGCAGGGTGAGAGATAGGGGTTTAGTTTCATTCTGTTGCATATGGATTTCCAGTTTTCCCAGCACCATTTGTTGAAGAGGCTATCTTTTCTCCATTACATATTTTTGGCACCTTTGTCTAGTATTAGAAAATTGTATTTATTTGGGTTTGTGTCCATGTCCTCTATTCTGTACCATTGATCTACCTGTCTATTTTGGTGCCAATACCATGCCGTTTTTGTTACTATTGCTTTGTAGTATAGTTGAAGTTCTGGTATTGCGATACCCCCTGCTTCATTCTTCCTGCTAAGGATTGCTTTAGCTATTCTGGGTTTTTTATTCTTCCAGATGAATTTCATGATTGCTTGCTCTATTTCTATAAGGTACGTCATTGGGATTTTAATTGGAATTGCATTGAATCTGTATAGCACTTTTGGCCATTTTGACAATATTAATTCTGCCTATCCAAGAACATGGGAGATCTTTCTATCATCCAAGGTTTCCTTAATTTCTTTCTTCAATGTTTTGTAGTTTTCATTGTTGAGATCTTTTACCTCTTTGGTTAGATTGATGCCCAAGTATTTTTTTTTTTTTTGAGGCTATTGCAAATGGAGTTGTTTTCCTCATTTCCCTTTCAGCTGTTTTGTCGCTTGCATATAAAAATGCTTTAGATTTATTCGTGTTGATTTTATAGCCTAATATTTTGCTGAATTCATTGATGAGGTCTAGAAGTTTTCTGGAGGAAGTTTTTGGATCCTCTAAATATAGAATCATGTCATCAGCAAATAGTGACAGCTTTGGTTCCTTTTTCCTATTCGTATCCCTTTAATTTCTTTAGTCTGCCTAATTGCTCTGGCTAGAGTTTCGAGGACAATGTTGAATAGAAGTGGTGAAAGAGGACATCCCTGTCTTGTTCCTGTTTTTAAAGGGAATGGTTTCAGTTTTTCTCCATTAAGAATGATGTTGGCCATGGGCTTAGCATAAATAGCCTTTACAATGTTCAGGTATGTTCCTACTATCCCTATTTTTTCTAGTGTTTTGAGCATGAAGGGGTGTTGTATTTTGTCAAATGCTTTTTCTGCATCAATTGAAATAACCATATGATTCTTATCCTTAAGTCTATTGACATGATGGATTACATTTATTGATTTACGAATGTTGAACCATCCTTGCATTCCAGGAATGAACCCCACTTGATCGTGGTGCACAATTTTCTTAATATGTTTTTGGATACAGTTTACCAATATTTTGTTAAGGATCTTTGCATCTATATTCATCAAGGATATTGGTCTAAAATTTTCTTTCCTTGATGTGTCTTTTCCTGGTTTGGGTATGAGGGTGATATTAGCTTCATAGAATGAGTTCGGTAGGGTACCCTCCTTTTCTATTTCCTGGAATACTTTGAGAAGTATTGGAATGAGTTCTTCTTTGAAGGTCTTGTAGAACTCGGCTGAGAATCCATCTGGTCCTGGACTTTTCTTGGATAGTAGATTTTTAATGGATTCTTCTGTTTCATTGCTTGATATTGATCTGTTTAAATCATGTATGTCCTCCTGGTTCAGTTTGGGAGGAGCATATGTCTCTAGAAATTTATCAATGTCTTTGGTAATATCTATTTTGTTGGAATACAGATTTTCAAAGTAGCTTCTCATTATGTTCTGTATCTCAGTGGTGTCTGTCGCGATATTTCCTTTTACATCATGTATTTTAGTAATTTGAGTCTTCTCTCTCCTTCTCTTTGTTAGTGTGGCTAAGGGTTTGTCTATTTTGTTTACTTTCTCAAAGAACCAAGTTTTTGTTTTGTCAATTTTTTGAATCATTTCTTTTGTTTCAATTTCACTGATTTCAGCTCTAATTTTAATTATTTCCTGTCTTCTACTACTTTTGCTGTTACTCTGTTCTTCTTTTTCTAGGACTTTGAGCTATAATGTTAGGTCTTTTAGTTGTTGACTTTTCATTCTTTTCTGGAATGCACTCCATGCAATGAATTTTCCTCTTAGTACCACTTTCATAGTGTCCCAGAGATTTTGATATGTTGTATCATCGTTCTCATTGACGTCTAAGAATTTTTTAATCTCCTCCCTGATGTTTTTTGTTATCCATGTTTCATTCAATAGCATATTATTTAGTCTCCAAGTGTTGGAGTAATTTCCCTTTTTTATTTTGTCATTGATTTCTACTCTCAGTCCATTATGATCTGATAGAACACAAGGCAGTATCTCTATTTTTTTGCATTTCCTAAGGGCTGCTTTGTGTCATAACATATGGTCTATTTTCCAGAAGGTTCCATGTGCTGCTGAGAAGAAAGTGTATCCGCTCATTGATGGATGGAATATTCTATATAGGTCTATTAAGTCTAGGTTATTGATTGTGTTGAGTTCTATGGTTTCTTTGGTTGGATTCTGTTTGGAAGATCTATCTATTGGTGACAGCAGTGCATTAAAGTCACCCAGAATTATTGTGTTGTGGTCTATGTGATTCTTGAAATTGAAAAGGACTTGTTTGATGTACAGGGATGCACCATTGTTTGGGGCATAAATATTTACTATCATTATGTCTTCCTGATTTATGGTTCCCTTAAGCAGTATGAAATGTCCTCCTTTATTCCTTCTCACTAACTTTGGCTTGAAGTCCACTTTATCTGATATGAGGATGGAAACCCCCACTTTTTTACTAAGTCCATGTGCATAGTAGGTTTTTTCCCATCCTTTCACCTTTAGTCTGTGGATGTCTTTTTCTATGAGATGAGTCTCTTGCAGGCAGCATATTGTTGGGTCTTTCTTTTTAATCCATTCTTCCAGTCTATGTCTTTTGATTGAAGAGTTTAGGCCATTAACGTTCAGGGTTATTATTGAGAAATGATTTGTATTCCCAGTCATTTGGCTTATTTTTCGTTTTTATGTTGGCTTGGTTTCTCCTTTGAGTGGTTTTTCTCTAAGGTAGTTCCTCCCTTTGCTGACCTACATTGTTGTTTTTCATTTCCTCCTCATGGAATATTTTGTTGAGAACATTCATAGTGCAGGCTTTCTATTTGTAAACTTTTGTTTATCATGGAAGGATTTTATTTCATTTTCAAATCTGAAGGTTAGTTTTGCTGGGTATAGAATTCTTGGTTGGCAACCATGTTCTTTCAGAGCTTGAAATATGTTGGTCCAGGCCCTTCTAGGTTTTAGAGTCTGGGTTGAGAAGTCGGCTGCTATCCATATTGGTCTCCTCCTATACGTAATCTGATGCTTTTCTCTCACAGCCTTCAAAATCCTATCTTTATTTTGAGTGTTAGGCATTTTCATTATAATGTGCCTTGGTGTGGATCTGTTGTGATTCTGTGCATTTGGTGTTCTGTAAGACTCTTGTATTTTATTTTCCATTTCATTCTTCAGGTTTGAGAAATTTTCTGATATTATTTCATTGAATAGGTTGTTCATTCCTTTGGTTTGTATCTCTGTGCCTTCCTCAATCCCAATAATTCTTAAATTTGGTCTTTTCATGATGTCCCATAGTTCTTGGAGATTCTGTTCATGATTTCTTACCATCTTCTCTGTTTGGGCAACTTTATTTTCAAGATTAAATATTTTGTCTTCATTGTCTGAGGTGCTGTCTTCCAAGTGGTCTAGTCTGTTGGTGATGTTTTCCATTGAGTTTTTTATTTGGTTTATTGTTTTTTTTTTTGTTTTTTTTTTTAGAATCTCTATCTCTTTGTTGAAAAATGATATTTTGCTTCCTGCAGGTGCTCTTTCAGCTTATTAGTATTATCATTCATTGCCTGCATTTGCTCTCTTATCTCATCCTTTGCTTCGCGAATCATCTTAATCATGTATAATCTGAAGTCCTTTTCTGACATTTCTTCTAACATACTGCCATTGGATTCTATTACTATAGAATCTAGATTTGTCTGGATCATTTTCTTCCCTTGTTTTTTCATGTTGTTTATGTATCTTCCCCTCTAGCAGTGCAGATCTGGGGTATTGCAGATTTCCCCCTTTAGGCTTATAGTGGCCCTATAGGTTTCCAAAACCCTTTCTTTAAAGGGAGATCAATATTAGCAGTGCCCAAATCAGACACTATGTAATCCTAGACCAAAGAGCCCCTATGGGGACAATAACAAAATTGTCATAATAAACAAAATGAGTTCAAATATTATCTTTGGTAAAACAAACAGGTTTGCAATAAGGTCTGCAGTTTCTAATGGAGGACAGAGAGGATGCAGAGGGATGTAGAATGTGGCTGTTAATGGGATAAGAAAAGAATATACAGAAGTTCTAGTAAATAGAAAGGGTGAGAGTGTAATCAAAAGAAATCGGATGTTAGCATGCAAAAAAGGGAGAAAGAGACTCTGAGGGAACAGGTAAACAAAAGGAAAAGAGAGTAAGAAAAGTAAAGAAATAAAAACTTAATTTTTTTTTAAAAAAAAGGAGAAAAAAGAAAATCTACTGTGTAACAGTCATATAGTAATGAAACCTCCCAGTGTTCAGTAGCCTGATGCATGAGAGGTACCTGACAATGAGCTTCAAGCCTCTGGCAGGCATCGCAAGATGGGATTTGCCCCACCCAAAGATCAGAGTTACGGCTTCCAGGATTATCCAAGATGGCCGCTCTGGCTTCGAAATGTGTTGGCAAATGGGGAGCTGCAGCTCAGGGGTGGACGTGGTCAGCTGGAGGTCCTGGAGACGGGATGCAGTTGGTCCGGCAGTGGTCCTGGAGGTCCAGTGTGTTTGGTGTGGTTGTAGGATCCTGGAGGCCCGGTGCAATCAGTCGGTCTGGGGTCCCGGTGATAGGGTGCAGTCAGTTGGTCTGGGGGTCCTGGCGGCAGGAAGCAGTCAGTCGATGTGAGAGCCCCAGAGGCAGGGAGTGATCAGTCGGGCTGAGGGATCCTGAAGACGGGGCTCAGTGAGTCCGGCCAGGGGTCCTACAGGGCCTGGCTGTTGTCTCAAAATGGTGACAGCCACGTGTAATCAAACCTGTAGGTACTGTAACAGTGAACTTCCAGGCAGCAGCAGGCAGCTGGTGCTCCACTGATGGTTGGCGATCAGTTTGCTGACTATTGTCGGACGATCGGGAGGTGAACTTTGAGTGTTGGGTGATGGATAGGAGTAAGGCAGGCGATGGACAGGCGAGAGGCAGGCAAATGGCGGATGATAGATGCCTGATAGTGAGCAACCTGCTCTCAAAAAAGGCGTAGATATGCTGGCAGACTGCAGGTCATCACAGCAGACAAATGGATAAACACCAGGGGATCGATAAGCAGCAAAAATTGCCTCACCGAGAAACAGATATCCTCTGCTTGAAACCAGAGTTACAGAGCGACAAGGAACGCAGCCTCCCTCTAGTCTGCCATCTTGGATTTCTCCATTTGGGTGAATTCTATTTCCTGCTGAGACTCTTGCCTGACATCGTAATCCATTCTTTTCTCTTATTTAACAGCAGGAAAAACCAAATCCAGGTCCTACAGACAAGGTATCTTATGCTAAAATGGGTCTGAATCACTTAAATCAACAGACCCTTCTTTCCTCTCCAGGTGATCCCAGCAGACACATTCTTTTCAACATGATTGAACCCCTGTCTGGAGGATCACAGCACCATACTGAGCAACCTGGCCACAAGGATTACTCAATCCCCAACCTCATCTCAAGAATGTGAGCTAAGGAGGAAAGCCACAGAAAACAGAATACGCAACTGAAAGAGAAAGTGACCAGGAAGCAAAAGACAAACTCAGAGACAGAAGCAACATGTGAGAGTTGTTGTGTGTTTCTCACTCAGTCTTGGAAGCATTTCTCCAGAAAACAGCAAGAAATGTAAACATTGACCGGAGTTTAAATCTGCGTAAGACAATAACAGATGGTCATAAATAAAGAATGTAGCTAATGCTAATCTAAGAGTCCTTAGGTGCCTGACACTCTGCTAAATACTTTATGCAATGATTATAACCATCATTTTTAATGATTCAGATACTTTCCAAGCACTTCACCTATATTCACTCAATGCTCATAACAAACTTATGGTATAGAAATTACCATATTCCCCATTTTACAGACATGAAAATGGTGACAGATTGTTTTAATCAACTCCTCCATGGTCCCATAGAAAACAGCTGGTAGAAGTGGAATTCAAGCCAGGCAGCCCAGCCCCAGGGACTGCATCGTTATGCCCTAGGCCCTCTCTTAGGCTGAGTCAATCTTTATACCATCATATAAGAAGAACTGTATGCTGAGAGGGACAGAGGTTCAGAACAGCTTCCACACCTTGCCCAAGATCATGTGACTGTGGACCATTACACTACACAGCCTCCCAAAGAGTCTTGGAAAATAGTGGGGCTAAACTGTAGAGAGCTTTTAGTATTAAAAGAGAGCTAGCATTCAGAGGATGAATACTTTGGTAGATCTGTCATGGTTGCCCGCTTAAGTTCTCTTCAGAGTTTCCCATGCCTGAGGTCTGTCGTGTACCACCCACCACCATCCTTGACATTTTCTCTACACCCCACCGTTTGTGCCACCTTGTCTCCGCCAGCTCGCCTGCTTTTCCTCATCTTCCTTCATTTCAACAGTAGTACAACTTTGATAGTTGCCCTGGTGTTACCTCTTTTCCCTACCCGTCCCTTTCATGTACAAGGATGGAATTGACCCCAACAGCTTCACAAGCCGACTTTGATTATCCTAAACCAAACAGCATAGTTTTTTGACCTAGTCAGATAATTTGTTTAGGGATAGGTATAGGAGAATCCTGGAGCCAGCTCCCATGGGATTCAGAGAATCAATTCTGTGCACATCTTTTCGCCACTGAGTTCAGTTGCTAATCAACCATGTGAGAGTATTTATGCCATTAAAATCAAATGCTACATATAATCAGGGCTTGCTTTCTTTCTCTTTTTCCTGTTTTTTTTTTTTTTTTTATGTCAAATATTTACCTGTACAATTACTGGGGGTGCATGGCCTAATTTAAGTCCATGAGATGTGATCAGGTTTGGGAAAAATCATTGAAGAAGAGTCCATTCCCTTTAAATAGGGTGTTATTTAAAAATCAGATCTCAGACTAATAAAGCCATTCAGGGTTATTATGGAAGGACCTAACCAGAGAATAAATTTAACACACAGAAATACTCACATGCACACACACACACACACAACTTTGAAAGGTTCAAAGAGATATGGAGTAGAGCTCTGATCTTGTGGATTTCTGAATCACCCACCTGAAATCAGTGTACCTCCTCACATTCAGTTGAGTTAACCAATAAAGTCTCTGTTTTAAAACCAGATTGAATTGAGATTTTATGAACTTCACTTGAAAGCTCTCGAGGTGATGCACAGAGTATGCCTTACAAGCAAGTCCACTCATATTGCAAAATCCCAGGGCTACCATGCACGTCCAAGTCTTTGTAGTGGGGAAGTCCAACATTTGGAGTCATTGTGCCAAATAGTGCTTGTGTAGCCCTATATGGCAAATATGTTGTGCCTGAGAAACTAGTTTCCCTATCCCTCTCATTCATCAGGAGGCCAAAATTTTCTGCTAGTTCCCCACTGATTCTTTTTTTTTCATTGCCCATTTTCATTAATCTTTCCTTATAACCATGCCACAAATAAGACACGATTACTCTATTTTTATTTTCTCACTTCTTCCGACAGACGTCCTTTACTGTTTTCTACTTTATTTTATGTCTTCTATGGTCTCTGGGAATTACTAAAAGGAGTGAATAGATCCTTTATTCCTGACCAGTTCCATCGACGAATCACAGTTTTCTCACCAGTCTTGAAAACGTTTATCCTGTTATTTGGCTTTCGGTTTCCATAATTTTGGCCAGACTGGTCTATTTATCATCCTCCAGGTATGTCCAACTAATGTGTTTCAGCACCTCTGGGGATGATGCTCTCCTTCCCCTGAGTTCCACGGCCACTTTATCTTCCCCTCCTGAAATTTCATGTTTTCAGCAACTCTCAATTCAAATCTCTCCTCCTTATTATGGTCTTACTCCAATATTATTGTAAGAAACAAACCACTTTACCAAAGAACTAATTTTGTTGGACAAACATACAGGGTTTACCCACATAACTGAAAGCATCAAACACAGCCAGGTCTCATGTTATACTGGAGTCAGAAGAATTAGAAAATAAAGAATGAAAATTGCTCTATCTCTAGGGACCCAAATCCCCACTTGTCCATTTCTCTCTTCATATCTGCTTTGATGTTTTAACTCTCTCTATTCTGGCCCTCTTTTTTCTGAAAATTCCTGATTGTTTAGCTGTCAATTCCAGAATCCAGTGGAAATTGGGTGCATTCTCACCATGCCCCCATTTCCCAATTCCATGGAGAGAGAAGCTGATCAGTCAAGTCAAGCCAATGCGTTGACTTTCCCTGAGTCTGATACCAACCCCCAAGTCTGGTCAACTATAGAAGAGGTATATGAGTATACAGCACATTCGACTACTTGTTCCAAAAATGTGGAAAGTTCTAACTCTGTAAGGAAGAGGTACACAGGCATGGAAGAAGTGCCTGGTGCTTCTAATGCACTAATCATCCCATGTGGGGTGATCTGAACTCCCACATCCCTATTTCTTATGACATTTATCTAATATTGTCTTAACTTATATTTACCCCTCATTCACTTTCCCAACCAAGGTATAGGAAACATAGATGATTTTATCTATTATCTTATGTAAGGACCCCATCCATGGTAGTGGGGTTCTTGAGAAAGCAGACACTAAGTTAGACTTTAGGAAGCAGGATATTTGTTAAACATTGTCCTTGGTATCAAGATCTGTGGAGAAGAAAGGAAAGAAGCAAGATTGGGCAGAAGGAAACAATGACTTATAATGAAGACCAAATGAATGCTCTGACCTATACCACAGGAAGAACTGCAGCCCAGTCATTATTGCTCTAGTTAGACGGCATTGTCCAGGTTACTGTACCTGCATCTATCAGTCACTGGATGTGAAACTCCCTGGGAAGGGGCATGCATTTGTGTGAGGGGACTTTCTGCAGCAGAGACAATCCTGGAGCAGCTAACAGCTGGAGGTTGTGTGCTGACAGCACATCCAGCAACAACAATGAGTCTGCTATCAAAAGGGCATCTGGATGGCACCAGACAATGAGCACAAGGTCAACTGCAGCCATGATTGCACCTTACACAGTACATGTGCTTGCCATACCTGTTAGTTCCTTCAAAGTGGGGAGTGAGGAGTGCATGGGGGAGAGAGAGAGAGGGAGGATGACACTGAAGGAAAGATCAGATGGATGAATATACACAAATAAGTAATTTTTTCCTAGGTCCTCCTGGAAAAGTAGAATATTTTTTAATTCCAAGATTTAAAGTTAGTAATTGTGTGTGAAATCTATATCTGACACTCACTATGACTTTAAGGAAGGTACTGAGTGTCTCTGTTACTTCCCTTCTCTCATCTCAGTCTATAGCAAATAGGCTTCATGCATGTCTGCCCCTGACACTTGGTGGCTCAGACAAGGAATTCAAATGGAGGTCCCTATCCCCGTGCTTGTGTGTCCGCACCACAACCCACATCAACAAGATCTGTACACACTCCTCTCCCAACACTCTTCTCCTATGAATAGACTCAGAAAAGAGGTCCCACAGGCTCTGAAAGTGGGCTTGAGGCCATTTGTTTAGGGAACTTAGTGGTCCCCAATGCCTGAAATGTGGCCCAAAAGGAGGAACACAGACTCTGGCTTTCTCATGTCCCCCTCCTCCTCAATTCAAGAGTGAAGAAACTGCAGTAAGGAAGATAAAACAGGTCCCGTAAAACGCAGGGTCTAGGAAAGGAGTCCAGGTTGCAGCAACAAAAGGGTGCAAGTGCTAAACAGCTCCTTCCAACTGAATTTAGATCACAGGGTGACCTCTGAGTATCCTTTTAAATTTCATAAAATCTTCCCTTAAAATTTTCTTTCTTTCTTTCTCCTCTTTCACAAATGTGCAAAAATCTCTACTTATACCTCTTTGTTATATGTTTATTTACTCTATGGGTATTTACGGAGATTTTTGAATATGCAAATTTATGTTTCACCCAATTTGGGAAATCATTCATTATTTTCATTATTATTATTATTACCATTATTATTATTTTAGTACTGGGGATTAAACCCAGGGGCACTTTATCCCTTACGTACATCCTCAGCTCAGCCCTTTACATTTGTTTTGAGACAGGGTCTTGCTAAGTGCTGAGGATCTCACATAGTTGCTAGGCTGGCCTCAAACTTGGGGTGCTCTGCCCCTTCAGAGGCTCACACTTTGGAATACCTTCAGGACAGTGAAGCACACACACAGGCAGCCAGAGTCATCCTGCCCAGTGTGTGAAACAACCTGAACATTTCTGCCTGTCTGGCCTCAAGGGATCAGGATAACTTGCCAACAAAAGTGAATGTGGAAACAATTTGTGAATTCAAAAGGGTTATATGATAGCCAACACTATTAATTACTTGTTTTCTCCTCAAAGAGGAACTTGAGTCATTATGACATTTATTTTTCAGCAACTTTAAGTCTCTGGTGCTCATTTCCTTTTGCTCTTATCTCACTGGAGTATAAAAATAGGTGTGAACACACTCCCCATTAATACTTCCCTAAATATTTTGAAAACATGCTAGGAAATCAATCATAAACCACCTCATAAATCTTTGGAAGACTTTCTTAATCTTCTGACAATTTTACCATTTGATTCAGAGACAGAAAGAGAGAGAGAGAGAGAGAATAGAAGAAGAAGGAAGAGAAGGAAGAGAAAAGGAGGGAGAGAGGGAGCAAGGAAGGAAAGAAGGAAAAATTCCAGTACATCTTCTGCTGAATATCTTTGACTCTCACTTTGGCAATGAGTTATTTCTGATGAGTTAAGGATACTGAGAGTGCCTGTCCCATGACCTGTCAATACTTGGTGACATACCTCAACTTGATTCTCACATTCCTGAGTGTGCTAGCTCACCAGGTCCCAGGAAAAGAATTAAATTTCCATGGAGTCACAGAATAGTAGAGATATATGAGGACTTATATATGGCTTTGTTAATGCCTAGGTATGAACACTGCGTTACCTCTCTACTTACAGCACATGTAAATGGACTTTTAAAATCTTTATACCACTTCTTGATATGCTGACTATTTAAGGAGTTTGGGGTTCACAAACATGCTACTAACCATGAACTTTTAAAAAGAAGTGAAAATCATACAGTAATTATTTGAAAATTAAACAATAGTGTCTTATATTTAATAATGAAGTTTAAAATTGCAATAATGATCTAATTCCTAGAACAAAGAATGAATAAAGTATTGATTTGAAGGTGCAAGGGGTATAAATTCCTCTCAAAAAAAAAAACTGAAAAAACAGCATACTAAGACTTTCTCACTCACTCAATATTTATCTTTTGCACATGATGATAAGAAGGGTGGTACTTTGTTTTCTTTTTGCAAAATATTTCAAGGACTTCATCCATTTTCTCAATGACCTGCCTCTTCATATTTATTAATATCTAAATCATTCTCTGTGAAGTCTTTCCATGAAATCACCCTTGTTTATTTTCTTGTCTTTGATTAACTGATTTAAATCTGTAATATCCTCATCTGTCAAAGAACTTGCTTGATTCCAGCAGCTCTCCAATGACTTGATAAAGTCCTGAATATTTTGCAAGATTAGCAGCTTTGCTTTGAAATATGTTTGTGGTATATATGACTAGATTGTTGCTGATAACTGTCCCAATGAATGGGATGACAGGTTCCCCAGAGATGGCAGATCTATTCCTAGGTTAAAGTAGGAAAGATGTTGAAATAGGGATTGGTTTATGCATGGTTAGTAAACTGGTATTTGTGTTGTAACACATTTTGCTTCTCTCTGAGTCATTTACATATGGAAACTTATATACAGAAATACACATCCTCAGACAATGAACTTCTTTGCTCACTAGATGCTGTCTTTATATGGATGAACGAGCATGAACCAGCAGTTGGATCAGGGCACCCATCATGGTCCTATAGACAGAAAAGTGGAACTTCTTGACTTAGTTTTACAGAACTATCTTATGGTTTAGGCCGAGAGAAGACATGGATAGAAGCTGAGAGAGAGAGAAAGAGAGAGAGAGAGAGAGATTTGAAAAAACAAAAAAATACTTCTTTGTTTATCAGGCAAAAAGAGAAGCCATGCTTGCTACTCGTACCACGAACAGTACTAGTTAAGTACTACTGGTTAAGATAAATGATTGTCTTGCTCTAAGCAACTGGTTGTCCCTTGTTTCTGATTGATGCCTTTCTCAAGGAAAAGAGGAGGTCACATCCAACATTTGGTTCTGCTGGCAATGGCCTCCATCACATTATATATTTTTTTAAGATATTAGATAAGTATTGACAAAACTAGAGAAAAAACAAATACATCTAGATTTCAATCTCTTACAAAATCCATATAGTAGTCCCCTCTTTTTTTCTGGTTGTTTTCTTCAGTTTCTCTTACTACCAGTTTTTTGTGGTACAAAGATATTAAATGGAAAATTTTAGAAATAAACAATCCATAAGTTTTAAATTGCAATGTTCAGAGTAGTGTGAAGAGATCACACACCATCCCACTTAGAAATTCTATGAATCATCCCTTTGGTCTGGAGTATGCATTCTGTGTACACTACCCATCTTTTAACTGTTCCAAGGCAGTCTCAGTTACCAGATGTGGAGGGGGAAAACCACATTTACCTAATAATAGTATGCGATTTTCTGGTTTGGAGTTTTTATGTTTTTTTCTTTTTTGGTGTGTGGGGGGTCAGGGGCACTCGACCACTAAGCCACATCTTCAGGCCTATTTTGTATTTTATTTAGAGACAGGATCTCACTGAGTTGCTAGCGCCTTGCTTTTGCAGAGGCTGGCTTTGAACTCGCAATCTTCCTGCCTCAGCTTCCCGAGCCACAGGGAATACAGGCGTGCCCCACCTCACCTGGCAGTATACTGTCTTAATTGTTCTATTTTATTGTTAGTTATCATTGTTGATCTCTTACTGTGCCTAATTTACAATTCAACTTTATTATGCGTATATAGAGGAAAGCACAGTATTTGTAGGGTTTAGTATTATCCACAGTCTCAGGCATCCAGTGGAGGGCCTGATACATATCCTCCATGCATAAAGGGAATCTCCTGTACTTTCTTCTGGTTTTCAAGTTTGAAAGCAATGATTGTGTCAATGGACAGCAGCTATCTGGGGCGTCCTGAGAACATGAACCTCCTCCTAATACAGACGAAAAGGGGCAAGACTGTGATTAAACTCTCAAACAGGAAATTCACCAATTCATGTTTCAATGAGCAAATGAAAAATCAAGTTCATGGGAGACGGGTGGGTGGAACTCTTTTCCTCTCCTCACCCCCTTCTACTATGCCAAACCATGGCTTGACCATTTAAATGAAGTCAATCTCCACTTTTGTATGAATAAGCCAAGTTCTGAATTCATGGTCCAGTACATAAAGATCCACATCTAAGTTAAGCTCTAGGCACTTCCTCTTAGCCCCTTAGGTGAGCTACCAGCCTCTCTGAGCTTCAGTTTTCTCATCTTGAAAATAGAAACAACATAAGTACTTTCTCTACAGTGCTTTTGTAGACAGCAAATGAACTAATATTCAAAAAAGTGTGCAATACTATTTCTGGCAGAGTGAGTACTTAATGAATGACAGTTATTATGTTTAGATAATATGTGTAAAACTGCAATAGGAAATATGTAACATAAGACAGAGAAAGTGCATTGTGTTCTGAGTAGTGTGACCTTTGTTTCCTCAGGAGTGAAATGGGGATGAGAACACCAATTCCATGGGTTATTTAAGATTGAAGTAGGTTAATGAAATTTTTAAAATACAGAAATGGTTGGTCCTTCACTAAATATTCATGAAGTTGTGGCCTTTATTTTTATGGAATTTTCTGACTCTACAAAAAAGGATTTTGAACTTATTTCTTTGTTGTTTCTTACCATCCCTAGCCTTAGAATCTGAGAGTGGGATGCTAGAATTCCTGAATTTTCTCAGGCCCCTGTGTGCATTCGTGCAGTGCACAGCCTCCATAGTAATCCCAGTTTTGTCTCAAACCTACATCTGGGGGTATTCAGTCTTTCTTCCAACTCTATGTCTTGTGCCCACAGGAGACTAACCCAAGCCTGCTGCTTATCTAGGGGTACCTGAAACTCCTCACAGATGAGGGTCCCCACCAGGTTCTTCCAGGCAGGAAGCCCAGAGGAGCCTCAGCCCTGGATCTTTATGGTGTGGGAAAGGAACAAACTGGGGTCCAGGGAGCCTGGGTGACTGGTACATCTCAGTCTAGACCTCTTCCTCATAATGATGAATAATGCAAACACATAAGAGAGAAAAGAAATCAAAACTTCTCACACTATTTCTCAATATATCAATGCTACTGCTTTTGTAGTGGAAAGTTATTGAATCCAGGGTCCAGGAGGCATGAGTCCTGCTGTTGGCTTAACTTCAACCAGCTGTACGACCAGGGGTCAGTCACGTGAATAGACCCTTTACCCTCATTTCCTTCCTGGTGAGATGAACTATGTCACTACTTCCCAAACTGTGTCCCTGGGAGCATTAGTGTACTAAGGTCCATGTTAGGACTTACACAAAATGTTCCTGTGGTACCTGAAAAACAAATATGCTGTAGAACACCGGGGGGTTGCCCGGAGGAAGAGGAGAAGCACGGTGGGTTGCTTGGTCTAAGAGTGAATGCATCAGAGCCACAGGCGGTTGCCAGAGGAGGAGGCGAGTGGTGAGTTGATTGCACTCAAAGCGACTGCTCCTGAACACCGGTGGCCTGCCTGGAGGAGGAGCGCAGTGGGTCACTTGGTCTCGGAGCCACCACCCCTGAACACCCGGGGGGCTACCCCGAGGAGGAGGAGGAGGAACAGGGCGGGTCACTTGGGCTTGGAGTGACTGCCTAGTGCTACGGGAGATTGGCGGGAGGAGGAGACGCGAAGTGAGTTGCTTGGACTCCTAGTGACTGCGTCGGAAACCGGGCTGCTGTCCGGTGGAGGAGATGTGTGGCGGGTCTCTGGGTATCAGAGCTATTGTACAGGGCTCCAGGTGGCGGCTCAGAGGAGGGGCCGCATAGCCAGGCGATTAGGTGCAGAGTAGGGTCCCAGGAGCTAGGTGGCTTCTTGCTGGAAGAGCCGCACAGAGACACGCCTAGGGGCGGAGCGAAGTTTCCAGGACTGCGGGCAGATTATCTGGGAGAGGCAGCCTAAGGAGAGTCGCCTGCAGAGGGTGAGGCTCCCAGGCCCAGGAGGTAGGTCCAGGCCCCTGGGAACGTTGCAGAGGAAGACAGCCCAGCCCAGGCAGTAGTTGTAGATTGAGGGGAACCTCTAGGAGGGGAACTGACCAGCGAGACGTTCCCACCTAGTGAGTCTTCCCTGCTGGGTGAGGTTTTCCCACAGGGATGGTAAAACCAGAGACACAGGCACAAACAGGCCTTGCCTCAGCCCGCAGCCTAGTTCCCCGTTGGATGACCATTGGTCAACAAGTGGAGACACTTCTGACCACTATCAGGGAATATACGCCACCTGAGGGTCACCACCCTAGAAAGGCAGCTTCTTCATGGAGCTCCACATTATCAACTTCCTCCAAGACTTCAGGCTACTGAAGGATAAGAGGGGATATACTAGCAATCTTCAGGGACATTATAAGTCGATAGAGGAAATCTACAATATCTTAATGACCCACTGATTCCTGAGCCATATGAGAAAACAAGGGAAGAAAATGCCCCAAACAAATCTAGATGTTACATCAATAGAATCCAACGACAGCATGGCAGAAGAAATGACAGAAAGGGAGTTCAGAATGTACATAATTAAAATGATTAGGGAAGCAAACGATGAGATGAAAGAGCAAATGCAGGCATTGAATGATCACACCAATCGACAGTTAACAGAGCAAATTCAGGAAGCAAAAGATCATTTCAATAAAGAGTTAGAGATATTGAAAAAAAAACAAACAGAAATCCTTGAAATGAAGGAAACAATAAACCAAATTAAGAACTCCATAGAAAGCATAACCAATAGGATAGAACACCTGGAAGACAGAACTTCAGATATTGAAGACAAAATATTTAACCTCGAAAACAAAGTTGAACAAACAGAGAAGATGGTAAGAAATCATGAACAGAATCTGCAAGAACTATGGGATATCATGAAAAGGCCAAATTTGAGAATTATTGGGATTGAGGAAGGCTTAGAGAAACAAACCAAAGGAATGAACAATCTATTCAATGAAATAATATCAGAAAATTTCCCAAATCTGAAGAATGAAATGGAAAATCAAGTCCAAGAGGCTTATAGGACTCCAAATACACAGAATTACAACAGACCCACACCAAGGCACATTATAATGAAAATACCTAACATATAAAATAAAGACAGAATTTTAAAGGCTGTGAGAGAAAAGAACCAAATTACATTCAGGGGTAAACCAATACGGATATCAGCAGATTATTCAATCCAGACCCTAAAAGCTAGAAGGGCCTGAAACAACATTTTTCAAGACCTGAAACAAATGGATGCCAACCAAGACTCTTATACCCAGCAAAGCTTACCTTCAAATTTGACAATGAAATAAAATCTTTCCATGATAAACAAAAGCTAAAAGAATTTACAAAAAGAAAGCCAACATTACAGAACATTCTCGGCAAAATATTTCATGAGGAAGAAATAAAAAACAAAGAAGCAAATCAGCAAAGGGAGGAATTATCCTAAAGGAACTGTCAAATAAAGGAAGAACCAAGATGTGTCAAAAAATAAATAAATAAATAAATAAAATTTTAAATATGAACCAAATGACCGGGAATACAAATCATATCTCAATAATAACCCTGAATGTTAATGGCCTGAATTCATCAATTAAAAGACATAGACTGGCGGATTGGATTAAAAAGAAAGATCCAACAATATGTTGCCTGCAAGAGACTCACCTCATAGAAAGAGATACCCATAGACTAAAGGTGAAAGGATGGGGAAAAACATACCATGCACATGGACTCACCAAAAAAGCTGGAGTATCCATCCTCATTTCAGATAATGTGGACTTCAAGCCCATGTTAGTCAGAAGGGATAAGGAAGGACATTTCATACTGCTTAAGGGAAGCATAAATCAGCAAGATATAACAATCATAAACATCTATGTCCCAAACAGTGGCTCATCCATATATGTTAAACAAATCCTTCTCAATTTTAGAAACCAAAGAGACCATAACACAATAATACTAGGTGATTTTAACACGCCTCTCTCACCACTGGACACATCCTCCAAACAAAAATTGAACAAAGAAACCATAGATCTCAATAACACAATCAATAATTTAGACTTAACAGACATTTATAGAATATACCATCCAACCAAGAGCGAATACACTTTCTTCTCAGCAGCACATGGATCCTTCTCTAAAACAGACCATATATTATGCCACAAAGCTAATGTCAGCAAATACAAGAAGATAGAGACACTACCTTGTATTCTATCAGATCATAATGGATTGAAGTTAGAAATAAATGAAAGAGTAAAAAACAGAAATTACTCCAACACCTGGAGATTAAACAATATGCTATTATATGATGAATGGATAACAGAAGATATTAGGAAGGAAATTTAAAAATTCTTAGAGGTAAATGAGAACAAAGAAACATATCAAAATCTCTGGGACACTATGAAAGCAGTACTTAGAGGAAAATTTATTTCATGGAGCACATTTAATAAAAGAAGTAAAACTCAACAAAGAAACGACCTAACACTACAGCTCAAAGCCCTAGAAAAAGAAGAACAGACCAACACCAAAAGTAGTAGAAGACAGGAAATAGTTAAACTCAGAGCTGAAATCAACGAAATTGAAACAAAAGAAACAATACAAAAAATTGACAAAATAAATAGTTGGTTCTTCGAAAAAATAAACAAAATTGATAAACCTTTAGCCACACTAACAAAGAGAAGACGAGAGAAAACCCAAATCACTAAAATTCGGAATGAACAAGGAAATATCACAACAGACACGACTGAAATACAAAACATAATTAGAAGCTATTTTGAAAATCTATACTCCAACAAAATAGAAAATTTTGAAGACATCAACAGGTTTCTAGAGACATATGAATTGCCTAAACTGAACGAGGAGGACATACACAATTTAAATAGACCAATTTCAAGTAATGAAATAGAAGAAGTTATCAAAAGCCTACCAACAAAGAAAAGTCCAGGACCAGATGGGTTCTCAGCTGAGTTCTACAAAACCTTTAAAGAAGAGCTCATTCCAATACTTCTCAAAGTATTCCATAAAATAGAAGAGGAGGGAACCCTCCCAAACTCATTCTATGAAGACAATATTACCCTGATGCCTAAACCAGACAGAGACACATCGAGGAAAGAAAATTTCAGACCAATATCCTTAATGAACATCGACGCAAAAATTCTCAACAAAATTTTAGCAAATCGCATACAAAAACATATTAAAAAGATAGTGCACCATGATCAAGTGGGTTTTATCCCAGGGATGCAAGGTTGGTTCAACATCAGGATATCAATAAATGTAATTCACCATATCAATAGACTTAAAGTCAAGAATCACATGATTATTTCAATAGATGCAGAGAAAGCATTTGATAAAATACAGCACCCCTTCATGCTCAAAACACTAGAAAAAATAGGGATAGTGGGAACATTCCTTAACATTGTAAAGGCCATCTATGCTAAGCCCATGGCTAATATCATTCTAAATGGTGAAAAACTGAAAGCGTTCCCCCTAAAAACTTGAACAAGGCAGGGATGCCCTCTTTCACCACTTCTTTTCAATATCGTCCTTGAAACTCTAGCCAGAGCAATTAGACAGACCAAAGAAATTAAAGGGATACGAATAGGAAAAGAAGAACTCAAACTATCCCTATTTGCTGATGATATGATTGTATACTTAGAGAAACCAGGAAATTCCACCAGAAAACTTTTAGATCTCATTATGAATTCAGTAAAGTAGCGGGATATAAGATCAATGCACATAAATCTAAGACATTTTTATACATAAGCGATGAATCTTCAGAAAGAGAAATTAGGAAAACTACCCCATTCACAATAGCATCAAAAAATAAAATAAAATACTTGGGAATCAATCTCACAAAAGAGCTGAAAGACCTCTACAATGAGAACTACAGAACACTAAAGAAAGAAATTAAAGAAAACCTTAGAAGATGGAAAGATCTCCCATGTTCTTGGATAGGAAGAATTAATATTGTCAAAATGGCCATACTACCAAAAGTTCTATACAGATTCAATGCAATTCCAATTAAAATCCCAATGATGTACCTTACAGAAATAGAGCAAGCAATTATGAAATTCATCTGGAAGAATAAAAAACCCAGAATAGCTAAAGCAATCCTTGGCAGAAAGAGTGAAGCAGGGGGTATAGCAATACCAGATCTTCAACTCTACTACAAAGCAATAGTAACAAAAACGGCATGGTATTGGTACCAAAATAGAAAGGTGGATCAATGGTACAGAATAGAGGACACGGAAACAAACCCAAATAAATACAATTTTCTCATACTAGACAAAGGGACCAAAAATATGCAATGGAGAAAAGATAGCCTCTTTAACAAATGGTGCTGGGAGAATTGGAAATCCATATGCAACAGAATGAAACTAAACCCATATCTCTCACCATGCATGAAACTAAACTCAAAATGGATTAAGGATCTCGGAATCAGACCAGAGACCTTGCATCTTATAGAAGAAAAAGTAGGTCCAGAGCTTCAACATGTCGGCTTAGGACCAGACTTCCTCAACAGGACTCCCATAGCCCAAGAAATAAAAGCAAGAATTAATAACTGGGATAGATTCAAACTAAATAGCTTTCTCTCAGCAAAGGAAACTATCAGCAATGCAATGAGAGAGCCTACAGAGTGGGAGAAAATCTTTGCCAATCATATTTCAGATAGAGCACTAATCTCCAGAATCTATAAAGAACTCAAAAAACTCTACACCAAGAATGCAAGTATCCAATAGACAAATGGGCTAAGGAAATGAATAGACACTTCACAGAAGAAGATCTACAAGCAATCAACAAACATATGGAAAAATGTTCAACATCTCTAGTAATAAGAGAAATGCAAATCAAAACCACCCTAAGATTCCATCTCACCCCAATTAGAATGGCGATTATCAAGAATACAAGCAACAACAGATGTTGGCGAGGATGTGGGGAGAAAGGTACACTCATACATTGCTGGTGGGGCTGCAAATTAGTGCAGCCACTCTGGAAAGCAGTATGGAGACTCCTTAGAAAACTTGGAATGGAACCACCATTTGACCCAGCTATCCCACTCCTTGGCCTATACCCAAAGGATTTAAAATCAGCATATTACAGAGATACAGCCACATCAATGTTCATAGCTGCTCAGTTCATAATAGCCAGAGTGTGGAACCAACCTAGATGTCCTTCAATTGATGAATGGATAAAGAAACTGTGGTATATATATACAATGGAATATTACTCTGCCATAAAGAATGATAAAATTATGGCATTTGCAGGCAAATGGATGAAATTGGAGAATATCATGCTAAGTGAGATAAGCCAATCTCAAAAAACCAAAGGACGAATGATATCGCTAATAAGTGGATGAGGACACATAATAGGGGGTGGGAGGGGTTAGTGTTAGGGTTAGAGTTAGGGTCAGGGTGAGAGGCAAGAATGGAGGAAGGAAGGACTGCATAGAGGGAAAAGAGGGGTGGGAGGGGTGGGGGGAAGGGAAAAAAATAACAGAATGAATCAAACATTACCCTATGTAAATTTATTTTTACACAAATGGTATGCCTTTACGCCATGTACAGGTAGAGAAACAATATGTATCCCATTTGTGTACAATATTAAAAAAATAAATTTAAAAAAAAAATATGCTATAGAACGCCAGGAGTACTTATGCTGTGTCAAACAAATTAAAGCCCATTTCTTCATACAAGGACCCTCAGAGGGAGAAAAGTGTGTCAGCACCCAAATTTACTTTAGCAAATTATCATTTTCATCTCCTTCATGGAAGAGCTATGAACATCTTGAAGATGTCCACTGAGAACAGTTTGCCAATGATGAATTACATATATTTAAAAATCTCTCTTCTAAAATTACAGTTTCTCAATATCAGAGAAATAACTAAGAAAAGAAAAACTAAAATAGTGGCTTGCCTGAAAAAATATTCTGTTATTAATTGTAACTTGTGAAATGCTGAATTAGTGTGCTTATCATTTATTGAGTTAAATTGATTTTTTTGTAAATAACATTTTTGAAATAGAATAATATTTATATTTATGCAACTTTTGATTTATGTAACATTATTAGACTAATAACTTAGACATGTGGAAAGGTGGGGTAAAACATTAAATCTGCTAAATAAAGGAGCACCTTATGGTTCTGTTTTATTCAAAAGTGAATTTCTGTTTATTGGATTTCTTTAAGAGGTCTAAGCTAGTCAACAAAAGTATTTATCAGCTGGCTTTGTGAAATACAGATAATCTCTAAATAACAGATACAGACTCCAGCCATGCTAGATTCCTAAAACTCTAAGAAAAGCTTTAATTAAAACAGTAGTCCATGATCAAGATGCCTGCCCAGTAGCTCTGTGTTTGAATGTTCTGCAGCTTGCTTTCCACATAAAACTTTCAAATTGAAGTCCCATTGTCGGCCCTCAATTCCTTTCTTCCAACTCCCGTGGCTTCTCTCAGGGAATGGCACCCACTGCCCTTGCCCTACACCCGGGAAATGTCCCAGACACCCCTCTCCCAACACGTCCATATCCTGGAAACTCCTCCCCCTCGCTGCCTCTCCACTGCCCACCATCACCACTATTTCTTCTCTCCCAGTCACCTTCACCTCTGCCCTGAAATACTTAAACAGACCCTTCAGTGATGGCTCTGCCTCCAGGCTCATGCGTGTCTAATTCATTTGCCACACTGCAGCCAGAGAGATCTTTTTGACAAGAAAACACAGTCATGTCACTTTTCTCCCTGAAAGCCCTTCTGTGGCTCCCCACTGCCCTCAGGATAAAATCCAGGCTTCTCGGCATAGTAGAAAAGGCCTTTTACTTTTTGTCTCCTACTGACTATTGCTGGCTTTTAAAGAGTACATTACATATTTATTATATAGTGTATCCCACATATAAATAGGTAATGCACACACTCACACGCACACATACATATATTTCAACAGACTTAAGAGCAAAGAAAATATAACAGACATTAATGCACTTAGATTTAATCAACCTTACCATTTTGTCATATTTGCTTAGTTTTAGACCCTATTTTAAAGAAATAAATCATTATGAATACAGTGGGAAACCCCACATGACAGGTATGCATCCTACCTTCCCAGTCTAGGCACTGCCAGGTAGAATTTATCTACACTTTTCTCCATGGGCAAAGTCAATTAACCCAGCATCTTTTGGATGGTCTACATTTTGGAGTGTCTTCTCTGACCTGTACCGGCTATTTCTGAACTCTCAGTGTTCCACTATGTTCCACTGGTTTCTCTCTCTCTCTCTGTCTCTCTCTCTCTCTCTCTCTCTCGTACACACACATAATTTTTATAACTATACATTTAAAGTATGACTTACTAACTTTCCAGACCAGCTCCAAGCTCCTCTTTATTTATTTATTATTCTTAAAAGATGACCTGCTTATTTGGGGCTCTTTGACTAAATTTTTGTTGTTTTCAACATGACTACTAATATAATTGCTTTATAGACTGTAAACATAGGCAGTCTATTATTTCTTGAAAAAATACTTCAACATATATAAATAGTATTTTATCAAGATTATGGCTAAATATGTCTATATTTTCATTTTTAACTCCATTTACTTTGTTTTACTAAGTGCTGTGGCTTTTTTCTAATTGTTTCGTTTATGCTTTTGTCTTATTTCTTTTACTTTCAGAGAGTTTATATCATTATTTTTCTCACTTCTTAAAACAAATGTTGAACTAATTAATTTTGTTTTCTCTAATTCAAGAATTTAGAGTATTGGGGGTTCTAGATGTCCATACAAGTGTTACTTTTACCACGTCACAAGTTATAAAGCATTTTTAGTTTATCTTCTTCTTATATTTCATTATTAGAATTTTGATTTCTTTTTTTGACCCTAGAATTATTTAGAAGTGTTTTCATTTTCTAGTGAATAGAATTTCTTAAAATTATCTTTTGGTCAATAATTTATCATTTCACATCATATTCATCAGAGGACATAAATTGAGTTATATATTTTCTTTGTTATTTACTTGGGCTTCTTTTGTGATCAGATATAGAAATAATGCATATAATTGAGCTATATCCACTTAAAATATGTAGATCTTTTTTGTTGGGTGTAGCTGCTTTTTATTGGGTTAACATATTCTCATTATATTAAACTTTAGAAATATATTATTTAAAATTTTTTAGGAATTTCATGTCTCTCTTTTTTGGTAACTCATATAAATGTGTCAAAACTTCCACTGTAACAATGAATTCTCCCTGTATTCAGGTAATTTTTGCATTACATATTTTGAGGCTTTGTAATTCAAGATTATTAGCTCTTCTAGTGATTTATGCTTATCTGTAGAAAAAGACTGTCCTTATCTCTGATAATGTTGATTTTGTCAGATATCAAAGTAACTACATCAGCTTTATTTCCATTAGTATATCTTTTTCTATGTCTCTCTTTCCAACCTTTGTGCATGATAATATTTTAGATGTATCTCTTGGGAGTGACTTATAAATGAATATTATTGACTTGATTATATTATTCTAATCTGAGAATCTGTCTTCAAAGAAATGTGTTTAATGCATTTACATTTATTGGAATTATAGGTGTGTGAACTCTGTTTCTGCTTTCTAGTTCTCAAATTACCATTTTTTTACTTATTTTCTTCCTTTCTTGCCTTCTGTTGAATGTTGTGTGATTTTTTTGTTTTTCTTCAATTTGCCTTAAAATCATGCATCATTTATTATTCCTTAGTTGGTTATCCTTATATTTTTTCACAAACACACTCAACATAGTCCATCAACCTCTGCCTTCTCTAAACAGTTCAAAGATCTTAGATATTTCTCTAAAGTATCTTTCAAGTAATTTTGTTTCTACATTGCTAATTCTTGGGGTACTCTTTCTCCTGTTACCTTGATTCTTTGCTTCTTGTCTAGACTGCAATTCCCTTTGGATGAGTTTGTTTTGGATGGGTTGTCATTGGTGTGGATGTCTTATACAGCCTGGTGGCTCTACAGAATAGTATTCTACTTGCTTCTCCCAGAAGCACAGTGAGTTCTGGACTGCTTTACGTAAACTTTTCAGGTTGAAATCATCACACCTTGCATATAAATTCAGAATTTATACACATGTATAAAATGCAGACTATATTTGGATTTCTCAAAGAACATGTTCTGATTCTTAAAAATCTACTTAAAACCTCGAACAGACATTTTGGTTTCTTACCATATCTCTTACTAGAGATGGAGTTTTTCATCTATATGACTTTGGAAGTTCTCTGAAGATCCTGACTATATAAATGGGATCTCAGTTATGGTTCTCCATAGATCACAGACTGGCAGGTCCAAAGACACACCTCCTTTCCCCAGCCCTATCTGGACAATAATACCTTAGACTCAGCTCACAACCCCATGCCCAGTACAGATGCCCCTTCTCTTCAGCAAAGATGCCAGGGGCTGCTGGGAGTTAAAGGAGTACTGAGACTAAGCAGTTTCTTTTTATTTCTGGTATCAGGAACCTTCCATTCACTTCTCCTAAGGAACATTATGTGCATATTTCATTAATCATTTCTATATTGTCTAACAAGGGAGGAGAATCCACATTGGCTGATGGTCCTAAGTTAAGAACCAAATTCCAAGTGAGCTTTCCAGCCTATTATCTTTCCTCCTTGTTCTCCTTCCTACCTACTTCTCCACTCAAGCTATTTTATGTTCATTCTCTAAGATTCCAGGTTACCTCTTAGAGGCTAGGGAGAACAGTAGCTCTTTTACATTGAGAAGGACCCCTGAACACTTGCTGACTTCATGTTGTTTGAGCAACATAGCACCACATGGGAAAAAATTCAGACAAGACAGGGAGTGTGAAACAACTTCTCAGAGAAACTTGTCGATATTATCAACTGTATGTTTAGTTAGTCTTCAACTATAACTTTCAATAACATTTTAAAAACTAAGAAAGCATCTTAGTTTGAAGTGATTCTTTGGAATGATTCTGTGAAAATGTGTCTTTGGGGAAACCAATCTAATTCATGAAAAAAACAATTTATATATCCAACTCAGCTTTGCCTTCTTTTGTCAGAAGAAAAAACCAAAACAAAACAAAAACTCCTAAGGATAACATCATCCTTCAGTATGAAAAAAGAAGCAGAAATTATTAGGTACATTTTTTTTAATGTTCTTAATTTTCACAGACACTTATCTAAATGTTTTTTAAGTTTTCTAGCAAAGCATTTTCTGACATTTCCTCTTGTTGAGCTCATTTCCTTTCAGTTATTCTTTATGCAATACCTTAAGAAGCAGTCTTGGAAAGGCTCATGCTGCACATAGTATCTTTGGTTCTCAGGATAATATGCCCATGGCAGCTGCATTCCAAACATACTCAGTGACCCCCCCTGGTCGTCCTACATCCCATAGACTAAATACTCCAACTATCTTCTGGGAGTCAGATTTCTTTCATTTTAAATTTTTAAGTCTTTTCATCCCTTAGTACTGCTATTGACCATCAAGTCTAGGTGAGATTGACAGATGTTGACAGTTGTTACAGCTGCTCTTAAGCACTGGTTATCTTAGAAATGAAGGAAAAAACAAACATAGAAATTCCAAGGGACCATACAGGGACACCCATCACTACTAGATATCTGAAAAATAGTAGAGTAAATAAATCACAAGCCCTATCCCTGTCTATCAGGCTGAGATTGTGGCTGCATTTACAAGAAGCAGCAGAATAAAATAGTGGAGATAGTAGCTGGAGAGAAACAAAAGTCAATTGTTATCAAAAGTTCAGAGACAGAAATCTCTGTGCTTCCTTTAAGCAGTTTGATTTATAGCTTGTGATATTATGTGCAAGAGTACCCACAACCCAAAGTGTTTTGTGAGTTGACCTGTAAAAATAAGTCTATTAACCCTAATCAATCTCCCATTATGCAGGGGTGCCTGAAATACTGCGAGCAAAGGGTTGACTGAAATCTTGTAGCTCAGGAACTAACCATTGTCTTTGGTAATCAGCAGTGGCTACAAAGGCAGAATTGGTCTTTGGTGGAGTAAAATTAATCATTCAGAGTAATGTGGTGGGGGAGGGGCTTTTATCTTTTAATGAGAAATGGAGGATTGTTTTCATTTTTAATTGCTGGAGCTAATTAAGGCCTGGGGCTCTTGTGCAGACCTGGACCCCTGTGAGTGTGTGTTCCCAGACACCTCTTCCTGGGCTTCACTCCAGCTGTGGGTAAACCGCCTGCCCCAACTTCCTGCTATAATTAGTGAGGGCTTCTATTCCGATTAAGTACTTTATTACAGAAGCTAATTATGAAGTCCATAGATGGTTCACTGTGCCTTAGGAGGGATTTCCTCATGCTTTGTGAGGGAAATTCTAAAGGTGAGTGTTGTTTCAATCTTTGAAGGGCAAAATAAGAATTGGCACATCACACGGATGGTCAAATGTTAATAAATCTATGGAAAATGGAAATATTTTAAATCCATACCAGGAAAACCAAGCCAACAATGCCTCTTTCAAACTGAGATTTGGAGAGATGGTTGGAGAAGAAAAAAATGCTAACATGCTACCAGCACCTACGAACTGTTAAAACAGATTTGTATCAGATCCCCACACAAACTAGGGTGAAGGAATGTAAACTTTGTCTAAAACACTAATACAGGACAAAATTATGTAGTACAAGTTTATTGGTAGTAACCACATATTTCTCCCTGCAATATTCTGTTCATTCATGTTTCCTCAGAGTTTGGTGCAACATTTTGTGGAAAAAGACAAAACGTGTAGATGTGGGATATAGAAAGGTTAAGCAAGGAAAGAATTTTGGGAATTTTGGCTTATTTATTGCATTACTCATTTTAAAGTTCTTTTTTATAAGGATAATTAGGAAGACATATTATTTCTTGATTATATATGTCTTCATGATTCTCAAGAATACCCCTAAGGATAGAGATAGAAGTAGATATATTAAGATCTGCTTGAGTTTTGTGGTGTGTGTGTGTGTGTGAGTGTGTGTGTGTTGGAATGAGCACTGACTCTAATTACACCAAAGCAGTGTTAGTATAGTTGGGACACGGGGTGGAGATAAAAAATGGCTAAAATAACCCTAACATTTAATCTGTCCTTAACATTTACCAGTCTTGGAGTGAGAGTAAAGTAGAGACCCCCTGGACTTGCTTCCCGTTCTTTCTACCTTCCCTCCTAGAAGCACCTCTCCTCCTTTGCCCACAGGTAATTTCCCAACCTCGGTACCTAGAACTTGGTGGGATGGAAATGAGGGATGAGTGTGCTAGGTGGACATGAATGTCTTGCCCAGGAGGCTCTTCACTCCATAAGAGGATCTCGGTAAGAGGAGAATAGAAAAAGCAATCAGAATTCAGGTCAAGGTCCCTGGTGCCCAGCTCTGAAGGTAGCACTGGCAATGACATTAAAAATTATGTGATAAAATTTCATTCATTTTTTAATCAAGTACAATTTGACTTTCTACAGTGTTCTATGAATTATGCTGGGTACCAAGAACATAGTGGTGGAAAATTATACAGATAAAGTGATTACTTTTTAAATAAATGTACTAGAACGTATACAACCAGATGAATGCAGTTCTGTTGCTCCAATCATATAACCACTCTAGGAATTTTGCTTCAAAATTTTCTTAGAATATACATAAGAAGACTCTGTGTGTGTATGTATGTGTGTGTGTGTGTGTGTGTGTGTGTGTGTGTGTGTGTGTTATGTGTAAGATTCAGAAATTTTGAGAATCTCCTCCTTCTCTAACAGAGCCAGATCAAGAAATTGCAATTCAGGAATGAAAAGTCTTCTGATGAAGGGAGTTCTGCCATTGTGGTAATGAATCCAAAGTTTCCAGCAAGCCAAATGAAAACACAATTGCTCAATTTGCTAGTTTCCTATGTAAACAGCATGGCTGATCTAACATTATGCACAAAACCTATCATTCAGAGATATGATCCTACAAATTGTTTTATAATTTTAGCTGTGTTTCGATCAACTAAATATGAATCAAAATGTTATCAAGGCTGTGGGCACTTCCTTTCTAAGTCTAGGTAGTTCATGCCTGAGAAGGGTTCTGTGCCTGGGAAGTTTATATCTTCAGCTGGCTCAAGGATTCAACCTCCCGTAAACACTCCGGCAAACTAGTCTACGTTTTATAAGACAGAACTTTATTTTAAAAATGAACACTGTAGGCTTTAGCACATCTTTGCAAGATGGGAACAAGGCACTAATAAAGAAATCGAGCCTCCCAGCTGACCACAGTACTGGAATCGACCCATGAAAATTCACTGAAAAGTGAATAAAATTAGAAGAAATTCAACAAGTTTTGGTGCACAATGACTCTGATTTAAGGAAGTGTTTGTTTGTTTACTTTTTAATTCATGATTCCCCTTCCCATCAAAAAGTAGAATGAACTTGGAAGTTGAGAGGACCACATCAAAACTTTACTAGCACTTCCTGGCTCACAGGAGAGGGCAGACAGTGGGGCAAGGAGACTCAACATCCAAAGTGCAAGCCCTTACCTCCCACCCACCCTGGCCCAGTCCAGCTTGGGAGTATGTTAGCTCCAGCCAAAACAAGCTAAGAGAATACTTTCTTCACAATCAAGAATTTCTTAGCCAGGCACAGTGGTGCATGCCTATAATCCCAGCCTCTCGGGAGGCTGAACCAGGAGGACCTGGAGTTCAAAGACAGCCTCAACAATAGCAAGGCACTAAGTAACTCAGTGAGACCCTGTCTCTAAATAAAATACAAAATTTATTTAGAGACCCTGTCTCTAAATAAAGTACAAAATAGAACTGGGGATGTGGCTCAGTAGTCAAGTGCCCCTGAGTTCATGCCCCAGTACCCAAAAAAAAAAAAAAAAAATTCTTAGTTGTGACAACCTAAACTTCATCTCTCAATATTCACTCACCACTCAGCTCCCACCACTCCAGATACCCTGTCTTCCTCACACTCTCACACTTCAGTTCTTTTTGTGCTTCATATATTTGATGTCTGGAGTACTTTTTTTTTTCTAGTAAATACCTAGAATGTGTAAAACACAAAAATATTCCCAATCAGTAGAAAATTCTGTAATACACATTTACCTTCTGGCCTCCCACTGTGTGTTGCCATGCCACTAGTTGGAACTACAGTTAAGAAGTCATTATGATGCAACCATTATGGAAAGCAGTATGGAGATTCCTCAGAAAACTTGGAATGGAACCACCATTTGACCCAGTTATCCCACTCCTTGGCTTATACCCAAAGGACTTAAAAGCAGCATACTACAGTGATGTAGCCACATCAATGTTTATAACAACTCAATTCACAATAGCTAAACTATGGAAACAACCCTAACCCTAACCCTTCAACTGATGAATGGATAAAGAAAATGTGCACTATTACTCAGCTTTAAAGAAGAATGAAATTATGACATTTGCTGGTAAATGGATGGAGTTGGAGAATATTGAAATAAGCCAAATCCAAAAAATCAAAGGCCAAATGTTTTCTCTGATATGTGGATTCTATCTCACAATAAAAGGGAGCAGAGCTAGGGAAGAATAGTTACTTTAGATTAGGTAGGGGGGAGTAAAGGGAGGGGAAAGGGTCATGGGAGTAGGAAGGATAGTAGAGTGAAACAGACATTTATGACCTCATGTACATATATGACTGCATGACCAATGTGATCCTACAATATATACAATCAGAAAAATGAGAAATCATACTCCACTTATGTATGCTTTATCAAAATCTATTCTACTGTAGTATATAACTAATTAGAACAAGTAAAAATTTTTTAAAAAGCCATCATTACTGGCATTCATGTCCTGATGTGACTTTTATTTCTTGCTTTTAATTCCCTCTTTCCTCCATCCCGAATTACTACTTTTATGGTTTAGATATGAGGTGTTCTCCAAAGCTCCTGTGTAAGACAATGCAAGAAAGTTTATAAGCAAAATGACTGGGTTATGAGAAACTGAATCAGTGCATATATTCACTGATATGGATTAACCACAGGCCAGGAGGATGTGACTAGGAGAATAAGGTCACTGGAGATGTGACTTTGGATTTCATATTTTGTCCCTGGTGAGCAGAGAGCTCTCTCTCCTTCCCGATTGCCATATCCAGAGTTGGTTTCCTCCTTCACGTCCTCCCACCATGATATTCTGCCTCAGCGTGGGCCCAGAGCTATGGAGTCAGCCATCTGTAGACAGAGACCTCTGAAACCATGAACCAAGATAAACTTTCCCTTCTCTATAATGTTCTAGTCAGGCCTTTTGGTTAGAGCAGAGAAAAAATGGATGAAAACACCCATTGATATCTCAACAAGAAAGGAAGAAGCAGAGGAAGAAACAAAAATCTGTATGAGAATGAAAGTGTGTTAGGAAAAAATACCTGCTTTCAGGAGATCAAGATTTATGAAGAATATCTGTGAGATACAGACAACAAATACTCACTTGGAATATGAGTAGACAAATGCACCCTCCCAATCACACTGATGCCCAAAGCAGCCAAACAACCAAAGGATAACCAGCAATAACTGAGAGTGACTAGCTCATTCAAGTGATTTGTTCTGAGGAATCAGGGCCAATGTTCCATCTGTACTTTTAAAGAAATGAAAATCTACTGTATAAAAAAAAAAAAAAAGAAATCAACGAAGATCAGAAAAGACCACAAATTACTAAATTTAAAAACAATGGTGGGGGATCCAAGATGGCGGACTGGAGGGTGACAGCATCTCCCGTCACTCCAGAAACCAGGATTCAAGAAGGGGAGGCATTGAGAGACTCGGACCAAAATAGAGCCACGGGGTGAGTCTCTCCCACCAGGTGAAGCTCGGCCCCAGCGGCAGGCCCGGACAGGGGCAACTTCTTGGAGCAGGGCAGGGCAGCTAGAGTCTTCCCCAAGCAGCCCTGCTTTCTCCAGCCACAAGCTCGATCCACAACCAGCTTCTTGGAGCAGGCCGCCCAGTGAGAGCTTTTCCGCACAGAGCCAACCCCAAGCCCCGGACCAACGGCGGACCCTGACCCTCAGGTGGCATCTAGGACGGGGGGGGGGGGCAGCCAGAGACTTCCCCAAGCAGCCCAGCTCCCTCTGGCGGCAGGCGGGGCCCACAGCCAGCTTCTTGGAGCAGGCCCCCCCAGTGAGAGCTTTTCTGCACAGACCAACCTCAAGCCCTGAAACCAGTGGCAGGCCCTGGCCCGCAGATGGCTTCTGGGACCAAGACAGGACAGGGAGAGGCTTTCCCCTAGCAACCTGGCTCCCACACACGGGGGGCAGGCCCTATCTATAGCCAGCTTCTAGAAGCAGGACCGCCCAGTGATAGGATTTCCACACAGAACCAGCCCCCAGTCCTGAATCCAGTAGTGGGCTAGGGGCAGCTTTCTTCAGAAGCACTGCATTATCAAGTTCCTCCAAGACTTTAGGCTACTGAAGCCTGGGAGGTGATATACTGGAAATCTACAGGGACACTATAAGCCAAAGAGGAAATCTGCAATATCTCAGAGTCCCACTGATATCTGACCAATATGAGAAAACAAGAAAAGAAAATGTACCAAACAAACCTACATACTATATCAATAAAACCCAATGACAGCACAGCAGAAGAAATGTCAGAAAGGGAGTTCAGAATGTACATAATTAAAACAATCAGGGAAGCAAATGAGGAGATGAAAGAGCAAATGCAGGTATTCAAGGAAGAGATGAAAGACAAATGCAGGCATTAAATGATCGCACCAATCAACAGTTAAAAGAGCAAATACTGGAAGCAAAAGATCATTTCAATTAAGAGTTAGAGAAATAGAAAAAAAAATCCTTGAAATGAAGAAAACAATAAACCAAGTTAAAAACTCCATAGAAAGCATAACCAATAGGATAGAACACCTGGAAGATAGAACCTCAGACATTGAAGACAAAATATTTAATCTTGAAAACAAAGTTGACCAAACAGACAAGAAATCGTGAACAGAATCTACAAGAATTATGGGATATCATGAAAGGCCAAATTTAAGAATTATTGGGATTGAGGAAGGCTTAGAGAAACAAACCAAAGGAATGAACAATCTATTCAATGAAATAATATCAGAAAATTTCCCAAATCTGAAGAATGAAATGGAAAACCAGGTACAAGAGGCTTATAGGACTCCAAATATACAAAATTACAACAGACCCACACCAGGGCGCATTATTATAAAAATACCTAACATATAAAATAAAGACAGAATTTTAAAGGCCTCAACAGAAAAGAATCAAATTACATTAAGGGGGAAACCAATAGGGATATCAGCAGATTTTTCAATCCAGACCCTAAAAGCTAGAAGGGCCTGGAACAACATTTACCAAGCCCTGAAAGAAAATGGATGCCAACCAAGAATCTTATACCAAGCAAAACTTACTTTCAGATTGGACGACGAAATAAAATCCTTCCATGATAAACAAAAGCAAAAAGAATTTACAAAAAGAAAGCTGGCATTACAGAACATTCTCAGCAAAATATTCCAGAGGAAGAGATGAAAAACAATGATGTAATTCAGCAACAGGAGGAACTAGCCTAAAGGAACAACCAAATAAAGGAGAAATCAAGTTGTGTCAAAAAACAAAAATGAGCCAAATGACCGGGAATACAAATCATATCACAATAATAACCCTGAATGTTAATGACCTGAACTAATCAATCAAAAGACATAGACTGGCAAATTGGATTAAAAAGAAAGATCCAACAATTTGCTGCCGCAAGAGACTCATCTCATAGAAAGAGATACCCACAGACTAAAGGTGAAAGGATGGGAAAAAACATACCATGCACATGGACACAGCAAAAAAGCTGGAGTATTCATCCTCATATCAGATAATGTGGACTTCAAGCCAAAGTTAGTCAGAAGAGATAAAGAAGGACATTTCATACTGCTTAAGGGAAGCATAAATCAGCAAGACATAACAATCATAAATATCTATGCACCAAAGAGTGGCTCATCCATATTTGTCAAACAAATCCTTCTCAATTCCAGAAATCAAATAGACCACAACACAATAATGCTAGGTGATTTTAACACAACTCTCTCACCACTGGACACATCCTCCAAAAAAAAATTGAACAAACAAACTATAGATCTCAAAAACACAATCGATAATTTAGAGTTAACGGACATTTATAGAATATACCATCCAACAAGGAGTGAAAACACATTCTTCTCAGCAGCACATTTCAGAGCTTCTCTAAAATAGACCATATATTATGCCACAAAGCTACTTTTAGCAACACAAGAAGATAGCGATACTACCTTGTATTCTATCAGATCATAATGCATTGAAATTAGAAATAAATGACAGAGTAAAAAACAGAAACTACTCCAACACCTGGAGATTAAATAATAATGCTATTGTATGATGAACGGATAACAGAAGATATCAGGAAGGAAATTAAAAAATTCTTAGAGGTAAATGAGAACAAAGAAACCACATATCAAAATCTCTGGGACACTATGAAAGCAGTTCTTAGAGGAAAATTTATTTCATGGAGCGCATTCAATAAAAGAAGAAAAAATCAACAAACGACCTAACACTACAACTCAAAGCCCTAGAAAAAGAAGAACATAGCAACACCTAAAGCAGTAGAAGACAGGAAATAGTTAAAATCAGAGGTGAAATCAACAAAATTGAAACAAAAGAAACAATTGAAAAAGTTGACAAAATAAATAGTTAGTTCTTTGAAAACATAAACAAAATGGATAAACCCTTAGCCACACTAACAGAAGAAGAGAGAAAACCCAAATTACTAAAATTCAGAATGAACAAGGAAATATCACAACAGACACAATTGAAATACAAAACATAATTAAAAGCTATTTTGAAAATCGATACTCCAACAAAGTAGAAAATCTGGAAGACATCAACAGGTTTCTAGAGACATATGAATTACCTAAACTGAATGAGGAGGACATACACAATTTAAATAGACCAATTTCAAGTAATGAAATAGAAGAAGTCATCAAAAGCCTACCAACAAAGAAAAGTCCAGGACCAGATGGGTTCTCAGCCAAGTTCTACAAAACCTTTAAAGAAGAGCTCATTCCAATACTCCTCAAAGTATTTCATGAAATAGAAGAGGAGGGAACTCTCCCAAACTCATTCTATGAAGCCAATATCGCCGAGATACCTAAACCAGACAGAGACACATGGAGGAAAGAAAATTTCAGACCAATATCCTTAATGAACATTGATGCAAAAATTCTCAACAAAATCTTAGCAAATTGCATACAAAAATATATTAAAAAGATAGTGCACCAAGATCAAGTGGGTTTACCCCAGGGATGCAAGGTTGGTTCAACATCCAGAAATCAATAAATATAATTCACCATATCAATAGACTTAAAGTCAAGAATCACATGATTATTTTGATAGATGCACAAAAAGCATTTGATAAAATACAGCATCCCTTCATGCTCAAAACACTGGAAAAAATTGGGTAGTGGGAACATTCCTTAACATTCTAAAGGCCATCTATGCTAAGCCCATGGCCAATATCATTCTAAATGGTGAAAACCTGAAAGCATTCCCCCTAAAAACTAAAACAAGGCAGGGATGCCCTCTGTCACCACTTCTAATCAACATTGTCCTTGAAACTCTAGCCAGAGCAATTAGACAGACCAAGGAAATTAAAGGGATACGAATAGGAAAAGAAGAACTCACACTATCCCTATTTGTTGATGACATGATTATATAATTAGAGGGACCAGAAAATTCCACCAGAAAACTTTTAGAACTCATAAGTGAATTCAGTAAAGTAGCAGGATATAAGATTAATGCTCATAAATTCAATGCATTTTTATACATAAGTGATGAATCTTCAGAAAGAGAAGTTAGGAAAACTACCCCATTCACAATAGCTTCGAAAAAAATAAAATACTTGGCAATCAATCTAACAAAAGAGGTGAAAGACCTCTACAATAAGAACTACAGAACACTAAAGAAAGAAATTAAAGAAAACCTTAGAAGATGGAAAGATCTCCCATGTTCTTGGATAGGAAGAATTAATATTGTCAAAATAGCCATACTACCAAAAGTGCTATACAGATTCAATGCAATTCCAATTAAAATCCCAATGATGTACCTTACAGAAATAGAGCAAGCAATCATGAAATTCATCTGGAAGAATAAGAAACCCAGAATAGCTAAAGCAATCCTTAGCAGGAAGAGTGAAGTAGTGGGTATTGCAATACCAGATCTTCAACTCTACTACAAAGCAATAGTAACAAAAACGGCATGGTATTGGTACCAAAATAGGTAGATCTATGATACAGAATAGAGGACATGGACACAAACTCAAATAAATACAATTTTCTCATACTAGACAACAGTGCCAAAAATATGCAATGGAGAAAAGATAGCCTCTTCAACAAATGGTGCTGGGAAAACTGGAAATCCATATGCAACAGAATGAAACTAAACACCTATCTCTCACCCTGCACAAAACTCAACTCAAAATGGATCAAGGACCTCGGAATCAGACCACAGACCCTGCATCTTATAGAACAAAAAGTAGGTCCAAATCTTCAACTTGTTGGCTTAGGATCAGACTTCCTTAACAGGACTCCCATAGCACAAGAAATAAAAGCAAGAATCAACAACTGGGATAGATTCAAACTAAAAAGCTTTCTCTCATCAAAGGAAACTATCAGTAATGTGAAGAGAGAGTCTACAGAGTGGGAGAAAATCTTTTCCACTCATACTTCAAATAGAGCACTAATTTCCAGAATATATAAATAACTCAAAAAATTCTACACCAAGAATAAAAATAATCTAATCATCAAATGGGCTAAGGAAATGAATATACACTTCACAAAAGAGGATGTACAAGCAATCAACAGATACATGAAAAAATTTTCAACATCTCTAGTAATAAGAGAAATGCAAATCAAAACTACCCTAAGATTCCATCTCACCCCAATTAGAATGGCGATTATCAAGAACACAAGCAACAATAGGTGTTGGCGAGGATGTGGGAAAAAGGTACACTCATACATTGCTGATAGGGTTGCAAATTAGTGCAGCCACTCTGGAAAGCAGTGTGGAGATTCCTTAGAAAACTTGGAATGGAACCACCATTTGACCCAGCTATCCCACTCCTTGGCCTATACCCAAAGGACTTAAAATCAGCATATACAGCCACATCAATGTTCATAGCTGCTCAATTCACAATAGCCAGATTGTGGAACCAACCTAGATGTCCTTCAGTTGATGAATGGATAAAGAAACTGTGGTATATATATACAATGGAATATTACTCCGCCTTAAAGAATGATAAAATTATGGCTTTTGCAGGCAAATGGATGAAATTGGAGAATATCATGCTAAGTGAGATAAACCAATCTCAAAAAACCAAAGGACGAATGATCTCACTGATAAGCGGATGATGACACATAATGGGGAGTGGGAGGAGTTAGGGTTAGGGTTAGGGTTAGGGTTAGAGAGGGTGGCAAGAATGGAGGAAGGAAGGACTGTATAGAGGGATGAGGGGTGGGAGGGGTGGGAAGGGAAAAAAACCAGAATGAATCAAACAACATTACCCTATGTAAATGTATGATTACACAAATGGTCTGCATTTACTCCATGTACAAACAGAGAAACAACATGTATCCCATTTGTTTACAATTAAAAAAAGAAAAAAAATTAAAAACATATAAATAAGAAAAAAAAATGGCAATGGTCATCAGCACATCAGATACAACACAAATACCTAAGTTGATTAATTACACTCTGGCATACCTACCATACCTGATGCTTGGAGTAGATCACTTTTCAACCCCATAATATGACAAGACTATTTTCATTAATAATAATGAAATAAAGAAAATAATGAACTGGATGTGGTGGTACTTGCCTATAATCCTGGTGGCTCAGGAGGCTGGAGGCAGGAGGATCGTGAGTTTAAGATCAGCCTCAGCAACTTAGCCAGGCCCTAAGCAACTCAGAGAGACCCTGTCTCTGAATAAAATATAAAAAAGGGCTGGTGATGTGGATCAGTGGTTAAGCACCCCTGGATTCAATTCCTGGTATCAAAAATAATAATGATGATGATGATAATAGCAAGGAAAAATGATAATGAAATGAAATTATTCTTATTATTTATCATATCATCCTACTAAAAATAAATTTTAAAATATGATATAAAGGAAACATGGATTATGTATTTTTCAATTATGTTGATGCATATTTTTAAAAGGAAGATAAAAACACATGATGATTAACAATTCTGTTGTTGCTCTACATGCATTGTGGAACCAAATGAAAAGGATGGTGGACGGAGGGAACCAGGGTTTTCACTATTAGAGTAGGAGGTTACTAATAAATAAAAGGAGAAGGTTTGAATGATTCATTAGAGTTGGACACATTGGTCCAAAATCATGTTTATTGTTATTTGGATACAGAAGGTTACATACAGCAGCATTTGTTTATGTCACAGGTTATACATATCTGCATTCCCTTGTTCTGTCAGCAGAGAGAATCTAGAAACAGTGAGATCCCACAAGTAGTGAGCACCCAGATCTTGGTTTCTAATACCACTTTCTTTTTTTAAAAAAAATTTTTAATCATTTATTTTTTATTTTTTACAGACTGCATTTTGATTCATTGTACACAAATGGGGTATATCACTTCGTTTCTATGGTTGTACATGCTGTAGACTCATACCATTTGTGCAATCATGCGCATAGGGTAATGATGTCTGTCTCATTCCACCATTTTTCATACCCTCCCTCCCTCCCTCTCATTTCCTTCTACATAAAGTTCCTCCATTCTTCTCTCACTCCCCACTCCCCACCCCCATTATATATCATCATCTAATACCACTTTCAATAAAAAGACCAGAGCTCCTTGACAAAGACTTTTACTATGACTAAAACATGAAATTTAATAAACAAAAACAAAACACAGTGATGGAGATATCTGAAAGTGACAAAGAAGCCCACTGAAAAAGCACCTAATGGCCAAGACTTGAAGAATTTGAACCCCCAAATAACTCAAAGAATAAAATAAATATCCATGAGTCCATACTGATAAAAATAATCTGAAATAATTTTTGAGTTAGGCAAATCTCACATGTATGAGAATTCCAAATAATGTGGGGGGAATTCTCTACCCTCAGCAAGTTGGAACATAACACATAACTCCCCATTTCCTAAGTGTGGACTCTGTATAGTGACTTCCTTCCAAAGAGTAGGGTATGGAAAAGGAGAAAAAGGAGTAAATGTGCAGTAAACATTTTATGGTCAATACCTTGGCCAAGTGGTCAGTCAGTATCGACAGTGAGAATTTGGGTTGGACATGATACAATTAAAACAGCAATTTTTCCTGCTCTCCAAGACACCTAACATGATAATCATCATCAAAACAAAAATCCCAATTGGAGGCTATTAAATACATGGTGAGTACTCCTTAAAATGATCAAGACCACCAAAAACAGAAATTCAGAGAAACTGTTGCAGCCAAAAGGAGCGGGAGGAAATATGATAACTGTGATATGGAATCTAGAACAGAAAAAAAGGCCTTATGTAAAAGCTAAGGAAATATGAATAAACTCTAGGCTTTGGTTAATTATAATCTACAAATATTGTCTTACTAATTATAACAAATATACCATACAAATGTAAGTTGTGAAAAATAGAACAAACTGGGTGTGGAATATTTGAGAATTCTTTGCTCTATCTTCAGTTTTTTAATAAACCTAAATTTTTTAAATTAAAGGTGTATTCAAACACTAAGAAAATTTTCAAAGATTGCATTCTGTCTGGTTTGTCAAATGACACACATAAAAATAACAGAATGTAAGTCAAGTTTAGTTTCTTCCTTTTCACAAGCATTGTGCTGCTATTATTTGTCATTTATTCAGAGAAATACTCTTTAAAAGTGAACGTGAAATGAAGAAAACAATCCTATAAGTTTTAAATATAATGTACCTTAAAAAAGTTATCCAAAAAATCAAGATAGAATTCATATTGTCTTTTAAACACTAAATCTTGGAGAAGCACAAAGCACAAAGGGTGCAAAAGAACGTTCTTCAGGATGAAGGGATTAGAGGAACTTAGATCAGTAGGGAGAAAAGAGGAATACCGTGTATGGAAAACAAGTAAGCAAATACATATTAGACATTACAACTCTTTTTCTTAACATAGTTTCCTTACCAGACAACAGACTATTTAAGGAAAAATAATAATGTTGTAGTTGTCATAACACATGTATGGAAAACTGACAAAAAAAGCACTAAGCTGGTAAATACAATTACACTATACTGGAGTACTGTATTTGTGAGGTAGAAATAAGTGTGAGAAGTGTGAAGTTTGTTACGGTCCCTCATTTTTTTTTTTTTTTTTTTTTTTGCAGTGCTGGGGATCGAACCCAAGGCCTCATACTTGCAAGGCAAGCACTTTACCGCCTGAGCTAGCTCCCCAGCCCAAAGTGTGAAGTTTGAATGGGCAGTGGAAATGGAAACTGCAAAGCTTCAGATGTGAAGTGAAACTAGAAGGAAGTATGCAGTGTCAGTGGCCCTTCATGAGGGTACACACCGACAATAAGCACCCCTGATATGTTAGTGGTATCAATTTTTAACTCTAAGAAAACCACTAAAATTTTTTGAAAGGTGTATTTAAGAAGGCAATTTTTAAAAGCAAAAAGAAAAAAATTCAAAAAGGCAAGAAAATAAAAGCAAGAGAATATCAAAATTTAAAATAGTACATGGAGAGAAAAGCAAAATAGCAGAGTTATAACTGATATCATTATAAATGATAAGTTAAAGATATATGCTATAACCCGACAGCAAACACCAAGAGTAAAGAAATTAGGCAAAAAGTACTCAGTCCAACATAAGACAGAAACCAATGAAAGTAGAACAAAGATAGGTAAAAGAATGGAAAACAAAAAATAAGAAGGTAGACTTGAGCCTAAACATATCCATTATTAAACACTTCAAAAACAGATTGTAAGGCTGGGGCAAAGGCAATTCTCAATGATATGTAATATATTTAAATATGATGGAGATGAATAGAAAACTGGAATGATTATACCAGTATTGGAAAAAATCAACATCTAAACAAAAACTACCACCAGAGTAATAGAGACATTTCATAATGATAAATCAATCAGTTCATAACTGACATAACCTATCTGGAAAATTCATCATCATTCAGAAGTTTTACAACATTTATATAAATAACTCACACATTTAAAAAGTATTTTTTTAAAAAATTAGAAAAATTCTTGAACTAAATGATAGTGAATCATAGCATGTACAAATTTGTAAAAACCAGGTTAAAAAAACAAAAAGAAAGAAGAGGAAACTATATGTCTTGAAAGGTAAACAGTAATAAAATGGAAACCTCCAAAATTAATATCCTAGACTTTACCTCTAAAAGCTACCCAAAATAGGTTCCATGCAAATTTAATACAGAGAAGAAAATAATAAAGTGAGAATGGATATCAATGAAATAGAAAATTTTCAAAAGGGGAGAACTAGTTCTTTGAATAGACCAACAAAATTGATAAATATATAAAGACTAGTAAAGAAATAAAGAGAAATGAAATTAATTTTCAATATGAAGAATGAGAGGATATTATCACAGACCTTGAAAGCATAAATGGAAAATTAGAAATTACAAAACTCTTCATGATAATATGTTCAACAGCATAGGTGAACTGAGCAAATTTCTTAAAAGACACAAATTATCCAAACTGAAAGAGAAATAAAATAGCCTTATGTCGACAAAAGATAACAGTAATTTTTAATTACACTTTTTCACACATAAAAATTCTAGGCCTAGTTGGCTCCCCTGGTGAATTCTACCTTGCACCTAAGGAAATTTATTAGACTAATCTTACACCAACTCTTTAAGAAAATAAAGGATAAGGAATTGTATCATAACTACTTTCAGAAGACCAATTTTACTGATATCAAAACCAGACAAATACTAAGATAGCTAAGATAAAATTAGATACTAACGTTCTTCATAAGTATAAATTCCTCAATAAAACATCAACAAATTGAATACAGCAGTATATAAACAAGATAGTAGACAATAATCAAGTGTGATTGTTATCCCAGGAATTCTAAGTTGGCTTACTATTCAAACATCCAAAGACTGGAAACAACACAAACTTCTTTCCATGGATGAATGGATAAAACAAATTGCAATGCATTCCCACAGTGGAATATTACTCAGCAATGAAAATGAAAAAGCTATTTATACAGGCAAGGGCAACTTCAATGTCCTTAAAAAAATTATACTGAGTGAGAAAAGATTCAAAAGTTACATACTTTACACTTTCACTTATAAAATATTATCAAAGTAGCAAAATTATAGTGATGGATAATAGAACAATAGTTTACTAGGAATTTGGTTTGGGAGAGGTATGACAGATGATAACACAAAAGAGTTTTTTGTGGTAATGGTACAGTTATGTATCCTGATCATAATGATGATTAAAGCAAATCTATGTATGTGGTAACATTCACAAACTTTTACACACACACAGAGGTAATATAAAAATGAGTGAAATTCAAATAATGTCTACAGTTGAATTGGTATTATTTTTTACTTTGTTTTGTTTTTGATTTTACTTTTTTTTCTGCTCTAACAGTACACCCTGGAGTTGAACACACAGTGACTCTACTTATGAATCTTAAATTATTTCAAAATAAAATATATTAAAAGCAGAAAGATACATAAGGATTTAAAAGAAACCAGTTACAATAAAATCCAGGCATCAAAATATTAAAACAAATGAGATAATAAGATGTTTTTAGAATCAGTATAATTCATCATATTAGAATAATAATGGAGTAAAAACCATTTGATCATCTCAACAGAAGCAGATGAATTATTTGACAGTATCCAACACTCCTTGGTGATAAAAAACCCAAACAAAGTAGAGAATGAAATTTCCTCAAAATGAGGAAAAAGCTGCAGTTAACATAATCTTAAGATGAAAAGACTGAATGCTATCTTGAGATTGGTGGAGATGCACTTGCTACTTGCTACATCAGGGCAAGATGCTGTCTTCTGCTAAACAACGTACTGGAAGTCTAAGCAGGTACACTATTGCTAGAAAAAGAAAAGATATACAGATGAAAAAGGAAAAATGTAGTATTGTCTTTTTTCTAAAAGACATGATGTGCATGAAATCCTAAGAAATCTAAAAAAAGAAAAAAACTGGTAGAATTAATAAGGTCCAAGAATGCCAGGTAAATGTACAGCAAAATCTATTCTTTGATTAAAACAGAATTATATTAGAAGTCAATAATAGGAAGATACCTGGAAAAATCTCCAAATTTATGAAAACAAAAATAACACAATTCTGAATAACCCCTGAGTCAAATAAGAAGTCAAAAGCGAAATTAAATATATTTTGAATATTGAAATTTTTATAAAACTGAGATATTTAACCCTAGAACACTAGTTCTTGAGAATTTCAGTGTCCTATTCAAAGTCACCGACTCTAGTCTGCCACAATTGGAATTCTTACTTCAGCCATGGTGGTTCCTAAGCCCCATCTGACGTCCTATGCAACTGACACATTTCTGCTGGTAGAATACACCACTCATATGAGAAGTAGAAGTAGCTACTATTTATGGACTGATTTCCATGACAGCAACATTTTCCGAAGCACTTTAGCTGTATTGATTCATTTGTTACTTGACAGCACTCCTTGAGCATTGTACTATACCTACCATCATCCTATAAATGAGGTAACTGAAGTGTAGAGAAGAAGTAACTTACCCAGGCAGTTAATTTAGGTTCAGTCATGAAAAACCAACAGTCCACTTTCAGAGTTTGTATGCTTACCCAGTGTATTAAATTAGTTCCAAACTGCAAAGGAGATAGGGTCAGAGAAATTTCATTCTTAATGCTTTAACAGTGGTCCACTTTATGTTTTGAATATAGCCCTTGCTGCTCTGCCACTACAACTTATTTTTAAAACACACATTTCTTTCTCATCCTCTCTCCCTCCCCCTCAATTCTCCTCCCTAATCTTTCCCTCCTTCATTTTGGGGGAAACAGGATTGCCTTTATTCCCCATCCTAGGCAGAGTTATATGTCCTTGAGTACACACTCACCACAGGAACAGACTTGAGGGATGGTACCTGAAGATCTAAGAAATGACTGACTTCCAAATTAACAAGTGAGTTATAACTCTGAACAGAGAACACATGGGATGTAGTCTTTGAATCATTTCTTTAAAAGCCCCCGGCTCCCCGTGATGGGCAGAATCACATTCTCTGGGACAGGAGTCCCAGATGTTTCTGATTTGCTAGCAAGCAATAAAACTTCTTTTCCTTTTTTTACAAAACTGTGTCTTCATTATTTGATTATCACTGTGGACAAGGACCCAGCTTTTGGTAATGATGCAACTAGTGTTATCATTTGTTAAAATAAATTAAAATATATGTAAATATTAAAATCATATTTAACAAATGCAAATTTATAATATGTAAATTAAAATTTTACATTTGTGTATCTAGCTGACAGGAAAATGATATCTATGCAAAAAGGTGTTTTAAATCAAAATACTTGATTATATTAAAATTTAAGCATTACTATATCAAAAAACAAAAAGATATTTTTAGTTAAAAGATTAGTAGCCATAATATATAAATAGACCTTATGAAACAATAAAAGGGCACTCAATCATTCACACATAAAAACAGGCCCTGCATAGAGACAAAATAACAGAAGAGTTTTAAAAGTTTACTAGATATATACCAAAAGAGAAGCAGGAAGAGAAATGCTAGTGAAGAAATAAATGCAAATTAAAAAAAAAAATTGTCAATTGTCACATGGCAAAGATAATTTTTGTTTATTTTAAATAAGTCCTTCTGCTTTTGTTGTTGTACTCAATTAATTGATGAGAGGAAAGGAAATTGTTTTATGCATACACTACTTGTGGAACTGTCAATGATATAATTTTTCCATTGTTTAATTTGGCAATATAATTTTGAAAGCCTAAGAGATAACTGGACGAGGTGGCACACACCTGTAATTCTAACAGTTCAGGTGACTGAGGCAGGAGGATTGCATGTTCAAAGCCAGCCTCAGAAACTTAGTGAGGACCTAAGTAACTTAGTGAGAACCTATCTCAAAATAAAAAATAAACATAAAAGGGCTGGGGACTTAGCTCAGTTGTAAAGTGTCCCTGGGTTTAATCTCCAATGCCAAAAATAATAATAATAATCATAGTTTTCATCACAGTAATAACAATTTTATGAAATTTTAATGAAAAACTAATCAGAGTTGTACTCCAAGATTTGCAGGGAGAGATGTTCTTGATAACTCGTTTGATTTTAAAAAGGAAATAATCTTTATGTCCAAAGATAGGCATTAAAAGTCATATTTTAAAGTGATTTTTAGGAATTGTTAAGGAGTGGAAAAATATTGAGGTAGTGTGAAAAAAACTGAACTTATTTAAACATGGCACAATTGTGTATAATTAAAAAGGAAACACATAGATTAAAAGATGGGCAAAGCTCTATCATTAAAGTTTTTTAATACCTTTATTTTATTTATTTACTTTTATGTGGTGCTGAGGATCCTTATCATTAAAGTTTTAGCAATGTTCATTTCAGGTTTGTGATATTTTGGAGTATTATTATTTTTTAAAATTTTTACCATAACCCTTTATTACTATTCTAGTGGAGGGGAGTGTTCTTTCTGAAAATTCTCATTCAGCCCATGCCCTCCGCCTGAGAATGGTGTGTAGTTCTTTCCTTCATCTCATAAACTTAGAAAAATAAAACACTACAACTTAATTATTTTGCCATTTCTGTTTCCAGATTGAACCTGATCATAACTTGGTAATGGTCTTGTAGGAGTAAAATAATGCCTACAGTCCCTGCCAGGGTGCCAGAGATATTTAGAAGAATTTCTGGGAAATTGAAACAGTGGCAATTTAATGCCTTCTCTAGGTCTGAGTTCCTTTGAGCAGATTTGTGATGTGTGTTCAGGTGGGACATTCACTCCGGGGATTGATTGGCAGCTGGGACAGGTGTGCTAAGAGTCACTGATGCCATGATTGGGAATGCAGACAAGGAATAAAAATGACAACGTCTGCCTCCAGTTCCCATGTCAATCCAAGCAGGCATTTTATATAGGTCAAGGGAAGAAACATATCATCACTTACGGATTCTTCTAATGTATAACCGTTGTATCCATTTTTGAAAATACAAGCGTTTGGCACAATTTCTTCTCTGGATGAACTGATAACAAAAAGGACAGATGGGTACAACTGAATCTCAGAGGGCAAAGTGCCGCAACAAGATCTTCATCGATTTGCTAAGTGTGTTTAGTGACAGGCCCTCTGGCAACCAATCAGAATGAGAAATGGAATCTATTAGTGAAGTTGTTAAAGCATCCCTGATCTCTGAGGATGACAGCCGAGTGTCTGCCTTTCTCTGCAAACATTAAATCATTCCCACAAAAGGGAGAGGGGGCAGGGAAGGGAGCAAGAAAAAACACACAGTGCTAGAAAAAAAAAAAATCTGAACAGTGATTGCTTTATTTTGGAGATGACATTGAGAACGCCAGAAGTTCCAGTTAGAAACACATGGAGATTTATTTTTATGAGTTTTGGCCTCAGGAATTATTTATAGGGCAACTCTTGAAACAAAGTAATAACTCACCATGGACCATGGGACCGTGTCTATGTTCGGAAGCCTTGAGAATAATATATTCATTTTTTATTATGTCTACGGTTATGAAAATGAATGGTAAAACTTAGTGATCAGTAGCAACTCTGTCATATTAATTCATAGGCTTGCAAGCTCCAAAATTAATACTTCTTCACCTGTATGCTTAGAGCTTCCTGGATTCACCTATCTTAACTTTCTGGCATTGCTTCTCCTTGTACCATGCATCACATCTAGTCAAAAGTATAATTTTGTATTGGGTGAAAAATAAAAATATATTCCTTCCAAGTAATTAACATAGGACCACTGATTTTTGTACCAAACCAGAATGACAAAGCAGGCTTATAGGCAATCAGTAAATTCATAGCCTTTGTTGGTCACGCTGAAATGGCATTTGACTATGACTAAGCCTCACCATCAGACAAAAGCATTTATTACTTATAACCATTATTAACTTTATAACCATTATTTTGGTAAAGATTGCACAATGTCTGCATTGCATGGGTAGGCTCTTCCAGGCTAACATTCCAAGAGCTGGATATATTTCATTTACATGTTACTATTGATTTTTGTTAAATGTGCATTCCTAGTTCTTATTGCTGAGTTGCATTTTATTCTCAATTCATAAAAATGAATCAATCACTCAAAAGTCAACCTTTGATCATAAAAGCAATGATAAAAAGAGCACTGCCCACAAAAAGTACTACTGGACTATATTTTGAGTTTTCATTACCCACATAAAAGACTTCTTTCTACTACTAAGTCTGGATTCCAAATTTCTTTTCAGATAAGGAGTCTTGCTTTCCTCACCCTCATACGGGTAGCTACATACACAGTTTGAATTTCTATGTCTGCTCAAAGCTCAAAAAGTCATCTTTTAGCCTGATCATAGTAAATTTCTGGTCTTTTTGCTTCCATGCCTGCACTTTGGAGTTTTTCCCTAAGGGAACTCCAGTGTAAAACTGTCTCCACCAAGGAGAGAAAAAAAAGTGCTTGTGTGGTATGGAGGCGCTGTCATACATGGAAGGGTTTGTCTTCCTCTGTTCTGTGCTATTAGAATATCTGAGACTGGGGAATTCATAAAGAGCAGAAGTTGACTGCTTACAGTTCTGGATATCTAGGCACTGTCAGATTCAGTGAGGCGAGGGCTGCTCTCTGCTTCCAGGATGGTTCCTTATCTCTGCCTCCTCACAAGGCAAGCTAGCGGGACACTGTATGAAGCCTCTTTTACAAGGACCTTAATCCTATTCACAAGGAGGAACCCTCCTGACTTAATCCCCTCTTAAAGGCCCCACCTCTTAATACCATTTCACTGACCATTGAATCTTAACACTTGAATGTTTGAAAGGAACATTCAAAGCAGAGCAGGTAAGAAGTAGGTCAAACCATTACCAGTAGTTAACTTCAAGGAATGGGACTGGGAGAGAGACTTTTCACTCTATTTATGGGATCACTGTTCTAATTTATTCACTCATTGGATCTTTACTGGGCCCTGCTGTGTGCTGGGCAGGTGCTAAACATCAAGACAGACACAGGTCCCTGCTCTCAGTGAGTTCTATGCCAGTGGGAAAGGAACAGAGTAAGCCCATAAACAAATAAGTGCCTTCAACAGATTCACATTGGAAATAGCACAGCCAGGAAAATTAACAATCCTCAGGGACCTGGCTGGATAGAGTGGATCAAGAATGGCATCTCACAGATGATGACGTTTAAGATGGTTCCTCTTAATGGGGAGGAGGCAGCATCTGTCCGGAGAGAAGGATGATCCAAAGAGATGGAAGAGCCAATGCAGAGCCTGGAAGGAAAAATTGTTGGGGTATGTTGAGACCCACAGGGGCCAGTGTCTGGGAAGTTAGAAACAAGGGGAAGGACGAGCTGTCAAGGTGGGTCAGGAGTAGTCCCCACACAATCTATTCACACTTGAACAGTTAGAAATTTACTCAAAGAATAGATATTTCTTTTTAAAAAAGTGCTTTTGAAGAAAAATGAGAATGCCTCCCAGCCCCAGTTGTGACTTTAGACTTGAAGTATTTGTATTGATGCCCTTATTCCTCTGGAGGGATCTTTGCAGAGGAGAGGTACAGACCACCAAACAAGAGGCAACAGAGCCTCCATTCATGTTCTGAAATCCAAGTAGAGACCTTCAGCAGGCAATGGAGCTGTGGACTCCTCCAGGGCAGGAATTAATTTGGTCATCCACAATTGGTTTCTGATCACTGCTGTTCTGGAGCACAGTAGGTGCTTCATAAGTGTTGTCTGAACCAAATGTGAATGGTCATGATACTTTCTGATCAATTTAGTGATATGAAGAGGCCCGTTATGATGCACATCTCCACTGGAGGTTGAATTCTTTCATCTAATTTTGTGATGACTTCCTGAACCTCAGGTATTCAAACTGACTATAACTCTTCACCCTCATAAATGTCCTTGGAGTCACTAAGTATCCTATTTGAACCATTTTCCTGTTCATCCATTGAATGACTACAGAGCTTTACGGGGAAATCAGTGCTGGTTATATTTGAGGAGCTTGGAAAAGTACAGGGCTGTGCTGGGATGATGGGTATTCTAGCTTGATATGATGTGTTCCCCATCAGGCTCAGCTCCATTGTCACTGTTTTATAGCACCTTGCCACACAAGGACAGAGGTGGCCTCAGAGCCTGTAGCATGAACCTGATGGTGTGAGGCCAGTAGAGTTGGAAGCCCTCCTTCTGACACACATGACTCTAACCCATTTGATGGCAGTGCAACCAGCCAGGAGTGACAGCCATCCAAGCTGAGTACAATTTGACAATAAAGAAAATGCTACTTTCTCTTTACTGAAGCTGACTGTAGTATGCAAAAGGCAAAATCAACTCTTCTAAAGAAGCCAGAGAGCGTGATAAGCTTTGCTCCACCATGCTATAGAGTTGCGTGCTTGGTAAGGTTTTCTGTCACTAATCTCCTATGTGAACTTTTTCAGGTCACCGAAACACTTGGAGTACTGGATTCTTCAATTCTAAAACAAAAAAGTTCACTGCTCTCTGTGTGCTTGGGAGAGTTGCAGTTATCAGCATGACAAAATGTCCAGCAGTTTCCTGAGACCCACAGAACATGGTTTAACCCAGGTATATCTCTCAGGTAAAATAATAAAAGGACTTCATTAATGTAAGAGCAGAGCAGCACAGCATCCCTTGCTCCTCAGGGAGTGAGGTCAGGGAAGGGGCAGCTGCAACTCATACCATACGGCCAACGGCTTCAGCACGCACACATGATCATAAGCATCCATTGACACACAGGGGCTCTGCCATGTGCTTAAGGCAAAAAGATAAATCCTCTAACTTCTAGGTGCTTACTGGGTAATAGGGATCCAGGAAATGTACATGAAGGGGTAAATAATGACATGGGTTTCCTGTTCCAAGGGTAGCAAGAATGAAGACAGGGAACAGCCATCAGAGCTAGCCTCATGGAGTAGCTGAACACATGTAGGCACCCAGAGGAAAACCGAGACAGAGACAAGAAGAATGGCCAGCACTGGGGCTGACATTCAGAGTGGTGGAGTAGATACATCTTAGAGCAATAATAGTTCAGGGGAAGCAAAGTCATCAAAAGTTGTGAGAACTGAGACTGGCTATATGGGTGTTGGTCAGACTGTGTATGACTTTGAATACCAGAGCAAGATGTGTTGATTTTATCCTTTGCATAAATGGAAATGACTTTGTTTTTTGATTGGTTTTGATCAGACAGGGTGATAAGTGTAAAGTCAGGTTCTTGTGTTTGGGAGAGAAAGTCTGAATACATAGAGCCGTGGTAGAAGAGAATCTAGGTTGGAAATAGATAAGACATAAATTAGAGAGTGAATTGCACTGGGAAAAAGAAATCCAAAGTATGTGCTCAGAGAAATCACCTCAATTTGCTGACAATTTAAGATGGGGTAAGATTCCCAGCCAGGGATTAAAGAAAGCAGGGGACTGTGAAGCCTGAGTCAATAAAAGTCCTGGCACATTGGCAGGAATTGGTCAAATGCCGAGAGGGAGAGACACTACTGAAGAGAAGTATCTGAGAAAGGGACTTGCCAGCTGCAAGTCAAAGGCAACTGCCTGAAGTAGGACCAGAAACCAAAGATAGTCACTCTCTGACCTTCTTCTTCCCTCCTCCCCTGAAGACAGGGGTCCTGCCCTATACCTGGAAGGAAGGAATGCCACAAAAAGAGGTCAAGAAGAATCCGAACCAACAGGATTTACTGAATCTACAGCCCCCTCCACTTTATTACCATTAGATCATACCCTTATGTTCTCCAGTCAGACTTCTGAATGACTGCTCTAAACATAGTTTTCCCTGAGTCTTTGGGTCTTCATTCCTGGAGGCTCCTGTGCCATGTAAACCTTACACTAAATCAATCTGTCATGCTTTTCTCTTGTTCACCTGTATTTTGCTATAAGGGTCTCTCTGCCAGGAACATGTTGATAAGTAAGGAAAAGATTTTTTTTCTCCTCTTCAGAAGAGAGGGAAAAAAAGAATGCATTCCAGATAATGATTTATGAGGAGATGCACAAGTAGACTTTCTATGTCAGGAACAAAAAGAGAAAAGAGAGATGATCTGCCCAGGACAAAGGAAATTATAAACACCCAAGTCAAGGTCTTTTAACAGAGTGACTCAGAGACTATTGTCATTTTAAGGAGATGCACATATTAGTTTAAAATCTCCCTAAACACAAAGAATCCAGTGCAGAGAGAAAACCTGGGCTTGCTGAGCATGTAATTGCTCACCATTTCACCAATTGCATGGTGATTGCCCTATGAGTGTACAACTTAATATTTCATTATAATAAACCTTGATCATGAGAAAAGGCTTGTAAAATCCCTGGACAGGAGACCTTGCGAAGATCTGTTAGCCGCTGTTTTCTTCAGAAGATTCGGAAGCAAGGAGAACATGGGATCAGATGCTCCTTTGACTCTCTGATGTCCTAGAATGACCTTTGTTCTCTCCTAGCTGAACCCCTGGGCTCCAAACAGAGAATGAAACCCACATCTGGTGTGTGTGTGGCTGGGGGTGGGGTGGGGGGTGGAGGGGAGTCCTTGAGAGGAAGGACTTACTCTCTGCACTTCTTGCACTGTTATGTTTGGAAAAGAGATTCTGTGAAAATGATACCACTGCTTTTCTGTATTTATTTTCTCTCAGAAGCTTTTTTATCCAGTGTGTTCCTTCTTCAGATCAAACATGTCTGTGGGAGGCAGTGCTTAGAAAAAGAAGCTACAAAATTCTGCTTCTCCAAAGAGTTGTTCTCTGAAAGAGAAGCCCACTGAACAGGAAGCTGTGGTCACTTTGCCAATTACTTGGCCTTCCCTTGGGGCACTGCCAAAGTACCAGCCAGGCCCAATTGATGCTTTTCTGCATTCTCATCCTCAAGGTGGTTCAGGAATAAAATAGCTTTGGATAGCAATTGCTTTATTTTTACCAATTTGGTGAGATTTATAACTGCCTCATGGAATAGAACTTTGGCCTAACCATAACCACATAGATGGGTAGATTAGTGAATAGATCCCCTCCATACACCATCAAAGATTACCTTTCAATTTTCCATAACATACTGAGGCTCCAGAGGGAAGAAAACTGCTAATGTTTACACTGTTCAAGACATAATAGTAAATAGAATATTAGAATAATAATATTATTATTATAATATTATTATTAATAAGAATATTTTTCTAATATTACTATTAGAATAGTAAGATCTGTCTTACTAGTGATGAAGCATACATCACAGTTCTATTTATTACATAAAAGATTGGTTAGATAAGATTTTGTTTGTTTGGTTTGTTACAACAGAAACTAGAGGCAATGAAAGGCCATACATACCCCATCTTCTGGTCCACTTTTTTTTCAGACTCACCCTACCTTTAATTTTTTATCCCCTTTATCTCCAACTCCTTTATCTCTAATCTTGAAATATATAATTGGAGGACTTCAGAGCCCCCAGAATTTGCAGAATTCTGAATCCCTCCATTTGGTTTACCCTTTGGAGCTATAAGGATTGTTAGCCAGATGTTAGGGGCAGTTTTGGTTCATCAATAACTCCCAGAAAAATGCTCCACAGACACAGGTCCCACACGAGGAACTTTATTTTATGCAGACGATTCCCGCCCCCTTGGGGAAAAGGGAAAAAGAAAAGAAGAAAATGGCGCAGGGTTTCTCCTCAGATATCGGAATTTCGCGGGCTGGGAGGAACCAATCGCGGAGGAGAATTATTACAGACTGACTGATGGACCAATGACATATTAGAACGTAATGTGGGAGGCAGGAAGATTAGGGCAACATAAGCCGGAAATTCCTGTAACAGGAGAGGCGGGCTTAACGCAGATTGACAGGTGGTTCCTGTAGCGGGAGAGAAAGGTGGCTTTATACCTTACAAGGATACTGATCCACCAAATCTGTTTGATTTTTATTTTGCAGATATAATTGGATCACCAAAGAGTCCTTCTAGTGTGACTCTGCTAGGTTATTGAATAAACCCTAAATGTGCTTAACATTATTGACCTGCTGAAACAATAAGAACTTGGATATATTATATCAAATAAAATATATTTTTAAAATTAATTTCACCTGCTTCTTTTTACTATTGTTAATATAGCTACTAAAAAATTAAAAATGATTGTTTAATGCATTTGGGGCTCACATTTTTGGCAAGCCAGAAAACATTGTAAAATTGATCTCCTGCTGTGGACAGCACAGTGTGTCCAGCCTAGAGATTCATCTGAGAAAACAGGGTGCAAGGGTTTGGATGGAGGTGCTATTGAGGAATGTGGGACACTGGGGTGTTAGAACTAGAGGCACAACACTGTGACTCTGCATCCCCCTGATTATTGGCTGTAAAACAGGAAATGTGTCTCGGCTGGAGAGTAGCATAAGCCCTGTCTCGTTCTTTGAAAGGATCTGGAGATGTAGTGGGTGTGCAGCACAGCCTTACCATGAGCAGACTGAAAGAAAGAAGCATTCCCTTCCCGCTTTCCTCCCCTACATATGCACCCATTGATTTCAGTAAACTCAAGTGTATGTGTGCCTTCAGAGGGATGAATTGACAAGCTGCATATAAATGCATCTAAATGTGTCTCTTGTGAACCGACTGCCCTATTTTAAAGTTGTCATATGAGTTATAAGTTCTGATTTAACAGGGCTGTGATTCCAAACTCAGATCAACTATGTATGTCTTTTGCCTAGTTAATTGGAACTCATTTTGGGCAAAGTCTAAGGTATTTTTGTTCAACAGAAACAAAATGTGAGCCACAAATGCATTAACCAATCATTTTTAATTTTCTATTAACAACAGTAGAAAGAAACAGGCAAAATAAATTTTTAAAGTATATTTTTTATCAATTTTAATTGATATAATATATCCAAGTTCTTATCATTTCAGCATGTCAATAATGTAAGCATCATTATGAATTTTTTTTTTGTATGAAGTGCAAATCCAGTGTGCATTTTATATTTTCGGCACATCACAATTCAGACCATCCACATTTCATGGGCTTAATGCCATAAGTGGCCACTGGCTATCACATTAGAGAGTGTAATTCTGAACTATTATCACCATCATTGAACTTAAAAGCCAAAACCAAAATAATAATTAGCAATCAACAAAGTGATATATGAATGAAGAATCAATTGTATAAGGATGTGCCAGCAGCGTCTTCAGAAAATCTAAATCCATGTTCTAGGATTTATAGTGTTTATTAACTGTTAAGTGACTAAAAGCCCTTTTTCTCCTTCTAAAACTAGACTTTCTTTTCATCAAACAGAGCAAAAGGAACCAGCTACCGTCTGTTAAGGTAACTCAACATGCAGATAATCCATGGCCTCTCAACTTTGAGGAGATGATGCAAGTCTCCATTGTATTTGTATAAAAGATAGGCCAGTGACAAACACGTGTCAAAACCATGCGCCTATTGTAGAGATCTTCTTCCAAACACTTCTCAAATGTGTTCAGCATGTGAAGAATGAATTTCTTCACCATTTCCAGAAAAGGTCACTATTTCCTAATTCAGAACCAGAAAATGACTTCCCAAGTGCCCTTTTGGGAAAAGATGGAAGACAAAACCAACAAATGCCCTGGAGCCCAGTAATCCCAGCCAGAGTCAGAAAGGACTGGGATATATTGCCCCATCCCCTTCTGGTTTATTGTGGAGATGCAGACAGGGACAGCTCAGTATTCCAAAGGGAGGGACACAGATGCACCATTGGAGATTGAAGGAGACCATGTAAATGCAGCAGCAAGCGTGACTAGGTGATAACAACACGGGGTCAAAACACTGGTAACACAACACTTACAGCTATTATAACAACTCATTTGTGCTAAAGCAATCAATGAATGGCTAATCTGGTGCCAAAATAATGTCATTTAATTGCAAGGTTAAAAAAGCCTCAATTAAAAAATTGATTGATTAGGGGCCAAAGAAATACAGTTTAGTGCACAATAAATATTTGCAGGTAAATGAAATACAGTAATTGACAGCTGACTTTATCAAAGTACTGTTACTCTGGAGCCCCTCCAATGAATGGCTTTGTCAGTGTCATCTTGCTTGCTGACATTTCCTAGTCTCATGGAAAGCTTTTCTAGCTGACCCTCATTTGATGTTCCTTAATCTTACTACAAGTCCCTAGGAAGTTCCTTTTTACCTTTATCACCAATGTAAAATGTGAGTTTCTCTTATGATATTTTTACCTTCTTTGGTGCTTCTGATAAGAATACTGAACTTTTTTGTTGGGGGAGGAATACTGGGGATTGAAATCAGAGGCACTGGATCTCTGAGTCACATCTCCAACCCTATTTTGTATTGTATTTAGAGACAGGGTCTCACTGAGTTGCTTAGCACCTCACTTTTGCTAAGTCTGGCTTTGAACTTGTGATCCTTCTATCTCAGCCTCCCAAACCACTAGGATTATGGGCATGCGCCACTGCACCCGGTAAGAATACTGAATATTAAAGGAAGAAAATGCAATTCCAAAGAGACTAGGAAGTGAAAGAAGTTAAGTATTATACAAATCTCAGGTCTCAATTCATTTAAAATTGGATTGTGTTTTTGAGTGAAAGTACAAACTTGATCAGAAGGTTGACAGGCTGAAATATGCTCCCCATGACACAACCATGCAGAATTAGAAGAGAAGAACTTAGAAAAGAAAATTCTGAGAGGTAGCTGAGAGAAGCTTTGGAATCCAAGAAGAAAGTGGTCATAGATCCCAACTACCTCTAAGAGCACTTAGATAAGGACACAGAGCTGTCCACAGAATCAGTAAACCTAGAGGTACTCCCTGTAAGCATTCTGTTTTCTTTTTCTTTTTTTTTTTTTTTAATTTTTTACAGACTCATTTTGATTCATTGTACACAAATGGGGTACATCATTTCGTTTCCATGGTTGTACATGATGTAGATTCATACCATTCATGTATTCATACATGTACATAGGGTAATGATGTTTGTCTCATTCCACCATTTTTCATACCCCACTCCCTCTCATTTCCTTCTACATAATCCAAAGTTCTTCCATTCTTCTCTCACTCCCCACCCCCCCAACCCCATTATATATCAACCTCCACTAATCAGGGAAATACCAAAACAAAGGGAAAATCTCAAGAAGGAGAGATGGGAGGAATTCAGAGGATGAGAAATAGACTGGCCTTTGAAAAGAGGATGAACATTTCTCCATTATAAAAAGACATACAAAAGTAAGAGGTACAAACGTAGATGCTGACAGAAATCCCATCTGTCCTTTCTCTTTGTAAAGAAAAAGTCAAGGTCACCAGCTAAGAGCTTCACTGACTCAGAAAAGTAAGCATCATGGTAAATATTTGAAATATTTATTGTGAAGAATGGGAGAGTCGGATTTCTACATTTATGAGTATAGTACAGTCTCATTATAAGACTTGCAGCTTGAGGGCAGACTGTGTGGTATTCCCATTTATGTTCTCTGCATTTCCTAACATCAGATTCTAAAAGTGATGTTGGATCAAAAAATTTTTTATTCATCAGTTAACCTTGAAATTTGGGATCAAGATATCTGCCAAGAATGAAACTGACTTACTACTTCCTAAGTATTCATTTTTAGATTTGAACAATATAATTCAATATAATGGTGAAAATAAACATTGCAATACACTGTATCTATTTCGGATTTATTAAAAGAGTTTCCTCAGCATTTTGAATTCACTCTCTCTAATATTAATCTAAACCCAATGTATTTTGCATTCTAGCTTAATAGTTGAGAAAAACTGAAACAGTTCTTTTTTCTCTATTCCTTAGTAGCTTCCTCATGCCACCACTTCCCTCATTATACAGAGGAATAGGATGGCCGGTGCCTGAGCCCCAGGTTCCTACTTCCTATCTGCCGCCTGCCCCATCCCTCCCAGAGGCATTTCCACGAAGCTCTCCTTTGCCTAGTCGTTGCCCCCTTCTCTAATCTTCAGCTGTGGCATATGAATGTGTGGAGGGCAGGTGAATTGGCTGTGTCCTCTAGCCTGGGATACCTCACTGGCACCTCCTGAGAATATATCCTTGCTCCTCCTTTGACTTGCTATCTTTTCCTGTTTCTATAGACTTTATCATCTTCAATGGAAGTTCATTTATTCATTCAACAGACACTGACAGACTGCGTTTTATGAGTTAATTTCTATGAGGAATACAAAATGAAAAGTGGCATTCTCTTAGTATACTACGCAAGCATCATAACCCAAACTTCCCATGCCTCTACAAATTACACAGGGGTGGCATCTCCTGAGCACCTACTGTGTGCGCCACTCTTGTAAGCATTCTGTTTTCTTTCTTTCTTTCTTTCTTTCTTTCTTTCTTTCTTTCTTTCTTTCTTCTTTCTTTCTTTCTTTCTTTCTTTCTTAATTTTTTACAGACTACATTTTGATTCTTTGTACACAAATGGGGTACATCACTTCATTTCCATGGTTGTGCACAATATAGATTCATACCATTCGTGTAATCATACATGTACATAGGGTAATGATATCTGTCTCTTTCCACCATTTTTCATACCCTGCCTCCCTCTCATTTTCTTCTACATAATCCAAATCCTCCATTCTTCTCTCATTCCCCACACCCTCACCCCCATTATATATCATCCTCCACTTATCAGAGAAAACATTCGGCCTTTGGTTTTTGGGGATTGGCTTATTTCATTTAGCATGATATTCTCCAATTCCATCCATTTATTTGCAAATGCCATAATATTATTATTCTTTATGGCTGAATAATATTCCATTGTGTATATATACCACAGTTTCTTTATCCATTCATCTGTTGAAGGGCATCTAGGTTGGTTCCACGATCTGGCTATTGTGAACTGAGCTGCTATAAACATTGATGTGGCTACATTACTGTAGTATGCTAATTTTAAGTCCTTTGGGCATAAACTGAGGAGTGGGATAACTGGGTCAAAAGGTGGGTCCATTTCAAGTTTTCTGAGGATTCTTCACACTGCTTTCCAGAGTGGCTGCACCAATTTGCAACTCCACCAGCAATGTAAAAGTGTACATTTTCCCCCACATCCATGCCAACATCTATTATTGTTTGTGTTCTTGATAAAAGCCATTCTAATTGGAGTAAGATGAAATCTTCGAGTTGTTTCAATTTGCATTTCTCTAATTACTAGAGATGTTGAACAGTTTTTCATATATTTATCAATCGCCTGTATGTCTTCTTCCTATTTTCTAATTGGTTTCAAAAAGCTGATTCAGTGCAATTTTTTTAGTCTCTAAAGTCTATTAGAAATAAGTGTTACAGCCGGGCATGGTGGCACATGCTTGCAATCCCAGCTACTCAGGAGGCTGAGGCAGGATGATCATAAGTTCAAGGGCAGCCTCAGCCACTTAGCGAGGCCCTAAGCAACTTAATGAGACCCTGTCTCAAAATAAAAAGGGTTGGGGATGTAGCTCACTGGTAAAGTACCCCTCAATTAAAGCCACAATTCCCCCAAAATAAATAAGTGTTGCAAAAGGCAAATATATTGAATTTAAAATGTTGTTCTACATTTCAAAAATTGTATCATTTTGTTCTTTTATTTTATTTATTTATTTATTTATTTTATTTTTGGGGGGAGGTACTGGGGATTGAACTCAGGGGCACTGGACCACTGAGCCACATTCCCTCCCTATTTTGTATTTTATTAAAAGACAGGGTCTCACTGAGCTGTTTAGCACCTTGTTTTTGCGGAGGCTGGCTTTGAATTTACAATTCTCCTGCCTCATCCTCCAGAGCTGCAGGGATTATAGGCTTTTTAAAAATAAATAAGTTGTAGATAGACACAATATCTTTATTTTATTTATTTATTTATTTTTTTCCACATCCACAGACCTTTTTATTTTTATTTTGAGACAGGATCTCAATAAATTGCCCAGGCTGGCCTGGAATTTGTAATCCTCTTGCCTCAGTTCCCCCAAAGCTGGGATTACAGGCCTGCACCACTGCACCTGGCAGACTGTCATCTTTATTTATTTATTTATTTTTACTATTTTTTTTTTATTGTAAACAAATGGGATACATGTTGTTTCTCTGTTTGTACATGGCGTAAAGGCATACCATTTGTGTAATCATAAATTTACATAGGGTAATGTTGTTTGATTCATTCTGTTATTTTTTCCCTTCTCCCCCACTCCTCCCACCCCTCTTTTCCCTCAAGAATACAAGCAACAACAGATGTTGGCAAGGATGTGGGGAGAAAGGTACGCTCATACATTGCTGGTGAGGCTGCAAATTAGTGCAGCCACTCTGGAAAGCAGTGTAGAGACTCCTTAGAAAACTTGGAATGGAACCATCATTTGACCCAGCTATCCCACTCCTTGGCCTATACCCAAAGGACTTAAAATCAGCATATTACAGAGATATAGCCACATCAATGTTCATAGCTGCTCAATTCACAATAGCCAGATTGTGGAACCAACCTAGATACCCTTCAACAGATGAATGGATAAAGAAACTGTGGTATATATATATATATATATACAATGGAATATTATTCAGCCATAAAGAATGATAAAATTATGGCATTTGCAGGCAAATGGATGAAATTGGAGAATATCATGCTAAGTGAGATAAGCCAATCTCAAAAAACCAAAGGACGAATGATCTCGCTAATAAGTGGATGATGACACATAATGGGGGGTGGGAGGGGTTAGTGTTAGGGTTAGAGTTAGGGTTAGGGAGGGGGGCAAGAATGGAGGAAGGAAGGACTGTATTTATTTGTTTTTATGTGATGCTGAGGATCAAACCCAGTGGCTCACATGTGCTAGGTGAGCAGCACTCTCCTACTGAGCCACAATCCCAGCCTGGATTACAGGCTTATTAATAGCAAAATACATCTTTAATAAATAGTAAAATCTGAGATGTTTTGCCTTGATTTTTATATTTTTGGAAAATTAATAGGCAATCCCTCTGTGTATTTCCTGCATTAATAAAGACCCTATGATTGCAAGTCATAGGTGTAAGGAAAAATGCAGCTCAGCTCGGGACCTGTGGTAGCTCTGGCTCTTAAATCTGACGAAGCTAGCGCTTCATACACCGGGTCTGAGTTGTAGTCCAACAACAGCACCCAGAAATCCACAACAGACAAAGGACCTCACGCAAGAGACTTTATTATGAGGACGACTACAGCATCCGCTCTGGGGTTGGAAAGAAGGGAAAGAGAAAGATGGCGTGGATGCTTCTCCCAGATATCGGAATCTCCCACGCTGGAAAGAACCAATAGCGGAGGAGAATACTTGCAAGCCGACTGATGAATCAATAGCTAGCTAGGATGTTCAGACTGACAAACTAGGATGTAACCTGGGAAGCAGGAAATGGCTGTAGCGTAGGCCGGAAATTCCTGCATCGTAAGGGGCAGGCAGAGAAGCTTTCAGACTGGCAAGTTAGGTTGTGGTGCAATGGAAGGGGCGGGAGATCAGCTTTGTATTACAATAGGGAACCCAAAAACCTGGAACACAGAAATGAATTCAATAGCAGATGGACTTCAGTCAAGGTCTGATCTTGAAGTTCATGATAGTCCTAAAGTTTCAGCTTCTTTCTGATGATATTTTATCCAGTTATCCATCTCCTTTGTGAAAATTTCATCCCTAGTCTGGATTTTATTGTAACCAAAAAAAAAAAAGAAAGAAAAAAGAAAAGAAAAAAGTTGCAGCCATTCCAAGTTTAAAACACTGTTCAAAGAAAGTGGGCGACTTCTTGTTTCTGTGTGCCTAGCCAAAGTTCTGAGGTTCACTTTGATTGTACCAGATGGGTGACTTGTCCATGTACAAATAAACTACAGCAACCCTGGAAGCATTGTGGGATGGAATGTTCTTTTGTTCCAAGTTCTGAGAGAGAGAGAGACACTTTTCTGTAGTGGAACCAGAAAGGTGACTAACACCACCACCAACAGGTAATAGAGAGTACTAGGTGCCAGAAACCTTCAGGTGTGTTACATAGATCCCTGATGTAATTCTCACAGCCACTAGGAGAAAACTGTTGTTATTAGGAGTCCATTTCACAGATGAGGACACTGAGACTCATAGCTGAAAGGTAACTTGGGCAAAGCCACAGGATTAGAAAGAATAGAATCCAGACAGACCTGTCCCCTGCTCCTACCTCCCACAATGCTTTCAGCATTAGATTAGAGTTTTTGCAACTATTTCCTCTCTAGAGGTGAAGGGCTTGTCTCAGTATGAAATCCAGCGAGTCAAAGCCAAAAGAAAAGAGAGAAATCAAGCCCTGATCACTTCCTTTGAACCTGTAAATCAAATGAAGTCATGAAGCTAAAACCACTCATGAAGCTAAGTCATAAATGCCAGGAATCTATGCATGAAGTTTATCATGCATGAAGTTAAAACCACCTCTAGTTTTAAGATGCATGAGCTAATATATTCTTTTTCATATTTATTTATTTATTTTTGCTTCTTCAAATTTGAACTTTCTATTATTTGCAACAGATAAAAAAAACATAATGGAGACCATAAACACTAATATTTCAGAGCAGAACTTTAGAAATTCTATGTCAGAATAAATTGCAGTATTGGGAATAGATACTGTTTGAATCAGTAAGACTAATTCATGTAATGTGAGCTTAATGTTTTCTTAATACTATCTAATTTGTTTTGCAATAAAAAGCTTATTTTTTAAAAATAAAAATATTATAAATATGCAACTAACCAGCATATACAAGTAATCAGTTGAAGCATCATATCCCATCCTAAGAATACTCCTGCTTTTTGTCAAAGGACATTCGGCAATATGACATCTGAGATGGTGTGATTCCTTTATGCTTAAAAATCAGACCAAAGAACGGGTCTCCTTATTAGAATATGAAGCTTCCTAAGAGAGATCAACAACCTCTTTGAAAGAACTGTAAAGGGCTAATGTCCCTATAGAAATATAAGAGCCTGGACACCATTGCTGTTACAAATGGACTCTAGCTTCAAGGTTATTCACACTAGAGAAAATGGAAATAAAATAATGAGCAATAAAGCCAGTCAATGAAACACAAATCTCATAATGGTAAGTCGGGGCCCAGCTTTTCTAACAATCTTGATCTGAATTCTTGACTAACCATGACGTCACAGACTCTCTCCAAGCTCCTTGCCCTTCCTAACTTGCTATCTATACTCCCAGGATTTCCCCTGCCACTCTCCTAAGGGCGACAGGACATACAGACAAGAAAAGGACAGGCTGCTGGTAAAGAATCTCCAGTCTAAGTCACATTTGGTCTTGGGTTTTGTTGTCCTGTGGATCCTGAATGGTGAATTGATATTCTGATGTTTAGGGCCAGGGGAATTATGCATGCAGGAACTATAGTAATTATGCTAATTGAAGAGAACCTCTTTGTTGTGAGATTTTCAGAGCAGGAAGCAGCTTGTGTCAGAGATTTACAGTAGAAGTCCTTAAAATAGGACCCCCAGGTGTGCCCCAGGGGGTGGTGACAGAGGAAGCTGGGAGGTTAATCTGGGAACAAAGAGAGTGTGCTGGAACCAAGCATTAACAAGCACAAGCATAAGGTCTGAGACTGTGAACCTCATGAATAAGACAGGGGAGGCAGGGAGTGTTGAGGGAGGAGAAGCAAGAAGGCAAAGCTCCACAAAGGAGCATCCTCTCTGGACATTAATTCATGGGGAAAATAAAACTCAAGCCAGAAACTTGTCTCACACAACAAAGAAAATAAAAGCTGCACAGTTGGTAATCAGCAAGTAAGTCCACGAAAGTTAAGGTGGGTGGCAGTGTGGTGCATTGGACAAAGTATTCGCACTGTCTCCAGACAGGAGATGGACCTACAGGAGGAAGACTGGAGCAGATGCAAAAGAAGCTGGGTTCCAGATGAGTGAAGGGGAGCCCCTCTCAGCAGCACCCAGCAGGTGGTCCACACAAGATACCCAGGAAGGTGCTGTTAAACCTAGGAACACAGTCAACAAAGCATTTCCCCATTCTCAATCAGACCAAGGAAAGAAAAATCTTTCTAAAATGTCTTTCTTTGCTGCATAAGATCAACACAAAACAGGGAGGAAATGGAACTACCGGTTTACCCACATTAACCTGTAGTTCAAAAGGTATCCCCTTCCTGACCCAGAAAATAAAAATCACATTGTTATCACTTTATTTCCAACTCTTCTGTTTGCAGGAACATCTCTCTCCACACCTGGCGCCACTACTTCCTAAATGGAAAAAAAAAAAAAAAAAAACCTACTTTATGTGAATTTGGTTGCTACCTCTGACTTCGTCTCTGGTTTTCTGCATCCTTTTAACAGTCCTAAATCTGCAACAAACAGATCAAGCCTACTCCATCCTCTTTCTTATCGCTCTTTCCCCTTACCTCTGAGAATCATGACTAAACTCTACCGAAACTGCTTTGGAACACCTCTGATCCCCTTTTCAAATATTGTCAACATCTTTCCTTGATGTCCATCATCCTAGATCATTTTGTAGCAATCAGAAGTGCTATCTTGAGTCCCCAGACCTCAGGACTGTCAGTGATCTGCTGGGGGTGACATTCTCTAGCCACTTAGAAACTCTCTAAGTCAGTGAGAGCAGCTCACCTGGGACCCATATCACAAAGCCATAAGGACTGTGACAAAGCAAATTGCTGGTCCCTACCCTCCAGGTTTTGTTCACTAGATCTGAGTAGATCTGCTCAGAATTTGCAAGTCAGTTGTTCCTAAGTTATACTGCTGTTACTGGTCTAAGGACCACTATGTAAGAACCACTGCTCAAGTACAGCGAGGAAGTGGATCTACATTTTAAGAAAGGTGTTCTAGCGCTGGGCCTGTCCCAAGGAGGCAGGGCAGCCTTGCATGCCAGTTCTTTGGGACTCCACTGGAAAGAACTCAAGCAAAACACAGAGTAGTATTCAAAGGTTAATAGAGAAATGAGAAGTGAGGGTCAAGTACAGCAGAGAAGCTGCATAGACCACCTCAAGGAGAACGCACGTTGTGGTGCTCACAGAGTTGGAGATAAGGAAATTGAGTCTCCCCTATTTTTGTCTCAATTTTCTTTACCCTTAATGTGTTTGTTGCAGAGTTCCCCTGCTTTGGCCTCTATTTCCCCTGTTCCCATTAATCAGTTAATTACCCTTTGAAAGGCCTCCATGGAGTTTTCTTTAAGGGTCTTGAGTTTTGGCTATCAGGGTGATTGGGGATCACAGCTCAGTTTCTAGGACAAAGAAAGGTAGGACAGGTCTTGGAGACTTGCTCACTAAAGATAATGACAGCATAGTTGGGAAACTGTAGTTTTTCTTAATTAAGTTTGGCAAGGTTTTGACATACCACACCCCATCTTCCAGGTGCTTGTCCCTTACAAAGTCTCCCTATGGGTTTTAGTTGCCCTTCACTGTCCTTCCCCTTTCTACCTGTTCATGGCTAACTAACCTACCTAACAGTACCATGGACTTCTACAAACCTAGGTATATAGACTACACACTCCTAGAACAAGTGTGTGTGTGTGTGTGTGTGTGTGTGTGTGTGTAATAGCTCCAAGGGACATGGTGAACAAAACAACAGGAGGGTCAAAAATCAATCACAAGAGAAAACGACATGATCCAGAGACATCAGGAGGTGAACAGGAGGTGTATGTGACTGCTGCCCACATAACAACACATACCGTTTTAAAGCAAACTTTTTTTACATATAGAAGGAATACAGTAAAATAATGATAAAAAGTATAATAAATACACAAACCAGCAATATTACTGTGTGATATCATCACCAAATATTATATACCATGAGTAACCATATGCACTGTACTTTTTTACAACTGGAAGCATGTAAGATGGTTTATACAGCATCACCACAGACACATGGGTTGTCCTGTGAAGTTACAATGGCTATGATGTCACCAGACGATAGAAATTTTTCAGTTCCATTTAATCTTACAGGACCTATGCAGATATCTATGCAGGGCACCTTTGACCAAAGCATCATTAAATAGCACATAACCGTAGCTGTCAACTCAGGCTGAGCATTAAAATTAACTGGGACTGAGATGTTATAAAAATGCAAAGTTCCCACACCAAACCAATTAATAAGAATCTAGAGTGGAACTTAGGCTGTTCCTGTGATTTTAATGTGATGTCAGTGTTGAGTCTGCACTGGTCTCTGTACCTGGTCCCACTTCATTATGTCACCCTCTGTGGTGTCCATGGACCAGCACAGTACCTTGGGATCTTTGCACTTCAAGTTTGGTATTCTCTCCCTCCACATGGAAAAGGGTGAGACCTGACCAAATGCAATGACTGCAGAGAAAGAGACAAGGTCAGTTTTGAAAGATATTCAGGATCTAGAGATAACTCTATAATGACCCATGAAATATGGGCACTGGAAGAGAAAAATAATTTATTCACTTAGTAGTAGATATAGAAATAATATTCACTGCCCTTCCCAAATACTGGGAAGGCCACAGTCAACATCTGCCCCATAATTTTACACAAATACTATGCCAAGACCTGTGTCCACCAGATGGATAACAGTTTACTTATTTACTTAGGGAATAGAAAGCATAACCTCCCTTGATATCTTGCCAAAAAGTAATTTGGGTCTATACGAAAACAAGATTCTGTTTGTTTGTTTCACATTCTTAGAGATTTCATTTCCTTTCTTTTCTTTTTTCTCATAATTATCCAAACATCAGTGATGATACCACATTCACTATTTGCATTTTGATATCTCTTTGCTTTCTCTCCACTCACATTCACATACAAACAGCCTTTTCTGTTACTGTTTTTTCCCCTCTTTGCATTCAAAGTAGTCATGTGTTCCAGGAAGGATTAATATAGATCAATATTAATATTTATCAAAAAACAAAACTTATAGCAACAACAGATTAGATACATAGGCTGTGAAAAGGCACTTGATAAATTTCAGCAGTCACAACAATTGCTTAAACAGAACCATGTCCACCTCCCCAAGCGAGAGAAAGATTGTCATAAAAGCCTGAAGTCTAGCATCATATGAAAATGTGAAATAGTAAACAATCTCATTAAAACCAAAAGAAAACAGGGATCCACACAAGCTTCATTTGTATTTAACACTGTTTTAGAGATTCTAGTTAATGTAATAATAAAAAAATAGAAAATATTGAGTGGTTTAAATTTGAAAACAAAATGAATAAAGTATCTTTACATATAAATTATAAAACCGAGTGCCTGAAACACCCAACAGAACATAGCCATAGTTTTAAGAAAAAACTATTAGAATTAAAGAATTAAGTTTGGTTTTTAAAATACTTAAATAATCACACAAAAATGCAAATTCATCTTTGTACTAGCAGAAGTCATTTAGAATTGAAAAGAGAGTATAAAAATTCCATTAATGATTAATCCTGATATTAGAAACTATATTGCCAAAGAATCAATAAAAAGTTCTTGAAAAATATGATGAAAACTATAAAACAACACCTAAATAAATGCATGAGAAAACTCAATATCACAAAAATATCAATCCTTTACAATATACATTAACTTTCTATAAAAATCATATTTTAATGGAAGTAACACTATCATTTTAAATTTTATAATAAAAAGTCAATGTGTAAAGTTCCTAAGACAATGCAATGAAAAGAGTAGGAGAGAGATTATAAATGAACTAATGCAATCAAAACAACATGGTACTTATACAAGAATTGTCAAAGAACTCACATAAAGTTCAGAAATAGATCCAAATATATATATAAGAACTTAATATGTGATGAAGGTGGTATTTGAATTCAATCATGAAAGAATGGTTTATTTTATAAATGAGACTGAAATAATTGGCTATTCATGTGGAACAAAACACGTTAGTCCTTTACTTCAGATCATATACAAAAATAAACTTCAGATGGATTAATCTAATATAAAAATAAAGCACTAAAGGTTGTTGAGAGAAAGTTGAGAATATCTATACAGACATTGGGTGGGAAACTCTTTATTAAACAAGAAGGGATCCCAGTAAAATCAGAAGGAGACACATCCAAGGGAATATGCCAGAGTCAATAACTGAATAAAAAGATGCTCAGTCTCAGTAGTGAACTGGCAAATGTAAATCTAAATAAACAGGGCTGGAGATGTGGCTCAGGGGTAGAGCATGAGCCCAATATGTGCAAGGATCTGGGTTCAATCCCCAGCACTATGAAAAAAAATTAAAAAATACAAAAAGCAAATGAGACAAATAAGACACTTTCCCTCATCACTCTTGGAATAGAAGAAATGTAAACTGCAAATGTAAACTACAGTGAGAAGAAAGAAGAGGATAACAATGACAACCAGAACAGCACATACATGGCACTCCTGTAATGAGCCACTGCTGTTCCAAACATTTCACAAATAAGAGCTCAATTTAACCCTATCAACAACCCAGAGGGAGGCACTATTATTATCCCCAATTTGTAGATTAGAAAAGTATATTTACACATGAAACAATATTAGCCTTCCCACATGCAAAATTCTCTGGTATTTACTCTTCTGTACGTCACATAAAAATTGCTGGACACGTTTTTATTTTAAAATTTTAAAAATTTTTGCCTAAAACTTTTAAAAAATCCCAGCACACTGATTTTATGACTTACAAATAGGTAAACCCACAGTTTGAAAAAACACTGGCCTCTAAGGAGAGACTTACAAAATCTTAAAGAATAAGAGCAAGTTTCTGAGTAATGTATATTCTTTTTTTTTAAATTCATTTTTATTGTAAACAAACAGGATACATCTTGTTTCTCTGTTTGTACATGAAGTAGAGGCATACCATTTGTGTAATCATACATTTACATAGGGTAATAGTTTTTGATTCATTCTGTTATTTTTGTTCCTCCCCACCACCCCTCCCACCACTCTTATCCCTCTATAGAGTTCCTCCTTCCTCCATTCCTGCTCCCTTCCCACCCCCTATATGTGTCATCATCCGCTTATCAGTGAGATCATTCATCCTTTGGTTTTTTGAGATTGGCTTATCTCACTTAGCATGATATTCTCCAACTGCATCCATTTGCCTGCAAATGCCAAGATTTTATTATTCTTTATGTCTGAGTAATATTCCATGTTATATATATATCACAGTTTCTTTATCCATTCATCATTTGAGGGGCATCTAGGTTGGTTCCACAATCTGGCTATTGTGAATTGAGCAGCTATGAACATTGATGTGGTTGTATCTCTGTAGTACACTGATTTTAAGTCCTTTGGGTATAGGCCAAGGAGTGGGATAGCTGGGTCAAATGGTGGTTCCATTCCAAGTTTTCTAAGGAGTCTCCACACTGCTTTCCAGAGTGGCTGCACTAATCTGCAGCCCCACCAGCAATGTATGAGTGTACCTTTTTCCCACATCCTCACCAACACCTATTCTTGCTTGTATTCTTGATAATCACCATTCTAATTGGGGTGAGATGGAATCTTAGGGTAGTTTTGATTTGCATTTCTCTTATTACTAGAGATGTTGAACATTTTTTCATATGTTTGTTGATTGCTTGTACATCTTCTTCTGTTAAGTGTCTGTTCATATCTTTAGCCCATTTGTTGATTAGGTTATTTATATTCTTCATATAGAGTTTTTTGAGTTCTTTATATATTCTGGAAATTAGTGCTCTATCTGAAGTATGAGTGGCAAACATTTTCTCCCACTCTGTAGGCTCTCTCATTGCATTGCTGATAGTTTCCTTTGCTGAGAGAAAGCTATTTAGTTTGAATCTGTCCCAGTTATTGATTCTTGTTTTTATTTCTTGAGCTTTGGGAGTCCTGTTAAGGAAGTCTGATCCTAAGTCAACAAGTTGAAGATTTGGACCTACTTTTCCTTCTATAATATGCAGGTTCTGATTTCAAGGTCCTTGATCCATTGTGAGTTGATTTTTGTGCAGGGTGAGAGATAGGAGTTTAGTTTCATTCTGTTGCATATGAATTTCCAGTTTTCCCAGCACCATTTATTGAAGAGACTATCTTTTCTCCATTGCATATTTTTGGCAACTTTGTCTAGTATGAGAAAATTGTATTTATTTGGGTTTGTGTCCGTGTCCTCTATTCTGTACCATTGAACTACCTGTCTATTTTGGTGCCAATACCATGCCATTTTTGTTACTATTGCTTTGTAGTATAATTGAGACAAAATGAATAAAATATCTTTACATTTGGTATTGTGATACCCCCTCCTTCACACTTCCTGCTAAGGATTGCCTTAGCTATTCTGGGTTTCTTATTCTTCCAGATGAATTTCATGATTGCTTGCTCTATTTCTGTAAGGTACATCATTGGGATTTTAATTGGAATTGCATTGAATCTGTATAGCACTTCTGGTAGTATGGCCATTTTGACAATATTAATTCTGCCTATCCAAGAACATGGGAGATCTTTCCAACTTCTAAGGTTTTCTTTAATTTCTTTCTTTAGTGTTCTGTAGTCCTCATTGTAGAGGTTGTGAGATTGATTCCCAAGTATTTTATTTTTTTCAAAGCTATTGTGATTGGGGTAGTTTTCCTAACTTCCCAAGTATTTGTGAGATTGATTCCCAAGTATTTTATTTTTTTCAAAGCTATTGTGAATGGAGTAGATTTCCTAACTTCTCTTTCTGAAGATTCATCACTTCTGTATAAAAATGCATTGGATTTATGAGCATTAATCTTATATCCTGCTACTTTACTGAATTCACTTATGAGTTCTAAAAGTTTTCTGGTGGAATTTTCTGGCTCCTCTAAATATATAATCATGTCATCAGCAAATAGGGATAGTTTCAGTTCTTCTTTTCCTATTCGTATCCCTTTAATTTCCTTGGTCTGTTTAATTGCTCTGGCTAGAGTTTCTAGGACAATGTTGATTAGAAGTGGTAAAAGAGGGCATCCCTGCCTTGTTCTAGTTTTTAGGGGGAATGCTTTCAGGTTTTCACCATTTAGAATGATATTGGCCATGGGCTTAGCATAGAGGGCCTTTACAATGTGAAGGAATGTTCCCACTATCCCAAATTTTTCCAGTGTTTTGAGCATGAAGGGGTGCTGTATTTTATCAAATGCTTTTTGTGCATCTATCAAAATAATCATGTGATTCTTGACTTTAAAGTCTATTGATATGGTGAATGACATTTATTGATTTCCGGATGTTGAACCAACTGTGCATCTCTGGGATAAAACCCACTAGATCGTGGTGCACTATCTTTTTAATATATTTTTGAATGCAATTTGCTAAGATTTTGTTGATAATTTTTGCATCGATGTTCATTAAGGATATTGGTCTGAAATTTTCTTTCCTCGATGTGTCTCTGTCTGGTTTAGGTATCAGGGTGATATTGGCTTCATAGAATGAGTTTGGGAGGGTTCCCTCCTCCTCTATTTTATGAAATACTTTGAGAAGTATTGGAATGAGCTCTTCTTTAAAGGTTTTGTAGAACTCGGCTGAGAACCCATCTGGTCCTGGACTTTTCTTTGTTGGTAGGCTTTTGATGACTTATTCTATTTCATTACTTGAAATTGATCTATTTAAATTGTGTATGTCCTCCTCGTTCAGTTTAGGTAATTCATATGTCTCTAGAAACCTGTTGATGTCTTCGAGATTTTCTGTTTTGTTGGAGTATAGATTTTCAAAATAGCTTCTAATTATGTTTTATATTTCAATTGTGTCTGTTGTGATATTTCCTTGTTCATTCCGAATTTTAGTAATTTGGGTTTTCTCTCGTCTTCTCTTTGTTAGTGTGGCCAAGGGTTTATCAATTTTGTTTATGTTTTCAAAGAACCAACTATTTATTTTGTCAACTTTTTCAATTGTTTCTTTTGTTTCAATTTTGTTGATTTCAGCTCTGATTTTAACTATTTCCTATCTTCTACTACTTTTGGAATTGCTATGTTCTTCTTTTTCTAGGGCTTTGAGCCATAGTGTTAGGTTGTTTATTTGTTGATTTTTTTCTTCTTTTATTGAATATGCTCCATGAAATAAATCTTCCTCTAAGAACTGCTTTCATAGTGTCCCAGAGATTTTGATATGTTGTTTCTTTGTTCTCATTTACCTCTAAAATTTTTTTAATTTCCTTCCTGATATCTTCTGTTATCCATTCATCATACAATAGTGTATTATTTAATCTCCAAGCGTTGGAGTAGTTTCTGTTTTTTACTCTGTCATTTATTTCTAATTTCAATCCATTATGATCTGATAGAATACAAGGTACTATCTCTATCTTCTCGTATTTGCTAACAGTAGCTTTGTGGCATAATATATGGTCTATTTTAGAGAAGGATCCATGTGATTCTGAGAAGAAAGTGTATTAGCTCTTGGTTAGATGGTATTTTCTATAAATGTCTATTAAGTCTAAGTTATTGATTGTGTTTTTGAGATCTATGGTTTCTTTGTTCAATTTTTGTTTGGAGGATCTGTCCAGTGGTGAAAGAGGTATTATAACAGTACCTAGTATTATTGTTTTGTGGTCTATTTGATTTCTGGAATTGAGAAGGATTTGTTTGAGTCACTGTTTGGGGCATAGATGTTTATGATTGTTATGTTTTGCTGATTTATGCTTCCCTTAAGCAGTATGAAATGTCCTTCTTTATCCCTTCTGACTAACTTTGGCTTGAAGTCCACATTATCTGATATGAGGATGGATACTCCAGCTTTTTTGCTGTGTCCATGTACATGGTATGTTTTTCCCCATCCTTTCACCTTTAGTCCGTGGGAATTTCTTTCTATGAGATAAGTCTCCAGCAGGCAGCATATTGTTGGATCTTTCTTTTTAATCCAATCTGCCAGTCTATGTCTTTTGATTGAGGAGTTCAGGCCATTAACATTCAGAGTTATTATTGAGATATGATGTGTATTCCCGGTCATTTGGCTCTTTTTTTTTTTTTTGACACGACTTGATTTCTCTTTTATTTGGCTATTCCTTTAGGGTAGTTCCTCCCTTTGCTGATTTACATCATTGTTTTTCATCTCTTCCTCATGGAATATTTCGCTGAGTATGTTCATTAATGCCAGCTTTCTTTTCGTAAATTCTTTTAGCTTTTGTTTATCATGGAAGGATTTTAGTTCATCGTCAAATCCGAAGGTAAGTTTTGCTGGGTATAAGATTCTTGGTTGGCATGCATTTTCTTTCAGCGCTTGAAAAATGTTGTTCCAGGCCCTTCTAGCTTTTAGGATCTGGATTGAAAAATCTGCTGATATCCGTATTGGTTTCCCCCTGAATGTAATATGATTCTTTTCTCTCACAGCCTTTAAAATTCTTCTTTATTTTGTATTTTAGGTATTTTCATTATAATGTGACTTGGTGTGGTCTATTGTAATTTTGTGTATTTGCTGTCCTATAAGCCTCTTGTACTTGGTTTGCCATTTCATTCTTCAGATTTGGGGAATTTTCTGATATTATTTCATTGAATAGATTGTTCATTCCTTTGGTTTGTTTCTCTAAGCCTTCCTCTATCCCAGTAATTCTTAAATTTGGTTTTTTCATGATATCCAATAATTCTTATAGATTCTGTTCATGATTTCTTACCATCTTCTCTGTTTGGTCAACTTTGTTTTAAAGATTAAATATTTTTTCTTCAATGTCTGAGGTTCTGTCTTCCAGGTGTTCTATCCTATTGGTTATGCTTTCTATGGATTTTTTAATTTGGTTTATTGATTCCTTCATTTCAAGGATTTCTGTTTGGTTTTTTTTCAATATCTTTAACTCTTTATTGAAATGATCTTTTGCTTCCTGTACTTGCTCTTTTAACTGTCGATTGGTGCAATCATTCAATGCCTGCCTTTGCCCTTTCATCTCCTCCTTTAATGCCTGCATTTGCTCTTTCATCTCCTCGTTTGCTTCCCTGATCATTTTGATTATGTACATTCTGAACTCCCTTTCTGACATTTCTTCTGCTATGCTATCATTGGATATTATTGCTATACCTTCTAGGTTTGTTTGGGACATTTTCTTCCCTTGTTTTCTCATATTGCTCAGGTATCTACCCCTCTAGTAGTGAAACTCTGGGATATTGCAGATTTCCTCTATTGACTAATATTGTCTCTGTAGATTTCCAATAACTCACCTCTTAGCCTTCAGTAGCCTGAAGTCTTGAAGGAACTTGACAATGCAGTGCTCCACTAGGAAGCTGGCCTTCTGTAGGTGGTGGCCTTCAGGTGGGGTATATTCCCTGGTGGCTCTGAGTTGGTCCCTAGTCTCTCAATACCTTCTCTTCTTGGCTCCTGGATCTTGTCAAAGGTCCTCTAGCCTCCTATAGGTGTCTCAGGAAGGGAGTTGCCCTTCCAATGATGATGGTCACGCCCTCAGGAGTAACTCTAAATGCCTGCACCAGCCTATAAAGAAGCCTCTGGATAACTCCGTGATGGCAACAAACCTCGGGGTGGTGGTCAGGCAGGGTTGTTCAGTGGTGGCAACTGTATTTGGTCTGGTGGTTGGGCGGGTTGCCTACCCGCCACCCAGTTCTGCAAGGCAGGTGGATTGGGTGCCCACCTGCTACCTCTGTGATGCAAGCAGCCTCACTCGCCTGTCAGCTCTCTCCGCGACTACGACCAATCAGTGATAGCACCGAGGTCAGTAATGTATATTCTTAGATCTCATTTCTGGAAGAAAAGAAGGGAGGAAGGAATGAAGGAAGATTCTTGTGGTGTGTGTGTACCTGATCCCATTCAAGTACTAACCAGGCCCAACCCTGCTTTACTTTTGAGAACAATGAGATCAGGCGCATTCAGGGTGGTATGGCCATACATCATACCGTACTTTCTAAAGTGTGTGTGTGTGCGTGCGTGTGTGCACACGCATGTGCACACATGCACATGCAGAAAAAAACTATGGACAGGACTACATGTAACTTTGTGTTGATTACTTCAAGAGTTTGGGCATCATGGGAGAAAGCATTTGAGATTTTCTTAGTATATCTCTGTTTTGTTAATTATTCTACAAAAAGAATGCTTTGGGAGTTTTTAAGGATGATTCAAAAGACTAGAACAGAAGAATTTTCTAATCAATTAACTTCTGTGCTCTGGGATAAAACCCAAGATTTCCTAACTTTATTGTATCTCATGCTTGAATGGCCCTTATCAGCAATTGACTCCCACTTATTAAAAAAAAAAAAAATAGATCTTTTGATTCCATCTGTAAGACCTACTGGGAGAAGGATAAAACTGGTGTCTCCTTATCAGGGGGGAAGGGTAAGTGAATGTTCTCATCCAAAGGAATAGTGTTAAGTGAATGATTGGGATGGGATTTCTGTGTGAAGATAAACAAAACAGAAAGTCTTCCTGCCCCATTAGAGATTCATTTTAGAATGCTAGAAGATCAAGAGCACCTATCAATGATATAAAAATTCATTTTAGTGTCATATCCAATATGTGTCATCTTTGTTTACCTCAGTTTCTCAGAATTAAAGATGAATTTGTGTGAATATTTCAATTATAGTAGTTGCAGGTGCCCATTGGTGATGGTTTTGTGTGGTCCATAATGCTTTCTTCTAGACACACTCTGTCCCATACCTGAAATTCTGGTTAAACTTTCAATCAAGGTGCCAGTTTCTACAGTCCCATTGATAACATGGCTAAGAATATATAGCATATTCCCCTCTCCTGGATACAGAGACTGCTCTAATGTGGTCGAAAGGTCCAATTGTGGCCAAGCGTAATTTTTTTTTCAGAGACTCTTATGTATTTTAGGATTCTGAAAGTTGATCAGTCCTTCCTAGAACATAGAGTATAAGAACCTTATCAGCTGAGAGAGGTCCACCACAGAGATAGTTAATAAGAAAATGAAGTCAACACAAATGAAAGCAGACCCAGTAAATGGGGAGCAAGGAAAAGAGGAAGAGATAGAATATGATAATATTGTCTATTGAACCCCCACATCCATCCGTGCATAAAACCAAACTCATGCACTTTTCAGTTATATGATCCAATTTCTTTTGGCTTAGACTAAAATTTAGTTTCTAGAAAATACAACTGGTAGAGTACTGATTAATACTCTACTATTCTTAGGGAGAATTTGAGAAGCCTCATTCTGTCCATGGTGAACTTTAAAGAGCAGTAGCCAAGTAGAAGACCTGAGGGCAGGCATGAATAGAATTCAGAAGACCAAATCACAGGAGTCTAAGGAGCAGAGGAGCCCCCTAGGGGGTGGAAGTCTGTAGAGGTTCTGGTTCTCTTGCAATTCTTCCCTTGGGCTTGCAGTAACAACACAGAGGCATCCAAAATCTGTTTATGTCAGAGAGAGAAAGAGTTGTAGAGAAAACAAAATATCTATCCCAGGGTAAAGAAAACAGAAAAGGGGTAAGATTGTAAGAAGGCAGGACTACTAACCAAAATATTTAGAAGCATATCTTTTACCTAATTCTTGGTGATCCTCAATGGAAGCAAAGAGGGTAGCCAACTTCTCTTGCAGGTTTAAGATTGTCATCCTTACCTTTCCTTAGTCCTTAGTCTCTGCTTCCCTCTCCTTTCCTGTCTTCTCAGCGTACGACTTTGTATCTTCTCAACTGTGGGGAAGCTTGCCATACTAATATGTATCTGAGTTGCTTACCAATGTCTTTTTGGAGTCAGAATTGATAATTTTCTTCATTCATTTCTAGTTTTGGGAGAATTTGGTGAATGTCAGCAGAGCTAAGAATTGGTGGTGTTAGAATTTAACTGCAAAGTGTTTGAGGAGTGACAAGAAATTGAGAATGGAATATCAGTGATATTTGGGTATAAAGGGAAGGAAAGAAAACAGCAGAAGAGTGAAAAACACTGTTAAGATTTTATTGTACTTATTTATAAAAAGGCCCAACTTCCTCTAGTTTGAACAATGAAAGGAATCCAGTGGACCTCTTTAAATTGTCACTCTCTTCCTTCCATCCTGGGGTACCATCTAAGATAATATTGTTGGCAGATTCAAAAGGCATCCAGAAATCTATCAAGGCAGGTGGCAAACTTGATTAGGTGTCAGGAGTAAATATGCCCCCATTATTTATCTGTTGAGATATAGGTAGAATTAGGATAATTTTCTAATTTAGAGTGTTCTTTTGACTTCAGAACTCCTGGCCAAAAAGTAAAACAATAAATTATACCTTGGGATATAACTCAGCATGACTATATCTCAGATCCTCTGAGATCCATGGAAATAATCCCAGTTCCAAAGGAAATCACCCAAGTGGGCTAGAAGTACATGTGCTTTCACAACATCTATAACATGGGGTGTGTGGAAAGCTGTGGGAGTAGACATTTTCCTTTTGAAGAATGGACTCTGGAATAGGTCAAAGTATTTTAATCACATGTCACAGAAAATCCAAAGTATCCAACAGTGTCTCTCATTCCATGTCACTTTATTAAACAAAGTCAATGTAAATCAGATTAATAATTTGCTTTTCCACTGGTTCAAGCACTTAATAGACTCTCCATGTGCAGAGGAGAGCACTGGGACACATATTTAACAGCAACAACAACAAAAATACACAGAAAATCAATGTTTAACTTTCAGGTACTAATGAAAGAGATTTCATAACATTATCATAATAATGTAGGGTAAATATATTCTGTCAAAAGGTGTGCATGACATGCTATGGAAATAAAGGAAAGAGAAGGAAAAAAAAATGCACACCTGGTTTCAGAATTGGTAACAGAGACAAATGCCAGTTACCTGAACTCAGTGCGATGAAGCCAGGACCCACCTGGGATATGGCAGACCTTAACCCTAGGTTGCATCTGTTATTGACTAATTACATGATACTGCAAAAACAAACCTCACCAGAAAATTGAGGTGCATCTTTGAGGAGAACTTTGGCTCTGGTGTGTGTGTGTGTGTGTGTGTGTGTGTGTGTGTGTGTTAACTCTCAATGCATCTTCTACGCAGAAAATATTTGCACTCAGAGCAGTATTGAAAGACAACTGAGGGGAGGAACCAAACACAAGCTCTCTTTATCTTTTTATACATGTTTCCAAATACAGCATAATTTCCCTGTCTTATTTGATTAAGTTGATTTTAAACAGACTGTGATTTAGAGGGAGAAAAGAAAACCAAGTACTCGTAGCAGTTTCAAACCATTAATCTTGATTAAAAGACAGTCTTTATATCCAAACAAGCCTGTCTTATATAAATGTGAAAAGGCCTCCATCTTAAGCAATGGATGATCAGTATTTTTAATAATTCATTATAAAATCTAAGTTGAAAGGTTGTCTTAGAATCACACAAAGAGATTTTCAAATGAACCTATTTTTGTGTTAACACAAAACCAAAATCAACCAAGCAAGAAATAAAACACTCATGACCCACATCACCTCTTTTCCATCTCTTCATACTTGAAAGCCATGCTGTCTGTTTTTCTCACCTTCTTTTTGTATACCAACCCTCCCGCAATCAGATTGTACCTCCTCCACTCTTCCAAAACTACATCTTCCTGGATCATGGATCCCTCCTCATTGCCAAGTCTAGTGGAGGCCCTTTGTCCTCATTTCCTCATTCTGTGTGAGAAAGTTCCACAGTTTGGCACAGTCCTCTCTTCCACAAGCATCTGGGACATTAATCTCAGGTCTTACTCTTTTAAAAGTGTTATCTAGTTCCTTTTTGTGTGTCAAGAACTCTGCTAAGAATCTTATATATGTCCTTAAATACTCCAACCTCACCAGGAACTATGTGTTAAAATTCACTTTTATAGAAGAAGAAACAATCTTGGAGAACCTTACCCAGGCTCACCAAGGTGGAACACAGTTATACTGGTTCCCAAGAAGACACTCAGTTCATGAGCACAAGAAGCAGCAGCCCTAACTTATTTTATCAGTTGACCACTTTTTTTTTCATTCTGAACTTTTCAATTTTAAAATGAATTTTTTTTCCCATTTAAGCACCTTAAACAGGACATAGAAAAGTCCTGCAAATACTTCTCTCACGTCAACTTCCAGGTAAACTTTTCCTATACCTTTCCTCAGGTAATCAGCAAATCAAAGCGATGAGAAAGTTACTATTATTATCCCTGCTTTACAGTTAAGGAAATGATAGTTGAAAGACATTACTTCAAATCACAGAATTTTCTTCTGTCTTTGTTTACCCTGTGTCCAATGTTCTGCTTCCTCCCTCCTCCCTGTATACTGTACCCAGGAAGATCTCAACCATGCATATAGCTTCAACCCTACACTGTTGACCCTAAGTCTGTATCTCCTGCCTTTTCCGGTTCCAAAACTATTTATCTAACATAACTAGTCTCCATTTTCATATTCTGAGGTCATCTCAACCAAAGGAAAAAACTTTAAAGAGACCACAAATGTAGACAGCTTTCCTCCAAAACTTACAGATCTTCCCCCTTTCTTCGTTCTCCCAATGAATAGCACTATCAGTCTTGCCATTAGTGCAGAAATGGGAAAGTCATTCTAATTCTATCCGATCTCCCTCACCCTCAAGCTGGTCCTCAAATCCTTGTAACTCTACTTCACCACAGGATGCGTGTAGCTCTCTCTCCTCCTGACTCACATTGCCTCCAGTTCACATATGCTCTCATTTTTTCTTATCAGGATTCCCTAAATTACCTCCTGACTGGTCTCCCTGTATCCAGTATTAGATGCCTCTGACATTGACATCCACAGTATGCCACCCTGACACTTAAACTCTGAAGTGGCACAACTGGTTGTTTTCCTAATCTGCACCCCATCTGTTTCCTCATTGGACAGTAGCTGTGAGTTTTTGCAGAGTCAACTACTCCTCAAACTCATGATGGACAATATCCCAGACCACACCCTATTGATCCATGAAATTCCCTCTCCGTAATTCAGGGTTGGCATAGAAACTAGTTGGTCTAATCAGGATGACAGGATAATCTCAGCCTTCAGTTTAACCTGATATTTCAGAAGACTCTGAATTTCTAAGCAATTAATATAAAAGTCATTCAGAAAAACAGATATGTCTGTCAAAACTTCTGGGGAGTCTTTCAAACCTGAGGTCTTCCTCTGTGTTTATAAACAATAATGTTTATAAGACTATGTACCAATAATGTTTAAAAGAATATGTAGCACAGTTTCTTTATCCATTCATCTGTTGAAGGACATCTAGGTTGGTTCCACAATCTAACTATTGTGAATTGAGCTGCTATAAACATTGATGTGGCTGCATTACTGTAGTGCTGATTTTAATTCCTTTGGCATATACACAATGGAATATTATTCAGCCATAAAGAAGAATAATATTATGGTATTTGCAGATAAATGGATGAAATTGGAGAATACCATGCTAAGTAAAATAAGCCAATCCCAAAAAACCAAAGGTCAAATATTTTTCCTGATAAGTAGATGATGATATAAATTGAGAGAGGGTGGGTGAGGGTGAGAGAAGAATGGAGGAACTTTAGATTACATGGAGGTAATGAGAGGGAGGGAGATATGAAAAATGCTGGAATGAGACAGACATCATTACCCTGTGTACATGTATGATTACATGAATGGTATGAATCTACATCATGTACAACCATAGAATTGAAATGATGTACCCCATTTGTGTACAATAAATCAAAATGCAGTCTGTAAAAAATAAAAATAAAAAATAAAAATAAATTTCTGGAGAGTGAAAAAAAGAATATGAACACAAAAATCACATTTGTCTTAAATTACATGAAGTTGGTCCACAGGAAATTGCAATTTTTATGGATCAGAGGTGTAGAATGTTGGCAATTTCATGTTTCAACCTGATAAATGTCCATTTTTCCAATTATCTTTTAAGTCCCATAAAATCAAAGGCCAATTTTGTGTTGCTAGAGCCCATCAGTGTATCTTTCTAGTGGTTTAATAAATACTGATCAAATTGAATTGAATGAATGAACGAATACACTCAATATGACATTCTGCTTCTCAGATAAGGATCCATATTTTCCTCCTTTTCTTTGAGTCTCCTCCCTAGCTCCTTCTTGTCCATAATCCTGTAAATGTAAGAATTACCAACATACTCTTTTCACTTAAGGCACTTCTCTTATGATCTCCCACAGATTTGTCTATACTTACAGCACACACACACACACACACACACACACACACACACACATACATACCCCACATACTATGTCTCCAGTTCCAATTGTGTTCTCAAACTTTGCACTGAAATTTTCAATTACCTGTAGGGCACCCTAGGTAGACAGCCTCTCTCTACAATCATCTCAAGTCAAACTTAATGGATGTCTATTCCTGTACACAAGCATTCCCCACGAGTCTTCTCCTTCTATAGCCTATCTTGGTTAATAGTACTATATCTTCCCAGTGCAGAGACTCAAAATGTCCACATTATTTTAATTACTGTTAAATTCTGTCTCCACACTTACTGAACCATTTCTCTCCCATACCCATTGCCAATGTCCCAGTTTACTGACAACAGTCTCTTCTCCCTTCAACATAGTCTACCCTGTCTAATTTTTTAAACACATATTTTTACTATATACCTTCTCAAAAGCCTTCAGTGGTTTCCTACTGTTATAATGCATACAGTGTAAACACTGAGAAAAGACTGTCAAGGTAGAAGAGCTATCAAAATGGGAAAAAGTCACTCAGAGTAAAGAACTGCGAGCCAAATGTTATATGAGAGAAAAAAAAGAAAAGAAAAGAAAAGAAACAATATTAACTAAACCAAAAGAAAGCAGCAGTGTTGAGAATGGAATTAACAAGGGTTCCTTTCAATGCTTCAGGAATTACCCCATCTAAATCAAAAAATGACATCTGTCAGACTTGCCATATTAGGTGACTAGCATTATAGAAATTACATTTGAAAGTCTATTTCCACTAAAAAGTAGAGAAACAAAGTAGAAAAACTAACTTTGTGTAATCATACATGTACATAGGGTAATGATGTCTGTCTCATTCCACCATTTTTTATATCCCCCCTCCCTCTCATTTCCCTCTATGTAATCTAAAGTTCCTCCGTTCTTCTCTCATCCCCATCCCCACCCCCACCCCCATCATATATCATCATCCACTTATCAGAGAAAACATTTGGCCTTTGGCTTTTTGGAATTGGCTTAATTTCACTTAGCATGATAGTCTCCAATTTCATCCATTTACCTGCAAATGGCATAATTTTATTATTCTTTAAGACTGAATAATATTCCATTGTGTATACATACCACAGTTTCCTTATCCATTCATCTGTTGAAGGGCATCTAAGTTGGTTCCACAATCTAGCTATTGTGAATTGAGCTGCTATAAACATTGATGTGGTTGCATTACTGTAGTATGCTAATTTTAAGTTCTTTGGGTATAAAACCAAGGAGTGGGATAACTGGGTCAAAAGGTGGGTCCATTTTCTGACCCACCTTCTGAGACTTCTCCACACTGCTTTCCAGAGTGGCTGCACCAATTTGCAACCCCACCAGCAATGTAAAAGTGTGCCTTTTTTCCTCACATCCATGCCAACATCTATTATTTTTTGTGTTCTTGATAACAACCATTCTAATTGGAGTAAGATGAAATCTTCGAGTTGTTTTAATTTGCATTTCTCTAATTACTAGTACATTAATGGTATGAATCTACATCGTGCTCAACCATAGGAATGAAAATATGTACCCCATTTGTGTACAATGAATCAAAATGCTGTCAAAGTAAAAAAAAATTAAATAAATAAATAAAAAGAAATAACTCCATCAATAAACTCTATTTAGCAGATAAGGAAGAAGAAAATAACAGGGCAAACTAAACAAACATCATTACAATACAGCACATTACATGACATTTTTATAGCAATATATAAAAAATGACTTTGTAGAAACCTGATAGGGAGTTACAGCCAAACTATATTCCATGAGCATAAACCCATCTTGATATTATGTGAATCTGTTGTGGTTCTAAAAAACAGTTGCTTTGGGGGGAACATTGTTATTATGTTCTACTAAGGATGCAAATATATTGAATTAAAATGCACTGTACAGAATAAGTATGTTGTAATCAATGTAGTGGAATTCATTAGTGGGTGATGAATTAAGTCATTAATTTAAAAAAGTTTTATTATCAGCATTTTAAGCAGTGGCAATATTCTTGCATTGATTATTCAAAGAAAAATGAAAGTGTGGACAATTTTGCTACTCAGAAACAGGCCAAGTATTTAGAACTGGAATTGAAAAGTTATTTCTGACTATTGAAAACTTAGAATATTTTTGAGTAGTTGTTCCAGGAATGCATTTTGATATTCTGTTAAGCAGAATCAGGATCCCCCAACATCAAGATGGCATAGAGCTACTTCAAATGTTTTAAAAATAAATGAAGCATACATCAACCAATTGACTAAAATCTACTCTTCTTGGGTATATATCTACTCTTCTTCTCGTGTTAAAAACATTCACCCTTAAACAATGTATCATCCACATCAATCTGATCATACATTAACTTCCAAAGTAATTATACATAGAATATAAATGAGGATGCTCTTTTTGGTAGCACTCATGAAAATATTTAAAATGTAGAACAGTTGCTATTATATGAGTTATCTTAATACATTTAAAGCCTTCTGACATTTAAACAAAATGTTATTCTTTCCTACAATCTACCAAATTCTCCATCTTTGAAAAGGGTTGGAGGTGTTTAAAATTAAATCTTATTACAGCAATGGACCATAAATGTCCAAATTCTGCTCCTTCCTCACCATGCAGTTCTCAGGGAAAGCATTCTTAAGAAGACATAACTAATATTAATTATGTGAGTAATTATGTTAATAATTCATCCAGCTCAGAAACTCTTTAATTAAGACCATCTGGTAAAAGCCAGGTTGATCATATGCTTAGAAAACCTCAGGGTCTAAGAGGGATTTCCGCTCTCTCCTGCTGAACCTACCTCTGCATGGAGGAAGACGTCCAGGAGACATGTGCTCCAACACTCTCAGGTTTATGCTCCAGGAACGTAAGGTGGAATCCCGTCCACCTCCCAAAGGACCCCAATTCCCCTAGAAGTACATAACTCAGAGGAGACATGGAGAGTGGCAGAGAATAACACTCCCGGGTATGACTTTTTAATGTGGTTTTAACTCTGTGCTAGGGAATGTGTCTTATTATTGCCACAAACTCTGACCAGTCAAATAAGCACAGTTGGGGGAAGTCAGAGTGCGACTGAGCAGAGGCAAGGTGAGAGAGGGTGGGAGAGAGAGAAAGAGAGAGAATTACAGAGACTATTATTCTTTCTTTCTTACATACCTAGTATTTTGTAACTAATTTTTAACTACTTTTCATGGTTATCATTCATGTTAGTTCATAGAGATCTTTCTTGATTTTTATAATTACTTTATAAAAAACAGTATGTAGTATACCATCAAGCAATACAATAAGAGTTTGGTTCAAAGGACAGACTGAACACGTGTACACATTCCCTTTCACACATCCTATTGGAATTATATACATATATAATTATATATATACACATATACACAATGTACACATATAGATTTGAATTAGTTATATGTATTTGTATATGTCATATCCAGATAGGTCATTTAAATCATGCAGTCTAAATCTCTGTAAAACAAGAAGGTATAGCAGAATAGATAGTGTGAATAATCCCCAGTAAATGAAAAAATGGGAAAGTAAAAAAATTGATGGAGAAATCCAAAGAATCTCACGTTTTCTTAACACAACAAATATAATAACAGAAATGATCCCCAGGCAGCAATGGGATAGTTCACGTGTAAAGTACATTTTTTAAATCTATACTTGTCAGAATTGTCTTCTTCCCCCATTTCAGGGTTCTCCTTCCATATCAGGGAGCCCTGAGCCCAGCATGAGCTGCTATATTACAATTGCCAAGGTAAATGCAGAAAACGAACCTCATTTGGGAAGTTTGCTAGGGGCAGGGGAGTGGGCAGAGAGATGCTTACAACAATCTAAGATCATTCCAGACCTCCACAACAGACACAAGGATGTTTAGGGTTGGAGGAAAAGGAAAGAAATTGACACCCAGGAAATTATTAAACCCAAGATCCCCACCTCTAGAATGGAGTTCTGCTTACCATGGCAATTATCTGTAGATATCTCATTCTATGCCCGCACCCTGAAGACTCTTGCCTCTGAACAAATTCAATCCAGGAATAGAACTGGCAGTCATGCTTTCCATTTAAGGAGCCTATAAGCAAGGAAACATGACCAAATGAAAATCAAACAGCAGTTTACTAATAGATAGCAGGCTTAATAACCTCCCATCCAGAACTGCCTAGTGGAACCAAGGTCAGAAAATGACACCCCAGCTGCAGCAGAGGCCTCTGGTGCACACCCAGAGCCCCTCTGAGGGCAGGCACTTACCTGACTCACCTGGACGGCTTCTTACTACAAATTCCCGTAATATCCAGATCTGTTTTTTTCTGTCTGCAGAAGTATCATCAGCTTTTGTTCAGGGAAGGTCAGAAGAACCAGGAAGTGACCCCCATGGGAGCAGCCCCCAGCTAGTCATGAATAGGCATTATTAGCACAAGATGCCACAGCAGGTTTCTCATCCAGTTGGTATGTGACTACACCCTCACAGAGGTACCAGGACAGAGCACAGGGCACCAGTGTCCAAGGAAGCACACTGCTCATGAGCACACCCGGCACCTGGGTTGTTTCCCTTTCCTTTCTGTTCACTCTCACTCCCCCGGCCCCTTGGGGTTCCTGGGATCACCTCCAAAATAAACTTCTTGCACTTGAATCCTTATCACAAAATCTCCTGAGGGATTCAAACCTAAGACTGTAGGCCTTGAAGTCTTCTCTATTTGTAATTTTTATTATTTTGAAAATATGTGAAGGTAAGGGAAACATGTGTTTGTCAAGAGAAGGTTTTCATTTTCAGAAGTCTTCAGAAATGCTGAAAATAACTAAATAAATAAATACATAAATACGTTAATTACAACAAAAGTAAACTTTGTGGGTTTTTTTTTTTAAGCATCTGACAATAAATGTGTGCCGTTCAATCTTCTTAGGAGGTAAATTGATCACCAAGTTTTTCTTTTTAATTACTTGGTGGAGACCCCAATGCTCACATAAGCAGGAAACCCCAGTGCTCCTTCTTGAGGTCTCTTCCTCTTCCTAACCCTTTCATATACTATCCAAAATCCTCAGACCCAGAGAAAAATAGAAAGTGTGATCAGTCTCCTCAGGCAGAGTTTGCTGTTTTCTCACTGCTGCCAACGAAACTAGTTCCTTAAACCCGATTTTGCCCTGAGAGGAGCCTCCAAGGCCTGGGTCAAGTCTCCAGTGACTCAGTTTCTAGTGCTACATTCCGGAAGACACTACACCCAGCCTCAGCCTTGGGATTCTAGTGCAAACCATAGGAAGCCATTCAGGTGTTGAGGGAAGTCACAAACATCTGCTCCAAGGAGACTGTCTTCATTTTCCCAGGCCTTTGAGAAACTGGAAACATCTCTCGATCAACACCCTAATGTGCAGTGTCACCCACTGGCTGCCACATGAGTGAACGGATGGAAAACTCCGGGAAAGGTAGATGTTAGAATATGTGTGTTGGGTCCATATGGTGAAATTGGTGTTGATTTTTCTTTTGCTTTCGGTATTTTCTAAATATCGTCCATGAAAATTATGACTTTTATCACCATATTTTTTTTTAGTTGTTAATGAACCTTTATTTTACATGGTTGTATGTGGTGCTGAAAATCAAACCTAGTGCCTCACACATGCTAGGCAAGAGCTCTACCACTGAGCTACAACCCAGCCCAATCACCAGCATTTTCAAATGCTGTGAATTATTTAAAAAATAAAAAGAAACTGCCACTGATGTTCATTCCATTATTTAACAAATGTCCATTGAGTGGTGTTTTTGTTTTTTTTTTAATTATATATGCCAGGCATGTCTTTGACACTAAGAATACATAAATGAACAGGACAGACAAAATGTGTCCCTTCATAGAAATTAGAGTCTAGTGAGGGAGACAGGTGCTAAAACGAGTCAGCAAATAAGAACAGAATATAAAGTCAGGACATCATGGGTGAGTGACACATACCACGCAGGAGAACACTGAAGCAGGATGAGGCATAGAAAGATGCATAGAGAGGTAGGGCATGGTCCAACACACAGTGTCTTTGTCTACTTGGGCTGCTATAGCAAAGCACTGTTGACTAAGTGGCACATAAATAATAGAAATTTGTCCTCACAGTTCTAGAGCCTAGAAGTCTGAGCTCAGGATACAGCATGGTTAGATTCACATTCTACCCCTGCACCCTGAAAAGAATCTTCCCTCTGAACAAATTCAATCCAGGAACAGAACTGGCAGTCATGGTTCTCTATCTGGTTTTCAGACATCCGACTTCTGCTTGTATCCTCACTTGGCAGAAGAGCAAGAAAGTTCTCTGGGACCCCTTTTAAACCTTATTCATGAGGGCCTCACCCTCATGACCTAATTACCTTCCAAAGACTCTACTTCCTAATACCATCACATTAATACATTCAGTTCAAGCAGGTGGCTCTTAACCCCTAAATGAGACTATTCAGAAATTATCCATTACAAAGTAGTTATGGTATCTTTCTTCATTTCTTTGTATGGAAATTACACAAACCATTGGAAAGAAATTCATCAGGCTGGGACTGTAGCTCAGTGGTAGAGTGCTTACCTCAAACGTGTGCCTGAGCACCACATCAAAAAAAAAAAAAAAAAGAAAAGAAAAAGAAAGATATTGTGTCCATCTACAATTAAAAAAAATTAAAAAAGAAAGAAGTTCATCTTTATCTTGCATTTGAGACAATACTATTAATCTTAATAAAACTAGATATAGAATTTCCTAAAAGTGGATCAATTTGTCAATTAGAAATATCTTTAAAATTTTTCTGAGGAATCTCCATACTGCTTTCCAAAGTGGTTTCACCAATCTGCAGCCCACCAGCAATGTATGAGTGTACCTTTTTCCCCTCATCCTCACCAACACTTATTATTGTTGTATTCTTAATAATTGCCATTCTGAGAGGAGTGAAATGAAATCTTAGAGCATTTTTAATTTGCATTTCTTTAATTGCAAGAGATGAACATTTTTTCATATGTTTGTTGATCTATTGTATTTTTTCTTCTGGAAGTGTCTGTTCTGTTCCTTAGCATATATATTGATTGGGTTATTTGTTTTTTTGTTAAGTATTTTGAGTTTTTTATATATCTTGGAGATTAGTGCTCTATCTGAGGTGTGTGTGGTAAGGATTTTTTCCCGTTCTATAGGCTCTCTCTTCGAATTATTGTTTCCTTTGCTGAGAAGAATCTTTTTAGTTTGAATCCATCCTATTTATTGATTCTTAATTTTACTTCTTACGCTTTAGGACTCAAAAATATTTTTCCAACTAATTTCAGGTTTTATATGTGTCCTCTTTCCTAATTATTCTATGGCTTCCCTCTTTTTCTGTGCCTTCTACTTTCCTAAGCAACTCCAAACACCCTGTAACATGTAGCAACATGTAGCATGTGGCAACAGGCTACACAATCAGCGAATGTTGCTGTGGTCACAGGGACCACTAGCCATCCACCTCCATTCTTCGGAGCCCTTACATCAAGTGATGAGCACCCTTCTTCACGGAATCTCTCAGGTAAGGCAGGCTAGGCTGGAATTCATAGGTAGGTTAGGACTCAGTAATTCCTTTTCACCAAGTTGAGTAGGAGCCACTTACCAAACACCCACTACCCAACGGTGTACCTCTGTTGAATTTTTTTTTATTTTTAAATTTTTTTATTTGTTCTAATTAGTTACACATGAATGTTTTTCATTAAAGCAAAATGTTTGACTTACCAAAAAATAAGAATTCAAAACACATTTACCCCTGTCCTTTGGAAGTGGCCAGATGGACCTACATCTTCTTCCCAGGTCTTCTTGGCTATTTCCAAGTAGAGTGCAGGGTGTCCTAGGTGACCCCTTGGTAGCTTATTCACTGTGGCCCAGAGTCACACAATCTGCATTTACACAGTAGCTCTCAGTGGTGCCTCTGAAGACAAAGAAGGCAGAGTTGAGTAAGAAGCCAAGGAGAAATATCTGACTACTGGAAACTCTCTTATTGAGACACCATAGGATACTCTAGAGATTACTGCATAGAAAGCAATCAGATGGTTGAACTAGAACCATTACTGTAAAATAATTATTCTAAAATTCTTAAAACACTGCTAGAATTCAACAGAACACTTTGTATTTAGCAGATGAAAATTCTAAATGTGGCATGAGTGCAGTCGCTTTCATTTAGTTTTGAAAAAGGGGTAGAAAATGATTGTCCAGCATAACCCCTCAATCCTATTGAGACAACCTGAGAAACAATCTTGGTTTTGTCTGGTAAGACACAAGGAAGCTGAGTACTGAGTATGGTCAGGCTTGAGTTATCCAAAATTGAGAGCTAAGAAGATCCAAAAACACTGGAGCAAAGACATGCTACCAAGTCTATGCATTAAATCAGGACTCCTTTATCCATAGGAGTGTCCTATTTACTTTTTTAAAAAAAATTTTTAGTTGTAGGTGGACACCTTTATTTTTATTTATTTACTTATTTTTATGTGGTGCTGAGGATCAAACCCAGTGCCTCACATGCACTAAGTGAGCGCTCTACCACTGAACCATAACCCCAGGCCCCTTTATTTACTTCTATTTCAAACAATTCTTATAAGAAGTTCAATTATAGGGTTTTCCAACCTATAGATTAGAAATGACAAGTAAGAAAATGAGGTAAGGACACTTTTAAAAGAGGGAATGCTTATTTTAAACAAAATGACACATTTTAAAAGTGACAGGTATGTTAGAGAAAAAAATTTAAACATTTTCAAAAGCAAACAATAAACTCACAAGCAAAACAATGCAGGTTTGTTTAGTGAAGAAACAAAATAGTCTAATCCCTTCACCCATTTCTAAAGATATCACAATAATTGATATTCATAATGAACTTCCAGTAATTGATTACAAAAGCATTTATATTCCAAATCCATGAGGAATGAAGTGGAGGAAATATGTATATTATAGTGAGGAGTCACCTTAAAGCTCCTGTGTTTCTGCAAGAATGTTCAGAGATGAGATGATTAAAGTGTGAGAGTTGTAACCTAATCAGTCCATCCTAGTTTGAATGGACTGACTGGGTGGTAACTGTAGGGAGGTGGGGAGTCTCTGCAAGAGATAGGTCACCGGAGGTGTTTCCTGAAAAAGTTCATCTTCTTTGTATTCTCAACCCCATTTTCAGGATACCATGAGGTAGGTGAGCAGCTTTCCTCTGCTGCATTTTTGGGTCACACTGTTCTGTCTCACCTTGGACCCAGAGCAATAGACTCAACCTACCATGGATTAAAACCTCTGGAACCATGAGCCACGATAAACTTCCCTCCTCTAAGTAGTTCTTGTGTGGTACTTTTGTTATAGCAAAGCAGACCTGTCTAATGCAAAATGTTAGACAATTCCCCATGCAAAGTGGTCAGGTGGGGAAACTTGGCTGCAAAGGAGCACAGAGAAATCTGGGTGCAATGGAAATGGTCTATGTCTTAAGTAGGGTGTTATAGGGATGTATGCATTTGGCAATTCATCAAACTCCACACGAACAGTGGTTCATCTTATAACATGGAAATTATATTTCAATGTAATTGATTTAAAAAGTGAAAAGAAAGTTTAAGTTCAAATTTGGCATTTACAAGAGGCACCTAGTTTGTAATTCAATAATATGCCTAATGACCTAGTTCTCTAGTGACAAGGGGTTACTTGCCTTAATTCAAGATACAGACATTGTACTAGCCACTGTATTGAGTCCTGAGAATGAGTTTAGTGGTTAAAGGACACATTACTTTCTTCAACACTCAACACCATTAGAAAATAGTGTTTGATGAATTAAAGACCAGAATCTCTGACACAGATCCTACCTATTCCTCACTTCTGCTCTCAGGTTTGCCGACCTTGACTATTTCCTGAATTTGGAATAAACCCCTCTTTTCCTAACATCATTTTAAATGGGAATCATTATCACACCTCCACCAACCAAAAATCCAAGGGAGCTGTTAGCAGAGTGGAATTTCCTCTCAATTTTGGAGAAATAAACAGGATTTGTCACAAGCTGTCAAAATCTAGTAGCCTTGAAATCACCTGTTGGGCATGAAAGGAAACATAGCACTGAAGACATGTTGCAATTTCCCAGAGTTGCCCAGGACAAATTGTTCAAATACCAAATTCAGATTATCTCTTAGAATTTTTCCACTTTGCAATGGTGTGAAAGCAATACACATTCAGTGGAACTATACTTGAAAGCTTGAATTTGAATCTTTCCTAGGGGCTAGTAATAGAAGTCCTATCCTCTCTAGAAGTGTTGGGCAGGGTCCATGAGCTGCAGCTGCTGGTCAACCCCACAACCACAAGGGAAAACAACTGACACCCTACTGTGTACTATGTTGCTAAGGTGTGATGCTCCAAAAAGTAGGTAGATTAAAGGCATTTTCAACTTACACTATTTTCAAATTATGACAGGTCTATCTGAATGTAACCCCATTATTAGTCAAGGAGCATCTATAATCTTAACTATTCTGTGAAAATCTGTCAAAAGTTAGAAACATAAATATAAGAACAGATTTAGAAGAATAGAAAAAATAACATCTCTGAACTGGGACCATCACAAGGTTTTATCTGTGTTTGTTAAATGAATTAAGAAAATACAAGCTTTAGCTTTCATAGCTTCTTCATAATAGAATAGCTTAGCTGCAAAGCTGACTGTGGCACAAAGGACAAATGAAATGACTCTTGAAAGTGCTTTCTCTCTGCCCAACCCACCCACTCCCCCAGCCTCATCATAATTCCAAAAAGTTGACATGCCTACTCAGAGGGCACCAGGAAATTTGTTTGTCTTGGGAACTTTAGTTCCAGAAGTAACCCTTACCCAGTGTTAACCTTGGTCTGTGCTGCATAGGCATTTGTCAGTCATAATCCTGGAATAAAACAGGATCTAACTCAGGTGGTAATTATCCTAAAGGAGGGACTATGAGCAGAACTGTAGACACATCTAAGGATGTGAAGGATGGTGAGGATGAAGGATGGTGAGGTTTCCAGACACTGACAACAGTGGGAAGCCCTACAACCCTCAGGCCAAGGCTCAGCTAATGCAAATAAAAATGTAGTTTGAATTTTGGATAAGCAATGAATAATTTTTTTAGTCCAAGGATATCCCAGATATAGTCATCTATCAGTAGTCATGGGCCATTGATTCCAGGACCTGCCACAGATACTGAAATCCATGGATGTTGGTCCCTCCTATTAGATGGCACAGTTTTTTACATTTAACCTATGTACATCTACCTGTATACTTTAAATCATCTCTAGATTACTTATGATAACTAATACTATGTAAAAGCTACATGAGTAGTTGTCCTACAGTAGTGTTCAGGCAGTAATAACTAGGAAAATAAAGGTCTGGGTCTGTATATATACAGTACAGATTCATTTTTTAAAAGTATTTTTGATCTGTGATTGGTTCAGTCAGTAGAGGCAGATGTGGAGGGCCAACTGCATTGCATGTACTTGTACTAAACAGTTATTAGTTGCTTATCTGAAATTTAAATTTAACAGGACATTTTATCTGGTAACCCTCTTACCTGAAGCTAAGGAGGAGGGACAGCCCAACAGGAACATGGACACACAGTCCAGAAAGGAGTCCACAACAACAAAGAGCAAGGAAGAAAGAGCAGAACTCTCTTTCCTTTTGCCCTCCACTCTCCTGCTGGCTCTTCACAATGACTGAACACAGTTGGAAACCAATGGACAAGAGAACTGCAGTGGCGGAGAAGTGTGATTCCTCTCCTCCCCATCATAAGGTCATGGCCAACATTCTTATCACATAAGACAGGTCAACGAGAGAAAAAGCATAACGAACTTATTTTATCATAGTCTTAACAGTCTTAGATAACTGGGAAGTCTTCAGAAATGAAGACTCAAAGACCTAGGGAAAGTTATTTTTACTCTTAGATTTGATGAAGAATAAACACCCGTGCTGAAACATGATTGTACAAAAAGCAGTGATCTGATCTGATAGACTGAGGAACCCAGCAAGGCCATTTATTCATATTCTTCTTGTTCTCTCTGTGTAGCATTCTCTCTCCTATTATAGGGCAGGACCCTTACGGAATGAGGGTTTTATGACCTCTGACAAGGTAGGTCAGAGGATTTCCCTATGGCTGATTCTTACACAGAAAATTGGGGGAAGGCTAGAAGAATACGTCTAAGTTTCATGACTGGTTTTGGAGAAAAGGAATTCAAGTTTGTGGGCTGCCTTGGGGGAGAAAGAAATATAAGAGAATGAAGGACAGGGGATCACAAAGGCCTTGCTTTTTAGGTCTTTCAACATATTTCAGTTCCAAGTACTCAGCATGCCAAAGTGCCGTACTCAAAGGGATCGTTTTCAGAGCCCCATTGTTAGGGTTCTCTTCTATAACAGAAAGACTAGTAGAGATGGCAGAAAATGGATAAGGAGGTGGGGAAACAATCAGAGACAAATCAGTACAGGTGGATACTCTCTTCATACTAGGAACATTTTGTAGTTTCTTTCTAGAAGCATTTAGGGATTTTCTTTCTGATTAAGATCACCAGTAAAACTGGATTTATAGAAGGCAAATCTTTAAAAATCGCTGTCTCCAAACACTTCCACAATAGCAATACTGCCCAAATTTCATAAGGATATGTGGACATATACACAGGAAGATGCCTCCTTCTGAATGTGTATGTATTCATTTTGTAGGAAGCTGGAAAAGTTATTTTAATGAAGGAGGGTGATAAATTGTCTCTTGGACATGTAAAAGCTTCTTGTTTTGCACCTGGGAACTATCTCAAGAGAAAGACAAGTCATTCTATCAGCCACATTTTTTTCCAAAAGATAAAAATCAAACACCATGCCAGATTTGATTTGTGACCAGAGTTGGAAGAATCAAGTGTTTTTGGCACTTCTTTTCTAATAGTGATAATTATAACTAAATTCCTTCATCATTTCCAATCTCTTTGCTGCTTCCAAGATCGAGTTGTACATTAAAGACAATGAAGAGGAGGCAGAGGTGACTAAAATTAAAATCATCTACAGACACCTTAAGGCAGTGGGTGGGGCATGGGGTGGAAAAGTTTAGGGAAAGATCTGAGCTGGCAGTGGTTTTATTCTCAGTTCTTCATCTCATGATTCCCATCTGTCCTCTCTATCTGCAGGTTCCACATCAGAGATTCAACCAATCTCAGATGAAAAATATTCCAAAACAATTTACATCTGTGCTGAACATGTAGACTCTTCCTTGTCATTACTCCCTAAACAATACAATATAGCAATTATTTACATATTGTTTGCACTGCATTAGATATTATAAGTAATCTAGATTTGATTGAAAGTATATCAGAGGGTGTGTGTAGGTTATATAAAGGACTTGAGCATACACAAATTTTGGTGTCTATGGGGCAGTCCTGGGACCAACCTCTGTGGATACTGAGGGCCAACTATACCTCCATCTCATTGTGCAAGTCATATATATATACACACACACACACACACACACATATCCCAATAATCCCATGGGACTATGTAAGAAGAGTAAATAGAAATCATATCCAACTGCATTAACAAAAATGGCTTCACTACCTCAGCTGAGGTTTTTCCTTCTGGCTTCAAAAGGACTCACCACTATTATAGGAAAAGTGATAGAAAGGGAATCCTTCCTGAATGCTACAAGAAGGTAAAGAGGAAAGTTTTCAGCCAGTCATAGTGTCTTACACCTGTAATCGCAGTGACTTAGGAGGTTTAGGCAAGAGAAGAGAAAATTCTAGGTCATCCTTGGCAACTTAGGGAGACCCTGTCTCAAAATGAAAAGGGCTTGAGAGGTACTCAGTGGTAGGGCCAAGCATGGGTGAGGTCCTGATTTCCATTTCCAGAAACCACCAAAGAAAACAACAACAAAATTTTTTTTTTTTTAAATAAAAGAAGCATGTTTTCCTAAACTCCACATATATTCATAAAGGGATTTATTTCACCAAAGATGAATATCCCCAATTTCAAATTCTCAGAGGATCCAGTCAATGGTTAAAGGAAAAGAGAATGAAATGGGAAAAAATCCCTGCAGCACACGGTCCATCCTCATGAAAGTTTGTATTCTTAGTTTTAGCTCATTTAGTACTGTTATATATTTTTACCTACTGACTTCATCCATTGAATTTTGATTCGTCATGTTCCATGATCACAAGTACAAAGCAAGACATCCTAGATAATTTGCATAAGAATGTAAGACTTTAATCTGTACTCCTCCAGGATTTAGTCCCTCAGAAACTGGAAGGAGCAGATGCTCTTCCACTTACCACGGGGTTACTTCCTGATAAAGCCATTTTAATCTGGGAATGTCATAAGTGGAAAATGAATTAAATCCACCTAACCTACCAAATATCATGGTTTAGCCACACAGTACACCATAGATAGTCTGTCATTTCCCCAGGGAGGAAGGGGAAGCTACAGCTCACTGCCACGGCTCAGCATCACAAGAGAAGATGGGACCAATATCACTAGTCCAAGAAAAGATCAAATTCAAAAGTTGAATTCAAAAGTGGTTTCTGTTGAATTCATATCATTTTCACAACTTCACAAAGGCAAAAAAATAGTAAGTCAAACCAGTTGTGAGGGAGAGATCATGTGTACTTTGCACAGCTTGAAAGAACGAAAAGAAATTAATAACCATCTCAATTGTCCTACATCTGAACTGCACCATTGCAAAATAGAAATCCAATCCTTGTTTTTTTTTTTTTTTTTTTTCTTTTCCTGGCTGAGTTCTAAATTCCAAGGCTATCCTTCTAGGTCTCCAATTGCAATGCCTAGAAAGTTCCCATACACAGGAGCTTACTCAAACTGTGGGTTACAGAAAAAGTTGCCTAAGTTCTTTACACTTATGTTTCTTAATAAAGAGAGAGCAACAATGAATTCTTCTGCATAAACTGATGTTCAGATGATTCCACAGAAAGATCACAATCAAAGAGAAAGTATTCCAAATGGAAATCATCCTACAGTGTCCCAATGCAATGGCAGTATTCTCCCAGTCTTTGAAATTTGCAAGGAATTATGAGGATCCAAGAGGAGATTCCACGAAGCCGCAGGGAGGGCCCCACAGGGCTGTGCAAACCAGGTCCTGCAAGCATTTGTCTTTGGTTCCCATCTATAAAATTGTCCAACCTAAACAGACAGCTGCTGTTCAAGTTCTTAAAATGCTGTGTGGAGGGAGATGTGGGGCTGCCTCAGGCCTGCTCACCCAGCGGTGAGTCTGATGAGAAATGCAGTTGAAAGAACAGACTGAAAAGCCAAATACCTGTCAGACTCTTTCACACTCCAGTGTTGCCAGAAGGTCTATAAAAATGTCATTGTCTCTCAGCTGCCGGTGATTATATTACCCTTTACATTGGCTGTTGGTAATAAAAAAAAAAAAAAAAAGCAAATATCATTTTTGCACTGTTCTGGCCTTCCTCTGGCCTTTTTCAAACAATAATAGACTAAATATAAAGAGACAGAAGTCATTACTTGGCTCTTTAACTAGTGCCAAGGAAAATGAATAATTAAGGAAACATTACTTGAAAGAAATTTACACAGTTGCTTTCAAGTTAGAACCAAATAAGAGCTCTTTAAAAATACATCATTTCCCCTTTATCTTAACATGGCATTTGTACGCCAGCCTAATATATTATGGTTGCTACTGTTTAGATCTGACCAGGAAAAAAAATGCTTTTAGTTTCCATTATCCTATTATAAGTCCCAAATCAAACAGAGAGGAGGAGGAGAGGTGAGGAGGGTGGGGAGGTAGGGGCTGTTCTGTTTGCACAGCTTCCCTCACATCTGGTCTAGCAGCCAATATTTAATTTCCTTCACTTAGGACAGCAGTTCCCAAACACGGTTCTCTAACTCCCCTTGAACATCAGTCTCAGCCTCAGATCCTAGTTAACTGTTTAATATGTGCTTAACTTTTTTCTTTAAAGTTGTCAAGAAGAAACACATGCAGGTGACCCTGGACAAGGATCAGCATCTGAAAGAGTGCCGGTCGAGGACGGTTTTTATTCAACAACAGCCCTCTCCACATGCCCTTGTCTTTCCCTGTCTCTCTCCATCTTTCTTCCTTGTCCCCATTTGGATCGTCAGGTTTCCTTGGAATGTACTGAGCACTTTGCCTAGATACTTATTCTGACCCTTTAGAGTGAATACAGCAGGAACAATAGAACAGGAGTTCTAGGACCTTCAGACATGGCTGCCCATTGTGGTGTCCAGAATCAGAGACAACTTGAGGTTTGTGGGAGTCTTTAGCTGTCCAGTTCACATGAGGCTACAATCGGAGAGACAAACAGGGCCCCTCAGATTGTACAAATGCAATCATGTTTGTAGCTAAGGTCTTTAAAGAGGTGATTGTATTAAAATGAGGTCACTAGTGTGGGGCCCTAATCCAAAGACCAATGTTCTTATAAGAAGAGGAAGAGATACCAGGGATACATGTGCACAGAGAAAGGTCAAGGTGAAGAACCATCTGCAAGTCAGGGAGAAAGGTCTCAGGAGGCACCAACCCTACTGCACCTTGATCTTGAACTTCCACCTTTGGTGAGAAAACAAATTTCTATCATGTAAGCCACCTAGTCTGTGGTGTTTTGTTATGGAAGCCCTAGCAGATTAATACACTCTACAGGGGTCAATCCTTCAACCCTTCCTGAAAAAATAGCATGTTAGTTTTTTCAAGCTGCCATAACAAAGTACATACTAGGTCATTTAGAAAAATAAAAATGTAGTGTCTCACAGTTCTGGGGGTCAGAAGGCCAAGATCAAGGTATCCAGGCCCTTTCCAAGGGCCATGAGGGAGAATCTGTTCTATGTCTCTCTCCCAGGTCCTGGTGGTTCATTGAAGAGCTTTGGTGTTCTAGGTTGTAGATACATCACCCCAACTTCTGTCTTCAACTCAAATAGAATTTTTCCTGTGAACCTGCCTATCTCTGTCCAGATTTACCCTTTTGTACAAGGACACAGGGAGTATTAAATTAGGGTTTGCTCTAATGAGCACTCTTTATTTTTTCAGCACTGGGGATGAAACCCAGGGATTTGGGCATTCTAGTCTAAGCAAGTGCTATATCACTGAGCGATACCACCTCCTACTTTTCTTTTTAGTATAATTGACTAATATAATTTGTGCATATTTCCAAAATACAACATGATATTTTGTTAGGACTTCAACATGTTTTTGAAAGTCACAATTCTATCTATAGCTACTACCTATAGAAGTACCCTTATTTCTAGAATGTTAATCCCATATAGTTATTTATGAGTAAGCAAAGAAGAGGCCACCTTCATCCCTGCTTCTAAGCTTTTCTAGAATAATCATTAATGGTTTAAGTTCTTTTATCAGGGAACAGAACATTTATGGGTCCAGAAAGAAAGAGGGCTTCCACTGCAGGTGCCCTGAGCATCCTTGCTGCGGCACACAGGCCTAAGAGTGGAGCACTTCCTGGCAGAAGTGTTACTGCAGGCAGATATGAGGTGACTGAAGGACTGTTGCTTAATGAACTCCAAGACTAGGTATGGCTGGGAGGAGGAAGAGGAAGGGCATTGATATTGGGAGTTGCTGAGATTTGTATGTGTTGATTCTGATCCATGTATTTTTGTTGTAGTTCTATGGACTTGGACTTAGCACCCAAGGGAGAGAACAGTGTTTTTTTTTTCAAAGGATCCTCCAATGAGCATGGGCACCTTAGACATGCAGCAGAGAAAATCAGAAGACAGTAGAAGATTGAAGAAGAAATACTGACAGTCTTTAATAGCCACCTTGACTTGTTTGCCTTGCCCAGAGGTGATTCATTATACATTATCACAGGAAAAGGCACATGTTCCGGAAATGCTCTTCAGTGAACTACATCCATTTGTGTTTTTATGGAGTCAATCCAGGTGATTAAGGCAGAGGGAGGACTTGTGTAAAGAGAAAAATCTACAAAGCACTTTCATTCCACACGCATATTTGCTCTTTCAAAGCAAATTCAGCAGGAAATCCAAGTCAGTGATGCAAACCTTTGCAGTTAATTTGTTCCCAGGGGCATATTGGGGACCATTATCCCAGAAGCATACACATGAAAATCCCATTATTTGAAATATATTCATTGTATTTCTGTTTAACTCTAGACTGTGCACTGAGAATTTAAGAGTAAATAGGAAGTTGAGAAGAGGAAATAATTTTGGGGTGCTTTCTGCCAGCAATAAGAACACGAGCTTAGTAGAGCTTGAAGAATGTCACTATGGGAGCTAGTTTAAAACTCACAAGTAGCAACAAGTCATGAGCTTGTGTGTGTGTGGTGTGTGTGTGTGTGTGTGTGTGTGATGTTAATTGGTTCTTTGAGAAGTGCCAGATCACAAAGTCATTTTTCACTAGCCAATGATTCTGAAGTTCTTCATTTGAGGACAATTCATTCAAATTTTTGAAGTCTTCACAGGAAGTCACATAGCTGTAAATTACTTCTTTGATAGAAATTTTAAAAAGAGATAAAATATCAACAAAGTAAATTATTTTAAAGGCACTCTGGCCTCCTTTCTCTCCAGTCTGGCTCTTTACTTAGCACGTAAAGTTACATGTACTAAACTTTGTTGTGGTATCCATCTCTACTCAAGGGACTCTACTATGCCCTTGAATGAACTAATTAGCATCCTCAGGCTTCTTCCTCCTGCCTTCTCTTCCCTGGTTCATTAGAGAACCTTAGTGCAGTATGAGTGCCTCTCTGCCCCACACACAATGCAGACTCTTTTTGTGAAAAAGGTTCCATCTTGTTCTGTTCATTTCACAGATGAGCTTGCTTCTCCTGCACAGCAGCACAGAAAGTAGAGGGGACCAGGGTGGTGACTGTACAGCTGTTGGGTCCCCACAGGCCATTCACACTCACTGGTAGCCCTTGCTCTGGCAGAACTAGTTTCAGGACAGTGCTGCCTTGTGTTTTTGAATAAGTGAACTCTCTGTTCCTGCTCTCATGTGCATTGTGCCCATGTCTGCTTTGGCCCAAAAGAGTGGACTCCCCTACCCCCAGGTTCCCTGCTTCAACACACTTCCTCTCTAAGGCAGATATCCTGAAAGCACATCTGAGAAGACAAGAGGACCTAAACACCTGCCATAGGTACTTGCTTCTCTCTTCCTCCCCAGATCAAGCCTCTGCCTTCTCATTTATTCTTTGCAACATCCAAAGACATAGATTGCTCAAGGAATCATTACATCATCATTATCACCATCACAATAATTACTGTAGTCATAGTCATCGTCATAGTTGCCATATAACCAAGCTGGTCCTCACAATGTCACTTGACTGGTTAACTCACTGTTATCACCATTGTCAAGCAGCTTTGAGCGTTGTTCTAGTCCCCCACAGACATAGACCAAGACTTTATGGGGTCCAGCCATTATATGGAAGACACTTGGAAAGTTCCAGCTCTGGGGTACATACAAGAGAAGCAAAAGAGACATAGCAAATTATATTGTTCTACCGTGTGCAAGCACAGATATGTGACAAAAAAGTCACACTACTATATATAATTATGATTCACCCATAAGTCTTTTAAAATAGAAATAGTATTCAACACAAAAGTTGTTTTGTGAAAGATGAATTGGACACCAGTAAAATGGAATCTATGTATTGATAGAGAAGAATTTCATTTCTGTTGTTCACCTAGATTTATCCTTTTTCCACTTAAAAATGTTTACTTATCTAAAAATTACAAAAGTAAATTCATTATATGTTAATAGGTTAACACAAATAATGAATTTTCATGAAAATAACTTTTTCCAAAACAACAATAATTTGAGAAGAGTGGCACCATTTCACATTTTTCCAAATCTGTCTAATGTTCAGCATAATACAAGTCAGCTGGATTCTCAGATCTGTTTCCTCATGCAACTGGTTGCCATATCATATGCCAGGTAGGTCAAAAAACTGCTGGAAAACTCCATCGCATACTCATGAAAGAATGAGATGAAAAATCCAAATAAAATTTTTGTGTCACTATGAAAATAGTCATGGCCTCATGGATTTCTTGAAAGAAACTTAAGGAGCCTCAGGGGTCCCCAATCACACTTTGAGAACTGCAGCTCCACATTTCATAAAATAACTTCTATATATAGTAGGAAAAGTTATCAGAGAATTTTTTTCTTTGAAAGAGATATACAAGGGTTTATAGTGTTAGGATAAATCCTTGCATGTTAGGATGTCATAGCAAAGAAATTTGAATGCACATTCTCATTAAATGATGAAATATTGTGAATGTTGAAATGCACAAATCATTTATCTTCATGAAACAGAATATTCATAATGGCAGCACAAAATCTTACATTATTTAATTTATTTTTAACTTATATCCTATCTTCTTCCTAAGTCTTTGAACCTCCCAGATAATCAAAGACACTAAGACTGGCATAAGACAGTAGATAAAAATGAAAATTATAGCTATCTCTTAGAGGTATTATGAGGATTAAATAAATTAATACTTGTAAAGTGCATATAATAGGTCCTGACACACAATAAATTAGCTGTTACATATTTTTTGAAGTGCCTTTTTTTATTGATGCATTGTAACTCTACATAATGAGGAGATCAGTTGTTACATATTCATACATGCACATAACAATTTAGTCAATCTCATTTGAATGTATGTATCTTTAAGATATATTACATAGTAGAGATGCAAATTAAATAACAATACAGACAGCATGATCCCATGTATTCTAAATATCTGAAACTGGGGAAAGGGAGGGGAATGAGCAGAAAATTTACATTGCTCTATTTGTGCAGTTTCATAGAAATAAAAAGAAAAGTTCTTCTCCTTGGGAAGCTTCCAGTTAATGGGGAACATATTTTGAACTAGTTGTTCACCTGTGTTATTCAAGCTAGTAGGTTGTGAGGTCACTGGAAGGAGAGCTGAGGATTGTCCCTGAGACCTGCCTGTAAAGGTCAGGGCTCGATGGGGGCTTTGAGAAATGGCTAAGATTTGGAAAGATGGAGAAAATGGAGGGAAGTGAACAGGTAAAGCATCTTTCATTACTATTGCTGTTGGAGGAGCTGGTCAAGGAAAAACTCACAGGAAAACAGTAAGAAAGAGTGAGTCTTAGGCAAGATTCTCAGAAAAAAGTTAATTTTAAAAAAATTGATGCAATCAAAACAAGAATGTAAGTTTACTCCTTCATTGTCAGTTTTTTGTTGCTGTGACTAAAATACCTGACAAGAACAACTTAAAGGATGAAAAGTTTATTTGGGGTTCATGGCTTTAGAGGCTCAGTCCATGGCCCGTGGACTCCATTGCTCTGGATTAGATAGAACGTCATGGTGGAAGGACTTGATGGAGGAAAGCTATTCAGCTCCTGGCAGCTGGGAAGCAGAGAGTGAGTACACAAGGAATCAAGGACAAAATGTTATCCCCAAGAACATGTCCCCAGTGTCCTACTTCTTCTAGCAGCACCCCTCCTACAGTTACCACCCAATAGTCCAATCAAATTACTAATGCATCAAACAAATTATGTTGCAACTCTTATAATCTAATTATTTCACCTCTGAATGCAGCTACGTCAGATATCATGTTTCTAATACTTGCACTTTTGGGGGACACTTTATATCCAAATACCCATTTTCTTCACCTCTGCCACAGGGAGTTATGTACATTTTCTCCTGGTGATAAAATCATTCCCAAGGTTTGCTCTCTGGCAGTAAATAAAAACTTAGTGAGACATACATTTGTGGAAAGAATAGAAATATGCATTACACTTCTAAAACAAAGTAAAATGTTGTGTTGCCCTTAATATACATAAAAATCTATATAAAGCAAAGAAGAAAAGCAGAACAAAGCACTAGGTATATATTGTAATTCTTAATTGACTTGTGATATTTTTTTCTTTTTTATTTTTGAGGTGGGTATTGGAGTTTAAGCCCAGGGGTGCTTAATCACTGAGTCATATCCCCACATCCCCAGCCCTTTTTTATTTTTATTTTGAGACAAGGTCTCACTGAGTTGCTGCAAACTTGCAATCCTCCTACCTCAACCTCCCAAGCAGTGGCATTATAGGCATGAGCCACATGCCCGGCTCTTGTGATCATTTTCTGGTCATCCATTCTCTTGCTCCACTAATTATAACTACAGAAGCCCATCAATTCTCTATTAATATGTTCTTTCTAATGAAGAATAGACTGCGCATTCCTTTTAATTGGCCTGGACTGATTCCTCCTTTTAGTTATAATGTGCTGCCCAAAACCTCCTACTCCGAGGCTCTTCCTGGTTCTAAGAATCTTCAAGTGCCTCTCAGTGATTTCCTTGTTGTAATAAAAGCATGCAACTCAGGAGGACCTCAGTTGTACACAATTAATCCCTTACCAGTATGCTCTGAATGAATGATTCAGCAACCTTTCAAAGTGCCTGGCTAATCCTTACACACAGCCAACATGTACTACAACAAAGTTAATCCAACATGCAACATCAAGAAATGAAACAGATTTATCCACAGGGAGAAGGAAAAGCATAAGCAAATAGATGGGCAGGAACAAGGCACGTTAAGCAAAGAGCCAGAACTCTGCCTGCAGGAGGGTCAAACCTCTCCTTCACCCAGGTCAGGCAAGTCCTCACAATTCACCGAATCGATTCCAGGCTTCATGAACATCCCCTGCTTTGAAAGTTTATTTTGAGAAAAAGAGTTCGGTGATCAAATTAGTTTGAGAAACAGTGTTCAAACCCAAGTTAGGTTTTGTTCCTATTGCAGGACTTTTGAGAATCTTTATTATTTATTGCTAATGGATCCCTCACGCCCTTTACTCCGCTTTCTGTTATGTTAGAAACCTATATCACCAAAGTATACTTGTCAAAACTAAGAAATTAACATTGGCAGATTACTTTTAACTAAACACAGTTTTGAATTTTACCAGTTGTTTTACTCATATTCTTTTTTTGTTGTTCCCAGATCCAAGCCAAAGTCGCCTCTTTGATGTGGCTGTTTTAACCCTGAGTTTGCTAAATCCTGAAAACAAAACATCGTTTATGTACAAAACAGACTTTCTCTGCTCACCCTAACCACACATCTCCTATCACCCTGAGCCCATCTTTGAAACTCATGCCATTCCTCAGTCATCATTCCCAAGGTCACGGAACAGGGATTACAGATGCAGGATGGTGTGCACATTAACTGGCAAGACTTTTTAAGACACATAATTTTTACATTTTGGTGTGACTGTTTTTATGCAATATCTGTGATCCGGAGTCCCCCAGTCAACCAAATCAGAATTTCCTGCCATGCTAAACTTCATGCATATCACCAGCAAGGAGTATTCTTTGAGTTTCATGAGTAGAGATAGTAGATTATGGGGAATCACACACTTGTTCTCTCCCAGTGGATTTGTAGCATGATCACCCTGCGTGGTTAAGGGTGCAGGAGTGAGTTTGTGTCTGAGATGAGGCTGCAAAGCTCTTGATTGGGAGTAAGAGTTCAGGCAATGGTCACAAAATAGTTTTCATCCATGTGAGTTATCTGGGGAGTAAGCCAGCTGCCTCAATCCCATTAACATTAAGCTCTAATAAGCCTGTCCAACTAGGTAAAGGGAAACTTTAAAAAGATTTCGCTGATTATCTCAGACTAAATGTATACCTCTGTGCTTCATCAGCACCCTACATAAACTTTGATCTCGGCACTAATCCCACTGTCATAACTTCCGGGTCTGCACCAGTGACTTGATTTTGGACCATGGGGGACAAGGGATACTATATGGCTAAACAATCCATGGGGATTCTCTCTTCTAAGAAGCGGGGGAAGGAACTGTGCTACCTGGTTCTGACAGAAACCGAAATCCACATTTTGTCTTGGTCCCTCCAACTTGGTGATTAAAATATGGTGAGAAGGGAGGGAAAGAAACATGTAAAACATCACTGTTTGAAGTATGACCCTGCAGGTTTTCAAAGCCAGTTTTTCCAGAAGCCTAACTGATTGGCACAGTCTCAAACCTCTGTAGGTAATTTATAGTCCTGGGCTAAATTGATAGCCGTGCCAAGAAGCTGCACATGCAAATCTTATCATTCTTAATAACAGGCTTGGAATTCTTCCTCTATGGAATCCCAGGGAAGTGCTTAGAGAAACACCCAGTCTAGAAAAAGGATTCCTCTTTTCTCTGAGGAAGAGGAATACTGAGAGAGAAGACGCCAGAGAGGCTCCTCCCTTCCCTTTCACTTCAGAGTTCCCCACTTTCTACATCCCTGTGGTTGGTTGGTGGCTGCTCTTGAGAGCAGGATTTTGCAGTAGTAGCTCTGTCTCATGGGTATAGCTACTCTTTAGGAATGGTAGAGACTCAGCCAACTCAACTACCAGGATGTTCAAAGCACAAAAGCAACACTTTTCCTTTATAAATTGATGGACAATTATCTTTAGAGAAAAGTTCGCTGGAGAGGCTGCCAATGTTCTCCTTCATTATGTGTTCTATTTAATCCCTTACTGATACTCATGAAAGTAATGAAGATGGTTCTTAGGCTCTGTCTTTAATTTCTTGGCAACACCCCTCTTTTGCAGTAGGTCTCGTGAATTATTGCACACCTGGTCATTGATTATCATGGCAATGATTTGTTTTGCTATTGTTTTGAGACCTCTCAGTCTCCAAACGTTCTACAGTAGTTACATTGCATGTAAACAACATGGTCATGGACTCAGGTCACTGGTGCAGACCCAGAAGTTCTCAGATAATTATAAGATGGGAGGGGTGCCAAGATCAAGGTTTACACAGGATGCTGAGGAAGAACTGAGGTGTGCACTTAGCCTGATTATTTATTGGACAGATATAATAATACCATCCAATAAATAATCAGGGAAGTCTTTTTAAAGTTTTCTCTTAAAAATAGTAAGTCACCTAGGAAATCAAGGAGGAGAGAATATTCCAGACCTCGGGCAGAGCCTGTGGGATGACAGAGTGAAGAGAAAAAGCTTATGTGTTTGGAGAAAAGGGTAGTGTGAAGGTTAGAGGTAAAGAGAGGCAGGCATACAGGCCAGGGCAGAAAGTCAAAGCATCTTATCAGTCAGGCTAAGGAATTTGGATCTCACCACAGGGTCTCTGAAGAACTGAAAGACTTTTACATGACCAGATTAGCCCTTTGGGTCTATCACTCCACCAGCAGTTTAGAAAATATATTGGAAGGAAGTGACACTGGATACAGAGGGAACAGAAAGAGGGTTATTGTATCTCTCTAAAAGGCAGGGCAGTAAAAGAGGGGGAAAGAGAGAGAGAGAGAGAATCAGTGTGAATCCCTGTGATCTTTTGCACTGAGTTTAGGGAAGGGGCAAGCCCTTCCCTGAGCTCATGCTCACCACGGGATAGGCTCAGTAGGGCTAGGGAAATCCACATGGGAGTATTGGCCTCAGGTTGGGAGTTCTAACTCAAATTAGCCCCCTTTCCCAGGAACCCATTCCTATGAGATGCTGTAACCCTGTCTCCTCGAGAGATCACAGTAATGGCTGTGGTGTTGGGTTTCCTACAGTTTAGAAAAACATCAGCCATTTGGTCCCTCTGACCATGACACTAACCTCTACAACTCCTGCCTCCATGGGTGGAAGAGACTCAGAGAGTAACGTCTCAGAGTGCTGGGAACCTCCAGGATGCTGGAGACTTACCCTTCCAGGACTTAAAATATAATCCCCTGCCCTGGTACCCAGTCCCTCAAGGTAGTCTTTCAGTTCAGCACTCCTAACCACCCCAAGTTAGAAGCTTCAGGGGAACTGTAGAACAGCTGGTCAAAGTCAAGTCCTGTAGCTGAGAGGGACATGTGCTGTTCATCAGCACCACATGTTTCCTAGAGAGCCACGTTCAATCGGCTGACTCACACACTGCCCACCATCACCAGCGCCACCCATGTGTGGACAAGTGTTCCAGGATCAGCGGGAGATTGTAAAAGAAATAAAAGACACAGCCCCCTCATGGCAAACGTATCATCTAGTTGGGAGAAGCAAAATATTCACAGATGTACACAATGACTTAAAAACAAATTTACAGAGAAACATAACAGAAAGCATAAGTGGGGGAAACCACTTCCTGAGTGGAAACCCACCATGGAAGCATGCACACCGAGCACAGGGCCACTCCCTCTCCAACTCAAATACTTATTTTTGTTTAGAGTCTACCTTGAAACCTTGTCAAAAGTTTTCAAAATTGATAAGAACACATGCATGCAAATAAAACTAGAAATCAACAAGAGAAAACTAGAAACAAGGACAATAAGAACATCGAAGGTCTAAACATAAATCAACCCTGTCTTATAGTTACACTTCAAACTAAGGTCTTCTTTTGCCTATAAAAATAAAAGCACAATTTGTTATGTGGTCCTCATGGTATGATACCAAGGAAACACTGAATTCTAAAACCTTGATTGATCAAAGGGTGGTCCTTAGAACATAGGCCTTAGCATCAAGCTAGTTAGATATAAAAAATTCAAGCCAACTCCAGACCTACTGAACAAGAATTTGCATTTTATGAAGAGCCCAGATGATTCATATGCACATTAAACTTTGAAAAGTATTATGCTAAAAGTCATCCTTCACCTGGAATTTCATACAAGAGACCTTGAATAATAAAAGAAGTACCCACAGTGGGTTTCATTTGTTTATTTTACAGTAAATGTACCAAGTGGCTGAATATGTCTGTTTCCTACAGCAATTTTTGAAATGACAAAGGATATAATAATAAGATCAACCTAAGGCAAAGAGTACTCAGATATGACACTGAAAACATAATTCATAAAAGAAAATTTGGATAAATTGGATTTCATCAAAATTTAAAGCTTCTACTCTATGCAAGACTGCTAAAAGGATGAAAGAAAAGCTACAGTCTGGCAGAAAATATTTGCAAACAGTGTAGAATCAAAAGACTACTATGTAAAATATATAAAGAATCCTTAAAACTCAGAAGTGGAAAAAAAAAAAAAACTAAGAAGAAAAAGATGCAAATGGGCATTCACCAAAAGGCAAGATAACAGGAAATAAGCACAAAAAATATTCAAACTTGCCAGGTGCAGTTGGTGCACACCTATAATCCCAGCAGTGTAGGAGGCTGAGGCAGGAGGACAGCAAGTTCAAAGCCAGCTCCAGCAACTTAGCAAGGTTCTAAGCAACTTAGTGAGACCATTTCCCTAAATAAAAAGTAAAAAGACCTGGGATGTGTCTCAGTGGCTAAGCACCCCTGGGTTCAATCCCTGGGACTCAAAACCATGATGATAAATCACTGCACACCTATTAGAACTGCTAACATAAAAAATAGTGATTACACCAAATGTTGGGGAGGATATGGATCTCACACACATTGCTTGTGGGAATGTAAAAATGGCACAGCCACCATGGGAGGCAGTTTAAAATTTTTTTATGAAAGCAAACATGCAATTACATACAACCCAGCACTTACACAGCTGGGCATTCATCCCAAAGAAATGAAAACTTACATTCACACAAGAACTGGTACACAAATGTTCTTGACAGCTTTATTCATAATAGTTAAAGTGTAGAAACCATCCAAATATTCTTCACTGGGTAAATAGCTAAGTAAATTATATTTGTACAATATAATACTACTTAGCAAAAAAAAAAAAAAAAAAAAAAAAAAAGGCAGTATTAACACACAGACGGGTAGATCTCAAGGGCCTTATGCTTAGTGAAAAAAGTCAATCTCTACAAAATAGCATCCTATATGATTCCTTGTTATATATTAACATTCTCAAATGGACAAAGCTTTTAATGGAGAGTAGATTTGTGGTTGCCAAGGGACAGGGACAAGGTCAGGGGTAGTGTCATAGATGTGACAATAAAGAGACAGCATGAGTCAGTGCTTTGTAGTGATGTAAGAGTCACACACACACACACACACACACACACTCAGACACACACAAGTCTATGGAAAACTGTCAAAAAATGAACAAGATCTTCAGTTTAGTTAACAGTACTATACAAAATCTTAATTTCCTGGTTTTGATGTTATATCACGGTCAGCAGAAAATGTCACCATTGAGGGAAGCTGGATAATGGACTCATTGTAGACTCCTTGTGATATTTTTGCAACTCCCTGTGACTCTACAATTATGTCAAAATTAAAAGTTATCCACAAAAAAAAATAAATCTAAAAGCAATTAGGCCAAAACCCATGGCAATGTGACATAAGGCTTCTCAGTATTTGTAAACTAGCTCTCCAAGGAAAACAACAGCAAAAACCAAAAAGCAAAAATCTCCCACTAATTGACAAGTGGCAAATCTCAGGCTACCACTAGAACAAAACCTGGTGCTCAGAACTTTTGAATGTAGAATTGGCTTTCAGAAGTCAGTGTGAACCAGCTCCAGCACACTGCTGCCTCCCAATAATCAGGTTTGGTCTTTGGACCAACCTACATCAAATTCACCTGGTGGAATTATTAAACATTTATATCCCTGAGCTCCAAACCAGAACTACTGGATCAGAATTCTGAAAGGTTCCAAAGGGAGCATGCATTTACAAATACTTCAGATTATCTTTATAATCATCAAAAGTTAAACCCTATTAATCAGAGGAATAAGTGGTCATAGTGCTTCAGTGACCTTACTACACAAAGTATCTGACAGTAAATAGACTAGAAAATCAACTTCCTCTGCATTCAAGGAAGCAGAAGACTTGGAGGTCAGCATGGGATTTTGTTACCAACTAGTAAAAGGAGGCACAAGGCTGACCACTTTGGGGGCTGTGGAAACTGAGGTCCTATGAACTAAGAATGACCACTGCTATTTTCCATAAATAGCTTCTGCCTCCAACAAGAGCCTCACTGTGTTTTCTATCTAATCATGCAAGGAAACAAACAAACGAACAAACAAACGAAAAAAAAAAAAACAGGGTTAGATTAAACTATTATTGATAAGAACTTTTTACAACTGTCTGACATTTATTTTATTTATTTTATTTTTAACTTATTTTAATGACAAATAATTATATATTTTAATGGGGTACAGTGTGTGTTTTTTACACATTTAGTTTTATTGTAACAAAGCAACTTGTACACATTTAATGTTTAAGACTAAGAGTCATCTTTCCTTTCCAGTGAAAACAAAAAAGAAAATTTAAAAATAAACAAACAAAATTACAAAGGAGAATGTCAATTCCAAATTAGATTCTACAGGTTCTGCTGATTCTCCCATTGAGTGGCAGGGCTCAAGTCATCATTAGGAGAGAATTTTATTTTAAAAGTGTCGTCTTAAACTGCAAGGAGGCCTGTTAAACATCACGATTAAACATGTCAAAGGAGAAACCATGTTGTCAAAATGCCCACTTAACCCACCCAAACATCTCAAATCCACCCTTTGCTGACCTTCCATAACTCCATTTTTTTAAGTTTTTTTTTTTTTTTTTTTTAAACAAGAAAAAGTAGACAAGATACATGTTAGTAAATGCTAACTGTCCATATTCACATAGAGACACAGTGTAATCTGTGAGCCCAATATACAGAGAAGGGAGGAAAAGAACTAGAATTCTATGGATTACTAACCAGGGGCCTAGCACCCTCCAGCTTCCAGCAGAGTGAAGGGAGTAGAGGTTTTTCTTTATTCCCACAGTACACCGGGGTGTTGATTCCATACAGTTTTTTGTTTTTTGTTTTGAGACAGGAAGGGATAAGAATGAATTCAGAACCGAGGGGTGTAGAGATTCTTTTCCCATTATACTCTGCTCAAGGTATTCCCCCCCAAAATAAGTTGAGGAAAGACCTCAAGAACAGGGTGACTGAGCACAAGGTGGGGGAGGGGGGGAAAGACTACAGCTTGCTCCAAGGGACTGAATTTTTTAAAAAAGAAGGGAAGAATAAAAATTAAAAAAAGAAAAAAAAAAAGGTAGGAATTCATCAGTGTTCAGTTAGTGTGCATCTTCTCTTTCATTGTCCTTTCCTTCCTCCCCTTCATCATCTCCATCTTCGCTTTCATCTTCATCTCCTCCTTCATCAATACCTTCCGATCCTCCTCCTCCTCCTCCTCCTCTTCCTTCTCCTCCTCCTCCTCCTCCTCCTCCTCCTCCTCCTCCTCCTCCTCCTCCTTCTCCTTCTTCTTCTTCTTCTTCTCCTCCTCCTCCTCCTCCTCCTTCCCTGTCTTCATCATCCATATCAGGAAACAAGTAGTACTGCAATGGATTTGGCCAAATATCATTTTTGACCTCTCCTAACTTATCTGCACCTGAACCAGAATGGTCAGTAAACCAGGTAAAGAAGCTCTCTGGTTCTTCATGCTGCCTCTTCCTGCTGGCTTGCTTCGACATTTGACTTGAACATTTCATCAGATTCTTTCCAGATTTCCATTTGATTTCAGTGGACTTTGAAGATGGATCACCACTCTCATTCAGATGAAATCCTTTGGAGAGAACTTTATTTTCTAAAATAAAAATCTATTCTGTAACCTGATTTGATATCTTCAAATTCTGTCACTTCAACTCTCATCAAATAATGCAGCACCTCTTCATCTTTCTCCCCAAGCAGTGCAGACACTTGTGGATGGTTGGCAAATGTTGTTATCCCAAAATTTGGGATTTGGGCAATCAATTCTGACCTCTTCTGAAAAAATGGTTGGCAGAGTTTGTTATATTTCTGTTCTTTCATTATCTCCTCACTGGCTTGTTCATTAAGTCTCTCTCTTTCATTTTGTATTTCATCAATATGTTAAATTGCTTCTTGTTCTTTTTCACCCTTCAGCAAACCCAGAAAGGCCGATGAATCTGGCTGCCTTGGGGTGGAAGGCAGTTTGGGTTTCTTCATTTGAGACCAGAGCAAAGATTGATGTTTGGGGGCCAACCAGTGAAAGAAGCCAAGGAGCAGACACACAGGTCTCGCAGCTCACCAGGGAGAAGTGCAGAGAATCCCAGTGTGATGTTTTGATCCATGTATATGCTATAGAAAGGTTTAAGCACACTAACTGACATACTCTTCACCTTACCAATATATCAATTTTAGGGGTGAGAATGTTAAAAATCCATATTAGCAATATATAATACATTATTTTAATATACTACATATTATATATCTCTGTGTATCTATAGTTTATTATCTCCTTGGAATTTATTTATGAAAACATAAACATACACACCGATATTTGTTTAAATATATATACAAGATATTATATATCTACATATTTATAGGTACATATCATCTTAGATTTATTTTTGTAAATATAAATGAATTATACACATTATGAATGTGTTGAAATACACAATACATTATTATTAACTCTGGCCACCATGTAGTGCAATAGATCACTAAAACATTCCATAGTCTAACTGAAATTTTGTACACTGTGATCAACATCTTCCCTTTTACCATTCTCCTGCCCCAGTTTCAGGTAACCACCCTTCTGCTTTATAACATTTCTTTTTTTAACATGTGTTGTATAGAATTCAGTGATTCCCAAAACTGGGTGGACATTGGAATCACCAGAAGGGCATTAAGAAATACTGATGTCTGGTCTACCCCAGAGATTCCGATTTCATTGCTGTGGGAGGCGGCTAAGACACTAGGAATTAAATCTCCCCAGGCGATGCTAATGTGCAGCTGGAGCTGAGAACCACTGCCCATTCTCTCTGAACGTGGTTAGTTGCTCTACTTCGTTTATGCAAAATCAAAATCAAGTCCCTTTGGCGAAAGTTCAACACCCAAACCATAGAACTGAGCCTGGAAATCAGAGGTGCAAATCTGGTGTACTCATTCATTCATCTGAACAGATGCTTAAAAAATATTTACCATACTACAAATCTCTACCTAAGACTGTCCTTTGGTTTTGTCCAGATCTTCACAACATCTCTGGTAGTAGTCTGGAAAAAAAAATTGTATTGAGTCAACATCTATTCTTCTTGGACCTCAGAGGTCATATGTTATTGTCCCTAAACAACTGTTATAAAAGCTCACATGGCTTCCTTCAGTCACAGTTGAAGCCAGTCACTACTTCCAAAATTAATATCTTTTATATAAAAATAGAGGTTTTGGGCTCCAACTTGTACAACAGCTCACACTCTCTCATGGCAACAGCCTGCTGGGTGTGGGCCTGGTTGGGCTCCTTACCTGGGTTACCTGTTCACTAAGGATTCACCACTACTACCTCCAGTTCACTCAGTGGTACACCTGGTCTGATGCACTCCTGTTACCGACCTCGCCTACTGCATGCCTCTGAGCTCCCTTCATTATTCATGGGAATTTTCACTGCAGAATTCACCCCAGCATTGCACTGAGTAGCATGAGAGCCAATGCACCAGGAAATACCAGGCATAAGACAATTTTCCAAGTTTTGCCCTTTTTCAAAATCTTGCTCATATCAACATTGATCCACCAAGCCTGTTTCTGGATCCTCTATATTTACAACACCCAGAGGGTCAAATCCCAGTTGCAGTGACAAACTTCAATTGCTGGAGCATATTTTAAAATTTACTTTGAGGACGCTTACATGTGCCACTCCTGGGCTGATTTAACACCAGGCCTTGGCATCTAATGACCCTTAATGATTAATACCAGTCATTTGTTCAAAGTTAACAGTCCCAGAGTGACAGCCATAGATAAATTAACAACATTAGAAAAACACTAAAGCCAGCATTTATAGAGTGGGTCATTGAAGAATATGATAGCAATATAGATCGGCTCTGCTTATAATACAGTATTAATGAATTTTGTATGTAGAAGTCATTTTTACCCAGTACCTTTTTAATTGTTCTGAAGTTGTCCATATTTATCTTGATTAAAAAACAAGCCAACTCCTGAAGACATTAATGGGTTTTATGTGCTTAGAAGTGAATATTATAAGCAGATGGAGGAAGCAAGTGGGGGTTGGGGAGAGAGAGCTGGGCATTGTATTTCCATCCAAGTAGTTTGTTACAATGAATCCAAGGTGTTGAGTAATGGGCTGCTATAAATTAGAGAACTGTTTACCTCAAGGTCTGCCAAAGAAATGTAGCCAAATTTGGACTTTGCCTTCTCTCTACTCATTCCTGCACCTTGTTAAAGAGACTGGGGGTGGACTAGTGCCTTGAACCCTGTTTCTGGTTGTTAGAAGACCATTTATAAGGAGTAGCTTCTTTTTGGACTTTGTTATCTTAGCAGGAATATTTAAACTTCCCCTGTGAGGGAACACAGAGCATAGAGGGCTCATTTTGCAAGAGCAAATGTTAATTGATTCCATTTAGCTGGAATAAAGCAATAACATCACTTAGAAAGTTGTAGGGATAGAAAGAACACAATTCCCACATTCTTTGAATGGGGAAATTGTGATCAGAAACATGCTGAGTTAGTGAGGTGGGGTGTGAGGGCAGGAGCCTCAGCAGGTCACAGGTCTCTCCTCCCTGAATATACCAACATTTCACCCCCTCCATAGGAAGGGGGAGGAGGCAACTGTTTAAGAGTTACCTAATATAGAAAGATGACACAATAAAATGTCTATTTTGTGAATCCCTGCAATGCAGCTCCTTTTAGAAGGGAGCCGCCAGGTCAAGTAGATAAGTTCCAGCCCTGTATTAACTAGAACATTCTGAACTGCTTGTTTTGAGAACCAGTCCAGATTTTAATCCCTTATTTGCTCCAAATACCAGTAAACACCTATGGTCTAAGCAGTAAGCCAATGCTGGAATTGCTCAAAAGAGGGCAAGTGTCTTGTTTCTACGATTGCAAACACTGTCTAAAACATCTTCAGTTGCTAATTTTCTCCATAACTTTGAGTAGCAAATTATCAGAATCTGTGTCTCCATCCACAGCCACAGAACGAGGGATTTAATTTAGGAGATGGGTCTTTAATTTAGGAGATTATTGGTAGACCACCCATGGACTGTGGTGGCAGCTATAATGGGAAGGGACTGTAAAAGCAGGGTCACTGGGCAGTGTGGTGGAGAGTCCTGTAACAAAGAACTTGACTGAGGACACACAACATGCTAGCGCAGGCCAGAACAACAACCAAACCTCCTCTGTTCTTCACACTGGGCTCTGGCAGAGGCTCCTATATTTTGTGTGAGGCATTACTTGCCAAAGCATCAAGAAGCAGGGGGAATAGTAGGAAAAACACAGAGAAAAAAGCAGACTCCCTTCCCACCTCGCTCTTTAGTTGTCACTGTAGAATTTGGGGTGCATCTCTGCAACCCAGGTAAAATGGTTGGGCTCTCTAAGATAGTGGCTGAGCCTCCAGAGGTTTCCTATGTGCCAACAATCAATCCCTGTCCCTCAAGCAAACTCAGAGACCCTTAAGAACAAGGAAAAGTTTGGGTAAGACAACAACAGACATTGGGTTGTTTAGAAAGCAGCCAAGCTGAACACTTACTGTTAAACTGCATGTGGGCCTGAGCTACCTGGGTACCCTGAGTCCCTATTTAATGAACTACGACCTCACTTAGTACATAAACAAACTGGAAACCTAACTTAGGGATACGGTCAACCAGTCCTTGGTAGTCATAGGGTAATAGTTCCAGAATCTTCTCAAATGCCAAAATCTGTGGATGCTTAAGTCCTACATAGAAAACAGTATAGTATTTGCATATAACCAATGCATGATCTGTCATGTACAGTTAACCCATTAACAAATTCAACCAACCACAGATAGAAAAGATATTTTTTAAACCCTATAAGAGCACTCAACAGGTACACTTGTTTTTTGTATCATTACTCTCTAAAGAATATAGTGTAACAACTATTTACATAGCATTGACATAAGTAATCTAAAGATAATTCAAAGTATACAGGAGGATGTGTTATATGTGAATGCTATGCTATTTTATATATAGTACTTGAGTATCCCGGGACTTTGAAATCCTAGTATTATCCTAGAACCAGTACCCATGGATATTGAGGGATAACTATAACTTCAAATCAACTTTAGATTATGTGTAATACCTCACATGATGTAAATATCCTGTAAATAATTGTCATACAGTATTGTTTAGGGAAGACTAACAAAAAAATTTCTGTTCAGTTAGAGGTGCAATATTTTTCAATATTTTAGATCCGTGGTGGATTGAACTCATGCATACAGAACCTATCAGTGCAGAGGGCAAACTATCAAATTTGTTTGTAACAACTAGCTGAGTCTCAACCAATCACAGCGGTTGAGCTCAAGTCAATGACTGGTTGCCAATGGACTAGACCATGCCCAATAAGACAAACCAAGCTATAATTGATCAAGATCAAGCTATCTCTCTACCTCACTTCAGTTTTCCATTCATAAATACTTCCTGTCCATTTGCAAAGTGGAGTTTTATGAATTGAGTATAAGGGTTTCCTGATTCATGAAGTCATTCTTTACTCAAATTCTGTTAAACTTAATGTGCTTAAAACTGTTAGCATTAACCACCCTGCCTTTTCAAATACTAGGGGACATAATTAAATGCCCTCATGAACATGTTCATGGCCCACAATAGAATATCAGTGTGTGTGACCTCTCTCCTAAAACAAATTAGTTGTTACAGGAAGAAATGCAGGTCAACTGGCAAGCCCTTGGGCAGAATGGGAAACGGGACATTCCTCTCCCTTCAGCATCTTTCTCCCCACAAGCATCCTGAGAACTGTATGAAAGGAAATGGAACAGAGCAGGCATCTGACTGTAGCAAGTAGCAAGTTGAAGACCCCCCAGGGAGTCACATCTTCATGAGACCTGAGCCTTTCTATCTAAGGGAGAGGCAGAAGCTTAACTGGTGAAAATAACAAAGGGACTCAAGTCTGGGCACCTCTTATCACCTGGATGTCAAAACAAAGTGACATTCTACCTCCAATGTTCCAGATTTAAGTGCAAAACTGACACCCAAAAGTTATAAATAGGGTAAGAAGGAGGGAAGAGGGAGAGAGAAGAGTTAAAGCAGAAAAGGAAAAGAAAGGTAAAGCAAAACAAATGCAAGTGATTAAACCAATAGGTGCACTTTTACAAAATGATTGATTAGAAAGAACCAAGGCTAAAGGAACCTGCAATTGGGGAATTCCCCAAGCTCCTGAGTGCCAGGGAAGGCACATCAATATTAGGTCAAATTACTACGGGCTTTGGGGACCACACTCTGTACGAGCAGGAATTCCCATCTCTACACAGTTTAAAGCTTCCCTTGAGGTAGGGATATTAAGGGCCACTCTTGCACCTTATAATTATGTCATCTGTACATGTTTCCTTGTCTGTGGTCTGCGCCCTCCCATTAGACTGTAAATTCCATGATCGAGTGTATCTCCTCTACTCGTCTACTGCTCCAGGTCTATGAACACTGCTCTGGTCCCCAATAAATATTAGTGAAATGAGTGATTGAATAATTACTCACATTACTGCTACCAGGGACTCTCAATCTTCCAACCCTGCATCTCCTACATCCACTCCAAGCACTCTTTCTGATCTCCCTGCATCAGATTCTTTTGCAGTATAGCTATTGGTGAATCTAGGGTTCTAGTGTCCTATTATGGCTTGAATGTGAGGTATCCCCATAAAGCTCATATGTGAGGCAATGCAAGAAGGTTAGAGGAGAAATGACCCCTTGATGGGGATTAACTGAGTGGTAACTGAAGGCAGGTCGACTGTGACTGAATGAAGGGGTCATTGGAGGTGTGACTTTGGGGGACATAATTTGTATCTGGCCAGTGGAGTCTCTCTCTGCTTCCTGATCTCATAAGAGCTGCTTCCCTTTGCCATACTCTTTCACCATGATGTTCTGCCTCACTTCAAGCCCTGAGGAATGGAGCCAGCTGTTTATGAACTGAGACATCTGAAACCATGAGCCCCTAAATACACTTTTCCTCCCCTAAAATTGTTCTCTTCAGGTCCTTTAGTCATAGCAGTGAAAAAGCTCACTAAAACGTGTCCCCACTCAGAAGGCTAGAAAATACATGGTCCTTCTGTACCAGTGCTGTGCTGGGAACCAGCCTTGAACCCCAACACATTGTGTCTCTAAGTCTGACTTCACTGACCAGTCTGTAAGTTACCTCACCAGGGCCATTGGTCCTTCACATAACTGGACTGTGACTATCAAAACCCTAGATGCATCTGGTGCATTTTTATAACCTAAGCACAGTAGGGATGATGTTCCTTTATGGAAGGAGAGTCTGCTGCCTACATATAAATGGATGGAGGCAAAGAATGAATGGGCAAAGGCTTCTCTAAGACTTAAAGGAAAATGAAAAAGATGGGGGAGGGTTGGCAGGTGACTCCACCCAAAGCACACGAATCCCAGTATACAGTTCAGCCAAAATAGATGTTTTGTGATAGTAAGATCAGACTTCTTTGCAGAGAGGGCCATCACAACCAGAAATTGTCCTTCGCAAGAGACAGGGGTGACACTGCGCTAACAGTCCCCTCAACATGGTGGAATAACAGAAAGAATGTGCATAATGCTGATGTGCTTTTGACACCATGTTGCCTTGGCTGCAAGAGAATAGGAGGCATGGTTTTCAATAATACATATCACATACTCATTTCCACATTCTTTAAAGATCTAGGCCATAGTGAAAATGGCTGTACCACTTTGTGGTAAAATGTCCCAATAAGAATGTACATTTCCATTACATTATCCCCATCCTTCTCCACAGGTGATAGCCAAGACTATCAGTGGATGCCTGAAACCCCAGATAGTACTAGACCCTATATAAAAGCACTGAGATACTGCAGCAATTGGTTTAATAACCAAAATGGCTACTAAGTAACTGATGAACAGGTAGTATATACAGCATGGATACACTGGAGAAAGATAATTCACAGCTTGGGTAGGACTTGAGATTTTATAATACTAGTCAGAACAGCATGCAATTTAAAACATAAATTTTTTATTTCTGGAATATTCTATATAATATGTTTAGGCTGCAGTTGACTACGAGTAACTGAAATAACTAAAAACAAACCACAGGAAGGTGCTACTATATTTGAATTCAGCCTGCAATCAAAGTGGTGTCACTAAGACAGTGGATTGTCCTAAATTTGGCCTTTCCAAAGGGGTCCCCAATATAAGAGGCCCCTCCTTTTACCTTGGTACTGAACCAATTGAGAAATAGAACAAAGGGGTAAATATAATGACCAAAATCATCACTATTATTATTTTTGGAGGCTAAATTGGAGGACATTCCTTAGTATGACGGCTCAGAGAAAATCTCAGAATTGAGCTGCCTTATGGTGGACTGGATAGACCTCTCCCTCATTCTCTTGCCTGAAAGTTGACCAGGGTTCATGACCAGTAAAACTTAATGATAGAGAACTCTGGCTCTCTGCAGGCAGTGCCCCGGTATTATTTTCAAACTTGCCAATCACATGAAGTCACCTCATCTCTCCAAAGGCAAGGGAGCAAAGGGTCCACAAAAGGTGGTCATCCTGTGAAAAGTTATCTTCCCTGGAAGGAAAGGGGGAAGAAATCTTTCCTACTGCACTTGTTCAGGCTGAGAAGCCTTGGTAAACCACCTTATTGACTATCTTCAACTAAGAAGACCTTGGTTTGGAAGTTTCTCTCTTACTTATCTTGTGGCCTTGGGCAATTCACTCACACACTCTGGGCACTGGTTTCATCCCCTAAAGCAACAAAATGATGGCTTTGTGCCAGATGCTGCAAATCTGTCATCTCTGTCTGCAAACGGCATGGACTTTTCTTGCCTTCGAGACATATTTCCATTCAGGCATCAGAGAAAGAATAACATTCCAGGTGAACATGGATTTTACCATCCAGCCTTCTCTGAACAGTGCCAGGGGTGCTGGCCTAGCAGTCTCATTGTTCAGTTCATTCTGTTTACCTAGTGTTTTTATTACCTCAAAATTTGGGAAGAGGGATCCAGCTCTCTTGGCTTTTGGAAGTCCTGAGCCTGTCCTTCATCAGCAGGATACAAAGACAGTGACGTGATATGTTTGCTTCTTTCAGCCTCCTGGCATTGCCTCCTCTGCCAACATGATGCATGCTGCCCATTGTGGGTCAGTATACCAGGCCTTGCAGGTTCAGACCTGACACTTTCTCTTAGGGTCTTCAGGAGTATTAGTTATATGGGATTTTCCTTCACACCATCAAGACCCTTGTCAGTGACAACCAGCGGGTTTCCAGACAGCAGTATTTTACTTTCCCATTTGAACTAAAGCGTCTATTTGTCTAGGAGCTTCAGTTTTCAAAAATGAAGGTAATAAATAAGTAGCCACTTAGTCCTATTACTGGCCTTTCATAAAATGTCTGTGTGACAGCTATTAATAATTAATTACATGCAACAAAACACTAAAACATGAATATTCCCATCTCAGCTTCTATCTCAAATGTGAAAATGTGAAAATGTGTGTGTGTGTTTCTGCTTACACACACATGCTCTAGATTTGATTTACTCTTGAAAGGTGAGTGTACATTTATAGTTTGAAAAGGATTTATAGCTGAAAAATGCAGACAGACTTCATCTTACAAACTATAGAAAGTGAAACCCAACCAAATATTATTCTTTAATAGAGCAACGAAGACTATCATCTGCCTCTGATTGATTTTGAGACACAGGGATTTATTCTAACCTGGGAAAGTGTGGTTGGAAAAAAGCATATATTTATCAAATGTGGACATGGGTTTCAAAAGGTTGAGAAATAACTACATCATCTAAAATGACTAACTAAACATCATCAGGAAATTGATTTTCTTCATGATGTTGACAAGGTTTTACATAACATTCCAGCTGTTCAGGGAATATTTCACAACTTTCACCACTGTCCATTTCCACCCAAGCTCAGGTGCTGGAGCATTGCTTTCTAAACCATCACTGCTCATCCAGGTGCCAATGATTCCTCCTGCCAGTTTCAGAAGATTGATAATTATCCCGGGATGTTCAAAGGGGCAGCAGATTGAGAATTGAGCATGTAGGGCGATATGGATGGATTTGACTAAGTCAGGAGGCCTGGGTTGGCTTCCTGTGCTGGATGATGCACAGTAGATGTATAGGCAACTGTGGAAGGAAGCCCTGAGCACACAGCAATACCAACAGTATCTCAGCTCCTCAACTGGAAGTTCCTCAGTGCTGTGTTCACTGAGTGGGTGAGAAATGGTCTCTGAGAGATGGCTTGCCTCCTGTGGATGCTGAGCATGTCCCTCAGCCATGATAACCCCAATTAGGCACTCTAGTCCCTAACTCCCCCAATTTCCATGAGGGCCAAAGCTCATGTCCCCCATTTTCCTCCCTCTCCACACAAGACCAACTTTGAGCATCCCAAGCAGACTGGTTCCTTCCAGAGTATTTTTCTGATCTATTGTTAAGCTTCACACTATGTTTCCCTCAGGAGTCCCCTTTTGATTTGTTTAAAAAAACAAAATAAAAACACAAAAGATGAACATTTGTTTCTTTCTCTTTATAGTCCCACCATACAACCCCACTGGGTTATGTTAAAGTAAATGACTAATTAAAATAAGTTACAAGATAATAAGGGCAAGAAATACAAAGAAATTAAAATTTTAAGATATCTCAATGTATTCTAATTCATTTGGTGTCATATGTTTCAAATGTATTTTATCAATGCATTATTTAATTTATATGACAGTGAATTTTTTCATTTCTTTCTTGATAAAAAAATTTCCCTTCATAGTTTTTATAAGTGTTTAATATTTTTTAAAATTGGGTCTATTTCTTTATGTTTGCAATGGTAAGTTTCATAAGAATTTTCATTTAAAAACAGTCATCATGCTAGCAAATTTTTAAATTCACTATTTCCCTGTCATTTAATTTTAAGTAATCCCTCTTTTCAGGAGCTAAAAGTGCTAGATTCTCACTTTTCCCTCTACCCTTGCACCTGGAGTGATCATTTGGGATAGTACTGACCAATGAGAGAAGAGAGATTGTTTTGGTGAAAAGAGAGAGATCTAGGGAGGAGCATCCTTCCACTATCTTTGCTATGGCCTTCCCTTTTGTTTTTGGAGGCAATTCCCATGAACACAGGATGCTTGGAGCTATGACAACCACATGTTTCCATGAAAGGATATGACCAAAGTCAACTTATTTAGACAGTAGGATCAAAGGATGGAAGGCACTCTGGGCCCCAAATCAAAATATGATTCCCTTTATCCAGAATTCTTATGATACGACGTAAGTAAAAAACCTTTGTTTGTTAAGCCACTCTGAGTCAGATATTTTGTGACTCATAGATAAAAAACAACTCAACCAATTCTCTCACTCATATTTTCTTTTAGTTCTTTGTGTGTTTGTATGTGTGTGTGTGTTGTTTAATCCAAATCCATCTAGGTTTTGATTTGTTTTCTGTGGTGAATTTTTTATTAAAAAAAAAAACCTTTTTATTATAAACTTTTTGTAAAAATAAATTTTTCCATGAACTTTCATTAAATGATTCATACTTCAATGTTTTAAAATGTCACCTTTATCACATATTACATCCTTATACATTCTAGGTTCTCATTAAGCCTCAAATTCCTCACTAATAAAATTATAATAATAAGGTTGAGAGATAATGCTTATAAATTTATAAGCCCCAGATCCTGGCTCATAGTAAATACACAATGTATGATAACTACTGTTATTACCCATAATTATTTCTATTAATATATGATTTCTGGCTTTAGGAATCTTAATTGTTTTCCTTCTTTGGCTGTATATTTTCAGGATATACTGCTTTCATTCTAATGGTAGTTGTTAGCTCTATGCTTGGAAAAATTATGTTTAACATTTTTGTTTCAACTATGAAGTAAAAACTGAAATTTTTTTAAACCTCTGTTCTAGACAAACAAACATTTTTTTAAATTTTATACTTTCTTATTATCTCCTTCTTGCTTGTTATATTAAGTAAAGCCTGTGATTTCAGAACCCACATTATTATAAATTTTGTTTTTATCTTAAATTTCTTCTGCCTTAAGATTTTTCTTGACATTCATACATATTTGGAAGCTAGATTAAACAATTTAATCAAGCTCAAATTTATGCTTATTTGCTGTTTGCTATATATGTTTATCACCTCCACAGATTTTTTTTTTTTAAGATTGTGTACAATCTTAAGGTGTCTTTTTGCTTCTTTCTCAGGTGGTTTTAGTAGATTTTGAATAACCTTGTTCAAGAAAGTACAGAATTTACATACATAAAACCACATATATTTGACATCTTGTCTTTCAAAGACTGTCTTCCTATTACCTTAAATGAAAAATCACAAGAAGGTCAGAGAGAGAATGCTAGGGAAGGACTGAGCAGCAATAATGCAAGGGTTGTTTAAACCTCTCAAAAGATTTGGGCTTTTATTATGAATGCCCAGGGGAGTGATCTAAGAGCTTTGAGCTAAGGAATCATCATTCCTCAATTTTTAAAATTCTTTTTTAAATGACCATTATGCTACTGTATTTAAGATGGAAGACTGTTGTAATAACTGAGGCAAGAGATGAACTTTCTGACACCAGACTGGTTAGCCATACATGTGGAAGTAGGAGGAGTTTCTGAGCATGCTTTGAGAGTACAGGTAACAAGACTTCCTGATGACCTTGATGTCCCATATGAGAGAGGACACAAATGTGACTATGAGATCTGGATTCTGAACAACTGGAAGAATGGGGCTGTCAAATGAGATAAGAAAGGCTATGGCAGAGCAGATTTAGGGAAGGGAGACATTAGGAGTTCTGTTTTATAAGTTATGAATTTGAAATGTCTATTAGATATTTAAGAGGAGATGCTAAGTAGGCTGCTGGATGTATAATCCTGAAGTATGGGGAAAGATCTGGATAGGAGATACACAGTTTGGAGTTGCTATGATTTGAATATGGTTAGTCCCCAGCAAAACTCATGTTGGAACTTAATTCCTTGGTGCAGCAGTGTTAGGTGGGGCAGGGTAGTGAGCGGTGTTCAGGTTATCGAGGCAGAGTCCTCCTGAATGGATTAACACCGTATCTCAGGAGTGAGTTCTCCCTTTCCCAGGACAGCGAGAGCAGGATGTTACACAAGCAAGGATACTCCTTATGTTGGTCTTTTTCACGTTCCCATCTGTCCTTCCACTTTTCCATCACTAATGGAACAGCACAAGGTCTTCAAAAGAACCACAGCAAACACTACAGCCATGATCCTGACTTCCAGAATCATGAGTCAAAATAAAACTCAGACTTTGTAAATCATCCAGTCTCGGGTATTCTGTTATTGCAAAGGAAAAAAGACTTAAGACAGGAGTCATCAGAATCTAAATAGTCATTCAAACCATGAGTCTAGTTAGATTCTGGCAGTAATTTTTAATAACTTCCTGAACTGAATTCTTATTTTCTTTTTATGAATGCTTGAATAAAAATAGAGCTGTGGGCCCTTTAAAAAACAACATTAATTTAACAATAGATAAGACTTATTTTATTGGTCTTGGCCCTGCTCACTGCCTAATTCAGAATCAGTTGTATCCTTTCTCAGATCTACAGTTAGACTTCAGACCCTTGTGCACAGGTCCAGCTAGACTCCAGACTCAAATGGTCAGGCACTCATTTTATTCAGTTCTGATGTCCTAAGGTATCACATCCCCTCTGCCCGCAGAGAGAGACACAACAAACTGGTTGTTCGTCAGAGCTCTTTATTGTTCTTTTCTTAACCAGGAAGTCACGGTCATTATATATGAATCATGAGCCAATCAGGTTACAGAGCATGTGGGGAGAGCATGATTACTGTATATAATACACTAGGGGCATGAAGAGAGCACACAGCAAGCACAAGTCACCTCGTTCAATCAGGTCAACTTCCTTAAGCAGTGTCAGCTGTTTGTTGCAAACCAGGCCATTCTGGCTCAGTGCCAGGCGCCATATTGAAGTCCCTGAAAGCCAGGCTAGGGTGGGGTCCGCGGTACCCCGACACTAAGGTGGTATTTGTCTCTCATTCCTCCTGAAGGATACACTGATGCTTCAAAGTAATCAAGTGCTTAGACTCTACAGTATAGCATGTATTGCCCCAAGGGTCACATTTAGAATATTGTCACCCAACAAGATCAGTATGTTTTTTGTTGCTATAATAGAATACCTGAGCACAGGTGATAGATATTTAAGAGGAGATGCTAAGTAGGCAGCTGGATGTATAATCCTGAAGTATGGGGAAAGAATTATTTTGGCTTAAGGTTATGGAGAGAAGGAAGTCCATGGCACAAACTTTTGCTTGGCTTCTAGTAAGGGCTTCATGTTACTTGAAGGGAAGGGAGCAAGGGGCAAGTGGGCATTTGAGGAAGAGAGAAACGGGGCCACAGTAGCTCACCTTTCCTGGGATAAATGTATCCATCCATTTATGTTTCAGTTTCATCCTGAAGACACAAACACTTTCACTAGGTCCCTCTTCCTGACCTTGCAGCTTTGAGGAATTAAGTTGCCCACACGTGAATTTTGAGGAACACACTCCCACCAGAACACTTTCTTCTTTCTTGTTTTTTGTTTCTTTGCCTTCCTGGAAGTTACTTCTTTAAGTATTACAAGGGCTAGATCTGTAGCCCTAGGGCAGAAAATAGATTGATCCCCAGATTCAGAAAATGGGGTAAGATATGCAGTACTTTCTCCCCTCATTTTACTGGGAACACTAAATAATAAGGCAAAGTCTGAACTTAGCAGGAAGGACAACCCTGTGTTTGTGGAAGCTCTGGCCCATCCGCTTTGTTCCACATTCCAGCATTGAGTTGTTCATCTGGCTGGGTTTTAATCTTACTGCCTTCAAAAATATTTTAGTGGAAACTGAAAGAGATCCATAAAGAGCTGCTAGTCAGATGCCATTTTAAGCCATATTAACTACAAAACAAAGTCATACAGCATATAGTTCATGTTAACACTGTAAATTTCTCAACTCTCACAACCAAAACCATCATGCTAAAATCAACACAGAAATTCCAAACAATTGCTAGCAAGTTTCCTCTTCCAGATCCATGAACATTTTATAAACTATCTCATTTATCTCGCCAGCTACACTACTTCTCTCTTAGGACTTAGCTCACCATAGGGGAAAGTCCGAATACATTTTCCCAACAAAGTATAAATTCTATAGCCAGAACGAAGATCACTTTCCCAGTCTCTAAATACACACTTATAAATATCCAAAGTAAGCAATCTAAAATTTAAAATGTACAAATAGTTATAAAAATCTGGTCTGTGTTCACTCTTCCCCTCCCCTCAACACCTTATGTTGATAATTAGCATTTTTTAAATTAAAATGTTTTCTGTATTTAAGATGCCTTTAGCACTCTTCTTTATTGCCTTGGAGCCAGGAGGAAGAAGGATACTCTGGATCACTCATTTTTTACTTTAGAAGGAAGAAAGTAAATGAGTCATGTTCACGCTTTTTGGTCCAATATGCTGTTTATGTGAAGTAGGAATTCAGGGACACTGAAATGCTGGAGACAGGGTATTAGAAAAAAGCTATTGGAGGACAAGACGGGGAGATGAGTCCTGTCCCTGGTTACAATGAATCCCATTGCCATGACAACTCTTGCCACTGAGGAATTATCATCCTGAAAACAGGTTCAAATTTTAAAATCATCCAAGTAAAGTGGACAGTATTCTAATTAGGTTTTCTAAAGTAACCAGCAGGGAGAAAATTGAAAAATATTCTGATGAGGTATCATAAAGTAACCAGTGGGAGAAATTAAGGTAAGGTTTCTAATGAGGTCCATATAAGGAAGAGAACACCCTACAGTTCAGGAGATAGGAGCCTAATTTCCAGACATTGGAGCCTTGAGCTCTCTCTCACTCAGTCCACTCTCTTCTACCTAATGGAGTGCTATCTTCACCTTCAATAAGTCTGTATTCTATCTGTTACTTCTGCATGTCTCCCTCAGTTCTTTCTTTGTCCCACCAAGGACCTAGATTTCAACTGGACATTTGAGTGGTAGCACTTATATTATGTAATTTTCTCTGCAGGATGCAAACTAAACCCAGTAAACAAAGAATTTATGGGTAAGGGATTATGACTGCACACTCAATCAGAGACTAGAAGTGCTCAAAAATTGCATGTATGTTGACTAGTGGACTGCTTAAAGCAGAAATCACCATTCCCAAGACTTTGTAGTTGAGGTATACAATAACAAAGCCCATTGCAGAAAGTACTTTCTCTATGAAGATAACACATTCTCCTATCCTTATCTCAACTTCTCCTTTTCTTCTAATCCAATAGATGTGCCCATCCTTCAAGCTAATGTCTCCAAACACTAATGAAACTTTGCAAAAGGATCTTTTCTACTCCTGCTATGTTACCAACATATAGCATAAGGGTTACTTGGGAAATTATCAAAGTTGATTTATCTTTCAATCAAATTGGCATGCTTTATATACTATGAACTCAAATATCCCCTTTAAAAAACATTCCACTCAACTTATCTCCTCTCTAGCTATCACCTTTTTTTCCCCTCTTCTTTCCATTCTAACTTCTCAAAGTGTCACCTGTCTCTAACCTGTCACTTTTCCAACCCATTCTTAATGGCTTCCACCTCCATCACTCCCTGAAACAACTCTTCTTACGGCCATTGAGGACCTCTTTGTCCCAATAAGCAATGAACCTTTCTCAATTATTAGTTTTATTGTATTTCTCATCAGCCTTTGAAAGAATGGAAATCACTCCTTTTTTCTTGAAACACTCTCTCCTCACTTGCCAAACATTATCCTGGTTCCTCTCTGTCTGCTCTGCAGCACCATACTCCTATAGCCCACCAGCAAGTGTTGTAATTCCTCAAGATGGCTCCGAGGTCTTCTTTTCTCCCCATATACTGTATTCCAAGACAATGTCAGCATTATCACCTATAAGTAGATGGGTAACGCATTTCTGTCTCTAACCTGGGTCTGAGTCCTAGTCCCATATTTTCATATTTCTGTTTGATCTGCCCTGTGGTTTTCTCAAAATCCCCTCAGATACGACTCAAGCGAAAGTAAATTCACTGCTTCACAGGAAAGAAATGGCACCTTCTCATGGACATAATTAAGGAGATTTAATCCCCCCAAATAAATAAAAGGATTATTAACCTAGGTGTGTTCAGGATTAAGAATACCAACTCAGATAAAAAGCTGGGAGAATAAATATTGATATCATTTTTCCTGCCCTGTGACCTCTTGACCATTGACAAATGTCAACCAGAAGACAGAAGATGGAAACCTTTTAGTTAGTACATAAAAGTTTAGCATCCTGAGGCCTAAATCACACAATGTGGAAAGGAAATAGTACTAAAAAGTCAAATTAATAACATTCAGCATGATGATCTTCCCAGCAAAGCAAGTTCTCTTCCAGAATTCCCTACTTGGGGAATGGAATCACCATCCATCCATCAAGTCAATCAAACCAGACACCTAGAATTATCTTGATTCCCTCTCCTTTATCCTCCATATACAAACCATCAAAAGCCTTAATAGGACTTCTCAAAATAATCTGGCCCCAACTGTTTCCAGACAACCTACTTCAGATTTGCAGGTTTCTCTCTTTCATAGCACTTGTTACATGTTGCAAGTGGGATTACTTTACTAGTATATGGATGAAAGGAACCTTCACCCTCTAAAGGTTTGAGAAGTTGAGTCTATGAAATAAACTGATAGACAAATCAATAGAAGAAAAGGTTTACAAATGTTTTATGTGCACGGGGGCATCACAAGAAAAAGAAGAGAGTACTCAGGCACCCAGTAAAATTTAGAAGCTTGTATATACTCTTCTTAGGGGAAAGAGGAGGGAAGACATAGAAAATTTAGGGAAGAGTAAATGATCTGGGGGATAGAATGGTAGGGAAGAACAGGTGATGCCTCCTTAGGCCAAGTCTGTCTGGTCAGTGATGCCAAACTTTGGTCCTCAGTCCTGTGATATGAGGCAATCTCCTAAGGAAGGAGATTCAGGACAATTGAATGCTCTCTGGAGGATACAGACTCAAGGTAGACAAAAGCCTCTGCCAGCAGCTACTGATCCCCAAGTTTCTTCAATTTAAAATAATCACCACACCAAGGCATCATACTTCAGATGGTCCTCCACACCCATCTCTCCTTCCCTATAACAACATTAGCGGAGACCACAATTAGTTCTGTTCATTGTCATTTCTCCTGTCTGTTGCCACAGTCCCCAGCATAGAGTAGGTACTGAACAATGTTTGTTGAATGAGAACGGTTAGTTAAGAGCCTGCAAGGATGTATAGATCACACCATCATCACATCCTATCATCAGGGGATAGAACTGGAATGCTATGCTTAGCAAAAAGAGTTAGGCTACTCATTCGAGAATTTCAAATAAGTTCTCATACACTGATAGCTTCACCATGAACTTTCTAGTGTTAGCATCTGTTTCAGAATCTTACAAATGCAGCAGGAGTGACTCGGTGCACACACTCATATATACAGGGATACTCATTTTTCTTAAAGTCCAAAAAAATCTAACTTTTGGCTCTCCTATGTAGGCTGGTGGACAATTCCATTCTTTTAGGATCCTTCAGCCCTCCAAGAAAGGCAGCCAATTGAAGAAGTTTCCTGTGATCTCTGGCAATGATGAGAAGGGCTTCTTGCCTCCAGTGCATTGTGATGTTCAGCAATATTCACTGAGTGCATAGTCATATTGAGATCAGGAGTGTTCTGCTTCCGTGCCACCTGTGGGCAGGAGGACTCAGAACCTGGGTTCCAGCCTCCCTGTGCATCTGAAAAGATCAGTCCTAACTCCTTACTGTGTTCTGACACCTTGTGAGGTCTGTCAGCTTTTGCTTTTACCTCAGCTTGGCTTCTGTCCTCTCTTTATACTGTAGGAACAAACTGACAATTTTCCTCTCCCACCCATGCTCCCTCTTTCCTGGTAGCCCTCAAAAGGGATTCCTCAGTGGATTTTTATCAATAATCTCAGGATTTAGTAAAACAGAAGCTGGGAAGGGAAGTGGCTTGCAGGCAACTTCTGCTATAACTGAAATCCTTTTCTCAAAGCAAAGAAGCATAAAAGAGCGGTTTGCTTTGGGGGAATAGATGCGGGGGAAGAGAGGAAACTGGAGGAAATCCAAAAATAACTGTATTTCTCAAAAAAGCAGATTGCCACACTAATAGTGTTTCTTAAACATCACAGAAAAACTTGTGACTAAATTGCTACAGCCTCCAGTTTTCAGATGAATAAATTGTAACCTAGAAGCTTTAATTCTTACTAGTGGCCAAGAAAAGACTGAAGTTCTAAGTCTGACTCGTCTCTTACACTCTTTCTAAAGTTCTAGCTTTGAAAAAAATGAAGAGCAAGAGAGTAACAGGACAAGCATATATCACTCTTTGGTGTCATGAGCCAGCAAGGCCACTGGAGATAGAACAAAGAAGTTTCCTCACATGCGGAGGAGAATCTAAACTGGAATTCTCCTACCGTAAAGAAAAGAATAATAGAAAGAAGTTTGAAGAGCAGAAAATAACAACCTGAACTGTCAAATGGGGAAATTTATACAGTGAGGTATCCTTGGACTTGGCACTCTGGGTCTTAAACTTTCCACCTGTGAGCCATTCGACTTGCTCCTAAAGACGAGTCGTGTTTTGCAACAATATTTTTGAGTTGGGTTTTTTTTTTTTTTTTTTTTTTTTTAATGGATTCCAAATGAAAACTCTTGTCCTCTTCATGGGACAATCTCTTCTTTTAATGCCAAAGATTTACTGTTTGATGGAGGAAATGTTGTCAAAATATGTTTCCCATTCCACAGTCATCAGAAAACACATGGGAAGGATGTATAGACTTCCTGGACACACACACGCATACACACACACACACACACACACACACACACATGAGAATAACATAACTTTTCTAAATAATTTGATGATGACATTTGGAATTGATCTCATACATATTAAACCTGAAAAGTCCATGTCTGTGAAGAAAGGCTTTCAATATTAGGCTTTGTTGTCTGCAAAGGTCAAATACACCCTCTTGTGGTAAAATGGCATATTAGTTTCCCATATGATTTCTATCATAAAGCAGGAGATGGGAGTTTGAAGAGTAATGAGTACTTGAAAAGAAACAATGGCACTTATAATGCCTTCATGCTGTAACACCAGACATTTTTTACAAGAGCAAATATATCTATCTTATGAATCGCCATAATCTCCAATTTTTTGGGAGACTCAGAAGCCTTGTATGAACCTGTCCAAGGTGACCTAACCAAAGAGTAGAAATGTGAAAAGCTTGAATGTCCTGCTTTTCTACTACAACAAACATGCCATTTAGAAAGTTTACCCAATCGATTTTGAAAAATTATGAGGGTTAAGGCTGAAGAACTAATGGAAATTCTGAAAAGTTTATTAGATCATGTAACTGACCCCAGGAAGTAATCCCATCCAGGCATGGTGAACTTCCACTTTGTTATTTTGTTCTCCACCTAATGCTTGTTGTCCTTCAGCCTGTCAACTTTGGGGCCAATCTGTCAATGTGTTTTGAGTGGCTGACATCTACGAGGCTCTTTTGGGAGCTGGATGAGTGATAACCAGCACATAGGATTTTGGCTTCATGAAACTTACATTCTACTGGGTTTGTTAGTTTTCTGCCACTATGCATCAAATTGTAGTTAAGCAGTTGAAAACAATACCTATTTATAGCATACAATCCTCTAGGTCAGAAATCTGGAAGGGTAAATTGGAGTACCTGCTCAAGGCTTAAATTAAAATGTCAGTCAAGCTCTGCTCTTATCTAGAGATTCTGGAGGGAAGAATCCTCTTTCACCTTTGCTACAGTTTCATTATGTCCCCCACATTCAAAACTCATGGGTTAGAAATTTAATCTCCAAATTCATTTTAATGGTATTAGATGGTGGGGCCTCTGGGAAATAATTAGGCTTAAAAAGGTCATGAGATTAATGCCCCAAGATGCTCTGAGTACCTTTATATGAAGAGGAGACCTGAACAAATGTGCTTGCTCTGTTTTGTCATGCAATGCCTTCCTCCATGTTATGATGCTGCAAAAAAACCTTACCAGATGCCCATAGAAGTCAGTACTGTACCCCAGGACTTCCCAACCTCCAGAACAGTGAGCCACGTAAACTTTTATTTTCTACAAATTACCCAGAGCTGGAGTTGGATCTGGGGTGTTCTCCAAAGGTATATGTGTTAAAGGCATGGTTTTCAGAGCATAGTACTATTAGGAGGTGGCAGAACCTTTAAGGTGGTGTCTAGTGGGAGGTCGTTAGCACTAGAGTATGCCCTTGAAGGTGATAATAGGACCCCAGCCCCTCGTTTTTCTCTTTCCACTTTCCTAGTCATGAGTTAAGTGATTTCTTCTATCATGTGTTCTAGCCATGATGTGTTGCCATAGGCCCAAAGCAATGGAACAAACCCATCATGGACTGAAACCTCCAAAACTGTCAACTAAAATAAACTTTTTCTCTCCATAAGTTGATTTATCTTATATATTTATTATAGTGACAGAATGCTAACTAACATATTCCATCTCAGCTGTTTTGTGATAGCAAAGAAAACAGAATAAGAAAACAACCATTCAGGCATCCCCCTGTAGTTATAGAACTGAGGTCCACAATCCCTTGATGGCTATCTGAGAGGGTCCTCTCTCAGCCCCTGCATACATTCACACAACTGTTCCCTCCATCTTCAAACCCATAATGGCACATACAATTCTTCTCTGCCTTTGACTTCCTCCAACTTCCTTTTCTAGACCAGCCAGAAAATACCGTCTGCTTTTAAAGGGCTCATGTGATTAGATTAGGCTCATCAAGGTATCTTCCCTTTTGCCAGATAACATAATCATAGGAATATCTAATCATATCCACAGCTTCTAACCAAACTCAAAGGGGAGAGGATCATACAAAGGCAAAGATCCTTGAGACTCATACTTAGAAATCTTCCACAGTGGGTAAAGAATAATGAAGACAAAAACACAATGTATGGTTACAAAACCAAAGAAAAGAAGTAAACAGGTGTTCTAATAGGAAGACCTGAATGATGAGAACAAGCTAGACACACTGGAAACTTCAAGAAGACTTTTCCAAACCAAGAGTACAGTTTTCAGAAAGGCCCCGAAACAGGATAAAACTAAGGGTATTCTGGAAATGGAAAGAAGGTCAGGAAGATTAGAGTGGGATGAGATAAGGTTGGGAGTTGAGTCCAGATAAGGTAGTGAAGGCTTTGCAGGCCTCCGCAAGTTTGAATTTTACTTTTAATGTGCTAGACAGTCTTTGAAGCATTTTAAACTTAGAAATGGTGTAAACTTTATTTGTATTTTCAAAGATGATCTTAGTGCTGGATGTAAAGGGATTTGTAGGGGAAGAGCAAGAGAAGCACAACAAAGTCAGGGGTACTAAGTGTACCCAATAGAGGGATGATGGGGCTAGAACTGAAATGGAAGCAACAGAGGCAGAGCTAGAAGGGTTATTCCAATTGGGAGCTGCAACTGACAACCTCTTGCTAGACTGTTAAATTCTTTAATATGAATCATGACTCAAAATTGGGATTTTGCATATCTTATTAAAAACAAATTGACATTATGTGCAGTGAGAAGAAGTGTCATGACTCAGGACAACACTCAGTGCAGAGCAGACCCTAAAGGACATGTTTGGAGAGAGGACACTGCTCCCCAGTCTTTGGCTGCCAAAGCAGGTATCATGGAAAGCTTGTTAACAGGAAGATGACACTCCCCATCCCCCCAGGTTGCTTCCTGCAACCTGAGTGTCTCTCTCACAGCTCACAGGGGACCATGGAACTAAACAAGCAAAGGCAATTTTTTTCTTTTTGATTTTTTTTTTAATTGTAAACAAAGCAAAGCAAAGACAATTTTAAATTAAATTTTCCTTTCCTTTTGGTCGGCTCCTGAAAGATCTCAAGAAAATACACACAAATTCTTACCAAACCTATGGGTAAACTTCAGTAATGGGAAAACCAAGACCTACCTCTTGAAGAATGAGTGGGATTGAAATGGAACAAATTATGTTACATGCATTTATGAATATGTCAAAATGAACCCACTGTTGTGTGTAACTACAATGCACTAATTAAAAAAAAAAAAAAAAAAAAAAGAATGGTCCAAAAGGAGACTTTATATAAGGAATCAAAGTAAATTATTTCATTCCAAACACTCAATGCAACAAACAGGAGACACCTTTTTAAAGAACTTTATATTTTCAAAGATAAATAAGATATTACTTCACTGAAATAAAAAGCATGGGCAATTGTAAAATTGAACAATCATTTTCTGTTGCCCTTTATTATAATATTATATAAATATGTATATATATATACATATATATATGCATATATGTATATAATACACATACATAAATGAGGAAATTTCTATCTTGCCCAGGGTCTGGATTCATTCAAATAAATATTGGAATTACCTCTTCTATTATGTACTCAGCTACAAAACCATTTGAGCCGTTTCTTTTCTAAATATTAGCTCTATAATTACCATTTCTGTCTATTCTGTGTCTGTTCTAGTATTTTAAGTCTTCTTGGGTCCATTTCAGAGGTTAGTATTTTAATAGGAGATCTTCTGTGTCCTCAAGTCTTTAAAATACATTGTCATATTGTTGCACATAATAATCTCTAAAATTTCCTTTAATCTCTTCCATATTTATATCTCTTTTCTTGTTACTAACATAGTATGATGTTGCTTGCATCTTATTTCATCAAAATCAGCAGGGAGATGTCTGTTTCATCTTATTTTCAAGTACCAACTTTTGGTTTCATTTATCTTTTCAACTCTTTCTTTGTTTTCCATTGAAACAAAGCTTTAAATCATTATAAATCCCCACCTATTGTTTTTATCTGTGGTTTCATTTCTTTTGTTTCTTTTTCTAATATGTAAGGTTATTTACTTTGTTCACTTGGATTTAGTATTTTTTAAAATTGAAGATAATGGCTATCTGACTTTCTATTGATTTCAGTTGTGTCCCATAGATTTTAGCAATGATATATTTTCTCTTTCATTACATTTGAAAAAAAAACAGCTTTTCTTCAGGTATGATTTGGTTAAGAGGTTATTTGTGAGTTTCTCAAATTATACAAAAATCATTTTGGGTCCACTTTTCATTGTTCATGTCTAGTTTTATAGGATTAATGATGAAAGAATATGATTTGTAAACTTCCTACTTCTGGTGAATTATTAAAGTTTTCTTTGGTTAAATATATCATTAAATTTTTGTGAACGTTTTTACAGACATAAAATAGAATCACATTTTCTCCACCAGATCTCTGCTAAATGTCTATGTGCATGTATATGTGACTAGAAGTCTAATTTTAATTGCATATTATTTTAAAGACTGTTAGTCAAATATCTACTTAAATTGTTTGTCAAGTTTGATGGGAATACATTCAAAACTTCCAATGTACCTTTAAAATAAATCTCTTTTCATTTTTAAGAGTTCTTCAGATATTATATTTAATAAATGGTGTTAGCATGATTTGTTCTCTATTTAGACAAAAACAAAGCCACACATCTGCAAAAATTAACTGCAGAGGAAGTAAATTTGCAAATATAAAAATAAAGACACTGGAAGAAAAGTCAGAATAATGCAGTGCTAGAGATCTTTTCAAGCAAGGATACAGAAATTCAGAACCCATAAAGATATTTTTGGTCACAAAATTTTTAGCCATTTATGTGACAAAAAAATTTTACTATACACAAAGTCAAAAGGCAAAAGATAATGGATATAGTAGTAAAGGTACCTAGCAAAATCCTTGTGGGATTGTAGGCCTGCCTCCTGGCATATCCCATAATTAAAGTGAGGTTTTCTCTCTTCCATCACTGAATTGTCAAATTAGTTGAAGCCTATATTAATCAACTTTCCATCAATATAACAAATACCTGTGATAAATGAACTTATAAAGCAGAAAGTTTTATTCTATTTATTTAAATTCGCAGTTTTCGAGATATCAGTCCATGGTGAGTTGGCCCATTGTTTTGGGGCCTATGGTAGCACATCATGGAGGCGAATGTATGGTAGAGCAAAGTTATCACTTCATGGCTGAAAAGTGAGAGAAAGGGAAAAAAAAGGGCTAGGGTCCCCTTATCCCCTTGAAGGGCATACCTTCAGTGACCCAAAGACTTCCCACTAGGCCACATCCCTTTAAAATTCTACCACCTCCCAATAGTGCCAAGTTGGGGACCAACCCTCTAAAACATGGGCCTTTGAGAGATACTTAATATCCAAACTATAGCAACACCTGTGTGCCTGTCATATACAAGTCTTGTGTATTTTGATTAACAGTAGGTTAAATGTATATATCCATGCTGTGCCTGAAATTTAAGACAGGAAGGGCCATTACCAGTCATTTCACAGGATCAGTAGGTACACATGCCTGGAAACTCCAGCTTCTGAATGTCTAACAGTCTCAAAAGAATCACATGCAATTTAAAATTACAAAATTTCACAAAAGTTAGGGTCATAAAGCTAACATCAAGAGCAGACAGGGTCGACATAACACACCAAGTTCTTGCTGCTGACTTTTGGACCAGAATTGCTGGCAAAACTAATAAGGATAAATTTGTTTCTTAGAATGTGCAGCTTCTCAGCAACATACCCCAGACCCTTTCTTCTGTCAGCATAGTAAGAAGTTTTAACCTTTTACTGCTTTTTGAGTTGGGGATTGCTATGTTTGGATGTGTTCTGCCCCCAAGGGTTCATGTGTTAGAAACCTGATCCCCAGTTGGTAATGTTACAGACTGGTGGGACCTTCAAAAGGTGGGGTTTAGTAGGAGGACGTTGGGTCACTAGGGGCACAGAAGGTAGTTCTCATGGGGTGGGGCCTCTCAGTTTGCAGTCAAGTTGTTATCCTAAGCCTGATCCCTGAATGGCTCTCTGACTTCCTGTCTTGTCATGTGATCTGTTCCTACCATTGTGATGTCATCCACAATGTGACCCTCGCCAGAGCCAAGTTGATACTCTTGCCATGCACTGGACCTCCAGGACTGTGAGCTACATGAACTTCTCTTTATGAAGTTACTTAGTCTCAGGTGTTTGTTACAGAAACTAGATTAATACTCCCTTGGTACTAGCAAGACAAAAGATGGCATGGAAGCTTGTTGGTTTTGTATTCATGCTTGGAATCTAGTTTCTTCACTTGGGTTACTCACAGGAAAAATAGGATCTGCTCTTAGACATTGGACTGGATAGTGCAACTTCAATCAAACTAACAGAACTACTCAAACATTGGCAACTCAAATGACAAATCCTCAAGATCACAAGTGCCTATAAATCAAAAAACATGATAAGTACCTATAAATAAAAAAGAAAAAGAAAAGTCAATAGAATACTGTGCCAATGTATAACAAGTAAGCCACGGAAGAGGAAAATACAAAAGACCAGTAAGTATGTTTTTAAAAATTCTCAACCTAACTCATAAGTCAAGAAAATATAAATAAAGCAACAAAAGTGGCATAAATTATCTAAGTCATGGTATCCTATGTTGGGAAAATTTGAGTGAATGGGCACTCTCATACATTACTGCTAGTATGAGTATAAATTACTAAAATATCTTTGCTAAATATTCTAGCAAAATCCATTAAAATTTGATTATGTAGATGTTTACTTCTACAATCTCACATTAGGAGATATAAACTTTAATAATAATCTAAACATTTAAAAATAAAAATACCAATGAGATTACAATATCATCTATTTCAGGATCATCTTCTACAAATATCTTGGAAACAACCTGAGTGTCACTAATTGGGGGAATGCTTAAAGCAAGCATGATTCAGTTGTGTTGGGGAATATTATTCAGTCATGAGAAAGGAGTCAGAGCTATATCTATTGGCCCAGATGATTTTCCAAGAATATTTTCTTAATAGTACAAATTAAATAGAAAAATCTAAAATAAGAAAAATGAAAAAGTAAATATTTTACACTAAGAAAAGGGAGGACACATGGAAGATAGATGATGATAGAATATATGCAATAGGATAGTCTGTTCACACATATGTACATATATACACAATAGCATATACTCATATGTACTCCTTGAAAGTCCATTTTCTATAAAAGCTTAAGCTATACAAATTCACTCTTTTTACTCTTTTATTCATGGAAAACCTGAATAAACAAATAAATATGCAAGTATCTTTCTTAAAAAATTGTTTAATACAACCCTCAAAATGTCGTGGATTAAATGTAATAGTGATGGGATTTTAATAAACTGAAAAACAAATCACATATGTGCTTGTAAATTATTTTGAAGCAGAGGTTATAAAAATCTGAAAAAATAAAAAATATATAAAAAATATAAAATGCCAATAAGTTGAAGTCAGAAAAGTCTATAGTTATGAAATTTAGCTCAGTAACATAAAATCAAAATGTGCATAAGCATACCATAACTTTGTCTGAGAAAGAAATTCTGTGAATATTTCAATTTTTAAATGACTTCTTAAAGTTAATACACAGCCAATTAAATCAAAGAAGCTTCTGTGATGGTGATGGTGGTGGTGACTATTGGGAATCTTTTGCAAATAGTAGTGGGAAGGAGGGATTGTCACCAGAATTATGAATTCAACAGACAAATAAATATAGAAGGGATATGAAAAGGAAATAAATAAGAAAAAATTTTAAAACAACATTGAGGAGGACTTATTCTATACAGAAAGTAAAATGTACTTAATTAAAAGCAATGTGATATCAGTATAAGAATGAGCAAATGAGGAAAAAACTATAAATCCACGGTGATACAAACATGCATATTGGATAAAAAATTTTCAGTTCACCTTAGAAGAGCTCTTTCAGATATGCTATTGAAAAACTTGGTTAACTATTTGGAAAAAGTTTCAGTTCAGACAAGACTTTGAACCTAGTTCAGGAAATCAAAGAATTGCAAAGAAAACCCAGGAAGTGTATTTTCTTTGCCATTAGATGAAGAAAGATACAAACAATGGTGTCAAGGGAACGTTTTTTCAGGTTGGCAGGTTTAGAAATGGGTACAGATGTAGAGGTTTGACCACGTGTTTCACTGGTCATTTAAACTGACAAAGTAATTTATTAAGGAATAGATAATTTTGTGCAATCTGTAGCAATGTTCAAAACCTAGAGAAAACATATATTCCCATTAAAAAAGAAATTTATGAATGAACCTAAGAACGACCAAAACAGTCCTAGTACCAGAATAAATTGGAGAGGTGGCCACAGAGACATCTGAAAAAAGGCACAAGCTTCAGCTAATTTCACAGCTGGATTCAAAGCATCCTTAGGAAATTGATCAGGCCTATGAATATTTAAACAATTCCAGACTGTCTGTCACTAGTATGGAGATGAGTAAGAATAGAGTACCCACAATGGCAGCTAATGTGGATCTGTCTCATCCCAAATTGGGGGGCTCCTCTCTGCACTGCCATAACTTCCTACCTCACCCCTGGGCACAGGGCTTTCTCCACTCCAAGTTCAGTCGCTGAAAAACAAAGAGCTAAAAGGAAACCTTCACTCTCCAGGGTTAGTAATGCTTCAAAGGAAGCTCAGCACTTGGAATGAGGTAGAGGTTGTGGTGCAAGAAAGAAAAGCAAGTTATCTTACCTTATTACCTTTCTAAATTATGTATGCAAAAACTTCAAAAAAAAAGTTTCAACAAATAGTTTTGAAAAATAATCTTTAATTTTCAGTAATGGTAGTTTCTTTATAGTTTTCCCATATTGTTTGAAGCTCCAAACAATAAACATGTACTTTTATTAATAAATAAAAGCTGTATTTGTGTTAATTCCATATGAAGTTAATAGATCAGTTTAGGAGACATTTGACATAACAATATTGAGTTTTTCTCTGTAAGATAGTAGGTGGCAATTACTCCATCTGTTTGAGACCCTGCTTAGGCATCTCAGGTGAGTTTTATAGTTTCCTTCAGGTACTCATAGGTATTTTATATATTTGTTGATTTTGCTAGTTATATCTGGTTTTACTTTAATTTTCAATTGGGTGTTGCATGTATATAGTAAGGGGGTTGAATTTAATGTATTTCTGTGGGACTGGCTGTCCAGAGGGAACCTGACGTCCTGATTTTGTAATTAATATTAGTGCAAGATGTCTTTAGTGTCTTCTCCAGATCTATGGTATTTGTGATTTGTTTCTAAAGATCTCCTTTTTCTTGGTCAATAAATATCCTGTGATTGGGTTTTGGTTTTTTTTTGGTTTTTTTTGCAGAAAACTTTCAAAATTATTTTAATCTGTATGAAGAATTTCTTATGATCTTTTGCGCTAAACTATTAATGTAGTCATATTACTAACCAGTTTCTAAAACTGAATCATCCCTGGGTTTCTAAGCCACAAACAAAAGCCCTGCCTCTTCAAGGTGTACTGCTCTTTTATCACATTAATTCTGTTGCCAATATTGTTCTCACGATGTTCCTTTAATATTCATTTATAAATGATTTTTGTGTATTGTTTTCTGTTCTTATGGGCTACGTTTGTCAGACGTTCTTAGCTATCCTCTGCTAACTTCATAGAATGCAATGGAAACTTTTCCATTATTTTCTGTGCTTTAAGTGCTTAGGTCATGTAAAAACTCTTTTTAAAAAGACTGGTAGAACTCAGGTCTTTGTATTGTCCAAACATTTTACATGAATATTTCATTATTTCTATAATCTATAAAATGAGTACTTTAAAATGTAGTATGCAGAAGAATATCTAATGATAAATCACCTTTATGAAAAAAATCTCAAATAGCTATAAACCCATGCATTGAAATGAGCTGGAAATAAATATATTAAAAGATTGGCAGATGTTAATTCTGGAAACAGAACAATTGGTGGTTTCATTTTCTTCCTTTGAGTCTCCTTACATATCTCCATTCTTTCTACCATTCATGTGTAGTATTTTTGTAGCTAGAAATGAATGATTTGTTTTAGATGCCCAACTCTTCAACATAAGAGCTGAGGCTCACAAACATCAATGACAAGTGCTTTTGTGTACAGACAGATGGATACCAACAAAGGAGTGCATTAAATCAGGACAAGGATCATGTTCTGCATCTACTGCAGGGTGATGAAGGATTGTCCAGAAAGATTCAATCATGACTTTTCTCTCCTATCCATATAATGGCATTGATAGAAATGGATGTGAATGTGTCCCCCAAAGATTCATGTGTTGGACCCTTGGTGTCCAGTGTGACAATATGAGAGGTGGTAGAACCTTCAAGAGGTGGAACCTAGTGAAAATTGGTTGGGTCACTGGGGAGGCTGCCCTCAGAAATGATAAAGTTTGTTTTTTAGGGAACCCTGAGTTAGTTCTCACAAGAATGAGTTATTATAAAAGAACTACTGCCATTCTCTGACTTCTAGTCTCAAGATGTGATCTCTGACTCCCACATGTGCTCCCACCATTGCCATTCCATCCACTATGATGTCCTCACCAGACCCAATCCAATGTTGGCGTTATGCCCTTGAACCTTCAAAACTGTGAGCTAAATAAAACTCTTTTCCTTATAAAGTTCCAAACTTCAGGTATTTCATTATAGTAATGAAAAACAGACAACTACAGCAATCTAAAGGGAATGGAGAACCAGAGTTTGAATGTTTCATAAGCATGTTTCACAAGCAGTCCTGGAGGAGAAGGGTCAGCCAGGATATTGAGTGCAGTTGCCACTCAGAGAAACATTCCAGCACTTCTGATTAATTCATTTTGTGGAAATTACTAAGAGGAAGTCAACAATTTAGAAGGATGCTGCCTTCATATTTCACTATAGCTACACCTCAGTGATGATCAAATGGTATCAGTCTTTTAGTGCCTAAGTGAAATCATAGATTTTTCCAAGAGGCATTGAGAGCAGATTTCCTCACCCTATGAGGAATCCAGTCCAGATACCCTCAAGCATATTGATTTTATTTATATATGAGCCAGTGAGTCCCTCTGGCTTCTGACTACACAAAATGCATGGAGCTTCCCACTGGTCTCCACTGAGGACTTTGAACAGCCCTGAGATAACGGCAGGGGAGAGGAACTATCCATCAATCTCTTTTAGCTTGTTTCTCCCTAATATCTAAACATCATTAACCCAGTGAAAATTTCAGTAAGACCAGCTGCATGACTTCATGTTGACTTAGAAGTAAACTCATTTTCCTGAATGCCAGAGTGGGCCAGGAGTATTTGTTCATGTACACACACACACACATACACACACTCTCCAGCTCTGCCCGCCTCTGGCTTTCATTGTAAATTCAAAGAATTGAATTGTCTCAGCGCATGAAAATGCAGACAATACATACTGATCTTCCCACAACACATCTAGTTTTGCCCTTGCTGTTTCCTGTTACAAAGAAATAATGGATTTTCTTGTTCTTTTGTTTTTAGTTCTTTCTTTTTCTTCTTTTTATTTCTTCTTTTTCCTTTTTTTAAATTGGGATCTGGCAAATTCCTTAACTCAGTTCAGAATCATTTCCTTTCCAAGATTTCCCCTAAATCCTTAATTTTAGTGCTATCTTCTTTGGCACCTATCTGTCCTTGGAGCAGTTTGTATTAGCACCCAGTTATCAGTTCACCTTCCACCAAAAAATGGGAGCTCTTAAAAGATTAATAATTTCAATAACAGGTAGCATTTTGTGCTTTCTGTTGTGCTAAGCACTTGAGATTTTTATATTTATTATAATATTTATATTATTTCTAATATTCAAATTCTTTTTATCATTCTATATGCATTGTTTAATGTATCACTCTAAATGCTTTATACTTAAAATGTATCTATCATCTCTCACAGATCTGTCATTATTCCCACTATACAGACGTGTAAAGTGAGATATAAAGAAATTTATTATCCTACCCAAGGTTACCAGGTAGTGGGTGATAAACATTGACTATGGCTTAATGCTGGTAGTATATAGGGCGAACATCCCCAATCTGAAAATCCAAAATCTAAAATGCTTACCAATTCAAAACTGATTGAGCACAAATGTGATGCCACAAGTGGAAAATTCCATACCTGATCTCAAGGGATACTTAACACCCAAAATGCAGGCATACCAAAACTATTCCATAAAGTTACCTTTAGGCCATGTGTATAAGGTGTTTATGAAACAAATGGATTTCATGTTTAGACTTGGGTTCCATTCCCAAGATATCTTATTATATATACATAAGTATTACAAAACTTGAAAAACTCAAAATCTGAAACACTCCCGATCCCAACCATTTCTAAGGGATACCCAGCCTGTGTCTAAAACAAACTTACTCATCTTTACATCCTCAGAACCTAACATCCTGCCTAGAAGATACTTCAGAGGTTTTTATGGAACATGAGTATCATAGAACATAGCTAAGATATTTTTATTGAACACGTCTATGTGTTAACAACACAAAACAAAAAATAAAAGAGAAAAACAAAGACCACCTGGTGCAGAAATGCTTCAGGATACTTCAGTTTGAATGCTACATCCTGGCTATTTCCCAGCTTCCCTCTTCTTCCTGGCTTTTACAGAGGCCTCTGGAGCACCTACCACACACTGTGTTATCTCATATTTGTCTGTATGTTCGTTAGATCAATTGTTTGCCTCTCCCACTTACACATAAAGTCCAGAAGGAACTCTGTTACCATAGCATCCCTGGTATGACTCAGTAAAAAAAAAAAAAAAAAAAAAAAAAATGAAGATGTGAATGAATGACTAGTGAGTGAGTAAATGATAAATGTATCCACTTCCCTCTACATTGTTTAAATTAAAAATGCCAAATGTTCTACCCATCCCAGCTTAATATCATTGACTCATTATAGAAAGTCAATGTTGCTTGTTTTCCTTACATCTCCCTGTAGCAAGGAGATTAAATGACCATGCACCATTGTTGGGTATCACAGTGGAGAAACTAACTCTCATTTTCTCAGGGGTAGGTCCTCCATGAAAAAATGATCTTGCAATCTTTCTCCTCCCCAAAGTCCTTGCCTCCTGGAGGTCTGGTTTGATTTGACCTTAAAAAAATAAAGAAACATGACACTTATTTATCCTCAGGTATCCTGAAGCTATAACTTTTTACAATTTTCTTTTCCTTTCCTCACGCCATGATATTGGATCAGACCCTTGTCTCACATTAAGACTGTGTAAATAACCTCCTTCCCATAAATCAGAAGATTTCAGATAGGAGGGGAATTTAATAGCCAATCAATACCACACCTCCTCTCTTAACTCGTCTGAGAAGACAGCAAAGACCAGAGCAATAAAGTGACTTTAGCGATGCCAGAATAAGTAGAATCCAGGCTCCTGGCCTCCTGGCGTGTCTCCTGTTCCCACTCTGAGCTGCCTTTGGTTGCCCGTCATTCTTGGGCTCACTCTCTCATCTCTTAAGGTCATTTTATAACCTATTTCCTATTTTATAAACAGAATAAGGCTTGTTCAAGAATATAGGAAATTGTACATTTTTAAACATCAGATTGACGGTGGGTCTTGCAAAGCAAAAAGATTACATTTCCTATAAATCTGTTTCCACTCAATCCTGGACAGGACAGACCCATTGTTCACATTTCATGGCCATACCCACCACCCTGTGGAGCTGTCGGGTACTGCATACATAGATTAAAGCAATCCTAGCACACAACTGGGCTCCAATTTGCTTAAAAATAGTTCCACAAATAGATTTTTTTTTAAATTTTTTTATATGTTTTAATCTGTTGTACATGATGGTAAAATACATTTATACATTTTGGTGGATCATACATAAATGGAGTGTAATTTCTCATTTTTCTGATTATACATATTGTAGGATCACATAGGTCATGCAGTCCACACTATTTTCTGTATCTGTGAACAGGGTCATATTGGCCTGACTGGAGCAGGGTTATTGCTGAGCTAAAAAGGAAAATAGAGGAGGAAAGACAAAGGAGAAATTCTGCTAAAATCTGTGACTATTCATTTCCCTCAAAAATATGGTGTAGAGGGAAGGGCTTTTAAAAAGCTAATTGAGAACTGTTCTAAGAACTTGCTCACTATCAACTAGTGACATTTGGAATGGTACATCCCCCCACTTGTCTCCAAGCTCCACATTTGCAACAACCTCCCAGGCACTGTGACCCTTACACATATTTGCCATTTCCCTGAGCCAGACATGTATAATACAACCAACATTCTTGATTCTGCTGAATCAAAACATTTTTTTAAAGCCCCTCACTGACTCAGAATCTCCAAAGTACATAGTGATATACTCAGGCCCATTTGGTTGTCTATAGTGATTCTAGTACCTTCTAGAAGTTCAGGAAATTTAATCTATAGAAGTTGTGGAAATAAAGAAAATGGAAACATACCTAATATGAATATCTTTGCTCCTTTTACAAATTGTGAACTATTAATTACAAAAAGTGAACAGTAAATCAGAGGTAGAACATCTGTGGATAGATTTTAAAACCTCCTCCAAAATGTATCAGTTAATAATATATATTAATATAAATATTAACATTTATACACAATTGATCTTATGTGAGTCAGGAAGAGTAATTTGTTCATGTGAAGAGTTAGAGTAACTTACCGGTGAGGGTGCTTTCTTCAGAAAGTATAAAAAGTCCCTAAACTTTGTTGCTTCAAATAGTAAGTCCAGAAACAGAACTCTTTCAAAGTTAGCTCAACATTGGCATCAAAGACCCTGGGTCCCATCTTCAACCCCAGGTCCCATCTTCAGTGTATTAGCTTAACCTTCATGGTCACTTGTAGACACAGCAATGTCCTGCAGAAAAGTGTTCATTTCCACCTATGTGGAAGAGAACTATCCCTCCACAAGCTGCTCCTCTGTTCATTGGTGATGTGCTCTGTGTTAGCTGCAAGGGAGGCTGGGAAAGCAATCAGCATGTGTCATGCTTTATTATGGAATGTGGGTCCTGTCCATGGGGATTGGGGCATGGATTATTGAATAACAATTCAGTAGAACATTAGTTATGCTATCAATAAGAAATACCTTTACATAGCCCAAACAAATATTTACAGGTTCTTCTTTTCTTATTCCCAAGTGATCAGCATCATACTTTGAACTTTTCCTGTACCATCTTACTCTATATCCCACTGAACACCCCTCCCCCTCCACACACACATCCATGCACACACACACACACACACACACACACATATAAATACACACTTAAGCAGTTTCACTGCATTAATTCAGAAAACAACATGTATTGGGTCTATTATGAGCCAGAAGATTTGCTAGATGCTGAGGACACACAGACAGTAGTTTCCCTTTATCCTTAGGGTATATATTCCAAGAGACCCTGTGGATGCCTGAAATTGAAGACAGTATTGAAGGATGTATCCACAGATCTTAACAACCTCAGCTTACAATATTTTCTCCCCTTATTAAGTTGAGAACTTTTATCTTTTCACTGAAAGGAAGCATTTTATGGCTTCTCTCTTTGGCATACCAAACTTGGAAGCAGCACTGTTCTTGTGCTTTTGGACATTATTAAGTAAAATAAGAGCTACTTGAATACAAGCCTGGGATAGAGGGGAAGTTGGTCTGATAACCAAGATGGCTGTCTATGAAGTGACTAACAGGTAGGTATTATACAGAGTGTGGATGCACTGAGTAAAAGGAGAATTCATATCCTGGGCTGGACTGTGCAGTATTTCATCACCCTACTCAGAACAGTGAGCAAATGAAAATTATGAATTGTCTATTTCTGAAATTTCCTGTTGAATATTTTTGGACTGTGGTTGACTTTAGGTAACCAGATCTGTTGAGAGTCAAACCTTGTTCAATAAACAAAGTGAACAATGGTCCCCATCCTCACAGAACTTGTGCCTCTAGTAGGGGAGATACCCAGGGCAGTGGCAGTTTGTGACGGGCTATGAGGAACAAACAGGATGGGGAGTAGATTTACAGAGTACTGGAAGACAGGGCGGTGGGTGAATTCCTCCACTCCTCCCTGAGGAGTCGGCTCACAGTCTCTCCACCACAGGCAGGCTGTGAACGCTGTGGTCTGAGCATCCAGGCAATCAGCCAGCCTATGCAGTGGGAGGAAGGCCTGGAAGCTGTGGGTGACCTTAGCAGGAGCAGAACAGCAAGGCAAACTTGAGAGGTAAAAGAGATGAAAGGGACAGAAAAGGAAAATGTACCTTACGTGAATAATATCTTTACCCCTTTACAAGTTGTAAACTAATAATTATGAAATATGAACAGTAAGTCAGAGGAGGAATTATAGAAGAGAGCGAGAAAAGGGCTAAATGGATAGAGAAGACTTTGTAAGAAGAGCACTATTTCCAGTCATGCCTCCTCCTGCCAAGTCAGCTTTATTGATCAGTGGACACTGGGGTTTGACCACAAGCCAGGGGATAAGCAAGAAGTGGGGGAGGGTTGAAAATAGATCAGTGCTCAGATTCAGCGGCCTCATCATCCTGAGACTGACACAAAAGCCAGCTGGGCCTCGCCTTGTTCTAAGATTCTAAATAGGTCCCCAAAACAGACCATTCCAGGGCAGCAGGCAGGAGCTCTTTCCCCTTGGGATTTTGAGGAAACAGCACGTAGCTATTGCATTTGACACTCCCTCAGCTGCAGGTACCATACGAGGAGCGAATACTGTTAAGCTTGAAGGATGGCTATAAAGACAGCAGCAGCTTTTAGAAACAGCAGGTAGTCCTTGTCTCAAAGCATATCTTCCCTCAAGCTTGCAGCTCATGGAAATTATTCAGATGCAGTCACAACTTTTCAGTAAAGAGAAGTAGAAAAATTAAAAATGAACAATATCTTGAATAAGATTGCCTTTGGGGTAATGTGGAGCTTGGGTTGCGGAGCTAGAAAAAGGGCTTATGGAAGGGGGAGCTTCAAATGATTGGTCCAGAGAGATGCAGAGCTTCAGATGGGGAGGTCTGAATGTGAGCTTTCTGGCACAGAAATTTTAAAATCTTAGCCATCAGTACAACCAATTCCACGGGGACGCTGAGGTTTCACAGAGAGAAGAATTCAGTTTCAAGACAACAGGGCTGTAGCCTAGAATACCAGACTAGAACGAAAGGGAGGAAGCAGAGTTTGGAACATATAAATGTCATATTTTAAACAGGATATTTGTTCCCACTAAAATATTAGAGGCACAGATGTTTGCAGTCATTCAGTGTTAATTACCAGCTATTGTCTGTGTTTCACTAGGATTGTACTTTGGATACATTACTTAGCTTCTCTAAACCTCAGTTTCCTCTTCTTTAAAATGGAGCTGTGTCTGTTCAACTTGGGAGAACATGTATGGAATCACAGTTCCTATTTTGTTACATGTGTACCATGCACATTGAATGAAGCCATTACTAGTACACAGGCTGTGGTTTGTGCAATGTCATAACTGCTGCTTTGAGAAATACTGAATTTTCTTAAGCCAAATTTCTCCTTAAATTTGTCTACAGTTTTGGAGCCTTCAGCTATTTCCCTTGGGTTCAAAATCTCTTAACTGTTTCTCTAAGAATAACTCCCTGGAGATTCTTTATAATTCTATGAGATTACATGCCTATCACTTATCAGGATTCTCTGTACCTCACTGAACAATTTCTCCTGTGAGGAAGATATAAGGTTTTCAAATTCACCTGAAACTGAAAAGAAGGGACCAGAACCCCAGGGAGTCACCTAATTGGCAGCCCAGCCCCCACAACAAACTCCACAAAACTATAGTCCATCTGCTCCTACATCATCCTGAAACCGCTTGGGCAGCTGCTCCTGCTTCTGCAGGTCTCGTACTACTTTAGGACACCTTTAGACAGAACATCTGCTTTAAAACAGAGATTATCTATTCTATTCCCATGAGAAAGCTCCCTGGGTTTTTAATGAATGGGTTCTATTGTGTATGCTTTTGTACAGTACTTATTAACACAGAGGGCTCCATAGTTTTTGATGAATTAAATTCATAACATATTTAGTTATACATAATTGAATAATGTATAACTATATAATATACATAGTTAATAATAAGCTATATATCGCCCTACCAGAGAAAGTTCCTTGAGGAAACTATGTGTTTTCTCTATATTTCTGTGTCTACATTTAAGTTTTTAAATAAATGCTAAGTAAATGAATGACTCTGTCACAAACTTGCTATGGAAATGGATGTCTGTTATAAATGTTTTAAAAGGGGCATTTAAATATGTTTAAAATGGAATAAAGTCACCAGTTTTCTATAACAAAGTCAGAAAGATTTGATTTCTCATCTTTAAGTTCTTTCTAAACAGATCACCAATTCCAAATTCATAAAGAAAAATAGTGATTAATTCAGACAGAAAAAGTATTTTAAAATCTCCATTATCAGAAAAATATCATAAACAAAATTAAAGATAAACAACAATTTGTACAAAAATCAGAGCAATACAAGAGAGCAGATTGGTTAAGTCTCTTCATTTGTGAAGCATTTATACCAGTCAGTAGAAAAAGTTAGCAAGCAAATAGAATAAAGAACAAGGGGCAAGAAGCTTACAGAAAAGAAGAAATGCAATGCCCAAGAAACATGAAAATTATCTATCTATCTTGTAATTGGAGAAATGAAAATACACCTACATACAATTTTCACTCTTCAGATTGGCATTTTAAAATGTCACTAGTACCCACACTGATTACAGTATTAATAAGTAAGCACTCTTACCCAGATTTGGTAGGATATAAATAAAGTCATGCAATTTCTTGGAGGGAATTATGACCATATCATTCAGGGGTTTAAACACATATGTCCTTTAATCCAGAATTCTGCTCAAAATGTTACTTACAGATATATGTTTTAAAATACCATCACATATAAAACATACTAGATTCTTCTTGCAAGTGTTGTTTGTAAAAAGAATGAGAGACCAAATTTGTTTCTGTTTTCATAGCTCACGTTAGAGAAGCTAAAGAGTTCCATGAAATTGAACCAGATTGTGGAGGATGTCTTGTGAAGAAAGAACCTGATACGTACTATAAACAAAAATTAATACTCTGATTTTTTTAAGTAGCTTTATAAAGAAGTGACATCTTAATTTTCCTATAAATGAAAAGCACATCCAAAATTCTGAAAAATATGCTCTCACTACTGTTTTTCATAAATTACAAACTCCTTTTGGTCAAGATGACCCAACTATGTCCCTCTCCCACAACTCCCACCCCGGATTCCAGCATTTCATAGTCCCGCCCCTTTGTCCTCTCTATACCCTATGTTCAAGTGCCCTCCCTCTCCCAGTCATCTAACTGAAATCCTATTCTCTACAAAGAATAACTCATATGGCACCTTATCCATGGAATCCCTGGCCCTCATAGCACTGGGCAGGGAGCTCTTATATTACATTCATTTAATTCTGCAACAGTCTGCCCTTAATTGACTGACAGTAGTTGACAACATTGTTTGTCTTTGTCCTTCTAGAATTCTCCATAGCATCCAGCACTGCCTTGGACAGAGTGGGTGGTGAATAAATGAAAAAAAAAAAAAAAAAAAAAATCTACTTTTGTCTGAACTGAGTAAAGGAGGAAAAGTAAAAAGTAATAAGAATGGAGAAATTGGTGCAAGTGGTTTGGTGGCCCAAGTGAAGTCTCTGGTAATTCTGGTAACTCACCCCTTTCCAGGAGGCCAGAATTCCTGGTGTGTACCCTCAGCCAATTTCTTTGGTGTAGAATCTTCAATCAGGGTTGATTTCAGTTTCCCCAAATGAAATCAGAGTTCAAGAATTTGGAAGAGAAGTACACAGTCATTTCTCTTGAACCAAACATATCCAGGACAACCACATTTTCATCTCCAAATTGGAATCCCTAAGTTGCATCATCATTTGCGTGGTAAATCATATCCTACATACCAGTGAATTTTAATTTTCAAACCCAATAAGCTAACTTTGCTGAAACACCATTTTATATCTTTCTCTTTTGAGATCAGGACATGTTACTCTATGGCATCTTGGCATATGGAATATTTTAAAATGAGGGAATTTGAGAAAATGCCTGAAAATACGAAGGTCTCTCATATCCTCCCTCCCTTTCTCTTTGAAGTTAATCATAAAATCTAGGAAGAATTTTCTGACCTTCCCCAGAGGCAGGTCTCGAGACCCTCATGTAAGAAATATCCTACCTATTCCCACAGAAAAGGAACATCCTTATCTCCAAAGACAAAGGTTCAGAGAGAGTCTAAATGAACAGGCTTTTCTAAATATCTCCCAGTTTGGTACATGCAACTCAAACCTCTTTTGTCCACTTGATACTCTTCATGAAACCTACTGTAAAAAACACTCAGGTTTAACTGTTTTTGAGTCTTTGTGTCGTTCTAGAGGTTCCCATGCTATAAAATTCCATATTAAATAAAAGCGTATACTTTTGCCTTGTTAATCTGTCTTTTGTCATAGAGGCCTCAGCCATGAGCTTTGAAGGGTAGAAGAGGAGAATATTTTTCTTTCCTTACATTATATAAACAACTGTATTGCTGTCAGATTCTTTCCTTTGCTCAGTGTACAGCTTCTTCCCATTTCTGGAACTGCTCTGAACTTCTGATCCCAGTCACGTGGCTACGAAAGAAACAAGAGGCAGAAAGGGCTAGTGGAAACCAAAACTTTAATGTTTATCCATTTATAATGAGGTTAACTATTTGCTAAATTCTACTTTTTGTTTCCTTCCACTCCTCCTGGGTTTGAGGTGGTTGGGAATAAGCTTCGGGTGGAGGATTTGACACAGAAAGGAGAAAAATGTACTTAGAGTGAGCTTGTTAAGTGGTGATTTCTCTGTCATTTTCTTTCTGATGCTGAAGTGTGTGTCTAACAGAAAGGGAATTTCTTAGAGGCAATTTTTTCTATCTATAAATTTCTCTCTATTACTTTTCTGATAAGTAGACAATCTTAATTCCATCATGCTACCTACAATGCCCATTCTCTTATGGTCATAGTCATAGTCATGTTTTTTTAACATAATGTTCATAAAATTCTCAGGGAATGGAGTAGCAGGATGCCTAACTCATTCTGCCTGAGCACTAGGTACTGAGAATCAATATTTGTGTTTTTTGGAGTTTGCCCTTCAGAGATCCATGTTCAAGGCATCTGATAAGAATAACCAAACGTGCCCCAAACGTCTATAATATGCTTTGAGTATGATCTTGGCATCAGACTTCATGCTTATGACAGGTCCACATTATTTGAGTAAACCGATTGGAAAACCAAGAGCTTATTGGGAACGGTCTTTAATCTAGCAGCAGCATTATCAGTTTGTGAGCATATCCACATTTCAGTCTTTGAGGGAAAAAATACTATTAAAAATGAGGTCAAGCTGGGATTTTCAAGCTAAGTTAGCAGCTTTAAAGAAGGGCATTTGAATCTTCGCCTTTCACTTGTGTGAAAAATCTGCCGGGGGCTAAACTTTGCCCGTAAGATTGGCCCAAACAAGCAAGACAGGGTAGCTGGGTTAGGGAAGGGCGGCGGAGGGGGGGTGGAATGCGGGGAGAAAGGGAAGAAAAATGTGGCTTCCTGTGGTTTTTATGAGGGTCACATCAGCCTTAGGAAGTAGGGACTTTGGGAGCAACTAAACATATGCAAATGGATGCAACTTTTCAGAGGGAATTTGTTAAGTTACTTCATTAGCACTGAGGCCAAGGGCAGTCCAGAGCTAATGCAAAGTAGATCTGAGGAGCTCCTTTTGTTTGCTTCCAGGTCTGCAGGGCAGCAGGAGTGAAGGGGTGAAAAGGCGGACAGAGATGTCCTTGAAAGGAAGCAGAACCTGTAAGCTCTCCCAAGCCCTTTTGACTTGAATACTGGCTTTTGTCTCCTAAGGGCCATTGCTCTGCTCCCTGAGAGTCCAGTAATGAAGCACTTGATTAAGACCTCATTAAAAGTTCATTGACATTCATCATGACCACAGCCTCAGAGCAGCCCAGAAAGATGGAGGGAGGATGGGACCAGCAGAGATGCATAAAACCTGAGGCTCAATGCCCTTTCTGCCACTTCACAGCTTTGTTTTCTGGAGTAAATGTTTTAATCTCTTGGGTTCCCACTTTCCTCATCTCTCAATAACTTCAATTTAATGCTGCTGTGAGAATGTGCTTTGAAAGGTTGAGTCATTTTGTCTCTCATTCTTACCTTCCACCCCTTTTCTGTCTTCATCTGGTTGTTACAGACCACCTGTCAAGGTCATGTATTTCTTGCATCACTGTGAAGCATCCTGAGACAGGAAAGGTCTATGAGAAATAGGTTGTAAGAGAAAGCAAGAGCCTTCAGCTCTGACAGGTGACCATCAATTCAGTGGGCTCCAGAAAGGAGAGAATGCAAGCAATTTACAGCCTCACTAGACACCACCCAAGGACATTCATAGACACTAGTGATAGGTAGGTGTTTTGGGGTCCAAATGGAAGTTCCTCCTATCAGAACCAAAATCAAGTACAGCAGCAAATCCCAAAGTGTCCTATAGAACACTCATTTTTCCAGATTTCTGACTTTCTTCCATTGGGAGAAAGTCGTGGTTTTTAATTCTGTATTTTTAAAATAGATTTATGAAGGTCTGCTTCAGATCTTAAAAAGCAATCAAATAGTCTTTGTTTTCTCTGATTCTTTCCTACCAAGAGGGCAATACTTACCTCTCTATCAATACCACTGTCTGTGTGACATTTGGTGGTGGTGATAGTGGCAGTGGCTGGTGACAACGATTATTTGCTTATTCAAACTTTAGTCAGGCTCCTGAAACTTCTATTATCTATATACTTCCACTTTTAGCAAAGAACCTTGATTAGTCAGTTTAACAAAAACACTTTCCCCTTAATCTGATGATCCACAATCTCTGATCACCCCCACTACCTGATCAGATTCTCCATTGTCTTCTTAAGTGATGTGTGATCACCCTGGCCTGTCTTCGTCAAGAATTCTGTGAGGCTGGTTTATCCAGAATCCCCTTGCTCCTCATGCTTTCTTTTAGTATTTCTCATCCACTGACCCCCTTTCTGCTCTTTGGCCATAAATTCCCAGTTGTCCATGCTGTACTTGAAACTGAGCCCAATCTCTCTTGCGCACTGAAAATTCCCACTGTGGTGGGTCCTTATACCTGTCACAATTGCCATGAACAGAAATTGAGTGATTTTTTTTTTTTTTGACACTAGAGAAAGAAGTATCAGAAATAAATGATGGTGGAATTTTTAAAGTCAATAAATTAACCTGTTCATTCTTCCCTTCCCAAATTTAGAATGAATAAGATAATTTTCTCCATTGGTCACAGGTCCAACTTGAAATCTAAGGGTCTGGTTGGGAACATTTCACCATGGAGAAGTAAGGGAGACAGGATCCAGCAAGCCTAGCGTCTCTCTGCCATTTATCAATTAAGTTTGTCATTCCTGCCCCTTGGGAGTCAAGGGAAGGGAGAGGATGGGAATTTTCCTTGAAAGTTGGAGAATCAAAAACAAGGGTTCTCATAAATACGTGGAATTGAGAAAACACCCAATTCAGCACCAAAGTACCACTTGCTAATAGTATCACAGTACTTCAAAATTCTATTTGCTAATATTATATCTTAATAGTTTTGGATTACAGTCACAGGGTTAGATTGTTCTCATGTGTATAATTTGCCCTATCTTTTTAGGTTGCACCCAAGGCATGTGGTGTCATTGTATGTGATTTAACTCCTGCTCACCCCTCCAGAGCTGCCCTCCACCTTCCCCACCTGCTGTCTGCCCCAGGAGGCTTCCTTCATGGACCACATCACTGTACTCTGCTGACTGATGACTTCTAGTTGGGTTTGACCAATGGGGAAGTCAGGAAAATCCCCTCAGCCCATTTTCTGCAAGGTCAACAGAAGTTGTTTGAGTCCCAGGAAACAATATCACACAGCTCCTATCCAGGAAGTGACATTTCCCCGCGTGACCCTTCAGGCCTAGGGTTGGTAATAGGACTGTATTAGCATTTCTGTATCCTTCCCACACCTTTTTACCTAATGTGAGTGTGACATCTGTTGCTTGATGGGAAGCTGACAACTGGTTAGCCTAACATAGCAAAATGAACTGGAAAGTCTTCTATTTTTATCTATGCTCTGGGACACTTTAAATATTACAAGAATTTTCTATTCTTTGAAGGTCAAAGTACTAATCTCTAATGCCCTCTTGGTCTAGTATTTTAGGGATGAGACAGTTCTTTAACAAATGTTTAAAATTTTTCTCATGATGATTTCTTTATTTAGGTTTCTTCGGTCAAGTGTGGTAACTGATATTTCCTAGAAAAAGCACCCACGTTCTTTATTGTTTTACACTTTTAATATGAAATTGTTTATGGAATTCTTTCACTGTTTTCATCCATTTAGAAGTTATTGCCAGAATAATAAAAATTTGTATCACACCCCAAAAAATTTGTATATTAAAATAAAATGAAAAGTAATTGTGTTCTTACGTAATCATTTCAAGAGGCACAATATTTTTTGTTATACTTGGCTGCTCAGAAACTATGTACTACTTTCTTATGTTTGGGGACATCTGCCTCATTTTAGTCAGAAATACACTTTCCCAGGCTCTCTTGTAGCTAGGACATAGATATGTAATCTGAGATCCACCAATTCAATTTATTTACAAGAAACTTTGAAACTTCATGTGGTAGAGTTGCAGACACCAGTGGAAAGCTACTTTTGCAGGTGGTGATTAAAGCATCTAACTTTCAGAAGCTGCACTGGCTTTAAGAGTCAAATTGAATGATTAGCTTTAAGAAAAAAGTAAAATTCTCTTTGTTCAGTTGTGGTAGTAATAAGATCTCTCTGAAACTCAATGAGGTTTAAAACTAGTAGTTGTTACTGACTCCATAGCCTTATTTTCTGGCCCTCTTGAAGAATAGGTAGGATACCTGATTGCTGTGGTCTGAATTGTGTACCTTCCAAAATTTCTATGCTGAAGTTCTAACCCTTTCTGTATCTCGAAATGTAACTGTGTTTGGAAATAGGCCCTTTAAATAGGCAATTGAGGAAAAAATGAAAAATGAAAGGTGGAGACCTACTCGAATCTGACTGGTTTCATTTTAAGAGGAAAAAGGGAAAAAGGATATGAAAGGAGAAGAGACCCCTGTGGCCTGCCTTAGTTCTCATGTTGTTAGGTACAAGATGATTAATACAACAAAGATGAACAAGAAAAAAGCATACAAGTTTTATCAATTTTACATGAATGTGGGATCTCCATGAGAGAGTAAAGTCTAAAGAAATGGCCAAAGCAAAATGTTTATATACTTTTTAGACAAAGAACAATAAATTTGAGCAGAATGACAGGACAAAGGGATCTCTGGAGTTGGACAATAAATTCTAGAAAAATCTCAGGTTGGGAATATAGCTCAGCTGGTAGAGTGCTTGCCTTGCATGCACAAGGCCCTGGTTTCAATCCCCAGCACCACACACACACACACACAAAAAAAAAAAAATTCTAGAAAAATCTTTAAGAAATATTTAACTATGTGAAGCTCTATGTGAAGCTAGTAGAAGGTTGTGAGTATATTTACTCAGGTTTGTTGAAACCCAAATTACCAGTATCTAGTGGTAAAGGCTGTTTTCTATCTGGTATAGAAAAGACAGCCTGATTAAAGGAATTTATGGCCCACTGCATATAGGAAAAAAGAGGTCAGATAGTCCTTTCTGCAAGTGATTTCTCCAATGCCTCCATCTTGAAAAAAAAATCAGTATGCTAATATGGCATATTTGGGTGTGGCACATTCTTAACCCCTTTGGATGTATGCACATGCAGAAAATGCCATGTGAGGTCAAATTGAGAAGGTGTCATCTGCATGCCAAGGACCGTCAACTCCTTGATCTTAGACTTTTGACCTGAAGAATGTGAAAAAATAAATATCTGTTGTTTAAGTCACCTACTCTGTGATATTATGTTATGGTAGGTTTAGCAAATTAATACATGGATAATGTTCTATATATTTATTTCCTGCTTCAATTTGCCAAAACAGGCTTTGTTGTTTGAAACTAAGAACACTGATTCTGCACATTATGTAATTTTAGGAATGCTCTGAACTTCTGATATGGCTAAATGAGTTCCTACTGCTCCAATTCTCCTAGATTACAACTATAAACTATGAACAAAATTTTTAAAAATTAAAACTAAATTATGTGTCTGTTTTGTTGCCAATACCATGCCATTTTTATTACTATAGCTCTGTAATATACTTTGAGTTCTGGTATCATGATACCTCCTGCTTCACTTTTCTTGCTAAGGCTTGCTTTGGCTATTTTGGGTCTCTTATTTTTCCAAGTGAATTCCATTATTGCCTTTTCTAGTCCTATGAAGAAAATCATTGGGATTTTAATACAAATTGCATTAGATTTGTATAACACTTTTGGTAGTATGGCCATTTTGACAACATTAATTCTGCCTATCCAGGAGCATGGGAGTTCTTTCCATCTTCTAAGATCTTCTTCAATTTCTTTCTTTAGTGTTCTATAGTTTTCATTGTAGAGATTCTTCACCTCTTTTGTTAAATTGATTCTCAAGTTTTGTTTTGTTTTGTTTTGTTTTGTTTTTTGAGGCTACTATGAATGGGGTAGTTTTCTTTATTTCTCTTTCAGTGGATTCATTACTGATGTATAGGAATGTGTTTGATTTATGGGTATTGATTTTATAGCCTGCTACTTTGCTGAATTCATTTATTAGTTCTAAAAGTTTTCTGGTGGAATTTCTTGTATCTTCTAAATTTAGAATCATGTCATCAGCAAATAGTGATAGTTTGAGTTCCTCTTTACCTATTTGTATACCTTTAATTTCTTTCTTTTATCTAAATGCTGTGGGTAGAGTTCCAAGGACAATGTTGAATAAAAGTGGTAAAAGAGGGCATCCTTGTCTTGTTCCAGTTTTTAGAGGGAATGCTTTTAATTTCCTCCATTTAGAATCATGTTGACCTTGGGTTTAGCATATATGGTTTTTCCAGTGGAACAGAATAGAAGATGAAGAGGCAAACCCACATAAATACAGTTATCTCATACTAGAGAAAGACACCAAAAACATTCACTGGAGAAAAGATAGGCTATTCAATAAATAGCTATTTATTGAATAAATAAATTCAATGTGCTGGGAAAATTGGAAAGCTACGTGTAACAAAATGCAAATTAACCTTTATCTCTCACCCTGCAGGAAACTCAACTCAAAGTGAATCAAAGACTTAGGCACTAGAACAAAGACCCTGTGCCTAATAGAAGAAAAAGTAGGCCCACATCTTCACCATGTCAGCCTAGGAGCTAACTTCCTTAACAAGACCCCTAAAGCACAAGAAGTTAAAACAAGAATCAATAAATGGGATGGATTCAAACTAAAAAGCTTCTTCTCAGCAAAAAAAACAATAATGTGAAGAAAGTGCCTACAAATTGGGAGAAAATCTTTACCACATGTACCTCAGATAAAGTATTAATCTCTAGGATATATAAAGAACTAAAAAAAACTTAACACCAAAACAACAAATGATTCAATCAACAAATGGGCTAAGGAACTGAAGATATACAATCAACAAATATATGAAAAAATGTTCAACATCTCTAGCAATTAAAGAAATGCAAATCAAAACTACTCTAAGATTTCATCTCACTCCAATCAGAATGGCAATTATCAAGAATTCAAGCAACAATAAATGTTGGTGAGGATGTTGGAGGAAGGTACACTCATACATTGCTGGTGGGAATGCAAAATGGTGCAACCATTATGGAAAGCAGTATGGAGATTCCTCAGAAAACTTAGAATGGAACCACCATTTGATAACCACCAGTTATCCCACTTTGCCGTTTATACCCAGAGGACTTAAAATCAGCATACTACAGTGACACAGCCACATCAATGTTTATAGCAGCTCAATTCACAATAGCTAAACTATGGAACCAACCTAGTGCCCTTCAACAGATGAATGGATAAAGAAAATGTGGTATATATACATATGTACTCAACTGTAAAGAAGAATGAAATTATGACATTTGCAGGTAAATAGAGAATATCATGCTAAGCAAAATAAACCAATCCCCCAAAAGCAAAGGCAGAATGTTTTTTCTGATATGCGGATGCTAATTCACATAAGGGGGTTGGGCTAGGGAAGAATAGAGTTACTTTATATTAGAGAGGAGTGAAGGGAAGGAAAGGGGTATAGGGATAGGAAGGATAATAGAGTGAAATGGACATTATTACCTCATGTGCATATATGACTGCATGACCAATGTGATCCTACAATATGTACAATCAAAAATGAGAAATTTACTTCATTTTTGTATGATTTTTCAAAATGTATAAATGCATACTACTGTTATGTACAACTAATTAGAACAAATAAAAATTTTAAAGTTAAAAAACTCTAAATTACAATTTTTTAATTTTTAAAAATTAATATTTAAAAAATATTAAATCACTCCAACTACTTAAAGATATTGGAGAGAGACCAAAAGTAGACAAATTCTGGATAGGACTTTACTTTTGACCATTGGAAACAGCACTGGGTGTTTTCACAAGTTCTAGGCTGAGGGGTCCCAAATCTGCAAAGTATGGATGGCTAAAGCTTTAATGGAAAACCTGCTATTTTTTTTTTTTTTTTTTTTTTTTTTTTTGCTTGTGTGTTTTGTTCTGTTTGCCCAAAGACTTAGAAGAGTTTGCAGGGACCACAAGGATTAAAAGGTGAGAAGGGAAACTTGGAAAGAATAGAGCCCAAGAAGAGAACCCTAAATCTTGAATACATGGTTGGATCGAGTTTCTAATTCCCTAAGCACACATGTGTAGGATAGACTCCAAACAGCTTAGCTAAAGATAACTAAACTGAAATTTGAACTGATGCCAAAGAAACATAATTTGCAACTTGATCCAATAAAATGGAATACCTGATAAACTCTCTGAATAAGACTGTCAAAAAGTCTGGCATCTCTACAATGTAAGGTCTATAATGTCCAGGACACATTTCAAAATTATTTGACAGATGGAGAAAGAGAAAAGAAAAAGATCCATTCTCAAGAAACCAACTAATCAATGGAGAGTTTAAGTTAGAATTTTAAACAATCGCATACTATGCTTTAGGAAGTAAATAGAAATATAATCACAGTAAATGAGGAGATAGAACTTTTCAGTAGAAAACTCACAATATCAAAAGATCCAAATAGGAATTCTAGAACTAAAGTGTAGAAAATAATATGTGATATATTTGAAATAATTATATAAATATGTACATAAAAATATAGAGGTACATATAGGAGTCTAAAATAAGAAAAGAGGGTAGTAACTTCCATAAAGAAAATGTTATTCTCTTTCAGTCCAGTTTGTTACTCAAAATCTAGGTGACAATACGTTGGCTTGTGATCTTTCAAAGGCTATCATACACTTAATGAGAGAGTACAGAACTGGGGAAGGGCTACTAAATACATTAACAATAACTGTTGCTGCAATTGCCTTGTTTTACCAAGTTAGAACATTTTTAAAATGTAGGTATCACTACCTCCTAATTTATAAAGAGGACCTTATAAGTAAGAAGGATATAGTTTCAGAATATGTGACAGTCCTGAAAAAAAAGGGACATTTGACAATTTACATTGACATATCAAAAGGGAGGAGGGGTGAGGACGATCTATTTGAAATTTGTCAATATAATTCAAAATGTTATTTAATGGTACTACATCACATATAATTGTTTTCTTGATATAAGTCTTCCAGGTTAGGATCTATACTTTACATTGATTGATTTTGGTACTTCACTTTAAAACATTTTTTCATGTGAAAATCCAGTTTAGTGTAGGTGTTTTTTTGTTTTGTTTTGTTTTTAAGAAAACAAAATTTGTAGTGTCATTCAGTTTAGAAGGGGCTAATTTAACTGACAAATCTCATTTCACTTAACTTAGAATAGGTTAACTGACAAATCTCAGAAAGAAAGAGTAAACTTTTCCTGAACCTTCCTACCTATGGGCTAGGAAGAAAGCAGGTGGCAGAAATGACTCAGAAAGTAAAGGCTGCTGAAATGGGCTAAAGTTACTCCCAAATCGGTGACTTTGTCTAGCATCACTAAGAGTGAAGTAGGAGTGTATTGCCTGAGTGAGAATTTTTGTATAGACCAGTCATGGGGAGATACCTAGTACTCATTCATCTAGTGCCCTGAGGAAATGTAACACCAAAATTCTAACTTGGTCAGTGGGACATCTGAAACCCAAGCTTGCATTCTGGAATTTGGACTGGCCATCAGGGCTGTTTAATATGAATTAGAGTCTGAGGACTTCTGACCCAAGAGTGCTTCAAGGTTTCCCCCCATCAGGTTAACATAACAGAGTACCAAATGCTACTTCATCCATTGTTAGACTTCATGAAAATCCTGATCTTTTAAATCATTTTTCCTTTTTAAAAATATGTACATCTTTGCATGTCAACAACTTTTAAGTTGGGATGTGTCTATAATTGACTACAAAATTAATAAATAATAGATTTTTTAAGAAACTTTTATTAAGTGAATGACACATCAAACATTAGAGCCATATAAGCATTAAGGAAACAAGGTAATTATACAAGTCAACTTTGTATCACTATGACCAAAATACCTGACAGGAATACTTAAAAGGAGGAAAAGGTTATTTGAGACTCATGTTTTTAGAGGTCTGAGTCCATGATCAACTGACTCCATTACTCCGAGCCTGCGATGTAGGAGAACATCATGGTAGAACATCATGGTGTAGTGAAGAAGAGGTGCTCAGCCCATGACAGCCAGGGAGCAGAGAGAGCTAGAGAGGAGCCAGGGACAAAATATAGTCAGGTCATGACCCCAGTGAGCTATATTTCCTCCAGCCACACCTCACCTGCCCACAATTACCATCCACTAGCCCTTTCAAATTATTAATCTCTCAAATAGATTAATCCAATGATGATGTAAGAGCTCTCATAATCTAATTCTTTCACCTCTGAACTTTCTTACATTGTCTAACAAACACATTAGCTTTTAGGGGAGAATTAAAGATCCAGACCATAACAGTAATGCACTCCCTCTGTTTAACCTAGATCACACTACTTATTTATTTCTTAGAGTGAATTAGTTTCTCAGCTCTCAGTCAACTAAGGTTAGGGACAGCAGCCTTTGCATAGATCAGAGAGGAGAGTCATACAATTCCTAGCTGGAGTCTTGTCAAAATAAGTCTTTAGTCACCATGACTTGCCCAAAAGGTTCTCTGTAAGTGCCAAGATACTGAGGATGCAGAACAAGGAGGAGGCAGAGGGCTCTAGGAGATGGACAAGGATTGTTAGAAGGACAGAGAAAAACAGGAGGTAATGCATCTACTTAATCAGCATGACCTAAGGCAATCCTGTACCTGGTTTCCTTCTGTACTCCTTGATAGTCTCACTGAGAATGGCTTAAGAACTTGGACTTACAACACTTCAAACATCTTCCATATAAAAGTCTGGCTGTCATCTATAGGTTTGCTTTTTTAAGGGGGATGAAACACTAAATTCAGCAAATTAATATCAAGTCCATCATTTTTATTGCTGTCTGGTCTTATTCTATAATATGTCTATGACATGCTTTTCTGCTGTTGAGCATAGTTCATAGGGTAATGTTTTGGCCTTCTATCATCAATGACTCTTACATTAACATAAATCAGCATAAATATTACTTTAAATAATGACCTTTTATTTATCTCTTGATTATCACTCTTCTGCTGTGAGATAAAAAGAACAAATTTTTATTGTTCCTCTTTTCTTCACTAACCTGCGTAGTCTTTCCATGACTGTTTATTGAATAGATAAAGATGAAGACTGTGAACTTCAAAGATTGTGTGTGTGTGTGTGTGTGTGTGTGTGTGTGTGTGTGTGTGTGTGTGTCTGACTTGTACTGGGTCTCTCTAGGCAATAAAAGCAGAATCCAAGTTTTCTGATATCTGGCCAGAATATTTTGCTTGCTGATAATCGTATTTCAAGAGCTTCAACCTGCTGATCCTCCTGGCAAAAGATCTAAGTAAGCCCAAGGTGAACGACTGCAGAATCAAATGGAGGAGGAAGTTAATTCTTTCACAGCTTTGGGTGCTCAGAGCCAAGTCCTATGCTGGGTACAGTCTGTGACATAGAGGATGACAGTCAGATCACCAGGCTGATAAGAGGAGAGCAGAAGAAGCCTCCAATCTAGAAAGCCAAATCTCTTGATCTTCTGGGAGATAATACTTTTAATTTTCATCAGCACAAGACTATGTCCCAAACCAGAAGGGTTTCGCCTAATTCATCATGCTCTCAGGTCACACAATGGGACCCCTGACAAGCAGAACATTGGACAGTGAAAGAAATGGACATCATGAATGCTCATGAATTGCAAATGCTTCTTCATTAAAGGATGCTCTCTTGCTTGGGACCATCTGCTTAATATAACAGGGCCTAGGTCCTCAGGCTAGAAACATCTGCCACTTTAATAATTTTACCTCTTAATTAAAGCACAACCAAAAGCAAGCCAAACATAGCCATGACCCCAGACATATCAGAGTTTAGCCATATAGACTGGATAAGGCAATCCGCCTTGCTTCTGCTTGAATGGGAACACACAGGTGTGCTGTTCACCCAATATATGTGCTCCCTACTGAGATAAAACAAATTTGGGTACATGAATCCTCTTTCCTATTGACTTGATGTAGCATTTCAAAGACACTTTGTCTCCCAGTTTAATTGATCTTCCACTGGTATGGCCTCTTGACCAGTTGTCTTTAAGCTGCACTACCCTGAGGCATCTTGATCAAGTAGTTAATGATCTATAAATAAACACTTTCATGCACTATGGGAGATGCTATTTAAAGGAACCCCACTACTAATCCTTTTGTACTACAAGGAATTCTTTTGTAATGTAAACAGACACCCTTTAATTGATGTATTTTGTAAGTTCAGATTTTCATATCAGTTTTCACTTACATTAGCCAAGAAACAATGTGTGGAAATGCTCCAATGTGCACATGGTAAAGCATTACATAAATGGTAGGTGACGTTATTATTCCTCAATTTGGGATGCACCCATGTTATTTTGAACTTAGGTCAAATTGTAAGCATACCACAGAGATTCTGAGTATACATCTACCTCTCCTCCCTCAATTCTCCGCTGCCCCATCAGATGTAATTTCTCAAGAGCCTAAATGTTTATATTCCTTTTATTTCATTTCTCATGTACTTTTAATTTTCTTTTACTAGGTTCCCACTTGAAGAAGCTTCCAAAGTGATGAAGAAACAAGCCTCATCACTTGCTGATTCTTTATTCATGCACCAAATACATACCACACATTGTTCCCTGCAACTTGGAATATGGCCACAGCATAACAAGCTAGGTCCTTTGCAGAGCTTTCTTCAAGGGGAGTAGAGACAAGTAGATATGTAGATACACAGAAAGCTCAATCAAATGCCAGTGTTAAATGTTATCTGTAAGCAGAATAAAGCACGGGATAAGGATGGAAAAGCTAATTAAATAGACTGATTCACAGAACACTCTTCCTAGGAAATGACACAAAGCCAAATAAAATGCAGGAGCAAGGAATGGGAACATCCAAACCCATGTAAAGGAACAGCAAGTAGAGCATGCCTGTGGTAGAAGCATGCTTGGTGTCTTAGGCGCCAAACAGATAGAAAAGAATTCATGAATGCAGGTCCTAGCGACCAAGGTATGTAGGAGCCAGATCACATGCTTGCTTCCTCTGAAACTCATGTAGAAATCTCAGTGTCACTGTGGCAGAGTTAGGAGTGGGGTCTGCATGTGGTGATTAGGTCATTAAGAGACTAATGCCTTTCTTGAGGTGAGAGTGAGTTCTCACTCCCACAGGACTGGATTAGTTACCCACAGGGTGGGTTGTTAGAAAGTGAGGTGGCCCTGGTGTTTGTCTCTTCTGTAAATGTCCACTTATCCTTCTCCTTTCTGCCATGAATTGAAACAGCATGAGAACTTTGGTGGTGCCAGGTGCTTGAACTGCCCAGTCCCTAGAACTCTGAGTCAAAATAAAACTCTTTTATAAATTCCCTGGTCTCAGTTATTTTATTATAGCAACAGAAAGTGAATTATGACAACCTTGGAAGCATGATAAGGACTTAGTCACAAGAGGTGTTTTTGTAAGGGGAAGATTGGATGCCATGCTTCAATAGCCTGGGAAAGGGACAACTACTGCATTCTGTTCAGCTCCTCCTCTGGAGGAAAGAATGAATGATTGTGAAACCCAAGACAACATTAAGAGCCTCACCTTAGAGTGTCATAAGGACCCTAAAGGTCCTGAGAGATCATAGTTCAACATTTTCATAGGACAGTTATAACCTGAATAAATCCTGGGGTTTTATGTGATTCTAGCTCAGGGAAAAGTGCAGTATGGAGATTCCTCAGAAAACTTGGAATTGAACCACCATTTGACCCAACTATCCCACCTCTCTGTTTATACCCAAAGGACTTAAAATCAGCATACTACAGTGACACAACCACATCAATATTTATAGTAGCTCAATTCACAATAGCTAAACTATGAAACCAACCTTGGTGCCCTTCAGCAGATGAATGGATTTTAAAAAATTTGGTAAACATACACAGTGGAATATTACTCAGCCTTAGATAAGAATGAAATTATGGCATTTGCTGGTAATTGGAGTTGGAGAATATCATGCTAAGAGAAATAAGCCAATCTCCCAAAAGCAAAGGTCGAATGCTTTTTTTCTGATATATGGATGCCAATTCACAATGAGCATGAGCCGGGGGTGCTAGGGAAAACAGAGTTACTTTAGGTAGAGGAGTGTGAAAGTAGGAGAGGGGATATGGGAGTAGGAAGAACAGGAGAATGAACATGACATTATTACCCTATGTATATATACAACAACATTATTGGTGTGATTCTACATCATGTACAACCAGAAGAATGAGAAATTATACTCCATTTATGTATGATGTGTCAAAGTGCATTCTACTGTCATGTATAACTAATTAGAACAAATTTTTTTAAAGTTTTAAAAATAATTAAAAACCAAAAAGAAAAAGAAAAAAGAAAAAAAAAAAAAAAGACAATGGCCTTTGTTGTGACAAAATGGTGTGTCTCTGTCCGCATTCTTCCCTACTAAAACTATGAACACTGGAGACAACACAACAGACAACCAAAGAATAATCATGACAGGTGGAAAGAGAAAGACGAGACAATTTGGCAGTCCAGAACTGGGGGAACATAGTTGCACAGTGTCCTATGAGAGCCCCTAACCTCTCATAGGTTAGGGAGAAAGGCCATTTGGGCCCAGCATTTCCCAACCCCCAATCTAGCCACATGTAGCAGTCCTGGTGGCCTCTTTCCTTCCCCGAATGAAAAGGAAGCCCCAACAACCACATCAGGCAATCTTAGCAGATCTAAAAAAGGAATTGGTTAGACACTACCACCCCCAGCAATAAACCACCAGGGGAAGTCATTCTTCCCTGCTGGCCTGGAGAACCCTCTTTCCTAGCCCAGAGACAGCGCACAACCAGAGGCAAAAGAGAATGTGCACAACAAATTACCCAGCTCAAGAAGCATCATCCTCCCATACCAGACCTGAAACTCCCCACCTCCAAATAATAGACCCCAAATAGCCAGGTACAGTCACAAAAGGGGATCCCCACACATGCCAAGCACCTGGTCAGGAAGTACTCTTTGTCCCATGGGTCCCAGGAAACCCAGTCTGGGGAAGCTCCATCCACCCCCTAAGAGACCTGAGCAGGGACCCATAGTAGCCATAGAAGCATCAGATAAACAGCAGACCAAAATAAGCAGCACACAACTTGTGGAAATTAAATTGTTACTGGACCCACAACTCACAGATATAGGCCAGGATCTAAGTGCTAAAACATAACACTGTGACTTCCTGCAAAAAAAAATTTAAAAATTAGAGTCTCCTGACTTTATGACTAACTTGTCCAGGATAATAATAAAATAATTTCCTGTCATACCAACAACCAGAAAAATCATAAGTTAAATGAGAAAAGACAATTGGTACTAACAAGGAGATAAATCAGAGGCTGGAATTATCTAAGAAGGATTTTAACGAACCCATCATAAAAAATGTTTCTGGAAGTAATTACAAATTCTTTTGAACAAAAACAAGAAGAAAATATCATTAATTAGAAAAAATGAAAAAGAAAAAAATGGAATTGTAGAACTGAAAAACATGCAATATCAGAAATAAAAACCCTGCTGATAGTTTCAGTATGGAGTGGAAGTGACAGAGGAGGGAATCATTGAACTTGAAGATGAAACGATAGAATTTACCCAATCTGAACAGCAGAGAGAAAAGAGACTAAAAATAAATTGAAAATAAGTTGAGGGCTGGGGAGATAGCTCAATTGGTAGAGTGCTTGCCTTGTAAGCACAAGGCCCTGGGTTCAATCCCCAGCACTGCAAAAAAATAAAATAAAATAAAGAAGAAAAGAAAATAAATTGAAAACACAAAGAAGAAGAACCTCAGATGTCTGTGGAATAATGCAAAATTCCAACATTTGTATCACTAGAATCCGGTAAGGAGAAGAGAAAGAGAAAGGACTGAAAAACCATGTGAATATGGCATAATGAACCCCATTATTATGTAAAATTATAATGGACCAAAAATAAATAAATAAATAAATAAAAAGAAAATTTTTCCAATTTGGCAAAAGGCATAGATTCAAGAAGCTTAGCCAACTGCCAATAGGATAAATCCAAAACAATCCTTGCCAAGATATATTTTAATAAAAATCAAGAATCAGTAAATGGGATGGACTCAAATTAGTTTGAGCTTCTTCTCAGCACAGGAAACAATCAATATCATGAAGAGAGAGCCTACAGAATGGGAAAGAATCTTTATCACATGCACCTCAGATATAGCATTAATCTCCAGAAATTCAATTTTATCAAGATATAAATTATCCCCAAAATGGTCTCAATATTAATCAAAATTCTCACAAGGTTTGTTTGTAGAATTTGCCAAACTGATTGTAAATGTCATATGATTCTAAATGTCACAAAGGACATAGAATAACCGCAAGAACGTTGAAACAGAAGAATTAAAGTTGGGATGTGTGTTATTAATCTAATTTCAAGACATTCTAAAGCTACATTGTACAACTATGTGTTTTGGCATCAGGACAGACAAATAGACCAAAAGAAAAGAATAGTGAGACCAGAAATAGATCTGAACATATATGAACAACTGATTTTGGACAAAGACACAAAGAAATTCTGGTGGAGAAGAGACTCTTTTTAACAAATGAAGCTGGGACAATGGATATCCACATGCAAAACATACAAATGCAATACACTTTGATCCATTCCCCATGCCATAGACAAAACCCAGTTTAAAACAGATTATAAACCTAAATGAAAAACCAGAAACTATAACTCTAGTAGAAGAAAACATAGGCGAATTTTTTTTGTGACTTTGAACTTGGCAAAGATTTCTTAGATGCAAACAACAAAAATGTAATTTATACAATTAAAAAAAATTGATGAACTTAATTTTACCAATATTTAAAACATTTGTTCTTTGAAATGTACTAGTAGGAAAGTGGGAATAAAAATCAGAGTGGGAAAATAATTATGAAGTCTATAACCAACAAAGGTCTTAAATTGAGATATATAAATAAATCTCAAAATTCCACAAGGGAAAAACATAATTAAGAAATTAGAAAAATATCTGAACAGGCAATTCACTAAAGATATTCTGGTTGCAGATAAGCATATCAAAAACAACAGCAACAGCAAAATACTCAACATCATTAGTTAATTGGGAATGTGAATTAAAACCACAGTGATGTAATAATATACAATTATCAGAATGGCTAAACTCACCATTGCTGGCAAGCAGGTATAGGAACTGGAGCTCTCAGACATGCTGATGGGGATAGTAAGTGGTACAAGGATTTCTGAAAACAGCCTGACAGTTTCCTAAAATGTCAAGCTTATACCTGCCATTGGATTCAACTATTTCATTCCTAAGTATTTACCTAAAAGAAAAGGAAATGATGCTCCTGAAAAGCCTTGTGTATTAATATTCATAGCAGTTTTATTTGTAATAGCTTCAAACTGGAAACAACCATAATGCTTATTAACAGATGAATGAATAAACGTGTGTTACTCTGACATAGAACACGACTCAGTAAGTAACTGAAATAAACTACTAATTTATTTTCAAAAACCAATTTATTTTCAAAAACAGAAGGTGACAGACAAAATTAATTTCAAAAGTATATTTTAACCCAATATATCAAAACTATTTTCATTTAAACACATTTTAAAAAACAAAATAATGTACTTAAATGAATGCAAATTAATTACAACTAAACACATTTAAATAGTTCCTCAGACACATGAGCCACTTTTCACAATGGCTACATGCGGCTAGTGGCTACTGTGGAAGAGTGCAGATCTAGACCTCTGAGATCACTCTGAAGTTTCTCTGCCATCTGTATTTATGCACAAAACAAAGGTCAACTAATTCCTTCAAATATCTGTAACCCACCTACAACAGATGACTGAAGCTTCCTTATATAGCAACAAAAAGGGAGGCAGTCATCTCTTTTCTCCTCTCCGTGTCTTAACACTTCATTTTTAGAAAGATATTGCAAGTGGCATTTGGGAAACAGCTGGGTGTGTTCAACTGGTCCTAGTTCTTTGGACCCAACCTCCATTACCATTGGAAATCTCTAAAGCTCCCTGAGAACACTCTTCAAATTTTGTAATTTCAGGTTCCTCCAGCTTAATCTGAAGTACATTTTCCATGTTTTATGCAGGCACCTTACAACCCTAAGGTGACCCTTTTACCTCCCATTCCACGAGATTTGTTATAAGAAAAAAAAGAAAAAAGAAAAACAGAGAAGAAGAAGAAAACAAGACCTCAACAAAATTTCTTCCCACAAAACCTGTTTTATTTTCTCCACTGCAAACCTCTCCATTTTCTTACACAAAGACCAGATTATGTAAGAGATTATGGGAGAAAAGAGCAAGGGAAAAGGAAAAATAAAGTTTTACAACCGCAAACTTTTCTTTGGTATGGTGAAAAATGAGAGTAACTTTCCAAAGAAGTCAAATATCTAGAGACCAATTTAAGACACATGGACAATCTGAAATTTGATATTCATGGTTATGTTTTTTTATTTAGGTTGTACCTGACAAGTAGTTGTAAGATTGACATTGTTGTACACACATTTATTGGAGATCTTTACCTTTCCCTTTTTCCCTAAATTAAAAAATAAATAGTTTTTTGTGCCTTGAAGTGGAGAAAAATCATTATCATCAGTGCCTAATTTGTTGCTGGGTCACAGAGGCCATATCTGTGAGCCTTGTTTTCTTAGACATTTCCTCTACAACTAAAATGACATTCTTTGTCCATTCTCTGCCATCCCCCTCCCATCCCCCTCCCTACATGTCTCTTCCCACTCCACTGCCCTGGTTCTCTGGGAAGAGCTGAGCATATGGGGGCCCTCCTCCGTTCTTACTGATACTAGACGGCAGAAATAGGAATAGGGAACTGGCAAATGAAAAGGGAGGAAGGAGGAATGATTGAAACCTAAGATCTACAATATCTTTTTAACTCAAGCACATTTCTAAACAACCAAACCCACATGCAACCCTGAGTCTCCCTGTTGCTTTCCAGTTTGTGAATCTGGGGTTGTACATGTACTTACAGAACCTCCAAAATGTGCATGCTCTGAACAGAGACCATGCTGAGTCTCACTTGAATATTTTTAATTCCTCTCCGTCCTGCTGATTCCAACTCTTTCCCCTCTGATTCCTACCACAGGTTATTGGGGACAATGTAATTAACCTTCTGCTTCATAAGAACCACTGGGACAACTTGTTATTTCCCTGCAATTTGATGAGCAAAATAACAAGCAACTGATTGACATCTGGACAGGCAAAAGGCAAGATGCTCTGGTCACAGAGGTGACGACCTGGGGGAAAAGTGAAACAGCCCCATGAACTTTGCAGGAACCAGACCTACAATTTCAGAAAGGGACTCTGCTTGGAATGTGGTATGCAAGAATAATTTTTACTTTGTGTCCTAGCAGAAATTTCACTCACTATGGAAACTGCTGATGTGCAAAATTTAAGCGAACTATTTACATTTGCGGCACATCTTTGGAGCAATTTTCTGGGCTCTCAGGTGTAAGGATGAATCTGCTCCAGTGTGGAGTTTGTGGTAATGATAGAGGACAGATATAGATATAAGTGGCGGGAACAGATATGAGATTAAGGGAATGATTCTTTAAAATTGTCCCACTGCGCTCACCTCTGCATGCTTTCTTTTGCAAGAAGAAATTTACCTGCAGCCCTGCCTAGCCTAAGTGAACAAGCTATATCACATTCCTTAGCAAACTACCTGTTATGTGCAAGAGAAATGTAGGCTGGAAATAATGTTAATAAGAGGAACCTGAGTTATCCTGAAGGGGGAGATTTTTGTGAGCGTTTTCACAGACCAGATCCTGAAACTCAGGGAGATAAGAATAATTCTTCCTAACCATAAAATTTGTAAGAATTTATGATTAAGAATCCAGTTAGAACCAGTCAGCATGGGCCAAGGTGACCTAGAGTAGTCATGGCAGTGGAGACTTGAAAGTCTGAGGTCATTCTGCTATCAGTCAAAAGTCAAGATTCTCTGGAAATTTCTTTAGGATCCCCAATAAAACTGGAGCGCAAGACAAACACATTGTTCCTCTCCTTTCTGGGAGGGCCCACTCTCTCTTTTGAGAGTGTCCCCTTTCCCTTTTCCTATCCCTTCAATAAACTCTTGTTATTCTGACCGACAAGTCTGAAATCTTTCTGACTTGATTGCAGGAATCAGGGTTTGAAAGAGGGGTCTTCATGCTGACTCAGTTTCTCAAAAGGCCCCAGGTCTGTAACACTAAGGTCTATCAACTACTGATGTGATGGCAAGCCATTGCACATGATAAAATGGGCTGGCTAGGAAGATGATGTAATGCCATGATAAACCTTAGACATTTTATTTTGTGAATAGAGATCTTTGCAGGCAAAACCCAAGTGTTGCTCGTTCTCTGACTGATAATATATGACCCCTTAATTATACCAACAGTCTAAAGCACTATCTACAACAAGTTTATAAACTTCTTTTCCTTCTCCTTCCTTTTTCTTTCAGCACTAAGGATTGAACCTAGGGCTTCATGCATGCTAGGGAAAGTGCTCCACAAAACCTGCATCTCCAACCCTATAAACTTCATAAGGGAAGAATTATGCTCTCATTTTTGTCATCTTCCAGAAGGTCTTAATTTAGAATAATTAATAAATGAGCAAATAAATTAGCATTAGTTTACAATCAATTTAGCTGTTTATTCTGTCCAACCTTAACTGTTGTGGCTTAGATATGAGGTGTCCTCCAAAAGCTCATGTGTGAAACAGTAAAAGAATGCGAGATGCTTAGATTATGAGAGTAATAACCTAATCCTCCACTGACATGGATTAACTATAGGCAGATATGGTGTACCTGGAGGAAGTGGATCATTGGAGGTGTGCCTTTGCTATTGATATTTCGTCCTTGGTGAGCAGAGTTCTCTGCTTCCTGATTGCCATGCCCCAAGCTGCTTCCCTCTGCCATGACCTTCCTTCATGATGCTCTGCCCCATATTCAGGCCCAGAGATATGGAGTTGGCCAACAACGGACTAAACCTCTGAACCAATGAGCCAAAATAACTTTTACTCCTCTAAATTGTTCTTATCAGGACTTTTGGTTACAATGACTTAAAAACTAAAACACAAACCAATTATGTTTTAGTAATATTACATTTTACAACATGAAATGATCAACAATTAAATGATTTAATGCATGAAATGATTTTCTAATATTTCTATAGTGTATGGAGTGTAACAGGTGCCTAATTATGCATCCTACAGTTGTCAGCAAGCTGCAAGGGTGAGTCAGCTGGTAGGAATAAGGAAGAGAGTTAAAGGACTTAAATGAAAGAATTTAAATCCTCAGAGACAAACTGGGTCTAATAAAAACAACAACAACAATAATAATAACTAACATATATTAGGCACTTGCTATTTACCAGTATTATGTCACATAATACCCAACTCTGTGATGTAGATACTGTCATCATCTTGGAAATGTTGATTATGCTGAACTTGTACAGTAAGTGAAACAACTGTGATTTGAATCCAGGATGCCTGAACCCCAGCCTGTAACCTGTTCGCCTACAGCTGTCTCTGGGGTCTTCATGGCTTTTAATGGCAAGATAAATCTCTTCCTAAGACCAGTCCATTAAAGAATGGGAAATAAAATATTAAATACCATTATTGTAATTGTGGATACAATGATGGTGAATTTTATGAACACCAGGGATGCTTTTCCCTAATTCAGAGAAATCACTTTTGTTTCTTTTCCTAGACAGATCTCTGAGTGTTCCACCCCTTGGGGAACTAGATGAGGCCTAGAGTGAGGCTTTCCCTTCAGTTCTTATGGAGAATCAATCCTGTTCTCTCTGCTTATCTGTGACTTCCTCTGAAACAGTATGAGGATTAAGAAGTCTGAGTGTACAGACCCCCACTTAATGCTTCTCAGCCTGTGAAAAGTATCTCTTAACTGCAAAAGGAAGAAATTCCAAACACTCTCAGGTATTTCCTGGTCAATTGCCAGCCAACAAAGCCAGGCATAGAACTCTGGGATCTTCCTGCCCTAGGCTGTAGAGATAGAAACCGTAACTTGGTTCATTTCAGCCCCAAAGAAAAGTATCTTATACTTAGTGCAAAAGAACAGTTGGGAATGGAGAAATTAAGAAAATAAATTCTATTCAAAATCTTTAGTTTGTGAGTTTAAGTTAGGTAAGAAGAACAAAGACACAAATGATCCTCCATGTTATTGGCCAAATAGGGGATTTTCTGGCTCAAAATTTATCTTGAAACCCATAACTTGTAAATGATGCCTTCTTGAATTATCTCTCAGTTGTGAAAAAATTAACAATTATAATTTCAACTGTTAAGACCAATATCGTCTATCTACATAGGTCATGGAAGCTTTTCTAATGCTTTAGAAGCTAAAATAAATGAGAGAACATTCATCTGTTTTTTGGATGAAGAGGATGAATTCAGATGGTTTTATATGTCTCACAAAAATGCTCCTAGACTTTGCTTCTGCTATTGTTCTTAATTCAGTAGAGACATAGAATTATCCTGAGAAATGCCTAATGGAACCCAGAAGAACAAAAAAGTAGATGGAATAACTCTTTATTTAACAACACAATGGCCAAGTAGGAAATGTTTCTTGGCTGGAATTAATCTGAAATGTGGACTCACCACATATTTCTCAGAGATTTAGGTTCTAACTAATTAGGAGGATGTTTCAAGGTGATTGCCAGACCCCTTCAACTCTTGAACCTACCCTCCTGGGTAAGATAAATCGACATCTTGAAGATTTTATATTCTAAGTTTGTGATGTGTTAATAAAACTTAAGCATTTAAATTCTTATATTCTTATATTTCTTTTGTCTTCATTTGGAATTTCAAAAGTAAAAAAAAAGAGGGCTGGGGATATAGCTCAGTTGGTAGAGGTGCTTGCCTTGCATGCACAAGGCCCTGGGTTCAATCCCCAGCACCAAAAATAAATAAATAAATAAAAATTAAAAAATAAAAAAGAGGACCCCAAACAATATCTCTTGAAACTCTAAACTTGTAGATTTAAATTTTGGAATTTACAAACTACATTAAAAGTAATATAATCTAAAAGGTCTAATCAATCATGTGAAATCAATAGATCCATCCATGGTGAATTATCTTGCAATTCACAGAAGTCACTTGCAACAAAGTACGTATGATATGAAAACTGCAAAATGTATGAAAAAATGACTATTTCCACATAGTCATCGATAAAACAAACTGACATTTTTTCTGTACTAATAGTGACTGAGTTCATAGCACATTTTCATGTTTTGACACACATACACACACACTCACTCATAGACATTAACAACACCCACAAAGCCCAGCCACCTGAGTAGCTTGAACATTAAATTTAAAAATCAAATTTCATCAGCAATACTCAGGAGTACCTTCCATGGACTCCATGAGGGATTCATAAGAAAGAACCATATCTAAAAGTTCATAAAAGGGAAGAGAATATGTTCACCAATAAACTTTTTGAATGTGAGCTAAGGAGTTTATTCATTTTCACATGGGACTGGAGATCCATGACTCTACTAAAACTTTGATTTCTGTTATAATCACATTTAGAGAAGTGCTGACCCTTGCAGAGTACAACCTGGACAAAGTTGGCTATGCTAAACTCATTACAGTATTGTAGATAATCAACAAAAACATGCTGAATTTAGGCAAAAATAAGAAATATATTTAAATACTGTATGATCTCATTCATACGTAAAATCTAAAAAAAAAAAAAAATCTCCAAAGTGAGAGCAGAATGGTGGTTATCAGAGGCTGGGGAGAGTGGGGAAGGGAAGCAGTGAAGAGAGGTTGGCCTACAAGGGCAGCTTAGATGAAGGAATAAGCTATGTTGCTCTATTGCACAGTAGGGTGACTATAGTTAGCAACAATGCATTATATATTTTCATAGCTAGAAGAAAGGATTTCAAATGTTCTCACAAATAAATGGTAAATGTTTAAGCTGATAGACATACTAATCTGATCATTATACAATGGGTACATGTACCAAAACATCATTGTACTCTCATAAATATGTCCAATTGTTATGTTAATACAGTTTAATTTTAAATATGAAATGCTGTTTTATCATCTTATGATGTATTGTGATTGTCGCCATTTTAATAAATATTCTTCTGCAACATTTTTAATGGCTTCTTGGTATTCCATTTTATGAATGCATCTTCGTTCCTTTAAACACTTTATTATTATTTCTATGTTTCACCCTTCTAAACAATTCTGAAATAAATATTGATTCAGCTAAGTCTCTGCATATGGTTGGTTTTGCCCTTAAAGTAAAATCTGAAGGTAGAATTGCTAGTCAGAGGATATTTTCATGTGCACTAATTATGGTATATATGCACAAATTATATCAACTGATGATCCTATACTAATGTTTCTTTTCCAATTTAGTACCCACAGTAAGTATTTTATTTTAATTTGTAATTTTTATTTGTTTGGCAAGAAATTATTAGAGATCAGAGGACAATTTGGCAAAAAATAGTAATAAACTGAATGAAACCTGAAAGGGAAAGGCAAGAAAAGTAAAAATGCTAATGGATTAGAAAAACATGTGAAAATGATAATACAATATTTTTAATAAAATAAGACAAATAAACCATTACCAAGACTAATAAATAAAAATGAGAAAATATAAACATGCAAAAATAGGCATAAGAAAAATAGTACAGGGGATTTAGAAAGACTATTAGAAATGCCTGCATAACTTTCTAAAAATAAATTTGAAACTATGAATAAAATATAAAATTTCCTAGAAAATAATTATCAAAATAAATTAGGAATTCAAATGTTTAAAAAGAACACAAATCAGGGGACAAATATTTGAGAAAAGTGTCAGAATACTATCCTTTAGTTGATAGAATAACTATCCAATAGTAAGGAGTTATAATTATGAGATTGTATCAAAACCTCAAGAAAAATCAATAATATCTATCTATATTACTCAATGTCCTTCCAATTAAATTATAAATTTACTATTTCTCTCTCAAAATGAAAAGTTAACATTTGCTTTCAAAATGAGAAGGGCTTCCTGTACAATTCTTATAGCATAAAAATTTGCCTAGCTGAGAACCATCAGAAAATTTGAATTAAAACAAAAATAACAACAACAAAAAAACGTAATTTGAGAGCACTGGAAGATCCTTGAGAATTCAGCAGTTCAGAGGAAGAAAACCTGTTGAAGTGACTTCCCAAATGTTCCTTCAAGGAATTTGTCAACTAATAAACAGAGAGGTTGAAAATCTGTCCGGAAAGCATATGGTTAGGACAGAAAAACTAAACGGAGTATTAGGCACCTAAAAGAGTTAAGGAGGCAAAATAAGAGTCAGAGCTACTAGGAAATTAAGGGTACAAGATCTCAGAGAAAAGAGAAAAGCCAAGAAGCAAGCCCTACCAGGCAGAGCAGCTATTTCCCTTGGTGCATTTGCAGTTTTGTACACAATGCACTCCCAGAGCCTGGAAACGGAGCACAATGTAGCTGCAGAAAGTGCAGTTCCTAGTCAAAACTCCACTTCTGAAAATTCCTAAGATTGAAATATTTCTCAGAAGTACTCAAGGATGGAAAATAAATGTCATCAAAACAATCCCCTGGGAAAACCCAACATTCTGTGAGCAAAGAAATGTGTTAACTGTTCATCTCCAATGTCCTGCTTGTTTTATAGCACTCAGAAGGACAAAGTATCTCATTCCTTTTTTAAAAAGTGATCAAAATCACAAAATAAAAGGTGCATTATTGTTCAACACTGAAAGAACAGATTTAATGAGACATTTAGGAACAGCTGGAGCAGGCAGCTGTCTGCTTTTCAACATCTTTACTGAGATGTAATTCTGAGGCCATAAAATCAACCCACTTGAAGTATAAAATTCATTGTTTTTCACACTTGCCTTTGTAAAAAAGATGTGTGACCACTACTACAGTTAATTTTAATAAAACATTTTCACCACCTTAAAAGGAAATGTCATGTCCTTTAGTTACTACAATCCTCTGTCCCTATCCTACTCCAAGCCTTGACTGACCACGAATCTACTTTCTGTTTCTCTACAGATTTCCCTGTTCTGGACTTTCCTGTGAATGGAATTATATAATAAGTAGTCCTTTTTTGATCAGATTTTTTCTTTAAGCATCCCACTTTCAAGGTTAACCCTTGCATGTTGAAGTACACTGTTCTTTTTTACAGATTATAAGATGGCTACATAACATTGTGTCCATTCATCAGTTAATGGACATTTGGGCTGTTTCCACTTTGGAGTCACCAGGAATAGAGCTGCTATCAACATCAGTGAACACGGTTTTCTGTGGGCATGTGTTCATTTCTTTTGGGTTTACACATAGGGATGGATTTCTGGGTCAGATCTATGTTTAATCCTTTGAGTAACTGACAGAATGTTTTCCAAAGTGGATGCCCTGTTTGTATATTCCTGTAATATGTAAGGGCTCCCATTCTTCCACTACCTCACCAACAGGTATTCCTATCAGAATTTTGGTTTTAACTAGCCTAGGGGGTAAGAAATGATATCTCATTGTGGATTTGATATACACTCCCCTGATAAATAATAATGATGGGCATCTTTTTTTATGAGCTTATGGGCCATTCATATATCTTCCTTGGACAAGTGTTTACTCAAGTGTTTTGCCCATTTTTAAGTTGATTTGTCTTTCGATTATTGAGTTGTGAGGATTCATTACATAATATATACACAAGTCCCTTATTTGATCTGTGATTTGCAAATATTTTCTTCTATTTGGTACACTGTCTCTTTACTTTATTCATGGTGTCCTTTTCCCCCACTTTTTTTAGTGTATTATAGGTGTACATAATAGTTGGATTCATTTTGACAAAATTATGCATGAATGGAATTTAATTTACTTCATTTCAGTCCCTGACCACCCCCACATCCTGAATTTCATGGTGTCCTTTGAAACACAATTCTTTTTATTTTGATGACATCCAGTTTATTGATTTTTTTTTTCTCTTTTGTTGCTCATGTTTTTAGTATTGTACCCAAGGATCCTTTGCCAAATCCAAAGCCACAAAGATTTACCACTGTTTTCTTCTAAAAGTTTTATGGTCTTAGTTCTTACATTTAGATTTTTGGTTCATTTTGAATTAATTTTGGCATTTGTGTTAGATAAAAGTCAGCTTCATACTTTTGTATCTGTTGGATTTTGTCAAGTACTTTTTCTGAGTCCATTTTGAGACATCATGTGATTATTTTTTTTTATTCTGTGAAAATGACACATTACACTTTTACATTCAATCTTTATCTTTGAATCTACTCAGATCATGTTTTTTCTTTTAGTCCAGTCTGACCATCTCTAACTTTTGATTGCTTTATTATAATCAAGCTTATTTAATGTTATTGAATTTGGATCTGTCATATTTTACCCTCTGCCCTATAATGCATTTCTCTCTCTCTTTTGTTTCTCTTTGCTTCTCTCTCTGGCCCTTGACCTGAACACCTCTGCGTGATAGGTGCACCAAGAATGTATGATTTATGCCACACTGGCGAGTCTCTGAGAAAAACAGGAAACCACCTTTATCTTAAAAATGGAAGGTCAAAGCAGAATGCTGGGTTTAGCAAAACCAAACCCGGTTTAAGCTGATTTGGATGACCCTTGACCAGTGTTTGCCCTCCAGATTTCATTTTAATGCTTTTCCTTAGTAAAGTGCCCACCTACTAAGGCCATGACAATTTAGAATTTCTATGGCAACCCCTGGAAGTAAAAAAAATATGGTCAGAGGAGGGGGTGATGAAACTTTTGGAGATATGGTGGCATCTTCCTGGAAAAGTCATATATATTCTGCCCACATTTCCTCCTTGTTTTTGACGCTCAGCATTTCTACTATGATGTGTTTTTCCTACTTGCATTAATACTTTAGTCTGATTCTTCCTACTGTAAGAAGGCATATGAACTACTTTTGCGTACTGCAGGTGGGGAGGATTGATCTGAGAGCTAAAACCCTGTTCCTTCCTTCTCTGACCTCTGAATCAAGTCCTGCCTCTTTGCTCCAATGACATCTGGTGTGATCTTTGGCTCTGATTCCCAGGGTTAAAGACATAGGGTTGGCTAGGTCACAATTTTATTTCTTGTTTTCTGTATCTCGCTCTCTCTCGCTCTCTCTCTCTCTCTCTCTGTTCCTTCTTTACTGCTTTCTTTTGCCATTCAAGGAGTATTTTCTGAGTAGCATTTTAATTTCTTTAATGGTTAGTATGGAAAAAATACTAGCTTAATTTGAGTGATATGTAGAAATGTTACTGTATATAGTTCTATTTTCTTCCCCCCTTTTTGTGGTGTTATTGTTATTATACTTATTGCATCTATTAATGTCACAACCCAATAATATATTGTTTAATTACTTTTCCGTCTGTATTCATTTCCTTAGCCCAGAACAACTTTGCCCCCACTGACTTCCTTGTGCTGTTTTTGATCATTATAGCTTATACCTATTACCCTATATGCTATAGGCTCAATAATATATTATATACATATTATTTTATACACTTAATTTTAAAACCAGTTGAGAAATAAGGCAAATACCAGGGTTCTTTGTGTTTTGGGTTGCTGGTTGTTTTTTGTTGTTGTTTGGGTTTGGGGGGGTGGTTGTGTATGAATTCAAATTACTCACTGGGGTCACCAGTTTTTAGCCCAACAAACTTCTCTGGTATTTTTCATAAGATGGGCTTGCCAGAACAAAATTCTCAGTTTTTGTTTATCTGGAAGGGTATTTTACCTTAATTTTTGAAAGATAGCATTATTGGAGAGAAGATTTTTATTTGCTAGCTTTTTCTTTGTGCCTTTTAAATATGCTACCCAGCTATCTCTTGTCCTTCATTGTTTCTTCTAGGAAGTCAGATGTTAATCTATTGGAATTCCCTTGTAATTATGGAGTCATTTTTCTCTTACAGTTCATGAATTTAAAGGTGTTCGCATATCCTGAGACTCTCATTATTGCTCTTTTTTTTTTTCTCATTGTTCTTCAGGAAGAAAAAGAAAAGATTATATATGTATATATATATATATACACACACACATATATGTGTGTATATGTATACATGTAAATATATATGTATATATGTAAAAGATTATATATGTATATATACATATATAAAATATATAAATATATTTATATATATATAAATATATGTGTATTTCCACAATTTTAAGCATCCACTAGAGGTCTTGGAATGTATCACTCAGGGATAAGCGGGACTACTGCTTCTTTTTTTTTTTTTTTTTTTTGTGGTATTGGGGATTGAACCCAGGGCCTTATGCTTGCAAGGCAAGCACTCCACTGACTGAGCTATCTCCCCAGCCCCTACTGCTTCTTTTGTTTCCTTCCCTGTGTATGGGTCATGCTTTTCTGTTTCTTTGCATGCCTCATAAGTTTTTTCTTTCTGTGGAAACTGGACAGTTACATATAATGAAAACTACATATATAGACCCAAACCCAGAGTTGCTAATATATATATTACATATATTATATTAGTTTGGGTCTCCTACTCAGGCACTGCTTGTGCAGAATCACTGTCCATCTATTCAGCATTTTTACTATGATGTGTTTATTATGGATCTCTTTGTGTTTATCTGACTCTCATTCATTCCTGAATAAATCTCTGAGACTCTTATTTTTGCTCATTCTTTTATTTTTCTCCCTGTTCTTCAGTTTGTGGGCTATTGCTGTCCACCTATTTTCAAGTTCAATTATTCTTTCTTCTACTAGTTCATATTTAACATTGAATACATTTGATGATTTTTTAAAAAATTTATACTTTCAACAACATAATTTCCATTTGGTTCTTTTATGTAAATTTTCTCTCTTATATTCTTTATTTGATGCAACATTATCATAATTCTTTTATTTCTTTATTTGTTTTCTCTTAGTTCTTTGAACATGTTTATAATGCCTGCTTGAAAGTCTTTTTCTGATAAATCCAACATTTGATCTCTCTCACAGATAGCACAGGTCACCCTTATTCACAGTTTCACTTCCTCCAATTTTCTACCTGCAGTCAACTGTACTCTGAAAATATTAAATGGAAAATTCAAAAAATAAGTAAGTTTCAAATTAGGTGCCATCCTGAGTAGTATAATGAAACTTTGTACTGTCTCTCCTGGGAAAATGAATAATATCTTTGTTCAGTGTATCCATCCTGTGTATGCTACCCACCTGTTACTACTCACTTAGTAGTCATTTTGATTATTAATTCAATTGTCACAGTACCATAGCACCTGTGTTTAAGTAACCCCTATGTAGTGACCTAACTACATCACAATGTCTGTCATCCACCTTACTTCATCTCATCCTGTAAGCATCATATCATAATCTCACATCATTACAAGAAGAGTGAATACTGTATAATAAGATATCTTGAGAGAGACTAAATTTTCATAATTTTTATTATAGTATATTATTATAAGTTCTCTAAATTATTGTTGTGTCATAATATGCCAAATTTATAAATTAAACTTTATCATAGGTATATAAGTATAGAAAAGATATACTATATAGAGAGTTTGGTAATATCCAGTTTCAGCAATGTACTAGGGTCTTATAAGGTATCATCCAGGGATAGGATAAGAGGGATCACTCTATCTGCTTCCTCCTACCTCCCACAGGTCATACTATTCTGTTTCTTTGCATGTCTCATAATTTTTTCTCTTAAAGTGAAACTGAATATTTTACATTATATGTATGGTAGCACCTCTGGGTTTGGGTCTTCCTACTCATGGGTTTATTTTTGTTATTTTCCTGTTTGTTTAGTGATTGACTGGATTATTTTAATAAGTCCTCCTTACAGACTTCTGATATGGTTCCTCAGGCAGAGCTTTGGGTATGTTCATAGTCACCTAGGATGACAGTGATTTTTGTAGGGTTCCCTCTCTCTCCCTGACCAAACATCAGTTATTAAACTTGCTTATTGCTGATTGCTCAACTCTTTTCAACAATACTCTGGGTAATAAATAGCTCTACAAAAGAATCCAACCAAATTCTGACTCCTTTCAAGGAATAGTTTCTGCAGTGTTTGAATTTAGTTTAGACCCCAGGAGACCTCCTCCTTGTATTATTCCTTGGTTCTCTCCGGCCAAGCAGCATGCCTAGCAATTTAGCCTTTTCTTGGATTTCCTCCCACTTATCTTTCACCATAACTTCCACTATCCTTGAGAGTGCCTTAGACCTTAAACTTCTTCACTACCTAAATGAAGTCAGTTCCTTAGGAAGAGATTAGGAGCTAGCTATTATGTCACCTATTTTTTCACTCAGGCAAAATCTGAGCCAAGGCTTATAGGAGGTGGGGAAAACAGCAAACTTCTCTCAGGCACCCTGACTCTAGGAGCTGCGCACTTGAACAGGGTTTGGAGACTGGTCTGGTTATCAGCTTATCTCTCCTGATTGAAACCCTTACCTCATAAGCAGGGCAAGAATGATCAATGTCCCAGAATCCTTAGCACAAAGCACCCAAGGTACAGCTTCCATTCCAAAAACGGGGTTTGGATGGTAAAAGGAAGTGGCCACCTCTCAGTCACACTCATCTGGAGCTTAGCCTCAGTAATAGGTAGTAGGGGCAGAATGAAAAATGCTGAGTCCAATTTCCTCTGGAAAGAAAGTCTTCTGGTTAGGAGCTGGGGAGGGAGCTCTACGTTACTGGCTGGGGCAGTTGAGTGGAGTTTCTACCTCACTGAACTGGGAGGGGAGAAGGAGAGCAATCTTGGTTCAAATAGCACCAACTATTACCTTTCTTATCAAAATTTCACAATTGTTCTCACATAGATGTTTCTGTGTTTGTCATTTTTATCTATTTTATTTTATTTTGTGTATTTATTTATCTAGATACCAGGGATTGAACCCAGGGACACTAAAGCACATCCTCAGACTTTTATTTATTTTATTTTTAATTTTTGAGATAGAATCTCGCTAAGTTGCTTAGGGTCTTGCTAAACTTGCTAAGGCTGGCTTTTGAACTTGCAATGCTCCTGCTTCAGCCTCCCCAGTCGCTGCAATTAGAGGCATGTGTGCATCATGCCCAAGGTATTTGCTGTTTGTCCTTAGGAACATTTTCAGAGACTTTAATTTTTTCTTTTCTTTCTTTCTTCCTTTTTAAAAAAATTTTTTCAAGTTCACACCAGTATCCCAGGGCAGCTGGTGGGTTGACATTCTCAGGCTATCATGCTGGAAATTTGTCTCTGGCCTCTTTTCTTTCCTCAGTTAATTCAGAGGCAGTGGTAAAGGAGACAGCAGCGCTGGATGACCAATCTTGATGCTAAATTCTGCTCAGGACAAACATGGCAAATATGTCCTGCAGTTCAGCAAATAGCTGAGAAAAATGGAGAACGTGCTATGGTTTGAATATAGTTTGTCCCCCAACATTCACATTCTAGAAACTGGGTCTCTGGTGTGGCAATGTTGAGGTGGCAAACCTTTAAGTGGTAGGGTTTAGTGGGAGGTGGTTGTTATTGGGGACGCCACCCTCAGAAGAGATTAATGCTGGTCTCAAAGAGTAAGTTAGCTCTAAAGACCGAAGGTTGTTATGCAAGTTCACCCCACACATTTGGTCCCTTCTTCATGTGGCCATTTTCCTTTCTGCTTCACTACTACCATGTGAAGCAACCACAAAGGCCCTTACCAAACCATTTGGGCCTCCTATTCTTGAACTTTCAGCTTCTGAAACTGTAAGCTAAACACACACCTTTTATGTATAGCCTCACGTATTCTGTTTTTCACAACAGAAAATAGACTAAGAGAAGACTACATAATACATGGAACTGTTGCTGCATGTGCAAGCTCCCTACAGCCTGCTCTGTGTTATGAAAGTGGGGTGGGGGTGGGGGAGAGGGGGTGGGGGTACTTGGTACTGCCCTCAGCTCTGGCCAGGCCGAGGATGGAAACTGTAGTGTGTGCTGCAACGGTTGGGGCTGCTGGTGAAAAAGTAGTAGTGTAGGCACCTGGGCAGGGAGGAGGCTGTGGGTAGACCGGCCATGACGGCAAACCCTCTCTCCTCTGGGATTCTTGAAGCATGCTCCCTAAAGTAGCAGGGAGCCGTGTCCCTTGGCCTGCCGAGCAGCCCCAGTGCTGTGCCACCCGCGGCCAGCCTGAGCCCAGCAGAAAGTGGAGCAGAAGGGCCTTTCGCTGCTTTCATTCCAACTTCAGACAGATGAGGATGAGGAGGAAGGCGACAGGCAGCAGAGGCTCCTCAACATCCCTGGAGGAGAAAAAATTAAAGAGGACATCCGAATATATTTAACAAGCATTATTTTTGAATGGTGACAATGGTGACTTTAAGATTTGTGTTCCAGGATTGGAGCTTACACAAAATATATTTATGTCAGTTGGGCTACTTTTCTAGTATGTTCCATAGTTCTTGGAAGGAATCCACCATGAATATGACTGAACTGGAGATTCCTGAGCAGAATATTGATACAGAAGCACTGCAGGTTGCCTTTGGATCACTGTATAGGGACTAAGTCTAAGAAAGTCCAGTAGAGTTATTCCCATTTTGGCAGCAGCTAGTATGCTGCAGTTGGATGGTTTAATACAGCAGTGTGGTGAGACAATGAAGGAAGCAATTAATATGAAAACTGTGACTATTACTCATCAGCAGGGACTATGAATAAGATTCTATAAAGAAGTAGTGCCTTGAATAACTTCTAAACAATTTGATGACTTACCAGAATGTTAAGCTTTTTTAAAGAACTCAGTATAAACATCATGAAACAGTTCATTGGTTCATCTAACTTATTTGTGATGCGAGTATAGATGGATGTACGTATAGCTCTAAAAATGTGGATATTCCTTCAACTCATGCCTTCTTGGAACAGATCTTTAATAAAACAGATTTTGATGGAAACAGATGTCTGGTTTTCTAGGCAGAAAAAATATTTGAAGGCATTACCTTCCTTGAAACTGAGCAAGTAAAACCATTTGTGTCAGTGTTCAGACATCTAAGGTTATTGTATATTATCAGTGATCTAACTTCTGGAAGGATTATTGAATAAGATTCTCTAGAACCTTCAGAATGACCATCTTCTGTGCATAAACAGCAGTGGCTTGCTATGCTCCTGGGAGAACAAGACGGTGAAGTGGGATCATGTTTGCTTTCTTTTGATAGTAGTGGGAAACTAGCATGTAGTAGAGCAACTTGTGATCAAATACTTATACTTGAAAAGGATCAGGAGCAAGTGGTGATGAACTTGGACAGCAGGCTCCTGATGTTCCCTTTACATGTCTGCCAAAAATTATTGCATATATCATCAGGAAAAAAAAGAATTAAAAGTAATCATTACCCAGGAAAATCCATAAAACTGAGGATCATTATCAGTTGGAAACAGTAGCATTTAGAAAACATTTTAGGCCGGCTTTAACTTAATGACCCTACTGCTATCTATTCACATCTAAGGTGACAATAACAAAAGCCCTATGTCCTGTACAGACAATACAGAGTATAGGTCCTATCCTTCTTACATTTCTCAACACATATGAAAAAGCATTTTAAAGCCAAGAAAGTATCTGTCAAACCATATATGTTATAAAGATGTCACCTCATCCTTTTAATTAAGCATCAGTAGAATATTTCACCTTTCTTCACAACCAAATAAGGATTTAAATTTTAGCTTAAAATTTGATTCTGCATAATGTTGGTGAACTTCATTTATCCACCTGTAAGTTTATTTTTATTTTTCTAAAAGAATGCTAAAGAAATAATTTGAATGGCCAATGACAAATGCTCTTTCAGATGGTGGCTTTAAAGCTATTTTTTTTTCAATTGCTCATTTTGATTCCTCCACATAGTCTAATATCTTTCCAGTCTATACATGTTTTTAATCATTAAATACTATTTTCATGATTTGGGGAGGATAAGCTGAGGAATTTTTAAAAAAAGTATTTTCATGATTCTGTTTTTTTTTCTAATACAGCTTTCCTAGGATTTTTAACAACAACAAAAATCAGCTTTAGACCTTCAAATGAACTCAAGTGAGAGGAAAACCAGTTTGATTTTGAGGATATTCCTTTGCCTTATATTGTTTTGTCTTTGGCATTCTGTATACCTTTTTGTTAGGTTATGAATCATTTAAGCTCTGGATATTACAGTTTTAAACATTTCCATGATCTCTGATATTTACAATTATTTATGTTCAATTTTTAGTTGAGAATTCCGTTTCATACTTGAACCAGGACATTGACCTCTAAATTGAGTCTTTGAGTTATACATACTAACAGAAATTTCATAGAAAATGTACATAATGTTGGAGGATCTAACATAGAAGTTGATAATAGAGCATTAATATAAAAATAAAATTATTTTTTCAGAAATGAGATGTACACTTGTGATTTACATATGTGGGTTTCTTGTGTTTATTGCTATTTTAAAAATAGCCAATGCTCATTTTCCTTCAAAAGTAAGTACTTTAGTGGTTAATGTGTATTTTAGTATGTTTTTAAACATGGGATTCATTTTTATGTATCTGTGCAAATAATAAATGCCCTTTTGTAAAAAGGAAAAAAAAATACATAATGGCATTTGGTACTCTAACTGTAGATATAAAGTACCCTGGTATCCACTTCCTTGGTGAAATTCACCCTAACAGATTGTTTGCTGCGCATCAAATACTAGATCACACTTAGTCTAGGCTGCAGCAGACAGGTTCTCAGGGTGATAAAACTGTCCCAGAATGGGAAATCATATCAGTTATATCCAAGGGAACTGGTCACAGACAAGCTATTTCTACTTAAGTATCTTTATTTGAACATTCCTTTGTTCTTGATCAACCCTATGAGTTACATGCAGAAAGGTAAGGTCTATAGATCTAGTGGAGTTGGTGTAGTTTTTCTGGAGACTAAGCTGGCAATGTTTACTAAATTAAAAAAAAATGTCCTTTTGTCTTGGCAATATTTATCAGGAATGTAACACTTGGACATACTTCAAAAATTCACCAATATTAATTTATAAGGGTGTCTATTGAAACGTTTTGGATAATAATATAAAACAAAACACAACAAAAGGTGCTTATGACTGGGACTGGTAAGTAGAGATTTGTGTAGCTACAAAGTAAAATACTATATAGAATTTTAAAAGAATGAAGCAGAGTTCATTAACAAAGAATAAGGTATATGTCAATCTAGAATGATCCCCAATTTTTTTATCAGAATAAAAAATAGTATATAGAAGATATAGAATAGTGAGAAGTATGATCACTTTTGTATAAATTTTTAAAGTAGATGAATGGATATATATGTATTGAATATTTTTTTTCTTGAAGAAATTATGTATTATGACCAGTTGCCTTTGGCAAGACAATATGAGGAAGGAAATAGGCTTTCAGATTTTACTCTCTCTAGATATGTTAGAATGCTATAACCCTATTTATAAATTACTTTTTAAAAGCTCAACAGGCTTACCTGGGTGGGGAGATGTGAAGGACATTTTTGCTTTCTTTTTTGTTCTTACCTGTACTAGTTTTAAATAAAAAGTTTTAAATGACAGTGTATGAAATAAAATGTATGTTTTCAAAATATAACAGCATGGTATGGAATTCCTAGTTTTCTCTATCTCTTAGTCTCACATGTATCCCTTTCACGGCCATCTGTGCAACCTTAATATGTAGAAGTACACTCTGCTGTCATGTATCCTAAATAGAACAAATAACAAAATGAACAAATGAATGAATAAAATCATGTTAACATTTTAAAACAGCATGGGAGAAGCTCTTCTGTCATAGATGTTCAGGCAGAAAAACATCAGGTGCCTATAGGTGGCTTCATTGTAGGCTCTCACATCAGCATCACCAGATATGCAGAATTTCAGGTTCCACTCAGATCAATTCAGTAACAATCTGTATTATCCAAGATTTCCAGGTGAATCCTGAGGTTTCTTCCCTGGTTACATGTTGTAACTACCATCATGAACACATGGAATCCAACTTGCTTGGATGAGTCCCTGTATGGGAGATTCCAGTGTATGACCTGGTATAGGAACCCCATACAAATCAATATCCAATATCTCCTTCTTTTTGCTCCTTCAAATACTCCTCTCTTGTGACATTTGTGATAATCACTCTAACCCATAGAGTACTTTGTAGTTACCAGTTCCTTTTTTTTTTTTTTTTTGGTACTAAGGACTAAACCTAGGGGATTTACAGTACTGAGCTACATCTCCATCCCTTTTTATTTATTGTTTTATTTTGAGACAGGATCTTGCTAAGTTGTTTAGAACCTCACTAAATTGCTGAGTCTGGCGTTGATTTTGGGATCCTCCTGCCTGGGCTTCAGGAGCGGCTGGGATTACAGGCTTGTGTCAACATCTGGACTACCTGTTACTATTCTGAACACTTTACCTATATCATCTCTATAATCCTCACAATCCCATAATCTTGCCATTCACAGCTCCTCCTACTGATAAGGAAATGAAATTTTAAGAGTTTAAGTAAGCTTTTCAGCCTCCCACAGTTGGTAAGTGGAAGAGGGCAGGCTTGAACACAGGGTGCCTGATTTTTGTGCTTTTAACACCATTATAGTTACTTGTGTTCCTTGATTCTCTCTTCAAAATGTGACCTTTCAATGTCAGGGATAATGTCATTTTTTCTTTATCTCTGGTGCCCAGTTGAAAAGATGGCCTTAATAAACATTGAAGAATGTCAAGTGCATCATCAGCTTGACATAATATAGATGCACAATAAAAGATTGACAAATAAAAATTGTGAGATTCAGCCCCAAAACCTGGAGTCAGATGACACGGTTGCCTTTTCTTTGTCTTAGGATGGTAGGAGTTCAGTTGGCACTGACTAAATGTCTTATCCAGAAGTCTAACCCTAGGTTGCCATAATTCAGACCTTCCACTGTCAACATTAGGGACCTGTGTTGTTCATGCCAACCTTCCTGTATATTAGGCAGTTCATTTCATGCCTCTGTGTTCCCAACGCAGGTTATCAGAAAACAGCACAGAAAGAGGGCTAAGTTAAATGAAACTCAAGTTCTTTCCAGACCATTTACAGCCTTCATCTTCATTACAATTCCCAGCTCTTCAATTAACAGACATTTGCACAGACATCTGAAAGCATCGTATCCTTCCCTTAGCCTGTAAGACAGATGTGATCCTGGTCCTTAACACCACTCTGAAACCCCAAACACCATTTCGATCTTGCTTTCCACTGAAGCTCTTTACCCTACCCTGACATGCACCTTGTACCCATACCTAGGTCCCACAAAAACCCAAGAGAGGTCAGTGAGTTACTCTGATGTTTATTTTAATGCATCTTAGTCCACACAGTTGGTATAAAATCAGAAAAAGCAAAGCAAAAAAATAAAGGTCTGGAGTCTTAGCATCAGAAGGGCACCGTATATACATCTACAGTTGGTGGCCAATACGAATCATTGCCAGACAGTCCTTGGAGGCACAGAACACTCTAGACCCAGCTAAGCCCTGGGAACTCAAGTCCCAAAGGTCTAGACATTTGTCCTGATGCTCCGACCGTATGAAAAATGTGGAAGTGATGAAGACTTTAAGATTTATTAATTATAGTAATAACAGCAGCCTAACTAGGTACAAAAGCGGTTATAAACCATTTATATTACACAGAATTTTCAGGTCTCCATTCTACTTTATGTCATAAAATTGTTAATTGAATTTCCAGTGAGTCGTTTAGATGATTAGTGATAATAAGGAATGGTAAATCCATAGCACCATTTCACAGGTCTGTTGTCACTGATTTCTCATTTACACAGGTGACCAAGATACTCCACCTGCAAGGGCAAGTATTCCAAAGCCACAGGCCGTGTTTTTGCAAAGGGCTCCAGTCTGGGGCGTTTTTGCCGTGTGTGCTTAAAGGCTTCACACAGAGGTTTAGGCAGTGAATGTTTCTGTTAAATGCACTGGGTCACCCACAATATAAGGGTTTGGGGGCATCTGGGGTTCAAGCCCCACACTTTGGTTTTCCATGAGGTGGAGTGGGAGGGAGGTATCTTCTTTCAGATGAAAGGGAAGGGGTCAGATTCGAGTTACTTTACTTCTGGGCAAAACAAAAAGATTGAAAAACAAAATGAAAATACTGCGCTTGATTATACCGTTAGGATGTAAAGTTCCTTAGCTACTTTAAGGTTCAACACGAGGCTGATGGTCAACATGAAAAGCAAACAATACTATGTACATATATGTAAAAAGTGTTATAAATAGGTTTTATAAACCATAGATATTATATACATCTTTGATCAACAGCAATCCCCCCCCTCAACTGCTTTCTGTTTGGTTTGGCTTGAGTTTGGGTTCTTTTGGCTAGCATTTTATTTATGTTATTTTTTCCTGTTTTCTGGTTTCCTTCCTCCCTTCCCTGTGTACGCTCAGAGCCTCAGACGGACCGTCAGGGCGCCTCATTCGCGTTTCCGTAAGATCACATAGATGACGCCGCTGAGAAGAGCCAGGGGGAAGGCCACCCATGCCAGGATGTAGGCAAAGCCGTAGGAGTAGTCAGAGTTGAGATGCCACTCGTAGTGCCTCACGGTGTAGATGGCGGCTGCACTCATCACGCACAGACCTGGGGAGGGGGACAAGCAGGTGAGGGAGAGTTCAGGTTGGGGCAACCCTTCTCCGCCACCCCCAACTCTGACAGTGCTGAGCCAGGAGAGCATTTCTAACTCTGGAAGGAGTCTGCTTCCAGGTTCAGAATCGAGAGGAGGCAGCTGGATGAGATGGGAAAGAGCAAAACGACTTGTTCTCCAGTTCCAATTTAGGCTACTACGGCCATAACTTCTGAAGGTCCTCAGCGTATTTTCTATCACCATTTTTTTCTTTCACTGTCGTCAACTCCCAGGCCAAAAGTGAACATTGGGATTGCAAGATAAACCTATCTGTCCCTTTCCAAGGGTGAGTGCCTATGGGCACTGCTGGGCAAAGAAGAATAAAATGAGGTGAGGAGAAAATGAGGAAGGAGAAGACAATACAGGTGGGAAACAATGTTACAAAGGGAGAACACTATCAAGGACCAGCTCCATTCCACTTGGTGGCCCCAAGGTTGGGCTTGAAGTTCAAAGACAGATAAAAGGGTATCAGATACATAGGTAGGTCAGGTCAGCCCTCTTTGGCCTGCCAACACAGTTCTTTGGTATGGGAAGAAAGCTTCCACCTCTGGCCCTGGGCAGCAACCAAGATCAAACCCAGTGGTTCATGCCCACATGACAGGCAGCCTCCCTCTGCAAGGAGGGGTCTGGCGACATCAACACCCCAGCCTGGAGTTGCACAAAGGCTGGTCTGTTTCCTCCTGAAAACAGGGTCTTTGAGAAGCTCTGAGTGACTCTATTATAAATCCAGTATGCCGTGTGGAATTCATGTGGTTCCAAAGCTCCCAGTGCCCCAGACCACCTACATCTAACCTCACTGCTATTTGGGCTACCATCTTACTGGACACTGCAACTTTGTTTGAACAAAGTGCAAAAGTGGGACTGTGTCACATTAACCATCCTGATAAGATTGTTCTTCTACAGTTAAGAGGGGGAAAAAGGCCCACACAAATTGGCCCCCAAAAGGAAAGCCATACAATAATCTTAAAACCACAGTGGGATGGGATCCAGGGCTGCCCACTTTGTACAGTAAGTTCAGGAAATAGCAAAGACATGTGTGTGAGAGGGAAACTAGAGCTGGTAGATTGCTGTTCAAGGAAAAGAACAGTTTTGATTTGCCTTAAGGTTCAAGATCCTCAATTATTTTGCCCTACTGCTCCCTGGCCCACCTCTACAAAAGTTTCATCCTTGTGTTCAAGAAATGATGAGGGCTGGAAGGTGGCTCAGTGGTAGAGCTCTTGCCTAGTATGTACAAGGCCCTGGGTTTGATCCCTAGCACCAGGGGAAAAGGGGAAACATGGAAGTTGTCTCTTGAGCTACTTGTGACATCTAACAAAAGTAGAGCTATAAGGAGGGAAGCATATCCACAGAAGACAGTAAGGTGTTAATAGAGAGCAAAAAGGGCAAGACAATTGCTTATCTTGCGAGCAGGGCTTCTGCATGGCGGGGAGGGTTCATCAGTCCCTGGCATGAAAAAGCACCTTGGTAGCCATGTGGATTAGCTATGGACTGAAATCACTGGCAGAGAAAAATATCAGGTTCTATCTGTGAACAAGAGGAACAGAGAGAGGCAGGATGCCCAAGTGCAGCAACTAACTAGATACCTCAGTTTCTATCTTTCACCCTAATAGAAATGAGAGAATCTAAGCTCAATTTCAATAACCAATAAGCTTAGATACTTTCAAAGCCACAATGAAAATACATAATTAGCATTGTTAGGAGGAGATTGATGTTTTAGAGAATATATTACTATTACAAGGCTCTATGCACATTAAGCAATAGATATGGGTATTCTGAAACATAAAAATGGAATAGAACATGGACTCTCTGACCTGGTACCCTCTGTCTGCAACTCTGGGCAATTAATGTCAGACAGCAGTCATTTCCCCAAGCCAAACATTCCTCCTAATTATTGATTAGACTCCCTGCTTTTCCAGCAACCAGTAGGTAGAGATGTGTGAAGGAAGTGCTGCAGATGAGCTACCTGTGCTTTGGTAGTGACAGGATCAAGGGTATCTTGGAACCCCTTAGGAGGGTTCCAAGTCTGGGGACACAGAGCAGCCTTATGTGGAAGTACAAAGATCCTATTCAAATAGCATGAAGGTTCTGGACATTTGGCTCACAAGAGTTTCTACCTAACAATGACTGGGTCTGCAACAACCTCTTGAACATTCTCTCTTCAGTCCTTTGGAAGAGAAGATCTCAAGTCCCTTCAGAGTAGCAGAGCCATTGGAAGGGAGCCACCATGGGGACAGATAGGGATAAAACAACTACGGAAATTCTCAATACTTCCTTAGCATTTCCATTCCCCTAGCTTCAGTAAACATGTAATGAATGCCTACTGTATGCAGGCACTGTCCTAGAAGCTGGAAGCATCAAGATAAATGAGGCAAGGCCCTTACCTTTAGGGATTTCTGTTCAGAAGACAGACATATCCATACATACTTTTGATATAATGTGGTATAATTTTAGAAGGAGAGAAATGTTCCAGATGCCCTGAGAGTACAGATGGGCATTGAGTCCCCCCTGGGACACTGAAGAAACCTTAGGGGGATTGAAGTGGCCCTAAAGGATGTATATAAAGTGACCAGAGACAGGTAGAAAGGGAATTCCAGGTAGAATTCCACTTTTTAGCAAGAGTGAGGCTGAAAAGACAAACTATCAACAGATGAAGATAGCATTCTCCCTTGACAGGGAAGCTAGAGAACTCACTGAAGGACTTGGTGGCATGTTTAAGAAGTTATGATGGGAAACCTTGGAAGAACCTTCATCACATGAGAAATATGGTCAGATGCATGTTTTAGAAAGATGACACTAGAAGCAATGCAGAAAATGGGTGTGGGGCAGGGACAAGGCAGATGGCCCGAAGGTGCATTGAGGAAGGTTTTGCATATTAGCCCTGGTGTTAATAAATAAAGAGAAAGTACCTATAGGGGTGTGGTACCTATAGGGAATGATGCAATGGCCTCACTCAGGAGTGACAGGATCTGGGTGAGGGAGAGGAGAGTTGAGCAGTACCACTCAGTGCTGAGCATAGGCAACTGGGAAGACGGGGTATCTTGGAAGCTCAGGGAATACAGTTTCAAGGAGGGAATAATCAACAACATGGAAAGTAATGGTGTGATCCAACCAGGTAAAGACTTTACAGTATATCTTGATGGCCTTTGCAGAGGCATTTTTATTTCATAGCCAGGTATAGAAACTAGAGTGCAATTGGCTAGAAAGAGAGGATCTGGTGAAATTACCAGGATAGTTGGTTGGTGAAAGGTGTAGCCCTGGTGTTGGTGTGATGGGTGAGTGCTCTACCACTATGCCACATCCCAGTCCAAATGCTTGATGTCTACATCAGCCTGATTAAAACAAAACAGATGGGAAAGGTGAGACTCACTCAGGAGTTGCCTTCTGCCATCTTTTTTGTTCTTCTTAATCACAGTGATTACACATTTAATCCAAGTCAGATTCTGCCATGGTAACACAATTATCCAATTATTGAACAAATTGTTTTTCAGGGTCTTCTATGTGCCCTTTATAGTGCTAGTTTTGGTGTATAAGTAATCAAATGAATCAAAATATGCAAATCTTTCTCTCTAGGTCTATATCTATATGAATTTCTTGATTTTTTTCCCATCCAATGTAATCCAACCCAAAAGATCTAAGGCAAAGATAATTACTATCTAGGAATAGGTGACTAGGTTCTGAAAAGAAGAAAAACTACAAAATCCACATATAGATCAGGACACTCCTCTAAAAAGAGGATTTAGAAGAATCTATAGCTTATGAATGGGATTAGCTGTCTGTGAGGAGATGTCCTAGAAGATCAGAAAGTTTAATGGCTATACATAGTTCTCAAACCTGGCAGCATATCTGAGTCACTCAGGGAATGGCCACACCCAAGAGCTATAAATGAAAGTCTCAAGGATGCACATTGGTGAGTTCTTTTTTCCTTCCTTCCTTCCTTCCTCCCTCCCTCCCTTCCCTCCTTCCTTCCTTCCTTCCTTCCTTTCTTTTTTAAAGTACCCCAGCTGATTCCAATGCACAGCTATAATTGAAAAGCACTGAACTGGAGGGAGCTGCCTTTTGGTGTGCCTTCAAGAAGCATATACCAGCAATTAATTCAGGAAGATAGTTCTTAAATGTGAGCCTTGTGGCTTAGTATGAACTAGAGAGGCGATGATGTGGCAAACCAGGGAGACCTCTAACCCCACAAGAGCTGTAATCTGGAAGAAAGCAGAAGTAACTCCTAAATTGAAACCAGCCACAAGAGCCCATGCACCTGCCACCTGCCTCTCCTGCAAAAGCGAGTGTAGGATCCACAAAGATCACAGAGGGTCCTTCAAAGGGAAGCTGTGCAGATAAACAAGCCTCTTGGGAATTATAGCAGAGATCCTGGTTGTTTCCATTTAAAATGCCTCAGTGCTCTGAAGAGTCATCTGCTCTGCATGGAATCTACAGATTGTGGTAGGTGTGCTCTTAGATTTTTGATCCCATGATTGCAGGACTACTTTCTTCCTCCCTCCCCTTTTCCCCTTCCTCCCTCATTCCTTTCTTTCCCTTTCTCTCTTCTTCTCCTTCTGCTCTTCCCTCCCTCCTGATTGTTTTAGTTTCTCTGACTTCTTCCTTGATTTCAAGTCATCCTTTTCCAAGTTTTCACCAGCTCTTACCTCCAACCATCCTAACCCTAGTTTTCTTTCCAGTTACTGCCTTTTTTCCCTTCCAGTACTGAGCATTGAACTATGGGGTGCTCTGCCATTGAGTTATATCTCCAGCTCTTTTTATTTTTTACTTTGAGACACAGTAGCTAAGTTGAACTTGTGATCCTCCCGCTTCAGCCTCTCAAGTTGCTGGGATTACATACCCATGCCATTACACCTGGCTCCAGTTACTAACTTCTTAATAGGCCATGAGTTGGGGAACAATCTGACAAGGTTGATTTAATGGTCACAGCCTGAAGGAGTCAGGAAGTCTCTAAGTAGAGTCTCTAACTCTTAGTTCTCAGCTTTAGTGGAAAGATCCTACAGCAATTTCAAATGCACATTCTAGGCACACTTGGTTCCTAGGAGGCCAGTCTTCAGGTCATTTTGACTGTAGTTGACAAACAGGCACAGAACATTCTTAAGATTTAAAAACTATAACTTGTCTTTTAATTTGACTTTTCTAACTTCAGATAACTTCCCATTTAAATATGGACCATTCAACGGACAAACTGATAGCTGAAAATGAGGGCTTGTGAGAGATAAGCAGCTTGATTTGCAGGGGATAAAGAAGAAACAAATCATGTGCTTTTACAATAAGAGATATTTATGGCAGAGTTCTGAAATGCCTGCACTGAGTTCAGAGGGGAAGCAAAGCCGTGAAGCAAGGGTGGATTAGTAAAAGTACTTTGGAAGACTAAAATCTCCAGACCTAGAAGTGTTTGGCTGAACAGAAATACTTCAGCACACAGTGCAGTGACATGTGACCTAATGGTTCTTATCTCTAGACCTTTTGTTCTGGCCTAGCACTATTTTGCTAAAAAGACATTGATAGAGAGTTTAAAGAGGAAATATCTCAGTTCAAAGAATAAATGTGGAGGTTCTGCCTATTCTGAGAAGCACCTTCCACAGTAACTTAGTTCTTTTCAGTTCAATATTTTTCATTGAAGAGTTCTGCTGGTACCAGCTCTCATTCATCACAGATGCTTGGGAACTTTGGAATAATAAATTTTGTGAGTGAATTTACCTTGCACTGGAAGTCAGTTTCAATAAAAGATAATAGAAAAGGCTGAGTTTATGCCTTGGATTTTGTGTTCCTGAAAATTTGGGGTGCAAGAGATGCCCAACTATATTTGGTCCACAGGGTATGGGAGGAGTTTTAAGCACTTAACAGTCCCTGCCATGAGTGAGGTGACCTTTACATACCCTCTCTTAGGTTCAGTTTATTCATCACCAAAATAATAAGCTTACATAAATTTAATAAAAATAATAAAATGAAATCTGGTTCCTAACTGTATTTTAATTGATATTGAACTATAGATGCAATGGGCATGATCATTTGATTTGATATCCAGCTGTATAATCAGTGAGCAAAAAAATGAAATTCCAGAATGCATTAAACAGCTTTCTGTATTATGTCTGGAAACAAAACAAATAATAACTCTTTGCTTTTCTTATACCTAGAAATGATATCACGATGCATAATTAGCAATTTAGCAAAGCTGGTGAAACTCTAGGAGTTAAATTGATATAATAAAACCAAGGCAAACAGCAAACACTGTTTGGCTTTAAAATCCTGAAATCCTGAATATTGAAATGTATAAGTGTTTGGTGAAAGGGGAACTCTTCAATTTACTTCCTTGTTCTATAATGGGAATTCTCTGGCTTCTAGAAAAGGTCATCTCATTCAATCTCAGGCTGTCTTTCCTTACAACCCTGTATAAGGTATCACATCTGCTCATTAAGCTACCAAGCACATGTGGGCAGTTTCCAAACCTCCAGTCACTACCTCTGAACACAGGGTGGGGAAAGAGCACCATGAGCTTTCAGACAACCAATGAAAACGTGAAATAAGTCCTTTGCCTACTTAGAGAACTATAATTGGGAACATCTCACAGTACCCAGACATACCCTGGTAAATATGTAGTTTATGATTTATAAACTGCAACTTCAGAATCTACTATGTCTGCTGCTCATTTCTCTCCAATGCCCTGCAGACTCACTCAGCAGGCAGTCAACAGTCAGAAAATAACAGTGAAGCAAGCTGCTAGCCAGAATCTATAGAAAATGTTGGAAGATGTCTCCATCTACAACAGAACTTCTCTACATTCTGCCTGTAAATAACCTACCAAAGACAATGTAGGGAAGAGAAGAAGGAGACCACTTATGCTTTCATGGTCCCATATTTGAATGATGGCATATTACATAGGGCTGCCAAAATGTCATCAGAAGATGACAACAGAAAGTCAAAGTCTAATAAAATGTAAGACCTGGAGGGTAAAAATGTGTCTGAGTAATTTCATTCCTACTTACAGGTAGAAGACACATACCTGAGAGCTACCTTGCCAGCACTCAGCACATCAGGGCATTTTCTACACTGATACAGAGATGATTTCTTAAGGCATAACATAATCTACAGGAAACAGCCATCAAGACTGGCCTTGGCTCTACTATTACCCTTAGTATTTACCTCTGATGATGTGTTCAGATTGTAGCTTTGTTCTGGTGTTAGGTCTGGCTTGGTTGGGGAACTTCCTTCCAGAGCCATTAAGTCTTTTCATGGGTACCTCAATCCATTGAGAAGTAGGGAACTCCAAGGATACATGCACACACACACACACACACACACACACACACACACACACAAACGCACACACACCTGAACTTTATGATATAAGCATTCAATGTTCAGACTCATGAACATCCATCATTCCAGGGCTACATCCTTGGACAGGCCCCACTTCTACATGGATTTTACCACCTACAACTTACCAGCAAGGACTTGGAAGACTCCAGTGAGGTAAAACCGGCCTCCCTTGGTGAGGGTGAAGAGCTGGCAGAAGAACAGGAACAGGGACAGAACACTGAAGATGATGGACAGGATCATGGTGGCCTGGACGGACTGCAGCCATTCTAGGGCAAGAAATACTTGGTTAGAAAAGCTGGAAATGACCAGGAAGAGGAAGACCTGCCCTGAGGCACACGAGGCCCAATAGACCCTGACGGCTGAGTGCCACTGTCCTCAGTGAGATGGAGCCCTCTTGTCCTCTTCCCTTAGCAGAACTCAGACGATTCACTTTTCCACTTTAAAAAGACCTTCTTCATTTCATAGTTTTCTTTGGGAGAAAAAAATATATATATACATACACACACACATACATATATATTTAAAATAAAACAAAAATAATATATATATAAATAACATATATAATATATATTCTTCTTGTTTAACTGTTGACATTTTAGGGAAGAACCATAAGAAAATTACAGTCCTGTCACTAGGAGTTAAAATCAATTTAAAACAGATTGATTTTCCTTCCAGTCTTTTTGACAAGTGTGTTACTGAGCTATGCAAACTATCTCTGTCTCATAATGGTTCCACTTGTATTTTTTTGACTTTACGATGGTGCAAAATTGATACACATTCAGTAAAAACCATACTTCCAATTTTGAATTTGGAACTCTTCCTGGACTGGAGACGTGCAGTATGGTCCCTCCTTCATAATGCTGGCAGTGGCAGTGAGGCACAGCTCCCGGTCAGCCACACAGTGATGAGCGGAAACAACCAACCAGGATGCACAGTTGTTAAACTGTGATTCTCTCAAGGTTAGGTATATTAAAAGCATTTTTGACTTGTAATATTTCCAGCTTATGATGGGCTTATTGGGGAATAACCCCATCACAAGTCAAGAAACACCTGTATGTATGTGTGTTAGAGGGCCCAAGCCCTGCTCATTCTTGGAATTCTTGCTCTTAGGGATATTAGATGGCTTATAGGAACCCCTATACTGTATTCCAAAAAGAAAAATTTAAATCACTGTTCAAAATATCAGCATCCCCCAATGAGATCATGGGGATGGTTACTGGAGACCAAACTAATTTTGAAGAAAGTTGAAAAAAAATGCTGAAGATGAAGGGTATGCTTTATACAGGGATAGAGACCTACTTGCTTGGCAGAGTTGTATCTTTTTCTTGGGCAATCTTGATCATGGTTTTTAGCCTCAGCACAGAGCAGTTTGTGCCCAGTCAGATCACCAGATAGGTTCACGAGTTACATATCCTCATCTTTGTTGAACCCCCAACCTTTAATCAAACCTCTAAGCTTCCAGCTGAAATTCAGACAAGAAAGAATGTACCCCCTGTGGCCTATCCATTTCACAGTTTGCTGCAAACAATGTCCTTTCAGGAGGGAAGAGAGATAAGGAAATAATCTGAGTTCACAATGGGGGAAACTCATGGTGTCCACCACCTAGATGGGCTGCATTAGGCCTTACCCACCGTGGGTGGGTACTGGGTAAGGCCTTGCTCCCAATGGAAAAGAGCATCTGGAGGAAAAAGGGTTTTATCCTCTCAGCTGATGCACAGTGGCTTAAAAATGCATCCATCAATGCTTAAAACAGTATTCAAAGTTAAGTAATCTGGATGGCGTATACAGGTTGAGCATCCCTGATCCCCAAATTCAAAATGCGAAATGCCCCAAAACGTAAGACCTTTGGAGTCAACATGGTGCCACAAGAGGAAAATTCTATACTATGAAACTTTGTTTCATTTACAAAATTATTTGTTTCATGCACAAAATTATTAAAGATAATAAAAATTACCTTTAGACTATGTACATAAGATACATATGAAATGCATGAATTTGGTGATTAGACTTGGGTCCCATCCCCAAGATACCTCATTTGATATATGCAAATACTCCAAAAAATCTAAAAAAAAAGTCCTAAATCTGAAATAGTTTTTGTCCCATACATTTCAGATAAGGGATACTAAACCTATAATTATAACTGAATATGATTAAACCTGTTTTGAGCTGCAAGTAGAATTTTAAAGAATTTTAAAGATACTGATTAGATAGACTGTTACTGGAGTTTCATATAAGATTTTTTTTCCAGACTCAGTCCAGAAATATTTTAGAGTTGGGAGAAACCTGAGAGATCAACTAATCCAGCTCCTTTGCACTGAAAGAAATTTCCGGAGATGTTTTTGATGAGCCTAAGTGCCACAGCCAAATCTGGGAGGCCCTTGGTTTCAGTCTAGTACTCTTTCCACCCTAACAAACATATGCTTCTCTCTCTCTCTCTCTCCCTCTCTTTCTCTCTCTCTCTCTCTCTCTCTCTCAACCTCCCTCCATTCCTCCCTCCCTCTGTCCCCACTCCCTCCCTCCCTTTCCCTCCCTTCCTTCCTCTCTTTTGGTCTCTTTTAGATGATGTCTAATGGGTCATGAGTCATTCTGATTTCATTTTAAAAATCCTTAATTAAATGTTTATCATTATCTAGCATCATTCTAGAGGAGCACTCTGCCATAAAACTAATGTTGCCATAATATTATTTTAAAAAATGTTTTTGAGCACTCCATTAGAAGCAGCTGAAGGACAAAGAAATGTGAAACCCAAATCTGAAACCAAAACAGTGTGATTCACTCTGGCTGGGAAATGTCATGGGGGGCAAGAGGGGCAAGCCTGGTGGAGAGGACAGTCTGGATTTCTGGATCTTTACCTTCATCTTTACCTCCACTTTCATCATCAGCATGAGCTATTACTGCATCTTACAAAGACAGAAAACTTGAAATTTTTATATGTTATATTTACACTGATAGGAAAAGTACCATAGATTTGATAATGTACCTAAAACCTTGTTGAAATTCCTTTTACCAATACTTTGAACTTTAGTCTTCACCCCATTACAAACGAGTAATCTTTCCCTAAGTTGTTGCCTAGATAAGACTGGAATTAAGGAATCAAGGACAATTTTATTCATTGAGCATTTGTTGAATGTCTACTATATTGAACCAATTTCTCTGGTTGGCTCTAGGGGTACAAAGATGAAGAAGGTAGTTTTCAACAATAAACACAATAAATAAACATATAAATTCAGTAAGTTCAATTATATCATCAGTTATAATATATGTGAAATAGATTCAACTTACTCATTATAAGACAAGCAATATCACTTTGGATTTAAATCATTCTAGTCATATTCTAGTCTGAGAGATACACTTAAACAAAAAATAATTGGCAACAAACTATTTTAAGAAGCAGCCCCTGCAAATATTAACAAAAAGAAAGCAGGTAAAGTAATAATAATGTCTGAAAAAAAACAAAATTTAAATTGAAAAAAACACCAGAGAAATGTTTCACAAATTTAGTTTCCTTGATCTAAAATTGAAGAAATAACAACATATACATACACAAGACCTAGAAAAAATAGAAAGCAAAAAATAAAATGTGAGAAGAAATTGAGAAAGCTGCAGAATAGAAGATTTTAGTTCCCTTCTTCAGAAGAGATATATCAGAAGCCCAAAAATAAGGAAACCTCTGGATTATTCATATAATGAGATTAGCAAATTCAATTCATTAGATATATAGAATTGTGTCCAAATGATGAAGACTATAAATTATTTTCAAACACATATAGGACGATCTTATAAACTGACTATGTATTAGGCAATAAAAATACTCTCCAATCTCAAAAAAAGCAGAAATGATATAGGCACAACATATAACTAAAAGCATTTAGAAAATAAAAACACTTAAACTTGTAAAGATGCCAATTTTATTCAATCGAGATGCCATTCTAATCAATATCCCAATTGGAATTTGATGAAGTAATTAAAAAATTCATCTAAAAGACAATGAGCTATAAGAACCAAGAAAAAGCCTGGAGGGGTGCCACAGGCCTGTAATCCCAGCAGCTCCGGAGGCTGAGACAGGAGGATACAGGGTTCGAAGCCAGCCTCAGCAAAAGCGAGGTACTAAGCAACTCAGTGAGACTCTGTTTCTTAATTAAATACAAAATAGGACTGGTGATATGGCTCAGTGCTGAGTGCCCCTGAGTTCAATCCCCAGTACCCTCCTGACAAAAAAAAAAAAAAAAAAAAAAAAACAAGAAAAAATCTGAACCAAATACAAAAACAACAACTAAAGCACAAACAACAAATGAAAAAAATAAGAAAAACAAACAAAACCAATGAGTCAGCAATATGACCTACCAGATAGCAAACATATATCTGTTATGTCTATTATTTTTATGCTACATATTAAATATATAATAAATAAAATAGTATCTTCATTATAAGTAATTATTAAATTAATATATTTTATTTGTATTATAAAGTTTGAGCAATTCAAACAATGTGGTATTAGTCATGAAAGAAAAACAGAAGAAAGGGACAGAATGATCATTTTTGACGTGTACATATAAATTTATTATGTAATAAACATAGCCTACAAATCAATAAGGAAAGAATATAACAGATGTAGGTGATGTTGGCTAGCTATTTGTAAAAAATAAAATTGGGTCTCTCATATTCACAAAATAAAGTTTTTAATGAAAAATTAAAAAGCTATATAGATATGTGATTGGCAAAGGGAAAATATGAATAGCCAAGAAATATTAAAAGGTTCTCAGCCTCACCAGTAACCAAGGAAATGCAAGTAAAATCTATGAAGAATGTGACACCAATTTTTATTCATCAGATTGTCAAAAGTAAAAAAAAAAAGGTTATATCAGCAGAGTAAATGTGTAATTAAATACCTACATAGGGATAATAATAAAATGATATAATAATTCTTTTGTAATTAGAGATTTGGCAGGATATGTTTAAAAATCAGTGCTTATAACGACTCAACAACTTAATCACTAAATTAAATACTTGAATGTGTAATCAAAAATACATGAATAAGGACATTCACTATAATATCATTCCTATCAGGGAAAATATACTACAGCACATCCCTATGATGGAATATTTTGCAGCACTTAAAAAAATCATAGTTTAGAAAATGAACAGCCTTTGAAGACTTTCAATGTAATCAAAATAGTAATGTGTATGTAGACACAGTGTATCATTATGCAAGCACACACCAGAATCTACATTTGAATGCATACATCTGTATGCGAGCTTGTTTCCAAGCGAAAAGAAACAAAGGTATGTCAAACTAATATCACTGGGACCCCCAGGGACTGGAATTGAAATAAAGGAGAGTTTGGTCAAGAAAACCTTTTACTTCATCTATATCCTTTGATTGATTGATTGATTGATTTTTTGCGGTGCTGGGGATTGAACCCAGGGCCTTGTGCTTACAAGGCAAGCACGCTACCAACTGAGCTATATCCCCAGCCCTGATTTATTTTTAATAGGGAGAATATTTTCATACAATAGTCAGTCCTCCATGTACCCATAGGTTCCACATGTTCAGATCAAAAAATGCAGATTGAAAATATTTGAAACCAAAATTGTGTCTGTATTGAACATGGACAAATGTTTGCCTTTATACCCTAAACAATGGAGTGTAAGAACTATTTAATAGTATTTACATTGTTTTAGGTATTTTAAGTAATCTAGTGATGATTTAAAATGTACGGGAGGATGATCATAGGTTGTTTGCAAATACTACACTGTTTTATATAAGAGGCTTGAGCATCTGAAGGTTTTGGTATGGAAGAATCTGAGACAAAAAACAACTGTATAGTGAACTGGCATGTGTGAGGTGCTGGGTTCAATTCTCAGCACTGCATATAAGTAAATGAATAAAAGTCCATTGACAACTAAAAAATATTTTTTAAAAATTGTATAGGTACTATTTGAAAAGATAAAACCAATTTAAAAAATTATAAGGTAAAGAAGACATACAATCAGAGATAATAATTAGGCTTCCAAACTAAAAAACACTGGGACTCCTGGGCAGGGTTGAATTCCCAAACACAAAAAGAAAAGGGACTTCTTTCATCAAACGCCATCCATCAGAAACTACCTATGGGAAGCAAAGGAAAACAGAGCCAAGTTCATTCCAGCCCCAAAGGCTGACTGAAGATTCAAGAACTCTGTTGTCCTTGTTCAAAGGGAAGCCCGCAAGGCCCTGAGGAGATTCCTAGGTTCAAATGACATTACTCCCCAGCCAGAATCATTCTTCAGAACTGGAATGGACAGATGACCAGGGAGGTGGTGATGGAGAGCAGATATCACACACTCTGGAAAGGACAGGTGTTTGATCCCATATGAGAACTGGACCTCAGAAGAGGATGCACAAAGCCAGACTCTGCCCAGAAGTGGTGTTCATGTACTGTTGTTAGAAAAGCCCAGGGAATAGCTCTATTGCCTGGTTCTGCTGACCAGCTTAACTTGCCACTTATCTTCTTTTGGTCTTGACTCCTTTTTGCTTATTTGAGGTACTAACATGTATCTCAGAGGGTTGTTGTAATTATCAAACAAAAGAGTTGCTATGAAATTTCTTTTAAAGGATAGAGCAGGGCTAGGGCTGTAGCTCAGTCATACAGTACTTGCCTAGCTTGCACGGGACCCAGGCTTCCACCCTATCCTTCCCTCTTTCATCCCCATCATTGCAATAAAAAAAAAAAATGCAAAATAGCTCCATTAAGTCCAATGTTGAAGGTAGTGTAAATAAGCATTTATGAATCATCAGGCGGTTCAGTTTCTGGCACATCTCCATCTGGGGGAAATGTGCCAAGAAATGTTATAATAGGGACACAGTGTTCACTGAAGTCAGATTATTAGTGTACCCACCAGAACTCCAATAAGATTTTTATATAACTTTGATAGTAATTCATATCTACTATCCAAAAATCAGTACAGATAAGCAAACTCTCTGTAAAGAGTCAGTAGGCAAACATTTAGACTTTGGAGGTCATAGGATTTCTGCAGCAATTACTCAACTCTGCCTGCCTTATAGGACAAAATCAGCCATAGCCAAACTGTAAATCAAGGGGCATGGCCCATTCATCCAATATAACCTTATTTACAAAATCAAGTAGTGGGCTGTGTTTGGTCTGCAGGCTAGTTAGCCAACCTGTGCTACAGCAAGACAGGTCAGCTGTACAAAAAATAATTATTAGAATTGAGAGAAATTGAATGTAAGGAAGAAAGTTTTTAATTACAAACCTCTTTTACATAGATCAATACAAGGCCAGTTCCAAGGGGCAAGCCCATGGACTTCTACACAAGTCCCAGTGCTGTGATATTCTGTCCTCCAGAAAATACAAGTCTGCAATTATTTAACAGAGCCCATGTCAAGTACCTACTGTCATTTTCTAGTCCTTGCTCAGTGCAGGGCACAGAGCATATGCCCGGTAAATATTTGTGGAATTGACAATGCAGTGTTCTAAGCCAATCTCCAACCTTGGGGTGGGGCACTACAATCAAAACCCCTGAAGGTCTCTGTAGATCTCCTGTTCCAATGAGAGTGTCAGGTACAGAGGTTGCTGGCAGCATTCTGATACTGGCTGTGGCTGCACACTCCTCCAGCAGATAAGGGGAAGCCTGAGTTGCACAATGACCAAAGTTCCCTTCAAGGTCAGATTCTTGCCACAGGAGCAGCTGAGCAATGAAGGAAATACATCTGCCCCCTCAGCAGTATTCTTAACTTGAGGTCTACAATCTAGTGGGCCAAGGGCTCAGAAAACATGAACAGTTCATCTGCACCTTACATCATCAGCATGGGTCAGCAGCCCCTCCCTCCCCTGTCTCACCTCTACTCCCACTTTAGGCAACTCATAAAAGTTTTCTGACTCAAGAGAATAGGCTGTAGTGAAAGTGAAAGGAAGGATGATTGCACGACAGAGCATAAATTGGGAGGCCATGAAGAAAAGCCCCAACAGAGGAGTGAATCATGAAAACTAACATTAATAACTCCCATTTGCATAGTGCTGCACTGTTTTAAAAAAACCCCAAGACCAGAACCACCCCCGAACCTCCCAACCCACTATCATCACAAAAATCACCATTGTCCATATTTCTCAGTATGAATATCATTCCAAAAATAGCTGAATTTCCAAGAGGCCTCCATCCTAAACAATGTGACCTTTGCCTTTATAGCTCACCCACCAACTTGACATGCCTGGAAGCCCAGTGTGGGTCCTGCCCCAGCTCTCAAGAGACCAGCTGGTAGATATGAAATGGGGCTCAGCTCCCAGGCTAACTTTGTCTGTGACCCATGCAGAAACCAAATCAAATCAAATGGAAAAACTACCCATGTTCCTGAAGCTTACAAAGACAATGAAGGTCACATGGGAAGCTCTCTCAACAGGTAATTATGAAAAGCATATTAGCTACAACAAACATGCAACTGGTGGCTAATACACACAAACGGTAGCTGGAAAGAAGCTTCATGTCAAGGAATTCCAATTAAACCTCTACAGATTGAACATCACTAATCTGAAAATCCAAAATGCTCCAAAATCTGGACCTTTTTTACTATCAACATGATGCCACAAGTGGAAAATTCTACAATTGACCTAATTTGACCGATTTCAGTCACAATGCAGGTGCACTGAAAATATTTTCAGTATAAGTTATACATGGAACATAGATGAATTTCATGTTTAGACTTGAATATTATCCCCAAGGTATCTTATTGTGTATATACAAACATTCCAAAATCTGGGAAAAAAAGATCAAAATCTGAAATACTTCTGGTCCCAAGCAGTTTGGATAAGGGATGCTCAACCTGTACAGTCATTCCATTAATTACACTCCTAATTAAGAGGCTCTGTGACAAACAAACTAGTTTCTTTGTCTAGTTTTGTGATTTCATGCCCACATTCTTGTTCTGCTAACTAGTTTTTACCTTGAAAAGGGAGTAACATGCAGCCCTGAGGTACCAGAGATTATCTGAGAATAGAAAGCTAAACTATAGAATCAGGAAAATCTGGGTAGGTTGTGCTTCACAAAGAATTGCTCTTAGAAGACTTATACCACTAGTTGATATAAATGGAGGGTTTCAGTTGCATGGTCAAGTATTAATCTTTCTTTGGACATTCACAATGTACAATGCCTTGTTAAAGGATATGAGAAGTCTTGTCATTAAAAAAAAAAGCCTGCCAGGGTACAAGCCTGTAATCTCAGCAACTTGGGAGGCTGAGGAAGAGGCTCACAAGTTCTAGCCCAGCCTAGCAATTTAGCAAGACCCTACCTCAAAATAAAAAGTAAAAAGGACTAGGGGTGTAGCTCAGTGAAGAGTATCCCTGGGTTTAAACCAGGGTACTGCAGGGTAGGCAGGCAAGAGGAGAGGAGGACCCACTTAATTTAAAATTTCATGCTTATTTTTCAAGCTGATTTACTGGGGAACCATTTTTCTTTAAAACAGCCCATGTACAAGTATAGAATTTGGCCACAGAACTGGACCACAGAGGGAAAAGGCAGCTGCAAGTGCATAATCATGAGCTGCACAAATGGAGATTGGAGAGGAGATATCTGGGTTGCTAGCAAGATCTTTGGGTTTAAAAGGAATTCTCCATAAAAGAAAAATCAGAGACCTCCTTCTTTTCCTCCCAAAGTATATAACAAGGCCAAGCATCTTGGAAATTGAGAGTGAGAAACAAGACCATTCCCACATGCAGCCACAGGAAGCCACCAGCTCTTCTCCAAGCACAAAGCCCTTCTGCTCCCTAGGCCTCCTGAAATTCTACCCAATTTCCAATTTCCTTGTTGGCTCTTCCTATGCCACAATTATATCCCAAATGTGCACAGCGACCCTGAAGCCCATGCAGGAGAGGGCTGTAACTCCAACTCCTACCTCAGCTCCCATTCTACAACTAAGGAAACAAGGTATCTGCCCCAGTTTATGCAGCTCATTAGAGGGAGACCAATTTCATAATACAGGGCTCCTGATGTCCAATCCATTAGTTTTCCATGATAGCACACTGGGAGTACCAGGAAGGTCAATGATATGCTTGAAATATACTGAATTAAATGATCCTACTGTCATAATGTTAGATTTATAATCCACAAAATGTTGAGAGGAAGGAGGGAGAATGGTGTGGCAAAGGGAAAGAGGTGCCCCTTAACTCTTGCTGAACCAAACCACTGACCCAACCTCAGAGGAGCAAGAAGAGGTCCATAATTGCTATCTAGAGACCACATTTTATGCAGTCAGCACTCCAGCAGAATCTGGCCAGCACCAGAGAAGTCACTGAAAAAAGAAAGGAGGTATCACCAGAAGAGAAGTTGAAACTGTAGTCTTCAAATATTTGAAGAGTTGGTACATGGAAAAGAAACCACAGTCACCCCTGTGCCAGTCCAGGGGCCACTACAGAGGTTTGGTCTCCTTGGGGATGAATAATGAGACCTGGTAAGCCCCAGTGTAGCGTAGCAGACCTCATGAAGACAACCAGTAGTGACTGGGCCAGTTGAAGAGGAGGCAGCCTTGGTCTAACTAGGAACTTTCTTAACTGACAACATCTCAAGGCATTCCTCCCACATCATTGGTTGCTCCTCTCCAGTCTCTGCTTCCTCTTAGATGCTCCATTCATCACTCCCCGCGACTCAGCTCCAGATGTATGTCCTTCCTTCTGCTGCCTCCTGACCTGCTCCCTGAATAATGTCATCTAGCACCACGACAGTGAATAATGTCATCTAGCACCACGACAGTGAATAATGTCATCTAGCACCACGACAGTGAATAATGTCATCTAGCACCACGACAGTGAATAATGTCATCTAGCACCACGACAGTGAATACCTTTCCATACAGACTAACGACTCCCAAATGTGAATTTCCAGGCCAGACCTCCCCATCCCTGCCAAGTTATAGATGTCTAAATCCAAGAGATTCTTTGCTGACATCTCTGATAACCCAAACATAAATCCTGATTTCTATGTCCTGAAACATTCTAATCCAGTCTCCTCTAGCTCGGTCCAAGACCCCATTTTGTATTCAGCTTCTCAGGCCCCAAACCTAAAAGTGTGTCTAGTCATTCTTTCCCTAATCCCTACATCTAACCTGGCAGCAAAACCCTGTCATCAGCCTTGTCTCTCCAGTCTGCCTCCCCAGCCAAGCCACCACCTTCTTCCTACGGTTCTTACAAAGATTAAATGCATTACTTTTAGAAGAATGCCTGGTACCTATGTGAGCTGTTTGTATCATCATCATCATTACCATCATCATCACCAGTCTCACCACCACCATCATCATCACCACCATCATCATCACTACCATCACCATCATCATCACCATCATCATTACCACCATCATCACCATCACTATCATCATCACCACCATCATCATCACCATCATCATTACCACCATCATCACCACCACCATCATCATCACCATCATCACCATCACTATCATCAGCACCATCATCATCATCATCATCACCATCATCACCATCACTATCATCATCATCATCATCACCATCATTGCCATCAGTATCATCTCATTGTCATCATCATTCCCAGCCTAGAGCATTACTATCACCTCATCAGTCCCCAGTTTCCTTTTTGCCTCTCTCCCAAAATTATTTTTAATAAAACAACTGAAATGAGCTTTCAAAACATAAATCAAATCTTGCCACTCTTTGGTTTAAAACCTTTCAATGGTGGCTCAATGATCCTCCTCAATAACATGGCCTGGCAGGTCCTAGACATTTAGCCCAATTGCCTCTCCTGCCTCACCTCACTGCCTTCCTCCAGCTAGTGCACTCAGCCACACCAAACTCTTTCCTGCTTCATGGCTCTGGCTCTTCTCTTTACCTTCTGGAATTTTCTTCCCAGTTCTTTACATGACTGGTCCCTCCCTGACTTAAATCTCAATTCACATCTAAATCTCTATTGAAAGGAAGAGGCCTTCTATGGTCAGCTCCTTCCTCCCCAGAGATGATTCTCTATTTAATACTAAAGAGAACTTTCCACACTCCATGAATATTTATTGATTATGTATTGCTTCTGTCCTCCAACTAACTCCAACTAGCTCCACAGGTCAGGACCCTCATCTTTCTCACTCACCCCTGTATACCCAATTTCTGGAACGGAGTCTAGTACATAGGATGAGCTTGATATATTTGAATAATAAATGAATGGATATCATTGGTATTTCCTCAAAAATGAAAAGGTCTCTCTTAAAAGATGGAAGGGTCCCCATCCGTGGTAAGACGAAAGAGTGGTAGATATATTGCAGAGGGCTCTACTGCTCAATTGGGTAAAAACCTGAAAATGTTGTGTGTCAATAATGGCACACTCAGGTCTCATCCTGAAACCAAGAACTACCACCAACAAAAAACTAAGCTCCACCACCTTAAGTCACACCATAGCTAGTCTATTCCTGTTCCTGAAACATAAGAGATGTTTCTTTGGTTCTAGTAAAATCCTAGGGATGCAACTGAAGATTTTTGTTTTGGTTTTTGAGATTTGAATCTTACTATGTTGCCCAGGCTGGTCTCAAATTCTTCCTGGATTCAAGCGATCCTCTTATCTCAACCTTACCACTGAAGTTTTTAAAAGCAAAGACTAACTATGAGCTTGGAATTGTCCTTCAAATGCAGGCTCAAATAAGCATTCCACATTACGCCTAGATATTGGCATCTGATAAGAAAAATGAAGGATTAAAATAACAGTATTTTAACACCACATCCAATCTCTTATACTTCATTTCTCTTATAGGGCCTCAGTATCCCAAGGGGGGGTCCTGTAAAATCAAGAGCCATTACTTGGGTAGAAATTATGGGTTGGCTCAGGGAGCCACAAAGATTCTAAATTGCAAAACGTGAAGCCATAAATGCAGAGGGACTCCTGTGTTTTCTAAAATCTGACCCAAAGCTGAGCCACAAATGAGGAAATGGTCTGGCATCCTTGCCAAAAGGACAGTGTCACTAAATGGAAAAGCAAGATATAGTCTGAGATCACTTTGAAGATGGAAACAAAGGAGATCACCAATGCTTCATACTGGGGGCTACTGAAGTTGGTGAGATTTTTTTTTAAAGTTTTTTTCAATCCAAAGCATTGATCCAGTACTACCCACAGCCTATTCAATGCCATGAATTTGTTGTTCCTGGTTAGAATGGAAAGAAAAAGCAAGGAATGGTTGTATTCTCAGCTTGTGGCCTTGGCCTCAGTCCACACTTGGCAATGGAGCAGATCTGCCTGTTGTCATCAGAAAAGGAGGACTGTCAAAGTGGAGGGGTGAAGGATGCTTTGAGGACAGATTAGAGGAAGTCCCAATTATTCCCTTCATGCTTCAGAACTTCTCCTTAAAAATGGAAAAGATTCCAGAATGTACACATTTATTTTATACATGTGCCTAACTGCTCAGTATAAAAAGTTTACCAAATCCCTTTGCTTCCAAGACAAGAGAGGCCTTCATAAATGAGAATAGGACATAGGAGCTGGGTTTTATGAAAGACAAACTCTGCCTGGACCCGGTCTCAGTTTGGTAGTTTGGTTCTCTGAAGCTGATAAAGACCAGACCAAGGGACAGGGAAAGGCCAGGGTTATGCCCTTCTAGTTCTCAGGTACCCAAGTAGCCCATGGCCTGATTCCAGTAATCTGACCCATTCTGCTACACACCAGGTCCATGCAGATGAAAGAAAGAATGGAAGAATGCTTCTGTATACTTGAAATTAATAAATTGGAGAATCAAAAACAAAAAGCATCAGATCACTTAATAGCAAGCTAATGTTTTGTCTAGACCCTCTGTGTCAGTAGATTTTAAACTTGCCCACAGAGACTTGGGGTCAAGGATTGACACACCCTCTACCCAAACCAGAGCTATCAGTTTTAAAGACTTGGAGCCTAGAAACTGGCGCCATCACCTCTGCCCCAATTGGCTTGTGTGGGTGCTTCACCCACCTCCCCATGGGCCCTGTCTGCCTCAACCCAAGGCTCCATTTCTTAAGGCAGAGATTAATTCCGTGTTACTTAGTACTAATTTTCTAACATAAAATCCTATTTGTAACTATTTTCCGATTGTAAACAATAAGGGAAATGTGAAAGTACCAAAGGTAAGGGACACAGCAGATGAGGTCCCATCATCTGCGATCATCATTTGATGATATATCGGTACATTTCTGCTTTGTAGGATTTCTGAAATATTCTGCCTTACAAATGTTTCTGGACTATTGCTACGCTATGGGTGGGGATAAAACAGTTCATTGAGAATTTAAAGCAGTTCCAAATGTAATCAGAAAAATTGAAAATGCATCCATATATATCAAAACTCCTTCCTAGTGTCTGGAAGGACTTTCAAGACAACTTGCTACTCTCTACCCCTTTACTCTGTTCCCAGGATTCTGGCTTGCTCTCTCCTCTTCAAGCTCCCCACCAAGTCAAACTCCCCAACCCACCTCCCTGGTGATCTTGCATTTGATGGTCCTCCAAATGTTCATATGACTGATTCCTGGGCATTTCAAGGGGTCATTCTTCAAAGATACCTACTCTCCCCATTGCAATCCCTCTTGAAAACATCACCCTGTCTTGTTCTCTTTATAGCTCCCGAAGCTGCTCCCAAATTGCCCATGTTTATTGACTGGTTTGCCGGCTGCACTGTAAGCTCTCTTATATCCTTGGTGCCTACAACAGCATCTGTCACATAACAGGTGTGCAATGAATAGTCCTGAAGGAAAGAACAGAAAGAAGGGAGGGAATGAGAGGAGAAAAGGAGAGAATCCAGAATTAGGGATTTATGTTTAAGGGACAAAGAGAATGCTGAAATTCTAAGATGACAGGGAAGATGATGATAGGAGATGTGAGATGAGATTTAGTAGAAACCAGAAGAGACGCATCAGAAAGATTCCTAGGGGCCTTGGTAAAGATTTCATCTGGAGATGAAGCTCAATGAGAGAGGCTTCTGAAAAGTTTCCAAATCAGGAATAATATGATTAGATTTGTATTTTTAAAAATATACCCTGGCTTCAATATGAAAAATGAATCACAAAGGAATAAGAAGGACTCAAGCCAGATACTCAGAGGCGGCTCAGTGGCTCTCACCAATGATACAGACATGCAACAGACTCCAGAATGACAAGAAGATTTGTGGGACCCACAGTGATTCTGAGAAGGGAGACAGAAGGAAATATGTCAAGATACTCTAGACATTAGGCTCACCAGCTGGTGGAGCAGCACTGACTAAGCAATAGAAAGAGGCAAAGGGGTAGATGTGGGGGAAGAAGATGAAAATTAACTTTGGAGATACTGGTTTGGGAAGGGGCCCCTTAGACATTCCAGGGCAACTGTTAGTATTCAGCTGGAAATATAAGTCTAGAGTTCAGAAGAGACATCTGGATTGGAAGAAAACAAAGGATTCAAGAAACATCATTAACCACAGCAAGACTTTTCTCATGACTAGGAAGGTGGGAGACAAATAGAGAGAGGCTAAGAAGATTTCATAATTTTCAATATGGGTCAGTGCAAGATTGGGGTTGGTGTTGACGGAGCCCAGGATACAATAGCAATAGAATATCTGGAGAATGGTAAAATAATTAAGTCCTGCCCTGAAACTGCAGAGGACCCGGCTGAGTTATTGTATAAGAATATGAATAGGTATGGTAAGAGTGGTCAAGCCTCAAGGAGATTCATTTTAAAACAAGATTACAGGGAGATGCCTGCTTTTAAGTTTCTACAAATTGAGAAGCTAAACTTCCCACAAGGCTGAATTCTCAGGTTCCCTTCTAAATAAGTGTAGGTGTAACCATGTGACTAAATTTTAGTAAAAGAAACAAATGTGTGTGGTCTATCTAGAGGCCTTCCATTAAAAGGGAAAAGAATATATTCTTTCTGTCCTTCTTTCTCCACCCTACTACTTAAAGCATGGAAAGATGGCTGGTGCTCTAGCAGCCTTTTGGTCCATGAGGATGAAAGCCAAGCCCACCGCCCCCCACAAATGGTAAAGAAATTAGCTAGAAAGTACCTGGGTGTCTGACAATTTCATGAAATCATCCTCTCTCTCTCTCTCTTGGGTTACCTACTTTCAGACTTCATTTAAAAGAGAGAGAAATAAGTCCATGGAAGTCACTGCCATTTGAAGATGTATCATCCTAAGCAGTCAATTCTAATCCTAACCAGAACTCTAGTCAACTGGTCTATCACACCCCATGCATTGCTTGGGCTGCAAGGGAATATCCTCCCCCTTGCCTGTATTTACTTAAATCCTGCCTATCCTTTGGAGGGTGGATCAAATTCCACCTCCCACCGGAGATTTCCCCATCACTTCCTCCCCTGAACTCTGGTGCTGTCTGCCTGCCCCCACTCCTTGGGCATCTGATTCAACTCTCCATACTTATCCCCTGACACCTCACTGAGGCTCCATATCATCAAGGACATGGCCTCCAAGGTGCCCTAGTTCATGTAGGTATTCCTGAGACTTGAGAGAACATGCCTTCTGAGGTGATTTTTGTTTATTTGTTTTTTGTTTGCTTGTTTAGTTTTAACCTCTGCCTATAGACCTATAAATAAATTTAAGAAGTAAGAGGAAGACAGGAAGAGTGGAAGGCAGTTAGTAAGAAACTTAGAACTACTCCCATTTAAAGGGAGAGCTTGGGGAAAAGATCTGATATACCTCCATCAAATTCTATAGCATAAATGTTAGAATGCCTCAAAGCACAACACCAGGAGTCTCCATTCAAACAAAGGGTGACACCCTGGAGGGAGGAGTAACACATAGGAAAGGGAGTCCCTTCACTAAAAAAAAAAAAAAGCAACCTGCAGACTGTGCACCTATAGCTCCCAGCTACTCAAACGGGAGTATCACTTGATCCCAGGAGATCAAGGCCAGCCTGGGACATATAGCAACACCCCTGTCTTAAAAAAAAAAAAAAAAAAAAAAAAAAAAAAAAAAAATTCATGTAAAACCAAGGTATTTTCCCATTGCACTTTTGCAACATATTCTTTACAAATCAAGATCAACAATTACTTTGAATCACTTAATAGAGTATATTTCAAACATTCTAAGAGTAAACACAGACAAGGTAAATGATTTGTACTAGTAGTTCATTGTCTGATGCTTTTAAAATTCTGTATTTTCTCACCTTATTCTTTGCAAAGCAATTTCTAAACAAAATCAAAAAAGCAAAGAAGGCCTCCAAGGATTCACTACACAGAGCTAAAGTTGTAACACAGGCCAACACATCAGGAAGATGTCAGCAGAGATAATTACTACTGGAGAAGTTTAAATGGAAACTTCTAATTTAGAAGTTTAAGCCCAAGTAGAAACAAGCACAGCTTGCTTAGGGGCAAGTCCAGATTTCCTCAAAATGTCTTTATTGTGAGAACCAAGAAGCCAACTGTGGAGGATCATGGACATTCTGGGGTCCACGTGGAAAGGTACTGAATGGATATGGAACCAACACTCAGGATTTCAGTCATTATAAGTGAATCCAAGAATATTAGCTTGGCACACAAGGAACAAGTTAAGAGATAAGAAGTTTCCTTAAGACAGTGCTTCTTTGAGATCTGCTTCTAGCACCAAGTGATAGCTATTTACAACCTCAGTAGGCACAGAATGCAGGTTAGTAACAGGCTACAGGACAGTATCGCTCTCCTTCCTGCAGACAGTTTGTAGCACAATTTAGCAGTTCCTCTGCCGCCTCTTTCTGCTGAAACTCAGTCGGGCTTTAACATGCCTGCCAAAACTTCCCCCTTCCGGGCCTAAGAGTCTAGGATTCTGTGCCAACCCCGCGTGGCCAGATGCCACTTGGGGACAGCGCCTGTGGACACCAAGACCAGAATCTCAGAAAGCCTGCCCTTTGGGGTTCAGTTGCCACTTGTGGCCACCAGGTGTCAGTAACAAGTAGGAAGATTCCCATCCTGAGTCGTCAGGGAACTTCTGCCAGACTGAACTGGGAGAAACCGGATGCTGTGGTTGTGGGGACAAGCAGCACTATCATCACATTCTCAGGCATTCATGAATATTTCATTTACTTATTTGCCAACCCACCATGCAAACTCACCATGCAATCTCTAGGATGATTTTAATTCAAAGTTTCTCACACACTCAGAGAAAAGACACACTGCTCACTTCAATAGGACTTGGGTCTTTCACCCTGTCCCTTCCCCCCCGGAAAGTGGAAACATAAAATACAGTTATCTACTTCTTGTCTACCCTACCCATATAAATTACCAAATGAGTATATTAGCAACTTCTATTTATACTGAGGTTCAAGGTACTTGGTGTGTAACATGCTTGGGTACTACTTGGTACAGAGCCCACAGGAGGGAAAGTCTAGCAAAGAAATGAGATGGTGCCATTTCACTGCCTGCTCTATTGAGCTGGATCTAAACTGATTCTTCTCATGAGGTGTGGATCTTCAACGTAATATTGAAGACATGAGTAGTTGTGGCAACATTTAAAATTATACTTTATTGGCCTTCCAAACCCAGGGAAGTTCTACTCCATCTGTAGCTACTTTCCTCTCCAGGCTGAAGACACTTTCTTTGGAATTCAAGACCATGTCAAATCAGGCCCACTAATATTTCAATACCATTTGTTATGGCCTTACCCAGTAACCAAACAACACATCATATTTACCTCTGCCTCTGTGCATCCCAAAACACAAGACTCCTACTGAGCACTCACTCTACTCTGAGTACTTGGGGGATCTAGTGGGTGCTTCCCCTGATAACTGTCCCCTTAACTTGACCCTAAGTAAACCTGGCTTCAAATAACTCACTGGCAAAGATTCTGTACTCAGAGGAGAAATGCAATCTTCTAGATAAAGGAACCCCAGGCTCAGTTTAGGGTTTTGCAGGTAGTTTCAAGTCCCCATCTTGCAACAAGTAAACACTCAAAGGTTTTGATACTAGGTGGCACCACCGAGGGCCAAGACCTAGGAAGTTACCTGGCAATGAGGGAACCCAAAGCTGGTCCAATCATCCTCAGGACAGTCTGCTGTCACTCCAGCAGGAAGAGGCAGGGCATTTCTGAACACAGACAGTCACTAAACCAAAGACATCCTTTAGATCACATTCCCAGTGGAATCTGCTTAAGGTTTGGCCTTTGTCGCTTACCTGTAACTCCATTTCTTGACTCACAAAGAGCAAGAGCATTACACAAAGTGATTAGGAAGAAACTCAAGGGCATTTCTCTATGAAGAGAGAATCACAATGGTACCCAGGATCTTAGTTTCCCTAATGAGGCAACTGCTCCTTTCCTTCCATCTCAGATTCATGACTGTCACATTCTCCCCCCACTTCAGCAATAACTTCCTAGCTGATGTCTTCCAAAGAATAGGTGTTTCCAGGTCTAAATCGAGAAACAGACACCCAAGGACAAACTTGGACTCAAAAAGTCAGTCTTACCGTTAGCTGATGATGAGAAACAGTGCTGAACATTTCCTGAAGAATATGTGCTACAGTTCTGCCAGAGATCTGTCGCATGTCCATTGCCCACAATCCATTGCTAGAAAGAATCAGACATCCTGAATCAAAGGAGGCAATGAGGAGTGAAGGGAAGGGGAGGAAGCAGTCGGAGGGATGGCAATGAGCAGCCCCATCCACCTGGCTGCCTGGCCTGCCACTGTTCTCCCCAGTATTGTACAGGTGGAGGCCACTCCCTGGACAAGTTCACAGTTATGATCCAGAAACCTCCAGAGAGGTGGCAGTCTGGTACAGACATCATGCACTTGGCAAATGGAAAAGTAACACACACACATAATTATGTACAGAGGTTAGTAGCATAGAAGGAGGGACTATGGCCTCACCCCAACACAACTGCATTCAACCATCTTTCCCTCCTTCATGTCTTGGGTATCATTCCCCAAATGATTCCACCACCTCTTTAAGTCTGTTTCCTTAAAATTCCTATCAATTTGACAAGATTATCATCACCCATAATTTATATCTTGTGAAGATGCCTGTAAATGATAAAGCAACTCACAAGTTTCTTACGCAATTATTTCTCAAATAGACTAGAAAATCATGTGGACAGCTTGCCTTCCATTAAGACATTAAAGTCACAGGCATGTAACTACCTGAGTTGGTGCTTATCTTCACCAGCAAGTAAAAAAGTTTAAAATATATTTTGTCTGATAGTTTTGTAACAAGTAATTCTGCTGACCTGTTCACATCAGTGGAAGTTTGACTAACACCCATAAAGCAGATGTGGAACTTGCAAACATTTTCTGGAAAAGCCAGTTTTAACTTCAAGTCTTAAAGTGGTATTTTATAAAGTAAGCAACACGTCTGACCTACTGTTTGGATAAAAATTTTTCTTAAATACTCCACTTATTTCCTCTGGGAGGTTGCATCAAGAAAAAAACCTGCTAAACAATCTTATCAAATGAAGCCTGTGGGACAGTGGATGGGCCTTGAAATTATTTTGTTTTAAATAGAAGCCTGAGCAACTAACTTATTCCAGCGATTGCTTGCTTTCTACCCCAGAATCTGCTCTGGTTTTCTCAAAACAACTGAAAAGTGGCAGATTGCCAGAAACTGAAAGAAAGGGGGGGAAACTCGCTCTGGGACATCTGAGACCTCTAGTAGTCTGCAAATAACCACCCCGCTCTGAATCAGGAGGGCATTGGCTGGGAATCACGGTGAGGAATTGCCCTCCAACCGGAGAGCCTCCCCTGCTGGGTGGGCACTCACGCTGACGATCGTGGAGACAAACAGCAACACTAGCACAGCGACGTGGAGGACAATGATTCCCAGCAACAGGAGGAGCATTCTGGCGGCAAGTTCTGTTCAGCGGAGTTCCTGCCTGCGCGGAGAGAGAACCCAAACTGGATGTGAGGCCGAACGCACTGGTCAGCCAGAGGCACCGGCAGCAGAGCGAGGGAGGAGCGCGCAGAGGGAGGATCCCCGGGCTAGCGGAATGCCGGGCCTGGCACTGAGCGCTGCTGCCCGCCTGCCCGCCCGCACCGCTGCCAAGAGGGGGCGGCAGCCGACCATAAGATCCCCGCCCAGCAGCCAACTGGACCCGCCTGCAACTGAACATCTTTTGCTTTGGGAACAAAACAAGCGGTGTGCAAGTCTCAATCACCCCGGGAGGAGTTTCTAGAATGACTAGTGGAGGCCATAGGAGGCCTCTAATCGTCCTGCAGCCTTCCAGGGACACCCAGACTCCGGAAGGAACAGAGATTGCGCTCTCCTAAACACGGATTCAGATGGGGATACCCCTCTAGGGTAGACATAAGGATAAGGGAAGTTAGCTCCAGATTTCTGCCAGAGGCTTGAAGTCACCAGAAGCCTACTGTGAGCGAGAGCACAGCAGGAAAGATGGTTTCCAAGACCCCAAAGCGCTCTGCAGTCCGTTAGTCTCCAAGTTTCCACCCAGTTTTGCCAGCATAGGGGAACCGTCCAGGCCCTCGCTCGGCCTGGCGTACGTAGACTGGCAGCTCCGGAGAGACAGCGCAGAGCCAGAGGAGTGTGGAAAGGAAAGAATGGTCCGGGAGGGTTGCCCAAACCCTGAGTTTCCCGCCCAGGGGGCGCTTTCCCTGGCAGCCCCTGAGGGTGGGGGACATTCTGCTCGGGCTAGCCCTGTGTGTGTTCCCCAGGGGGTCTAGTCTCAGCCCCAGGCACATAGACCCCAGCGACCAGGTCCAGCCTCGGGTTCAGTCTGGGCGGGGCAGGGGAACAGGAGCCCAGGAGCTTGATTTCAGGGGTGTAGATGTCTGGCGGGAAGGAGAGACAGAGGGTAAAGAAGTGACTGGAGTCTGAGAATTCCAGTTGATGAGCGCTGGCAGTACATCTTCCATCCGATTTTTTAAGCTCCCAGACCCTCATTTTACAGACTTTAGGGGAACTGAAGGTTGGGATGACCCGTTGGAACATATGTACGGTTGCATGGGTGAGGACCAGTTAATGACAGTCTTCTGCCAGAGAGGCATTTCAGTGTTTTAAAAGCACCCAATCCCCGAAGCCTCCGTTTCTCTCCACAAGCAACACATCCCAAGAAACCCTGAAAAGCACAGAAGAAATAAACAAGGCTTTCTGATGTCTTTCAGAAGGATTAAAATTAAATACGATGGTTCCTAGTGCCCAGGAGCAAGAAGAGGATGCTTGGGCATGTGGCTAGGACCTGGAGGACCACAGGGGTCCAGTAATCCTGGGATGTCTACTCTAAGGATTGTTTTACCAATGCGTCCTGGAGTCGACACCTCTCCAGCAAGTCTTACTGCACCGCCCTTAAGTAGCCTCTATTCAGACACCACCACTATCCCCGCCTGGTGCGGTGGTCTACAGACCAGAAAGGTACTCCTCACGGTATACTTCCCAGGTAGGAAGGAAATGAGACAGGCAGGGGTCTGCAAGCTCCTGACAGACAGTTCAGACACCTGGTCAGAGTCGGTGCCTTCTCTGAGCCTTCTGGCACACTCCCACCAGAAGATGTTTCTCCCCATCTCCTCACTTTCTCCACCAAATTACTTACAGCCCAAAGGAATAGTTGTCTTGGATCAGAACGGCTTCAGGCACAAACTTGAGTCGTACGCTTGGTTGCTGGTGTCCCCAAAGAGAGTTGTGCTGCGGGGCTGCGCGTGCGAAGCAAGGGGGCAGTGGGAGGCTCCTGGCTTTCCCCTTTAACCGGAACAACGCCCTGTTTGCGTCGCTGCAGAAGGGTGTGTCTCTGGGTCAGCGTGTGCGGGAGGGCGGGATTCAGGGAGGAGAGCCGGCAGGAGGGAGAAAGGGAGGGCAGGCGGAGGACAGTTATTTGGCCTTTAATGCGCCTGGGGAAAAAGCCGATCTCTGCAAAACCGAGGCGACTTTTACTGGATACTAGAGGCCGCTGAACTTTCTCACCTCCCACCTCTCCTTGACTCCGCCGCGCTCATGGAAAGTTAGAATTGACCGATAAATTCGCCCCTCGGCCCCCTCAGTCCACGTAGGACAAGCCAGCCAGATGTCGCCCCACGGGTGTCCAACGCGGGGATTCGGGGCGCTCTGGCGCCAACTGAGCCCACGCGTGGGCTAAGGCCGAATTCTTCTACCGGTAGGAGCGAACCCGCGCTTAAACGCTGAAAGACGTCCCTCTCCTCTGGATCTCTGGCACCGCCTGGTAGCCCTGGCGTTTTAGCTGGACATTTCCCCACCAGCTGGTCCCCTCTGTGTCTGCACCTAGGAAGTGTGCTGACTTCTAAGATTCTAGGGGATCAATCTAGAAGACCCTGCTTGGATGAAAATTAGGGGGAGGAGGAAGAACCAGACTGACTGTGGGACAGCGTACCTTGGGATCCCGCTGCTCCTAGCCCAGGCAAAACCAGACTACCAAGGAATAAGTTCCAGGCGAAGTTTGCCTGAGGCAGTCTGGCTTGGCTCCCAGCCTTGGCTGGCGTCCTGGCCACGGGGTGTGAGGGAAGTGGCCATTTGAGGTGGGGGAAGAGCAGCCAGGGAAATCAGCTGATTCATAGCCGCCTGAGTGTGGTCCGCCCAGCATTAGGGAGAGAGTGGCTAGCCCTTCTTGGCTTGTTGCAGGTGCGCCCATTTAAGATGCTTTCACGCAGGCCAGCCCTGATGCACCAAACAGGGAGCCAGAATGTAGCTGAGAAATGTCTTTGCGTGCTAATAATGCAGCAGTTTTCACACATACCCTCCCTACCTGCCAGCATACTGTGTCATACGACCTTATCACTCTAAATAACTCAAAGAATTCCATATTATTTCACCATTTGAAAGTAACTACTGTTTTAACTAATCTTATATCCCTATTCTAAGTAAAAATAAATGAAAAATATTTTCAATTATTTAAAAAGAACTTTTTGGATTAAAAAGAATACTCATAAAATTTTTATTCAATTCCCATTAAATGCCAGGTGCTGCCACATAGGGTCCATGGAAAGCAGTGTGGTACAGTGTATAGGCACTCTGGCCCTGGACTCAGACGAACCTGATCACCTACTTCCTTCTGTTGTGAATCTGGGCCATTTCTGAAGTTCACTTCAGTTTTCTTGTTTGTAAAGAGGGCTGATACTGTCTGTTTCAAAGTGGTTTTGATGATAAATAATATAAAGCAGTCAGCATAGTATATGGAATAAAATAAGGGCCCCCTCCCCAAATTTTCACCACTATTATTATAATATCACATTCAACCCTCGCATCAACACTTTTCAAGGCACACCTAACCACCCCTGCTCTAAAATAGCTTAATGCCGTACTTGAGAGTGCATATGCAAGTGGAATGACTAGAGAAATGGAAATTTTTTTCTACTTTGTGGGTCATTTTATAAGTCAAATTTGACCTAGAAATTATTGCCTAGTTTTGTGCTATTCTGCCTCTTATTTATATGATCAATATTTATGTACTTACTACCTACCCAGTGCTGGGTAGGTAGTATTTGGGTATTTGTAAATGCTTCACAAATATTAGCATATTTAATGCAGGATTTTCTTGCCTGTCCTTTGTTTTTTAAGTAAACTTTTAAATGAATTTTAATATACATCTAGAAAAGTTCATGCATTATAAGTGCACAACAACTTGCTTCTTCCTTTCTTTTGAACCCAATATTTTAATCAATAACTACTCAGGTCACAGTCACACCTTAAGCTTCCAGACAGGTGAACCCATCCATCTCTCTCCAGCCTCTTGCTTCCTGCCTGGCTCCCAGTGGCAGAGAAGAAATGCAGCTCAGTGCGGTGCCAACCAGACTAGGCCACACCCAGGACCTAGCCAGCCACAGGTGGAGGGGTCTTCCTAACCTACTTGCCAAGATTACTTGCCAGCTGTTTCCCAACAGGGAAAAAGCCTCTAGACCCCTTTCTTTCTTCAGTCTGGATGTGGTAGGATTCTAGATGCTTTCGGATGATTCTCTTGCCTCCCCAGCCAGAGTGTATATCCAACTCTTAACCAAAAATTGTAAAAATCCTCTGATTCTCCAGTCAATTCCAACACAAATGTGCTATCTTCATTGAAGTTCTTTCCTTTTGCAGTTTGCAGGGGTTAGGGAATTAAGTAACTCTCTGTAAAGCACACACCACCCAGAGGCACATTCTGCCAATAAAACTCACCAGACCACACAGCGTAACCCCTTCCTCCACGTGGATTTCTTTGCAGTCAAATGCAAAGGATAGCAAGGCAAGGCCCTCCCCACTGGGAAGCCAGTGACCCACAGCAGTCAAACTAAGCCCCGCTGCCTTCAACCAGGTTCCCGGAGATGTTCCCTGGTGGTGCTCCCTGTAACTGAAGTCAGACCAGGCGTCTTTCCAGTTTATTTAGGGGTTGGTCCAATGCTGGGATATGTCATGGTGGCCTGAGAAGCTCGCAGTCTCTACTATTTAAAGAGACAGTGTCCAACTTTGTGAACCATCCAGAACAGCATGATCCCAAGAGGCCCTGCAGGGAATGGGGAGCCTGGAGTCAACTGAGACAAGAGCTTAGGGTGTGCCTGAAACCTGGGAGCCAAGGCTGTTCTTCCTGGGAGTACCAACCAGCACACTAGCAGAGAAGTTCAGGCAATTCTTAGCACCCTCCCTCCAACTCCCAGTTAATGCTGCAGGGATGAAATCTACTGTGTGAGGATCTGTGTGAGTCATGTTTTATGTATACAGATAAGTTTCATTTAAATCAACAACATCCTTTTAAGCACTCCAACATGGCACAGATAACTCCTCAGAGTATCAGGCAGTATTACACAGGGAGGTAATGTCTCAAAATCACCAAATCAGGTCCATTTGCTAAGGATCTTTGCTACCTGCTCCACCCCAATATACTGCACTGGCAATATATTAGAATGAAGCTCAGAGAAATGGGTCTTCCGGCTCTGTCTTTAATGATCCCTTCATCAACTCATTATTAAATGTTGACTTTCATAAGATAATTCAATTCAAGTAAACAAATCTCTACAGAAAACATTCTGACCTGTCAGGCAGGGTAGGCTGGATGAACAATTGGATAGTCAAGAAAAGTTGGCAAACAAAAGCACAATCTTCTTCAGGTTCTTTTTAGCTTCTATTCATTCTTTCAGGCTCTCAAAAAGAGTTCCCAGTCTCTAGTGACTGCTCCTAGATGGGTACTCTAAGACAAGGGGATGTGGTTCCATTGAATGACATTGGAATTCTGACAATTTCCCATCTCTTATGTCAGGGATCCCCAATTTGGAAGCACCCACAGAATTCGGAGAGGTCCTTATCTGCTGCAGAAACTATCCCTTGTTGGGCTCCTTGGTCTTCTAGAAACAAGTCCAAAGGTCCTCTTCAATTATCTGCTCACAGCCAGCATCTTTCCAGTCCAAATGAAACAATTCCACTTTTTACCATTTGCTTAAGTCATTTTTATTTTTTTCAGCATGGTTCCAGCCCTGACTGCTCTTTGGAACCACCCAAGCACTTCACCAATGACCTAGCCTAGACCTGCGCCCAGAGATGTTGCTGTTGGTGGTCAGGGATGGGGTTCAGATATGGGTAATTTGTAATGTTCTTCTTCCCCAGATTCTTTCATTGTCCAGCCAAGTTGTCTGGAGTTAGCATGTCCCTGTTTTCCTTCCAGTTCCCTTCTGTGGTGGGACCCAAATTGAGGTAAAGATCAGTGTGGGCTACAGTATTTTGCAATTTGAGGTTTAGTCTTGCCCAGAAAAACAGGGTGTGTGAGTGTGTGTTTGTGTGTGTGTGTGTGTGTGTGTGTGTGTGTGTGAGAGAGAGAGAGAGAGAGAGAAAGAGAGCACCCTTCAATCCTTCTGTATGGGGCAGCTAGGAACCAAGGAGCATGGTTTTCCTAACCTCTCTAGACGTTATCCCCATGATTAGACCCTGAAAGCTGTATTACAGAGGCTGCTGCTTCTTAGGCCAGGACCAAACACGGACACATCTAAGACTATTCCTCATCCAAGAGCTAAAAATTTAGAGGAAGAGTGTTGGATGGGGTGAGGGGTGATGGTATGATTTTGTTTCTGACTGGATAGGACTGTTCCAATCAGCCATTCCACTCTTCTTCCGTGAGCTTCTCTTTCCAGGACCTGCTCTCCTGACCCTGAGTCCCTTTGGCTCTCTATCACTAGCAGACAAGCCCTGAATGACCTTCTGGACTGGGTTCTCTCCCCCACACCTCCATGGAGCCAAATGAGAAAAATGCCTTTCTGTTCTCTTTCCTGTTTCAAGTAGCCCTCTCCTCAGCTGGATGGGAACACCTATTGTGGACATTTGTTTTGAGCACTATATTGGCAGGGCCATGGAGAATATGTCTCTGGGCCACTTTCCTTATATAATGATCACATAGAACTATCACCCAATCAATTGCATTTGTCATTAATATTTCCTCCCTTTCACACATAGGGAAAATGAGTTATGAAACTTTTCTGAGGAAACACAGGTTAAATCACATCAGAGTGGTTAATTCTAGTACATGTACTTTTCTGCTAGCAGTAACAACAAATCATCCATAAGTTATTGATTAAAATAATAAGAATAGCTCTTATTTGGTGCCTATTAGGAGTCAGTCACCAATTTGAATAATTCAATGAATCAAATAGTTTAGTCCTTACTTTATGGAATAGACACCACTGTGAAATGTTTTCATGAGAAGGGGAAAGTGAGGCACAGCAAGACATTGGGTAGCTTTCTCAACACACACTGCTACAGAGCCCATGCTGTCTTGCATGCTGTGTTGCTCCTACTTGTGTCTTGATTCCTAGCACATCTATCTTTTTTCATTGTGTTTCCATAGACTCTAAAATTTAATTTCCTTATTTCATGAAAGATACTGACATAGTGTACCTATTTAGGTATTCACATTTCCTTTTCCATTAAAAGACAAGAAAATGTTCCAGGACATCCACTAACTGCATATTCCCTATATGACATCTTTAAAATTCACAACTTCATCTGAGGATAAATTGCATCTCTAGCCTCTTCACCTGTGGGAGAAAGCACAGAATCACATAAGTACCCCTTTCCAGCATCCTGCCTCGTCTTGGAAACAAAGACATGCCCTCCTATGGGAAGGACCATGTCACAGGTGCAGCACCAGCAATTGGGGCAAAATCTGCCTGTGGGAAACAGTTTATCTCATTAAGACTGTTACTATCATCCATGCAGAGAGGAACCCAAGCAGACTCCAAAGAAGGAGGAAGCCCTTTCTGCACTTTGTAGCTAGTAAAATACTGTTGCATATAGTATCTTATGGGATGAGGAATCACTGTAACAAATTTTTTATGTGAAGAAGAGGGGCTTGAGAAATTTACCAGTTTACCTCCAGGGACCAGCTACTGAAGGCCAAGGAGGAACTTGAAACCATATCCTCCGTTCCCTAAGTTGTGATTTTTCTGTTCTGTGGACTCCTCAAAGAATAAACTAGAAGCGCGTCTGAAGTGGGTCATCATTCAGGTGTGAAGTGGTCATTGAAGCGTTTATCACACAGGGTTCTCCATCGATATCTGGACAGTGTTTACGCTACAGTTGAAGCCTTTCCTGTTTCACTGAAGCCAGAGCCCTGCGTGGGAGCTCTTGGCTGGGCCTAGATGCAGCTGGTCTGAAAGAATCTTCAAAAGCCAGGTTTCTCCCTCATTTGGACTCGTTTAGGCTCCTCTGACCATGGGTGAGAGCAGCTTAGTGAAACAGCAAGCAAAGCAGGGGACAGAAAGCAAGGGAGGGAAGGAAGGAGAGAGACAGGGAGAAGGAAGAGGAGGAAAAGGGAGAAAGAAAGGATCAGAAGGAGCTAGTTTGACTTCCATGGCAGACCCCTCTATAAATAGATACATTTGAAATTATGTTCTGTCCAAGTCCCTGAAAGATGTTCCCTATGAACAAAGACAGACAGAAAGCAGCCTACAGATACACAAAATGGCACAAGCCTTTCCCTAAATGGCATCTTTAAAATTCACAGCTTCATCTTGGAGTAAAGTGCATCTTTAGCCTCTTCACCTGTGGGAGAGAGAAAGCACAGAATGATTATGTCCCAGCACTGAAACACTTAAACAAGTACAAAGTACAAAGAACTCTTTGTTCCTAAATGCATTCATTCTTGCTTAGGGAAGCCAGATTCCAGAGATGCAAGTGGAGGGGGAGAACACAGTCTTTTCTCTCACATCTCTTTAGCTAATGGAGGAAGGATTTGGGAGCAGTTAAATTTAAGCAAGAGAGGGTCAGAGATGGATTTGTATTTGGAAAAGTAGGCTCTGAAACTTTTCTAAAATTCTTACTTCCAAGTGATAGGCTTCTGCTCTAACAGAGGTGGGAAAGCTGAGTCACATATTGCCACATAAGATTGGCAAGGAGAGGAATAGGAATGAAGGGATTTTCTAGGCTCCTGCAAACCAGGATAATACTACTGGGAAGGCAGCTTGAGCTTTAATGTCCTTACGGAGTGAGGTAGACAGGAAAGTCTAACATAACGCAAGGGAACGCTTGATTCAGACATGCCAAGAAATGGGGCATTCATCTCCAGTAAAAAGGACAAAATGAACACAAAAGCTTCTAGATGGGAATATGGTGGGACAACCCCTTCATTGTCCCCATCATGTGTGTTCTCTGTGAACCTCTGGCTTGAGGAACAGCAGCTGCACTTAGAATGAACTTGAGGGCAGATGTTTTCTTCATCTCCAAGTCCCTGAACCACTTCTCAAGTGTGAAACCTCAGCTCAGGCATGGAAGGTCACTGGCAAAGGTCAAATCCTTTTGACAGGTTCAAAGGAAAACTGGGCAAAGCTTCAAGCATGCTTCCTCTTCATTGTTAAAGATTAGGAAATATCTAATCCAGAGGACTTCAGTGGTGAGCTTGGGCCTCATGTGGCAATTATTTTAAAATTGGGGCTCAGAGATTAAAATTTTAGAAATTTACCTTAAAATAGTCACAAATATGCAAAAATTTGGCTGTAAAGGTATCTATTGCAACATTTTATAATGAAGAAAAATGTGAATGCCATAAATCTCAAACCTTAGAGGAATGCAAGGTACATTTTGGTATAGTCATATGATGAAATATTATGTAAGTCTTGAAAATAATGTGGAGGAAACATATTTAATGAAATGAGGATACATTCATGATGCATACATATTATGCTTATAGTTTATTTGGCACTTACTATGGGCCAGAAACTGTACTAAACCTCTCATTTAATACCTACAACAATCCCACAGTGGAAGAATTATGACCCCCTAAGACACCCACAGAGCTGGTAAATGGTAGAACCAAAATGTGAACTTTGGTCATCTGAAGCCAAGACACTGTATTCTTAACCACTCAACTCCATCAGATGTATAGACTTAGACTTCTACTGTGATAACAATAAAAGCAAAACCTGAAAGATAACAAAGTTGGGAGAATGCAATGAAATAGCATTCTTTTAAACCGCATTTTTATGGCTTAGATCTTAAGGGTCCCCCAAAGGCCATATGCTAAAGTGCTTGGCACTCAGCCTGTGGCACAACAGGGAGGTGGTGCACCATTTAGGAGACCAGGCCTGGTGGAAGCAAGTTAGGTTACTGGAGGCATGCCACTTCTTTTCTCTTTTTACTTCCTGAATGTCATGAGATCAGGAGCTCTCCTGCACTATGTGCTTCCCACCACTATGCTCTGTCTCACCTCAGGCCCAAAAACCATGGAGCCAGCTGACCCTGGGCTGAGATTTCTGAAATCATAAGCCAAAATAAATCTTTCCTTCTTATAAGTTATCTCTCTCATGTATTTTATCACAGCAATGGAAGACTGACTAACAGTTTCAAAGTTCTGATATAAGATGGGAAACACAACTTTGCATGGAGTTGAACAATAGGAATAATTGGGATAATAATCATGCATCTCAGGTCTCATTATAATGAATCTGTGACATTTTGGCTTAAGTGCAGGAGGTACACACTGGGTCTACTCCAAGGAGTGGCCAGGAGGACCACTGACAAGGCATTGCTTCATCTTTTGCACAGCCTCAAAAGGAGTCTCACATTCAGGCACAGAGGGAGTATGATAATATTGAACTAAGTTGTATGTCTCATAATGTTGATGGTAAAATGCAAGCATTTATGTGGAGTGAGAGTTTGATAATCTTATTCTGTCCTTTTAAAATTATATCCATATACTCAAAAGGAAAAAAAGTGACTTTGATCTTCTTTACCTTGAGGGACTTTTAATGTGCCAAAAGTTTATTGGTTTAGGTATGTGATTTTGAAGATTAGAATCCTTACTACCCACAGCAAAATCATGGTTAGACCTGCAATTCAGATGAGTATCCTGAAAAATTATGGTCAATTATCCTAGGGAGAAAGCCCTGTGTGGTGCCAATGGTCCATCACCTACTACCATTTTATCTTATTTTTCAGAATTTCTCTCGCTTTCTGTCTCTTTCTTTCTTCCTATTTTCTTTTACCTTACTCCAGCTCTTTCACTCCCCAGCTTCACAGTATGACCCATAATGAAATAACATTGATAGCTGAATTCCATTACCTTGTGAGAAACCTCAATTATTGGGAGACCTCAGGACCTTTTTAAATTTTTCATCACAGCAAGGGATTTTCACAAGTGTTCCTCTAGAGAAGACTTCTTCTAGGTCTCACTCTTACATACTTCAGTCCCTTGATAGGCATTTATGCCTTGTAAATCCCTAGAAAGAGACTGGACTACAAAGCATTTCCTAAGTGCATTGAGCCATAGAACCTTTGTTCCCAGCTTATCACCTACTGGAAACATTGGCTTATGTGGCCCTCTCCACTGTCATTCTAGTCTTCCTCAGTGGATGAAATAGACTATTATGATCTCAGGAAAAGAAAAGGCAGATTTGAAGGCAGAAGGCGTTGACTAAGGACTCTGGGCCAGCTAATTTTCCCCAGACAGGGAACAGAAAACATCAGTAGTGGCCAACATTTAGAAGAAATCCCAAAGAGATTTGTTGCTATGATCTGGGGTGAGGAATTGGGTAGATGTGGACTGAGGTCACACAGTGCTCCAAGATAGAGGCCACATTGTTCCCCATGGCTGCTCAGGCTCTCTTATCGTATGCTTATTCTCCTTTTGGGGAGGAACACAGTGTTGTGACTCAGGGAATACCCTTCTCATGGTCTTTGGAAGAGTTCCCTGGGACTCAGTTAAGATGTTATATAAATGAGCCCAAGATTGTCTCTGCATATTAAGTTGTTCATTTCTTTGCTACAGGCTGAGACGTATTAGCTCAAAAATTGACTGCTGTCAGATTCAAATGTTTATACTTCTAGTTACTTTTAAAGTAACTTTAAAAAAAACAGATTTTTAGATGTATAGAACCTATTTATTTTAAATACCCTGCAAAGCCTCAACACATATCTTTTACCCATGGATAAGGAAGAGCCTCATGGTTATAAGACCTCAAGTTGCTACAGCACTTCACAGTTCTCTGACCCAGAGTGGCACAGATATCACCTGGGCATATGAGCCCTTCTCTGATGTCCTCTCCCCCTAAGAGTTCCTTTCCTCCTCCCCTCTTGGATATGGATCTTGAGTTGTAACCCCTGGGAAATATCATACCATGAAGGGCATTTCTCCTCATGCAAGCATCACCAATAAAGTTCGTTGCCTTTCACTGCCCCTTGTTGTCACATCTTTTTCCTCTACTAGTCCTCAAAGTCCCTTGAATGAATCTCCACATATGGACAGAAAGAGGTGAACACGGAAGAATACTGGAGCTGGGGCACAGAAAATCAATGATGTTCCAAGTGTTTTTGTATGCAAAGAGGGACATGAAGGAAATCCTTCATCCTTAGAGGAACAGAAGCATCCGAGTGGTGACATCCCACAGACCATCCCAGCTTCCTCAAACAACCCAGCTAAAGGATTACTTCCAAAGAATCCAGGGTGAAAGTGATTGATATGGATTGCCAAAAACAGACCGCTTCTAGCTGAAAGTCTCTGAAAAAGGACTTCATACCATCAAATTAAGAGGGAAGACCTACAATGAGGCTGAATGCATAGGCTACTCAGCTATGGAGCTGAGGTAAATAATCAGTTGTTACACAAACCTTTGTGTAAGCCTGGTGGCAGGACACCAGGGTACTACAAGTACAGCACACCAGGCATATGCTCCCACTCGGGGGGCTGAGGGAGCCATTTTTCAGCCTACAATTTCAGCACCCAATTTTCAGCCTTTACCCCTTCTATACATGTTTTGTGAATGCCTTAACAGCTTCACACTGCAGCAGCAATTCCTTGTCTATACCAGCAGTTTTTTTTTTTTTTTTTTTTTTTTTTTTTTTTTAATAAAGGAAACAAAAGTCATACAGTTCCCCTTACTTAGGTCACTGGACTTTGCTGACTTCTTCCATGAGGCAAGAGTAAACAGAAAATGACTAAGTGTATTTGGCATCCAAAGTCGTCCACAGGCAGAACCCAAATTCTGGAAGAAATGTATTTTGGACATTTAATCTCATCTATGGAAAGAGAAGGAAAACTGAAGCCTCCTTGAAATAATATTCACTCAGTAGATACCTACCAAGTTAGAACAATAGGCAGGAGCCCCTTCAATCTTCATTGGAATGCAAAAATAACCACAAATACTTCCCAGTCCTATATGCCTGGTCCCTTGCCATGTAACTTTTCTGTAATCTCTATGAAGAGATGGAGTCTCTCCCTCCATTCTTTGAATCTGGACCTGGCCATCCTTTGGCTAGTGTGATATTAACTATGACATAAGCAGAGACTTTAGAAGTACTTACTCATTAGAACCTGTTCTCTTGATTATGGGAACCTTTCCATCATCATCTGAACAAGCCCAGGCAAGATGCAGGATGTTGATTGAGAGACTCCAGTCATCCCAGCTGAGGACCTAGATACATGAACCAACCAAAGAGAGAAACTAAGAGTGTGATCTGGACCAGAAGAGTTGCCAAAGAAAGCCCAGTCATCCCTTAGAACTGTGAGATCCAATAATTTGCTACTCTAAGTCAACGAGTTTGAGGTCATTTGTTACACTCCAGAAGCTAGATGATACATTAATATTCCTAGAACTGTGGTTAGATATCAATCATTATATTTAGAAAAGGACTCTATGCCATCTGGGGTAGAGACAATGACCCCTGCAACAGCAATTTTCACTTGCTTCTGCATATCTAGAATCTGAAAAAATTGACTTAATAGTTGGTCCAGCTGCATCTCCAAAATAGGAGAGTGTAAAGCCAGAGAGACTGAGAAGATTCCTGAGATTCTGTGGGAATTTCTTGACTCAAACATTTGCTGATGCTCTTGTGGTTCTGTGTAGAATCAATCCTATAAATCTGAAAAGAGTCCCAAGGATGTTGGAGCACTTGGAAGTGCAGTATAGAGCAGGACTTCTCAAACTAACTGTGGTGACATATTATGTTTGCTTGTTCTTTATCTCTAATTCATTATAGCCAGTTACATAATCTACAGGACATGGGAGACAGACTTGCCCACTGATTGTGTACTTGGATGCCACGGGAACATCACATTGTAATAAAATTTTCTGAATTCTTACTCTCTGCATCTGCATTTACCTCATGGCAGACCAGAAACAGTCTATGAACCAGCACGGTCTCATGTACAGCCTACACTTTGAGTAACTTTGCTGTAGGGTAAACTGAGATTGGCCCTATAGATATGTAGTCCCAGGCCTGGTACCATGAACTCTCATCTGTGACACAAGTTTGACTATCAACATTTTTTTCTTTGAACACTTATCCAAATGGTGTTTCTTCCATTCCCAGTGCAAGGCCTATGGAAAATCAAATAACAGGAAAACTTTTATGAAGAACAGAACCCTTCTTTAGAAAGGCTGCTAAATTATAAAAATAAGAAATCTCCACACTTAGCACCTCATTGACTGGAAAAAAAAATAGTTGGAGTAAGAAGCACTGCTATACAAGCATGTGTGAACTGGACTTGTTGGCAGCATTGATCTGATGGGTGCTGATTCTTCCCTGAAAGCTGCTTCAGGGACCACTGGGTACAATCAGCTCAAATAACTGTAGGAACATCTCACCTTGCTGTCTGTGCTGTGGTCGAGTGTTTTACCAAAACTGCATTGCACTCTAAGGGTTGCATAGAACATGCTCAATATTTGTTAGGGTTGGGGGAAAGCCCAAGGGGGGCTTCTTCATAGATATATAAAAGAATTCTGAAGGATCTGAGAAGTCCTGCAACAAGAACAAAATTAAAACCTATTTACAACCTGTTTATAAGCCAATTAGCATTCTTTTCTCCTGTAATCCAAAATGTGGCAGTTGATGTTTTGAACTATTACCCAAAACACTTCCCTTCCTAAGTGATAGCTGGGTTACTACCTGGCATTCTGACATATGTGTGTTCTGTCTTTAGACTCTGCACTTGTTCTTCTCACTACCAGGAGTGTATTCTGTGGCCTCCTTCTCTGTTTTAACTCTCTGACTTGCATTTGTCCCCCAGGTCTGTTTAGGTTTAGGGTGTTCCTCACAAGTTTATGTGTTGGAACCTTAATTTCTTATTGCCTCAGTGTTGGGAGGTGGGGCCTAGTGGGAAGAGTCTGAGTCATGGGGATAAAATCCTCATAAATGAATTAATGTTTTTCTTGAGGTAGTAAGTTCTCATTGTACAACTGGATTAGTTACCATGAGAGAGATGAAGTGGTTATAAGTTGAGGATACATCTCTGTTTTGCCTCTTTTGCCTGTGTTCACCTATTCTTCTGCTTTCCAACTTGAGTTGAAGCAACACAAGTCCCCACCACATGCACCCCCCATCTTGTACTTCCCAGTCTCCAGAACCATGAAACAAAACAAACTTCTTTTCTTCATAAGTTATCCAGAGTCAGGTATTCCATTATAGCAGTAGAAAACTATAAGACAAAGTATCAGTTTATTATTTTTGGCAAAGTTCTCAAACTCCCTGAAAGGACTTGATAGAAAACCATTTCCTATGTTCTTACAGTGCTGTATATATCCCAACAAATACCACAATCTATTGGATATGTGTTGCCTTTTTATTTGTCTGTTTCCTGCATTGATTTCTACATTGGGCAAAGGCACCATTTCTGATGATCTCTGGTGTTCTTCCTTTTCACTGGGTCTGGAAGAATGGCCTTGCATAGAGGATGGTAAGAAGGGCTGTCCTGCCATCAATGAAGTGGTGATTCAAGAATACATCAACAGTCACAGGCATATCCATGGAGTGAACTTCCAGAAGCATACCCCTCAGGAACTCAGAGAGATCTGGAGATTTACCATGAAGGAGATGGGATTTCAGATGAGTGCATGAATTCCAGGCTTAATGACACTGTCTAGGTCAAAGGAATAAGGAATGTCCCATATTGTATCTGTGTGCAATTGTCCAGGAGTGTAATGAGGATGAAGTTTCACCAAACAAGCTCTATGCTTTGGTGACCTATGACCCTGTTACCTCTTTCAAAAATCTACAGTTAATGTAGATGAGAACTGACCACTGATTGTCAAATAAAATTATAAAATGGCCCCAGAAAGCACTATTTCTGACTCATAATAGATACTTTGAGATGGTTATACAATAAAAGTAAATTAAACTTATAATTCTGAGCAGAAGATAAGTGGCCCAGGGTGTCACAGGCATGAGTCATTGACCAAAGGTTTTGCTTTGTTTTGTTTGTTGCATGTGCTCTCACAACACAAAACTGTAAACTTGCTTATAATCCTGTTGCCTGACACGGCAGGGAACCTGTGACAGGCTGTTCTTTACACAGAGGTAGTCACTGACAGATGGGATGCTATCTTAGCAGAACCTAGAGGGCTGGAAGTGAGTGTTTTATTCACTCACTGTGACCAAAAGTCCAAGGAGCAAAAGTTTATTTAGGGCTCAGAGTTTCAGAGGCCTCAATCTGTAGATAGCCAGCTCCATTGCTCTGGGCCCCAAAGTAAGGCAGAACATTATGGCAGAAGAGGAAAGGAGGTCAAGACATGGCACCATAAAGCAGAGACCCAACCACCAGGAACAAAATATATACCTCAAAGACATATCCTCAATGACCCACCTCCTCCAGCCACACCCTACCTGCCCACAGTTACCAACCAGTTAATATGTCAGGAGATTAATGCACTAATTAAGTTAAAGCTCTCATAACCCAATAATTTCACCTCTAAACTTTCTTGCATTGTCTTACACATGAGATTTTGGGGCACACTTCACATCCAAACCATAATAGAGAGGTAGAGGTTCTTGAGTTTTCAGCTCAGGATGAAACTGTCACTTAAAACTAATTCTATAGAAAATGATATCACAAGGGCTAAAAGTAGGCTTGTAAGCATTTCTTTCAATTATTCCTGGAAATTATGTGTGTCGTACAAGCTGAAACTGGCACAGTAAAGGTCTATTCCTCCCCCATATTTTGTATTGAAATTGTATTTCAAGCTCCTTTTGCCCTCTAGATAGAAGAAGCCTATAGTAATCAACTAATATAAATTAAAGGATGGGAAAATCATTTTCTATCTTCTAAAACTGCAAAATAACTCTCTACATAGGCTCTGTCTAATAGAAATGTAATATGAGCCATATATGTAAATTAAAAACTTTTAAAAGTCACATTTATGAGAAGTAAAACAACTGCTATAATTTGGATCTTGAATGTTCCCCAAGTATCCATGTGTTAAAGGCACAAATAAATTTCTGGGGATACTACTGGGAGGTGGTGGAACGTTAAAGAAGTGGGGCCTTCGGGTAGGTTCTTAGGTCATTGAGGGTATGCCCTTAAAGGGGATAATTGGACCCCAACCCCGTCCTCATTCCTCTTCGGCTTCTTGGCCATGAGATGAGGGGTTTACTCTGCCAAACACTCCTGCCATGATACACTGCTTCACCACAGGCCCAGAAGTAATGAGGCCAGTTGATCACAGATTGAAATTCCAAAACTGTCATCCAAATTAAACCTTTTCTCTTTAAAAGTTAATTATCATGGCATGTGTTATGGTGACAGAAGGCTAACACAAGAAGTAACATTAATTTTAAATAATAAAATTGATTTAACCCAATTATGTCTAAAAATTTTTCAACATGTAATTAATATAAAAGTATCATAATATTTTATCCTTTTTAATTGTCTTTAAATTTTAGAGTGTATTTTGCATTTACAGCAAATATCTCAATTCAGGCTAGCCGTATTTCAAAAGCACAATAACCCAATGTCACTAGTGGCAACTATATCGGATATTGGAGAAGTAGATGTCAAATTAGAGGACTTAGGATAAAATTACATTATAAACCATCTAACTAATTAAAAAGAACCCAGGATCTAAAGGAAACCTCTATTCACTGTGATTTATTAAAGATAAGGATCTTCTGCAGAGGTTAGCAACCAAGGGTTTTTCAAGTTACAAGAGGAAGAGAATTTTGGGTAGAAGAAGTTGATCAAAAGGGAGGGTGTTTTCAATTGGATTTCTCCAAAAACTGACCTGGAGGTAAGGACTGGGATGCAAGTTGTTTTCAAGGGAGGTGATTCCAGGAATAAACAGTAAGACAAAGAGAGAGGGGAAAAAAGGCAATGTGGATTATTTTATTAGGGGGTTACCACTGTGGGTATGTGGGGCTCATTCCTACTGTGGACTTTTAAATGACCTGGTGTGTTAAAGGCACACCTCAGAACATCTCCCTGATGTTTCAGATTGAGCTAGATAGCATTGTCCTGAAGCAGGAGGATCTAATATTAGTCTTCTTGTTACCAGACATTGGGAGGATTCTCTAGGTTCTGAGTCTCCACCTCATCTGGGATATTTTCCGCTGATTCCTGTAACTGGTCAGTTGACAGTTATCTGGGAACCATTAAATCTTTATCATCTGCACCACTGGCACCTGCTGAAAAATGTCTGTGGTGCCTTGGAAGATGAAGAGATGGCTGTGCTTGGGGTGGAGAAGTTGTCAGCCTTCCCCCATAGATACAGATAAATGCAGAGAATGACCTAGTGTTAGAGCATAGACAGGGAGCAAAATGGGTTTTGTTAATTTTTCCTCTTTGTAAAACAGCTTTATTGAGGTACAGTTGACATGAAGTAAACCACACAAGTTTGAAGTATTCAATTTTGTAAGTCTTTCTTTTACCTTTGATTTCTAGAAGATGTATTTTCCTGAATATAGAATCATGGATCAACAGATTTCCCTCTTCCTTCAGTATTTTATAGCAGTTACTTCACATCTTGCATTGTTTCTGATCAAAACTGTGCCATCATCTGAGACCAGCTGGATTATTTGTGAGACCCCATATAAAGTGAAAATGGGGAGCACTTGTTCATAAATTATTAAAAATTTTAGGGTGGTAACTGTAGGCATTAAACCAAGAATGGGGCCCTTCAAAGGGTAGTGTCTTTCGCAACTACACAGGACACATGCCATGAAGCTGGGTCTGTCTTCATTCTTCTCTTTCTACCTCAATATACAATCTGTTTTTTTTTTTTAATCTCTAAGATTTTCTCTTTATCACTTGTTTTGGGCAATTTGAATGTGATGCATTGATGTCATGTTCTTCGTTCTTGTGCTTCAGTTTCATTGAGTTTCCATGGTTTATTGTTTTCATAAAATGTAAAAATTATTGGCCATTATTTCCCCAAATATTTTGTTCTATTCCTTCTTTTTACTCCTTTTTATTCTTTAGAGATTGCAAGTACATATATTTTACACAACGTGGTGCAAGGATGCTCTTTTCCTTTTTTAAAAAATTATTTTATCCTTTGCATGCTTCATCTGGGATATTTTTTATTGCTGTGTCTTCTTGTTTCATCTTCAAGGGTTAATCTGTCATTAATTTCATCTCATGTATTTTTCATCTCAGACACTGTACTTTTAATTTCTATAAGGTTGATTTTTTTGTTGTACAGTTGTCCCTCAGCATCCCTGAGGGATTGTTTCTCAAACTTATCAAATACCAAAACCCACAGATGCTCAAGTCCTTTATACAGAATGGTGTAGCATTTACCTATAACCTACTCACATCCTCCTGGATACTTTAAATAGTCCCTAGAGTACTTATAATGCCTAATACTGTATAAATACTCTACGAAGAACTGTTACACTGTATTTGTTAAGGAATAATTATATGGAAAAAAAGTCAGTACATGCTCAGCACAGATGCAATCATAGATGCAATTTGAAAAAAAAATCATGATTCCACAGTTGGTTGAATCCTTGTATGTGGACCATGTATCTTCTACATATTAAATATAGTTATTCCTGTTTTAATATCTCCATATGCTAATTCTAAGATCTGTGTCAGTTCTGTGTTTGTTTTAATTGTTCTATTTTCTTCTCACTCTGGGTCATTTTTCCTATTTCTCTGCATGACATTAGTAGTAGTGGTAGTAGTAATAGGTACTAGAAATTTGACCCAGGGCCACATCCCCTGCAATATTTTGTTGTTGTTGTTGTTGTTGTTTTGTTTTTGAGTCCGGCTGATCTTGAACTCATAATCCTCTCATAATCCTCATGTCTCAGCCTCCTGAGGAGCTGGGATTACAGGTATGCATCACTGCAACTAGCTTGTGCCTTATATTATTGATTGGATGCCAGGCAATGGATTTTACTTTGTGGGTGCTAGACATATTCTTCCTAAACATATTCTTAAACTTTTTTCCATGATACAGTAAAATTATTTGGAAAAATTTGTTCCTTTCTAGTTCTCCTTTTAAGATTGTTAGGCAGGTCAAACTCCATTTAATCTAGAGTTATTATTGTTCACTGAAAAAGCAAGACCCCTCAACTATTCTATCCCATGATGAGTTTCTTCAATCCAAATGGTATTTTACCCAGCCCTGTGTAAGCATTGAGTAGAGCCCTCTATACTCCTTTTGGATGCCTCTTTCTTTGAGTCTCAAGTTGTTTTTCTTTTCTCACATAAATGTGCTGATCGGTTCTCTACTGAATTTTCAAGCTCACTTGTGTACTCTCTCTCTCCCCTTCTCCTCCTCTCTTCTCTTGTACTCTATCCCTGTGAACTCTAACTGCCTCACTCTCCCAAGACTCTCAACTCTTTCTCCTCAACTCAGAGAGTTCCCTGGGCTCTTCCTGAATTCCTCCTCCCTGAGCCATGAGCTGGAAACTCAGCATTGAAAGCTGGGACTCTCACGAGTTTCAATTCATTTATTTCTCATCTCTCAGGGATGTTCTTTGTCATCAGATGCCCAGTGTCTTGAATACTGTCATTCTATTTATTTTGTCTGATGTTTGTTTGCTCATTGTTGTCATTTCTGGTCCAAGAATAAATCATATCCCTATTACTCTACCCTGGGCAGAAATAGAAATCCCTTTGGTTTTTTTGACCATGTGTTTTGCAAACAAGTAAGAATCTTTCTCAACATTTGACAGGGCTAGAACATGACTTATCCTCTAAGCATTTGATTCAAGACCTTCTCCTCACATCTACCACCTACCACTGCACACTGTACATAGAAAAGAACCTTCCAATTCATGAGAGATGTTTTCTGAGCATGTCATGATTTCCCATATTGGTCTCCACCAATACATTATATTATTTCCCTTAAAATGTCTGTTTTCTGGGTAAGAACAATTGTTCTTTCCTAAGATTTTCAATTTCCCTCATTTCCATCATTATCCAGTGAAGTTGATTTTTGTCTCAGGTGATTATTCACAACAATACTGAGATAGCATTATAGCACCTACTGTGGCTGCCATGGAGACCGAAGTGTCTCTGAAATACAGGTGCTATGGGAAGCCAACTGAGCCCCTCAATTGTCTGGTGACTTGTCCCTGCTTGTTACTCTCAAGCCCATACATTTCATGCTGTGCCTCAGCAAAATTAAAATCACTGCATGTCACAGATCTGGGGGACTGCTCATAGACTGCTGACACTATAAATACAAAACCCAGTTGCTATGGACATAATTATGCTTTACTGCATAATTCTTTATTGGATTACTCCTACTAAGATATCAGTCTGTAGAAGACTGGACTTGTCTTATCATTTTCATGTTCCTATGCCTAATTATAGTCCAGATCATAAAATATCTATTTGTTGAATGAATGAATGAATGAATGAATAAAGTGTAGTTAGAAAAACATACAAATCTCCAAACCTTTGTGTATTATTAGAATGCCTACACTATGATGATCCTGTGTTTAAATGCACCACATTTGGGCAGTTAGACATTACTTTGAACTTCTTGGTACTTATATTATTTACTTATATTATTTATCATTTACTTATATTATTTCAAATTTTTAAGATTACCAATCTAATAAGTCATTCAGTATCCATTGTGTCATTTAGACTTCAAGACAGGATTTTTACAAAAAAGAAGAATGTGGTACTGTGATATCATAGAATGTCTCCAGAATTCCTCATGCAGTGATAAGCACATCTTGAAAGGCTTTCAGGTAATTATCTTCTTACCTCCACCACCCCTGATACTTCCTGAATGCTTCTTATATGCAGAGACTTTGAGGGTTTTCCTAGGGCAAAGCAAAGTCCCTTTTCACTTTTCAATCTGATTAAAAATTTGGAGGTCACACATCTTTCTTTAATTTCATTTTAATAAGGTTTTTTATTGGTGCATTATAATTATACATAATTGTGGGCTTCATCAAATTCGTACATATACGTAACATAATTTGGTCTTTTTATTCCCCATTATCTTCCCTTTCTAATTCCTCCTCCCTCCCTTTGATCACCTTCCTCTATTCTACTGGCTTTCCTTCTATTTTCATGAGATGCCCCCATTTCCTCCCCTTTTTTCTATCTTTCATGCATGAGAGAAAGTATATGACCCTTGATTTTCTGAGTTTGGCTTGTTTTGCTCAACATAATGGTCTCAAGTTCCATCCATTTTCCTGCAGAGAACATCACTTTATTATTTATGGCTGAGTAAAACTCCACTGTGTGTGTGTGTGTGTGTGTGTGTATTTTTATTTATATATAAATATGATATATATATATATATATATCACATTTTCTTTTTCCATTCATCCATTGACAGACTACCTAAGCTGGTTCCACGGTTTGACCATTGTGAATTGTTGTGCTGTAAACACAGGTATACAGGTATCACTGTAGTATGCTGACTTTAATTCTTTTGTATAAACACCAGTGAGTGGTATAGCTTGATGGTATTGTTCCATTCCTAGTCTTTTGAGTAACCTCCATACTGATTTCCATAGTGGTTATACTAATTTACATTTCCACCAACAGTGTATAAGTGTTCCCTTTTCCTCACATTGTTGCCAGCATTTATTATTATTTGTATTGTTGTTGACTGCCATTCTGACTTGTGTGAGATAAGATCTCCATATAGTTTTGATTTGCATTTCTCTGATTGCTGGAGATGTTGAACATTTTTTCATATATTTGTTGGCCATTTGCATTTATTCTTTTGAGAAATGTGAAAACACATCTTTCTTATTATTTTAAACATCAGAAAAATGAGGTTCAGAGACTAGAGAAACTCCTCAAGACCATTAACAAACAAGACTGGAGGTGGGCCCTCCTACATGAGCATAATGCAGTTCCACCAGTTCTGTCTAAAACTAGCTTTCTCACTGGATTGCTTTTATCTCAGAAGGATAAACACTTCATGGTGTTTGGTTACTAGAACAGTGGATCTAACACTTGACCGGTTGCTGCCTGGAACAAGATCCAGATTTTATGTGAGTTATTTGAAGTCCTCTGATGAAGTATGAGTATAGAGTCATGTTCCAAACATCTAAGGGACTGAACTATGTTTATCCAGACCTGGCAATTCCTGTGTGAAAAACTATTTTCCTGGAGCACCCTGGAGGGCTTAGTCTTTGCCAGAGAATGTTCTTACAGTGTTTCTCTGGAGTCAGAGGAAAGGACCAGCCCGACTCTGTACGTGCAGATGACGAGAGCAGCTGTCTGTTCTGCTGCTCACAGGCAGGTCACAGGGATGCAGGAACACACAGTTTTCATCCAAACTCTTATAAACACCCCATTCATTGCACAGTCCCCCAAGCACGTGCATGGAGACACTATGACCATATGAATTTCCTGGTCATCCAGACTGGTTTGTGAACAAGCCTTTCTATGTAGCTTGGGAATGCTACTGCTCTCTTTCCACAAATTCCAGTCACAGGCTGCTTGTGGTTCTGTGTTCCAACCCTTGACTCAGTCACAGGCTGCTTGTGGTTCTGTGTTCCAACCCTTGACTCAGTACATGTGAGCACATGGATCCATGACAAAATGATAGTAGCTGCCATGTAGGACTTCCCCTCTGGAGCCAACAGGCAGCAGGGGAATTGAATGGCATTGATCCCTGGACAGATTCTTTTTTTAATGGTTAGGGTCTCAAAAAAATAAGCCATAACTTACAGGTTCAGTGACCCAGCTTTAATTTAATTTGAATTCCATTTTACAGTCTTCCAACTTTTATGAAAGCCTATTTTAAATATCTTCTCCGATCCATGCTATAGGACACCAAAGGAAGTACCACTTTCCACATACCCCATACTAGTTTCCTAGGGCTGCCATAACAAAATATGACAGTCTGGGTAGCTCCACCAACAGAAATTTGTTTTCTCATAGTTCTGAAACCTAGTGTCCAAAATCAAGGTGTCAGTGAATTGGATTCTTCTGAGGTCTTTCTCCTTGGCTTGTCGATAACCGTCTTTATCTTTATGCCATCTTTCCTCTGTGTTTCTGTGTCCCAAACTCTAATTATAAAGATGCCATTCAGATTGGATTAAAGCCCACCCATATGACCTCATTACAGATGAATCTTAATCACCTCTTTAAAAGTTCTATCTCTAAGGACAGTCACATTCCGAGGGACAGTGGTTAGGATTTCAACATATGAATTTGGGGACAACAAATGCAGCCTGTAACATACCCCTACACAGGTCAGTGTGCTGGGTGTTGGCAATTAATGAAAGGATTCCAGGGGAAGGAAGATTTGAGTGAAGAAAACGGTAGCTTTGAGTCTGGCCTGCCCTCCTGGCAAAGAGATTCTTCTTCCAGAATAGCTTTGGAATTTCTGGTTTCCTCTTTACTCATAAGAATCATATTTCTTTGCAGTCTATCTCTTGGCCAAACTCACTTTTGACCAAACCTTATCCCATCCACCTCTAACTCTCTTGCCCACTCCCCATCCTCCTGCCCTCCTTCCATAGACCCATACCCCACATTGTCTTCCCAAAGCACAGCTCAGCCCCTTAATGTCTCCTCATGGACTTGTTTGTCAAGTTCAAATAACTTCACCACATGGTCCCAATATTCTTCCAATCATGCCCTCCATCACTCCCCACTCCCTGAAACCTTCATTCCAGGCAACTAGAAAACTCACGAGAAATTCTAAGGCTACCATGGAAAGTAGCCATGGAAGGAAGCCACCCCTTCTTTGGGGAAGAGACCAGACTTGAAGCCGCCATTTTCTTCTTGCAAATCTCCCTTCCCTTGGGATCCCTCATTAACTGCCAAGGCTGCATCACTCTGACAGGTGGAAGACTGTGTTATGGGATGAATCGTATTGTTCCAAATTTCATGTACTGAGGTCCTAACTCCCAGTCCCTCCCTTTTGATACCTTTGCTCATGGTATTCTCTTTATCCTTTCTGACTGTCCTAATTCATTCTATTCACTGGTGTCCTTCTTTAAATTCTACCTCCTAAAATAAGCTTTATCTGATTATAAATAAATAAAATAAATAAAGAGAATATCACACTCACTCACTTGGGTTACACTTGCATTTGCTCATAGTTTCTCCCTCCCTCACTCCTGACCTCACTTAATTTCACCTTTCTCCATATCTACTATCTTGTAGGAGTGCCAGTAACAATCAGGAATCCTCTTAAGGCCCAATCTCTCTCCATCTCTTTATTGGCACCTGAGAATATGGGTCCCCAGATTTGTAGTGACCAGAAAGGAAGATACCCCCCTCTCATGTTAAACCTGAGAGCTCTTCTTAAATCCAGTTATTATATTGATATATCAGGGCTATTAATTGGTATACCCAATAATTCACTGAAAATGAAGTATAAAAGTGAAAATATTTCTCTGCTGCTTAATAAGACTTATGCAAGAACTCCAGCAGGAGAAAACTCTGTTCATGCTGGAGAAATTGTTACAGGTCAGAAGGGAAAGCAGAGGTCACTTTAATAATTGGGAGAGCTCTTGCATAAAGGGGAAAAAACCCTCATTGTGTGTATTAAGAGAGATATTGTCTACAGCATGGAGGAAAATAAATCAAGATCTCTGGAGATTTCAAATTTTTACCTTTTCAGATTATTCCTCATTTTTTTTTTGATAATCAAAGATAAGGTCCTGTGCATTCTCTCTCTCTAGGTATACAGAGTTCTTTCACAAGTCACTCATATATATATATATATATATGAGCTTCAAGGCATGAAAGCTACCTCTGATTTAAATACTGTACTCAGAAATATTATAAACTTAATTTCCAAATAAATCCCCTTCCTAATCCATCAAAGGGAAAACATTTCTTGCTAAAGATTGTAGAATGTGGAATATATTTTAAAATCCACTTTTATCAAATATATCTATTGTGTACAAGGAAGTCTATCTTAATTCATTTAGCACTCAACTTTAATTTTTGTAAATTATTAGTGTTTTAAATTATTTCTCCTTATTTCATTGTTGCTATTCTGCTGCTTTACATTCTCAATTCACAAAAAAGAATCGATGACTCAAAAGTGGTTTGTTAAAGAGTGAGAATGTAATGAAAATAGTAATATAAACATCACAGCTCTAAATAACAGGATAAATATAAATAGGAAAGAGGACTCCAGTTCAAATATAGACCATGAAACTGCATGAGCTAGAAAAAAATGATAGCCAAGTATGTTTCCTACAAACAACCCCAACTGAACAGATGAATGGGAATTTTGACAATGAATTTTTAAATTGGACTTCCCTGGACCCAGGTATTTGCTTCTGCTTTGCAATGATATCTGTTTAGAAACTTTTATTAAATAAGGATGTGAAGATTTTGCATCATTTTCCATTTAACCTTTTAAATAAACCCATTGAGTTTTTTTTTTTTCAGTCTTAGACAAGGTATAAGTTATTGCTTTTCCAGTTATTTTTATCTAAGAAGTCTAAAACACATAATCAACATTCAAAGCCTTCTCCAAAGCATAAACATCTTTGGGTCAAAATATTTCCCAAAGTCTATAAACCCAATTTTATATGAATTTATAGAAATTTATGCTCAGAAAGAGAGCAGAATAAGCTTGTGGAAGTCATTTGTACTGTTCACTACCTACTTCCAGATCTTCACCTTCTGTATGCATCATAGAATTGCATTGTTCTGCTACCTATAATGTAAGGTGTGAGCAACCTTATGACCAGTTTCAGTCAGAAAACAAGAGTAGAAGAGCCACTATATGACTCATCATGCTTTCTTCCCCCTGCTTCCATGACAATTTGGCACTGTTCTGTAATGACTGGTCCACCAGTCTGGGTCCAGAATGAGGAAGACATATAACTTTTAGCTGACCTGCTCTGGACATGAAATTTGCTGAATAAGATTATGGGGGAAGTGGTAGTTGTTATTGCAGCATAACTTAGCCTAACATCAGTGATACACAGTGACTGATGGAATTCTTTAATCATTAGACATAAGTTGGATGTTGCAGACAATCAATAGCATATAAAGAGATTATCTGTGAATAGCATCTAATGATCAATGTCATGTAGTGGGGCAGGGGTAGGGATTGTATGTGACTTGGGCTTGTGGTTAGATTAAACCACTTTGTCAGTCCATTAATGCTTTTATAAAGAATATCACAGACTGGGAAATCCATAATGAACAAATTTTTATGTGGTTCACAATTCTGTAGGATAAGAAGCATAACTCTGGAGTCTAGTAAATGGCTTTTTTGCTGCATTATCCTCTGGCAGAAGGCGGAAGGGCAAGAAAGAGCACCAGGACAGGGTATGATTTGCTTTTAAACAAATCCACTTTCCTGGCAAAAACAACTCTTAAGATAATGATATTAAAACAAATAAGGGTAGAACCCCAACAACCCAATCTTCTCTTAAAGGTGCCACCACTCAACACTGATACATTGTAAGTTTCCAACATATGAACCATGGGGGCACATTCAAATCATAGCAGCCACCAGGGTAGCAACTTTTGAATTGATTTTTTGAATATAAGTGAAATAAATTGAAGGAAAAAGTGGCTGGTGACATTTTCTGTTGGAAACTTATGCTGCAGGAGAAGAGGTGCTCATTTTAGTTAACAATTATTGTGTGAGTCATGGGGAAGTCTGGAACATGTGTGCTGGAGTCAGGGCACATTGAAGAAAGGCAGTGCCAATTTACTATTGGAATATAGGAAAGCTATTGATTTTTGTCTATTGATCTTGTATCCTGAGACTTTTCTGAAATTGTTTATCAGCTCTAGAAGTTTTCCAGTAGAGTCTTCTATGTATAGGATCATGTCATCAGCAAACAGATAATTTGACTTTATTTTCCTATTTGTATCCTTATAATTTCCTTCTCTTGCCTGAATTCTCTGGTTAGGAGAATAGGAGTGGTGAGAATGAACATCCTTGTCTTGTCCCTAATTTTAGAGAAATTTTTTATCCCTAATTTTAGAGAAAATGTGTTTTGGTTTTTCTCCATTCAGTATGATACTGGCTTTGGGTCAGAGAAATGCACATCAAAACTACATTGAGGGTTTATCAATTTTGTTTATTTTTTCAAAGAACCAACTGTTTACTTTGTTAATTTTTCCAATAGTTTCTTTTGTTTCAATTTCGTTGATTTTGGCTCTGATTTTAACTATTTCCTGTCTTCTACTACTTTTGGTATTGGTCTGCTCTTCTTTTTCTAGGGCTTTGAGCTGTAGTGTTAAGTCGTTTATTAGTTGATTTCTACTTCTTTTTTTGAATGCGCCCCATGAAATAAATCTTCCTCTAAGTACTGCTTTCATAGTGTCCCAGAGATTTTGATATGATGTGTCTTTGTTCTCGTTTACTTCTAAGAATTTTTTTTATTTCCCTCCTGATGTCTTCTGTTATGCATTCATCATATAATAGTGTATTAATTAATCTCCAGGTATTGGAGAAGTTTCTGTTTTTTATTCTGTCATTTATTTCTAATTTCAATCCATTATGATCTGATAGAGTACAAGGTAGTATCTCTATCTTCTTGTATTTGCTAACAGTAGCCAAGGGAGAAAAGATAGCCTCTTCAACAAATGGTGCTGGGAAAACTGGAAAACCATATGCAACAGAATGAAATTAAACCCCTATCTCTCACCCTACACAAAACTCAACTCAAAATGGATCAAGGACCTCGGAATCAGACCAGAGACCCTGCATCTTATAGAAGAAAAAGTAGGTCCAAATCTTCAACTTGTTGGCTTAGGATCAGACTTCCTTAACAGGACTCCCATAGCACAAGAAATAAAAGCAAGAATCAACAACTGGGATAGATTCAAACTAAAAAGCTTTCTCTCAGCAAAGGAAACTATCAGCAATGTGAAGAGAGAGCCTACAGAGTGGGAGAATATCTTTGCCAACCATACTTCAGATAGAGTGCTAATTTCCAGAATATATAAAGAACTCAAAAAACTCTACACCAAGAATACAAATAATCCAGTCAACAAATGGTCTAAGGAAATGAACAGACACTTCACTGAAGAAGATGTACAAGCAATCAACAGATATATGAAAAAACGTTCAACATCCCTAGTAATAAGGGAAATGCAAATCAAAACTACCCCAAGATTTCATCTCACCCCAATTAGAATGGCGATTATCAAGAACACAAGCAACAATAGGTGTTGGTGAGGATGTGGTGAAAAAGGAACACTCATACATTGCTGGTGGGGTTGCAAATTAGTGCAGCCACTCTGGAAAGCAGTATGGAGATTCCTCAGAAAGCTTGAAATGGAAACACCATTTGACCCAGATATCCCACTCCTTGGCCTATACCCAAAGGACTTAAAATCAGCATACTACAGAGATACAGCCACATCGATGTTCATTGCTGCTCAATTCACCATAGCCAGAGTGTGGAACCAACCTAGATGCCCTTCAGTTGATGAATGGATAAAGAAACTGTGGCATATATATACAATGGAATATTACTCCGCAACGAAGAATGATAAAATTATGGCATTTGCAAGCAAATGGATGAAATTGGAGAATATCATGCTAAGTGAGATAAGCCAATCTCAAAAAACTAAAGGACGAATGATCTCGCTGATAAGCGAATGAGGACATATAATGGGGGGTGGGAGGGGTTAGCATTAGGTTTAGGGTTAGGTTTAGGGTTAGGGATAAGGAGTGTGGTAAGAATGAAGGAAAGAAGGACTGTATAGAGGGAAAAGAGGGATAGGAGGGGTGGGGGGGGAAGGGAAAAAAATAATGAATCAAACATCATTGCCCTATGTAAACATATGATTACACAAATGGTATGCCTTGACTCCATGTACAAATAGAGAAAAAACATGTATCCCATTTGTATACAATAATAATAAAAATAAAAATAAAATAAATTAAAAAAAAGAAAAAAAAACTACATTGAGATTTCATCTCACTCCAGTTAAAATGACAATCATCAAGAATATGAATAAATATAGATGGCAGCAAGGATGTGGAGGAAAATGTATATTCATACATTGTTTATTGGACTGCAAATTAGTACAACCACTTTGGAAAGCAATATGGAGATTCCTCAAAAGACTAGCGATGGAAATATCATATGACCCAGCTATCCCATTCCTTGGTATTTATCCAAAAGAACTAAAATAAGCACACTACTGTGATGCATTCAAGGCAATGTTTATAGCAGCACAATTCACAATAGCCAAGTTATGGAACCAGACCAGGTACCTATCAACAATGAACAGATAAAGAAAATGTGGTATACATACACAATGGAATTTTACTCAGCCATAAAGAGGAATTTTCTGGTAAATGAATGGAACTGGAGAACATCATATTAAGTGAAATAAGCCAAACTCAGAAAGTCAAGGAGCGAATGTTTTCTCTTATATATGAAAGCTAGAGGAAATTGGGTTCAGAAAAGGGAGAAGGGATCCAGGAAAATAGAAGGGAGATCAGTGGAGTAGAGGAAGGGGATCAAGGGGGAGGGAAAAGGACAGAAAGAAGAGGAACTGCAAAATGAAATTGACAAAACTATGCTATGCATTTGTACATTTGTACGCATATACAAAAGTGAATATCACCTTTATGTGTATCTACAAAGCATCAATTAATAAAAACAATAAATAAATAGAAGGAAGACTAGTAGTGTAGAAGAAGGGGAGCAAGGAGAGGGAGGAGGGCAGGGAAAAAGGAAGTGCAGGGGACAGAAGTGGATTAAATTCTATTGCATGCATGTATGAATATGTCAAAATTAACCCCATTATTACAAATCACTATAATGCACTAGCAAAACATTTCTTTAAAAGAAGAGCAATGCCATGAACATAAGTTACTCCTCAATGTCGCTTTTCTTACTAGGTGGAATTAAACATCATACACACTAGCTGAGATGCATATACATGCAAATTGGAAATTAAAATTAAGTGGTTCCTATTTGGTAGGTCTTTATAGCATGCAACGTGAAGGGAGGTATTGGCCGGGAATATAAAGTATTTTCCACACAAGACTGTATTGAGAAAAAGACTCAAATGAGTATTTGAAATCAGTCATTTATTTGTTGCTGTGTTTTTGCAACATTACTGCATGGCACTGATAAGATCAATTATGGTCATGTAAATAATGCCAAGTGATTTTTCTCATGCAGCATGTGGAATATCTGATAAATATTTGGCAGTTGATGAAGATTCTTACAGAGATAAATACTAGGTACCAATTAATCACTACAAATTCAAACTTTTCCCAGCATTTAGTGATACTCTTTAATTACTAAAGGAAGAGATAGATGCTATTTTATTTGGTAGACAGTACTTTATAACTATAACCAAATGATGTCACAGAATTTGAAAAAATTCCCAAGCCCAATTTGATCAAAATGTGTATGAACCACTTGCTGTCACCTCCAGCTTTGAATTTTAATATGCTCTTGTTGTAATTCTGGATGCATAAATGGATGCAGAGAATGTGGAGGTTTCTTCCCACAAGCTATTTAGTTCTCCATCAGATGCTTCCTAACAGAGCTGCCTAGGATTTACTTCTAGTCTCAATGACCTATACTCACTTGTAAGTTATGATTTTGTGTTTTTGATATGTTTAGACTATTATTAAATGTGTTTTAGCAGTACATTGTCTTTTAGTACTTTCTTGGCTTTTTAAAATTTGGGACTTAATGTTGGCATATCCCACAACATTATAATTTAAATTTTTCCTACTGTTTTGAACTGTTGATTTTATAACATGTGAGGCCATATTTGGACTTTCCATTTTATTGATCTGTCTGCCTACCCCAGTTTTACCACCATAGTTTTCTTGAATAATCAAATAAAAACCACTGAAAAACTTTTTAAAGGTAAGTTTTATCTTAAAAATAAGTTCAACATTATTATCAAATATTTCATCTATCACTAGCAGATAATACCTACAGTATGATTATTCTAATATATTCAGCTTCTCACTCAATGCTTATAAGTGTGAGCAGCTTTTCTTTATGTTGAAGAATCATGCATTGACTTCACTGTGTTTTTCTGCTTGTTGCTTTTCTCTCCTTCCTTTAACAGCTGGTCAGCTGCTGTTACCCATGAAATATATTCCCCTTTCTCTTAAATTCCTCTGTTATCTGACTACACTGCTCTCCCCAAGAGAACTATTAAAATTTATCAGTCACCTCCTTCCTATCCTTCAAGTCTATTTATGATCTTTGACCTTCTATGACCCCTTATATAACACATCTGTCCCCACACTGCCTGGACTCACCTCTGTTCCTCTATTGGTACCAACCCTGGACTTTCTTTAACTTTTCTAGTAGAAAATTCTCTGTCTCCTCCCTGCTTCTGGCTCTTTCTGAGTGTGTGCTCTCTGTACATGCTTTTCTTCCAAATGTGACTAGGTGGCCTGGCACATGCTACTTAACCTCACTCTTTCCCACATCTGAAGAGCATGAAGTGGTTTATGCTGTGTTCATCAAGCACCTGCTGAAGATTTTCACAGCAGGATCTGCTGCTAGTTAACATCTCCTCACTCTAAGACAAACTTCTCCCCTTCCTGTGGATTCCCAGAATAATTCCCCTCCTTGACAATGCAATATCACCAGTACCCAGCATCTCTGAGTCATCTTCTAGATCTGAGAAATGGGAGTCCCTAAGCTGCAAAATCATGAGGTGTTTTGGAAACCCTCCCCTTTCTACTCTAACACCACCACTAGTATATCCATCTCACTTTCTACTTCCTAAGTAGCTTCCACTGAAAGTTAATTAAAAGCTTTGCCAGCTCCCTGCTGCCAGCTGGATAAATGAAGTCCAAATGTCTTAATCCAGCATACAAGACCACCAGAGACAGTACACACACCCTGTTTGCATCATCTATATCTACTGAGACCCTAACTAACACTCAGATCATAAGGATCTGGATTTCAATCTGGACTTGGTTTCCTAATAAATGTGGGTATTGGGCAAGTTACTTAGGCTCACTCTCACTGAAGTCATGGGGTGGCATAAGTGGGATTTACCACATGTAGCCTCTGTATGGCAAGTGCTAAAGGTCCTCCAGTGATCAAGAGCCTTGCTTGTCAAGCACAGAGATAGAGCATGACTCATGTGAAACACCACCAGTGATATAGCACCTCTGGACTGCAGAAGGTGAACAGAGGATACTCCCTACCTTCCTCAGGGTGCTTGAAACTTAACACAGGGACTTTCCTTTATTCTTGGCTCTTGGAGTTCAACAAATTGATTTTTCTTCTTTTATTGCTTACCCATCTTTGATCCAATGAAGTAATTTTATTTCTTAGTGTCACCCAAACATTTATTATATTTAATGGGCCTTCTATAAATCTTTTAAAATAAGTAGTTGCATGAGACCATCCATTCAGTGTAAGGAGAAAGATCACTGAGGAACAGCAGATCTGGGTTTATGTAGGATTTACTCTATTCTGGCTCCATTACATTGAACGACTACACAACTTTGCTGAGTTTAAGTGTCCTAAATTTTCATGCGGAACTCTGGTTAGTTTTAAGACCTACTTGTGATTGGTAGCTACCATTTTGGACAGAGAATATATGGAACAATTCCATCATTGTAGAATATTCTATTGGACAGTACTAAGAGAAAAAAAAGGGTGGTGTGGCTGCCAACAATGACATAAAATAGTATTTATGGGAAATGCTTAGAACAAAAGCTTCACAGACAACAGAAATATGACTGCACTAAGTGGAGGAGACAGCCAAGCTTCTCTGGGATGTACTCCAGTTGTCTATGAAATTAGATTAGTGGAGATTCAGACAAATAACTGAAAAGTCTCATCCTAATCATCTGGTTCATTGAATGATAGGAAGGAAGAGGGAAATGTTACCATGGAAAAGTAGCCCTCCCTTACTCAGGGGCCCCTATTATTAAATCAAAGATATGAAACAATTCCAAAAGACATTTTATGGCTTCCAATGGGAAGTGGTAGCTTTCAGAATTTTGTTTATTAATCAACTTGAGAAATTGAAACCTTTTATTGAAAAGGCAAAGGGCACTGGTTGGTATTAAGCTCAGAGAAAAGATTGAGGAAATGTGTAAAAAATTACAATTTATACCAATCAGGAGACTTTATTATACAAACGTCTACCCCCCCATCAATCCCCAGGATCCTCTTTCATATATTTCTATCATGTGATTGATTTTAATGTTTTCTGCTAGCTTATTTCCTTTGACTATATATTCCCAATGATATTTTCATACTAAATATAAAAATTTGCATCATTTTCACATGACTATTATAGAAGACCTTTTATCTTACTAAAATTTGTTCATAAAGATAATTTTAATATGATTTTATCCTATTATGTAAGTTACTGTTCCATCATTTTTAAAGAATAATGTATCTCTGTTATCAAAGAATTTTAAATAATATTAAAATATAAAATATAAGTCTTTTGCTTCATTATCTTGACCCCCAAAAGTTCAAACTAAAATCCTTAAAAGTAGTATATCCTAAACCAAATGTGCATGTGTGTGCATTTTAAAAACAAACACCTGATTTGATGATAACAGTCACATAACTTGTTTTCCTGAGCATTTTATCATTTGACTGATTTTGTGGACTAGTTTCATTCTTCAGCTATTTCAATGTCTTTGAAGAGTCAGTGTTTCAGTAACACTGAGTCTGGTGTTCAAATTTTTATTTGATAATTATTCATCTCCAAATTATGCTCTAACCATGAAGCCAGTCTCTAAAATCAAATAAAGGAAAAGAATCGCAAGATTCTGTGCCACCTTGTCCTTCAATGTTACCAGTTTGGAGTTTGTGCAAGATCCCTAGTTGCCACGTGTAGCCCATGCCTTCATCTCACTGTTCCTCTCCTTCTAGTTGTCCTATTGCCATCTCAAAGTTTGTATTAGAGAATTTCAAGCTTTTTTTGCTTTTTATAAACAAAATTAAACTATACTAGAATACTGCTTATGCAGACACGGATGTATGGGTTAGGTCATATTTCTTGATTTTCAACAATCATATAATTTTAAAGTTTTGTTTATAAGGCTTAGTTCCTCCTGAATGATACAATTCCCCATTTTCTGTTGGACTGTTAAACTGGTACAGTAAATTAAGATTTCATCATCTTATCATTTCTGTTTGATACATTCATGCATTCCATGGCCTCTGTTCATCTCAGGCCCAAGTGACCATCAATGCTACAATTTGAAGTACAAATATAATAAATCTAAGCTCTAAAACTAAATCAGGGCTCCTTGATCCCACTATTCTACTTATTAAGTTGTTTGAAAAAAATAAGCATATGAAGTTATTATAATAGTATTTCAGTCTTGCCCTCTCTTATCTCCCCAAGCCAGAGCCTCCTGACTTTTAGTAGGGATACAATAACTTCAGTAGTAGGATACAGATATTCCACCATACAGAAACACATTCCTGGTGAGAATTAGCTAGAGCAGAATGGTGGATTCCTTTAGTCTGAGCACATGCTCTTCAGTTTACTCTAAGTCTCCTCTTCACTTCTCCAACACTCTCTGATGTTCCTCAGTTCAGAAGCTGAATTTCAGCTGCCACTTATCTTCATGATAGTACTGTTGTTGTTGTTGTTTTATTATAGTAGAGTTTTACCAGGAAAATTAATCTCCAGGCTGCTCCTGTCAGCATTTGAGTTTGCCATCCCAGCTCTCTACCTTTGAGAGAATCAACACTCAAGTGCATTGAGTTGATCTGGCTCTCAGACTTGGAAACATCTACAACTCTGTGTTACAGATACTGTGCTTGGAGTACGTCCACTAGTCCTATTTTCTAAAAGGTGCAAAAGATCTAGTCTTAGTCCGCTATTTCTAAGGAATGCACAGGGCACATGCTCAATTGCTCAGCCAACACTACAGCTTGCCTTATTTTTTTTTTTATTGTAAACAAATGGGATACATGTTGTTTCTCTGTTTGTACATGGCGTAAAGGCATACCATTTGTGTAATCATAAATTTACATAGGGTAATGTTGTTTGATTCATTCTGTTATTTTTTCCCTTCCCCCCCCACTACTCCCACCCCTCTTTTCCCTCTATACAGTCCTTTCTTCCTCCATTCTTGCCACCCTCCCTAACCCTAACCCTAAACCTAACCCTAACCTAAATACTAACCCCTCCCACCCCCCCATTATGTGTCATCATCCACTTATCAGCGAGATCATTTGTCCTTTGGTTTTTTGAGTTTGGCTTATCTCACTTAGCATGATATTCTCCAATTTCATCCATTTGCCTACAAATGCCATAATTTTATCATTCTTTATGGCTGAGTAATATTCCATTGTATATATATATATATACCACAGTTTCTTTATCCATTCATCAGTTGAAGGACATCTAGGTTGGTTCCACAACCTGGCTATTGTGAATTGAGCAGCTATGAACATTGACATGGCTGTATCTCTGTAGTATGCTCATTTTAAGTCCTTTGGGTAGAGGCCAAGCAGTGGGATAGCTGGGTCAAATGGTGGTTCCATTCCAAGCTTTCTGAGGAATCTCCATACTTCTTTCCAGAGTGGCTGCACTAATTTGCAACCCCACCAGCAATGTATGAGTGTTCCTTTTTAACCACATCCTCACCAACACCTATTGTTGCTTGTGTTCTTGATAATCGCCATTCTAATTGGGGTGAGATGGAATCTTAGGGTAGTTTTGATTTCCATTTCTCTTATTACTAGAGATGTTGAACATTTTTTATATATATCTGTTGATTGCTTGTAGATCTTCTTCTGTGAAGTGTCTGTTCATTTCCTTAGCCCATTTGTTGATTGGATTATTTGTATTATTGGTGTAGAGTTTCTTGAGTTCTTTATATATTCTGGAAATTAGTGCTCTATCTGAAGTATGAGTGGCAAAGTTTTTCTCCCACTATGTAGGCTCTCTCTTCACATTACTGATAGTTTCCTTTGCTGAGAGAAAGTTTTTTAGTTTGAATCTTTCCCAGTTGTTGATTCTTGCTTTTATTTCTTGTGCTATGGGAGTCCTGTTAAGGAAGTCTAATCCTAAGCCGACATATTGAAGATTTGGATCTACATTTTCTTCTATTAGATGCAGGATCTCTGGTCTGATTCTGAGGTCCTTGATCCATTTTGAGTTGAGTTTTGTGCAGGGTGAGAGATAGGGGTTTAATTTCATTCTGTTGCATATGGTTTTCCAGTTTTCCCAGCACCATTTGTTGAAGAGGCTATCTTTTCTCCATTGCATATTTTTGGAACCTTTGTCTAATATGAGAAAATTGTATTTATTTGGGTTGTGTCCATGTCCTCTATTCTGTACCATTGATCTACCTGTCTATTTTGGTACCAATACCATGCCATTTTTGTTACTATTGCTTTGAGGTATAGTTGAAGATCTGGTATTGCGATACCCCCTGCTTTGCTCTTTCTGCTAAGGATTGCTTTAGCTATTCTGGGTTTCTTATTCTTCCAGATGAATTTCATAATTGTTTACTCTATTTCTGTAAGGTACATCATTGGGATTTTAATTGGAATTGCATTGAATCTGTATAGCACTTTAGGTAGTATGGCCATTTTGACAATATTAATTCTTCCTATCCAAGAACATGGGAGATCTTTCCATCTTCTAAGGTTTTTTTAATTTCTTTCTTTAGTGTTCTGTAGTTCTCATTGTAGAGGTCTTTCACCTCTTTTGTGAGATTGATTCCCAAGTATTTTATTATTTTTGAAGCTATTGTGAATGGGGTAGTTTTCCTAACTTCTCTTTCTGAAGATCCATCGCTTATGTATAAAAATGCATTGGATTTTTGAGCATTGATCTTGTAGCCTGCTACTTTACTGAATTCACTTATGAGTTCTAAAAGTTTTCTGGTGGAATTTCCTGGTTCCTCTAAGTATATAATCATGTCATCAGCAAACAGGGATAGTTTGAGTTCTTCTTTTCCTATTCGTATCCCTTTAATTTCCTTGGTCTGTCTATTTGCTCTGGCTAGAGTTTCAAGGATGATGTTGAATAGAAGTGGTGAAAGAGGGCATCCCTGCCTTGTTCTAGTTTTTAGGGGGAATGCTTTCAGTTTTTCACCATTTAGAACAATAAACGCCATGGGCTTAGAGTAGGTGGCCTTTACAATGTTAAGGAATGTTCCCACTATCCCTATTTTTTCTAGTGTTTTGAGCATGAAGGGATGCTGTAGTTTATCGAATGCTTTTCTGCATCTATCAAAATAATCATGTAATTCTTAACTTTAAGTTTGTTGATATGGTGAATGACATTTATTGATTTCCGGAAGTTGAACCAAACATGCATCCCTGGGATAAAACCCACTTGATCGTGGTACACTATCTTTTTAATATATTTTTGTATGCGATTCACTAGAATCTTGTTGAGAATTTTTGCATCGATGTTCATTAAGGATATTGGTCTGAAATTTTCTTTCCTCGATGTGTCTCTGTCTGGTTTAGGTATCAGGGTGATATTGGCTTCATAGAATGAGTTTGGGAGGGTTCCCTCCTCTTCTATTTCATGGAATAATTTGAGGAGTATTGGAATGAGCTCTTCTTTAAAGGTTTTGTAGAACTTGGCTGAGAACCCATCTGGTCCCAGACTTTTCTTTGTTGGTAGACTTTTGATGACCTCTTCTATTTCATTGCTTGAAATTGATTTATTTAAGTTGTGTATGTCCTCCTGGTTCAGTTTAGGTAATTCATATGTCTCTAGAAACTTGTTGATGTCTTCGAGGTTTTCTGTTTTGTTGGAGTATAGATTTTCAAAATAGCTTCTAATTATGTTTTGTATTTCACTCGTGTCAGTAGTGATATTTCCTTGTTCATTCCAAATTTTAGTAATTTTAGTTTTCTCTCGTCTTCTCTTTGTTAGTGTGGCTAAGGCTTTATCAATTTTGTTTATTTTTTCAAAGAATCAACTCTTTATTTTGTTAATTTTTTTCGATTGTTTCTTTTGTTTCAATTTTGTTGATTTCGGCTCTGATTTTAACTATTTCCTGTCTTCTACTACTTTTGGTGTTGGTCTGCTCTTCTTTTTCTAGGGCTTTGAGCTATAGTGTTAAGTCATTTATTTGTTGATTTTTACTTCTTTTGTTGAATGCACTCCATGAAATAAATCTTCCTCTAAGTACTGCTTATAGTGTCCCAAAGATTTTGATATGATGTGTCTTTGTTTTTGTTTACTTCTAAGAATTTTTTTATTTCCCTCCTGATGTCTTCTCTTATCCATTCATCATATAATAAATTATTATTTAATCTCCAGGTATTGGAGAAGTTTCTGTTTTTTATTTTGTCATTTATTTCTAATTTCAATCCATTATGATCTGATAGAATACAAGGTAATATCTCTATCTTCTTGTACTTATTGCATAGTATTATTGTGTTGTTGTCTATTTGATTTCTGGAATTGAGAAGGATTTGTTTGACGTATATGGATGAGCCAATGTTCAGGGCATAGATGTTTATGATTGTTACGTCTTGCTGATTTATGCTTCCCTTAAGCAGTATGTAATGTCCTTCTTTGTCCCTTCTGACTAGTTTTGGCTTGAAGTCCACATTATCTGAAATGAGGATGGATACTCCAGCTTTTTTGCTGTGTCCGTGTGCATGGTATGTTTTTTCCCTTCCTTTCACCTTTAGTCTGTGGGTATCTCTTTCTATGAGATGTCTCTTGTCTCTTGCAGGCAGCATATTGTTGGATTTTTCTTTTTATTTATTTATTTATTTTTTTATTATTATATACAGATGGGTACATGTTGTTTCTCTATTTGTACATACAGTCAAGGCATACCATTTGTGTAATCATACGTTTACATAGGGCAATGATGTTTGATTATTTTTTTTCCTTCCCCCCACCCCTCCCACCCCTCTTTTCCCTCTAAACAGTCCTGCTTTCCTTCATTCTTACCACACTCCTTATCCCTAACCCTAAACCTAACCCTAAACCTAATGCTAACCCCTCCCACCCCCCATTATATGTCCTCATCCGCTTATCCTTGAGATCATTCGTCCTTTAGTTTTTGAGATTGGCTTATCTCACTTAGCATGATATTCTCCAATTTCATCCATTTGCCTGTAAATGCCATAATTTTATCATTCTTCATTGCGGAGTAATATTCCATTGTATATATATGATACAGTTTCTTTTGGATTTTTCTTTTTAATCCAATCTGCCAGTCTATGTCTTTTGATTGATGAGTTCAGGTCATTAACATTCAGGGTTATTATTGTGATATGATTTGTATTCCCAGTCATTTAACTCATTTTTGTTTTTTGACATGATTTGGTTTCTTCTTTATTTGGCTATTTCTTTAGGCTAGTTTCTCCCGTTGCTGATTTGCATTGTTGTTTTTCATCTCTTCCTCTTGGAATATTTTGCTGAGAATGTCCTGTAATGCCAGCTTTCTTTTTGTAAATTCTTTTAGCTTTTGTTTATCATGGAAGGATTTTATTTCGTCGCCAAATCTGAAAGTAAGTTTTGCTGCGTATAAGATTCTTGTTTGGCATCCATTTTCTTTCAGGGCTTGGTAAATGTTGTTCCAGGTCTTCTAGCTTTTAGGGTCTGGATTGAAAAATCTACTGATATCCGTATTGGTTTCCCCCTGAATGTAATTTGATTCTTTTCTCTCACAGTCTTTAAAATTCTGTCTTTATTATGTATGTTAGGTATTTTCATAATAATGTGCCTTCGTGTGGCTCTGTTGTAATTTTGTATATTTGGAGTCCTATAAGCCTCTTGTACTTGGTTTTCCATTTCATTCTTCAGATCTGGGAAATTTTCTGATATTATTTCATTGAATAGATTGTTCATTCCTTTAGTTTGTTTCTCTAAGCCTTCCTCAATCTCAATAATTCTTAAATTTGGCATTTTCATGATATCCCATAATTTCTATAGATTCTGTTCATGATTTCTTACCATCTTCTCTGTTTGGGCAACTTTGTTTTCAAGATTAAATATTTTTTCTTCAATGTCTGAGGTTCTGACTTCCAGGTGTTCTATCCTATTATTTTTGCTTTCTATGCAGTTTTTAACTTGGTTTATTGTTTCCTTCATTTCAAGGATTTGTGTTTGTTTTTTTTTTCAGTATCTCTCTAACTCTTTATTGAAATGATCTCTTACTTCCCATATTTGCTCTGTTAACTGTTGATTGGTGCGATCATTTAATGCCTGCATTTGTCTTTCATCTCCTCCTTCAATGCCTGCATTTGCTCTTTCATCTCCTTGTTTACTTCCCTGATTGTTTTAATTACGTACATTCTGAACTCCCTTTCTGACATTTCTTCTGCTGTGCTGTCATTGGGTTTTATTGATATAGTATCTAGGTTTGTTTGGGACATTTTCTTCCCTTGTTTTCTCAGATATCAGTGGGACTCTGAGATATTGCAGATTTCCTCCATTGGCTTATAATGTCCCTGTAGATTTCCGGCATATCACCTTGCAGGCTTCAGTAGCCTGAAGTCTTGGAGGAACTTGATAATGCAGTGCTTCCAAAGAAAGTTGTCCCTAGCCCGCTACTGGGTCCAGGGCTGGGGGCTGGTTCTGCGTGGAAATCCTCTCACTGGGCGGTCCTGCTCCTAGAAGCTGGCTATAGACAGGGCCTGCCCCCGCCTGAGGGAGCCAGGCTGCTCGGGCAAAGCCTCTCCCTGTCCTTCCTTGGTTCCAGAAGCCGCCTGCAGGCCGGGGTCGCCACTGGGCTCAGGGCTTGGGGTTGGCTCTGCGGAAAAGCTCTTACTGGGCAGGCCTGCTCCTAAAAGCTGGCTGTGGATCGCGCCTGCCGCAGGAGAGTGCAGGGCTGTTTGGGGAAGACTCTCGCTGCCCTGCCCTGCTCCCAGAAGCTGTCCCCTGTCCGGACCTGCCACTGGGCTGAGCTTCACCCACTGGGAGAGACTCACCCCGCGGCTCTATGTTGGCCCGAGTCTCTCAATACCTCCCTTCTTGAATCCTGAGTTCTGGAGCGACAGGAGATGCAGTCACCCTCTAGTCCACCATCTTGGATCTCACAGCTTGCCTTCTGAGAAAGGACAGAGTCTGAATTTCACAGATAAAATGACCATCCACCATATAGTTCCTGTGCTCAGCAGTTTCTTGTGACTGGTGTATTTGTCAGGATAGGCTAGATTAGGGTGCAGTAGCAAGCAAGCCAAAAGTATCAGTGACTTAAAACCATACAGATATATTTCTTACCTGTGTTACATGGCTACAGTGTGTAAGCAGGTAAATTCTTATTGTGTTCACTCAAGAAATATCTGAAATGTTTCTGGTTTGTCATGTAAAAAGGAACAGAATTTTGGAGGGTCTCACATTGGCAATTAAATACATAAGCCTGAAATGACTCACCTCCCTTCCATTCAGTCACATGGGGGTACCACCCACAAAGGGCCAGGAAGGTGAAACTTTGGAAATAATTTGATTATAGTACTAATGACTACCCTAGTTGGTTCCCAATGGAAACGTTTAATTCATATGTCCTCAATTCTTTTCTGGGTTATAGCTTCTGCTCAGCATGTAGAATAAGCCATCGTGTGTCTACCTACTTTCTGCATTGTACCCAATAGCTTCCTTCACCTCAAAATTATTTTATATTTTACATTTACACTCACCCTTCGGTTTTCATGAGGTCTGTATCTAGATTGGTCAGCCATGGTTTGAAATTATTTTTTAAAAATTACATCTGGGGCTGGAGTTGTGGCTCAGTGGTATAGTACTTGCCTGGCATGTATGAAACCCTGGGTTCAATACTCAGCATCACATATAAATAAATGAAATATAAGGTGAATTGACAACTAAAAAATATTTTTTTAAAAAATTGCATCTGTATACAACATGTACAGAATTTTTCCTTATTGACTATTCCCTAAGCAATAGAGTATAACAACTTTTTACATAGCATTTACATTGAATTAGGTATTATAAGTAATTCAGAATTGATTTAACTTATATGGGAGGATGTGCATAGGTCATATGAAAATGTCACATCATTTTACATAAAGGACTTGAGTATCCATTGAGTTCGTTATCTGCAAGAGGCTGTGGAATCAATCCCCTACAAATACTGAGGGATCTGTCTGAAGCTAATCCATGCTAAAATTCTTCCTTATGGAAAATAATCATTTATTTTTCTTCAAAATATTGTAATTTAACCTATTAAATCCAGAGTGTTCAATTCTGCCAATATTTCAATGAAGTTGACATGAATATACTAAATATACATGAATATACTAAAATAGATTGGAAATCATAAGATAGAACTCACATATCCTTTATATATTTTTATATAAATTATATGTCTCTATATATGTGTATTAAACATACTTGTCATTCACCTACTACTTTTCTCAAAAGCTTAGAATTTTGAAAACATAAATACTTATTTTGAAGTGACCATAAGTGGTATATTTGTTGCTCAATTTAATTTTTTTATAGGTGTCCTAAATATAAGTTAATGGGACATACCGGTTAAGTAGAATACAAAACAAATCAAATAGTATTTGACATGTAGGTCAGTGGCATACCATCAGTGGTGACTTTTCTTGAGTTCTCTACTCTAGGAAGCAGGGAGGACACTTTCATCAATAATTTTCTTAAAATACGGAAAGTGTGACATGAAAGTGTTCAATGAAAACAGATGTAGTGTACTCTCTCCTATGTGTGTAATCACGCCTGTGGCAAGTGATTTCTTTTCTAAGTAATAAAGCCAATAATATGTTTTTATTTAATAATTTCATTCATTCAAAACTGTTATATAGGGCTGGGGTTGTGGCTCAGTGGTGGAGCGCTTGCCTTGCACGTGTGAGGACCTGGGTTGATTTCTCAGCACCACATACAAATAAATAAATAAAATAAAAATCCATTGACACCTAAAAAGTATTTTTTTTTAAAAACTGTTATGTGTTTCTGTAAACTCTCTCCAAAATACAAACCCCTATTTGTTAGTTAGTTTAGAACAATCTCCTGCCAAAGTGCCACTTCTGCACAGTTCCAGTTGGGATGGTGTGGCATCGCCTCAATATCTACTCAAATCTTCTAAAAGTATACCCTACTGTGTTATGGTAGCTTAAAAAACTTATTTCTTAGACTGTCTCATAGCTCTAATTCTGGTTTTGGTTTCACTAATTGTGTTGTACTTGTGCGAGACCTGAATTTAAATTTGAGCTACTTTGGAAAAGAGGAATGTAGTAAGGTTTGAATGTTGCTACTGTCAATGACAAGGTTGTAGTTCTTTTGCTTAATGTGTTGTCAGTTTAGGTACCAAATGAGCAGGAAGATCCAAAATGGTCTCACCGCATGCTATCCATTGGTGCTGGCCTAGCCTGAGAGCTTATCTAGAACAATTGGTCAAAGACTTAATTTTTTTTTTTAAATTTTTAATTTGTTCTAATTAGCTGTACATGACAGTAGAATGCATTTATACATTTTGATAAATCAGACATAAATGGAGTACAATTTCTCATTTTTCTGATTGTACATATTATAGGATCCCCATATGCCTTCCCTTCCCTTCACTCCCCTCTACTTAATATAAAGTAAGTCTATTCTTCCCTAGCTGACCCCCGCCCCACCCCTTAGTGTGAATTAGCATATCAGAGAAAACATTCTGCCTGTGGTTTTGGGGGTTGGGCTTATTTCACTTAGCATGATATTCTCCAACTCCATCCATTTACCACAGAGACTTAATTTTCCTCCACATAAATCTCTCCATGTCGCTGCTTGGAATTCCTCACAGCATGGTAATCTCAGACTTCTTACATGGAAGAAAGTTTCCAGAAGCATACAAGCAGAAGCTTCCAGGACCTTATGAGGTTTAGGTCTGGAATTGGCGCAGTGCTTCTTCCATTGCCTTCTTTGGTTTAAGTAATCACAGTCAGTCCACATTCAAGGAAGGGAGGCATACAAGGACATGAATATTTGGAACACCTCAAGAGCTTAACCAACATCCATAACATCTACCTTAGGGAACTGGGGACCCCATTAACCCCATCCAGCACTCTTGCAAAGCCTTGATGCTTTAATCTTTTCCATTGTGGTATATGTGGTGCTTTGGGGTCTTGTGTGTAGTGCTGGCTCATTACTCTCCTCTCAGGTTCCCTATCCATGTTTTCCTTAAGGACCCTCTGTCTTGTCTTCACACATAGAGTAGGCTGGTATCAGGATATGAAGACAACCAACTTGTTGAAAGCAAATGGACATTATCCAATACAAACTGAAATTTTTGTTATCAGAAAATACTTTAGTTTCCCCTAAAGAGCAGGTTCTCAGAAAAGTGGGGGCCCCATTTTTGTGAAAGTAGGAAGGGTGTTCATATGTATGAGTAACTATAGGGACTCAAATGCCAAAAGGGAAATTTGAAGCCTAGTCCAGACATATAACTTCACCTTAAAGTTAACCTTTACCTTATAGGAAGGAAAGGAAATGAATGAGAAATAGAAGTTATTTTATGATTCCCCTAGCCTACCCATATGCAGGAGATATCATTGAAAATAGCAGTGGTATCTCTATCCCCAGTCGGGCTCTTTTTCCACTCCACTGCAATGACATCTGAGTTGCTTTTTGGCTTATGGTGATGTCTTTAGAGGTCTTCACAGGCTGAGAGGAAAAAGTAAGTAGCAGAAAGGGTCTGCTGTTAACTCCTTGCAAAATCAGCAAACAAGCTTCCAGGGGAATGAGCCATAGGGTAAAACACAGCATCCTTCTGATGTTAAAAGAGGAGGACCTGAGCTAAAAGGAGTTTTCATAATGGTTTAGAGAGCAGTGATGATAGTGCATGTGCCAACATTTATTCATTCTGGACTACCTGCAGCTAGAACTATTTGACCTCTAGATTATTTTGAGGTCTAGGCTCAAATGTAGCCTCAGGATCCCTCCCAACTCAACACTCCAAATAAGCATTCCCAATGGATCAGGTGCCCCACACACCTCAGATGAAATCCATTTGCCATCTCTGATGAAGAGATTAGGTGTTACCTCTTTCCCCCATGAGTGCATGAAAAATTGCCATGCCAGATATGTTAATATGGGTAGGTGTTATGGTTTAGATATGGGGTGTCCCCCCAAAAGCTCATGTGTGATGTGTGAGACAATGCAAGAATATTCAGAAGAGAAATGATTAGATTATGAGAGCTTTAATCTATCTAATCAGTGGGTTAATCCACTGGTATGGATTAAGTGGGTGGAAACTATAAGCAGGTAGAGTGTGACTGGAAGAAGTAGGTCATTGGGTATGCCATTTGGAGGTTTCCATTTTGTCCCTGGTGAACAGAGTGCTGTGTCTCTCTTTCTCTCTCTCTTTCTCTCTCTCTCTCTCTCTCTCTCTCTCTCTCTCTCTCTCTCTCTCTCTCTCTCTCTGTCTCTCTCTCTGTCCTGGCTGTCATGTCCTGAAATGCTTTCCTCCACCATGCCCTTCTGCCATGATGTTCTTCTTAACTTCAGATCCAGAGCTATTGAGTTGACCAATCAAGGACTGAACTGCTGAAACTATGAGCCAAAATAAGCTTTTCCTCCTCTAAGTTGTTCTTGTCAGGTCATTTGGTCACAGCAATGAAAAACTAAAACAATAGTGTTCAGAAAATATTATTGGAGCACTTTGCATGCAAGGCCGGTCTTGGCAATGGAACCAATGGTACATTCAGCCCCCCTGGGAACAGTGCAAGAGCCAAGGCTAGAAAGAGGCTGAAAGGGAAGACATGAGGTACAAAGACAAGCAGCAGCTCCACCCCCACCACATACACAAAGGGAAGGAATCCATCCATGTTCTCAGTGCAAAACAAAAATTATAACCTAAAACCAGACTCCATGGTTCAGCTATTTACAGCATGAACTTGGGAGGCAAAAGTGCCAGGTGAGAGGTGTTTATGACAACACTCTCCAGAGACATAAATGGAAATTACTAAAATTATAGGTGGCTTGGCTATTTAGGGGCAATTACACATATTTCTAAATCTGAATGATGCTTGGGTAAGTGGAAGCCTTTGACATTCCAGCAACCCTTCTAAGGCTACATAATATTAAAGATAGTTTGCGCCTAAGTAGATAAAGTCAGATCATGAGCAGATATATTTGTAGTCCTGAGATTTTTAAATATGACCACATTCTCTAAGTCTTGGCTGCTTGTGGACTTCAATGTTGGAATAAGTACCCCCGCAAAGCAGCAGCAATGTTTTAGACTGGAAACCAAATGTTTATTTGCAAAATTTAGCTTTGCCCACGGTTTACCAAAATAACAAAAAAACTAGACTTTTTTCTATGTCTGCACTACATTTTCTTCCCATCACAGTCTTGTAATGCCAGGAATATGGACTTAAGTAAAAAGACCACATGAGCATGTAGTCCTCAAAAATTTAAAAATAATGCAATTCATAGAAAAGGTCAGAAAGATTTTCCCCAAACACAACAAGTAAGAGATATGTGGAATTTATATTTTTGAAAACCCATACAGTTGTGACTGCTAACATTTGATTACTCTAATTGGCAAATGTTTTAGTGGCATTCATATATCTTTCTTTCCATTAGAAGCTAAGGGAGAATTACAAAACCTACAATTTGATTTCTAAAATGATATCCTCAGTCTTCAAAAATAGCTCTGGTACAAGTTTATCATCCGTATGTCGGCTCTTCTGGCATTTTAAGGTGTTTTGTGAAATTGACTAACCAAGGTCTTAAAGCACTTTTAAGAAACAGAGGAGGGAGATGGAGAGAGAGGAAAAAGGAGAAGGAAGAAGAGAAAGGTGGATGAGGTAGAGGAAGCAGGAGGCAGAGGAGGAGAAAGTGAAGGAGCAAATGGAGTTTGGAATTAATAGACAATGGTTAAGGCTGAGCAAGGAAAACACAGACATATGGAAACACTAATAGGATGGGGTAGGGGACATAAGAGTAGAGAGAAATATGAGAGGAAAGAGAGAAAACCTTCTGCAGTCACATCTTCCCATTTCACAGCTAGTATACAGTCCACAACACTTCAACAGGGATCACAGATAGTTAAGTGTAATTTAAGAAATTGTAAAAGAATTAGAAGTACATACTCTTGGAATGAGAAAGTGCTTTCTGAGCATAACCACAAAGGTCTAATTCATACAGAATACATTTATGTGTTTTTGTTTCTGTACTTAAAAAAATGTAAAAGCAAGAGACAAAGAATATACATTCAGTACACATAACAAAAATATGATTTATATGCTGGCAACTCTTAAAAAATAAGTGGAAAAAAACTTTAAATAAGTTTTTAAAAGGTTAAAAAGAAGGTTAAAATGATTAAGAGTGGGAAAAACAGGCCATTAAGAGGAATGAGCAATTCCCAAAAGAAAAAATACCAATGCCAAATGGAAAGAATTCTAGATCAGTAGTCACCCAACCAATAGCTGTTAAAACAATGATACATATGCCAGATTATCAATGGTAAAACATACATAATGTAGGATTATCAAAGATGCACAAAGACAAGCCCTCTCAGACATGCCGATGGGAATGAAGAATGACAGGACCTTCAGGGAGGGCGATTTGACAACACATTGTGAAAAACGTTTTCAAAATATGCATAATTTTGATCTGAGGATTCCATATCTATAAACTTATCCCAAGGAAAAATACGAACAATGTTTCCAAACTTTTATCTAGTAAGATTAAATCTTGCTACATTGTTTATGCCAGAGAAGAGACAGGAACAATATAAATATCCAATAATAGGGAAATGGTTATAAAAAATTCCGGAACTTCAATATAATAGAATATTTAAAAGCCATTAAAATAAGGTTGTAAAGTTTAACAACATGGATGGAGTATATTAGACAGAGAAAGGATAAGTGAGGTGATTAAGGCATTGAGAAGTATGTATGACCCACAATTAGTACTTTATAAATGCTAGCTAGCTACTTTATTCAGTATGATTTGATTTTTTGAGAGGAAAATATTAATATGGAGAAATAAAATACACATATATTAAAATATATAGTTAATTAAGAAGTATGGAAGATTTTAATTTTCTTCTTTGGTCTGTAATTGCAGAAATTCTCACAAGCAACATTTAGCAGTGTGATCCCAAATATGTTATTAATTATGCATTTAAATATAAATATCATATACTATTTATCTTTGGAAATACACACACACATATGCACACACATATGTATAGGTTATGGTTTGGATATCCCTTGAAAGTTCATGTGTTAGGTAACACTGCAATATTGAGAGCTTAGATGATTAGCTATGACAGCTATGACCTCATCTTTGGATTAATAACTTGATGGATTAATAATTTGAATGGACACTGGGTGGTAGGTAACTGTAGGCAGGTGGGTGTGGCTGGTGAACTTACATCACTGGGGCTGTGTCTTTGGAGACTATCTCCCTGGCTCCTTATGCTGTCTCTGCTTTCTGGCTGTCATGAGCTGAGCACATTTCCTCCACCATGCTCTTCTGCCTCAACTAGTCCCAGAGCAATGGAGTTGGCCAATCATGGACTGAACCTCTGAAAATGAATCCAAAATAAACTTTTCATCCTCTAAATTGTTCTCATCAGGTTTTTTTGTCACAACAAAGGAAAACTGATTAAAACAGTATAGTGCATATAGTCGTTTTAGTCCACTGTTTCACTGCTGTGACTAAAAGACCTGACAAGAACAGTTTGAGGAGGAAAAGTTTATTTGGGGGCTCACAGTGTCAGAGGTCTCAGTCCATAAGACAGCTAGCCCCATTTCCTTGTGCCCTAGTTGAGGCAGAACATCATGGTGGAAAGGCATGGTGAAGGAAGGCAGCCCAGAACATGACAATCAGAAAGCAAAGAGAGCTTCACTCACCAGGAACAAACTATATACCCCAAAGGCACACTTCATGACCCACGTCCTCCTATGTCCTATCTGCCTACAGTCACCACCAAGTTAAACCCTATCAAGGGATTAATGCACTGATTAGTTTAATGCCCTCATAATCCAATCATTTTACCTCTAAACTTCTTGGGTTGAGCTTTTGAGGGACACCTCATGTGTAACCTAAACAACAGTCATGGATAAATTTTGAAACAGTCAATAAAATTTTGAAAAACTTCACTATTTCTGGGTATTGTAATAATGAGTGATTTTCAGGAAATTTTTTTTCAAGAATCTTATTGTATGTGAATTTTTGTTTTCTCTATTTTTTAAAAAATACATGTCATGTCAATGTTTTTCATTTGCAATGTCAATGTTTTTCACTTGCAATAAAAACAATTGTCCTATGTTTCATTGTTGTTGTTGCTATGACTGAGTAACATAGTGTGGGGAATTTTTTTAAAAAATAATCACTAATCCATTAACTATGAGTGGATTAATTCATTTATGAGGACAAATCCCTCGGGATCCAATCACTCCCCAAAGGCCTCACTTTAACATACCATTAACATAGGACCTTGGGGATTAAGTTTCCAGTACATAAATTCTGAGAGACATACTTAAACCATAGCAAAAGTTATTTTAAAACACAACCTTTGAGATACCATAGGGCCTCCTGAAATTTAAGCAGTTTTCCCTTTTACCATCCCATCTAGCATCAACTCCTCTTTGTCATCCTGGATCCATTAGCACCCCATATGTAAAGATTTCCCAAGTCCTGTAGACTCGTTAGAAGTTTTTGCATGTCTCCTTTGTTTCTATTGTCATTTCTCCATTTCAAACTTTCATTGCTCAAGCATTACTTTCATGCAGACATTTTCCCTGCCTAAAGACACACATCAGCTCCCCAGTACCTTTACCTGGTGTTGAAAGTCTCCTGCCTGCTTCTCTTCCAGGTATCACATTATTTTATTTCTTTGTGTATACCCTATAATATGAATCACAAAAATCTGGTCTACTTACAATTGTTCCAAAAGTACTTTGTGTTTTCCTACCTATGTTTTTGCTCATATTACCCCAACCACCTCATACCCAAAGGCCTTTCCACTTCTCTATGCATACATATCCTTTGAGGCAGAGTTCAAAATGAAACCTGTTTTGAGGTGCTAGTAAACTTTTGTTCTCCATAACAAAGTACCTGAGATAATTAACTTATAAAAAGAAAAGGTTTATTTTGGTGACAGTTTTAGAGGTTCTAGGCCAAGATCTGCAGATTCATTGCTTTGGGTCTCTGGGGTGCTGGATGGCAATGGGTGGAAGAAAGTGGTCAAGAAAACTGCATACCCCTTGGCCAGAAAAGAAAAGAAGAGGAAAAGGCTGGTCTATAATCACCTTCAAGGGCAGGGCACAGTCCTATGACCTATGGACCTCCCATTAGGCCCTACCTCCTAATGATCCCACCACTTCCCAATAGTACTACACTGGGGATCCAGCCTTTACCACATGTACCTCTGGGGGACATTCAACTTCCAAACTACAGCACTGTGATTCCTGACCTGGGCGGCTCACGGATAATGCAGTCCTGCTTTTCAGCCCATTTATGTTATACACAGAATAATAAGTGTTACAGTTTAGATATGAGATGTCCCTTAAAAGTTCAAGTGTAAGACAATAAGAGACATTTCAGAGATGAACTGATCAAGTTATGAGAGCCTTAACCTAATCGGTACATTAATCTACTTGAATGGATTAAGTGGGTGCTAACTATAAGCAGGTAGGGTATGGCTGGAGGAGGTGAGACACTGGGAATGTGCCTTTGGGGTTTATACGGTGTTCCTGGTGAGTGGAGCTCTATCTCTGCTTCCTGAGGTCTTGTCCTAAGCTACTTTTGTCCTCCACTCTTCCACCATGATGTTTTGCCTCACCTTGGGCCCAGTGCAATGGAACCAGTCATCTGTGGACTGTGAGCAAATAAACTTTCCCTTCTCTAAAATTGTTCTTATTTGGTCTTGTGGTCACAATCACAAAAAAGCTGTCTAAAACAATAAGAATCTAACAAATCATCTTGCCAACCTTCTCCATTAATTGGTTGTACTTCTTTATCTATTTCTCATAACCCAGAAGCCTACGAGATAGTAGAAAATAAGGTTTAGACACATACAAAAATCTTTCTGAGACAAGAAATTGGTATATTTCTATCAATACAATGCTTTAATATGTGAATATATATAGCACTCAGTTAAAAGCTAAGTCAGCATCCTGGTTCTCCTTTTGCTTAGGACCATCAAAACCACTCTTGGCAGGGTCCCTAACAGTAGCCAACCAGTCGGAGGGTGTTGGGGAAGCTCCTGCGCATGCCCATGCATTTTTCCTGGTCGATGTACAGGGTGTTGGCTTTGACAGCCAGGTCATGCTCCAGGGTAGCTTTGGTGTGGACCAGGAACTGCAGAGTGTCCTCTGCTTCCCTCAGGCGCTGCTGCAAGGTCTGGATGGTGTCATCGACCTCATAGACCTCATTAACAAGGCTGTGTGAGGAAATAAGCATAGCTGGATTAGCAGATATCACACTCCTAAGGCTTGATTTTAGCTAAATTAAAGTCGTGGTGGTTACAGAATTCCTGTCAGAGATGTAGCTGTTATGGTGCAAGACACACAGAATCCCCAGCAGCACAGGGACTACTCCAACATCAGAACAACTTTATATAGCAATGAAAGAAATGTTTGTAGATGATTCAAGAATCATATAAAGGTCATTCCTATTAACTATGCCCCATAATCCCAAAGGCGAACTAAACATATTCTTGGGGCACCAGAAAACATAAATTTACACACACACACACACACACACACACACACGCACACTTTATACATGCACATAAATGTATATTAGATATTATATTTCAAAAGGAGGAGGAAAACTTTTAAACATTTGATTTTTTTTAAATAGTAAAAATAGAGAAAATGAAAACTTAAGATAGGTTTTTTAACATTTATTTTGGCATTGAAAATTATCTTTATAGTTGAGAGCAGAGGGACACCCAACAGTTTTCAGTGACTAGAATTCTACCCAACCTGCTAACATATCCCAACAGGGGGACACTTAATGGGGCACTCCTCAAATGTTAGTGTCCATCCTCTCAGCAACATCCCAAAGGAATACCACAAGGTCCCAGAGTTAAATACATTTGTATTTGTTGAAAACTTAATGAGAGCTGGGTGTGGTGGCACATGCCTATAATCTCAGCAGCTCTGGATGCTGAAGCAGGAGGATCACAAGTTCAAAGCCATCCTCAGAAATTTAGGGAAGCCCTCAGTAACTTAGTGAGACCCTGTCTCAAAATAAAAACAACAAAAAATAAGGAAGGACTGGAGATGAGGTTCAGTGGTTAAGCAACCCTGGGTTCAATCTTCTGTACCCCAAAAATTAATACAACAGAAAAATGATATGTGTGAAATCAGCTACATAAACCTTGAAACAAGTTGCAGGTCTAATTGTGTTTCAATGATGAAAAACAACATGCATTTTTTATCAAATAGAAAGGAAAATGGTATAATTTCATGGAAATCTGGTATCTCTTCAAATTATTTTAATCAACACTGTTACAGTTTTCATTTCTTTGTATTATTAGATTTTACCTAACTGTCCATTTGCTATTTTCCATTTCTTCTGTTAATTGCCTTTCCCTGCCTTTTGTTCATTTTTCAATTGGGATGTTTCTATTTATCTTAGTATTTGCATAATGCTCTGTAAATACATTAGGCATACTGATTTTTTTACTGTTAAGTTTTTAGAAAATGTGTTCCCTTATTTTGTTGCTTGCCTTTCAAATTCATTTATGTTTTGTTATGCATAAGATTTCAATTTTTAATAAGCCAAATATTTTCCTCTTTTCCTTTGAAATTTCTTCTATTATATTTTAATTTAGAAAGTCTTTTCTCTTCCCAGAGAGCAATTAAACTAGGACTCCCTTTGTGCCCCAATAATATTTCAATGTGTGATCACATGACGCTTAAAGGAAAGAATAGGAGTAGGTTATAAAAAGAAAAAATAATAATAACAGCTCATTTATTGATTACTCCACCACATGTATATTATTCTAAGTTCTTTACATAATCAGAAAATTTAACCTTTATAACAACATCAAGAATTAGATATGATGCTTTTCTCCATTTTACAGATGACAAAACTGAGGTACCAGGAATTTAGGTAACTCTTACAGTTTTGTATGGAACTACCAATCAGTTGCTTTTAATTACTGCCTCTCTGGCTCTAAACTGTTCAAAACATAATCCAAGCATGGTCTGTCTTTCAGATCTGCAGATTCTGCATCCACTGGATTCAACCAACCCCAGATCAAAAGTATTCAGGGGAAAAAATTGCATCTGTATTGAACATGAACAGAATTTTTTCCTTGTCATTATTCTTTAAACAATACAGGATAACACTATTTACACTGTATTAGGTATTTATAAATAATCTAGAGATGAATGACAATATACAGAAGGATGTGCTTAGGTCATACACAAATACAGCACCATTTCATATAAGGAACTTGACCATCTATGAATTTTGGTACCTGAGGGGAATTCTGAAATCAATCTCCCATGGAGATGGAGAGATCACTTTATATCACATTTTATCACAGTGAGGCAATTCTATAATTGTCTTTACTTTGGGAGTTCACTTATTAGCAGATTAAAGTAAAATTAAAAATGCAAAGAGAACAATGACTATGAACAAATAGGGATATTGATGTCCCTAGAAATAGAAAAAGATTTTGTGACGTCAGAAAAATATCCAGACTACATTAAAATCTTTATACCAAAGCAACTGTATGGCATCTCAGAGATTTACAACTGGAATAGGAAAGTCAGAGGGTCATCAAGCCCAGTTTCTTTGTTTTGCAGATGAGGAAATTGAGCCTGGAGGATTAATGAACGGCCCTCTCCTCAAACATACAGCCCACATGTGTTTATAAATCATGCCAGGTTATCTAGGAAGCTGAGAAGGAAATGTGGAGCCTCAGTGACTATACTAAGGATTTGTGACATTTCCTGCCCTCACCCTATCAGCTCCTTGCAATTAAAGAGCAGAAGCAGAGACCCAGGAAGTTGACCAAGGGGCACCAGAGTTCTTGGGGGATGACTCATCTCATCATTTCTTTCTATTAGTAATTCTCACAGTATGCCCAATTAACTTGAATTTCAGATAAATGAGTAATTTTTCTAGTGCAAGTGCATTTTTCAATCATGATAGAATATACATAACATAAAATTTACCATGTTAACCATTTCAAGAGTACAGTTGAGTGCTTTAAATACATTCATATTTTTGTGTTACCGTCACCATTATCCACCACAGAACTCCTTTCATCTTGCAAAAATGAAACTTGATTCCCATTCCTTCCTTCCCAAAACTCTGGTAACCACCATTCTAGTTTTGGTCTTTATGCATTTAACTACTCAGGGCACCTCATGTAAGTGGAAGCATAAAGTATTTATCTTTTTGTGCTGGTTTACTCCATTGAGCATAATGTCCTCAAGGTTTTTCCAAGTTGTACCACATGTCAATCATCTCTCTTTTTATTGCTGAAGAAATTCAGTATAAGTATTTTTACTTAGCATTAAGTGTTTTTAATATAAGTACTATAGGCAATATTTGGGATATGTTTATGTAAAAATATTCAGTGATTATCCAAAATTCAAATTTAACTTGCTATCCTTGTTTTAACTTGCAAAATCAGTCAACTCTATCACAGTGGTCAGGTTTGATGTCTGGCACAAAATGGACTTGTCTCAAAAAATATTAAGATGGAAAGCAGAGCAAGAATTTCTTCTACTAAAAAATCTCTTATGTTCCCCTTTTCCTGAAGGACAAATTGTGAACATTTTCAAGGTGATATACCAATCCATCAACTGTTGTTTAGGTTGGATTGAAGGAGGAAAGGACAGAAAAGGAACTCTCATTTTGTACTCCATATAGACCTATATTACTTGATTTTTTAAAATAACTGAAATGTACCACTTACTTTCAGAAAAAAATAAGCAAGACAGAAAGTGAGACATAAAAGTATAATGGAATAGTTCTTCATCTTGTATTGAAGAGGGTATGAGAACACAAGAGGAAATGATGTCAATGTCTACTGGTAACAGATGCTATAGGCAGATGATAGAATACTATGCAAGTGACATTTTTTGAGAAGAATCTTTACTTGCCATGGAGAAAGAAGTTCACAATATAAAGTTGCTTTTCTGAAAAAGTCAGAATCTAAAATTCTGTGCAGCATGAGCACTCTCACTCATAGGGGGAGGTAAATAACAACAAAACACTAACATAGATTTGTCCCTGGATAGCATAAGGAGTAGAAGTTTTTACTTTTTATTTCAATTTCTGCACTTTCTGGATTTTGTACCATGATCATGAACACAAACTACTCTTAAGGCCAGAAATAAAATATTTTTTAAAATAAACATACAGCCCTCCTGTGAATCTGTGGGTTCCACATCCATGAATTCAACCAATCGTGGATGGAAAATATTTATTTTTTTAATATTTGGAGTCTGTACAGGACAGGCACAAACTTTTTTCCCTTGTCACATTCCCTAAATGATACAGGATAACAACTATTTACATAGCTTATACATTGTATTAGGTAATATAAGTAAGCTAGAGATGATTTAAAATATACAGAAGAATGTACATAGGTTATATGCAAATGCTACACCATTTTATATAAGAGACTTGAGCATGCCTGGATTTTAATACTTGTGGGGAGTCCTGGAACTAATATCCTAAGATACTGAGGGACTGTAATTTGAAGGGACTTAACTCTCTGACCTTTTAGAGAGCTTACCTGAAGAGGCCCCACTGACAAGCACCACACTGGGGCAAACATCTTTGCATCTTGCTGAGGGAGCACAGCAAACAAATGAAGACAGTTTGGGAACTCTGCAGGGACACCACACCATACCCACCTTCTGGACTCACCCTCTTGGGTGCATATATCAGTCAGTGACTAGTCAAGGGTTCCAAGGCTGTGAGAGGTCAGGTATGAAGTAGATGTGACCCCAGCACTCCAGGTCACCTGTGTGTTCCATCTCACACAATGCTGATTTCACCTTTGCAGATGCCAGAACCAGAAACCTGTGATCATCATTGACTTCACCCCCTTCCTCATGTCTCTCAATCATAAAATCATGTCCTTATATTCCAAAGACACTCCATGCCCCCTGCACCATCCCCTCTCTCTAGATCTGTCCTTGGATGTATGTACACCTTCTCTGACTTCAGGGCCTGCCTTCCTCTGCTGTCCTCTCAGCCGAGATCACTTTCAACCCACACTTTATCCCACTGATGTACACCACACTCCAATCTCAGGTGAAAGGACACCTGGGACTAGGTTGCTGTCCCATCCTGTGCATTCCAAGAGAACAAACCATTTAGTGGCACACAGACACTAGTAAAGGTCTGCTTTGGACCTGCCCTACACACTATCAACTCCATGAAGCAGGGTTGACTGAGGTAGCAATGCTCACAGCTATGTCCCACAACTCCTTCTGCAGCTCATAAGGTTGCAAAAAGTACTATTGAATAAAGGTCAACTTCCATGTCTTCGGTGAAGGAGGTAGTCTTGAGAGGGAGGGAGCTTCCCAAAGCTCCAAGTCCATAAGATTTACCAAGGGGAAGACCAGAACCAATGGAAAAAGAATGCCAAGTGGAAGAAGCAAAGGCAGGAAGAACCTGAAGGTGTCCATTAATAAGGAAGCTTCATCCAGTCTGAGAGAGTGAGGGCACCTGTAAAGGGCCCCATGTCAGCTCCCACAAAGAAAAAAAGAAAAAATAGCCAGTGGAACATTTACCCCATGCATCTCCTTTCATCTGACAAACTGCTTTTTTCTCCATTTCAGTGGTGAAGGCAAGAAATTAAAACTAAGTACCCAAGATTCATTGGGTAGGGATGAATACAAGATCTGAGAACTCATCTGAAAGCATATTTGTGTTGTTGTTTAGAGCAAGTTGAATTAAAAGAAAGCCTATTTAACAAAAGATCCCAGGGTATAAAATATCGCTAGCAAATAAAAAGATCTTTGGGGAGGCTGCTACTGACGGCTGGGAATGGGATTTATGACTGTGGGTTGTTTATCAAACCACAGGGCCTGCCTCTTGTCTCTCACCCATTGCTGACTTCAAAAGGAACCCTGAACCCAAATGCAGGAAACAGAGCAGGGTGATAAATGAGTCTTTGCTTCTCATGGCCAAATACTCATCCAATGGAAAATGTATCTGAGGGATTGTTTGAAAATGTATACATTAAAATATCATATTAAAAATAAAAGAATTTAAAATCCATAGAACACAGGCAGTTAAGTCTTTCTCTCCCCACTACTGTGAGCACAGCTAGGGGCCACCACTATGCTCCTCCATCAAGTTGAACCATTAGAAATACATTTTTCATCATTTTCAAGGTTACTTTTCATTCCCAGTTTTCCTGTTCTTGGCGGATTGTAACTGAAGTCATTAACTTTTTAGTTATTTTTTGGTTTTTGGAATTACAGACCCAAAAATCATTTTGCATTCAAATACAAATAAAGCAACTATGTTTGTTTGTTTGTTTTTAATATCAAGATTATTTAAGTAAAGTAGAGCCTGATTTGGTTTACCACCAAAGATGCCAAGAAGGTTTAGAATCACTTTTGAAAGAGCCATTTGTAACATTTTAAGTGAAAAATACAAGTCTTGAAATGAAAACAGCAATTTTTCTCCACACTCCCCTGAGCTTATGATCTTTGCTTTTTCTTAATCTAGATTGCTGAATGGTTGCTTTCAGAATGACCAGGTTAAGAAGGAAAATGATCCTCTTCCCCTAATAACAATCCTACATATTTTTGGCAAAGATATTCTACCAAGAAATCTTGAGAGAAGCAAAAGGAGGTATTGTCCTAAAGTCAATAAAGGAGCAGAAGGAATAAACATACTAGTTAAGTTGACAAGAAGCAAAAGCAAAAGCAAATTCCATGTAGCTGGGAAAGGGGGAAAGAGCAAAAATCATTCAGCCTCTCAGAGGAATCTGTGAATGTCTTAATGTTTGATAATCCAAAGTCATCTTAAATTGCTGCTCAAAACCTTTTATGGTCTGGGGATGTAGCTCAGTGGTAGAGAGCTTGCTTACCATGTGTGAGGGCCTGGGTTCAATCTTTAGTAACTCAAAGGAAAAAAAGAAAAAGCAATACTTAGTTTGTCTAAAGAATTTATTCCTATTTCTACTTTTGATGATTCTGCAGAAATTTTGGAGAATAAAACATTAGCTCAGCTTCTCCTAACAATATTTGCCTAAAATCAAAATTCATGATCTAAGCCTAACTGGCCAAATAGGTATGTTCTGAAGCAGGGAGACATTCCAGGCTGGCTGTGCAGAGTCACTTCTAGCCTTTGGGATAAAGGGCATTTTATCCCAAATAATGTGCTGTGTAGGAAGAGGGGTTCTATGGAAAACACTTTGAGAACCATACAACATGGGTAAATGCCTATGTGGAGCTAATCTAGGGAATGAAGTCTGTGTACAGATGTTCCTTGACTTACAATGGGGTTATATCTTGATAAATCCATGGCAAACTGAAAATTTAATACACCTACCCTACCGATCATCTCAACCTAGCCTTGCCTATCTTAAACAGGCTCAGCACACTCACATTAGCCTACAGTTGGGCAAAATCATCCTGTACAAAGTCTATTTTATCATTGAGTGTTGACCATCTCCTGAAAGTAATTAGATGCTACACTGGAATGGCTGACTGGGTACTCTTTCACACCATCATAAAGTCAAAAGTTCTTAAGTCAAACAATCGTTAAGTCAGGGACTGCCTGCATATTCTATGCATGTTTCATAACAACAACATGTGTTCACTTTATATTAGGATGCCATACATGATGAGTGTTTAACAATAACAATCTCCTCTATGACCTCAGTTTCATTCTCTGTGTAAAAAGGAGATAAGGATATGTCACCGACTTCATTATTTCCTCTCCTATGGGCATTAAGAAGATCATATGAGATCAAGTACATGGCAGAGGACAGATAAAGCATTATACACTATAGAAGATGAGGAAACAGAAGCAAATCATTTGGTTGAGTAGAGTTGCTCTTTGGGCATCTCACTACCTCCCAACTTCCAATGATTAAAACATCCTTGTCTGTCATAAGACAGGCCAGGATTCAAACCATGGCTCTCTTCTACCACCACGTGTGATCTGGACCAAGTCACTCAAACTGCTTCTGCCTCAGTTTCCTCATTTGCAAAATGATGATACTATACAGTGCATAGGATAGTGCTCAGCACAAAGTAGATGAAAATATAGTAGCAGCTATTATCATTGCTTTTATTGTCATCATCAGTGTCTTTAATATTATGATGATGATCATCCTCATCATTGTTGGTCTCACAAAGATCCTTTCTTTCCTCCCCCTCCAGGAGGTCACTGTCTCCAACCATAGATGTTCTCTTTGGCAGTGCCCATTCCATAGTAGGTCTCTTCTTAGGATAAATCCTTCCTGATGATAAGGGACTTCTGCCATGAGACAAGGTAGAAGACCAGGCAAGTGACACTGGAAAGTCTTTGGGAGGTCAAGCACTGCCCTTCTGTTCCTCCAGTCACTATCAGTTTGACTCACATCTGTGTGGAGTGCTTCATGACCTAAGGACAGTAACGATGGACTCCAGAAGGAAAAGGCAGGCTAACAGGCGTTGAAAAACAGGAAAGGATGCCAGAACGAGACTGAGATGGGGGGAATCTTGGCAAATTTCCTATGAGTACATCCTAAAAGGGGTCTTTAAAGTTTAAATAATAAGATTCATGCAGTGTTTAGTAGATAGACTGTGGAGTCAGAATCTTCCTGCCATGTGTATGTCAGAGCTGAGCTTGATGAAGAGCAGCTGTTTTTATTTCTACTGAGAACATAAAATACTAAAGTAAGCCTAAATGTAAACTTCAGGGGTCTCAGAGGATACCAAGGATGGTCTTAATGGCAAGAACAGATATTAATGCCTAAAAGAGACCACAGAGAGCAAATGAATGTTGACAGGTCAGTGGAATTGGTACCCAAAGTATCTTTTTTGACAAGAATCCCCCACACTGAGAAATACACAGAAAACCAATAACTTCTGCTTCTTACAAGTAAGATAGGTGTTCTGGAAACTCCAAAGACTCCAGGGAAGTTCTCAGAAACCCAAACATCACCTTGAACTCTCTGAATGAGTTAAGTGTTTATCAGCACATTTTTTGTGATGTATTGATATCATTACCTTTAAAGAATGTATGGTTAAATACATATAACATAAAATTTACCACTTTAACCATGGTTAAGTATACAGTTTGGTGACCTAAGTGTATTTACACTGCTGTGTAACCATCACCAGCATCCATCTCCAGAGCTTCTCCATCATCACAAATGGTAACTTACCCATCCATCCCACAACTTCCCACTATTAAGACTTTTAAAGAGGTACCTACATGATGTGTGTTATAGAAAGCTTTCAAGCTAATGGGCTGTACTGGGGTAAGCCCTGGTGCCTTTCCCTCCCACCCAGCTGTGTACTCCTCCTTACCGTAATTGAGCTATGTCTCGGCAGAGCTCTATATTGGGTCTCCTTGTACGCTCATCCAATCTGGTCTGGGCCACCTTCAGGAAGGCAGACTTCTCCTTGATGGCCTTCTTGATGGATTCTATGGTCCTCTCAGTCTGGAAAATCTCCTGCAGTGTCTGTGATAAAGAGAAGCAACTACATAAATCTCTGCAAATCCCTTAGCAGCCTGCTTCTGGCCTCTAGCCTATCTACCAGCCTTAACCTCTGGGAGGAGGAGGCCAGTTCCCTGAGAACCATGTTTCTTCCTACCCCATCCTCCAGGGAATCTTCAGTGTGGTGCTAGATCTTGCTTGGGTATGCTCTAGAGAGCTCACTGTGTGCTTCTCTTCCCAAGTCTAGATCCAGTGACCTCATATTGGTGGCTTGAAATTGACGAGGTAGGAATATTACACACAGAAACTGACATATGCTACAAATCAGGGCTACTCGCGGCACACCCCACTCTGGATCACCCCTTAGTAATTATTTACCAGTGCATATCTGTGTATAAAGGGAGAAAAGTGGGGCCATGAGATTTGAGTGGCCCTCCCCTCCCTCCTTGCCTCTCTGTCTTCCTATCAACTTGACAGTTGTTTTCCTGCTACCGAAAGTTTGCCATGAAGCACACTGGGTTTCAGCTTTTGAATGCCTCACTTGAAAGGAAGAGCACCAGCAGTTTTGTACTCCTGATTTTAATCTTCTTTGTTTCTTAGAGGTTCCCCAAATTGTACAGATTTAGGTCTTCTCCTGGTTCCTCCTCCTCTACCTGAATACCTGCCCTTCTCCTAGCACTGAGCTCCACATCTCCCCCATTACCTTGGCTTATTCCTTCCCCTTGGCTCCTTCCCTGTTACCTGGAGATATGCCCCAACTGACACCAAATTTCTTTTAAAAATTCTCATATGTTTACCACCACTCTTACATTCAATCCCAATAGGCTCCTCTCCAATTCTTCTGCTTATGTTCACTGACAAACATATTCAGTCATGACCTGTGAGCACTCTCTCCATTTTCTACCCATTTAATCTCCTGGTTACCCCTGTAATCTGTCTCTGGCCCTTATTGGTCTCATGAAACTGCCCGTCTAGTCAAGTTTGAGCCTCTTGGATACCTCCCTGTCCTTGAAACCCTGCCTCTTTTTTCTGGCTAATTGTTATTCTTCCTACCTACTCTTCATTTACCCCCAGAACAAGTTTTATCTGGGCAACTTGGCCACTACATCCCTTATCTCCCATAGAGAACCCACACAGCACATTTTTAGCACTGTGTAATTCAGGAGCTCCTAAGTCTGTCATGTAAGCCTGGACTGCTTCTCTCCCAAGCTTTCAGCAATCCGTTAACAATCATTTTACACCTTTTTCTTCATCAAGGCCTTCTTCAGATGTCACCTACTCCATAAAGACATGCCTATATCTCACCAATGGAAGCCACCATTCCTTCTATTAAACAGTATTTTATCTATAGTTACAAGTAGTGCTTTCTGCACTGTTCCCAATGGATTAACCATTTTCTACATGCATGTCCTGCCTTACTCTAAGACACAGAATTGCAGATAAATGTGACATTTATATGAATATTCCCCCCAACATGTCTGGCACACTCCCTTGAATATATTTATGGGATGAATGGTATGTCCCTTCCTAAAAAATTCATATGTTGAAGTCCTAACCCAGTACCTTAGAATGTGACTATATTTGGAGTTTCTACAGAGGCATTAAGACTCTGCAGATGTTATCAGAGTGGGTTCTAATCCAACACAACTGGTACCGTTATAACAGAGGAAATTTGGATACAGATACACACCCAGAGAAGATAATGCAAGGACATAGGGAGAAGATGCCATCCTAGAAGCCAAGGAGAGAGGCTGGAGACACCTTAAGCTCAGACTTACAACCTCTGGTACTGTGAAAAAATTATTGTTTTTTAAAGTCACCCAGTCACTTTATGTTACAGCAGCCCCCCAAAACTCAAATAGCAGTGAATAACACATTGGTTAACAAAGAAACTCTATCACATCAGCCTTCCAAAAAATCTTTAAAAATACATCTATCCTGACCCCATTCACCTTCACAACAATGTCTTCTATAATCTGACTGCAACCTATTTTTCCAAGTGTTTCCTCCTACAACACACTCTGTCCATGTCAGCCACAATGGCCTTTTAGTATACTTTAACTTGACCTCTGATTTGCTAGCTTGAGGCCTTTATTCAGGATGTTGACACACTTGTTATATTCATTTCTCCCTCCAAACCCCCAAAACAATTTTTGCATTTGTTATTTGGCAATCACGATTTGTAATTTCCTGTTGTTATCAATTGCTCACATGCTTTTCATATGCATGAATCTCTTCTCCACAAATATGAGCTTCTTGGAAACAAAGAATATATGTTCTATGGCAATTATGAAGAATACAAGCAGCAATCAATTTTGGTGAAGATGTGGAGAAAAAAGTTCACTCATACATTGCTGGTCTGACTGCAAATTGGTGCAACCAATATGGAAAGCAGTATGGTGATGTCTCTGAAAACTTGGAATGGAACCACAATTTGACCCAGTTATCCCACTCCTCAGTTTATACCTAAAATACTTAAAATCAGCACACTACAGTGATGCAATCACATCAATGCTTACAGCAGCTCAACTCATAGTAAATTATGGAACTAACCTAGGTGCTTTTCAACAGATGACTGAATAAAGAAAATTACTCAGCATTAAAGAAGAATGAAATTATGACCTTTGTTGGTAAATGGATGGAACTAGAGAATATTATGCTAAGCAAAATAAGCTAATCCAAAAGAACCAAAGGCTGAATGTTTTCTCTGATATGCAGATGCTAATTCACAATAAGGAGTGGGGGCTAGGGAAGAATAGAGGTACTTTAGACAGAGGGAAAAAGGGAAGGGAGGGGGCATTGGAGTAGGAAGGACAGTAGAATGAATTGGACATTATTATCCTATGTGCATATATGATTACATGACCAGTGTAACTCTACATCATGTACAACCAGAAGAATAAGAATTTATACTCCATTTATGTATGATGTGTCAAAATGCATTCTACTGTCATGTATAACTAATTAGAATAACTTAAAAAGAATCTTAATATAAAAAAGACTACATTCTAAGTTTCTCTTTGCCCTTCACAATGGAGTGACTTGTTTGGCTCAATTAGTATTTATTGCATCAAGAAGACAGAGTGGATTGCTGCAGCCTTGGAAAACATGGCACCTTCAATTAGGTGCAACAAGAATAGCAGTGTCAGGCTCTTAAGAAATGACTGAGGACATGCAGCATAGTCCACAGAAATGGCGAAGAGCTACAAGACTGATACTAAATAGAGAAGGGGCTACTTCTTTATCTTGAAACATGAATTCTGAATGAATTCTTCCTTTTACTATCATTGTAAAACCCTCATATTTAGAGCACTTAAAAGTTTACAACATCAGGAATACTTTGAACTACCTAATAGTTTCCTGTATTTGGTTCTGTAGTCCAGAAAAAGGGTCTGAAATCATTGAACAGAAAACACTCCTACCATATGTCATAATAATAAATTCACTTTTTAGTTATATACAGTGAGTCATTAAACTTTAATCATAATATTTTTGTTTCCATTAAATATGAAGAACCTTTCCCTACATAGTGCACTCTTTGTTTTCCAAACACCAGTGGGTTCCAATTTCATTTTGACACCTGGCTACCTGGCTGAAATAAATGGTATGCTTTGTACTGTTTTTAATTTTTCCTACTCTGCATGGCCAGGAGGGCATGTGCCTTATGGTGTCTTTCTGGGAGTGATGAGAGATTTGTGGTCCCAGAGAACCCTGCCTTGTCCAGGTCAGCTAAGGGGTACCACATGTGGTTGATTTACCTTTGATAAATGAACCTGGATCTTATTCTTAGCATCTGCAGTCTCAGCAATGCGATTGGTGAAAGCCATGTTCACTCTGTTGAACTGATTCCACATCTCATTGGCAGTCACAACCAGAAGGTTTTCAATCTCATCTCTTAGTTTGGCAGAAGCTGCCCGTTCACACTGAGAGCGGAGAATATTGTCATCTGTAAATTTGGCCCAGGACTCAGGCACTGAGACCCTAAAAAAGGGAAGGATATCCAGATAGTGGTGACAATGATGAATCAGCCCATTGGGTCTGCAGGCTACCATCTATCCTATAAAAGAGAAACCCCCAAGTCACTGGTCCCCATGGCATCACATAAAATGCAAACATCAGAGCAATGCTTATTTTAAGTTTTTCTTAATTGTTCCTTATTTTACTGCTAACCCATTTTCTATCAATCCAAAGCATAAACTAACTCTTCTGCCAATTCAGAGGCAGAAAAAAATTAATGAAGTGTATGGGTGTGTAAAGTTCATAACACTACGGATGCCTTCTACCCTGGCATTCTATAAGAGATGGCTAAGAATTTATGTGAGAAACAGAAGAGGGCTTTTAAAGGGCTATTAATCACAGTACAAGGTTCCATCCCAGATCACCTCCCACCCTCCATGAAGGCAAGGGAGATGCTCCCTGCTCACCTCAAGTCAAGTAAGAGACATTTTGTAGGGACTTCTTAAAACACAAGGTCTGCTTCTTACTCACACCTGAAGAATTTTAAAATTCAAGTTGGTAACTGGCACTGTGACCCAGACAGGTGAGCCAACAGAGGGGGCTGTGTTGGGGATAACGTACTCCAGAAGAGAGAATCCACTTAAGGGTCACTTTAGAAGTGGGAGGGGACATAAGTATGGGAAGGAGAACAGGAGAACTTTAGGTGACTGATAAAAAGATACTATCTCAAGAGTGGTCATTGTTACATAGGCATTCAAATTTGTCAAAAACCATTGACATCACCATTTAAAATAGATTAATTTTATTGTATGTAAATTTTCTCCTCAATCAATTTGATTATTTTTAGTTAGTGGCTGGCCAAATCCATGAACCCTGCCTAAGATTTCATCCAGGAGTCTGGCAAACAAACCATTAACAGGATAAGTTTAACAAGCAGTAGTAAGAAAGAATTTGGCTTTTTCAGGCTGTCACAGAGTCCAAGACATCCAAGAATTGGCAACATGTAATTTTTTGTGTGTTCATCTGTGTATTTTGAGGTTTTCTGCACCACATAGGTGTTGTTTCCATAGTTCAAACAATAAAAAACAAATATTCCTTTTCAAAAGAATACAGGATGATGTTATTGCCAAGGCCTGACTGCAGGATGTGCTTGTTGAACACAACCAAAGCTGGGTGTGTCCCTCACCTTCCAGACATGCAGTGTGCTTCCCATTTTAACCTGTGCTATGGTCTGAACATGGTGCATCCTCTCCAAAACTCATAAATTTGGTTGCCATCATGGCAGTGTTGGGAGGTGCAGCCTTTAAGAAGTGATTAGGTCATTAAGAAGTATTAATGCCTTTCTTGAGAAAGTGGGTTAATTATCATGGGAGTGGGTTAGTTTTCCTTAGAGTAGGTTATTATAAAAGTGAGTAAGCCAAGTACAGTGGTACATGCCTGTAATCCCAGCAACTCAGGAGGTTGAGGCAGGAGGATGACAAGTTGGAGGCAAGGGTAGGCAACTAGGTGACACCTTGTCTCAAAATTAAAGAAAATGGGTAGGGGTATATCTCAGAGATGGAGCACTTTCTAGCATGCATGAGTCCCTTGGTTCCATTCCCAGTATACTGCAGCAGGTGTTGGGGGTTAGTGACTTGCCCCCCAAGCTTGCTCTTTTGCATGTGCTTGCTCGCCCTTTCCTTTTTCAGTACAGAAGTCCATGCCAGAAGTTACCACCATACCTTCAGACTTCCCAGTCTCCAGAACAGTGAGCCAAATAAACCTGTATTTTTTTTATAAATCCTTGAATCTCAGGTATTTTTATAACAAGGGAAAATTGACTAAGACAACCCTAAAGTGCATTATTTTGAAAGAAGAGAGAAGGAAGGAAGAAATGGATGAATGAATGAATGAATGACATAATAAATCACAGAAGTGGCCGGGTGTTATAATGCACACCTGTAATCCCAGCTACTCAGGAGGCTAAGGCAGGAGGATCTCAAGTTCAAGGTTAGCCTGGGTGATTTAGCAAAAACCATGTCTCAACATAAAAAAAAATAAAAAATAAAAAGGGATGGGGGGAGAATAACTCAATGGTACAGTGGCCCTGGGTTTAAAAAAAAATGAGTCACAGAAATAGTGTGTGCCTGACTTACGTTGCATCCACTTTCTCCACTCCACGGAAGAAGCTGACGCCCTCTGAAGTGTTGCGCAGGTGATGGCATTTATCATCGATCCGGTAAGCTGCTTGTTTATCACTTAGGTCCTTCTCCAGCTCATGCTGGGCAGCTCTATTAGCTCTGGAACACGAAATGGGCAAATGAAGCTTAGTATCCATGCCACAAGGAAAAGGAAGCCTTCTTATGTTGGGACTCTCATTCTCACTCTCCTGGTCTCTCCTTCACACACTCAACTTCCCAATCAAAAGAAGCATTCATTGGAGATGGACTTATATGTGAGTCATTGGAACACTGTCCTGCCATGCCCACACTTTCTCTTCCATGGGATGTGGTGGAACTTTAGAGAGGTATAGATAAACAGGAGCCAGGCATCTTCTTAACACACTCCAACAGTTCAGACAGGTCATTGGTTTCAAGTAATTTGTTCATCCCTGGGCCTTTATTTTCCTCCTCCTGTTTCCTCTTCTATATCCCAACCATCAACTCCTCTAGTTTTGAGTATAGATTATTGCCCAAGAAAGGCTTTATAGCCAAGCCTCCCTCTATTCATCCATGATCTCAGTTTGTGTTCATACTATGGTTAAGAAGTTTGCCAGGAGATATAAACCAAGTGTCAAAATTAACCTCCAGGGAAGGAGCTAAGAGTTCTTTAAAAGAGATTAGGAGGGGCTAGGGATGTAACTCAGAGGCAGCATGCTTGTCTAGCATGTATGAGGCTCTGGGTTCAATCCCCAGTACCATACAAAAGATAAAAACAAATAACAGAGATCAGGAATTGCTGTCCTCTCTAGCTCTATGCTCCAGCAGTCCCAGTCCTGCAAAGAAAGAGACCCAGGTGAGCACTGATCTGATCTTCCCTGACCTGCCAGATAGAGGCAGACCCACAGCTCACTCCTAAAGAGAGAGAGTCATTCTTCGCTCTCGGAATAATAGTTTACTCAACAAATAATCATTCAGTGCCCACGACATGGCAGGCACAATGTATCTGTGAGCCTGGGATGCATCCATGGATGAAAGAGACACCTCCTCTCTAAGGAGCTATGTTCTAGTGGAAGGAAACAGAGGATACCCATAAGGAAAGGAGTTTATGTTGTTAGAAGAACTGCAAAAAGCAAAGTAGAACTGAGGGGGATAGGAGGGTGAGTTATGATCTTAAATAGGATAATCAAGATAACATCTCCCCATGTGACATTAAGTAAAGTCTTGTAAAAGGGACGATCAGATCATGCAGGGCCCTGTTGGAAAGGGTCAGTCTTCCCTCTGAATAAAAATGGAGACTATCAACTTGCAATTTAAAAGGATCATTCTGGTGCTAGGATAAGAATAAGCTTCAGGGAGAGCCACTGGGAGACCACCACAGACTTGGGTGAGAGATGGTGGTGTCTTAGACCAGGGACAGCAGCGAAGGAGGCAAGAAGTGCTTGTATTCTGTATGTATTTAAAAGATAGATCCAAGAGAATCTCCTGAGATTGGACCCCAGTGATAAAAAAATATATAAAAGATAAATAAATGATCAAAATGCAATGGGGGAACTGGGGTTGTGGCTCAGTGGTAGAGTGCTTGCCTAGCATGTGTGATTCTCAGCACCATATAAAAATAATAAAGTAAGGTCCATCAACAGCTAAGAAAAATATTTTTTTAAAATGCAAGGGGATGCTGTAATGATGCAATCAGGGAAGGTGGGTCTTTAAGGAGGGGTGAAAAATAAATAAGTGAGCCACAAGTCAGTAATTTACCAACTCTTAGGAATGAACACACACAAGACACTCTTTTATCAGAGATTTAAGGTTTTTGAATTGAGAAATCTTAGCCATATTCCAAGTGAGAGCATAAATCCTTTCCATAGACTCTCAGAATTATTTCTTTTAAAAAAATTTAAAGCACTCATCTCAACCTTTGAATAAAAAAATGTGTGTGTGTGTGGCATGCATGTGTGTGTTCTTAGAAGAAGCTAAGAGAAATATGAATGGGAGGCATGACAGTACAGATCAATGATAACTTTTAAATTGTATAATGAGGTAAAGTTCTTACGCAAGTTGGGCAATAGCCTTATCCAAATGTAGCTTCATTCTTTCTTGACAACATAGAATAACATCAACTTCCTACTCAATTAAAAAGAAACAAAAAATACATTAATGTTTTCATTATTAAGCATAACATCCAAAGTCAGCAATAAGGAAAACTTTGTTTCTTGAAAATTGTTAAGCAAGAAAGCAATTTTGCATTTACTTATTTACCTGTATGCCCCATGATATTAACATCTAAATAGCATATTAAGACTCATTCCTTAAAGGACTCTAGGGAAAAAATATTATGGAACAAGTTGGGATATGATTAAAATTTTAGAGGTTTGCTCTTTTTTATCTTTGTCCTTAATTAAAATATTAGAAAAAATAGATTGAAGCCCTTGTAATAAGCAAGGTTGAACTTAAGTGTGTGTTTTCTTCTATAATAGCTGTTCTTCAAAATCAAAGTAAATCAAGGATAGAAAAGGGGAAACCAACAGGAGCTTGTCCTTGGAAGTGCATATAATCCTCAATGGACCCAACTCTTTGATCCAAACGTGGAGGTCAGTCAATTGTGATACTGTTTGTGCCCAAGTCCAGCTTCTACACTTGTGCCAACACCATGTTAGTCATAACTCTCCACTTGACCAGGCAGGTGGCATTTGGATGCTTGTGAGGATGAATGCACTGTTCCATAAACATGTACTTTATCAGAGATTTTAAGACAAACATTTATTGCTCTCTGAAATTAATATTCACAGTAGAAAATTTATGAACTCTGAATAGCACCAAGAAGACATTTTTTAAAAGTGTACATAATCACATAATTATTCTTATAACTTTTTCATCAAAAGTGACCATCCTATATATATTGTTTTGTGATATTTTAAACTTGAACAATTTCCTATGACATTAAACAATATTGTTGTTAACAATCTTAATAAATGTTTAGATGATGCCAAAGAGTACAACTTTTTCCAAGGTTTTGACAAGTATAGCCAAAATGCCCTTCCAAGATGTATGTGTCTACAATGATGAATGTCTTCACTTGTCTTGACCCCTTCCCAAGTAGACATTGTCGTTCCTCTACATCTTTGCCAATGTGATGGGAGCTCCCCCAAATGAAGAGCCCATTTGTCTGAATTTGCAAGTTAATATAATATGTAGTTTTTTCTCATTTGACTTTCTTCTTTTGTGATCTGTCTGTTCACCTGCTTGTACACTTTTTCTGTTGTGTTTTCTTAATTAATTTTAAGGGTTTTAAAGATATTTAAAATTCAGTCCTTCCCCATCATATATATTATAATTTTTTATGCCATTTTGACCCTTGCCTTTATATTTTGTGCATGGTATTTTTTATATTGAAATCTATCAAATATTCCTTCTTGGTTTCTTCCTTTGCTGTTGTTATGGTTTGGACATGAGGTTTCCCCCCAAAACTTCTGTTAATGCAAAAATATTCATAGATAAAATTTAAATGAACGGACTGGTTAGTAACTGTAGGCAGGTGGGGCATGGCTGGAGGAGGTGGGTCACTGGGAGTGTGCCCCGGAAGGGTTCATCTTCCCTGTGGCCTCTTCCCCTCTCCCTCTGCTTCCTGATTGTCATGTCCTGAGCTGTTTTCCTCTGCTACTACCTTCTGCCATGATGTGCTGCCTCACCTCAGGGTACAAAGCTATGGAGTCAGCCAGATTGAACCTCTGAAACTGTGACCCCAATAAAGATGAAAAGAGACCAAAACAGTTATTTTTATTATAAAGACTTTCTTCACTCTAATTAATAACACCTATATAAGTTGTCTTCTTTTATTATTTAACATAAAAGTATCAAGTATACCAACAGTGACAATTCTACAGTCTGATTCTTAAATACTCTGAATTAATGGAGCAAATAAGGAATTAAATTCCTATCACCATATGTTGACACCAAAGTTCTCCTTGCTCTCACAGGTAGCCAAGTTTTTTCACACAGTCTTGCTGTGGTTGCTGCATCAGTCTTAGATTTTTGTGTTGCTTGATTTCATATGTCTCAATGACTTGGTATGTATGTATAGTGTGTGTGTGTGTGTGTGTGTGTGTGTGTGCATGTGTGTGCATGTTTTGATGAGATGCTGGCAAAAGATGCATGGAGTCCTCCTTGCAAAGTATCATTTAAAACCCTACATCTTAGTATGTTCACATTATGTAGAGTGTGTTTATACACTGCACATAGAGGAACTTTCATGAATTTTAGTGGGGAAAATGCATTTAATGAAACTCTTGATTTTTAAAAAAATTTAACAATAATTTTTCATGTACATTTAAATAATGTCATACGTGAATGTCAGAATGGTTGGGGGTAAAGGGTTCATGAGATTAGGGAAAGGCTATAACCAAGGACTCCCAGAACTGTCCCCCATGTTAACTTATCAATCTACTCATACATGGAGGTGACCTTGAAATGCCACAGCAGAGTAAATGGAGAGCAAAGCATTCCCTTACCAGCCTACAAGAAAGAAACTTCCAGAAGACAGAAGTGTCACAGAAGGTCAAAGTGTGAGAAAAGTCTGGATCCAATAGACCTGTGTCTGCAGCCTCTACCTAGAGAATCAAAAGTTCTGGCACAGCATTTGAGAACTGCACATATAGGAGGCTGGAAAGTGGGTCTAACACTTCTGAATCCTGACTTGGCAAGGAATAATAGATTTCATGAATGAAATGGCCCTGGCTACTTCTCTGAGATTCTCAACATCTCAATGGCCATAATGATTAAAACGTGGCCTATTTTGTAGAGCTCTGGATGAAAATGTAATAAGGAATCAAGCCCAGTTGTTTGAAGAAATTTCTATTTATCCTACCATCTGAGCAGTTGAAATTTCTGTGAAGCCTCTCTCATTACAATTTCCCTCTTGGGAACTGTATTCTCTGGACAAGGGTAAGGTAGATAGAACAAACACTGTATAGTCCTTTGCTAAACATCATCACTTGCTACCTCACTCTCCCAGTAGGTTGAAGTCATATGTGTGGTTCTATTTATCCACCCGGGTCTTGGGTGGATGAGTGGTTAAAGACATATTCTGGCATCAGACAGTGCTAGTTCAAATGCTGGTTTGCCATTTGCTAAACTGTGAGCAAAGACAAGTTATAAACTAAGACTAATAATACCTTTCCCAAGGTTGTTGGGTAGATAATGATGTGCCTGGCAGATGGTAAGTGCTCAATAAGTGTTAGGTCTTTTGATGTTGCAAGAAGAACAATTTGCATGATGTTAGAACTTAATCTTCACTTTAGAAGTAAGCTCTGCTGTACTCTCAGCTGAGGAATATGAACCATTTCACAAGAACTTTGGCGTTTTGACCATAAATTTTGAGATGTGTTAGCCCTGGGCTATATCCTGAATATTAGATATAAAATCACTTCTTCGATGTCATTGTTAAACCTAATCCTGGTACCAGTAGGTTGAAGCTATATGTGTGGTCCTATTTATCCACAGTAACTGAGATATTTACTTATTATTTATTTACATTTGGGAATTGAACCCACGTTCTTATACATGCTAGGCAAGTACCACTAATTTACTGAGCAAAGTCAGTTATGTCCTCAGCCCTTTTAATTTTATTTTGAGACATGGACTAAAGTGTCCAGGTTGGCCTCAAACTTGCCACCCTCCTATTTCAGCCTCCTGGAATTATAGGTATGCACCACACACTTGGATTCTGAGTCTTTTTAAGATTAGGGAAAGTGGGTAAACTCCCACAGTCTAACAGGTAGAATAGGCTACTAAAACTAAACTTTTAAGATCAAACCCAGATGAATCTAGCTACTGGCAAGTCTCACCCATGTGAGCAGTCACTTCATTTCTATATACAATACTATTTAATAGAATCGTCATCAAATATTCTCATATTCTCTATGATCCTTGGGTTTGGTTAGCAGAGGTGTTTCCTTTCATTAGTGCTTTGCATTCTCTGCATTTGTTTCAGAATCTCAGAGATGACCAACAAAGCAGTTGTCCTTCCCAACATGGCTGGTTGTGAGAAGCCTTCAATCCCACAACCTGTTTGGGTGGAAACATATGTCAGGAGAGTTGTTCTTATTAGTGGTGGTCAGAGCCCACCCAAATGTTCTTTCCATCCTGAGATCTGGGATGGACTGTGCTGAAATGCTGAGATGTTGCTCCGTCATTGGAACTCATTGCTTGCACATTCTCAATAAACCTCTGCAGTTAGAATGTTTTTGCTTTCCACTTCTACATCAGTAAGGAGGAAAAGTCACTTGTGGGAAGGAAATTGGCCAGCTGGGACCAAGCCCAAAAATATAACAACTACATGTTATATTTCTGTGTTTTAACTGTGGCCTATCATATGAGGTCAGGTGTGGAAATTTCCTCTTGCGATGTCAAAAAGTTTTTGATTCTGGAACATTTCAGATTTAAGATTTTTGAATTAGGAATTCTCAACCTATTTCATGAATGGAATATAATAGTCAAAAGAATCCATGAAAAAATTTTTCATTGTGTCTATGTTTTTCCAGAGTAGGCCTTTTATGGCTACATCTTTTTTTTTGCTAATGCTCATTTATTTATTCTAAATCTTGAGACCCAGTTGGTAAAATGATAATAATAATAATAATAATAATAATAAATATATGCCAATGCCACTACCTTGAATAAGTGACAGGACATATTCACTACTTGAATTAATTGGCAGTGACCAAGGCACCCCCTCAATTCATGAATGATTACTCTAATTGCAGATTCAATTATTTTAGATGAAGCAACCTGTACTACTGACCTTGAAGATATAGAGCTCTAAAGTTTCTTCTTTTTAAAGAATAGCTTTATAGAGATAAAATTCACATGCCCTAACTGAACTATTTGAACTATGAAATTCAATGTTTTGAGTATATTCAGAGTTGTTATACCCATCACCATAACCATATTTATAATATTTTCATTAGCTCCCCATAAAAGAACAAAGCGCCCCATTAGTTGCCACCCCAATTTTTAATCCACAAAACTTAGGCAATCACTTATCCAATTTCTGACTCCATAAAATTCCCTTTTGTGGAAATTCCATATAAATGACATCATACAATATATAGTTCTTCATGACCAACTTCTCTCACTTAACATTCTGCCTTCTAGAGTCATTCATACATGAGCACTTCATTCTTTCTCATGGCTCAATAGCATTCTTTATATGACTAGACCATATTTTATTTATCCACTCACCAGCTGATAGAAATTTGGTTTTTATCACTTTGGGGTTGTCATGAATATTGCCACTATAAACTTTCAGGTACAAGTTTTTTTTTTTCAGGGGGGTATGCATTTTCTTTGTTCTTTGGGTAGATACCTAGAAGTAGAATTACTGGATCATATAGTAACTTTGTTCTATCATTTTCCAAGAAACTGCCTCACTTTACATTGCTACCAGCAGTATATAATTGTTCTAATTCCTTCACATTTTTATGTTATTTTCTGTATTTTTTTTGTTGTTGTTGTAGCCAAGCTAGTGGCTATGAAGCTACCCTTCATTGTGTGATGTTCATTTACATTTCCCAATAATTAATGATGTTGAACAATTTTTCATATGTTTACCAACCTTTTGTATGTCCTCCTTGGAGGACTATTATTCAGGTCCTTTGCCCATTTTTTAACTGATCTTTTTTCTGTCCAAAGATCATAATAGTTATTTATGTATTCTGGATGCATGTCTCTTATCAGATATACGATCTGCAAAGATTTTACTTTTACTTAGTTGAGCACATTCTGAAGTACCAAATTTTTTATTTTGATGTTGTTCAGTTTATCTCTTTTTTATTTTGTTGCTTGTGCTTCAGCATCATGTCTAACAGACAGCACCTCCTCCAATGCCACATATTTATGTGCATGTTTTGTCCCAAGAGCTCCATCACTGTAGCCGTTACATTTCAATATTTGATCCATTTGACTTTTTTTATATGTTGTGATATCATGATCCAGCTCCATTCTTTCACACATGAATATCCAATTGTCCAAGTGCCATTTGCTGAGAAGACCATTCTTTTCTCATTGACTTGTCTTGGCACCCTTGTCAAAGGCCAATTGATGGCAACTGTCAAGGTTTATTTCTAAACATTTAAATTCTTTTTTGTTTGTTTTTCTTTTTTGATTTTTAAATTTTATTTGTTCTAATTAGTTGTACATGACAGTAGAATGCATTTATACATTTTGATAGATCATACATAAGTAGAGTATAATCTCTCATTTTTCTGATAGTATATGTTGTAGGATCACATCAGTCATGCAGTCGTACATGTACATGAGGTGATGATGTCTGTTTCACTCTACTATCATTCATACCCCCATACCCCTTCCCCTCCCTTCATTCCCCTCTACCTAATATAAAGTAACTTTATTCTTCCCTATCCACCCTCCTTATTGTGAATTAGCTTCCACATATCAAAGAAAACATTCAGTCTTTGGTTTTTTGGGATTTGGCTTATTTCATTTAGCATGATATTCTCTAACTCCATCCATTTACCAGCAAATGCCAGAATTTCATTCTTCTTTAAAGCTGAGTAATATTTCATCATATATACATATGCCACATTTTCTTTAGCATTCATCTATTGAAGGGCACCTAGGATGATTCCATAATTTAGTTATTGTGAGCTGCTATAAACATTGATGTGGTTGTGTCACTGTAGTATGCTGATTTTAAGTCCTTTGGGTATATGACAAAGAGTGGGATAACCGGGTCAAATGGTGGTTCCATTCCAAGTTTTCTGAGGAATCTCCATACTGCTTTCCATAATGGTTTCACCAATTTGCATTTGTATTAGTGTACCTTTTTACCCACATCCTTGCCAACATTTATTATTGCTTGTATTCTTGATAATTGCCATTCTGATTGAAGTGAGATGAAATCTTAGAGTAGTTTTGATTTGCATTTCTCTAATTGCTAGAGATGGTGAACATTTTTCACATATTTGTTGATTGATCATCTTCTGTGAAGTGTCTGTTCAGTTCCTTAGCCAATTTATTGATTGGGTTATTTGGTTTTTTTCAGTGTTGAGTTTTCAGAGTTCTTTTCATTGTACTCTCTGCCTTTATCCAAATATCACACTGACTGAAGTATTATAACCCTGCAATACATTTTGAAATTGAGAAGTGAGAATCCTCCAACTTTCTTCTTTTTCAATAATATTTGACTATTTTGCATTCCTTAGATTTCCATATGAATTTTGGGATTTACTTATCAATTTCCACTAGGAAGCCAGATGGAATTTTGCTAGAGATTGTTTTGAATCTATGGATCAGTTTGGGAAATATTGCTCTTTTAACACAAATAAGTATTCCAATTCATTAACAGGGTATGTCCTTTTATTCGGATCATCGTTCATTTCTTTCAGCAATATTTTGTATTTTTGAAGCACTTGTTCTTAATTCTGACTATTCATTAAGATTTCCATGGCAACTATCATCTGGATTAGATTGAGATATTACAAGCATAGCTTAATAAAAGTAATATAATTGGAATAGGTATATAATATTGATAACAAAATCATTTAGTTTATGACTCTCCTGGTTAAGTGGTGCATATAACTACTACCAGAAAATGGACAAGTCCATTACAAACTTCCTCTGATTTATTTTTGGAAAATAAATATTTTATTCAAAATTTTACACTTAGTGTTATCTGTACAAAGCTGGACAATCTTTTAAATAGGGAAAATAATTATGGAGATGATGGAAAAGGTCAATATTCTATATTCAATTGACACTTTGTTTACAAAACTTATAATACACACTAGAAGTAACTACTCAAACTTATAGTCATAACCCCAATAGCTTCATTTGGTCCACTTATAGCCCTGTATCTTAGGTCTTGGGGTGGCATTTGTATAATCTTCCCCAGTATTGAATCTGAAGGTTTATCATCTCATTAGTGTTGAGAAGGAATAAACCGGATTGAAAGACCTATCATGCACAAGTGATTATGGCAAACAATGTACTGAACATTTCAAAAAGTTAGAAAATAGGATGTTGAAAATGTTTACTATGAAGGCATGATAAATGTTTGAGGAGACAGATATGTTTAATTTGATTTAAATAGGTATTTAAACCTGATTCAATACATATGTACATAATGTATACATATATTAAAACATCCTATTACCCTATTAATGTATATGTTTTTTATGTACAAGTTAAAAATAAATTTAATATTAAAAGTTAAAAAATATTTCCATGGTAATATTTGAAAAATATTCATGCTCATTCCCCATTCCAGATCTGAATCAGAATCTCTGGGGAAAAGTCCCAGTCACTGATATTTTTAAGACCTTCATCACATGATTCTAATGTAAAGGCATGTTTGAGGGCCACTCCTACAATAATAGAAATGTTAATGATAGCCAAGTTTCAAAAAAATCTCTTAAAAACACCATATGCATGTTTATGAGCAAAGTGCTAAACTGAAGTTGTTAAAAGTAGCTTATATTTTACTTCCTATCAGACATCTCAGGATCAGTGAGAACAAAAGGCCAAGGAACAGATTCATCAAATTCCTTCCCATTTAGGATGGCAAGGTACATGGCAGATTATTTTAAGTATTGCAAGATTCTTCAGAAGCTGGGGAAAAAAACTACAGAGCAGGAACCCATTAATACAGTTATTTCATTCAGGATTTCCTATTCATAATTACTCACATACAGCAGTAGGGACCATAACTTTTACAGAGTAAAGTGCATAGACTTCCTGTAATAGCCAAAGATTTCCTGAATTTATTTTTTCAGTTCATATTTCTCTCTGAGAATCAGACAGTGGAAGAAAGAAAAAGGCAAAGAAAAAACTTCTGCTTATCATTCTTTTTTTTATCCCTTTATTTTATTTATTTATTTTTATGTGGTGCTAAGGATCAAACCCAGTGCCTCCATGTCATAGGCAAGTACTCTACCACTGAGTTACAACCCCAGCCCCTGCTTATCATTCTCAAAGTAATGAGTCACTGAAAAAAATAGGGCATAGATAAAATATAAAGGTGAAATTACTCTAATGACCATATTGTTAGATCATCATACTTTCTTACCAAGGACCCATTTCTTACCAAGGACCAATCAGACAAAGGCAAAGAGGTGGAACCCTGCAAAGCTAGTTCAGGGATGAAGAAGATAGATTCATCACAGCAGAAATGTTACTATTCAGAGAGGGAAACAAAACTGAGAAGTTAGATGGGAGCCAGCAATGGAAGGCCTTGGTGACTTTCTTCTATAGGAATTAGAGTGTCAAGGAACAGTTCTTGCCTGAAGGAATAAATTGGTGAAAATGTATATTATACAGTGGAACTTGGGGAAGGGAAATGGTCTGGGAATTTCACATGAACCAACTAGAAAGAAGAACTGAACATTGATTAAAGGTGTCTAGGAGACAATGACTGCACCCCAAGTCACAGTGACGTGAGAACACTGGTACCATCTTTAGAAAGGGGTAGACAACAGGGTACAGCAGGTTGAGAAGGGTATGAGGATCCAGGAAGAGGATAAAGGGAGTTTGAGTTTAGATCCGTGTATACTGTATGCCTGTGTGGAAATATGATACTGAAACTCATCAAAATGTATGATTAATACATGTTAAACATTAAAAAATAGTTGTTGAGACACTTAAGGCTGTAGAACTCATGCTTAATAAGATATCTGGGTTGGAGAAAGAGATTGGGAAGAGCCTCAAGAGCATAATAACTGAAATCTTAAAGGCAGAGATCTTATGGTAATGAGTCCAGAAAGTAAAAATCAGAGAACTCAGAACTAAATCAAGATTGGAAGAGAGACTGTGGGAGAAATCAGCAGAGTAGTTCAAATACAACTATCAGCTTCTGGGTGGCAATTTGGTGATGTATAAAGGCTTTCTTCCAAATGCATATTCTTTTGACACCTCAGTTACATTTCGTGAAATTAATCTAAGGATGTAATAGAAGTATGTACAGTTATACAGTTATCAATAGTAATAATTTTACACACTGCAGTGTAACTAAAATTGAAAAAGAGTGGCATAATTAAACAACCTAACTACTCTAAGAGAGGATCAACTTTTTAAAAAATAATAGCACCTTTATATTTTAGAATGCTGTAACTATTAAAAATCATATCTTCAAATAATATCTAATGATAAAAATTATTCCAATATAACTTTACATGAATAAAGCACTATTGAAATTCATAAACACAGCATGATTCTAATCTTTAAGACATGTCAGTGTGTCACTGTGTGAGTTGGGTGGTATGTCTAAGCATGTTTAATAAAATGACTGAAACACTCCAAAATTGATGTCAATTTCTGTTCAGTGGAGCTGCAAGCAATGTTTATCTTCCTTTACTATTTCCTATATTTTCAAATTCCTAGTTAACATGTATTGCTTTTAAAATCATGAAAAATGTATCTTATTTAAGTGCTATAGACATCTGATATGCTCTTATAAGTGACTTTATGTAACACCATTTTATTTCTACATTAGAAACACAAGTTAATTACTAAGTTTCTCATTATTGAACCATTTATTAAAGCATTTCCCCCATATTTACCGTCAGCAGTTGTTTCTCAACTTCATCATGAACTAGATCAATTCCCATTCTCTTCTCTCGATGAAAGAGACATTCTCGGGCAACCTACAGATCAACAAATAATAGAATATGTCAATACAAACTTGACCATAGACTGTGTCTATCAGTTCTAAAAAAATGTTTAAAAAGTATGTCAATAGGCACTCTCATTTTGTGGTACTCTACTATGAAAAAGACTGTGACAACTAAATAAATCTTTGTGCGAATTAAAAGATAAAGAATTAGCTCTTCAAAGTGCCTGAAAAAATTCCCAATTTGGAAAGTTGACAAAATTAAGCAGATAGTATCTATTTGATCTCCACAAATTAGCATCTGAGAAAGTTACTTGACATTAGATTGTTCAAGAAAAATAGTTCTATAACATGAAACATAGACTTAAAGATATTATTTCCAAATATTTTCTAAGAAGAAGAGTAAGGGAGAAATGAGTGATTATTTTTCAAGATATAAAATATATGTGTAGCCAAAAATCCAAGTATTGCTTTTTTTAAAGTGTTATTTATTACTTCCTAATTATAAAAGTAATATGCTTTTATTAAGGAGAAAAATGTAGAAAATACAACTTGACCGTATTTCTGTTATTGTTGTGTTTGTTTTATTTTTTCAAAATGGAAGCCATTATGTCCTTACAATTATATATAATGCTTTATACAATTGACGTTACATAGTAGATCCCTGTCACAAAGTATGCTGAGACAGAGTATGTTAATGACTACCATGGAAAAACAACTTAGATTGCTAACAATAAATAATGTATGAAACAACATTATATGGCTGTTAAAACGCTTTGTTGAAAACCTGTTTTATGACACGAGTCTACTGTATAATGTTAAATTTTTAAAAGCATAAAATATAAAAGTATGTAAGCCAGATATAATATTATTGAAAAATTTCCTTGCATGTATCTCTAATCTAATTATTTAATGTAATTTATACTTAGTAGAAGGAGAATTAATGGGCCAGGGAGAACCTGTGATTATTTTAGGATATATTCCTAAATTGTTTTCCAGGAAATTTCTACCAACACTTGGTCTCACCAATAATACATAAAGTGCCCATTTTCTGCTCCTTTGCCAATCATAGATGTTATAAGTTTATACTACCACAAATTTGATAGTACAAATGGTCACCTCATTGATTTAATTAATGTTGTCTATTAAATTTAGCATTTTTTCTTATATAACTGATCATCTATTTTTTTGAGATTTATATGTTTAGGCAACTAACTCTAATTTTAATAAGAACCTTCTGATCCTGTTTTGAGAGTGTTCTAGCACACAAGAACATTCAGACAAAAATTGCAGATAAAAAATTCAAATCAGAATAATTTCACTGAAAGTCATCACTAAAAAGGATACTAAGAAACTGAATCTCATCTGGAAATTAAGTAAGAGGACAACCAACTATCATTTTAAGGATCTTTTCAATCCATGAAGGCAGAGTGGGGGCTGTACTATAAACAATAATCCTCAGAACGAATTGGGAAGAATAAGAGGCCTTCTAACTCTGAACAATTCAGGATGAATTAATTTTTATAAAAAAACATTCATATACTACCAACCTTCCTCAGAATTCTGGGAGTTTTTGTTTTTGTGTGCTTGTGGTTAATGGGGAGGGGTTGTGACAGGAAGTGACAGTGTGACAGTGTGTAAGATGCTCAACAAACTCATTAAACAACTAGACTTTACAGCTCCTTGGCTCTCCAAACTCTTCTACCTACAGATACCATGGTGAAGACCTACTGCAAATGTTTATCACACAGGAAATAACTCATGCAAACATGAAGATGAATGTTGTTAGCTATGCTCATCAAAACATATAACTTCTAAAATAATTTCTATGATTTGATATTTTCAAATATGGAATGTCCCCTTTCAATGGTGGAGGGCAGCATGGGGTTGGAGAGCCTATCATGTAGTACTAGGGTTAGATGTGGTTTGAGTTCACTCAAAAGCCAGTAACTGACTGGACACTGTTTTTATTATCATGGCAATGGGCTAACCTCAGTCCCATGTATCTATTTTAAAAAGCTCATTCTATTTTGTAAGGTGGTCTCATTTGATAATTTGTGCCCTGAAACAGAATCATAACATATACAGGAGGCAGTTCATGACACAAACTAAGAGAATAAAATTCTTTTCCTTAAATATTTTTAATCTTAATCGAGGAACAGTAGTGATCAAGAAGGCTTTTTAAGAGTTAAGAAGACACTATTTTTACCTCAAGCATTGTGTATTCTAATGGTGTCTCAATTCGTCTTATCTGCTTTCTTAAATTAGTTGCAGAATGTGTTCAAATGGTTTTACCATTACTGAAACCAGTTACAGATTCATTGGTTGTGTCTACAGGTGAAATGAAGCACATTCTGATATAAAATAACCTCAGAAATTCAACCAGTGGGCTATAACAAGCAAAATGCAGTACCTTTTATCATAAACTCTTATAGTTACCTGAAGAGGGGCTTCAGTCTCCACCAAAGCCCTCTCCAATCTTTTCTTAACATCAGTAAGTGCGTTTGTCTCTCCAATCATTTCATCCAACTCATGAGTGATTTCAGATTTCCAAAATCCTATATCATTGACACGTTCTCCCAAATTTTGGGTTGACTCTGCCTGGGTTTTTCTTGTTTGTTGATACTTGTCTTGAATAAGGCGAGATGTATCTACTCTGAATCTCTCAGAATTATGCCGGGAAGTATTAGACTCTTGGAAGTTGGTTAAATTGGACCTGTACCAATCATCAGCAGTATATCTTGTAAAGAGAGTGGTTCTGTTGGAAACAAAGGGAAGCATGGCGCTCTCGGACAGCCTCTGAGCTCTGGTGCTGTATGGGGCCAAGGTCGGAAAGTCGGAGGCCACTTTGTAGTATGTGCTGGGTCTCCAAGGAAGGCTCAAGCTGTGGGTCAAATTGAGATGGGGAAAGCGGTTCCTATAGCTTGATGCCAAAGTACTAATGGCTGGTAGAAAGCTGGTTGGTGTTGGTGGAGGATGGGCGTAAGTTGCTGTTAAAGTAGAACCTAAAGGTTCCATGGTGCCCAAACACGATCTGTAAATCTGTCCTGTTTAAACACAAAGTAAAAATAGAAAGTCATATTAATGAATCTCATGAAACATACCAAAAAATGGCAAAATCTTCGTATCAGTTACAATGCTCCCTAACTCATTAGATATTTTTCTAATTTGTTACCCATGCTTCCAAGTGATAATCAAAAAAATTGTTTTCTTCTCTGAGTAAGGTCTCATTTTTTGAAAATTTGCCATATGAATTTTTAATTTTTTTTTTAAATTAAGAGAGTGGTATTGTCTCACTTTAACAAATTAAAATCAAGAACCTAAATTATGCAGTCTAACAGATGGGGTTTGAAATCTTGGCCCTGCTATTTACTAGTTATGTGACACAAGGCAAATTACTTAATCTCTCTGTGTCTCAGTTGCCTCATCTATAATTAATTGTTATTACTATTCCCTAATAAAAACATACACACATACTATTAGGGAATAATACTAGTACTTTATTCTTTAGATCATTATAAGCAGTATTAGCAGCAAGGGATTTTTGACAGCATCATCCTCCCATGTCATACTAAATAAACATACAATCTGGGTAAAAATTGTGTGATTGGTGTGCAAGCACATTTCAGGGAAAGTACTAGGTCTTTTTTCCTGGCAACTTGCCATCTCTAAGTACCTCTGATATAAAAATTTTTGAGCAGTCACAGGGTTACAAGGACTAAGAAAATGCTATGTATTTGAAATGGCATATAGTAAGTCCTCAATAAACATTAGCTTCTTAAATTAGTAATGCAAACGTGTATGTAAAGTAAAAGGTAAATATCCTTTCTCCCTCAAAAGTGAACTCCATAGTAGAAGCCACTGTGAACAGCTCATAAGTAGTTGTATTTTTCCAGATCTTTCCCATTCATGTACTGACTGACTTATGGTATTTATATACTATAGACATCTATCTGTATACAATTTATACAATTGTACAGAGTTATTTAATATAAAACTTGAATTATCTTAATCTTCATTCCTATCATTCTCAAACATGTGTTTTTTTAAGCTTAAGTTTAAGAGGTTCATATTTTGTACATCTCCCATATTAGAAGACATAGATCCACTTCATCCTTTTTATCAGGAACTTTTAATCAAGGATGCCAGAGACAATGATAAACTTTTCAGTATCCAAATACCATTTTGTTTGGGGATTCGTGTCTATGGACCTGTTTACTGAAAAAGAGAAAGAAAATCAGATCCATTTCTATGCACTACTCAGGAGGAAAAAAACGGAAAAATCCTTAAATGATTAGTTAAATAGCTATGTCTTGAAGCCTTTGGTGCCCAATCCACAATATAATCTATTTGTAGGTCTATCCAAGTTAAAATCCATTCAGACCACATAAAGAATTAACTGTCCATGACTGTGCTGGTTATACGCATGACCCTAGCTCTCTTACTTTTTCCTGCATCCTTCCCTTCTATAGCCCCCAAATACCTTCTACTTGGCAAGCTTAGAAAATGGTGATAAAAAGGAAGCCTTAGTAACCATTTGTAGTTCTTCACTTCAGCTTGAAACTTAAAGGCTGAGTTTTGAAAAAGGAAATTCAAAGTAACTTGAGGCTGTAGGGTCCCAAAGGTTGCCTTAGTTCTCACCCTTTCTCCATGTCATAATCTAGTTTTCTTCCAGCAAGAAGTTTCAATGGGAATAGAGCACTCCTACTTCACTTTTGATAATTCTTAACAATAGTGGATCCAATAACCAATGGCTCACTTGGTATTTTGACCATGGAATTCCCAGTGTAGAATACCATTTGAGTTTTTCTAATAAAGGCTATGTTGGCATCTTGAGATATCTCAACCCAGGACTGTCAAATATTGAACATGAGTCATCTCTTCCCTAATTCATAAACCAAGGGAGACATATGGACTATGAAAAATCAAGATAGTGCATATTAGCACTTAGAGATTTTTTTTAAATTAGGGATGGGTTTTCACTTAGAATCTGGAATGTGAAGCATAAAACTCAAGTTATTTAGAACTCACAAGGTAGAGTTGCTCATATATGACAGTAAGAATCACATGAAGAGAAAATATTTCACAGCCACATCTGGAGTGTAAACTCCAGCCAACCATCTTTTGAAGACATTCAGAAAGACTTAATAAAAGACATTGCATGGTGATGTCCCATCAAGGTATTTTGCTTTCCTGTATTTTTGTTGTTGTTGTTATTGGTCAAGAAAACTGAAGTTGTAATGGGCCTAAAAAACATTTAAACACTTAAATTCCTACCTCCAACCATGATAGGTGAATAAAATCCAGACTAGACTATTACTCTGAAAAACCTACACCAGATATATGAAACTGCTCTTGTATTTTGGTCAACAAGTAGTGCAGGACTCTGACCCCTGAGAGAAAAGAAACAAATAAGATAATTTTCTAATTATAATGGCATTGTACATGGAGGCAATTTCCACACCATTGTGGGAAAAACAATTTTAAAAAATGAGCCTAGCAGCCTTTGTGAGCCAAGAAAGAAATCAGAATTTGGGGAGGCTGAGGCAGTTAGACATTGTGAAATAGGATTCTGGAATAAAGTGAGTTCAACAGACAAAGAGCTCCAGAAATCTATATAGGGATCCATGTAAGTCTTCACTAAGAAAGTCTTCACATACATCATGGGACCTTCCATAAATGTTGGCAAAGAGAGATGGCAGAGCTATTAGTTGAGTGATTTCTAGAGCTCACTGAAGATGGAGACACATTTTGAACTCAGACTAATCAAATGTGAAAATTAATGGTGATTACTTGGAGCATTGTATGGAAACCTTAGAGAGGCATACATCAGAGCAAAGTCAGAACTTTTCCTGGAGGGAAAGTACCACAGACTCACTGTAGGGAAAAAAAAAAAAAAAAAAAAAAGTCTTAAAACAGACCTCAAAGATAGGAAGCTGATCCACAAGTAACTTAAATGCCAGACAAGTTAAATCAAGATACTCAACTATGTAATAGCATAATGTCCAGCATACAATCAAAAACTATCAGACAAACCAAGAGGTAGGAAAATGTGATCCATTTTTAGGAAAAATAAGTCAATGGAAGCCTAGAAATGGGAGAGGTGGTACGATTAGAAAGTATATATAAGTATTTAGTACAAGTACATAATTAAGAGAGACATGGAAGATTTTTAAAAGAACCAAACGGAGCCCCCTATGTGGTAGCACATGCCTGCAATCCCAGCAACTATGGAGCCTGAGGCAGAAGGATCACAGGTTCTAGGCCAGCCTAGGCAACTTAGTGAGAACTTGCCTCAAAATAAAACATAAAACGGGCCAGGGATGCAGCTCAGTAATAAAGCACCTCTGGTTCTACCCTCAGTACTGCAACACCAACAAAAGAACCAAATGGAACTTTAGAGATAAAGCATATAATATGTACTTACATAATATATACTTGCACAATTTCACTAGATGTGATTAATAACAGATTAGGCATTAGATAAATAAAGATTAGTGAGCTCAATTCTAACCAAAGTGAAGCACAGAGGTGTTTTTCTTAATGGAAAAAACAAGTGAAAAATCACCTCAGTAGCTTACAGTACAGGAGTAAGTGGTTTAAGGTCATCTCTTTGGAGCGTCATTAGGAGAGACGAGAGGACAAAAATATGTAAAGACACATGATTATTTTCCAAATATGATGAAATCATAATCTCCACAAACTCCATGAGAATAAACACACATACCTGCACACACCCCATGACCACAATTTCCATCCCAGGGCTCATCAAAATCAAATTGCTAAAAGCTAGTGATAAAGAGAGGAGTTCAAAATCAGAGGGAAAAGACAGATTAAGTAGAAAGCAACAAAGATCAGAATTACTTCAGAATTATTATCAGAAACTATGCAAGTCAGAAGATAATTAAACAAGATCTTTATTGTATTGCTTAATTATTCTTTTCCCCTTCCTTCCTTCCTTTCTTCCTTCTTTCCTTTCTTTCTTCTTTTCTTTCTTTATTCCTCTGCTAGGAATCAAAGTGTAAAACTAGATTTCTATATCTACTGAAAATATCCTTGAAAAAGTAAGATGAAATAAAATTTTTGAAACAAAAACCAAAATAATTCATCAGCAGCAGACCTGTAATAAAAGAATTGTTAAAGGAAATTCTTCAGGCAAAAGGAAATTATACCAGATGGAAACTTGGAACCATACAAAGAAATGAAGAATGTCAGAAATGGTAAGCATGTGTGCCAATGCTAAAAAGAAAACTTTTCTGACTTTCAAATTTCTTTTCAAATTTCCTTTGAAATTTACTTAAAATAAAAATAACAAAAATTTCTTTTGGCATTTATAAAATAGAAGTAATTATATGATAATGAGTATAAATGATTGAGGGCTTAGCTGGAAATATAATAAGGGTCTTATAACTGAATGGAATGTTATTTAAATATATCCTGTGATAGTTAAAAATGCAAGTTGCAAACTTTAGTAGTTTTCTCAAAAATGTAATCTAAGTTCCCATGCACAGTCTAAGACCTTTTCAGGAGTAAAAAAGTTAAAATTATTTTCAAATACTTGGATGCTATTCACCTTACGTTTTTTTTCTTTTTGCCCTGTTATCTCATAAATTTATAGTGCTTTCCAGAGATGTAATCACATGTGATATCAGCAGAATGAATGAAAAATATAAGTAAATTCAGCTACTGAAGTAGAAATTAAAGAACTTTACCAAAAATGTAAAACAATACCATATTTCCCAGTAATTTTCATTGTAGAAATTCATGTTTAATAAAAATGTAATTTGTTAGTATATACTATTATGATTTTTTAAATAAATTCATATTTTAGTTTCTAAATTTTAATTTTATATATATACATATATAAATGTACACATATATGTATACATATTTCTACATACACGAAAGTTCTTTGAGATCCTCAATATTATGTAAAGGGGTCCGGACCCAGATACCAAAAGTGTTTTTGAATTGCTGACCTGGAGTGAATACTAAGAAAAAAAAACTTCTAACTAATAAGTCAAGGCTGAAGAAAAAAATAGAAGACAAAAAAGACACGTAATTAATTCAAAAGAAAAAAGGACAAAAACAAGACAAAGCAAAAACAAATAGCAAAATTATAGATATTAAATCCAACTATATTGATAATTACATTTACAATAAATGATCTAAGCAATCCAATTTAAAAATCATAGATTTTTAGAGTAGTTTTTAAATAACAACATTAAGCTATATACTATCTAGAAAACTCCCGTTTTAAATATACAACACAGATAAGTTAAAAATGAAAGTGCAGAAAATATATACTGTGTAAACATTAACCAAAAGAACACTAAAGTGGCTACTAAATAGACTTCAGAACAAGAACTATTATCAGAGATAAAGATAGAAATAAGGATAAAGGGATCAAGTAGACACACAATTTTAAATGTCTATATAATCATTAACATAAATATGTAACACAAAGACTGACAGAACTAAAATGAGAAATAGACAAATCCACAATTGTAGTTGGATATTTCATCATTCTTCTCTCAGTAATTCATAGAAAAAGTAAACAGAAAATTGGTTAATACATAGACTATTTGAATTCCATTACAACTATCTGGACCTAATTTACATCTTAGAACACCTACCCCAAAAAGCAGACTGGATACTATTCCCAACTGCACAGAAAACATTAACCAACGTAGACTATATTATGACCCATAAAACAAGTCTCAAATAATCATAAAATATTGAAATCACACAAAGTACATATGTTCTCTGAACATATCAGAATTAAATTAGAAATAAATATTAGATTCAAAGCTGAAGAAAATTAACACAGTTCTAAATAACTCATAAATCAGTGAAGAAATCATACAGGAAATTAGAAAATGGCATTCACTGAATAAGAACAGTATATCAAAATTTGTGAAATGTGTCTAAATAGTGATTGGAAGGATGGTTATATTTTATCTGCTTCTATTAGAAAATAAGGAGGAGGCAAAAATCAATGACCTGTGCTTTAATCTAGAAAAATGGCAAAACAAACCCAAAGTAGAAGGAAAACATAGTAAAGAGAAAAATCAATGAAACAGAAAATGGGGAAGTAGGGGAAAAATTAATGAAACCCTATCAGTAAAACTGGTAAACCTCTCGCTAGACTTATTAACATAAGAGAGAGGACAAATTACTAATATCAGGAGCAAAAGAGAAAATATTACTACACACCTAGAAAATGTTAGAAAGTTTATAAAGAAATATTACTGACAACTTTATGCCAAGAAATTTGACAACAATTATAGATAAAATTGTTAAAAGATATAATGAAAATGAAAGAAGAGATAGATAGCCCTGTAGTAATTAAAGAAACAGGATCTATTAAGTCTTCCCTCAAATAAGACTTCAGACCTAGATATATTCACTGGCAGATTCTACCAAACTTTTAAGGAAGAAATAGTTCCTCAGCTTTTAAAAGCATATGGCTTAATTTGCTGATCTGTGTCCTTTACAATGTTTACCTTCTCTAATTTTTAGTTCAGTCATTTCCAAAGGGGGCATGTGCAGCACATACTAAGATTTATTAACTAATGCTATAAATATCTCACATTTGCAAGGAAATTGAACAAAGTTCTTAGGAAAAAATGAGTGAAAATAGCTATGGAAAAGTTCATCCCCTTGATCATGCAATTGCTTTATATTATAGTTTTAATTATAACCAAATAGCATTTTAAGAAATTGAGACATGTGCTATCCAATCAAACATAGTGTTTGGCTATGTTCATTTAATGTGTGGTCAATAGGTATTTACATACTGAAAAGAGTTATAATAGTCTTCTATAAATGTTGACATGCTAAATATGGAACCAATCACAGACGTTTTAAATACTGGGAAGTTTCATTGACAATACAAAATCTGGCCTCAAATAAAATGACATGTTTTATTAGCACATTCAAGTCAGACTTTAAGATCATAAATATTTTAAAGTATAAACATCTATACATCAATTCTGCAGAAGACACAAGTTTAAAAAGTTTACTGGAATTGCCCATTCCTAGCCTAAGACCTGGGGCAAGCAAGCATAGACTTCAAAGGACTCTCATATTCCACTCCCTGGTTCCTTTAGTTCTATTCACTTACTCAAACCAGAGAAGGAATAAAACATCACCACATATACGTTATAACAGAATCAGAAGAAATGATACCAGATTTCAATGTTTGACATGTTTCTTTAGGCATAGGTTGAATAATGAAGGAAAAGCCAAAAGATCTCTCTTCCCCCAAAATGGAAAGAAATTCTATTTACTGATGTTGTATAACGTACTACACACTGGACAGCCATATGCAGTATCTAGAAAACTTGAAGGGGACATTCCCTATGACTCAGCTCTTCAATTCTTTGATGTACACTTAGAAAAACTCAAATATGTACAAAATCAGAATGTACAAAAACATTTCTCTAATAATTTTTAAAGGGAGCAAACTAAAAGTCCATGAACAGGAGAATACATACATAACTTTTGGTAAATTTGTGTAAGAATTAGCACATGTCAGTTAAAGTGAATCACCTAGAGAATGTACAGCATAATACTATTACATAAACTTTAAAAAAACACTATATATTGGTCTTTGGATAATAAGTAGTAAAAGTACAAAATACATGGTAAACATTAAATTCTGGTAGGTGAGTACAGTAAGGAAGGAGAGAGGGGAATGAACTAGAGGCCTCAACTGTACCTGCAACCATTTGTTTAGGGGGGAAAACTATGTTAGGGTTAGGTACATCGATAATTGCTTACTGTGCTTATTGTGTGAAGTATTCCACTTTAAAAAAAAAAGACTAGAATATTTTATGAAACTCCTCAAAACACTTTGCCTATTAATAAAACTATTTGCTTGCTTTTTTTACAATGACCAAGCAAATAATTTTATCCAGTTCCAAAATATTTATTACAACACCATAATCCACCAGAAGAAAACAATAAGGTACTTGGTTTAACTGCCAAAACTCAAGTGAGAGCTTCACAAACAGAGATGAACAGAAAAGGCCTTAGACAGAAAGAAAACACCTAACTACTCTGAACTTAAAGAATTCTCTCTTTGAACCGCCAGGTGATTGTAAGACTCCCCAGTGGCTGCAAAGCCCTGCCCAGTGAAGCAGAAGGAATAGGGACATGTTTGGGGTGGCCAGCACCACAGTGGAAAAAAATGTTAGGATTAGGTACATGGATGCTTGTATATTATGCTTATTGTGTGAAGTATTTCATTTTTTTAAAAAAGGAAAAGAATATTTTATCGACTTTCTGACATTGCTAACAGCTGTTGGAAATTGTATGACTCTGGGGCTCGGATGCCCCGTTTCTGGTTCCTCATTTACTAATAACTTCTCAACCCCTGAAAAGCATCATAAAGATAAATCATGCGAGCATATGAGACTAGGTAGGAGGTGTCTTGGGTTTATACGGTTTTATTTGCGGAGAAAGTTGAGACAGAGAAGTGAAGATGAAGGGGAGGAATGCAGGGTTTCCGCGACCTTCCCGCGATGCTGAGGCCAGACGTTGGAGCCCTGACAGGTCAAGAGGGACCCTGCCCTGCCGGGGGTCACCCTAGCGGCAGGCAGGGGTCGAGGAGACCACTCACCTGTCATTGTATGCCGGCGAGGGGCGGGGAAGGGGGCGGTGAAAGCAAAGGTCTAAGACCCACTATACCATCGCCCACTGAGGCTCAGACCCCGACCGGTCCGGCCTCTGGCCCCGCCTTTCCCATCTGTGACATCATCTCCCGCGGGCCACTCAACGGCCGCCCCGGTTGACTCGCCGGGAGCTGATTGGTCGGTCAGGGGAGAGGCGGGAGGCAGGAGCTGCAAGACCAGGAAGGAAACCCCGCGGAAGGCAGTTGCCAGGGACGCTCTCGCGCTTAGTAACTGCGGTCCCGATAAAGGACTGCTGGGTCCCAGAGGTGAAAGGGGTGAGGGCAACTTAATTGACAGGACAGGGCCACTCCCCCGTCTTTCTGGAAGCATTTCATTATGAACTCATCCAGAGGCATCGAACTTGGTGGCCCATTCTAAAGCCCAACAGGGCTGCCTGGGGAGTTAAACAACTGTCCTGGAATGTTGACAAGCCCCCACTTTAATGCTTGTCTTCTCTCCAGCAGAACGTCTCCTAGACGGGATTATCTAATCATCTTCCCCTCCTTCCTCACTTTAAGGAAAAAATTGGGGACTTTCCCTCTCTAGAGAAATTTTCTGTAAACAGTAACAAAGTTTCATCCAGTCCCTAAGCCACATGTTTTACACACATCATTGTTCATCCATGTAAATTCCTTCCAACCCTGTAATAGAAGTCTATATTTTACAGATGTGGAAGCTAAACTAGGAGATTTTAACGGACTTAAAAATAGTCACCCCCCAGAACTAACACTAAAGCTCAGCTCTGTCAAGGTTCAAGATGCTTTCTATGAAGCAGCAAGTCTACCTTATGAACAACGGGAGAATTCGTTGTTACTTGGGTAACTATTAACACTGGAGAAAATAAAGTCCCCAGTTAGTCATTATTGGTATTGCTTGGAAGACTTTTCATGATAAAGCAACACCTAAGGGACCTTACTGAAGAGACTACAAGTTGGTAGCCCTCAGCTTCAGTCATTCAGAAACTTGGTGCTGTGGATATCTCTGATTTATCAGAGGCTAAGGTCAACCAAACTCACTGGAATTTAAAATAGAAAAGTGAGAATGCTGCCACCAAAGTTTACTTACACAGCATGGCCCTCTAACAATGGAGATAAGCCTAGAATATTTTCCCAAGTAGAAACAAGAAACACCTGATAAAAGAGAAACACCTCTTTAGACTGGATACAGGACTCAACAAGCCAAATCTAGGCTACCATATACCACACCAGGACACTGCCAATGCTGTTCTTTGGTTTACTTATGTTCCTTGTCATTAGCTCTTTCTACTTCTGGCTTTAATGTTTTTCACTCTGAGCTACTTTTGTTATTATTATTCTTTCAACCATAATATGCTACATTTTGTATTAGCTCTTGGATTCAGGATGGACCAGGCTATGGACCACACAGTAGAAAGGCTGGTCTGCCTTCTCAGCCACTTTCAATCTCTGAGCCTTTGCTTCTGCTTCTGTCTGGAATACCATTTCCTAGACAATTTTTAATTTTCCTTGCACAAACAAGCGTTGATTTCATGGTACCCTCATTGTGCTCTGAGCTTATTGTCACAGCACCAGAACAGCTAGACTCACTCATGGGTTTACCCATTTTGTCTACTTTTCCCAGTTTTGTAGTTCCTTTAGTGTAGTGAATGTGTGTTTTTTGTTGTCTTCTCTCCAATGCCTGACACATAGAAGTTGGCACTCACAAATGGTGATTGAATGAATGAATGAGAGATGATAGTCTGTGACTATCTCATATGGGCATGGAGCTGCAAAGGGACAAAAGAGCTTCAAGGTTTTGCTTTGAACATTGAGTCCCTACTTCATGGAAGGACTTGTACTAAACATTATGGGATTTAATTTGGATAGGTGAGAGATATTTTTCTAGCTCATGGAGCTTACAATTTAGGAAAATTATATTGAAGGGTGGCAGTGGAGGTGTTGTACTAGACCAGACACTAGACCAGATACGTGGACATAGGAGATAACAATTTAGATGTGCGATTTGATTCTTTGGATACGGTAGTAGTCATGACACTAGGTAATAATTGATGTTGAGGCCATGAATGTATTCCATTTACTGAGAGATTTGACAGGGAAAGGAAGGGAATTGTAGGTGGATAACTTGAAGAAACAGGAAACCCTAGTGGTTTAATTCAATAACAAGAATTGTTGGCATATGCTTGACGATGGAAGGGAAAGCTCCTCGGGAGAAAGAGAAGGGGAGGTGGTTGTATAGTAAAGGAGCGTCTTAAAGTATCTGGGTGGTGGGAAGCCACATGGTTCTGAGTGACTGTTAATGAGAAAATCTTCCTTTTCTAAGGATGAGGTCATGAGTAAGAGAAGAGACCTGGGGTTGGTAAAGTAGGGAAGGGAAGATGAGGGCATGGCAATGACTTGGTCTTCATGTAACTGGAGGTTAAGTTTTGCACTTACCAGAAGTCTAGGTATGAAAAGTGAGTTTTAAGACAGAGGGTTCTTTTGTATATTAGGGAAATGCACCAAACTGAGTAAACAGATTTCTGAAGAATAGCTTCTGAAGTGTAGACTGAACATGAGTAGCAGTGATGTGTAGTGAGCAGCATGAGCTAAACTGGTAGCACGACTTCAGTTTGGGAGTAGGAATGAAGGAAGGAACTGTGGGCATGAGTCAGCCACGAGTATGAAACCAGTGGGTGGAGTCTGGTGCATCTGGATAAAGAGTAATGGTGGAGTGATAGGAAGCCCCAGAGCCCCTGGAGAAGAAGTTTGGTGACTACAAGGCAGAGGAAGGATCATTTTTTTCCCCCCTAAAACATAATTACCTCAGAAAAGTAATGCCTGATCATCCAAACTCAACTGGGTCACCCTGTTATACTCCACCAACTCTTTCCTTTATGACATTTATCATATTTCCAGTTATTTATGTATCACATGGTTATTTAATTAACATCTAAATTCCATTCCAGACTGTAAGTAACAGGAAGGTAGAGTATGACCCAGATCTATTTTGTTCAGCATTAAATACTCAGCAGTTCACCTGGTGCCTGGCACCAAGGAGTGTGCAATCCTGAGGGGAAGGGCATTCTGCCTCTGACAGCTTCTAAAGGTCAACTGAGCTCACAGTTCTATAGAGGGATTACAAGCCAGACATTTTCTGGTTCTGAATCATTCCACAAATGGTGAGGGGAAAGTTCCTTGACATTGGCAAGACTTCTCCAATGTTCATAAAACCCAGGTATGTTTATTTAATGTCTCTGCTAAATGTCTGCTCCTTTGGCAAATACTATCACAGAAATGAAAACAGGAGGCATGAACCCAGTGGCAGAACAAGAATAGCCTCCAAAGAGATGTGGAAGAGAGTGAAGGTCTGGGTTCATTCAGGTATGAGTCTTACTATTACCTTGCTCAGAAACCTTTCTGTTTACTCAGTTTTAAAGGCAATCCAACTCCTCAAATCATTATCTAAAGCCCTCCATCATCGGGATCCAGACTGGTTTTCAGATTCCCCATTCCCACCCCAGCATCCCAAACAAGATGAACACACAACCTCTGCTCCCGTCTCACCAAGAACATCCTGCCATTTTTCTTCATTCATGATTTGCCCATACTGCTACCTCCACCTAGAATTAGTTCTCTTCCTCCCCAACTTTGTATGAAGTCTACTCATAGTTTTTTGTGTCAAAATCAAATGCTACCTTCAAAATATTTTTTGTATCACACATCAGAAATAATTAATTCAGGGTTGGGGCTGTAGCTCTATAGTAGAGCACTTGCCTAGCATATGTGAGGCACTGGGTTCAATTCTCAGCACCGCATATAAATGAATGAATAAAATAAACGTCCATCAACAATTAAAAATATATTTTAAATAAAGAAATAATTTCTCCTTCCTTGTGTTCATTTGTATAGCACATGTACAGTAGACCCCTCCCATCCGTGTTTCACTTTTCATGGTTTCAGTTACGTGCAATCGACAAGAGTCCAAGATATAAAATGGAAAATTCTAGAAGTAAAACATTCATAAGTTTCAAATTGTGTGTCATTCTGAGTAGTGTGATGAAATCTCACACTGTCTCACTTTGTCCCACCCCAGATCAGAATCATTATTCATCTTCCAGTGTATTCATGCTATATGTGCTACCCACCCATTAGTCATCTCAGTGATTGAATCCACTGTTGTGATATGATATTACTATGTAGAAGTATTTTTTTAATAGTGATCCCCAAAGAGCAAACATGCTGCTAACAATTTGGATATGCCAAAAATAAGCTGTAAAGTGCTACTTTTAAGTGAAAAGATGAAAGTTCTCAAATTATTAAGGAAAGAAAAATCATATGCTGAGATTGATAAAATCCATAAGTTATTGTTGTTAATATTTTGTTGTATATAATTTATAAGTAAGATTTTATCATAGATATGTAGGTGTAGGAAAAAAAGAGCATAGAATATATACAGTTCAGAACTATCATGAGTTTGGTCATCCATGGGGCCCTTGGAAGAAATCTCTTGTAAATAGAGAAATCTTGCAATCCATTTGGTTTTACATTTATTTAATGTGTCTGTCTCCACAGTCTGAACATTCCTTATAATTGCAGACAGGCACACACACACACAACATTGTTGCACTGCAACAATACAAATAACAGTTAATATTTATTGAATTCTCACTCTGTACCATAGGTCACTCATTTTGATAGGGTTTGACATATAGCTTCTCATTTAGATTATTATTTCTAATTTCTCAATGAGGTAATGGAAGTTTAGAGGTTGGGTGTATTAATCAGTGTCACCTAGACAAAAAGGAGGAGCCCTGCTTTGAATCTAGGTCTGTCTGGCTTTGACATGCTCTTTACCTCTTTACCTCTATACTATAGCAAAATAAGTAATAAATTCCCTGACAGTCGGAAGTGTCTCCATCTTCTTAATAATCCTGTCATGCAGAGAGCACAATGATGAGCCTGCCCTTTCTCCAAGGCTGCCCTTCTTAGGAAATAAATAATAAATTGAAAACACAGTACCAGCCATTATTCCTTGCCAAGCACTTCCCTTTCACCCATGAACTCCTTCAATTCCCTCAACATCCCTGAGAGGAAGGAATTACTGTGCCAGCACATGGTCAATAAATGCTGATGGCCTGTGGGACTGATGACAGTAGATAAGGCTGACACTGGGACAAAGGTCTCCTGTTGAGAGGTTTCAAGATCAACTCTTATGTGGTAAACTTTAATAAGGCAGTCTAAACAATGTGCTTTCTTGGTGGGAGAGAGAAGTGTGCACAGAGTGGATGCTATAGTTTAGATCTAAAATGTTCCCCCAAAGACACACGTGTTACAGGCTTGGTCCCCAACCTGTGGCACTATTGGGAAGTGGGGCATAGTGGAAGGAAGTTGTATCATTGAGGAATACCTTTGAAAGGAATTTTGGGACCCCAGTACTTCTCTTCTCTTCTCTCCTCTTTCCTTCTCTTCTCTTCTCTGCTCTTCTCTTCCTCTCTCTCTCTCTCTCTCTCTCTCTCTCCCTCCCTCCCTCCCTCCCTCCCTCCCTCCCTCTCTCTCTCTCTCTCTCTCTCTCTCTCTCTCTCTCTCTCTCTCTCTCTCTCTCTCTCTCTCTCTCTCTTCCCCCTGCCTCTCTTTTTGCTTCCTGGTCACCCTGGAAGCAGTTTTGCTCTACCACCATGTGCTAATGCAATGATGTACCATATTATCACAAGCTCCAAAAGCAACAGGTCAACTGATTATGAACTGAAACCTGTGAAACTGTAAGCCAAAATAAACCTCTTCTCTTTTTAAGTTGATTATGTCAGATGATTTGTTATGGTAAAAGAAAAGCAGACTAAAGCAGCAGGGTGCAATGATCATACAAGAGTTTAAACAAAACCTCCTCAGGGATTGAAATTCTTCTAGGCAATGTTTACTGTTAGCACAACGTCTGATTGAACTACAAACGCACAGGCTTGGATAGCTGAAGCCAGCCCACAGCTACTTTGTGCAATCCTTTAAAGATCTGCAAGATCATAATAAGTTGGTGGATGAACTTCTGCTCATCCTAGAAGACAGAGCAGAATACTGAGTGGGAAGCTTGTTAAACATGCCTGGGGATAAAATATAAGCAGTCTGTTTCTACCACGGGAGAGGTAGCCCTTGGAGACTGAGATAAAGTCAATGAGTTCCTTTCCTCAGCTCTTTAGCATAGAAAAAAGAGAATTATTATTGCCTTAGATCAATGTCTCCCAAAATGTATTCCCTAGAACATTAGATCAATCAGTTCTAGAATCAAATAAAGTTATGATTTTCTAGCACAAAGAGAGCTAAATAGGTTTCTCTAAGACAGAAATTCTGAGTCTTTTAACATGTGTTTGTATTTCCCCATGGGATTCTAACTACAGTTTTTAAAACTCAGAATAATTGTTAATATTCCACGGAACATTATTTTGGGAAATTTGCTTCAGCATAATGCAGCACTTCCCATGTTCAAAGTTACCATACTTCACTGCCTAAATTTTTTTTGCGAATTTTTTTTTTTTTGCAAAATATGTGGGGTGTGACCATTATGTGAAGTTTTTTTTTTTATTTGTGCCAGTATTACTTGAAAAATCATCCATTACTAAAATGTCTTTGGTACAAGACTAGGATGCTTGAAATATTTGCAAATGTATATTAATGTGACAGAAATGAGTACACAGTGATATATGGTCAATGTCCTAAAAATGTTTCAGTTTAAAAAGAGAAAATATATGGTCACGTCCCCTAATTGCTAGATATTGTCCAAAGCAATATAGAAATAAATGATTATCTGTATATTCAATAAAAAATTCCAAATCCATTGTGATTTTTTTACTGTTCCCCCTTTAAGTATCTTGTCTAAAAGTGTGTGTGTGTGTGTGTGTGTGTGTGTGTGTGTGTGTTAAAGGGTGGCCTATGGAAAAATAAAGGAAGAGGGAGAAAGTGAATAAGAGAAATAAAAGAAGTATATGGGGGTACGGGTATGTTGAAGGGGAGACAACGTTTAGAAAAATGTTTAGGAAAAAGAAATAGGAAACATTGTCTTTATAGCCTAATAGCTCTAATCTGCTTATTCCTTAATTCTACAATTACATTTTTCTAGTAATTTATACAGGAAAATTGGAATTATTTGCGTTGTGGGAGAGGTAATAGCAATATTTACCATACTCATTTTATAATAATATAGGCTCTTGAAATGTATTCTTTTTCTTTTTTTATTTGTTCTTTTTTAGTTATATATAACATTAGAATTCATTTTGAAATAATTACAAAAGAATGGACTATAATTTGCTTAATTCTGTCCCCAGTACTTCCCCTTCCTCCTTCCCTGATTGAAATGTCTTCTTTATCATTGTTCTTAGAATTTGTGACACATTAATCAAATTTGAACCACCAATATCCATGGTATTATTATTTCCCTTGTGTTCTTCATTGGGAATCAGTACTTTGGAAACAGAAGTGTCAGTCTTTGAATGCCAGTCTGGATGTGGGATCCAAATGGACTGAACATTCAGACTATAACCCTGTATAGAGAAGGGCTTCGTGGAGGACTGATAAGGAAACTGAGGTGTGTGTGTGTGATGCCTGCCATTGAGAATTCTTATCATTTACAGCAATGGTAAGGTGATATCAATTGTCACTGTTGTGTTTTCTTATGTTACTAGGCTGTTAATAAGGGTGTGTACTGCAGTCAGTTTTTTTTAATTGCATAGACTTTTTCGTAATATGAAATTGCAGGGCACACCTTGTTGGGAGTTGTTCCAGGGACCCAGGTATGCAAACTCTGTCAAGTTAAATATCATCATCTGACCCCTTGTTTAGCACATAGGAGAGCTGTGATTCAGGCATTAAATGGCACACCCCAGTTCATATTTGCGCTTGTGATCTCCTGACCACATGGAATAAGGTGAGCTTCCATCATGTTCTCTTTGTTTCCACAGGAGCCACTATTGTATTGTCATGTATTTCCACGTGTTGTCTGTCCTATTAAATTGAGTTCCATGGAGACAGGGACAGTGTTTTTCCAGCCTTAGTCACAGGAACCAGTTTAAAGCACCTTCTCTGTGTAAACATACCATCTCATCTGTACCTCTCACAATAACCCCACAAGACTGACAAAATCACTCCTCATTTAGGTGGATTTAAAGGTTAATTAACTTGACCAATACCACATTATCTAGAAGGTAAATATAGTCAAGAGTCCAGCCTCAGATTGTCTGACCCTAAAGTCTGTGATCTTTCCTCCCTGTTCAAGATCTATACATTCTTTTTACATGTTAGTCTTTTATTCTTAGCACCTACCATCATGTTTGGCCTGTCATGTACATCTGGTATATGTTTATTGAATGAATTAATTAATAAATGGATGCCAACTTCTAGAAAGAAGGAACAGCTTCCTTCCTGGCACTTGCTGGTGCTGTGATATTGAAAAAATCCCCAAATCACTACAGGTCAGTTGGAATGCTCCATAAAAATATCTCATTTTCCTGGAAGAAATGGAATTAATCAGGTGCTCTACTGACATTCTTTTCAGAAAATCAATTGAAGTTCAGATGCTCATGTGTCAACAGTTCTAGAAGAGTGCATTGGGAATAGCATCAACTTCTGTAGTGATTGGCAGTGGTACTGCTTCCCTTTTTTCCTGGGAGAAATATAAGTCAAGGAAAAAGAAATTGAGATTGGAATTATCAAGCAAGCTATATGATGGAGTAATCAGCAATTACCCCTGCAGCCGAAATGGCTAGATGATCAATTGCTTGAAGAATTCTTTTATAATCTGGGACTGCCCTGAATTTAATTAAAAATTCCATTTAGAAAGTCTTAATATTTACTGATAATTCTGTTCATAAATTAATTATTAATAATAACTACAAAAATGACTCATATAAAGCATTGTACAGAGATCTGACAATCTAAAGGAGATAAAGACCCACACACAATACTTAGAAGAAAGGAAATCATTGAATTTAATGTCATTAAGCATCACAAAATGTTGGTTATGAATAGTATTAGGTTACAGATTGTGTTTTGTACAATGGATTTGAAAAGAAACAGGGAACAAACTACAAGGCTACACAAAATATTTTAGAATCTAAGGTCATTTTAAAATATGGTCTCTAAACTTCTATAGAAACTGTATTATTAAGGAAATATGGCAGCTACAAGCAAAGGGACACTAACTGACCCAGGAAGAATGATTTTTATCAGAGACACACTATATTTCATCCAGATAAGCCAATCAGACCTTTATTAGTTTAGAAAAATAAGCTTCTGTGCTCAGGTACCTCTGGTATGTGATAGAACTCTATCAAGAAAGAAGAGGGCAGAACATGTCAAAGAGTCAGTCTCTCCAACTGGCCACCACTCATTCACTCACTGAATGTTTTTTTAGTAGCATACAAGGCAGTGAATTATAAGGGGTGACTGGAAATGAGGTGTCAGAATTGACTCAAACTGGCTCTGAAGAGACTGCTTTTAAATTTTTAGAATTTTTGCAAGTTTATTTTTAAGTCCAGCCATCATTAAAACCACTTATGTAAATTTACTATTTAATCAAATATATTAAAATGAGGAGTGACTCCTCACTTTCTTATTATTTTACTTCTTTTACCCTTGAACTTATTTTGATCCATTATATCTTCATGATAGAAATACTAAATAACAATGTCCTACTAAACATCTTTTCCCAGTTCTAAGTTCAGTGACATTACATAGGTAGCTTGAGATTGACGATGGTGAGAATATTTTCATCATGGTGATCATCAAAAGCTACAAATCAAGTCTTGACTTACTGTTTTGTTGATTGTGTTGATTGTGTTAATTTCTCCATCAAGAAATTAATGAAAACAATGCTATCATACACATTAAATTTAAAGTGTCTCATACCTATAGCCATTAAATTATGACAAACACTACAAAAATCAAAGCTATATGCCTCCTGTATTTGTAAACAATGATTAAGCAGTTATTCATGTCTTTCCAAAGTACATCCCAATATACATCCACTTCATTCCAACATATGTACACTCATTCCAAAACACATCTCCACTTTTGTCTCACTTGTTAGCACGAAAATACCAACCAACATTCATGTTGGAACTCTTCTTGTTCATTAATTGCAACTATAGGTTAGAGATACAAACAAAAATCAATAAAAGCATTCTTTGAAAATCAATCTGCTATACACAATTTATATTATAGTGTTTTATTTTTATTTATTTATAAACTATGTTACACATCTTTCAGTATCATTAAAATGTATCTAAAATTTATGTACATATGTATGCATACATTTTAGATCTCTTGGGAGTTCAGAAGAGGAAAAAGCACCATCTCCCAGGGAATCCTAAAAGGTTATAATACAGGTTATATAGAATATCTAAAGGATCTTTAAACTGACAAGAGTTTGTGGAAATAAAAGTGGAGTTGTATAGCAATAAATGTGCAGGATTTTTATAAAACATCTGAAATGACATTTCTCAGTGATTTCATAAGAAAGTTAATTTATTTTGGTTGACATGGTTGAAAACAGTTTATCTTTTGTTTAAAAACTGGAATCAGCTGGAGTCTGGCTCATGTTAACTAGAGTCTGATTTGTGATAGCCTTTGTTTGTTTCAGTCAGGCATTTGTAAGGTTGCCTGGCTGTAGAGATGACAGTAGTAGACCACAGACTGCAACCTGATCCTGGGCTCCCAACCCACTTTATTATTGTCATAGGCAGACTATATGAGGAAAATACTCTTCAGTTGATGGTGTCAGTCATGATCACATCCCCTGGTGAAGGAAGTCTCTCTAGCTAATTCTTTAAGTGGCTGCAGCAGATGCTGTCCATGCTCCAACCCATGTCCCACTGGATCCTTGGTTTTTTTTTTTTTTTTTTCTTTGCAATACTAGGGATGGAACCCAGGACATAGTACATACTTGGCAAGCACTCCACAGATGAGATACATCCCCAGGTCTGTTTCTTTGTTGTTGTTGTTGTTGTTGTGTTGTTGTTGTTGTTTTTAATTTTGAGACAGGGGCTCACTAAATTGCCCAGGCTGGCCTCAAACTTGTGATCCTCCTGTTTCAGCTTCCTGAGTACCTGAGAGTATAGGTGTGTGTCACCAAGCCCAGTCTTTGCACTGTTTTCTTGAGCACAAGTTACTCCTGACAGTGTTCTCCTGCATCTCCTTGATGAAGGATTGCCTCAGGTTGTCAGAATCTGCTCTGTTTGTCCAAGAAAACCTGGAAGTTCCTGGAATTTATACTTCAGGTCAACCCTTAATCAAAGACTACTGAATCCAAGAGTATATATAGCCTAGTTCCTTTGCCTCTGATCAGCACCCCTCAGAGATATGACTTATCTTGTCTCCAGAGGTCCTCCTATGGGACTGAATCTAAGTTACCTTCTCCTTCTCTGACTTCCTCCCTGAATCACACTGCCCCATTTTTCTACCATTTTTTCCCAATAGGACATTTCCTGATAAGTCATTTTCACATGAATCCTCAGGATCTGTTTCAAGGGAACACAACCTAAGACAATGACCAAGTTTCATATGATGTGTTCCCTACCTCCTTAGTCACTAATGTGCATGCCCAAGTCAACAGCAGCCCATGTGGAGGCTGGCCAGCGAACCAAGGCGGCCCAACACAAAAGCCAATCTCGGCAGATTCTCTCTTGGGAGATCTGATCTTGAGTCATACAGAGAGTGATTAAGTCATTATATTTGATGCTGCAAAAGTCCAGTTGAGATTGGTCTGCCACGGAGTAACAAGATAACCATGTCATTACAGGCCTATTTCAACCTAAATGACTTCCCAGCGTCCAAGAATCCTCTCGTTGCCATGGGATTTCTTAATTCTATGCATTTTATTTTAGTAATCCTCATTACTCAAACTCATTGAATGTCTCTGGTTTTCAAAATGCCTAAAATACAAGCTAGGAATTGCCTCGTTGATAGAATCACTTTTCTGACCACTCAATGCCAAATTCATCAGGGAATAGACCATGAAAATATCAAGGAGGCCATAATGATTCAAGTAGAAGCAACATGAACCAAATTAGTATTCAGTAAGTTAGATAATGAGGATGGAAGGAAATCAATTTGAGACTTCAAAAATCTGAAAGAAATCAGACTAGTATTCTTGCTTAATATAGGAGAAAAGAAGCAGTTTAATCCTTTTCTGTCTTCCATAACCTCTCACAGCAGCCAAAATGAGGCTAACAAATTGGAGAGGAGATAGTAGGAAAAAAGATTAAAAAGATTAGAAACCAAGTATTAAACTATAGAACCACAGTTCTATAGAGCCCTTTGGCTTAGAGATTCCCTAAGTCTTTGGATGAATTTTGCTCAAGAAAGTGATCTCTACCTAGGTTAAAGAGCTCCCAACATAACTCAGCTAAAATGAGATCAAATCTCAGGGCAGACATCTTTGTTCATGTAGATGGAACACTCTGAGGTATCAGACCAGGGAGGGTGTGGAGTAGAGAGGTACCAAGACTACAACTCTCTATCTTAAAAATGGAAAATCAACATTTTTACAGACACAAGAAAATGCAAAACAATACAATTCATGTTTGCCTTGGATCAGTTGTCACCTCCCAGGTCCCACACCCCCACACTTCTCTAAAATGTTTATAAAAATTCTAAGTGCTGCTCCAAGGCCAATAATTAGTTCATTAGAGTCACAATACACAGACATTTCTGCCGTGTTAGAGCATTCCCAAGTGCAGGATATGACACATCAGAAATGCCCAGAGAGCCTTTTAAATGTAGATTGCAGTGTCTCATCTCAGGAGTATCCAATTCAGTTAAGCCAAATGGGGTGGTGGTGGGGAAGCTAGGAATCCACGTGAATGTATTGCAAAGGAAAAGTTCACTTGATTTCAACAATGATACTATGGCTTCCATTTTATTCAGATGAACCTTACTGTTATGGTTTGGATGTGAGGTATGCCCCAAAGGCTCACGTGTGAGACAATGCAAGAAGATTTAGAGGAGAAATGATTCTATTGTAGCCTTAACATAATCAGTGGATTAATCCCTAATGGGATTAACTGGGTAGTAAATGGAGGCAGGTGGGGTGTGGTTGGAGGAAGAGGCTCATTGAAGACATGGCTGTGGGGTATATATTTTGTATCTGGAGAGTGGAATCTCTCTCTCTCTCTCTGCTTCCTGATCACCATGTGAGCTGCTTCCCTCTGCCGTACTCTTCTACCATGATGTCCTGCCTCACCTTGAGCCCTGAGGAATGGAGCCAACTACTTACAGACTGAGATCTCTGAAATCATGAGCCCCTAAATAAACTTTTCCTCCCCATACAATTGTTCTGGTTGGGTCTTTAGGTCACATCAGCGAAAAAGTTGATTAAAGCACTTAACATTAATTTTTATTTATAGGCAAAGAAACCAACCAACCAACCTGTATACTGATTTCCTTTCAGATGGGTAGTTCCATATTTCCATAACCCACACTATAAACAGTTGCCACTATTTTACTGTGAGTGAAGTATTTCACATAGTTATTTATAGGTCTAATTTAAGTTGAAATCTTTTAAAGTATTCAGGAGAAACATTGAAATACCTCCTGTTCATCATTTGTCTGCCCCCTGGAGCAAAGACAGTCTTTAGAAAGAGGTTTCAGATACTGCAGTGAGTGGAATCATAGGAAGTGAAAGTCAGAAGATTTTAAGAGCTCCCTTTATTAGATGAGGAAGTTAAGACCGACAAGTTTAATCATAAGCCCAGTCACCCACATGACTTGGGACAACTGTCTGTAACATCTTTTTGACTTTCCTGTACTGAGGAGTCCTGGCCTGAGTGTTCTCACTAGAGCTTTATTTCTGGTCTGCTTCTGCTAACAATGGTTGCAGCTAAACTGACATAAGTGGGCATTATTCTCTCTGAAATCACCCCACCTAGGCAGCTTCATCTTCCCTCTGCTCAATCAGACCCTAGTTTCAAAGGATTCACCATCACTGCCTGGAGACTTCTCTAAGGAAAAACCTTCAAAATGTGAAAGCAAAACCAAGAAAACCAAAATAGCCCAAAAGTAAATTTTATTATCCTCAAAATACCCTAATGTCATCTCATTTACCTAAATCTCTAAGACCTGCTTACATGTATCTTCTAAAAATATATATGCTACAGTGTGAAAGGAACTCCCAGAGACCCATATGTTAAAAGCTGAATTGCCAGCATCTAGGCACCACTAGGAGGTGGTAGAGCCCCTGGGAGGTGGGGCCTAGTGGAAAAAAGTTAGGTCATTGGAGGTATGCCCTTGAAGGGTATGTTGGAACCCTGGCCCCTAGCTTTTTCTGTACTTTCTGGCTGCCATGAGGTAAACAGGTCTCTCTGCCACATGATTCCAATACAATATACTGTGCTGCTATGCACCCAAAGCATCAGGGTCCAATGACCATGAACTGAACCTCTGAAACCATGAATGAAAATAAACCTTTCTTCCTTCTAATTTGATTATTTCAGGTATTTTGTCACAGTGATGAAATCTGACTAACACAATATACCTATATGTTTTCTTTTACACACACACACATCTCCATATATACTTATATATTCTGTAGTTACCAGCAGTTGAGTTAAAAGTGAGAGTCATGAACTCCATTTTGTATTATCTCTTTTTATTTCATCCAGTGCAAACTTTGGATTACATCCAGTTAATAAAGTAAGAGAAAAAAGTGAGCAATATCCTGATCTACAAGTAATCTGATCTATGCCATTTCTCTACTCCAAGGGACAAGAGGTGTTACTCATAGCTGGCCATAAATGAAGCATTATTCTACTTGCTTCTACCCACCTTTTGATGTCATCAGTGCTCTGAAGACAGTCAGCATATCATTGTTGAGATTTCAAAATGGGATGATCTATCATTCATCCCTTATAGGTATCCAGGCCTGCAGAGACCCAAATAAATGGTAACTGTTCCTGTAAGACAGCATTGAGTTCCCATGCACACTACTGTGTGTTAGAGCACCCAGCCCCTGTGCTTTAAAGAGATGCTAACAATTTATGGATCCCTCAGCCTTTCAGTTGAGACCTTTGCTTCTGGCTTTGGACTACTTCTTTTGCATAAACCAATTTGCCAAATAAATGCTTCCTTTTCTTTTTGTGCTGTGGTGTGGAAAGGGTCGAGAAGAGCTGCTCTAAGCACACATTTGCTAAGAATTTCTGAAGACTACAGTCACCTGTTATAGCAGCTTCCTTAGCCCCAATCTAGAGTCCCCTACACAGTGAGGTAGCTGTATGCTCCAGTCAATAAAAGAATGGCAGCACACATTTTTCCATCTACAGCAGCCCCCGTGGTACTTTGGAAAGATCACAGGCTCAATAATGAGACAGACTTGAATTTCTAGTCTTGGTTTTGCCAGCATTTGAGCAAAACATTGGACAATTCATTTTAACTTCTCCAAGACACAGTTTCCTTATCTATAAAATTGTGGTAATAATACCAACTTCATAGGTCGTTATGCAAATTAAGAGAGCAGGTGAAATCATTCCTCCCTTCTGCTTTGTAGAGCACGTTCCCATTACCACAGAACAAGAGAAGAATAATGGGGAGCATGCCTGTGAACCTTCACAGCCACACATGGCAGCTATTTCCTCCCAGTCTTCTCCTCCCACGGGGCACAGTGGAAGGGAAACACTGTATTATCTTGCAGCAGAGCCACAGCAAGACAGAATTTAATTATACAGGGCTGCCATGCAGCCGCAACATTGGATGAGATCATCAGTTCTTACAGAAAATGACCAAGGTCTTCTTGAAAGGTGACAACTATTTTTAAATAGCTGGAGTTTTTAAAAGAGTGTTTTCCTTTTTCTCCTCTCAGTTTAAGACAGACTGGCCCAGGTCTAGTTTAGATCAGGATCTATTGTGGCTCATGTAGCTGATCTTTCTCCAGTTCTGTACTCCTAAGGTGCCTATGCATTTCCAAGTACACAGCTTAGAGATATTAATAGAAGCATATTACTTGATTCCTGGCATACATACCAAGGAAGTTTAAATATTTTTTCCTGCTGGTAAGGATGTGCAAAAAGAAGAACTCTCATATACTGTTGACAGTAATGTAAATTAGTACAGTTATTGCAGAAATCAGTATGGAGGTTCCTCATTAACTACAAATAGAAGTGTCATATGATCCAGTAATTCCACTACTGGGTACATATCCCAACAAATGAAATAGCAAATGAATGGATGAAGAAAATAAAGCATATATATGCAGTGGAGGATTATTCATCCATTAACAAGAGTGAAATTCTATCATTTGTGGCAACATGGATGGAACCGTAGGACACTGGTAAGTGAATTAAGTCAGGCACAAATAAGACTAATTCTACATGTTCTCACATTCTGAGGTCATGTCTTTGATCTCAAAGACATGGAGAGAATAATTATTACCATGCCTGAGAATGGTGTAGGGGAGAGGAGATAGAGAGAGAATAATGAATTGGTATGGAGGTACAGTTTGATAGAAGGAATAACAATGAATGTTGTATAGCATAATAAATAGATATGGGGGCAATAATTAATTTAATATTTCAAAACAACAATAGTTCATAGAATTTTGAATTGACATGCAAAGAAATGTGTGTCAATTTGCCAGTTACCCTGGTCTGATCCTTCCACATTGCATTCATGTATTGAAATAGCACAATGTATCCCATTACCACATATAATTACTTTGTCAATTAAAAATATATTATTACAAACAATAATTGTCATTTTCCTGACTGCACTCTTTCTTTGGAGTAACCATGAAAATACTGCAAAGATGAGAGTTGCAAGTCTGCCTCGGTGTATTGTTAGGAGTCATGGGGCTGTGAGAACAAGAGATACTCTCAACTAGGTCTGGGGCATCAACTGAGAGGCAAAACTGCCCCTTTGTCCAGCAGAGACTACTGGGCGGTTGGAGAACCAGTGGAGGTGCTGAGCACATTCCATGGGGTGTGTGGGCACCAGGCGATGTGTGGGCATTGGTTTCCAGTTCTTCACCTTCAAGGCACATTCATACTTACAACTGATCTGCCTGGGGTGGAATAGGGTCAGGGAGCCTTCCTGCGTCTCTTTTTGCAAAATCTCGTTCCTTTTGCAAAATCTCTTCTTCCATCTGTGGCAGGTGTTGCCCTCAGGTGTAAACCATCCCAGGGTGACAAACAGAGGGACAATTCAAAATCTTGGAAATGGGTTCAGGAAGTGTATCACTGTAATGACTAGGTCATGAATTCTTTTACCAATCAAGTGGTTTCCAGTTTGTTTTCCACAAAAAGAAAGGAAGAACTAGACAGTTGTCCATTCATCAAATAATATTTGATGATAGGTTATCTTATTATTTTTGGCATATCACTCAGAAGGAGTTCCATTTTAAATTGGGTTACACTGCTATAACATTACTTCCAGTCTTATCTCCTAATTTGTTTGAACATGGTTTCTCAGCACTAACATCAATAAAAATAAAACTTTGGGATAGAATTGATACTGAAACCCAATTCAGTTGAGCAATAATAGTTTACAGATATGTGTAATAATAGTTCAGTAAGTAAATGCATTAATGTGTCATTCATTTGAAAGGTACATTAATAATATAATTTTAGGAGATTAATAATACAATTAAAATTTTTAGATCAATGGTATACTGAAAATGAAAAAAAACTTAAATTTTTATACTTAGAACCTTATTTAAAGACTTTATTTAAAGGCTCTTATTTTAAATTCTCATAAAGAATTCAACACTTTTAAATTTCATTTGTATACAGATCTTGGCAGCAGAGTAATATGATAAGATGATCAATAGGAGATTTGAAAGTCTAAATAAACACTGCATTAAGATGAAATTCTATGGGGGAAACAGAATAGGAAAATGAGTTCAAGGAATGTTGTAAAATTTTCTTTTTAAAAAACGTGTCCATTTATTTTTAAGTGGATGATGGAGGATATCCTTCACTCTCTTATTTAATTCACATTGAAAAGATAATGTAACTACTTTTAAATATGAGTACTTATAATACATGGAAAATTATTATTTTGCCACTACTGAAATGTAGAATAATTGTTTTTACATGTCAGCTTTCAAAAGGGAAAGGTAATATGAAATTTTCCAAAATTCCTTTAAAGTAACACAAACCCAGAACTTTAAAGGCCACGGCTCCCATGCACCCCAGCAATGGTGACCCAACTCCTCCTGTTCTGGCTTCCATGGAATTCCTGTCCACTTTCCAAATTTCTACCTCAGGATTGCTGATCATTGTCCTGTGACAGAAGGTCAGCCCAGAAACACTGTATTCATGAAACAGACATATTCTGGAGTTAAATTTTTTAATCTATATCTTTCTGTAAAAGACAGAAATAATATGAGCTGTTATGATATTATTTTTCCAAGTTTAACTTTGAGATAAGGGAGGTGACAAAAATGTTATCCGGATGCTAGGTAAAATAAAAGTAGTTCTTAGGGAACTTGAGCTACATCTGAAATGGAAGAAAATATTACTCCAGGGCAGGGTGAAGGTGGGTGGCACCCATTAGTGTTTGACCAGGAATGAGAGGGAGCAAAAAAGGAGGTGGAGGTGCCAGGTCAGAGGTGGCTCTAAGGTCCATGTTTCCCTCCACATCCCATGCCTAAGGTCCTTAGCACCTGCAGATGAATCTGTCCTCTCCCCAGGGTCCCATTTTGACTTTAAAGGACAGTAACATAGCTGTCATCATAAGTTCCTTTGTTGACTTGATAGGTCACAGAATCACAAGCCCAGCATGGAACTGTGCATCTGAAACTGGGCAAGCTGTGCCACAGATTGGAAAACCCTGCCAGAAAGTAAATATTAAAACTACAGCAACTGATTAGCAGCAGATCCAGCCTCAGTTTGAGAAGGAAGCAGAAAGTATCAGACAAGAGGCTCTGAGCCTTGTGAGGTCAGGGAGGGGCCTTTAGTTACCAAAATAAACCAAAAGCAGAAGCTGGACCAGATGGAGAAAATCTTAGTCAGCTGTATTGCTAAGATCTGGCCCTGTTTGCTTTCAACTGGGTAGAAGCAAGTAGAAATTGTGCATACTGATGGCTCAGATCATGTTCAGTGACACAAGTACATTTTATTACCAAGTTTATGCTCCTCTTGCATAGCATACAATAGAATCCTTGTTTTAACATAACTGCAATCATGATTAGAGAGCTTTGTTTATGGGTACTTCAGTCATCTTAGCATTAGAAAATACGGAAATAATATTAATATAAACCACACTAGGCATTCCTAGCCATAGTAGATACCTCTTGAATACTGCTTAGGCCCTGATCTTTAGACCAATTCCCCTGCTCCATCTTCAAAAATTGTCCCACACAAAGCCCAATGGCCACATCTTTGTTACTCAAAGTGAAGTCCAAGGACCAGCATAAATGGCATCCCTTGGAAGCTCATTAAAAATACAGAATCCAAGATTCTGCATTTATGATAGATCTATAGACACATGAATTCAGCCACAGTGCAGCTAACTGAACATTAAGGTCTGTGAAACAATGGGCAATATGACACTGCCACTCTGGATGTAAACCACTAGATAAGAGGTGGACACCTAACGCAAATCATGCCAACCAGAATCTACCTTGAGAATCTTAACCAAGAAACAATAATGGCACTGAGGGAAATGAGATCACAGCTCTACAGGAAGGGCCTAGAGCCCTGCTATAGGATAGGTATGGTGGTCCATGCAGGGATCCCAGCAACTCGGGAGGCTGAGACCAGAGGATCACAAATTCCAGGCCAGTCTCAGAAACTCAGGAAGACCCTGTCTCAAAATGAAATAAAAAAGGGCTAGGAATGTAGCTCATCCCTGGGTTCAATTCCCATAATAGAGAAAGAGAGAGAGAGAGAGAGAGAGAGAGAGAGAGAGAGAGAGAGAGAGAGAGAGAGAGAAAGAGAGAGAGAGCACTGCTGTGATCCTTAGCTGCCATCCTTCTTGAGATGTCTTATAATAATATATGGTTGGTTGGCCATCCTTTTCTGTGAGTTACACATTCAAAGATTCACTCAACTACAGATTTAAAATAATTGAGAAAAAAATTCATCTGTTCTGATTATGTGCAGACTTTTTCTTGTCATTATTTCTAAACAATGCTATATAACAAATACTGGCATAGCATTTACATTGTATTAGGTATCATGAGTAATTTAGAGGTGATTTATCATATACAGGAGGGTATGCATACGTCACATACTAATGTTAAGCCATTTTATAAAAGAAATTTGAACATCCATGGATTTGGGTATCCTCGGGAGGTCTTAGAACCAATCTCCCAAAGAAACCAAGGGATGACTGTACTGATTCGAACAAACATTCTATTTCTGATCTGGAATAGCTTCAATTTTTGGTAAATCACAAATGTATATGAAAGTATGTGTGCAGAAACACACATAACATATAAAATGTGTGTGTATACCATAAAAAAACTACAGACCAATATCTCTTGTGAATATAGATGCAAAAATTCTCAACAAAGTACTAATAAACCAAATCCAATAGCATAGTAAAAGGATTATACACTATGATCAAGAGGAATTCAGGTCAGGAATTCAAGGGAGAAACAACAGGTTTTAAAAGGGAACCATTATATTACATTGAAAAGCTACATGATCATTTCAATTGATGAATTAAAAAGCATGTGACAAGATCCAACATCCTTTATTTGTAAAATCAATGTAAAAAACTGGGAATAGAAGGAAACTTAACATAACATAAGGCATTTATAAAAAATCTATAGTTAATATGTCCATAATGAAAGATTTTCAAGTTTTCCTCCTATTATCAAGAACAAGATGAGAATGCCCACTTTAACCATTGCTACTCAATATTATACTGTAAGTTCTAGTAAGAGTAATTAGGTAAGAAAAAGAGACAAAAGATATCCAAATTGAAAATGAAAAATTAAAACTCTATTCATGATTACCCTGTATATTGAAAATCCCAAAGAATCCAAAGAAACATAATGTAGCAAATAATTACAAATCCAGAAAAATTGCAGGTGCGATCAACACACAAAAACCAGTTGTGTTCCATATACCAGCAAAGACCAATCTGAAAAGGAAATTAAGAAACAGTTTTATTTACAACAGCATACAAAAGAATGAAATATTCAAGAATAATTTAAGCAAGGAAAAAAAATTTATACACTGAAAGAATTCAAGAAGAACTAAATAAATGGAAAGACAACCCACATTTGATGTTTGGGAAGACTTAATATTGTGATGACAATACTACTCAAAGTAATCTCCAAATTCAAGCCAATATTTATCATAATTCCAATTTCCTTTTTTGCAGAAACAAGAAAATTCAGACCTCAAATTCATATGGAATGCAATGAACCCTGAATAGTCCAAATAATCTTTAAAACGCACAACAAAGTTGAAAGATTTACACTTTTAAGAGAAATTTCAAAACATAATACAAAACAAATCAAAATAGTGTGTGATCATCATAAAGACAGAAATACTGATTAACACAACAGAAATGAGAGTCCAAAGTTATATTTGTGGTTCATTGATTTTCAACCAAAGTGCCAAGATCATTCAAAAAATGCTCATGAAAATAATAGTCTTTTCGAATGGTCTCCAGACAATTGAACATACACTGTAAGAGAATGACATTGGACTTCTACCTCACACCATACACAGGAATTAACCAAAATGAACCAATGATTTAAATGTGAGGGCTGAAACTTTAAAACCCTTAGAATAAAACATAAGGGTAAATATTCATGACCTTGGAAATGGATACTTAGATGTCATAGCAAAGGCACCAGCAACGAAAGAAGGAAAACAGGCTTAATTAAAATTAAAAACATTGTGAGTCAAAGGACATTATCAAGAGAGTGGAAGACAGCATTCAGAATGGGAGAAAAATATTTGCAAACCATATATGTGATAAGAGTCAACTTCAGAATATATAGAAAGCTCTTCCAATTCAGTAACAAAAAGGGAAACAACCCACTTAGAAAATGAACAAAGGACAAAAAGAGACATTTCTCCAAAGAAGACATGCAAATGGTCAACAAGCACTAAAGAAAATGTTGAACATCCTAGTCTCTTGGGAAATTCAAATCAACACAAGGAGGTACCACTTCACACCTACTAGTACAATTGTAAAAAAAAAATTATACATTGCTGCTGTGAATATAAAATGGTGCAGACACTGTGAAAAACAGTATAGTGGTTGCTCAAAAAGTTAAACAGAATATTATCATATGACCCAGCAGTTACACTTCCAGGCACATACCCAGAAGAATTGAAAAGATATATTTAAACAAATACATGTACACATATGTTCAGAGCAGTGCCATTCACAGTAGCCAAAAGGATATAATCCAAATATCTGTGAAAGAATTAATGGATTTTTAAAAAGTGGGATACACACACACACACACACACACACACACAAATACAAGCACACATATCTACATATATATGTTTATTGGGAGATATATATATATATATATATATATATATATATATATGCACAAAGGATAAAAAGAGTTACACATAAAGTGTAAATATATACAACATTTATAATATCCATAAACTTGAAGCCCGAAACAAATGATCTGATATTATGTGATGCCAGTTATGTAAGAAGTAGAACTGATATATCCATAGAGATGACTAGGATTGGTGGTTGTCAGGGGTTGGGGAAGGGGACAATAGGGAAAATTTGTTGATGGGTATAGAATTTCTTTTGAGGTTGATAAAAATAATTTAGAATAAAAAAAGCTAGTGGTTGCACAATATTATGAATGTACAATACCACTGCATGGTTAACCTAAAAAGGGTTAATTTTATATGTGCATTATACCTTAATTTTAAATATATGTGTACAGAGAGATACAGAGAAAGAGATAAAGGGAAATACTATGAAATATGTTATGGTTTACATATAAGGTGTCTCCTAAAAGCTCATGTGTAAGACAAGAACATTCAGAGGTGAAATGATTGGGTTAAGAAAGCCATGACCTAATTAGTGAATTAGTCCCCTGATAAGGTTTAACTGGGTGGTACCTACAGGAAGGTAGGGTGTGGCTAAAGGAGGTGGGTCACTGGGGCATGCCTTTGGGGTATATATTTTGTCTGTGGGAATGATGGGGGGGATTCTCTCTCTGCTTCCTGATTCCATGTCCTGATCTGCTTTTCTCCACCACACTTTCTGCCATGATGTTCTTGCTCAACTCAGGTCCAGAGCAATGGAGCCAACCACCAATGAATTCAGACCTCTGAAACTGTGAGCCCCAAATAAACTTATCCTCCTCTAAAATTATTCTTGTCAGGTTTTTCAGTCACAGCAGCAAAAAAGCTGAGTAAGATAAAGTACTCATGTGATTATATGATTTTTTTTACCATACTCTGAATTAACATCAAAGTCTACATCAAAAATTGACAAAGTATCAAAAACAGAAGGTTGAAAGAAAAAAATCTTCGTCCTTTAGTATTTCCTGGTTAATGTTTTAGTCCATGCACCAAATAACTTTGTATACATATTGCAAAACTTTCTAATTCTATATGATTTTTCTAAGTACTTGAATTTGCTCCAGACAAATGTGCTATATACTAACAAGTATTCATTGATGGTCTTTATATCCTACCTAAGACAGTGTGTCTCACTGTGCTATGTCATCAAAACTCATCTCCTGTTTGAAGAGTCCTTTTACTAATCTCATTTCACAGTTGAGAAAACTGAGATTTAGAGAGCTAAATTAGTCTACCCAGAATTAAATGGATTGTGATGGCAATGGAATTTGAATTCATGTTCTTCTGACCCTTAGGCTTTTTGTTTTGTCATGAGCAACTTGATTTTTGCTTCAAATTAACTGTATCTGGACACTTGACTCTTGACTGTTGGTGCAACCCATCAGGTAGAATGACAGAGACAAGAGAACATATTATCATCCTTGTCTAGAAACAAAGACGACATCATTAATTTATCATTCTTTCCTATACAGGTCTCCAAGTAGCAGCACAAATCAATAGAAACTATCATGTGTTATGCAATTCATGGGCTCAGAGTTTTAGTAAGTTGAGTCAATGGGGGGCTTTGTCTGTTTTTGTGTCCAGATATGCATGGTGGCTAAAAATAAAATAAGATCCAAGAACATGTTCTTGAATTAAATATGAGCTAATATTTAAAGAATGCTATGTTTGATAAATATGAATGGGTTTTTGCTAGGTCTACCTGAAGGGAACATTATAGGACCTTGAGAAAGATTAGTTTTTCCTTTAAATCAAAAGAACTGAGTTGTTCAGTTCACAATAGCCACACATACCTAGACCACACCATATTTGGCTTTAATGGTCACTCATACAAATGAAAGAATAATAAATAGACTTAGAACTAGAAAGGATGTCAAGTGGCTTTATTTTTATTTAAATCTTATTATGGTATAGATATCTTATTCCCCAAGAAGTGAAATGTATGTATGCCTGCACTATTTGTTTCTGGAAAAAAGTCAATTACTGAACTCTTCCTCTTGATTCACAAAACAAAGAATATTAGAAATCAAAGGAAAGAAGCGTAGTGGAAGAGCATTCACAAGGTCCTGGGTTTGATCCTTAGTACCAGAAAAAAAAATCAAAGTAAACTAAAATTCCATTTCCTTAAAAAGGCAACCAAAATGAAGCCCAGAGAGGTTCAACAAGTTGGCCAAAGTCACATAGTTGGAAGATTATAGACCAGTTGGAAGATTATAAACCAGAACCCAAGTACTCTGACCTCTAGGCAGAACATTTCCCATTCTAATTCAGTATGGGTTTCAAGAGCACGTGGGAGTTTACTTGGTAAAATCAAAACTCGGTAGAAGTTTGCAATTTTCATGCCTGGAGTATATATCCAGCCTTTATTTAAACCTAAAGATTTAACCAATGCAACTCAAGCTGCATGCAGAAACCTTCCACAAAAATAGGTCCACGTGCAACACTACATCCAAATAAAAATGGCAGAGGATTTGAAATGACTCCAGGGTAATGAGGCATCACGCAGTGACTTCAGACTTGAACCAAACTGTGCAGAACACTGAGTGGAGTGAAATATGTTTAAAGGAACTTTGAAGAACTTTGTTATGTGACTTAAATTATTTTACTGATTATAAATTATACTTGTACAATGTGACTATATTCTCTAGTAAGAAAGCAAGTGATATGTAAGTCTGTGGAAGGAAGTTTATAGTCTTTATAGTCCTTCTTGTCATTTCTCCTCCACTCTCACCCCCCGCAGAGGTGGACACCATTAACAGTTTTTTTTCTCTCTCCATGTTACTAAAATGGACTTTTCAAATGATGCTACAAATCTGTATGTTACAAAATCCAAAACATACAAGTGTCCCTGTCCACTAGCCACCCAATTTGAATAGAGGAAGCAGATGTTCTTATCAGTTCTTTTAAATTCTTCTAGAGACAGCCTAAGCACTGATAAGCACTTATTTATTGACATATTTTATACAAACTTCAGTGCACTCTACATACTGTTCTGCACCTTCTTTTATTCCCATGCAGACTGATAATCTTTACTTATGGCTATATATAAAGCAGTCTTGTTCTTTTTATAGGTCGCATAATTTAACTTTTCTACTGAAAGATATTTAGATTGTTCTTGAACTTTAGAATGACTTTACACAGCTATGTAAATTTTGCAAAGTTATAATAAGTTCCTAGAAGTAGATTTTCTGGATCAAAGGAATATGCATGCATAATTTTGATATATAGTCTGTCCCTTGAGAAAACATTGTTTTCATTTTAATTCCCTCTAGGATTTGCCTGTCTCACCTCCCACACCTGCCACCTCCTCTAAATATGTTGGTAATAGTATTGGAATTGGATGAAATGTCTGTTTGCCTACCCTTGACCAACATTGTGCATAATTAAACTTTTAGGCTTTTGGCAAAATGATAGAAATTTTATTTATCATACTCTTATAATTAATGAAACTGAGTATAGTTGAGAATATTATATTATTTTCATAAATTATTTATAAATTGTTTATATCCTTTGCCTACTTTTCTACTGGGTTGCTGTCTTTTGTTGTTACTGTTTGTATTTACTCTCCATAGAAGGGCTTCCCAATGAATGCAAATAGGCATCTACAGGGTGTAAAGGGCATTTGACTGAGGCCCCCAGAGTGATCAGTGGAATAGGGATAGCCCGAACAGCCCTTTGACTACATGTGCCACAACCTGGCATCGGTCTGTGTATTCAACTGCCGTGTGTAGTTCCTCCTAGGCACAATGTTGGATTTGGGTCGTACTGACATATTTTATCATTCAGAGGAAGTATTCACCAATTCCCATTTTTGTAAGAGTTTTTAACAAGATTAGATTTGAAATGTCTTATTAGCATCTATGTCTGGGTTTTCAATTTTATTCTGTTAATAAGGTGAAATACATTGATAGGTATTCTTACATTGAAGGATCATTTTATATGTTTATAAAAAAGTTAAAAAATAAAATACTACCAAAAATATGCAGCAAAAAAAGAGCTGTCTCTTGACCCATATCTCCCAGTTCTGCCTATTTCTTAATGTACAAATTTGTTGTGTTATCTGTGATTTTTCTATAATCATAGATGATGATTTTTCATTTGTTAGTACCAGGACCACTTCCCCTCTAGTAATGCTCATGGTAAAATTGTATTACAAAAAAATTCATTATGTTGTTAGTGAAGCAATTGATGTTTACTTTATTATGATTAATCAAATCCTGCTCACTGCAAATCCAAGGAGTAGGTGTTTACTATACTATATAATTTAACTAATATTTGCTTTTTATTTCTTGACATGATTTCCTATACAATGATCTTTTACATTTTCATCAAATCTGTTGCACACTTACTGATAATACATCCCAAGTGCTCAGTGTATCAACTAATCTGTCAATCCATTTTGTCCCCCTCCAATTCTCAGGGCTGGCTGCTCATGACTTTGGGCATCTATGCAGCTCACATCCAGGGTCTTCCATCTGACCTCTTTTTCTCTATGAAATATTTTGTTGCCTGGTTCCCTTGCCTTCTTCATTTTTGGTTTTCTCTATTATTTTATGGAATTAATCTTGGTAGTTTCCTATGCAGAGGCTCATGGTCAGTAAAATTCACAACTCCCTATATATTTGAAAATGTCATTATTTTTCACTCCCACTTGACTAGCAGTTTGCCTTCACTATTAAATTCTAGGTTGAAAATAATTTCCCCTCAGAATATTGTCATCTAACTTCAGGGTTATGTGAACTCTTTGACTCCTAATCCTGTGTTCTTGGAAAGAGGTTCATTCTCTTTTTTTAACCCCTATTGTTCTGAAATTTCATTAAGATAGACTTGTTATGAGTTTTTTGTTGTTCTTATTCGTTCATTGGTTTGTGGATTTTGTTGTTATTGTTTTGTTCAGGAGTCATCACACTAGATATTTGTTGTTCCTTATCATTAATACTATCATGTCCTTTAGTTCTAGAAAGTTTTCATGTGCAATTTCTTTCATACTTTCCTCCTCTCCATTTCCTCTGCATCTCCTTCTAGGTGGGATTTGTTTTCTGTGAATGAACTGTCTAATGTCTGTATCATTTCTCTCCTCTTTTCCATCTTTGTCATTTTATCTTTACATTTGGGGAGATCACCTCAATTGTATTTCCCAGTCTTCTTCTTACTTTTATTTTGCTATGGTAGTATTAATTTCCAAGAGTTTTTTATTATAATCAGATTTTTTCAGAGAACAAGTTTCTTATCATAGGGATACAAGGTCATCTCTCACCTCTTTGGAGACATTAACTGCACAGTATTTTAAAGTTTTCTTCTCATTCCTGCATAATGTAGTCCCTTTTTTCTTAATTTGTTTGCGTCAAATGCCTGACATCCTTGAGTGCCCATTTATGTTTCAGAGAGAGGCCATAAGAAGATGACTGCCAGCTCTAAGTGAATAAGGCTTATCCAGAAATGGTTTTCACATTTGTGCACCTCCAGGTTTTAGTGTGTGGAGCTATTTGCTCTGGGGGAAATCCCCTCTGCAAAGCTGCTGGTCCTTTGTGAGCAGAATAAGGGAAGAGAGAAAGGTAATGAAGATCTTCATTTATCATCAATTTTCATCCCTGCAACACACTTTCTCCATTGTGCCCAAAATGTCCAACATCAGAGTTGCTTCTTATCACATCTGTCTATCCAATAAACCTGCACTCTTCTGTGTGGAGATAGGGAGAGCAATCTAGAAAACCAACTGCTCTGGGTGAAGTCTGTGGTTCTATCACCTGTTCGCAGCTTCCAGCTTGCCACTGAACTTCGGTGGTACCTGATACTTTCCAGTTCAGGTTCTTCAAGAAAATGTATAGAATGTTTTTCCTCAAGATTCCCTGCTGAACTCACATGAAAATGTAGCTTCCTCCTCTTTGCTAAGTAACTTCTTTTGTCCCATCTATTTTACACCTTCCAAAAGTTTAAATCTCTTGTCCACAGGTGAATCCTCTTTCCTTAGCCCTTCTGAACTTGGACTTTTTATATTCTTGTGTCATTTTAAAGTGGTCTTGGGTGGGGAGAGAGAGAAATACACATAGATATTTAACATGAATTGAGAAAGTTTGCACCATTTTTCTGTTTTCTGGGAGAGTTAATATTACATATTCTTTGGTAAAATTTGTTCCAAAAGGGTATAAACCCTGTGTCCTTTGAAAGGTTAATTTTTTTTACTACCATTTCAACTTCTATGTTACTGGTTTTATTTAGAGAGCCCAGGAGCCCCAGCGTGGCCTGTGCTTTATCCGAAGACTAGCAGCGGCTTCCTCACACCACCTTATCTGCACTACAGCCTTTCCCTGGGAGGTCCTCTGGTCTGGATTTTCTTCTTTCTGGTTTTCCCTCACTTTTGAAAACTGTCCCCCATCCTTACTGACAAATGGTACTCAATCTTGTCTTTTCAGTGCTGCCATAGTCTTACTATTACAAGGAATTTTCATCTGGGTGTTGGTTCCACCTTTGCCAGGTCTGACGTTTGCTCTTCATAATGACTTTTTAAAAGACTCTCTGGGCAGGGTCACATTTCTTCTTAGGTCAACACCAAGCTGGTGCATTGCATATTTTTGAATGGTGCTGAATAGTTCTCCACACCTGTGTTGGACCCAGAGAGCCATTCACAGTCACATGCCCAAACAGACAAATGGGACCCTTGTGGCCAGTGGAAGGTGCTTTTCTCCACTAACTGCTAGGTAAATGAAGCCTGCCATTTTTGCATACCACAGCCTCACAAGCACTTCCCAGGGAGTGTGGGGAGGCCACCGTGTTCTGCCACTGTGAGAGGAAACACTGGCAGTTTTGATACCGATGCCATAAAGAATCAATGTACAGCCATGGGGTAGAGTAGGACATAAGGCATCCTTTTGTTCAGTGGCAATTAGTGCATTCCGGTAGAGCCAGTTCTGGGCAGGGGGCAGAGGGAGTAGCCACAAAATGGCCTTTGTCCGGACTCCCATAAAAAAATTCCAGCCAGTGGGAGTGAACACATGCATAGTCCAGAAAGTCGATTGTAGATGTCCCAGATCTTGGCTTGTACAGTGAAATAATTCCAGGAATTCATGGACCGTGGTCTATAGGAGAAAAACAAATCCTTCCCCTTAGAAAAGGTGCCACTTTCAAAAGAGTTAATTTTGTTATTAAGGACTTACTGCTTACTAAGGACTTGTTCTCTAAAGAGTCAATTGTGTTACTTCTTTAAATATCATATAGATACAGCCACAAAAAGACATCTTTGCCTCTTCATCTCACTGCACACATACCCCCAGTTCCCTCATACACACATAGAAATATGTATTTGGCCATTTTGGTCCATGGTTAAATAGTCTTAAAACTGCTTTACAGTTTTGGAATTATAGATATACATTTAAACTTGCTTTCTAAGCAGACACAATTATCCCCATTTAGAAATGGAAAAGTGAAGGTACAAGGGTTAACTGGCTAAAAGTCAACCAGCAGCAATGAAATTCTAATCCAGATCTATCTGCCTGTATTTCTTGGATACCATATCTGCCATACAAGAGCCCTGTGCTAAGAGGAAATACTGGCACAAGGTGAGATGCCTAGGGCCCAAATTTGGCCTTGTTTACCTGCAAGCTATGAGATGAACACATCTCTGTGCTTTGCTTTCCTTGACTTTACGGTGAACATGATGACTATAAGTGCCTCCTAGAACTCCTGGAGCATTAAGTGATGGATGATGGGGGCATGCTCTGAACAAATAGAACCTGGCTCTCATTAGAATTTAGGATCAACAGTACCTACTTTGAAAGACTCTTCCAGCTTGGAAGAATTCATACTGATGCATTTGACTCTCACACTGAGTGATCAATATATATTGGGAAAGTAGCTGGTCAGATGAATGACTGCTTGAACATTAATGGAACTTGGATACCTTAAGTATCCAAGCAGAGTAGAGACATGGCCTGGGAGCACACTGTTCTTTTCCTTTCTTCCAAGAGGATAAGATTTGTTCTTCAGGTCCATGAAGCACTCTGAGAGGGTAAGGTGCCAAGCACTTGAAATGAAAGTCAAGGCACCAGAAGCTTCCTCAGTCACTAACAGAGTGCTTGATTTCTTCAGTGGTACAAATAAGGAAGGTAACTGAATTCGCATCTAAATTTTCTTAAAAATCTAGAACTATAGAATTCTGCAGCTTTGTCCCCTCCAGTCAACCTCCATAAAAATGAACAAATCCAAATCATTACATGATAAAAGGTAATCTCAGATTAAATTGAAAGAGTTCTAAGATGTAAGACTTCAAACAATAGGGGCAAACTTTTGCAAACAATATAGTAAAGTACAGTAAAACATACTTGGGTCCTTCCTAAGTGGTGAATTCACTTTCCTGCATGGTATAGAATGTTTTTCTAGTTTCATCTCTAATGATTCATGTCCACTGGACTCTGGCATATAATTTAATTTTATGAAGTTTGAACTTTTTATTAGTGGAAGGGTGGGAGCAGGGTGTGGATTTAATGCTTACCCTAGGAATCATCTCTCTGGTCTGCCCCAATCCACCTGAAGTGATTTAGAATATTGTCATCATCATCATAGATGTCACTCATTGCTCACTGGGTCCCAGGTGCTTCCAATACCCTTGCATAATTCTGCAAGCATTCAGAGATAGTTCCAATTAGGGAGTCACTCTCCCATTCTACTTTAGAATTTTCACTGTAATGAAACTTTTTGTATTTCTGGGGACAAAATCCAGAGCCTCATACATGCTAAGCAAGCACTCTGTCGCATAGCTATGCCCCTAGTCCCTGTAATGAAATATTTTAATACTGCTGAAGTTTAGTTATATTGACAGATATATTCGTAGTCAGTATAAATACAGTCAAGTCTTGTTATTTTCTTGACATTTTCAGTGACAAATCAGTATATAACTTGTCTGATGTGTGTTTCTCTTTAAAGATGCTTTATTTTATTTGATATACAGTCACTTCTCTGATTATGTAGGTTATCATCTGCTGACTCAACCAACTGTAAATCAAAAAACACTTGGAAAAAAATTGTGTCTGTACCAAACATGTACAGACATATTTCTTTTCATTATTACCTAAGCAATACAGTATAGTAAATATCTGCATGGCATATATATTTTATTAAATATTTATTATAAGTAATCTAGGAATGATTTAAAATATACTAGAGAATGTGCATAGATTACATATAAATACTGCATCATTTTATATAAAGGACTTAAGCATCCATGGATTTCGTTATCTGCACAGGGTCCTGGAACCAATTCTCATTTTGGATATCAAGGGACAACTCTATATTGTTCATTCATTAATATTGAATTTAAATCACACTATAACTTGTGCCCAAATAAAATTGATCTAACACACATGCTTTCTCTTACATTAATTTTGGAGATTAAAAATTTTAGTGAGTAGAAAAGTTCACAAACAGAATTCATAAATAATAAGACCTGAGTGTAGATGGAAAACTCTGATTGCAAATTATGAGGCAGACTGATGTACAGGATAGGAGCAAGAGTTTTGGAATTATACTACCTGTGTTCAAATCCTGCCTCCATTTGCTAAATGGAAAAATTCTCCTTTATATGTTAACATTATCATCCACAACATTTTACTGATAAAAATACTGCGTGGATTGGTGCAGAGTTTGAAAGAGTTAAAATACATAAAGTTCTCAGAATAGTGCTTGCCATGTAATAATGTTAACTAGTCTTTCTTATCTCCCTTTCCTGCCTGACATTCCTTAAGGGATATAGAGTAAGGGAAATAACCCTAAATTAAGAGGACCCCATTCTAGGACTGCATACTTGAAAAATAGAAACAATTTCATCATTTTTCATCTGACAAAGAAAAATTAAATAAAACTTTGTAGTATTCAGTAAGATAATAAGCATGTGTTCCTGTAAGTTTCTAGAAGTTTCTGAGATTACTACTACACTTTCATTTCTGTAATAATTTATTTCCACTGGACTTTGAAACATTATACTTTTTATGAAGCTCAATGTTCTGCCCACTAGAAGAGTAGAAAATGGGAAGGAGACGATGTTTATACAACTTGCAGCAATATCTTTTTGGCTCAGTGCCCAAAGTATGATTCACTGTGTCATACATGGCTGTTCAGTCTCTAGATAATTATTCAGAAACTCACCTGCCTTAGAGTCTGTACCATGTAGCAGAACAATCCACCCATAAGAGCTCATGCACAGACAATTTCATTTTCTTAGAAAGTAAACAAACTTCTCTTTTGAAGGTAAAACTTGCAAACAGCGATGTATGACAAGTCAGTAGCTGAAAAATGGGAGCTAAGAAAAAAATACAAGCAACCTTGTTAAAAGTGATTTAAAGGATTAATTAGTAATGATGAATGATATTGATTTGAAGTGTCCCTTCCCCTAGAAAACCATTTTCTTATCTAATAAAGTTGAATTCAGAAGAGAGAACAGAAATGGTTACCAAAGGCAGAGTGGGGAGAGGGAGGAAGGGAGGAGTTGATCACAGGGAATGAAGTTTTGGAAGTTTTAGGTAGGAATACATTTTGAGATCTATTACACAGCAGGGGACTATAGTCAAGAATAATTTTGAAATAATGTGTATTTCAAAATAACTAAGAAACTATGAACTGGGAGTGTGGCTCAGTGATAGAGAATATGCTTAGCAGACATGAGGCCCTGGCTTCCACCTTCTGCACCAAAAAAAAAAACAAAAAACAAAAAACCATTGCCAGTTCTTCCAATATTTTCAACACTGTGGCATCAAACATCTTTATACATTCTTTAGTTATTTTCTTAGGAAAAGTGTTTCTAGAAGTGAAATTACTGGATTAAAACACTTCACTTTTTACAGCTATTAATAAATAGTGCTACACTGGCCTCCAAAGATGTACTGTTTAAAGCTCCCACAGTGATAAATGAAAGTGTTCATTTCCCCCTCCAGAGAGAATAAAAAATTTCAAGTACTCTCCATAAGAAATGGCAGGTAAGCAAGGTGATGGATTGTCATTTTCTCTGATTCAGTTATCTTATACTGTATACATATATCGAAACACCACATTGTATTTGTGACATACAAATGTATATAATTGTGATTTTTCACTCAATAGAAATAAAACAATTTATAAGGAAAAATAGGATGTGTGAAGGCATAAAAATAATAAAGATGATCATCCTCATACCCTTTATGAATATATCTGAGCTGTCTCCATACATGTATCAGTCCCTGAAGAAGGATGAGGGAAAGACAGCTTTCACATGGCATAAGGATTATGGCAGAAGTTTGTTTCGCTCAGGAATGTGAGCTGGAAGAACAGACACAAATCCTCAGAGCCCACATTTTTAGTGTAGAACTTACATCATTAGAACATCTGGGAAACAGTAAAGGGAGAGCAAATATCTGAATCTGCCCTATTAAGTATACTCTATTGATGGTGGTTCCCACCACCATTATCAAGGATCTGAGATGGAGTTTGGTGGAAAACAGTGCAAAACATGGACTGTGTGAGTGATTCTTCTGTTGATGCACCCTTCAGGCATTACCTGCTCCATACCCACAGTGGAAACAGGTAGTATTGTCATTCTACTGATGAAGAAACTTGCATAAGATTGATCTACAAAGCTGGGTGCTAATAAATGTCTTTGAGTATTGTTGAGGTGTCTCATTGGTCAGAACTCCCTGGCTGAGAGGTACACATTTGAATACAGTAGTTCCTGGTTATACCACTTAGTAGCCAAGGGAACTTGGACACTTAGGTAACCTTTCTATGACTCCATTTCCTAAGCCACATAATAAAGGTAACAATAGTCCCATACAACAGGATTTCTGTGACCTGTACAGTACATGGAAAATGCTTAGCCTGGCACATGGCAGACAATAAGTACTCAATTAAATGTTCAATTTTATTATTGCCATTGGTAGCTTCGCAGGGTGCATTGTGGGTGGTGCAGCTGATGCTGCATTTCTGGCCCCACCCAAGGAGTCAGCATCCAAAGTCCCTCGATGGGAAAATAATGCAGGCTCATCCAGAAGAGATGGTGATGACTCATATCAGATAAACTTCAATCAGACTAAATGAAACTGTCCATTGGTCCCAGTGATGTGTCCTCATGGAAAATCATCAAACTATTCCCAACAGTACAAAAATTCTCTCCCAAATACCCTAGAAATTATACCAGAAATTATACCGGACATATAATTAAGTGTGCTTTATTCCAAAAATGATCATATTGCATAGCGGAAAACAGAAAATGCAAACAATCCGAAAAAATAAAAACCCATGTGCAATCTCTCTCTGAGATAAACACTGTCATCATGTTTGCATATAGAACCTTCCAGGCATTTTCTATGCAGATCCACCTAATATATATTTATTTGTAACAAAAATGTGACCATATGGCCTTGTAACTTATATCATTTCAGTTGATGGATTCTATTTTTTTCTGTGGTGGCCTGCTAGCAGCTGTCTTAAGCATTTATCAGATTTTCCTGACCCTATGAGGCTGGCATCGCTATAACCACTTTACAAATGGGAAAATTAATGTTTTGAGAGCTTAAGTAAACTGTCCAAAGTCCACAAGCAGCAGAACCAGGCTTCATCCCAGATGCCCAAGTCTGTTCTCAAAACCAAATGTTATGCTTCTATCATAGCATTTGCAGTGGCTACATTGTGCATCCTTTGTATACACTGTAACTGAACCATACTTTATTTGTTCAATACCTAATTATTGTGCATTTAGAATGTTGCCAGTTTTTCCACTATTATTAACACCATGACATCAAACATATTTATACATTCTTTAGTTATTTTCTTAGGAAAAGTTTTTCTAGAAGTGAAATTGCTGGATTAAAAGATTACACTTTTTACAGCTATTGACAAATAATGCTACGTTGGCTGCCAAAGATACTGTACTGTTTAAAGCTCTCAGTAATGAAAATGAAGGTGTTCATTTCCCCCTTCTTCATTGTATAGTACTCTGACAAATATTTATAAAGTGTCTATCAACTAACATATTTATTAATCACTTATTAATTGACAACTATTTATTAAGCACCAACTGAAATCAAAGCATTGATTAAGCATAGTATATTTTTGTTCAATGGTTTTTTATTATTATAGGAAGCAATTTATTTGTTTAGTGTTGATACTCCAATAATCCAAGAAAAGGGCAGTTAAAAAATTCTAAAGGAAAGAAAGTGAACACCTAGTGAGTTTTAGCAGCTTATGTAAACTCATGCAACTGCTGAGATTCAGAGCTAAGGTCAAAGCAATTCCTAGTGGGCTCCAAACACAGTGCTCAAGCTCTTCTACCACCCTGCCAGCCCTAGACACCAAAGATGATGTGAGGGTTTGTGTGCAATTTCCTGTCCCTTCCCCCACAATCTGCATATTTTCAGCCAAAGACTGTTAAGGAACAATGAGTGGAAATACTGATTAAAAAGAAAGTTGAAGTGAGTAATTCTTCCAGAGTAGCAAGTCTACCTGGCATGTCATGGATCTCCTGATTTTGCCTGCAAGAGGGAACACAGCTGCAAATACAAGCCACAGTGATGGTTGAACAGCCCAGGTGCAAGTGGTATAGGGGAAACCCAAAGAGAATGACTGCCTTGCCCAGTTTCAGGTGCTGGGTGATAGCAGCATAGAAATTAGAACCTATAACCCAGTCCCCTTAACCTACAGACATGCTCACCTCTGAACACTTTTAATGAACAAGCCAAAAGATTCTTGATTCTTTCTGCTAATGTCTGGAACACTCTTCTCATCCCGTTGGCTACAGGAGAGAAGGAAAGTATCTAGGATCATCATCTTCACCTCTCACCCTTTGTGGTCCTGCTCATAAAATTAAAAACTCCTCTATGAAAAAAAATCCATTAAAAAAATGGCAAAATATTTGTAAGTCACATGCAGATACATATACACAAGTAAATATTAATTAATTAGTAGATCATACAAACATAAAGTTTTAAAAAGATAAATAATTCCATGGTAAAACAGCAAATTGAGATAAATAAGCATTTCAGAGAGAAAGAAAAACTTCACAAATGGTCAATCTATATATAAGAAGTTAAATCTTATTCCTAATTAAATTCAAATCAGAATAACAACAATTATTAAATGATTAAATAGCAAATGTGCAATAAAAATCAAAGAATAATATCATATTTTAAATAAAATTAACAAAATTTTAGACAGCATTTATCAATCTTTGACTTTTTTTCCTCCTTTGCTTTCTTTCTCTGTCATTCCAGTAACATGGAAAGAAATGTTTCCCATTATTTACTATAATAATTAAACAATTTAATCACCCTTATCTTAATTCCAGTTAAATGAATAGAACAGTTTATTTTTCTCCTGAGAAACAAAATGAAATCCAGTTCCCATAAGAAAAAGATATTTTCTTCAAACATAGCTTGCCTAGCTGTGTACTAGGACACGATATTTGCAACACATGTGATTTATATCTAGATATACACAGGACTTTTGCAAACAACCTGATAAAAAAAAAATGGGCAAAACATTTAGACAAATATTTGACCAAAAATGTATACAGACAACAAATAAACATGGTTGATAATGTTGTTTAGCATTATTAGCAATTAAGGAAAAGCAAATTAAAATTATAATAAGCTATCACCACATGTCCACTGGGATAACTCCAATTAAAGAGACTGACGTACTAAGTGTTGGCAAAGTTGTGGAGCAAATGGAACTCTTAAACACTGCTATTAATGTTAAATGGTACAACCACTTTGGAAAACAGATTGGAAGTTTCTTAAATCAAATATATGTTAAGATTATGAAAAGATAACTGAGAGACTAGGAGAAAATATTTGCAAACTATGCATCTGACAAAGGACAAGCAAAAAGAATATATAAAAATTCAAATTTCTCACAATTCAAATGTTCTCAAAATTCAGATTTAAGAGAAACAAACAATCCAATTAGAAAACAGACCAAAAAAATTGCACAAATGGTATGAATCTACATTGTGTACAACCATAGAAACGAAATTATGTACCCCATTTGTGTACAATGAATCAAAATGCAGTCTGTAAAAAACTAAAAACTAAATAAAAATAATAATAAAAAATGTGAATAAACATTTCACTGAAGAGGATAAACAGATGGTACATAAACATATGAAAAGATGTTCATGACCATTAGCCACTAGGGAAATGCAAATTAAAACCACTATTGGAACAGCTAAGATAAGAAAAAAAAAAAAAAGAACAATAACAAAAACTGGCAAGACTGTGAAGAAATTAGATTACTCACACCTCGCTGGTAGGAACATAAAAATTATAGAACCATTATAGGGCATGATTTGGTAGTTTCTTATAAAACAAAAGATATAACTGCCATATAACCCAGCAAGCTCACTTTTGGACATCTATCACAGAGAAATGGAAACTTACATTTACATAAAAAATCTATATACAAATGTTCATAACACCTTAATTCATAACAGACAAAACTGAAAGCAAGCAAAATGTTCCTCAATAGATAAATGGCCAAATGAATTACAGTATTTCATACCATGGGATGCTACTCAGCAGTAAAAGGGAAGTTAGTAGAGTGCCTGCCTTGCATGCACAAAGTCCAGGCTTCAATCCCCAGCATTACATACACACATACACACACACACACACACACACACTCACAATATATATCTATATATATATATATATATATATAATATTCTTGAAGTAACAAAAGAAGAGATTAGTGGTTTCCAGAGGTCAAGGATGGGGGCGGATGTAGAGAAAGAAGGTGAATACAGATGTAAATGGGCAACACATAAGGCCTATGGTGATGGAAGTATTTTGTGCCTTGACTGAAGTGGTCAATACATGAACAAAATACACACAAACATACTCAAATGAGTTCAAATACAGCTGGGGTAATTAGCACATGATCAGCGGATTACATTGAAGTCAATATTATACTATGGTGTTGCAAAAGATCACCACTGAAGTCAGAAGGAAACTCAAGTTCAGAGCTAACTGAGGATCTGCATAAGACCCTAGTCCAGTACTGGAGGCATCCTGGTCCACACTCTTTCTACCACACCTCATGAATATCTTCCATTCCCACACTTCAGTATAACCCAGAGATCAGGGAGTTATTGAAACATCCAACATAAAATGAAGTGGAAAGGAAGAAAGTTAATAATCTGATTGATGAGAGTCTGAGAAAGTTGTTAGGTCAAATATGATGGGGGGTGGGGCCACTGCATGAAATGTGGAGGATATTTGTATGTGGGCTTTCTCAGTTCTCATTCTTCACTTTGAAGGCTCAGTGAGCACGTCCATTTCATCTGCTCAGGACTGACCATTCCTATACCCAGAGAGCAGGAGTCAATGAGGGCTTGAGGACTCCTGACCACAGCCATATTCTCCCACTCAGTTTTACCAGGGAATTCTGCTTTGGGAGTAGGGAGGACTTTGCATATCATTACATGTTTCTCTGCCTTGGAGAAAGAAGAGGCAAGAGAAGGAGCATGCCCCAGAATCAAGCATCAAACCCAGTTTGCAAACACCTAACAAAACATTTTCATAGCTGTGCTGCAGCCTACCTGCTCCAAAAGCCCAATCCTTGACCTCTAGGTCAGGCACTGCTTCCCTTGTGGAGGTGTATGGAACCTTGAGTAGTGTTGATTTTATCATCCAGAGGGACTCCTCAGAGCTGCTTAAGTTGGGTTAGCGAGGAGAAAACTACTAATTGACTACATTAACCCTTCCCTCTTGGAAATACAATCACAAATTTTAGCTGGGCACATCACTGGCTATGAGAGGGAGAGGGAGGGAGAGAGAGAGAGAAAGAAACAGAGAGAGACTTTGTTCAGCTTCTCTTGCATGGCCAGGACACTAATTTCTGACCACTGACACAAGGCTGCTGAAAAGAGATGGCTGAGAGGGGCCTATCCATTCTCCTTTCAGTTGTCCAAAAGGTGAATATCCTGGTTGAAACTCCTTTAGACATATAGGCCTGGATGATGAGTGAGCCATCTGCTAAGATGCTGAAACAGAACATAACAGCTTGGCATCTTGATACCCATGAACCATCATACCAGCCTGAAGCCACACTTCTGGATACTTTTATGTGCAAGAGAAACAAACTTCAATCTTCTGTAGGTCACTGTTATTTTGAGGGTTTCCACTGATGCATCCGATCCTAACCTTAGACTAGTTATTCTTCTGTCTCTCTTCCTGTAACATTTGAGGGCATTCTGTTGGGATTGTCTCCCTATATTTATGTTTGTCCTCTTGTCACTTCCTGCCTAGCACAAAGCAGATACCTGTTGAGTGTTGTTGAATATGTGAAAGAACAATTTCCAGGATAACATTTACAAGCTGGTTGGAATTGGAATACCCTACACTGTTTGCTCCTTGGGGTAACTCTTGTTCCTCTGCAGATGATTCATGGTGACTGGCCCCAGAGTTTTCTTTGCTGGCAAACTACTGGCTGTAAACTCTATTACATTTCTGACCTATCAACCCCCAACCAAAACTCTAGGAAAGGAGAAAAAAAGGTTCCCACTTTCCCATTAGTCCTTCCATTTCCAAGTCAATATTTATTTAAAATATCCAAATACAGTTTTAGTTTATTTTTCTCTCTCTCAGCTTTTCCCCCCTTTAGTAGTCCTTCATTTACCTTCCTATCAGCAGTAAATATAATATTTCCACCTCTTGATTTACTACTATTCTATTTTCTAGAAATAAATGAGTTTAACATAATATTTTTGGAGTATCCAATAAATGGTGGATACTACGTAAGTTCTAGGAGTATGAAAATTAGAATGTGATTGCAAGTTGGGTTTCTCCATGAGATGTAAACAGACAAAATCTGAACAGTCACTTAACGCAGTGGTTGGCCAGACAAGGTCATCGCCTTGAGGAAAGAGCCTAGATTCTGCAAATGTTCTGAGAGACTTCATGGAGATAATGGAGATTGAGCTGACCTTTGAAGGACAAGCAAGAATTCAATGGGGGATGAGGAGGGAAGGCAAGTATTTTGTGCAAATGTGAGTGGAGTGAAGAGACACTTGGAGGGTCTGGAGCTCATGATGAACAAGACAAATTGTGCCTGGGGAGAGTGGTAGGAGTTGAGGCTGGATCAATGGACAAGCACCAGGTCAGGAAGGGCCCAGAAATCATTGTGTCCCAGTTTGTACTTTTAAATAGTAAACAGTGGAGAGACATGGAAGAGATTTGCACCGTCAGGTACAGCAACACCCTGCTTTAGAAAGATCGCCCTACAGGAGCATGGAAGATGCACAGGGGCAAGGCAAGAGCAGGCATCCATTGCAACACTCAAGAGAACATGTATGGGCGGGTTTGGAGAGGTGTATATTTGAGAGATAGTAAGGCCCAGAGAACAACAGAACTTAGCACCCACTGAGTGTGAGGGGATAGTTTGGACTTTATGACAAGGTACCTGGCTGGTAAATTCAAGATAAAAACACCCCATTTTTCCACTCTTCTTTGATATTATGAGAAGAGGTTATGGCTAGAGGAAGAGTTCTATGCTGCCTAGGCAATTCTCAGCAAAAGCTAAGACAGCAGAGATGCTGGCCCTTCATTCGACATTGCTCAGTCCTCCTCCAGCCCCTCAGGACTTTGTGCTGACCTGTATTGATTCCCACTCTCCTTAATGCCTGACTTTGTCACCCAGGCCATCCTCATCTCTCATGTTCGATAGCTTTTATTTTCAGATGATAACCCATGGCAGATGATGCACCATTGTCATCACAACGAACATCTCTGAAGCAGAGAGTCTGGACACTTGCCTCTGTACTGGCAGATGGCCCAACACTGGCCCCTGAGAAGACAGGATTGGAAATACATCACTGTCATGAGTTGGAGGAGCACAGGACCTGTAACACTACTGCAGGAAAGAAAAGTGCTGGGTGGGGGTGCTCAGATTTGCAATGTGTATAACCAGAGGCTTCTGGGGATAGACAACAAAGAGAGTTACCTTGGCTACACCCATGCTCCACCAGCCCAGTCTCTACATGGTTGCTTCTAACATGCCTTTGCAGTGAGAGGGAATATTTGAACTACCAGGGAGAAAGAATTCGGGGCCAAGGCGAGACCTCTTGGGCAACAAGGAATGGCAAGAATACATTTTCATACTAAGAAAAATTGGACATTCCTATCCCACTTCATGAAGATATGGCAAAGGGTCTGGGTGTGGAATACCTTAGGCTTCTTTCAGTTTCTTCTGTCATTCACTTGTGGAAAATTCCAGTAAAAGTACAATAAGAGTGAAGGAGGAACCTGAGGGACACTTGGAATTTAGAAGACTGGGCTGATGACCCAGAATCAAGGAGTGTCCTGGCTGTTCCAGCTAAAACACTGTCATTGCTCCCAGGAAACTGTCAGAGGAACTGCTGCCAAGGACATCTCCCAGCTGCTGTGTCCTCAAGCTCCAGCCAGAAGGGTGAGTTAACTCTTTGCCTCTACTTCCTGACTTGGTCCTGTAATCTCCTTGAGCACAACCTTGGATGCAGGATTGGGCATGACACACTTTACCCTCAGGGCTCCAAGGTAGTAAGATATGTTCACAGAATCCCAGAATGTCAGGTCTGGAGGGGACTTCATTATGAAGTTGCTGGACCCTTTATTTTATAAAGGAGGAAGCTACAACCCTGTGAAGTAATGTGACTCATTCTATGAGCTAAGAACCGTGCTGTGGCCAAGTAATGCTACTACAGCCAAAGACGGGTGGTCCAAACACTGTCTAGAAAGTGCGTCTGTATTTATCTAGCCTTGAACTGTGGAAAGAAGCAGGGAGGAATGCAACTGATAAAGGCAAGTGCCCCAAATTTGACACCATATCCTATAGGGAAGCAATGTACCACCCAGTCAATGCAAGGCAACCTCTAAGACTAATTCTCCACACTTTGAGTACAGCTACACAAAATGCTCTTGACTACTAAATCTCGAGGTACATTGTTAGCGGAACAAAGGTTTCTTTGAAGATAATATGGATCTCTAGAGGTAGGTCTCCTGTAATAATCTCATATTCATTGATACATCAGGCACCTGTGAGTTTCATAAGCACGAATCACTTTCCCACAGGGTGGACCCTTCTGCAGGGTGACCACATAGACTTAGCCAATTAGATCTTATAGCTCTATTACATTTTGATGATTACAAGCAACAGATTTTTCTCTAGTCTGATGAATGTTAGGTAATTTGGGTTCATGTTGTCTCAAAACTTTTAAAGTAATGTGTTTATGCATCAAGAACTACCAACCATGAAGATTAGTCATATATGAAGAGTCAGATAATAGATTCCTATTGTTGATCCAGTAGGAAGTTTGTCTTCAGATACCCCAGCACCCCATTCTGTGCCCTTCATTCTTCCAAGGGATTTCTCCTACTCTCTTTTGCCTATTCTCCCTTTCCTAATAAGACTCTCAGAAATAACCTCCTGGAGAATGGTTTGGGGCAATATCTGAGGATTTAATCTTCCCTCTCTGTCCCCTCTGCCCTATCTTTAGGATCACCCTTTCTCATGCCTGGTTATGAGGAAATCCTCACAACTGCCCTCACCATCTTTGCTGCTAACCAAGGTATTCCCAAAGCTCTGTTCTCCTCAAGACACTTTCTTACCCCCAAAAGTTCAGTGTTTCCCCACTGAACACAGTAAAGAGTCCAGACTCTTTCTGCATCATTCAAAGTCATGGATGGCCTAAACTCAGTGGTTCTTTCCAGTCCCATCTCCTCCTCCTTTCCCCTCCACTGACCTTACTTCTGCCCAGCACATCCCTCAGAGTTCTCGCAATTCTTCCATACCCATCCCTCAGTTTCTGGGCTTCGCACCCTCACTCCGCTTGAAATATTCCTTCCTCAATCCCTGTTTATTCAAATCATGCCCATCTCTATCACTAGGATTAGTTAGGAACAACAGAGATCAAAACCAGCAAGCCTAACCAAGTCTTGGTTCCTTCTAGCTCATTGCTCCAACATTCTCAGAAGTATCCAAGATGAAGCCCAGAACTCTACTCATCATATCTGTATTCCATGAATCAGGGGGCAGGAAGATACAAAGAAAAAGATACAAAGAAGGCCAGCTGTCTTTTAGGGGTAGCTTCTGAAAATTGCTAGTATAGCAATTTGGCTTACATCTCTTTGGACATGTAGCTGCAGGAGAGGCTGTGAAGTGTCTTTAGTCTGTGATTATTTTCCCAGTTAATAATTGGAAGTTCTCTTGTATTGATATTAGGCGACAACTTTCAGTGTTTGCTGCACCACTGCTCAGGGTTCCCTATTCTATGCAGCCCTTGTTCTCACCTCCTTTTCCTCTCATGCTTCCTGCTGAGAAGTGGTTTCCATAGGACAGGACTGTTTACTGAATTCATTTCAATCTCTCCTGTCCTCAAAACCAATGGACAGAGATGGGGCAGTATTTACCACAGTGGTTCACAGCCCTGGCTCTTGGCCAACCTTCTCATTCTGACCCACAGTCCAGGAGCATTCTTAACAGCATCATTCCATGCTATACATTTAGATCCTCATTTTTCCCCCTTGAATCCAGATACATCTCCACACATTGTTCTGGAGAATGAATCTGAGTAATGCATCTCTTCCAGCATTTGGAAAGAGCCTTGGTTCCTTGTGTCTTAGGAATATCACCCTCCCCCAGGATGTCCTTCAGCCTTTCATGAATCTGTTTGCCAGGGTCCACCCCATCCTCATACACAGACAAGCCTGAATTCCATCTTGTACTCATAAACAGTTACATAATCATAAGCTATTATATAAATAATCATGGAGTGTGATACAAACGAAACTCAAAGCATCTAGTGTTGTGCAAATACAGTGTGATAAACATTTGATGGATGAATGATAATTGCCTCCAATTTACCAATTCCCTGGATCATTGGGTCAGGTTTTACAGCAGACAAGTTTCTGAAACATAAAAGGATAACCATGGAATCTCAGTAAATGCACATCTAATGACCATGGAGGGGAACAGTTGTAAACCCTGTCACATGAGGGAAATTGTGGGGTATTCACATTGTGCAGGTCTTTTCTGTTTCTTCACAGGGATGATTTCCAATGTCTCTTATGTTCCAAGAATGATATTGGGTGCTTCTCATGCATTATTTCTTAGCCTTGATCCAACTTGAGGATATAATTGCCATTTTACATAAGAGGAAACTGGGTATCAGAGAACATAACTCATTTTCCGTGGGCCACATGAATCTGAATTTTATATTTGAACACAGATCCATCTGGTTACAGAGTCAATGGGGTTTCTGCTACTGTATGACCGTCAAGATATTTAATGAACTTTCCTATGGAACAGGGAAACATCTCATGGCATGTACTCAAACAGGTTGAGCAGGAACTAGAAGACAACAGAACAGAGAGGTCCCCAGGGCTCAGCAGCATGAGTGACCCAGGAGGAAAATGACCTCCCTTGCTGAGAGGTAAACATCAGGAGCAGGGATGAGCAGAAACTTCGAGACCAGATGTCAGAAGGCTGTACAAAAGGGTGCATCCAATTGGAGGCTTATTTCTAACCCCCTACTTACTCTAGGACTGTAACTAGAACTAGAGTTCTTCAGCCCAGGAGGTGGTTACTCATGAAGGAGTCAAGTAGGAGATGGGACTTTTAAAAAGTAGAAGATAGCACAGCAAAATGAAAGCAATTCATCCCACTAAACTATTTCCTTAAAAAATGGGTAAGGTGGTGCATTTTATGCCATGTCTATTCTACCACAATAAAATTAAAAAGTCAGTAGAGTAAAAGAGGCAAAACCATAGTCTAGACAAAATAACAGATTCAAACACAAGAGACTTATAATGTTACCATGGGGAGTCCCCCTTTAGACTCTGAGCAAAAAAAGCATCTTCTTTACAAGACAGAACGTGTCTTGGAATTTGAATAAAGAAGGATAGGAAAAAATTAGTCAACAGCATTCTCTGCCCCACCCACTGAGTCCATGGGACCAGTTATGGGATGTCAGACCACTTGACAAGTTCAAAAGTTGATTCATCAGAACTTTTGTCATAATTATGAAAAACAACAGCGGATATTTATGGAGCACTTACTATCCACAAGATGCCACCATAGTAAGCCTTGTGCTTATCTTACTGGGACTGAGGTGTTTGGGGTCAGTGTCAGGGATGAGCCAGTTGAATGGAGAATGGGACAGGATAGGACAGAGAGGGCCTGGAGGAGGCTGCGGGCCTGGTAATTAGTGGATGACTGGCTCTCTTCCTGGACAGCCTCTCTGAAGGGAACATCCAGTGCTCTGTGGTTGGTCCAAGACCGATAACAGCTTGAGAAGCCTCTTTAGAGAATATGCATTTTCTTTTTAAAATCAAGTTCACTTTTGGCTAGGATTCTTTCAAATAATTCAAAGAACTGGGACTTGGCTTTCATAAGTCTGATGTTCTTACCTGACAAAAATAATTGAGCTGATGAGGAGCTACAGTGGCCTTGCAGAGCAAATGATCTGAGTTAAAGAAACAGATGAGCATTTGCCTTAGCCTGGAGCAGGGCTCTTTGGTATGTGTTTCCTTCCTACCTCTGTCCATCCCTATCCTAGCTCCTCGCAACTGTACCCCTCGGTTGTGGTCGAAGGCTTTTTCCTGGACTCCCTGCAGCCAGCTTCTCCAGACCCCAACCCAGACATTCAGTTGCAGAAATATTTGCCTCAACTGCTATATTTCCATAATTTCATATTCTTATTTAAGAACTCTTCCTGAATCTGAGTCCTCTGTTTGGCTTCTCCGTTGCCCTTCAAGGCCACTGTACCTTCATTTCTAATTCCTGTCCATCTCTTAGGTTTCCCCTTAGCTCTGGCCAAGCCCATCTCATTAAGAACAGTCAGATAATTGGTCCTCCTTGGCATCTATTCTTTGTCATGAGTCATTTCCCCCATTATAGAACCTCCTTCCTCTTCATCAATGTAGGGCCACCACATTGGCAGGACCTCAGTTCATTGCCTTTAGGAAATGCTCCAAAATGGCCATTTTAGTATTGGTTTATCATGCCCAGTGTCCCTCAGTCCAGATACCTTTTGTTTAACCATTTCCAGAGGGAAAAATTCTGGTTTCCAATCAGCACGTAGTCAATGTTGTCATGTGACTATGCAGACCAGAGTAGGCAATGCAGGAGAGGCAGAGTCTCTAATTTCTTAAACAGGCTACTCTTTTTTTTAACTTCTACTCCTAGAGGCACATGATGCTGTCAATCCTGAGCCTTTGGAAGGTTATCTGGTATAAATGGAACTACTTTTTATCTTTCCTCAATCAAGATTAACAATGAACTTCCCACATTTGTCAAACGTGCTACTATTTGTTCATTATTATGGTTTGGTTTTGAGGTATAAAAGCTCCTGTAATGCAGGAATATTCAGAGCTAAAATGACTAAGAGAGTTGTAACTTCATCAGTCCATCCTACTTTGGATGAACTGTCTGGGTGGTAACTGAAGGCAGGTAGGGTGTGACTGGAGGAGGTAGAGCGATGGGGACATGCCCTGGAAAGGTGCATCTTCCCTACAATCAATCTCTCTCTCTCTCTTTCTCTCTCTCTCTCTCTCTCTCTCTCTCTCTCTCTCTCTCTCTCTCTCTCTCTCTCTCTCTCTCTCTCTCTCTCCTGACTTCCCTCTCCCCACCAAGAGCTGAGCAGCTTTCCTCCTCTGGGGCCTTCCACCCTGATGTGCTGCCGTACCCTGTACCCAAAGTCATGGAGTCAACCATCCATGGATGGAGACCTCTGAAACTGTGAATCCCAAATACACTTTTCCTCCTCTAAGTTGTTCTTGTTGTGGTCACAGTGTTGCAAAAGCTGAGTAAAAATCCATATACTTTATATCTTCCAAAACATTGTTGCAACAGATTCCCCCTTTAAAGATTTCTTTATCCTACAGCTTTTTGCCTTTTTTTCTTCAATCCCCTCTTTGATGAAGTTGATGAATCTTCATGAAAATATACTCTAACTTCCTTCTTTAACAAGAAGTCTCAACTTGCTGTTAAGTTACTTTCCCCTGAATATATCTGCCCTCCCTTGCTATGTTATGGACCTCGGGCCACTGTCTGCCACTCTGGAATGCAGTTCCCCAGGCAGACATAAAACTGGTTTTTACTGATTACCTGAGTAGCCTTGTTGACCGTTGGGTAGAAAAACAGTCACATACAAGCTAGCCTGTGCTGGACAAATCAGTGAACTTCCTCCAGGTTCTTATTTCAGATGGTCACACAGGCTAAAGCCAAGGGGAGGGCAGAGCTATTCCTCCAGTTTCCCACATGGGCAAGTTATGGGGTGAGTTGAGTTTTATCCTTATTGGGCTTGCAGGCTCCTGTTGGATTGTGGACATAGTCAACAAGGCGGAGGCAGCCCTTAGCCTGGATGTTCTTATTTCTCAAAGGAGAAAACAGAAGATTCCTCAGATTATAACAGATACACAATAAAAAGAGCCCCATGCCTCCAAACGTACCCTGACTGATAACACCCTGGGATAGGAGTTATTGCTGAACCACAAGGACTTGCCAATCTCCACTTCTGCTTGGGCTTCCTGCATCCCACATGAGCACAGCCTAAGTACACAGCTCTCTTACCTACCAGGCACCCTGGAGAGAGACAAAAGGAAAAACCACCCAGATTAGTGAGTTGTTCCTTCCTTCCTACTTGTATTGGAATTTTTTATACTAGTGGAGAGAGTTTGGGGCTTGATTCAAGTAACCAGAACTGCAGACCTCAACCTTAATTAGGACCATCAGACAGAGGACAACATCCTTAAAGTTGGACCTTGAGAAGGCAGAGACAGGATGACTGTGTTTTCAAAGAGGAATGCATAACCTATTCACTCATCTGATATATGTGTATTGGATACTTCACCCTACAAACCCTGCAAAGACTTTGTGTCCAATGATGAGGCAAGAACATCTGGCCAATTCCTACTTTATTCTAATCCAGCTGTACTGGATGACTTCAGACATTGCTCTCCAGCTCCCCCTCAATGGCCCTGAACTTACACATAAGCATGTCTCGGGCACTGGCACCATAGCAGCAGCTTGTAAATCCACAGTGAACCCCTCACTTCTGAGATACAGGTAGGTGCATTCTGCCTCCTTGGCCTTTTCCTCAGTTCCCAGCCCACCTTCTCCCTATCTTCAGGCCCTCACTCAAAGCTCACCAGATCTGCCACGTGTGGTGGAATGTGCCTGTAATGCCAGCAACTCAGGAGACTGAGGCAGGAATATCCTAAGTTTAGGTCAGCCTCAGTAACTTAGCGAGGCCCTAGGCAACATAGAAAGCTCCTGTCTCAAAATAAAAAATTAAAATGCTGGGGCTATGGTTCAGTGGTTAAGTACACTTGGGTTCAATCCCTGGTTGGGGGGGGCGGGAAACACCTCACCACCTCACGAGATGTCCAGGTCTTCTGAGATTCTTCCAGCTTGAGGCAGAGCAGTTGATTGGTGTGTAATGGAACCTAGCCTCCTGTGTTCCTCTGTACAATCACAGACAGGTAAGCAAAGGCACCTTCACTCATCCTCCCATGCTATGCAGATAACTATCTAGTTATCTCAGTCCATAGGGTCCAGACTCTGAGAAATGGGAGTATCCTTAAAAGTGCTGAGTTGAACTTAAACTTGAAAGGACATGAGGCTGACTCAGATACAGCTTTTATCATCTAGGAGGAGATATGGGTGAACACCTAACTCACTGCAATTTAAAGTAGACTGTGATCAGTGATGTTACAAGTTGAATTGTATTCTTCACCCAAAATTTATATGTCAAAGCCTTAGCCTTGGGCACTTCAGTATGTGAGCATAGTTAGAAACAGAACTTTTATCATGGTATAACCAAGTTAAAATGAGATCCTAAGAGTAAGGCCTAGCCAGCTCTTGGGCAGCTTATTGAGATCCTATATTAAAATAAAAATGAAAATGGCTGAGGATGTAACTCAGTGGTAAAGCACTCCTGGGCTTAACCCTTAGTACTAAAAAAGAAAAAAAGAGTGAGTCCTAATTCGATATGATTGGAGTCTATAAGAAGAAGAGATTGAGACACAGACATATACAGAGGTAAGACCACGGGAAGAGATGCCATCTGCTAACAAAGGAGAGAAGCCTCTGAAGAAACAAATCCTGCCAACGCACTGATCTGACTTCCAGCTTCCAGAACTGTGAGAAAATAAATCACTGATGTTTAAGCCACCCAGCCTGGGAGTACTTTGTATGGTAGGCGAAGTAGGCCAATGCAAGTCTACAACAAAAACACAGAATGCACCACAGGAATGCAGAGGAAAGCACTACATCCTAAGGAGGAAGCAAGGTGGCCCAGGGATTGTTAGGTGGGCTCCAGAGGATCCAAATCCCTCTGATCTGCCACTACCTGGGTAAGAGTCACCACTTTGCAGGGTGGTTGAAAGGATGACATAAGACAAAGAAGGTACAATATGGATCAGAGATTGAGGCCACAGTGAAGCAGCTATTGCTTCCTTAGCTACTGGGGAGGAATCCCGTGCTATGTCAAGAGAGCAAAAGATGGAGGGGATGGCAGAGGCTGCCTGTGGGGAAAGGGTTTTCCACCAGAGGGGATCCCATGAGCCATGAACTGCGCCTGCAGGTGGACTGAGTCAGGAAGGGAAAGGCAAGTTATCTGGGAGCAGCAGGGGTGTGGGCTGTAGTGAGAGGGGAAGAAAGCCTGGGCCGGAGAATGTGGTGGACCAAGGGGAAAATAGGACACCAAGCTAGGCTTTGTTCCCAAAGAGAGAGAAGACCTAATGTGATCATTGTATATATATCAAATTATAATATTGCACCCCATAAATATTATGTCAGTTAAAAATAAAAATAGAAAAACAAAAGTCATTAAATATCTATAAAGCAAGAAGTGACCAACAGGGAATGGAACCCTGACAAACTGATGGGAACAGGATTGGGATGGGGAAGGAGAAACACAGAGAAACTATTTGCAAACTTCTGTGACAGGCACACAAGAGACCAATGGGTAATTTTGGCTCTTCTATTTGTTCATCTGAAATATTTATTTCAATGTTTGCATGCATAAACAATGCAAAAGCCCAGAGGCAGCCACTCTTCTCTTTAGCTCTTAAAAGATTTTCTGTGAAAGTGTTCCTGGAAGAGACAGTTAATGTCTTTGCTCCCTTGTCCCGAAATTGATTTCTGAGAAGCAGGCCCTGCATTTGCAAGCTGCCTGCCAGGAGGATTTCTCAGGCCTGGCCCCTCCTCAGCCTATCACACCTCCAGAGTATGAGACTGTGCTGAGACTTAGGATCTCAGGTTACCAAAGACAGAATAGTCCTTAGGGAATTTGGCTGGGAGGTGGCTAACAAATAAATAAAACTGGGTTCATCATGTCCCTCTCCATTCACCAATGTTCTGTGTTTAACCTTTTATCAGAAGGGCATGATCATGTGCCCTGTCTTCCTGCAGGAACAAAGACTGACCCAAACCACCATTTTTTTCCAGCTTACCCATGTTATCTGGGTAGCAAAAAAGTTAGAAGTGATAGATAGCTCAGATATTATCTAGTTCAACTCTCCTATTTTATAGATGAGGAAACAGGCCCAGAGAAAACTTCTGGATTTGTTAGTGCTTTAGATGACACTGGAACTTGGATGCTGTGACTCTCAAGTCAGTGTGTCATACAGCAACCACTAGAGAAGCCAGCCCAAAAGAAATACAAGGCAAACCACATATGTAATTTTAAATCTTCAAGTAACCACATGAAAAAGGTAAAAAGAAACAGGTGAAATTAGTTTCAATAATGCATTATCCTTAATCCAGTATGTGCAAAATACACAGACTCTCTCTGTACACACCTTTCAATCCACTAAATCAAAATGCATTATATGCCTGCTTGGGTTGGGCTGGGATAAGGGCAGTGGGTAGGAGCCAGACTCTAAATAGCAGCATGAAGGGCCTCTCCAAGGAAAGCCATCAATTGCAAGCCCACAAAGCTACACATTTTGCAGCAAATCTGCACTTCTCTCAGGAGCATTAGTGTATAGAGAAATATTCCCATAATAAATGTGTAGGCTGTGGTAGACATTGTCCCAGCCTACAACAGACAGAGGACTTTTTATCCAGCCACCCATTTTCAGGGTGCTTTTAGCTGACACAGGACTCCTGTGGGCTGCTGGTATTTCATCTATCTCTTGAGGTGGCTGAATGTGGGTGGCAGTGCCAACTCCAGGGTAAAATGCTAGACCAGAAGTGCCTGGAGAATAGGACTGTCCCTCACACTGTGAGGTCAGCCCAGATGACCCATGTGGAATTCCCAAGCCCTTTGGATCCAAGAAGCTTTACCAACTTTCAGAGCCTTGCAAAGTTCCAGAATTCTGCTCCTTTCCAACAATCTAGGATTCTATTTTAATTCCCTTAGAAGCTGCTGTCAGCTGATCTTGCCTCCACCTTCTCCAAAAGTGTTAACATGCATCTCTGGACCAAAAGTTTCTTCTATGACCCTCCAGACAAGTTTCACATTGGGGGCCACTAAGCAGGTGGATTGACTAGGGTTGCTGATAAACTGGTGCCCAAGGTAATACCCCCTCCAAAGCAAGGTTGGTATATTCCCCAACAGCAGCTGGTCTATAATAGGGCTGACCTGAGTGCCCATCAAGCCAGATGCTCAGATTGATGGAATTAATAAGGTCCTTGGATGACAGGTGGGCATAGAGTTTGATTGTACCTTTTGATTCTAGAAATACACTAATACATGTGGGCTGTTGAGCCCTTGAAATGTGGTTAGTTCAAATTGAGATGTGTATAAGTTCAGAGTATATGCTGGATATCAAAGAATGAGTATGAAATATAGGGTGTGAAATACCTCATTGGAGGTGCATATATCGATTATATGTTAAGATTTTAACATATACTATGTGTCCTGTATTGGATTAGACATAATGTAAGATAAAAATCAATTTCACTTGTTTCTTTTCACTTTAAAATTTAAAATTACATAAGTGAACTCACATTTGTTTTGCTCAGACATCAGTATTGTAGTGGAAGCATTTCATTTGCAAGACCACCACCTGGGATTAAACTCCAGTGGTATTGACTGAGACTCAACTAGCAGTTTGGTGATGAATGGTATAAGCCTAATGGTGTGAAACACAAGAACTGGCTGGAGGTGCTGTTGGGCTCAAGGGCCCACAACCCCATTCCTTGCACCTTTAACCACCCTGGAAGAAACAGTTAAATCTGGGCTAAGGAGTGTTGCCTAGATAGACCCACTGTGGAGTTAGAACCAGGGACAGAATATCTTCAGATGAGGGCTGAGTTATTTATTGCTTCTTACTCTTTAGAAAAGGAACTTAAAATATGGAGCTAAACAGAGAGCCTTATCAATACAAAGGACTCTTTTTTGGTATCTTGATTTTGATGGTAGGTATACAAACATGCACAAATGATAAAATTGCATAGAAATAAATGCACACACACACACACACACACACACACACACCCCTTTCTTTGCTTGTAGTATTTTTTACAACTGTGTGTGAATCTATAATTATCTCAAAGTTCAAGGCCATGTTTCTACAAACATGTTCACAACATTATTCACATAAGACCAAAAGTGGAAGAATCTGTTTCCATCAATAATGTTGAATAAAACATGATTGGGGCTGGGGTGTGACTCGATGGTAGAGTGCTTACCCATCATGTGTGAGGTCCTGAATTTGATGCCAAGCACCATAAAAATAAATAAATACATACATACATACATACATACATACATACATAAATACACACACTGTGTGTGTATATATATACATATATATACACATACATATGATATATATGTGTTCATGTGTGTGTGAGTACATACAATTGAAAATATTATTTAACCTTCAAAACGAAGGAAATTCTGACACATTCTGACATTGCTGAATCCTGGGGGAATTAAGCTAATTGAAATAAGCTAATCAAAAAGAAGACAACTTTTGCATTCTTCTACTTATATGATTTATCTGGAGGAATCAAATTCATAGAGATAATAAATGGGTTAAGGATCTAAACAGACACTTCACAGAAGAAATACAATCAATCAACAAATATATGAAAAAATATTCAGCATCTTTAGCAATTAGAGAAATGCAAATCAAAACTACCCTGAGATTTCATCTCACTCCAGTCAGAATGGCAATTATCAAGAATACAAAAAACAACACATGTTGGTGAGGATGTGGAAGAAAATGTACACCATACATTGCTGGTGGGACTGCAAATTAGTGCAACCATTATGGAAAGCAGTATGGAGATTCCTCAGAAAACTTGGAATGGAACCACAATTTGACCTAGTTATCCCACTTTTTGGTGTATAACCAAAGGATTTAAAATCAGCATATTACAGTGATGCAGTCACATCAATGTTTATAGCATCTCAACTCACAATAACTAAATTATGGAACCAACAAACTAGGTGCCCTTCAACAGATGAATGGATAAAGAAAATATGGTATAAATACACAATGGAATATTATTCAGCTTTAAAGAAGAATGAAATTATAGCCTTTGCTGGTAAATGGATGGTGCTAGAGAATATGATGCTATGCAAAATCAGCCAATCCCAAAGAACCAAAAGCCAAATGTTTTCTTTGATATGAAGATGCCAATTCACAATAAGGGGTAGGGGCTAGGGAAGAACAGAAGTACTTTGGATTAAACAAAGGTGAGTGAAGGGAGGGAAGGGAGTATGTGGGTAGGAAGGATAATAGGATAAATAGGATATTATTATCCTGCGTGCATGTATGATTACATGACCAGTGTAACTCTACATCATGTACAATCTGAAGAATGAGAATTTATACTCCACTTATGTATGATGCGTTGAAATGCATTCTACTGTCATGTATACCTAATTAGAACAAATAAAAAATTATTTAAAAAATTTATAGACATAGAATGTAGCATGGTGGTTGCCAGGGTCTGAGGGAGGGACAAATAGTGCCTTAGTGAGAAGTTCTTTGGATGGATGGTGATAATGGTTGTTTATCAATTTGGATGTACCTGATGTCACTGAACCACTTGTTTAAAAGTAGTTAAGATGATAAATTGTACGATATGGTCATTTTATCACAATTTAAGATTTTTTTAATTTAAAAAATGAGAGCCTTTTGACCTAAAAATCAATGGCTCCCTTTCCCAGTTTATCCTGTTCAAGGAGGAAAAATCAATGAGCTATTGAGCAGGTTAGCAGGAACCAGACTTCCAGTTCCTGGATCAATAACCTGTAAAGGAGGTGGAAGCTAGGCAGAACCCTGGCCCATCAGGTGCTGAGTATTAGGGACGATATGGGCCATATTGGCCTCCAATGCCCATGACTCACCTCAAACAAGTCACATACTCTGATAGATCTCTTGCACTACCCAAAGGTAGAGGTAAACATGTTACTACAGAGTTACTCTTGATCCAAGTTAAAGAATGTGAAAGTCAAGGAGCTGAGAGTCTAGATGGAGGTGGCCATACCTAGAGCTGAAGAGACTGGGGAATGAAAGAACTGATTTCAGTGCCAGCAAATCAGATCTACTTTAATGTGTGAAGTGCAATTAGCATTTGGGGACATATTTCTCAATACCCTGTCACCAAGGTTACAAAGTTTTCCCTGTACAAACTACAGAAGTTTGACTTCATAGACCACACTGATTACACCAGGGAAATAACCCTGGCTTTTTTGATTGATGGGAAGAGCATAAAAGAACCCCCTGAGTGGAAAAGAGCACCCCATCTGCACCCCAAGAAATTGTCCACCCAAAGAAGATCTCAACATGTTTCCACTGAGTTACTCACACACAAGTTAGGGAAGAGGTGGGAGCTTCCAGGCTAGGAGTTCTTCCCTTATTCAATTATCAGAGAACACACGACCACAAGTGTCTGTTTTTGGCAATGGGGACATTCTAAAAGATAATTATTTCTTCCCCCTTAAATCACACAGTCTGGCTAGAAGCACCCAGACTGCCTAGAATGTGTATTAAAAATGCCAGTTATCTCAGCTATAATTTCCAGCACCAAGGCATTTATTAAAACATGCAATGACTCCACCACTCCATTCTTAAGCACCACTGCAACCATCTCACAGGACCTGTGCCAGACAGTAGTTTTGTGACTCTGCCTCTGATCTTGATGAAGAATGTGTGGACATCTATATGATCCTGGGTCCCGCTCAGTGTATGATGTCTCCACCACCATTGTTTCCTGAGCCAAGAGCTTCAACTATTTCAGAAAAACAGCATTGTTTTCCCTCTTTGTCATGTAAGTCATGGGAAATTTTTGTGTGGTGATGCATAAATCCCAGAAAGTTTGGTAAAAAAAAAGTTTCCCTAAAGTGTGGGTGGTTCCTCAAGTTTGTCCAGATTTACTAAATATCTGGTGTCTATAAGCCAAGCCTGAATGTTTCACTCAGATACCATTTCCCCTAAGAGGCCCTTGAAATTCATGGACACCCTCATTAGTGAGTTTTGGGAAGCCGAGGGTTCAACATAGGACTTTTAAACTCAAAATAATCAACATGGCATAACGAATCCCACTACTATGTATTATTATAAGGTACCAATAAAAATTATCATAAAAGAAAAATAATTAACATGGGCCTACAAGCCTGAGTAGGCAGAGTTACTGGAGGGTACTAAGCTTCAACTTAGATAACTCTCCCAGGATCTCAAATCCTTCTGATAATATCATTTTACTTAGTCCCAAAGAAATTAGTTTTCTTTCTTGAGAAATCTTTCTTGAATGTTTTACTCAATTCATGAAGAATTACCTCATGAGCACCTGTGTGTCTGAATTTGGCAATGCCACTAACTAATTCCCTCTCCTATTCTCACTCCTCCTCAGCAAGAAAACTATTGACCTCTGATCCTCCATGATGAATTCAGCAGTCCTTGAAAATGATGCTGTAAATAACTGTATTGATAAGTGTATTGATATGGAAAGCTGGAAGGGCTTATAAGAGTATGAATTTAATTCCATTCTTGTAAGTATGTAATTAGTATGTATTTAATCCCACTTTGTAAACATATTTACAAATAGATATTTGTGAGTATATTTCAATAAAACAAAATCTGAAAGTATATATACCAACATGCTAATAGTAATGATCTTTGTTTTTGAGTAGAATTGCTTTTATTTTTCTTTTAGCTTCTCTGTGTATTTGCTCTTGAGTAAACACGTGCTATATGCGAAATTGAAAAATAAAAGCATTTGAAAGAAACACTGGCATTGACAGAAGATGGTAGTAGATTTAGTAGCCATTTAAAGAACTTTATGTATGTTTATAGCTTGGGGCGCTCAGAGTTCTGTCCAAGATTGTGGGCTTCTCTGCATGAATATTTCAGACCTAAACAAAGAAAAAAAGGTAACATTTACATTTTTCGTGTGTGACTAAAAATACATATAAGTATGAATTTTTATGTATTTTAATTTTAAAAATCTTAGATTTTATTTTTCTTTTCAACAGTCATGCAATATTTACACATATTTATGAGGTACAGTGTGATATTTCAAAAATCTATACAATGTTATATTGATAAAATCAGGGTAATTAGCTTTCCCATCTCATTGTTTCTTTATTATTTTATGATGAACTAGAAGAGAGGAGCTCAAACTTCCAAATATAGAGAATTACTATGAGTCATAGTCATCCCACTGGCCTATAGAACACTAGGACTTTAGATAGAAAGATAATAGTAAAGTAACAGATAAATGGATAGGTAGTAGATGATAGATGATAGATGATAGGTAGATGATGGATATATATATATATATATATATATATATGTAATACATAAATGATAGATAAATGTAGATAGATGAGTAGACGGATGATGCGTAGGCGATACATACATACATATATACATAGATAATAGATACATGCACGCATGCACAGATTGATATATGATAAAAACAGATACCTTTGCAACCTCCTCCTTGAAAATGAGGAAGAAATATTCTCTATCTTGCTTTTGTTGTCCAGGATAAAGTCTGGAAAAGAGAATAGAAAAAGCTAAGAAAAACTAAATTCATCTATGTACAAAAGAATATAATGCTACCAAAAGCAGGTAAATACACAAAATGGGGAAGGAAATAGAGACAGCCTGACCAGCGGAGGGAAAGACAAGTAGGGGAGAACAAGTGCAACTGGACTTTTTGATTTCTGTTTTTACAAAAGTGGAGAGGACTGAGAGGGAGACTACTTAAACAGCGGCTAAGTTGTGAGGGAGGGACCTTGGGGCTGAAGGAGAGGGGAAGTGGAGGGAAAGGCAGTCGCATCAACCAAAAATGGTGCAAGAGCACACAGGCTTTGCTCCCTACCTGAGAAAACCTTCAGTACAGAGTTAAATTCCTCTTCAAGGTTTGGGGCTCACAACTATCTCTTTGGGTTGTATTGGCTGAGAGATGAGCAAGAAGGCTCAATTTTAGTCAAATCAGGAATCATTTTAATTTTTCATGACTAGAAATGCAGTCAACTGAGAAAATGAGGTGGAGCCTCTGGGAAGCATCAGGAAGCAGTAGAGCTCCGCTTTGCTGAGCAGTATGTGGCAGCTGAAGTCAGTCATTTCCCCCAAGGACCCCCCAAGGGCTCCACCACCCTCAATGTGATCTGTAGCACTAGTATTTCCACTTTGCTGGTACCCTGGTGCAGGTCCAGGGTTTCCCTTTGTATGAGCTCCCTAAGAATGCTATAACAAAATATCATGAACACAGGGTGCCTTTAACAACAGAAGTGTACTGTCTCATGGCTCTGGAGGCTGAAGTCCAAGATGAAGATGTTGGCAGAGTCAGTTCTGTGTAAGGACTGTGGCAGAAGGATCTGTTCCACAATCCTTGTTTTTGTTTTGTAGATGGTTGTCCTAGCATTCACATTGCATTCTCCCTCCATGTTTATCTCTGTGTCCAAGTGTCCCTTTTTAATGACATCAGTCACATTGTATTAGGACCCACATTAATGACCACACTTGAACTTGAGTACCTCTCTAAAGAGCCTATCTCCAAATAAGGTCACATTCTGAGATACCAGGAGTTAGGACTTCAACATATGAATTTGGGGAATGAAGTGGACACAGCCTGTTAGGGGTTAGATATGTGGTGTCCCCCAAAATCTCATGTGTGAGACAATGCAAGAAGGTTCAGAGGTGAAATGATTAAATTATGAGAGTTGTAACCTAATCAGGGGGTTAATCTTCTGACATGGTTGGTAATTATAGGCGCATCGAATGTGTCTGGAGGAAGTAGGTCAATGGAGTTGTGATTTAGGGGTTTTATATTTTATCCCAGTGAGTAGAGAGCTATCTCTGTTTCCTGCTTGCCAAGTCCTGAGCTGCTTTCCTCCACCACATCCTTCCGCCATGATGTTCTGCTTCACCTCAGGCCCAGAGCTATGGAGTTAGCCAGCTAAGGATGGAGAACTTGGAAATTGTGAGCAACAAATAAACTTTTCTTCCTCTAAAATTGTTCTTGTTAGATCTTTTGGTAACAGCAAAGTCAATAAAGCACAACCTCATGGCCCCAGCTCACCTTGGTTCCTGCATCACCCACCTTGGAAGCCTCTCCTGGAGAAAACTTCCCCTTCACACATGCCCAGTGCAGAGCTGTCCAGTCCCTCCTGTCCTAGTTTTGCAGAAATTCCTCAAAACTCAGGCTCAGTGCCATTACCTTTCCATTTTCAGCCACTGTAGAGTTTTGCCCTAGGCTTCTGTTTCTCTGGCATTCAGTGGGGATCAAAGAGGGAGCAGAGTCTCAATGGTGAGCTCAAAACCTCTCCTTGTGACTGAAGCTTCTCCTATATTTGGATCTCCCTCCATTGAAGGTGCTTACCCAGGGGGACAGAGGGCAACTTCCTGTTCCTGACTTAACTGCCTTTGGATGGATATTTGCTGCAGCCCCATTTCTTAGTGGACTGGTGGGGATGTCTCAGTTCCTCAAAGTTTGTGCCCTCTGATGCTTGCCTCAGGATGAAGGAGCTCCGACCTCTGGACCTAGGTGCAACAAAGAAATTTTCATTAAAATCCAAATGATAATGAGGGTTGCAGGTGCATGTTGCAGATACCTTATGGTTAGAGAGAATAGCAACTCATATTTGAAAAACATGTTAAACCATGTCTTTAAAGATTCACACTTTAAGGGCCTCTTAACACTAGTGGTTTGCATACTGAGTTTCCAAGTGTGCTCAGGTTTCATTCACAAACCCTTGTGCCCCTCCACACACGAAGAGGGGAGAGAGATGAACCAGAGCCCCTTTTGCATACACCCAGCCCCCAAGCCTCTCTTCTACCATTACTCCCAGCTCCAACAGAACTGCCCATCTTTTATTTGTTGGTTACAATAGTTTCCCACATTTAACTTCATTTGGAAAAAAATCTCTATGACTACAAAAAGCAAATACATACACATATATGTACATAACATGTATATATGTATACACAAACACACATGACACTGGTTTAGCTAGTGAGCTCTCTATGTATATAAAACCTTTTAATATACAGTCTATCCATTGAGGATTATCCATTATTTTAGGACCTCCCAAGGATGCCAAAATCTGTACACGCTCAAGTCCTTTATATAAGATGGCATAGTATTTGCGTATAACCTACACACATCTTCCTGCGTACTTTATATCATGTGTAGGTTTCTCATAATGACAGTATAATATAAATAGTATGTAAATAATTGTCATACTTTATTGTTTAGAAAATAATGACAAGAGAAAACTCTGAATATGTTCAGCACAGAAGCAATTTTTAAAATATTTTCCATCTGCTGTTGGTTGAATCTGCAGATGCAGAACCCACATATACAGAGAACTAACTGTATGATGGATTTATGTATGACTTCTTTCAGGATCATACCTGCTGCATGACATCATACATGTTCATCTACAATATATTCCTAATGAGAAAGAGTATCTTCAATGTGTCTTCAAATGTCACAACTTTAACTTGTGAGGGGTCATCTCCAGGGAAGATGCTCCAGGCATCAAAAATAAGAAATAAGCTGAGGCAGACCAGTCTCTAACAGGGTGCTATATGTACCAAATTAGCATTTCAAAATGAAGTCAAATAAGAGAACTGTCTTTTTTCCCCAAAGAAGCCACAAATATTCTATAGATCTGCCTGTCCCTGTGAGTAGCCACCTTATACCTGTTAGAAATGTGTATTCAAAGTGCCATAAAGGTTAATAAAAGAAAGGGTCAATAGGGAGCAGAGGAGTTGAAAGACACAGTTGGAGCTGAAGGTGGCAGTGACTTCACAGGGAGAAGTGCAATGGAGACAACAAGGCTATGTTGTGTGAACTGTAACTTTGGATCCACCTGGAACAGTGCAAGGAGACCCCTGGCCACTGTTCATTCTAACAGGTGAAATCAGAATTCTCTAAAGGAAGTGGCACATCAAAAGAAAGCTCCATGCACCACCAGGCTGAGCTGAGCTGATGGAGGAAGCAGCCTAGAGCCCCAGTCTAGGCTTAGGTAATGTGCAGACTATTTGCTGACATGCCTCTCCTTGGGGACTTTAAGTTCTTGCAGTTAGTATAAGAGGTAGAGAGCAGAGTGACTGAAAGGAAAGACATTGGCAGCTATGTACTCTATGGTCTGGTTTGATCCTGTTCCCCCAACATTAGTGGAGTACCTTAATATTCAAAGCACTGTGCAAAGAACTGGGTGTACAAGGGTGAGAAAGAAATGGTCTCTGCCCTTGTGGGACTTCAAGTGCACTTGAGGGAAGAGAGAACTGAATCAGATGACCGAATGTCTTGTGGAAAGTGCTATCCTAAAGCTGCACTGCTCTAGGGCCCAGGAGGGAGATTTCAGAGGGAAATTCACATCCACTTCATTACTTGGGTCTATATGAATTCTTGGTCTATAAACACCTCTAGCCATCACCAGTGCATTCTTGCAGAAGGACGGGATTCCAGCATTAGAATCAACTATCCTAGCCATTAAACCTGGCACTGGTCTGATGCAGTTAATCCCCTGTAGGACACACTAACTGAATGGCTCTTTTGATTGCCCTCAGGACGGGATACTCACTACTATATGGGGAGGTGTTTGGACTAGTGGATGCCCATTGAGAGATGTCTGGTTTTCAGAGCCTGCTGCCAGCTCCGTGGAGTGTGAAGGCTGAGGAATGGTGTTCTATGTGTCTGGCTTGTTCAACATACTCAGGGCCCCCAGCATGGGGTTTCAGGACCTCCAGCTGCATTTCTAGCAGTACAACGAAACAGCCAGCTGTTAGCAGCTTCTCTGATTGCATGCAGCAACTCAGGGCACACCTATGCCTCCCAGGGCAACCAGCCCACTCCAAAGAGTCAGGGCACACCATGCCCTCAATAGTCTGTCCTCCTCTTCTGCCTCAGGGCCTGTAGTAACCTAAGCCTACGCAGGGGCTCCAGGCTGCCTCCACTATCAAGTCAGTCCAGCCTGGAGGTGCATCGTGCCACTCCACTTGGAGAATTCTAATCTCACTCATGGCCCAGGGGTCTCCAAATTTACACTTCACACAACATAGGCATTGCATCTATTGCACTCCTCCCTATAAAGTTACTGCCACCTTCAGCCCCAACTGTATCTTTCAACTCCCCTATTGATCCTTTGCTCAACTTCTATGGCACTTTCTGTCTATACCTTATTAGATATCCTTCCTTGCCCCCTGGATTCCTCCCTGTACTCTTTCTCTCAGCAAGCCCCTAGCAGAAAAAAAGTTTTGTTTCATCCTTCTTTGACTCCTTTGAAGCACATAGTAGGTTTCAATAAAGGTTTGTTAAATGAAGAAATGAATATAATTTGAGCCCTGCCCTCAAAAATCTCATCATCTACACGGGACTGGGAAATGATAACCAACCCAGGTCCAATCTCCCTTACCTGAAATGCTGGGGACCAGAATTGTTTTAGTTTTTGGATTTTTTTTTTCAGATTTTAGAATACTTGCATATATATAATGAAATTTCTTGGGGATGAGAACTAAGGTTAAGCATAGTATTCATGTAGGTTCATATATACCTTATACACATAGCCTGAAGGTAATTTTAAACAATATTTTTAAGTGCACTAGCATTTTGACTGTGACTCATCCCATGAAGTCAGGTGTGGGATTTTCCACTTGTGGAATCATGTTTTCACTCAAAAAGTTTCCAATTTTAGACTGTTTTGGATTTGGAGTTCCCAGATTAAGGATGCTCAACTTGTGATTGTAAACAACCATGAGAAATGCAAGATACACAGGCGGCACAGAAGTCAGAATCAATAAATACAGTTTCAGGCTAAGGGTGTACCTCAGTGGTAGAACACTTGCCTAGCCTGCATGAGGCCCTGGGTTCAATTCCCGACTTCTAAACAGATAAATACAGGTTTTCTGTTAGACATTTGATTGATAAACAAGACACACACAAAATCTATTTCTTTTTTCTCTACTTTTTATCCATTCCACGTAAACACCAAGTCAACTTTCTTCCCTTAGAATGCACAGCTTACTTTTATGCCAAAATAAGGAGAAATGTTATGAAAATCATGGTACTTGTATTTGTGCAATGAATTACAGTCTTTGGAGCATTCTATGAACAAAGTACTTGTGTTTTCCAATGATGGACTAGATTGAGTTCTTTGTACATCAAATCACTTTGATTTATGAGGAGAAAAAAAGAGGCTCCAAGTGACTTTTCTTCATTCCTGCAGGAAGATCAATAGGGAACTAGAACCAGATTCATGTAGCTTTATGGTATCCTGTGCTGGACCCACTCTTCCCAGTAGACTATATTTCCCCAGCCTCTCCTGGAATAGGAATGAACTTCTCATAGTACCCCTCAAATGATCTGATTATTGGGCAGCATTTTTGCATTCAAAGACCTTCTCAGAAAAGTGGTGCATAAGGGCACAATAAGACCCTGGCTTACCAAGTGGTGACAAATTATACATGGCTTTCCAGGTTGGACCTAGGGGTCCTATAGGCCATTTGTCCCTGATCATAGTCCCTTCTAAGGTTCCTGCTGCAGGTAAAGTACACTGGAATAAAACTCTGCCTGATTGGATTCTATTATCAGTATGATGATATCAAGGTGCAGAGAAAAATGTTTCTTCCATTCAGTGAATTTCAGTTCATTGATATTAGTAGGGGTCAATTCTAAGATTATTTCCAAGCCAGTAGGAGTATATATTAGTAGTCATGATGGTAAAGTGTACCTTTCACGGAAGAAAGAAGTCTGATTTGCCATTGTGGCCAATTTGAAACTTCCAATGTGAGGTCCCTGTGCACAGAGGTGAAAAGAGATGTTCAGATTTGGCTCTTAGGAAGCCAGGACAAGTGACTACTAGAGCCATAATAACATTTACTGAGATTTTACTATGAGGTGGGCACTGAATCTGAGCATGTCACTGTAATTTATCTACAAAATTAGCAACAATAAAAGCAGCTGCCTCTCTGGTTTGGGAAGGAGGTAATACTTGAGGTAATGCATGTGCTAGAGCAGCATCTGGCGCACAGCCATAGCTGTCATTATTGTGTCTCCTCGTCCCTGTGAAACCCATGTCAACCTCACAGCTGATTGTGGGGGGGGGGTCCTGCCTTACTGGGCATGCTTGTGACTAGAGCTAAGAGGCTTGGACAGTCTGCTGGTCTACTGGGAAAAGGGATGCAACATGTTCATCTTTTGACCCTAACCTCCCTATTTACCAGACCTCCCTGAGGATGACAGAGTAGACAACTCTGGGAAGACAGAAGCATTACATACCTGGAGGGAATCTTCTGCAACAGGAAGAACATTTAACAAAAAAAAAAAGAGACACAGACTGAGTGAGGGGTTAAGGCAGGGGTCACCTCAGATGGCATTGGGGGGCTCATGCTGGGGGCAGGTGTGGCTTCAGCACCAGTGCCCATGAGGATACCCCATTTATAGGGCTACTTACAGGGATACGGGCCCATCTTGCCTCTTCGTTGGTGGAGCAGGTCCTACAAAACACCTGTGAGCTATATTGTCACTGTACAGGATGCTGAGGTAGTGCTGGGTCAAAGACAAGTGATTTCCTTCTCACCTGAACAGAACTCAGTTCACTCATTCAACCAGGGTGTTCTCAGTGTCCTGGTCTGCCCTTCTCCATTTCAGTGTGGTTTCTGAGAAAGGGAGGAGAGGGTACCCAGCTCTGAAGGTTTGAGTGCAAAGCTGAGGTTCAACCTAGCTGATAAGCCCCAAGCTCTGAGCACCTCTATTTCCTGAGGTTTGAGGAATTCTGTGACAATAAACAGAGGAGGGGGAACAGGGGCATCCAACAGAGAACTCAGGCTGGCTCACAGGTCGGGGTTGGGGTGAGTCTGGGGCTTCTCTGAGGAACTGAGTTCTACTCCTCAAAGATGGTCTCTCATGAGGATGCAGACAGCACCCTTGCCAAGCTGCCCAGGGCAGGGGAACACAATGGGGGCCTGTTCTGTGCAAGCCAGGAATATTCTATGAGAAAGAAGCAGAGAAGAAAAAAATGTCTAAATATCTGTTTTCACTTCCTACTCTCCACCCACTCAAAACATTAACTTCATACCAACCTCCCACTGGATCTGTGTCTGGGGACTCCAGGAGGTCCCAGGGCGACGCAGAAGGGAGCAAAGGAAAGCCACGTCTATACTGTCTACACTAGCTCAAGCTGCGGGTCAGGACCATGTGCTTACCCCATGCTTTCTGTGCTTTGGGTTTTCCTTAAATAGTTCATGGAATTTTTCAGAACAGTCATATGCCAAGGGTAAGATTTTGTTTTCTGATTTGCATTTCCTTTCCATTTTGCCATTTTTTTTTCAAAGTGGAAAGAATCTATATTCAGACTGCTACATGAATTGGTAAATTCAAGTTCTGACCCTTCTTATCACACCTACTACAGTAACCCAAGCCCAGCACCACATCAGCCTGCTCAGTTGAAGGAAAAAGGCATAACTTCAGGAGAATTGAAGGATACAACCAGCTCCTATTTTACTGTCCTTTGCTTATAAAGTTTGACCTTTTGGCAGAAAGCAGGGCTTGTCAGTTAACAGGTGCCTGTGTTCCACTCCCCATTTCTGTCACATGAAAGAAATGAGGGCAATTGTACCTAAAACCAGGTTTCATTCTTGTCAAAAAGCTCCGTGGCTACCAGAAAGGGAAAAAAAAAAAAAAAAAAAAAAAAAAAAAAAAAACTCTAAGGGAGCCAGGAGAAGCGTAGCACACCTGTAATCCCAACAGCTCGGGAGGCTGAGGGAGGAGGATCGTGCGTTCAAAGCCAGCTTCAGCAACAGCAAGGCACTAAGCAATTCAGTAAGACCCTGTCTCTAAATAAAATAGAAAATAGGGTTGGGGATGTGGCTCAGTGGTGGAGTGCCCCTGTGTTCAATCTCCAATACCCAACCCCCTACCCCCGCAAAAAAAAACCAAAAAACAAAAAAAAAAAAAACATGAAAACCTCTAAGGGCCTTCTGGAGTTAACTTTTCTCAGACATTAAAGGATATTTTAAAATAGGTGAATGAAAACACATCAAATCTGGCACATGAATAGATCAATGAGCCCAAAAGAGAGTCTGAAAAGATACTAGAAAATACAAAATAATTTAATGCATAAGACAAATGTGAAATCATTACAAGAAAGTTGGATGAATCAGTAAATATCGTTGGAAAAAATGGCTTATCTTAAGGGGAAAAATCCTTTATGCTTTTATACTAAAGTAAGTGATAGCTAAAAATCATATATTTTTTAAAGACAAACTATAAAGAAAAATGATTTTCATATCATCTTGGGAAAGGAGAAAGTTTTTTAATCAAGAAACAAAATTCAAAAGTTATAAATAAAAATACTGAAAAAGTTGACAATACAAATATTTAAAATTTTCTCAATACCAACAATACCAAAATGATGTCAAAATAAAAATGAATGGAGAAAATATGAAAGGCAATGAACAAGGACTTACATATAAAGGGCTAAGTATAAAAATAGAACTTGTGAACTACAAGGAAAAGGTTAACAGTCCATTTTTTTAAATGAGAAAAACACATAAACAAGTAATTCAAAGAGAGAAAGAGAAATAGCATATTTTTAAAAAATAAGAAGAATAAAAAGGGGTTGGGGGTCGAGCTCAGTGGTAGAGACTGTGTCTGGCATGCACAAGTCCCTGGATTCCTCCAAACATCAAAAAATAAAATTAAAGAAGAAAAAAGAAGTTAATACTTGTAAAAATTTTTATCAAGCAAGTTAACAAAGATCAAATTTTGAAAATGCATGGTATTGATTAAGATGCCAGGAAATAGGCACTCTTGTAAATTTTGGGGGAGAGTATAAATAGGCATGACACTTACAGAAGGCAGCTTGGTAGTATCTGTCCCAGTGAGAATGCACATATCCACTGAAGGAACTCATTTTGCTAATATATTCATTTATATGTTGCAAAAATATAGGATGCCCTGCAGTTCTGTTTGCAATGGCTAATGACTAATACTTATTTAATTGTTCGTCAGGAGGAGACTGATTAAATACACCATTGTATATTCTGCAGGCATTTAGAAGAATGAAGTGGTTCTCTGTGTTTGAAGAGAACTGATCTCCAAGATTGCTAAGCAAAGAAAGCAAAGGGCAGAACAATACATGCATTATATAGCATGTGCGTGTGCATGTGTGCTGAGATGAGGATGGGCCCACAATGTGCATTAGTTCAACTAAGTTTATGGAGCAACTACTGCATGCCAGGCATGGTTCTAAGCACCAAGGACCCTGCAGTGAACAAAGCAGAAAAACCCTCTTCTCCCATGGAGCTTCTATTCTAATGGAGGTAGAGAAACAGCAAGCAATAAGAAGAAACTATGGTGTGCCACGTGGTGCAGAATGACATGAAGAAAAATAAACAAGAGCTGAGTGTGGAGGTACACACCTGCAATTCCAGTGACTTGGAAGGCTGAGATAAGAGGATTGCAAGTTCAAAGCCAGCCTCAGCAACGTAGTGAGGCCCTAAGCAACTTAGCAAGACCCTGTCTCTAAATTAAAAATAAAAAAGAGCTGGGGATATGGTTCAGTGGTTAAATGCTCCTGGGTTCAATCCCCGGTAACAAACAAAAAACAAACAAAAGGAGGGGCATATCTTTAAATAAAGTGCTCAGAGAAAAGCTTACCCAAGAAGTGGGTATCTGAGCTGATACTTGTAGAAAGTGAAAGAACCACGTGATAGATGGGCAAGAGAGATCCAGCCGGAAGGTGGGTGTTTAGTCAGCTTTTTCACTGCTGTGACTAAATGTTCTGACTATCACAATTAGAAAGGAGGAAAGGTTTGAGGGCCCACGGTTTCAGGGGTCTTAGTCCACAGAAGACTGGCTCCATTCCTCAGGGCTTGAGGTGAGGCTGAACATCATGGTGGGAGAGGGTGGAGGAGGGAAGCAGCTCACATTGGTAAGCAGAGAGAGAGAGTCTCCACTCTTCAGATACAAAATACATACCCCAAAGCCATGCCCCAATTCCAATCTCCTCCAGCCACACCCTACCACTTCAACTAATCCCATCAGGGATTAATTCACTGATTGGGTGAAGACTCTTACAACCCAGTCATTTCTTCTCTGAACCTTCCTGCATTGTCTCAGGTCTGAGCTTTTGAGGGACACCTCACATCCAAACCTTAACAGTAGGGCATGGGCAAAAGCCCTGAGACAGGAATTTACTATTGTTATTACTGGGTGGCCAGGAGCTCAAAGGGGCTAGAGCAGAGACAGTGAGAGCAGAGTAGGGAGAAGAGGCCCAGGAAGAGAGGAGCATAGCGGGCCTGCAACCTGTTTAAGAGACTCCAACTTTTGCCTTGGATAGCATACAATATGATCTGACTTATGTTCTAAAAACATACTGAGAAAACTTCCAAAAAGATGCACAGCAACCCATTGATGATGGTCTCCTTCAGGGAGATAAATGGGGGGAAACAAGCAGGAGGTGTGGGGAGGAAATTTCTTTGATTGCATTGTTCTGTTTGTTTCTGTTTTACTATTCCCATATGGTCATCCTTCAGTGTCCCTGGAGCATTGGTCCCAGGATCCCCAAGGGTGACAAAGTCCATAGATGTTCAAGTCCCTTATAAAAAAAAATGGATTGTATTTACATATAACCCAGGCACATCCTCCTGTATACTTTAAATCATCTCTAGATTATTTATAAGAATACAATGTAAATGCTACATAAATAGTTGTTATACTATATTGTTTAGGGAATAATAACAAAAAAAAGTCTGTACATGCTCAGACTTTTCGAATGTTTTCTCTCTGTAGTTAGTTGATTCTACAGATGCAGAAACCCACAGATACAAAGGACTGGCTGTATTGCCTCTTCAATTTTTAAAAGCACATTCTGTGTGAAATGCAAAATAACTTCCCCCGAAAAGACTTGGCTTTATCCTCAGATCTCTTGATGATGTCTTAGGTGGAGTTCCCCAAAAGCAAAGATGGAGACTGGAGAATAAGGATTCTGTTAGAAGGTGAACCTGGAAAACTGGTAGAGTGGAGAAGTAACACAGAGAAAAAAAGGAAGGGTAACACAAAGTGCATTCCTAAGCAGATTTCTATTTAGGTAACTGATGCTGGATCCTAATGGGAACTCAGGATAACAGCATGGAACTTGCCTCAGAGTTATCCCCCAATTAATGGGCAAGGAAGTCAGGCTATTTATCCACCAACTCCGATTTGCCCCTTTTGTGGGACTTTAACTCCCTATTCTGTCCAGGGGATGGAGGCAAAGCTCCCAGATGGAAAGTCAGCCTGGAGCAAGATTCCATGAGCACACGTTCTGAAACCAGAAGACACAGGGGTGATCTGCTCCCGAGCAAGCTTCACCTTTTGATCTCACTGGACCTCATTAATATGCACACTTAATAGATGTTAATTAAAAATACAATGTTGAGAAAAAACTTACAATGGCTTCCCATTGAGTTTTATTTATCCTCCTGTCAAAACTACATCCCACTGTTTAATTCATTTCACAAAAAGATGGGATAGAGGGAAATGGGGTGGACTCTGAGCTGAGCTCAGGAAGTTGCACAAAACTGCAGTCTCTTCTACTTCTCTGTACCAGGAGAAATCAAGAATGACCTGGAATAAGGACTTGGGTGCAAACACCATCTGTCTGGTGTGCTTTGGTGGGGGAAAAAGTAAAAATATACGCTTTTGGGAAAATCCATAGTTCAATGTTTTGTTTTTGTTTATAAGAAAAAACTTGTAGAGAGCAATGTGTTTATGGCTATGCCTAGGATACCCTACCTACCCTTTCCTCTTCACCCATTTGTTTCACTCTGTTTCTTCAAGCCCAGTTCTAAAATGCTTGCCTCTTTAAGGAAGCTATTCCAAAGAAATTCATACTGTCCTTATTGAGTCTACCAGGTTCATGCCAGATATTAGCAGTGACCTGTACAATTTGGATATAATAAATTCAAACAGTTAGTCAAATCATTGGGTCTCTCTCTGACCCTCTGTCTCTTCCTCTTCAAAATGATTGGGTGAGATTAAAGGATCTCTGTAAAATGATCTCAAATAATTCTCGTCACTTGATCATTCTATAGTTTTAAAGCAACTGGTTTTTGGTATAGCCCATGTATTGACTCAGAGAATCTGTATCAAAATCAGTGCTCAAAAAGGCTTTGAGAAGCCCCAGCACTGATAAAACAAGAGAAAAACTTTCACACTAACTTTGAAAGAGACAGCTGTCACATGGACATATGAATTCCTGTATATGTCTTTTAAAATGATTTGTACCAAGAATGGTGGTACATGCCTGTAATCCTAGTGGCTCAGGAGGCTGAGTTATGATGATTGTAGGTTCAAGGCCAGCCTCAGCAACTTAGTAAGGCCCTAAGCAACTTAGTGAGATTCTGTCTCAAAATAAAAAAATAAAAATGACCTGGAATGTGGCTCAAGCACCCCTGAGTCCAATCCCCAATACCAAAAGAAAAAGACTGAAATTTGTCATCTATTGCTACATAAAAAATTACTCCCAAAACTAGTAGGTTAAACAACAGTTATTATCTCAGAGTTTCTAGTAGTAAGGGACTTGGAAGCTGCTTAGCTGTGTGGTTCTGGCTCAGGGTCTCTCATAAGGTTGTAGAATCATCAGGAGAGCTGCCATCATCATCTGAAGGGGCTGAGAATCTTCAGGCTTGCTCACATGGTTGTTAGTAGAAAGCTTCAGAAGCTCCTCCCACATGGGTCTTTTCCCAAGGTTGCCCATGTGACCCATCTGTTCCCCCCAACGTAGGTGATTCTAGGCTAACAGTGGGCACCATGATAATAACCATAGGCTCTTTATAACCTAATCTTGGAGGTGATATATCATCCCTCCTGCCATGTTCTTTTCATCAGAAGTCAATTACTAAGCTTCACACTCAAAAGAAGGGAGACTAATCCCCACCTCTTGAAGGGGAGGAATATCAAAGAATTTACAGACATATTTTTAAAACCTCAAAACCACCTCCATACCTTCATCAATGCTATTTTTTTAAGTGCCATGGCCTGCTACCTCCAATGCACGAGTACACACGCACACACACACACACACACACACACACACAAATGCACTCACCAGCCTACCTTTCAAGTGTTAGAACAATGCAGCACTTCCTTCCTTCCTGCATATTTGCAGAGGTAGCATGATTATACAACTCCAGGGGGTGCCACTTGCCAGTGGTCACTATAAATGTGTATGTTTAGGGAGACAATTTTTCAACAGGTAAGCAAAACTATAAGAGGCCTTGACCATATATATATAGTAAAATTCAGATCTTTAAGACTGTAATGGTGGTGTGCAAGATTAGATCTGTCCCAACTGGCCAGGAGGTGATCACCTGACTGCAGACAGGTGAAGTACTGTCACAGATACTCTGAAACACCAACTTGTATGGCCTACTGCCAGTCCTGGGACCCACACCAGAGTTCCTGGCACATTCATCCCCACATAATGTCCCCAGTCCAAACTCAGCATGCTGACTGGACTGATGCTATACAATGGTTTCCAGGGAGTGGGCAGCACTGACAAAGGCAAGTTCTGGTTCTAACTGGAGCAGAATGTCATGTTATTTGCTGGACATGGTTGTTCTGGAGTAGGTGACTGCACCATGCCCTTGTTGAAAGAGCTATAAGCTGCCAATTTGTATGAAACAGTAGTATGAAACAGGCAGGGGAAAGGATGCCTGCACAGAGAGGCCACACTGCCTGGTGAGAAAGACTGAGAGAAAGATGCAACTTCTCTACTTACATGAGCTTAGAACAGTCTCTTAACCCAGGTGTTCCTCATCTGGGAGTGGTTGGGACATCAAGTGAGGTAAGCAGACACAGTGAAAACGTATGTGTTCCATATAAACACAGCCAGTCCTCCACATCTATAGGTTCCATAGTCACAGATTCCACAAATCATAGATAAGAAACATTTTGGGGAAAATTGTATTTGTACTTTTTTCTTGATATCATTCCCTAAACAGTACAGAATAACAACTGCGTACATAGTATTTAAAGTATAAGGTGTTATAAGTAATCTAGAGATAGTTGTAAGTATATGGAAAGATTGTGTAGGTAGGTTACATGCAAATACTATATAATTTTATATAAGACAATTGAGCATTCCTGGATTTTGGTGTCTGTGGCAGCAGGTGTGTTCCAGAATCAATTCTCCACAGATTCTGAGGGACAACTGTGTAAGGCCTTGCTATGATCTGCATGTTTGAGTCCATGCCCCACCAGACTCATATGCTAAAATCCTAACCCAAAAGGTGATAATATTGGGAGGTGGGGCTTTAAAAGGTGAATAAGTCTTAGGGCAGAGCTCTTATAAAAGAGGCCCATGGCCAGAAGGTAGCATGTATGAAACCAGACATGGCCCTCATAAGACACCAACTCTGCTGGTACCCTGATCTTGGACTTCCTGGTCTCTAGCCCTGTGAGAAATAAATGTTTTTTGTTTATAAGACACATAGTCTATGGGACTAAGACAGGATTGTCAAGCCAAGTCTGAAAGCAGGTGAGGCAGAGAATAACTAGTGCTCTAAAACTTGAACTTTGCCCAAATCAAATCATCAAACCAAATGAAGAAGCATTGATTAATGTGGGACATGACCCAGCTATTTAAATGAATTGTTTAGATCTCTATCTGTTGACTTTGAGGATATTGTTGATGTAATATTAGGTGAGAGAAGCAAAAGAAATATTTTATAAGATTCTGTTGCTGTAAAAACAATAATTCTTTATTTGACCATTTCTACCTACAAAGCCCAAGTTGTCATGTTACACTTCTCCAAAAAGTTTCATTTTCATTATAGTCTATGTGAAAGTGTGTCCCCCCATTGCCATAATTCGGAAATTGTATGGTGATCAGCACATAAAACTGTATAAGGAATCTATAATAAGACACCATATAGGGACCTGGAGGACATAAAAAGAAAAGTGAGGTAGTCACTACCTCTGCTTTGCTTCATGATTTGAAACATGATTCGTGTTTTAAGCTTACTGTGTGAAGCTTCTAGCAACCATAATTCATCCACCACCATCCACATAGATGTCACAAGAGTCTAGGAAAAGAAGCTCAAATGTGGAATGCCTGTATCACCTCAATTTCCTCAGGAATGGAACTTACAAAGCTGCTTAGATGCTCAGGAATGTCATGAGGAGAGGAAGAGAAGGTTAGCGAGATCCACTGCACCAATTACCAAGAAAAATTGGGAAGACCTGAATGTTCCTCAAGGGGAGGGATGAAAATGAACTCTGGCATCTCACAGCAATCCAAAAGAATGAAGGTGACTTTTCCTCAACAGAGAAGAAAGTTAAGCGCAAAAAAAGCAAGGTACAGCATAAGCACAGCAATTCCATTAAAACTACTATGTGTTATTGTGTTTTATATATATATATATATATATATATATATATATATATATATACACACAAGTATTAAATGAATGTGCATTCCATCAAAGAGTAAGGAATCTGAGAGGATGTATGCCAAGCTGCCAATGATAGTTATTTTTTGGAGTAGATGTGAAAGGGAAGAATCTTCCACTGCTGACTTTAAACACTTGATAGTAGCAAGATCTGAAAAGTGTTGAAGCCAGAGAAACTGAACCTTTGCCAGTGGTTCTTAATATTTTACAAAATAAATTTTTTAGTCTTATGACTAAAAATGGAACCCAATTATACTGAAGCTAAATAACATTTTTAAAACATGATTGTTAGGTGTACTGTTTTATTTATCAATACATGAAATAAGAAGATACCACAGCAACTCTAATAACTACCACAATTTCAAAGAAAAAATAGCAGAAATAATATTTCAAGTAATTCCCAACTATTCTCTGATATGAAAATATTTGTAATTTTTTACTGAGGACAAAATCAAGGTATCAGTCATATTTCATTGAAGGAAATGTAAAAATTCAGCAAGAGGTTAGTGAAAATAAAGTTGTAATTTTTTTCCCTTCCAAGTTTGTGGACTCCTGATCCTCAAAGGGATCCACAAATAGGACCTTGGGTTAGGAATCCAGATGATTTCCATACCATAGCAACTCAACATTAGTCTCTTATCAAGTCTTCCTTTTCTTCTAAGAGGGATTACTTTGGAGAGTTTATTTGTACAGATAAAAGGAGTTGTTTTAGGGTTTTCAGAGTCAATGAAGTAACCTAAATGTATATGTCTCCAATAGAGATGTGTAATGTTCTGTTAGGTGATATTAAAAAGGTCTTTCATTGAGATTTTGGATTTACTTGTTTAGAAAATACATTTTCAATAAATAAAGAATTGTAATTATGGCTGGTCCTTTGTACATTTCTCTGGAGCACTTTATCTGAAAAGAAAGAAGAAAGAAAAAAAAAGAACTTTGAAAGATCTTTGTGATTAAAGGTCAGCAGATTTTCCCCCCTCAAATATAGATGATTGTCCCTAAAACTACTTGCCTATCAGGTAACAGAAGTAGTAAAGGTGGTGATAGTAGAGATGATGGTAAAGATGAAGGTAGAGGCAGTGATAGAGGTGGTGGTGGTGGTGATGGAGGAGTTACAGTTGGTGATGAAAGAGATGGAAGTGGTGGTGGAGGAAGTAGTTATGGAGGAGGTTGAGGTGATGATGAGGGAGGGGGTTATGACGAAGAAAGTGGTAGAGGTGATGATGGAGGAAGTGGTGATGGAGAAGGTGGAGGTAGTGATGAGGGAGGGGGAAGTGGTGAAGGAAGTGGTGGAGGGGGTGGTGGAAGAGGTGGAGGTGGTGATGGAGGAAGTAGTGATGGAGGAGAAGGTGGTGATGGAGGTAGTAATAATGAAGAAAGTACAGTTGGCAATGGAGGAGATGGAGATAATGACAGAGGAAGTGGTGATGGAGGAGGTAGAGATGGTGATGGAGATGGTAGAATTGGTGATAGGGAAGGGGGAGGTGGTGATAGAGGAAGTGATGGTGGTGATGGCAAAGGTGGAGGTAGTGATGGAGTGGATAGGGTGATAGAGGTAGAGGTGACAGTGGTAGTGGTGATGGCAGTTGTGGTGATAGTCATACAGAATGGAGATTCCTGCCATGGTAGTGGTGGAGTTGCAGATGGAGGTAGTGGTGGTGATGGTGGTGGTGGAGGTGCTGTTATGTGTCTGTCAGCTGCCCACAGATCAGAAGGTGCAAATTCCCCACATTGTGGCAGCAGAGCCCTGAAACAGACCAGACAAAACTCTGCTCTGCTAAATGGTTCTGAGGCTCCAAATGAAATTATTCCAGACTGAACAAGGCAGGCTGCAGGAAGTGTCCTATTGAATATTGTTATTGCCTTTTTCAGACCAGAAGAACTAAACACAACCCATAGATACGCTGGTTTGCCCAGTGGTATTTAGTATGTGATCAGGAAAATAAGGGAAGATATCAGCAGGGGAAAGTAAGGTGGAGGTGACACCTCCACCTTATCTAGGACTATCTAGGATTACCTTATCTAGGATTAAAGGGAAACTATGTGGATTCTGAGTTCAAACAGATGCACTGAGATTCTTATTGAAGGTGGAGCTGCCTGTCACCAGGAAACAGAAATTAAATTCAGGTTGTGGTCCCCCAAAGGCGCCATTTCTGGAAGGAATTATAATTTACACTGTGTTTCTCCCCAAGTCCTTAAGGCAGATTTTTTGGTCACAACAAGGGGCAGAACTGTGCCTTGGGAAGCTACAGGGGACCCAATGGCTATGTTGAGGTGAAGCAGGACAGTAGTGATATGAGACCTTGAAGCAAATGTTTATGGGATGGTATGCATGGCCAAGGTGACAGGCAGCCACTAGAATGACTTTGTGGAATATGCAAGCATTCCTCAGAGCTTCCCAGGAAACACTTGGGAAGTTTCCATTGTCCTCAGGTTGGAGGCTCCAGCTCTTGGTGCTCTTGGTGCCTGCATTTTTTAAAATTATTGTTCTTTTTAGTTATACATGACAGTAGAATTCATTTTGACATAATTTTATAAGCATGGAATATATCTTATACTAATTAGAACCCCATTCTAATGCATGTACATGACAGTGGGATTCTCTGTGGTGTATTCATATATGTACATAGCAAAATTATGTCAGATTCATTCCATTGTCTTTCCTTTTCCTATCCCTCCCCGCTTCCCTTCATATCAAAAAAAAAGTATGCTCCTCCTAAAGTTTGCAAAGTCAGTCATCTTGGTCACTTATACTCCAAGAGAACCTGAATTAGTTGCAACCAGCATCACTCAATTTTTCAATTATAAAAAAAATTTAGTGATGGAAATTAAAAGGTAGGGAAGGAGGGAGGAAGGAAGGAAGAAGGAGAAGAGGGAAGAGAGGGAGAAAAAGAGGTAAATACATGGAAGTAACCAAAGAGGGAGGAAAGAGATAGAGAAAAAACAATGTCTAGGTTGAAACATGCCCTGTAGCCCAACATACAGAAAGTCTTAAAGTAGTTGGAAAAGCAAATAGAAAACAGGGCTGTCTGTAGTAGAAAAGAAATGGAAGATAGACTTGTTCATTTGCTCTAGAAAACTAAGGAAGTTGAGGTGGGGCTCACTGGATGCTGAAGACTTGGGTGTGGATCTGCCCCAGGTCTGGAGAGGACACTAAAGGGCCCCAAGTTCTCCTTTGTAGAGTCCCAGCCCAGTCCTCCAGGACAGAAAGGCAGAAATAAGAGCCCTGGAACACACCAAGTATAAACATTTAGTACTTCCTCTGTGTTGTTGCTTAGGTATAGAGCAAGAGGCCCTCAACTAAAGCCAGCCTGAACTAGGATCAGCTCCATGGTGCTACAGAAACAAACATTTAACTCGGGGCTGAGTATAAACTGAAGACAGCTTTGCAAAGTTTTTAAAACTCACCAGGCTGCTAAAACTCAACTTGGCCAAAAATTCACTATGACCTCACTCTCTTTTATGAGCAGCTGTCCTGATACTAATCCTGCCTCCTTCCATAATCCCCTTTTCATGAGACTGAGAGAACAGGTCAGGAGCCCAAAGCAAATACACTCTCACAGAGCCCTGTGCTTCTGCATAACATGCATCACAACCGCACTCCCACAATGTGCTCATCTAATGTCCCCATGGCTGAAATGTAAGCCTGACTGTGACTCCTGGGCCCACATCAGGGCCTTGGGCATGAATACGCACTTAGTACGTATTTGTTGGATGCCTGTCAGCATGCTACAAACATCAGAACAAGAGAACATGTTAGAGATGTGAAATGATGTCCCTCTGATAATGGCTAGAGGAAAACCAACTTGGAAATTCATCACATGGGTATGGCTTCATCACTTAAAAGAAGAGACTAACTGAAACTGAAGTGTTATGATGTTTGTTCCTCCTATTAGTTCTATTTCTCCTATATGCTATGAGGAATGGCACATAAAAGGTGCTAGTAAATATTTTGTTTGAAACATACTATCAGGACAAGAAGGAACCTCCATGTCAAGGTGGCCTTCTCAATGCCTCCAATTTTCTCCAAAAGCCAAGCTGTTTTCCAGTCTCTGGATATTAAAAAAGAAACCTCCTCTTCTTGGAGCATTTTGCTAGAAGCTTTAGGGCTTGCTCTCATAAATAATTTACTCAGTAAGTACTTGTGAACCAACCCTGTGTCAAGCCATAGATTAAGATCTGGGGATGCACCAGAAAGCGTGGACAACCTTGTCCAAGCTTGTGGCACTTTCAGCTTCACCATCCCACAACTGTAGGTCCAGAGCACACAGCAGACTGGCCACATAAAGAGTAAAACCACTCCACAATAGACCCCATGGGTCAGCAGCCAGGGACCAACACCTCTGCCCTTCTTAGTCCTGCCCAGCAGGACTGTCACCGATTCAATCTAGGAAGAGGTGGTCTCAGTATAGGGGAAGCAGCCTGCACTTGAATTGAGAATCTGGACTCCAATCCCAAAGGGGCTCTTGTACTTCAATAATTATCTAACCAACCAGGTAAGTATGGCCCTAACTCTCCGAGCAGTAAAATAGACTCAGACAACCTTCAACATACAAAAGTGTGAGCAGGGAGCCAGAAACATTTGAGCCAATCTCCGTCCATCTGTGACTTACTGTGGTCCTAACTGCTCTCCCCCAAAATTCCTTCCAGTTAGTACATGTGCAGAAATGATCCCAGGAGTTGGGTTTCTAACTTGCTTGAAATTCTGTGGTTTCTCACATCCCTCTGTCTACCAAAATCAATGGAATGTTCTGGGAGGCAGAACAATTGAATCTGAAGAGGAAATGAATGGATACCATAAACCCTGCTAAGCTCCCAGGAATAGTAGCTTCCTAGAAAGGCCATAGATGAAGTAGAGATTTTTATTAGCCCTGAAATATAGAGGCTGGAAGAAGAGTCTGGACACCAAGTCTAAAGTCTTTTTCATGCCATATACCACCCTGCACAGCATGCTCCTCCACTGTATTCTGCCCTGTCCAAAGGAGAAATTGGATCATGGTCAGCACAGAATATGGAGTAGAAGAGGGCTTTTCTTGCATTCCCTGCTGGCTTTGCCTGGCATGCCCTAAGGAATCCCCTGAAAGTGTTCAGGTCCAGCCCGGCCTTGCTCTACTGGCTTAAGACATTCTGGTAAAGTGATTTCCAAGTATCTAAATAGTTTGCCTCAGGTCTCTTGTAAGAGATAGGAAAGGGGGAGGGGGAAGGAGGAAGAGAGAGGTTTTCCAGATTACTTGGCAAACAGAAACCCAGTCCAGGTTGTGATAATATCAGATCAGAGTAAATCTCAGGTCCCTGTTTACTTCCCTTCCCTGACTCCCTCCTTCCTGGGGTTTTTGGGCTGCCTTATCTGGCACTGATAATGTGCCAGCTCCAAAAATGTGCCCTTTGGTCTGGGAAGTGTGGGAATTCCAAAAAGCTTCTAGGAAGGAATGATTCAAGGCCAAAAAGAACCACATGGTGCAGAAGTGCATGTTTGCTGGGGCACAGCTCACAAAGGCACTCTTACAATCTTTTACAACTGCTGTTGACACATGGAGTAGAACTATAGGGTTGAAACTCCTGCTCCTAGTTCTTTGTGCCCTTCAATGCATCTTCAGTGCCTCACTGGGATTCAGTCATGGAGAGCTGAACTCTGTCCTGTGCTGTGTCCTCTGCTTCATGTGATTTCTCATGAGGAATCCCTATAAGTCCCAAAGATCACAATCTGTGCCTCACAGTACCCATCTTGTTCTTCCTGTTCTAAGATAAGGAGAGGGTACCACATTATTATGTGGCATTTAAGAATCCCATGTGAAGACCTTGGGTCAACGAAAGAAAGAATCAGATTTGCTGATCACACTCTACTGGTCGTATTCCCATATGGCTCTAAACCTGCTGCTAATAAAATCCGCATCTTCCATTTAGGTCACAACTCAGCCCATTCCAGTTAGAGAGCTCTCAGGACATCCCCCAAACATCTGGCCTTCCCACACACACCTGCACTAGCACCTTCCTTGACACAGTTACCTCCTTGAAGATTCTTGCAGACTTCTTATCTGTCAAGCAGCCTAATCTCCATCAAGACATGCTTCAGGGCCACAGCTAGGGAGGTTGCAGAATGTGGAACTATTTGATGTTCTAACAGTCCCCTGATGAAATGAAAATGACCAGCAGGCTCAGTCATGTTGCCGAGGTTAAACATCAACTGTTCAAACACCAACCATGGAATCTGCAAATGGGTAAATACCAGATTGTGCACAAGGAGCCAAAGAATCTGTCCAAAAACAGCTGCTCGATATGTGTCAGAATAGGGCCTTAGTTACAGAACAACACAGACGAGCTAACAAAATTCATATCCTAGTGTTTCCTAGATGTACAACAGCAGGGGGACACACGAAAGCGGCTCTCCCGCCAAGTAGAAAATTCCACATGCAGAGGAGATAAATAAGAAGAAACTGTGGGCTATGAACCATCATAGAAGGCCAGTTCCCTCTCCAAGATGGAAGTTAAATGTGTTCCGAGTAACCTGAGATACCCCAGGCCTCTCTAACTTGGATAGGCAGATGAGGTTACATTGGGAATAATCCACATTCCACTCCATGCATACTCTGCTGTTCATGACAGACGTCGGGCCCCAGGAAGGGTTCCATGCCTATTTCTGGAAGTGCCAGGGATGTCTCTCATCGTCCACTGAGCAGATTTGGCCATTTCACATTCCCACCATAGCTGTGGGACCTATATGCTGGAGGACTGTGAAGTTAGTAAGATCTCCCTCCACTTGGTGCTCCACAGCCTTCCAGGATTTTAGTGAAAGCCCTTTGAGAGACTGACTGGTACCTACTCCCATAGCACCCAGGAAGGTCTGAACCGAGAGACAAATCTCATCATCAGACACCACAGTTCACTCAGAATCATCCTCCTCCCTCAGGGACCAATACTTCTTTACTGGGGGCAGCTTGTCTTGCCCAGCTGTTTCTTCCCTGGGAAAATTCTTTTCTAGCATCAGGTTGCTCAAGACCCCATGTTGGCCAGACCTATGACTTCCAGCTTGGGTTTGAGCAGAGTTCCTATTTCAAAAGGAACTAGACTTTTTATTTCTAAAAATTGCTTCAGGGGGCAATGCAGTCACACAATGCAGGCAACAATGTCCTTTGGCTCATGCCTGAGTTATTAGAATTAAATTTATCTAAATAATGCTCTCCCTAAAACAATAGTTTTAGTTTACAGTACATGCTTTTGTAAAAACTATTAAATGTCTAGAAACTAAAAAAAAGTTAAAAAAAAAAAAACAAAGAAAACCCCCTATAAACCGGGTATGGTGGTGCACACCTATAATCTTAGTGGCTCAGGGGGCTGAGGCAGGAGGATCATGAGTTCAAAGCCAGCCTCAGCAAAAATGAGGCACTAAGCAACTCAGTGAGAACCTGTCTCTAAATAAAATACAAAATAGGGCTGGGGATGTGGCTCAATGGCTGAGTGCCCCTAAGTTCAATCCCTGGTACCAAAAAATTTTTAAAATTTTTTAAAAACCCTATGTAACCTTTAGTAAATTACCACACTTACTCTTCCCTTGAAGAGATTGGAAGAAATAGTCCAATAATCCCAAATCCCTACAAACTCTAAAACTCCAAGAGGCTCTATAATCTATACTTTCCTAAATATAACCTGGGCATAAAATCCCACAAAAGGAAAGAAGATATAAAATTTCTTGTTGGATGAATCTAGCACCTGCCTCCAGGTTTATAAACATTCTATGAACACAAAATACAATCATGAAGATTCACTGGAAAACATCTATTTTTGTAAGAATTCTTTCTGACCAAGGGTTGTGAACCCAGGAACTGGTACAGGGCTCCTAATTTATATTTCTGTCCCACACAAATGCATAGGAGCCTGAGCTCTCCATAAGTAAAAGCAAACACACAAGACTCTTGGATGGGTAAAAATGCACTATAGGGCAGATTTAACTTTTTCAAATGACACTTATATCTACAGTACATCACATCCTGTACACCTCTGTAAGGGAAGCCAGATGGGTATTTTCTGCCTTGCAAAGACAAACACAGAAACTCAGGTAAGGTCAGCCATGCTTAGCAGATAAATCCCAAAGACAAGACTGCTGGAGCTGCCTGTTCTAACCTGATCTTCCTTGTGTCTAAAAACAGAACTTGTCTGCTTAGAGACTGAGGAGAGTTCAGCATTGCTTGCTTTGGGGTCAACTAAGAGCATGGGTGGACAAATTCTAGTTGTCATCTGACAAATAAAAGCAGGGTTGCAGCCAGGAACTTCTCCCTCCACCATCTCTGCTCCTAAAGTAAACCTTAAAGAACTACAGTCAAGTAGGGCTGGGAGATATGGATCTTTCATTTCTGATCAGGGGAAACTGTTGGCTCCCACTACTATTTTGTAAGCCCTCCAAGAAAAAACAACCTCAATACCAGTTTCAGATGCCAAGTGGAGCATCAGAACCGTGCTGTGCTGGTTATTAAGCTAGTTTTATCTTGATTTCAAAATCCACCCTTTCATACTACGCTTGGACATTCTGGGTTTGGGATTCTGCAAATCAGATTCTTGCTTTAGGTGCAGATAAGCTCTGCCCCTAGGGGGCGCTAGCAAGAACTTGCATGGCTAGAGGAGCAAGATGGCTCTCACTGGTGGTTTGCTTCCTGTCCCAGTCAACTTTCCCTATTATTCCTATTGGTTCACCCAGGTAGTGGCAAACTCCTTCCAGGAGCATATGAATCCAGTTTGGGAGTTTTCCAACACTCATAGAACCAGTCTCCCAAATGACCCCTCAGAGACACCAGCCCAGTGGCTCACCCATCTCAGAGGAGGGGTATACCAGAGCTGAGGTACCAGCACCAGCAGGGCAGCATTCCCACTGCCCCAACTCAGAAAGTCTGAGCCTCAGTCCCTATGCCCCTTCTCCAAGCATCTAACTTTAAGTAAGACCAAAGTTTTCCCTTTGCTGACCCAGCCTTAGAGGTGATAACTGCATCCTGCAGGGGTTACCTCCATGGATCCCTTCAGATTCTCTTTTTGCCCTTTTCATTTTCCTAGTTGATAATTCTTTATAATATTATCTCTGGTAAAAATAACTGGTATGATTTCTGTCTCCTGCCTACTCCTGACTGATGTACCTACAGGTAGGTCCTCAGCATCTGTGGCGGAACTGTCCAACTCCACAGACTGCAGCACTGGAGTGGGGATGTGGTTTCTCTCCGCCAACCTCTGCATGAACCAGAGCAAGTTCAAATTTAAAGGACATACTGCACTTTGTGGCAAATGGAGCTTAATTGCTGTACATTCTTAGGGGATGGCTGCAAGGACTCCTAGCTAGACATTTGCCTGTTTATCCTTGCTGGCCGGTAGCGAGCTGTATGGAAGCATCCTCATCATAGGTTTATGGGAGAAAATGATCTTGTTATAGTTTGCAGTGGGACGTTCTCTGGAATCCTTTCGTAAGTATGTGGGTTCTGGGACAACAGCGGAATCCAATACAGAGTAAGTTCCCCACATTGATAACACAGCCTCTGATAGCACATCCTTGAGTGCAGCTTCTCCAGGGGACTTGAAGGACTTTCTTCTTTTCAGGTGGAGGGTGCTGGAAGGTTTGGTCGACTTTGATGCCCGTTGACTTTCCTCGAAAGCCTGCCTGTATTCCAGTTCTCTAGTTTTGCTTTTCTCGATGATTCTTTTTACCACTGGAGATATATAGGTGACATAAGCTGGCCAAGGGTCATGTTTATCAAGCAGTTTCAGGGGAAGTCCAATGTTTTCTGTGAGTCCTACCAGCAAAGAGAAATGCAGGTTATTTAGAGGTATTCATATACAATAATTTGAAGTAATTGAGCATATGGGAGCCACACCTTGAAGTCTTCCCCATCATGCCCCCCTTATATTCAGTAGAAATAAAATCCAATCCAAAGGGGAGGACAGGAGGATATTCTATACAGTATATCAGTTAAATAACAGCAGAATACTAAAGAACAAGAGACTTGAAGTCAGGCAGGTTTGCTTCCAAATATTTATGCAACTTAAAGAAGCCCTTAAAAGGTACACTCGTACATTGCTAGTGGGGTTGCAAATTAATGCAGCCACTCTGGAAAGCAGTGTGGAGATTTCTTAGAAAACTTGGAATGAAACCACCATTTGACCCAGCTAATTCCACTCCTTGGTCTATACCCAAAGGACTTAAAATCAGCACACTACAGTGACGCAGCCATATCAATGTTCATAGCTGCTCAATTCACAATAGCCAGATGTGGAACAAACCTAGATGCCCCTCAATTGATGAATGGATAAAGAAACTGTGGTATATATACACAATGGAATATTACTCAGCCATAAAGAATAATAAAATTATGGCATTTGCAGGCAAATGGATGAAATTGGAGAATATCATGCTAAGTGAGATAAGCCAATCTCAAAAAACCAAAGGATGAATGATCTCGCTGATAAGCAGATGATGATACATAAGGAGGGGTGTGAGCAAGAAAAGAATGGAGGAAGGAGGGACTGTATAGAGGGAAAAGAGGGGTGGGAGGGGTGGGGGGAAGGAAAAAAATAACAGAATGAATCAAACACCATTACCCTATGTAAATGTATGATTACACAAATGGTATGCCTCTACTTCATGTACAGAGAAACAAGTTGTACCCCATTTGTTTACAATTTTAAAAAAATTTAAAAAACAAAAAACAAAAAAAAGACAAGTGTATTTTGAAAAAAAAGAAGAAGAACTTAAGCCCTTAACATGTATTTTTTTTTACCAATAAAAATGGTTAATATAAGGTTAGTGTAAGGACTAAATAAAGTATAGTCATCCCATGGTATTCATGGGGTATTGATTTAAGAACTTACCATAGTGACCAAAATCTTGCAATTGCCGAAATTCCTTATATAAAATGGCATAGAATTTGCATATATCCTATACGCATCCTCCCATATGCATTAAATCATCTTTAGATTTAATACCAAGTACAATGCAAATGCTATATAAATAGTTTTGTACTATAGTTTTAGAGAGTCATGACATGAAAAAACCTATTCATGTTCAGTACATACATGATTTTTTAAAAATATTTTGTTTTCACAATTAGTTGAATCCAAAGATGTGGAACCTGATGCTACAGAAAACCAACTACAATGTATTTTAAGGACTTGGAACAATATATTTGAGAACCTTAAAGAATGGACTTTGCACTTAGACCACTTCAAATTCCTACTCTACCTTTCTTATAGCTTTGAACCTTGAGCAAGTTTCTTAACTTTTCTGAATGCCAGTTGCCTCTTCTGTGAAATAGCAATTAGAATAAGACCAGCATCATAGAGCATTCTTGTGGGTTTGAGATAATTTATGTCTCAAAAACTTTTGGCACAGTACATGTCATGTAGTCATCAAGAAAGGTCACTAGTAACCTTTTGGTTATGTCTCATGACCTGTGCTATTTCATTTAATCTCTATTGCATCTTATGAGTATTATCCCCATTTAACAGAGAATAAAAGTGAGACTGTTCAGCTCACATAACTATCCAGTGATAGATTTGCATTCAAGTGACATATCCTCAAAAACCATAAGCACTTCACCTTAGCTGCTGGCCAGAAGTTCTGGATGTTTGTGGTGACAGTGGGGTGCTTAGCTAGAAAGGCTACTCATCAGTCTATCAATTCCTTTGCAGATACCAAATTATGGGCAGGTCAGTCCTTCCTTTTTTTACTTGCAACCTGACTCTACCTACCAGGAATGCCTCCAAATTTCTTTCCCGTAGTTGCCACCTTCCCTCTGTTCACCCCAGTGGTGTGAACTTTCCTATTGTTTTATCTCTTCAGTCATTTCAATAGGAGTTTGAGAGGAGTAGTGATAAACATTCATCTTACCATCTCCAACCTAAATTCAGTTAAAAATGCTGTAAATGGGGATAATCAAGAGAAGACACAGATTATTGTAGTCCTACCTTATCCTCAGTTTCACCTTTCAGGATTTCATTTACCCAAAAATGTTCACAGATAATTCCAGAAACAAATAATTCATACATTTTAACTGTTTAATACGTTGTTAGAGTTATATTTTATGGTTATTGTCATTAGTCTCTTATTGTACCTAATTTATGAAGCAGACTTTTTCCTAGGTGTGTACTATAGGAAAAAACATAGTATGTATAGGGTTTGGTACTAGCCATTCTTTCAGGCATTCATGGGTATCTTGGAATGTATCCCATGTGGAAAAGGGGAATCACTATACAGAGTTATTTCCAGCCTGTATCTAGGACATTCAGGAGCTGGAGCTTATCCAGGGACATATCTGTCAGTAAAAAACGTGCCACAGAAGGGTTCCATCTTCCTCCAAGAGTCTGTGTTCCTCTGTGGAGGAGAGCAAGATTGTGACATCACCTTTCTCTAGAAAAGTCCCAATGAAGTTTCCAAGCACAGACTTGACTGTTCATTCTTGTCTCCTTGAAGCGAACCCAAAATGCAAAGATCTTGCAGGGTTAGGATAGTTGCATGACTGACAGAGGCAAACCAAAATCCTGGAGCAAATTGAGCAGTAGCCCCCTCACATCTCCTGCACAGGGTCTGTTCCCTACCAGCAAAACAGGAGAGGCCATCCATAGAACCCTGCCTTTTCCTATCTCCACCTTTCCTTCTTCTGTCTTTAAATTTCTTACATCTGTCCTCTCTTCCTTATTTATAGCACTCCTCATGTTGTAGATCCAAGTATCTTTGGGAAAACACACTTTTAGCCAGTGCCTTCTCAAACAAACCTAAGAAAGCAATGAGTTATTGAGAATCCTGAGGCCTGCGGTCTCTGAAAGAGACTAAGCCAAGTCCACTTTCAGAGAAGAGGATATGTTTCCCTTACAACTGTAAGGAGGTGAGGCCCAAAAGGCCTGAAGGAATGGCCCTGCTCAAACTCCTTAGGTTGACCTGACTGTCTTCTGCAGGTGTTCTGCCTCATGAATTCCCAGTTCTATGGTGTAAGTGCCGGACAGAACTGGGGTTGTATGGAGGTTGGTCAGGGGGAGAGGTAGAAAAAAAAAAATCCTCATTTCAAAATCATTCCATCTTCTCTACCAGACTGTGAATGTGGCCATGTCCCCACAAGCGTGCAAAGTTCCCACTATCTGACCTGCATGGCCCAGCCTAGAATTGGGATCAGGGTGCTGTGAAGATGGCAGTTCTAGGAGAGTCAGCTACAGAGTCCCCAAGCACAGGCTGAAATAGGGATGCCTTAATACTCTCTGTGGTCATGCAGACATTGATGAGAACTATGGCCAGTGTGTCTAACTGAAGGACTTGTTAAAGCACAGAATGCAAGAATGCAAGACCCACCTTCAGGGTGGTTGATTTGACAACAACCACTAAACCAAAAGGTGAAGGGAAAACACACACACACACACACACACACACACACACACACACAGGAGGCCTGTAGGGTTATACTATTAACTACCTAAACAGGAAACAGGAGATGTTTTTAGTTCTTTTCCAGTTTTGAGACACGTGCTTTTATCAAAGAATTCATTATTTAATATATTCAGTTTTTCCATCTCTGTGGCCTTTAAACATTTAAAAGGACCTTGGAGTATTTCCATTATCACCTGCCAAAACTCAATGAATAAAGGTTACAGAGTGTTTCTACTAAGTTCCCAGGAGATGCTGGTGTTACTTAAACCACACTGTTGAGAACCATTGATCTAGAGCAGTATTTCTCAAATATTAGCAAGCAACCGGGAGAGCTTCTGAAAACAGATACCTGGGTCCCACTCCTAAAGACTCTGATTCAACAGGTCTGTTTAGAGGACCTGAGAATTTGCTTCTTTAACTCCCTAAATGATGTTGATGCTGTTGGTCACACTGAGTAGCCCTTGCTTAGACCAAGCAATGGTTCTAAATCTTTCTTTCAGCTACAGCATACAGAATGGGCGATATGTTCATGTGTAAAACACTCCTCTGAGATAAGCAATTCCCAAGTTTCCCATTTCTTTTTTTCTCCTAATCAAGGAACAATTGTGGAATGAGAGTGAGCATGTCACGGGGTAACCTTAAATTCCACTATTTTTATAAAGTAAATTATTCACAAATTTCAACATTTTTTAAACATACCTAACAAAGGATAACATTCTGGAGATTCTGCTAATACTAAAAAGCAAAATATAAGACTACTTTTGTCAAAACTATTTAGATGCATGTCTTATGGAGTCTCTGCTATGAATCTCAGTAGTAATTTTCCACAACAGTGCATTTTCAAAGGAATTCACGATATCTTTTTTCCTAGGCTAAGGAAGAAATAATGTTCACATAATACTCTAACCTAGAAAGTGTTTCATGAAATAATTTTTCAAACTGAAATATCAAGCAGCATATTTCTTTCTAAGACCTACCTTAGGATCTCAACCAAAGGTCATCATGTCCCCTCTAACATAAAGCATGTCATCCAAGTGGTCACCCAGCCTGTCACTGATTACCTCCAATGAAAAAGGACTTATAACTTATCTCCCATGTTTGTAGAGCTGTTAGAATTTGTACTTCTACTACTATTCAATCATGTCAGATGATGGAAAGACATATCAGTGTGGTGGTATTTGGGGAATTTTAGATAATACCTTTCATCCTTCCTTCTAAGTTTCTGGCTAATGAGCCTGAAAGCATCAGGATATTCCCAATCATTACTGAATTCTGTCCCAACACCAGTAAGTATATGTTTGACTCAGTGCATCTCACTGCATCTCATTGGGCCCCCACAGAAAGCAGCAGGCTGATGGGACTGATAGCACAATTCCACAGAAGAGTAGATTTCTCTCATACTTGCTGCTGCTGGGGTTGGGAAACTAGAGAAAACTAATGGGTGAATGTTTGAGACTGTCAAAATCCATGGGGAGGACTTGATTGTTTAAAACCAGCAGGAGATAAATATTTGACATTAAGTCTAAAGACAAGCTGTGGTTTTTCCTAATTTCCTTCAACACCAGCACAAAGGTTTATTTTGTCTCTCTATAAATGAAATGCAAACCAGCAGTCTCCAGACAGAAACAGCATTGATAGGAGAGGCAAGAGGCCACACAGAAGTGGGCTTCTTGTTTCTCCTACAGACACAAAGATTCATGTTCAAGCCATTGGACCAGCTCCTCCCAGTTCCCACCCATCCTCTCAGCCCCTCATTTTCAGAATTTAATCTGATATGCTGTGTTTGGCTTAGGATCATTCAAAAGAGTGACACTTATCTAGAACCTGACCTAATTTTGTGACCTTGATCATGTTTCTTAACCTGTTAGGACCTCAGTTACTATGAGGATGAGGATGAATTCCTGTCCTGCTTCTCTCAGGGATACATAGTTGTAATAAAATGTCTGAAAACTAAAGTGCTTCTAAACCAGTGCAACCTGGACTTTGCTGAACGTCAGGATTACTGGGGATCTTTAAAAAATACAAATGCAGTGCAGGCATTGGAATTAAAAGCTTCCCGGAATGCCAAGGGGAAGGAGGGTGGATAAAGAGATGCTTGATTTGGTCAGTGCATACTTACTTTCATGTATTCAAATATCACACTAAACCCCATTAATATGAAGGATTAATACATGTTAATCAAAAATTTAAATATAAAGCTTTCCAGGTGATTCCAATGTGCAGCAAAGCTGGGTGATTGCTGTTTTGGGGTCTAAATTGAAAAACATTGAAGAGTTATAAGATATTATTACTAATGACTTAGAGACAGTAAACAGGTCCAGAAGATCTTTATAGTTCCTTTGTAGTTCTAAGACATACAGACTTTAATTCAAGAATCACTATATATGTATTCAGTATACTGCATCTCAGTGGCCTTTGAACATTTTTAACATATAAAAGAGTCATCAAAGCTGAGCCTGGTGGTACATGCCTGTAAACCCAATGATTCAGGGGCAGAGGCAGGAGGAGGACCAGGTTTGAGACCAATCTCAGCAATTTAACAAGACCCTGTATCAAAAATTTTCAGTGGTAGAGCACTCTTTGGTTCAATCTCTGGTACCACAAAAGTAAAATAAAATAATAAAATGGTCATCAAGCATTTCCACCACTAACATCTACCAACCAGAATTGACTTAGATCAAAGGAAGAGAACCAATGGCTTAAAACAGTGAGCTGAGGACACTGTGGCTGTGGATGAGACCCACATGCAAAACTAATGATCTCATTCTGTCTGTAGCCACAAGCTGCATCCTTATCTCAGGAAACCATCTTATAAAAGGATTTTGTGGGTTCCAGGCAGGATTGATGGATTAGTGCATTGGCAGAAGTCAACCCCACTCAGACTTTTTGCCCAACTAATGCTGTGAAAATAGTGCAGTTTGCATACTCATGATGGGCAAGATGTTATCTTAGTTTTGGATTTCCTAAACTGTGTCCCATGGAATGCAAGAGTCTCCCAAGCTAATAGGTATTGTTTCAAGGGAAAGAAAAAGAAATAACCATAGCAAGGGTCACCCATTCAGCCATAGAGATTATTTTAGCCTGGGAGTCACCATTCAAATGGTCTAAGTTGTGCAAGATTCTATGTCCTCAATCAAGTTTGAAAAAATGTTCTGTTCAACAAATACCTTTCAAGCAGTACTTCTCAGAGCCTGTTATACATTAATTTGTTCCATAACTCTCTAAAAGGCAGGATGAATATGTAGCATCTTTTAACCTCATTTGACTTGTGAATCTTCATTCATTCATTTATTCATTCATTAGGCAGGGCATCTCATGGGACTAGAAACCAAAGAACCATTTGTATGGATTCTAAAGCAGTGCCCTTCTCCAGCCCTTTGCAAGAAATTGCAAGCCTCAGAGAATGTTAAGACACAAAAGAAGGACAAAGCTACTTAGTGAATAGCTGGGTCTTCCTTAGCTCACCTCCTCTGAAATCAGTGTGAGAGAACAACAAAACTGCCCATATTCAGACTAACAAGCCAACACAAGTGTCTAGAATTTCCGTGGAAACTAGACCTGCTTTCCCTCTGTCCAGCTGCTTTCTCTTCTCTGCTTCAGTCTGCAGGTTTCTTATCTTGCTTTTGTCTCATCTTTTACTTTCCCCGCTGAGCTATACCTACACACATTTTCTCAAACAGGAACCTGATGCTAAGTCTCATTTCACCTCGGCATTTTATCCTCTTCAACCTTCCATTTCCTACCCTACCTTCTGTTTCCTTTTCTACCCTCTGGCCACTCCTTGTTTATTTTTGGCTAAAAAGGAAACTGCCATTAGGGCCAGCAGTGTCTTGGAAAGCTTATCTCTGAGATCTAGAGAAATTCCCCTGGGCATGAATCAACTAAGTGCAGAGTGTGGTTTAAAGGCTTATTTCCAGCCAGAGTGATCTAGCAGGAAGCCTGTAGAGTCTGCCTGCCCCACTTTAAAAGGACAGACTCCCTACATTTCACACCTGGGGAAAACACCGAGTGCATACCTGACCAACTTCCCCCACTTATCATCACTCTCTCTACTTCTTTACTTTGCCCCTATCTCATGGGTGCTATGTAAGCTCTTGTCACAACCCCCTCCACATGCCCACCACACACCATCTAATGGGCTCCAGAAGGGGAACACACAAGATAATCATTGGATGTGCCCGTAGTAACACCCATGCTCAGGAGCATTGGAAATCTCAGAACTATTAAGACTGAGGGGAGAATGGGGAGGGGCAAGTTGGCCTCTCAGGAAAGAAGAAGCATTCTCTAGCCCTCTCCCATGTGACAATGCACTAGCCACCTTCCCTTCCTCACCTCTGTCTTTTCCCAAACACATACACACTCAAGAGAAAAAACAAGTCAATTATTGTACTCTCTTAAAAGATCAAGTTGCAAATGGTGGGCCATTTTGGTAGTTGTCAGTATGTTCTACTATAGATCATGCCTTTTTCTGGAGGAAGAACTATCTTTGGCCGCATCTAGGGTGAGGAGATAGGAATCTAATCAGAATTGCCCATTTTCTAACACAGACCTGGCATTATTGCTCTACCATTTATGATGGGTAAGAGGGGATATACTATTTTGTATCATGTTTCCAAAACATTATCCAAATGCTTTTTCTAACAATTATGCACATACTTTGAAAGTGTTTTATGTGCCAACAGTGGGAACACAGTTCAAGTACCCATGGCCATGTGACATTCATTCTTTTGTTCAGGCATGCACACACTCAGCAAATCTATACTAAGCTCCAAACACCAAACTTCTCATCCAAACCTACTGTGGATTCTCCACGCTCACCTCTTGGGGTGAGGCCTTTGCCATGTCAAGGGTCCACAAAGCTGGTTTCCCATGCTAATGACAAATCAAACAAAATTAATCTATGTCATCATGTCATCAGAAATAAAAGCAGAGAAATTCCTGTACATAGGACAAAATATGTCCCACCAGCCACTCTGGGACAGAATATCTCCATGTACCAGATCCTGGAAACACGAAGAAGAATGAGAAGCTGCTTGGCTCAAGGAGTTCCCAGACTTGTGAGGAAGTCAGACCATCATCAGTTTCCTAACTCAGATTGGGTAGAGATGGGTGTCAAGAAATGAATTCAAGAAGAAAAACAAATAATAGTGCTGAGTCTCAAAGGATAGGGGGAGTGATGGACTGTGTTTAAAAGTAAGCCTCAATGTTCCCAAATACTGAGCAAAGTGCTTCTTTATTCAGGATTCACATTCTTCTTCCTATAAGCAGATAAGTGAAGCTGTTTCCAAATGGTGTGTTTTCTGCACTTGAACTACAATATAAATAGGCTGAATTGACACCTTACAAATTCACTACAGGAAGAAGCGTTACACTTTAGATATGTATAAAGTACAACTATGAATCTGAATTTTATGTTTACTCAAGGACTATTCTATCATAAATATTAAGTTTTAATTTTAAGATGTAATAATGAAGACCCATTAGATGCCACTAAATACAAAACATGGGTGACCACATTACCCACAGAGCAAGTTCCAAATTTTAAAATGAAATTTTCAGAATGAACCAAGCACACATTAACAGAGGAGAGTTTTGCAGTCTTTTTCCTTGTATGGATATCAGCATGGAATTGTGGATTGATTGGCTAGACAAATAGGAAAAATATGAAGAAATGGGCAGCAAGAAATAGCCTTACAACCTCATGTTCAGGAAATCAAACATGAAAAGATTTAAGCAATTTGTGTCTAGAGACCCCTCTCTGCCTGACAGCTGGTTCGTTAGCAATGGGACCATGAAAATGTGTGGCCACACAATGTCTAATCAATCAGAAAAAGGAAGTCCTGCTCCACTGGAACAATGGGGGTATTGTGAACCTAGAGAACACATAAGGGAAATAGCCAGGCATTTCCCAGGACTGGTCTCAATCAATGGTCCAGGCTACCTCCTTTTAAAATGCTCAAAACACTAGAAATCCAGGGCAGTGTTTGCATTTAAGAGAGTGATTTGCATCTGAGATTTCCTAGAAGTAAAGAGCTGAAAGAGTCACCTTCTTTATGATCCAATTATTCCATCAGCATATTGACAGCTGGTCCTCAGTGGCACATTTATCCAAGTCCATTTCAGAATGTGAGAAAATACCTGTATCACACATTGTACCCAACTCGGTCCCCAGAAGACTCCAAATCATGATCAAATCAAAGTTCTCAATTGTCTGGGTGACATGTACACAGTTGAACCACAATCAAAATAAACTGCCATGTTGAAAATTAAAGCATTTGATTGCATTGTCTTTAATGCTCTTTACATGGCTATAATTGTCACCCTAAATCTATCTGCAAAATGGAAAATAAACACAGGCAAGATGCATGATTTGAGGATAAAGCAAAGGAAGGCAAGCTTATAGATGGATCCTCAGCACAGTTAGAGTTGGAAGATGGAGTAAGGAGACTAGTTTCCATGTGTGCACAAGCTCTATCCTCATCAGCATAGTACTGTACTCCTTCCCACCACCACAGTCACTAGAAAATTATGAGAAGAAGGTAGAACAAATCATCACCATTCCTAGAAAAGCAGTCCAAGGCTTTGTTCTATGTGCTGTGCTGATGATGGTCATGTGTTTGTTCTATATGCTCTCATAATGAAATGTACTTCAACATTTCACAGTGTGTATTTGTGTGTTTTCATAATGGAAATCATATATTAACATTGTAAAAAGTTTGGAGAGACCTCACAATCCCAATACCATCACACAACTATCATCTCACCCAACGTCACCAGAAGTACATATCCTTTTGACTCCATCATTTTTGCTCTATTATTATATTGTGTTTTCTACTGTTAAAGATTCCTCATCATACTTTAGAGGCTGCTTGATTCATCAAGAGAATGAATCATTATTAGCCATGCCTCCATTTGGAGAGTTTAAGGTGTTTCTAATTTTAGCCACTATAAATAATGAACCCTGTCTTTTAAAACAAAAAACTAGCTGATACCCTTATGTTTCCTGTAAACCTCTGTATAGCAAGGTGCTCAGAAAATGTTAGCTTCTGAAAGTTTCTAGTCTCCCAAAGTTCTCAGTGCTGTCAAAACCATTTCCTCTTAAGTTCATGAAGTGAGTACTATCCTCCCTTCAGCCTTGTCTGCATAGGCAAAGAACAGGTCAGATATTTACCACTATGGTCTCTGGAGTTCTTAAGTAGTAGCTCCAAGGTCTAATATTTATTGCAACACAGCCCACTAACAATAAAAACAGAAACTAAAACAGTTTCTCCAAGTGAGTTGGCTCCTAACACCAAACGAGGCAGACCTCAGGTGCAAGAATTATGGTAAAAGCCATTCTAATCATGGAAGGCCAGGAAAGGGGTCAGTAAGAATTTGCTCCCTATAGCTAAGATTTTCCAGGGACAGGAAATTGCCTAAGAAGTACCTCACCCACTGCAATGCATGTATAAAATTAATGGGAAGGTTGGATGCCTCATAGTGCAATGCCAAGGAAGCAACAATGAGAAAACACTGGACTTTCGAGGTCTGATGTTTTAGAGCTAAAGTCATAGGAGGAAAGTGAAGGGCACCAACAACACTTTCCAAGCAATTAGATGCAAAATACCCCATCCAACTGAAGTGTCATTTGGCAAGACATTAGGTGACTGCTGAATGAACAAAAGAACTATGTAAAGCAAACTAATTTATGATAAAAGCACAGTGATCATGAATCATTTAGTGAGGAGGCCACAGCATCACATCTTCCAGTAGTAACTGAGATCATTCCGGATTTATCATATCAAATAGAAGTTACAGTTGCTCTTAATGAGGACCCTGAACCATTGAGAAATTGGCAGATTCATTATGATTAGTGAAATAAACCAGTCTTCAGAAGGACAAATATTGTATGATATTGTATATGTGATATCCAAAGCAATCAAACTCAAACTCAAGTAGTCAAACTCATAGGAGCAGAGAATAAAATAGTGGTTGCAAGGGCTGTTGGGAAGAGGGAAACGGGAAATTGATCATTGGCTATAAAGTTTTAGTTATGCAAGGTGAATAAGTTCTGGAGATCTGCAGTACAATATTGTGCCACTAGTTAACAAAACAATATTGTGCTTTTAAGAATTTGAGGGTGGATCTCATGTTTAAAATAAAAGAAACTACAGATGTGAGGGAAGCTAGGTGCAGTGATGTAATCCCTGCTCTTCTGGAGACTAAGGCAGGAGGATCCCAAGTTCCAGTCTAGTCCAGGCAACTTAGCAAGACCCTGTCTCAAAATAAAAATTAAGAAGTGCTAGGGATGTAGCTCAGTGGCAGAGTGGGCCTTGTTTCAATTTCCAATTTCACACACACACACACACACACAAAGTGATGGATATGTCCATTATCACCTTTGTCTATGGCCATACCACCCTGAATGCCCCTGATCCCTTCTTGATGGATATGTTATTATTTTTGTTGTAGTGATACTATCAGAAGTGTATGCATATGTACGAACTTATCCGATTTCAAACATTAAATGTGCAGGTTCTCTATATCAATTGCATCTCAGTAAACTGCTTTCAAAAAAGAAATTGCCACCTGTGTTCCATATTTTCTATCAAGAAAGCAAGTCTAGAAAACTAGTCCCAAAGTTTTCAAGGTTTCTCCAGCACCATGCAAGGAAAAGAGTACTACAGATTTTGGAACACCAATAATTGGTCTCAGAGAACCAAGTGAATAAAAACAAGTAACTCATTGGTTGCATGAGTTGATAAATGTGGGCCCCTTTTGCTGTTGTTCACTAAGCAATCCTCTGAAAATTCACATTAAATAACTCATAGGTATATGTTCCACCATAAAAATTTTATATTAGGCTTCCTGAATTATTAATCATTTTCCAGAAATGATTGGTCAGAATTAATCACTTCTCCCAAGTCTTATCACTACATGTCTTCAGCATCACTGGAACATTGATAATTATGAAAATATGTTTCTAGGACCTGTTTACCAAAAAAATGTTCCTAGGGCCTATCTCTTTTCTGAGATTCTCATTTTCAACCAACCACTTACTAGACAAGTTCCTCTAAGTGGTTTTGCATTTTCATTGAATTGAAAGTTGTTCAAAAGCCAAGTCAGTATCTGGTATCACATCCTACTTCCACAAACATCTCCTCTGTCTTCATATCCTGCTTCTGTTGTTGATCTCACATCATCCTGACCACTCAAGGGGAACCTCAACTCTTCGTTCTCTCTTACATCTCCAATGCAGGTCCCATTCTCCATACATTTTCCTACCTCTACTTTCTTTCCTTCCAGTTCATTCTCTATCTTGCAACTATAAAAATAAGCATTTTATGAACACATTCATTCATTTATTCAGCAAATATGTGCTGATTGCTCCTTATGTGCCAAATGTTAACCAGGAGTGGTATTCTAAGCAGAGAAAAGCAACTGAACAAGATCTGATCACCTCACACTTCTGTTCAAAACTCATTTCCTATCACTGGAAAGATAAAATGAAAAGCCTTTACTTCTTGGGTACCAAACCCTTCAAGATTTAGTTCCAGAAAAGCTCCCCAATCTGGGCTCCTACCACCATTACTCTGCCACTTACATACACATCAACACCTAGACACACGTGCACATATAACACATGTATAAATGCACGTATACACACAAGCATGAACACAACACATACATACAAATGCACACATATATACATGCACATGTACACACATGCCTGTGCATGCTTGCACATGTAAGGGCATGTATGTGTGTACACATGCTCCATAGACACATAGATGAACATTTATACCCATGCATGTGTATGCATACATGCACACATGTACATATGTGCATGCACAGATGCATATGTGTACAAACATGCATACACACCTGACACTCTAAACACTCATTATTCCCCATCCCACCAAGCTCTCATGCCTTTACTCCTTTACTCAGGCCTTTACCCTGAATTCATTTCACACTCCTCACTTCTAAGGAACTCCATGTGGTCCAAAACTCAGAGCATGGTTCAGCCACAGAGAAATCTTTCCTGATCCTTTCAGGAAGAGAATCTGCCTGAGCTCTCAGAGGAAGGTAAAACTGATTCTATCATAAATAGTACTTATCACACCTATATTAAGAAAACCATCAAAGATCAAAAGATGTAGGATCTTCTTGAAGTTTGGAGTAAATGGATCAAATTGCATTCAAAATCTGAAAAACAGAATAAGCAGCTGATATTTGCAGATATCCTCCTCATCAGAGCCCCACTTATATTTATGAAAATTTCTGCCAAGAATTCTTCATCAGATCATCACCAAAGGACGTGCCCTCCCTTCCAGTCCCACAACATCATGTTTCCTGTAGGCCACTCAAAGAAGGAATGAGTAACTGCTTTTTTATTATTTCTCTCTAGTAACGCACAAGTTTCTGGGACCAGAGGCAGGTACTTGACCTCTTTATTCCCCACTGCCACTCTTAAACCATTTTCCTTCTCTCCTTCTCCTTTGAAGTTCATGCCATCCAACTGCACAAACATCCTTACCTACTGCTTGTTAGCAGCTTCTGACCCCTGGTTCCACTCTGCACTCACTGACAACTTTAGTTCATGAAACACTGGTTTCCTTTACACCATTATGCCTGTCAGCAGTGGTTTCTTCATCTCATGAATGATCCATGCACACTTCTAGTCTCAACCTCCCTTGATCTGCTCACCTCCAATGACTTTGTCCTCCCCTCCATCTCCACCACCAGCCTGGTGGTTGGTTAATTGTTCTCATCACCCCTAAAAACCACATTACATTCAAAACCTCAACAGCAAGCCTCCCACTCCCATTCCCTCCTACATCCTTCTAGTTCCCTCTCTCTAGCAGTTCGCAATCCAGCAATTCCTCTGTTTCTGTCCGTTCATTCGTTCTACCTCTCTCTCTCTCTCTTCTCCCTTTATGACCTCACTTCCTGATTTACCCTGTTTAAATTTAATGATGCCTCATATAACCCCTGGAAAACCACCTTCCCCTTCTCCCTGTCTACTGTATTTGCATGACAAAGTTCAAATACCATTTAGCAACTGTTGTGTTCTTCTAGCGCCTCCACCTCAGTCACTAAACATGGTAGAGGACAAACATCACTGTGCCGATGGTCTCACATGAAATGTTGATAGCTGATGATTCTATACCATGAACTATGTACTGGGCATATTCTAAGCATCTTAACTCTATTACCCAATTTAATGCTCACAAAACTCAAGGGTTAAGTACTATTTTATTCCCATTTCATGGGCAAGCAAACTAAATAGCCTGTAGGACACATTAAGCAGCCTGTCCAACTACTGAGTGACAGAAATCAAGACTTGCACTCAGGCGGTCTAACTGCAGAATCCTTTTCTTCATTATTCCACGCTTTTGTTCATCTATCTCAAAGCTGCTAGTCTGTCCTAATATGCCCCCTTTCCGACTCTTTTCACTTCCCCATTCTCTAAGCAACTATTTCAAACCTCTCACCTGCTCCTCCCTCTCACTTCCAGTTAATGTTCCTGCCCATCCTCCTTTAAGGAAAAAACCAAGAATCCATCAAGAACTCCCTCTCTCCCTCCAATAACTGCTACAAGCTCACTGCCATATGCTACCATGCACTCCGCCTTCCTTCCCACTGTGTTGAATGAGATGACCCTATTCTTAACAAAGAATGCCTCTCCATTTGCACCCCAGGGCTCTCCCTTCCTATCTTCCAAAATGCAATGGTCATGGACATAATTGACTACTCTCAGACGTTTTCAAACATTTTCCTACCTGGCTTCCATAACGCCACACAAACCAAGTGTTCTCCCATGTCATTCACTACCCTCCTTTTCAGTCTCTATTGATTATTTCTGGCCCCCTTCTCCTTTTTAATTTCCAAACGTTTCCCCAAATGACACTAACCAATTCTTTGACTCTACATCAGATTTGTTAAATCTTAACTCCAGGTTGAATTCTTCCCTAAAGTCCAAATTTATATATCAAACTGCCATTTTATGTCTTCATCTGTATATCTAATAAGATCTCAAAATATTCTTGAGAACTGTTGACATTAGTCCCTTAGATGTTTCTCGCTGGTCTCTTCCATCTCTCTGAGTTACCATTACACACTAAATTGCCCAATTTAAAAATCTAAATGTTGTCTTTGATTCTTCTTGCTTCTTCACTAAGTACATCCAGTTCAGTATTCTCCCCAAATCTTACCATTAGTTAACATCTCTACAATTCCATCCATCCCAGTCCAAAACATCAACATCTCTTGGACTAATGAATACCTGCTAACTGTTCTTTCTGCTTTTACTCGTTCCTTGTCCCAATTCCTTCTCCATAAAGGATCCTGTATAATGATTTTTAAACATCAGTTAGATTAATTCATTCCCATGCCTGACACTCCAATGGCTCCCCATTCTATTTAGAATAGAGTGAAAATTCCTTACTGTGGCCTGCAAAGTCCTCCTTGGTCTATCTTCTGCCTTCCCTTCCAGCCTTAGCCGAGCCACTTTGCCTATTGCTCACTGTATGTTGCTCCACTTCTGTTTAAGCTTGTTCTCCATGTCAAGCTTGTTCTCACCTTAATGTTCTTCCCCAGTTACTGCCTCTGATTGGGATGCACTTTCCCTGATCGTCACACAAAATTTTCGTTCCTATAAGTCAGGATTCAGCCTAAGTGCCACCTCCTTGGTGAAGCCTTTCCTGACTACCTAATGTAGCCACCAGCCACCAGCCTTCTTCTGTTTTATTTATCTGCATAATACTGTCTGTGCCTAACATTTCTCATGACTTATTCATCAGTTTATATTCTTCTAAACAACTAGAAGGTAAGTATGAGAGCAGGACTCTCATCCATTATCTTCACTGCTCTGTTCCCAGGCACTGGGATAAAATTCACTAGATAAGTGATGTTACTGCAATTGCCACAGACAACTTACCCTGGAATCTCCAAGAATCATGGGAAATCCAACCATCCAGCAGCTACACATTTGTATAGGACTCCATGAAAACTATAAACAGCTGACTTTACAATAGCCAAACAGAAAGAGGGAGTACATTATCCTAAAAAAATAACAAACAAATGTGGCAAATGGAAAGGCCTGGGTTCGGGTCTTAGTGAACAAATTACTTGCTCTTCTTGCATTCTCTGAGTCTTATGTTTTCCACATCTGTAAAATGGGAATGACAACACCTCCCATGTGGGATTATTGTGAACTTAAGTACATGCCACCTGTGTAATATGGGACACTTCACACAATAATCAGTAACAATTCCAGCACTTGGAGACATGAAATTAGTTACATCCTCCAGGATTCAGGTTTCACTGAAAGGTAAGATGAAACCCTATCCTATATGAGAAAGTCCACAGGGACTGAATGAACCAAATTCTAACTCGATCTCTACTCCACTTCTCTCCAAACTTTCATTTCCCTTACCACTTGGTCCAATGTGTCTTGCATCTCCAGTTCCATGAAACATGGCCAGATCTCATCACTACCAAATGAATCATGTAGGATGTGTTCTATGCTCAGTGGATATAACAGTCTTTTCACATAGTCTGGGTTTCCTTCCCTCATAATGATAATAAATTTACACATAAGGCTTGAGCACTCTACTCTTTTTATATCTGCTTCCAGGACCACTCCAGTGATCCTTCTTCTAGGACACCAACCTAGCCCTCCAGGTGGAATTACCCACATCCTACTCTGTACTCCCAAGTATATCAGGGCCATCTATCCCATTGGGCATTACTTACTTGGTATATGTCTCTCTTTCCTTAAGTTGTTTCTTAAGGCTCAGAAGAGAGATCTTTAAATTCCAGTCGGTCCTTGGCCTACATTTGTCCATGGTAGGGACTGACTACAGTCAGAACCTAAGACTAGGCTTGCTTACCTTGTTCTGATCTCTCTTCCTCACTTCTCTCAGATGGTATCTCTTGCAAGTCTCTGCTGCAGCTCATTTTATTAAGTTTCTGAGAAACATATAATGAGGAGGGTAAACTGACAAAAATGTAACAGAATGGAATTAAGATGAATAGTTTTGGGGAGAAATGACAACTGAATACATAGAAAACTGGCCTATAATTAAAGTGAAAAATAACAATGACCTTTTCCCTAGAGGTCAATAAAGAGTTCACTCAAAATTGGGGATAAATCTTCAGTTATGAGTTTCATGTGAATCTTTCTAAGCACAAATATATATAAATAATATACAACAGAGCAAACTGCTAGCCACATAGAAAATATGTGTGGGTAACATGCCAGGAAATTTTTAAGTTCTGACAAAAAGAGTTTTTGTTGAGTCAGAAATCCAAAGAAACAATAAAGGTTTTAATGTGTCTCCTTGGCATGGTGGAGGGATGTATCAAATACTTTTAGAATCCAGGAACAGGCCCTCCATGGGGTGTGTTGTATGGATGTCCTTTCCCTAGTATAGGTCTAGACTTTGAGACACAGAGCATCAGGAAAACCAGATCGCTGCTGACTGATCTAGTATATATATAGTATTTATCTAGTATATGGGCTTAAATATCTGAAGAGGGCAATTTATAAATATGAGTTCTCTAAAGTTCCCCAAATAGTGAAAGTGTCTATTAAAAACTCATTTTGAATAAAGTATAGCATAAAGTTAGGAGCATGAATTCAGGACAGGTTAGGGACTTAGTTATTTGAGCAGGAACAAAATACTTACACTTCATAAGCTCCATATTCTCACCTGTAAAACAGAGGCAGTAAGAGGAACTGTCCTTGGATTGTCACGAAGATTTAATGAAATAATTCATATAAAGCATTGAGCACAGGGCTGAGGCACAAGGTAAGAGCCTCTTGCTTGGGCTGTTAACCTCGTCATTAATATGCAGGATGGTGATATTGTTCTTCCACAATGCCAAAGCAATGAGGTCCAATGTCCAGGCCTGAGAAATTAGTAACAAAATTCATCTCACTAAAAATGAGACACTAAGTTGAAAATCGGCAAAGAGACTAGATCAATAGGTGATCAGAAGATGTGCTTTGGGGACCTTTCAACACAACTGCTGCCATACAGATGTCCCCACATCATCCATTCTCTCCCATTCACACTATTTTTTAAGTCCCAAGATGTCTGAGATATTTATACCATCTGATCACCAAAAAGATACTCCACAGAGTTCATCCCTGAGCCCAGGAAGATCTGAGGTATCTATGTTTGCTTGCAGTCAAATATGTGCACATACACACAGAGACACACACACTCACATAGGTTGAACAGGACATTCGCATGGTCCCCAGCATGAGAAAGTCTACGTTATGAGACACACTTACATGCATGCCTAAAAGTGTGCACATGCATGTGAATAAACACACACACACACACACACACATACACACACACACACACACACTTAACTTTCTAAAGTCACCTCCACCACCCTCGTAGCTTTGACATCCTTCATCCCAGCTGGTCTAGAATGACTTAATAAGCAAAATTGGGCCAAGAAGTCTCTCCAGATTCCTACTAAAAATAATCAGGAGACTTAGGTATGCAAACAATGTTAAAGGGGATGCAGGGTGGAGCAAAGAATTTCAAGTCAGGAGAACTAGTTTTAAACATTCAGCTCCAACTCTTTATGTAGAATCTTGAGCAAGTTCCTAAATCTTTCTAAATCTCCATTTTTTCATATTCAAGATGGCAACATCCTACCTCATGGGATGTGCTGTGATCCAACTAATGTGAGCAAGAATTTCAGGATCCACAAAGAACTTAATAATTATTAGTTTTGTAGTGAGGACCAAGAACTCTGAACTATTGGTATAAATTTTGTTCTCTGATTTATGACTGGGGCTTGTTTTGGTAACAAGAAAGATAAATAATGTTGCTATCCAGGGTAAAAACCAGATGAACTCCAGAGAGAACAGAAATATTAAGTTATTAAGACAGTGGCAATGACCACAGACAGGGAATGGCTGGTGTTGAGGGTGCCTTGGGCTCCTCTGCTCCTTGGGGTGGAGGTGGGATGGGATGGAGGTTGAATAGAACTAGTTTAGAAAGTCAGAATTATTTGTTCCTCTGGAATGCTATGCCAACAAAGGCATCCACCTTGCAGGACAAGTACGGGTAAACAAGGAACTCAATTCCCTCCACCCCTCACAACCCATGGCTTATCAGACCTGCTAGGTGACAGGGTCCACAAGCTGAACAAGGACTCAACAGCAAAAGGGCTCATACAACCTGTGATAAACCTACTGCAAGATGGCTCCCAAAGACCTCAGGCTCCTGCTATTCATATCCTTGTGGAATCCCGTCCCCTTGAGTATGAGCTATATCTAGCACCTTTCACTTCTAACAAACAGAATATAGTCAAATGAGAGGATGTCATCTCTGAGATTAGGTTACAAAAGTGTTAGTTTCCATCTTGAGTGCTTGCTCACACATTTTCTCTCTCTCTCTTTTTCATTCTGAAGGAAACTAACTGCCATATTATAAGCTGCCTCATGGAGAGGCCCATGTGGAAAAGAACTGAGGGAGACTTCTAGTCAAGAATCAGCAAGGAACTAAAGCCCTTGATTCAACAGCCCATGAGGAAATTAGTCTTGTCGATAATCATGAAAATGAACTTGGAAGTGGATTCTTCTCTTATTGAGCCTTCCAAGTAGACCACAGCCCTAGACAAAACCATGATTGAAACCTCATGGGGGGGCATGAGACAGGGGAAGGGCAGACAGTGAAGGCACACTCAGATTCCTGACCCACAGAAACTATGAGATTAAAAATGTGCTTTTAAGCAACTAATAGGGTAATTTGTTACACAGCAAGAGATAACCATACAAGGTCCAACCAGTCCAAGAAAAAAATCCCACCTATGAGACTGAGGAAGAGAAGGGTTTCTTATTCTGGCAGCAGCAGGAGAAATTTCACTAGGAGTAAGGTGTGAGAAGACACAGATGTGATGTTAGGTTGCTTGCCTCACATTGCTTGACATACAGAAAGCTTAAATTTTAGTGGCTTTTTAAAATTTTTTTCTGAAGACCAAGTAAAAATGGCTTTGTGAAATTAATGAGATCGAAACACCAAGTCTGCTGTTCCTGGTTGTAGACACCTGTAATCCCAGCAACTCAGGAATCTGAGGAAGGAGGATTGCAACTTAGAGGTCAGCTTCATAATTTAGTGAGACCCTGTCTCAAAATAAAAAGAGTTGGAGATGTAGCTTAGAGGTAAAGCACTTACCTAGCATGTGTGAGGCTCTGGGTTCAATCCCCAGTACTATGAGAAAGAAAAAAAGCCAAGTCCTATAACAGGACTATTTTATCCAACACCACTACATAAATACCATTTGAGCTCTACCTAAGCCCTGAAGCCAGGAAGATTGCCACCAATCCTCCCTTCCTGCTTGTTATGGGCATATGCATACACATACTCCCCATAACCATGGAAGGAGCTCAGAGGTAGGTTTTTTGGTTCCAAGTGTCTAGAATAGAATGAGTTTCAAGGTTATTATCTGCCTTGTGCCCTATTGGATTGGGACTGTTCTGGTCAAGAGGCTGCCAGACACCTTCTTGGAGACTGGAGATTCACCAGAGGATTCACTGGACCAACGTCATCACAGAGTTCCATGAGAATTTTCCCTGAACCAAACATCATCCCCAAACACAAGAATGAAGAAACTGTTGATTATGCATGATTGATTATGCATGATGGACCTGAGTAGAACCTTTATCTTTCAATTGATCCTCTTGGTTTTCTGAAGTTCTCTGTGAAGAATGTCCCCAGTGGCCCTGAATGATCATGTGCTCATCTCCCTCAGAAATGGCAGTAATTTCAGGTTACTGAGGTAGGATAGAAAAAAAATTTTAAATAGTTAGAAAGGAAACAAAAGGAAGGACAAGGAGAACACAAGTTCAATCTGAAAGCCTTGTGCTAGAAGTTCCACATACATTTCTTTCCAGGCCAGTCACTCCTAAACTTCTGGGAAATCTATAAATCTTAGAGTCACTGTAAATTCATCCTTTTATGAAAATTACCTTGCATACTGTAAATTATCCTATACAATAAATAGATTAAGTAAAGAGAAATAAAATATCTTAAGAAATCTATAATATTGGATACTTTCCTTCATTACATGTTACGAACATGTCAGTCTAAGGATCTTTAGAGTTGCCAGAACACCCATAAACATCATTATCAGACTGATGTCATCCTCACACACCTTCCCATGCCCACCCCTCACCATGTTTCCTTTAAAAGAAGAGCCCGGGACCCCAAAACTATCACTCTAGCTCCCAAGGTGGCCTGTATTCTCCCTAGAATATAGCTTTGTTTTCCTAAATAAATCTGTGTCTCTAACTGACACATCTTTAAATTTATTTCTATGATGTTTTTCAAGAACTTCTTGGGATGTTTGTCAAGAACTCCACTCATCCTGAGTTGGGATCCCCTTCTCCAGGAACTCTTCAGACCTCCTCCAATGATAGTTACCACACCGGTTCCTTGGGACTGCACAGTTCTGAGAGATCTGACCTGCTGCAGTAGGTTTTTCCAGGCCAACACTCTAGCCCTCATCTTACTTTGCCTTTCTATACCTCTGTTTCCTGTTGGATAAAAATAAGGGTTGGGGTTTGCTACACCCTGTCTCCCATCTAACACTAACCTCCTGCTTGTCCCTGAAACCTCCTTGCAGGCTGGGCCTGGTGACACTGCCTGTAATTCCATTGACTCAGGAGGCTGAGGCAGGAGGATTGCAAGTTCAAGGCCAGCCTCAACAATTTAGGGAGACCCTGTCTCAAAATTTAAAAAAAGGCAGGCCTGGGGGTGCAGTTGGGTGGTAAAGCATCCCTGAGTTCAATACTCAGTTAAAAAAAAAAAAAAAAAAAAAAACTTGTATAGCAGACTCCTTGTAGTGGAATGCACTAAAGTTTCCTAACAACCCACCAAATGAATTCCTTATGAGCCCAACTTCTGGGTTTATACTAACTAAGAAAATACTGCAAGCCCTGACCTTCAACACTCAGCTTGTTCTCATTCCCAGATGCCTTTTAAAAGAGAAAAAGCTAACTTTTGCCCTCTAGGGTGGGAAATGTGAAAGGCACAGGCACAGAGCTCTGTGAATTGAGACCACAACAAACCCCTCCCAGGCGTGGAGCCCACAGAGCCGGCCCGACCGTCTTTCCATCCACAGAGTGGAAATTCTAGACGCAGAAGGTGCCCAGACGGACCCTTCTTTCACTCCCTTGCCAACTGCTGTAAACCTGTTCCTGTCCCGTTGAAGTTGCAGTGTGGAGCCAGAAATCTGGAAGAATTTAACACCCAGTGGATTCAGACACAGGAAAACATTGTTCAAAGTAAACACTGGAATCCCTCCCTCATCATGCAGGAATGTAGAGCCAGCAGGGTCTGAGCTCAGCAGCTTCTTAGAAAAGCCCCCGCTAAGCCCTTGCTCTGCTTTGGGTCTGCAGACCAGGGAAGATCTGGAGGGGCTCCACAGTCTATTCTCTGGCCAGCATAGGCACCAGGTTAGGGGGCAGCACCCAGGGATTCTTTCCTCCTGGGGCAACATGGGCAATCCTGTCGGCAGTCGCTGGCTAAAAGAATATGATATTTCTCTCAGGACCCAACAACCTCTGTGCAAAAGGCCGGCATGGTCCCTGAACTTGTGAAAGGCAAAGGAAGCAGGGTTGCCCTCTTAAAACAGAGAGGGGCTCAGGACGCTGTGGGACTTTCCATTTCCTTTGCCTCCCAGCAGGCTGTGAAAGAGTCACTTTTCCTCCAGGAAGAAAGGCTGCTCTGTGCAGGGCAAGTGTACAGTCCTTCGAACCAAAAGATGTGTGTGCTTGCTGGATGGGATGTAGCCACCAACATTCATTTCACTTTGAGGCTTAACTAATTCCATCTCTCAAAAGCCATGTGCCAAGGTCCCTGCCTCATTTACTCTGGTTCTGGAGAACAGGGAGAAACGATTTGCTTTATCCAGGGCTTATTAACCCAGAAAGATGTTTCACGTTTAATCATTTGTGTCACTGGGTCCCTCTGCCTAGAGTGGAGCCTAAATTCCCCCTCACAAAGATACAGGTCTGAACCAAACTAATGGAAAGTTTTTCATAGCGTGTGGGAGGAAACCTATAACTGGAAATGGTTCAAGCAGGAGTCCAAAGATGGCCACTGCTTGAATGTCCTCAGGTGAAGTATTAAAAGTGCTCAGAACCTGAGGGCTTTGATCTCATGAATAAATTAAGTCATCCATGGATTAATGGATTAATGGGTTATCTCAAAAGTGGGTGTTTTAAAAGCTAGTTTGGCTCTAACTCTCCATGTGATATCCTCTGCCATGGCGTGACTTACCAAAAAGGCTCTCACCAGACATTGAATAGACACCAGTACTGTGCTCTTGGACTTCTCAATTTCCAGAACTATAAACCAAATAAACTTCTATTCTTTATAAAATACCCAGTCACAGGTATTTTGTTATAGCAACAGAAAATGGAGTAAGACAGCCACTTTGACACCCAAAGATCTGAACAGAGTCCTACTTAGTGGAGGGACTGTCAGGAAGTTTAGGGGCAACAATAGCAACAAATAAGGTCTTTAGGAAGTGACCAAAGAAGTAAATCACTAAATATTTAGCATGGTAGTCCATCACTTCCTGACCTTCATCATTACCTCACTGGACAGCCACTGCACTCATTCCATTCCTGAGCCCTGTGGGATCCACCAAAGCCAAGTTCAAAGGTTTTGATTGCCCAGTTCAAAGGCCTATTTAATCCATTCATGTATAAAAACATATTGAGTGCCCCCTACCAAACCAAGAGGCAAGAGGGATGCTATTCCTACTCTCGGGGAGTGTGTGTAATCTAGAGCAGAAGTTGTCAAGGGGTGGTCCTGGGACAGCAGCAGCAGCAGTAGCAGCATGGGGGAGTTTGTGGGAAATAGAATTTTTCTGGGATTCCACCCTGGCCACTAAACCAGAAACTCTGGGACAGGGTCCAGCCATCAGTATTTCACAAGTCATCCAGAGGGGATCCTGTTGCCCACCAAAGCTTGAGAACCACTGATTGAGTCTGTCACCACCTTACACTTGATAATAGAGAAAATCCAAAGGTTTAACAGTTTGCTCTAGGGAGGTCACAGAAATGGTGAGTGTTCATATGCTCCTAGACCTAGAACAGCTGTGCCAAACTGATGTCATTGGAAAGTTTTTATTCCAGTTTCAAACATACTTTTTCCACTTTCATTTGGTCACTCTTTAGTAGTGATTTCTAAAACTTAATTTTGAAATTCCACTCTGAGCAATAGGAGAGGTGGAGTTTCTTTTTGATTTGCACCAACCACCTGGTTGGTGCCTTGCTACATATTCTTTCTTCGTAGTCTTCTTTTTTTTTTTTTTTTTTAACAGACTGCATTTTGATTCATTGTACACAAATAGGGTACATCTTTTTGTTTCCGTAGTTTTGCATGTACTCATACATGTACACAGGGTAATGATGTCTGTCTCATTCCATCATTTTTCATACTCCTGCCCCCTCCTCCCTTTCATTTCCCTCTACGTAAAGTTCCGCCCTTCTTTTCTCACCCACTACTCTCCAACCCCATTATATATCATCATTCACTTAAGACAGCTCTGAGAAGATTGTTTGCACTACTGTCAATAGGAATTCCCTCACCTAAATTTTGGTGGCCATCAAAGAAATTACACAAGCAGCCTAATTGAATTGATTTTTTAAATAAAATACCAGCCAATAAAGTAAAATTTCATTTATTCATTCTGTAGATGATTTCCATATTCCCAATCATCTCCTTCATACTTAGTGCTCATCTTGTCTGACCTATTGGCAGCACTGTAACTTGCCCATTTCTTCCAGTTGTCACCATCTCCATGCTGTTCTCCTCAGGTTCCTTGCTGCCTTCTATACCTCTGTCCCATATTTAGAGCAAAGGGGCCCCAGAGTCTGTCCAGAGTACAGGTTACCATCTATACACTCTCCCAGGATGGTGCCCTGAATCCCAGATATGTCTCTTAGCCCCAGAATATTCCCTGAACTCCAGGCTCCTATATCCAACCTCCCACTAGACATCCCTTCTGTGCTATGTTATAGGTAACTTAGACTACCCTGCTCACCTGGACTCTTGATGCCTTTCTCCCCCACCACATACCAAAACCTTCTCCTCCACTTCAAGTTTATTAAACAGCACCACTAATGAACTTGTTGCCAAAAACACCTGAGTCTTTTCTGTTTTCCCTGAGCCTCAAGATCCAATTTATCAGCAAGTCATGTCAACTTAACCTATAAAAAATCCTAAGTTCATTGTTTTCTCTCCAGTTCTCAACAACTACAACTACTACTAATAATAATTCACACAAGAGGTGCCCATGTTTTATGTGTATTGATGCACTGAAATTTCCAATGAATATATGAGTTAAATACTAATACTATCCCTTTATAGATTGGTAAAATTGAGGCATGGAAAGGTTGAGTGACTTGCCAAAGTCCTATTTCTGTTGTCATGGAAATGGGATTTGGATAGTTGGCACCAGGATCCACGAGATCAAACACCATGTTCCCAGTGCTGCCTTGATGTCCACCTTGTATCCAAACTGACCTCTATGCTTTTACTCTTGCCCCATATAATTTATTTTATACATAAAGCAGCCAGAGTGATCCTTCCAAAACATACATCAGTATGCAAGTCACTCCTCAACCTAAAAAAATCCCTCCTCAGTGCTCTCCCAAGAAAGCTTGGGATGAAATCCAAACTCCTACTATGGGCTGCCTCTATCCACTTCTCAAGTGTGTGTGTATACCTGTCTCTCTCTCACCTCAGACTTCACAAACTCCAGCTATATTCCCTCCAGCTGGCTTTTAGTCATTTAGATCTGTATCATATCACCTTATTTTATTTTCATTACAGTGTATTATCACTATCATAGATTATTTTACATTTGTTTGTTTACAATTTATTTTCTACCTGCCTTCTCAGAACTTAATTTCTATGGGAGGAAGGAACTTGTCTGTCTTTTCCTTCACATATATTCTAGGACATAAAACTATAAAATATTTACTGATTATCTCCTGTATCCACTAGAAAAAATGAATACAGTATAATCTGTCTTTAAGGATGTCACTGTCTATACACTCCCACTATTGCTTGCCAGAGGGTTGATTGCGGGGATATGACAAAAGGACATACAAGGTATCATGAGGACATAGAAGAGTGATTTCTCACCTACCCAGGAAATCAAGACAACTTCCTGGGGTAAATGACCTGATTTGTTTCATTTCAAACATAATTATTCTGGACCATACCTGACAGAGTTATAGTTACAGAAAATATTACAGAGTTATAAGTACAGAGAAAAATGAGACAGTGGTCTACTTCCTTAGTGCCAATAAAACTTGGAAAGCCCATTAGGACACAGATTACTGAATCCCATCTCCCCGCAGCCCACCTGAGTTTCTGATTCAGCAATTCTGAGGTATGGGCCAGAAATTTGTATTTCTAACAAGTTCACAGGTGAAAATCAATGTCACTTGTCTAGGGACAAATCTTGAAAATGCTTAAGCCATCTGCTTATCCCAGGCCACCATGAAAATAGCTGAGTACAACGCCGAGTGTTACTGCTCTGAGAGAAACACAGCTGATGATATCAGAGGGAAACACCCAGGTCAGCAAAGGAGAAGAACCCAGAGGAAACTTCTTGGAAAAAATGATACCTGAGTTTAGTTTTAAATAATGAGCAGGCATTACTAAACAAGGAAAGGAAGAAAAATAAGAGAAACTTGAGGAAAATTTCAAGTAGTGCATGGTTTTTAAAAGTACAATGTATTTCAATATTGTTGAAGCATAAACTAAAAGGAAAGATTTAGCTGAAGGTGAGAATGAAGCAAGCAGGAGATACGAGTCCTCTAAAAGATGAGTAGCAGGAGGTCAGGCTGAATAAGAAAAAGGTGAGCGTAACATACTTAGGGAACTTATAAAGTGGTGGCCAACACAGGGTGCACACAGATCGGGGTAGAGCGTTGTAAGAAATGAGATTGTAAGCATGAGTGGAGTCGATCACGAAGCTATTTCCTCTGCCTAGAACGTCCGTGCTCAAGAGTTCTATCTTACAGGCATCATGGTGACTGTTGAGTGACTTTGAATAGGGAGTGGCGTATCGGCTTAGCATTTTAGAAAGATTCCTGAGACAGAGACCTGCAGATGTCCATCAGGATGTGTACTTCCCTTCCTGAGTACCAGTTTGTTACATGCCATAAAATGTGACAAGAAAAACACAGAAACAGAAGTAGAGTTGATGGGATTGGAAGAAACAAGGACAGCGAATGCAAAAACAAGCCATTAACGAGGGCCCACGTGTGGCAAGATGTCACCTTCTTCATTCCCTATAAGTCTTCATTATAAACGTAGGAGATAGTATCCCTGGTTTAGAGGGAGAAAGGAGCTTCAGAAAAATTAACTCACTTTCTCAAAGTAACACCTTTAGTAAAAGATGAGGATAGAATGCAAAACCAAATCTAACTGATTCCAAAACCAGTATTTTTGTTGGGTACAGTGGCACATGCCTAAAATTCCAGTTCCTCAGAAGGCTGAGGCAGGAGATCACAAGTTCTAGGCCAGCCGGGGCAACTTAGCAAGACCCTGTCTTAAAATAAAAAATAAAAAGGAATGGGGATATAGCTTAGTCATAAGTGAACCTGGGTTCAGTCCCCAGTACCACAAAAACATTTTTAAAAAGTTAATTTAATTTAATTTAAAATAAAAAATAAATGAATGAAAAGTAAAACCAGGATTCTTTAACTAGTACATTATATTATACAAGTTAAAATCCCAAATAACTTTCAAATAAACTATTAAAATCAGTGGGTTTAACAATGTTGCTAAATACAAGGCAGCCTACCAAAACCACTTCCATTTTTAAATACCAACAACAAAGAGAAAATAAAATTTCTAAAGAGATATTTTTATAACAACTTAAAAATATCAAAGTTAGGAATAAATCTACAAAAGGTTGCAAGCTCTGTCTCCAGAAGTTTATAAAACATTTTAAAATCAAAATAAACAGAGGAGTATAAAATGTTTATTCTAAATATGTCAGTTCTTCTAAAATTGATCCATAGATTCAATGCAATCTTAATCAAAATTCTAGCAGGAATTTTTGTAGATACTGACAAACTGATTTAAAAATTATACAAAGATATACAGATGATTAATAAATATATGAAAAAGTGTTCAACATCTCTAGTAATTAGAGAAATACAAATTAAAACAACTCTAAGATTTCATCTTACTCCAATTAGAATGGCTATTATCAAGAATACAAACAATAATAGATGTTGGTGTGGATGTGGGGGAAAAGGCACACTTTTATACTACTGGTAGAGTTGCAAACTGATGCAGCCATTCTGGAAAGCAGTGTGGAGATTTCTCAGAGAACTTGGAATGGACCCACCTTTTGACCTAGTTATCCCACTCCTTTGTTTATACCCAAAGGACTTAAAATTAGCATACTACAGTAACGCAGCCACATCAATGTTTATAGCACCTCAATTCACAATAGCTAGATTGTGGAACCAAACTAGATGCCCTTCAACAGATAAATGGATAAAAAAACTGTGATATATATAGATAATAGAATATTATTCAGTCATAAAAAATAATAGTATGTCATTTGCAGGTAAATGGATGGAATTGGAGAATATCATGCTAAGTGAAATAAAACAATACCAAAAAAACCAAAGGTCGTATGTTTTCCCTGATAAGTGGATGATGATATATAATGGGGGCCAAGGCGGGGGAAGTGAGAGAAGAATAGAGGAACTTTAGATTCCATAGAGGGAAATGAGAGGGAGGAGGGGGCAGGGGTATAAAAAATGATGGAATGAGACAGACATCATTATCCTATGTACATGTATGATTACACAAATGGTATAAGTCTGCATCATTCATACACAACCATAGAAACAAAATAATGTACCTCATTTGTGTACAATGAATCAAAATGCAATCTGTAAAAATAAAAAAAATAATTAAAAAATAAATAAAAATAAAATTTATACATACATAGAAAAGGCAGAGAGTAAAGAAGGCAATCTTGAAGATGAATAAATGTGAAGAACCTGTTATACTGGATTTCAAAATTTATTATAAGCTACAACAATTAAGACTGTAATATTGTTGCAAAAATAGGTAAATAAACACCACCACATACTGAAAGCCCAGAAAATACCCACTCCTATGTAGCACTGCAGAGTAGTAAGTAAAGGATACTATTTTCAAGAATGATGCTAGATCACTTGAATATCAAGATGGAAAAATAACTATATTTAACACCTACCCTTCTCAGTATAAGCAAAAATCCAGATAGGTCTTAGCTTTTTTCATTTGTATTTGGTTTGGGGTTTTTTGTTTGTTTCTTTGTTTGTTTTTTGTTTGTTTGTTTGTTTTGTTTTGTTTTGTTTTGTTTTACTTTGTTTTTTGTTGTTGTTTTGAACCCAGGATTGAAACCAGGGGTGCTTAACCAGTGAGCCATATCCCCAGCCCATTTTTATATTTTTTTTTACTTAGAGACAGGGTCTTGCTAAGTTGCTTAGGGCCTCCCTAAGTTACCGAAGCTGGCTTTGAACTTGCAATACTCTTGTCTCAACCTCCCAAGTTGCTGGGAGTACAGGCATTCACCACCACACTCAGCAAGTAGATCATAGTTCTAAAAGTTTGGAGTAAAACGATAGAGTTTCTAGGACACAATATAAGAAAATATCTTTATGCCTTTGGAATAGAAAAAGATTTCTCAAAATTGAGAATTTCTATCCATCAAAAGATATTATTAAGAGAATGAAAGGCAAGACTCAGAATGTAAGATTTGTATACTCTATGTGACCAAAAAAGGTTTGTAGACAGGATATTTAAAACAAAACAACAACAACAAAAAGCTACAATCAATAATAAAAAGACAGAAAGGAAGGAGAAGAAAAAATTTTCCAAGAGAGACTTTAATTAGATATGTAACAAAAGACAATAACCAAAGGTAAAAGAAACAAATAAAAAGGTACTCCTCAGAAAATTAGCATTAACACTATAATGAGAAACCACTACAGATCCCTCAAGAAGGGCTAAAATCATTAAAATTGATAATACCAAATGGGGTAAAAATGTAATGAGAACACTCATACACTTCCATTGGGAATGTAAATTGAAATCAGTTTGACATCCTCTACTAAAAACAAACATATTCCCACCCTTTGACTTTACAATTCACTCCTAAGTTCAGATATGTGTAACATAAAAATGCAAAGTCAAGGTCAAGAATGTTTATCATTGCACTATTTACAAAAACAAAACTCCAGAATAATCCAAATATCCACCTGAAGCAAAATGAATTATGTATTCACTCAATGGTATAGATATTTGATGAAATACGAATCTCACAAATATAATGCTGAGGAAAGAAACAAGGCACCAAAGAGTCAATTTAAGTATATTTACACAAAGTTCAAAAAACATTGATGTGGCTGTGTTACTGTAGTTTGCTGATTTTAAGTCCTTTGGGTATAAACAAAGGAGTGGGATAACTGGGTCGAAAGTGCGTCCATTCCAAGTTTTCTTAGGATTCTCCATACTGCTTTCCAGAGTGGCTGTACCAATTTGCAACTCCACCAGCAATGTAAAAGTGTGCCTTTTCCCCCTCATCCATGCCAACATCTATTATTGTGTTCTTGATAAAAGCCATTCTAATTGGAGTAAGATAAAATCTTAGAGTTGTTTTAATTTGCATTTCTCTAATTACTAGAGATGTTGAACACTTTTTCATATATTTATTAATTGCCTGTGTGTCTTTTTCTGTAAAGTGTCTGTCCAGTTCCTTGGCACATTTATTGATTGGGTTCTTTATATTTTTGTTGTAAAGTTTTGTAAGTTCCTTATAAATTTTGGAGATAAGTGCTCTATCTGAAGTGCATGTGGAAAAGATTTTCTCCCTAGCTACATTGTGGAACCAACCTAGATGTGCTTCAACAGACAAATGGATAAAGAAACTGTGGTATATATACACAATGGAATACTATTTAGCCATAAAGGAGAATAATATTATGGCATTTGCAAATAAATGGATTAAATTGGAGAATATCATGCTAAGTGAAATAAGCCAAGCCCAAAAAACCAAAGGCCGAATGTTTTCCCTGATAAGTGGAGAATAATATATAATGGGGGTGGGGGTGGGGAATGAGAGAATAATGGGGGAACTTTAGAATATGTAGAAGGAAATGAGAGGGAGGGGGGTATGAAAAATGGTGGAATGAGACAGACATCATTACCCTATGTACATATATGATTACACGAATGGTATGAATCTACATTGTATACAACCATAGAAATGAAATTATGTACCCCATTTGTGTACAATGAATCAAAATGCAGTCTGTAAAAAATTAAAAGCTAAATAAAAATTTAAAAAACAGGCAAAATATGATCTTAAAGAATATGCTTGCTTAAAGCAAAGCAATGCCACAATTACCATACATTCAAGAGAGTACAACCACCCCTCCATATCTATAGGTTCTGTATCCATTCAGAATTCAACCAAACATAGATCCAAAATACTCAGAATAGGGGATTGCACCTGTACTGAATAAGTATAGACTTTTTGTGTGTCATTTTTAAGAAAACTTTTCTACCCCAAAGAATTTCCTAACAACCATTTACATTATATTCAATTTTTAAGTAATCTAGAAAAGATTTAAAATATATAGGCAGATGTGCCTAGGATGTATGCAAATGCTATGCCATGTTATATAAGGGAATTGAGTGTCTATGGATTTGGGGGTTTCACAGGAGTCCTGAAACAAAACCCCCTGAAAGAATGATTCTACTTACCTCTGAGAACTGGAGCGGGCATTAATGGTGAGACATCTCAATAGCAATGTCCGACATCTCAATGTGAGTGGGTGTTACCCAATGTTCACTTCTGGCCAATCACAAAGAAGTGAGCTTTATGTCTTTCTTCATGAACTTTATGTATATTTCAAAATTTTTAAAAATTTATGTTCATGTCCCAAAGTAATCTTTATTGGATTCTAATTGCTATTATACAGGATTTATAAGTAAATGGTGAATTATTATAATTATTACATTTAATTCTCCTCTTCACTAATTTTTTAATTTCACATCTTCTTTTATGTTTCATATTCTCCCATCTTTTGACTACTTATGTGAGGCTTTTTAACTGATGTTTTATAACTACACAAAATAATGGGATTCATTGTAATATATCTGTGAATGCACATAACATAATTTTATCAATTTCACTACCCAGTACCTTTCTTTTCCTTCTTTCCTCCTGCCTGCAATCCCCCACCCCCAGATCCCTATGCTCTACTCTACTGGGTTCCCTTCTATTTTCATGAAGTCTCTTTACTTCTCCTTTTTTAGTCTCTAATTTCCACATATGAGAGAAAATATGTGACCCTAGACTGAGTCTGGTTAATTTCATTTTACATGATAGTCTCCAGTTCCATCTATTTTCCTATAAATGACACAATTTCATTCTTCTTTATGGCCGTGTAAAATTTCCTTGTGTATATATACCACAACTTATTACCAAAATATAAATAACACAATCAACAAATGGACAAGTAAACTAAACAGATCTTTCTCAAACAAAGAAATACAAATGGCCAACAAATATATGAAAAAAATGTTCTATGTCCTTAGCAATCAGGGAAATGCATATCAAAACTACACTGATATTTCATCTCACTTCAGTTAGAATGGCAGCCACCAAGAATACAAATAATAACAAATACCAGTGAGGACCTGGCAGGGGGGGCAGGGAGAAACACATATACACCACTGGTAGGAATGTAAATTAATAAATTAGTACAACCTCTATGGAAATCAGTATGAACATTTCTCAAAAGACTAACAATGGAACCACCATATGACCCAGCTATACCACTCCTTGGTATTTACCCTAAAGAACTAAAGTCAGTGTACTATAGTGACACATGTATACAATAGCCAAACTATGGAACCAGCTGAGGTGTCCATCAATGGAAGAATGAATACAAAAAACATGTTTTATACACACACACACACACAATGGAGTTTTAAGTTTTTCTTTTGAAGAAACCAGAATGGCAAAGCAGGGGAAAGGAGTAGTAAGTGGCATACAGGAATGGGACAAAAATTGCTAGAAGGAGGGAAATGGAAGATTATCTAGAAGAATTGGTGGTTGTCATTCAGGACCCAGACAACATTACAGGGTCTGACTATAGGGCTACCACTATGGGTGTTGTGTGAGGGGGCAATTCTTCTTTGCATCTGTCAGTAGCCATGGATGGTGGTGTGATGGAGAACAAGGGGGGAAACAGCGTGGGGTGGTGGGGATTTATGAGTGTGGCCACAAAGACTGCAGATATACTGCTGGGCAGCCTGCACCTACTAAAGGAAATAGACCTGGCCCTCCATCACTGACTTTAGACTGCAATTGCCAAGCTGGTTTCATCTCTCTAAGGCCAAAAGTGTCTAAACCCAGAACAAAATCATTCTTTCCCATGTTCCTAAAAACCTTAGGAATTACAAAGGTAAAACAAACATTTATTTTAGAAATAAACAATGAAAATTGATATCAGAGTAGGTTAAGTATTTCCAGGCAACAGGCCTGAACTGCTACACATTCCTGGTGTCTGGTTTCAACCAGGCACTCACTGAAACTTGGCCAACATTTACTCCTTTCTTGATGACTGCCCAGTGCATTCCACCAGGCAGTTCCATCTCTGTGAGTCATGGATGCTACCTATATAATGGACTCCCCAGCATGCCATTTACTAGGGGTTTGTAGGGCATCAGATGTCATACTCGTCATCCTGACTTAAAATACCTTCTTCTCAACACCCTCTCCTGAGCCTATTTTCCTGCCTAACTGTTTTATCATTAGAGACCTGGGTGGCCTGAGGACAATTGGGACTGGGGAAGTTCCAGAAGGTCCTGGGTCTAGAGCTGGGTCTTACCAGGGATCAGTAGCTGGTGGAAAAGTCTGAGCTGAGATGCAAAAGCTGGCTGAAGTTTGATGAGCTAAGGTCCAAGTCGGGCAGGAAGAAGAGGAGCAGGCAAAGCTGTAATTGAAGATCAAGCAGGTCGAGCAGGCAGCAGAGACCAAGAACCAATGTCATACAGTAGTGTCGTCAGAGCGATGGATTCAATTTCCTGACCTCATTTTTCTCTAGTGCAGTGTCATGAGCTTGGGACAACTTTGGGGATGGGAATGGAAATGGGAAGGGAAAAAGTGAAGAGCCCTGTCAGGTTGAAGAGGCTGATGTATCTATGACCCAAATAGATCCTGAGCCTATCAAAGGCACAGACCAGCACCTGGCCTAGGTTTGGCCCCTGGTGTGAGTCCACCGAGGACAAACGTGAGCCATAACAGCAACCACTCTGGAGTGCCAGCAGTCTTTTCTAAGCTTGCTCCCCCCATGGGTTTCCTGCACTTGTCAGAGCTGACCTCTGTGCGACAACACTACAGGCTGGAGCATCAGCCATCTACAGAGCAGGGGAACAAGTCCTGGGACTAAGCAGCAGCCTCCAGCATGTGCTTTTCCTTGTCTTTTTTCTGAACTCTTGGTCCCAGTTCCTCTCCTGGGCCCACCTCACGCTGCCTTCTTCATCAACCTTTTCCAAATGTTTCCTCCACTACACCCCTCCTTTCTGCCTTTAAACATTTCCAAGTCTCCCCTTCTCTAAAACATTCTTCCCTTGACCCCAAGCTCTCCTTACTTCTATTTTCCTCTTTTTCTCTGCCAAAATTCCCCAGGGAATGCTGCACCAGCTGCTGTCTTTCCCTCATTCACCAAGGCCCTTGGCCTGGAGGCCATCCTCACACACCACTGACAACACAGGGCAGGAGGATCCGGTGGCTGACACAGAAGCAGAAGGCATAGCCATTGAGACTCTTCAAAAGTGCAGGTAGCACACACAGGCACACCAATACACACAGACACACACACACAGACACACACACATATAAATCACAAAACAGACATGGGCAAAAAACATAGACACACACACATAGAAATGCATAGACACACACAAATACACATAGACATACACAAATATAGACACATGTAATGGTTAATTTGAATTGTCAGCTTGATTGAATTAAGAGATGCCCCTGATTAAGAGACTTACTGGGTGTGTCAGTGAGGGCATGTCTAGGAATGATTGAAATGTGGGATTGTGAACTAAAGTGGAGACCCTCTGTAAACGTGGGCAGCACTGCCACAATAGGATGGTGACTTGGATGGAATAAAAGTTGGAAGTACAAGGAAGCAGATTCAGATGCAAGCTGGACTGTTCTTGAACGGGTTCTTGATTGCTACTTCTATCGACAGAGGATATTAGACTCTCACTTCTTCACTCTTCCAAGTGGACTCTGCCAGTGATTCTCCAGGTAGTTTCCAGAAGCCTTGGTCTCAGACCAGGGTAGCACTGTTAATACTTCTTGTTCTGGGGCTTCCGCTTCTTGTACTGTGCAGCTACTGGTTCTTCCAGCTCTTTAGCCTGCAGTCGGCCGTTGTGGACTATCCAGCTTCTGGTTGTGTAAGTCAATCTAATAAATCCCCTTTTTACAATCATACTTCCTATTGATTCTGTTCCTCTACAGAACCCTGACTAATACAATATAGATACCCCAATACACAGACACACCCCAACACAGACACAAAGAGACACTAACATATATATATATATATATATATATATATATATATATATACAGAACAAACATAAACATACACATATAAACATAGACACACAGAGAGAGAAATACACAGTCATATACAGATACACGCCAACACAGAACACAAACAGATACATGCACACATGAACACAGAAAAACAAACACATGGAAACACATAGACACAGTACATTGACACTGACATAGAGTGACTTCTATACACAAAAACATGCAGTGATATGCACACACTTGCAAGCATAGATACACGAATACACACAGTGATACATGGACATCCATACACAGGTATAGACACAGAAACAGGCACACGGACACACACACACCAGCCCATTCCAATATGGCAGCCTAAGTGCTCTCGCTTTGCCTAAAGAAGATGAGGAGAGAATCCCAGGGCCACACATGGTGTGTTGGGAACACAGTGTTCAGCATGAGGACTCCAAACCTCTAATAGTGGCAGCACCAAGAGGGCAAAAAGGATACTAGAATTGCTGAACCTAGGGACATATCCACTTTTCGTCAGGCCTGAAGGTTCTACAATAGGGAAGGAAGCTGTTTTTGTGCCCTGCAGAAATCTAGTGCTAAGCTCTTAGAGGACATCCCTAAAATTATATCCACAGTCAAGGTGGGCAGGACTTGTCAAGATGCCTGGAGGAAGAATGTGACCTTGGGACCCAGAGGTCAGCTGTGAAGCAACCTCCTTTCTGGAACCCTAGGCCAGCAGTGGACATATCTCCCAAACAAGTGGCAGCATCTGAATTTGAACGGAGCTCTGGCTTCTCATGATCATAACCAGCTTCACCTTTTGCATCCCTCACATGAACTTAACATAGCTCAGCAAGTGCCAAACAGAACCTGTAACCATGTACAGAGTAGATCTGGGGAATCTGGGGGTTCTACTTCCCTGATTTGGGTGCCTGGGTTCTGGGCCCATTCTTTGTCAAGGCAAGAAGAGCAAAGCCTCCTCATCCAAAGAGGTTTTTCTCTTTCCACCATCCTTATCTGTATCAAGGTGACTTTGTTGATCCTGAGGTTTCCTACTAATTTTAATTTGATTTACAAACATTTTATTACTTGTTCTGAATATATTTAAATAAACAACTTGAATATTAATTATTTTGTAAAATATCTCTTGGTTATGTGGCTTTTAATGACCTTCTTCACTACAGATTCTTAATAATAAAGGCATGGACCAATTCTAGCTAACATTCTTTTGTCCTGAGAAGGGTCAAGACCTATTTGTGCATCTGTAGAGGACATCGTAGTATAAGCTCATCACCCACACCCCACTGGTGGAAACAAGCAAGTGTATATTTCGGGGTGTTTTGCTTTGTTTTCCTGTTTAAATACAGTAGTTGGCTCTAGCTACACTGTAGAACCACCTGACCATTTTTATAAACATATCCAAGCCCAAGCACTCTACAGACAAAGTAAATCAGAGTTCTAGGGAAGTGGGTAGGACACTTGAACATCATGTTTGAAAGTCCTGGGGGCTAAGGGGTGTGGGAACTACTGGTGGTAAGGAATACTGAGAACATAGAGTCCTATAAGAAGAATTGTCCTGCCTATTTGGGGACACCAGCATGGGAAATAAAACCCCACCCACAATTACCTAAGAGGTTTCTGTGGTTCCCCATTCTTCTGTGACTATCCTGGTTGCTCCCCTACCCAGTGCTTATTTCTTGTCTCCAGCTGTCCCTGGTGTTCTTAATCCCACTTCCCCCTGGGTTCTTTCTTTACCAGCCATCCTCTTGCTGTTGCCCTGAGGTAGTCTAGGAGCCAGGCATCCAGGGTAAATGGGGGCATTGTGACATCAGCTGTTGCTAAGTTTCCCTCCCTTGAATTGTTTTCCCTAGTTCTCCACCTCAGCAAACCCAGCTGACTCTAAAAATGCAGTCCCCAAGCACGGATGCTGGAGCAATCATTCTTGTCCCTGAGAGGAATTGCCTACTATGTGCTGGATCTACACCAGGTACTTTGTATGTATGATCTCATCTCGGAAGAGTTAAAAAGATAACTGAGTTTATTTCACTTCAACAAGCAGTTCTGGGCCAGACCTGGCCAGTTTCAGAGACAGAAGAGACTAGTGTTCTACTTCCTAGTGCCAGAATCACCTACAAGGCCGATTGTGACACAGATGACTGGGTCCCACCTCCAGAGTCTCTGATTCAGTAGACCCGGAGTGGGTCCCAAGAACGTGCCTTTCAACAACAAGCTTTTTTTCACATTGGGAAGGACATTCCAAACAAGGGAAGGATCATGTGCATTTACAGATGGGTGGAGAAGACTGGATGTTTGGGAATGCTCTCAGGAATGCTCAGGAGAGGAAGAGGAGGTGGGGAGTTAGGTTGGGCCAGTCTGAGATGGTTTTGTCCTCTATGATAGCAAGGTTGGGGAAGATGGGGTCCATCTATGTGCACAAAGGTCAGGGCAGGTACAGGTTTGAAGTATGTCACATGGGAAGGTGACTACCCCATGGTTCCATAAGAACCTCCAAAGACTGGATCCATAACTTTCCTGCAGCTTCAAATGCTTCCAGGCTGCCTAAAGGCCTAAGACAACAGACAACTTCTGTGTGCCTCAGTTTCATCATTTTGTAAAATGTGAAATCATTTTGTAGCATGTTAAATGGGCAGGGTTCAGATGGGAGACAGAACAAGAGTGACATTAACCTGCCAGTGTACCAGAGAATGCTTCAGGAGGCCAAGATCACTGCTTGTATGTTGTTCATGGCAAGACTCAAAGCCTAGAAAAGAAAATCTATAGCCTGAGTTGCCTGGCTTTTCATACTTGGATTGAGGGAGGTAGATTTTTCCCTTTTCTATGGGAAGTTAATCCCCATGAGTCAGCATATGTATCTGAGTTCACCATCAGTTTCTACTGGCTGTGAAAGGCAAACCAAGCAAGTGTGCAACATGAACTGGCCTGTCTCTGGCATACCTTGTGATAGGCAGGTACTGAGCACAGCTCCATCCCTTCATTCTAGGCAGAATAAGTTAATCAGCCAGGGAGTGTCCAAAGCAGGCTCTAGATCACCTGTGCACACTCTTTGCACCAGATACCACTCTCAACTCTTCATGCACTAAATTATTCCATGTTTGAACTCTTTAGGACAAACCCAAGAATCTATTATCCTAATCCCCATTTTACAAAATGATGAAACTGAGGCACATAGAAGTTGTTTGTTATCTTAGTCCATTTGCTATTGGTATAACAAAGTGCCTGAGACTGAGTGGTTTATAGAGAATGGAAGCTCTTCTGGCCCATGGTTCTGGAGGTTGAGAAGTCCACAAACATGGTGCTAGAATCTGGTGAGGATCTTCCTGATGTCCATCATGTTATGATGGACAGGGCAAGCATATCAGAGAGTTTCCTTTTATAGCAAAGCCACTCCAAAAATAAACCATTAATCCATTAATCCATGAATGATTTCATCTATTCATGAGGGCAGAGGCTTCTGACCCAATTACTTCCCAAAGGCTCCACCTCCAAATACCATTAAAATATGACTTTGGGGTTTAAGTTTCCAACACATGAATTCTTGGAGTTAAATATTCAAATCCTAGCACCCATTGACACACAATTTATAAGTACAAAAATCCATACCACTAAGAAAGAGACACCTAGACAATTCTACACATCATCATTCTGAACATTCCTGAAATCCACATTGGACATGCCCAGACCCCTATACCAATGTCTCCTAAATGTACTACTCTTCCTCCTGCCCCTTGATCCTCTCCCAAATTACTGTCCAATGGGCTCAGACATATCTTTGGCCTGCATACTCAAGTTTAATATAAAAACAAAAGGAAACCATTGAAAGAAAAAGAAATGTGTTAGGTCATAAGTTTATTAACTCTCCTTCTTGATCTCCAAGTTAACATTTGGGGTGTTAAGAATCAGCACAAATCATTTGATCTTAATGAGGTTCCCCCATGGTCCTGTATCTCCAGCTATGTAAGGAAGGGGAAGACATACAATATTGACTGGCCTCTGACCCAAAACAAAAATAGGACCTGGGTCAATCCAATCATCTCTCAGGAATGCAAATAGCAGGTAGAGAAAGAATTGGCTGACAATAGACTGCAAGAGCAAAAGCTAAAAGAATTCTCTGAGTATGATAAAAGGCCATGAGGTGTTGTATCAAGCCAAAGGATTCTGTGCATTGCAATTGGCCGATATGTAGTTATATAATATAATATTTGGGCTATCTCTGTAGAGTATATGAAACATAAATGACTTTTGCATTTAGACTTGGATCCCATCCTCATCTCAATATGCTTATGCAAATATTCCAAAATCTGAAATATCCAAAGTCCAAAACACTTCCTGGTCCCAAGCATTTTGGATTAAGAAGATACAACATATACTGTGCTACATCTTTTTCCTATACATACATATGATAAAGTTTAATTTATAAATTAGGCACTGTAAGAGATGAGCTAGTCTTGTGCTTTGGGACCATTATTAAGTAAAGTAAGGGTTACTTGAACATGAACAAGCACTGTGATACTGCCACAGTGAATCCGGTAACTAAAATGGCTGCTCAGTGAGTAATGGAAGGATAGTACATACAAGATGGATATGATGAACAAAGAAATTATTCGCATCCTGGCAGAATATCATACTACTCAGAGTGACACACGATTTAAAACCTATGAATTATTTCCACCTAATACTTTGGACCAGGGTTGACTGCAAGTTACTGAAACCACAAAAAAAGCAAAACTGATTAAGAGGGGGAATACAGTAAAAAATTTGAAGTGTTTCAACTCATTGCAAACTTTTTTCTTATGGAAGTTCAAATCATGCTTTCTGTAGTTAGGACATTTTCAAGTTGGTTCCCAAGTCCTTTGAGATAACCCTATGTATTAGTCAGTGTTCCATCACTATGACAAAATAACCTTAGATAAACATCTTATAAGGAGGGAAAGTTTGTCTTGGTTCATGGTTTTAAAAGTTTCAGTCCAAGGTTGATTGGTTCCATTGCTTTTGGGCCTGTGGAAAGACCCCACATTACAGAAGGGAATACATGTAGAGCAAAATTGCTAACTTCATGGTGGTTAAGAAGCAGAGGAGTCAAAATTCCAAAATTCTTTCATGACCATACCCCCATTGACCTAACTTCCTTCCACTAGGTACCACCTCCTAAATGTTCCGCCACCTCCCTGTAGGCCATAGGCTGGTAACCAGGACTGCAACACATAGGCCTTTGGGGCATATTCAGGATTCAAATCATGATTCTCTAGGGGTCTTTCAGAGCTTCCTTGCTACTTTTATGGCTAGTTGATCCAGGCTTACCTAGAATATAAAATGAGCCATTTCTATAAAGAGCCCTGTTCCTTTTGAGGGCAATGACTGTAGGAAGTTGCACATAGCATGCCATCTGCAGCTGTCTTTGCCCATGTCCTCACCCACCTCAGATGTTCTCCACAGGCCCTGCAAACAGTGCCCTTCCAGGGACAGTCCTGCTTAACACATAACATAATGTACCAAAGTAGATTTCCAGGCACCTATTGCTGCATTGTAAAACACTTGTATTTCACTTAAGCATTTCTGGGCCTGGAATGCAGGAAAGGTTCAAGTGGGCAGTTTATCTCTGATGCACATGGCATCAACAAGGGCAGCTAGACTGGAGGATCCACTTGCAAGATGACTTCTTTATGTACACATGTGGCATCTTGATGCTCCTTGGTCTCTGTCTCTCTCTCTTTCCTCATGGTGTCTCATCCTCTGAGTCTCTCTATGTAGTTTGGGCTCCTCACCATCAGGGTGGTCACAGAATCATCCCTCTTCTCACGTGATGACTGGTTCTCAAGAGGCAGGAGGTGAAAATTCAAGGACAGGAAAGAGCTTCTCTTGGAAGTAGCACAGTACCACTCCTGCCATGTTCTAGTCGTCAAAGGCTCACACAGCATTTTCTCAGGTTCAAGAGGGTGGATGAATTATTCATATTCAGCTTCTCATGGGGGCATGGAATGACAAGGATACATTGCAAAAGAGCAAGTGGGGTGAGTGATAATGTTGTGGCCATCTTCAGAAAAAGCAGTCAGCCACAACAACAGTCACAGCCCTGGGAGTCATTCATGTGAACACCTTCCCCTGAATCATTAGTTTATCCACCTACTCAACAAATAATGTTTTAGTTGGGAGACCATCATGCTGAAGTGGCTTCAGCATTTCCAGTTCCTACATAAGAAAACTGAAGCCCATATGTAACTGTGATTAAGAGGGGGAATAGAGTAAAGAAGTGTGAAGAGTTTCAATCCATTGCAAACTTTATTCTTATGAAAGTTCAATAGAACAAACAGTAAAACAAAACCAGCAACTAACTCTACCAATCAAAAGACACCAACCGACCTCTAACGAGGGTCTTTTCTTTCTAACCAATCAAATATATTATCTTTGCCTTCTATATTCATCAGATAAAAGTTCACTGCCCTCCCCACTGCAGTAAAGCTCCCTGACCCTCTTCAGGTTAAGTGCTGCCCAATGCATGAATTATTATTTGATCAAATAGGCCTATTAAATTTATTTTATTTGAAGTTTTTCTAGCCAGGCATGGTAGCTCACACCTATAATCCCAGTGACTCTAGAGGCTGAGGCAGGAGGATCAAAAGTTCAAAGCCAGTCTCAGCAGTTTAGTGGGGACCCTGATGAACTTAATGAGAGCCTCTCAAAGTAAAGTATAAAATGATTGTGAATATAGCCTAATGGTTAAGTGCCCCTAGATTCAATTCCTTGTAGAAACAAACAAACGTACAAACAAACAAACAAAAGACCACACTCCTTCTGAAGATTTTATACCATACTTGAAAGGTATGGGAAAATATAATTTTTTTCAGTTGATTATTCCTTTAATTTCTGACTTACTTTATTTAAATCTCAAGGAGAGTAAGTCTTGTCTGTCTTTGGCAAATTTTAGTTTCATATCCTTTAGAAAACTTTGCATATCTTTCTTTATGAATACTATCAGTTCTCACTATACCTTGTTCACACTAGAAGTATAATGCTTATACCTGACTTATAGCTGAGATCACACTTATCCTGAGTAGAGTTTATCTCCCAACAAACTTTGCAGCTAAATAGGCATGAGACTAAGTTCTGGTCATGAAATGTAAGTCTAAGTATTATGTGCAACTTTTAGGAAAGTTCCCTTAAAAGAGGGTTATGCCTTTATCATTCATTTCTTCCTTTATCCCCAGTGGAATGTATTTCTGATGCCTAGAGCTAAAACAATCATTTTGTACCACACAATGACTTTGGGATTAGAAGCCACATACAAAACTAAACACAGAGCTCAAGTTCTCTTGACACTAGAGGATCATTCCCTTGCTGGACCACCTACATCTAAATTTTCGCATAAGACAGACATGAACTTCTGTCTGGTTTAAGTCAGGTATTGGATTTACTACCACTCACAACTGAACCTAATCCTAGCCAGTACAACACAGATAAAGAGGGGAAAAAAAGCAAATTGCAATGCATTGTTTTCTCTACTAAATGATGCACTCCTTGAACTCAAAGTCTATCTCACTCTTCCATCTCCAGAGCCTACTATAAACAAGTTCCCAAACCATAGTAAGTGTTCAAGAGAACACAGTAATTTTAACCTGTCAAGATTCATAGAATTCTATGAACCTCCACCAGGAATTGTTGGTATTGGTGAAAATTATTAAGTCTAACATCTAGCTAACAGCCCAGGCAGGAGAATGAGTGCCTCAAATAGTAATATAATGACAAAAAAATCTGAATGTCTTGCAGCATTGTGTATAATCTCAAGAATCTGGAAACAATCTTAAAACAGATCAAAGGGTGACTGATTAAAATATGGAATATCCACATAATGGAAATTCTATGTCTCCACTTAAACTAATGAAGCAAATCTACATGTGTGATGATCATGATATATAGGTAAGTAAAAATGGAAAGCCCTTTTAAAATACTATGACCCCAAGTAAAACCAAAGAAAGTAGGTTATAAATGAAATTAGATGGGTAAAATTTAATAGCAACTGAAGCTGGAGAAGGCTATATGAGGGTGCATTGTACTAGTGTCTCTATGTATGAGAAAACTCTGTGATAAAAATGAAAACAAATACAAAACCACATGGTTCTGAGCCTTATTTTTAATTTTTTTGTGTGCATTTTCACTTTGGACTTAAAATATGTTCAAAATGCATCCCTTGTGGAAAATGAAAGGGTGAAAAAGATACATTTAAGTAGATCAATATGCATAGAAGACAGGTCTCTGGAATGCTAAGAAATTCCAACTGTAACTAATGAGGAGGAAAGGAAAGCCCACCAAAGATGGGAGACTTGTTTTTCATTTTGTAGGAATGTTTTACCACATGCCTATATAACATATTCATTGGGAGGGGGCTAATTTTAATGAGGAAGTTTGAGAACAGTGACATCAAAATCATCTAGTGTGTATACTTTGAAGTAAATACAGTAAATAAAAAATCCCCACCACCCCCAATCTGCCCCTTTCCTTCCATGGAATCAAACTTTAAGTTCCAGATCAAAGGTTACCTTCCACAGTGGGCACAGAACTCAAAGGATTCCAGGAACAGACTTCTAACATAAATGTCACAAACAAACCAGTTTTATCCATTAAGGAGTGGTGGGGTGACTGCCTACGTCTAAGTGTTGAATTTCAAAATCTTTAAAACAGGACAGCAGTTTCCAAGATATCAATTACGACTAGGAATGAATCTTGACTGAGGTTGCAGCCCTGCCAAAGAAGGCTCCCCTCTCACAATACCCACTCCAGGTGGACTAATTGTTCCCTCTTCTATACCCCATGGCCTTTGATTATACTTCTTTCAATGCATTTATATTGTGCCACAGTCATTCATGTGCCTTTTGGACTCTAGCTCTTTGAATAATTAATGACAATCATTGCCAGCCTTTATTGAGGGCTTATCAGAGATCAGGCAATATGCCAAGAGCTTTACATCTATTAACTCATTTGACCTTCAAATGGCATCCTAAAAATAAGGTACAAGTTTTTAACCCCTACTTTTCAACCCCCACTTCTCAGATGAAGAGAAATTGAATCATTAGTTCAAGGTCATACAACTACTAAAGGAGTAGGTGGGCAGAACCAGAGGTTAAACCCAAATAGTTTAACTCCAGCATCTTCCCGCTTAACGGGCACTTTAAGTTGGAAGACAAGATTTGAGTCCTAATGCAATTTGGAGATTCAATGCCTAGTACCTTAGTTTAAATAAAGTAAAATTAATTCAACAAAACTTTATTAGGTAAATAGGAAGTGCAAAATTTCCATGAAGGCAAAGGAGGGAGTCAATTTCATTATGTTTTACCTAACAAATTCTTTTCAAAAAAAAATAGCTACTAAGTGGATAAACCTTGAGAACATATGCTAAGAAAAAAATAGCCACTCACAATAGACCCCATATTGTAGGATTCCACTTATACAAAATGTTCAGAACAGAAAAGTCCTTTAAGACAGAGTATAGAGTTGTTTAGGATGGGAGAAGATGGGAAGTTTGGAAGGTGACTGATAAAAGCTATGGAGTTTCATGTTAGGATGATGAAAATATTCTAAAATTGATTGTGATTATGGTTTCATGACTTGTTAATATATTTAAAACCAGTGAAATATATGATTTAAATTGATAAATTGTAGGGAATAGGAATTGTATCTCAATAAAACTTTATTAAAAAGAAAAATATCTCTTCCAAATACACACTCAAGGTTAGGTAAGAAAGAGAATAGATTAAAGATATAATTTAAAAATAGTGTTTAATGATAAATTAGATTGCTGGCTAGGAATACAGATATCTAGAGAGATAGAAGATTAATAGATATAGACATCAGTTTTCTGCTTATTTTTCTTTTCATGTTCTCCCTTGTGATACTAGCAACCTGAAAGAGCAGAATAGCCACCAAAAATCATGAAAGTGACTAAGTTATGAAAATAGCAAACAATAAATAGAAAGGACTGAATCCCAAGCCAGACACACAAGTACTTCTTCGCTGGTCCCTTCAATGCTTTCTCACCAGTTCTGAGGACAATAATTTTGGGGTTCTCTGTTCTTTAAGACGTATCTCCAATTCCCCAGCTTCTAGTTGAGTTTCCCTGTTGAAGTTCAAGAAAGAGTTTACCCAGTCAAGCCTTAACTTCAACTCAAGAAAGAATGCTGCAATAGAGTTATCCAGAATAGCAGACAATCCCATAGGAATTTCTTTTATCTTTGGAACACATTATGCAATTTATTTTGCAAGAGAGTCACATAACTAATTAATTCCATTTTTCATTGGCAAATATTAATATGAGTTTGCACTCCCAGAAGCAGCTCTGGAGATACACAGCATGCTGGGGCTGGAGGAGTCAAGCAAGTGGTGAAATGTTTTCCATAATTTGCATACTGTGGATTATGCTTATGAAAATATGTACAGGTTCACCACCCCAAGCACACGGCTTTCTAGATACAGCCATAAGATTTTCTGTTCCCTCCCCCAAATCCATAAACTGATCATTCAACCATATGTCACCCAATCCCAAAATTTATCATGTACAATCACAGCAGCATAACATTTCAGTCAACAATGGACCACATAGACAACAGCAGTCCCACAAAATTATGTTGCCTGGTGACACTGCATTCTGTGATGTTCACACAAAACAAAATTGCCTAGTGATGCATTTCTCAGGATGCATCCCATTGTTAAATGTCGCAAAACTCTAAAAAAGGCTAAAAGAATAAGAAGCTGTATTTTTTTAAGTCTGGAAATCACTAGTCTAGACTATCACAACAGCATCCCAATAGTCTTCCTTCTTCTGATGAAATTTTCTAAATCCATTTTTGACTGCCCACGTTTGCATTGCTGACAACTTTCAAGCCCCACCCTTCTCCCTTCCCCTGTACCCCCACAGCTGGCAAGGTGATAGAAAAACCTGGATGCTCTCTCTTTTGGCACCAGCAAGAAATTCAATCCATGCAAGCACCTGTCTCACCTATTTGCTGGAAACCCCAGCTCAGCAGCATCCTGGAACCATATATATGTTCAAGCCACTCTTCTTTCTTACTCTTTCAATCCATTTTGAATCAGTTTGGGAGTTCTTCCCTGATCTTCCTAGAAAGCCTTGCCCTCACCCTCTGTCTTTGCATCCCCTCTTGGTGTTCGTGATGCCATCAGCCTTGACATCCTAATAAAATTTATGGTGGGCGTTTGCCTTACTCCTGATGGTTAACCACAGCATCTGGTCTCTCGCCACTAGAAGAAATTCTCCACATCACTCCTGGAGCTATCTTTCAAAAACAGCTTTGCTTGGATTATAGTTTGGCTTTACAATGTTGTTGGCTTCTCACTGCCTATAATCCCAGAAATCAACCCCTTAGCCCCTCTTAAGATTTGTCAACCTTATCAAGGTTCCTCTAACATTCCATATACAGCAAAAATTACCACTGAATTTTAAAAAACTAATTGCTTTATTTCCTACATATTTCCACTGACTTCTTTTTCACAGAAGAAACCAAATCATTTCCATGGTGTTATGGTTTGGATGTGAGGTATCCCTCAAAAGCTAATGTGTAAGACAATGCAAGAGGGTTTAGAGGAGAAATTATTGGGTTATGAGAACCTTAACGCAATCAATAAATTAATCACCTAATGGAATTAGTTGAATGGTAATTTAAAGCAGGTGGAGAGTAACTGAAGGACGTGGGGCATTGGAGGTATGGCTTTGGGGTATATATTTGTATTTGGCAAGTACATATCACTTTCTGTGTCTCTCTCCTTTCTGATCATCATGTGAGCTGCTTCCCTCTGCCACACTCTTCCACCATGATGTTCTTCCTCACCTTGAACCCCAAGGAATAGAGTCTGCTGTCTATGAACTAAGACCTTTGAAACTGTGAGCCCCCAAATAAGCTTTTCCTCCTCTACAATTGTCTTTTAGTCACAGTTGGGAAAAGGCTGACTAAAATACAGGGAAAGAAGAAAAAAATCTAACAGCAGGTCAACAGAGCTGATTTTCCTATCCACTAAGACAAGATAATACTGAAGTTAAGGAAGCAGACAGATCTGGTAGCATGAATGTGAGCAGAGACAGGAAGAGGAAAAAGGAGCAGATCTTCCCTGCCAAGAGGCCTTTCCACCAAGGCTCACTTCACCTCTGTGGAGCCTTCTCTGATCCCACCAGGCAAAGCTAACCACTCCTTCTTTGGGGATCCCCTAGCACACCTTTCACATTTATCTCACTGAAATCTTGTTGGTTATTCACATGTTTGCTTACTCCAGCAGCTTCATAATTTACTATTACAACCAAGACATAAAGGTTGGCAATAAGGGCTGGCAGTAGGCAGAGAACAGGCTGTAAAATCATCTGCCATGAGTTATGAAATGATTGACTTTTGGAAATGCCATAGTTCATTTAAAATTGCGCAGTTAATGGTTTTGCATTTTTAGTATGAAAAGCATTACTTTTCAACACATTTAAAATCTTGTTCTCATTTCTGCTTTCCATAATTCCAGAAACCCTGAAGTGGCTTGTGGCTCTCTTGACCTTGTGCAAACATGCAAGTCCTATACAGAAAGTGTTCAGGAAGGAAATAACTATCAATCAACTGCCATCTCATTGCAAAAATTCTTGAAAATGAACCAAATGCCTGAAACTAGTAGGTTTCCTATCAGAAGACAAACTTGATACTTCTCTCTTTTCTTCATAGCTCCAAGTTAAAAGATGCCACCTGCCAACACTTGTCCCATACATCAGGTCTCTGCCTACTGACCCATGATGCAGCAGTGATTTCTCCTAGCATATTTCCCTTAAGCATTAAATATAACTGCTCAAAACAACTTGCAGCAGAGTAGACAGGGTTCAGGTTTTGTCTTTTAGTAACTGTACACCTTAAGAGAACACTTTCCTTTTCTAAGAACTTGATTTCTTCATTACCAGAAAAAGATCTTCATAACTTCTCTCTATTCACCTTGTGAGGAGCTTTGAGTATTGGTTATTAAAGAATGATTTTGGAGATGTCTGTAGGATTAAAGAGACAGAAGAGTTTTGCTATTAGCTTCTTCTTTGTAAGTAGATGAACCTGACTTGTAGAGAGAATAGTTCCATTTACATATCAAAGATATTTGACATATTCTTACTATATGAATCCACAGTTAATAATACAAAGAATAATGGGCAAGCCTAATTCTGTTGCATGGTAGAATGTACTTTTGCAATCATTTTTTAAACCTAATTCTTTTTTTGAAAAAAATGTAAATATCATTCCTTCCTATAAAGTTATTTGAGATTTCCAATAAGTAAATATTCATTAAACATCATGATTATGATATGACCCCCTCTCCACCCTCCCCAGAGGAGAGCCACTGTTGGGGTTACTAGCTATTTTATTTCCAAAATGGTCACTTGTAATAAAGGCTAATATTTAGTGAGAATTTATTATGTTCACTGTTCTAAACATTTTGGAAGTTCTAACTCAGTCATTCATAACAATTCTAGAAGGTATGTACTTATATTCCTCCCAATTTATAAAGACCCTAGATCACAAATTTGCTCAGAAACATGCCTAGACAGTGACAAAGTCAGGCTTTGAATTCTCAAATTCCAACTGGTCTAACCAACTCCCTAACACAACACTAGTCATTGGAATTAGTTTCAACTAGATTTTTATTCGTCCATGGATAAACATTTTGGAACATCTACAGATTAAGCTGCCGCAACAAGAAACCCACCTAGGAAGAGGGAATGGCTGCAACTCCCAGCAGAAAAGCAGCTCTTGGGGGTTTTGGTTCTCACAAACCTCCTGCCTACACCCAGTCGAAAGCCCAGGGGCTCTTCTGTGGCTTGAATATGTGATTTAAATATGCTGTGTCTTTGAAACTTACTCTCCAAACTCATATTTTAATGATATTTGGTGATGAGAGTTTTGGGAGGTATTAGGATTAAATGAAATCAACAGGGTAGGGACCCCATGATCAGGCTATAATGGCTTTTTGAGAAGAGAAAAAGACCTGAGTCAGTGCCCTTGCTCTGTTTTACTAAGTGATACTGTCCACCATGTCATAATGCAGCAATAGGCCCTTCACCAGATGTAAAGCAGATGCCAGGCTCCTACACTTCCCAGCATCCAGAACTATGAGATAAATATACCTCTATTCTTTATAAAATTACTCAGTCTGTGGTCTTCAGTTACAGCAATAGAAAACAGACTCATACAGGCTTTCATGGAGCCCTACCTGTGTCGTATTTAACAAACCCACAAAGTGGTCGCTTTTTTAAAATCAGTCTTTTCACATGGGGGTACTAAGTCTAGTGAGAATAACCTCCAAAGAACTGCTGCAAAGCAGCAGGACTAAGATTCAAATCCAGGTCTCCCCTAGAGTCACAGTCTTTTCCCACCTGACTGCACCCCAGACAGCGCCTCTGCGAGCCAAGGTGTCACCACTCTTGCCATGAATAACCTTGCTCAACCCGGGGTGAGAAACCACTGTGAGTGCTCATTTCCCAGGACAGAACAAGGATCGTTTCTATTTTCCTGAAAGTCCAACTCCCTTCTAAGGAATCAACCTCCACCCAGTCCAAAAGCTTAAAGAACTTTTCAAAACCTTCGCAACCACCCTAAGTTGGAAGAATTTGCTACATTTTCCAATGTGTTTTCACTATACTTAATGATTGAAATTTTTCTTTAACCACAGAGTAAAAGCTACTAAACATAAAGGAACTAGAATTCTTCCCGTGGACTATGCTGGTTCGAGGTACTGAAAATAGGTTAAACCATCAAAGGAATCATAGCAACCACAGATGAAAATGAGACTGCTATTGGCTTTGTGTCTTTGTGAAAAACTATCTGGATGAAATGAAATCAGAACCAAAGGAAACCTGGTGAAGGAGAGGAGACACCAGAGCTGATACACAGTCCTACTTACAACAAGTCCAAATAAGAATAGGAAATAAAAATCAGGAAATTCTGCCTTGGCATGTGAAGGATGCCACCCATGCCCACAGCCAGGTAAATGTCTGGACCTGTAATGTTTCTTAGTTAGCAGGTGCACAGGCTGGAAGCTTCCTGATGAAGAAAATCAGAAATCACCCATACCAGGCTGGGAGCATGGATCTGTTACTCCAAGAGCAACATGAGAGCAAGGCTCTCTCCAACCTGCCTTCCCACTAAAAACCATGGTGCTCATTACAAAATAAGACTTCCCATAATAAAATAGGAATAATGTAAGCTCCTTAACATTCAAATCTGTGTTTCCTTGTTCAATGTTGCATCCTCAGCACCCAAAACAGTGCCTGGCATGGAAGAGATGCGCGCTGTTCTTTTGTTGTCACAAAATTAAACAGATCAAGGACCTCGAAATCAGACCAGAGACCTTGCATCTTATAGAAGAAAAAGTAGGTCCAAATCTTCACCTTGTTGGCTTAGGATCAGACTTCCTTAACAGGACTCCCATAGCACAAGAAATAAAAGCAAGAATCAACAACTGGGATAGATTCAAACTAAATAGCTTTCTCTCAGCAAAGGAAACTATCAGCAATGCAAAGAGAGAGCCTACAGAGTGGGAGAATATCTTTGCCACTCATACTTCAGATAGAGCACTAATCTCCAGAATATATAAAGAACTCAAAAAACTCTACACGAAGAATGCAAATAACCCAATCAACAAATGGGCTGAGGATATGAACAGACGCTTCACAGAATATCTACAAGCAATCAACAAACATATGAAAAAATGTTCACCATCTTTAGTAATAAGAGAAATGCAAATCAAAACCACCCTAAGATTCCATCTCACCCCAATTAGAATGGCGATTATCAAGAATACAAGCAACAATAGGTGTTGGCGAGGATGTGGGGAGAAAGGTACACTCATACATTGATGGTGGTGCTGCAAATTAGTGCAGCCACTCTGGAAAGCAGTGTGGAGATTCCTTAGAAAACTTGGAATGGAACCACCATTTGACCCAGCTATCCCACTCCTTGGCCTATACCCAAAGGACTTAAAATCAGCATATACACCCACATCAATGTTCATAGCTGCTCAATTCACAATAGCCAGATTGTGGAACCAACCTAGATGTCCTTCAGTTGATGAATGGATAAAGAAACTGTGGTATATATATACAATGGAATATTACTCAGCTATAAAGAATAATAAAATTATGGCATTTGCAGGCAAATGGATGAAATTGGAGAATATCATGCTAAGAGAGATAAGCCAATCTCAAAAATCCAAAAGGCGAATGATCTCACTGATAAGCGGATGATGACACATAATGGGGGGTGGGAGAGGGGCAAGAATGGAGGAAGGAGAGACTGCATAGAGGGAAAAGAGGGGTGGGAGGGGTGGGGGGAAGGAAAAAATAACAGAATGAATCAAACATCATTACCCTATGTAAATGTATGATTACACAAATGGTATGCTGTTACTCTATGTACAAACAGAAACAACATGTGTCCATTTATTTACAATAAAAATAAAATTAAAAAGAGAAAAAAAGTTAAACAGAGAAATGCATTTGTGAATTCTGGCACCTGAGTGCATCAGTCAGAGAGAAGACCCCCATCACAAAGATCAGCTCTTAATGCTGGGACAGCCCCAGTCCCAACCTCTTCCCTTCTCTACTCATAGCAAATGCTGCTGGGATGTATAACCAACAGCCTTATAGGAGATTTAAGCAGCATTCGGGTAAAGAGAAGCCCTGTTGAGGGACAATATTAATCATGCTAGATATGTTTTCATTCTAGGATTAATACATGAGGAAACTGTGAAACAGTCTGTACCATAAATGTGGGGAAGATAGAGCTAGATGGCAGATAGATAGATGATAGATAAATGATAGATAGATAGATAGATAGATAGATAGATAGATAGATAGATAGATAATAGATAGAAGATACATACATACAGACATGCATACATACATACATAATATAGTATGGAGATTCCTCAAAAGACCAGGACAGTGCTTAATAAAGGGGGGAGCTGGGGAAGAATAGAGGTGCTCTGGATTAGACAGAGGAGAGTGAAGGGAGGGGAGAGGGCATGAGGGTAGGAAGGATAATAAAATGAATCAGACATTATGACCCTATGTACATATATGATTATATTACCAGTGTAATTCTACATCATGTATAGCCAGAAGAATGAGAAGTTATATTCCACTTACGTATGATGTGTCAAAATGCATTCTATGGTCATGTATACCTAATTAGAACAACAACAACAAAAAGACCAGGACTGGAACCTCCATATGACCAGTTACTCCGCTTCTTGATACTAATCCAAAAGAAATCAAAAAAGCCTACTATAGAGATACCTGTATACCAATGTTTACAGCAATACAATTCACAATGGGAGTTATGGAACCAGCCTAGGTGTCCATCAACAGACAAATGGATAAAGAACATGAGGTATATAAACACATTGGAGTTTCACTCAACCATTAAGAAAGAAGAAATTATGCCATTTACTGGTAAATGGATGGAACTGGGGAACATCATGCAAAGTGAAATAAGCCAGACTCAGAAAGTAGAGAGTTGAATGTTTTCCCTCATGTGGAAGTTGGAGAAAGAAAAAAAAAAAATAGGTGGGATCTCATGAAAGCAGAAGGAAAGCAAAGAGTAGAAGAAGGGGATCAGAGGGAAGCAGGAGGGGAAGGCATGGGGAAGTACTGGAGAATTAAATCTACCAAATTATGCTATGCCCATGTATGAATATGCCACAATGAATCATATAAGTTAAGTATAATAGTTATATATAATCATAATGCACTAATTAAAATAATAATAGAAAGGTGATCAGTAGAGTAAAACAAGCAGATGGGGAGGGTGGGGGCAGGGAAAGGGAAGGTATAGGAAATTAAATTTGATCAAATTATATTATACATATGTACAAATATGCCATAATGAATCCCACTATTATGTATAATTGTGAGCAATAAAAATAAAGAATTCTTATATATACATATACATACATGTATGCATGTACACATGTGTATGTATACACACATTCATATATATACATATAAATAGATACCCACAAATATGTATATATGAATATATATTTATGGTACAAAATATAAGAAATAAACAATCCTGCCTTTCTCTCAGACTTAATTTGTTCTGTTTCTGGTCTTTTCTCTCCACTTACATGAAAAGATTTTGTGGACAGAAGTGGAAATTTCTGCCATTTTTTTTTTTTTGGGGGGGGATGGCTTTCTTCAAAATATAGAATTTGCTATAAGGAACTGACATGTTAAGCATATAAGGCTTTCAACTTCAAGAGAGAGTATTACAGGTCGAATTGTCTTCCCAAAATATATTTAGTACTAACCTCCAGTACCTGTATATATGACTTTATCTACAAACAGGAGCTTTACAAGTCAAGTTAAAATGATTGGTGAGAGACAAATCCAAAATGATTGGTGTCCTTATAAAAAGGGGAAATTTGGATAGAAGAAATGTAGTGGCAAAAAAGGCAGAGGTCAGGGAGATGCATCTGCAAGCTAAGGAACACCAGCAAACCACCAGCAGCAAGGGTAGAGGCAAAGAAAAGTATCTGCCTGACAGCCCTCTGAAACTATCAACCCTACCAACATCTTGACCTTGAGTTTCTAGTCTCTAGAACTAAAAGGTAACATTTCTATTGTTTAAGACACTCTGTAGTACTTTATTACAGCAGTTCTAGAAAATTAATATGGATAGATAATACCTTAACCAGAGAAAGCAATGTAATCAGGACCAAGTTTATCTGGAGCTTTCTAACTTCTGCTTTCCTCAGTCTGGGCTCCACTCCCAGGCAAGTTGTCACTACATTGGTGGCTCCCAGAAGTGCCAGATTTCCAAGTCCTCTCAGGGGAGAGATTCTCTTCCTGGAAATTCTAACAAAAGATGTGGGTTCAAATCTCAGTGACTTGAATCCCAGAGGTGGGACTAACCTTCATCCATGCCACAGTATCATCTGAGAGTGGACTAAACATTTTTCCCCATTGGGGTGGAAGTGAAGCTCAGCAGTACAATGCTTGCCTACCATGTGTGAGATCCTGGTTTCAATCAGCAGCACCCCCAAAAAAATCCCCATGGAGAACCAGGGTTCTATTACTGAAAAAGGGGGAAATGGATGGTAGGCAGACAAAACACAAAAAGTGTAAAAAGGTGTCTGGAATATATTTTCACATAAGAAATTCATACATCTGCCAAGTCAACAAGTATTTATGGAATACAGGTTACTGTTATACAGATAAATTGGGTTCTGAAGATTTGTTGGATGAATGAATGAATGGAAATGGGAACTGGTGAATCTGCTCACTGGATTCTAGCTACCCTCAGAAGGCCACAGCAGTGGTGATTGAGGGATTATAAGTTTCCCAAATCCTACACATAAGATGGGACTTCAGTGAACAGAGGCAGAACTTCACTTATCCTGGAGAACCTACTATGTAGTGACATGGCATTCTTTGACAGACACATGGAACGCTGATTTTAAAAATGGAACCTATGACAATAGTCCCTTTATGGAGTTAAAACTGGATGTTTCTACTGTTTTTCTGTTCTTTTGGGGATCTCTTTGCCAAACTGCTCCAGCATGAAGAGAACTGTGCTTATTCTAAGGAGAAAAGAAAGAGCGTGAAGTCACCATATTTTGCAATCAGGATTCTTCTACAGCCAAATGTGTTTAAATCCAAAATGCTCCCTCCCTGGATGAGATCACGGATGGAGTGAGTACTTGCAGCTGAGTTGGTATGCTTTCAGAACAAGGCGAGTTCTAAAACAACAGCCTTGACACATGCAATTCCCTGTGGAATTCTAAATTACTGAATCAGGTCTCTGTCTTAAACCAAGAGCAAAACTAGTGGCACTAGTGATCAGCATCTTTGAAATTATCAATGTCTTGGTATTTATTGATCTATTCACTCATCAACATTTTTTTGAGCACTCTGTACAAGTATAATAGACAATAGCAAAAACAGACTCAATCCTCCCCTCACGGTAACTTATGACTGATCCTAGCTTACTGCTTGTGTCCCCTACAGACTGATATCAATCAGTCTCAACCATATGATTACAAATTGCATGGAAACCTAAATGTGCAGGTTTGACTCAATCACGGAGATCTATGAAGAGTTCTCTGAAGTGATATTTCCAATGAAGAATCAAGTAGAAGTGCTATAGTTTGGAGATGAAATATTCCCAAAAAACTCATGGTGGATTACAAGAGTTATAACCTAATCAGTGGATTAATCCATTTTATGAGTTAATCCTTTTATGAAAGGATTACTGTACTGGTTGTTAATTGTAGGCAGGTAGGTACCGCTAGATGATGTAGGTCACCCCAGGCGAGCATTTGGGGTTTATATTTTGTCCCTATTACCTTGTTCCGTTTCCTGGATACCATGAGCTGAGTAGTTTTCTTCCACCATGCCCTTCCACCATGATATTCTACCTCATCTTGAACCCAGAGCAATGGAGTCAGTTGATCATTGACTGAGACCTCCAAAACTATGAACCCCAAACAAAACTTTTCCTCTGCTAAGTTCTCTTAAGGTATTCTGGTCACAGTGACAAAAAACTAAGTAATATAAGAAGATATCAGGTGATGATTTTATGAAAATAATATCTGCTTTTGTTTAAAATTAAATGATTTTTCAAAGTAAAGAGCATGAAGTCACCATATTTTGCAATCTAATTTTAATAATTTGCATTTTAAGTTTAAAATTAAATGATTTTTCAAAGTAAAGAAAAAGGAATCAGGTGAAGGGAAAAGGCAAGAACCTTTCAAGGAGAAGGAACAGAATAAGTCACAAATGTCTGTGGTGACAGAGAACAGAACTCCAGCAAGCCTGAAATACACACGGGAGATGTAGTGAGAAATGAGCCTGGAGAGGATGCAGAGAGAGAGATCATGAAAAGAAGTTGGAAGAGGAAGCCCTGTCTTCATCCTAAGATCAACAGGAAGGCATCAAAGGTTTTAAGCAGTGAATGATACTGTCAGATTTGTATGTAAAGTGAATACGACATGGAGAAGGATGGTTAAGGGTGGAAGCAGGCTGAAGAGTCTGGAGGAGTAGTTAACAGCTGATGAACAAGTAGAGTAGTAGAAGAGATAAATAGAAGGGGATGAACTCCAACATTGTTTAGGAGGTCAAACCAACAGTTCTTGCTGATTAATTAGATAAATACAGTGCTGAGTGTGAGGAAGGCATCCAAGTGAACTCCTGAATCTCTGACTTGTATAAAGGGATACTTGATTGAACCATGGACTGAGGACACCCTGGAAGAAAAGCAAGATATGTTAACATGTTGGAAGAAAAGTCAGTGAGTTTTATTTTTTTAATTGGTATAGTAGTTTTGGATAAAATGAGAACTACAGACAGTTCATGTACTTCACCTTTTCTCTTGTTAACATGGAAATGAAGTCTCCACAAACACTCCTTTGTTAATGCAGAAGTATACAGAGGAAATGTGGTTCATTTTTTAACAATTAATAAATCAATACTGATGCATTTTTATTAACTAAGGTCCATAGTTCATAGTGGGGTTCATTCTGTGTTGGACAGTTCTGTGGGTTTGAACAAATGTGTAATATTGTGTATGCACAATTGCAGTATCATACAGCACATTTTTACTGCCCTAAAAATTACCTGTTCTTTATCTGTTCATTCCTCCCTTCCTCCTTGCACCCCACCAGTCTCTTTTCCTGTATCTACAGGTTTGTCTTTCCAAGATGTCTAATAGTTGGAATCATGTTGTATGTGACCTTTATAGAATGGCTTCTTTCATGGAATAAGCATTTAATATTCCTCTGTATCTTTTTGTCGCTTAATACCTCATTTCTTTTTTATCATTGAATAGTATACCACCGTATGGATATACCAATGTTTGCTTATCCATTCAACTCTTAAAATATATGTTGACTTTCTAATTTTTGGCAATTATGACTAAAGCTGCTATGAACATTCACATACAGAGATTTTTGTGGACATGTTTTCAAAATTTGGATGAGTGCCAAGCAGGTATAATAATAAATTGCCATATTGTGTGACAAGAACATGATTATTTGTATAAGAAATTGCCAAACTGTATTGCAAAGTGGCTTTACCATTCTGTGTCCCCATGGCAATGAATGAGAGCTCCTATGCTCATCATCCCCATCAGCATTTGGTGTTGTCAATGTTTCAAATTTCAACCATTCTATTGGAATGTGGCAGCAGCTCATTGTTATTTTAATTTGCAATTCCCTGATGACATATGATATTGAGTATCTTTCCATATAGGTATTTTTCCATCTGTATTACCCAGGATTGAACCCAAGGGTACTTAACCACTGAATAACATCCCCAGCCCCTTTTTATATGTTTATTTAGAGACAGGTTCTCACTGAGATGCTTAGGGCTTCAGTAAGTTACTGAGGCTGGCTTTGAACTTGCAATCCTCCTGCCACAGCCTCCTGAGCCTCTGGGATTACAAGCATGTACCACAGTGCCAAGCATCTGATGTGCATTTTTACAGAATTCCTCTGGTCTCTTGAAAAGGATGAAAAGAAGGAGATGAGTTAAGAATTTTTGTACTGATTCAAGCAAGAGATGATAGTGGCTGTCTTCTAGATAAATGATAAAGATGGAATCAACAGATTTTCCTGACATATTAGATACAGAATGTGAGGAAAAGAAAGAAATCGAAGATAACATCAATGTTTTCAGTCTGAGCAACTGAGAATTATAATCAACTGAGATGAGAAAGAATTCAGGGAGAATGGGATTAGGATAAGGATGGATCAGAACTTCAGTTTGGGTCTTATCAAGTTTGAAGTGTCTATCAGAGAGCTCATGAATCAAGATGTCATATAAGCACCTGGAGGGAGTCTGGGCCAAAGACATGAGAGTGAGAGTCATTATTACACAACTTGTCTTAGTCTGCTGTCGCAAAAGATCATAGACTGGATGACTTATGGATAAAGAAATTCTCACAGTTCTAGAGGATGGAAATATGACATGAGAGTGACAGTATGATTCTGGTGAGAAGCCTTTTCTAGGTTACAATCTGCTGACTTCTCACTATATCCTCACATAGGGCAGGAGAGCCCTCTAGGGTCCCTTTCCTGAGAACACTAATCCAAATCATGAGGGCTCTACCTTTCTGACCTCTCAAAGGCATCACCTCCCAATACCATCATATTGGGCATTAGGATTTCAACATGAATTTAAATAAGACAAAAATATTCAGCCTGTGGCAAGGAGATATTTAAAACTTAGGAAACTGAGATCACCCAGGAAGGACATGTAAGTTAAGAAAAGCACTAGGACTGAGTCCTGGAGCATTCCAACATGCCACTTCTTACACCTCCATTGCTACTATTCAAGTCAAAAACTTATCATTAGCTATATTCAACAACCTCTTAGCCAGCCTCCCTGGTTGCACAATTAACCATCTTCAGTCCATTCTCCATGTAGTGGTCCCATTGAAGTCAGGTGTACCGCTACTCCTCTGCCCAAATGCTGCTGTGGAAAACAACCCAAATGTGTTACATCCATACAATGGAATAGTATTGGTCCATGAAAAGAACTAGAGAAGGATACATATTACAACATGGTTGAAGTTTGAATACATTATCTGACATGAAAGAAGGCAGTCACAAAAAACCCTATACCATATTTATATAATATTCATATTATTTATATGAAATGACCAGAATCGATGAATTTGCAGAAACGAAAAGTAGACTGATAGTTGTCAAGGATAATGGAGAGGGAGGAATGGGAAATGACTTCTAATAGGGATGAGATTTCTAAAATTGCATACTGATATTAGTTGCACAAGTCTATGCATGAATAATAAAATCCGCATGAGTGCATTATATTGTAGGTGAGTTATATTTCCATTTAACTGTTTAACTCTGCCATGGCATCTCAGATCTTGTAAACAAAATCCGAGTCATCCATGGCCCTCTTCCTGCCCACTCTCTCTCATCTTTATTCCTTCTACTCTCTACCTCACTCGTCCTGCTCCAGACACCACAGCCTCCTTGTCGTGCCTCCAGTGGGCACAATCCAGACTCAGCTCTCTGCACTTGTTGTTCCTTCTTCCTCTGCACATTTCACTACTTTACCTCCCTCAGGCCTTCATGCAAATATCACCCTCTCGCCTTGACCTTCCCGGCAGCCCGCACCTACCTAGGATGGCAGTACGCTCTCTTAACTACTTTCTTGCTTCATGTTTCTCCATTATTCATTTCACCATTTGTACCACTATAATCTTACTCATTTTGTCTAGGCCTTTGTCCACAATCAGAAGGTAAGTTGCAGGAGTGGGCGAATTTTCATTATTTATGTTTGTTGCCAAATCCACATTACCTACAACATGAGCTGGCACCCAGAAGGTACTCAATAAATATATATCTTCAGTGGATAAATAATTACCTCTGTGTGCTGCCTTGTGAGTAACTTCAAATTTCTTTTCTGACACGTTTCTCTTTTTTCTGAAAATTTTCTACAGTGAATATGAATGACACATACTCAAGAAAAATATGATATATATGAGAGAAGAATTGCTCCCACTGCCTGCAGGATGAAGAACCTAAACTCTTTTGCAGGCCCTGACTTTTCCAAAATGAAAGCTTTCCATTTCCTCCCTGTCCCCCTGACCTAGGCCAAAATAAATCCTTTAAAGCCCTGGTCCCCCAAGATGAAGACAGATGCTTTCTGAAACAGAAACTAGGGGTGACTTGCTTAAAATATGGCTTTGCAGGGGGCTGGGGGTGTGACTCAGTGGTAGAGTGCTTGCCTGGCATGTGTGAGGTCCTGGGTTCAGCTGTCAGCACCACACATAAATAAATAAATATATGTGTGTGTGTGTGTGTGTGTGTGTGTGTGTGTGTGTGCATTTATAAATAATCCATTGACAACTAAAAAATATTTTTTAAAATGGCTAAACAGGTTTTGTCCTTTTTTATTATTTGTTTTGTTAAGATTCTTCAATAAACTTCATGCATTATGGAACTCTAAAAAGACCACAAAATAGGTGACACTGCCTGATGTATTTTACACAAGATTCCTTTTTCTGTGTGTGGCTCATTTTCAAGGACTACAGTTCCATGGAACCAGTCTTAGGAACTCCACCCAAGGCAAACAGGACTCCTGGCAGTCCAGAAAGTGTCTCATGCTCTCGAACTCAAGCTTTTGGAATCCTCTTTCCTTTCTCTGCCTGTATAAGCCCTACTTCTACTTGTGAATCCAGTCCAACAGGTGTCCTGCCTATGAAGCTTTCCTTTATCTCCTACTCTGAGTTAATGTCTTATTCCCCTGTGTTTCTGCAACACTTTATTAACACAATTGAAGCTCTTGACATAGTCATTACTTGAGCTATAATCAGTGAAGATGCCTGTCTCCACCAGCAGACTGTGAGCCACTTAAGTGCTGGTGCCTTCTATTTGTGGGATTCCAGGACTGACTCTGGGAGTATTAATGCTTCTGAAGCTGCCTCTTTAGAGGCAAGTGAGCCTTCCTCCTTGGGGTGAACAGCCCAGTAAGCAGGCTGCAGAGGAACTCCATGCTCACCTCCTTTCAGATCCCCCTTTTCAATACCTCTAACTATGGATGGAAAGACCATGTAAACTTAGGGGTGAGTGTCCCAGATGTCTTTTTCTTAGCTGTTCTATATCTTTGGATTTCTTTAAAAGTATGTTTTCAATCAAAAGGTATGGGTTCTCTAATTAACCTGGCCAGGCTATCATGTTGTCATATTGAATCCAACATCTTTTATCAACTTACTCGTTGGAAAAGGAGCTACTTTGAAAATTAAAACTGCATGTTCTGTTGGAAGAGACCTGATCTGCTAGAAAAGGCACTGAGAGTCAGGAAGCATACATTTGAGTTTTAACAATGTCTTTGACATAAGTGCAATGGTTTAGATAAGGGTCTCCCAAAGGCTAGCTTGCCAGCCTATGGCACTATTGGGAGGTGGTGGAGTAGAAGGAAGTTAGGTCATTGGGGGTGTGGCCTTGAAGGAAATAATTGGGACCCCATCCCTTACCTGTCTCTCTCTCTCTCTCTCTCTGCTTCCCAGCTGCCATGAGGTTAGCACCTTTGCTCCATCGCATGCTCCCACCTTGATGTACTGTCTCGCCATAGGCTCATAGAATCTAAAGACCATGAACTGAAACCTCTGAAACCTTGAACCAAATTAAGCCTGTCCTCTTGTAAGTTGTTCATCTCAAGTATTTTATCACAGTAACAGAAAGTTGAATACAATAAAGGTTTGGGTCAATCACTTAACACTTCCAAGACTTTATTTCCTCACTTCTAAAATGGAAGGATTTTAAAGATGTTCTTAACAGTGCTAAAACTAAAGATCAAAAAGAATGATTGAGAACTGTCTTTTAAAATATTCTAATAGCCATGCATTAATTCTGACAACTATGTGGTGCTATTTCATGCCATGGACTCCACCACCATCAATAAGCACAATCAGATCGGATTGTTTATTCCCCTTGCTAGTCCCTTCCAAGACAGTCTTTCAGGAGGTGTGTGTAGTAAGTTATCTGAGTAAAATATAGGTGACTTAGATAAAGAACAGCTTGAGGGTGATTTGTACTTGCCCTACACTGTCTCTCTATGGGAAAACCCTAAAATCATATCCATAGAACCTTTTCATAAAGTCAATTTAAAATACTTGGTCCTTGTGTCCTATTAATTTCATATTTCACCCCCCTCTCTCCCACACCACCCCCCATTCTCGTGTAGTTTGCAGAATATGATTGGTACACTGCTGGCTCAGTTCCTCCTGCAGGCAAGAAAATAATGGGTAGAATTAGTCAATTCTTCCTGGGTTGTCAGGAGCTTCTGAGCTGAGGGAGGAACACAGGGAAGTAGAAACAAATAGAAATCCTAGAGAGACAGTGAGACAGTCATCTGAGACTTCGTCATGGGGCTGTTTCTAGGACCCACCCTGGGAGCAGTAAAAGACCCATTGATCTGGCCAGAGGAGGGAGTGTCCCCAAGTGGGTGACTTCTTAGTCAAGGGAAGACACAGATGTCTGTGTTGGCTGAGATAAGAGGTTTCTCAGGAAGTCTGAGTCACCTAGGGCCAACTCTCTTTCGAAGCACAGAAACCTTGCAGCAGCCTGGAGGTAAAGTCAAAGCTTTCTCCTAACCCAGAAAGCGTAGGAGATGGCATTTCCTGTTGGTGTCCTTTGACTTGAGTAGACACCAACCGTAGGAGCTTTAATCATGCATGCACTTTGAGCCTGGTGTTCACAATTCCTATTGTCTGCTTGCTCATCTTGCTTTTGTTTCCTCTGGAATGTTACAAGCCCCTTGTATCACCCAGTGCCAGGAATCTGAACATTTCAGAGTGGGGACAGGCTTCATATTAATCATCATCATGTGATTTCTGGATAAAGGATCCAGAGACAAGAATTGTGGTCCAGGTCTACAAACAACTAACAATCATGCTTAAGGTCCCTCACTAAGCCTTAATTTCTTCCTATACATATTTGGGGATGGGAGGTTGAATGGACAGATTCTGGGAAAAACAGACTTAGAACTGTACTGGTACCAGGACCCTTGAGGCCTCCTGCAAATTGTTGCTACTACCTACTGGCTAATGTCTACTGCTTTATTATTAGATGGAAAAGAAATACTTTAAGCTACTATCATTCATTTAGTCTTTAGGATAATTGAAAACTCTGTACATATTTCTGTTGAAAGCAGAAAAATCAATAAATTATGTAAAAGTGCTGGTTCCTCTGTGGGGTTGGAGTAAGTTCAGTGAAGACTTGAGGGGAAGGAAGAAACAAAATGGAAGATTCTACTTCACATATTTATTTAGGGCATGGCCTAAGTAGAGGAACTTTCAGAGATTATAAGGGGAATATTTGTTAGAGAAAAAAGAAGTCATTGGAAATCAATTAATCCTTTTGTGTTAGTCTGATTTTAGTTGCTGTAACCAAAATACCCAACAAGAACAACTTAGAGGAGAAGATTATTTTGGCTCATGGTTTCAGAGGTTCAATTCATACTTGGCCAACTCCATTGCTCTGGACCCAGGGGGAGGCAGAATATCATGATGGAAGGGAGGGAGTGGCAGAGGAGAGCTACTCCACTCATGGCAGCCAGGAAACAGAGTGAGAAAAGGGCCACAGGGAAGATGAACACTTCCAGAGCAGGCCCTCTGTTTTCCACCTCCTCCAGTCAAGTCCCATCTGCCTCGTTATCACCCAGTTAGTTCATTCAAACTAGGATGGACTGGTTAATTTACAACTCTCACAATCCACTCATTTCACCTCTGAATATTTAGGCATTAACACAAGAGCTTTGTTGGAATGCCTCATATCCAAACCATAACACTTTCCTTGTTTTTTCCAACCAGTATGAATTTGACCCTGAGCATCTTAACCAAGTTTCTTGTAGCCAGGAATAGTGCCTGTCATCTTGACTCCATAGTTCACAACTTTGGGCAAGTCAGTTAATCTCTTAGGTCCATTTCCTCAACTGGCAAGTGGGGATGATGGTATGACTGCAAGGAACAAATGAGAAAATATATACTACATCTGGCAGTAGTAAGCATACAATAAATGTTAGCAGAATAATAATAATGATAATGATGATGCTACTGCTTCTAACTACCCCAACTTCTACTACTGCCACCTGGGTGTCTCTACATTCAAGTCCTTCCCCCACAGAGCCATACCTAAACCATACTCCTAACCAACATTCTATACCCTTCTGTAAGACTTTTCAAAAATGGGGATAATGTAAAACAGTTCTTAAATGAGTCTAATCTCAATTGTTCACATCTTCATTTCCCCCATACCTACCTGAAGTAAAGATGGAAAACCACCAACCTCAATCCTGTCTGTGAGAGTTATTCAAAGGAGCAGCAATGCTTGACTCCCCTCACAAGTGGACCCCCAAACTCAAGAAATGGGAATGGATGTGGTTGGAGCCACCAATTGATCAAGTAGCAGGTGAGCGCTAAAGGAAATGAAGATAGGTGTGCTCTTACAGGCTTCTCACAGGAAGAAGACACAATACCCAACCCTACCTCAAGCCTGGTTCTGGGTTAGAAGCTGATCAGCTGGAAGAGGGACAGCTGCTGACTGGAAAGGTTAGCCATGTGTCCTCTGGGTCACCAAAGTGCTCACCATGGGATCCAGAGCCTGCCCCTGGGCAGCTGCCAGAGCCACTGCTGGGGACCAGTTTCCATTGCTGAGCTGTCCTGCACCCTGAGAGTACTAGTCCTTGTCAAAAGAATGGATTTGTGCAGCTAAACCTCACAGGGCTTGACCATTGTGGACCTGTCTGTCTGCATTTCAACTCTGAGCTTCACTCTTTGGTGAAAATGATTCTCCAGTTGCACAGGCATACAGAGCGGAACTGAAAACTCTCTTTTATGCCAAGAGCTTTGTCTGAATTAGGCCAGACCCCCTCACTGGGAGTAGTGGGGAGATTTACGGGAATCAAAAACCCTGCCCTTGCTCTCAGGGAGCTTATCATCTAGACGGAAGAAAGAACCCATAGAAATTTGAAATACCATCTTTCTTAGGAACTGTCATTCTCAACTGAATGAACATTAAGCACACTAACTTCACCTTTCTTAAAATGGGTTTGAAAATCTCCAACACTCCTGGTATTTGGAGGTGGGGCCTTTGGGAAATAATTATGTTATGAGGCTGGAGCCTAATGAATGGGATTAGTGCCCTTAAAAGAGCATGAAGAGACCAGAGCAAGTGTGCACTCCCTCCTCTCTCTCTCCCCCAGGGAGAAAATGACCACCTGAAAACTTGAAAAAGGGAAGTCTCCAGACACATCTTGCACTTCCCAGTTTCCAGAACTGTAATAAATGATGTCCATCATTTAAGAGCTACTCAGTCTATGGTGTTGTTACAGCAGCCCAAATTGAGATAATGCTATACTCAGAAAATGAAATAAAGCTAATGCTTTACTATATTTTACATATTTGATATTTGAAATTTTACATATTTGATATTTAAAATTTGATATTTGAAAGGTGAAATTATGTAAAAGTATGTTCCTAGTAGCTATTAAAACCTAAATTATTAAGCCTAAAGTCTAGGCACAGTTACATAAACTGCATAAGGTTATTTACCTTGACTAACATGTGCTAGATAAGATGCAATTTATCTCAGTGACATGTTTTTTTCTTGTAAGGACTGAACTTAGTGTGCTTTACCACTGAGCCACATTCCTAGCCCTTTTTCTTTTTTATTTTGAGATAGGGTCTTACTAAGTTGCCAAGGCTGGCCTTAAACTTGCAGTCCTCCTGCCTCAGCCTCCTAGGTTACTGGGATGAGAGGTGTGTGCCACCACACCTGGCTCAGTAACCATTTTCTCATTATTTGCATGTAATTGTTTATGTTGTTTAGAATTCTTTATAACATTATTACTATTGTCTCATAGTATAGTTCTGAATCACAAAACAGATCACAGGTTCTAAAGCAATTCAGTGTACAATAAAAATGGTATGAAAACAGTGACACCAAGTATATTCGGAAAAACAATATAAACATGAAAAACATAGGCTACAGCTGGGCACAGTGGTGCAAACTTATAATTCCAGCAGCTCAGGAGGCTGAGGCAGGAGGAATACAAGTTCAAAGCCATCTTCAGCAATTTAGCAAGACCTGTCTCAATAAAAATAAAAAGGACTGGGGATATGGCTCAGTGTTTAAGTGACCCTGGGTTTAATCCCTGGTACCAAAAATATATGTGTGTTTGTGTGTGTGTGTGTATGTGGGTTATATGTTAGAAAAATATAATAATTGTTATCGTAAGCATGACCTGGTAGAATTATAGATTGAGTATTTATAGGTCCTTTGACAATTGAGTATACAGATTAACAATTTTTCTTCACACTGATAAAAAATGTATTGAATAGAAATATTATGACAATGTATATCTTAGAATTGAATTTCATGCAAATAATGATCCACTCTGGTCTCCAATGGATTGTAGTTGAAGTTAAGAAACTCTGTTAAATAACATCTAATAAATCAATTAATTTTTATAGAACAATTGCAAAATCACACTTTCCAGGAAAAAAATTAATTTTGTCACTAAAAGTGAGGAAAAGACCAAAATATAACGGTGTCATTCTAAGTTATCCTTGAGTAGCAAAAGAGTTCACACTATTTCTAAGATGCAAGATGAAAAAAAACAAACATAAAAATAATGATAGTTTTTGGGATTTAAAATAAGCATTAGGTGGTTTTATTTTAATTTACTCATAAGTAAATTCCTCTATTAGATGATACTATCAAATACCATAATATTAGTAATACAGTGCATACGTGCAATTACTGCTGAATGTAAGAGCAGATATTTTCATTTGTAATTTGTCTAAATCGGTGTTTCTCAATCAAGGTCAATTTTGCCCCCCCCAGGGGACATTTGGCAATGTCCAGGAATATTCTTGGTTGTTTTATTTGGGGAAGAAGAATGGCAGGAGTGTAAAACCCAAGGGAGTTTGCTGAAATCCTACAATGCAAAGGACAGCCCACACAATAGAAAATTAATCTGGCCCAAAGTGGCAATAGTGCTGAAGTTGAGAAACTTTGATCTAAACCACTAATGTTCAGAAGATGAATCAACTCCACGGGTAGAGATAGGGAATGGAGGAAAGGAGAGAGAAGGGGAGGAATAGATGAAGGGCTTGAAAGTATTTTGTTACATACTCTCTTAAAAATCCAGACTATAGATGAAGAGTTGCTGTTGTTAAGAATAATGGTTATTTTCTGATTTATCATGCTCACAAAGCATCTTGACCTCCATATAGTGAAGAACCAGATATTTGCTCAGGCATCCTACATCCCACTTGATTACCAGAGAGCAGGCCAACAAATGACTCAGTGGTCAGTAAATCATGAGAACTATGAATATGGTTAACTTGCGGTCACTGAAAGTTCATCTTTTAAGTTTGTCTTGTGAAGAAATGAGCTCAGGTTCAGGAGTCTCCTATTCCACCCTGTAGAATGCAGGCACCCAAGAAGCAAAAGCACTTACGTGAGTTTTTGAAAGGAAGACTACAGTTAAATTTTTTTCTCCTAAAAATTAGGTCAGGAAAGACCATTTTCACTATTTCAAGTAGCTTAATGCAAGCAATGTAGTTCACTAATTATATGAAGGTGAATTTTTTTTTATATTTATTTATTTTTTTTAATTGTATACAAATGGGATACATGTTGTTTCTCTATTTGTACATAGAGTCAAGGCATACCATTTGTGTAATCATACGTTTACATAGGGCAATGATGTTTATTTTTTTTCCCTTCCCCCCCACCCCTCCCACCCCTCTTTTCCCTCTATACAGTCCTTCTTTCCTTCATTCTTACCGCTCTCCTTATCCCTAACCCTAAACCTAACCCTAAACCTAATGCTAACCCCTCCCACCCCCCATTATATGTCCTCATCCGCTTATCAGCGAGATCATTCGTCCTTTAGTTTTTTGAGATTGGCTTATCTCACTTAGCATGATATTCTCCAATTTCGTCCATTTGCCTACAAATGCCATAATTTTATCATTCTTCATTGCGGAGTAATATTCCATTGTATATATATGCCACAGTTTCTTTATCCATTCATCAACTGAAGGACATCTAGGTTGGTTCCACAATCTGGCTATCGTGAATTGAGCAGCAATGAACATTGATGTGGCTGTATCTCTGTAGTATGCTGATTTTAAGTCCTTTGGGTATAGGCCAAGGAGTGGGATAGCTGGGTCAAATGGTGTTTCCATTCCAAGCTTTCTGAGGAATCTCCACACTGCTTTCCAGAGTGGCTGCACTAATTTGCAACCCCACCAGCAATGTATGAGTGTTCCTTTTTCACCACATCCTCGCCAACACCTATTGTTGCTTGTATTCTTGATAATCGCCATTCTAATTGGGGTGAGATGAAATCATAGGGTAGTTTTGATTTGCATTTCCCTTATTACTAGGGATGTTGAACATTTCTTCATATATCTGTTGATTACTTGTACATCTTCTTCTGTGAAGTGTCTGTTGAATTTTTCAAGGCAAAAGCTACATTCCCACTGGGAGGCCATGAAGTTCAGAAGAGGACTTACTGCCTGCCCAGGTCCCAGGGAACAAGTAGAACCCAGGTACCTCTCTGTCGCTGAATTTCCACATCCATTTGGGGGCTTTCTTATCTACTCCCAAACTTCAGACTTCAGAGTTAAATTCATGAGAGGGAGTAGGGGGCTTTCTAAGAAATTTTGGCTCTTAATCAGTTAAAACAATGAACTGGGAGGCTGTTAGGCTGAGACAGTTCCAGACATGGGTTCCTAAACAAACCAAAACTCAATTCAGTGTGAACAGTAAAACAAAACTTGAGCTTAACCAATCAGAAACTGGTAGCTAACCTCTAACTTGGGACTTTCCACTTAACCAAATATTATCTTTGTCTTGCTTTCTTATAAAACTTACTCCATTCTCTGTGAAATAACTAAACCTCTTGTAATTTGCTGTTGCCAGAATTGTGAATTGCTGAATGTTCAGATAAACTCATTAGAGTTTTAATGTGCTTAAGTTTCTTTTTCATTTTTATTAGTGTTTTCTATTTATACATAATAGCAGCATTCAATTGATACACTTCTATATGTCTGTTCTTGGACAGGCCGAATTCATATTATCAAAATAGCCATATTACCAAAGTGACCTATAGGTTCAATGATATTCCCATCAAGATACCAATGACATTCTTAACAGAATTAGGAAAAAGCAGTTCTAAAATTCACATGGCAGAGTAAAAGACCCAGAATAGCTCAAGCAGTTCTGCGAGCAATAAGAGCAATGTTAGAGACATCACAATTCCCAACTTGCAATTATACTACAGAGCCATAGTGACAAAAACTGCATGATACTGCATAAAAACAGACATGTAGATCAAGGGAATAAAATAGAGGACACAGAGGCAAACCCGCAGATACAGTTATCTGATTCTTAACAAAGGAACCAAAACACACACTGGAGAAAAAGCCTTTTTAACAAATGGTTCTAGAAAACTGGATATCCATTTGGAAAAGAATAAAACTTGATACCTATTTCTCACCCTGCACAAGAGTCAACTCAAAGTGGATCAAAGATTTAAGAATTAGATCAGAAATTCCACAACTGCTAGAAGACACTATTGTAGGGGTCAACGCTAAGTTTATCTTTTAACAACTCACAACTCTCGCTTCCCCTTCATTTTTCTCTCCTCCATAACAAAGAAATTTTTATTAAATTTTTAGTTGTAGATGGACACAATACCTTTATTTTATTTATTTATGTGGTGCTAAGGATCAAACCCAGTGTCTCACACATGCAAGGCAAGCACTCTAACACTAAGTCACAACCCCAGCCCCCAAAGAGAATTTTAAACCTCCTGTTAGATGAGAATATTTCCACCCCTGACCCTGATGGATAAGTAGCCACCAGGAGAGTGAAGTGAACTCTGGCCTGGGATACCCAGTTGACAGAGTCCCAACTGACTTTGTAGAGTCCTGCACACACACCCAGAATTAGGTGAATATCCACGTGCTTGTTCTACCATGCTGCATTGAGAGGAGTGGGCAGAGGACTTATTGCAGATCAGAGGTCTCAGGGTCAGGATGTCAAGGCAGATGCAGTGAGGAACAGATGACATCAGCCCAGATAGGGAAAAGGATACATCAGTGGTACCAACAAAGGCCTATGACATTCCTGCAAATGATATTTATCACCACCACCCACCCCACCCCTGCTCCAAAGTTATGGTGTCTAAAATCAGATACATTTCCTGAAAGAAAACACTGGTGATGGGAGATTTCTGGACTTGAATTTAACCAAAAAACACAGAAAATTCTTCAAGTGACTAAGTATACTCTCCATTGGCAAGGTTATGTGTTCTACTATCAGGTGAAACTGGAACTCAGAATTGAGACTCTAAGGATGATAGTGATAATGTAATGATTGTAATAAACAAAGTTCCCTTTCTTGCAAAGCCTGAAACAAAATTTGAAAATGGGAGCCTCACCGTACACATAAACTTCTGTAGAAATGTAAAGGCTCATGGGATGGTGGGGATCTTTATCCCTAAAGATGAGGCAAGCTCAATAGAGAGAATACTAACCCTTGAGACACCAACATCAGACAATTAAAAACCCAGACCTGGGGACAGCTGTTCTTGCCTTGGCTTTCATCCTAACTACCATACAAACACTCAGTGAGTGTGCCAGAAGTGCTCTGGTCTCAGACATTTGGAGACCATTAAGAACAAACATCTGTAATTTACAACTTTTCCTTGGAACACATGATTTGGGCGTTGGGGTCCTTAAAAACACTAGAATTTCCTTTACAGAAAACAGGGTGAAAGCCAGGAACTGGAGAAAGGAGATGGTTCCAAGACATTAGGGTTCAAAGGGCTGATGAATTCGTCTCAATAGCAGAAAATAAGCTGTTTCAGACAAGTCCTATCTTGCAACTTCCATACGGATGCAAATTTCCAGAGAGCAGCACGTTAATCCCCTCAAGTGATAGCTATAGCCAAAGCAAATCCTTCTCTTTGGCAAGTGGGAAAGGGCATAAGTATACAATCATGATCATTTTCAAAGTCATCCTTTAAAGCTTACTCCAAAATTAAACACACACCCACATGAACCAACAGACTACAGAGCTCATCAAATGTTAGAGCTGAGAAGTGCTTCCAAAATTATCCAGTCTAGCGACCTCATTCTACAGATAAGGACTTAGATGCGCAGACAACAACCCTGCCTATTGTTACCAAGTTAGTTAGAATTGGGGATAGAGCTCTAGTCTTATAATTCCTACTGCTGACTGTTTTTGTGCATTGCTAACACTCCCCTTTTATTTTTTTTAAGTATGTTTAATTGGCACATAGTAATTACACATATTTATAGAGTACAGTGTGATATTTTGATGCATGTATATAATATGTAGTGATTAGATCAGGGTAACTGGCATATCTATCCCCTAAAGATTTATCATTTCTTTTTGTTAGGAACATTTAAAACCCTCTCTACTAGTTATTTTGAAATATACTGTTAGTTGTTGTCAACCATAAGTTAACTTATTATGTTACAAAATATTAGAAGTTATTCCTTTTATCCAACTGTATCCCTTTAAAAAGTGTTGTTGTTGTTGTTGTTTGTTTTTCCAGTACTGATTTCCTCCAGGATGGAGTAAAAAATAGCAGTGTGACCTGCGAGGGGGAGATAGGCAAGGAGTTTCAGTGTGGTGGGCATTGGCCTCAGTAAGGAATTGTGTTCCTACATCCTGAGCAGAGGCCTCCAAAACATTTTGATCACATGTCAGTAAAAAGTTTAAGCATTAAATTATAAATGCATATGTGTTAAAACATATACACCAAAAGACTCAAAATTTCCAAAGCTAATATTTCTAAAAAGTAAATTTTTATAGAAGTTGACTTAGTTGGCAATCACTATAACAAAAATATCCCCAAATTTCATTGACTTGATAGAATAAATTTTATTTCTTGGCAAAAGGGTTTACCCTTGCATTCTTTTAGGATGTAGGATCCTTCCATCTGATGGTTCTTCCCTATTCATTCAAATAGTGAATAGAGAAAGACTTGAGGACTCTGGGGGTTAAAAAGCTAGACCTGGGAGGGACAGCATTGTGGCCTCATGGTTGCCCTGATTCCATTGGCCCAAATGTAGTCATGTGGTCCCACCTAACTCCCAAGAATGCTGGGAAATGTAGTCTAGCTTTTACCCGAAAGGAAGAGGCAATGGGCTTTGGTGAACAACAGCAAACTCTGACACAGAAAATCAAGTGCCCCCACAATATCCCCCCACATATATATATCCCAAAAGAGTTTCTGAGCATCCAGCAGAATACACACTTCCCTACTTGGAAACCATTGGTCTAGAGGACTACATATAGAATGACCCTGTCACACACATACCCCAATCCTCCTTCCACAGAACAGGACTCCATGAAAAGAAACAGATTTAAGGAAAGACAGGTAATATTACTGAGCATCTTCCCTGTGTCCAGAACTAAGTGATTTACATGCATGAACTCATCTAATCCAACAAGCAACCCAATGAAGTAGATGCTATTATTATTCCCATTTTTCATATGAGGAAATGGAAGCCCAGAGAGATTGCATAACATGCCCCAAATCACACAGCAGTAGGGATGAGATTTGACCTCAGGCATTGGCTCCAGAATCTGTGCTGTCAGTCACTATACTGTGTTAAACCAAAGGGAAAATAAGAGAATGAACTTCTAGTTCTTTGCAGGCTTTCCACATTGGATAGAAAGGGTAGGAGAGGAACAGAGCTAAGGCTTAAGGGGGTGAGATGGCATAGGAGAGGGTAAAAGAGAAAGAGACAGGAGAAAAGAGAAAGAGACAGGAAGGTGGACAGGAAGGTAACAAGGGTAAAGAAAGGCAGTGGGCTACAAAGTCAAGTTAATGGAGCTCAGTTGTGTCACCCAGGAAGCAAACACTATGGAGAGGATTCAGAGAACCTGTTGCCTTTGGGAGTTTCTTCCACATTGGCATCTCTCTTTGGTTAAGCTTAGCATGACCACTAGGAATTAGACAACTTCACAGAGGTGTCTATATGAGTCCATTTTCTTTGACTATAACAAAATATCAGAGACTGGGTAGTTCATAAAGAAAAGAGGTTTATTTATTCAGCTCAAAGTCTTGGAGGTTCAAGAGTATGGCACCGACATTTCCTTTACTCTGGGGTGGGCCTCCTGGTGGATGGCATCCCAGTGGTGAGAGCACATGATAAGAAAGGAAGCAAGAGACTAGGATGAGACCAATCTGGTTCTTTTATAAGAACCCACTCTTCTGTGAACTAACTCACTGTGCGATACCAGCATTAATTCCTTCCATGGGCAGCACCCCTAACGACCTAATTACCTTCCACTAGGTCCCACCTCTTAAAGGTTCCACACCACTTCCCAACAGCACCACACTGAGGACCAACCTTCTAGCACATGAACCCTTGGGGGACAAACCACATCCACACCACGGCAGTCAGAAGATTAACCTAGCTCAGTGGCTCCGCCTCGTAACTCTGAACTCTCCCCCACAGCTTTCCATCAAACAGCCTTCAGGAGCAATAGAGAATGATGTGATTGTCCACCATCCACGGTGGGGCAGCCACAGTAGTGGGATTGAGATGGGGAATGGCATGATTTAGGTGGAAAGATACCACATGATCAGGGAGCTGACACCAGCTTTAAAAACAGCTGTGACCTCCCAGTGGGCGGAGCCACACACAGACCAGCCTCAGAAGTAGGAGGAAGAGCCAGATCCCAATCCCCAAACCTGACACCAGTTATCACAGAGGCTCAGTTGTCCTCCACCTGGGGACTTCCTTCAGCACCTGAGCACTGCTTGGATACCAGTGGTCTGCTGATCACACAGCCTGTTAGGCACTAAATAGTGAAAACTGGAAAACCATTAAAAACACTTTTCATCAAGAAAGTTCAGAAAAAAAATAAAAAATGAAATCAAATTAGGAGTTGCAGCGGGTAGAGGGAATGATGATAGAAGAAGTATAGATAATTTCTGAAAGTCAACCTGCTCAGCATTCATTGCCCATTAGTCACCTTCAACCCCACAGAAGTAAGGGTATGATGTACTGTGAACTGGCACAGTGGCATGCGGAGGAGGAAGGGGGAAGGCCTCCACCCCTTCCCTCTTTGTCCCTGCCCAGGAGGGACTGCCATGCCTGTCAAGAGGGACTGGCAGGCTCAGAACTCTGGGGATTCCATCCTGCCATCCTTTGTTTAGAACCCTCTGACTTGCAGTTTCCTTCCTCCTCAGAGCTCCATGACCCTGTCCACCCAGAGCAGACATGCTGGGGTCTGGAATGACCAACCAACCAAGGGGAGGCACGCCCTTCCCCTGGGCTCCCATGTTCTTCTTTGCCCTTTTCCCCTTCCCTGATTTTGCAGGCTTCTTATTTCCTTCTCTCTTTTTCTCCTAAGAATGAGATTCAGATTTGTGGGTTGTTTTTTAATGCATTCCAGATGCCAGCAGAAATCTTGGCCAGGGCTCAGTCGTTCTTCTGACATTAGGCCTCTCCCCCACCTCTCCTCCTGGCCCCCAAGGCCACAGAGAAAATCTAGGCAGGATGGCGCCATCTGTTGGCAGTAGCCTGAAACCTGACAGAGGAGGAAGATTTTAAGGTGGGGCTAGAGGGTTTCCTGTAACAAGCTTAATTCCTGTGTCCTGGGTGGAAGAATTCAGTTTACCTAATGAAAAGTCCTTGAGGAAAAAAAATAATTACATAAATTAGAATGCTTTAGTCCTTAGACAGGAATAGAAGGGACTGAAGATTTATGGAGCATTTGGAGAACCTTCTTGGTTTCATTTTGCCACCTCATTAGGTTCTATTTCAACATTTTTTCTCTTTTAATTGCAGTCTGGAACCCAGCTGGATTGTTTTTAACATCAAATCCTTTGAAGGGTGCAGATTTTTGCATCCCAGCTTGTATTAACCAAAAGAAGCCAAGGGAAGACTCCTTGCAAATTAACTTTTAAGTGTATTATGGTTTGGTGAACTCTAATAAGCAGAAGGAAATTTTAAAGGAAATGAAGCAAGTAGAAATACATGGTTTCATTGTGGTTAGGAAAAAGCAATCATGAGGATTTTTAGGGTAGCGTGGAGGCTGTGGAAGTTATAACCTCGGCAGAAAAAAACGTTTCTTTTAGAATAGTTGAATATTGCCAGGGTTCTAAGAGTAGATTCAGGTCTAAGGGAAGAAAGGAGGGGAAGAGCGATAGCCCATGAATGAAGTCCCAAAGTCAGGCACAACCTGGGGGCCACGTGAACAGCAAAAAACAAAAACAGAAACAACCCACAGAATGGTTTCTTAGGGAAATTCAGAATAAAGAACCCTGTCTGCAGTGGTGATACCTGTAATCCCAGCAACTCAGAAGGCTAAGGCAAAAGGATGACAAGTACAGGGCCAGCCTCAGTCATTTAGAGGACTCTGTCTCAAATGAAAAATAAAATAAAGGACTGAAGATGTAAAGTGCCCCTGGATTCAATCCACAGTACAGAAATTAAAAATAAATAAATAAAAATAAAAAATGGCCCCTGGGAGCAAAATATGCAGTCCTATGTCCAAGTTTCCCCTGAGCATGGTCCTGTCTCCATCAAGTCAGGTCTGACTGAACATCCCAAAACATTCCCAGAACCTCAGTTACACACCCTGTCAGCACTGGCCAGTCTAGGAACCAGAGACCCAGGCTTGGACAATGTGTGACTTCCAGCATTTTCCACAGGAATAAACCTTTTCAACATGTGGGTTTTCACATCCCTTTCCCTCCTTCCTGTTAATGACATTTTTTGGTTGGTTTGTTTGTTTTGCCAGTTTGCGACCTGGTTTGGGTGATACGGAGACAGCAGCCAGAAAAGGTGAAGTGGTGTGGAACTGGAATAGTGGTCACGGAGCTTGCATTTCTGGACAAGGTCATTATCTACTTGAATAAGAATATCAAAACCAGCAGCTGACTGAAGAGAAGAGCTGAGCAGTTTGAGCTTCTGTACAGGGTTTATGGCAAATTGGTGAGAGGGAGATAAGTAGTTTTGGAAATCAGCAGTCAGTCATATGGAAGGGAAGAAAATGCATTCTTTGGGGTTTTTTTGGGGGGGTTGTTTGTTTTGGTTTTTGGTACTGAGGATTGAATCCAGAGGCACTTAACCACTGAGTCACACCACCAGCCCTTTTTATTTTTTATTTTGAGACAGGGTCTCACTAAGTTGCTTAGGGCCTGGATAAGTTGCTGAGGTTAACCTTGAACTTGCAATACTCCTGCCTCAGTCTCCAGAACCAGCTGGGATTGCAGGCAAGCAACACTGCCCCTGGCAGGAAAATTCATCTTAACAAACATCAGATCACCTTTAAAATCTCTTTTAAATGGAGTATATGAGAATCATTTCAATGAAGAAGAGATTTTAAGGTGATTTTTGTGCATTAAAAACAAATTTCCTCTCCTCCCCTTTTACCTTCAGTGGTCCCTTGAGGGACTTAAAATTGGAACTTGCCTTCAATTGTTTTTTGGAGGGAGAAAGGTAAGATTGTTATTTTTTTGAATCAGCAACATGCACAGACTAGGTCCCATCAACTCCCCAGTAATATACTGATTACATATTTGTGTTAGTCTGTTTTTTTGTTTCTGTAACCATGAGGCCAGATGGGTACTTTAGGGGAAAAGGTTTATTTAACTCACAGCTTTGGTGACTAAAAGGCTAAACAGCATTATACAGCTCTGGCAAGGGTCTACATCACCTCATGGTGGATAGAAACTCAATGACAAGAATTTGTGCAAAAGGGAAAAAAATCACAAGGCCAGGCAGGAAGCCAGAATAAGGAGGGGGACCAGTCTTGGGACTTCCTATTAAGCTCCACCTCTTAAAGGTGCCACCACCAACTCAACATCACCACACTAAGGACCAGGCTTTCAACAAGATAACCCTTGAAAGACAAACCAGACCTCAACCACAGCAACATTCAAAGGGCCTGGGGAGGGGGCAACAGCGATGCACTTGGGAGGTTTGTGCAGCCAGTGGTTACACCTACCGATGCTCCACCACTTACAACAGTGTTATGTCCTGATAAACCCAAAATAAGTTGAAAATATTCTAAACCAAAAATATTCTAAACCTAAACTACTGAACATCCTAGCTTAGCAACACAGAACGCTACAGAGCATCAGTTGTCATCCCTTGTGGCCTCATGGCTAACTGGGAGCTGCGACTTGCTGCCACTGCCCAACATTACAAGAGAGTGTCTTACCATGAGTCATTAACCCAGGAAAAGATCAGAATTCAAAATGCAAAGAGTGGTTTCTGTAGAATGCGTGTCACTTTCACACCATCATATAGTCAAAAAAACAATCATGCCAAACCATCATATAGTTGGGAACCAGCTGTAGTCAAGAAATAGTTCAGAGTGAGAACAACAGCCAGTAGTGCTAAGTATCAGCTCTGACTGCAGCCACATCCTTCCTTCCAATTGGCAATTTCTGTCAGCTGCAACCTTTGCAAGTTTTCTTGGTCTGAGGGTGAAATGCCCTTCTGCCCTTTCTCTGGCCATTAACATTCCACTCATCCTTCAAGATCTAGTTTTAATTCTCCCTCCTGGGACGAAACTCACCAATGATGCTCTAGGTTAGATGAAAGTACTCCTTCACTTGCTCCCATGCACCTTCTCTTGGCACTCTGTCCAGCATCTATGTGGCTCTTAACCTTCCTCTTCCTCTCTCTCCAACCCTCAACCTGAAGAAAGACTGGAGGATCCTTGAGAAGAGAGATAGCTGTATTTCAACAAACCTAAGATACCATGGTTGTAAAATGCATCATTATTTTTTGTACCTGCAAGAAAGAAAAATAATTTTTAAAAACCTGTCAATAGTCTACAGATTGTAAGACATTTCCCTGATTTCAGAGCTGTTGACATTTTTAAAAATAAACAAAGCTCTACCTAGAATGAATGAAATGTGGTACCCAATTTACCTTTGTATCCATATCACCCTTGACCTAGAATAGTGCTTTGCATAAATGTTGAGTATTTTTTATTGGGTTTTTTGTTCGTTTGTTTGTTTTTTGGTTTTGGGGTTTTTTTTGTTTTTTGGTTTTTTTTTTTGTTTGTTTGTTTGTTTTGTTTTGTTTTTTTGAGGTTGTTGTGTAGAGATCCAGGGAAGGAAATAGGTAGGGGAACAAGGACTGGAGGAAGACAATGGTGAGGCAGGAAGGAATAAAGACTTGAGAGGAAATTCACAAAGCCTCCCTCAAGCATCAGAGGTGTCAGCACAAGTCTCCCTAGTGGTTCAGGGGAAGAAATTGGTGCCAAGAGTTCAGTCATTCAGTCATATTCCAACCCTGTGATGGCCTGTTTGTCACTAAAACGTCACTCCCTCTTCTGTGAGTCTCCATGTTAAAAGAGACAATAGGGTAATAACAAACTACCATTTACGGAGTTCTAACAACATGTAAAATCTTTGATATAGATTTATACAGATTTACATATTTTAAAAAAATACAAAACCAGAATCAATGGCTATCTGCTTTTAAAAGGGTAATGGAAGAGACAGCTACCCACAGGTCATGGGACCTCAGAGGACCACTTCTTGCACTTCCTGACTACGGAAACAAGGTCACAAACATTAGTTGCAGTTAGTTGTAGGTATATGGTCCACTTTGGAAATGTTTCTTGAAGACAAAGTATAAAACTGAATTTTAAAGAGTTTTGAAAACCATAGAACCAGACAAATGAGAGAGGGTATTGGGTATTATGGGCAGACAATGATATTACAGATTTGCAAAGCTCAGTGCCATCAAGCACAAGCATTCTGCTTTTCTCCCATGTGTAAATAGAGACTGAGTCCCTGATCTAAAGACTGAAATTTGCCTTGCTAGAAATATTCTGAAAATGTTGAAATTATAATGCATTAATAGAGCAGCATCCTAAAAGTTTCTACAGTTTCCAGGAACCTAAAGGAACTGATCTGAGGCCTGCAGAAATTGAATTATTAAGAAATATAAAGTGCTCATTGATGTTCTGATAGTCCTACAATTTTAGATCTCAGCACAGTTAATAAACTGGAGGATAGAGGATTTTTTTAAACTGGTCCCATTTTTCCATTTCTCTTTTTTCTCATCAGAAAAATGTTCCAGTCCCTATTCTTCCCCAAATCAGAATGGTCCTGAATTTACATAATGAGCTTCCCTTGTCTTTGTTTAATAGCCTGAGAATTCTGTTAATTCTTCATTTCCTCTTTAAACTATATTTTGTGACTCTGGAAAAATGATAAATACTTTCAATAACTAATATGATATTATCTAAGGTTAGTAAATCAGAACTTTAATGTCTAATATGTAAAAGTTAAGTAATCTGATATTGTTAACATTTAATATCAGATTTAAGTTATAGAAGTACCAGGAGGACTCAAGGAATTGGAAATTATGGCATAATTAGTGGTTATTTAGACCAGCAGTTATTCAAATTCCACCTGAACCACATGTTAAAACACAGCCTCCACAGGCTGACTTGATGGGTCTGGGTGAGATAATGTCAACTTACATTTCTAATAACATCCCAGCTGCTGGTCTGGGATTACACTTTGAGAACCTCCGATTTAAATGGTTATTAGAAGAGCCAGGAAAGACAAACTCCAGAAGCCTCCTCTCTTGTTTTCCTTGAGCTATAAGTTGTTATGATGTTGGAGGGAATGGGGTTAGGAAGATACTGGGGCAGACACTGTAATACTGAGCAGGCTGACAAGTTTCATTTATAAAATGTTTGCCAAATTTCCTTCTTTAAGACAGGCTTTATATATCTGCTGGCACACTCCCTTGGTAAGCTAGAAATCATGAGACCAGGCTCTTCTGTCTGGGACACATTTCCTTGAGAGGACTCAAGGGGTCAAGGCAATGGGGGAATCACCAGTACCAGTCACTCTGGTAGTGCCCCCGAACCAATGCAAAGTTTAGGGGATCATAAGCAAGATTTTTTTGTCCCTTCTGGGATCTCCAGCCACAGAGTGGGAAGTAATCAGTGTTGCTCTCATTCCCAAACTACTGGAAATCATCCCCTCTACTGTGCATATTGATGATTGAATAAATATCAGATATATGATAGATAGATGATAGATTGATAGATAGATAGATAGATAGATAGATAGATAGATAGATAGATAGACATGAATCCTCAACTTATGATGGCATTATATCCTGATAAAACCATTATAAATTGAAAATATCCTAATTTGAAAATGCAATTGACATTCCTAACCTACCCAACATCGTGGCCTGGCCTAACTTCTCAGAATATTTACATTAGCCTACAATTAGGCAAAATCATTTGACACAAAAGCTATTTTATTATTATTATTCTGCATATTATTCTGAAAGTGGAAAACAGAATAGTTGTATGGGTACACTTTTATACCACCATAAACTTAAAAATTTGTAAGTCAGACCATTGTAGGTCAGGAGCCCTCTGTACATCTGTGTAAATTTTAATAGCCCATAGAAGAGAACACATATATTTATATTAATGCTATATAGTTCACACTAGAATGCACCAGGTTACGTACCCTGCTTACCAGATCTTAATCGGTCATGGGTTTCAAGCACATCAATCATACTATTATGACCAAACCTAATTGGACCCAAGAAGGGTATCCAATTAGGGATACACCAAATCAAGAGATGGATCATCCTCCCATACGGAATCTCCCCAGCTTGGAAATGCTGAAGAAGAGAGAGCACACTGGCTATGTCCTCTTCTCCTGGGGCTTTCCCTTCTTTAACAAAGCTAGTATGCTAAAGTTCATTAGCTTTGAAGCCCTTTAGGCTCTGAGCCATAAACACAGTGACTTTCTGTTCTTTCACATGCCACTTCTGGGCCCCTTTTCTCCACACTATGCTAGGAACTTGCTCTCCCATCACATCTGAGCAGGGGGGTGGCCGGGGGTGCCTACTACTCAGAAAGACTGAACAGTCCCTAGGATACCAGGCAGACTTCGGAATATATGGTTCAGATTCAAATGGCAAGGAACTTAGACAATGTTACATTGTGGAGTTTAAAAACATGCATTTTTAAGAGCCTGGGCTTACTGAGTCAGCGATCTGGAACATTCTCAAGAGGCTAAAAATATCCCAAGAGTGGACTGAATTTTAAACTATGCTTTAAAAAACTTTCTATGTGAAAACAATTGGGTATTTCTTCTTTGAAACAGTTAACCATTTTCTTTATTTAGATTTTCACTACTGGAATTGATAAGTGTATAGGAAGTACAGGCCTTAGACAGGGAACTGAGCATCGTGGCCCAAAAGGCTACTCAGTCCTAGATTCCACAGCAGGGGACAGAGATTTATAGATTTAAATCTCTCAAATGCTTTATATTTCATTGTATTTTCTTTCTTTTTTCTTTATAGTACTGCATATTGAACTGGGGTTGGGGGCTAATTTACTACTGCACTACACCTGCAGTCTTTTATATTTTTTATTTTGAGACAAGACCTCACTAAGTTGTCCAAGATGGACTCAAACTTACAATCCTCCTCCCTCAGCCTTCCCAATAGCTAGAATTATAGGCATACACCACTGCACCCAGCTAATGTTTTACATTTTCAAAGCAGAGGTGAAATAACTTTACTTTTCCTTTGAATAGTTTGAGAACTGTTTTTCTCAGCATCAAATAGTAAGACAAAGGCTTCTTTTTCAGGAGCCAAATTTGTGTCTGCCAGATGTTTAGTTTTTGGTATTGCTTGGCTCTAGCAAGACATGCATGGATGGTTCATTAATGGTAGGTATACTTCAGTATCACCACCACCCATGAAACCTTTTCCTAATTCACACTAAAGAACATTTTCAGATATAGAAAAGGCAAAGTTCATGATAGTGAGAGTAAGCCACTGTCTAACTTTCAGCATAAAGCAGAAAGAACTGGATGTACAAAGTGCCTTCCATGGTTTTCTCCAGTAGCTCTGAATCCAGGGGCCCAGAGACCCAGGGTCTTCCACCAACCAGAAAATCACAGCATTGAGAGACAGCCTCTAAACACCACCAAGAGAACTTTTCTTTCACCATTCATGAGCTGCCACTACTTACCTTGGGCTATTTGCTTAGGAGCAGAGAGGCTGGACTCTAAACATGTGGATCATCAATCTGGCAGTGAGCATAACTTGAAAGCTGAAAGAATATTTTCTCAGCTTGCAAGAGTCCTCACCTCAGTGTCTGCTCCTGAAGAGCTGACCTAAGACCAGTCCCGTGTGAACAACCCCCCGTCCAGACACTGCTGGGAGTTTACACCCAGAAGAGCATCATCCCTCCATGTGGGAAACATACAGAATTAGTTGAGAGATTGAGACAAGAACAATGAAAATCAAACTACATGAAATAAGATTTTATTGCTGAAATATCACCAATGTACTTTGAATTCAGGGAAGAGTGGAAATAAGAGTATTTTTTAAATGTCTTTGGTTTATGGATGTTCTGGTTTAGAGCTAGAAATGCCCCTGAAAAGTTCATGATCCCCAATATAGCAAGGTTCAGAGGTGGGGCTTTTAGGCAGTGATTAAAGCTATAATCTCATTGGTAGATTAGTCCATTTTATGGATTAATAATTTGAATTGACTATTGGATGGTAAATAGGCAGGTGAGGCATGGCTAAGGGAAGTAGGTCACTAAAAACATGGCCTTGGGACTATACCTATCCCTGGCCAATTTGTGCTCCTGTTCTCTCTCTCTCTCTCTCTCTCTCTCTCTCTCTCTCTCTCTCTCTCTCTCTCTCTCTCTCTCTCTCTCTCTCTGTCTCTCTCTCTGTCTCTCTCTCTCTCTCTCTCTCTCTCTCTCTCTCTCTCTCTCTCTCTCTCTCTCTCTCCCTCTCTCCCCTTCCTGGATGCCATGAGAGAGAAGCTTTCCTTTTTTTTGCTTTGTCATACCTTTACACCATAAGGTTCTGCTTCACATAAGGCCCAGAGCAATGGATTCAACCAACCACAAACTGAACCTCTAAAACCAGGAACCCCAAATAAACTTTTCCTCCTCTAAATTGTTCTTATTAGGTATTTTGGTCACAGCAATAGAAAGCTGACTATCATAATGGAGAAATAGAATCTGGAACGACCGGGTAACAGAACACAAGTTTCTAAATGCCAGGCCATGGAGTTGAGGCTATAATTATCCTAAAACCCAGCATTCATCCTGCCTGCTCCCTGACTCTGGGGTCTCTAATTGCCTTCTGGGTGGACTATATATGTGAGCATCAGGAATTATAGACACATTGTAGGTGAAGATCACCAACAGCGGTGCATAGCCAGAAGGCCATGACAAGAGTAGAGGAGAAATCCAAGGGACTTGGTAAACGAATGTGAGAGTCAAGAGGAGGAGATGGTTAGTATATCTGTTCACTAGAAATGTCATAACAAAGTAACATAGCCTGGGGGGTTTAAGTAACTGAAATTAATTTCTCACTGTTCTGGAGACTGAAGTCTGAGATCAAGGTGTCAGTAGGGTTGTTTCCTCCTGAGGTCTCTCTCTTTGACTTGTCAATAGCCATCTTCTCCTTATGTCTTCATGTAGTGCTACTTCTATGTGCCTATGTCCTAATCTCTTCTTACAGGGACACCAGTCAGATTGGATCAAAGTCCTCCCCATGACCTCATTTTACCCTAATTACCTCTTTAAAGACTCTTATCTCCAACTCTAATCACATTCTGAGGGGGTTATCGCTTCAACATGTAAATTTGGGGTGTACTAAACTGCCCACAACAGTGCATGATATGATGATGTGTTTGAGTCCAGAAAGACTGAGTTTGAGGTAATGGCCAGACGTCCCAAGCATAACCACCCAGCAGGCTGCATTGCAGACGTGGACATAAAATTCAGAAGTGAGGCCATCACTGTATGATGCTAGAATAACCTGTCTGTCTGTCTCCTGGAGCAAGGCAGCCCAGGGGGCAAGCACAGGCTCAACTTCTCACCCCATGTGTGCAGGTTGGTACACTTGATGGTAATCATTGGAGTGCAAACTGAGCCTGAGTGGCCAGTCCTCACAAAACACACTTGAGAGGCCCCTACTTAAAATTTATAATTTACCCGCAGACATTCTTAGCAGGATAATAAGTGCCAGTCATTTCCATGGGACACTCCTTCCTATTGACTGTTTGAATTTCTATCCCCTTCCCCTTCCCTGTCATCTTCCCATTAATGATAAGCTGTCTGTAGCCTGGGATTGTGTCCTACTAAATTCCAAATCCCATTCATTCAGTCCTACATGTCCTTACTAACACAGTCACATTGCTTAATGATAGGGATATGTTTTGAGAAATGTGTCGTTAGATAATCTGTTGTTGTGCAAACATCATAAAGTACTTACACAAACTAAGGCATCTATGATCTAATCTTATGAGACCACTGTCATACATGTGGTCCATCATTGAGCAAAATGTCATATATGGAAAACATGACTATTTGTATCATCCTCAGCATTGAACAATTTCTTTTTGGGAGCAAGTGGCCAATAAGCTTGTGTTGATGGTCATGTAAGGTCACAGGGACTGACCTCTAGGAGGTTCACAGATCATGTGAGAGCAGGTCAGATTGCCTGGGTTTGAATTTTTTCTCTACCAAGTATGACCCTCCTTTAGCAGAACGATCCTCTCCATGTCTGTTTCCTAATCTTATCAAATGAGAGTGATGCTTGTGATACAAACCTCATAGCATTGTCATGAGCACTAAGTGAGTTAGTACACCAAGAGCTGAGAGCAGCACGTGGCACACAGTCAACACTTTATAAATGCTGGTTGTTTTTCATATCCACTGAGTGCTTGCCACATTCCCTAGGTTGTCTCATTCAATCTCCAAGAATGATCTGAGGCAGATGTTTCCATCCCCACCATAAAGAGGAGGAAACCAGATCTGATGAAGTTAAGTAACATGTCGACAACTGCACAAATGCTAAGTGGCAGAGATAGGCTATGAACTCAGAGCTGAGTCCTATGCCCTTTCTCTTCCTGATAGACCACAAATTAGACTGAAGATAATCCTCAGACAAGAAGAATGCCCCCAGGTTCTCACAGAGGGCCCCCAGCTTTTCTCAGAGGATCCCACATGCCCTGAGAGTTAGAAGGTGAGACCAACATGGTATCAGAATCTACCAAAAACTATAGGGTTTCAGAAATGTAATCATGTCACAACTCCCACCCTATTTGTTTGCAACCCTTTATACTACATCAACATCACGTTCAAGCTAAAGAGCGTTGAAATCATCCAGAAATCATCCCTAGCATTTTCAGTGGCCCAAAATGTCCCTCTCAGCACTCAGCCAAGCCATCAGCATGTCAGCAATGCCCATGTAGCTCCCACCTCTAGAAAGCAGCTGGACTCTCTGGCAGCTAGTCAACCACATTGATTGTGACCCAAACAGGTTGTTACCATGACTTAGAAAATTCTTTAGACTCAGGATGGCAAACAGACACTGTCAGTACTAACTCTAGTTAATTAAAGATGTTTACTTAGAATAAGGGTTTCCCAAAGAATTACATGGTAAAGACTGGGCTCTCTGTGGGAAAGATCTCCATGATTGACTAGCAATGTCTGCCAGGGGCACAGGAGAGAGAACAACACAAAAGATGCCTGTGTACCAACACTTCCTCAGGTCAAACTGTTACATATTCCCTCAGGTATTGAGGGAACACCTGGTATTACCCTTGTATTGCTAGTTTACTATAAGAGGACCCAAGAAAAATATATGACTGGATGCTGTATTGGTGAGAGTGAGTGCCGATCGCTCCTGAAGACCTGAAGAGAACTTGGCTGCCGAGAAGGACATTTTGAAGGTTTTGTTGGCTGGAAGAGGTGTCTCTGGAATTCCATCCCTAGATCTTTCTTCGGGATTTGAAGAAAACTAAATTAGGACCATGGGGACACAGAAGGTGACCTTTGCTATCTCTGTTGCTACAATCGGCTCTTTCCAGTTTGGCTACAACACTGGAGTCATCAATGCTCCTGAGACTATCATAAAAGACTTTCTCAACTACACTTTGGAAGAGAGGTTAGAAGACCTTCCCAGTACAACATTGCTCACAAGCCTTTGGTCCTTGTCTGTGGCCATCTTTTCTGTTGGTGGTATGATGGGCTCCTTTTCAGTTGGACTCTTTGTCAACCGCTTTGGCAGGCGCAATTAAATGCTTTGTCAACCTGTTGGCCCTTGCTGGTGGCTGCCTCATGGGGTTCTGCAAGATTGCTGAGGCAGTTGAGATGGGTCGCCTGATTATTGGCCTTTTCTGCGGATTCTGCACAGGTTTTGTGCCCATGTACATTGGAGAAGTGTCACCCACTGCTCTGCGGGGTGCCTTTGGCACTCTCAACCAGCTGGGGATCGTCATTGGGATTCTGGTGGCTCAGATCTTTGGTCTGGAATTTATCCTGGGCTCTGAAGAACGGTGGCCTGTGTTGTTGGGCTTAACAATCATTCCAGCTATCCTACAAAGTATAGCTCTTCCACTTTGCCCTGAAAGTCCTAGATTCTTGCTCATTAACAGAAAAGAAGAGGAGAATGCTAAGAGGATCCTCCAACGGTTGTGGGGCACACAGGATGTGAACCAAGATATTCTGGAGATGAAAGAAGAGAGTGTTAGAATGTCACAAGAAAAGCAAGTCTCTGAGCTGCAGCTCTTTAGATCATCCAACTACCAACAGCCCATCCTCATTTCCATTGTGCTCCAGCTCTCGCAGCAGCTCTCTGGGATCAATGCTGTGTTCTATTACTCAACAGGAATCTTCAAGGATGCAGGTGTTGAGGAGCCAATATATGCCACCATTGGAGCGGGTGTGGTTAACACTATTTTCACTGTAGTTTCTCTGTTTCTGGTGGAAAGGGCAGGAAGAAGGACTTTACATATGATAGGCCTTGGAGGGATGGCTGTGTGTTCCATCATGATGACTATTTCTTTGTTATTGAAGGATGAGTATGATTCGATGAGCTTTGTCTGTATCACAGCTATCTTGGTCTATGTGGCCTTCTTTGAGATTGAACCAGGACCCATTCCCTGGTTTATTGTGGCTGAACTCTTTGGACAGGGACCACGCCCAGCTGCCATGGCAGTGGCTGGTTGTTCTAACTGGACCTCCAATTTTTTAGTTGGACTGCTCTTTCCCTCAGCTGCAGTCTATTTGGGAGCCTATGTTTTTCTTGTGTTTGCCACTTTCCTCATTATGTTCCTGATCTTCACCTTCTTCAAAGTCCCTGAGACCCGAGGCAGGACTTTTGAGGATATCACACGGGCCTTTGAAGGGCAGGTTAATGAGTTCAATAGATCTGGGAAAGGCTCCGTGGTGGAGATGAACAGCATCCCACCTATTAAAGAGAACACCACCAATGTCTAGTCAGACCTCCTTCTACCTCCCTCTCAACATAGAAAGCAACCGCTCCCTGAATAGGGAGAGAAACTTCATCAGGATGAACCCAGGACTGCTTCCAAATGCTGCTACTTGATTCCCTACTCATCCCACACACTCCTGAACATTCAGATGAACCCAGTGCTGGGGTTAGTCAGATCTTCAATGCTTTTTAAATACTTCATTTCTTGGACATTCTCTCCTGTTTAGGAGAGACCAAGTGAAACTACCTTCATTTCAGGAGGGATTGGTTGCTGGCATATGCAACTTTGCCAGCTCTTCTTCCCTTAGGTTCTGAGAATTGCCTCACTGGGGCACATAGGGGTGCAGTTCCCCCAACGTCAGACTTGTCAGGAAGCAGATATACATAGACTGTGGAGGGTTGTGGGAAATTTAACAAGAGCACCTTCCTCATTTTCATATAGCTCTGCACAGCAAAGTAACTTGAGTTTTATTTATCTTCTGGTTTTATTGCATAAATATTTATTTTTTTAAGTATAAAGTAATTTTACCAAATAATGAAAATATAAGGAAATAAAGGTTAGAGGGAGGCATTTAAAGAGAGGTTACAGGGCAAAGAAGATTTGATATTAGAGAGGTTAAGGTACAAGAAGGAAGAATGGAGGAAGAAATGTTTGGTGGAGGGTATGTGATATGGTGCCTGAAGTCTGCATGTTGTCTAATGACAATGTGTTTCAGATGGAAACTTAGTTTAATTTCTCAGAAGAGTCATGTGCCTGTATAAAAAAAGCTACTGGTTTCCTTTGGGACTTTTCTTTAAGATTGTAGTTTATAGTATTACTTGAAATCTAATGGTTACTAAGATGGGTGTTATAGTTAATGGCGGTTGATGCGTTTTAATTTTGGATGGAGTCTAGAGAAGGGAAGGGTATTTGCAGAAAGCTTTCTTCCCTTCCCAACCACTTCCTTAATCCAAACAACTCCTTCTCCTGATAGTGGACTCATGTTTTAAGTAACTCCATTACCTATCTGGTGGCAGAGCCTTCCAAATGAAAAACCTAAAAAAATTGGTTCCTGCTAGATGTTCAGTATTTCTCCATTTTGTTAAGATTATATATGTTTTAACTTTTTTTTAAAGGGATTCAAAAGAAAATGTTTATAGCTAACTTGGAATTTGTAACCTCAGGTCTGGGAAAGGTTTTTTTTTTTTTTTTTTTTAAACGATTATTATCTAGTTTCAGTATGTTGTTGCTCTAAGGTCATGGCATGCCTGTCTGTGTCTGTTACATGTCAAATTACCCATATTACCATGTTACCCTGATACTACTATATCAGATACCCTTAGGGGACTTGAATCTTTCTGATAGACACATTTGAAATAGTACGAGTAAATGTACAGTGTAGCCCACACTTGAGAATATGAATGTATGTGCACTGTCACTTTGCTCTGGTTGAAAGTAGTTTATTGTTTGTTCCTATAGCCTTCTTTGAATACATTGTATTAAAACTCATTCCTATGTACATAGGTAACACTGCCTCAGCTGGGTGGAACTTTAGATTCAGGTTCATCTGGCTACCTTTCCCTATTGGAGTTGGGGAGAACTTCTACATCTTGAGATTGAGGATGTAGGGCTCAGCCTCACTACACATGGGAGGGACAATGGAAATAGGAAAGAGTGTAAGATCAGGGCATTTGACTCTTGGGGACATTGGATATGGGGAGAAGGAGGCATTGTTTTAAGAGAAACAAAGGAGGACTTGATTCTAACTGGAGTGTTTCAGAGGGTTATACATGGTGAGATTTACTGCTGCCCCATACAGGTCCTGGACACCTCCACAACCATCTCCTAATTCCCCAGTGCATTTCTAAGTGGAGATTGACCCTGAGGACACACCCTCTCTTCCCTTTTTCATACGTTGCCTGATTCCCCCCCTCCTTGTCCCACGTTGGTGCTTACACGTCAGATCCTTTAGCCAAACCCTTGCATATAACAGTATTTTATTCCCCAGATCTCATCAGTCCCTCTGGTCATTAAACCTTTGGATGCAAACTCACATAACTATGGAGTAGCCCTTTGTTGGAAAAGGGGACTTCTCAGACTTCTTCTGGCTCCTCTGTGAGTTGGCAGTTATGCAGGGTAGAACTTTTCCCACTTTTCAGTGACCAGGTTGTGAATATTTCCATATGGATTTTCTATTAATGTTATTGTGGTTCTTTGTTTTTAAATAAAAATTCTGAATGTAAAAAAAAAGAAAAGAAAAGAAAAATATATGACTGATCTCTACCTTCAAGAAAAGGCATATAGAAATGAAAAATCAAATAAAAATATAAGTATAAATGACATGTGGAGAAACTACAGTACTTTGTTTTAAAGTCCTATTTATTTTTTAGTAGGGTGGGATCATCAGGGAATCTTATTTTTCTCAATATGACTTAAAATATAGTAAGTTGGTATTAGGGTTTGAATATGAAGTGTCCCCCTAAAGCACCTGTGTTAATGCAGGAATATTCAGAGATAAAGGTGTCATGAGAGCCGAAACATGATCGCTTTATCCTAGTTTAAATAGACTGGCTGGGTGGTAACTATTGGCATGGCTGGAGGAGTTAGGTCACTAGGGGTGCAGCTGGAAAAGTTCATCTTCCTTCCTGGCCCCACTCCACCCCCACCCTCCCACTACTTCCTGCCTGCTATGCGGTGAGTAGTTTTCCTTTGCCTTGAGCCATGATGTTGTGTCTCATAGTAGGTCCACAACACTGGAGTCAGCCATCTATGGATGGGGACCTCTGAAACTGTGAGCCTCAAATAAACTTTCTTCCTCTAAGTTGTTCTTGTCAGGTATTTTGTCACAGAAAGGCAAAGCTGATAATACAGTTGGTGTCAGCTGCCTTTTACAGAGGCCAAGCTATAAAAACTAAACTATTAAAATTTTGAAAGGGTCCCTGGCGGCCATTTAGCTCAGTACCTTGCCCATTGCAGGAATAATCAGCAACCACCAGGCACACTTATCCAGTTCCTTCATCAGCAAAGCTGAGCAGGGCAGACCTCTCCACCCTGTTGGCCATGATTGCTAGAAAGTATTTCCTTGGACTTAACCAAAATCATCTTCTCTAATTTCCATCCAACCATCCTAAATCTGTCTTCCAGTCATACAAAATACAAACAACCCCTGTTCACACAGCAGTCTTGCTAATCTCTTCATGTTGCCCCCAAGTCATTCCTATTCCCAATTAACCAGTCTGAGGACTTCCAACTGTTTTACAGATGGCAGGTTTCAGATCACCTAACCTATTTTGAGTTTCTGCCTCTAGATCAACTTTGAAACCCCCCCCCCCCCAATTCATAGAAACTACCAGGCTGCTTGTGTTCCTCCTCCCTGAGCCTACTGTCACAAACTACCTTCAGGCAGAAAGCCAGGGCCATGACAGGCCTCGCTTCATTTATTTCCCTTTTCCTAGGGAGCATAACTGTTCAGTGCCTGTTGTCCATGCTTTCAAAAAGTTATTTTATGTAACTTGTCCATTTTCTAGTTGTTTATAGTGATTAAGTTCAGTCCTTATTACCACATCATGACTGGAAGTGGACAACCCCATAACACTGCTGAAACACAGCTTTCAAAATTTTACCATTCAATGGGATTATTATAAATATTCCCTTTAATATTGGGAACAAGTAAGGGTGCTTGCTGTTAACATGACTGTACAACATTATGCTGGAATTCCAAGCTAGTGTAGTAAAACATACATTAATAAATAGATTAACAAATATTAGAAGTGAAGAAACTAATTTGTCTTGTTTTGCAGTCTGTATGATTCTCTAGATAAAAATCCCAAAGGATCTACACACACACACATACATATAATCTAAAGTATATACATTAAGACAAACATTTAGAAAATATGATTGTAAAGGATATTAATTAGGAGAGCAACAAAAAATTAAAAGCACCTAATAATAAAGCTAACAAAGATAGAAAAGCTCTATATGGAGAAAACTATACAAATGTTACTGAAAGAAATCAAGGAATGAAGAGATTCATAAAGTGCACAGGACTCGATATTGCAAAGATGAGACTTTTGCTATATAATATCAATGGAGTGATAATCAAAATTCCCATCAGGATTATCTAGTACTAAACAAAGTTGATTATAAAATTTATATGGGAAAAGCAAAAATAATAATGCTCTAAAGAAAAACAACCAGGTTAAGGAATGTTTCTTACAAAATTAGGTATTATTATAAATCCACACTAATTAAGTTAGTGTAGTATTGGTACAGGGGCATTCAAATAGACAATTAGCACTAAAAACTGAGCCCAGCAAAAGACCTACCTACATATAGAAACTTGACTTATGACTGAGTTAGTATTAAGAGATTAATATGAAAAGGATGGACATTTCAATAATTGGCTATTCTTATGGAAAAAATAAATAAATTAGATCTTGTATTAGTTAACCATGTTGCTCCAATGGTGCTGTGTAACAAATATCCCCAAAAATCTCAACAAATATTTATTTTTCATCCTCAAGTTTGTACATCAACTCTTGCATATTGCACATCAGATTCAAGTCTGTTCCATGTGTTTCTCATTCTCTAACTCAAGGAGCAGTGGCTTCCTGGAGCATACACTTCTTGTATTGCAGGCAAGAAATAAAGGTAAACCAAACCACATGTTTAAAATCTCAAGTTGGGTGGCAAATATATCTGCTCACTTGACCAAAGCAAGTCACATAGTGAAGCTCAAAGACAGTGGAAATTTGGAATATATTTTCCCCAAAATGAATCATGGCAAGAACCAGAAGAAAAGACAGACTTGTGAGCAAATATTACAATTTACTATAGATCCTACTTCGCACCTTAATAACAACAAAAAAAATCAATTCAAGGAGGCTTAAAGACATAAGTAATGAAAATATAGGAGACTATCTTCATATGTCCAGGGTAAGAGATTACCAAACATAACACATTTTTTAAAAAGTTATAAATGAAGAGGCTGATAATCTCAATTAAAATTGAAAAACATTCATTCATTAGAAGTTTCAAGTTAGGTTAGACATGCTGCTATATCAATGGCAAAGGAATAGTATTCAGAATATATAATATACCCCTCTAAATAAATAAGAAAAAAATCAACCTATGCACACTGGGATCTTGATGTTTGACAGAATGGCAATATAAATCCATGAGAAAAAAGGCAGACTATTCAGCACAAGATGCTAAAATAATTGACTGCCTGTGAATAAAGATATACCCTACCTCACACAGTATACTAGAATAAATTCTGGACTGTTTAAAAAACTAAATATTAAAAGGTAACATTTTATAACTTTAAAAGAAAATGTAGAGTATCATTGTAACATTACATAAAGACTGCTTTAAACAAACTCTGAAAAGTCAAACCATAAAAGAAAAAGTTGGTTAATTTACTGCATTTTTTAAAAACTACAGAAGTCAAAAGACATTCCAAAGTTAAAAGTGAAGCAAAGTTATAGACTGGAAGAAGACATTTTTAACAAAATAAGTAAAAGATAAATATTCAGAGTATTTTAAAGATGCTTTATACATACTTCAAAACACTGTAGGAGAACCTGGCACATTCGGACAACATAGGGTATATCCTGTGTTATAGCACAGAGTGGGTTGTATGCGTCTGCATGTTCCACACCTCTGCATGAGTAATTTCCGTGACTTAGGTTTGTTTCCCATTTTGTTCCTGGAAAAGATTTCATGAAAATTTGCATTCTCTTCCTTTATGCTTCCTGGCTTATATTTCACATTCTTTAGACAAGTTTTAAAACATTACAATTCATTATGAGTAGTAGTATGTGTCTCCCCGCTCCTTACTCCTAATGTGGACTCTCCATGTTTAAATAACGTGGATTATCTGCCATAGCCCTGTCCTAGGTAATGGGGTTGTTACCAGATAATTTTTGTAGAGAAAGTCTAAGGAAAGGGGTGAAAGTGGATTCTAGCAGGCACTATGATATAATCCCAGAGAGAGGAGGAAGGAAAAGCTAAGCACATGTTACAAGATGTGTGTAAATGCTCATCAACTAGAAGGTGATGCCATTCTCCTTGATGCAGAGAGAGGCATGAAATCAGATGCCCAAGAAGGCTTTCCCAGGGAATGCATTTTCAGCCTGATTTTTATAAATGTTCCCAATCTTTGGGTGGCATCCACTACCTCATCTGTTTTCTAAGAAGGGGCTGCCTGGCCTCAGCGGGATACACACAGTGGATATAGATACCCTTAAATGTACAGTTATATGCTCTTATCTAACCTCAGCAGGTTTTACTGCTTGCCAATTTTGTGCCTCCATCTCAAGAAAACATCAGGAGCTGGAAACAGGTATCAGCTGGGACCTAAGAAACAGGAACAGCACATGTATAGTGTTCTACAAGAATGGTCTCTTGGCTCTTGGTGGTGGCCGTCCTGTTCATGGTCCCAGCTGGCACTGTCCATCAGTTGCTTTATCTTCTAGAAAGGAAAACTGCCCAAGGTGTCCAAGCTGGAACTCCAAAAATTAGGCTTATCTACCTTTTGCTTTGATACCAGTCTTGTCACTGCACTCAGGAAGCCCCAAAAAGTAGTGTGGGAGTCGAACGCACTGCAAGTCTGCCTCACCCGGGTCTAGAGTTGAAAACAGGATGCACATATTCACCTTCACCTAGGCTGGAAACACAATAATATGTTTACTAACTGCCACAGGTGCCCAGCATTGGGCTATTTTCTGGGAATGCAAAGATAAATGAGGAAAACAAGCTCCCTGCTGTCATAGTGTTTACAGACAATGTGATACTTCGGTTTCATGTGTCGACTTGACTTGGGCTGTAGTACACAGTTATTTAATCAAACACCAATGAAGTATTGCTGTGAAGGTATCTTGGAGATATGGTTAATATCCACAATCTGATTGCACTCCAGATTTCCATTGCATTCTGCTACTTTGCTGTAACTCATTGGTGTTTAGGACACCAACATGTCCCAAACTCAAATTTATCATCTTCCCCTCACCATTGCCAAATCCTGGCTTCACCTCTCTCTAATATGATCATAGGAAGGCCACTGACCCTCCAATCCTGTCTTCTCACTTATAAAGGGGGTATCTGGTGAGATCATGGAGGAGACACAAATCATGCAGTGTTCCTATGTCCCTTTGTATCTGCTTTACCTATCTTGGTGTGTGGTACATTGTAGGTATCTTACAGTACTTACTTAAGCAAGTACTTTATTATTGTAGTTATTCATTCAGCATCTTTTCATTCATCAGCAATGATCTTAATTAATTCCGCCACAGGAGAGATGAATTTAGTGCTAACTCATTGTTTGCAGCTCAACAAGGAAACCATTACTTCCCATTTAACCAGGTAAACTGGGTGCTACAGACAACAGCTGTTCCATTCACATGGTCTGTTCGTGTTTCGCCACCTAGTGGACTATATGCAAGTTACAAACAAAAGGAGAAAACAGAGCTCGCTGAGAAAGGAGTATTTTAAAACACGAAGACAAATCCACTGTTAGATTTCAACATCTGTAAAGCAAAAAATAGCACATGCTTTAACTATAAAATAAATTAGAAATGAATACTGTGCTACACTACCCGTTAATAATCTCATTATCTTTGTCAAAATTTCAGAGGTGGGGGCACTGGTTTGAATGGATTTCCTGCACTAGACCCCAGAAAACCAAACCAAAATGGAGTGACTCATGCTAAAGTTCCACCCCACCAAGCCAAAACTAAGTTATCTGACCTTCTGAGAAATTGGAGAGAGTGAGTGTGAATAGCCAAATCTCCAAGCAGGCAGCCGGCATGATAAAGAAGTTCCCCGGCTTTAAACTTTACAAGGAAAATAACTTTGAAACAATCAATTCACTGTTTTCTGCTTTCTTCACCCTTTTTCTGTCTATAAATACTACCCACATTGCACAGCACAGCTCTCTGAACCTCTTCTAGTTCTGAGAGTTGCCTAATTCATAAATTGTTAATTTACTTCGTCTACAGTTTTTCTTTTCCAACTTAAAGAAAAATAAAATGCAAAAATCAGTATTCTTCCCCTGACTGCTTTGATCCAGTTGGATCCTCCATGTCATGTATTAGATGGGAATTTAAATTAAAGGGGAGCCTCTCAACCAGGGATTAGATTTCCTGACTGCTCTACCTTTGGAAAGCTAAGAACCTGGTTTTCCATTTTAAATTATCATTATCAAGTGCTTACCATGTGGCTTTGGGTATTCTGAGTACTTTACCTGGATTATCTCATTTAATGCTTATGAACTCCACCCCGACCCTTGAGCATAAGTATTCATACTTAAGACTCTCAATCTGTTGCCTCCTTTGTAAAAGACTTGCTCACAATCTAAACCAGGCTGCAGAGCTAGATCCACAACCCATATCTGCCTGAATCAACACAAATTCTTCATGATTACATTTTACTATATACAACAGTCCCTGCATTCTAAGAATGGAGTGAGGATCAACAATTTCATGCAAAGTAGTTTTTGGAGAGAGCAAAATGTTTCCAATGCTTGCATAACAATGTTAACACCCAAAATATGTTTAAATTTTTTTTTTATTCTATTGGGATAACTTGCATCCCATAAATTTAGAATGCTATTTCCATTTTCATAATCTCTAAGCATTTTCTAATTTCCCTGTGGTTACTTCTTTGACCCATTGGTTATTTAGTAGCATGTTGTTTAATTCCCACGTATTTGTGAAATTCCCCCAGTTCCCTTCTGCTGCTGATTTCAAACTTAATTCCTCAAGATCAGAAAAGGGTTCTATAAATCATAGTTTCACCCTTCAGAAAGAAAGGGCAATTCTGTGAGTAAAAATCTTAAATTTTAATCTAGGAAGGAGTAAGAGAGTGGTCTAAAGCTGTATTTGGTAAAGCGGCACTCACCTAAGCCAGAAGAGGAGATGTTTGGTCATATTTTTGGGGTTTGCCTGGCATCTTGTTTCTAAGATTTCAACATGACTATGAAGTATCCTAATTTTTGTCTTACCCCAGCAGAGTTGGAGAGGCTTTGTCAGGTCTTGGTGCTCTGTAAACAGCAGAGTTTATTAGGGCCAGGTCATTTCCAGCTTTTCCTTTCTCATTATAAATAGATTTCCATGTAAATAATTATTCAGCAGGGTACAGAAAAGTTAAGAGACGCAGGAAAAATTCTTCATTGTACTTAACTGTCCTACACGCTATAGACACCTAGCATCCCTGGTGTCCATTCATTTATTGAATGCCATTAGATACCCAGCATTAGGCTATGCACTGGAAACATAGAGGTGATCAAGGAAAATAGACTCCCTGTTGTCATAGTGTTTACAACAATTGGAGGCATGTGATGGTTTACTTTCATGTGTCAACTTGGCTAGGTTCTAGTAGATAATTAACCAAACACTAATGCAGGCATCGCTGTCAAAGTACCTTGTGAGAAGACATCAGGGAAGAAATAAAAAAATCCTTAGAGGTAAATGAGAACAATGACACAACATATCAAAATCTTTGGGACACTATGAAAGCAGTACTAAGAGGAAAGTTCATTGCATTGAACTCATACATTAAAAAAATAAAAATTCAACAACTAAATGACCTAACATTACATCTCAAAGCCCTAGAAAAAGAAGAACAGTTCAACACCAAAAATAGTAGAAGACAGGAAATAATTAAAATCATAGCTGAAATCAATGAAATTGAAACAAGAGGAATGATTCAAAAAATTGACAAAACAAAAAGTTGGTTCTTTGAAAAAGTAAACAAAATTGGTAAACCCTTAGCCACACTAACAAAGAGGAGAGAGAAAACTCAAATTACTAGAATTCATGATGAAAAAGGAAGGATCACAACAGACACCATTGAAATACATAACATAATTAGAAGTTACTTTGAAAATCTATACTCCAACAAAGTAGAAAATATCAAAGACATCAACAAATTTTTAGAGACATATGATCCTCACAAACTGAATCAGGAAGACATACACAATCTATATCAATTTCAAGCACTGAAATAGAAGAAGCCATCAAAAGCCCAGGACCAAGAAAAGCCCAGGATCAGATGGATTCTCAACCAAATTCTACAAGACCTTTAAAGAAGAACTGATACTAATACTTCTCAAAGTATTCCAGGAAATAGAAAAGGAGGGAACCGTGGCAAATTCATTCTGTGAGACTAGTATCACTCTAATACCAAAACCAGACAAAGACATGTCAAGGAAATAAAACCAATATCCCTGATGAACATAGATGCAAAAATCCTTAACAAAATACTGGCAAATCACATACAACAATATATTAAAAAGATAGTGCACCATGATCAAGTGGGTTTTATCCCAGGGATGCAAGGTTGGTTTAACATCAGGAAATCAATAAACGTAATTCATCACATCGAAAGGCCTAAAGTTAAGAATCACATGATTATTTCAATAGATGCTGAGAAAGCATCTGATAAAATACAGCACCCCATCATGCTTAAAACACTAGAAAAAAATAGGAATAGTAGGAACATACCTCAACATTGTAAAGGCTATATGCTAAGCCCATGGCCAACATCATTCTTAATGGAGAAAAACTGAAAGCATTTCCTCTAAAAACTGGAACAAGAAAGGATGCCCTCTTTCACCACTTCTAATCAACATCATCCTTGAAACACTTGCCAGAGCAATTAGACAGACCAAAGAAATTAAAGGGATACAAATAGGAAAAGAAGAACTAAAGCTGTCACTATTTGTTGATGACATGATCCTATATTTAGAAGATCCAAAAAACTCCACTAGAAAACTTCTAGAACTAATAAATGAATTCAGCAAGGTAGCAGGATATAAAATCAATACACATAAATCTAATGCATTTCTATTCATAAGTGATGAATCCTCTGAAAGAGAAATTAGGAAAACCACTCCATTCACAGTAGCCTCAAAAAAAATTAAATACTTGGGAATTAATCTAACAAAAGAGGTGAACGACCTCTACAATGAAAACTACAGAACATTAAAGAAAGAAATTGAAGAAAACCTTCGAAGATGGAAAGACCTCCCATGTTCTTAGATAGGCAAAATTAACATAATCAAAAATGGCCATCCTACCAAAGGTGCTATACAGATTCAGTGCAATTCCAATTAAAATCCCAATGACATTCCTCATAGAAATAGAGAAAGCAATCATGAACTTCATCTGGAAGAACAAAAGACCTCAAATAGCCAAAACAATCCTGAGTAGAAAAAGTGAAACAGGAGGTATCACAATGCCAGACATTAAACTATCCTACAGAGCAATAGTAACAAAAACAGCATGGTATCAGCACCAAAATAGACAGACAGACCAATGGTACAGAATAGAAGACACAGAGACAAAACCACATAAATACAGTCACCTCATACTCGACAAAGGAGCCAAAAACATACAATGGAGAAAAGATAGCCTGTTCAACAAATGGTGCTGGCAAAACTGGAAATCCATATGCAGTAAAATGAAATTAAACCTCTACCTCTCACCCTGCACAAAACTCAACTCAAAATGGATCAAGTACATAGGAATTAGACCAGAGACCCTGCACCTAATAGAAGACAAAGTAGGCCCGAATCTTCATCATGTTGGCTTAGGATCCGACTTCCTCAACAAGACTCCCAAAGCACAAGAAATCAAAGCAAGAATCAATAAATGGGATGGACTCAGACTAAAAAGTTTTTTCTCAGCAAAGGATACAATCAAAAATGTGAAGAGAGAGCCTACAGAATGGGAGAAAATCTTTTCCACACACATTTCAGATAGAACACTTATCTCCAAAATTTATAAAGAACTTACAAAACTTTACAACAAAAATACAAAGAACCCAATCAATAAATGGGCCAAGGAACTGGACAGACACTTTACAGAAGAAGACACACAGGCAATTAATAAACATATGAAAGTGTTCAACATCTCTGGTAATTAGAGAAATGCAAATTAAAACAACTCTAAGATTTCATCTTACTCCAATTAGAATGGCTATTATCAAGAACACAAACAATAAAAGATGTTGGCATGCATGTAGGGAAAAAGGCACACTTTTACATTGCTGGTGGAGTTGCAAATTGGTGCAGCCACTCTGGAAAGCAGTGTGGAGAATCCTTAGAAAACTTGGAATGAACCCACCTTTTGACCCAGTTATCCCACTCCTCGGTTTATACCCAAAGGACTTAAAATCAGAAAACTACAGTAACACAGCCACATCAATGTTTATAGCAGCTCAGTTCACAATAGCTAGATTGTGGAACCAACCTAGATGCCCTTCAACAGATGAATGGATAAAGAAACTGTGGTATATATACACAGTGGGATATTATTCAGCCATAAAGAATAATATTATGGCATTTGCAAATAAATGGATGGAATTGGAGAATATCATGCTAAGTGAAATAAGTCAATCCCAAAAAACCAAAGGCCAAATGTTTTCCCTGATAAGTGGAGAATGATATATAATGGAGGTGGGGGGGGGGTAAGGAGGGAGAGAAGAATGGTGGAACTTTAGATTATGTAGGAGGAAATGGAGGGGGATATGAAAAATGGTGGAATGAGACAGACATCATTATCCTATGTACATGTATGATTACACAAATGGTATGAATCTACATCATGCAGAACCATAGAAACAAAATGATGTATACTCCATTTGTGTACAAAGAATCAAAATGCAGTCTGTAAAAAATTAAAAGGTAAATTTTTAAAAATGTACCTCGTGATATGGTTAACATCTACAAAAGTATCGGCAGCTCCCACCAATCATGGTGTTAAGCAACCCAAAGTTTAAGAAATACCCTCTGGGGAGGGTACCAACCCCAAGAGAGCCACTGCTCTGGATAGTCTAAATCTACCCTGAATCAGGTCAAGAAAGGGATACATAATTAAGAGTACATAAGCCAGCACCCTCACAGAACTATTTTACCAAGTTGTATTTTAATGGCTTTATATCAAAAGTTTAAAAAAAAAAAAGCTGTACAGATAGGTCACCTACTGTAGTGATGCTAGGAGCATCAGCCACCTTGGCATCTGATGTTCTCTATACATAGTTCCAAGTAAGATGTGGAAGACACTGTTGCCCTTCCCCTTTTTCCTAAAAAATCTCACTTTTATTCACAGTGGCAATCTGCCTACCTAAATACCTGTTTTCCCAGACTGCCTTGCACCTGGGTGACACCATTTTGGTCAAGGAGACGAAAGTAGAAAGCAAAGCTTACTGTGATTTCTGAGAAAGCTTTGTTCTCAGATGCAAACACCCATCTTTTTTTTTCTTCCTTAAAAACAGATGTGTCATCTTCAGCTGTGACAGTGATCCTGTGACCATGAGACAAGCATGGGGACAATAGCCAGCTAAGGATGGTGGAGCATCAGGGTACTTGACAGAATTGTTAAGTAGCTGCCTAACACCGGCTGAATTCGACCAGCAATTGCCTACTTTCAGACTTCCTTTGTGGGAAAAACACAAATCCTTTTTTGTTTAAGCCACTGTTATTTGTAGGATTTTCTGTTATTTGCAGTTGAACCAAGTCCTAGTAGAGCAAACTAGCTAGAAGAAATCAACAGGTGCAACAGCCAATGGAGTGAATAAAAGGTTTATGGAAAACATTTACTACTACAATCAATAAAATTAAAGTCTTCAAATTAAATGAAGGGGAGGGATTCAAATTATACCTTCACTTTTCATAGTACAAAGTCAATAATTTTACAAAACATTAACAAGTATTTAGTGATAAGGAGGTAACTACCTCAAAATTAAAAATAGAAGCAGTTGAAGGTATTTGTTTCAGGGAAGCAGAACTGAGTGGATCAGACTTTTCTCTGTAAAACTTACTACTTGAGCTCTTCACCATGTTTTGCTATTTTACTTATTAATCATAGCAGGGGAAAATTTATATAGATTCATAGATTCAAGATTTATATACATTCTTTCCTGGCAATAAATTAAGACTTAGGAAATGCTACTCTGCTTCCTTTCTTACTAAGAATGACAATTTAAAGGTTTTAAGGAGTACTTCCTACTTCTCACAAGTTAAAGATATCATTAATGAGACTTTATTTTTAGATAAAATATGCATTACATATAATCTTAGAATGTATTTTTCAAAGCCAGGAATAAAATCTGGTTTCAATGTCCCACCAGTGATTTTCCAATAGGCTCAGAGGCTCCTTGGAAATCAGTGAGGGCTGAGCAGGTGATTTTGTAATCTCTAATCCTGCTTTCACTAGAAACGCTTGTGCTTTGATACTAGGCTTTAATGTAAGATTCAATTATGGGAGAGGTAAAGTTCCACTAGTTTGAAAAGTATGAAAATCATTGTACTATGGCAAAAGCTGGTGATACAGCTAATTTGACCTACAAATATATTTAGTTTGGCTTCACATGTAGTTTTCCCCCCTTTTAAATTTCATTTAGAAGCATATAACACCAGATTTCATATAAACATGCAGATTTCCCATTTCTCTTGAAGAACTGGAAGACCCCACAACACAGGACCACACCTTCAAAAGGCAACAAATGGCTGGAGATCAGAAGTTTCTGGTCCATTTGGATGGGATATTGACTCTTAGGTTTTTACCTGGCCAACTTTACCCATTCAGTCTATGTGGTCCCACCAGAATTAGTGCTTTGCAACAGGAAAAATCATGGAAAAACAAAGATTACTGAGAACTTTAAAATAGAAGTTTTGAATTCATTCATCAGTTGTTCAACTATATTAGTCATAATAGGCAGTTATGTCATGGTATGCTACGATGTGATATGAACAAATAACCCAGGAAGCCAAATGACAACACACCAAGGGTTTCTCAATAAAAGAAATACAAGGTTTTCCTAGTTTGTTCAACTACTGTATAAAAGGACTGTTCTCCAAGTCATGAACTCCTCCAACGACTGAGGCTCCACCACCTTAAACACTAATGGGTGCCACAAAAGGGGATTATAAGAATCTCACATCAGAGCTTCATCTTCTTCACCCCAAAACATTTTCACTCATATTTCATTGACCATAGAAAACCACATGGCCTCAACTAATTAAGCATCAAAAAAAAAAAAAAATGTAAAACAAATGGAATACTTGCTATTTACTATCTCTACTACATGCAACCTTCCAAAGATTATTTTACTTCTCTAAACCTTAGTTATGCATCTCTGAGCCTGAAGTCACATAATACATATAGTCTTTCCTACCTCTGGAGGTTATGGGGAGATCAAATGAGATAACATATAAAAGAACTTTGAGAAGCTCTGAATATACAGGTTAAGGACCAAAGCACCTACAATACCATAGAGTCAATGTACACACACCCTTACCTATTTATTCAGAGGCAAGTCAAAGAACAGATACTACAGGCTAGAGAAGATGATACTATCACTCTGAACCATCGAATCAATTCACCTATATGCAAGGTTGATCCAGCAATGATTAAAAAAAAAAAAAAAACTCAATCCCATTTCTTCCGAGTAATTTTTTCAATTGTGATGAAACTATTAAAGTGAAGCAGATTTTATTTCCAAAGATGGCTGCAAGCAGTATCTCCTATCCCCACATACTCTTATTATACCATAAACACTCCTCTGAAGTGGTTGTTGTATGTACTTTTCTTTTGAACCTGGAGAGACCACAGTGACGGCTTTGTCCATCAGAGAATAGCTGAGAAGATGGAATTCTGAGACTAATCATAAAAAACACCACATATTTCTCCTGCTCTCTTGGGAGGCTGTTAGAACCCAGAGCCAGGTTGTGCAGAAACCCACATGAACCCATAGAGAAACTACCCAGGGATCACAATGCAGGACTTCCAATTAACAGCCTAGCTGAGGCCCCAGATGACTGCCTGCGTCTGAAGAAAGGAAAAGACAGATATTTACTCTAAAAATAGCAATATATCCTGTTTTACATTCTAAAGGTATTCCTGCAATCTGTGCTTCCTTGGGCAAGTTGCTCAATAACTGGTAAGATGGTTTCATCATCTAAAGTATCACATGTTTGTTGTGAGGATTAAATGAGATTACACACATCAAGTAATTTGTAAACAATAGAGTTTTATACAAATATAAAGTAGTGCACCTTCCAAGCTATTACTCCAACAAAGACATTTATTTAACTAAAACAAAACATCTTTAAAAATATTTTAACAATGTACAAACACACTCACAACATAATCTGCTGATTAAAAGACTCCAACAAAGTTTCCAGTACATACTACAGAATTTTCAGATGCCTACGATAATTTGTAGATTGGTTTAGTTTACAGTTACATATATTGCCTTGAGAAATATTATTAATACAAATGTAAGATTTACAATATCCCCATTATAGCAAGAAAAAAATAGATTCATAAAATAAAATGTCTTTTAGGCATTTACTATGCCAAGTATTTAAATGATTATTCTTACTATGACATAAGAATAATATTTATTTAGTAATAAAAGATTTTATTAATCCAAAGACCACTGAAGAATTTCCAGGAATTTCCAAAATAAAATCTGGCTATCCTTTCCATGAAATAAATAGAACAGCAGCAATCCCTGGGTATCCTTTAAACATAAAGATTCCATTTATTATTGAGGCCTTCAGTAAGTATAAAAATAAAAGAAAATTTTAGAAACTAGTTAACACTACCAGCCTGAATTTGGTTTTCACTTGTGCATGTCTAAGGTAAGCAATTTCAACATGAAGTATATATTAAAAATTAACAATATTTTCTAACTTTTCTAACTCATACACAAGCTAAGTGCTTACTCTTAACCATGGAATCAACTTACTTCTGAAGATAACCTACAGAAATAGTATGTAAACACACATACCTCTGAGATAGACTAAGAATATCCTGTTCTATGGATCAAATTACAAACATCTCTAACATTATGTAAATGAACACATTAATTTGGGATATACTGATACATTACTATGCATACATATGTACACCATAAAATAAATTCTGACAATGTTTCTAGTGATACCATACTTCCCAGTCTCAACTACTAGAAAAAGAAAATAAAATTTTTTTAGAAAAAGTTTTCATAGTAACTTTCTCAGTGAAAACAAACAAAAACAAAACAAACAAAAGAACCAATGATTCTCTTTGCAACTGGACTGAGCTATAAACAGTTCATAATCAAGAATCTCTTCAGCCATTTCCCAATATCACAGGATACATAAGCTTTCTCTTTATTCAAGAAGTCTGCTCATCTCCGGTGTTCTGAAAAATAGAAAACACTCCTTAATATTCAGTAATTTCACTTCATATACCATGGACTTAAAGCACTAAACCTAGGAAAATACTGCACATTTGTAAACAGAACCTGCTACTCTATTACATTGTATTCACTAGCCCATCATGTCAAAAAAATGGATTTACTAGAATTACTTTTTCACAGTATGGGGGAATTGAACCCCGCAAATACCATCATCCACTCAGATGTCCACCTTGTCCCACAGAACAGAATGCCACCAGGTACCATGTAAGACTCTAACCCTACTCATGTTAGGCCAAGTTACAGATTCAATTTCACCTATATTCAAGATCCCCTGACCTTCAGACACACTGAAAATTCCAAGGGGAAAAAACTGAGAAAGCACACACATGAAAATTACCCTAAGATGGACCGCAGTAAATACCTTTACTTGAGGCCAAGCAAAAATCCTTCAGACTGAGAACCATGACCCTAAATAGAACATTCACTTTCTCTACCTTTTATCTTAAGAGCAACTGTAGAGTAGAATAGAAAAAACAATGAATTTCTAGTGTAGAGGGTTGGGTTCAAGACCTAGCTCTGTACTACCTATTAGCTTTATATTCTTAAGTAAAATAACCTCAGGCTTTATTTATCTAAAGCATTAATCCCTGAACTAGAAACCTGTAGAAATGATAATTATATAATGGGCTAGGGCTATAGCTCAGTTGGCAGAGTGCTTGCCTCACATGCACCAGGCCCTGGTTCAATCCCCAGCACCACGGGAGAAAAAAAAAAAAGAAAGAAGAACAAGAAATGCTAATTATAAGACCATCCACCTCCATTAGGGTGGAGCCCAGCAATCTCCTGCCCTCTAGATGATTCTGATGCCTGCTGGAATTTGAAAACCACTATCCTATATACAATACTTACCCAACCTGCTACACTAAACAAATGTGAGCTGTTCATTATAGAAAGACCTAGTCAATTTTCCCAAGAGATTTAATCAGTAACCGTTTACCTATATGACATACTACAATGAAAACGTGGGAACTGCAGTAAAATCTTTATGTTATCGGAGGAACATCCTCCTCCTCTCATATTTCAGTAACAATATACCTTTTAAAAACCTCAGAAGCATTTCATAAAAATTAAACTCTACAAGAGTTAAAAAATAATTTCATTAGTCATCGGTCATATTCAGAAAACACTTACTTGTTTTAAAAACTGCTTTCCAAGATACGAGGTAGCCATGCTGGTTAAATTCTTCCGGCTGCCCACTTTGCACCTGATGTAACCATACAGGTTGGCACCCTGTAACACCACACCCATGATAACAACAGCCTGGGACCACAGGAAAAACAATGGTTACTGGCCTAAAATTGACCTTTCTCTAAGTCATAAATGAGACAAGGCAGACTTATGGTGAGACAGAAAAGGAAAAAGGAGGCAGGGTTTGTGACAAGGACTACCAGAAGATGTCTGATATTCATTCTGTATAAGCCACTGGGTTTTTCACCCACATTTGCTGAACAGGACTGCTATATATGCAGGCACCATGCCAGACCTGGGGAACACAGTGCAGGGGTACCTTCTTCTTTTCTCTCTCTCTCTCTCTCTATCCTAAAAAAATATTTAAGAAAAAGTGAAACTCAGAAAAGACTAAAATGGTAATTCTTCCTTTAAGAATCAAAAACGAAGAGTCAAGAGGTAGACAAGTTCAATAATCTGAGAGCAGGCAGAGATAGAATCTCCACTCTATGCTAAAATATATGACTGGCTCCTGGGCAAGTTGACTAGGTGTCCCAAGGCAACAATCAACAGGGTTTTGCCTTCAGAGCAGAGAGAGATGAGCAGGAAGAAGTATATTTCTGCAGCTACTTATTCCTTGTGACCACAACAGGAATCCTACAGTGACTAAGATCACTGAGAATTGAGAATAAGAAATTCATACCCACTCTTTAAATATTAAGGGAGAAAAGTTAATTAGGATGGGAGGAAGCCTCAAAGTTAAGGATTCTAGAAGTTTCTCTCTAAAGAGCCAGATAATAAATATTTTAGTCTCTGTTGCCTCTACTCAATTCTACTATTTTGGCCCCAAAAGCCACAGTAAACACATAAACAAATGGGCAAAGCTGTGTTCCAACAAAAATTCACAAAAAACAGTTGGGTTGGATGTTGCCTGCAAGCCATAGTTTGCCAACCCCCTTCTACAATAAACAACCCATCAACCCTTTTACTATTAAAAGTATTATTCAGGAAATGTTCACTTCTGTGAAAGGCAAAGAAGCTGAATGAAATCACTTTTTCCAATCCAGACTTTTTTTTTTCCTTCCTTTTTTGAAACAGGGTCTCATTAAGTTGTCCAGTTGTCCAGGCTAGATTCAAACCTACAATCTTGCTGCCTCTGCCACCCTCCAAGTAACTGGGATTATAGGCATGGCCCACTCTGCCTAGCTTCAGGCTTCTTCTCTTTAACCCTTAACAAGCAGCAGAGTTGTTTTAAGCAAGTGAGAGCATTTGCTTTTTGGCAGTACTGGGAATCAAACCCAGGGCCTTGCACGTGCAAGGCAAGCACTTTACTGCCCACCCTAAGTCAGAGGACTTAAATGTTTAAGAAACTAGTTAAAATCCCTAGTAAAAAAGGTAGAACTGGTACTGTCTGTTCTAACCTTACGTTTTATGGAAATAAATAAGTTAGTATCAAAAAATGTTGCTACTAATGGATGAAATTGGAGAATATCATGCTAAGTGAGATAAGCCAATCTCAAAAAAACAAAGGACGAATGATATCGCTAATAAGTGGATGATGACACATAATGGGGGGTGGGAGGGGTTAGTGTTAGGGTTAGAGTTAGGGTTAGGGAGGGGGGCAAGAATGGAGGAAGGAAGGACTGTATAGAGGGAAAAGATGGGTGGGAGGGGTGGGGGGGAAGGGGAAAAATAACAGAATGAATCAAACAGCATTACCCTATGTAAATTTATGATTACACAAATGGTATGCCTTTACGCCATGTACAGAGAAACAACATGTATCCCATTTGTTTACAATAAAAAAAAAAACATTGCTACTAATCCAAATAAACATACAGCTTTTTAAAAATTTAAATAAATTTACTTTAACTTCCCAAGTTCCTCAATTGAAACACTCCCAGGCATACACATACCAACATGCAAGGTGCACCTGAATTTAGACTGAACATGGTCCTGCTGAGGCACCAATTTTTTATGCAGAGACAACAAATTTTAAAAAGTTATAAAATGTAGACACCTGGTTTAAAATGCTGTAATGAAGTCAGATATGAACATTTTCCTCCCCATAAGATACAGACAGTACAGTTAAAAAAAAAAAAAAAGAAGAAAGAAAAAGAAAAAGAAAAAAGCACATAAGTCAGTACCAGCCCCAACAAACACTAAAAAGAACTGGTGATCAAAAAAAGAGGAAGTTTGATACAGCTTTGCACAGAAACTCTAAGGGAAATTACACTAATAATTACCACCCCCAACCACAGAGACAGAAGCAGAAGGCCAGAGGACTTAAATGTCCTGAGAAACAATGCAAAAATAGCCATGAGTGCAGACACTCCTGCCAAACAAGGAGGAAATACCTGGTATTTCCTTGAATGAAGCGGAAGAGAAAGCACAGGAGGACCAACAATCACTGACCATCTTAAGAATAACCAGAAAGTAGGAAAAGTCTGACAAAGAGCCTGGGCAAAGGCCCCTCTATCCTATGCTATGGTCTAACCATAGGACCAAACCATTTTTCATTTCCTGTTGCTTTAGAGAAGTAGAAGCACTGCTAGAGGACTGGGCTGATTCTCCTGGATGGTAGCTAACGCTGCAGAATCTCACAAATGATCTAAAGCAGGAATGTAAAACCAAAGTAGGGTCCACAAGAGCTCCATTCCATAAGAGAAGGCAAAACCCAAGCAAGATAGCCAGAGGCTGTGTGGGCAATCCTCCTCAGGACTATATCTTCAGGCCACCAACAGCATTCAAACTCTAGCTCAAAGCAGCAGCAACAGTTTCAGACAACATGGGAAGGAGGTCGAGGGAAAATGACTCACACTAAAGCAGCAGAAAGGGAAGATCTGGACAGAGCTGTCACTATAAGCATCAACAAAATGGATATGGGGAAAGGGAAAGGCATCTCTGCAAAACTACAGCAAAAAAAGACGATTAAAATAAGAACACACTATGCAAAAGACCAATGAAAAATCTATTCTGAAAGTGTAGGTCATCAAAATAAGAGCATTCCTGGGATACTTCATCCTATAGAAGAACCTACACATAAGAATTCAAATAGTATGAAGCTAAAACAATAGGAGATAAAAAAGGAGTGGGCAGAACTAAGGAAATAGATACTCCTTTCAACCCCTAATCTAATGTAGCTGCTGTTATGTCTGATGCACTGCACTCAATTCCTGGTATCACTGTCTAACATCCCCTACTATGTTTTTTATTGTCTGTTTACCCTCCACTGAAATATATCTATCAGAGCATCATTTTGCTTATCTGGCCCCTAACAGAATCCAATGCCCAAAACAGCTCTGATATATGGTGAACTCTTAAAAATGTTTGCTGCTTGAATAAACAGAAGAGAAAAAGATGAATGATTAAAACAATCAAAGGACAGATATAAAATGATCCAGGATAGAAACAACTGGCATCTCAAAATTAGACAAGTGAAAAAAACTAAATATAAGTGAATTTAAAAATTTAACCAAAGTCAATTTTCCTGATTCAAAGCAAAACTAGAGTCTGAAAATTAGAAGGAAACACGGGTTACAGAAAACTTAATATAGAATGAGAGAGACATAACCTGGTTATGATATTTAAAAACTTCAAAAAAATTCTTCAGGGAGAAAAATGATTCACTTACTCACACAGAGAGTAGGTAAGCCTAGTGCTAAAGTGTGGATCTGGAATGCCCCCCAAAGGCTATTATAGGCTTGGTCCCCAATGAAACAAGGTTAGGTGATTTGGGGGAGTGATTGGAACATGATGGCTCTGACATCACCAGTGGATTGATCTACTGACAGATTCATAGCTGACTGGATTACTGGGAGGTGGTAAAAAAGAGTGGGAGCTGGGACCTAACTGAAGGGAGTGGGTCCTTGGAGATGTGCCCATGTGAACTATATCTGGTCCATCTGTCCATTTATTTGTCTGTCTGTCTCTCACTTGCTCTCTCCATGAACTAAATGGAGAACAAAAATAAATCTTTCTTCAAGTTGTTCTCAGATATTTTATTATAGTAACAGAGCGATAATAACATAATGACCTCCGATTTCTCTAAAACATTCATGAAGATATGGAAAAACCCAGCTAAGTCATCTTCAAGAATATTCCAATAAGCTCACATTCTTAAATCAAGGAAAAATATTCTTTTCAAAAATATCACCCAACAATGCACCACAGCTAACTAAGCAGTAAAAGGAGAAGCTAAAATTAAATAACTAGAGGTAGGCATCGAATCAATGTATTTAAAAAAAATACATCAGACTGAACAATCAATAAGAAATATTATTTCTAAAGAGCAACTGTTCTAAACCTTGATAACACAAAAATGGCACAAACAATAAAGGAAGAAACACAGGAAAGAACAGTAAGAGTGTTTATTCTGGTCCCTTTCTGAATGGTTTATTAGTCAATAAACAGATTTTTGAATACTACTTCATGTTATAAAACTAACCACTTGAAGAACTAAAGTGTAACTGTAATGAACAAAAATTCAGAAATAAAATCATGAGTATTAACTTTCTTATCTTTCATATCAGGAAATTTGAAAATATTCAAAATTCACAAATATTGAATAAATTCCCTAATTCATGTAAGAGTTATAACTATATTAAGTAGTAAAGATGACTCCTAGAATAACAGAAAATAAACAATAAAGAATCCAAAGTTTCTGAAGGAAAGTATGAACGTATGTGCACAAAGAAAAAAGAACTTACATGGCAAAACAAGGAGAGAAAATACTAAAAATTGTAGGAAAACCATAACTCAGGCCAAAATGTATCTGACATCAATAAATGTTAAGTGAAACAAACTCAACTGTTACAAGAACAAGACTCACAATCTGAGTTAAGTGTCAGATTATATCTTCCAAAGATGGTAGCAACAATATTTCTTGTTCTACAACTCTAGAACTTTCTTAGCCTCCCATTAAGAGGTAGACCCTAATTTACATTCCCTTGAATATGAGTGGGTGACAAAGATGATGCTGTGATATTTTAAAATAGGCTGAAAAGAGCAATTCAGCTGAACCACACCAAGTGGAATTCTGACCCCCACCATAAGCAATCCAACTGCCTTGAGGCCACCATTCTGTGAAGAAACCCAAACTATGTCACATGGAGGGACGTGCGGAGAGACACAAACCCTCATGAAGAAGAGGCATCTTATATACTCCAGCTACTCCACCACTGTATAACTGCAACTGAGACCCCAAGCTTATCTCCAAGAGTCCTTCCTGAGGTCCTCACCCATAGAACTATGAGATAAAATGACTGTTGTTCTACATCACAAAGTTTTTGGGTGATCTATTATGCAGCAACAGGTAACCAGAACAGGCTGCCAATCAACATTTTCAGGGGAGGAAAAAAAAAAAACTCTATTATAGGCACTAATATCCTAGAAAATCTGTGAAATGGGGTCAGAGGACCTGCTCTCCAATTCTTAAGAAAAAAGCAGTCAGGAAATAGAACCTGGGGAATACAAGATGAAGCTGCTTATTCAAGATAGGTCTCTAAGGTTAAGGGCACAGTAGATTACACAAAAGTTCTACAGACACTTACCAACCACTTTACTCTGAAGGAGAAGAGAGCACTAAAGGCAAATATCACCCACAGCACTGGACAGGCAATCAGTCCTAACCAAAAGATTCTTGATTCAGCCTCTGAAACAGTTTTATTCTCCTGAGGAGATGCCTACAAAAAAAAATTTAAAAAAAAAAAGTAAATTCAATCACTCATCTCAGATTTATCTCTAACATTTTTTTTTTTTAAAACCCTCTTAACTCAAAGATTAATATAATCAGCCCAAGTCCCAAGTTAGAATCAAGAAACCAGTTAATGGCTCTACCACTACTTTTATTTTAGGAAATGATTCTAGTATGCTTTGTTCTATGTCATAAATTTTGCATATTCAGGCAAAATAGAAAGTTTATCACGACTCAAAATATTAAAGAACTATCTCTTGTAGATTTCTACTCAATTCTTCTTGCACTTGTACTGTTTATTCCTAAGGAAGATTTGAATGATACATTTTTAGACAAAGGTCAAGGAAATCAAGTTTAGTCATCCTAGAGATTTAAGAAGTTAAGGTCCAGAGAAAAAAATGGAAACAAGGAATTATGAATAAAGACCAAACTGTCTCAGCAAAAGTCAGGAATTTAGAGGGCAGTATTTTTCCTTTCAAGGTAGATTTTATAATATTAAGGAATATGGTCTCACTGAGAACAATGCCACTCTAATAAGTATCACTTGTCAAGGACCTTCCAAGTAGAAGGTAAGCAATTTAATTAGTACATCTCCAAGAATTTTGTCCTCTGCCTCCCAAACTTATTTCCACAGGGCAAAAGAATGTTCACTGCAGAATAATAAATTAATCCAAAACACACAAGGTCCCCCAGGGCTCCTGAGGGCACGGCTTAAAAAACAGATACATCACCTGAGATTTTTCATCCACCTACAATCCTTTTTTCTGCCCACAAGTGTCTTTGCCCATGGGAACAGCTATCTGCTATACATAAAAGGATAAAGGTAGCCATCAGGGCAACCAATCTGGGGGCCATCAGAAAGAAATCTTTTATCAGCAACCCTTGATAGGCAGTTTGGCATGCTGTATGAAATCTGACCAAAGTTCTCTCAGGGGATTCTGTCCTATACACACCTTATTTCCAGTCTGAGCTAGACAGAAAAATGTGTATGTTTTAGAAGGTCATCTAGTTTAGCACTGACATGGCAAGTGATGTGGAGTAGTACTTTTATTCTTGAATATTTAATCCTTATATATTCAAATCTACACAGAATTTATCAGATGACAATAACAATATTAACAATAACAACAACAACAAAAGGTAATTTACCTTTCTGGATTCAAACACCCAATGACTCTTTCCATCCTCATCAATATGATTCCACCATCGAAGGCCAACCATCAGTCTACCTGTGACATTCTAGGAAAATTAATATAAACACACCCAGTTTGAAATTATTATTTATAGCATTATAAAATCATAGCTTAATGTAACATTTTACAAACACATCTTCATTAACCTCCAAACAAGCTCCATATATATTCATATTACCTCCATAACAGCCAGTTCACAAAGCTACATATAATAGCTACATATCAGACCTGATTAAAAATAAAAAAATAAAATGGCAATGAAAATGGCATAACCAACAGGAGTAAAGATTACAGGGTAAGCAGAAATCTGTCCATAAATAATACCTTCTCATTCCCCTCAAAAACATTTGTCTTTTCTCCATCTCTTATGTTTTCCCTACTCTTTGGCTAATGTAACCTACCTTTTTCCATATCCTAACTATAGCTATATATATATTTTAAAAGTAAACATCCCTAAAAATGGTTATAAGCACTGGCCTTCATTCAGTCCCTCAAATGTACCAAGTTCTCTTCCTGCTTATTAAAGAAACAGTTCCTTTGATAGTTTTCCTAATGCTTATTTATTCAACATATATTAACTGAGTACCTAGAAAGTACTATAACAAAACAGTGACCAACAGGCACCTCCCCTGTTCTCATGGAGCTTCAAGTATTGTGAAAAAGGTCAACCAACATATAAATGTACCAATACCAACTGTGATTATGAACTGTGAGTGAATTCGGAATACTTTGAGTATAACAGGGAAATTTAATTTAATCTGGGTACCAGACAATAATTTCCAAAGAAATCAACAATTGGAACAAAACTTAAAGAATAAGCAGTAATGTTTCGTGAAGGGGATGTTTAATTGGTGGTGTCTGCCAATAAGATTCAGGGTTTCTATGAACTTGGATGGAAAAAAATAATTTTTTTTATTTTCATCAACCTCTGCCTAAACTTTATGAGTATAGACAAAAAACCATGAATGCAGGTAGAATTAACAAAACCCATACCTTTGTTACAATAAAAAACAGTTACTTTTCATTTTGTACCACACTTGTTGCAGACGTCTCAAAGTACTGTTTATGCTAATCACTGCCTTCAAAGTGACAAGACCTGCCACTAGATCTTACTATTAATGTGGTCATAAGGTACACATTTCTAAATCAGAAATTTCTGCAGATGCTCAAGTCCCTTAGCATAGTATTTATGCATAACCTATTCACATATTCCCATATACTTTAAATTAGCCAATATAAGGTAAATGCTATGTAAATAGCTGTTATGCTGTACTTTTTATGGAATAAAGACAAGAAAAGTCTGTGTTCATTACAGATGCAATTACTTTTTTCTGAATACTTCTGATCCACAGTTAGTTGAATACATGTACATCCCATGGATACAGAGGGCTAACTATATTTCAAGGTAAATGACTTCTTTTGTAACCTTATGAATTTAAAAACATTATTCATAGCTTCATGAGACCATGAAAGGGGTCTATGGCACAAAAAAAATCAGTAATTCCTACATTAAAATACTGTGAGAACAAAATAAGCATCCAAGAGAGAGTAATAGGGACAGAAGTCCTAAGAGGAAAAGTAAAATATATGAATTAAAACTTGACGACTAACTGGATAGCTATGCAGTTGGAAGGTACCCCATATTCTTTCATGTTGCATTTTCTAATTCTTTACTTCTTATAGTTGCAAATTTCTCTCAGGTTTGTTTTTGTTTTTGAAACTTCTGGACCCAAAAAGTCGATTATTTACATTCTTCCTTCTCTAATAATATAAGCCTTTAATCTACTGGCTTTCCTCTAAATTCAGTTTTCAATACATTTTAAGAATCTATTTATAGATGATCATAAGATGTAAATAATCTGTAAATATGGAAATAGTTCCATATTTAAACCAAGATATACAGCAAGTTGACTTTTTAAAAGAAACTTCAGTTTCAGTAACCTTTTCCCCCTCCCCAGCTTTGTTTCATTGGACCAGAAAATGCAGATGCTTCGGACAATTTATCTGGAACTTCTTCATAGTGATATTTAACCAACTTTTGGAAATGTTCCACCAGCACTAACAAAAAGTTATTATCTTTGAATATACAAAATTCCAAAAATTGCAATTAAATTGACGTAACACTAGAGTATATTTTGACATATTTATACAAACATGGAGTACACTGTATTCTAATTAGGACCCCAGTTTTGTAGTTGAACATGAGGAGGAGATTCACTGTGCTGCATTTATACATGTACACAGGAAAGTTAAGTCATATTCATTCCACTGCCTTTCCTATTCCTGTCCCCCTTCCCTTTCCTTCATCCCCCCGTTGTCTAATCTACTGAACTTATATTCTTCCCTTTCCCCCTTGCTGTGTGTTAGCATCTACATATCAGAGAACATTCAACTTTTGTTTATTTGGGATTGACTTACTTCACTTAGCATAATAGTCTCCAGATCCATTCGTTTTTTGGCAAATGTCATAAACTCATTCTTTTTTATTGCTGAGTAATATTCTATTGTGTATGTATACCACATTTTCTTTATCCATTCATTTATTGAAGGGCACCTAGGTTGGTTCCATATCTTAGCTATGGTGATTTAGTGCTTTCTTAACCCCATATCTATTTCATTTATATGATGCCAACATTTCTTTTTATATGAATTGGTTCAAAGTTGTTTTTGCCGTCTTTTATTTTCTCTAATGTCACTATGTTAGTTCTCTAATGTCACTATTCTAGTTAGATTTTAATTTTTGACCCAATCTTAGAATTCTTATGTTTACAAAAGCAATTTAATCATATTACATGTACTATTATAAATCACCTTGTACATGGGCTTTGTGACATTTATACTTCCTTAACACCTACTTTGCTCTTTTTTCTTATATGAACTGTTTTAGTTTTTCCTATCTTCTCTAGCATTACAGAAGTTACAGCTTGTTTTAAATTTTATTAATAGTTGGCATTAAATTTTTAAAATCTTTCTTATACTCTTTGTCAGAATAATAAGACAAAAATTTCTTATAAGCTACAACATTTAAAAATATTTTTGAAACTATTATCCCTTTTCTACCTGTCCTGGGTTTTCATCAATACCATATACGGGTTTGGATAAAGACTCCTTTTTTAAAATTATCCTCTCTCTTCTGACAACACACTGAGACTTATAGTAATTATTTCAGATTAGGAATGGTTGATAGGTAAAAATATATTTTAAAAATTCTGAAATCTGAAACACTTCTGGTCCTAAGCATTTTGGATAAGGAATGCTAACCTATGTAACAGCCTGGAAACTATAAAAGAACTGACCAAATGCCATGTTCCATATGGCTGAACAGAAATGGTATGAACAATAAAATGGTATGAACAATAAAAGAAACATTCATCAAAGCAAATCTGTGACCTGGATACAATAAACATAAACATAAAGCAATGAAAAATTCAAAAAGGAAAAAAATGTCAAAGAGGAATGCATAAAAGAAAAGCACCTAAAGAAAACAGACCTTTGAAATCTTCCTTATCATTATGTGGCCTATGGAACTGGTCACTATTGAGTCAAACACTTCTAATATCTGTTAAGAAATTTAAAAATCTAAAAATTGACAAGAGCTGGTGGATACAGACAGATTTATAGCATCTTACTGGTTTCTGAATCGGTATATACATCTCTGAAATTTCAAAATTAAACTTTTTCACCTCCATAATTAACCTAATTCCCCTTCCATAATTTTACTATGAAAATTTTCATACACAGAAGTTAAATTTTATAGTGAAAATCCAAGTATCTATCACTTCATCGTACTTAATATTTTAATTTATTACATAATCATCTGTCTGTGTTATCCACCATCCATCCATCTCTCTACTCATCATTGCCTTTGATTTGAGACTACTTCCTATACTCCTTTCTGTCCCCTACAGCAGGGTTTCTCAACTTTGGCATGACTGACATGGTGAACAGATAACTATTTGTTGTTGCACAAGCTGGGGGACTGTCCCATGCATCTGAAGACATTCAGCAGCATACATGGCCTCCATTCACTATATGCAAATATTACACTCCCCTTCCCCAGCTGCAACAAACCAAAATGTTTCAGACATTGACAAATATCCCATGGAGAGCCAAACTTGCCTCTGGTTGGAAAATAACTGCGCTAGGGTACCCCCAGGAACCTCTGCAAAAAGCAGGCACTTTTTTTTGGTTGGAAAATAACTGTGCTAGGGTACCCCCAGGAACCTCTGCAAAAAGCAGGCACTTTTTTTAAGTATTTGTATACCAATTATACTGAAGTTTTATAGAGAAATTATACATAGCACATCTGCAAATTACCCTGAATCAAAATCAGTGGTATGAATTAGAAACAATATGTAGGGTCAATGGTTGCTAGTAACCATTTGTTTACTTAACTCCATAGTTGATGAAGGCTGTCACATAGCAGACAACTCAGTAGTATAATCACCTACATGTGATCAGATATATCCAGCACTATAACAGAAAAGGTCTGAAGTAATAAAAAGATAACATCATTCCAAAATGCCTAATCTCATGTTGTTTACTGCTTATGCAGTATTCGAACTCATATTAAGTATGATTTTAAAATAAAAACAAAACTTACCTTTACTGCCCAAAAGTCACATGACAACAACAAGATAATTGTCACCATACAGGCAATAAAGCTGCTACTGAGCAATTCACAGAGAAGATAGACTATAATGGCACTGACTCGGAAGAACAAATGGAAAAATGATGCCACTGGATGTCTGAAAACCAAAACATAAGAAAGACAATTACAATTTACTATAAGAACTTACAGGTTTAGGTGACAAATGGTTTAGCCATGGCAAAGTCATAAAGAGTTCTGTCAAAATAAGAGATAACTTGAAAAAGCAGCAAACCACATACCTCTCTTTAGTCACACTATTTGACTAGGCCCAATGTCACAAAAAATGTACTATGTAAACATGACTAATACTTAAATGAACATGAATTTTTATAGAACACATAAAAAGAAGCTTTACCTAGCCTAGATTATCGAATCATGCCAAAAGAATTCCTCTAAAATCACTTCAGGAATTAAGTCACTGTCAGGTATAGTGTTTTCATTTTTTACCAGTTCTTATTGGGATATGATTCATATACAACTCACCTATTTAAAGTATACAATTTTTAATGGATATTAGTATATTCACAGAGGTGTGTAACCATCACCACAGTTTTATAATTTTTCATTACTACAAAAAAACAATCTCTGGCAATCACTCATTTACTGCTAACCATCTCAATCCTAAACAATAAACAAACTACTTTTTGTCTCTACAGATTTCCATATTCTAGACATGTCATATAAATAAAAGCATACAACATTTGGTCTTTTTTGACTGGTATCTTTCACTTAGCATAATGTTTTCAAGACTGGGTAGAACTGCTTGGTGCAGTGGTGCACACCTGTAATCCCAGTGGCTCATGGGGGCTGAGGCAAGAGGATCATGAGTTCAAAGCCAGCCTCAGCAACTGAGGGACTAAGAAATTCAATGAGACCCTGTCTCTAAATAAAATACAAAATAGGGCTGTGGATGTGTGGTTGAGTGCCCAAGTTCAATCCCTGGTACCCCTCCGAAAAAAAGAATATAAATATGTGTGTTTCTTATATAATTCTGAAATTTGCATAAAAATCAAAGTGTAATTTGTGTAGAAATTATGTTTTTAAATGGTGCATTCTTCAAAAAACAGTACAGAATTTAAAACTGATGAATGTTCACCAGGGAATGAGAATGGTCAATTTATATTATAAATATATATATTCACATAGTGGATTCTAATATATACATATATACATATCACAATGCACCAATTTAAAAAAACACTAGTATTCAAAAAATTGGACTTGCTAATTTGAAAACGCAGTATTAACATTCCATATGCCAATTATTCCCAAGATAATCTGAAGTTACCTTTGTCTCAGACTAAATCAAACTAGCAACATAAAATTCATAAACACATTGCAACCACTGCTTTGAATCCCATCAACTGGCATATGGACAACAGCACTGGACACCAACACAACTCATCTAACTTATCTCCATACCGGATTTTTGATTTTCTTGGTCTATTAGTTGTCTCTTCTTCTGCATCAAACAATGAAACATCTTCAGTGTCATCATTGCTGTCCTAGGAGGAACATTAAATATCCATGAAGCAAAACGAAATTCAATATTTACATGCCTATTACATACAAGGCTGAACACTTGTCAAAATGGGAGATAAAATTACATGGGCATACTATCAGAAAATCATAACGTAGGAGAGAGACACCTGCCCTACCCAAATATCTGACGAATACCCCTGGCATTCAAGAAATCAACTGTCTCCATCTCAGCACCTGGTTGCAGGGCCCTCTGAGAAAACAATGGAGTGCAAATGATGCTCCTACAAACTTACATTTACTCTTAGTTCTCTCACAAATATCACAGAAAGTTAAAGCTACAGGGAATAAACTCAAATGTTTTAGGCTCCTTCACAAAACCATCTGACTACATCCTTACTTCCATGACTCCTCTTCGCAATGCTATTATCTGACAATAGCTGGCTAAACCCAGTATTTGTACTTGTAATCCCTTCTTTTCATGCTTGCTCAGAAGCTTTCAAACATTTTCCCCTCTATTTATACTTTCTTGTGGTCTTCAAACATTTTTATTGGGTCTTTCTAAACAGAATAAAAACTTCTTTGAGTGCCACTCACTGCTCAAAAAAGATTTTAAAAACCCTGATTCCCACTTCTGTCTTCTACCTTCCCACAACACTCCTTTCTTCACAGGTTTAGGATTCTAAGGACTGATTCTACCCATTTCTACTCCTGTTAAGCTTCAACCACAACCTTGCTCATTGTGCCTTCCTAGTACCACTCACCAGCCTCCCTGCATTTATTCCTAGTCTCACTATTCCAGTCGCTTCTCCACATAATCCCCAGAGCAACCATCCACCAAGGAAATCATACCATGTCACTACCTACTAATCTTCTGACACTCTCTCACTAGACACTGCAGTAATACATTTACTATATGGTCTCTCCCACCTTTCTTGCATGTTTTCATTTTTTCTACTCAGAAAGCTCTTCCCTTTCCCACCCCAACCCCCCATCTTGCAGTTATTAATTCTGCATTCTTGGCGTTACAATTACTACAGTAAGAGAAAACCATGGGTATAACAGATTTGGGGGTTTGAAAATCTGATTTTGAGCACATTAAGATACTAGTATAAACTATAATTTTTTTTTTTTTTTTTTTTGAAAGGGGTAACCCTTAGTATTCTGAGCAATCGACTGACACATGCAGACTCACATTCTGGCTGCTGTATTAAGAATCTGGAGAGTAAAGAGGGTAGGGGAAGAAACAAAAGCATAAAACTAGGAAACTGGTTAGGCGCCTACTCCAATAATGGAGGCAAGAACAAGTGGCTGGTCCAGGGTAAACACAGTGGAGATGGTGAAAAGTGGGCAGATTCCAAATACCTATCAAGGAAGAACTGAGAGGATTACCTGGTGGATTCAACTGTGAAGTTAAGAAGAAAGATATCAAGGAAGATTCCAAAGTTTTTGTCTGAATAGTTAAAAGGACAAAGATGGCAAATATAGACTCTGGACACTCCAATATTTAGAGTAAGAAATGTGAGAAGTAATAAACAGTGGGGACTAAGGAGTACTAAAAAGAGTGGTAGGTAACCCAAGAGAAGGTAGTAATTTGGAGGCCCAGGAAGTGTTTCTAGAAGAATTGAATTTTGTCAAATGCTCCTTACAAGTAAATAAAAACCAAAAAATGACTACTGTATTTTGAACCTCAGTAAGACCAGTTTCAGAACAGAAGGGGAAGCGATAGAAAAGCTGACTAGAACTAACAGAATGGATGACAGTGGAGAGGCTATGTGGGGTTCAGTTTTTATTTTTGAAGACAGGAGAAATTTAAGCATGTTTACACACAAAGGTGAACAAGTTAATCAAACTGGGGGCAAGGGTAGGGGGGTGCAATGCAAGACAAAGAATTGCTGGTACAATGCTTTGCAGTGGGCAGGAGGGGATGACCAAGGAATGAAGCACAGACAGTTCAATTATAAAAGAATACACGGGCAATTGTGGGCAAAGACGCAAATAGGTAAGCAGGTGGTATGAAAATTCCTTTCAAATGACTTCCATTTCTCAGTGAAACAAGAAGCAAGATTACCAGCTGAGAGAAGGGAAGAAATGTTGAAAGACTGAGAAAAGGTTTAGTACACAAGTTGCCAAAGAAGGGGGTTGTGGGCACAGAAATGTCGAGATGACACTCTGGCAGCATGAAAAACTAACTTGAGGTTCAGGGTCACAAACTTATGAAGTAGAAACAGCTGACATGGTTTTGTCTGTTTCTTCAGCCTCATTCAGTCTGCATGCACATTTACAGAGCTGAATTTAAATCATCACTGGATTTTCTCAAGTCACCCAACCCATAGTAGTCTTTTCTGACCATAAATCCTAGTTGTCCTACCCTCAGATACTTCCTATTTCTCACCCTGACTTTGCCATTATGATCGGAAAGTAACTTAGGTTATGTTACTTACCATGTCTTCCCTCCCCACCCTCTTTACGCCCCATTTTCTTGAACCACCCACCCGGAACTTGACAATGCAAGAAAAGAAACCTATCGTTGGAACCCAGAACGAGTGTCTAAGTCATAGTAATTCCTCGGTAAATTGTGAAACGAAAGGAGAAAAAAAAAAAAAAAAAACACTTAAATGTAACCTAAGTAAAAGTGCACCATAAAGACTACTTTTTTTTGAAGGGGGAGATTATTAAATTACACTTATTAATCTCCAGTCGAAATCCTCTGGACTGTAATTTAATCTTTTAAAGCCACAAACGCGATAATCACCGTCAGTGTTAGTTTGGTAACAGCAACCTGATCGCAAGGATCTGACAGTGTCGCCTATTCCTAAAACAACGCAGCGCACCCCTACAAGGCAGGCCACAAAGGAGTTGAAGAGATGCCCGGCAGACGCTCCCCTTTCACCTCCTCGCGTGCACAACGGGCCGAGGAAAGACCACCCACACCCCACCACACAGAGCATTTCCACAGCCCAGCACCAGAGCCGCCCAGCGCTGGGCTTCTCTCCACACGCCCCAAGCTTCCCGTGCTCAGAGCCTCGTGGGTCACTTCTCCCCGAGGGCCTCGGAGCACCCAGAAAACCTCCCCAACAACTGCCCTCGGCCCTCCATTCCCGCCGCCCACCTAACTCTTCCTCTAGCCGGACAGCCGGAGGGGACACGAATACAACCGCCCCTGTGTGTCCGGCTCACTCCACGAACCCTGCAAGAAGGAACCCCAGCCGCGGCCACCCTCTTTCGGCGCCTGCAGTCCCTCACCTGAGACAACATGGCGACCCTGCGCCAACCCCACTTCCGGGAACCACGTCAGCGCTGCAGCCGTCCGGTCCGGTCTGCAACTTACGCGGCTTCGTCCCGGCAGTCCAGTAGGGGCCAATGTTCAGCCCAAGCCCGGCTCCGCTTCCCGTATACACTTCCGCTTCGAAGAGTCTCGCGGGAGGAGCAAGGCCGGGAGGAGGGGTGCAAAGGTCTATTCCGGGGCGGGACGATCCCGGGCGGTGTGAGAAGCGTAGACCTGGCGCGAGTAGGTTTTGATCAAGTAGGAGCAAAAACCCGCTAGAAAAGGATCCCGATACCACAGTTGGCGCTAAGGAAAAGTTTCGTGGTTTCTTACGGGGAAACGTGTTTCGCTGCCTATGAGGTGCAAACTGTAGTCATTCCCACGAAAGCTGATTCCTTGAGTGCAAAGGGCCGGGCTTTATTCCATAATTTAACTTCGTTTGGATATTTTACAGTGACATGTTTTTCTGTACAGTACTACTTTTGCGCTTTAAATTTTAGAAGTAACTGAAAAAGTAGATGTGCCTGTGGAAAGGAATAAAACGTTAATAAAAACAAGGGAAGAGGACGCTAGTGGAAGCAATGGTGGGTATTATAATGGGAGGGAAATAACCTGATATGCCAGGAAATAGTAAGGAGTAGAGGTTGACTGACACCTTGCGACCTGGCGTTCAGGCGCCTGGATTTCAGCCTCCTGCCCTCTATTGCCAATTATGTAATCAACTTCTCTGTACTTTTTTCCTCAGTCTTAAAGTGGGCGTAATAATGGCATCCTTACAGGGTATTTAGTAAATGAGAGAGTTTTATTACTGTTTTAAGTCCAACCATTAATGGCATGATCTTGCCTGGATCTGAGTTCAGGGACTTTTAAAGTCAACTTTGAAACTGGATTGATGGCATTCTTTTGTCCACCGTAAGTCAGACTGCTTTTGGAAAGTTTGTAAGGTTAATGTGTATTCTCAGATTTACATGATGGAATTATTTTCATTAAAACCACAGAATTTTACACAGCTATTTGCAGTGCTGTTTCAAACCTAATATCTGAATGTGAAGACACCCACCAGCATACACACACATTTCACAGAGAAAGCTTGACGAAGCAATTTCATACTTGTACTTAAAGGTGGATACATGACCTGTGTATCTAGCCCTCCTTGGACATGTTTTGGGTGATCCACTCAATTGGGGTTTTGTGAAGTTGTCTTGTCATTTTTACTTTTGTTATGCATACTAATTGAATTTATTGCCATCCTTTTAAAAAATTTAGGGTACTTGACAGAAAAATCTGAATTTCTGACTTTTGAAGAAGCGAAGGAGCTGGCCATGCTGAGCCACTAAGTAGGAACTGACCTATTTGTACAGGGTTTGAGGTCTCCACTGGGACATTATCCCCAACCCTTGTGGGCTGCACTCCTCTAAGTCACTTCCCTGGTCCCTGATACCACCCTCCAAAGTTTTAAGTAGAAACCTCAACACACTTCATATTAATGACTCCCTTTGTACAGAGGACAAATGTACTTAATTCTCTTCTGAAAGAGTTCTGACAAGGAAAAGCATGCAAATGTCAAATGCAATAGATGAACCTATTGAAAGTTTCTCTCTTATATTCTTAACTCGAGTTTCATTGAACTTCCATGAAAAAAAATGCCAGCAAATTCCAATATATTATCCTGATAAAATCTCATTATTACAGGTAGAAATCCGATTGGGTTCATGTTCCACAGAGTGAACACTACAAACATTGAGATAAGCAAGCAGAAATTTATTAAAGAGGAGGTTAAGGTTCAGAAGTATAAGAAAGTTCATAGCAGAGAGTATGGGAGGGCAAGAGTGACACCACGGTCTCTTAACATCCTTTCTTTTAAAGGCACCTGAGGAGAAGTTGACTGTCCTTGAGATTTTTGTCATGTGTGCATGCTCAGGCTGAATTGCATAGTTGTGTTTTTTGTAAGAATGGAGTCTTTTGTCCCTTTTGGGAAACTGATGTTGTTGTTTGACATGCTTGAGCACATCAAATGGTGAAGCATAACTTAACTCAAGAGGTGGTACTGACATCCATCCTCTTTTTATTGACCCTCACCATTTTCCTACTCTGACTGACTGTTTCCTCTGTCTCTCCATCATTTCATTTAATGGAAATAATGATAACTTGAAAATGGTAGTGATGAGTATATCTAATTTCCAATGATCACCTCCCTTACCCCACTCTCATCAATGACTTTGGACTTCCCTAAATCTTACTAAATGGTTTCCAGTGGGAATGCAGATGCCAATGTCTCCTAGCCTCCTCCTGTTTCTTACTGTTACATCAATCCTTTGGCTCACAAGAAGTTAATTAGGAGTTTTCACATTACTTGCCAGGGAATTAAAACAAACAAACAAAAAAACCCAACTACCAAAACCCATCTAGTTTTCTGTTTATTGACGACATTGTAACTTCCTAAGGCTGGTTTAAATAAACATATTTCGTCCAAGTTCAGGGGCTGCTGTTTTCCCTTGCTTCATGAAATTATCAATAGGCAAACCTTTGATCTTCCTGATCCATGCAGCTTTTCTGGCTTTTCCTGGATCAGCTGCTCTTGTGGGCTCCCTGGCCTGATACTCCTTCATCATGGCTTCTCCATACTCTTTTTCCTCTTTCACTGTCAACAGCATGAATTCAGTGTTCATGCGAAGGGGATCCAGGGTTGTGTAAAAGCGAGGCTTTTCTCTCTTGAGAGACAGGGTGGCCATGCCCAGTTGGGGAGCGAGCATACGATTTGGCTTAATGACCTGCATGCTGGTCAGGGGGCCCATACTGTGTACTGCCCCTTCTATTGAACTGGTTATGTGGTCTTCACCCTTTAATCTGTCGGGAAACCTAGAGCGGATAATCATGGGCTGGGGTATGGTGGACTGGACTCTGGGACTATGCAAAGACTTCTTCAAGTTGGGCTGCAGTTTCTGGATTTCAAAAGGAGTACTAGTTCGTTTCACACCTATGGGACGACTGTTGACTCTCAACTGATCAACTGCATGTTGGATTGATTTTCCTTTGAAATTCAGGACCTTCCTTGGATATGAAATTTCTGGTCCCCAGGCATCTATGATTTTGGTTTGGGGCCTGTGGGGATAGTAGGCAAATTCCCCTGAATTATGAGCTTGTTGTAGGGCACTGACAGTCAGGAGAAACCGATCAGGTGAAATAGGGGTTTTCCAGGACTTTGTCTTCAAGTGACTGATCAATTCTCCACGAGTTTCCAGTTTTCCCTGTACTTGTACTTTTTCCACATCATCTTTTACAAAAGGAAAAGTGAGAAATAAAAACAAAACAGCATTTCATGAAAAAAATTAAGTATTTGTGCATGAAAGTGAAAAACATTCTAATTACTACAACACCGAGGTCTTATTGCCTAATAGGCATGTCATCATATGGACATTTGTCCCTGAGGATATCAGAAATGACAATATCAGAAATGACAACACCAGAAATCACTTAACAAGTTCTTAATGAATATGCCAATGCTTGTGTAAAGGGTGTATTAGCTTCTAGATGTGCACATTTTGAAGGCAACATATGTGATTCCAATATTCCACACATTTTCAAAATTTCCCTGTGGGGAAGTTTCTTTTTTATGATTCACACCAAACAGGTTACATAAATTTATAATAATAAATTATAAACTGTGTTTTTCAACAAAAATTATATTGCAAACTTTGATCTCTACCTTATTAATCAAATTTGGTTTTAGTTGATTTGAATTTTTCCCAAAATCAGACCTGCCTTCAAAGAATATGTTACCTCTGATTAATACAAAACATCACAACATGACTAAAGAGAGGCTTCTAAAGAGGAGTCCCCAAAAAGTTTCAAACAATAGCAGTAGGTTTAACAGCCACTAGCCAGAGGAACAGAATGCTTCCAGCATATCACTTTATTGTCAAGACCTCTAAGATGTCTACAATCATTAAATTACCAAAGATGTCTTCACAGGTAAGAAAACCTATTGTATCTCCCATGTAGGCTTTTCATACCCTATAATACTTCACAGAAACACTGGAAACATTCTCATTCTCAATAACTGAGTCATGAAAAAGTAGAAGTCATTGGTCTAATCTGGCAGCTACCAAGGAAAAAAGTAAACCCCAAACTATACTAGCAAAAAAAATGTAACCTTGCATTATGCATATAGTTTCCCTTGATCAAACAGGTTTTATCCTCAGGTAGACAGATTAGGATGGAATGAAACTTAAGATTGTTCCCTGATCTTTACTTTGTTAATTAAGCAATTTTTATTAAAATGTGAAACAGAATTTTTCTCCTTTTTAAAATGGATGATGATGAGTTCATTGTTCTTTGACTTGTGTTTTTTCACGTAACAATACATCATTGATCTCTTTCAAAGTCAATACATATTTAAATCCTCACCATAAAATTTTGATCTATCCTGTAATATTCATAGTATGGATTTTTAATTATCTGTTTAGCCATTATCCACTGGTGGATATTTAGCTTGTTAATGATTAACCTTAACGAAATGAAGATACAACTTTTGCTTAAATAAGTAAGTACAAGGTGATAAATAACACCCAGAGTTGGTATGGATGTGGGGGAAAACTCTCATGTTTAGTTAGTGGGAGTGTAAATTGAACCACATTTTTAAGGACAACAACCAGAAATATATTTATAGTTTATAAATGCACTTATCCTTTGGATCAGCAATTTCACTCCTAGGTAAAGTACAGGTAGACCTCTGCAGGTACAAAGACAGGTATATACAAGGATACCCTCAAGAAAGGTGCTTCCATCTTACCTTGAAACTGGTCTCTGCGAGGAGTTTGTTTCAAACACTATTTTACTAGTCAAAAAAATTTGAAAGGCATTTGAAATTTTTACCAATGTCCTTCAAAAACAACAGGTATAGTCCAGTCATGAGGCCCAGCAACACTTCCTAAAATTCCCCATTTCTCTCTCCCTCATCTCTTTATCTCACATACATAGCATCCACCCCAAAATATCTCCCCCCTCTCATGAAATTTTCTATAATTATCCCTACCTCCTCTTCTCTCTTCTTACACAACAGAGCAACAAGCCAGGAGACCATATCAAACAGAACAAAGGGAGGCTGCGAGTCAGGGACTGAACACTCCTAACTCAGAAAGTTTCTCACTCTGGCCTCACATTAATGAGGGAACAATTAGGAAAATCAGTCACTGTTAGGGGAAGGCAACAATTATATCCATTCTGAATTCTCAGAAATATTAAGTATTGACTTGCTGAAAAACAAAGAGAAGAGAGGGTGGATCTTGCCACTAATTCAGAATAAAGTATCACCACTCATTTTATCTCCTATCTCACATTTTGCTTTCAAAATCTCTTGCCCTTCATCCATGCCATTTACTTTCCTGTGAACAGGATCAACTTTCTTGTCATCATTTTGGAATGATTTTGGCTTCCCTTGGCTTTGAGGTACCTCTACTAATGTAGATAAGATTGAGGAAGAAACTGTAGTCACTATATAATTCAATTAAGTCTGAATAATGGGGGCATAGTAATAATAATACAAATAATAATAATGGGGGCTTTTAATTCAACTGATTTTCATTCAAAATGTCACTGTATTGCTTATTGCCAGACAACTAAATAATAACCTGAAGTCTAAAGCTTAGATCACATCCTGACTTCCCTCCCACACAATTTTCCTACTGAGTATAAAACTTTAAGCGGTATCTAAAACTCTTGATTCTTCAAGAAATAGACTATTTGTAATGTGATAGGCTTAGAAGTGATTTGTTGGTGTTCTTTATAGATCTGTGGATCCAATGTCGTGCCACATATAGGGCAGGTAGAAGGATGAAGTCTTGCTACTCTAACCCACATATAATTCATTCTTTAGATGTCATAAATTGCTTGAACCATGCTCCCACACACACAGATACCTGCTTTATAAGTAATACTTTCAACCTGCACACATTATCTCTTGGAAGTCTAAACATATGACATTCTACATGGAACATTTTTCTGCTTAAGTAACTTCTTGTCTCTATCTTGAGGAAATCATTATGTAATATGTGGTTCGATTTGGGGGCTGAGAAATGTTTGTTGCTTTTTTTTTGTTTTAATGGCAAATATTAAGGCTACTTTTACCTACTGTTCAAAGTTCTAATACATTCAAAATCTAGGTCATGAAAATTGAGAAATTCCCTTTAGCTGACTAACAGCTGATCTCTTTGGTGAATCAAAGAGAATGGCTCCCACCTTCCTAGACGGTTTGAATTTATATTGTCAAGAAACCCTTAGCCAAAGTATCCCACAAAGAAACCAGTCTGGCATGCACTACCTTACTCCATTACTTATCACTGAAATTGTCTGTGACTTCGCTCCTTTACCTGAAGATAACTTCATTGAACTCAGAAGGATGCGTGATTTGAATTTATTGGGTAGGAACTCCTGGGTCACTATTTGTTTACTGGACATAGAGTCTCTCAGGCTATGAACCTGAGTGCTAGACTTGGAGAGAACATCCATGAGGCTATTTTCTTCCTTTTCCTCTTCTTTATTCTTCTTTTGTTTACTTCTTTCCATGGAGAACTGCCATTTTATATTCTCAAACTGGAACATGAGAATATTGCTCTCAGTGTTGACCACCATCCTGAAACCAAAACAAAATTGCCCACAAAAAGAGCATGTAGACCATCAAAATACAGACTGCAATACTATCCCATCCAATCCCTAAACCAAAGGAGCAGTACCCAGGCAAAGGCCATACAAACACACCAGTGGAGGCCATTGGAATGTTGGAAACAGTGAAAGGTATCAGACCATGCAGCAGGGGTGGTTAGCTTTGTAGCATGAATGGGGCACACATGTTCTAATTTCTTCATTTCTCAAGTTAGAATACCTTTTCAATGAATTTCTGTTGTGGGAGTGAGTGCCACTCACTTAGGCACATAGGGTGCCTAAGGCAGAAGCTTAGGTACTATGCACACGAATGTGTTCAAATTCACTCCTTTATTTTGTAAGACACAGTCTTTCAGACACACTTTCTGTTGCTGCAATGGCAGTGAAAACTCTGTACTGGTGATGCCGCCTCTCCTTTGCTCACCCTCCTCACATAGAGACCACACTCCCTCACTCTGTCCCTCCAGGGTCTCTGGACACACTCTAGATGTAGACAGAACATCTGTACTTCATAAAGCAGGATGATTTCTCTGTTCTCTAATCCTCACATGCCCCAGTAGACAAAGAAGCTCTGAAGTTGCCATTTCTGCCCCTAGCACTGCCTCCCACCGCCCATTGTTTTCCATCATTTTGTTATTTACACAAAGCAAACTTCCTTCCCTCTTTCTGTGTCTCTAGATAGCTTGTAACTATAAGAAATAGAAATACTATGTAGATTCCTTTTCACTCCAAAGGCTACAGTTTTAAGACCTACACTATTAATGTAAACTCTCTAGAAAAGTGACTTGTCTGTACTCAAAACACTGAACTGGAATCAAATTCCATTAAGAAATACCTTGCAGACTTGTTTTTATTCAAACCAAAAGAAATCATCTTCATTGGATGCTGCAAATGAGAAAAGTTTAGAACTGTTTTTTTTTTATTTTTTTTTTGAGGGAATAGCTGGGGATTGAACCCACAGCTTCACACATGCTAAGCACATGCTCTACCACTGAGCTGTATCCCCATCCTTCACAGCATTATTACTTCACAACTGAAAAATGTTAATGTATTTAGTCTTATTACCAACCCTGTATTTTCCTTAAGATAGTTAATAGTTTTAATGAAGTTTCATTAAAAGGACGGCAGTATGACTCAGAGATTAAATGGTGTCTCAAGTGAGCTTAGGGTGGAATTGACAAATTAATTCTATGTGCTTATTTTTACATGCTACCTCTCTGAAAACATATGCAATAAGCATAGTACTATATACAATGAATTCAGTCATAGTACTGGTTTCCATAAACTCATTTGCTAAAAGTTCTTCCTCTCCGGCCCCACTGCTACTCTGATTCTCACCCCGACCCTCCTATAAGTCTTTGCATCAGGACTGAGCATCATTTTGGAGCTCTGGGCAGCTGAGTACATTATCAAAGGGCAAGCAGGGACTGCTTATTAGCAGGACTGTGCTCCTGACAGAAGAGCTATCATGCTATTTCATGATTTCCTCATACACTGAGAACAAATTAAGAGTCAAAATGAACTCTTATTGTTTCCTGATTGCTAGTTTTGTGCAAAGCCCAGTTAATCCCCCTCAAGACTTATTATTCCATGGCAGCCAAAACCGGAGAAAGGCACTGCCCACTTTCTCCTGGCAGCAAATTCAGAGTTAGTGTCCCAGAGGAGGAAAAAAAAAGCAAAAACCAACACAATTACCCACAGTTCTGACTTCCACACTTACCACCCACCTGTTGCCCTGAAAAAAGAAGGACAGCACAGGGTCACCTCTGGCATTGGTTTTTATCACCTTCAGACAGTTTCCATTGAGAAAATTGTAAATGCGGATCTTGCCATCTGCACAGGCGCTGATGACTCGGAGATAGTGAAGGGACACATGGAGCACCTCCCTGGAAGGGAAGAGAACCACAGGCAGCACCCACTTTCTGGCAAACTTCTTGAGTTTATTTGTCGTTTGGCATGTTTTGTGTGTGATTGGGAGGAGGTGGCCATTATCTGTCCTCAAAGTGGTGTTTGCCATCATTTTAATAATTATGGATGTAAACCATTAACACTCTAACAGTCCTTTTCCTATCCTAAGTTACTTTGCAGTTACTACAGTTTGTTCTCAGGGCCACAAGGTAGCAAAACAAAAAGGCTAATGTCAGTCTTTTTAGGGGGGATTGAGGGACAAGGAATGTAATAGATAAATAATCATATTTTTTCTTGAATTTGATTCCTACCTATTTACTTATATAAAAGTCATGCTGAGAATTAATTATTTAATGTTTTGATTCCTTTTTTTTTTTTTGAGGTACTGAAGATTGAACCCAGGTGTGCTCTACCACTGAGCCACATTCCCTACCATTTTTATTTTGAGACAGGGTCTCACTGAGTTGTTGAGACAGTCTTGCCAAATTGCTAAGGCTGGCCTTGAACTTGTGATACTCTTGCCTTGGCTTTCCCAGTCGCTGGAATTACTGGCATGTACCACCACCCCTGCCTGATTCCTTTTAAATAGTATTATTGTGTAAAACAGAAAAATTTCAGGAGAGAAAATGTTTGTCTTCACATAAAACTAAATCCTAAAGAGAACAGTCTGGTTTTGGTCTTAAATTAGCATCTTTTGTTCTTTCAGTGAATGAAATCCTTAACATCCTTAAGGAAATTATATCAAGGGATGAGGTTTATGAATGTCCTTTTGTGATGACCAGTAGGAAAAGAGGGAGACAAAGAGAAGACCTAGATAGATGCCTCCCACCCTTACAACAAGTGGGTACAAGTTAGACACCTGATATGTTGTCTATTCAATTCTGACAAGTGTAATTACCCCCATTCCTGTTAATCGCACTGAAAAGTTGGATTTGGTGTCCCCAATTTATTACATCCTTTATGCAAAGCAAGTTTATTACTCCCTGCCATCTCTACCCATCCTAGTCTGCTATGGTTTACAAATTGTTTGAGTGTGTTCCCCAGTGGTTCATGTGCTGGAAGCTTGATTCCCCAGAGTAGCAATGTTGAGAGGTGATAGACTCTTTTAAGAGGCAGGGCCTAGCAGAAGATAGTTAGGTTATTAGGAATGTGCCTTTGGAAGGGATTAATGTAGTTCTTACAGTACCCTGGTTAGTTCCTGCAACAGAGGTTTTAGAAGCAAGTCCATCCCATGCACTGAGCCACTTCTGCATGTGACTGCTTCCCATTCTATTTCTCTGCCATGTTGTGATACCACCAAGAAGACCCCTGCCAGAAGCTGAATAGATGGAGCTACCTCATCATGGACTTCCAGTCTCCAAACTGTGAACTAAATAAAACTCCTTCTTTTACAAAATACCAGTCTTCAGAGATTTAATTATGGTTTCAGAAAGTATACTAAGACAAAGTCCATCCATGTCCTACAGCTCATGTGCTGCCTTCTCCAAAAAAAGGAAACCACCTCTTATCTCCATCTCCTCCCGACCACACATGCACACAAATTTCAGGTGTACTTCCAGATCCTCTTAGGCATGACTCATGTAGTAGTTCATCATTGCACAGAGCCTAGCACAGAGCCTAACCTGTAGTAGATGCTTAATATGTATTTGTTGAAAAGATGACTGTCTGCTCATGTTTTCAGTGTATGATCATTACTACAGAGTGTTAAAAGAACCATATCCACCCATTTAACCTTACCATACCATATCATACCATTTAGCCTTAGTGTTGGTCAGCTCCCAGGGCCAACTGAAGACTTTTCAAGTCCCTACTATCAAAACAGAAACAGCAAAGACCTCAAAAGGCAGGAACATCCTCAGAATATTCAGAAGACAGCAAGGAGGTTAATGTGACTTGACACCTTCATTATGTGGCAAATAGGTAAGTGGGTGGATAGATCCGTAGGTTTATGGACAGGTTGATAAATAGAATGAACTAAACCATAAAATAAGTATTTAAAAATTGTACAAAGTTCTATTTTTTTTCCAAGATGGAAATATAATAACTTTGTTGGTACCTTGAAAACATCTTAGTCTGCCTATGAGGCAGTCTGACACTAGGAGAGATGCCCTGTGATAGAGGGGTTTGCTTCTTTTTGTATCTCTTTTGACTTTGCTGAGCTGGACCTACACTTCTCTTAGGCTCTGTAACATTTGGTAGTTCAGTCTATACCATTGTAGCCTAATGATTAAAAACACAGGAGCAGAGGTGAGGAAAGGGAAGGAGAAGGAGAGGTACTGGGGTCTGACTTAGAACAAGATATATCCCATGCTTATATAATTATGTCAAAATGGATTCTACTGTCATGCATACCTAAAATGACAAAAAAAAAAAAAAAGACAAAAAAACAAAAGAAAACAGGTTTCAGGCCAGACGGGTTGACACATTCCTGTAATCTCAGTGACTACAAAGGCTGAGGGCTGAGGCAGGAAGATCGTGAGTTCAAAGCCAGTCTCAGCAATTTAGCAAGGCAATAAGCAACTCAGCAAGAGTCTATCTATCTATAAGTAAATAAATGGATTACTAGAGCTGGGGATGTGGCTCAGTGGTTAAGCACCCTTGAGTTCAATCCCCAGTTAAATATAATAATAATAATAATAAACAGGCTTTGGGATCAGGAAACCCGGGCTCAAAATCTGACTATGGCATATACTGGGTGTATAATCTGAAGAGAACAACCTACTCAACCTAGTCTTCAGTTTTCTCTTCTATGCAAAGGGACTAATAATTTTCACCTCAAAGTATTGCTGTCAGGATTAAATTAATTAAGGTATTTTTAAAAACTTAATCCAGTTTTAAATACCAGTTATTTTAGTCTTAGAATAGCCCAATCTTATTTCTGCCTTAGAAATAAATTATTTGTCTTTCTTTGCTCTTCGTTTATCAAAGACACTGCCAAGGGCAATATCAGTGAAAATGGTGGAGTAACTACAGAATTTCACCCTTCCATAACAGCAATAAAACCTATCAGAATGAACTTTTTCAGAATTCTGGAAAACAAAGGTTTACAGCAAAGCAGGGAGCACTTAGCAAGAAAATTGGTCTTGGTGTCAATGAGAACAGTGTGCTCTGTAGAATGTTAACTGTCCCTAGTCTCAATCTTCACTTCCCAGCCCAATGGTAGCTATAAAAATAACAGCCGGCATTCCATATTCCTGATACTGGAGATGGACAGAACATTCCTTCAAAATGAATTATTTGACCTGTCTGATAATTTCTTGGAAAACTGGCTTAAAAGGATTGTCCTTATTTTGCCTGACTAAAAATTCACCCAGTTTTAAAGCTGCTACCTGGAAAATATTTGTTGAAAGTATTTACAGGACATTTAAAACAATTAAAATGTTTAATTGTTTTAGTCCTTGCTACCTGAGGCAATAAATATTTACTGGTGCAAACAATACACTAACCAAACTAGCTTTGGAGGAAATGCTGAAATGAAATGTTCAAAACATTTTGAATATTTCAAACATATTCCCAAGAATCTAGATGATCACACACATGTCCAGGGCAATGTATAAGCTTAGGAAAGACCTATGAAAATCTTAAACTTTCAACCCTCATAAGCTTTATATTCTGTGCAGGCAGGAACTGAGGGCTAAGACAGGTCAAAGAAGAAATCAGAAAGGAAATTAGTAAATATTTTGAAATGAATGAAAATGAACACAACATATCAAACTTATGAAATACAGCTAAAGTAGTGCTCAGAGGTAAATTTTTAACAGTAGATGCCTATATTTCTCTAATCAATAACCTAACCTTTCACCTTAAGAAACTAGGAAAAAGATCAGTCTAATCCCAAATTAAGCAGAAGGCAAGAAATAACAAAGATATTGTCAGAAATTAATGAAATGGAGAATTGAAGGAAAAAAACAGAAAATCAATGAAACCAAAAATTGGTTCTTGGAAGAAATTTTTAAAAACCTTTAGTCAGACAATTGTAAAATATTTACTTAAATTGACCAAGAAAATGAGAGAGATGGTTTAAAATACTTATATCAGGAAGGAGATATCATAGGGAACATTTCTACTGACCAAAGGAAATGTTTTATAATTAGACAGTGATAGTGCTTGTACAAAATTATGAGTAAATTAAAAACTATTGAGTTACGCACAAAAGTGGTGAATTTTATGTTATATAAATCATGTCCTAACTAAAATTACTCCAAAAATCAAATTACAATATTAGCTATGGAAAATACATTGAAGAATAAAGTTTTAGATCTCTTTTTACAAAAAGACCTCATACAGTATCGAAGTTTTTCCAAAGTTCATCGTTTCCATTGGCCCTATTTTACTTCCACAGATTTCCACCCTCATATCCATTCTCTCACACTATATGCAAAATTGTAATTTTAGTTGAAAATAATTTGAATCAAGAAAGGAGACCCTTGTTTCCAGCTCTTCTTCTACCAAAGGACAGATAGTAACTACGTCTGTTTTCTCATTAACATCATATTCAAAAGATGGGTATCAGCCTAATCATTAGAAATCCCCAGAAAAGCAACTTGTCAAATCAGTGCTTGTTACCTACCAATCAGTTAAGTATATTTATTAAGCATTTATATCTACGCAGTACAAAAATAGAGGGATGGGGGAAAGGGGGAACGAAAAACAAAAGTATTGGCCTTGTCCTTCAGGTGTTAGTGGTTCTTCTGTGATCATGCCAAGTATCAGGAATCAGTCTGAAAGGTATGTTAGTGTTGACTTTCAATGGCAGTGGCAGTTATATGAGATTGGTCTCATAGCTGAGGTAGAATGAGAGGTTCATGGATTGGTAAGACAACAACCAAGCTACCATGTTTACTGGGAACAAATTATTTTCCAGTAACTAATTAAATCCTACTGAATCCTGCTTAGAAGCTTTTAAAAACAAATAGTTAAAATTTTCCAGGTGACATCATGAAGTTTGACTCCCTCCTTGAGATCAAGCTTTGATAATCCAGATGACATACTAAAAGGCTTCCTGATAGTCAAAAAGGGATTGAATAAACCACTAAATACACATACTAATTGGCACCTACCGGTTAATATTTCAATACTACCACAGCTGGAGAATATACACATATATACCTGTATCTCCTTACACCTCCAGAAGACTAGTGTGCCTGCTTCAGAAGTTCCTATGTGGGTATAAGAAAATCTAGAGCCATAACTTAGTAAATAAGGATCTTCTGATGGATTCCCTGCAAAATCCACTTACTCTTTTTGTCAAGTAAGATGGCATTTAGTTTTCTAGAACTTCTTATGTGAAATTCTAGTCTAAGAAGAAGCACTAGTCTAAGACTGGCAGCCTACAAAACCTGTGACCAATGCAGAATCATTAATTGACCACATTCCCCTTTTTAAGTATACCCAATTGTGACCTCAGAATACTTCCTAATTGGCTTTAAGTAGCCAACCATCACTAAATTTGAATGTAAAATGAAATTCATTTGCTGTCCTAGAATAACATCTAGCCCACAGACTTGTAAATATAGGCTCTTTAAAAAGTCCTTCATTATATTTAAATCTTTGGCACTTGGGTTATTTTAAGTTTTTGTGAGTACAGACTTCTGGGATAAAGACCAATTTCAAGAATTTTAAGTTTAGAATTAGCATTATTTGGGATGACCCTATTGGTATTCCTATGTCTGATAAATAACAGATATGAATTTATCATGTGTCATAAGTATAAAATTTCAATTTTCTCCTCAAAATCCACATTGAACATTATTATTTCTCAAGAGAAACAAAGGAGGGTGGAAGGTGGAATGGCAGAAGAGAGGGTGGTGGGGGGGATGGATAACCAGTGAAAGAGAAAGGAAGTGGAAATGTATAAGAAGCAGAAAGGACAGGAGGTTATCAAGGAGAAGGAATGATCTGCCAAAGATTGCAGTCTAGGCTATGAAAGGAAAAAGAGAGAATGCCACATTTGCTAGTCCCAACTTCCCTGGTACCTACTTCGGATGCTTGAAGGCCATCAGGCATCGCTCATACTTTCCCACCATGCTCCAGGCCATGACCAAGCCATCAGCACTTCCTGAGAGGAGATGCCACTGGTCAAAGAATAGGCATTTCACAGCTCCATCGTGCCCAGTGAGAGTCTGCAAGAAAAGATGCCATTGTTTTCATTGTTGAAGTGATCCTCCTTCAACTCTGATGGTGACTCCTCCAAGGGCCAAAGCTGGAGGAATCTTTAGATGAATCCCAAAGCCACACTGCACTCATCCATGACTACCACTCACTTGGAATGTCCTTGAGCTGATTTTGCTTCTGTTCTAAGAGTGGCAGAGGAGTCCATGCTTCCCTCCTTGCAGAGTTCTCTCCCCGACTAATAAAGAATATAATCAAGAAAAGGCCTTTATTTCTGGTATGTCTGTGGCTGAAGCAGGCCCCATATTCCTGGAACACCATAGAGGGCCAGAAATCTCTCTCCTCTGCTGTCAAAAGGGTGAAGGGTAAGTTGTTCCATCATCAGCAACTTGCCAGGACCCAGAAGTCACAAGGGGTCATCCCTGTTCTGCATCTGAGGTTCAGCCACAATGACAAGAGTGATGGGGAAAAAACTTCAAGCAAAGCCAGTCATTTTTCACTGTGATCCTGTGTTCCTGGTACAAATTATCTCTCACTACCACCCACTAAGGCAAAGGGGTCCAAATTCAGGAAGAACATGTTTTTAGGAACATCTGCTATAGTTTGGGTATGTCCCATGGAATTCTGTTTTGGAAATTATCCCCAAAGTCATATATTAATGGTATTTGGAAGTGAGGTGTTTGGGAAGTGACTGAATCCATCCATAGATTGGGGGATCCATGGGTTATCTCCAGACTGGCTTTGTTATAAAAGAGCTCTCTCTGACACACTTGCTCTGTCTCACCATGTGTCACCCTCCACTATGATATGACCCAGCAGGAAGGCTCTCACCAGATGCCAGCATCATGCTTGTGAACTTCTCAGTCTCCAGAACAGTGGGCCAGAGGAACTTCTATTCTTGATAAATAACCCAGTCTTGAATGTTTTGTTATAGTAACAGAAAATGGACTAAGCAACTTCTAGTCCCTCTCAAGGCAGCCAATGTTCTCTCCTCATTAGAGAGTAAGGAGAAGAAAATTATTTGTCCATTCCCCAATGTTTTTTCCTGACCAAAAAAGTAAGGAGGTATGGGGGTGGTCTTTGTTTATCCCTTCACCACATGCTAGAGACTAAGTAGAATATTCTGGAAAAGAATAAGCTATATTCTCAGCCCACATGAATAAGGTAATTTACTCCTGCTAAAAGGCTCTGAGGCCCATATAGTGTGCTGGGTCAAAATTCAGCCTTCCTCCAACAATGTGAGTCATTATGTGGGTGTGGAGCTCCTAACCCTGCACCAACTCAGAATGCCTCCCCCTTAGGGTCCTTTTCCTTTAGTGCCTCAACATGGTTCTAAGTCAATTGTTCAAGGATGATCTGAGGGTCTACATAAGGGAGACCATCCATCTTCTCTAATCATTAAACAGCAGTGCCCCTAACCCCACCCCTAGCCTACTGCCTACTCACCTTTACCAGTTGGGCCAAGGCAAGGTGCCACACTTTGACTATCCCTCGCTCACAGCTGCTTACGATGTAGGTGTCATTGATCCTGGTGGCCAAAATTGGGTCTTTGTGTTTATATGTCTTCAGGCACCTCCCTGTGTCTACATCCCATTCTGAAGAAGAGATGGGGAGAAGGAAGAAAAAGAAGAGGGGATTAAGGGAAAGTTACAGTAGATTTCTGCTCCCTGTCATATAAGCAAAGATTAGCTGGGCCCATTGAGTCAGACTCAGAGGACCTTCACCTGACCTGGTGCTGGCTCACCAGAAATTCTACATACTTGCACACACAACTCCCTGAGCTAGCTCTCTTCCCTCAGAAGAGCTAGCATAGCAGAGGACCTTGGCTCCAACTCCAGAACTTTGACTGGGGCCCAAGTGCTAAGATTGTTCATCTCCAATAAGTGTACTCTTTGAACATGAAAACACTTGCTATCGAGAAGGTTTCACGAAAATGACAACAAACATTTAGTGTTGTTATTCTTCCCAAGTGTTGTCTTCCTGACCCACTCCTGATAGTGCCAAAAAAATAAGTTGTCTATCCTCACTTTTCTGAATAATTGTGTATCTGACTTTTGAATTTTATGGAGGAATTTCCATGACTAGTTGTGGGTTCAATGCTTCTACAAAAGCTGTGTTACAGCAACTGCCCTAGGTACTGGGTGGGTATGAAAGAGGTTGGGTGCATAGGTGTATCCATCAGCTTTTTGACCAAAGTACTGACAAGAACAACTTAATGAGGAAAAGTTTATTTTGAACTGATGGTTCAGTCCATGGTTGGCTGACTCCATTGCTATGGGCCCTAGTGAAGCAGAATATCATGACAGAATTGGAGGAAGAAAACTGCTCAGCTCATGTCAGTCAGGAAGCAGGAGGAGGGTACACCCCCAGTGACCTACTTCCTTCAGCCACACCCTATCTGCCTATAGTTACTACCCTGCGTTACATTCAAATTATTAATCTGTCAAATGGATTAATCCCATGATTAGGTTATAGCTTTTATAATCTGATCATTTTACCCCTGAACATTGCTACATTGTCTCACATGTTTGGGGGATACCTTATAACATAACAAACCATAACAATTGGAGAATGGGGCTAGAAGGAAGTGTGTACGACAAATTTAGAGATGAAAACTTTAAAACCTGCTTCATCAGCCCCCTCAGAAAACAAAACATGTAGCCTAAGACAACAAAATAATAAGCATGGGCAGGGGTTGTGGCTCAGTAGTAGAACACTCGTCTAGCACATGTGAGGCCCTGGATTGGATTCTCAATACCACATAAAAATAAAATAAAGGTATTGTGTCCACCTACAACTAATTATATATATAATTATAAAATAATAAACACAAGACTTAGCTAAACACTAACAAATGAGAGAGGAACCATTCAAAATGTCTGGCATGTATACCTCATCGACACAAGACAGGTCCTATTATTATTTCCAACTGTACAGATGAGGAAACTGAGTCATAGAGTTCAGTAACCAGCTCAGGTTCACACAGGTGGGAAGCAGCAGAGCTGGGATTTATATCCAAGTGTTCTGTGATCTCTTCTTCCATTAATCATTTATGTGAAATGAGCCCTAACTATGTAACATTGCTTTTCTTCATTTTTTAAATGTCTATCTTGGCTCATTTTTAAACTTACCAATGGGGAAATTGAAATACTAAAGATTCATTGGCAATGTGCTGTGGTTTAACAAACTTTAAAAGTAGAGTGGTACCTTTTAGTTCTCCTTGTTTATTCTGTTTTGGTAGCCCAGGCAGATGAGAAGAAGAACCCAGGGGAAATAGACAGGTTGGTGACCAGGGGCAGGATTAGGGTGAAGAGAGAGAGATTTTGATATTTTGTTCATTATGAATTTTGTGCATTAATTTTGCCTTTTTAAATAGTACACTGAAATATGTATCTTGATCACTGAGTTGTCTTGGTTCCTCCTCAAGCTGGAGCCTAACTTCTTCTCCCCAGTCCTGACCTTACTGGTAGCAAGACTCTCCCAGATTGCATGGAGGTCATGGTTTCCCTTCCATCTTCAAACCATCATCCAGAGGAGAGTTTTCACCATTCTATGGCACCCCTCAAAGCAACAGTGGCAATGACATTCAGTCAGATGGAGGAGGGCAAAGAGGTTGGGAGTAAGATTTTTCAGCAAGTCTGAGTTGACAAACCTAACCCCCCTTCGCTGTACCTTTCCCAGATCTTTTTCTTCCCTCTGCCCCAACATGCTGTGATTTTCCAGGTCCCTGATTTCTCGTCTCTTTTCAATCTTCACTCCTATTTCTCTGGGGAAATCCCATCCTCACCTAGTGCTTCCACTTTTCAGTATATAGCAGTCTACTATATCCATGAATTCTACATCCTCAGATTCAACCCACCATACATCCAAAATGGTTAGAAAATTATGAACATATTACATGAAAGAAGAGATGTTTACAAAGATTCATTATAGAAAATACTGAAAACATCATATCTATTAAGAAGGGATTATAATATATCCATAAAAGGAACTGCTTCAACTATTACATTACAAATATTTAGTGATGAAGTTTTGTTAAATATTTGTTATGTTATTATGTTTGAAAATTAGATTAAAATATGATATCATGCTAATTTGTAAAATGTTACATATATCCCTAAACTAAAAAATTGCTAGGAGAAATACATTAAATGTTGCTAATGGTTATCTCTATATCATAGGAGAATGGTTGACTTTTATTTACTTCCTTATACTTTTCTGAAATTTCCAAAGTGGTTTTCAAAGTAGAAATACTATAATTATTATTTTAAAGATTATATATTTTAAAAATTGCATCTGTACTGAACAGGTATAGATATTTTTATCATTCCCCAAATGATACAGTATAAAACTACATATATATACCATTTACCTTCTATTAGATATTATAAGTAATCTAGAGATGACTTCAAGTGTTTGGGAGGATGTGTGAAAGTTACATGAAAATGCCATTCCATTTTATATAAGGGAATTGAGCATCCTTAAATTTTGGTATTCATGAGGGATACTAGAACCAAAACCCTGAGAATACTGAAGGAGAACTATAATCGATAACTACCAAACCTATATATCTGGAGCCCTAGACCAGTATATCCACAGCTGTATCTGCTTCCAGAAAATCCTCACCTCAGATAAATTCTCAGTTTCAGAACTTTCATCCCCATTACGGAAGTTTTCTAGGACTGCTCAAACAAATTAACAAATGCATAATTAAAATATTCATTTTATCTTACATCTTCCATATGTAATTAATCTGGGGCATAAAACATGGGTGAAAACAGACTTTAAATTTTATTAACTTAAGGGTGGCAGAATGTATAATAGCTCCCATTTTCTCTCTTTTCTGATAGAAAATTCTTGTGTTATTGACCTTTCAACCAAATATCCCAAAACTTGACCAAATATACCAATTACCAGAAGCTTAGCAACAGAAAAAGACACAAATGTATCATCTTACAGATGTCTGATATAATGTCACAAGGCTAAAATCACGGTGTCAACAGGACTGTGTTCCTTTATGGAGGCTCAGGAAGAGATCCATTTCCTTGCCCTTCCATGTAGAATTCTGGAAGCCACTCAATGTTAATTGACTCATGGCCCCTTTCTCCACCTCCAAAGTCAGCATCTCTCTGAGTATACAATCACACAGTTAAAGCCAAGGAAATTTCTCTGTTTTTAAAGAACCATGTGAATACATTGGACCCACCCACAATAATCCAGGATAATCTTCCCAAGGTCCTTAACTTAATCAAATTCTCAAAGTCCTTTTTAGCATGCAAGCTGTATTAGTCCACTTTGTGTTACCATAACAAACTGCTTGCGGCAATCCAACCTTACAAAGATTTATTTTGTTCACGGGTTTGGAGGTTCAAGGCATGGTACTGCCACTAGCTCAGCTCTGATGAGGGCCCTCTTGCCTGTGTCACATTGTGGCAAGAGTATGCGTTTGTGTAAGAGAGCACAATGCCAAACTGGAAGCCAGAGAGTAATTAGGGTCCCTCAATCCCTTCTCAGGGCAGTGCCCCCAATTGGCCTATCTACGTTCCACAGCTCCACCTCTTAGAAATTCCATTACTTCCACATTGCCACACTGAGGACCAAGCTTCCAACACATGAATCTTTGGGGGAAAAACAACATCCAGTGCATAGCACAAGGTAATATAATCACACTTTTCAAGGACCCGGATGCAAACACCTTGGCATAGTCATTCTTCTGCCTACCACAAACATGTCCAAAACTGAACCCATGATCTCTTCCCCATTTCTATCATTACCCTGCTTTTCCTCTGTAGTCCTTACTATTTCCATTAATGATATTTCCATACACCCAGTGGCATAAATTTTTAAAAAATGGATTTATCATCTGCACCTCTATCTTTTACACTTTTGTATACAGTTAGTAGTAATTTTTTCCTCTATCAGTCTCCATTCCACCTGGGTGACTGAATGTAAAGTTACATCCATCAAGGTTTCTTCACAGTTGCTTGTTCTCAGAGAACCTGGACACCATGCTAGTTCTCTAGGTTGAAGATGTTTTAACTTGTCCCCTCTATCCACAGAGACCCCTTCTAAACCTTTCTTCCAATCTCTTACTGGAGTTACCTTTCTAAAATACACATATAATCATGTCAATTCAAACCTTAAAGTATATTAATGGCTTTCAATGTCCTATAGGATGAAGTTTAGTTTTGCATCATGATGCAGAACACACTTTATAATCTGACACCAAACAAACTTACTAGCCTGATCTCCCACACCACACACTGCAGTCCTGCCACACCAAAGAATGGGAAATTTTCCAAATACATCATCTTCTTCATTCTCTATATATTTGCCTGATTAGTTCTGTCAACTTAGAATATATTTTACTCTCCCTCTTTTCTGCCTGTAAAAGTACCCATCCTTAAGATTACACTCAAATAGCATCCTGTCTATGGAGATTTGTCTAATTTACCCTTATTTGTATGGTCCCTTAGAACTCCACATGTGGCCAGGTGCAGTGGTGCACACCTATAATCGCAGCAACTCAGGAAGCTGAGGCAGGAGGATCACAGGTTCAAGACCAGACTCAGCAATTTAGCAAGACCCTAAACAATTTAGTGAGATGATGTCTAAACATTAAAAATAAAAAAGGAAAAGGGCTGGAGATGTGACTCAGTGGTAAACACCCCTAGCTTGAATCCCCAGTACAAAACAAAAAACAAAAACAAACAAACAAACAAACAAACAAAAAAACCCTCCACATATGGTTAGGAGGACATGACTTAGAACCAGACAACCTTGGGTTCAAATCCCCAGACTACCACTTTGCATCTTGGATTAGGCATGGCATTTTTCTCTCTCAGTTTTTGATTGCTCATCTTTATTCACCTCAGGGGTTCTTGTGAGAATTAAATAAGATTATATATATATATATATATATATATATATATATATATATATATATAAAGTATCTATCACAGTGCCTGTCACAAGATTAGTACTCAATAAATGACAGCTGTTATCATTCATATATTTACTATGTCCTCCATTATATAGCTACATATTTGCTTCCCTTAGAAGTTGATGACCCTTTTGAGGAAATAAAAAGCCATATCTAATCAACCATATTCATTTTTTTCTCACCAGACCTAGCAGATATATGGATTGAAGGATAGATGAAAGAATAAATAACTACCTATAGAAATGAACAAAACCAGCACACAGATTTGGGGAAACTCCTTTGGAGAATGTAAGGCAGTTCTTTCTCACCTTTCACTTGGCAATCTCTGGCTCCAGATACGAGTTTGTTCTTATACAAATCCATGCAAGTTACTGTTCCCTGGTGGCCATGGAAAATTCTTACACAAACCCCAGTTTTCAGATCCCAGTATCTGCAGGAAACAGGCCAAAACAATGACTGAGATTTTCTGAGGGCCCAAGGGATCCACACTGTTTAGGTTTCTGTATATGGGTAGGTAGTTGGAAAGCAACAGAATTTCATGGTTAAGCTTACAATGCAGACACCTGGACTTGAATCCTAGTTGCAGGACTATTTGGTGTAATTTTGGGAAAGTCACTTAATTTCTAGGCACAATCATTTTCTCATAGATAAAGTGGTAGTGATGACAACAGTTGTTACCTTGTAGGTTTTTTTGAAATAATTAATGAGTGAGCATCAACCAGAAATGAGTTCTACCCTCAAGAGGACATTTGGAAGTATCTGGAGAGATTTTTGGTGATCACAAGTGGGGAAGGAGGGCTAGTGTGTAGAGTCCAAGGATACTACTGAACACCCCCAAATGCACAGGGCATCCCCCACAGTGAAGAATTTTTCATCCCCAAATGTCAATAGTGCAGAAGTTGAGAAGCCCTGCACCAATGTATGTAACATTAGGACAGTGACTCACACAAAGAAAATGCTTAATAAATATTAGCTGACTCTAGATGGGCTGGTCCCTGGATTGACCACTAGACTTAGGATTCACAGTACTGATTCAATGGTAGACCTGATCTTCAAACAAGAGCAACAAATAATTTGCCACTGTCACTTAGTTCCAAAATATTTTATGTACATCTAAAGCCTATCTAAGATATATATGGAAACATGTCTGAGTCATGCTATTTTTTCAATGAGAAAACTTGCCTTAGGTCTCTTCCCTGTCATTAAAAAATTCTTCCACTTCAGCGAAACTGCTTTTGTGACAGGACAAAGTTATAATGTTAAGATGACTGAGGTTCAGTTCCAGGTCCATTACTTACTAGTTGTGTGATCTCGGATAAGTTATTGAACCACTCTGTGCCTTCAGTCTCTTTATCTATAAACTGGAAATAAAAACAGTTCCTATCTCCCAAGTTTACTTTAGGTTCAGTACATAATGTATGATTAATAAGCGGTTTTTTGGGACGTGGCAAGTTTTTTCCTTCTAATATTCCCCAAGGTCCTACAGCCTTACCAATACCTTTCCAATTTTTCAGAACCTGCTATGCAGCCACAGTGTATTCACAGTAGTATGAAAGAAAGCAGGTTTTGAATTTGTTTTTAGCAACATGGCAATCCATGAGTCCAGGTTGGTTTATGTAATGTATGGGAAAAAAAGATATTTAATAAGCACTTTTAGAAAAATGGGAATAGAAGGAACTTCCTCGACTTAAGGCAACTTTAAACCAAAGTCGTAACAGGAAGCACTATCCTTAATGGAGAAACTGCACTGCTGAGTCCCTTCGAGAAGGGAAACAAGGTGACAATGGCCACTCTCATGGCTACTGCTTGCCATGGCACTGGAAATCCCAGGCAAAATTATAAAGAAAGAAAAGGGAAAATAATATATTTTCATTATTGGTGGCTAATAAGATTATCTAAAAAATAAAACCAAATCAACATTAATGCATACTTTAGGCACTAATAAGAGAGGTGAGCAAGATTGCCATTGAAAATATCAACCTACATAAATCAATAGCATTTCTCTATTCCAGCAATAACCATTTATAAAATACAAATTAAGATACCATTCATAATAGCTAGAATTATAAAGACATTTAATAAGAAAAAGACTTTTTTAAAGAAAACTTTAAATTTCAAAGAAAGAACCAAGATGATGATGTAAATGAATGTACTTCCCAAATTAATCTATAAATTCAATCCCAATCAAAACTCTATTTAGGTTTCTTTAGTTGATAAACTTATTCCAAAAACTTACATATATGTATATATATCTCACAACTGTTAACATAGAAGAATGGAACTTTCCTCACCATGATATAGTCACCAAATGCATTGCTGAAGATAAAATATATAAAAAATTTTAAAACAGGGTAATTTTCATGCAATAATGGAAAAAACAGCAAGGAGAATTCAGAGACAGTCCCTTGCATGTATGGGAAATGACCATGTGATAAAGATTGGACCACAAATCAACAGTAGGGAAGGAAGGTAGATGACTAGTTACTTAGTAATTGCTGTGGGAGGAAATCTGTTCACTTTATTTAAAAATGAAAAAATACAATGGAAACCCTATCTAACAAGCATACAAAGTTAAACTACAGATAGATCAACTGAATGTGAAAAGTTAAGCCATAAAGTTAATAACAGAAAATATTAGAAAATATCTCTGTGACCTCAAAATGGAAAGAACTACAAACATGAGAGGAAAAAATCCCGATAAACTGATAAATTTTATTACGATAATATTAAGAATTTTTGTCCAACAAAGGATCCTATGAACATGGACAATAAATGAAGGAATGGGAGATGATATTTTTAATTTTAAAACTGACAGGAGACTAATAACTAGAAAGAAAGACATTGGCAAATCAATAAGAAAATTGAAACAGCTTCAAAGGAAAAGTAGGCAAAAGGACATAGATAATTTACAAAAGAAGTCACAAAAGGAAAATTCATTAGTAATCCGAGTAATGAACATGGAAATGATTTTACATATATTCATCTGGCAAAAGTTTGAAAGCTGGATGATGTCCTGTGTTGGTAGGGAAGTAGGGATGCTAGAGCTCTCCTGGTGAAAGCATAGACCTGTACGGTCTTTCCAGACTCAAATGTGGTACTTCTTCATCAAATTAGGTGCTGCCTAACCTATATCTAAGCAAGTTAATTCTTTTGTGCATATTCCTAAAAGAAAATCTTACATCATTGAAGGGACATACATGAAGATGTTCAATGCAGCATTATTGAGAGTCGGTCCAATCTAGTGTCCATTACCTGAGAAGTAAGTAAGTAAAACATATATACAGAACTTGGAGAACAGCCCAAAACAACCAACTAGATAGTAACATGGGTGAATCTGTGAAACATAGGGTGGGGTGCAGGGTGCAGATATTAGGAACCAAGAGAAATTTAACATACTAAAGATGCAAATTATTAATACACGTACAGAATACATCAACACACATTTTAAAAGAACACACATAAATAAAAAGAAGAAAAATTAGGTGGTAGTCCAGTGGGGGATAAATATGAAAAATAGAGGTAAAACAGCACAAATAAATAGTGTTAACCATTAACAAATACTACTGCACAAAAGCTAAGAATCTCTGTTCATCAAAAGATGCCATGAACAATGAGAAGATGAGTCTTAAAGTGGAAGAAGAAATTTACAACACAAAAATGAGAGATTCACATCCAGAAATTACACAAAATTCTCATGAAAAACAGTCACTCCCTTCAAAAAAGAAGTAACACTTATAAAAAGGAACCTCATAAAAGCACAAATGGCTTCCAAAACATATCTTTATGGTTAATTTTGCATGTCGACCTGGAGGAAGGGTGCTTTTGGATGAGAGTAATATTTATATTGAACTTTGAGAAAGACAAAAATGGGGACAGGACTCATTCAATCAGGTGAAGGCCTGTACAGAACAAAAACACTGGCCTCACCTAGCAGAATGGAGTTCTCCAGAACATTGCCTTCAGCCTTCATCTGCACCACCAGTTCTGCAGAGTTCCAGCCTGCCAGACCAGACTACAGATTTTGAACTTGCCAACCTCCATAACTACACAAACCAATATCTTATAATAAATCTCCATTTATATACACATCCTTTGGTCTTGTTTCTCAGGAGAACCCTAATGTACATATGAAAAAATGTTTAATCTCATTAGAATAACCAAGGAGGTTAAAATTAAAACCCCAATGAGGTTTTATTCAATACCCATCAGATTGGAAAAAATGTCAAAGACTGACAATATAAAGCATGAGTGAGTGTTTATAAGGAGGGATATTCTCATACCCTGTGGATGGGGTTATAAATTAATCCAACCATTTTGGAAAACAGTTTAGTATTCCTACCTAAAAATTCCCCTATTGAGAAGACAGCTTTAAAAATATTCATGCATGTGGGTACCAGGTGATACCAAGACCATCTATGGCAATATTCTTGGAAAGAATTAAAAACTAGAAATAACACAAATGTCCATCAACAGAAGAATGTGAGTTACAATATATTCATCCAACAAACCATTATATCTCTGTGAAAATTAATGACTGCTGCCTGCATCATGTGGACATCTCAAAACAAAGTTCAGTGTAAGATTCAAGTACTGATGAGTTTTTAAAACATGATTCCATTTATGTTAATTTCAAAAATAGGCAAAAATAATTAATATGCCAGAGATTTATAAGCAAGAGGCAGAAATTATAAATGAATACAAGGGAATATTCATAAAAATTTGGGGTAATATTACCTCTGATTCAGAAAGAGGACAGAAGCAATAAGGGAAGGGCACCTAGGGGTGATAGAGGAGGTGCGGTAATGCTCTATTTCTTGGTCTGAGCAATGGGAAGAGAAGAGTGTTTATTATTCTGTTTTTTATATGAATACATACTTTTAATTTTTTTTCATAATTACATATAATGTTGGGGTTCATTATGACATAATCATATATGAATGGAATGTAATTTGTTCCCCTTCAGTCGCCAGTACTTTCCCTTTTCCTCCTCTCCTCTCTCTCCCTGTTCCCCTTCCTCTACTCTACTGGTCTTCCTTATATTTAAAGGTTTTTTTTAAATTAGAGCATGAATACATATATTTTTAAACACCATTTTGCTCCTATACTTCATACTTACAAAAACTATCTTCCCTTGAAGGAATCTAAAAAAAGAAGTACAGATTTTGTCTTCATTCAAAAATACTAAAAAAAAAATAGACTTTTTCTGATTCAGTCTCCAACAGGGAAATACATCTGAATATTTTATGAATCTGTTCCATTTAAGTAAATTCTTGACTTTTACCTTGTCAAAAAATACATTGTAGGTATTCTAGAAATAAGTATTATTTTGAATGACTTTTTAATAAATACAAAATGTCTGTACACTTCTTCCTCTGCTGCCTCTAGACCCTAGGTCTGATGGCAATCATTACCTCTTTGGACCACTCACCTGATACTTAGGTCATAACTACCACTTAGGAGAAAGTGCTCCTCCTCACACAGGAAGAGAGTTCGGATACTTCCCGCATGGCCTCGGAACTCAATCGGTATCACCTTGATTTTTAAGATGTTCAGAAGTTTAATCTTCCTATTAGATGACACAGCTACCAATTCTCCCCCAGCATAATGGATGACTCTGTTCTGGTCCCACCTGAATTTTGGGATGGGGATGGAGAGATGGATTATGCATGAAAAAGGAGTTAGCATCCTTCCTGGAACTTACTTAGCACTGACTTTTGTGTACAGTGCTGGTATAATGGAAAAATCTAAGGCCTTTCACCAAGGGAGACTGCAGAAGGCAAAGCCTAGTATTAACAGACCCCTATGATCGCAACCTCATACCATGACAAAAATTCATTTCAGGTATATTTAAAACCTAAAGACATAAGGCAAAAATTATAAAAAATAAAAGTTATTCTGCTAATGTATGATAAATCCCCAAGAAAGAGAGTAGAATATGTGGCATTTCCCAAACTTATTTGACCATGAAAATCTTTCCTCATGGAAAATCTCAGAAGAAGCCCTGTGTTTGACTGTATTTCTTCTTTTTCTTTCTTTCTTTTCTTTTTCCTTTTCTTCTTTCCTTCTTTCTTTTCCTTAACCAATAACTAACGAACATTTATTAGGTCCAAATTTCTGTGCTAGTAAGAACCATTGGAAATAGAAAAACGAATAAGATAACAAATCTTGCTTACTATATGTTTATGGTTCAATAAATCCAGGTGAATAGATTTTCTAATAATAGGATTATTATCAAGTAAGTAAAATATTATCATGATGATCAAATAATTTATTGTCCAAACTGAGACGTTCTTGTGAAAGAGGACACTATTATTAAGTATACTAGGAACAGAGCAAAGTGAATTTGTCTCAATAATATACTCCCTCTAAGTATGAGGAGCAATTTTTTACATTTTTACCTTCATTTCATTTCTCATATTCAGAGTTCAACCAATCATCATCTAAAGGGCAATTATCACCATGCTACCCATAAAAATTCAACTCTGGAGCAGGGGGGTTAGATAGTGTTATGGTTTAGACCTGGACTGTCTCCCAAAGCCTCATGTGTTAAAGGATTGGTCCACAATGTAGCAACGTTTAAAATGGAGCTTTGGGGAAGTGATTGGATCATAAGAGTTCTGACCTCATCAATAGATTCATCTACTGAGGCATTACTGGGAGATAGTGGAAACTGTAGGTAGTGGGGCCTCGCTAGAGGAAAGAGATTTCTGGAAGCCCACCCCAGAAGGATATATCTTTCCCTAGACCCTTTTCTTACACTCTCTCTCTTTTACTCTGTGCTTCTCAGCTTCTGTAAGGTGAACAGCTTTCTTCCACCATGCCCTTCCACCACGATGTTGTGCCTCATCTCAGGCCCATAATAATGGAGACTATGGACTGAAACCACTGAAAGCATGAACTAAAATGTCTTTCCCCCTCTAAGTTGTTTTTCTTAGGTATTTTGTCCAAGCAATGGAAACTTGACTAACACAGATAGCTCATTAATAGAGTGCTTGCCTAGTGTGTGCAAGATCCCAGGTTCAATCCCCAGCACTGGAAAAAACAATAACAAAAAACTTCAACTCCATCTTCCTCATAATTATTGGTCTATGACCAAAAATAAAGTAGAGGTGGCCTCCTGTAGCACAACCAAATGATGTCACATTATGCAATTCTTACAAATACAATATCCATATTTAACATGGAGAGATATACACAGTGTTTTGCTGGGTTGGATTACAAAATATGTGCTATGCATATGAAAATAAAATGCTAGAGAATAGACATCAATATTAATGGTGGTTATCTCTATGTGACAACATTTTAGATCTTTGCTTTTCTCTACACATTTTCTGGAATTTGGAGGATTTTTCACCCAATAAGCACTTATTATTTCTTTAATTAAAATAAAACAATAAAGATATTCTAAAAATATTTCATGCACATAATGGGCAAAATGTTGGTGGTCTGTGTATCCAAAATTTATTAAGAGTAAATGTCCTCTCCCAACTACCAAGAATGGAACAAAATTAAGCACATATTGTTTAAATAGGATCTCATGCTAGTTTAGGGCTAAATCCTAGAGTGAGGAGAAGACCTTTCTAAGTTGATAGGGGTCAAGAGAATTCTAAGATGCCAGTGTGGGTAATTAAAGGGTCCTGGAAAACCTTTATTCTTACTCCAATACCTACGTGTCAGAGAGGATGCGGATATTGTAGGTCCCACAGAAAACATTTCTCTCCTCCATCTGGACCTGTTGAGTTTCCTGATTCTGGTATGCAGTCCACAGATTGTAGTCATTCTAACAAGGGAACAAGTGAAATCAAAAAGTGGCCTCAACTTTACCCAGGGTTCCAGATACTCCTCCAGTATCCCCTCGCAGTGGTGCAAGGGCCCATGGATTCTTCCTTTTAAGAGTATGGTTTCTAGGGGCTGGGGTTTTTAGCTCAGTGGTAGAGCACTTGCCTAGCATGGGTGAGGCCTTAGGTTTTCAATCCTCAGCACCACATAAAAACAAATAAATAGGCTTTCTACATAGAGCCAGCCACAAGTCCCCGAACCAACGGAGAGCTTCGATGCGCAAGCAGCCTCTGGGATCAGGGCAGGGCAGCCAGAGACCTCTTCAGGCAGCTCTGCCCACTCTGGCCACAGGCTCTTTCCATGGGGCGATCCAAGATGGCGGCCTAGAGGGAGACTGCACCCCCAGTCGCTCCAGAACCCAGGAGTTAAGAAGGGGAGGCATTGAGAGACTCGGACTGAAATAGAGCCACAGGTGAGTCTGCCCACTGGGTAAAGCTCGGCCTGTTGAGAGCAGGGTGGTATCTGTGCTGCTAACTGTCTCAAGGACAAACAGGACTGCTGGGCCCCTGTGCTTACCAAGGTTGTTAAGAGATATTTGTCCGAGGAATGTGCGGTTGCCTGGAGACCTTATCCGTCAAGGACGGGAGCGGGGCTTAGCCCCGACTCATCTCCTACATAGTTCACCCCTTCCCTCCTCCCTTCTTCCACTAGGACCGTTCAGTTCTGACAGGACCCAATGAAAATCAAATAGATTGGCCAGACCCAACCAGAGGAGGTTTAGCTGTTCAAATGTTAACCAATTAAAAGAACACTGTAAAACTGCTTGCCTTTGATTATAAAAACCCTGCTGACAAGGGCTCGGGGCCTCTCTTAGCGTCACTGGTTAAGGACGCAGAGGACCGGGTTCGAACTTGCTAATAAATGACTCTTTGCTGCTTGCATTGATCGTGGTCTCTGGTGGTCCTTGTGGGGTCTCGAGCCTTTGGGCACAACAGGCCCGGGTGGCAGGCCCAGATAGAGGTGGCTTATCGGAGCAGGGCAGGGCAGCTAGAGTCTTCCACAGGCAGCCCTGCGCACTCCGGTGGTGGGCCCCGCCCACACAGCCAGATTCTCCAGGTTCTCGGAGCAGGCCCCCTAGTGAGAGCCTTTCTGACCAGAACAAGCTCCAAGTTCCGGAGCCAGCGCAGTGTACTCCGGCACGCAAGCAGCTTCAGGGACCAGGATAGGGCAGCCAGAGACTTCCCCAAGCAGCCTGGACCCCTGCGGTGGGAGGTGCCTTTCAAGGCTAGCTTCTCGGAGCAGACCGCCCAGTGAGAGGCTTTCTACATAGAGACAGCCACAAGTCCCCGAACCAACGGAGAGCTTCGATCCGCAAGCAGCCTCTGGGATCAGGGCAGGGCAGCCAGACACCTCTTCAGGCAGCTCTGCCCACTCCGGCCGCAGGCTCTTTCCACGAGGTGATCCAAGATGGCAGCCAAGAGGGTGACTGCATCTCCAGTCGCTCCAGAACCCAGGACTCAAGAAGGGGAGGCTTTGAGAGACTTGGACAAAAATAGAGTCACGGGGTGAGTCTCCCCCACTGGGCGAAACTTGGCCTGGGCAGCAGGCACAGATAGGGGTGGCTTATCAGAGCAGGGCAGGGCAGCTAGAGTCTTCCCCAGGTAGCCTTCCTCACTCCGGCGGTGGACTCCTCCCACACAGCCAGCTGCACGGTGCAGGCCCCCAGTGAGAGACTTTCCGCACAGAGCCAGCTCCAAACCCTGGAACCAGTAGGGGGCTAGGGGCAGCTTTCTTCGGATGCACTGCATTATCAAACTCCTCCAAGACATCAGGCTACTGAAGGCGGGGAGGTGATACACTGGAAATCTACCGGGACACTATAAGCCAATAGAGGAAATCTGCAATATCTCAGGGTCCCACTGACAGCTGACCAATATGAGAAAACAAGGGAAGAAAATGTCCCAAACCTAGATACTACATCAATAAAACCCAATGACAGCACAGCAGAAGAAATGTCAAAAAGGGAGTTCAGAATGTAAATAATTAAAACGATCAGGGAAGCAAATGAGGAGATGAAAGAGCAAATACAGGCATTGAAGGAGGAGATGAAAGAGCAAATGCAGGCATTAAATGATCGCACCAATCAACAGTTAAAAGACCAAATATGGGAAGCAAGAGATCATTTCAATAAAGAGTTAGAGATACTGAAAAAAAAAAAAAAAATTGAAATACTTGAAATGAAGGAAACAATAAACCAAGTTAAAAACTCCATAGAAAGCATAATCAATAGGATAGAATACCTGGAAGACAGAACCTCAGACATTGAAGACAAATTATTTAATCTTGAAAACAAAGTTGGCCAAACAGAGAAGATGGTAAGAAATCATGAACAGAACCTACAAGAATTATGGGATATCATCAAAAGGCCAAATTTAAGAATTATTGGGATTGAGGAAGGCTTAGAGAAACAAACCAAAGGAATGAACAATCTATTCAATGAAATAATATCAGAAAATTTCCCAAATCTGAAGAATGAAATGGAAAACCAAGTACAAGAGGCTTATAGGACTCCAAACATACAAAATTACAACAGACCCACACCAAGGCACATTATTATGAAAATACCTAACATACAAAATAAAGACAGAATTTTAAAGACCGCGAGAGAAAATAATCAAATTACATTCAGAGGGAAACCAATAAGAATATCAGCAGATTTTTCAATCCAGACCCTAAAAGCTAGAAGGGCCTGGAACAACATTTACCAAGCCCTTAAAGAAAACGGATGCCAACCAAGAATCTTATACCCAGCAAAACTTACCTCCAAATTTGACGATGAAATAAGATCCTTCCATGATAAACAAAAGCTAAAGCAATTTACAAAAAGAAAGCCAGCATTACAGAACATTCTCAGCAAAATATTCCATGAGGAAGAGATGAAAAACAACGATGCACATCAGCAACAGGAGGCGCTAGCCTAAAGGAATAGCCAAATAAAGAAGAAACCAAATCATGTCAAAAACAAATATGAGTCAAATGACTGGGAATACAAATCATATCACAATAATAACCCTGAATGTTAATGGCCTGAACTCATCAATCAAAAGACATAGACTGGCAGATTGGATTAAAAAGAAAAATCCAACAATATGCTGCCTGCAAGAGACTCATCTCATAGAAAGAGATACCCACCGACTAAAGGTGAAAGGATGGGGAAAAACATACCATGCACACGGACACAGCAAAAAAGATGGAGTATCCATCCTCGTTTCAGATAATGTGGACTTCAACCAAAACTAATCAGAAGGGATAAAGAAGGACATTACATGCTGCTTAAGGGAAACATAAATCAGCAAGACATAACAATCATAAATATTTATGCCCTGAACATTGGCTCATCCACGTACGTCAAAAAAATCCTTCTCAATTCCAGAAATCAAATAGACCACAACACAATAATACTAGGCGATTTTAACACACCTCTCTCACCACTGGATAGATCGTCCAAACAAAAATTGAACAAAGAAACCATAGATCTCAATAACACAATCAGCAATTTAGACTTAACGGACATATATAGAATATACCATCCAACAAAGAACGAATACACTTTCTTCTCAGCAGCACATGGATCCTTCTCTAAAATAGACCATATTTTATGCCACAAAGCTACTGTTAGCAAATACAAGAAGATAGAGATACTACCTTGTACTCTATCAGATCATAATGGATTGAAATTAGAAATAAATGACAGAATAAAAAACAGAAACTTCTCCAGTACCTGGAGATTAAATAATACAATATTATATGATGAATGGATAATAGAAGACATCAGGAGGGAAATTAAAAAATTCTTAGAAGTAAACGAGAACAAAGACACATCATATCAAAATCTCTGGGACACTATGAAAGCAGTACTTAGAGGAAGATTTATTTCATGGGGCGCATTCAAAAAAAAGAAGTAGAAATCAACAAATAAATGACTTAACACTACAGCTCCAAGCGCTAGAAAAAGAAGAGCAGATCAATACCAGAAGTAGTAGAAGACAGGAAATAGTTAAAATCAGAGCCGAAATCAACGAAATTGAAAAAAAAGAAACAATTGGAAAAATTAACAAAATAAATAGTTGGTTCTCTGAAAAAATAAATAAAATTGATAAACCCTTAGAAAGAGGGAGAAAACTCAAATTACTAAAATTCGGACTGAACAAGGAAACATCACAACAGACACGAGTGAAATACAAAACATAATTAGAAGCTATTTTGAAAATCTATACTCCAACAAAACAGAAAACCTCGAAGACATCAACAAATTTCTAGAGACATATGAATTACCTAAACTGAACGAGGAGGACATACACAACTTAAATAAACCAATTTCAAGCAATGAAATAGAAGAGGTCATCAAAAGCCTACCAACAAAGAAAAGTCCGGGACCAGATGGGTTCTCAGTCGAGTTCTACAAAACCTTTAAAGAAGAGCTCATTCCAATACTCCTCAAAGTATTCCATGAAATAGAAGAGGAGGGAACCCTACCAAACTCGTTCTATGAAGCCAATATCACCCTGATACCTAAACCAGACAGAGACACATCGAGGAAAGAAAATTTCAGACCAATATCCCTAACATCGACGCAAAAATTCTCAACAAAATTTTAGCAAATCGCATACAAATATATATTAAAAAGATAGTGCACCACGATCAAGTGCGTTTTATCCCAGGGATGCAAGGTTGGTTCAACATTTGGAAATCAATAAATGTTATTCACCATATCAACAGACTTAAAGTTAAGAATCACATGATTATTTCGATAGATGCAGAAAAAGCATTTGATAAAATACAGCACCCCTTCATGCTCAAAACACTAGAAAAAATAGGGATAGTGGGAACATTCCTTAACATTGTAAAGGCCATCTATGCTAAGCCCATGGCCAATATCATTCTAAATGGTGAAAAACTGAAAGCATTCCCCCTAAAAACTGGAACAAGGCAGGGATGCCCTCTTTCACCACTTCTATTCAACATCATCCTTGAAACTCTAGCCAGAGCAATTAGAAAAACCAAAGAAATTAAAAGGATACGAATAGGAAAAGAACTCAAACTATCCCTGTTCACTGATGACATGATTATATATTTAGCGGAACCTGGAAATTCCACCAGAAAACTTTTAGAACTCATAAGTGAATTCAGTAAAGTAGCAGGTTACAAGATCAATGCTCATAAATCCAATGCATTTTTATACATAAGTGATGAATCTTCAGAAAGAGAAATTAGGAAAACTACCCCATTCACAATAGCATCGAAAAAAATAAAATACTTGGGAATCAATCTCACAAAAGAGGTGACAGACCTCTACAATGAGAACTACAGAACACTAAAGAAAGAAATTAAAGAAAACCTTAGAAGATTGAAAGATCTCCCATGTTCCTTGATAGGCAGAATTAATATTGTCAAAATGGCTATACTACCTAAAGTGCTATACAGATTCAATGCAATTCCAATTAAAATCCCAATGATGTACCTTACAGAAACAGAGCAAGAAATTATGAAATTCATCTGGAAGAATAAAAAACCTAGAATAGCTAAAGCAATCCTCAGTAGCAAGAACAAAGCAGGGGGTATTGCAATACCAGATCTTCAACTCTACTACAAAGCAATAGTAACAAAAACGGCATGGTATTGGTACCAAAATAGACAGGTAGATCAATGGTACAGAATAGAGGACACGGACACAAACCCAAATAAATACAATTTTCTCATACTAGACAAAGGTTCCAAAAATATGCAATGGAGAAAAGATAGCCTCTTCAACAAATGGTGCTGGGAAAACTGGAAAACCATATGCAATAGAATGAAATTAAACCCCTATCTCTCACCCTACACAAAACTCAACTCAAAATGGATCAAGGACCTCAGAATCAGACCAGAGACCCTGCATCTTTTTTTTTTTATTGTAAACAAATGGGATATATGTTGTTTCTCTGTTTGTACATGGCGTAAAGGCATACCATTTGTGTAATCATAAATTTACATAGGGTAATATTGTTTGATTCATTCTGCCATTTTTTCCCTTTCCCTCCACCCCTCCCACCCCTCCCCTCCCTCTATACAGTCCTTCCTTCCTCCATTCCTGCCCCCCCCAAACCCAACTCCAACCCCAACACTAACCCCTCTCACACCCCATTATGTGTCATCATCCACTTATTAGCGATATCATTTGTCCTTTGGTTTTTTGAGATTGGCTTATCTCACTTAGCATGATATTCTCCAGTTTCATCCATTTGCCTGCAAATGCCATAATTTTATCATTCTTTATAGCTGAGTAATATTCCATTGTATATACATACCACAGTTTCTTTATCCATTCATCAATTGAAGGACATCTAGGTTGGTTCCACAATCTGGCTATTGTGAACTGAGCAGCTATGAACATTGATGTGGCTGTATCTCTGTAGTATGCTCATTTTAAGTCCTTTGGGTAGAGGACAAGGAGTGGGATAGCTGGGTCAAATGGTGGTTCCATTCCAAGTTTTCTAAGGAGTCTCCATACTGCTTTCCAGAGTGGCTGCACTAATTTGCAGCCCCACCAGCAATGTATGAGTGTATCTTTCTCCCCACATCCTCGACAACACCTGTTGTTGCTTGTATTCTTGATAATCGCCATTCTAGTTGGGGTGAGATGGAATCTTAGGGTGGTTTTGATTTGCATTTCTCTTATTACTAGAGATGTTGAACATTTTTCCATATGTTTGTTGATTGCTTGTAGATCTTCTTCTGTGAAGTGTCTATTCATTTCCTTAGCCCATTTGTTGATTGGATTATTTGTATTATTGGTGTAGAGTTTTTTGAGTTCTTTATAGATTCTGGAGATTAGTGCTCTATCTGAAGTATGATTGGCAAAGATTTTCTCCCACTCTGTAGGCTCTTTCTTCGCATTGCTGATAGTTTCCTTTGCTGAGAGAAAACTTTTTAGTTTGAATCTATCCCAGTTATTAATTCTTGCTTTTATTTCTTGTGCTATGGGAGTCCTGTTGAGGAAGTTGGTCCTAAGCCGACATGTTGAAGCTCTGGACCTACTTTTTCTTCTATAAGATGCAAGGTCTCTGGTCTGATTCCGAGATCCTTAATCCATTTTGAGTTTAGTTTCATGCATGGTGAGAATCCATTTTGAGTTTAGTTTCATGCATATGGGTTTAGTTTCATTCTGTTGCATATGGATTTCCAATTCTCCCAGCACCATTTGTTGAAGAGGCTATCTTTTCTCCATTGCATATTTTTGGCCCCTTTGTCTAGTATGAGAAAATTGTATTTATTTGGGTTTGTGTCCGTGTCCTCTATTCTGTACCATTGATCTACCTGTCTATTTTGGTACCAATACCATGCCGTTTTTGTTACTATTGCTTTGTAGTAGAGTTGAAGATCTGGTACTGCGATACCCCCTGCTTCACTCTTTCTGCCAAGGATTGCTTTAGCTATTCTGGGTTTTTTATTCTTCCAGATGAATTTCATAATTTCTTGCTCTATTTCTGTAAGGTACGTCCTTGGGATTTTAATTGGAATTGCATTGAATCTAAATAGCACTTTTGGTCGTATGGCCATTTTGACAATATTAATTCTTCCTATCCAAGAACATGGGAGATCTTTCCATCTTTTAAGGTTTTCTTTAATTTCTTTCTTTAGTGTTCTGTAGTTCTCATTGTAGAGGTCTTTCACCTCTTTTGTGAGATTGATTCCCAAATATTTTATTTTTTTCGAAGCTATTGTGAATGGGGTAGTTTTCCTAATTTCTCTTTCTGAAGATTCATCACTTATGTATAAAAATGCCTTAGATTTATGTGCATTGATCTTATATCCCGCTACTTTACTGAATTCACTTATGAGTTCTAAAAGTTTTCTGGTGGAATTTCCTGGTTCCTCTAAGTATACAATCATATCATCAGCAAATAGGGATAGTTTGAGTTCTTCTTTTCCTATTCGTATCCCTTTAATTTCTTTGATCTGTCTAATTGCTCTGGCTAGAGTTTCAAGGACGATATTGAAAAGAAGTGGTGAAAGAGGGCATCCCTACCTTGTTCCAGTTTTCAGAGGGAATGCTTTCAGTTTTTCACCATTTAGAATGATATTAGCCATGGGCTTAGCATAGATGACCTTTACAATGTTAAGGAATGTTCCCACTATCCCTATTTTTTCTAGTGTTTTGAGCATAAAGGGGTGCTGTATTTTATCAAATGCTTTTTCTGCATCTATCGAAATAATCATGTGATTCTTGACTTTAAGTCTATTGATATGGTGAATAACATTTATTGATTTCCTGATGTTGGACCAACATTGCATCCCTGGGATGAAACCCACTTGATCATGGTGCACTATCTTTTTAATATGTTTTTGTATGCGATTTGCTAAAATTTTGTTGAGAATTTTTGCGTCAATGTTCATTAAGGATATTGGTCTGAAATTTTCTTTCCTTGATGTGTCTCTGTCTGGTTTAGGAATCAGGGTAATATTGGCTTCATAGAATGAGTTTGGGGGCTTCCCTCCTCTTCTATTTCAAGGAATACTTTGAGAAGTATTGGAATGAGCTCTTCTTTAAAGGTTTTGTAGAACTCGACTGAGAACCCATCTGGTCCTGCACTTTTCTTTGTTGGTAGGCTTTTGATGACTTCTTCTATTTCATTACTTGAAATTGGTCTATTTAAATTGTGTATGTCCTCCTCGTTCAGTTTAGGCAATTCATATGTCTCTAGAAACCTGTTGATGTCTTCGAAATTTTCTATTTTGTTGGAGTATAGGTTTTCAAAATAGCTTCTAATTATGTTTTGTATTTCCGTCGTGTCTGTTGTGATATTTCCTTGTTCATTCCGAATTTTAGTGATTTGGGTTTTCTCTCGTATTCTCTTTGTTAGTGTGGCTAAAGGTTTATCAATTTTATTTATTTTTTCGAATAACCAACTATTTATTTTGTCAATTTTATGTATTGTTTCTTTTGTTTCAATTTCGTTGATTTCAGCTCTCAGTTTATTTCCTGTCTTCTACTACTTTGGTGTTGGTCTGTTCTTCTTTTTCTAGGGCTTTGAGCTGTAGTGTTAGGTTGTTTATTTGTTGAGTTTTACTTCTTTTATTAAATGCGCTCCATGAAATAAATTTTCCTCTAAGTACTGCTTTCATAGTGTCCCAGAGATTTTGATATGATGTTTCTTTGTTGTCGTTTACCTCTAAGAATTTTTTAATTTCCTTCCTAATATCTTCTGTTATCCATTCATCATATAATAGCATATTGTTTAATCTCCAGGTGTTGGAGTAGTTTCTGTTTTTTACTCTTTCATTTTTTTCTAACTTCAATCCATTATGATCTGATAGAATACAAGGTAGTGTCTCTATCTTCTTGTATTTGCGGACATTAGCTTTGTGGCATAATATATGGTCTATTTTAGAGAAGGATCCATGTGCTGCTGAGAAGAAAGTGTATTCGCTCTTGGTTGGATGGTATATTCTATAAATGTCTGTTAAGTCTAAATTATTGTGTTATTGAGATCTATGGTTTCTTTGTTCAATTTTTGTTTGGAAGATCTGTCCAGTGGTGAGAGAGACGTGTTAAAATCACCTAGTATTATTGTGTTATGTTCTATTTGGTTTCTAAAATTGAGAAGGATTTGTTTAACATACATGGATGAGCCACTGTTTGGGGCATAGATGTTTATGATTGTTATATCTTGCTGATTTATGCTTCCCTTAAGCAGTATGAAGTGTCCTTCTTTATCCCTTCTGACTAACATTGGTTTGAAGTCCACATTATCTGAAATGAGGATGTATACTCCAGCTTTTTTGCTGAATCCATGTGCATGGTATGTTTTTCTCCATCCTTTCACCTTTAGTCTATGGGTATCTCTTTCTATGAGGTGAGTCTCTTGCAGGCAACATATTGTTGGATCTTTCTTTTTAATCCAATCTGCCAGTCTATGTCTTTTGATTGATGAATTCAGGCCATTAATATTCAGGGTTATTATTGAGATATGATTTGTCTTCCCAGTCATTTGGTTCATATTTAAAATTTTTGACACATCTTGGTTCCTCCTTTATTTGACAGTTCCTTTAGGATAATTCCTCCCTTTGCTGATTTGCTTCTTTGTTTTTTATCTCTTCCTCATGAAATATTTTGCTGAGAATGTTCTGTAATGCTGGCTTTCTTTTCGTAAATTCTTTTAGCTTTTGTTTATCATGGAATGATTTTATTTCATTGTCAAATTTGAAGGTAAGTTTTGGTGGGTATAAGATTCTTGGTTGGCATTCATTTTCTTTCAGAGCTTGAAAAATGTTGTTCCAGGCCCTTCTAGCTTTTAGAGTCTGGATTGAAAAATCTGCTGATATCCGTATTGGTTTCCCCCTGAATGTAATTTGGTTCTTTTCTCTCACAGCCTTTAAAATTCTGTCTTTATTTTGTTTGTTAGGTATTTTCATTATAATGTGCCTTGGTGTGGGTCTGTTGTAATTTTGTGTATTTGGAGTCCTATAAGCCTCTTGGACTTGATTTTCCATTTCATTCTTCAGATTTGGGAAATTTTCTGATATTATTTCATCGAATAGATTTTTCATTCCTTTGGTTTGTTTTTCTAAGCCTTCCTCAATCACAATAATTCTCAAATTTGGCCTTTTCATGATATTCCATAGTTCTTGGAGATTCTGTTCATGATTTCTTACCATCTTCTCTGTTTGTTCAACTTTGTTTTCGAGGTTAAATATTTTGTCTTCAATATCTGAAGTTCTGTCTTCCAGGTGTTCTATCCTATTGGTTATGCTTTCTATGGAGTTCTTAATTTGGTTTATTGTTTCCTTCATTTCAAGAATTTCTGTTTGGTTTTTTTTCAATATCTCTAACTCTTTATTGAAATGATCTTTTGCTACCTGAATTTGCTCTGTTAACTGTCTATTGGTGCGATCATTCAATGCCTGCATTTGCTCTTTCATCTCATCATTTGCTTCCCTAATCATTTTAATTATATACATTCTGAACTCCCTTTCTGTCATTTCTTCTGCCATGCTGTCGTTGGATTTTATTGATGTAACATCTAGATTTGTTTGGGGCATTTTCTTCCCTTGTTTTCTCATATTGTTCAGGAATCAGTGGGTCATTAAGATATTGCAGATTTCCTCTATCAACTTATAATGTCCCTGAAGATTGCTAGTATATCCCCTCTTATCCTTCAGTAGCCTGAAATCTTGGAGGAAGTTGATAATGTGGAGCTCCACGAAGAAGCTGCCTCTCTAGGGGTGGTGACCCTCAGGTGGTGTATATTCCCTGCTAGTGGGCAGAGGTGCCTCCACTTGTTGACTAATGGTCATTCAATGGGGAAGTAGACTGTAGGCTGAGGCAAGTCCTGTTTGTGCCTGTGTCTCTGGTTTTACCGTCCCTGTGGGAAAACCTCCCCTGGCAGGGAAGACTCACTCGGTAGGGACGTCTCGCTGGTCAGTTGCCCTCCTAGAGGTTCCCCTCAATCTACAACTACCGCCTGGGCTGGGCTGTCTTCCTCTGCAACGTTTCCAGGGTCCCGGACCTACCTCCTGGGCCTGCGAGCCTCACCCTTCGCAGGCGAGTCTCCTTAGGCTGCCTCTCCCAGAGAATCTGCTCGCAGTCCTGGAAACTTCGCTCCACCCCTAGGCGTGTCTCTGTGCGGCTCTTCCAGCAAGAAGCCACCTAGCTCCTGGGACCCTGCTCTGCACCTAATCGCCTGGCTATGCGGCCCCTCCTCTGAGTCGCCACCTGGAGCCCCGTACAATAGCTCTGAGACCCAGAGACCTGCCACACACCTCCTCCTCCGGACAGCCGCCCGGTTTCCGATGCAGTCACTAGGAATCCAAGCAACTCACTTCGCATCTCCTCCTCCCGCCAACCACCCGTAGCCCTAGGCAGTCACTCCAAGTCCAAGTGACCCGCCCTGTTCCTCCTCCTCCTCCTCGGGGTAGCCCCCCGGGTGTTCAGGAGTGGTGGCTCCGAGACCAAGTGACCCACCGCGCTCCTCCTCCAGGCAGGCCACCGGTGTTCAGGATTGGTCGCTTTTAGTCCAATCAACTCACCACTCGCCTCCTCCTCTGGCAACCGCCTGTAGCTCTGATGCAGTCACTCCTAGACCAAGTGACCCACTGCTCTCCTCCTCCAGGCAGGCCACCGGTGTTCTGGAGCAGTCATTCTGAGTTCAAACAGCTCGCCACGCAGCTCCTCCTCTGGCAACTGCCTGTGGCTCTGATGCAGTCACTCCTAGACCAAGCGACCTGCCGTGCTCCTCCTCTTCCTCCGGGCAACTCCCCGGTGTTCAGAAGTGGTAGTTCTGAGTCTAAACAGCTCACCACACAGCTCCTCCTCAGGCAGCCGCCCGGAGCCCCAGTGGTTGCTCCGAGTCCAAGCACTTTGCTGAGCCACCTCCTCTACAATGATCCCAGTTGTCTGTGTTTACCGCTCCAGTGGGGGGAGGGTCTCGCCAAGCAACTCTAGTTCACAAAGTTCCCTGCGTTCCAGGGCTACCGCCCCATCCGGGACGCCTCTCCAATGGGAAAGACTCACCCGGCGGCTTTGAGTTGGTCCCAAGTCTCTCACTATCTCCTCTTTTGAATCCTGTGTCCTGGAGCAACATGAAATGCAGTCGCCCTCTAGGCCGCCATCTTGAAAACCCCCCGAGACCCTGCATCTTACAGAAGAAAAAGTAGGTCCAAATCTTCAACTTGTTGGCTTAGGATCAGACTTCCTTAACAGGACTCCCATAGCACAAGAAATAAAAGCAAGAATCAACACCTGGGATAGATTCAAACTAAAAAGCTTTCTCTCAGCAAAGGAAACTATCAGCAATGTGAAGAGAGAGCCTACAGAGTGGGAGAATATCTTTGCCAACCATACTTCAGATAGAGCGCTAATTTCCAGAATCTATAAAGAACTCAAAAAACTCTACACCAAGAATACAAATAATCCAATCAACAAATGGGCTAAGGAAATGAACAGACACTTCACAGAAGAAGATGTACAAGTAATCAACAGATATATGAAAAAATGTTCAACATCCCTAGTAATAAGGGAAATGCAAATCAAAACTACCCTAAGATTTCATCTCACCCCAATTAGAATGGCGATTTTCAAGAACACAAGCAACAATAGGTTTTGGCGAGGATGTGGTGAAAAAGGAACACTCATACATTGCTGGTGGGGTTGCAAATTAGTGCAGCCACTCTGGAAAGCAGTGTGGAGATTCCTCAGAAAACTTGGAATGGAAACACCATTTGACCCAGCTATCCCACTCCTTGTCCTCTACCCAAAGGACTTAAAATGAGCATACTACAGAGATACAGCCACATCAATGTTCATAGCTGCTCAGTTCACAATAGCCAGATTGTGGAACCAACCTAGATGTCCTTCAATTGATGAATGGATAAAGAAACTGTGGCATATATATACAATGGAATATTACTCCGCAATGAAGAATGATAAAATTATGGCATTTGCAGGCAAATGGATGAAATTGGAGAATATCATGCTAAGTGAGATAAGCCAATCTCAAAAAACTAAAGGACGAATGATCTCGCTGATAAGCGGATGAGGACATATAATGGGGGGTGGGAGGGGTTAGCATTAGGTTTAGGGTTAGGGATAAGGAGAGTGGTAAGAATGAAGGAAAGAAGGACTGTATAGAGGGAAAAGAGGGGTGTGAGGGGTGGGGGGGAAGGAAAAAAAATCAAACATCATTGCCCTATGTAAATGTATGATTACACAAATGGTATGCCTTGACTCCATGTACAAATAGAGAAACAACATGTATCCCATTTGTATACAATAATAAAAAAAAACAAATAAATAAAGATTAAATTCTTAAAAAAAAAAAAAAAAAGAGTGTGGCTTCTGCTTCATGGTGATGGGGAAGCGTCCATGAGTTGGACAGAACAAGCTGAGTTAAGGATCCTAATTGATCTTTCACCTCTGTATTTTCTACATGTTCTGATTCTATGAGCTTTTAAGGATTAATTCCAAATATTACTGAGAGTGAAGCTTTCCTGAAAATGAGGGTGTGCTCATGCCATAAAATTGCAGGTGCCCTTTGACTAGCCATTTCACTGAAATCAGGGTTTTACATTTATATTACGTGTACTTGATAGGACAAAACACACACACAGGAACTTCAGTCATATGTATAATTAGGCTGCACTCTTTGTACTTTTCTGTTTCTAAGTTTTTATACATCGCAACTTTCATTTGATCTCATAGCTGCCTAGTGAAGTAAATCACTTGCCCACAAAATATTCTCATGGCCCTAACAGATGACATATCTGGGACTCAGGTTGGGGAAATAAATTTTATGAAGTCTCAACAGAAATGTTTTCCTATGTTTCTCAATATACCCTTTCTTCATTTTTTTTCTTCCTTCCTTTCCTCTTTTTCTTTCTCCCTCCTCCTTCTTTCCCTCCCTCCCTCATCCAATAACACACTTCCTGAGCAGCTATGGCATGCCACATATGATAAATTCTGGTATATATGATTGAATAAGACTCCTAGTTCCACTCTTCTTCCCAACCATACTTCACCCTTAAGCTGCAAGAAACAACAATCATACTACATTGGCAGGGGGAAAAAAAAAAAAAGGACAGAAAGTTTATCATGAAAGCAAAGAAGACCACAACATCATACTTGCATCCTAGAGCGTTGGGGACATCTGTGAAGTCTCCTTCCAAACCTTAACTTTCTCCTTCATGCCTTTGGACTCTTCCTCAGATGCCTTCTTTCTCTGCTCAACCTCCTCCTTAGTCAAGTAGTGATTCTCACCTACAAATCTTTCCCCAGAAGAATGTGCCAACCTTCCTCCGCTCTAGTCCAAACTACTTTCCTTATCCCTACTTGAATTAAACAAGGCTTCCCTGGTTTCTCCCAACAGAGATGGAAATTTCTTGGCCCTCTTTCATCTCCTCAGTTTTGGGAGCCCTAGACGGCACATGGTGGAATCATTAGGAAGGAAAAAACACAATTCTGCCACTCACCAGCTATGAGATCTCAGGCAAGTTTGCTAACATCATAGCCTTCATTTCCACAACCATAAACTAGGAGGGTGATACCTACTTGACCCACAGTGAAAATCAAATAAATCAAATAAAGTCATCCACGCTATGTCTAACATACTACGCGCCCTTAGGAGAAAGTGCCTATAGTAAGTACCACCCCTCAGAAGCATTCACCTCCACGTGTCCTAGAACACCCTGTAACTGCTTCATCCTGCTATTTCATATGTTTTCCCTGGTCTCCATACTTTCTTCCTTGGTTCTATCCCCGTCCACTTTTTAAAATAAATCATATATTTCTGGAATGCCAAATCCTGTCTGGATAGTCCTTTTTGTTGGTCAGCTACAAATTCCATCACCTAAAGTAAAGAATAAGACCATTTGTTTCATTAGACTTAGAAAAGAAATAAACTTGGGAAGAACAGGATTAGTTCAACTTGTGCCTCTGTCATGCAAATGGCTAGAATAGCTTGACTTCTCAGAGTCTGTTTCTTTATCTATAAAATGTGTGAATGAGATTCACAAATGTATTCTCCCTGGCCCATGTAATTTTTAAAAATGTCTTTCACTGCATTTAAGAAAAGCAAAAGATTTCACATGATAATTCAAGATTTTCGCCTGAAAGCTCAGATGTCCTGACAGGTCAGGGGGCACAGTTATCTTAGCAATAATTAGTTGGAACTGAGTAGCAACTGGTCCCTTTGGGTAGGGAGAGCTCTCTACTTCATCACAGTCTCACTGTCCTTTATTCTCCCCACTGTGTACTCCCTGATCTCTGTGACCTGCCTGTCGCTACAAAGAAGCTAAGTGATCTCTCTGGATGCTTCTATTGCTTAAATTCTTAGTTAAACCATATAAGGAAGCTAAAGTCAGATCACCCTTCATATAATATCCCTTCTGGGCCAACTGAATAGACTTCAAAATAGTAGGATCTTCAGCAGAGAGGAGGGGGAAGAAGTATAGTGATCTTAGAAATAACCACCATGCCTGCAGACTCAGTTCATAAAGTTGCAAGGATCTTCCCTTTACTTTATCACTGCCTAAGAAATGGTGGGGTGATCTTAGCTAATTAATCCTCTCCTTCCAACCAAGAAGCAAAAAGAACCCAAATGTGAAAGAGGAGAAAGCTGACCTTTGGGATCAGCCCTGATCTTCCCCTCATGTCTTTCTCATTCCTGAGCAGTATCTGAAAGTAGCCTCAAGATGGACGGGCTGAAAGAGTTGAGGGAAATCCCAGCTTAAGCTGACTTCACTCCTGGTCTCTGAGCTCTCCACTAGATGATGTAGTGCCATGAACATAGGACTTGGCCATGGGATGTGAGTCAAAAAGAATCCTGAGAGGACAATCCAATCAATGTACTCATTCAACATATGCGGAAATCAAGAATTATGGAGGGGAAGTGACTTGAAGTCAGTAGCAACACAGAAAAACTCTGGTCTTCCAGAGGGAATGGTGCCTCCCACAATCATGAGTCCTTACTTGAGGACTGAGTCTCGATGTTAGCCTTTAGTGACCAATAGGAACATGACATACTCATGGATACTTGCCTTAGATGTCACTGAAACTCACCTTTGTTCTCAGTTTCCACTTCGGATTTTTGGCACGCATGCGTTTCCCGTCCTCTACTATTTTAGGAATTGGGATAGAAAGTGTGTTGGCATAATTGGGATCTATTCCCTTTGTGTAGGATCCCTGAGGAGAAAAAGCAGAAAATGACTGCTCTTGGATATCTGCACTCTCATTATTGCAGCAATATTCACAATAGCCAAGATATAAAAAAGTCCCATTCATGGATGAATGGATAAAGAAAATGTGGTATACACAACAGAATACTCTTCCGCCATTAAAAAAAAAAAAGGAAGGAGGGGCTGGGGAGATAGCTCAGTTGGTAGAGTGCTTGCTTTGTAAGCACAAGGCCCTGGGTTCAATCCCCAGCACCACCAAAAAAAAAAAAAAAAAAAAAAAAAAAAAGGAAAGAAATCCTGTCATTTGCGTGGATGAAAGTGAGAACATTATGTTAAGTGAAATAAGTCATGCAGGAAAAGACAAATACTATGTGAATGGAATTCATGTGTGGAACCTAAGAAAGCTGATCTCATACAAGTAGAGAGTAGAATAATGGTCATCAGAGGCTGAGGTGGTGCAAGGGGAGTAGGAGATGAAGAGATGTTGGTCAAAGGATTCATAATTATAGTTACATAAGAGAAGGAAATGCAAGAGAACTCTTGTAAACCAGGTGACTAAAGTAATGATAGATTGCATCCTAAAAAAAATGCGGAGATGTTAAGTGCTCTCTCCCTGCAAAATTGAGAACAATGTGAAGTGATGCATTTGTTAATTAGCTCTATTTAACCCTTCTACCATGCATATATACTTTAAAAGCATTATATTGTACATGATAAATACAATGTTTTCTGTCCATTTCAAGGGAAAAAGTTTAAATTTTTTATAAAACAATAAATTACAACTCTTCTTTCTCTCCAGGAGAACAGAAGAGACTAGTTTTTGGTAAAATCTGAAGATGGGTAAACCCTGGCCAGGGAAGAAAGGTCCAAGTCTGGTCAGTTATGCCAATGATGTGCATGAACGAATGCAGGAGGAGGACAAATACCAAATGCCTGGAGGAAAACTAGCAAGCGATGGTCATCAGTTTCCAGATGATGACCTGCCTTACCATGCCTGCTTCCTCCCAGTCTTTGTCATCTACCTTTGCTGGGAAAAATAAATATTCCAGACTACCAAGATATCAGGCAAGAAACTGAGTAGTAAAAATGCCAGAGACTGTCAGGTAGAAAATTTCATATTAACCTAAATATATTCTTGGTGACCTTGTAAACTTCTCTACAGCATATGAGTTTGGTTCAAAAGCATATTCATAGCTTTCTTACTGTGTAAGCTCCAATATGAGTCCTTACAGGGGATTGAAAATTCCCTGCTTTGTGAGGCTATGTTTTGCAGGTCTGAGAATGGAACCCAGGACCTTACACATGCTAGGCAAGCACTCTACCACTGAGCTACATCCCCAGCCCTGGCAATTTTGGAAAGGTTTGGCCTCTCTGTTGCAGAGAGATTTCTATACATAGTGTCCCTGCTAGATACACTGACAATAGAAGGGCAAATGGTGACCAATGGAGAGTCCAGACGACAAGGAAGTAGCAGCTAACACCTAACAAGCAGCAAATGTAAAACAGGAGGCCAGCTGAGAGTTTTGCAGGGAGATGGAAAAACTTATAGTTAGGTCAACCTCAACATGAAAATAAAGTTGGTCTCCAGACATGCCCCTCCCAGACTGGAAGTACCTGCAAGAGGGCAATCTGGTTCTGAATGAAGGTTTGTGTGTTCAAGTCCATCTTGACCTGATGAGCCATCGCAGCCCAGTGCTGGCTCACAAAGGCACACTTGTTCAGAGTGTTTCTATCCAGCATTCCTGGGGCCAGGGGGAAAAACAGAGAAAGATGGACCCAGAAACCCCAGGACTGGGCCAGGATGGGAGGTCTCGGAGGAATCCCCTCATCTACCCCAGCATACTTAGAATGTACTTGGAGAGATGGAGAGGGAGGTAACGGATAAAGTCCCGGTATTTGCTGAAGCCACAAGAGAGATCTCTGACGTCATCCAGGTCCATCAGCAGATTGCAGGGATCATCTTCTGACCTAAATGTACTTGTTTTTCCAGAAAACATTCTATTCATCTCAGAAATACACTGCAATGTACTCTTCCATTGTCCCACTAGAGTGAAGCCAGAGAAGGGTGCATGGTTGAGTTGTTTGAACTCTAGCCTCAGAACAAATCTTCACCAAAAGCTCTCCCAAAAAATAAAGCTTATGCAAGTGAACTTATGCACTATATTCTTATTATTTTTTCTACCACATGAAAATAGAACTTCCTGACTGGGCACAGTGGCACACGCCTATAATCCCAGTGGCTCAGGAGGCTGAGACACAAGGATCACAAATTAAAAGCCAGCCACAACAAAAGCGAGGCTGCTAAGCAACTCACTGAGACCCTGTCTCTAGATAAAATGCAAAATAGGGCTGGGGATGTGGCTCAGTGATTTAGTGCCCCTGAGTTCAATCCCTGGCACCCACTCCCCAAAACAGAACCCCCTGACTCAAACATGTAATTCTTTTACTGCCTTCTCAGCAACAGGGGATGTCTATAGTAGCAAAGTCTGAAATGACATCGTGTCTGGAATTTCTTTGAAAATATCCCAAAAGAAAAAAAATTAAACAATTTTAAAAGGATGGGGATGAATGAAATAAGATTGGTAGGACTGGGGAGGTAGCTCAGGGTAGAGTGCTTGCCTAGCAAGTATAAGACCCTGAGTAAAATATTGACAGTTGTTGAAACTGAGTAATGGTTATGTGGGTGGTTGATTAGACTGTTCTATCTAATTTTAAAATTTGGAATTTTCCATATAAAAAGTGTTTTAGAATTTATGCTACACACCATCCTGGTTTATGTAAGTATACCTTATGATGTTCACACAATGGTCAAATCAACTAACAACATGTTTCTCAAAATGCATCTCTGTAGTTAAAATGATTCATGAGTGTACATGTCTTATTTCGAAAACAAACTTAGGAGGGCCTTTGAGATCAGGGACCAAATTTCCCACTGCTTTAGTTTCTTCCTCAGGACTGAATCCAATGCTTAAAAAAAAAAAAAAAAAATAGCCACTGGTGAGTTGGATCTGTGCACTATGCCAGAGCTCAGAACTGGATGGTAGGTTATGACCCGGAACAGAGGAGGTATCATAGGAAGCTTGGTAAAGTTTCCTTTCTGATCTTTACCTCCAGGTGTCTCTTGTAAGAATCATGGTGGAAGGGCAAAAGCATGAGCTCTGGGATTATACTGACCAATTTTTATCCTTCAATCCCCACTTACCAGATGTGAGGATTAAATGAGAAAAAAATCAAAGAGACCAACATATTGGAGATGCTAAATGAATGTTAGTTTCCAAAATCTGACACCATCAGAGGGTATTGCCCTGCCAGCCCTCCAACTACACTAAGACTTTCAAATTTCATATATTCAGAAACTGTTCAATTTACATATGGTTACATCCCCCCCAAAGAAAACATCCTTAAGTTAAAAATACCATGTCAAAAATGCACTTAATACTTTATAACCCATTGTTAAATTGAAAAAATAATCACAGCAAGTCAAATCATCACAAATGCAGATATTTCTGACTCAAGATGTCCCAATAAACTATTGTACATTTTTTAAAAATTATGAGTTGAACCAGTAAGTCAGGGACCATCTACATTGACTTTCTTGCTAAAAGCTGACTTACCAGTATGTGGTGCTTCTCTCTCCAGCTTTTCAGGCACTGTTTTACTTCCTGAGGTTTTAGACAAAGGGAAAGATGTGGGCTTGAGTCTAGCAGCCCAGTAGATATGTGAAGTCTTAGACTTGGGGTTGTAGTCTTTCTCAGGGAAAAAACTCACATCGGTAAAGTCTTGACTGAGCTCTGAAGAACAAAACACCAAGACAAAGTTGCTCTTCAAGCAGATATACAGAAGAACATGAGGCAGAGACAAATGGTTTTATTTTTCCTTATTTCTTTTTGAAAAGTCTGTATCTACAGACTGTATCTGCAGTTTCCTCATTCTTGGATTCAACCAACCACAGATTTAAAATATTGAAGAAAAATAATGCACCTGTACTGAACATGTACAAACATTTTTTCCAGTCATTCTTCTCTAAGCAATATAGGATAACAACTATTTACATAGCATTTGCATTTATTAGGTATTATAAGCAATCTAGAGATCTCTAGTACTTTAGAGGAGTTAAAGTGTCTGAGAGGATGCGTGTAGGTTCTATGCAAATAATACTACACCATTTTATAGAAGGGACTTGAACAGCCATGGATTACGGTATCCAAAGGGGGTCCTGGAACTAATCCCCCACAAATAGACACCAATATACACAAAACAGATCAGGGAAGTTATGTATGCTTTTTTGGGGGGGGTCTCTGAGTTTCTAGGCAAAAATCTCAGAAAGCACACCCCCAGATTTGCCAGTCAATCTATAATATAAAATTTATTAGAGTTCTATATGCAAGGAGAGAATCAGAGATCCATGGAGGGATCTACAAGAGCAATTGCTTCTCTGAAACACTTGTTGAATTTTCTTTAAGGATATGAATAACTGTCTTGTATCAAATTAGAAAACTTTTTAGGAGAGAATCTGTCCTAGAAAGAAGAGGGTCGCCACAACCTATAACTGGACATATTTACTCTAATATAAAAAGCTGATTCCTAGAGTGCGTGGTGGAGTCTTTGAAGGAGAACCGAGAACCAAGCACCACGTAAGTGTGTTCTAACGTGGGAGATCCTCAGGAGGAGATGCGGAATTCAATTCACTTGCTGAGTGACCTAAGCTCAGTTGCTCAGATTCACTGGACTGTGGTTTATCTATAAAATTAAAGAACAGGACTGGGTGATCTCTAATTTAACTCACAGTTACACCAGTATTCTCTAATTTTTCACCACATTATCATTCTTTATATCCCTGACATCAATGAAATCAAGTGAAATACATAAGGATCAAATTGTGCCCTAGGTTATCTAGCTTTAAAATTCTTTTGGATTCCATTAGCCTACAAACATGACCACAACTCAAGTCTCCTTGACAATAGGAATTGCCCATCTTTAAGAGCTCAAATTCCAAAACTCCTCCAAGAAACCACCCCTTCCTACTCTCTTCCCACCCACCCACTTCCCCTTTCTGGAAACTCCACTCTTAGTCCCCTCCTAATCTCAAGTTTCTTGCCTCTCTTCTGGTTTCTTTCACTTCCCTGAACCAGCTGGCCAAACACTTGCAAGAGTTTCCTATCAACACCCGACACTAATGATACTCAAAATGAGATTTCCAGATCAGTGACATCAGCAACAGCTGAAAACTTAGTAAACATACAGCATATCGACAACTTCAGACCTGAGTAAGAAGTTCTAGTGTAAGAGTCCAACAATCTGTTTTGAAGAGTATAACTGGAGACTCTGATGGAAATACAGTTTGAGAACGTGACCTAGAGTCATTTGGAAGTTTAGCTACCTCCAACCTTGAATAAACTCCACTTCAAGATTTGATTTTATGACTAAGCAAGGAATATGGCAGAATGGATTTTTTTAAGGTGCTAAGCTCTAACCTCTTGGCCTGGTTTCTGTGCAGGGCTACTGAAGAACAAATTCACAGCTTCCCCATTACATCCCTCCCAAGCCCAGTCTAAAAATCCCTAATGCAGGAATGAAATGAGAACAGCATTGAGTGGTCAGAGGCAGGGACCAACCATTTCTGGGCCTAAGTCAAGCAGAAACCCATTTCGAATCCTCACGGTTTAAAGTCCTATACTTCCCCCTGCATTTGCCATTTTAGTTTTCTAGAAGGAAGTCACATTCAGTGCTTTCTCCTTTGGTAAACAAGCTCAGGTGTCCTTACAAGGTTCAAAGACTTTCCTGCATTACAGACAGTCTTTATCTGCCTAAGCTTGTCGCACCTGTGGCTCCTTGCAGTCTTGCTTTCTGGTCTCCAAGGGCCCTCTTCTCACTAACTGTGGCCTTGTTTACCTGAGATATTGTTCCACTCTCTCAGAAACAGGACTCTGATCACATCAGCAGCAGTGAGCAGTAACTTGGAGTCGCACATCTGCAGTAGCAAGAGAGTGTAATTTGCCTTCGTCTGGTGGGTGCTGTTGCCAAACCAGTACAAGATCTCCCTCATCTTTTCTTCCACAGTTTTATCCAACATTTGGTTCAAGGAGGATTTGGCTTTCCCCTCCATCCTGAGATTGATCCGGGACCTGTTATAGATGAAATCCTTTCCCTGGGTAATCTGAAGGATATTTTGGAAATAATTTAACAAATACAAGCTGTTTAGCTGTTCCAGAATGCTAACTAGAAACCTCCTCTGCCATATGCTGCTGATCCTCCGGAACCACTCTTTGGTAGAAAAGATCTTCCATGCTAAGATACATGTTTCACACTTCTGGCACAAAGGGACCGAATCGTTTCCCTTCTCACAACGAAAATAGGGGGCATTCTTGAGCCTTGGTTCCAGGTTTGCCATCATCCTGAGATAACCAGTTCATCTTATCCTTGCCTGTTAGTAACTCCACCAAATACTGGGGGAACAGAGAAAGTGAATAAATGCCCCTACTGAGCCCTTTCTATTATAAACATCTCCCGGAGAAAAAGTAAACCACAGCGACCAGTGGAAAGTTTATCTGTCCCAGAAACTGCCAGTAGAAGTCTGGCTTTTTGTTCTGACCTCCTTGGAAACATGGCTTTACCGTAAATCTCCTAAACCTGGCACTGCTTTGGTTGAGGCAGTTACTGTATATTCTGAAAGAGCTGGTCATCTCATTTCTAGAACAAGAATACTGTGAGCCAAAATTAAATAATATGTGCCTTTTAGAGGGGAAAAAACACTGTGTAGCTTGATATTTCACTTCAATTGTTGTTATTAATGACTTTTAAATCTTTGTAAATATTGAATTAGATGTGAACATCTTATGTTTACAGCTGTTTGGTTATAAGGCGGCTCTCTCAATGATCCTGAAGAAGTTTATATTCAATTTCTTAGGGCATCATCAAAGCAAAACCACAGATGTTTAAATTAAATTTAAATTATTTAACCAATTCAGAACGCTAACCAGAAATCACTTCAGAGAACCACACCTAGATGCAGAAAATTTTACTTGACCTGAGAACGTGTTGGGGGTGGACTTCCATCCTAAATCACATACCTATCTATGTATAGGGGACATAGTACAGCTTATAAGTGAAGAGTGTGGGGTCTGGAGTCAGACTGGGTTGGGACCTAGTCCAGCTCTTTACTAGCTCCGTGAACACAGGCAGATTATTCTCTGTTTCAGTGTCCACATCTATAAAATGAAGACAACAGTAGTTCCTACTTCATAGAACTGTTGTGAGGATTCAGTGAGAATCTGCATGCAAAGCACTTAGAAGACTGCCTGGTACTTATTTAGCCCTTAATACATGCAAACCTGCATCGTATTATCATCATCATTTCTGCAGTCCCACTTAGCCATAGGGATACTTTCAAACTCCCAGTGGACACCTAAAACCACAGATAGTAAAAAAAGCTACATGTATTATGTTTTTTTCTATACATACATACCTATGAAAAAGTTTGATTTGTAAATTAGGCACAGCAGAATAAATTAGACTCAGAAAGACAAGTATCACATGTTTTCTCTCATATGTAGAATCTGGGGGTGGGGGAGACAACATGAAAAAAGAAGGGAGCCTGTTAGGGAAAGGACAGGGCCCATGGGGAAGGGGGAGGGTGGGTAAGAAAGGGTAATAGGGATGGCAGTTATGATCAAAGCATGCCATATGCATGTATGAAAAGGTCATAATGAAACCCATTATTTTATACAATTAATATTGACCCACAGTGTCAAGAGCCATGTAAATATGATTATTAGCATTAGGGAACACAGGGAAATGATAATGTCTTATCCATCACCATATTGTGTGGTACAGGCTGAGCATCCCTAATCCAAAACACCAAAATTGGAAATATTCCAAAATCTAAAACTTTTGAGTGCTGACTTTATGTCACAAGTGGAAAATTCCACACCATAATACTTTATTTCATGCACTATATTATTTAAAATAGTGCATAAAATTGCCTTCAAGTTGCATGTATCAAGTATAGATGAAAGCAATACATTTCCTGTTTAGACTTGGACCCATCAGCAAGACTTCTCATTATATATGTAAATATTCTAAAATCTGGAAAAAAAATCTAGAAATATGATACACTTCAAGCTTGAGACAAGGCTTATTCAACCTGTATGACACTTATTGCCAAAGTTAAAGAAGAAAAAGCTTTTGTTTGTGAGAAATCAGTGTTTCCAAGTCACCAACTTACCTTTTGACTTAAAAAGGAAGAAATGGAGAGACATGGAGGTGTTAGTTTTTTATCTCTGTAGTTTAATGCCTGAGACAATTAAAAACTAACTTTTTAAAAAAAGGTTATTTTGGCTCATGGTTTCAGAGGTTCCAGTCTAAGATTGGGCAGACCCATTGCTTTGGGCCTTTGGTGAGGGTGCCAGATAGCAATGGTGGAAAGCATGTAGTACAGCAAACTGCTTATCTCATGGATTAGGAAACAAAGAGGAAGAAAGGAAAGAACCAGGGTCCCACAATCCCTTTCAAGGACACATACCCAATGACCGAAGTAACTCTTATAGACCCCACCTCCTAAAGGTTCCAACACCTCCCAAAGATGCCAACCTGGGGACCAAACCTTTAACATATCAACCTTTAGGGAACACTTGTCCAAACCATAGTAAAGGGCACTGACTAGAAGTTTTATTAGAAGAAAGATGAGCACTAAGAGCACACAGAAATGTTCTCAACTTGCCTGAACCCCAAGGAAGTAGCTTAAGTACTCCTGGGGTGGTCAAAAATATCTTCCTGATTGTACTGAACTCACAGCATGGGCACTTGCTATTGGTAACTAAGAGCAGTACAGTCTAAAGAGAACAGATGAAAAGGAATAGTTCTTAAGTCTAAGGGCACATCAGAATCCGCAGGAGTCCTTCTTAAATAAGATTATTCTTCTTAAAACTCCAGGTTTCTGGAGTTTCTGAGTCAGGAGGCCTAGTTTGAGGTCCTAAGATGTTGCTTTCCATACAAGTTTCCAGGTGAACTGATGCTACTAGAAGGGAAACCACCTTCTGAGAACTTCTGAAGTAAGCTAATGTCTCAAAATCTGTGCAAGTGACAATTCAGAAATAAGTATGAGTTATTTAATTCTTCATGATTTATTATTGAATAACCTGGAGCAAGTTACTTAACCTATCTGAGCTGTTAGACTTTTCATCTTCATTCCATAAAATAGGGAAAGTAGTAAGTATCTACATTCCAGGGCTGCTGAGATTAAATGAGATAAGAGATGGGAAATGACATTTGAAAATGGTATTAAAAAATTTAATTTCCTTTCTTCTTCTTAACCATTTTTTAAAAATCTAAGGTTTTTCGAGGATATCTGAGGTCCTAATCAGAACTTCAACAAAGGTAGATTTGGAGATAGAAAGAGGACCCAGAGTCTCTAACTGCCTGGCCAACTGAAACTACTATTTAAAAGTTCTTGTGTGTGCTTAAGGAGTTCCCCAAGACCATGAAACTTTTTGTATGATGGTTTCCTGGTTTATATTTAAATACATACTTAAAGTTATGCAATGGTGGCTTTTAGTTTTTTATAAGGTCTAGCTACGTGTTTAGTGCTGATGAATAATATGATCTGTTGGTTAAGGGTACGAAAGTGATCACTGATGTTCTATAGATAAGAAAATGCTTACTATAGGGCTGGTTGCACTCTGAGAGATCACATGGAAGAGTCTGATCTCCCAATGGTATCAATGGGGAAACTGAGGCCCATAATGATTAAAAAAGATAGCTAAATATTCCTCCTAGAACTAGAGCTAAGCTTAAGTTGATGACTGCAATAATGAAAAATGAAAAACAGAGAAACAAATAATGTACTTCAAGGGAAGTAGGATTGGGCTTTCCTGGATAAAGGTAGAGTTTCACTTTCCTGAAATGGAGACAAAGAAACTCTAGAGTTCTAGTGGCTGGTTTGAAGAGCAAGAAGAGCATAGCTGGTAGAAATGAGAAAGGAAAGAAAGAGAGGAACGGTGACCAAATAGAAGGTAGAAACAAAATGAGGGAAAAGAAGATTAGAAAGATGTCCAGATGTCTTCTTCCCCTGGACACTTGATCTTCATCCTTCCAACTGGAAATCAGAACTGGAATCCTTCCAACTGGAGATCCTGGTCCTGACTAGTATACCAATGGCTACTGAGGGAAGCTCAGAATGTGACAAAAAGGAAAACTAAATGAAGTAAATAATACCGTCATCTCCCCTGATTCACAGTTTTGCTCCCATGGTTTCAGTTACCCACGGTCGACCACAGTCCAAAAGTATGAAGTGGCAAATTCTATAAAGGTACAGTTTATTAATTTTTAATTGTGCATAATTCTGAATAGTGTGATGAAATCTCACAACATCCCATCCTGCCCAGGACATGAATCATTCCTTTGTATATTATATCTATGCAGTATACACTTACCCACTTATTAGTCACTTGTAGCCATCTCAGTTTTCAGATTGACTGTCAGAGTGTGACAATGTTTGTGACCCTGATTTTACTTTGTAGTAGCCACAAAGAGCAAGAGTAGTGATGCTTGCAATTTGGATATGCCAATGAGATGCCAAAAAGTGAAAGGTCAAAGTTCTGGATTTAATAAAGAAAAAAAAAATCATATGCTGAGGTTGCTAAGAGTCACAGTAAGAACATGTTTTCTGTATGTGAAAAAAAGAAAGAAGGAAAAAGAAATTCATGCTAGCTTGCCTGTTCCACCTCAAAGTGCAAAAGTTCTGGCCACAGTTTGTGATAAGTATTTAATTAAGATGGAAAAGGAATTGAACCTGTAGACAAAAGACATGGACAGAAAAATGTCCCACTGACAGCAGTCAGGCTCAGGACTGTCTGCTGTTTCAGGCATACACTGGAAGTCTTGGAATATACCCCCCACAAATAAGGAGGAACTACTATATTGCTAAGTGAAAACACTTGTCATTTAAGAGTAAGCAAAATTACCAATAAACAGGTCCCATGCTTTAGGAATAATTGCTCTGCTCTAAATTTACATAAGTACTAATGTGACAAATAGGCTGGTTACATTCTAGTCTTCCCCTAAAGGGAAGCTCTGTACAGACTAAGAACCTTCCCCTTAATGAACATCTTTCTACTCATAGTTACCATAGACCAATTCCTATCTCCCACCTCACCTGCCTCCCCACAGCTCCTGGGGCCCTGCCCATACTTACTCCAGTGAGGGTTGGAGTTGCAGGGCAAAGTTTAACAACCTTTACACAAAACCAACTGTAGTTCCTTGGCAGCATAACATAAAGATTAGAGCATCCTGCTGGAATATAAAATTTCACTTCAAAATAATCTTTGTTTTTTTGATTGTATATTTTGTTTAATATTTGCATTGTTTCTATAGTGCAATTATGGCAATCTTTAAATTTATTTTTCATTATAAATACTTGCCAAGTTTTGTTTCAGAAACAGTTTTCCTTCTCTCTTGCACATGCACCCAGACACACTAAAAATTCATTCATAACACAGTAAGGGCGAAAATTACTCATGTAAATATCTTCCATTAATTTCACATAATTTTTTAAGAATCAGAAAATTACAGAAATTCCACAGAAGAACAAAGATGCTCGTTAACTGCAATGGGGTTGATTTTTGGTTGCATTGAATGCTGGGAGCTTAACCCTGGCTTCCACTCCTTAAACGTACCTCTCAACCTAATAAATGCATTTCAGGATAAAAAGAGAACACAGAAAACCCAGGAGGAAAAACTTTTAAAGTAGGGAGCTCAGAATCATGGACAACTTTCTTATGCGATAAGCAGGCATTATGTCATCCTGTTCTTTCTCCATACATGAATCAAGATGAAGTAGAGTAATCCTGAAATGTAACCAAGTAAATCTGTTAGGATACATTGGCATGTGTGTTCATATTGCTGGTATACACAGTGAAAATTTGTCATATTTATCATTTCATTATATCCAGGGCCAAAATCAAAATAATCTTCTAACTGATCTGATGGAAAATGAAGGAGGAGGACAGGAGAAAGGGAGGAGGTGACTGAAAAAGGAATGCTAAGGATTTTATGTAAATGTCTCAAGAACGTATTTCAATTTGAAAAGACTCCAAACAGTGATCTCTTATAGACAAAAGTCTCTGAGTTCTCACACAGGTTCAACATGCTGGATGGAGAAGTGTGATTTCTGTTCAGGGCCCATCTATGCTGACCACCGCATGATGTTCCTCCGCAATGACTGCATGGCCTCAGATTCTGTAAATCCAAATGTCATAAGAACTTTAAAAAGAAGCACAATCCTCGCAAGGTCAGGTGGACTAAAGCATTCCAGAAAGCAGCTGGCAAGGAACTTACAGTGGATAATTCATTTGAATTTGAAAAATGTAGAAATGAACCTGTCAAATACCAGTGAGCACTAGGGAATAAAACAATTGATGCAATGAAGAGAGTTGAAGAGATCAACTACCAAGCTAAATATATAATGAACAGATTGAAGAAGAATAAAGAACTACAGAAAGTTCAGGATATTAAAGAAGTCAAGCAAAACATCATCTTATCCAAGCCCCTCTTGTAGGCAAAGGAAAGCAGCTGGAAGAAAAAATGGTACAGCAGTTAATAACAGGATGTGGACATGGAGGATGTTTCTTAAAAATCTCAATCTCTATAACCATTACTATATGTACATTTGAAAATCTCCTTTAGAGACTTAGAATTTAATTCTAAATTATCAATTTTTTTGTGTGGTCACTGAAGTGAAAAGTGCTTACAAATATTTTTCTCCTATGTTGCTATCTGCAAAGCCTCAGATTTTGGATGTGGGATTGCACCTCATTGTAACGTCTTCATTGATAGACGTGCTTATGTAAATCATGAAAATTCTGTTTATAAATGCACAAGTGGATTGTGGACAGAATGGTCATGCCGTTTGGATAATGGCACTAGGCAGCATTTATGTAATAACTAATTACAATAATTCACGGCCAGTGATATATAAAATAAAGTTTTCTTTGCTGTTAATAAAAATAAGAAAGAAATAACTCTCTGAGATGTATACGGGATCAGTTGCTGTTTGGCTGTGATGTTTTGGTGACATTTTTGGAAAGTATTTTTTATATGAGATAAAATATAAATATGTGAATGCATGTACACATGCCACATGTACACACACACACACACACATCTACACACCTTTTTCAGTAATCATCAGAGTCATTACTTAAATTATTAATAGGATTTTAATCTTGAATGACTACTGCTATACTGAGCCTCAGTACTTGCTAAATGTCTAATTCACCCCCTTCTTTTCCAGTACCTGGTCTTTTTTCTGGGAGATGGTGGGATTTTTCTCAACAAGACTACTAAGCAAGCCAGAAATAGAGATAAAAATGAAGCAAGTCTGCAAAGGTTAAATGGCCAGCCCTCCACCTGAGCCACACAGTCCATGCCCTGCCTGTGAATATGGGATGCATGTGATGCAGCGAACCTCCCTGCTGGGGTCACCATGATGCCTAATCTAAGATCAGAAGGGGAGTCGGTGCCAAAATCTGAGGGATCTAAGAGAGGCAGGAAATGTACACCTGTTTCTGTCCATCTTCTGTCTGAGGCTAACAGGGTAGTTAGTGTTAGCCTCTAAATGGAGGCAGTTGACTATAGAGATGGGGGTCAATGGGGAAGCAGGTCAGTCACCAACACAAGACAGATTTCAGTCACTGAAGATAGATTAAGAAAAATGCTACATAAGAAAGCACACCAGAAACAGAAATGAGGAATCATCTATTATTATTTTGAATAATAAATTTCTATTTAACTCTTCACTATGAATTCTTTTCATTTCTATTTAAATCAATTTCTTGTCATCAAAAAATATAATTATCTTCTGGGTTACTCTATCATGATAACTAGCACAGCAACTTGCACATTATGAATGCCACAAATATTGAATGGATTTAATTTGAGGACATTCGTTACAAAAAGATGCTGAGCCATGTTGAAGAGTACTATGGTTTAAATATATTTCCCAAAACAGCATATGCTGAAACCTTAATTCCCAGTACAACAGCATTGGGAGGTAGGGCTGTCATGGAGACTCTACTCTCATGAATGCATTGATACCAGTTATAAAAGAGTTTGAAGAGTCTTTCTCTCCCTCTCTCTCTCTCTCAGTGGTACTGGAAATTGAATCCAGGGCACTTTACCATTATGACACTGAGCTATACCCCAGTCTTTTTTATTTTTTATTTTATTTTATTTATTTATTTTTTATATTTTCTTTAGTTGTCAATAAATCTTTTGTTCAATTTTATTTATTTATATGTGGTGTTGAGTATCAAACCCAGGGCCTCACACATGCCAGGTAAGTGCTCTATCACTGAGCCACAATTACAGCCCCTTGTTTTTTATTTTAAAACAGAGTCTGGTCTCAAACTTGTGTTCCTCTTCAGTCTCCTGATCCGCCTGCCTCAGGCTTTTAAATCACTGGGATTACAGGTCGACTTGCATCTGCTCTTTTTTAAAAATATATATATATATATATAATTTTTTAGTTGTCTGTTGATGGACCTTTATTTTATTTATTTATTCGTGGTGCTGAGAATCGAACCCAGTGCCTCACACATACTAGGCAAGAGCTCCACCATTAAGCTATAACCCCAACCCCACATCTGATCTTGAGTTCAATCTGTCTTACAAGTGCTTTCTTTCCTTTCCACTTTCTTATCATGGGTTCCTTCAGCAAAAAGGCCCTAACCAGATGCAGGCTCCTAAAAGCTTAAACTTCCCAACTTAAAGAATTATAAAAAATAAGTTTATTTTCTTTATTCTGATACAACAACATAAAATGAAGACAAAGAGATAAGGAATCAATGACGGGACAAATGCTGATAGTTCATCATTTCATCTGGAATCCTGGGAGAATATAGGAATTTATTCAGAATTTACGAGATTCCTAGAAGAGAATATCCTATGCGCTAGGATTTCAAAAAATTAAGATAAGAATAAATTAGAGACTGAAGTGTAGCTCAGCGATAGAGCACTTGCCTGGAATGCATGAGGTCCTGAATTTAATCTCCAGCACTGAAAGGGAAAAAATGAAATTAGGTGTGGCTAAAATTATATTCTGACTAATGTAGTAATGGAACAAAATGATCTGACAAAAAATGTGAGCTCTGGTTGAGTTCAGGCTTTTTGTTTTGTTTTGTTTCTATTTTTGGTTTAGGTAAATCTGTATATGGAAGAGGAGATAAGAGTGGATAAATACAACAGGTGGTACACAGACTGCTTGGGCAAAATTCTGGAGAATATAAGAGGCCTTCTTTCTCATATCCACTGCCTCTCTCCCCTTATTTTTTTATTTGTTTGTTTTAGGCAGTTTTTAGTTTCCAGACCAAGAAAAAGAAACAGTATATCCATCACTTGAGGCAATGACAGAAAATAGATATGCCTCTTAATTTTGCTTTAATCTTTTATATCTAGAAAAGGGACCTTCAACCTAAAACTAACAGACAAAAAGAGCTAACAGGGAAATGATATTCAAGTCAGGTATGGAGATACCTAAATGACTCCTTTTATATGAGCCTGAGTGTTCTGACCTAACCAAATTAGTTAGTGTCCTAGGACACTGAGGCATTTACCTATGTGCCTACCAATCAGGCAGGAATTTTTGAGAAATTAGAAAGAATGGTAGAGAATGGGGACAGAAAAAAATGGTCTGATTTTTTAAAAAGAAAAATAAGCTAAATCCTGGAAACAATAGAGTAGTAAACTTGATATTAACCCACAGTGGAATTCTAAAATGGTTTATCTATGAAAATGTAGACAAGAAAATTACAAGCATCAACAACCCACATGTTCAGTACATGCAAGGCAGGCCCATTTCAAAATAGCTAGAAGAAAAGATTTTGAATGTTTTTATTTACCAAGAAATAAATATTGGAGGCAATGGGTATGCTAATTACCCTTATTGGATCATTACACATTGTGTAAATATATTGAAATATCACCCTGTACCCATAAGTTTGTGCAGTTATTATGTGTCACTTAAAAAATGTTTTTTAAAAGCAATGGAAAAAGGAAAACAGGGAAAAAGAAAAAGTAGTCCAAGTCGCTTTTAAGAGCACTATATGACAAATGGATTAAAGAAATTCAAACGTAGCATATATTGATTTCTACCACTGAAAAAGTCCTTTATTATGTATAGTGGAGAAAGGGGGAAGAGGTAGACTACACTATTGTTCAGCTCTACCAATGAGTAACTTACATATAACTAAACTCAGAAGTATTAGCTGAATGCTGCAAGATTCTGGATTCAGACCTACCCTAATCCATACATTTGTGAACAGCATTGAGACTTAAGAAGTAAAGTCATTGATTCTGCAGGTGACACTAGGCTAGAAAGGAGAGCAAATACACTAGATGCAGAATCATCAGACTACCTCACAGCAACGATGTGAGGAAATTAAGGTAAAAATATTTAAATCCTACACTGTATGAATCCTTAAATAAAAATATAGGTCAGAATCTCTGGAAACAAGCCAAGAAATGATAAAACAATATACTGTGAAGATAGGCTCACTGAACTGGTCGAACAGGAAGAGATTTGCCTTGACACAGATCAAAGGAAAAGACCCGGAAATAATACTTCTTCTGGTAAATCCCACCAAGAGCTTCAGGTGATGTCTTCAGAAACCCATTTAAAGATAGTTTGTCATTTTCTTAAAGGCTTGATGAGTTAGTGTTATTAATCTTAGGGTACTTATCTGTCAAAATGAGAAGATATACTCAAGGGGTATATGTATGTGTGAAAGACTGGAAACCATGGGAGAAAGTGGGAAGTTTAGTGTAAAAACAGGAATAGCTCCAGGGAGGAGAGGATATGACAGCTGTCCACAAATCTGAAGAACTGTTGTTGGGATGAGAAAGCAGACAAATTCACAAAATCCGGGTGACTTTAGAAGAGAGGAGTAAGCTCCTTGCCAGAGGTCACAGTAACTAAGGCTTGGACTCAATTAAGGCATTTCTTATGACCCTTGCTGTGCAAAACCAGCTACTATGTGAGCTGATAAGCTCTTGGCCAGGATTTGGGTTAGAAGAAATGGTACATGCAAAAACAATGTATAAAGTCTTAACAGGTGAATTAAGACACTCTGTTTTCTCTGCTGTGTACTTCATTATGTGGTTTATTCCCTTATATACAATGTCCATGATCTAATGAAGAAGGCAATAAATCAGGGTGGTCAAAAGTTCAACCATAGCCACCCACATTTGAATCCTAGCTCTGCCTCTCACTTACCAAGTGACCAGAGTGAGCTTGAACAAGCTACCAACTGCTATGGACTGTACTACCACATTTTCCCCATTTGCAAAATGAGAATATAAGCACCTACCCCGGGAGTCTGCTGTAAAGATTAAACAAGTTAATGCATAGGAAGTCTCATAACAGTGTCTGGCACATAGGAAATACGCAATAAAGTTTGCAGTTTATTATGATTCCTCTATGACCATTTTAGTACTCTAAAGAGTCCTGGTTACCAATTCTGGGCAAAGTGTGATGTTCACCTGAGACTTTAGCACTTTAGAATTATTGCAAACATATAGAGAATGGTGCTACATGCAGCAAAGAGAATAGCTGAAGAAACTTCTCGTTCACAGACCTACGTGATTTCTAAAACCAGCTACCACTGGCAGATATTTCTGTCCCCGAGTCGCCCTGCTGTCCCATCATAGTTTTAGCAAAGGCCTGAGATATGGATCTCAGAACCTAAGAAGCAGTCTTTAATGAGGACACTGCTGGCTTCTCAGGTTCCTCTCCTAGGTCCACAATCCGGATGGCATTTTCTTTCTTGGAAAGCCAGAAGGCAGCATAGACTGGCTCTGAAAATTTGCAGTCAAATTTGTGAACCAGAGTCATGGAATCATATTCTACACCATAGAAGGAAAGAGTCCCTCCTGGGAAGTTGACATAGATGCCAAGCCTCCGGAAAGGGCCAGCTTTGACTGGGGTCTCTGTGTCACTGTGCCAGGCTGTGAACTCTTTCCCATTCCAATAGAGGCTCCAGGAGAAGTTGTTTCCAGAAATGCAACTGTTGCGTTCCTCCCCTTTCCGGTCAATTCCTTTGTAGGTCAGGCCAATGTAAGTGCCTGCCCCGGAGATCTCTACCTCGAAATAGTACCTGTGCAGGTACAGACTTTGTTGGGACAGCACCTGCCGCCAGTGGAGGAATCTGCTGGGGAGGTCCGGATAGGGATGTTCCCAGGGTGTGGTGTTGGTGACTTTGCGGTTGTCCTCCTGCAGCCGGAGATACCTATGTGCTGTGTCTGGGTCAAATGTGATATCATGAGCATCTGAGGAAACACAGAAGGCAGGGAGGGTGGTTTAGGAAATGACAGCTGATTCAGACAGAATGCTTTAAACCCAGATAGCCTCCAAAGCATGTCTGAGAAAACACTCGTCCCCCTGTTCTCCCTTTACCCAGACTGCTATTCCCTTAGGAAAAGAGGAGGATAAAGCCAGAAAACAGAAAGAACACAAGTCACTCCACTTCATTCTTTTCTGAAGTTCAAATTGCTCAGCATTTACTGTATCATTTGGTGAAGTGAATCAAGAAACTAAATTTACTCATTCATTCAATAAATCTGTGTAGAAAGTCAGGCACTATTCTACCAATGTTAGCAAAGGTTTGGGGATATAGGTATAGCTACATTCTGTCCATTCACTCATTTTTTAAACTATTTGACTAATATTTAGCATGGTGAACTGTCAAATATTTCTCCAAATATATTCTTTAATCGCAAGAAATAATAGCACCTTTATGTACACAGTTGCTTAAATCAGATCCAAGTCATTCTTGACATGTCTTTTGTCCCCATTCTTAAGCCCCATCCCTCCACACACAGACAACAGAAAATCCTGCAGATTCTTCACACTTCTCTCCAGCCCTCTGCTTCAACTCCCATCTACGCCACCACCAATCTCACCTACACCAGTGCAACACACTCCTTATTAGCAGTCCATAATTCAAAAGATACTATTATGAATATTATTCATAGTAATATTCAAAAGAGAAAGTTAATATGTATAACATCTTTCATGCAAAATAACATGAATTATAATAGGATATGTTTAATTTTTAATTTAATGTTAAGAATAAAGGATTTTTGAGCCAGGCATAGTGTCACATCTCTGTAAAACCAGTGTCTGAGGAAGCTGAGGCAGGAGGATTGTACGTTTGAGGTCAGCCTAAGAAACTTAGTGAGATCCTGGCTCAAAATTTAAAAAACAAAAATTTAAAAAGAAAGGGCTAAGGGTTGGGGTTGTGACTCAGTGGTAGAGCACTTGCCTAGCATGTGTGAGGCACTGGGTTTGAGCCTCAGCACGACATAAAAATAAATGAATAAAATAAAGGTCTATAAACATCTAAAACATTTTTTAAAATTTTTTAAAAGGTTATGTAGTTCATTTTTTTTAACAAAAAGAAAGGGTTACAAGTAGTAGACTGTCCCTCAGTTCAATCCTTAGTACCACAAAAATGAATAAATAAATAAAAAGAATAGAGGGCATTTGGGTTCTTTCATTAACATATGTCTGCCTGTAAAATGTAACTGTGCTTCTGTCAGGAAGCCGGAAAGAACAAAGGAAACCATGTGGAAAACAAAATGTCCTGGGAAAAAAATAGAGAGCTGTGGCAAGAACAGGAGAAAGTCATCATCATAAGTAAAAAACAGAAAAAAAGGCTGTTCAAGAGTTTATCCACCAGTGGTCACCCTCAAAAAACAAGCAGAACCAGGGTTCAATGGCATGTTCCAAAAAGAAGTTATAAAAATGAGCATCAGTCACACAGTGTAATCTTTCCTCTGCTTGCAGATGAGAACTGATGAACTGGTTGACGATCATCAAGTGTTTTTTTTTTTTCAATTTAATTTTTTTAATTGAAAAAAATAGTACATATTTATGGTGTACAACATGATGTTTCAAAATACATATGTATTGTGGGATGGTTAAACCAAGCTAATTAACATGTATCCTACCTCACATATGCCATATACATTTTTTGTGTGTGTGGTGAGAACAGTTAAAGTCTATTCTGTTAGCAATTTTTGATTATATAATGCATTGTGATTAATTACAGTCACCATGTTGTACAACAAACTCTTGAACTTATTTTAACATGAAGTATCAATTAGAAGTATGGTGTTTTTAACAATGCTAACAGAACAGGTCAATATCTTAGATTGATAGAACAATGCAATGTGCAATTCTGTTCAAGCCAGACTTAAAAATGAACCATTTGTTAACTGGCCAAAACTCTTCCAAGTGCCAAGGTCATTAAAGACAGAGAAAGACAGAGGGACTGTCATTGACTGGAGAAAACTAAGGAGATGGAAACATTTATATTTATGGATTGGAATTCGAACCAGAAAAAAAGAACATTGGTGGTATGATGGATGAAACCTAAATAAATTCTATAGTTAAGAGTACCACAGCAATGTTAATTTATTGGTTTTGATCAATGTACTACAGTTACATAAGTGTTAGCATTTAGAAAAGCTGAGGAAGGAGCTGGGGAGATAGCTCAGTTGGTAGAGTGCTTGCCTTGCAAGTACAAGGCCCTGGGTTCGATCCCCAGCCCAAAAAAAAAAAAAGAAAAGCTAAGGGAAAGTATACAGGAATTCTTTGCCCAATGTTTGCTATTTTTTCTGTCTTAAATGATTTCAGAATAACAATTATTTAATTGAATTTTAAAAGGCATTTCATTTGGGGGTTGTCAAGAGGTTACAAGCACCTGAATCCTATATGAAAGATGGTCGTTCTCACCTCAGCAAAGAGTTACACTGACACCAGCAACTGGGAAAAGAGAAGCTGTTTACAACTTACATTTAAGGAACTCTTCCCTGGTTTTAGGCTCAGGTTTTGAGGTCCGATACTTGCGCTGAACAATGGCAGACACTTGAGTTTTGATGTCATACTCCTCTAGAAAATCAGAAAGTTGTGAATGCACACCTGCTTGGGTAGTCAACAGATCTTGAGAAATGTGTACCCTTCCCTGAGCTTCTTGAGGCTAGAGAGGGCTATTGAGACCACACCACTCTCATGGATGAGACACAATTAGCAGAAAAAGATCCCACCCTGACTTGAATTTTCACCTAAAAGCACAAGCAGCAGCAATATGAGAAGCTAGTCATAGACATGCCAGCCCATTGCACAATGTGACTAACTTACCTTCTCTAGGTCTTAATGATAAAATAAAGCATACATGATAAAAATAAAATCAAGATAGGGTTCCATTAGTCGCATGACCTAGCTAAAGCACGGCTTTGAAAATGAGACATTCCCCAATTCACCCTTCCTTCCTTGGTTCTCTATTTCCCCATAGACCATTCCTAGAGACACACCAATGGCCCATGGCCCAGAAAAATCCTCACCTTCTTTGGAGAATTCCTGGAGCTTTTCCTTGTAGTTCTCCAGCAACTGGATTAAGTGTAGGGTGGAGTCTGTGATGACCCTGCGGATACCTGAAAGTTTATCCTTCAGTGCTATGTAAACACTAGGGAAAGCAGAGTCTTCAGCGTTCTTAAACTTGCAGTACTCCTACAAAAAGGAAACAGAAGAATTTGCTTATTAAATTGGACTGCTCTCCTCATTGTGTTACTTTCTGCATCTTTAAAATGGGCTGATAACATACTTCACAGAGAAAATGTGTAAAGTGTCCATCTCGGTCTAACAAACATAAAAATCACTCTTCTGTGCTGCTAGACTCTTTAAAAAGTGGGTTTTTAAAAAATCAAGTGAGAACATAAGCTTTTAAAATCAGGAAGGACTCAATGTCCATGAATAGCTCTAATACACAGCCCAGACTGGGAACCATAAGAATGAGAACATTCTAGCCATGGTAGGGATGAAGGAGCTAGTTGCAGTACTCTCAAGATTCACAAACCATCCCTCAGGAACATGCCTTCTCCTTGTCAATTCAGTCCAATGTGTAATTTTCCATAATTATTTTACTGTGATTTCCAGTTTGAATTGTTTTCATATAGATGATCACATTAAGTCACTTAATTTCCACAACAATGTGGGAAACAGGAAAGACTGATTTCAGATGTAACACAGTATCAAAACTCAGATGCAAATGAACACTAAAGAGAAGAATGGACACAGCAGAACCATGAACAGGGCTATACCAAAGAGAGCCAAGGAATAGAAGAAAAAGTACAAATCAGAAAGTTGATAGGAAGGCACATAAACACTTTAATATTGTATACAGATTTGGTTACCATACACAATAAAAGTAGAATTTTATCTCAGTGGGGAGAAAGAATAAATTATTCAATAAATGCTGTCATTTCCCTTGGCAGTGTGGGCAACAATAACTTATCTTTCACCAAAATTAATAACTGTTATCTCATGCTCAAATATATCTTACACATTTTAAATTACTTTCCCAATTTATTTACAATAAACAGTTTGTTGCACCTAGAAGGAACTTTTATTTTTCAAAAATACAAGCAGGAAAAATTATTTGTCTTTTGGAAGAAGAATGTGAATTATTTACTCCAATCTTCTGGTTGGATAAGCAAGAAATTTGAGACCCAGAGAGGTTAAATGTCTTACTAAAAGCTATATAGCTATTTAGGACAGATTCAGGATGATCAAATTTACCCCCAACCTAGTGTTCCTTCCCTGCAAAATGACATGTTCTTTAGATCTGGTTCTAAAGGCATATCTCATGTATAATGATACATTATAGTGGAAAGTTCCATTCTCTCTACTGAGCAGTCCTCAATTACCCAACAGACCAGGACCTGTCTGAAAAACTGCAGGTGTCCAGTTTCATCCCCGCCAGGTAAGCTTCCAAACAACTGCCAGAGTGCTTTATAAAACATACTCATCTGCTCTCATCACTCCCCCTTCCAAAGTTCTTCACAGTCAGATGCCCACTTGGCCCCCCAACCTCATCTCCCATCACTATAAGCCCAGAACCCTGTGTTCCATCTTTGTGAAAATGCCTTGGTTCCCCAAGACAGCCATGCTTTCTCAATCCTCTGTGCCTTGCACATGCTGTTCCCTCTACCTGGAACATACCACACATTGAGCATGACTCAGATCCAGGACCTTCCCTGATATGAGCAATCCTTCCTACCCTGACCATACTGCTGTACTCTGCTGAATCAAAACCTATGTCTCTGGTTCCACAGCTCCCTGTACACCCCCTTTATCAAAATACAGCCACATTCACAGATGTGTTTCAGGTTTGGTGGAGCAAGGATGCTCCATGGTGCAGTTGCATAGATACCTCCACCTCTTCCTCTACCCACCCCCAATTCTGTACCTCCAAGAAGAAGACAGTGTTGCTGATGGCCGCCAATCTCTCCAGCTCCTGCTTGCTTTTCTCCATCTCTGCACTCCTGTACTCTAGGTGGGTCTTGATGCCATTAGCCTGATTCAGAGCAGCTTGCTCCTTCTCCTCCAGGAAAAGCATCACATCTGCCTGGGCCTTTCTCACAGCAGCAAGGAGTTCCCCAAACTGCTCTTCAGCTACCACCTTCACCTCTGACACTGACGCCTGGTGGGGATAGAGTGGAAGGCACCCAAAAATTTGTTAGTGAGGCAGGATTTACTCTCAATGTAAGTACTTCTTTGCTGATTGTTAACTTACTCTCCTTATGCATTTGATGAGATTGCTATGTGACTTGTGGAATTTCTTTCAGTTTTGACAATCTGGGTCTGTTAATCAAGTTTCTGAAATCGATTCTTCTACCAGAGAAATGTCTGTATTCGGTATACTTGATAGATATATTTCAAGAGGTAAACAAATAACTTGACTTTTTTGCACAAATCAGTAGTATGAATCAGCTCTCTTAGCATTTTATTACACCTGGTTAAAATGATCACTGAATCAGTCTGAGCCAAAAGTACATCTAAGACTATGGTGTCTCTGCAAGGCACACAGTCCCAGGAAATGTTCAGGGTATGTGTAAATGACCGTGGTACCCAAGGAATTACAGAAGGAGCATTATCAATACAGAATCGAATGCTGTAATCAAACCATAAAACAAAATCAATATTAAGGGTTTGCATGTTGACACACATGCTTGTGGAACTCTTTTATGAACAACCCTCATGGACATCCCTTATGAATACCTTCAATTAATATCACATCTACAACATCAATCTGAGTTCTAAATGTTGTCTTCTCTTTGATAGTTCTTAATTATGTAGACAGTTCCCTCTGCATCTCATTGTACATGCCGTACAATGTTCTTAAACTCATATGACTTGGATACTCCCTTGACCCAATCCTACAACCCAAAGTCCATTTTCAACCTATCTCAGTCTCTCCCATTGTCCCCATCATCCTCTCCCATCTGAGATATCTCTGAGCATCCCAGGTGCTGTTTTCTGTTCCTGATTCCAAGGTTAACCAGGCCTCTAAAGGGAACCAAAACAATAGATGCCCTTAGGATGGGTGCTGCAGGGGCACCTGTCTAACATGAGAGGCAGGGAGAATAAGACCCAGACCCAAAAGGGAAACCCAGGAAGGGAAGAACTCAGAAAAGAAGTGGTCCCAGGACATATGAGAGTCTGGAGGTGTGAAGGAAGATAAGAAAAAGAAATGATGACACCAGGTAGAAGAATTTCTATCTGGTTGGGGACCCTGGCTCAGACCAGAACTCAAGAATGCAAAAGCAAGAGAATGTATGTTCTCTGATCAGCCTTTGATCCAGTGGCCAGAAGAGGAATAAGCAGGGAAAAGGAAGCAATTGGAATCATTCCTGGAAGAGGAATGTTCCTACATTCCTATCCCAACATTCTCATTTTTATGCCAACTTTTCTATCAATTGTTGGCTTATTAGCTTAGGGCAGCTGGACAGAGTTAGAAGTAAGTACATTGTGGTAACAGGAAGAAAGAGGCTAGATGGCAGATTTTCTCTAAATTCCTCAAGCCTAAACAAAGAAAAGCCTTCAGACAGATGGCAGTGTTGAGAAGCAAAGGTTAGCACCAGAGGTAGTTTGGGAAACTTGGAGGAAATCTATTGTTCAGGCTCCCTTTGGAGCTCTGGGATGTTCAGGCTGAGCCTTGCTCTTGGGAGAAGGAACTGCAGCAGGCTGTCCAGAAGCTCCAGCCAGCAGCCATCTCATTAGCATATTAAACAGATGCCCTCTCTGGACTAGAAACGGGGCAGGACTTAGTCCTTTGGTCACTGTGAGCACTAGGTGAGGGGCACCACCTCTATCCATAATGGACTAAATACACAGGCTGCTGTTGAGCAGGTGACCAAAAGAAGAAGATGCCAAAACCTCCTCAGCAATTCTTGAAGCAACAGTTTACAGATGTTGCCTCCTTGTCATTATAAATACTGTGAATTCTGAGACCATTAATCATAACTGGATTTAAATCTAAATGTTAAAATATGTCTTAATAGTATAAACATGAAAGCAAAGATGGAGAAATCTACCTTACAAAACAGATTGGATTTACTCATTACCTTGTGGGGAAGGGGGAGGATAGTTGTTGGTGTTTTATCCAAGCTCCACATTAAGTTACTTGTTGCAGCTCCCTGGCTTACTCCCCTTTCAACCCTATCAGGCTCCAGGTGCCCAGATTCCATAAACTATAGAGGCTGACAGGCTGCCCTGCCTACTCCTGATCACTACCGAAAAACAGGAGCAGGACAAGATATGCATACTAACAAAAGGGTGTCATGGGAAAGAATCCAAATCCATTCATGGGAAAGAATCCAAATCCATTCCCTCTGCAATTCCAACAGGTAGGTTCCTCATAGAAACACCATACCATGAGCTAAGAGGCATAAATCTGAAGACAAAGATCATGATTCACATCCCTTCCCCACCCCCAATGAGGAAAGATAGTGCAAAGGAGACCTTGAATTATATTGGTGATTGACCCCTGCTGTAGCCTCTCTTTCCTAAACCTTCTCATTGAGAAATACTTCTTTTTTTGCTTGTAAATGGAATGTTGGAAGGATATTATTTACAACTCAAAAGATGACAAATCAATAATGTAGACAGGAGGGGCTACAAACATGTTGAAGTAGTTTAATGATTTATATTTGAGGATGGTGCACATGCCTATCAGTGTATGAGTCACTCTTAGTTTGAGAAAGCAACATTCCCAGGTTCTGCTGTTCCATCATTCTAAGGGACCCCAGTCAAGACTTATCATATCCCTTGTGCATGATGATCATTGTAATAACTACCTCGACCTGGTTACCACTTCATTATGAGAACTGAATAGGAATCAAAGCTGAAGAGACAGAAAAAAAGTTAAAATGTTCCATGTGATTCTTTAAGTCATTTGAATCCTGAAAATCAACAATCTCTGAAGGTTTATAAAGATTTAAAGGGATAATTATTTTTCTTCCTTTAATAAGATATTGTGGGCAAGAAAGATTTCATTCTTTCAGCAACTAATTAGTTATAAACACAAGAGGTGGAAATTAAGTTGAAATAGATATATGTATTTGATTGGGGGTGGATGGATAGATGAGTGGACAGGTGAACAGATGGGTAGACATGTGGATAAGTAGGCAAGTGGGTGGATTGGTGGGTAAATAGATGAATGAAAGGATGGATAAACAGATGGGTAGAGGGATGGATGGATGGACAGAAGGATGGATGGATGAAAGCATTCATTCTCAGCATGAGATGATACTGCTGACTCACTGTCATAGAGTAAGTGTTCAGCATTCTTTTCTAAGTAGTGATTATTGGCTTACCACCAATGAAAGCTATTTGTGGAATTGTTTGGGTCCACTTGTTGAGTCTATTTTGAAAATGGTCATCACTAGAGAGACTAAAGCCAAACAGCCTGATACACCATTGACCTTATTAAGTACCATCCACTTATCTTGCAGTTCTAAAGTCTTTTTTCCAAATGCCAGGACATAAGACTGGTAACACTCATGCAGAATATCCTCCCATGACGGAGGAAGCCAAGATTTTGTATAATTCCTGGAGCTCTGACTAAATACCCCTCTTAAGCACACACATGCACACCACATGCTTTTCTCCTGGTCAAGAAAGCACATGTAAAAATAATGCTGTTATTCCAGAACTAGTCTCAGTTCTACTCTATATTATTAAAAAGCAAATCATTTGCCAGTTTTAAAACTTAAGCAAATTTTGTAACAAATCCCGACATCAAGGTGAGGCTGTCCCATAGTTTAGCCAGCTAAACCTACAATACTTACTTGCTGAAAAACCCCACCAGACCTACAACCCATATCTCACAATCCTATATGGGTCTGACTGATCCTGAAGCAGCAGCCACACATGCTGAAACATAACAGGTGACCCAGGCCATCTTACCAAAACAGATCTGTGATTGGCTTGGAGCCTGGTGATGGCATTTTCATTCAACTTGAGTTTCTGCTCCAAGTCTAACTGGAGGCACCGAAGTTCAGCCTGAGAAACAGAAAGGAGAGAGTTAAGGAGGAAGGGGCCCAGTTGCACTCAAACGTCCCCAGGGGCAATGACACTTTTCGTTCCTGAGGTCCCTGCCTTTCTTCTGTGAAAGGGAGAGTCTGACCTCTGACGCTGATCTCAGAAGCCAGCCTAGAGGTGTGAAGGGTGGGCAGTGCACCAGTGCTGTTCTGGGACATGAGTCAGCATCAATCAGCTAAGGTGCACCTGGTACACACAGTACTAGATCACCTCTTATCATCCTTACTATACCCATATTAGGTAAAAATTATTATTATCTCCATTTTTTTGTAGATGATAAAATTGAGCCATTTACCCCAGGTTAGAAGCTCAGCCGTGGAGCTGAGTCTAGACCTTCTGACCCCAGAACAGTCTACCAAGGAGAATGGACCGCAAACCTGTATTACCAGCAGCTCAGGAGGCTGATGCAGGAGGATTGCAAGTTCGAAGTCAGCTGAGGCAACTTAGCCAGGCCCTAAGCAAATCAGTGAAGCCCTGTCTCAAAACAGAAGATAAAAAAGGGCTGGGGATGTGGCTCAATGGTTAAGCACCCCAGGTTCAATCCCTGGTACCAAAAAAAAAAAAAAAAAAAAGGAAAGAAAAGAAAAAGAATAAAAGAATGAACCCAGAATCCAGGCCATGTATCTTAGGCAAGTATTCTATCACTGAGCCACATGCCCAATCTTGCAAGGGTTTTAAGAGCTATATATGTGTCAAGAAATGTGGTCAGAGATCAAGCATGTATTTCTTATTATTTCAGAACTTAATGCCTCTAAATTTTCATTTCTTCATCTATGAATGGAGATAAATAAGGTTTTTACTTCCTAAGATTGTGAGATAATGAATTGAATGAGATAATGTATGTTAATAAGAACTTGGATTGCTTCTCAGCCTTTTGGCTAAGATCAAGTATAATGAAAACTTGGTACAGTACCAGGCATGTTGAAAATGCACCATAAATGTCAGTGGTTGTCCTTGAGATAGTCATTCTCCTCCTCATTATCATCCATTTTACTACCATGACTGCTTTCCCTTCATACTCTGTGTTTGCTCCTGGAGGCAGATAGAGTCAGCCCTCACCCCAATATTCCCACCACACCCTTACCACAGCCCCACTGCCAGTCCAGTCAAAGCAAGTGCAAAACCTTGGGTTTGCCTGCCTTGACCTTGCCTCCTGGGACTCTCAAATACCTTCTGCCAAAAAGTCTGCCTGGCAGAAAACCTAAGCCTTTGCCAACATCAAAGGCCCTGTCACTTTCTTGCTTCCACAAGGGCATGAGATAGCAAAAAGTAGTAGTAATAATGATAAATAAGCAGCTTTCAGTACTTTTAATAGCTTCTGCCTGCATTTAAAGCTGTGAGTTGTGCCCTGACAGGCCTCAAAGCACATAAATTAAGTGCCTGGACATTCTCCCGAGGAAGCCTCGGGAGTTCCAGGCACCCCAGTGGGGAACACAGCTGCAGGCAGGGCAGTCACTTCACGAGTACACTCCGCAGAAGGCTGGTAACCTTTGATCAGGCTCTAGAGGGCCCCATAACCTCTCACCCCTGAGACATAATGCCTGGGAGTGGGGAATGGGGAAAAGAGTGAGAGGTCTGGCCTATTCAGGACAATTCTGAAATCTTATACAGTGACCCATTCTAGAAGAAAGGGAGAAACCACCAACTGTTTGTTTGAAGAAGTTGAAAGACACAGCAGAACACACCCTAACAACCAGCTCATACAACATGGCACCTTAACAGCAGCAACGTGAGTTAAAACAGTTGTCTCCAGCCAAGTCCTAAGGAGACACCCAGGGCATCCAATGAGGGGCTTCTCTTCTCTGCCTGCAGACTACTATAAAAGGAGAAAAGGGCTACAAAGTACTGAACCGGGATCTCTCTGAGTGAGTCACTCCAAGGGAAGGCACTCCCAATTACCACAAAAGGTGGGGCCAGTTTGGGAGACTTGTATCTCCAGTTATTCCTGTTCCTAGAAAATGATGGATCATCTCAGACTCTGGTTTCAGGGTTTCCCAAGATCAGCCATGCACACATGGCCAGGGTGGGTGGGCCCTGCCCAAGTGCAGAACAGTGATACCTATGAGCATAGACAACCTTTTAGTAAAAGAACAGAGAGACCTGCCTGCTTCATCGAGGTATTGAAAAATATGCAAAAGGCACAATATTTAGAGTAGGCAGACCTGTCAGAGGCTGACTGTATAATCTTATCAAATCATTTAGGTTCTCCTCTGGTACAAGATCACATAAATATGTTGACAGAATATTTCCTTCTTCTGTCTACAGAGCAAAGGGGGCATTCAGAACTTGGTGGTTAGGGGTAGATTAGAAATGCAAAGAGGAAGTTTGGAAAGAGAAGAAAATTCCAGATGGAGTTCTCTTGTATTTCCAAGCATGTGAGGTTAACCCTCTAGAGACTTTGCCTTTGATGTTACTAGAATTTTACCTAGACATTGATTCCATTACTCAGTTAATTGGTCAGGACCTACTGCATGCCATTTCAGTCAACTTAAACACTCACTACCTGCCCTTGGAAGACTTATAGCCTGGTAGACTATTTATGAAAAACCAAGTTACATTAGGCATGGTGGAACACACGTGTAATCCCAGTGATTTGGAAGGCTGAGGCAGAAGGATGACAAATTTGAGACCAGCCTAGGCAACTTAGCAAGACCCTGTCTCAAAATAAAAAATAAAAAGGGCTAGGCATGTAGCTCAAAGGTAGAGCTCCCTGGATTTAATCCCCATTCTCAAAAAAACTGTGGGAAGGAAGAAAGAACAAATTACATAGTACTGAGTCCAAGGCATTCCCTACAATTTTAGAAGAAGAAATTCTAGTCCTGCGTGTCTGCATATCATCCACCTATTGGCTACCAGCAAACAGACCGTGAACAATGCTAACTACACCCAGAGAAACACAAAGACTTTTGACTCTGATACTTGGCTCTTACTCTACATGGAGACTGTGTCCATGGTCAGCATCTAGTCCTCACTTTTTCAGAACCAAGACTGAGGTTGAAGGTAGTAGCCTGGTATAAGTGGGGTCTCCAAAGATCTAAGGTCAGGCCCAACTCATATCTTCCCTCCTCCAGGATCCCCACCCTGACATTTCCAGCAATGGCTCTCTCCTTTGAACATGCAGTAGCTCCCTCGGTGGAGTCATGGTATGTGCCTTGGCTTCCTGATTAGAGTTCAAGCTCTGGTAAGGTAGACAGGGAAGAGCCTAGCATTTAGCCACAGACTGCACTCCATAATGTGTGATAAGCATGAAGAACAGGAAAGAACCAGAATAGACAGGAAAGGTGGGAACAGTAGTCCAAATTTTACCTGACTCCCCATACACACGGGGTCTCATTTCCATAGTGGCAAGTCTGAGATATAGAGGTGAGAGGAGTTAACAGGAGCCAGTCAAGACCAGCTGCTCTTAAGAGGAAAGGGGTCTGAGGGCAAAGGTCCCCACTAGGAATAGTTGGGCTCTTGAAACCCAGCAGGATAGAAAACATAATCAAAAAACATCTGCCTCTCAAAGCCCACAGTTTTCGTCCAAAGGCCCATGAGAGCTTCAGAAAAAGCTAACTTGGTTAGCTGAGAAATGTTACTCTGTGGACCCCAAGCAGGATCTCAGTGCTTTGTGTCCCCCCAGCTGACCCTGCCATTTACAATTTCCTATACAGAATGCCTGCCTGAGTAATTATTAGCTCACTACAAAGTGACCTTCAGAGAGTAATTGCAGTAGGCTTGTGCTAGATGAAAGGAGTCCCAGGTTTTGAGAGTCTTAATTTTAAATGATAATTCTTTCAAAATTATCACAGTGGAGCTAGCAGCTCAGGCTTCATAAGCCATCAAGGTCCCATGTCTTCTGTTCTTTTGGGCTCCTTGCAAGAAACCTCTTGGTCCTAAGATTTTGTGGAATCACTAGAATGTAGCCAGACTTACAGAGTAAATTTGCTCTCTGAGCTGAAAGCAAGGACCCAGGATGGAAAGGACATGTGCTCTCTGAAGCAGACCAGAAAGCAGAGAGATCTGTAGTACAGGGCTGTACTGAAGCCATGATTGCTTTTTAGTTCCAAAAATACCTAAGAGCCCCTCACCTGATTGACTTTATTTTACTTCACCCAGCTCTTTCCTAGGATATCTGCATTTGGAGTTCTGCCCAACTCTCCTGCTCAAATTTCTATCACACTAAGTCTCTGGGGCATACTAGATGTCCTACATTTAAAATTTATATTGTGTCAGTGTTGGTACAGGCATAGAACATTTCTGAAGGAAACAAAGTGCAGTTAGTGTTGGCCTCTGATGAGAGGAGGCAGATGCAGGGATTGGGGATGGGATGGAGACCCCTCTTCCTACCAAAATTGATTTGGTAACATTGTTGTTTAACAACTCCATGTATCATTTTCCAGTTAAAAAGTAATAAAATTCCAGTCAGGTATGGTAGCGTTTGCCTGAAATTCCAACAGCTTGGGAGGCTGAGGCAGGAGGATCTTGGGTTCAAACCCAGCCTTAGCAACTTAGTGAGGCCCTAAGCAACCCAGCAAGACTCTGTCTCTAATAAAATACAAAAAAGGGTTGGGGATGTGGCTCTACTGAGCACCCCTGGGTTCAATCCCTGGTACCAAAAATAAAATAAAATTAAATTAAATTAAATTAAATAAATAAATAAAATAAAATAAATCCTACATTATAACCAAAGGGAATAACAATACACTTTGTCTCAGCATCTCTACTATATGTATGGTCAGTTTTTGGAGCAAAATATATCAAAAGGTAAAATTATAATACTGTGATTTTGGAGTCCTTCCAGTAGGATGGTTTTCCAGAAACTTCCATGCCTTACTCCATTACTTAATCAACTGAATGAACTTAAACAAATGTGGTGGAGATAATGAGTTTTTACCTCACAATTATTTGAGAGTTGGATGAGAAGAGCCACAAAAATACATTTTGAACAATATAATACTCAATGAAGGCTATTTTTCTCAATTATGTGGAGATTTTTCCTTTGATGTGTATATTTGTTGATCTCTCTCTTATTCTGAGAGATCCCTGGCCACAGGAAACACTGGAAACAATTAAATGACTTCCCAGGCCGGAAGCAGTGACTCACTGGCATGTGGAATACAGGGCTTTCCAAAACAACTCCCACCAGCACTGGATAAAATCTGTGTCTAGGGATAGGCATAGAGGAGGTGCCCTGATGTGCAAACCCTCTTTCCCAGAAATACCTTTCCTTTACTGCCCATGAGCATTTGCCAAGAAATTGCTGTGAACTGGCCAGTCATGCAAATGGGAAGTTGAATATAAGAAATGTGGGACAAAAGTCAACTGTACTTCCCTCCTAGAAAAAAAAAAAAAAAAAGTAAGAGAAAGTGTTCATGGAAAGTCAAAATTGGAGGGAAAAAAGCACATAAACTTGCTAAATCAATTCCCAAGGATTTCTCTAGGTTCTCAGCTTTAAGACAAAGATAAGCTAGATATTGTACAAATGATGCATTATATGATAGAAGTAAAATTACAGGCTCTGAGCATAGTCTTCTTTAGTCCCTCCTGATACTCTATCTGGTGAGGAACTTTCATTTTCCATAAGGTAAGCCATTCTTAACATTAAACCCGGACCTGAGTTTCAAATTCTGTTATCTTAGCATTTTTCAAGTTCTTAGATTTCACACTGATTATCTCTACTGGGGCAATTTTTATTGGTCTTTTGTTTGAGGTAAAGGGAAAAAGAAAAATTAGGGGAAAGATTCATACTTTCTTCTTGAATTTCTGCCAAGACCTGTATTTTATTGACAGTATACATGCCCTGTAATTTCCTCCAGAAAGAAACATCTCCCCTAAGTCCCACAACTTCTGCATCCTACACCCAAACACACATTACTAAAAGCTACATGAAAAATAACAGGAAATTCAGAGAAACAGAAACAGACACAGAGATAGCACAACAACAGGGGGACAGGGATGGGACAAGTGACCTACTTTATTTTTCAAATCCAAAGGCAACATTTATGCTGCACAAACAGACAGATGCTAACTTCCTTTTTCTGTACACACAGAGCACAAAAGTGACATCAGCAGAGCAAGGGACTGTGGTGTGGCTGGTCTTTCCCCAGAGAGCACCATCTCCCACTGCTCTGTCCTAGATGAACCAACGCCAAGCACTCACCTCCTTGTCTCTGCGGGCAACATCCAGGGAAACAGTAGTGTGGTTCTTGTGTTCATCCTGGCCACATTCCTGGCAAATGCACTGCTGGTCACTGCAGCAGAAGGCAACCAGAGGGCTGTAGTGGGCAGAGCAGATGGGTAGGTCTCGATCCTTCAGGGGCTTAGTCAACTGGTGGCTGTGCAGTTTACTGTTCTCCTGGTGAGGACGTAGGTGCTCCTCGCAGTAATTCACCATGCAGGTGAGACACGACTTCACTGCCCTCACCTTACTGGTCCCGAGGCAGAAGTCACACAGGATCTCCTCCTCCCCATCCTCTCCAGGAGTCCCTGGCTCTGCAGAGGAGCTTCCCTTTCCCTCTGTTTCCTCCACAGGTCTCCCAGGGGAGCCCAAGTCCTCTTCTTCTGAGGGGCTAACAGACCCAGAATCTGAGCTGAGAGGGGCCAGAGAGCGAGCAGTGACTCCAGGCAATTGTCCTGAGGTCATTAGATCCAACTCAGTCATCTTGGAGGCTCTGCTGCCCAAGCCGGCTTTCCTCTGCCCCTTGGCCCAGGATCTGTGCAGTCTGTCAGACCAGAGAACCACGCCTAGATGATTACGGCTGCCCCAAGATTTTAACTGTTTACTGCCTCCTGGAGGAAGCTCAGTTACTCATAACTGCACTTCAGGCTTGGATGGTAGCCAGCAGCCGTGACAAGGCGGCTAGATTACTCAGGCTCAGGAAGTCTCCTCACTAACTCAGGCTCCTCCTCAAGTCCAATCCTGAAACTTCTATTCTTAGGTGAATCATTCATCCCCTATAGGCCCTGCAGAAGACCACGTGTGTCTGTGGCTGCTCTGGAAACAGCGGAGATTCCTGAGCTCTGTTGTAAGCCTGTATGACTTTGAGTGTTCTCACATCTCAGAACTGGATATGAGGCAGCTAGCAAAACTGACTTAGACTGGGGTGTAGCTCAGTGGTAGAGCACTTGCTTAGCAGGCAGAACACTGTGGGATTTCCCACCACTGCAACTACAAACCATCTGGCTTCACTTGCTTCTAGGTACTTGCTTTTAGTTGACTTTAAAAATCACTAATTTTGGAGGTCACAAAGCCGAGCAATATATTATTAGGCTCTCATAATCCAATTATTTCACCTCTAAACTTTCTTGCATTATCTCACATATGAGCTTTTGGGGAAAATGCAATATTAAAACCCTAACAGACCCTAACCTTTCCACATAACCTTCTTGTGCTTAATCTTCTTGTGAAGAGATGTACTTCACTTGCATATTCAGTAAACGTCAGGTGGGTCAAGGAAGAATTTGTCTCCTTCCAGAAACAGTTCTAGTCAGATAGCCTTCCCAGGTCATACACCCAGCCCTGTGGTTATCAGAGAGGATAAGAAATAGCCCTACTGCCCCCATGATAAAATGTTCCTAGATAGGGCATATTTATTTGCTCAGGGTGCCCTAATAAAGTACTACTGACCAGTTGGTTTGAACAACAGAAATTGATTTCCTCACAGTTCTGGAGACTGAGATTAAGACAATAAAATCAGTTGGTTTCTTCTGGGTCCTCTCTCCATGGCTCATATGTAACTTTTCCTATGTCTTCATATCATCTCCCCTCTGTATGTGTCTTAGCTGCCTCTTATTATAGAGACATCAATGAGATTGGAGTGGGCCCACCCTAATAACCTCAATTTACCTTAATTACCCACTTAAAGACCCTATCTCCACACACAGTCACATTTTGAGATATTGGGGGTTGAACCTCAACATGATTTTAGGGAGCAGGAAAAACAATTCAACCCATAACTTGGCCAGAAGATGAGATGGGAAGCTCCTTAAAAGAATGGAGCACCTCAATATGCCCAATGGATGGGGATTTTCTTCCAGATGAGTAGAAAGGAGTCCAAGATTATTCCAAGGTACCCCAACTTCTATATCCTAAAGAGGTTCTAAGCTTTTCCCCATGCTTTGTTTATATCCACATTTGAACTTGGATGGATTTGGGAAGTTAATGGAATGAAGACAGTGGAATATAGAGGAAGGGGTTGAGTTCAGCTAGCCTCAGAGTTTAGAGGTTAGAATGGTTCTGATGTTATACTCTCTATGACTCTGCACCCTTGGGTGAATTCTGCAGGACTTGGATTAAACTATATAAACCCAGAGACATTTCTTGTCACTTAGAAGAACAGAAATCCAAGAAGTTCAGAGACTACTCAGAGATGAAGGACATGAAAGACTATAAAAATTTATCCCAGATGCAGCCTTATTTATTTTCAATTATGCATAGAATACTCATACCATGATTGCTTAGAAGTAGTGTTTGCACAAAAAGACCAGGCTGGACACAAACTTCATGGATCATCTCAGCTTTTTATTCAGGAACAGGATTATACCTCCAATGGACCCACTTTCCTGGTGGAAAATGAGCCACTGGCCTAAGGAGGAGTTTGGGCTTATACAGGTTATACTAAGAGGTGATATAGTGAGTGTTGCAGTTTGGGCATTCAGGAATTTGGGTTTTGGAGTTGGGGGTCAGTGGTCAGCATCTCGAGAGGATTTATCTTGGAAGAGATTAGTGTTTCCTAGAGACTATCATTCCAGGTTTGATGAAACACTTTCACCCCACCAGTGACCAGCATCTGAAAAGGATTTATCTTGAAAGAGATGAAAGCTATCAATTTATGGTTTTCTTTTTCACTCCCTTTTCTCAGGCCCCACTATCTTGGGGTTTTTCATTTTCTATATCTAAAGAGTAGCAATCATATTAAGTTTCCTAAGTGTCAGTCTTGATTACTCACCCACTTCTACTGCTAAAGATCCCCCAGTAGAGGTTTCCTTGTGTTTACTTTCATGATTTTTGTACCTCTAATTATGAAGGAAAAGAGCTGGTTCAACCCGTTCAGACAATTCTTAGATTTCTCCAATATAACTGATAGGCTGGCTTTCCTTTACAACCTTTATCAGAATTACCTGGTACTGGCAGCTAAACCGGTCTACCTACATGCCACAGAATCTCTAATATTTCTGGAAAGAGAAAAGGGAAGGTGGTTGTCCTGCCTGGCCCACTACACAGCTTCAAAGGTGGATTAGAAGGTATTGAACTTGCCTGGGTTTCCATTGATTTCTCTTTTTTTTTCATTGTATCTCATTGTTTCCCTCCCTCTCCCATTATCACCCTTTCTTCTTTCATGAATTGTTTCCATGACTGCCCCTTTTCTATAGCTAATCCTTTAGGGCAGGCAGCTCATGGACAATATTCAACCCTTCATCCGTTTTCCATCAGAGTCCTGAGATAGCAGACATTCCAGTGGTGCAGAAATAGGAAATCTGAATTTGGTTCCCAGCTTGGCCTGGACAAATTATTTGTCCTCTCTTAACCTCAGTTTCCTCATCCATAAAATGAGCCCTCTTACAAAATCTGTCACCCTGATGCTCAGGCTGCCTGAATTAGTCTGTTTTCTATTGCTATAACAAATGCCCGAGGCTGGTTACTTTACAAAGAAAAGATATTTATTTAGTTCTTTTTTGGAAGCCAAAAGTTCAAGATTAGGAAGCCCAATCTGTTTAGACTATGGTGATGGCCCATTTGGCTAAGTGACAAACACACCAGAGAAGTGGGAAGGGAAATGGTCTTATGAAGAAGAAGCCAAGTATGTGACATGGCCATGCTTTACAACACTCTTTCAGGAGTGCACTCTTTCAGGAACTAACTGAGGTTCCAAGAGAACTGTATTAATCCTATCTGACGGCAGCAAGCCCTGTGACCAAAGTTCCTTCCACAAGGCCCAACCTCTTAAAGGTTCTACCACCTCCCAACAACACCATACTGAGGCTCAAGTTTCTAGCAAATGAACCTTTGGGGAATACACTCAAACCACATCTAACCCATAATACCACCCCACAATACCTATCCTGGCTATCTTCTGCCAGCCTTCTGGTGATTTCCCTTGGCAATAAAGAATTCATTCTCCTGGTTTTCAGCCCCCTTTCCACCCTAACTCTGTTACCATTCTCAGAAATTCCTCCTCTGAATGTTTCTTACCATTTACACTTAGATTGTATTTTAAATTGTGATAAAAGATACACAATAAACATAACAATATACACATAACATAAATTTTATCATCTTAATCATTCTTAAGCGTACAGTTCAGTGGCATTAGGTACATTTGTAACCAAAAGCTCACCTTTGGTCCTTGTCTCGAATGCCAATTAATGCCAATTTAATAATGAGGACACGGTTTTGAGAAAAAGGCAAGAGAAGTTTTATTGCTTTGCTAGCAAAGGAAAAACACAGGGAACTCCTGCCCCTGAGGCTGTGATTCTGCCCATCAGGAGGAAAAGGGGGACTTTAAAGGAACTCTTCAAGTGTTGCACCCAAGTGTGCTCTGGTAGGGGGTCTCAGGGCCCCTTGATGGTGTGTTAGCATTCCCTTGTTAATTTGGGAGATATTCACTTCTGAGATCCTCTGGCAAATATCTCCTTCCTGTGGAGCCCAGATAACTCAAGGTAATCTTGTTCTTCTCCCCCAGGTTGGGAGGAGGAAAGGAAGGAGAAAAAAAAGGAAAACATGTCCCTTTTAAAACTAAGCCTCAAAGATATTTTCAAAAGTTGAAGTGGACCACTGTTACACATTCACAGTAACGTGCAATCATTACTACCATCCATCTCCAGAACTATTTTTTATCTTGTAAAATTGAAACTGTATATTCATTAACCAGTAAATTCCCATTACCTCTCCTTCCAGTCCCTAGAAACTACCATTTTACTCTGTCTCTACAAATTGACTATTCTAAGGTACCTTATATAAGTAGGATCATACAGTGATTATCTTTTTGTGTCTGGCTTATTTCACTCGGCATATACTCAAAGTTCATGCTGTAGTATGTATATGAATTTCCTTCCTCACACCTGGATTTTGCATTCACCAAAAATCTCTACCCCCATAATTTTGAATTGATAATCTGACTGTACCTAAAGCTCACTTGCTTAAATGTTTCTTTGAAAACAATGTCTCAGATTCATCAGATGTTGACTTAAACCCTAATCCTAAGCATTCGAACTTGCAACAAGATGAAGTGCCTCTCTCTTCTTCATAAAACCAATGTCATTTTACCTATATGATCTTTTTTCCTAAGTCAAACTTGTCACCAGGAGTATTAGGGTCAAGATGTGGTTTGGTATTCCTTCCAGAATTGAGGAAGGTTTCTCTACCCAGAAATTTGATGTGTAAAACTTAACCAAGACATATGATAGGTGGGTAATTAAATCTTTTGTGACAAATAATCTCAAGGCTGATAAACTCTTAAACAATGAGCAATGCATACCAACAGATCCCCTCCCTGTTTAGGAGTTTAAGGCCATCACTCTGAGAAATCTAGAGTAACTTAGGTAAGAAGAGCTTTCTTAACTCAAAGACTCTATGCAGCATTTCCTAGCTAGAGAAGCTCCCCAGACTTTTCTCCCAAGCTAACAGCCTTTGGTCTGTCTCTTTGAAACTCTCCTAGAGGGTTGTGATACCGGTCTTGGAAATCAGGATTGGTCCTCAATTCCCGGTGTGGTGTTGAAGATTAAACGCCTGAGAAATGCTAAAGCAAGCACAGAAAACAAATTTTATTTAAGAGACAGAACAGAGATAGTAGACGCCTCCAGAGAGGAGTAGGGACCCAGAGCTGGTGCCCAAGGGAGTGGGGATGTTTTGCTTTTTTATAGATCCCCACCTCCTTTCTTTCCTGCCCCAAAGCAGGAAAAGAGCTGCCCAAGGGGTAATTGTCTGTGCCAGGAAGTGCTATCCTTCCCCTCCCCTGGAGGTGTTAACAAGGGGTTGTGAAGTGGCATGCTATCCTGAGGTTAGCTGTTAGCAATCCCATTTCCTTTTCTTTGATAATTAGCCCCTATCTTTCCTATCCAATAAGATCATTAATTATCTTTGCTGACTACCTGTCCTTTGTCCCTGTCTCAGTTAGAGGTGTAGGTCAGTGGTAGAGCTCTTGCCTGGCATGCCCAAGTCCTAGATTTCATTACCAGCACCACAAATTTAAAAATCTCCTTGGATTTTCCCCCCATTTGTGATTCTGCTGAGTCATGCAGAGCTGTGATTCATACACATAGATAATATTTATCCATCAGACTGTAAAAATCAAGAAAAATCAGTCCATCAGACAGAAAAATAAATTGGTCACAACATTGAATTTGATTAATTTAAGGGGTAGTACTTTACCTAGGCTGTGTCCTTTCCCTTTTTCTGAACTTGTCATATCTTAAATAATGGTAATAGTAGTAGGAGTAAGGGTATCTTGAAGAGTTACATCTAAGTCAGTTCTCCAAATTCACTTTGCAATTTTTCTGGTAAAATCCCAGTCTGAGAGCCACTGAGCATGAAGTTGCATTGTTCTTCAAGAAACCAGCCCATACTTTACTAGCTCACCTTGGGGATAGACTCAATGGACCCCTGGCCTAGGGTCACTATCAGCAAACTGGTCTCCAGCCTTATGTTTCTTCTAAAATTAAAAATTAAAAAAAAAAAAAAACAGTTTCTTGGGTTGCTTTGGTAATTAGATATTGCTAGCAAAACATTTAAAAAAAAAAGCTGGAGAGAATAGAGGAGCATTACAGACTTAAGAGATCATTGCTTCTAACTTCAAAACATGATTATTTTAATCACCCCATGCCTTCAAACCTCTGACATTCCTTTATGGAAGTAGTGACTTATCTCCTCAGGAAGGAGGAGGCATCTCAGGGTGTCACACATGCTTTCCCTTTGCGATGACAGGAGAATACATATGGGGGTACAGAAGACAAGACTGCCAGGAAGAGGGCTAAGGCCTGTCTTGCTCAACACATAGCAAAGAGCCCAAAGAATACCTGCCACAGGATGCAGAAAACTGTGTACCAGGGTCACCTGATGGGCAAAATCGTGGTTACAACCAAGATGTAGTTATGTTAATGGTTTCTTTTGAACAGTCTTGGTGTTAGGTTAGCCTCAACAAAACCTTCAACTGTGGGCATCCATCATCTAAGGAAATACACCAGGGTCATTTCCTCCCTAAGTCACAAAAGGTTTAGTCCTGGGTTGTTTCCAGGTTCCCTTGTGTCCACCAATGAGATGTGGCCACAGGGCATAGATACAGCCTTACTCCCCTCTTCTCAAACCACCCAAGATTCCAGAGGCAGAATTAGCTACTGAACCGCCTGGGAACCTACTGGGGAGCCTGCGCACTCTCTGATTATTGTTATAAATTCTGGACACAAGGGCATGACATTTTATGTGGCATCATAGTTGGAACATTTGGACTGTGCTTTGTTGAATCACCATATTGGCTCCTTTAACAACATTATGAAATATGGCGTAATAAATCCCAAAGTAATTACAGAAATTAAACTTAGTTATTTTTATGGTTATGACCAAAATAGCAAAAGAACCCACACATAACAAATGAAATAAATCTTTTAAAATATATAACAAATGTTCTCTTTGCCCTAAGACAAAACATGACTTTCAAGGTTGGCACAGCCAAAGGTGCTGAGCCAGCTGTTGTCTTGACAGTGCTAGTTTTCTGAAACTTGGGCAGTTGTCCAGCCCCTAGTCAAAATCGAGCTGTTTGCTGGGATTCCAGGGAGCCATACACACCTTCATAAAGTGCACAATTATCTCAGACCAGCCAGGGTGTGACAGTCACTAACATGCTAAAAGAGATATGCCTCAGTAGCTCAGCAGGTCAAATGCCCAGGGCAGGTCAGCCTTGCTGGGCAGGGAGCACACAGGTGGGCCTAGAGACAGATGTCTTTATGCAACACCAGGTTACAAAGCGAAGGTAAGGGACTTCTTGTTTTTACTAGTGAGGTACAGACCTTTGAAGTAGGAAAGAATCTCAGAAAATCTACTCTCCTCAACATCTGTAATTAAGGAAACTCAGACATATTTTTAGCAATAAGTAGGGACTGTAAACTCACAATGCAGAGGCAAAGGAAGGAAAAATAGACTTTTTCATTCTAGGACCCAAAGTGTGCCCCTCCCTTCAGGGACTATTTGTGGTCAGATTCTGAGAACAATACATCATTTTCTGTATAAAGGACACACTCTCCTCTGCCTCACCAAAATCCCCCAGGGATCTCTTAAGTTTCAGGAGTCCTTGAAACTCAATTCTTAATTCCACTTCCCCTGGGACACCCGTTTGCTCAAATGGTTTCTACTTCTGCTTCATTGTTGAAAACCAAATGGATAAAGAGTGTTCTATATTTCTGTTCCCTGATTGGTAGAGAAATTGTATATAGGATTCTTAGGATGAGGGGGCATACCTCCTTCAATGCATAAACTCAGGAAGAATATGTAACACCAAGACTGTTCAAAAGAAACCATTAACATAACTACAGCCATCTTGGTTGTAACCACGATTTTGCCCATCAGGTGACCCTGGTACACAGCCCAAATCCTATGGGACAATTAAAGTTAAGATAGTCAACTGTGTTGTACTAGTGACTGATGTTCAGACTGTTTCTCTTGAAAACAGAATAAGTTTTGAGAAAGACCAGATACATTCTGGTTGGTCACAACCCATCTTTGTCTACTTTAACATACAGACCTCTTCCGAAGCCTGCCTTGGGGTACAGGGATCCTCCTGCTTTGTTGCTACCAAAGACAATTTTCTGTCTGTCTCAAATAAATTGTACTCTGTGCAATCCTGCCTTAGAGATGGGCAAGTCTATATTAATTTTGATTCATGATATGTGAGAAGTTTGCTGTAATGTTCTTAAGAAAGATACTTGGGAACCCAGCTTCTTTCTTCTCTGAATATGGACAACCACCCCAGGATCTGAAGGAACTGACCTTAGGATGAAGCCTTCAGAGTGAACAGCCAAGCAGAGGCTGTGAGGACCATGTCCTTAATGATGACATCACTGAGCTGCAGAATCAGGTTGATCCACTTTCCATACATTTCTTTATGGCTTACAAGCATTTGGGTTGGCAGCTTGATGGTGCTCAAATTCTTGACCCAAAGAAATTGTGAAAGGATAAATGTTATTGTTCTGTGAAAGTTGGTGATATGAATATGAGAATATTCTTGTCAGACACAGTCAAAATTAGAGTTGGAAAGTAATGAAGAAAGAAGACTTATGCCTGCTGTCTGAGATAAAGACTATTTCAGGGAATTTCCTTCTAGTTCTACATGCACCCTGTGATTTGCATGCCTACAATTTAGGCACAAATTTCTGTAACAAAATATATCCTTGCAGAACTGGGGATTAAACCCAGAGTTTGTACATGCTAGGTAAGTACTCTATCATTGAGCTTCATCTTGTCCTTTTAATGTTTTGTTTGGAGACAGGATCTTGCTAAGTTGTCCAGGCTGGGCTCAAACTTGCAATCCTCCTGTCTCAGTTTCCCAAGTCACTGAGATTAGAGATATGTGCCACTGCACCTGGCAAAAATTTATCTACAATAAACTTTGCAATAAATTCAGACAAGATGCTCTGGATAGCACACTTTCCCAGCAAGGGTACCTCCACCAATGAGCTGATGCCAACTCCTGCCTCAGTTCTCCAAGACCAATGAATTTTGTGTCCAACTTACTTAAGTAAATTTCTCCCTTTTTGCCTTTCAAAACTTCCCTTTGCCTCAACCTCCTTGAATATGCTCATAGTTTACTATGGCATGTGTGTTCCCACTAATATGCTTTATTATTCCCAAATAAATATTATTCTATTGAGAATCTGTTATTTAGGTTTATAGTTTAAAAAGAAAAAAAGACAGTTAAGTCTTCAGATAGTCTGAAACTCCCTAACAAAGGAATACTTTCAAAAAGCCATTCTGACATTAGCCTGAATTCTTTTGCCACAAAAACCTTAATTCCAGCTACATCCCTATGCTTCTGTTTGCATCATTTCAGGGAGTACCAAGAAACCTAGATCATAAAGTTCATTATAAGCACCACTGAATTTGTATCAAATGTTTTCCTCAATACTCAAGATGCTCTTTTCACTTACAGGCAAAATTTCTGCTAGTCACATTACTACTTTTAGAAACAGTAGTTAGTTTGGGCCACCTGACTCTGATGTGTCCATTCAAGGGGGTTCCATCACTGGAAATGTAGCCCCCCTCCACATTTGTATCCCCTATACCCTTGCAGGGATTGAGCTTGATATATAACTATAGCCATCTTGGTCATAACCACCATCTTTTCCACCAAGAGACCCTGGCACACATTCTAAAGCCTTCAGAATCAACAAAGTCAAGACAGCTGAGCATTTCATGCTGGCTACCAACACCCTGACTATTTCTCAACTGTTTTAGTCAGCTTTTTTCATTGAATAGGTTGTTCATTCCTTTGGTTTGTATCTCTGTGCCTTCCTCAATCCCAATAATTCTTAAATTTGGTCTTTTCATGATGTCCCATAGTTCTTGGAGATTCTGTTCATGATTTCTTACCATCTTCTCTGTTTGGACAACTTTATTTTCAAGATTAAATATTTTGTCTTCATTATCTGAGGTTCTGTCTTCCAAGTGGTCTAGTCTTTTGGTGATGCTTCCCATTGAGCTTTTTATTTGGTTTATTGTTTCCTTCATTTCAAGGATTTCCATTTGGTTTTTTTGAGAATCTCTATCTCTTTGTTGAAATGATCTTTTGCTTCCTGCAGGTGCTCTGTCAGCTTATTGGTATTATCATTCATTGCCTGCATTTGCTCTCTTATCTCATCCTTTGCTTCACGAATCTTCTTAATCGTGTATAATCTGAAGTCCTTTTCTGACATTTCTTCTAACATACTGTCATTGGATTCTATTAATATAGAATCTAGATTTGTTTGGATCATTTTCTTCCCTTGTTTTTTCATGTTGTTCATGTATCTTCCCCTCTAGCAGTGCAGATCTGGGGTATTGCAGATTTCCCCCTATAGGTTTATAGTAGCCCTATAGGTTTCCAAAACCCTTTCTTTAAGGGGAGATCAATATTAGCAGTGCCCAATTCAGACACTATGCAATCCTAGATCAAATAGCCCCTATGAGGACAATAACAAAATTGTCATAATAAACAGAATGAGTTAAAACATTATCTTCAATAAAACAAACAGATATGCAATAAGGTCTGTAGTTTCTAATGGAGGACAAAGAGGATGCAGAGGGATGTAGAATGTGGCTGTTAATGGGATAAGAAAAGATTATACAAAAGTTCTAGATAATAGAAAGGGTGAGAGTGTAATCAAAAGAAATTGGATGTTAGCATGCAAAAAAGGGAGAAAGAGACTCTGAGGGAACAGGTAAACAAAAGGAAAAGAGAGCAAGAAAAGTAAAGAAATAAAAACTTAAAATTGTTCAATAAGGAGAAAAAAGAAAATCTACAGTATAACAGACATATAGTAATGAAACCTCCCAGTGTTCAGTAGTCTGATGCATGAGAGGTACCTGACAATGAGCTTCAAGTCTCCAGCAGGCATCCCAGGATGGGATTTGCTCCACCTAAAGATCGGACCTATGGCTTCCAGGATTATCCAAGATGGCCACTGTGGCTTCCAAATGTGTTGGCAAATGGGGAGCTGCAGCTGAGGGTGTGGACGTGGTCAGCTGGAGATCCTGGAGGTGGATGCGGTTGGTCAGGCAGGGATTCTGGAGGTCCGGTGTGTTTTGTGTGGTTGTGGGATCCTGGAGGCCCAGTGCAATCAGTTGGTCTGGGGTCCCGGTGATAGGGCGCAGTCAGTTGGTCTAGGGGTCCTGGCGGCAGGGAGCCGTTAGTCGATGTGAGGGCCCCAAAGGCAGGGAGTGATTGATCGGGCTGAGGGATCCTGGAAACGGGGCTCAGTCAGTCCAGCCAGGGGTCCTACGGGGCCTAGCTGTTGTCTCAAAATGGCAGCAGCCACGTGTAATCAAACCTGCAATTACTGTGACAGAGAACTTCCAGACAACAGCAGGCAGCTGGTGCTCCACTGGCGGTCGGCCATCAGTTTGCTGACTGTTGTCAGACGATCGGAAGGTGAACTTCGTGCATTGGGGGATGGATAGGTGTAAGGCAGGCGATGGACCAGCCAGAGGCAAGCAAATGGCAGATGATAGGCGCCTGACAGTGAGCAATCTGCACTCAAAAAAGGCGTCGATATGCTGGCAGACTGCAGTTCATCACAGCAGACAAATGGGGTAAACACCAAGGAATCAATAAGCAGCATAAAAACTGCCTCACCAAGAAACAGATATCCTCTGCTTGAAACCAGAGTTACGGAGCGACAAGGAATGCAGCCTCCCTCTAGTACACCATCTTGGATCCTAGTCAGCTTTTTTGTTTCTCTGACCAAAAGACCTGACAAGAACATTTTTAGAGGAGGTAAAGTTTATTTGGGTCTCATGGTTTTAAAGGCCTCAGTCATAGAGAGCAAACTCCATTGATTTGTGCCTAAGATGAGGCAGAGGAAACAGCTGGGGACGTGGCACCAGGAAACAGAGAGGGAGACACTACAGACAAGGCACAAAATATTTATCCAAAAGAGGTACAACCCCAAAAACCTATCTCCTCTAACCACACCCTATCAGGGAATTAATGCACTGATTAGGTTCAGACTCTTATATCCCCATCATTTCACCTCTAAACTTTCTTACCTTGTCTCACATATGAGCTTTTGAGGGATACTTAATACCTAAATCATAACATTAACTGATGTTTGACAAATTACTTTTTTAAAAAGGTCTCAGGTAGATTTCATTTATTTTTAGGTCACCTTTGTCAGTTTATCTTAGCTTATAAACCCAAATTTATAAACTTCTGGGCATAGGGATCCTCCTGACTTTACTGTCATCCAAGACATGCTTCTGTTCACAAATCCCTAATAAACTGCATTTTGTGCAATCCTGGATTTGTTTGTCTCTTTCTTCTACTCTTTCCCCCCTACTCAGCCTTCAGCTGCAGGGTGTTTGTACAGGGGAGGCAACCGCAAAATGCTCCCTGGGCTGCTGCTTATCATAAAGGTCAGAACGTCCTCTTTCCCTTTTTCACAATTATTGTTATGACTTGTGTCTCCCAAGGCACATGTTATTAATACACCGAGCCTTTAAGCTTGAGCCCCAGTCCATGGCGCCATTGAGAGGTGGTAGGACATTTAAAAGAGGAACCTAGTAGAAGAAGTCAGTTCACTGGGGGGTGGGGGGTGCCCTTGATGAGCGTATTGGGATCCTAGTTCCTTCCTCTCCCTTTTTCAGTTTTTAGATGCCATGTGGTGAACAGGCCTCCTCCACAACATGCTGTGCTGCCACAGCCCAAAGCAACTGGGTCAAGTAATCCTGGACTGAAACTGAAACTTTTGAAACCATGAGCCAAAATAAACCTCTCCTCCTAAGTAGATACCTGAGGTATTTTGTCATGGCGACAAACAGCTAACACAATTGTCAAGTGCACTGATAATGCAAAAGCACTACTGGGTAAAACTGCTGGACTCCAGCACAAATCAAAGCAAGGACACCAAGCTGTACTGGTAGTCATGTTATTTTATCCCCCAAACACTCACATTAAAAACAAAAGCCCTTTTAAGGCTTAAGACTATGCTTGATTAAGTGGTAAAAAATTATTAATTTTTAAATTCCTCAACATTTGAGGATATGACTATATTTTCTAGGTAGCAAAATGGGACTACAAGTAAGGTATTTCTGATGTTTTTTTTTAGCAAAAAGTGTACTTGTATAATTGTATGAGATGCAAGCAGCCAGGTGCAGTGATGCACACCTGCTACATTAGGTACTCAGGAGGCTGAGGCACGAGGATCACAAACAGACTTAACTCTTGCCCCAGAAAGCATATTTTTATTAATTAACTTCCTGATACACATCTAGGACACTTTCTTCTTCATATTGTTTTTGGCTGATTTGAGTACTTCTTCATATAAGAAATTCCATAATTTCTTGCAAAGAATAAATTTCTCTACCACAATAGATCACTTTTGTTTCCACATACCCCACACCCAAATTCCCCTACTGTTAACACTTTATGTTATTATAATTTGTCACAATTATGAACCAATATTAATAAATTATTAACTAAAGTCCACACTTACTTAGATATCCTTGTTTTTTAATCTACTGTCTTTTTTCTGTCCAAGGATCCCATCAAGATCACGTCATATTCAGCTGTCTCTTTAGGCAACTCTGAATTGCGACAGTTTTTTTTTTGGCAGTTTTTTTTCTTTGTTCGTTTTGTTTTGTATTTGATGACCTTGGCTATTTTGAATAGTACTGACCAGGAATTTTGCATATCTTTTAATTGAATATTGTCTAATGTGTTTTCATGATTAGACTTGGGTTATAGGTTTTGGTGTTTGTTTTCAGAGGAAAAATAGGGGCAAAGTGTCATTTTCATCACATCTTATAAAAGGCACAATCAACATGACTTAGTGAGTTGATGTTGACCTTGATCACCTGGATGAAGCAATGTTTGTTAGGTTTCTCCACTATAAAACTTCTCCCCCTCCCTTTCTCCACAGAGTACTGTTTGGGAGGAAGACCCAACATGCACTCCACACTTAAGAGTTAGGAGCTATGCTCCACCTCCCTGAGGGTGAAATATGTTAAAAAAAAAATTTGGATTTCTTCAGGATGGGAGATTTGTCTATTTATCCTCACTTATTTATAGCAGTACAGACTCATGTGTATTCATTTTGTACTTTTGAGTTATATTACAATACTATTTTACTTTGCTGCCCAAAGTTTGTGCCAGATTTGTCCACTGGGAACCCTTTATGAGCTCTCTTTGACATGTTTTTTGTTTTATTGTGTTGTTTGTTGTTTTGGAGTACAAGATACTCATCTTGTGTATTCTCTACCACAATTCTGCAATCAACTGCTTCTCCAAGGATTCCTGGTTCCTTTTATTTGAAAATGGCATTAGAAAAAAAGATCTATTCATTTCCTTTTCCTATTTTCACATTGGGTTACTTTCTTTTTATCAATTTGCAGTATCTCTTTATACATTTTGCTTACATATTATAAATGTAGTACACTTGGATCTAACTCTTATGTTTCCAGAAATTTAAATTTAGCCTACAGAAATAACAACATGACCATAGAATTACTTGTTTAAGCAAAAAAATTGGAGAGAATACATATCTGTATATATATGGTGTGTAATAGTGCATCTATACCTCAGAACACTATTAATGCATTTTTTAAATGAAGTAGCTCTAAATTACTTTAAAAGATATCGACAGGATAATTTAGAATTAAAATGAGTTAAAACAAAACCAGTACAATCCTGGTTACGTGCACGTGTTTCACACAATACACACATAAGTAAGGAAAGAATATGAATGGATACACATTTAACAATTCTAAAGGGTAGAATTTAAAGGGAAACAGGAATGCTTATATTTGACTCTAAGCTTATTTTTTTTATACTTTCTAACCTATTTGAATCTGTTAAAAAGAGGCTTTCACTTTTGCAATGTAAAAGCAGTTAACTGTGTGTGTGTTAGAACAGACTCATTTAAAATCAACTGCTCATGTGAACTTACTCTGTGGTTTTGATCTCAGCATCAGAGCAAGAGGCACTGCTGCCACCTCGTGGTGCAATGCTACCATGGAAAACCTTTATCTAAGCATTTCTGGACCGCAGTACCCTTGCCATTTGAGGCAGGCTAATCCTTTTTTGTGGGGGTTGTACTGTGCATTGTAGGATTGACAGTATCCCTGGGTCTCTATCCCCTAGATACCTACCAGTAGCATTCTCTCCCTGAGTTGTGAGAACCAAAAATGTCCCCAGGGGGATATATTTGAGGTGAATTGGGGATAACACAGTATTTTCCAAATAGTTAGCCAATTGTACTGCAGCCATTATTAAACAATTCCTCCTTTTCTCACCAAATTGTAATATGAACCCCAAAATTGTTCACATTGCTGGCAAAATCGTTCTCCTAAGAGACTGATAGTCTTGTGAGTGCAAGGTATATAAACAACATGTATTCATTTACTTTCAAAAATATCACAATAGAAAGTCTTTACATTATAATTTTCTAATGTTTGGCATTTTTGTTGTTGGTGGTGGTGGTGGTGGAATAAGTGATCTCCAGTCCTTGGGTGTTCTCACACAGAATTCTTTTCATAGCTTTGGGATATTCTGAGATTCAAATTTGATGACAAGAAAATCTATGCTTATCCAGTGGATCCCCAATTGCCGGAGGCAATGAATCCAAAGCAAGAAGGATGCAAATCCTGGCACATGTGCTCCCCACTCCACTTCCAGGTATAGGGCAGGACTTTCTAGGACAGGACCTGTATTGTGGCCTCATCACAGATATCCAGTAAGTTATTACCACTACTTAATAAGCCAATTTCTTCATGCCTCATTCAGCTCACTTATTTCCTCCAGTGTTGCATTGCTATAACAAAACATCTAAGGCTGGATACTTTAAAGTGAAAAGAAGTTTATCTTGGCTGATGGTTCTGGAGGCCAAAGAACATGGTGCCAGCACTGGTTTTGGTTTTGGGTGAGGGCCACCTTGTAGATGACCTCATGCAACAGGAGCACGTTCAAAACAGAAGTCCCATAGCAAGAGATGATGCAAGACTGAGCTAAAAAACCGAACATGCCTTTTAATGACCTGCTCTCACAGTAACTAATCTAGTCCTACAAGACCTAACTCACTCCCCTGAAATGGTCATTAATTACTTTTGAGGGTAGTGGCCCCAGTGACCTAATCACCTCTCTCTTGTCCCCATCTCTAAAAGGTTCCATCCACTACCTCTTAATACCATTACTTTGGGGACCAAGTCACTACTACATGAACCTTTGGGGGATGGCCCCTATTAAAACCACAGCACCTATCCACTAGAAGTATCCCTATGTCCACTGCTCTCACAGTGTTATTCCTCTATGGTTTACATGTTGCTAAGAGGCCATTTTTGTTTGTTTGTTTTTCCTTTTATTTTAGTCTGTGCAAGTTCAGTTCTTCCTTTAATTACCCCTCCCCAATCAGTATGGGCATTATCATTTAACCTCTCTTGGATTATATTAGATATTTGAAGTTCCCTTTCATCACTGAAATCTATGGTTAGGGAAGATTAGAAATTACTTACATAGGCTTTCCATACCTAATGCATTTTTTTTTCTCCAGTGAGGATCCTCCTATACACAATTAGGCTGGCCTTGCTAGAATCTTGTCACATACAGGAATTTTCATTAGATGATCTCAAGTAATTTAATCTGGTGATATTTGATACAGATTCATATGGCTATTATGTTTTCCTAAAATGTTTTCTGAAAATATTGATTCAATCCTCTCCAACTCTTTCATCAGGATTGCATGAGATATTATTGTAAAAGGCTGTCAGTTTCCAATTTCTAGGGTGTTTACTTTCTGAGAACAGGTCAGCCTTCAGGAAATAGGAAAAGAAAGAAAATTCTGAGAGAAATTTAAAAAAGCAAATTCTTCACTAAAGAAAACACAATAACATTAAGTAGTTATTTTGAGAGAAGCAAACAAAGATTTTCTGAGAACGTAGATGTAATATGAATTCAACCCCATTTTTAATGTCTAGCCATTGACAACATTTGAGCTTTCACCCTTTCTTCAGTTTACCAGAACATACTTGGTACTTAAGGTGAGGCAATCCATGGGTATCTGAGTTCTTAGTACTGGCAGGAACTTAAATCCTTCACATGGGGACATGACACTATTCCCATTACTATGAAAAGAGGGAAGAAACTCAGTTCTGAACAACTGGAATTTCCTGGCCTACTCTTGAGGTAAGAAAAAACAATCACTGTGTGGTGGCATTAGTCACTTTCAGGTACTGATAAAAATACACAAATATACACATAAAGATTGATATTTATAATCTACTAGGTTATGCTAGATTTCAGATCAGTATTTTTTTCATTTGGATATGTAATATTATGGCAGTTAATTCTGGAGGGAATGGATTTTCATCCCTCAAAATATAAAAGCATCATAATTGTAACAACCTGTGAAAGTTTTAATCTTTGGTATTTAACAAAATTAAGTCTGGATGAATCTGTCCACACATTCAGGGTGATTCTCCACTGTGAAGCCTCTGATGCCTAATGAGGGCTGAACACCTGAAAGTTTTGAAAGCTTTGCCACATTCATTTTCCTCACAAGGTTTCTCTCCAGTGTGGATCCTCTGATGGTGAATAAGAAGGGCACTTCTACTGAAGGCTTTCCCACAATCTTTACAGTTGTAAGATTTCTCTCCAGTATGAACCCTCTAGTGTTGAGTAAGGGATGAACTCTGGCTGAAGGCTTTTCCATAATCTTTACAGTCGTAGGACTTCTCTCCGGTGTGGATTTTCTTATGCTTTATGAGAGTTAAGCTCTGATCGAAGGTTTACCACATTCCTTAGACTTGTAGGGTTTTTCTCCAGTATGAGTTCTGTAATGTCAAACAAGGGCTGAGCACAATCATTACAGATATGAGGCTTCTCTGCAGGTCTCTGTTGACAGAGGTGTGAGCTCTGACTTAAGACCTTGCCACATTCATTACATTCATAAGGTTTCTCTCCAGTGTGAATAAATTGATGGACAATAAAGGAAGAGTTGCGACTGAAGGCTTTCCCACATTCATGACATTCATAGGTTTCTCTCTAGGATGAATAAAATGATGTTCAATATGGGATAAGTTGTGACTGAAGGCTTTACCACATTCATTACATTCACAGGGTTTTTCTCCAGTATGAACTCTCTCATGTACTGTAAGGGCTGAAGAACTACTGAAAGCTTTTCTATATTCACTACATTCATAAGGTTTCTCTCCATTTTGGATTCTCTGAGGCTGAAGAAATGATGTATTTGGATTTAAGCCTCTTTTATATACATTATATTCCTTCTCACTGTGACTACTTTGATGATGTTTGATAAAGGATGAATTCGAGCTACAAGATTCCCTACCTTCATAAAGACTTCTCTCCAGTGTTAGTTTTCTGATGTTCAGTGTATTTCACACTATAACCAAAGTCTCTCATATTGATTATATTCTGAATTTTTCTCTCTACTATGAACTATATAAGATTGAACAAAAACTGAGAAATCACTGAAGATTTTACCACATTCATCACTGAACAACTTTCTCATTCATGTTATCTTTTTCTTCTTTAGGATAGCTTGGTTGTAAAACAAAATCTGACATCAGACTAACATGCCTACCAAATAAAACACACATTGGGCTACTATCTGCTATAGAAGTTATTTTCTCACAAATAGTTGTTGCTTGTTTTCTGAGTCTATCTTCTTGAGTCTCCTGTGTGACCTCTGAGAAAACAACATATTCCTGGATCTCTGTCAAACTGGAGGTCCATACATCAGCCTTTATGTCTCTCTCTGTATCTGTCCCTTGGTATGGTTCTTTTTCAGAGAGTACTTTCTTTGGTTTTGACTTTATGGTCTTCCAGTCTGGGAAGAAAAAGTAAAAATGTTCCCTGTACTAGAAGAAGAAAATGGCAAAGTGGGAATGAGATAATAAGACTATAAATACCATTATTTATACCACAAAGGTAAGTCAAACAGTCAAAAAATAATTTGTTCAATCTATTATGGGTAGACACTATGTTCTATGCTAAGAGTCAATGATAAACAAAATAGATATAGAACCTGCTCTTTTGAAAGTTATAGTCTATTATGGAAGACAGATATTAATCAAATAATTCCCAGCCTGATGAATGCTATAAAGATGCTATACAGTAAGGTGTTAGGGAACTCTCAATTGGGGAATGATAGTACCATACTGATTACTGTACATGCCAACAGTCCCTAGTTTCTGAACCACTAAAATCTTTCTTGGCTTTTTTTTTTTTTTTTTAAAGATTTTTTTTTATTTTTTTTTAATTGTATACAAATGGGATACATGTTGTTTCTCTATTTGTACATAGAGTCAAGGCATACCATTTGTGTAATCATACGTTTACATAGGGCAATGATGTTTATTTTTTTCCCCTTCTCCCCCACCCCTCCCACCCCTCTTTTCCCTCTATACAGTCCTTCTTTCCTTCATTCTTACTGCTCTCCTTATCCCTAACCCTAAACCTAACCCTAAACCTAATGCTAACCCCTCCCACCCCCCATTATATGTCCTCATCCGCTTATCAGCGAGATCATTTGTCCTTTAGTTTTTTGAGTTTGGCTTATCTCACTTAGCATGATATTCTCCAATTTCGTCCATTTGCCTACAAATGCCATAATTTTATCATTCTTCATTGCGGAGTAATATTCCATTGTATAAATATGCCACAGTTTCTTTATCCATTCATCAACTGAAGGGCATCTAGGTTGGTTCCACAATCTGGCTATGGTGAATTGAGCAGCAATGAACATTGATGTGGCTGTATCTCTGTAGTATGCTGATTTTAAGTCCTTTGGGTATAGGCCAAGGAGTGGGATAGCTGGGTCAAATGGTGTTTCCATTCCAAGCTTTCTGAGGAATCTCCACACTGCTTTCCAGAGTGGCTGCACTAATTTGCAACCCCACCAGCAATGTATGAGTGTTCCTTTTTCACCACATCCTCGCCAACACCTATTGTTGCTTGTATTCTTGATAATCGCCATTCTAATTGGGGTGAGATGAAATCTTAGGGTAGTTTTGATTTGCATTTCCCTTATTACTAGGGATGTTGAACATTTTTTCATATATCTGTTGATTACTTGTACATCGTCTTCTGTGAAGTGTCTGTTCATTTCCTTAGACCATTTGTTGATTGGATTATTTGTATTCTTCGTGTAGAGTTTTTTGAGTTCTTTATAGATTCTGGAAATTAGCGCTCTATCTGAGGTATGGTTGGCAAAGATATTCTCCCACTCCGTAGGCTCTCTCTTCACATTTCTGATAGTTTCCTTTGCTGAGAGAAAGCTTTTTAGTTTGAATCTATCCCAGGTGTTGATTCTTGCTTTTATTTCTTGTGCTATGGGAGTCCTGTTAAGGAAGTCTGATCCTAAGCCAACAAGTTGGAGATTTGGACCTACTTTTTCTTCTATAAGATGCAGGGTCTCTGGTCTGATTCCGAGGTCCTTGATCCATTTTGAGTTGAGTTTTGTGTAGGGTGAGAGATAGGGGTTTAATTTCATTCTATTGCATATGGTTTTCCAGTTTTCCCAGCACCATTTGTTGAAGAGTCTATCTTTACTCCATTGCATATTTTTGGAACCTTTGTCTAGTATGAGAAAATTGTATTTATTTGGGTTTGTGTCCATGTCCTCTATTCTGTACCATTGATCTACCTGTCTATTTTGGTACCAATACCATGCCGTTTTTGTTACTATTGCTTTGTAGTAGAGTTGAAGATCTGGTATTGCAATACCCCCTGCTTTGCTCTTGCTACTGAGGATTGCTTTAGCTATTCTAGGTTTTTTATTCTTCCAGATGAATTTCATAATTGCTTGCTCTATTTCTGCAAGGTACATCATTGGGATTTTAATTGGAATTGCATCGAATCTGTATAGCACTTTAGGTAGTATAGCCATTTTGACAATATTAATTCTGCCTATCCAGGAACATGGGAGATCTTTCCATCTTCTAAGGTTTTCTTGAATTTCTTTCTTTAGTGTTCTGTAGTTCTCATTGTAGAGGTCTTTCACCTCTTTTGTGAGATTGATTCCCAAGTATTTTATTTTTTTCGATGCTATTGTGAATGGGGTAGTTTTCCTAATTTCTCTTTCTGAAGATTCATCACTTATGTATAAAAATGCATTGGATTTATGAGCATTGATCTTGTAACCTGCTACTTTACTGAATTCACTTATGAGTTCTAAAAGTTTTCTGGTGGAATTTCCAGGTTCCTCTAAATATATAATCATGTCATCAGTGAACAGGGATAGTTTGAGTTCTTCTTTTCCTATTCGTATCCCTTTAATTTCTTTGGTTTGTCTGATTGCTCTGGCTAGAGTCTCAAGGACGATGTTGAATAGAAGTGGTTAAAGAGGGCATCCCTGCCTTGTTCCAGTTTTTAGGGGGAACGCTTTCAGTTTTTCACCATTTAGAATGATATTAGCCATGGGCTTAGCGTAGATTGCCTTTATAATGTTAAGGAATGTTCCCACTACCCCAATTTTTTCTAGTGTTTTGAGCATGAAGGGATGCTGTATTTTATCGAATGCTTTTTCTGCATCTATTGAAATAATCATGTGATTCTTAACTTTAAGTCTATTGATATGGTGAATGACATTTATTGATTTCCGAATGTTGAACCAACCTTGCATCCCTGGGATAAAACCCACTTGATCGTGGTGCACTATCTTTTTAATATATATTTGTATGCGATTTGCTAAAATTTTGTTGAGAATTTTTGCGTCGATGTTCATTAGGGATATTGGTCTGAAATTTTCTTTCCTCGATGTGTCTTTGTCTGGTTTAGGTATCAGGGTGATATTGGCTTCATAGAACGAGTTTGGGAGGGTTCCCTCCTCTTCTATTTCATGGCATAGTTTGAGGAGTATTGGAATGAGCTCTTCTTTAAAGGTTTTGTAGAACTCGGCTGAGAACCCATCTGGTCCTGGACTTTTCTTTGTTGGTAGGCTTTTGATGACCTCTTCTATTTCATTGCTTGAAATTGGTTTATTTAAGTTGTGTATGTCCTCCTCGTTCAGTTTAGGTAATTCATATGTCTCTAGACATTTGTTGATGTCTTCGAGGTTTTCTGTTTTGTTGGAGTATAGATTTTCGAAATAGCTTCTAATTATGTTTTGTATTTCACTCGTGTCTGTTGTGATGTTTCCTTGTTCATTCCGAATTTTAGTAATTTGAGTTTCCTCCCTCTTTCTCTTTGTTAGTGTGGCTAAGGGTTTATCAATTTTATTCATTTTTTCAAAGAACCAACTATTTATTTTGTTAATTTTTCCAATTGTTTCTTTTGTTTCGATTTCATTGATTTCGGCTCTGATTTTAACTATTTCCTGTCTTATACTACTTTTGGTATTGGTCTGCTCTTCTTTTTCTAGCGCTTTGAGCTGTAGTGTTAAGACGTTTATTTGTTGATTTCTACTTCTTTTTTTGAATGCACCCCATGAAATAAATCTTCCTCTAAGTACTGCTTTCATAGTGTCCCAGAGATTTTGATATGATGTGTCTTTGTTCTCGTTTACTTCTAAGAATTTTTTAATTTCCCTCCTGATGTCTTCTGTTATCCATTCATCATATAATAGTGTATTATTTAATCTCCAGGTATTGGAGAAGTTTCTGTTTTTTATTCTGTCATTTATTTCTAATTTCAATCCATTATGATCTGATAGAGTACAAGGTAGAATCTCTATCTTCTTGTATTTGCTAACAGTAGCTTTGTGGCATAAAATATGGTCTATTTTAGAGAAGGATCCATGTGCTGCTGAGAAGAAAGTGTATTCGTTCTTTGTTGGATGGTATATTCTATATATGTCTGTTAAGTCTAAATTGTTGATTGTGTTATTGAGATCTATAGTTTCTTTATTCAATTTTTGTTTGGATGATCTATCCAGTGGTGAGAGAGGTGTGTTAAAATCGCCTAGTATTATTGTGTTGTGGTCTATTTGATTTCTGGAATTGAGAAGGATTTGTTTGACGTACGTGGATGAGCCAATGTTCAGGGCATAGATATTTATGATTGTTATGTCTTGCTGATTTATGCTTCCCTTAAGCAGCATGTAATGTCCTTCTTTATCCCTTCTGACTAGTTTTGGTTTGAAGTCCACATTATCTGAAATGAGGATGGATACTCCAGCTTTTTTGCTGTGTCCGTGTGCATGGTATGTTTTTCCCCATCCTTTCACCTTTAGTCGGTGGGTATCTCTTTCTATGAGATGAGTCTCTTGCAGGCAGCATATTGTTGGATTTTTCTTTTTAATCCAATCTGCCAGTCTGTGTCTTTTGATTGATGAATTCAGGCCATTGACATTCAGGGTTATTATTGTGATATGATTTGTATTCCCAGTCAATTGACTCATATTTGTTTTTGACATGATTTGGTTTCTCCTTTATTTGGCTATTCCTTTAGGCTAGCGCCTCCTGTTGCTGATTTGCATCGTTGTTTTTCATCTCTTCCTCATGGAATATTTTGCTGAGAATGTTCTGTAATACTGGCTTTCTTTTTGTAAATTCCTTTAGCTTTTGTTTATCATGGAAGGATCTTATTTCATCGTCAAATTTGAAGGTAAGTTTTGCTGGGTATAAGATTCTTGGTTGGCATCCGTTTTCTTTCAGGGCTTGGTAAATGTTGTTCCAGGCCCTTCTAGCTTTTAGGGTCTGGATTGAAAAATCTGCTGATATTCTTATTGGTTTCCCTCTGAATGTAATTTGATTCTTTTCTCTCGCGGCCTTTAAAATTCTGTCTTTATTTTGTATGTTAGGTATTTTCATAATAATATGCCTTGGTGTGGGTCTGTTGTAATTTTGTATGTTTGGAGTTCTATAAGCCTCTTGTACTTGGTTTTCCATTTCATTCTTCAGATTTGGGAAATTTTCTGATATTATTTCATTGAATAGATTGTTCATTCCTTTGGTTTGTTTCTCTAAGCCTTCCTCAATCCCAATAATTCTTAAATTTGGCCTTTTCATGATATCCCATAATTCTTGTAGATTCTATTCATGATTTCTTACCATCTTTTCTGTTTGGCCAACTTTGCTTTCAAGATTAAATAATTTGTCTTCAATGTCTGAGGTTCTGTCTTCCAGATGTTCTATCCTATTGGTTATGCTTTCTATGGAGTTTTTAACTTGGTTTATTGTTTCCTTCATTTCAAGTATTTCAGTTTTTTTTTTTTCAGTATCTCTCTTTATTGAAATGATCTCTTGCTTCCCGTATTTGTTCTTTTAACTGTTGATTGGTGCGATCATTTAATGCCTGTATTTGCTCTTTCATCTCCTCCTTCAATGCCTGCATTTGCTCTTTCATCTCCTCATTAGCTTCCCTGATCATTTTAATTACGTACATTCTGAACTCCCTTTCTGACATTTCTTCTTCTGTGCTGTCATTGGGTTTTATTGATGTAGTATCTAGGTTTGTTTGGGACATTTTCTTCCCTTGTTTTCTCATATTGGTCAGCTGTCAGTGGGACCCTGAGATATTGCAGTTTTCCGCTACTGGCTTATAGTGTCCCGGTAGATTTCCAGTGTATCACCTCCCAGCCTTCAGTAGCCTGATGTCTTGGAGGAATCTGATAAAGCAGCACATCCGAAGAAAACTGCCCCTAGCCCCCTACTGGTTCCACGGTTTGGAACTGGTTCTGTGTGGAAATGCTCTCACTGTGGGCCTGCACCATGCAGCTGGCCGTGTGGGAGGAGCCCACTGCCGGAGTGTGGAAGGCTACCTTGGGAAGACTCTAGCTGCCCTGCCCGGCTCCGATAAGCCACCTCTATCTGGGCCTGCCACCCGGGCCGAGCTTTGCCCAGTGGGCAGACTCACCTGTGGCTCTATTTCAGTCCAAGTCTCTCAATGCCTCCCCTTCTTAACTCCTGGGTTCTGGAGCGACTGGGGGTGCAGTCACCCTCTAGGCCGCCATCTTGGATCGCCCCGTGAAGAGAGCCTGCGGCCGGAGTGGGCAGAGCCGCCTGAAGAGGTCTCTGGCTGCCCTGCCCTGATCCCAGAGGCTGCTTGCGGATCGAAGCTCTCCGTTGGTTCGGGGACTTGTGACTGGTTCTATGTAGAAAACCTCTCACTGGGCGGTCTGGTCTGAGAAGCTAGCCTTGAAAGGCACCTCCCACCGCAGGGGTCCAGGCTACTTGGGGAGGTCTCTGGCTGCCCTATCCTGGTCCCTGAAGCTGCTTGTGTGCCGGAGTACACTGCGCTGCACTGGCTCCGGGACTCGGAGCTTGTTCTGGTCAGAAAGGCTCTCACTTGCAGGCCAGTTCCGTTCCGAGAACCTGGAGAAGCTGGCTATGTGGGTGGGGCCCACCGCCAGAGTGCGCAGGGCTGCCTGTGGATGACTCTAGCTGCCCTGCCCTGCTCCGATAAGCCACCTCTATCTGGGCCTGCCACCCGGGCCAAGCTTTACCCAGTGGGCAGACTCACCTGTGGCTCTATTTCAGTCCAAGTCTCTCAATGCCTCCCCTTCTTAACTCCTGGGATCTGGAGCGACTGGGGGTGCAGTCTCCCTCTAGGCCGCCATCTTGGATCGCCCCGTGAAGAGAGCCTGTGGCTCTATTTCAGTCCGAGTCTCTCAATGCATCCCCTTCTTAACTCCTGGGTTCTGGAGCGACTGGGGGTGCAGTCACCCTCTAGGCCGCCATCTTGGATCGCCCCGTCTTTCTTGGCTTTTGATACATACTCCCTTGCCTCCCTTGTATTGTGTTCACCCCAACTAACATCATCCTTTAATGCCTGTTTCTTCTACTCTCACTAGCACAGTCCCCCAGATACTCTCGTTGATTACAGTTGAAGTTGCTCAATGTGACTATTTTTCATATTTTCCTCTGTTACCTTAAATGTTACAGGTTTGCCAGAGATTTCCTTCAATCTCCACTTTTTGCCATTTCTCTAAGACACATGCACACACACACCATCACCACCACCACCTCCACCATCAACAACAACAATGACTTAAAGGGAACCAAAGTTTAGAAGGCTGCAGAAATTTTTAGGAGGATCAGAACAGGACTACTACAAGTACTAATTCAGTCTTATTATGTAAACCACATGTGGCATACTTTTTGTTGTAAAGTAGGACTTTTTATATTGGTGATCTTTTAAGTTACTTTTTCAATATTATTATGGGCCAAATAGCATATGTATCTTTATAGTTTGAGAACTATTTTAAAAGTAAATTTTAATATGTGGATTTGACAACCTTATGTAATATAGGAAAACGAGAGTTAAAAAAGGCAATGAAGTCAAGCAGGAGGCAGAAGTCTTAGTAGTGGGACTAATCCAATATTAGGTTAGCCGAAAGGAAGGAACAACCTATTAATATTAGATCAGGTTTCTTGTACTTGACCTAACTTGAAACACTTCAAGCCCTTTCCTCCTTGAAATGCTTTCTTCTACTGGATTCATGACAATTAATCTGACCTCATGTGCCTCTTCATTCAGGTCACTCTAGGGAGTACCATCTGGACTCCCCTTTCCTTTACTTATACTGAAAAAAAATTAAATACAAAAATTTATACAACATACTTCTATCACTACCACTCAGCATTAAAAACTACCACTTCAATTATTTGTGTTACCAGTTTTCCCTGTGTATTTACTTCTGAAATATATGACTGATAAATACACTCATGTATTCATGTATATATGTATATCTATAATATTTTTTCCTTTTCTTTTTCAGATATAGTAAATGTTCATATTCATTAGGGTTCCAGGCTCTCTTGCAACTCTTCATGCTCTTTGGATGATCTCATTCACTTTCATGGCTTCAACTGTCATCCATTCTCAGGTGATCCTCAAATCTGAAAGATATCACCACCAGTTGTGAAATCTTTCCTTCACTAAGATGCATTTCACATATCCTCATTATAATCATCTACCCTCAGACATCTCCACTTAGATTAGAATTTCTTAATTGTAGCACTATTGATGTTTTGGCTTCAGGGATGTTGTCTTGCACATTGTAGGATATTTAGCAGCATCCTTGGCCTCTACCTACCAAATGATCATAGCATCTTCAGACACTTTTCAAATGTTCCCTACAGGGCAAAACTGTCCCCTGGTTGAGAATAACTAGTTTAGATCTGCTATAGATATTTCCTACGACTGAGGATAAATTGAACTCATCTTCCACCCTCCACACTTGCTTCTTTTCCTATGCTCTTCATCTCATGGGAGAGAACCTCCATTCACCCATACCTCTACTATAGTTTGGATGCTAAGTATCCTCTAAAGGTCTATATATAAAGGCTTGGTCCCCAGGATGGAGGTATTGGTAGGTGCTTGTGGGCCTTTAAGAGATAGGGTCTAGTGGGAAGTCCTTAGGTCACTGGAAGCATTCTCTTAAAGGGGATTGTGTGTCTCTTTCCCTCTCTACTACTCTGGTTCAAACTATGACTGTTCTTTCCTATGCAGCACCCCTGCCATGATGTGCCAACATTCACAGTCCTTACCAAAGTCTAAAACAAGTGGGTTTTTCCTGTATCAGACTTTGAACCTCCAAAATTGTGAGCTAAATAAAAAATTTCTCTTTATAAACTAGTTGCTTTAGGTATTTTATTATAGTAATGCAAAGCTGATTAATACAACATCCAAGTCAGAAACCTGGGAATTATCTTTACCTGTTACTCCCTCACCTCCTACTCAGTAAACTGTCACTTTTATATTCTTTGCATTATTCAAATTACTTCATTCTTTTCCTAGTCTTAGAAAAAAAAAAAAACTAGGTATGATGAGGATAAAGCAAATGTCTACTAAACAGGAGAGGGGAATGACCTTGTAAAATACCTGGGGATGGGACACAAGTGAGATCTCTGGATCCAATGCTACAGTAAGGAAGAAGTATCTCTTCCTTGTCTATCAGGATATGATAATATATGACCTAGTTCAGTGAGGTTGTGCCTAAAGGGACTTCACTTTAATACATGCCTGGAGGATTTAAGGGGAAAACACTAATTTACATTTCAAAAGATGTTATCTGCCTTCTTCTCACTTCTGTGTATGGCTGTTTCTTAGCACTTATCCCTCTTGCATTTGCATTTGTGAGTTTACTATTTGTTCCAATTGGGAGATGATATCAAGTTTAGAAAATGGAAATCCTACTTGAGGGAAAGGAACAGAATGTGATTGTAAGTTTAACAGACAAAGGACCACCCTATTCTCAGCCCCTCTTTGTTGCACTTTAGAGAGCAAAGGACAGGATAACTAATTGTCAAAAGCAACTGAATATTTTTTAAGTAGGGTAAGAAAATGTTTAAGAATCTGATCCAGATTCTGAAGGAAGAAATCCTTATTTGTTATTCTACCCTTAAAGTGCCTCGACCAGCGCAGCCAAACTCTCAGGTCCGGTGAGGGGCAAAGGGGGATTGGGAAATAATGATTCACAGACACAGATCTTGAAGATTAAGCTGGGATCAGGTGGAGCCTGCCCTCTGATGGAAATGCAGGTCTAAAGAGTTACATCAGCAATCTTTATTTATATATGTCTCATTATCAGGTTAAAGACTATGCAACCATTATTCTTTGTATTCAGGAAAGTTACAGAAACTAGGACATTCTAGATAGCTTTTCTACAATGTGCAATCCATAGTTGCAAAATGCAATGTTAGGAGCTTTGTGTAGCTCTCAAGAAAGTCCATTGTTTAAAGTTACTGTAAGGCCAGCAGCAACTGGAGGAGTGGAGTTGGTGAAACATTGTGGTTGTCTAGCATAAGAATTCCTTCCTTCCCAGGAGCTGTGTGTCTGAGATCAAGGTTAGAACAGAATAGGGGTCTTGCAGAGCCTCCTCATGCAAGGTATTGCTACAGTAGCGAAGCATCCTGTGCCCTTGCACAGAAACATTCCCAGGAACCAGGCATGCCACAGCCATGAGGGCATCAGAGATCCCTGATCTCAGTAACTGCTCTCCCATCCTCTGTCACCACACTAAACATTATAGGAGCAAAGGAATCTTTACACAGTAAAGGTCAATCAGAGAAACCAAGTTTACCCAACAATTCCAACAATTCTCTAGCATGACATCCCTGTACAAGACTCTGAGTAGGATCCACTCTTCCTCAGTGAAGTTCAGAGTCATATCCTTAAGTGGCACAACACTTGCATGGAATTTTAAAGAAAAGGTTGAAGGAAGCAGAATTTAGTGAAGATTGATGCAGTGGACAGGAAATGAACCCAACTATGCTTATTGCTTTGAAGGTGAGATTTTATTGACTTGCATATTAAAGAATCTTAGAATGTATATGCCCTTGGACATAATTTTATTTGATAGTAATTTTATATCTAGAACTCAATTATAAGAAAATGATCAGAAAGTGGGAACGGGGTTATTATAAGTTATAATAGTAAAACAGTTTTAAACTTATAATGGACCCACCATTTGACCCAGTTATCCCACTCCTTGGTTTATACACAAAGGACTTAAAATCAGCATACTACAGTGATGCAGCCACATCAAAGTTCATAGCTGCTCAATTCACAATAGCTAGATTGTGGAACCAACCTAGATGCCCTTTGAAAGATGAATGGATAAAGAAACTGTGGTATATATACATAATGGACTAGTACTCAGTCATAAAGAAGAATAAAATTATGGGCATTTGCTGGTAAATGAATAGAGTTGGAGAATATCATGCTCAGTGAACTAAGCCAAGCCCAAAAAACCAAAGGCCGAATATTTTCTCTGATAAGTGGATGATGATATATAATGAGAGGGAGGTGGTGGGGGTGGGGAGTGGCAAGAGAAGAATGGAGGAACTTTGGATTGTGTAGAGGAAAATGGGGCGGGAGGGGTGGGGGAAGAAAAGAAGGGAACTGAAACAGACATTATTACCCTATGTACATATATGATTACATGAATGGTGTGACTCTACATTGCGTACAACCATAGAAATTAAAAGTTGTACCCATTTGTATATGATAAATCAAAATGCAATCTGTAAAAATAAAAATAAAGAAAAAAAAGTTTTAAATAACCTACAAGTTTAAGGAGAGTGTCACAAACTGCTAAAAGCTCATTAAAGCCCACTTTCTCCTCTCCTTTTTAGGTACACAAATATTTTTCAAGCTCCTTTCCAATATATATTGCCATATGATTGAAATGTAAGCAGAAATGATGGGCACCACTCCCAGACCTGAATGACATATGTTCCTCCATTTTGCTTTCCCCTTCTGACTAGCTTATGAACATAACCCCCAGAATGAATTGGGAAACCACAGAGTAAAGATGCTAGATCCAGACAGCTCAGGACCAGATAGCTCAGGTCCCTGAAGGGCCATTCAATCAAACTAATGACTCAGTCACATGGTTAAAAAAACAAGAAATACACTTCCATTGTAATAGGGCTATTATGCATTGTAAGTGTATTGTTTACAACAGTTATTAGACAGCCAAACCCAACTAATTCAGAAGTTAACACCTTGAAGTAGGAGGTATCATAATAAAAATCCTGGCTTGAAAATCAGGTGGCTGGTTTCAAGAAAGTGGATCTTTAAGGCTTGAAATATGTAAACTCTTGATATACGCTATAAAATAATCAGTAACTATGAGGGCAGACTAAATGCTCGCTGAGCCTATGGCTCTAGAGGAATAGGTTGGAAAGAGTCAGAATGCTAATTTGTTAATTTGTGTAGGATACTTCTGGATATGCTTGCTAAAGAAAGAGAGTTGAACTCAGAGGAAATTTTCCCCTTTTCAAGCCAAAATAAAATGGAATATTGAGTCCAGAAACTGAAAGGAACCTATGGTTGAAAAAACAAAATGTATCTAGAGTTCAGATACTAGTAAACAAATTCTAAAAAGGACTTGGAACAACAAAGTCCCATCAAAACTTCTCAGCTGTTTGTTTAAAGTGACTCAGCCCTCTTGAAAAAAAAAAAGTCAGATTAAGGATATGGCCTTCCCACCCAAGCCTATTATTCACCTAGTATTAAGGTTATCTCTATTAAATTCAGAGAGAAATATGGTAAATAAGAAACTAAGAAATATATCAAATATAAGGATTATATCAAGAAAAGAACTTTGGCTATGATTATGATCTTTTAATTTGCTCTATTTAGTTATATACATGACAGCAGAATGCATTTTGCTTCATTGTACACAAATGGAATACAACTTTTCATTTCTCTAGTTGTACATGATGTAGAGTCACACCATTTGTGAAATCATAATGTACATAGGGTATGATGTCCATCTCATTCCACTATCTTTTCCACCCCCTTTCCCCCTCCCCTCCCCTCATTCCCCTCTGCCCAATCCAAAGTTCCTCCATTCTTTTCTTACCCTGCCCCCCCATTATGTATCAGCATCCACTTATCAGAGAAAACATTTGGCCTTTGGTTTTTTTGGGATTGGCTTATCTCACTTAGCATGGTTTCTCCAACAAGAACTTTGGCTATGATTATTTGTACATTAAACAAACTGGAGGCAAATACATCAGAAGTGTTTTGAGTTTTTGTGGAACAATAGATCCGTGATTTCAGTACACTTTCCTTTTTCCTGTGTCAGATAAAGCATCTCTCCTTGATTCAAAGTCATTTATGCCACTGACTTTCTACAATTCTTTCTTCCCAATCAAATATCACTACTTTCATTAGTTGGGAAGCTGCTTAAAAGGGCTTAAAAATGCCAAGTTGAATAAGGCCCTCCCAATCTCTTCCAGCCAGACACACTTTCTCACTGTCCTCTGAATTCACTGCATTTTCCTATAGCACTTTATTATTAAGTAAGCTCTTAGGAAATCTGATTTGTACCACAGACTTATGTACATCCTTTCTCCCAATAGGATTCTAAGCAGATGCAAGCAAGAAATGCCTCATGTACTTTTGCCTATCTACACCAAATGTTTCAAGTGAACAAATGGAAGCTTGATTCTTACTCAATCACAATCTATGACTTATCCTCCCCAATTATTTGCTAAAGAGGCCTCACCTTCCTCTCTCTAGACTGATGGGAGAGGTTGCCAAGTCTCCTGACCGTCACTGCTGCTTCCGCACAACTGAGGAACACCTGAACACTATCTTGTTGGCAGTCTATCCCACCCATATGATACTATCTTTTCAAACTCCTGCTGACAATCTTTATGTTAAGAGTAAGAAATCTATTTGCCTCAGTATAAAAACAAGATTTCAGGAAAGAAAGGAAAATCCCCAACTTACCTGGGATTTTGCTGTACTGTGAGAAGCAGCCATGGTTTCCTCCTTAAGATACCCTTTTTGGGAAAGAGCAGAGTCCCTGGATGGCAGTGTTTGAAGGAAAGAGTTACCAAGAGATCCAGTTATCTTTATGTGTGCCAGACCTATTGCATGAAAAACAGATTCTTCTGATAAAATGTGCCTCAGACTTCGCTGTCATATGGTTTGAAGGATTTTGCAGACATCTAAGGTTTCAAAGATGATCTCAGAGGATAGAATGAATGCAAACTTAGGGAACAATATGACCGTTAATGGGGTTCAGGATCTGCATGAGATTCCCTGTGATTAACCAAACAAACAAGAACAAAGAGCAACACTTAATATAGGGTTGGAGAGAAGCTCTAGCCTCTGAGGTGACAGATATGCCAATTATATTGATCTGATCATTATATGTTGCACAGAAGTATTGAAATGTCACATTGCACCCCATAAATATACAATTACTATGTCAAATTAAAAAAAATTAAAGACTGGTAGCCTCAACTCCTTTATTCAAAACTGGAAAAATTGTCTAACTTTGTGCTCCCTTCAACAGCACATATACTAAAATCAGAACGATACAGAGAAAATTAACATGACCCCTGCTAAAGGATGACATACAAATTTGTGAAGTGTTCCATATTTTTTTGTGTGTATTTCTCTTCCACAACATGGAAGCAACTTCAGCACAAGTAGACTGAAAAATTTTATAGCAGCTTTAAAGTTTGTAATTCTATAGAACCTTTCCTTAAATTTAAAACTTAATTATTTCACAATAAATGATTAACATGTTTAAAAAGTTGTGATACAGAACAAGGAAAAGCCAAAGGGGGGGTGGGGAGAAAGTAGTGCCATTCTACCAGTCACAATCACAGAGGTCTTCAGCCACCACATCCTAAGTATTCCAGGTCCAGGATAAGCCTGTGGCCATCTACTATGATTTTAATGTCCCCTTCAAAACTCACATTGAATTTTAAATGCTCTGATGACAGTATTAAGAGATGGGACCTTTAAGTGGTTGTTATCAAAGAAATAGGATAGTTATTGCAGGAGCAGCCTCCTGGTAAGAGGACAAACTCCTCTATCCTCTATCTCATGTACTAGCTTTTCCTTCTGACTTCCACCATGTGATGATGCAGCAAGGTGGCCCTCATGAGACGCTGAGCAGATGGTGCCACCAGTCCTAGGACTTCCCAGCATCTAGAACTGTAAGTCAAATACATTTCTGTTCAATGTAAATTACCCAGTCTGTGGTATTCTGTGACCACAGCAGAAAACACTAAGACACTATCTGTCCCACTGTACACATGATCCACAAAGTTGCATTGTGTCAACTCACTCATCCTGCATCCTAAGCACTGAGTACTGTGTACCTGGGCAGATAGCAGGCCCAAAACATTGTGAATGAATCAATGAATCCACTAATTCCCTTTGTCTGATTCCATGCCCATCAAGGAATTTTCTGCTTATGATCTACTTCCCCATTTTGATTTTTTGCTTACAAGGAGAAAATCGCTGATCATACTAACTTTAAGCAATTCTTTGAACTTATCTCTGGGTTGTAGGATAACATGCTACCTATTTAATTCTACATATAATTCTGTATTTTCCTAATAGTCTTCAGTTTATTATCTTTAATCATGCCTTACTGCTCCCCCTGCCCCCCATCTGCAAAAGTAATGGTTAAAGTCCCTTGTAAATTTGCTTGAGGAATCAATATTTCTAGCCTCAGTCACCATAAACAGCACAGTATTTCACAATTTTTAAAAACCCATGCCTCTTATAATCCTTTCTCATTACAACACTGTTTCTGGAGTTTTCCTGACTATTTTCAAATTCTGGCTCTGTGTGTCCATAGCCAACTTTCTTCTGTGCTCCAGTTTCTTCACTTTAAAAAAAAGGGAAAAATAATGGTACCTACCTCATAGTATTGTGCAGTAATGCATATAAAGGGACCAAACCAGTACCTCATACAGAGTTTAAGTACTCGGTAAAGGTCATTTAATTATCAGTTCATTATTATTCTCAATACCTTCTACACATCAACATTAACCAATACTTTATGTTTTCTTTCTATTCCTTGCTCCATGAAGATGAAAGGTATAATCAATATTTGGTAATACTCCCAAACCCCTTCCTCCTGCCAAAACCCTACTTCCCCCCAAAATGCCTACTGGCTCCTTATACTGGACACTGACAATTAGTATCAAGTAAGGTGGAAATAGGAACTTGTAATTTCCAGGGCCTTGAGAAATCAGAGGTGCTGACGGCAGGATGTTATGGGAAAGTGAGAAAGAATAAGGAATAAGGGCAATCTATGGAAGGCCTCCCCACCTCTTTTTTTTTCCCCCTTCGCTTAACCACTGAGTCATATTCCCAGCCTTTTTAAAAAACTATTTATTTAGAGACAGGGTTTCACTAATTTGCTGAGGCTGGCTTTGAACTTGCAATCCTTGTGCCTCAGCCTCCCGAACCACTGGGATTACAGGCATATACCACTACACCTGGCCTGGAAGCCCTTCTAATCTACTGTATTTCCTTAAGTAAGAAAGTACTTTTTAAAAGGGAACTGAGAAGCCAAGGAATGGCTAATTCTTCTAGAACCAGGTAGCAGGGCCATGGACTCTGCAGATATAGATATACCTGCCCTCGTGAAAGGTTCAAAGACCCAGAACTCCCCATGTACTACAATGCCAAATCAAATCATCAGTTTCTCCATGTCCATTTCCTTATCTCCATCCAGAGTGTGACTTACCCCCTCTCTCATTCTTCAGAGAGGAAGCCAGTATAATGAAAAATGTATAGAAGGTAGGTATCTTATTTTCTTGGAGCTTCAAGTATAAAGTGAATTACATTAGTAAAATTACTACCATTTATCAAGCACCCACCATGTACCAGGTGCTTTTCATAAATCGCTTTTTACAGATGATGAAAGGGGTAACTTGGGCAAGTTTTCAGAGCCACCTACACACATTTTATAAGATGGTTATAAAGAAAAAGCAAGGTTATGTGTGTACCTGTAAGGTGTCCAGATAGTGGTAGAATCCTCTCTCATATTTCTTACCTCTGTTCTAAAGTTTGTGGGCCCAATCTTCTATAATCACAGCCTTTGAACGACCACTTGAGTATAGTAATCCTTCCCAAGTTTTCTGCTTCCTTCCTGGGAATTTCCAGCACCTAGAAACTCTGGAAAAAGATTCTGGACTGAATGTTTTCTTTTTCATTGTATTTCTTTTTCCATTCTCTGAGACTCTACTCAGAGCAAATAGGGAGTCTGAAGTAGTATCTTTTGAGCTAAGGCTAAAGTTAAGAACTTCATGGGCTGGGGTTATAGCTCAGTGGTAGAGCACTTGCCTAGTTCATTTGAGGCACTGGGTTCAATCCTCAGCACCACATATAAATAAGTAAAACAAAGGTCCACTGGCAATTAAAAACAAATTTAAAAACAAACGAACAAACAAAAACTTCAGCAGCCACTAAATCTTCAGGAAACCTCAATACCTTTACCCTGGTGCCCTGTGGAGAAAAACACCTAGGAACATGAGACAATTACATACAGACAATGGTAAAGATACTGTAATCAACAAGCTCAATTAATACACAAGTGCAAGGAGGCTTGATGAAAAATGCCCTCCTGGAAATGAGGGCCCTTCTATTCTATGTGCCAGTTGGCTGGGTGACCCAGAACAAGATACTTTTCCTTCCTGTATTTCAGTTTCTTTGTATGTGCAAATGATGAGATGGATGTCTACTACTGAAGTAGCACGACTTTCTGTAAATGAAGATGAATGATCTCCTACATACATCCCATGTCCCATGCTAATATTGTCAGTCATAAAAAAAAGAAGGGGGAGGAGGAGGGGGAGGGGATGGAGAGGGGGATGGAGGAAGGAGGAAAGGAGGAGGAGGAAGAGGAGGAGGAGGATGGGGGAGGAGGAGGAGGAGGAGGAAAAGAAGAAGAAGAAGAAGGAGGAGGAGGAAGAGAAAAGAAGAAGAAGAAAGAAGAAGAGGAAGAAGAAGAAGAAGAAGAAGAAGAAGAAGAAGAAGAAGAAGAAGAAGAAGAAGAAGGAGAAAAGAAGAGGAGGAGGAGATGGAGAAAAAGAACGACAACAACAACAAGAAGACATGGGTGCAGTGTCTTGATCTCTGACCTGCCCCAAACACTGGGAACCTTGGACCCTACCTGCCTCACCTTCCAACCAGGTGCTTCAGGTTGTGTGGGCCCTCATTCCATTTCCAAGCAAAGGAACCAGAGGTAACTCAGATGTGAAACACACATACTCCATTGTCAGTCATACACAAAACCCAGACACAAACACCAGGAGGTGAGGGGGTGGGCCAAGGCGGCCCCGTCCAGATGGACACCAACCCAGCTCCAAAAGAAGGGACTACGGTCAGATCAGCGGGCCTGGAGCCCTGGGAAGAGACCCAGCGGGGGAGGCCGGGATCCCAAGACTGACAATGTAATGATGGACATACCCGCTTATCCAGCATCAGCTCCTTCCAGATCCAGACACCAGGAGGTTATTTGCTGGGAAAGAACAGAACTCCAGGAGCTAAAGGGATCAGAAGCGGAAGTCAACGCCAAGGCTCCTGGGAAATGTAGTCCGGCTCCTCCTGGTTGCAGGACTTGAACTGAATGCGTTCGACCCCACTGCATGATGACCCTGACTTGACCTAGGAAACACCCAGCTGGCTCAGAAGGCAGAGACAAACCCTGTGGTCCCGAAAATACAGGTTGTCGTTGGCTGTCAGGCAAAGGTGGACTGGAGCCATTAGGAGCATTTAATAAACCATTAAGTACTACTGAGAGTGTTTTAGGAGGTAAAGATGGGAAGTTAGAAATTGTAGATTCCACCCAGTGGGTTTTTCCATTTTGGTCCAGGCCCTTCTAGCTTTTAGAGTCTGGACTGAGAAGTATGCTGCTATCCACATTGGTTTCCCCTATATGTAATCTGAGGCTTTTCTCTTGCAGCCTTCAAAATCCTATCTTTATTTTGAATGTTAGGCATTTTCATTATAATGTGCCGCGGTGTGGATCTGTTGTGATTTTGTGCATTTGGTGTTCTGTAAGCCTCTTGTATTTGATTTTCATATCATTCTTCAGACTTGGGAAATTTTCTGATATTATTTCATTGAATAGGTTGTTCATTCCTTTGGTTTGTTTCTCTAAGCCTTCCTCAATCCCAATAATTCTCAAATTTGGCCTTTTCATGATATCCCATAGTTCTTGCAGATTCTGTTCATGATTTCTTACCATCTTCTCTGCTTGTTCAACTTTATTTTCAAGATTAAATATTTTGAGGTTTCAAGATGGCGGACTAGAGGGCGGCTGCATTTCATGTTGCTCCAGGACACAGGATTCAAAAGAGGAGATAGTGAGAGACTTGGGACCAACTCAAAGCCGCCGGGTGAGTCTTTGCCATTGGGGAGGCATCCCGGATGGGGCGGTAGTCCCGGGACACAGGGAACTTTGTGAAGTAGAGTTGCCCGGCAAGGCACCCCTCCCCCCGCTGGAGTGGTGAACTCAGACAACTGGGAACATCGTAGAGGTGGCTGCTCAGCACAGCACTTGGACTCGGAGCAACCACTGGGGCTCCAGGTGGCTGCCTGAGGAGGAGCTGCGCGGTGAGCTGTTTAGATTCAGAGCGACCACTTCTGAACACCAGGGGGGATGCCCAGAGGAAGAGGAGGAGAGCAGCAGGTCGCTTGGTCTAGGAGTGACTGCATCAGAGCTACAGGCGGTTGCCAGAGGAGGAGCAGTGCAGTGAGCTGTTTAGACTCAGAGCAACCGCTTCTGAACACCGGGGGGCTGCCAGGAGGAAGAGGAGGAACGTGGCGGGTCGCTTGGTCTAGGAGTGACTGCATCAGAGCTCCAGGTGGCTGCTCAGAGGAGGAGGCAAGTGGTGAGTTGTTTGGACTCAAAGTGACCGCTCCTGAACACCCAGGGGGGCTACCCTGAGGAGGAGGAGGAACAGGGCAGGTCACTTGGACTCAGAGTGGCTGACTAGGGCTACGGGCGGTTGGTGAGAGGAGGAGACACGAAGTGAGTTGCTTGGACTCCTAGTGACTGTGTCGGAACACCGGGCAGCTGTCCGGAGGAAGAGGTGTGTGGCGGGTCTCTGGGACTCGGAGCTATTGTACAGGGCTCCAGGTGGCGGCTCAGAGGAGGGGCCGCATAGCCAGGCAATTAGGTGCAGAGCAGGGTCGCAGGACATAGGAGGCTTCTTGGTGGAAGAGCCGCATGGAGACATGCTTAGAGGTGGAGCGAAGGTTCCAGGACTGCGGGCAGATTCTCTGAGGAGAGGCAGCCAAAGGAGACTCTTCTGCAAAGGGTGAGGCTCCCAGGCCCAGGAGGTAGGTCCGGGACCCTGGGAACGTTGCAGAGGAAGGCAGCCCAGCCCAGGCGGTAGTTGTAGATTGAGGGGAACCTCTAGGAGGGGAACTGACCAGCGAGACCTCCCTATCAGGTGAGTCTTCTCTGCCAGGTGAGGTTTTCCCACAAGGATGGTAAAACCAGAGACACAGGCACAAACAGGCCTTGTCTCAGCCCGCAGTCTAGTTCCCCATTGGATGACCATTGGTCAACAAGTGGAGGCACCTCTGCCCACTATCAGGGAATATACCCCACCTGAGGGTCACCAACCCTAGAGAGGCAGCTTCCTTGTGGAGCACCGCATTATCAACTTCCTCCAAGACTTCAGGCTACTGAAGGATAAGAGGGGATATATTAGCAATCTTCAGGACATTATAAGTCGATAGAGGAAATCTGCAATATCTTAATGATCCACTGATTCCCGAACAATATGAGAGAACAAGGGAAGAAAACGCCCCAAATAAATCTAGATTTAACATCAATAAAATCCAATGACAGCATGGCAGAAGAAATGACAGAAAGGGAGTTCAGAATGTACATAATTAAAATGATCAGGGAAGCGAACGAGGAGATGAAAGAGCAAATGCAGGCATTGAATGATGAGATGAAAGAGCAAATGCAGGCATTGAATGATAGCACCAATCGACAGTTAAAAGAGTAAATATAGGAAGCAAAAGATCATTTCAATAAAGAGTTAGAGATATTGAAAAAAAAAAAAAAACAGAAGTCCTTGAAATGAAGGAAACATAGAAAGCATAACCAATAGGATAGAACACCTGGAAGACAGAACCTCAGATATTGAAGACAAAATATTTAACCTTGAAAACAAAGTTGAACAAACAGGGAAGATGGTAAGAAATCATGAACAGAATCTCCAAGAACTATGGGATATCATGAAAAGGATAAATTTGAGAATTATTGGGATTGAGGAAGGTTTAGAGAAACAAACCAAAGGAATGAACAATCTATTCAATGAAATAATATCAGAAAATTTCCCAAATCTGAAGAATGAAATGGAAAATCAAGTTCAAGAGGCTTATAGGACTCCAAATACACAAAATTACAACAGACCCACACCAAGGCACATTATAATGAAAATACCTAACATACAAAATAAAGACAGAATTTTAAAGGCTGTGAGAGAAAAGAACCAAATTACATTCAGGGGGAAACCAATACAGATATCAGCAGATTTTTCAATCCAGACCCTAAAAGCTAGAAGGGCCTGGAACAACATTTTTCAAGCTCTGAAAGAAAATGGATGCCAACCAAGAATCTTATACCTAGCAAAACTTACCTTCAAATTTGACAAGAAATAAATCATTCCATGATAAACAAAAGCTAAAAGAATTTACAAAAAGAAAGTCAGCATTACAGAACATTCTCAGCAAAATATTCCATGAGGAAGAGATAAAAAATAAAGAAGCAAATCAGCAAAGGGAGGAATTATCCTAAAGGAACTGTCAAATAAAGGAGGAACCAAGTTGTGTCAAAAAAATAAATAAATAAATAAAATTTAAAAAATGAACCAAATGACCGTGAATACAAATCATATCTCAATAATAACCCTGAATGTTAATGTCCTGAATTCATCAATCAAAAGACATAGACTGGCAGATTGGATTAAAAAGAAAGATCCAACAATATGTTGCCTGCAAGAGACTCACCTCATAGAAAGAGATACCCATAGACTAAAGGTGAAAGGATGGGGAAAAACATACCATGCACATGGATTCAGCAAAAAAGCTGGGTATCCATCCTCATTTCAGATAATGTGGACTTCAAGCCAAAGTTAGTCAGAAGGGATAAAGAAGGACATTTCATACTGCTTAAGGGAAGCATAAATCAGCAAGATATAAGAATCATAAACATCTATGCCCCAAACAGTGGCTCATCCATGTATGTCAAGCAAATCTTTCTCAATTTTAGAAACCAAATAGACCATAACACAATAATACTAGGTGATTTTAACACGCCTCTCTCATCACTGGACAGATCTTCCAAACAAAAATTGAACAAAGAACCATAGATCTCAATAACACAGTCAATAATTTAGACTTAACGGACATTTATAGAATATACCATCCAACCAAGAGCGAATACACTTTCTTCTCAGCAGCACATGAATCCTTCTCTAAAATAGACCATATATTATGCCACAAAGCTAATGTTAGCAAATACAAGAAGGTAGAGACACTATCTTGTATTCTATCAGATCATAATGGATTGAAGTTAGAAATAAATGAAAGAGTAAAAAACAGAAACTACTCCAACACCTGGGGATTAAACAATATGCTATTATATGATGAATGGATAACAGAAGATATTAGGAAGGAAATTAAAAAATTCTTAGAGGTCAATGAGAACAAAGATACATCATATCAAAATCTCTGGGACAATATGAAAGCAGTACTTAGAGGAAAATTTATTTCATGGAGCGCATTTAATAAAAGAAGTAAAACTCAACAAATAAATGACCTAATACTACAGCTCAAAGCCCTAGAAAAAGAAGAACAGACCAACACCAAAAGTAGTAGAAGATAGGAAATAGTTAAACTCAGAGTTGAAATCAATGAAATTGAAACAAAAGAAACAATACAAAAAATTGACAAAATAAATAGTTGGTTCTTTGAAAAAATAAACAAAATTGATAAACCTTTAGCCACACTAACAAAGAGAAGATGAGAGAAAACCCAAATCACTAAAATTCGGAATGAACAAGGAAATATCACAACAGACATGACTGTAATAGAAAACAGAATTAGAAGCTATTTTGAAAATCTATACTCCAACAAAATAGAAAATTTTGAAGACATCAACAGGTTTCTAGAGACATATGAATTGCCTAAACTGAACGAGGAGGACATACTCAATTTAAATAAACCAATTTCAAGTAATGAAATAGAAAAAGTCATCAAAAGCCTACCAACAAAGAAAAGTCCAGGACCTGATGAGTTCTCAGCTGAGTTCTACAAAACCTTTAAAGAAGAGCTCATTCCAATACTTCTCAAAGTATTCCATAAAATAGAAGAGGAGGGAACCCTCCCAAACTCGTTCTATGAAGCCAATATCACCCTGATACCTAAACCAGACAGAGACACATCGAGGAAAGAAAATTTCAGACCAATATCCTTAATGAACATCAACGCAAAAATTCTCAACAAAATTTTAGCAAATCGCATACAAAAACATATTAAAAAGATAGTGCACCATGATCAAGTGGGTTTCATCCCAGGGATGCAAGGTTGGTTCAACATCAGGAAATCAATAAATGTCATTCACCATATCAATAGACTTAAAGTCAAGAATCACATGATTATTTCAATAGGTGCAGAAAATGCATTTGATAAAATACAGCACCCCTTCATGCTCAAAACACTGTGAAATATAGGGATAGTGGGAACATTCCTTAACATTGTAAAGGCCATCTATCCTAAACCCATGGCTAATATTCTAAACGGTGAAAAACTGAAAACATTCCCCCTAAAAACTGGAACAAGGCAGGGATGCCCTCTTTCACCACTTCTTTTCAATATCGTCCTTGAGACTCTAGCCAGAGCAATTAGACAAACCAAAGAAATTAAAGGGATACGAATAGGAAAAGAAGAACTCAAACTATTCCTGTTCGCTGATGACATGATTATATATTTAGAGGAACCTGGAAATTCCACCAGAAAACTTTTAGAAGTCATAAGTGAATTCAGTAAAGCAGCAGGTTACAAGATTAATGCTCATAAATGCAATGCATTTTTATACATAAGTGATGAATCTTCAGAAAGAGAAATTAGGAAAACTACCCCATTCACAATAGCATTGAAAAAAATAAAATACTTGGGAATCAATCTCACAAAAGAGGTGAAAGACCTCTACAATGAGAACTACAGAACACTAAAGAAAGAAATTAAAGAAAATCTTAGAAGATGGAAAGATCTCCCATGTTCTTGGATAGGAAGAATTAATATTGTCAAAATGGCCATACTACCAAGAGTGCTATACAGATTCAATGCAATTCCAATTAAAATCCCAATGATGTACCTTACAGAAATAGAGCAAGCAATTATGAAATTCATCTGGAAGAATAAAAAACCCAGAATAGCTAAAGCAATCCTTGGCAGAAAGAGTGAAGTAGTGGGTATCGCAATACCAGATCTTCAACTCTACTACAAAGCAATTGTAACAAAAACGGCATGGTATTGGTACCAAAATAGAAAGGTGAAAGGTGGATCAATGGTACAGAATAGAGGACATGGACACAAACCCAAATAAATACAATTTTCTCATACTAGACAAAGGGGCCAAAAATATGCAATGGAGAAAAGATAGCCTCTTCAACAAATGGTGCTGGGAGAATTGGAAATCCATATGCAACAGAATGAAACTAAACCCATATCTCTCACCATGCACAAAACTAAACTCAAAATGGATTAAGGATCTCGGAATCAGACCAGAGACCTTGCATCTTATAGAAGAAAAAGTAGGTCCAGAGCTTCAACATGTCAGCTTAGGACCAGACTTCCTCAACAGGACTCCCATAGCACAAGAAATAAAAGCAAGAATTAATAACTGGGATAGATTCAAACTAAAAAGCTTTCTCTCAGCAAAGGAAACTATCAGCAATGTGAAGAAAGAGCCTACAGAGTGGGAGAAAATCTTTGCCAATCATACTTCAGATAGAGCGCTAATCTCCAGAATCTATAAAGAACTCAAAAAACTCTACACCAAGAATGCAAATAATCCAATCGACAAATGGGCCAAAAAAATGAATAGACACTTCACAGAAGAAGATCTACAAGCAATCAACAAACATATGGAAAAATGTTCAACATCTCTAGTAATAAGAGAAATGCAAATCAAAACCACCCTAAGATTCCATCTCACCCCAATTAGAATGGCAATTATCAAGAATACAAGCAACAACAGGTGTTGGAGAGGATGTGGGGAGAAAGGTACACTCTTACATTGCTGGTGGGGCTGCAAATTAGTGCAGCCACTCTGGAAAGCAGTGTGGAGACTCCTTAGAAAACTTGGAATGGAACCACCATTTGACCCAGCTTAACCATTCCTTGGCCTATACCCAAAGGACTTAAAATCAGCATACTACAGAGATACAGCCACATCAATGTTCATAGCTGCTCAGTTCACAATAGCCAGATTGTGGAACCAACCTAGATGTCCTTCAACTGATGAATGGATAAAGAAACTGTGGTATATATATACAATGGAATATTACTCAGCCATAAAGAATGATAAAATTATGGCATTTTCAGGCAAATGGATGAAATTGGAGAATATCATGCTAAGTGAGATAAGCCAATCTCAAAAAACCAAAGGACGAATGATATCGCTAATGAGTGGATGATACATAATGGGGGGTGGGAGGGGTTAATGTTAGGATTAGAGTTAGGGTTAGGGAGAGGGGCAAGAATGGAGGAAGGAAGGACTGTATAGAGGGAAAAGAGGGGTGGGAGGGGTGGGGGGAAGGGAAAAATAACAGAATGAATCAAACAACATTACCCTATGTAAATTTATGATTACACAAATGGTATGCCTTTACGCCATGTACAAACAGAGAAACAACATATATCCCATTTGTTTACAATAAAAAAAGAAGATAATAAACTCTAAAGTAAATTATTTTTAGTCTTCTTTTACATCTTGAAGCATCTTCCTGGAATTTTCTTTCTCCAGAAATAGTTTCCCTGAGGTCTTTTATACTTCTAAACCACTTCATTTTGCCTCATTTACACAATACTTAGATAAAATGTAAAAGTCTAGATTCAAAGTTTTATATTTTACAAATTAAAATATCATTACATTTTCTTCTCATAGACTGTTCTTCTATTGGCAAGTTAGATATATTTATTCAATCATTATTTGTTGAGGGGCCACAACATGCCAGGCACTGCTTTTGACACTAGAGATCCAATTTTTCAAAAATTGTGATCTGTTTTCTGTTATCCATGTTTCATTCAATAGCATTAGTCTCCAGGTGTTGGAGTAATCTCTGTTTTTTATTTTGTCATTGATTTCTACTCTCAGTCCATTATGATCTGATAGAACCCAAGGCAGTATCTCTATTTTTTTGCATTTCCTAAGGGCTGCTTTGTGGCATAACATATGGTCTATTTTCAAGAAGGTTCCATGTGCTGCTGAGAAGAAAGTGAACCTGCTCATTGATGGATGGAGTATTCTATATATGTCTGTTACATCTAGGTTATTGATTGTGTTATTGAGTTCTATGGTTTCTTTGTTCGATTTTTGTTTGGAAGATCTATCTAGTGGTGACAGCGGTGTGTTAAAGTCACCCAGAATTATTGTGTTGTGGTCTATGTGATTCCTGAAATTGGGAGGATTTGTTTGATGTACAGGTATGCACCATTGTTTGGAGCATAAATATTTAGTATCATTATGTTTTCCTGATTTATGGTTCCCTTAAGCAGTATGAAATGTCCTTCTTTATCCCTTCTGACTAACTTTGACTTGAAGTCCACTTTATCTGATATAAGGATGGAAACCCCCACTGTTTTACTGAGTCCATGTGCATGGTAGGTTTTTTCCCATCCTTTCACCTTTAGTCTGTGGATGTCTTTTTCTATGAGATGAGTTTCTTGCAGGTAGCATATTGTTGGGTCTTTCTTTTTAATCCATTCTTCCAGTCTATGTCTTTTGATTGATGAGTTTAGGCCATTAACGTTCAGGGTTATTATTGAGATATGATTTGTATTCCCAGTCATTTGGCTTATTTTTGGTTTTTAAATTGGCCTGGTTTCTCCTTTGAGTGGTTTTTCTCTAAGGTAGTTCCTCCTCCCTTCGCTGACCTACATTGTTGTTTTTCATTTCCGCCTCATGGAATGAATATTTTGTTGAGAACATTCTGTAGTGCAGGTTTTCTATTTGTAAATTCTTTTAACTTTTGTTTATCATGGAAGGATTTTATTTCATTTTCAAATCTAAAGGTTAGTTTTGCTGGGTATACCATTCTTGGTTGGCAACCATGTTCTTTCAGAGCTTGAAATATGTTGTTCCAGACCCTTCTAACTTTTAGAGTCTGGGTTGAGAAGTTGGCTGCTACCCACATTGGTTTCCCCCATATGTAATCTGATGCTTTTCTCTTGCAGCCTTCAAAATCCTATCTTTATTTTGAATGTTAGGCATTTTCATTATAATGTGCCGCGGTGTGGATCTGTTGTGATTTTGTGCATTTGGTGTTCTGTAAGCCTCTTATATTTGATTTTCATTTCATTCTTCAGGCTTGGGAAATTTTCTGATATTATTTCATTGAATAGGTTGTTCATTCCTTTGGTTTGTATCTCTGTGCCTTCCTCAATCCCAATAATTCTTAAATTTGGTCTTTTCATGATGTCCCATAATTCTTGGAGATTCTGTTCATGATTTCTTACCATCTCTGTTTGGACAACTTTATTTTCAAGATTAAATTTTTTGTCTTCATTGTCTGAGGTTCTGTCTTCCAAGTGGTCTTTTGGTGATGCTTTCTATTAAGCTTTTTATTTGGTTTATTGTATCCTTCATTTCAAGGATTTCCATTTGGTTTTTTTTGAGAATCTCTACCTCTTTGTTGAAATGACCTTTGCTTCCTGCAGTTGCTCTTTCAGCTTATTGGTATTATCATTCATTGCCTGCATTTGCTCTCTTATCTCATCCTTTGCTTCACGAATCATCTTAATCAAGTCTTCATACTCTGAAGTCCTTTTCTGACATTTCTTCTAACATACTGTCATTAGATTCTATTAATATAGAATCTAGATTTGTTTGGATCATTTTCTTCCCTTGTTTTTTCATGGTGTTCATGTATCTTCCCCTCTAGCAGTGCAGATTTGGGATATTGCAGATTTCCCCCTATAGGCTTATAGTGGCCCTATAGGTTTCCAAAGCCCTTTCTTTAAGGGGAGATCAATATTAGCAGTTCCCAATTCAGACACTATGCAATCCTAGACCAAATAACCCCTATGAGGACAATAACAAAATTGTCATAATAAACAGAATGAGTTAAAATATTATCTTCAATAAAACAAACAGATATGCAATAAGGTCTGCAGTTTCTAATGGAGGACAAAGAAGATGCAGAGGGATGTAGAATGTGGCTGTTAATGGGATAAGAAAAGAATATACAGAAGTTCTAGATAATAGAAAGGGTGAGAGTGTAATCAAAAGAAATTGGATGTTAGCATGCGAAAAAGGGAGAAAGAGACTCTGAGGGAACAGGTAAACAAAAGGAAAAGAGAGCAAGAAAAGTAAAGAAATAAAAACTTAAATTTTTTTCTATAAGAAGAAAAAAGAAAATCTACACTATAACAGTCATATAGTAATGAAACCTCCCAGTGTTCAGTAGCCTGATGCATGAGAGGTACCTGACAATGAGCTTCAAGTCTCCAGCAGTCGTCTCAGGATGGGATTTGCCCCACCTAAAGATCGGACCTATGGCTTCCAGGATTATCCAAGATGGCCACTGTGGCTTCCAAATGTGTTGACAAATGGGGAGCTGCTGCTGAGGGTGTGGACGTGGTCAGCTGGATGTCCTGAAGGCGGGATGTGGTTGTCAGGCAGGGGTCCTGGAGGTCTGGTGTGTTTTGTTTGGTTATGGGATCCTGGAGGCCAGGTGCAATCAGTCAGTCTGGGGTCCCGGTGATAGGGCGCAGTCAGTTGGTGTGGGGGTCCTGGCGGTAGGGAGTAGTCAGTCGATGTGAGGGCCCCAGAGGCAGGGAGTGATTGGTCGGGCTGAGGGATCCTGGAGATGGGGCTCAGTCAGTTCAGTCAGGGGTCCTATGGGGCCTGGCTGTTGTCTCAAAATGGCGGCAGCCACGTGTAATCAAACCTGCAATTACTGTGACAGAGAACTTCCAGACAACAGCAGGCAGCTGGTGCTCCACTGGCGGTCAGCAATCAGTTTGCTGACTGTCGTCGGGTGATCGGGAGGTGAACCTCGTGCGTTGGGTGATGGATAGGTGTAAGGCAGGTGATGGACAGGCGAGAGGCAGGCAAATGGCAGATGATAGGCGCCTGACAGTGAACAATCTGCACTCAAAAAAGGCGTCAATATGCTGGCAGACTGCAGGTCATCACAGCAGACAAATGGGGTAAACAGCAGCGGATCAATAAGCAGCAAAAACTGCCTCACCAAGAAACAGATTGAAACCGGAGTTATGGAGCGACAAGGATCGCAGCCTCCCTCTAGTCCGCTATCTTGGATCCCCCAATTGTGATCTGTTTTACATGTGACCTATATTTTTTCTCCAAAGGTTTTAGAATTTACTCCTTTTTTTTGAACAAGGACATAACATACAAATTTATTTTAAATAAGCTAAGAATTAGAATTAAATTGATAAATGAAGTCATCTTTTGAAAAAGTGTTATTTGACATCCATTTTAGAGAAATATTATCTCAACCCAAAAAAGTAGAAGCATATCACTTGCCAGTATTTTAAAAAATCATGTTCAGATACAAATTAGTTTTAAAGTTCCTGAAAAGCAAAGAGAAAGCAAGTAATTTGTTTTTATCCCTTATTTAACTATTACTAAAACAACTTTAAAGAAACATAAGTGAATTTTGGACAATAAAAACTACAAAACCAGACTGCTGACAGAGTAAACAACAAACTATAATTAGAAAATACGATTCAGGAAATACGATTACTAGAGGCCTTGATATTTCAATGATCATTCCACATTATAAAATATTCACAACATGTATTCTTTTAAGTCTATATCAAGTCATGCTGATGTTCTTTCCAGATAAGCCATACTATTTTTTCTACTAAATGCTATAATATCCATTTTAATTGTAAACAAAGTACGTGAACCAAACTACTTAAGTAATTGAGCATGAAAATAATAATAATTAAAAAAGACCTAAAAATTTTAGGAGGAAAAATGACAAAGAAAAAAAAAAAAAAACATGAATTTAAAGAATGAGGCCATTATAATCTAGCATTACAGTAAAGGATAAAGTGACCTTATTAAGACAGCATGTAATTATCAATGACAATATTTCTCATCTGTAATTTTTAAGCATGCTTTTCCAAAGAATAAACACTATTTTTGTAAGTTTTAAAGGCAAAGGGAGCAGAAAGATGAAACATTAAAGTTTACATTTCAACTACTAGATTTTTTAAAAAAGAAAAAAAGGCAGACTGTTACTACTTTCCAATTAAGAAATGCGAAGTACCTTTTATTCCTAAAGAATTTACTAGAAATATAATCAATCATTAAGTAGCTACAAATTGAAGTATTCTATCCTGATACTTGCAAACAGAACTAGTGGTTCCTAACACTGGATGTCCATTAAAATCACTTGGTATGTTTTTTAAAAATGAGTGATCCTGATTTAATTTTTATGGGAGGGTATTCAGGTATCATTTTTTTTTTTTTTTTTTTTTAGCTCTGAGGGCATTCTAATATGCAGCTAAGACTGAGAAACACTGAGTCAACTCATTTAGAAGTAATAAGAATATTAAAGGAAAAATGGAAGGGGGTGGTTAACATTTGTAATTTACAAATCAAGTACCAATTATACTTACTATGTGCCTAGCTTAATTAACAAACCATCCATTTATAAGATGAAAATTCCCTTCATTTCCTCATCATATTAGATCACCTTTGTACATCTTTGCTACTGAACAAACCATTCTATGGTCAAGATTTAAAATTCTGAAATATACTATGAAAACTACAATAATGAAAACAAACTACTGCTACTCATGCTCAATGATACCAAGCAAAACTACTGTATTTGGCTTCTTAAGCTATATTTATTTTAAGAGTTATAAATAGGTGCCAACCCACACAAAGAACAGATTGTGGATTACTGCAAAAGAAAAAAACAAATACCCCAGCTTATTTAATTTGCTGAGTTTCAATACCAAAAGAGAGTTAACTTGGTTGAAAGTTCTGAAACAGCTGAGGCATTGAACCAGGAAGCTATAATTTATAAGGAAATGCTCATATATCCTAAAAGTTACTGTTGCTGTAGCTATATTAAAATAAGATTTCTTCATGTTTTATTTACTCTGTAATGCAAGAATACAAGCATAACAATAATATTACTGTTTTTATATGCACAAACATTTCTCTTTAATGTATAAAGCTCTGCAACAAATGCCTTTAATAATTCTACAATTAAATTAAGTCCATAATTCTATACTACTTTGGTCCCAACATTTTAAAAACACATCATTTAATTTTGAAAATATACAATTTAACCCAAGATCCTATCAATAACAAGCATGTTTTGTAGTGGACTAATGACACATTCAACCATGCAGTCCAGTGTTCAATACCTAAATGACAAATAATAATGCTGATTGACTTATATTCTGAAAAAAATCACTGAAAACTGGAATAGTCTTTTAAGAATCACAGTGCTCACAAACATGCAGAAAAGGATATACACATTTCTATTCTTCCTTGAAGGAATATTACAATGCCTACTTTTTTTTTTATACTGGATGGATAATTATGCCAATTTCTTATTTTTTTCCTTATAGCATGTCATTCACAATTTTTAAAAAGTACAAATGTTCCTATGAATTGTGACTGAAAATGAACTCTTAAAATTCAGCTTTTATGCAGACTTCAGTCACAATCATATACTCAGAGCTGCCATTTAGTAAAATAGTGACATCCAGTGGACAAATGACATAAAGTAACTTTCAAAATTCCCACTATATTTGAATAGTAAACAAAGATTGCATCTCTAAATCCAACCATTTTAATATGAATGAGTTCCTACTCATTTTGACAATCTACAGATTCTTATTAAATCATCTCACAGATTTTATGGATCTTAACCATATCCTCTTTTTCCTATTTAACACTGATTCTTTAAACTAATCTAGTAAGACTAGTGAAGTTAAAGGTATTACTTTTTCTTTTTTGTTTCTGCTATTTCCTACCACAAATTAACTGGCTCATCTCTAGGTATAGTAAGACCAAACCATGAGTAATGTATTTAAATAAAAATGAATAGCTTTAAAAAATTTGCAAGATGAAATCTGAACCTGGTTTGCATTTATACTTTTTGATATACTGTTGAATACAAATAGAAAGGAATATAATCATTAATGCTAATAGTCAAATTACATCCTCTTGCCTCACTGCTCTAATATTATGAAATACATATTTTAGCAATGATTGTTTCTGGGTTTAAAAATTAACTTTTATAAATCAGTATAAATGAATACCCATTATACATGTTCAAATAAAACCTAAAAAACTTCCAATATGCTATAATTATCATCGATTATATATATATATATATATATTATGCATATGTTTGAAGTACAAAATGCAGCAATGATGTTAACAATGACAGTGTAATGAGTTGTATGTGAGACTGCCATGTTTAATTTCTTGGAAATCTGTAAAGGAATTTCAGAGGTTAAAAAAAATGTAGTAGGCAAAAAAAGAGTTGGAGAACTGTTAATTTTAAATAAGTAGCCAAATGAAGAAAACATTCTTCCTAAAAAAAGATTAAGAATGTAAAAGTACATTTTTTTTTTAACTAAAGAACATTTATTTATTTTTCACTAAGACTTTATCTTGAGGACATAACTAAACTGTGTCACCACCCCCCACCCGATCTTGAAGGGTTAGTACAGTGAATGTTATAAAGCAGATATGAACAGTTCGAAGGACTGGAACCAACATAAACTGACAAAGAGCAACTGCAACCTAAATCGTCATAAAAATGTTTAAGTAAAAAAAAAAAAAAGAAAGAAAGAAAAAAGGGGCAACGGGGGTTTCAGATTGAAAAGATCCTCAAAGCCCCTCACATTTCATCTAATACATTCAATCTTGGCCAGAGTGTAACAAAATGGAAACAGGATTACTATAATACAAAACTTTCACTACAGCACGCTGTACACACCTGTGTTCCAAGCCCACCCCCAGCTCCCTAATGCTTCCAGCTCAATTATTTCCCAGCCTGTTGGGCCTGCCGACAAAGGAGCACGTAGATCTTCTCTTTGATCCAGTCTTTGTTATAAGGCTGGTATGTCTGGGTATCAGCGCGGTAAACAAGACAGCTGAGGTCTGCCAGATCATCGATGAAATCAAACAACTGACTGATATCGTATGTGATAGAGGGGCTGTTGGGATTCATTCTCTTCAGATGTTCTTCATACATTTTACAAACTCCTTCCATGTATTCATTCACAGACTCATAGTCAGCGTAAGTTCTGCCCTCTGGCCTCTTGGTTGGCTGTACCAGCAAAATGGTGTGAGACATCGCGACAATCTCTTGCTGCAGCCGCTGCCGATACCGTCGCCGCACACCGTAAAAGTACATTTTAATATTAAAAAAGCATTTTTAAAAATCTAGAGTAATCGTAGCTCTGGAAAGATGGCGGAGGGACAGCAAAGGAAAAAGATCCCTCTGGTTCCAGAAAATCTCCTGAAAAAGAGGAAGGCTTATCAGGCCCTCAAAGCTACCCAGGCAAAGTAAGCACTTTTGGCAAAGGAGAGAAAAGGAAAACAGTTCAAGTTTAAGCGACCGGAATCATTCCTACATGATTCCTGGTGGAAGAAACGTTACCAAGTGCGTGTCAGACGACTAGAAGTGAAACCTCATGCTTTGGAAATGCCTGATAAACATTCCTTGGTCTTTGTTGTACACATCCAAAGGATTATTGGGGTGAGTTTGCTGGTGCAGAGGACCATTGCAAGACTTCGTCTGAAGAAAATATTTAGTGATATCTTTGTTAAAAAGTCACCCCGCAAAGCCTGAAAATGCTATGGATAGTAGAACCTTATGTGACTTGGGGATTTCCAAATCTGAAGTCTGTCCAGGAACTCATCTTGAAACATGGACAAGCAAAGATCAAGAATAAGTCCATCCCCTTGACAGACAACACAGTGATTGAGGAGCACCTGGGGAGGTTTGATGTCAGTTGTCTGGAAGATCTCATTCATGAAATTGCCTTCCATGGGAAGTATTTCTGGGAGATCTCTAGGTTCTTGTGCCCTTTTCATTTCTCTGTGGCCTGTCATGCTACCAAAAATAGAGTGGACTTCCTCAAGGAGATGGGCCTACCTGGTTATCCGGGTGAATGCATCAATCAGCTCATCCACCAGCTAAACTAAACCCAGAATATCTGAAAGCAGTGCATTGGAAGGGCGTGTTTTTGTTTGATGGAATTGTTATCAAGTATCTTCAGAGATTATTTCCTGCCTTAAGAAAATGGAAGGAAGGGATTGGGGAAGAGACAGTAGTTATGATCATGGCAGGCACCTGTCATCACAGACAAGTTCCAAGGGAAAATCCCATTGTTTCTTACATTGACCCACCTCTGCCTCTGAAATCAACACATGCCATGGAGAAAGAAGTCCTGCTTTGTCAGGGGTTTAATGTTGGTGAATAAGTAACCCAAGCATGTATACAAGGCTCCCTAAGACTTGTAGCAGTTGACCAAGTCTAGGAGCATACTTCAATCTAGAGGTCCCAAGAGTCTTGTTTTGAAAAGACTTGAAATACTTAGGAAGAAAAGTACAAAAACTGTGAAAAATAAATAAATAAAAATCTATAACAACTTTATGACAAAATTTGCATTTGAAAAAGTTCTGTAAAAACAACAGGACAGAATTGCCCTCAACATCTTTTACTTTTTCTTGTCATAAAAAAGTGTATGCATCTCTAGAACCATAAATGATGTTAAAATAGACATTTATAAAATGGCAAGGAGGATTTCACGGCAAGTTTGTATTTTTTTTTTTACAATCATTGGCACTGCGGCCATCAGTAGGTCACAAGTAAAACTTCTCTAGCTAAAAAGCAAAATGAAATATAAAGTTTTAAATGTATTAGGTCTGTTGCCTGCGTTTTGCAGATCTCATTTTTTCAAAGCGTGACTCCATTTCTTCTAAGACTTCGGGTGTCTACTGTACTACTAATTTAACTTTTCCTTGGGCTGCTTTCAGCAGTTCTACAGCTTTTTCATGATGTTCTCCTCAACGCTCACTCCATTAACAGAAAGGAGTTGATCTCCTCATTTGAGGCCCCCATGCCTATCAGCTATTCCACCTGGAATTATTCAAGATACATAGAATGGAGAGTTTTGTTCTTTGCCTCCCATAATATTGAACCCAAGACCTTCTTCTGTATTGGGTAGCTCAACATCTCGAGAATGAGAATGTCCTTCACTGGCAGCTAATGCAGTGACAGTAGCCTTTATAGTTGCATTAGCTCTCACTTCAGGACTGCTACTAATATTCACAGGCTCATAGACATGTTCATATACCTCTTTTACAGCATTGCAGAACGCATTCTGAAGGACTCTTTGTAAAGCCTTAAGTTTCTGTGGTGGTACCTCTTCACTCCTTTGTAGGTTTTGCAACAATTCAATTGCTCCCTCTCCAGGTGTACAGGTTCCCCAAGCACCGCCATCTAGAATTTACTCTTTATTTATGTTGTTAGAGCTCACTACAATGTGTGATGCTTTTCATAATTTTCCTGTTCAACTCTCAATGAGCATTTTCATCTAAAGGTCCCTAACAGGGCTGGGGAGATAGCTCAGTTGGTAGAGTGCTCGCCTCACAAGCACTAAGGCCCTGAGTTCAATCCCCAGCACCGCAAAAAAAAATAAATAAATAAAGGTCCCTAACTTCTCTTTATTTCTCTATAATTCTTGGTTTATTGTTTTAAAAAATGTTTTCTTCATCTCTTTTCTCTTCTAGGATTCTAATTATATACAATTCAGTCAGTCTCCATATTGCCAATATTCTTTTTATATTTTCAACTTTTTATCCCTTCCTTCTTCTAAAGAATAGTATAAGTTCCTTGACCTCATATACTAGCTTTGCATTCACTCCAGGTATTTCTTACATTTCCTTCAACTCAGCAGGAAAGACAAACCATAGATGAGTTGTATGTATATATGGGGGAGCAATGAGTTATCCCTTATTTATGTTGTTAGAGCTCTTATTAAAATATTAATAATCTTTCACTATAAAACAATATTACTCTGTACCTGATGACTCAGAAAAACACACATTTATTGTTCTCACAGCTCCCATAGGCGAGGGTCTGGGCACAGTTTTTTTTTTGTTTTTTTTTTTTTTGGGGGGGGGCGGAGGGAGGAGGTCCTCAGCAGCCTGCTATCAAGGTGTCAAACAGGACCAAGTTCTCATGGGTAGACTATAGATAATGATCCCTTTCCAAGCACAATGGGGTTGTTGAAAGGGTTCAGTTCCTGGCAGGTTGTGGGATTGAGGGCCTTAGGTTCTTGCTGGTTGTTGGTTAGAGGCCATCCTCAGTTCCTTGTCATGTGGTCTCCCAAATATCACTAGTTTCTTCATCAAAGTCATCAAAAGGATTCTGCTAGCAAGACAAGCATATATCACCTGTGTTGTATTTTATCAGTAAAAAGTAAGTCACAGTACTACTTATGCTCAAAAGGAGGGGTTTGTGCAAGGGTGTGACTACCAGGAGGCTCAGATAATGGAAGTTACATATCCTTTCTTGTGGGAACTGAAAATCATTTTGCCCCAAAATTTGTGAAAGCTACTGCAGGTTTTAAGCAGCAAAATAATAACATCATTTTATTGATGTAGAATGACTACTACTAGCCAGAAATTGTGGAGAATAGATTGATGGAAGAGAAAACATAAGTTCAGGAACCCAGTTAGGAGACTGTGACTGTAATCCTGGTGAATCAGTGACAGCCAGAACTAAAATAAAGCTAGTGGGAACAAAGAGGTGGAACAATTGGAGAGTAAAGAAATATATAAACCTCAGTGATAACTAGACAGTGAGAGCAAAGGTTTGAGAATATCGTTCTTCTGACTTATGCAAATGACCAAATGGCAGTAACATTATTCAGTGAGAAGAGAAGCAGTGTAGACAAGATGAGTTTGAAGTGAGTAGGTTAGTCCCATAACAGAACTGGACTCAGCCACGTTCCTTTGGGAGAACAACTTCTTCTTTTGATAAATTTAGATCATCATCATCATATATATATATATATATATATATATATATATATATATATATATGGAGGGGTGCTTCAAATAACCTATTTCTCAAATTTATTAAAACAGGTTCAATTTTTTCAACCCATCTTACATAATACAGGAATTTTTAGGAAAGCAAGATCGTCTAGGATACAAGAACATTGGAATGAATGTGTAACCTGGAACCTACTGCTCCTAAAAACACACCTTTCATACTGTTTGAATGGAAAGGATGAGTTTGGGGAGGACAAAAACATGGATAAAGGTCATACACTCTAAAATACTTTAAAATAGAGTAATTTTGCGTTGAACTCTGCAGTTCTAAGCATTGTGCTGTTCGGCACATGTGTAGACAAGGCGCGAAAAAGACCAGCCATTTGGGTCAGCGTTTGTGGAGATGCCAGCCTCCCTGGGTGAGCGATCAGACACAAGAGATGCTGCTCGGCATTCTAGCAGCAGGGAAGGAGCTCCCTGGATCTCTGATTCTACCAGCTCCGCCACACGTGCTCCCACCTGCCGAGAAACGAGCCTGACGGCGCGCAAGGCCTTCTGGGAATCGTAGTTCCGGGTGGAAGGGGCTGGTCGGCGTTGCCCCGCAGCTTCCTACGCATGCGCGACTCCGAGCTGGCCCGAGAAGTTCGTAGCCTTTGTCAGGCCCAGGATGGGAGGTGAGTTGGTTTTACCGATGCTGCCCCTCTGCGTTCTGCCTGGGAGGTGGCCCCAGGGGTCATTCTGTGCCTAGTCGGGGCCGGAGTGCTCGTTTGCGAAAGGAGTTTGGAGGACAGACCTTGAGCCTCATCCTCTCACGCTCTGGCCTGAATCCTACCTACTGAACCCGGGTGCGAGCGCGGCGCTGGCCGGTGCGAGACGGGCAGGCAGCGCGGGGCCCAGCGGGGCACGCGGGGCAGTCGCGGGTCCTCGGCGAGTGCCCGGAGCGCCGCGGGATTTGCCTACGCTGCCGTGCCGCGGCGGCAGCTCCAGCGCCATCTCTTCAGACGTTCCGTGTCCCCCGGGATCGCTCCCAACGCAGGGACAGGTATTTGAGGACCCACCCTCAGGGATGCTGTCCTCGGGTTTCCAGGCTCCCGCTCCGTAGGACCGAGGCAGGCTCCACCGTAAGAAAGAAACCCGACCTGACCTGACTTGAGACCTTTCCTCAGAGTCCCCTGAGGAAAGACAGAAAGGAACACTCCGAGGCTCCCGGGACTTCTAACTGCTCTGTCCATAGAGGCGTGACTTGGGTGAAGAACAAAATCTTCAGGACATGGAGGAGGTGGTGATCATGGAGACAGATTTGGCCGGAATGCCTGAGAAAAAAGGTAGAATTGCTCAAGTGTTGAACTTCTGTGGAGGAAGGGTGGAATCCTTCCTCTTGGAGGGAAAAGGGTTCCGTTGGATAGGTGACCTTTAGCAGAGATGACTGTCTCCATTGCCTTGGGGAATGAATGGACTTTTTGAGTGTAGAGGGTTTGGTGTGGGATCATCCCCTGTCCTTTCCATTGCAACCTGGTGCATAACGGACCCTTCCAAGCAACCCCCCCAAATAGGAGTGAAAATGTTAATCTGAGATGTGAGCACAGCCACAACCACTTTTCTCACTTTCTCTTCCTTTCAAATGATTTCCCATTCTAGTCCCCATCAGTGGATCTGAGAATTCAACTTTGTGATTGACAAAAATTTCTCCACACCTGTTGTCCCACTTTATCCATACAGTTACCTGTGATTTCAATTCTTTGCAGGTTTGATGCTTTGTTTGTTTTACTGGTGGTGGTGTTTAACATGCAAAACAACTAGAAGTTATCAACTGACTTTCAGTACTACTAGACCAGTATTTTATTCTGTGACCTCTAGCATCAGAATCCCCCCAAATTTCCTACCCCATGCTTGATAGGTGTTTAGATTACACTCCGTATTCAGTCAGTGATAATTATTGAAGTGAGGTCCAATAATCTACATTTTAAATAAGCTTTTTGGAGTAGTTTTTGAGAACCATTGAAACTACTTCTCTGATACTAATTTTGTGTAGATTGAATTGGGAAATTCACTGAGTTATCTAATTTCAAGATCAGAGAGGACCACTTTCCAGAATGTGATACGATTATAGCAAATGAATTTAAGCCTGGTGTAGCAACATTTTCCATAATTCTGGGAGGCAATAGGTTGTTTGGGGTCCTTTCAGTCTCAATGGTAGTAAGGGTACATTTCGTGTGATAGAGGGATTTTTAGATTTGTAAGTCTTGTAAGTCTCAGTGGCATCTCAGTCCCCATCATTACTGCTTTCTTTCCCTTAGCTATGTCTTCCCAGGATTTCCCCCTCTGCCAGGAGAAGAACACAGAAAATGAAGAAGTGGCAGCTATGCGCCTCACAGCCAGATCACAGGTGAGTGTGAGTCTACTGATGATTGAAATCCCATGTTATTTCTCAGAGTACAGGTGTACTTCCTTCTTTTTGATAGGAGTTTCTTTATTTACTAGAGCCCATCTAGAGTGCTGAGTTCTAATTCTGAGAAGCTAATAAATTCAGTAGGAAAAATTTTCTATTTTTTTGTAGTACCTCACTTCTCCATCTAGTTTTTGTTGTCCCTCTACAGGCAGGTAAGCAACATTTCCCTTCTTTGGCCTACCATGCTAATTTCTGTGCTTGGTAATGTGGGAAAGTATTTTAAAGATAATGTGGCAAATGCTCCTTAAAACTTACATTTCTCTCTAGAGTAAAAATAAGTGTGATACTCTATGTAGGAGTTTAAGAAAACACCTTAAATTATGAAGTGATTAGAAGGTAATTAATACTCCAATAGTTCAAATTAATGCTATAAAAGGAAAGCCTAGGAAGGGTAAACTTACCATTAGACTCCAGTCTAGACCTCCAAGGAGGCAAATGCTGGAGAATTATTTCTGCAATTTACATTTATATCATTGCCACCCCTGCCCTGTGCAAGAGCAGCTATGGCAAATATTACAAATTTTTTAATTTATGTGGTTTGTCTTTGAGCTTTCAATTTTTATTTAAGGAAATTTGATAGAAAAAAGAACTCTATGATGTGTACAACATACTATGATTCCTTAATCAGCCTTCCTCTTTACTACTGTAATCCAAGATATAAATACAAATACATATTGTTAGTGTTTATAAAAGTGACCTCTCAGGTTCCTTTATATACTTGCCTGTGTTCATTTGCTACTCAGTTCCCTTTACATGAGTCTGTGTTCATTGGTTTCTCAGTTGTCTTACATGAGTCTTGGAGACTTCTAGTCAAGAAGTTTAAAATTGCATGTGATGAAACTCATCTCAAACAGGCTTATGCAAAAAGAAGTATTTATTGCTGGGCACTGTGGTGATTACACCTGTAATCCTAGCAGCTGGGGAGTCTGAGGCAGGAGGATGGCAAGTTCAAAGCCAGCCTCAGCAATGGCGAGGTGCTAAGCAACTCAGTAAGACCCTTCTATAAATAAAATACAAAATAGGGCTGGGGATGTGGCTCAGTGCCCCTGAGTTCAATCCCTGGTACCCCTTTCCCCCCAAAAAAGGTATTTATTGACTGATATAACTGAAAACTCCAGGTCTGGCTAAATAGAGGCTCAAGCAATAAGATTAAAACCTATTCTGCCCATTTCACTGACCTTTTGATTTGCTGTCAAGCAGGCTTTTCTTCTACTGTTGGCCTCAGATGAGTTAAGGTTTCCATATTCCTGTTTTGAAGGCCAGGGAAAAATGGCAGCTTCTCTCCCACTCATTCCAGCACATGTACTAGGATGAATTCTAACAGATTAGGCCCTTTCCTGGACCATCATTGGCCTTGTCTAAGTGTAAATTCTCTGTGGAATATATTTATATCTGTATATATAAACACATTCTAACCATGACTGCAAAATGGAATCAAAACTAGAGAGGCTAAAAAATGGCCTGGCACAACTGCCAGAGGAAAATCAGTGTATAGGTACCAAAAGAAGGGTGAATGCTTTATATGTTTTAATACTTTGATATTAGATTCAAGACTGTTACAGCATCAGGGTGATTGAATCTTTTATGGAAATTAAAAACGAAACTGTTATTTTGTGTTTCATTAGATTTTGATTTTTTTTGATGCTAATAAACAATTTTGAATATTTTTATTAGATTTTAAAATATTATTTTTAGTTCTTCCTCATTTAACAAGGCAAACATCACAGAATATAGAAATACAAAGATATTATTACTTCCCTCCCCAAATTTAGTCCCTCACCTCTTCCTATACAGTCCAATGTATATTTTGCATATTTTTATTGAGCTTGCACTACTATATTTAGGCATGTGGTTTAACTGTATTTTGTTTTCCTGCCAGTCCCCAACCTTGGGATAATATTTTGTTTGGGGTCTTAAGTGGGACATGACTTTTAGAAACTGTTTTATGGAAATTTACATTCACATTTAGTATGTGTGTTTCAAATTTTTCTTGCCAGTGATGGTTATAATTCTGTTTCCTATGCTTTCTTTGTTTTTTGTATATTTTCCTACCTTTTGTACAATTGTTTGCATTTTTTGTTGTTCTGATTTTCCTTCCTTATAACAACCATAGGCCACTGAGTGTTGATTTAACCATGTATGTGCAGAGTCTGGGATCAAGGTCTTTTTCTTCATAACATCTTTTCCATTTAGTGACTGCTTAGTGATTTTTACATTTTCTTTTCAAAGTCTGATTGATTGATTGATTGATTGTTCTCGTTCCAGGGCACTTAACCACTGAGCCACATCCCCCGCCCTTTTTATTTAGATCTAGGGTCTCAATAAGTTGCTCAGTGCCTTGTTAAGTTGTTGAGGCTGACTTTGAACTTGTGTTCCTCTTGCCTTAGCCTCCCAAGTTGCTGAGATTGTAGACTTGCACCACAGCACATGGCTTTTATTTCTTAAATCTCAGATTATTTCCATTTTGTAAACTTTATTTTGGAAAAACTATAGACATAAGAAATGTTACAAAGATTACAGAGAGATCTTGTCCAGGTTCTCTAGAAATTAACATTTTTACTTTGTATTATTCTTTTTCTAAAATTAGGACATTAACAATGGTTTAATACTGTACCCTGCAGACCTTCAGATTTCCCATCTGTCTTATTTTTCTGTTCTGTTTTATCCTACAGTGCTTTCCATTATCCTTAATTTGTTGTTGTTATTATTTAACTTGATTTGTATGCTCTCATTTATTTACATTTTTTTTAAATGAAATGAAAGTGTTTAAAGCTCTGAAATTTCCTCTGAGTACAGTTTTAGTCATTTGGCATTGGGTTCTACATTATTTCATTATTATTTGTATAATCTGATGGTTTTTTATTATCATCCATCATTTCTCTCTTCTATTTCTGTTTGGGAATTTATTGAAATTAATTTCGATAGTGTTTGCAAATGCTTCATGATTGTTTAAAGAGAAGGCATTTTCTGTACTATTACACCAACTGTAGAATATTATTTTCCAAGGTTTGTTTATATATGTTTGTTTCAGTAGCCTTAGACTTTTATTCCCATTCCCTATGACTTTACTTAAAGGGCATGTTCAATACTGATACATTTCTATCTCATAATTTTTGTATCTTTTGTCTTATAGAAACAAAATCTGAATGGTATTTTACACATAAACCTGTGTGAGTTAAATCTCAATCAGTTTGTTGCAGTCATTTTTCCAATTTAATACCTTTTACCTTGAAGTACTAATGTTTAATGGGTTTTGGTGCTCACTGCCAGTGTTTTGACAACATGGCTTCTGTTTGCAAATTCTATATTGCAGTTCATCTTCTGAAGGTTGATTCTTCAAATCTTTATTAGGGAATCACAGGGGAATTGTATAGACCTGTTTTCTTTTTTTCCTCTACCTATATTTTGTTTACTTTGCCAAACAATATTGTTAACTCATTGTCAATATTTCATTCTCCAGGAAAATTGTAATCTCTCAAAGGAGAAACCATGATCTTATTTCATTTGGTTCTCATGTTGAGACCAGCACAGTGTGCCTGGCACCCAGTTGATATTCATTGACTATACATAGAATATTCAGATTCCAAATTGTTAGAATACTTTTGTCACTTCCCTTTTTGAATGTTATCTCAGGCCTTTGCTTCATTCCAGCTGAAACTGGGGGATAAAAAGCAGGCTATCAAGTGAAAGATGGTAAACACAGGTATGTTTTGTGTCTTAGGAAAGAGTGACATTCAAGGATGTGGCCATGGACTTTACTCCAGAGGAGTGGAGGAACCTGGATCCTACACAAAGGAATGTGATGCTGGAGAACTATAGGAACTTGGTCTCACTTTGTAAGAATCTTCATGACTCTGAAATCTGCTTATGTGGATATCATTATTTCATTAAAAATGAAATAACTTCATTTTTGCACTCATTTTTGCTTTCAGAAGTCATAGAGTATTAATTCTTTGGAAATTAGAGAAAAATCTGTTTCTAGAGTTTTTTGTTGTTTTTTTTTGTTTGTGTTTGTTTGTTTTGCTGGAAATTGAAGCTGGGACCTGCTAAGAATACACTCTACAACTGAACCGTAACTCCAACTAAGAAAACTCTTATTTCTGTTGTAGGATCTTGGTGAAATGTCTATGACTATTGTGTACCAGGATTCAAGTGACAGCCTAATTTAAACTAGCTTTAAAACAGGAGAAATCTTGACTCAGGAAATCAAATATGTCATCAGGAATTTTATTTATTTATTCTTTTATTTATTTATTTTTTTGGCAGTGCTGGGGATTGAACCCAGGGCCTTGTGCATGACAGGCACTCTACGAACTGAGCTATATCCCCAGCCCTTATTTGTTTATTCTTAATCTTTATATTAGCTTTATTTTTAGGATCTCTCTGTGTGGCAGAGATGGCCACTGGCAACTCTAGGATTACATTATTATTCAGTTAGAGAACTGAGCAAAAAAGAAAATGCATGTTTTTGTGAGGGGTGGAAAGGTAGTAGCCCTTCCCAAACCTCATGTAACAAATCCTCAATGAAAGTAACTTCTAATAAACAGAAAAGGAGGAAAGGAAAAATATTAGCAGACAAAAACTCCAGTGACCCCTCAAAAAACCAAAGGCTGAATGTTTTCCCTGATAAGTGGATGATGATATATAATGGGGGTTGGGGGGTGAGAGAAGAATGGAGGAACTTTAGAGAGCATAGAGGGAAATGAGAGGGAGGAGGAGGCGGGGGTATGAAAGATGGTAGAATGAGACAGACATTACCCTATGTACATGTATGATTACGCAAATGGATGAATCTACATTGTGCACAACCATAGAAGCAAAAAGTTGTACCCCATTTGTGCACAATGAATCTAAATGCAGTCTATAAAAAAATTTAAAAATAAAAATAAAAAAACAAAAACAAACTCTAGTGACCACAGTCACAATTTTGTGGTGCCACTGAAGTCCAAGTTTTTCCCCAATTTTCCCATTAGTAAGAACTAATCTGCAAGATTGCTCTAGATTTCTTTTATTTATTTAAGTAAAATTTCTTTGTACAATAAAGAAATTAAGAGACAAACCCAGTTTAACTTTCCACCAGGCCTAAACTCATACTGCATGTATTTTTAACTCCATTTAGAGGCCCATCTCCCTTATTCTGGATCTTATAACATTTTGTCCTTGTAGATTATGGGGCTGGGACTATACTGCAGCATAAATTTTTAGGCCCATCACAAAAAGCTAAGTTCCATTTCCTCATTTATTTCTCCTTTTTTTTTTTTTTTTTTTAACTAATAGGGCTTCCAGTTTCCAAACCTGAGAATTATAATTTGAACAGTGGAAAAGAACCATTAAAACTTGAGAGAAGAATTCCCAAATGCAGCTATTCAGGTGAGTCATATAATTGGGAATCTTCAGAAATATTCAGCAGAACAGTAAATAAGTGGCATTTTTTTAATGCTTAAGAAAGAATATTAGAAGTACCTATGTGTTTTTATTTTCAGTATTTTATTTTAAATTCTAAAGCATTTTAAGTACACACAGAAGTCCAGAAAATAAAATAACATGTATTCATCACCAATATTAAACATACATGCTAATATTTTACTTCATTTGCTTCTTTCTTTTTTCTTTTCTTTCTTTTATTGTTGGCTTTTTTTGGTCAAATATATAAAATACATAAAAGCATCAATACTATAAATGCTATGAATTTTCACAGACCAGATGCATTCATGTAACTACTGCCCATATCAAGAAAACAACTTTACCAGTACCTCTTGAAATACGCCTATGCCCTCTTTTGGTCACCTCCCTCCTCCCAGGGATAAACTCGTCCTAACTTGTAATATCATTGGTTAGTTTTGATGTTCTTGAACTTTATATCAATGGAATCACTTTGTATATATTCTTTTTTTTTTTTTTTTTTTTTTTTTTTTTTTTGGGGTGCTGGGGATTCAAACCCAGGGCCTTGTGCTTATAAGGCAAGCATTCTACCGACTGAGCTATCTCCCCAGCCCCCTGTATATATTCTTGTGTCTAACTTCCTTCACTGAACCATTAACTGTGAGATATGTCCATGTTGTGACCTGTTATTGTAGTTCATTCATTCTCATTATCATATGGTCTTTCATTATGTCAGTATCCAATTTATTTATTTATTTATTCTCTTAAAGATTGGCATTTTGATAGCTTCCAGTTTTGGGTTATATGAATATTGCTGTTATGTACATTCTTTCATGTGTCTTTTTGTGAACAGATACATGCCTTTGTTGGATATATACATGTAGGTAAAATTGTTGAGTCATAGATTAGGTGCATGTTTATTTTTGGTAGATATCACCAAAGTTTACAAAGTTAACATACCCATTATATTCCTACAAGTAGAAGATGTGAGTTCTAATTGCTCCATATACTTACCAACACTTAATACTATCTGTCTTCATTTTAGCCATTCGTGTGTATGTGATTTTTTTATTTTTTAAGAAGTAAAACATATTAGAGATTAATTAGTTAAAGTCCTTTCATTATTTCTGTAGAATTACTGTATCTCAAAGTTGATGTGAATTATTCCAGTGTTTACCAGTGTGTATGTATACATTGTATTTTGTTGTTTAACCTATGTTAACTGATGAATCATGTTTTTTTTTATTTTAACTAATATGGAGTATGTCCTTAGTTTGAATAATGTGAACAGTTTAATTTTACTGTTTTGCCACTAGTAACAGAATTACAGGTTTCTGTTTATTGATACATGTTCATCTTCAGAGTTGGGGTTAAGGTAAACAACTGGAAGAATAATTACATGTTAGTTTTATTAGGAATTGTCTGGGTTCCATACCCACCGTAGCCTATAGTTGATGTTATCAGACTTAATTTTTTACAGTCTGGTGGGTCCAAAATGCTATTTTATGTTTTTAAATTTTCATTTCTCTGAGTGCTAAATAAGAGTTTGAGCATTTTTTGTTTATTGGCTCTTCATGTTTCCTTTTTTGTGAATTGCCTATTAATATCCTTTGTTCATTTTTAAAAAATTGAACTGTTCAACATCTTTCTCTGAGTTATTTATTTTAGATTCTAATGTATGACAGTGAAAAAAAAAAAGGTTCTTCCAGTCTTGGCTATTTTATTTTATTAAGCATATTGAATTTTTTAAATTTTAAGGTCAGATTTACTGATTTTTTTATAGTTTAATTTTTGGAAGTTGTCTTCCTTATTCCACTGTTAGAAAGATTATCTTATTCTAAAATGTTCAAATTTTGTTTTAAAGATATTTTTGTATATGATATGAAATAGGGAACCAATTTTTTTTCTTTTTCTAAGCTTACAGTTCATAATCCAAGATCATTTATTAAATTATCTTTCATCACAGATTTGAATTGATGTTTTTGTAGTAAACCCAATTCCCCTATATACTTGCATTTGTACCTGGATTTATTTCTGAGCTCTTTGGTTTACTTGTCTGTCTATGCTCTAACACCATACCGTTAAAAAATAATAATAATAAAAAGATTTTTTAAAAAACATTTAGGAAGAATTTTTCTAAAGAAAAAAGTACATATATACATATATGTTATAGATCATAAAGAAAATTCTTCCAGAATGCACACATGAACATATTATATCTCATAAAATCCTTCCTGAATATTCTTTTTAAAAAATATATTTTAAAAATATATTCTTTTGAATACTGAAGGAGTTTAAAAAATCTTTCCCTGTGATTATGGATATCTGTCTGTTTCTCCTTATAAGTCTTTCCATCTTTGTGACTTGTCTACTTACCACTCTTCTTTTCTGGGGAGAAATACTGCTCTTTTCTTAGTGATCTCTGAGAATGTATATATTCACCCTTTGTTATGTTGCAGATATTTTTCCAGATTTTTCCTTTCTGTTTTGCAGTGCCTTTTAATGAACAAATTTAATAGTTTATATTTTTTATTTTCTGCCTTTTGAGTATTCCTTTAAAAGTCCTTTCTCACCCCAAGATTACATACATATTTGCCTGTGTTTCCTACTGTATTTGTTTTTTAAATCCTTAATTTACTTGGAATCATCTCTTGCTTTTCTGTGTGTCTTAACAATTTAATGTTTGAATTGCTCAAGATTTGATTTTAATCTCCCTTTTATTTTGTATCCCTAGAGTCATAAATTTGAGTGTTTAACATGGGCCAGGAGGTAATATAGCTGAGCGAAGCAAGCAAGGTCAGAATGGTAAATTAGAGGAACACATGCCTCAACTGAAAGTAGTAGCCATTACTCCATTAGTTCTAATTCAAGGACTGGTGAGCTTTTTATGTAAAAGGCTAGGTCGTAAACGGTTAGATCTTATGGGACAGATGGTATCTCTGTATCTACTCAGTCTGCCATAATGATACCAAAAACAGTCTTATGTAAATGAGTGGATATGACTGTTCCAATAAAAATTTATTTAGAAAAATAGGCAGCAAACTATAGCTGCCAACCCTTGTTTGAACTGGTCGTTGTTCTTCAGTATGCTTCCATTTTTTTTTCCAAGAGAAACCTAAAATTTGGTTCTCTGTGATATACCCTTATTTTTCAATGTTAGCAAATAATTTTTAAAAAATGTATAAATGGTGAAAGACAAACAATATGCCTGAGGTCAGATTTGGCTGACTTATCATCTGTTTGCAGCTTCTACTTTCACCTTAGGTAGTCTCATCACACTCATCACCAATTATCATCTATTCAGATAAGTCCCACATTTGTATTTCTGTCCTAGATCTCTTTTCAGAACTCCTGTTCGGAACATCTGTGTGACTAGCTCATGTCTCTGTTTAATTATGTCAAAGATTCCTCAGTGCAAAGTGTTCAAAACTATGTATCTGAAATATGCCCCAATTCCCCTTTCCCAACAAAATCCTTTTTCAATAGTTGTCTTAATGATAACTTACTGTCTTACCAAATCATATATGCCAGAAATCTATGAAGTCTTTACATTTCCCTCTCCCTCCCTTATCCAATTCACCATTGTATTTACCAAATTATTCTAAATATTTCTTCCTTGTTAATATCCTTCCATATTCTTTTTGTTTGCCTAAATTACTGTGATAATCTCCCTGATTCCATCTTTACCCCCCCATATACTCCATTCTATATATCACAGTAAGAGTGTTTTCAAAATCAAAATTGGATCATGCCATCCCTTTGCTTAAAATATTTCAATGGCTTCTCATTTGATACTTATTGCAAAGGTTATGTTAAATTTTCTCTCCTGTGTGCATAAGGGCTGTGTGTTTTTCCCCAGCCATAGAACCTAGCATGTGGTAGATATTCAGTAGTTACTCGTTGAATAAAATGGATAGATGATTAGATAGATAAATGAGTAGAATGTATTTGGATATATGGAATAAAAGATAGATCTAACTTAATTTTCTTAGTGTCATGGTACCTTTTCTTGAAAAAGGAAATCTTGTTCACTGAAATATCACCTTCCTGTTATCTTTAATTGTTACATATAAGAATATAGTTTATTTCTAAACTTGCTCTTCTGTTTCACTGATCTGTTTATTCTTTTGAATCACCGTTTAAATTATTCTATCATTTTATTTATATTAGGTATATTTAGAAAGACTTAGCACCTATATCTGCCCTCTCTCCTCTGTTCTGATATTTTCCCTAAAGATAACCATTTTTATTAGTTTTTCATTTATCTTTCCTTGGTTTTGTTTTGTTTTCCAGATTTTTATTGGTGCATTATAATTTATATAATAATGAGATTTATTACACATTCATATATGCATACAATGTAACATTATAATTTGTCCAGTGTTACTCCCCAGCTACGTAATTTTTATAAGCTGATCAACACTAAATTTTCCTTACCGTAGGTTATGGTGATGTCTTCTATCAGGCACTTCTTTTTCTTCTTTGTCATTTTTTTTTTCTGTTTTGAACATACAACTTAAGATTCTTAAATACTTCTGATGAGTTCATATCCTCACTCACTTCTTTACAGAAATTCTGGCTTGGTTAGTATATACCTTAAACTGTGAGAAAAGTTTCTCTAGGATCAGATATTCCTTGAAATTCTGAGTCTGTCTCTCATTTAGTCATTAGATTTACATTCCATCCAATCTTTCCTTGGTTTTTGAAAATAAAATCAAATAATATACTTGGATCTCCCTCCCCTTTGTCCTACACAAAAAGTAATAGCAAACTATACATGTTCTTTTACAACTTGCTTTTTAAAAAAATACTTACTATATGCTGGAGATCATATAGCAATATAATAAAGATTTTTCTCACTTTTTTTAAAAGTTGCATAGTACTCCATTGTATATCCTATAGTTTATTCAATAATTTCTCTGTATTAGGTATTGGAATTGCTAACACGTCTTTTACAGTGTTAATTAGCCTTGTTCAACCATCTCATATATTTGCCATTGTATCTTTGGATTTTTGGTTAGAAACACAAAAGCATGATTGAGAATATTAAAATGCCAGTAGAACTGAACATGAGTAGATTACAAGACTAAAAACTTCAAAATTGTAACTGTTTACTAGGATAATTACCTAGATATTTATTATATCGATAGGTACTCTATTAAAAAAAATGGAAACTTTTTACTGATCCGGTACTGATCCAAGTGTAATCATTACCTGCTCATCTACTGATGTATTGCTTCATCTGCATCATTCCTCCTACATTCTGGTCATCTTTCATACCTTCTAACTATCCTGGATAGGGTGTATTTGTTTTCTCTGCATACACTGAGCATTTATTTCCCTCTTTGCTTCTCTTTTGCAAATCATCTAATAAAAATCAAATTCACTCTATCCTTGAAGGCATGCTTTTCACCTTCATTAACTCTTACCTATTACAGAACTGCCTTTTTGTTGAGCACAGAAAATGAAGAAAATTTACATTTCCAATGTCTTTCAGACATGGAGACTTTACCTGAGAACAAAGATTCAACTTCAATGCAAGATTTTTCCAAAGATGATTCACACCAGATTGCAATAATAGACAGACTGGCAAGAAGTAGTGTCTATGACTCCAACTTGGATACAGCTCTTGAATGTGAAAATTGGTTAGAAAGTCAGCAAGGAAAACAGGAGAAACACTTGCGAGAAATGTTTACCCATATGAATTCACTTCCTGAAGAAGGAGATCATGAACGTGATATATATTGGAAAACCTTTGGTCAGAAGTCTGTCCTTGTCACTCAAGACAGAGTTCCCAAAGGATCTTATGCCTTTCACTCACTTGGGAAAAGATTGAAACAGAAATCAAATTTAATGAAAAAGCAGAGAACCTGTAAAGAGAAAAAACCTCATAAATGTAATGACTGTGGTGAACTCTTCACTTACCATTCAGTGCTTATTCGACACCAGAGAGTCCATACTGGAGAGAAACCCTATACTTGTAATGAATGTGGGAAATCTTTTAGCCACAGAGCTAATTTAACTAAACACCAGAGAACTCATACTAGAATTCTCTTTGAGTGTAGTGAATGTAAGAAAACCTTCACAGAAAGCTCATCCCTTGCAATACACCAGAGAATTCACATCGGAGAGAGACCTTATGAATGCAGTGAATGTGGGAAAGGTTTTAACCGAAGCACACATCTTGTGCAGCATCAGTTGATTCATACTGGAGTGAAACCTTATGAATGTAATGAATGTGATAAAGCTTTTATTCATTCATCAGCACTCATTAAACATCAAAGAACTCATACTGGAGAGAAACCCTATAGATGCCTAGAATGTGGGAAAGCCTTTAGCCATTGTTCATCACTTACTAAGCATCAGAGAGTTCATACTGGAGAGAAGCCATATGAGTGTAGTGAATGTGGGAAAACTTTTAGTCAGAGCACACACCTTGTTCAGCATCAGAGAATTCATACTGGAGAAAAACCCTACGAGTGTCATGAATGTGGGAAAACCTTTAGCCGGAGCTCAAATTTTGCAAAACATCAAAGAATTCATATTGGAAAGAAACCCTACAAATGTAGTGAATGTGGAAAAGCCTTCATTCATTCATCAGCTCTTATTCAACACCAAAGAACTCATACTGGAGAGAAACCCTTTAGATGTAATGAATGTGGGAAAAGCTTTAAGTGCAGTTCATCACGCTTCAGACATCAAAGAATTCACACAGAAGAGCAACCCTGAAATTTGCTGAATGGGAAGAAATGTAAGTACATTTTATTGCTGTGTTAAACACCTAAGTGTTTAGGTGGACCCATAATGTGTGTTTGAGGGCCAATTCTGTGGGCATCTAATTTCACTTGCCTAATATATAATTCCACCCATAGATGCAAAGTTTCATGTCCATTAATCAAGTAATTATGAAAACTTCTAAACAGAGATCTCAAAATTTTAATTCCCAACCTCCCAAACACCCACTTGTGGAAATTCAAGAAATCCTGGGAAAGGGAAGCAGAATAAACATTGTGAAATCCAGTCCCCGCTTTTCATAGTCATATACCAGAGGCAGGTTGTAGTCTCTTGCTTTGAAATTCTTATTTTGTAACTTAGGCTGAAATTTCATACCCTCATCAGAAAGACAGATTACACTGAATCCATAGTAGACTCCTACATGTATATTCTTTCTCCAGAGGATCATTTCTTTTATATTAGCCATAGAAACTATGAAGGCCAAGAGTAGAAAGTTACTTAGGATTCACTTCCTTCCCCTTGAAGGTTACTAATTTTAACATAACTAAAATGTATTTACTGCAAGTCCTAAATAATTATATTTAGATGGATTATGTTGGTCATAGATTTAAATACTTGTTTTTCTTCTTTTGTAAGATCTTCATTTTCCAATTCCTTGAGAATTACCCTGAAGTAGAGAGTGGGTCAGAATCTTAACTGTAGTTGTTGATCAAGTCCATCTTGTCATTGATTGAATCCTTGGTTTTATAGTCAATGTAGGGGAGACTTCATTTCTGTACATTATAAGCTTTCTACAAACTGTGCTTTGTCACTTTTAGAAAAAACTGTAGGATATTGAGGTTCTGTAAAGTTGATAGATTCAATGTGTTATTTTATTTAGGATTCCAGTCAAGGAGAGAACTGAAGCAACTGTGAGGCACCAGGGCATACTTTCCTGTTGGGTGTGGAAAAAGCTTATGAGACAGCCCTCAAGTGACTCACTTAAGGGTTAGTAGCTTCCCTTCATGAAGAAGTTGCCATTTTTCGTGTTGTTGTTCTTGTTCTCCATATGTCACTTGGTCTTTGTCCCAGACCCCTTAAGAAAGTGGACAAGGCACAAAATCACAGAGGCATATTAGCATAAGTTGCATGGGTGACCAAAAACCAGTGGCAAAATTGAAAACAAAATCAGTAGTACAAATAAATATCTAGTAAAATGCTATACATATGTCAATTTTTGTTATATGAAAACTAGAGGAAAAAATCATAATCACAGATTCCATCTTTTCTTCTGAATCTTTACCTTTCATTCCATACATTTGCCCCCTCCACATTATTCCTCTCATTAATCCTTAAGTTTTATGATTGAAGAAAATTAGGGGGTAGGTATAAAGAATTAATGATAATGGGGATCACTCTCATGAAGGCTGGAGTATATAAATCCAGCAGTGATGTGAATCACAGGAAATAAAGATGAAAGGCCTCTTCAGGAAGAGATTATGGAAACACATGGAAGAGGGTCAAAGTGGTTAGAAAGGATTAGGGTTCAGAGATCAGGGTGAGAATAGCTGACTCAATAAAACATAGGAAATGGAGTTCAAATCTTTCATCCTCTTAATCAGTATTAGTGGTTTAGAGCAGGCAGTGGCAAACTATGGCATGGACTCTTGGACCATGTCTGGCCCACTGCTTTTTCTGTGAATTTTGTTGGAACTCAGCCACACTCATCAGTTACATGCTGTCTTTGCTTTTCTGTGCAACACAGAATTGAATAGCTGCAACAGAGGTTGTGTCTCCAGGCTGCTATAATCTAATTCCATATACTGGATAACTTATAAACAGAAATTTCTCAACAGTTCTGGAGACTGAGAATTCCAAGACCAAGGCACCAGAAGATTTGGGTTCAGTGATGAGCTACTTCTTGGTTCACAGAGGGCTCCTTCTCTGTGTCCTCACCTGATAGGAGGGGAGAACTTTGATCTCTTCAGTCCCTTAAGAGTGCACTGGTCCCCTTCAAGAAGACTCCACTGGGGTGACCTAATCACTTCCTAAAAGCCCTACTTTGTAATACCATGACATGGGTGATTAGGTTTCAATGTAAGAATTTTGGAGGGGCATATTGAATCCTTAGCAGATTGTATGTCCCCCAAAACCTAAAACATTTACTGTTAGGCTCATTATAGAAAATGTTAACTGGTCCCTGTCCTGGAGAATCCATGTCAAGAAGTGGAATAGAAGGATTAAATCCAGTCAGAGAAACAAGTGGAATGGAAAGTTATAATGATGGTGAACATAGTCTTCCTCAGGGACTAGCCATTGTGGTTACCCTCTTAAGCTAGACTGGTAAGCAGAACAAGGCAGATAAATACCCTGAGGGACTGCTTGGGACTCCATAGTCCTATTACTATTTTTAAGGTTATAGAATATTGAGAGAGAAAAAAATGGGGTGGGGGACAGAAGATGGGAAATGATGCATGAAAACATTCTTAATCACTAGGTTGCAACTATATATGATGGAGAGAGTTGTAGTTATTAAGGCTTTTTCAATGTGCCAAAAGCTTGAGTGAAAAGAAATTCATTTTGGAGGCCAAATTTTGACTAATGGAAGAAGACCAACATGGGCTTTTCAAAGCTGGGTGTGATTTCTGCCACTCCCAGTAAGTAATTATGTAACCTTGAAAAAACTACTTAATCTGGGTTTCAGTTTCTTTATCTGTAAAGTGGGAGTAAGTCATCCCTTCCTCACAAAATTGTCACAAAGGTTAAATGAAAGTGCATATATAGGACCTAGCACATAATAACCTATAGACAGCCCCCTACTCCTGCCCTCTCCCACCTCCTTGCTCATGTGTTGAGTACTCTGAGGTCGCATGCTCTCTTTCTCTCTAAATATATAATGTTTATATAATTTTAAATCATATTTTCATCAAGTGACTAAGCATCAATCAGGAGAAGTTATATTAGAATGAGTGTATCTCCCCACCTTTTGTTTACCAGTAAGGAACTGTAACTGTCCTGCTCTCCAGCTTATCTTAAAGATGGATATTCCTTCTGAATATCACTTAAGCAGGAGCTATCTGATAGTTTCAGAGACTCAAGTTTACAACCTAATTGCCGTTTAAATAGTGTTAAGGAATTTGCTCTTTTACTGGGAACTCTGACCCTTTCCATTTTGTATTTGTCCTTTCTATGCCTAATGTTTAACCTAACAACATGTTTGTACTCCACATAAATCTTGGAAGTTTTAATGATCTGCATTTTAAATGTTTTGGTTACCTATAAACTATATTATCTGCTCTTATTGGCCTATTGTCAATAAAGATGTTTTTTGTACATGTATTGTCAGAGACTTTTGTAAATTGCTTTTAAATTCTAATTTAAGTGTATTTTAAGATGCAAAGAAAGACCAGATGTATCACTCAGGAAACCAATCACACTTCTCTTCATTTGGGTTTTATAACTTATGGAGACATGATGGGGAATGAATGCCCTTGACAGCCCAAATATCTCTGAGATGATTATGGGGTAAAGGAAGAGAGTTTCTACCAGATAGTTCTGATTCCTTAGGCCAGGTATAGCACCATTCACTTAGCAGGGGTAAAGGGGGCAAAGGGCAGGAAAGAGGTTTCATATCAAACACACAGTTGTGCCTGGGGTTTGGCTCATTGGTAGAGCACTTGTTAGGGCCTCAGGTTCAATCTCAGCACTGCCAAAATAAAACAAAAGAACAGTTAAAACTAGGCAAAACATGGTTTAAAATGTTTGCATACAAATATCAAACATCATTCAGTCCATAGGTAATTAACTCATAGTTCTTGATTTCTTGGATGCAGTCTTTTTAAAAATTACTGGAACAGACCTTTTTCTTTACCCTTGCTTATCCAGTTCTTTTAAGGCCACAACTAGGCCATCTTAGAACCAAGAACCAAATGAACTGTCCTTCACCTTAAGTTATTGGCAAGGGAGAATGATATCCCCCTCTAGTAATGCATGTAGTATGACATTTATGGGTTCCTCAGAAGTTCCAATTAATATTCTCAAAAAATTAGATATTTTCACAAAAATGTTCTCCACATTTTTCACATTATAACTTATTTTTTAACCTGTGTTCAGGCATAATCTTCTCTTATATTGTGTTGACTATGTATAAAATGTACATACCTCACTTCCCTGCCATCCTCACCAGTTTTTCCATAAACACATTATCATGTCAGAAAAGTTCACAGGTGTGGGGAATCTAAAGGGTGAAACTAGAGATTCAGGCATTGCTAAGTCAAGAATCATTTACCTCCATCTTGCTCTGGTTTCCTCTGTGTTGACTTTGTTTTCCTTAGTCTCCTTTGGTGACAAATATGTCTACTGGCTATTCCAAGTTATTGTTCTTAATATTCACAATCCTAAGGAGAGTACCTTCTTTCCATATAACTCCAGCAAAATCCCCAAGGCTACTTATCTCTGCTTGAACCATGATAATTTCTGAAACATCTCCTGCCTCAGAAATGGTGTCTTTTTATTAACCTGGCTTACATTCATGTAAAACCTTGGAACAAGAGAAAGTGGAGTCCATCCCACTCACACATCTTGTACTGCAGGAGGTGAACGGGTGCTTCCCCCAAACAAATCCAAAGATGTTGTGCAGGTGAAACAAACACTACAATTGGAAAACAGACTTCAGCATGGATAAGTCTGTTCAGCCTCCTCTTTCCCATCTGATTCCCCAAACTGAGCTGTTTTCCAAATATCACTGACACACTGATAAGAGGCCACAACCCAAGAAAATTACCTACAACATCAACTTCATAAGGTTTCTGTGGAGATTACATGAAATTATTTGAAAGTGTTTCATAAGCATGTTGCAGAGTTGTATTTCGATGATAATTTTCTAATCTTTAATGCCAGACTCTGGCATATGTATACAAAAAGCATACCCTATTCACCAGAATGCCAAGCCTTAAGGCTAACATGTGCTACCTGTCCACTGTGGTTTGGTTTATCAATACTTATGTAGGGACAAGATGATATAGAGCATCCACCATCTTAAATATTACTTTTGCTACACCAAAAACATAATTTTAGTTAGGTCCCATACATCGCACATAGTGACTTAATCCTGCTAGGTTATCTAGCACTCATGTGTGGAAACCCATTTTAGGTTCGTTTAAAACAAAGGCCACCATGACTAGAGTTTAATGGTGAGATCTGGCTTCACATATGACTGGATTCCAGTGACAGAAGATGTCATCAGGTCATTTTCTTGCTGTTGCAGCTGCTTTCCTAAGGATTGGTTCTCTTCTTGCAGACAGAATGACAGAGATTGTTACTGGCAGCTTTTAACTTGAGTTATCCTGACAGCTGTTGTTTCCAAAGAAAAGAGAATATTTCATTGTTGGTGGTTGTGGTGCCATTAAAAGTTGCAGGGAGGGCTCGGACTGTAGCTCAGTGGTAGAGCGCTTGCTTAGCATGTGTGAGGCACTGGATTCAATCCTTATCACTGCATACAAATAATTGTTTTAAAAAAGTTGGCTGGGAGTGGCTGGAGATATGTCAGGGGCAAAAGAGCACTTGCCTAGCATGTGCAAAGCCATGGGTTCAATCCCCAGCAGTGAGGGAATAAAAGGTGCAGGGAGGATTCTGATTGGCCTGGAGCACATACATTCTTAAATCAATCATTATGGCCAAGGGAGTTAGATACTTCAACATCAGTGAGGCAGTGTAGAAATTAGCTTCATCCAACCCATTAGAGTGGGTTTTCCACAAGGAGTCTGTCACCAGAATGGAGAAAGGGTTAGTGTGCTAAGCAGAAAAAAAAAAAAAAAAAAGAAATTTCCAGGATCAATGCCTACCCACTTAAGGAACAAAGATTACTTTACTTTAGATTGAGGACATTGGCACGTATTTGTCTTTGAAGACAGTAGCATGAGAAAATAAGTTTGTGTGAATATGATTACTCTTGCTTTTTCATTCCACTTCGGGAGTTGTAGCTTCCCTTAGGTCTATGGGAACCCAAAAAAATGGAACTTTTTTATTTCCAGGGATTTCTCAGCAGGTTTATGTGCACATGATCTTTCCTGATCCTTTTTCTTTTTTTTTCTTTTCTTTTGTTTTCCTTGTACAAGCCAGGTAAGTCCACTGAGCTAAAATCCTAGCTCTAAAACGAAGATCTTTCATGCCTTTGCAGAAAAGGAGATTTCTGTGGTTTCTAGCTCTTCTAATTTCAAGTCCATGTTATCTGTAGCAACTTAGTGTCAGTTTCATTCTGTCATGTGTGATAGACATAATTGAAAGTAGATGGACTCTACTGAGGTTCACCAGACAGTGAGGAGTTGACCACATCTACTTCCAGATATCCTGAAGCGGGAATACTAAGAAAAAATATACAAGAGAAAGGGGAAGTAGGATGTAATATCTGCACCCCACAACCCAGAGTGGATGATCAGAAAAATATCTCCTAGACTTACCCTACCACTTAACCAGCTCTGAAGTTAGAAACCACTGCCAGTCATTGTCGGTCTTGGCCTTTTACTAGGACACCCATTCTTGAGGTCACCTGTGTGACCTGTTATTGTGATGGCAGGAATGTTCTCATCATAATCACTCAGGGACCCAAGCAGATGAAACGACCATCATCTCAAATATTGCTTTTGTCTTGCCAGAAGGAGGAAAGGAGGAAGCCAGAGGGTCCTATACTGACATACAATACTTCCACTCAATTTAATTCAATTTAATTCTCTAAAACAGTTCATGTTCCCCTACTGAGGTCAAGGAAACACCATCTCCTTTGAAGCTCTCTGTAGGAGAGGAGGCTTACTCTCCACATATCATAAACAGCATTCTTACCTTTCAAAATGTGGCATAAGTCACATTGTTTGAATACAGAATTTTGGAACCGTCAGCCATTCTTATCAGTGCTAGGAATGGTGGGAACTATCCCAAATCAAACTTCCCAGATGCCAGCCAATGGCCAACCTGGTAAGCAGGCCTTTCTAAAGATAGCAGTCTCAAGTTTGCAGTGTTAACTCTTGTACAGGTAGGTTGCCACTATTTTTCCCATGTAGTCTTTTGACCACTCATATTAATTACAAATTTGCTAACCAAAGTAACTAATGGGGATGTACACAGTCAAGATCTCTCGAATATACATAAGCAATTTAGCAGATGAACAGAGCTCACAAAAACTCATGACTTACAGTCACACACATCCCTTTTATATCTTCTTTTTTAATAAGAAATTTTATTTGCATTTCAAATTGAACACAGAATTAAAATGCATATACTTTTTACATGACCCCCTTATAAATTAAGAAACCAATCATTGCTTCATAATCTTCAGATATTTTCTATTTGGTGTAATCTTAAATGATAATACCACCTTTTTATTTTCTAAATTATTCATAAATTATCTTCATCTTTCCTAATTGTTCCCATTTTGTCTATATATTACTCACCCAAATCATTCTCTAGTAAAAAGATTTGGATTAACATGGCAAAAGTAAGCATATTTGTGTGTATGTGACAGTATAAATACACATTTCCTAGCTCTGTCCACTGAAAGGGGCTAGAAGCAATGATCCCAGATCCCAGCACCCAATAAAAACCTTGGCTATTGAGTTTCTAATAGGTTTCCCTGCTAGATTACATTTCTGAAACCCTTCTCCATTAAAAGGGACCAGGATTTCTCAGAATTGGCTGATTGCAGGTCTAATAGAGGAAGCTCCAAGAAGAGACTGGAACATCTATTCCAAAAAATAAGGTAGTACTTCAAAAATGACAAAGATGTAGGAGGCCACTTGAAGTGACCCTCACTGACAAAACTAGGACAATTTAAGCAGCAAAACAGTTAAGATTAATGAATGATGAACATTTGAAAAAAATGTGGTCCAAGAGTTTATATTAATAGTAAGAAGTAAATAAGGGAGAACAGAGTCTCTTGCTTATGGCAGTATACTGTAAATATGAAGAAGTGCTAGTGCTAGAAAGCCATCATATTACAACCATCACAATAAAGATTGGCTCAAACAAGAATCACCAACTGATGCTAAATCTGAGAGGAAAGTTTGATGAGGAACAGATCATTTGCATAGTATTAGACAATCTTCTCCACAGATCGCTTGTTACAGTTAGCAACTATAAGGCAAAAAATAATTGTTCCATGGCAGAACTAAGGAATACCTTGACTACATGAGCAAAACTAATATAATGAACAAAGGGCAGCCTCAGATGTGCCTGAAATTTAAGGGCATAAGAAAGATATAGCATGTAATATTCTGGCTGAGAATACATAACTTGAATCTAATTAAGAGAAAATATTTGACAAACTCAAAAATAAGGACTACAGGTGGAGCATCCCTAAATCTGAAAATTCAAATAGTGAAATGCTCTGAAATCTGGAACTTTCTGGGTATAACACAGCACTCAAAACCTTTTGGATTTCAGCCCATTTCAGATTTGCTCAAAAAGTTTTCGCTTTTGCAGCATTCAAAAAGTTCTGGATTTCAGAGCATTCCAGATTTCAGATTTTCATATTAGGGATGCTCCATCAGTAAAAATCTATGCAAATACTGCATAATGAAACCTGAAAAATGCCCAAATCTGTAACACTCTGGTCCCTGGCATTTCAGGTAAGGGATACTGTTATAGTTTAGATATGAGGTGCCCTCAAAAGCTCATGTATGAGATAATTCAAGAAAATTTAGATGTGAAATAATCAGGTTATGAGAGCTTTAACCTAGTAAGTACACTAATCCACTGAGAGGGATTAACTGGGTGGTAACTGTAGGCAGGTTGGGTGTGGCTGGAGGAGTAAGGTCATTGGGGGCAAGCCTTATAGGTATATTTTTTGTTCCTGGTGACCAAAACCTCCTGAATGTCATGTCCTGAGCTTCTTTCCTCCCTCAGATCCTTCTGCTGTAATGTTCTGCCTCATCTCAGGCACAGAGTAATGGAGTTTGCTGACTATGGACAGAGACCCCTGAAACCGTGAACGCCAAATAAACTTTTCCTCCTCCAAAATTGTTCTTGTCAGGTCTTTTGACCACAGCAGCAACAAAAGCTGACTATAACAGATACTCAACTTGCATTAAAAACAAAAAGACTGCATTCTTCAAAAATGTTAATGTCATAGCCAGGCACAGTGGCACACATCTTAGTCCCAGCAACTGAGAAGACTCAGGAAGATTGCAAGTTTGAGGCCAGCCTCAGCAACTTAGTAAGACCATCTCAAAATAAAAAATAAAAGAGCTGGGGATTCAACTCAGTGGTAAAGTGTCCCAGGGTTAAATCCCCGGTATCCCCCACCCCCAAATGTTACTGTCATGAAAGAAAAACCCAATAACTGTTCCAGATTACAAAAGACAAAGACACATGACAAAAACTAAATGCAATATATAGTCCTTGAGTAGATCCTATATGAAAGCCAAAATTCACAAAGGATATTACTAGATTGATTTTTCAAAACAAATATAAGCAAGCGTATAGACATAAGTATTACATCAATGTTAAATTGAAGGTAGTTGATAATATACCATTGTTATATGTAAAGTAATATACTTATTGCAAAACGCATATCAGAGTATTTTGGGCACATCAAAGTATTAGGGAAAAGGAACTATGTAATTTACTCATGATTCAGAAAAAAATATGTATAGAGAGAGGGCAAATCATAAACAGGATAAAATGTTAACATGTGAATCTGACTAAAGGAAACATAAATGTCCTTTATATTTCTTTTTTTTTTCTTTCCTTTTCTTTTTTCCTTTTTTGTACCATGGATTGTACTTTATATTTCTATTACATCTTTTCTCTAAGTTTCAGACTTTCCACTAAAAATTTATGTGAGCACACACATTACCATTCTGTAACATAAAAACAAGGCAAGAAAATATGTAACACAGCTATGATAAATAATCCTTTAAAAAATCATTCTTTTCAGTTATACATGACAGTAGAATGTTTTGACATATTGTACATACATAGAGGACAACTTCCCATTCTTCTGGTCGTACATGATATGGAATTACATTGGTTGTGTATTCATATATGAACATAGGAAAGTAATGTCCAATTCATTTTACTGTCTTTCCTATTCCCATTCCCTCTCCCTTCCCTTCATTCCCCTTTGTCTAATCCAAAGAACTTCTGTTCTTCCCTCCCCTCTCCCCTTATTGTGAATTATCATCCACATATGGCCTTTGAAAACATTTGGCCTTTGATATTTTTGGGATTGGCTTATTTCACTTAGGATGATATTCTCCAGATCCATCCATTTACCAGTAAATGCCATAATTTCATAAATTATCCTTTTTTTTTACTTAAAACTTAAGTTTCCAATGATTAAAAATTAATAAACTTAAATAGAGAATAGTTCCATATTTAGCTGATAACATTACAAGAATTTAGGTCAATAATTTGTTTTTTAAAACTCCTCATGATAGCCAGGTGTGGTGGCAGGTACCTGTAGTCCCAGTTACTCTGGAGATGAATCAGGAGGAGCTCTTGAGTCCAGGAGTTCCAGACCAGTGTAGCAAGGCCTAGTGAGCCTAGGCAACACATCGAGATCCTACTTGACAAAGAAAACCTCCTCACAGTAGGGAAAAAAAGTGCAAAAATTCCCCAAAGACCTTTGTAAATAAGATATATAAATTTTAATAAACATATATGGAAATGTGATCAAAATTTTTTGGAAACACATTGGGATAAAGGCTTTTCTGACAGACACAGATACACAGATAGCTTGCAGTTTCATATTATCAACCATACAACATGTGAATAAAGTAAACACACACAAAAGCTCACCTATGCACAGGGTTGTTCTCCTTTTTTTTTGGTGGATATGAAGTATATTCTAGACTCATGTGAAATTACATTTGAACAAACCAGCATTTCTGTTTTCTCCCACCCATCAGAGAATAAAATATATCCACCATCACCTACCCAACAGATTTGATATAAGCAACTGTCTAGAGCAGAAAAAAAAAAAAAAAAAAAAAACCAGAAACAAAAACAAAAAACCCTAGGAGACAAGAGCAGGAAGATGTAAAAATAATGATATTGGTAATTCATTATGGAAAAGTTTTAGAAATGTGAAGTCTTGCTTAAAAGTTAGCAACACAACAAGGGTGTCATCTGATGAAGAGTTGAATTTCCTTTAAGAAACTTCAACTGGAAAAGAGGTTTCAGATTGAAGTTTATCTTTATTGTTCTAAAGGCCCTTTATTGTTCTACATGTGAAATACATATGAAACCATGTATCTGAAAAGTTACTTAAGAAAGATAATTTTAATTAATGTTAACCTCAAACCAGCACAAACACTTTGTAAAGAACATTTACACTAGAGAGAAACTGTGATGGTTAATTTTGTGTGTCAAGTTGGCTGGTTCAGGAAGTGCCCAGATATTTAGTCAAACATCATCCTGGGTATGTCTTCAAGGGTATTTCTGGATAAGATTAACATTTGAATTGGTAGACTGTGTAAAGCTGATTGCCATCCCTACTGTGGATGGGCCCCCTCCAATCAACTGAAGTCCTGAATTGAACAAGGCTAAATAAGATAACTCTTCTTGCATGACAGTTTGAGTATGCACACCAGCCTTTTTCAGTCTCCGGACTCACTGAAATATAAGACTTTCTTGGGTCTAAAGCCTACCAGCTTTCAGACCGGAACTCATACCATCATTTTTCCTGGTTCTTGGGCCTTTAGATTCAGATTGGAACTACATATTGACTCTCCTGAGTTACCAGCCCACTGACTGAATTTGTTAGGACTTGCCAGCCTCCACAATTGCATGTGCCAATTAAACACACACATCCTATTGGTTCTGATTATCTAAAGAACCCTAATAATACAGAAACCCTATAGGTGACATATAAGTCTTACTATATGTATGATAAGATATTTTATAAAGGAAGTAAAGAAGAAAATCTTTGCAAATGTAATAAATGTGAAAATTTGTTCTGCTACTCCAGAACCCTACCCTACAAGCATAAATGTTTGTGTAGGGAAAGCATCTCATAAAGCAGCACATTGTTCATAATCTTATAGTACACATCAGTATAAAAGCAAGTTTTCTCTCACCCCAGAATATAAATAACACTTATGATACTATTGACTGGAATAAACATGCTACAGGAGAAGCATGTCTGGCAGAGGAAGTCAAAGCAATCACTTGGGACAAGTTTAATTTGAGATGAACCTATTACATAACCTCTTTGTATCATCTATAAAACGGAATAAGAATAATATACATATACTAATATATACATATAAGTGTATACATATGTAACTCATGTATATATATGTATTAGAGATGTATACACATATATGTGTGTGTATATATATATATATATATATACACACATACATAAGTTGGTGTTATAATTGAATTATATACGTAAAGGACTTAGAACTGTGCCTGACCCATAATAAATTGTATACATGTTAATCATTATGAATCCAGGTCTCACTAATTTAATTTGAACTATAGATAGCAATTTGGGAGTCATCACCATATCAGTGGCTATTAATGACACAGGAGTGAGTCAACATTCAAGGAACAGACTGAACAAAAAAGCATGCCAAACGGAATTCTTTAATCCATAAGAAGTGGACTCAGATGAGTATAGAACATTTGGACCTCAGACGGTACAGAATTAAGACTAGTGAGAGGAAAACCTCCTATGCTCAGAGAAGCATCTTCAAAATACCCAAATGTTCTCAACCTGACAAAAGAGGTGGAAAATGCTGTACTGGGCATTGAGCAGAACTGGGGCAATGCAAGGAAGAATATTTGGCTGAAGCAACAAGGTAAGGAGTCCTGTTGCAGAGGCACACAGGATGAGGGCAGGGCTATATATTTTCATTCTTCCACTTGAAGTAAACACAGTAAAAATCATGGCCACCTACGCAGCAACACAGTTTCTGGACTCACATGTTGCAACCAAATTACAAAAATCCCGCTTGTCCTCCCCGTGAATTATTACCTTGTCCTTCTGGGTCACTTGCCCATATTTACAGACTTTTTATATTCGCTCTCGATGTGCTGTTTTCACTTTAGGACAAAGTTGGACTATTTCCTCTTGTATTGGCACTCCCAGCGGGTATCCAATACAATAGAGTTGGATAAAGCTTGAATCCCCTGGGGACTTTTCAATCCAGCAGTAAGCAAAGCCAGGTCGCGGTATGGGGTGCACAAGCCAGAGAGCCTGGGCCACCAAGCAGGTGCGGTGCCCAGTTGAGCTCAAGCGTTATGCAAGCTCCAGGGCACTCGCCCTGTGCACCCATTCTCCCGCACTGGACATGGTTCTCCGTCGCCCCTCCCCTCCTCTTTCTCTACCCAGATCCATGTGGTACCCGGTGTGTGACGCTCGCCCTAGGAGCTCCTTTCTCGCTGTTGACCATCTCTGAAATAGCAGCGGTGCTGAGCGACTGGTCTGGGAGTCCTTCCTAACTCCCCAGAGGAGGGCATGTGCCACCTCGCCAGAGTCCAGGGGCGGGAACCCCCCTCTCTGGAGAGAACCGTGGGGAGAACCGTGCCCAAGACCCCCATCCAGACCGGCGGCGGCGGAGACCAATAAGGTTCACATCTCAAATATTTACTTCTTCTGGCCTTAAGTCACTTTTTTTTTTCATACTCAGATTAACGCAAAGGCAGTTCAAGACATCACTTTTAAACCTTCACTCTGTCCCCTAACGTTATAGAATGAAGGCGTCATAATAAGACGATGGGGATTGCAGGACTGGGCTGTGGTCATGAAGAGACCAGCAAAGGCATGATTTATTGTACTTCACGCAGCAGTTCTGGTTTAGAATCACAAGCGAAGTTTCTCTCTGATATGATCCCCAAGTTGCTTCTTCTAATCTCGGTCATCTTGCCTGTGGAGACAGACCAGTGTCGGGAGTGGAGAATGAATCATTGCTTTGAACAGACTCCTGGACAGAAGGGACACCACTCCTGCGAATTTCGTGGTGGGAAGGCGCCAATTGAAAACTGCCCAGTTGATGGTGACCGCTGTTAAAAGGGAGAATTCTGTGCTTGCCATAGAATTCTTTAACTCACAGCTTTGAGTTCAGGTGCCAGCTCCCAGGGATAGAGGATTCTGAGCATAGCAAGATAACAATGTTTCATCAGTACTGTAAACTTCAAACCTGCCTGCTTAGTCAAAACTTCGAACAATGGGCTTCCTGGGAGCCACAGGAAGCCCCAAGCATTGCAACAGTGAAATAGCTACAGAAGTGTTTCTAACCCTGTAACTTTCTAGTGCACAAAGAACAATGCCTCTCTAGTCCTTTACTTCTTGATTATGAGACCCTATATAAATAAACTTGCTGGGCAAAACTCTTAGTCACTGTTTCTCCATCAGAGAGCAGTGTCCTACCTGATCCCAGCTTTCCAATATGTCCGTGTTTTTGTTTTTTTGTTTTTTTGTTTTTTTTTCTTAATCCCCTATCGTCCCTAGCTGGTTTTTTGAGTTCAGCTGTGCAGGTCGCCACAGACCAGGACTTGTAAATTACCACACCTGAAACATCCAGGGAAAGATTTTGACACAAGTGCCTGAGTAAGTAGCTGGGTATTTATGGGATAGAAGCAGGTAGAATGGTTTGCTCTATTTAAAATCAGTTAACCAAAACCAAATCACACTTTCAGGCATTGGCAGGTTCAAACAGAATCCACTGAGTCGAAACACATATTTTTAAAATTATTTGTATTATTTATAATAATTATTATCAAGTTGTGTCTATTGCAATTAGACCAATTTATGCTCCTACCAGCAATGTATGAGAATGCTAACTTCTTTATTATGGGAATAATTGGTATTGTGCTTTCTCACTTTTAAAAATCAATTATTAGTGAATTTGATAATTCATTTTCATTTGACTAGTGATTGCTGATATTATCTCTTTATGTTTGGGGGCAATGCATTTCCTATTGAGAACTGAATTTTTTCCCATTTTTTCCATTTCATTAATCATTAAATATTATGCAAGATACAAATAATGCAGCAATCATTGTTTGATTTCAGTTAAATCAACACAAAATTTTTAGACAAAACTAAAAATTCTTTTCATCCACCATCATTTCCTCTTCCTTCCACAGTGGTAACTATTGTTGTCTCTAGGATATATATTCTTAGAACTTTCAAAACTACTTTTACATCTTGAAGCCACTGATCAGTTATAGCTCTCATCAGGCATTAGCCTCATGATGTGCATTAGGAAGCATATAACAGCACCTATTCAGTATTATTCAGTATTCTTGTCTAAAAAAATCCAACCTAAATCTACTCAAACCTCTCCAGTTTATAAGAAATACTGGAGGACAACTAGCTTAAGGAGAAAGCAGTATCAACCAAATCAATGTGGGCATTTTATTGTATAAGTGACAGTCTCCCCACCAAAACAAAATGCAAATGAGGGGGAAAGGATAAGGGGATGGTTACAGAATAAGTGAGACTTAAGAAACATTAAAAACAAACAAACCCAAAGTGTGAACTTTGTTTGAATCCTGATTTGAATAACTCGCTGCAAAATGATAGCTCTGAGAACAATCGGGAAGAGTTAACTAGATATCGGATGATATTAATAATTATCAATTTTGTTAGATGTAATAATGGCACAGTAATTATATTATCAATTTACAAATCATGATTTGCATTCCCAGGTATTTACAGATGAAATGATACAATGTCCTATCAAAGCAGTAGAGGTCATGGAGTAGATGAAACAAGATTGGCAAAATGTCATTGTTGAAACTGGATGATGGATACATGTAGGATCATTATTCAGTCAATTTGGGTATAATACAATCCCCCTGGTACCACCCCTACCCCCCAAAAACTTGATATAATAAAAAGTTTTAAACTTTTTCATATATTTATACTTAATAATTCCAGAACCCCTATAATATTGTATAGTACATATTTTTACAGCAGGTGTTATAGTGTGTCTTAGTTGTAACTTATTTTTTGTGGGATCTAATCATATTGAGGTATAGACTTAGTTTATCTCTTGGTGTGGTGTTTCATTGTATGACTATACCACACTTTTATTTATCCATTCTCCTATTGACAGACATTTGGATTGTTGCCTTTTTTTTCTCTAGTGCAAACAAAACTGCAGTAAACACAGTATAATGTTTCTTTAAGGATAATATTTCCAAAAAAATAGAACTGCAAAATTATAGACTACACTTATGTTTGATTTTAATAGATTTGCAGAATTTCTCCTAAAATAACTGCAACCAATTTGTTGAATTAGTAGCTATTAACCTATTCCCCTTGCCAGAACACCAATGTTTGGTGTTACCAAACATTGTAATTTTTTTCATTGGAGATATCTCATTTTAATTTGGATGTATTATATGACAAATTATATGGAACATCTTTTCATATATTGTGTATTCAGATTGGCTCCTTATATGTCCTATTATGTACTAAAATGGCACTTGTTAAAAATAGCTCTGATACCTACTTCTTGGTAAAACAAAAAGAGAGCTGGCTAAAGAAATTCATTATTGGCCAAGTACAGACAAAAAGAAATTGAGTGGCAATGGTAATATCAGATATTGTAGAACTAAATATAATGTATAAAATTAAAAGACCCTTCTTATTAGAAAATATTATCAATAATGAAAGTATAGTCTTTGATACACTGAATAACTTTAAGATATAAAGCAAAAATTATTTTACTACAAAGAATAGAAAAGCATAGTTGCTATGGGAGACTAATTCTTTTCTATCAGTCTATGACTTAAGTTAAATTTTAAAAATAGAAATACAGAATCTTTAAAATAATAAGGCCAACCCTACAAATGTGAATATATATCTTGAATTTATAATACATGAAGAAAATGTAACTTTTTGAACATTACCAGAACATACACAAAATTTACTGCACATTTAACCCAAAGAAAACTTTTGTAAATTCCAGACATGAGAAATTGAATGGATGACACATTGTTTTACAAAATGATTCGAACAAATATAATTCAAATTATAGATGATTATAATGTTATCTTTCCTGTACTGTGACAAATACTTGACATAAATGTAATGAGATAAAAGGTTTATTTTTGTCTCATTTTGGAAGTTTTAATCTATGACCAATTGGCCCTGTAGCTCTGAGCCTAAGGTGGCACTGTACTTTATGGTGGGAGTATGGCACAAGTTGTTTATCTAATGCCTGGGATAGAAAAGGAGAGAGAAATAAACTGATATTTCACAAGCCCCTTCAAGAGCATGCCTCCAATGACCTCCCACTAGGTTCCACCTCTTAAAAGTTCCTCCAAAGGGGAAATGAGGGGTAGGGAGGGGGTGGGAGAAGAAAAGATAATGGAATGAGACAAATATCATCACTCTATGTACATGTATGATTACACAAAGGATGTGACTCTACTTCATATACAGACCAGAGAAATGAAAGTTGTACCCCATTTGTGTACAATGAATCATAATAATAATAATGATGATAATAAGGTTCCCCCACCTTCCAGTAGTGCAAAGCTGGGGGCCAAGATTTTAACACATGGGCCCTTTGAGAAACATTCCAGATCTGAATTACAGAAATTATTATGTTATATAAACTGCTCAAGAGAACAGAAAAGATAGAGCAGGTTTTCTATGTGTGAAGCTAAACTTTTGTACATTTTTTTAATAAATTGATTCTTCATATGTATGCAAGAAAGAAAGGGAATTTATTTCTCCGTGAGAGTATAGAGGCAAAAAGTATGAAATATATGATCTCCTTCATGTAGTGAGTTGTACACAGAGGTGAATGATGGAGCAGTGAAAGCATGGACATTGGAATTACATCTTATCTCACATCCTGTCACCACAACTAATTCAGTATGTTACTTTGAGTTTTAATCTCTATCAACCTCAGGTTCCTTATTCTGAAAATGTGTGAAATTATAGCTTCTGCCTGAGGTTGAGACAAAGAGTAAATGTGATGGTAGATTTAATCTTAATACAGTTCCCTTAAACGAGAAAGGCAGATTCAGTAAGTATTTATTTCATTCTCTTTTCTTGTACCTATGTTATGATTTCCAGGTCAAATTTCTGTTTTGTAGGTATTGTGGGCCTCTGGTAAAACAGTGAAAGAATCAAAAACCCTGGCTGCAAAGACTAAGGATGCCCTTATCGGTGATCATGTAGACACTCTTGTGACCCTTTTGAGGTGAGTTCACATGATGTCAAGCTCATGTGAACTGGTATGTTAGGGTTTCTAGTCCAAACTGTACATGATTTTTCAAGGTAGGCCTGGTTTTTACAGCTTTTATCTTCAGGTAAAGTCTTCTCAGTACTCTATCCTTTCATAGAAGAGAATCCTACAGGAAGACATTGTGGCTGCTGTGCATTTGTTAGTTTTGTCTGAGGTAGGCTATACCTTTTTCTGTTTCTAAACAGCAATTTGAGTTTTCTTTAGATAATACAGTAGTTTATAAAGAGTGAAATTGTGCACCATTATTTATTTTACATATTGCATCATATGGTTGTCCCATAATTTATTCATCAATTCCCCTTTGGGTGGACAATGACTTGCTTTTGCACACACTACTATAGCAAAGATCTTTGCAAATATTTTGTAAATGTGTTAATACTAATGTGGTATGGATCATAAGATTTTAGTGTTTAAAATTTTTTGATAGGTTCTTTAAATGCCCTTCAAAAGATAGTACATTTACATTCTCACTATTAATGAATGAGAATGAAAGTATTCATTTCTCTATTTCTCTCAACAGTGAATACCAATATTGTATGCTATAAAGCTTTAACATTTTGCTAATCACTTATTGGTGAAAGAAGTTATTACATTTTTTGATTCTTTATTTCTTTAGTTAATAGTAAAAATGAGCGTCGCTCACTAATGTATCACATATGCATAAAGAGGTCTCTAGAAAATTACATATATGGATTCTCTGTTCCAGCGAAAAAGTGAGTTTCCCCTGGGGGTCATTCTTAGAAAAGACTTTCCTACTCCAAATTATGAAGCAGTTTCCTTACTTTCATTTAGTATTTTTATTGTTTCATTTTACATTTGGACTTTGGAATTTATTTTTAGAAATCAATGTAGAGATGGACTTATTTTTAGAAATCAAACATCTCTTTTACCAAATTTATAGCCAAATGCCTCTGACATTTCTTGAATTAAGAAATGCTGCCTTTACGTAAGCCAAATTGATTATGCATTGGGTACTATTTCGGTTCCTTTGTTCTATTTCACTGCTATGTTTATATATTCATGTACTAGGATTATACTATTTTAAATAGTACAGACTTACAACACCTTTGGATTTCTAGTAGAATATGCACCTATATTTTTCAAAAATCTCTTGGCTACTGTAGCAAGATCTGGCTTTTCTTTCATCTACTTTAATACTAAACGATAAGTTCCTAAATGACAGAGCATGTTGCATCCCCAGTGCTTAGCAGTTTTTGGCACAGAGTAAGGGGTCAATAAGCATGTATATTGATAGATGAACCATATCTTTTTAGAATTAATCTTTAGTTGTGTAAAGTAACACAGTTGAAATATCAAGTAATGCCAAAAGATTTATAAACCAAAAACATTGTATGTCAAGTATATTTAGTAAAACTACCAAGAAATAGAAGGAAATATTTAACCTAAGATTTAGGATAAGTTATTACTCTTACAGGGATAAGAACAAGCAATGAGAGGAGCCTACAAAGATATTGGTAATGTTTTATTTCTTAAGTTTGGAAGGAAGGAGTACACTGTTCAATTTGTTACAGACATTTGTTATAGATATTCTTGTGTACATTATGTAATAAATTTTAAAACTCATAAAGAACAATCCAGAGAGAGAAGAACTTATGCTTTTTTCGGTTTCCAATAATAAACTGAGAGTTAAAAATTACTTCAATTTTGTTCAGATTGTAAAAATTTATGATAATAATGAACAGCTTCCAAAAATAGTGTAGACTACCTTTGGAAATAATGAATTTTAATTATGTGCGTGTGGGGGGATCATTTCATCTTTGTTTTTAAAAAATTTTTAAATTTGTTCTAATTAGTTATATATAATAGAATGTATTTTGACACATTGTATACAAACAGAGCACAATACTCATTCCTCTGGCTGTCCATGGTGCAGAGGCATACCAGTAGTATAATCATACAGGTATATAGGATGATAATGGCTGTCTCAGTAATCATAATGATATGTATCATAATGATAATGATAATCATATGTATCATAATGATAATGGCTGATGGGTACTGTCCTTCTTATCCTCATATCTTCACCCCTCCCCTTTTTCCCCTCTACACAATCCAAAGTTCCTTCATTCTTCCTTATCTACCCCTCCTCCCCCCACTATGGATTAACATCTGCTTATCAGAGAAAACATTTGGCCTTTGGTTTGGGATTGGCTTATTCCACTTAGCATGATATTCTCTAGTTCCATCCATTTATCTGCAAATGCCATAATTTCATTCTTCTTTAAGATTGAGTAATATTCCATTTTGTATATATACCACATTTTCTTTATCCATTAATCTGTTGAAGGGCATCTAGGTTGGTTCCATAGTTTAGGTATTGTGAATTGAGCTGCTATCAACATTGATGTGGCTGTGTCACTGTGGTATGCTGTTTTTAAGTCCTTTGGTATAAACTGAGGAGTGGAATACCTGGGTCAAAGGGTGGTTCCATTCCAAGTTTTCTGAGGAATCTCCATACTGTTTTCCAGAGTGGTTGCACCAATTTTCAGTTCCAGCAGCAATGTGTGAATGTACCTTTTCCCCCACATCCTCCACAACATTTATTATTGCTTGTATTCTTGATAATCGCCATTCTGACTGGAGTGAGATGAAATCTTAGAGTAGTTTTCTAAAATATTTTTTTAGTCGTTGATGGATCTTTATTTAATTTGTGTATTTATATGTGGTGCTGAGAACTGAAGCCAGTGCCTCACACATGCTAGGCAAGTGTTCTACCACTGAACCACAACCACTGAGCCACTAGAGTAGTTTTGATTTGCATTTCTCTAATTGTTAGAGATGATGAACATGTTTTCATATGTTTGTTGATCAATCGTATTTCTTCTTCTGTGCAGTGTCTGTTGAGTTCCTTAGCCCATGTATGATTGGGGTATTTGATTTTTTGGTGTTAAGTTTTTGAGTTCTTTATATATCATGTAGATTAGTGCTCTATCTGAGGTGCCATTCTGTAGGCTCTCTCTTCACATTATTGATTGTATCCTTTGCTGAGAAGAAATTTTTTAGTTTGAATATAGCCCATTATTTGATTCTTGATTTTACTTCTTGTGCTTTTAGGAGTCATGTTAAGGAAGTCAGGTCCTAAGCTGACATGATGAAGATTTGGGTCTACTTTTTCTTCTACTAGGCACAGGGTCTCTGCTCTAGTGCCTATGTCTTTGATCCACTTTGAGCTGATTTTTGTGCAGGGTGAGAGATGGAAGTTTAATTTCATTTTGCTACATATGGATTTCCAGTTTTCCCAGCACCATTTGTTGAACAGGCTATCTTTTCTCCAATGTATGTTGAGATAAATGTATTTATGTGGGTTTGTCTCTGTGTATTCTATTTTGTACCATTGGTTTACATGTTTATTTTGGTGCCAAAACCATGCTGTTTTTATTACTATTGTTCTGTAGTATAGTGCAAGGTCTGGTATTGTGATGCCGCCTGCTTCACTCTTTTTGCTAAGGATTGCTTTGGTTATTCTTGATCTCTTATTTTTCCAAATGAATTTCATTATTGCTTTTTATAGTTCTATGAAGAATGTCATTGGTATTTTAATAGAAATTGCATTAAATCTGTATATAAGTTTGATGTATTAATTCTGTGTATCCAAGTGTATGGGAGATCGTTCCATCTTCTAAGGTCTTAAATTTCTTTTTTTAGTGTTCTATAGTTTTCATTGTAGAGGTCTTATATCTCTTGTTAGATTGATTCCCAAGTATTTAATTTTTATTTTTTGATCCTACTGTGAATGGGGTAGTTTTCCTAATTTCTCTTGCAGTGGATTCATCGCTTATGTATAGAAATGTATTTGATTTATGGGTATTGATTTTTTAAAAACTTTCTTAGTTGTAGATGGGACAATACCTTTATTTTATTTATTCATTTTTATGTGATGCTGAGAATCAAACCCAGTGCCTCACCTATGCTAGGTGAGTGCTCTACCACTGAATCACAACCCCAGCCCTGGGTATTGATTTTATAGTGGAATTTTTTTGATCTTTTAAATATAGAATCATGGAATTGGCAAAGTGATAGTTTGAGTTCTTCTTTTCCTATTCATATCCCTTTAATTTCTTTCATCTGTCTGATTGCACTGGCTAGAATTTCAAGGATATGTTGAATAGAAGTGTTGAAAGAGGGCATCCATGTCTTGTTCCAGATTTTAGAGGGAGTGCTTTTAATTTTTCTCCATTTAGAAAGATGTTGATTTTGACCTTAGCATAATATCCTTTACAATGTTGAGGCATGTTCCTATTATCCCCAGTGTTTTCTAGTGTTTTGAACATGAAGAAATGCTGTATTTTGTGAAAAGCTTCTTCTTCATCTATTGAGATAATCATATGATTCTTGTCTTTAAGTCTATTGATGTGATGTTTTATGTTTATTGATTTCCATATGTTGAGCCAACCTTGCATTCATCAGTCATCTTTGCTTTTTAAATAAATTTTTTTGTGTATCTTTGAGGTTTACAACATGTTATGGGCTACATATACATAAGACAATGGTTACTACAGTGAAGTAGATTAACATAGCATCTAACACAATTACTTTTATAACAAGAGATCTAACAATCTACTTATTTAATAATTCCTAATAAAATACAATTTGTTACTAATTTTAGTTTTCATGCTACAGATTTGATCTCTGTACTTGTTTATCTATTTTGTTTTTACCCCCACTTGTGGTACCTACTGTATTTTCTGAGCCAGCTTTGATGACTTGGGCAGAAGAAGTTGGTTCTTCTTCTGATCCTCCTGTACCTGATAAACTTCTTCACGCACTCCTTTCCTTAGCATCTAAACATCTTTAAATAAAGGCCATTGTAACTGAAAGGTACTTGCTTGACTCTGCACTACATCCTAGGGAATATCTTTGGTTAGATCATACCTTTTAATCCATGGAGCATGATTCTCATTCTTCATTTTTAGCCTCGCTTTCAGTTTTTCTGCCTTCCACTTTGGGTGCAATTATTTAATACTTTTTGGTTCATTTCCATGAAGAGTTTTAGCACAATTTATAGTAGGCAATGTATTTTCTTTTACTAAAAGTCCTTTAGGTTGTGGTACAAAGCATGCTGGGAGGAATTTTTGCTTCATTTTCTGATTAAACTTGGATTCTGGATTGACGGTTATTTTTGGGGGGGCACTTGAAAAATGTTGCCCCACTTCCTTCTGGCCTCCATGGTTTCCTGATAAGAAATTCACTGTAATTCACAAACTTAGTGTTCTAAAACAAGACAAGACAAAGTTATTAAATAGTTATGCAGGTCACAACTTGAACACAGGTCTCACTGGGCTAAAATCAAAATGTTCAAAGGAACGTGTTCTTTTCTGGAGGCTCGAAGGAACCTTAGCTTCTGGTCCCTTACTCCTTGTCCAAAGCTAGAAATTTTACATCTCTCTCTCCCTTTCTTCTGTTGTCACATCTCCTATAGCCAGGAAAGATTTTTCATTTTAAACAGTCATGTAATTATACTGAACCCATCTGGAAAAACTAGTAGGATTTCTCTAACTGAAAATTAAATCTCTGAAAAATTGCTTTTGTCACATATGGTACCATAATCATGGGTTCTGGGGATCAGAATGTGGACATCCTTGGAAGACATTATTCTACCTGCCACAGTAGCATTGAATTTTCTCAGGTTTCTTTGATTGAAACATTCTTAATTTTGCACCTTGAGGTTTTTTTTTTCCCCGAGGCACCTGGGAAGTTCTTTATTGTGAATATTAGTTATATAATATAAATTGTTAGACTAAAAAGAATCTCAATTTTTAGGAAAAAAAGATTATCTTACTTTTCAAAAATCCCTCATTCTTAAATTCAAGTCTATTCAGTGAAAATCAGGACATGACATGCAGTATTTCAGTGAAACTGGGAAGAATTTTTAAAACTCAGGTATATTTTCTGCCAGGCATGCCCATCTATATAATTTTTTTATAAAACCATATTTTTACTCTTTCATTTCTCAGTTTCTTTCCTGATGTTCCATGTTTCTCTTTTAAAAAAATCATGTATTTTCCCTTTGAAGAACTTCTATTAGCCATTCTTTTAGGGTAGTTCTACTGGTAACAAATTACCTTCGTTGACCTTCATCTGAGAATTTCTTGACCTCCTCATCATTCCTGAAGGACATTTTCACTTGATTCTGAATTCACAGAAATTTTCTTCAGCATTTGTAAAATGTTATTCCACTTACTTCTGGCCTTCATGGTTTCTCATGAAAACTCCACTGCCATTTTAATTGCTTTTCTGTTACTCATATGGTGGTGTTTCTGTCTTGCTGCTTTTAGAACGTTTTCTTTTTTTCAATTATCTTTTTTTTTTTTTTTTTTTTTTTTTTTTTTAGTTTTCAGGAGTTTATTATTTTTCTTAGCCTGGATATCTTTGTGGTTTTCCTGCTGGATGTCATCTTAATTGTTGATTCTGTAGATTCATCTTTTGCCAAATTTTGCAACATCTTGAGTATTATGATACTATAGATCTTATTTATATTTAATATTTTAGTATTCTTCCATTGACCAGAAAAGGGGTAAGAAGGTCTCTAACTGACTATTGCTGTTGTGGGTGGAAGTCCTTGTTTCACACCCAACCTCTATTTAGACAGCTCTGAGGAGTGAGAGATTCTTGTAGTGGAGGGCAGAGGTTGCATTTCAGGCTTCCCACTAGACCACCACTGATAACACATTGGCTGAGAGAGAGGGAGAACCTTATTACTCTTTCTTAGATGTCCTCCACTGGGCAGTGTGTGGGGAGGTTCAATACTACCAAGTGTGAATAAAAATCCTAGCTCCCCAGACTGTCTCTTCTGACATCACTCTTGCAGGAGTAATGAGAGCACTTACTAAGTTTAAGTGAGGGTGGAAGTCTGGGTTCCCAACCAGTCTTTGCTGATAAGAATGGGATGTGCCCAAAAGCTCATGTGTGAAACAGTGCAAGAGGGTTCAGAGGAGAAATGATTGGGTTGTAAGTGTCTTAAAGCACTCAGTGAATTAATACCCTGATAGGGATTAACTGAGTGGTAACTGAAGTAGTAGGGTGTGACTGGAGGAGGTGGGGATTGGAGCGCGGCTTTGGGGTATATTTTTATATCTGGCAAGTGGAATCCTCTCTCTCTGGTTTCTGATCATCATGTGAGTTCAATTTCCCACTTGTATTTCCCCTTTGATAGTTTCTATAAGGGTACCCACAGGTACCCTTTTTTCTTTGAGCTAATGCAGAGTCCAATTTTGGGCTATGTTCAGTTTTACTGAGATTCACATTTCCCTGAAGATCCTCATCTGGAAGGGCTGAGCATACTTGGGCATTGTACATAAAGCAGCAGAAAGAGGTCTTATGGAATCCAACACACACAAGAGTAGGAATGAGTTAGAGAGGAAATGGTTCCATTATTGAGGAAGTAGCTCTGGTGTCCATAAGGATTCTGTTTGACCATCCATGCAGAATATGGTCTTGAACATTAAAGTCATGAAATTGGGTCAAAGGCAATCATATATTTTTGTTACTATCATTATTATTTAGGTGAACTGAAATAGGAAACTATGATTCGAAGACACCAAATTATAACGAAGGTATATCGATTTTTTTTCCCCCGTCAACAGTTTGAATGGAAAAAAAGCAAAAGCTTGGACACAAATCTATCAACTCTGCAGGCGTCTGGGGTTTTAACTAAGTTATAGGCGGCCAGGGTCTAAGGCCAGGGTCCTGTCATTCTTCTGGGTTAGTAATGCCTAGTGCTAGTGCTTAAGACAGTCATGGTCCCTCAACATACGTCTTCTCAATCTGATTTGAGTTTTTTTAGGTCATCCAAAGCATCAGTAAACAAACCCTTCATAAATGCATAAACTCAGACGAACGGGGCGAGACGGTATGGGACACTGCCCGGGCGTTGAGGATTCTGGGCATTGTAGTTCCAGCGCCCCGGCTGCGCAGGCGCACTGGTCTGCTTGGAGGCCAGCCCAGTCGAGCGGGCGCCATTGCTGGACGCGTTCCCACCCTGCTCTGCGAGCGCCCTCAGTTGTCCTCAGTGCGGCCGCCAGGTACTCGTTGCCCCGGGCCTACCCCCGCCCCTCCCCTGGCGCTCGGTTCCCGGCAACGTCCGGGGCGTGGCCGCTTCCTCCCCTGCCTAGAGTGGGCACTCCCACCCCTCGGAGAGGCTGTTGGGGCAGGGCCTCTTGCCTGGGGGTGGGCTCGGTCTCCACCCGGCCCTATCCTAGGGCTGTCCTTGCGACCCAACGGTTTCCTCGCCCGGTCCTGTCACGAGGACCTTCCCGGCGCACTTGGCGGGCCTCGCAACAAGGGGTTAGGATCCTCGGCGCGGGGCCTGGGCTGCGGTTCCGCGGGGATGAGCCGCCCGCTGACCGGACCTACACGGTCTTCCCAACCCCGCGTCTTTGCATCTGTGAGGAACGGGACCCCGGAATGGCAGAGAAGGGCCAGTTAAGGAAAGAGGGCGAGACTGGTCGGAGAATGTCCGCCCTGGCTTCTGAACTGGCAGAGATGGAAAAGGGGTTCACATTGGTGACCTGAGTTATACTCTCCAGTGAACCATGGCGGCTTTTCTTTGCGGGCTCGTTTTCAGTCTCCTTTAAAACACTAGTCTCAGACGTATCATTGCATTGACTGGGAAATGCGGGACTAGTTAGGGACACTGAAGTTCTCAGCAAGAACATGGAAGCTTCATTGGTTTTTAAAATGCTTACTCTGGCCTGGGAATCACAGCAAGTGAAGTTTCTCAAGTCTCTTGATAATTCTGCAGTGCTTGGAAAGACAGCGCTTGGGTGCAGTGACAACATCCAGGAAAAAGAAAATGTGAGGGAAGTGGTGACTCTGGGGAAATACAGGTCTAGTTATCTTGTGCATGATGTCAAAATACAAACGTAAAGTGGTTACCTTCAAATAACTGATTATTGTGCTCAGTGACTTGCCTGTGGTCACATTGCTAAGTTAACCAAATCACGGTTAAAACCTGGGGTACGGGCAGGTACTCTGGGATTTTATTTCATACTAAACTCCCACTTAATTATAGATATAGAAACTCCACTTAAATATAGATTGTGTACTTGGAAACTATGGAAAAATGGGTAAACATCGAGGCCCCAAGTATCAGAGGTGTCAAGAGAGTTTTGGTGTACTCGGGTTTTTTTGTTTTCTTGTTCCATGCATATGTTAGCATGATTAAGATAAAGCTGAATATATTCAATTATACATATTGTTTATTCTGATCACATTTTGAAAGATGTTTATTTTACAGTTTGGTTAAATATACTAGCATAATGTATGTGACATATGGCAGAAGAGTTTATTAATCTTTACAAATTTAAAAAGAAACTATGGCTCAGGTCGTTCTTGGTAAAACCACTACTGTAGTTCCCTGGAATTGAAAATATGTTACTCTTTGTAGGTCTGCTTTAGTGGTTAGGGAAAAAATAGTTTTTGTTGATTATTTCTCTTATCTCACTTTTTTCTTTGCAACCTTGTAAAACGGCCTCTTTAAGAGGAAGTCAGTGTATGGTCTTAGGAGGGGAACAGTCAATCTTCACATTCCCTGAAATACCATCCTACATCATATATGCATGTACATTATTCTGGGACAAGGTTAAGTTCTCAAATGAGTCCCTTGGCCAGAAGTTAAGTTTTACTGGTAGTGTTATGTGGTATAATAAGAAACACCTGGGTCGAGGCAGAAACTCAGCCCAGGAACTGCTGCAACACCATACCTTGCCTGTGCTCTAAAGGCTTCTTGGTAAAAACATATTTCAATTGGATTTTGAAGTGTGTAAAGAAGAGTTTTTAATTTGGAGTTCAGAAATTGGCATTAAGACAATATTTCTTAAGGTAAGAACCTGAGGTACTTGTTGAAAGTGTAGATTTCTGTGCCTATCACATGGAATTGAGATCCTTATTTGTATCTTGGATGGAACTGAAGAATTTCCTTTATAATAAGCATCATCAGATTTATCACCCTCCTAATTCTATGTGGACGTTTTCTTGGAGAAGATTCGAAATATTCATTAGCTTTCCAAAAGGATCCATGACCTTAAAAAAAAAATCTAGAAAAGTTTTGGTGTAAGGGAAAACCATTTTGCTGGTAGGCTTGAGACTTCATTATGGGAATCCCCCAGATTTTTTTTTTTTTTAAACCCAAGGCTTATCTCCACATCGCAGTGTTTTTCTTCCTTCAACTTCTTAATTTTTATTGTGTCTAGTGAAATCCAATGTCATGAAGCAGACTATTGTACATTCCTAGGATATTCAAATATTTTTCTGGATTTAACTAAACCCTGCTCCTTGATATTTCCCTGATAAATTTAAATTTTTCTTTTATGACTTACTATGTTAATAGGAAGTTAATTCAGCAGCTTTAACAGAGTCCAGACAACAGTGGTTCCAACAAGAAAGTTTATTTCTCATTACAACAATCTGAGTTGATAGTTGGAGGGTAGTGATGAGGTTGGTGGGGTTAGGCAACTCTGATTTTTAGATCATCTAGTAACTCAGGTTCCTTCTATCTTTTTGCTTCAGATTATCCAGGAGGCATGGTCCTTCTTTCTGTGATGGAAGCTGGTTCCTTCTTTTAGTGTCACCAATGGATAAGGGAAAGTAAGAAGTGGAAGGCACGCAGCTCCCTTTTAAAGAAGTGACCTGAAAGTTGAATACATCTTTTATTTAGATCCCTTTTGCCATAATTTAGTGACATTGCCACACCTGGCACAAGGGAGGCTGGGAAATGTCTTTAGGTGGGTAGCTTGTTGCTAGCTAAATAAGTCTTTGCTAGGTAGAAGCAGAGACTGGATGTTGCAAGGCAATTAGCAGTCTCTGTTGCATTTTCTGTATTGGCCTCTGAAGTTTTTGTTCTTTCAGTCAGTTTTAAGAAAGTTTTAAAAAGAAATTGCACTTTGGGAAATTTTATTTTTACTGGCAAACAATTTTAAAGTGTTTGCTCTAAGTCCTTTCTCATTTCTATTTTTGGCTTATTGATCTTTTTTCATCTTCCTGTTTTGACCAGTGACATATATTTCATTACTTAGAGAATCACCTACTGGCTTTGTCAGATGTTTATTTTCTTATTCATTAGTTTTTTTTTAATATTTCTCCCTCTTTACTAATAGCTTATGTTATTTATTTTTCTTAGTTGGATACTTACTCTGTTCATTCTTTTTAAAAATTTCACTGGAAGTATTTAGAGCTAGGAATTGAATCTCTTTATAACTTTGGCAGATATCCAGGCATATTTCATTTTTAATACCTTCATTTTTCTAACTCACTAGGAATGACAGTTTCTCTTTACAGTTACTAAGGAGCTACTTTTAATTTCCAGGTTTTCCCTCTTCAGACTTTCATTTAAATCTGTAATTCTACTGCATCATGGTTAGAGAATGTAGTCTATTGAGTTTCTTCCAAAAGTAGAGAAAGCAGAATCAGTACCAAGCACACCTGAATAAGACCTCTGCCACCTTATTTCTCCACAGTCCAAAATCTTTACTAGGCAATTTTTTTCTAATATAAAAGCACTATTGCTTAATGCTTTGTGTGTTGAATTCCATTTTCTCTTCCATTATCATTATTCCTTCTTCCTTTTTATTTGGATTTGCTTGATATAGGAAGGGCAGATACAATTTTATTTGAATATAAGATGGAGAGGAGCAAGTCAAAGTTTTTAATATTTAAAGTTTGAAGTTGTGCTACTTTCTTTGCATGAATCTGAGGTCTCAGCAAATTTTAGCAAATTGACTCTTCCAGAAAAGAGGAAAAAGAGATTCTTAAAATATTTCATTGCTAGATGAGTAGGTGATTGTGGCAAAGAAAGATTGCATTGTTTTCTGTAACTTTACACTGCAAGTTGATTTAGTAGAAAAAATGTGGGCTTTGAAATTAAATCGATTTGAAGTCATGAATCTACATGACCTTGGGTAAGTAGTTTGTATTTTCTAGGCCTCATCCTCATCTATGAAATGAATATATATATATTCATTTATCTCCTCCTATGGGGTTGATGTGAAGATTAAACCATAAAGTGTTTTTAAAGTTCCTTGTACAATGTTTTTGGTCTGCTAGCTATGACTGCATTTACGATCTCAAGATAACCAATAGTAAGGATCTTTGTCCTTTGTGGGTCATAGGAGTTGCTCTTATGTGCCCTTAAGGTTATCATGCTCACTAAATTAGAATTCCAAGTCAGTGAATCTGAAATACCCATGGCAGAATTGGTTTTCATTGCTTATTTCTCTTCCTCAGATGTCTTTGTAGGACTGTACTCTCTCAAGAGAGGGAGATTGAGAGGCAGAGATTATGACTGCTGTTATTTTTCCAGTTGGACCTCTGGTAAGTCATTCTCCTCCATTTCTGATCTTGTCTGTTGGTTTCAGAGCATGTGTAAGTTTTCTAAATCACATAACTTTTCTTCTTTACTCACTCTTTAAAAGAAGAAAACCAAACTCTGTTACTCATGAAGATTGGGTTAATCTTAGCAAAAGTTAAAATTTTTAGAAGGATTCATTATACATATTGAACCAAATTTAAGGACACAAAATCTTTCCAATAATATTTGGGCTACTTTTAGATATGATAACTAGTCTTGGCAGTTCACTTTTGGGGTTAAATTTGTATTATTCCCAGGAAATTTCAGGTATTTATGGAGTAGTATGGTGGATTATTTTTCATTTGTGGAAATTTTGAGAAAAAAATATGTGAACACAAACACCTAAGTCATGGGACAATTCCCCTTGTGTCCACTCTCAGAGATCTCCCATTTTCTACCCATAAAGAAGTAGTCAAGCTTAGTAATTGACATGGAGAAAAATATGTATAAGACACAGTAGTTGGCTATAAAGAGCTCACAGTTTCACTGAGGCTATAGCATAAAATAGTGGTTACATAATTTCGGTGAGTATTGCTTAGTAACATGATAAAAGATGAGTGCTTTATAAGTAAAGAAATGGAGTGTTAGTGTTATTGAAATTGGTCATGGAAACTCATGAGGAGAGTTAGATTTAACCTTGTACCCAATTACAAGGATTTGTATTAAATAGTTGAAAAAGGTAGGGCCAGAAATGAGATATTTAAGCTGAGTCTTTTAATATGTCCCTGAAGACATTTAAGTGTATGTGTGTGTGTGTGTGTGTGTGTGTGTGTGTGTGTGTGTGTTCTTAAGTGTGTTTAGGTTGGGTATTAATATGATAAAAACCAGTTTAGCAGTGACTTCCTGAAGTAAAAGATTCAGAAGAAAGGTAGTACAACAAATATAATTTATTATAGTAATGGTTGTTTAGTCTTTCTAGCCAGACTATATAACATGTAAATAATACTTAAAAGATGTCTTTAAAAATATAAATTAAAACCAAAATATTATACTTGATCAGTATGTCCAGTTGTATTTGTTTAGTAATAGATTATGGCCTGATCATACCTATCCATATTACCAAGGTTGAGGTGCACATCATCACTAATTTTCTAAAAGCTGAATGCTTTTTAGACAAGAACTTGAGAGAGGGGAACTATGAACTTTATTTCCAATAAAATTTAAGCAGATATTTTATTACCCATAATTTTAAAAAATGACATGAAACTCTAAAATGGTAAATCTGAATAGGTACTACTAGAAGAAATGGTAAAATTTCATGTCATTTATAAAAATCAGTTCCTTATTTGAATACAATTTCTGAAGTTTGGAAGAAAACAATATTATGAGAGTTCCCTGGAATATTTCCTGAGTACTCCTGAGAAATGCCTCCTTATATATATTGTACTGATTTTTCAGTTGTAAAAAACACACGGTATTGGGTTTTGAATCTTTTCTTAAGCAAGATAAATACATTCTGAAAAATCAATCTCATCCTCATGATAAAAGGAAAGTATGTGAAGGCCTTTGTTTTATTTTTGTTTTGATGGGTTCTTTGTCAATCCCCCCTTTTTAAAAAACATGGAGTTTTCTCTTTCTGATTTGCTTATTTGTCATTGCCTCAAAGAAGGTGAAAGAAGATAATGATTGGATGTTATTACGGGACCTTAGTTTAACCCTATTTAAAACAATAAAAGAGGTTGTCCCATATACACTATATCCACAGTAGACTGGGGGTGCCTGCTGAGGCTCTCTTCTAGGTCATAGGCAGCCTATCTCTGAGTGATCTTATCATGTGTTTCTTCAGAGTTCTGAAGTTACTGAGCCAGATGGAGATCTTCACCTTCAGACAGAAGAAGCAGAGCTGGTGAAGGTAATGGCAGCATCATTTGTAAGGGGCATGAAGAAAAACTGCATTTTACTCCCCCTAATTCTTGATAGTCCCAGCTCCATATAAATTCATGGTAAATATTTGATAGATATTGTAGCCCCAGTACTGTTAGCATCAATTTAATAAATCTCCTTTCTTTCTTTTAGTAGTAGCAGTTCTAAATTTGACAGATTGTCACATCATAATTGCTAGTGATAAGTTATCCTATCATTATATAGTTTGATTTTTGCTTTGCATAGTAAGACCCAATGTAATGAAAAATATCAAGAATCTGTCAACATCAGTGAAAATAGTCTGAAAAGAGTTTAAATTGTTTTAGATTTTTTTTATTTCATATTTGTTAAGCTTACTTTCTAATTTGTGAGTATATTAACTACCTGATTTTTCCAGAAAAAAGTCAAAATCATGTTTATTATTAAAAAAATTATCCAAAACTTAGAAATTAGGCACAAAAGCATGACCTTTCAGTGTCATATAAGACCATTGTCTAACAAGCCAAAGGATAACCTGATGCAGCAGGAGAAGGTTGCTGTGCTTGACTTACTGTTTACTATTAATCAATATTCAGACCCTCAAAGTTTTATGTAATCTGGTAGAATATTGAAAAGTTACAGATTATTTCTACCTAGGAGAAAAGATAATCACCAAAGTTTATACTTTATTGCCCTACAGGATATTAACCAGGTTTGTATCTAATTTTGCCATCTTAATCTATCATTTTCTTTTTTACTGTATACATACATCTGTTTCTTTTGAATTAGTTTTGCCAAGCTTCTGATCCCTCATTAATGATTTAAGTAAATCTTTGACATGTGTTCACTATGTTTATAGGATAATTATGTTTTTGCTTTTGAAATTTTTACTTTGAATGTTGGTTTTATTCCAAAAATGTTTTGTGTAAAACTCAGTTTTTGTTTTTATAAGATACATACTGAAATTCAATCTTATACATATAGTCTTTTTGAAATGCAACACTGAACCAATGGTTCTTAAACTTATCCTTTAGCATATAACAGTTTATACTTTAACAATTGAAGGTAAGATATTCATAGTTTTAGACTTTGAATCTTGAACCTTAGGAAAACACCATCCTTCCTGATATGGTGAACAATTTGTAGTTTTTTTTTTTGTTCTTCTGATAGAGGGGACTCCTGGCAAATGAGTTGTATCTGGCTCCTACTTAAATTTGGAACTCTTTTTATAAGTACTGAACTTTGCATTGTTTAATTTTGAGTAAAACCAGTATTGTGATGACTTCAACAAGTCATTAATCTAATTTTGTTTTACTGGTTTTTATTGGCATTTATTTTGTTTTGTTTATAGAATTGCTATTATTAACATTTTTAAAATAGTTTTTTCCTAGTACAGTTCTTCAAAAGGAGAAATTTCAGTGCCAAACACTTTTTATCTTATAGGTACATGTTTTTTAGTTCAAACATCTAACAGACTGTTTAAGACTGATGAAGAAGTTAATATTTGCATGACTATTATAATCAGACCAAAAAGAGTCATGATATTTTTTCTTACATAAGATTGAGGTGCATAAGATAGAAACTACAAATTAAAACCAGTAAAGTCATAGATAGTTTAATAGTGCCTGTATATACTTTGATGTTTTAGGTTAGCAATTTAATTCCCTAACAGGAAACAACTGATAAGCATAACCTCAAGATGAAGAGTAGATGATAAGAACCTTTAAAAGCAAATGAGATTTTTATGATTTTTACAGTGACATAAGAATTACTATAAGTAGTCCTATTCAAAGGCCAAACTTTTCAGTATTATTGACCTGTTGCAATGAGGGATACCTCATACCAAATGAAGGAGGACAAAGGGTTATTACATTTTGAGGAAGAGTGTAGTTCAGTGGAAATTTTAATGAAATCAGTGATTTGATAGGTGCAGAGCAAAATGGACTTTACATAAAGATTGAAAAGTAGAACTGGGGTTCTTTCTCCTCAGAATACAAAGTTAAGATAAATGTAAACTGTGTTCAGAATCTATAACTGGGTTGGAAATCAAAACTGCATCAAATTCTCGTTTTTTTTTTCTGGCATGATTTCAAACTAAATTTTCTGGCAGTGTACATTATAAAAGACAAAATTTCTTAGTAAAAAAGCAATAGTTATTCAAAAAAGGGGTCATATGACACTTTACATCTAGAGTGTGACCTTTAGGATTAAATTTTAGGATTAAATTTTATTTTTTTGCTTATAAATATCCAGTTGACTCTGCACTATATGTTAAAAAGACCATTCTCTCCCTCATTGAATTCTTAGTGTCCTTGTTGAAAATCAGCTTACCATAAATATAAGGATTTATTCCTAGACTATCAATCCTATTCCTGTAATATACCTTTACATCAATATAATATATAATATTATATAATATGTAAATGTATTTTATCATTATTATAGCTAACATTGGCATCATATCAAACCTTTATGTCATCAAATATCCAGTTGGTATTTGTTTCCCCAAGTTGATTCGCATAGTTTAGTTGGTAAATATGTCTCTTGGGTCACTTTAATGTAGAAGTTTCACCTTTCCCCCTTTTCTCTTTGTAATCACAAACCAAGTCATTTGTACTTTAGAGCTACATTGTCAAATAGAGAAGCCACTAGGCACATGTAACTCTTCACCACTGGAAATGTGACTAGTCACAATTGAAATATGCTATAAATTTAGAATGCATACCCTTATTTCAATGATGAAATAATATAAAGTATATCATTAATATTTTTAATATCGATTGCATGTTAAAATTTTAATATTTGTATTTTGTCCAATAAATATATTATCAAAACTCATTTCACCCTTTCTTTTTGTTTTGAATGTGACTACTAGAAAATTAAAAATCACATATATGACTTACATTATATTTCAATTAGATAGCATTGATTTAGAGTTTTACACAATGCGGATTTTACTGCTTGCATCCCTTGGGATTATTTAACATGCCCTTCTGCCATTGTATTTCCTTTAAATTATTTGTTAGATCCTTGATCAAATTTAGATTTTGATCTTTTTAGAATATTTTTGGCAATATTATTTCATATTGCAGGTATATGCCACCAGAGGATACATAATGGCTACATGAGTCCTTTTGCTTATGATAGCAGCCCTTGAGTATCCTTTAATTCATCAGAACTTTCCCAATGGTGATGTTCTGATTCTTCCCATTTCATTTCTATGTTGGAATACTTCCATAGAGAAAAACCTTCCTTCATCCACTATTAGATTACCTTTGACCATTAGCCAAACAAAATATAGTTTAATAAAAGCAGGACAAAAAGGTTGATTTTTGTCCCAGGCATTCTCCAAAGATTGTCAGTGAGGATTTTTAATAGTTTTTTGTGAACCCGTAAATATAAATGTATTAGCTATTTATTAAATGCATTGCAGTTTTTACCCTTTTGTCCTATCACTGACTAGTGGAAGACTCTTTGTTTCCTGTGTCTTAGACATGATAATAGTAGTCTTTGTTAGCTTTCTTGATGTTTAATTAGTCAAAATGTCCCAGGCCTGGTTCCTTTTAGTGGGAAGTAATATTTAGAGGCCACAGTCTGACTTTCATAATGCTATCTTATTGATTATTGTTTCTAGGCTTATTGTTCAAAATATGCTTCAATTTCCCCCTTAATCATAAAATAATTCATAAATCTGTATTGAGACTTCATATTCAAATTCAGAAATTGATTTTTTAATATAATTTCATCAATATTACATTATGCCTTCTTCCATGAAAAACTTGCTAGTTCTCAACTATACTGATACACTATTTTGCTTTATCTGACACTGTACACACAACAGTTATAAAATGTGATTATTTACTGAAAACCTTTTGTTTTCTTTTGTAGTTGTTTTTCTCCTCAGAGTATATCTTAACAGAAATATGCAGACAAATTACTATGTTTTAAAGTCATTCAAAGTAGTTCTATCATGAATGGGTATGCTACCAACTGGTTTCGTTTTACTTTTGACTTTTAGGGATTGTTTTTTAAATTTTTGTTTTGAAATAATATAAAGCATTTACATGGATCAGAATTCAAATATACAAAATAAGAAATAATTCAAAAGGGCCTACGTATTTTTCCCTTTTAAAACAGACTTTTTTTTTTTTTAAAGCAATCTTAGGCTTATAGCAAAATTGAGCAGAAAGTACAGAGAATTCCTCTATATTTCTATCCCCCTCCACATAACTCCCATCTCCCCGACTATCAGAGTGGTATAGTTGTTAAAAGTTGATGAACCTACATTGACACATCATTATCACCGAAAGTCTTTTAGGGTTCACTCTGGTATGGTACATTCCATGAATTTTGACAAATACACAATGATATGTACCTACCATTAGAGTATCATAAAGAATAGTCCTTTGTGCTGTGCATATTCATCTGCCCTCTCTTGAACCCCTGGTAGCCATTTATCTTTTTATCATCTACATAGTTTTGCCTTTTCATGAATGTTATATAGTTGTAATTGTACATTTTGTGGCCTTTCAGAATAGCTTCCTTCACTTAATAATATGCATGTAAGGTTGCTTCTCTGCCTTGGCTTGATAGCTCACTTTTTTTTTTTTTTTTTTTTTTTTTAGTATTGAGTAGATTCCATTGTCAGATATACCAATTTATTCATCCATTCACATATTGAAGAACATCTTGGTGGCTTCCAGGTTTTGGCAATGATGAATAAAGTTCCTATAAATGTCCATGTGAAGATTTTTTTTGTGGACATTAAGTTTTCAGTTCATTTGGGTAAATACTAAGAACTGAATCTGCTGGATTATGTGGGAAGAATATGCTTAATTTTTAAGAGACTTTCAAACTGTGTTCCAAAATGGCTTTGCCATTTTGCAGTTCTTCCAGCAATGAGTGAGAGTTTCTGTTGCTCCACAGCTTGGCTAGCATTTGGTGTTGTCAGGGTTCTGGGTTCTGGCATCTAATATATACGTAGTGGTATCTCAATGTAGTTTTAATTTGCAATTCTGTAATGACATACGATGTAGAGCATCTTTTCATATATGTATTTGCAATCCATTTATCTTTGGTTAGGTGTCTATTCAGATATTCTGTCCATTTTTTTGACTGGATTGTTTATTTTCTTGAGTTTTAAATGAGTTCTTTGTATATTTTAAATGTCAGCCCAAAGGGCCTGTCTTCTTTTTCAGTCTTCTCTGCTGTTTCCTCCTTATCCCAATAATGACCCCATTTTATATACAAGTATCTGAATTATAAAATATATCTTGGGCCTGGGGGCAGGCCGAGCGCACCTCCAGGAGCAGCGCGGGCGGTGGCTGGCAAATGCCCAGGGGCCGCCGAGCAGGAAGATGAGCCTGAAGTCTCAGTGCCAAGGAATCCACCGTGGACCATTTGGAGCTCCTGTGCAAGAAGGGATGCGGCTACTACGGCAACCCTGCCTGGCAGGGCTTCTGCTCCAAGTTCTGGCGGGAGGAGTACCACAGAGCCCGGCACAAACAGATCCAGGAGGACTGGGAGCTGGCTGAATGACTTCAGCGGGAGGAGGAAGAAGCCTTTGCCAGCAGTCAGAGCAGCCAGGGGGCCTCGTCCCTCACATTTTCCAAATCTGAAGAAAAGAAAACCACTGAGAAGACTTGCAGGGTTACCACAGTGAAGAAATTCTTAAGTGTTTCTTTCAGAGTTGGATCAAAAAAGGCAGAAATTCAGGAAGCAAAAGCTCCCAGTCCTTCCATAAACCGGCAAACCAGCATTGAAACAGACAGAGTGTCTGAGGACTCAATAAGAGTTTCTCAAGATCTTCCACAAGACCAGACAAGAGATCTATAAACAGACCAAGATTTTTTTGGAAGGAATGCATTACAAAAGGGATTTGAGCATCAAGGAGCAGTCAGAGTATACTCAGGATTTTTACCAGAATGTGGCAGAAAGAATGCAGACTCGTGGAAAAGTGGCTCCAGAAAGACTTGAGAAGATAATGGATCAGATTGAGAAGTACATCATGACGCACCTCTACAAGTACATGTTCTGTTCAGAAACCACTGATGATAAGAAGGACCTCGCCATTCAGAAGAGGCTCAGCACCCTGCACTGAATTACACCTCAGATGCTTTGTGTCCCTGTCAATGAAGAAATTCCAGAAGTGTCTAACATGGTGGTGAAAGCAATTACAGATACTGAGATGGACTAGAAGCGTGAGCCTCGAGATAAGTTGGCCTGCATCACCTGGTGCAGCAAGCACATCTTCAACGCCATCAAGATCACTAAGAAAGAGCCCGCATCTGCGGACCACTTCCTGCCCACGCTCATCTACATCCTGCTGAAGGGCAATCCCGAAGCCTGCAGTCCAACATCCAGTACATTACCCACTTCTGCAACCCCAGTTGGCTGATGACGGTGGAGGATGGCTACTATTTCATCAACCTGTGCTGTGCTGTGGCTTTCATTGAGAAATTAGATGCCCAGTCGTTGAATCTAAGCCAGGAGGATTTTGATCACTACATGTCCAGCCAGACCTCTCCCAGAAAGCAAGAACCCGAGAGTTGGTTTCCTGATGCTTGCTTAGGTGTGAAGCAGATATATAAGAACTTGGATCTCCTGTCTCAGTTGAATGAAAGACAAGAAAGAATCATGAATGAAGCCAAGAAACTTGAAAAAGACTTAATTGATTGGACAGATGGAATTGCAAAAGAAGTTCAAGACATTGTGGAGAAATACCCACTTGAAATTAAGCCCCAGAGTCAACCATTAGCAGCTGTTGACTCTGAAAATGTTGAAAATGACAAGCTTCCTCCACCCTTGCAACTTCAGGTGTATGCAGGATGATGGACATTACGTGGTAGCATTATTGGAGCCTGCATAGTAGGTAGCCTTACTGCAGCCTGCCTGTGGATCTGGAAGTAGCTTAACTGCTTATAAATGGCAGAACATTTTTAAGGTACAGTTCGTGTGGGTTGTTTTGTTTGTTTTGTTTACTTTTTCCTGGTAGGGGAAGCTTAATTAATAATAAAGTACTATTTATTTGAAAAAAAATTTATCTTTTATTAACTAATACTCTATAGGTTGGAATTGAAAGAAAGTTGATATAAAATAGGTTTGGAGGGAGAAGAGATGATTTGGATGCAAACTACTAGAGTTACTAAATATTTTAAAGACTTTCTAGGGAAGACAGAAATCATACTGTTTGACTCCAGGTATTATTGTAGGATGAATATTTAGAGTTTATAAAAAGCTAGACATGAAGTGGTCTGAAAAACTCCTGCTATCAGGTAAGACACAAAATCTGGAATAGACTTCCTCTTCTGGTTTTAGATTCTTGTCATGTATTCTGGAAAGATTGAACAGGTCGACCTGTATAATCATTTGGTGATTCTGATTGCTAGAGTTCTTCCCCAGTTTTGTATTTACTGTCTACCTAACAAGTCTAATTGTATAATCCCTGGGTGATTGCATTATATTTATTTTAGGAATCAGTGACGTTTAAGGATGTGGCAATAGACTTCACATTGGAGGAGTGGAGGTTGATGGACCCTACACAGAAGAATCTGCACAAAGATGTGATGCTAGAGAATTATAGAAATCTTGTCTCGCTGGGTAAGGCTAACTTATATGTTGATGGCTTTGCCTATTTGACCAAGTTTTCTAGGAATATTGAACCTCTAAAGTATTTCACTGAATTGTGTCTTAGAGTTTAGGTGTCAAAATCTCTTAATCTCAGGGACGTATTTTTGAAATTCATGCTATTCCTCACCTTTAAATGGTATGCTCATTGTAGAGTAAGAAATATTTGTTTCTTTGGAGTCTTGGATTTTTGACAGTCCTACAGATTTAGGACTAATGTTTTTCCTGATCATTTCCATAAATTGGAATTGTTATCATTGCCTCTATAAAGGAGCAAATGTGTTCATTTTCTTTCTAAATTCAGGTTATTCTTGTGATCCGTTATCCCATGAACCTGGATCATAGTGTTGAGCTCCTTGAGGTCCTCTGTAATTCTCTAGAACAAAACTGTATGACAGAAATTCTACTATGAGAGGTTTATTCTATAACTGTACTGTCCAATATGGCAGGTACTAGCCTCTTCTGTTTTTTTTTTTTTAATTATAGCTTTATGGTTATAATAGTAGTTGGGGTCATCCCAGCAAATTCATACATGTGTGGAAATCAATTTCAGTTCATGATCCCCCCTTTCCCCTCCTTTCTCACCCTCCTCCCCCTCCCCTTTTCCTTCCTCTAATCTACTAGACTTCCTTTCACTCATCTATTAATTTGTATTTGGTTGGTTCTTTATGTAATCTTATCCTTTTCTTCCTCTTTCCTTTATTTTAATCCAGCTTCTGTATATGAGAAAATATTTGACCTTTGAGTTTCTGAGTTTGGCTAATTTCATGTAGCATGATATTCTCCATTTCCATCCATTTACCAGCAAATGCCATAATTTTATTCTTTCTAATGGCTGAGTAGAACTTGTGTGTGTGTGTGTGTGTGTGTGTGTGTGTGTGTTTATCACAAATTCTTAATCCATTCATCAATTGATGGGCATTTGGATTGATTCCATAATTTAGCTATTGCGAATTTTGCTGCTATAAACATTGATGTGGCTGTGCTGCTGTAGTATACTGATTTTAGATCCTTTTGGAAAATAATCCAGGAGTGGGATAGCTGGATCATATGGTAGTTCATCATATGAGTCATATGGTGGATGATCCCTAGTTTTTTGAGAAATCTCCAAATTGCTTTCCAGGGTAGTTGTACTAGTTTGAAAACCCACCACCAATGTACAAGTGTTCCTTTCTCCCTGCTACCTCACCAGCATTTATTGTTTTTATTCTTTAAATCAATGCAATTTTGCTTAGAGTGAGATGAAATCTTAGTGTAGTTTTGATTTGCATTTCTCTGATTACTAGAGATGTTGGATGTTTTTTCATGTATTTATTGGTCTTTTGTGTTACTTTTGTTGAGACATTTGTGTTTAGTTCTTTTGCCAATTTGTTGATTAGGTTGTTTTTTTTTTTTTTTTTTTTTTTGGCTAAGATTTTTGAGTTCTTTGTATATTCTGGATATTAATCCCCTATTAGAGGAGTAGTTTGCCAAGATTTTCTCCCATTCTGTAGGCTCCTTTTACATTCTTAATTATTTCCTTAACTGTGCAAAAAAAACTTTTTAGTTTAATGGCATCCCACTTATTGATTGTTGGTTTTATTTCTTGCACACTTGTGGTTTTTGAATACTGAAATTTGGCTGGTGCATCTGAAGAACTGAATTTAAAATTTTCCTTTTATTTTAATTTCAGTTCACATTTAAATAGCCATAAATGACTATCAGCAATATTAGTGCAGTTCTAAAAGTTCTTGTGGTCTGAACAGAAGATTGAGAAAAAATTTGGTAATAATTCTTGCTTATAGCTCTAATTAAATCCTATTCATTTTTCTCTGAACAGGGCTTGCAGTTTCTAAACCAGACATGATATCTCATTTGGAGAATGGGAAAGGACCATGGGCAGTGGTAAGAGAAATTTCGAGAACTCCCTATCCAGGTAAGTTAATCAGAACCAAGAAACTGTGGTTTATTTCAAATAACAGATCACAGGGGATATTCCACAGAACATAGGAAATATTTGGGGAAGTATTTTTTCAAAGGTACCTCAAAGGAAAGATCCCCTGTCCCATTCCCCTCACTGCCCATTCCTGTTGCTGCCTTTTTTCTCTCCCCACCCTCCATCTCTATCCTCCACCTTTGATTCATTGTACCATCCTACTTTACTTTCTTGGGGACATACTTTTTACAGCTATTTTATTCTTTTTTATTCAAACATTCACAACATATCCCTTTAAATTCTATCCTTTCCAGTTAACTTTTTGTTTTTCTCATTTGTTTTATCATTATCTGACATTTTGTCTTTCATTTTTTCCTAAAAATGCTTTCTTAAGGGCCACCACTGATTTCTTTTAAAATAAATCTGTTTACTTGTAATTTAACATTGTTCATCTGCAAGCCTGTTGAACCTATACGAGGATCTTTTTTTTTTTCCAGGTTCTTAACTAATTAAGAATACAAACAAGGAACCAGTTGAAAATCAAAATATAGAATTTATTTATTTAATCAGTGTTTATGATACATCTGTATTCTGTAAACTGGGTTAAGTAATAGGGCAACAGCAGTGAATCAGATGTTAACCCTCATGAAGACTGAATTTCAACAAATTAAAACAAGTTAAGCTATAGTTGAAGTACCTGTTAGCGGCAAGATAAATGAGGAGATATGAAAGTAACTGGGACAGGGATGAGGGTATCTCCTTTGGATAGGGTGGTCAGGGGAGGCCTCTGAGGAGGTGGAATTTAACCTGAGACCTGAGGGGTGAGAAGAAGCCAGCCAGGGGAAGAGAAGAGAAGCATTCCAGGAAAAACAAATCAGCAATGTAGAGGACCTCATATGGAAAAGAACATAATGTGTTCTAGAAATCAAAAGGAAGTCTCTGAGACTGAAGCCTAAGTGAAGGGAGACTGGTACAGAATGAGATTAGAGGTAGGGACAGGAGGCGGCCTGTGCAGGGCATGGCAGATACTGGTAAGGAGTTTGGATGTTACCCTCAGTGAGCTGAGGGCAAAAGCATAAAAATATTTTAATTAAGAATTTTTAGAAACTAGTGCTGTTAATGAGGATTTAACTTAAGAACATAAAGCAGACAGTTAAGAGGTTGTTAACAATCATCTAGACAAGAGAAGATAGTAACTTTGATTATGGTGATGGTAGTGGAGATGGAAAGAATTAAATGGAAATTAGTTCATTTGAGTATTCATTTTATTATAACTCACATATTTACTATATATATTCTGCTTATATATTAAACACTATAATTAAATGAGTGAATGAAAGATAATGGAGATAGATGAGTATCTAGAGGAGATTATTTTTTCCTGTTGAAGAGGGAGAGAAAAATGATGCAATAGTTACAGAAAATATGGAGTGAAGAACAGCACTCTTGTTTTATTTTTTGGAGTGGAAGTTTCCATAAAATGGTTCAGTGTTCATAGGAATGCCTCAGTGGAGAGGGAGAAATTGATGTAATCATTGAAGGACTAAAGTGTTTGAGAAAGTTTAAGGGGATGAAGTCTAGACTGAAAAGGAGGGATTGTCAGGGAGGTCACCTCCTGTGTTGTAACCCTGGGAAAGGTGTAGAAGATGGGTGCAGATGTAGGTCAACTGGTGGTGGGAAGGTTAAAGCATTCTGTTATGATGGATTCCATATTCTCAGGCAAGGTTATCAGCTTATAGTAAGGAAGAGTTGAGAGAGAGTTTTTGTTTTTTATGACATATAGAATTCATAGGTACACAGAATTCATCTGAGCCTGAGAAAGGTATTTAATTGCAACTTTTATTAATCTTTACTAGTTACCAGGACTATTCCTATTCCATATATTTTTTTGTTTTAGTTTAGAAAATTATATTTATCTAGGAATTGGTCCATTTAATATAAAGTTTTAATTTCTTGGTGTACTTTTTGTCCTCTGTTTATCTTTCAAACATCTATATAGATCTGAAGTAACATCCCTCTTTTCATTCCTGATAATAATTTTTATCACTCATTATAGGGTTTATCAATCTTATGTGGCTTTAAAAGAACCATTTTTTATCCTTGTGTGTTTGATATCTGTTTCATTACTTTCTGCTCTTTATTTTTTCATTACTTTTACCTTCTTAGGGTTTAATTTATGGATTTTTGCTTTCTTCTTGAGTTGGATACTTACATCATTGATTCTAGCCATTCTTTTTTCCTAATGATGTATTATGGGCTATAAGGACTGTAGGACACTTTTTTATATAGTATCTTCATAATATTGAGTTTAAAGTATTTGACAATTTCTCTTGTGATGTCTTTGACCTTTGGGTTATTTATAACTGTTTTTCTTAAATTTATGCTGAGAATTTTCTAAAGATAATCTTGTTATCTTTAATTCTGCTATGGTCAGAGGATATTCTCTCTTATGATTTTAATCTGTAAAAACAAATTGTAAGATCACACCCTACTGAATTATTAAAATGAATTTTTGACAAACCACTAGAAATGTTCTTAGAACCCATAATTTGTGAATGTTACCCTTGATTAAATAATAATTTTCACTATTTGAAATATCAGTAACTATAAGTACTAATTTTGACTAGTGTTTTGTTCAACTTTTGAAAAATCAGTATATTTTTCCATCAAGTTCTATTAAAAGGCATGTACTAGGATTTAAGTAAATACTTTGTCAGTGAAATTTGAGAGAAAACTCTCACAACGAAAGCAATAGTGAGAACAAATGAAATGGATGGTTGGGGACAGATGCCTGATTTTTGAAGTAAATGAGAAGCAAGGAAAGAGAATGCTCTTTAAAGAAATTGACTCGAAAGGGAAGGAGGAAAGGGAGAAGTATGTGAAAGATTTAGAATCTAAGGAGGGTTTTGAGTAATTTTTTTAATAGGAAAAAAAAATCTCATTGAATTTGTGACTCGTTGATTCTTTGTACAACTACCCTCTCTTAACCCTACCTTCATCTTCCTAGAAAACAAGATCAATTGGAAAGCAGTTAAAACCACATATTATTATGATGTTTAGTGAGTTTCCCCTAAGATTAAGAAATATGAGTTACTTGTTTCTTTTCTTTTTTCCCCTGGACTTGGAAATCAAACCTGCAGCTAAGAATGTTATACTTACAGAGAATATTTTTGAAGAAGATTTATTACAGGAGACTGTTGTAGAGAAAATTGCAGAGAGTGGTCTCTGGGATTCCAGAAAGGGAGGATTATGGAAATGGAGGGACACAATATTAAAATTGCAAAATAGCGAGAAGAGTCATTTGAGTCAAAGAAGAGTACCACACAAGAAAATTTCCACTGATCAAAGAGACTTTAGATTTGGGTCTGTTCTTTTTCCAGAACCAGGAATTATCACAGAAGAGCCCCATGGCAAATTCAAAATACATGAGGAAAACTTCACAGAGAATTTAGATTTGATTACAGATTCTCATTTGGGAAAGATAATTTGCAAGGATATGGAAGGTAACAAAACTATAAAGCAGACTTCAGAATTTAGTTCAGGGGGAAAATCCAATAATAAAGAAAAACCCTATAAATGTAGTACATGTGAAAAAGCCTTTCGTTATAGGTCATTACTCATTCAACATCAGAGAATTCACACTAAAGAAAAACCTTACAAATGTAATGAATGTGGGAAAACGTTCAGCCAGCCTTCCTATCTTAGTCAACATAAAAAAATTCACACTGGAGAAAAACCCTATAAATGTAATGAATGTGGAAAAGCTTTCATTGCTTCATCTTCACTTATGGTACATCAAAGAATTCATACTAAGGAGAAACCTTATCAGTGCAATGTTTGTGGAAAATCCTTTAGCCAGTGTGCCCGCCTTAATCAGCACCAGAGAATTCAAACTGGAGAGAAGTCCTATAAATGCAGTGAATGCGGGAAAGCATTTAGTGACAAATCAAAACTTTCAAGACATCAGGAAACTCATAATGGTGAAAAACCCTACAAATGTAATGACTGTGGGAAAGCCTTTCGGAATAAGTCATATCTTAGTGTACATCAGAAGACCCATACTGAGGAGAAACCTTACAAATGCAATGAGTGTGGGAAATCTTTTAAAAATACCACAATTTTTAATGTTCATCAACGAATTCATACTGGAGAGAAACCCTTTAGATGTAATGAATGTGGGAAAGCTTATAGAAGTAATTCAAGCCTTATTGTACATATCAGAACTCATACAGGGGAAAAACCCTACGAATGTAATGATTGTGGGAAAGCATTCAACCGCATAGCAAATTTCACAGAACATCAGAGAATTCATACAGGAGAGAAACCCTATAAATGTAATGAATGTGGGAAAGCATTTATTAATTATTCATGCCTTACTGTACATCACCGGATGCATACAGGAGAGAAACCTTATAAGTGTAATGAATGTGGAAAGGCCTTCATGCGTTCTTCATCTCTAATTATACATCAGCGTATTCATACTGAAGAGAAACCTTATCTATGTAATGAATGTGGGGAATCCTTCAGAATAAAATCGCACTTAACTGTACATCAGAGAATTCATACTGGAGAGAAACCATATAAGTGTACTGACTGTGAGAGGGCATTCACCAAAATGGTAAATCTCAAGGAGCATCAGAAAATTCATACAGGAGTGAAACCCTATAAATGTTATGATTGTGGAAAGTCCTTCAGGACAAAATCATACCTTATTGTGCATCAAAGGACACATACTGGAGAAAAACCATATAAATGTAATGAATGTGAGAAAGCTTTCACTAATACATCACAGCTTACTGTGCATCAAAGAAGGCACACTGGAGAAAAACCCTATAAATGTAATGAGTGTGGGAAGGTTTTCACAAGTAATTCAGGCTTTAACACTCATCAGCGAACACATACTGGAGAGAAACCATTCAAATGCAATGACTGTGGAAAAGCATTTAGCCAGATGGTGCATGTCACAGAACACAAGAAAATCCATAGTGGAGAAAAGCCCTATAAGTGTGATGTCTGTGGAAAAGCCTTCAGGAGAGGTTCATACCTCACAGTGCACTGGAGAACACATACTGGTGAAAAGCCTTATACTTGTAAGGAATGTGGTAAAGGTTGTATTACTCTATCACAACTAACTCTACATCAGAGAATTCATACTGGGGAAAGGCCTTACAAATGTGAAGAATGTGGAAAAGCCTTCAGAACTAACTCAGACTTCACTGTACACCTGAGAATGCATACTGGAGAAAAACCCTATAAATGTAATGAATGTGGAAAAGCCTTCAGGAGTAGTTCAAGCCTTACTGTACATCAAAGAATACATCAAAGAAAGACTCAGTTAATATAGAGAACAATAAATTGTTGATCCAGATATTAGCTCCATAATAAGAATCTTATAAACTTTATTTTATGAATATAGAAAAATCTTCAGTAGAAATTCATGGAAAATATACTCTGACAAGACACTCTGAATATAATGAATGTGGAAAAGCATTTAATTATATTAAATCTTAAAAGTTATAAGAAATTCACTCTAGAAAAAAAAGTGGACAAATGAAAACCTTCATGCAGATTTCATACTTTACTCATTTAAAAATTATCAAAAATTAATTGCCTGTATATCTATTTGCCTATTTTATGAGTTTGTCTGCCTTTTCTTATAAATCTAGAGGTGCTTTTTATATGTTTTTGATATTAATTCCTTGTCATGGTTGTAACAAATGTTTTTCTCAATCTAGAAATTATACTTTTCTATATAGGAAAGATATATCATTTTAATTTTGTAATAAAATTAATCCTTTTAAGTTCTCAATTTACTTTTTTAATAAAAAGGGGTATCTTTAATCCCTAAGTTATACAAAATCTTCTAAATTTATTTCCAGGATTTTTACATTTTTTTACATTTAATATTTAATCTAGATGAATTAAACATCTGGATTGAACGACTTTGTAGAAGAGCAATTTCAAATGGCCATTAACCTATAGAAAGATTTAAACCTAAGTGGTACTCAGGGAGATGCATATTTAAGCCAGTAATGAGATGAAAGTTCCACTCTTTGGAGTTGGCAAAAATTAACCTTTTCTTTGTTAATGGAGTTATAGTTTCATCAGCAATCAGCAATATATTATTGAAAATTCTCTTTGACCCAGCATTCTCACTTTTGGGTCTCTGACTCATTGAAATAAATGCAGCAGCAGTGCATAAGAATATAAAGGTGTTTGTTGCAGTATTGCTTTTTAGGGTGAAAAAGAAACCCCAACTAGAAACATACTGCCAATTAACAGGGAAATGGTTGGAGATTTGTGACATATATGTGTTTTGGAACAGTCTGAGAATAATTTTTAAAATGAGTTACATGAACTGACTGCAAGATTTTTCCACAATACTTTGCTTAAATAATTGCTTTCCAACAGACGTATTTATAGAAGACTTCATTTACATTGAAGTAATGACCACAGCATATTGTATAATTATGTGTGATTGTATGTACATAACGAATATAAACCAGACCATTGATATTGGTAACCTTGAAAGGAGGGAGAAAAGGAGAAGTGGGAATAAGGGATATGGAGAAAAAAATATAAAATGTAAATGTAGCATGTATGATATAAAACTGTGTAACATGATGTATTTGTGTGACCATTAGAAAGGTAAATGAAGAGATGCTTTCCAAGAGTTAATGAGAGTTGCTTTAGGTTGGCGGTCTGTCACGTGTCATTTGTTTGCAGTTCTTTTCTGTGCTTTTCTGTATTTTTACTTTTCTTTGCACTGAACATGTAGTAACTATATAAAAAGGAAAAACATTTTTTTCTTGTGAAATTGATTAATTGGACCCTTAACTATGTGCCAGGAACTACTTTAGTTGTGGGGTAAACATTGTGAGGGAGGAGTGTCAAGGATCTGAGGGTGGGGCAATGGGCTCTGATGTCAAATATATTCCAAAGAACTTACTCAGCACCTCATTCCTCCCACCCTGAGGTTGTGATCAAAAGTCCAAATGAAAGATATGTCTCAAGAATATCTGGAACTTGTTTCCTGATTGTTCATCAAAAGACTACAGCCTTAGAAAGTAGTTCCACTTTCAACATGGCACCAAAGGAAAGGTCACAGTGGCAAAAGTAGTGTGTCAGAAGATGAGCCAGTGTGCAGTCTCAAAATTGCATGATGGAGGAAACAGCCAAGAACTCCCAAGTCCATTAATGAGTGCTTGGAAGTTCTGGGAATAGTAGGAGAGGCCTATAGTCAAAATGAGAACCCAAAGGCTGTGGCCCTAAAACCAAAAGGCCTTAATAAAACATGAACGTTTATATCCCAAAAGATGGAGACATGATGAGCTACACTTCATTAGTGGTAAATATCAAATACCCCCTCTCCCCATGGATAAGTATATATTTAATATTGGGAAGGGATTATTTGATAAGTGATATCACTGTCTCCCATTATAAATGAATTATTTCATATTGTGTTTAAAAGTACCGTTTCAGATTGAATTTTAATAGTGAAATCTGTTAATGCTAAGAGACTTACCTTCTTTGAGTATAGTTAATGTACTTGGATATAGCCAGTTTCTCATTGAGAAGTTTGAGTTTCAAACCCTGAAATAACTAACTGCCATCCCCTCTGTCAGGCAGTTGATGCAGCATGATGTTAACTCAGTTGAATTGTTCATTTCCCCTCCTAATCCTCATCAGACCTAAACATGGCCTTCCAACCCTGTCTTAGAGGCAAAGCCTTTCAACAGGAGAAGCATAGTTAGCACATTAAAATGACATAAGGGCTGAAAATTGTCCTTTGGGTTAGGGGATGGGGATGATATAGGCATCCCCATGACTTGGCAGTTTTAATGGTGTGATAAGGAGCCAAGGTCAGTGGACTAGTTCTTTTCTCTTCCCATAATGAAATGCCTGAGAGATTTACCTTCTAAAGAGAAAAGGTTTGTTTTGTCTCACAGAATTGGGGGTCCTGGTCCTTGATTGATTGGCCCTACTGCTTTGGGCCTGGGACAAAGCAGCATAGCATGGCAGGAGTGAGTAGGGGAGCAAACTTGCTTACATCTGAGCTAGGAGAAGGAAGGAAGAAGAAAGGTCCTATAGTCCCTTTCAAGGGCACACCCCTACTGACCTCCCACAGGACCCCAGTGCTCAAAGGTTCCCAACAGCACCATCCTGGGGACCGAACCTTTAATATATTGGCCTATGGGGAATATTCAAGATACAAACTGTAACATCCTGGTTCTAGTGTGTGCTGGTATCTCACTATAGGTCTAATTTACATATTTTCAGCCACTCATAATGTTGAACCAGTTAGACTCTTATTGGTTTTATGAATGCCCTCTTTAACCCAAGGAACTCTGGCTTTTTGTTCATTTGTATGAAACTTTATTCTGGATGCATATCTTTTACATATTTGTATTACAAATAGCATCTCCCCACACAGCTTGTTTTTCACTCTGTAAATGATATTATTTGAAGAATAGGAGTTCTTATTTTGATGAAGAGTAATTTTTCTTTTTTAAAAAAATTTTAAGTGCTCTTTCATGCCCAGATTTGAGAAATCTTGTTCTAACTTAAAGTCATATTTTCCTACATTTTCTTTCACATATCTACTAATTTACTTTTTACTTTTGTGTCTGTGATTCATCAGAAAATAATTTTTATGTATCATACGAAGAACAAATTGACATTTTTATATAAATATAAAATTTGTTTTACATCATTTTCATTGAAAACAACTTTCCCTCGTCGTTTGAGTTGTAGTGGAACATGTGTGATAAATCAACATATATGTGAAGTTCTTCAAACTATCCTGTTCTGGTGTTCTATTGGTTTATCATTGTACCAATACCAAATGTTCTTGATGAAAACTGGTAGTGTATGTTTTCTAATTTTTTCTTCTGTTCAAAATCATCACTGCTATTCTAGGTCATTGACATTTTCATTATGAATTTATGAATGATTTTTAAACAAATTATCCCACACCAAAAGACCTAGGATTTTAATTGATATTACATCAGATGTATTCTTTAACGTTGGAAGAAAGGAGATAGTAACAGTATTGACACTTTCACTTACAGGCATGCTTACGCTTCATTGATTGTATATATTTTAATATCATTAATTTTTGGTTTGCTATGTAGAAGTTTTGCATTTTTTTTCAATTCCAGAACTTTTGCCAAATTTTCAGTTGTAGATTTTTTAGGTTAGTTGTAATTGATGTTTTTTTGATATTTTAAATGCCCTTTTTAAATTTGATTTTCTAATTGTTGCTACAATATATATAACTAATATATTCTATATATATGTGTATACATGTACATGTTTTTTAGACCATGACCACTTAGAACCACTGATCTTGCTAAATTCACTTCTTAATTGCAATAGTTTATTCACTCAATATTTATCAGAGATAACATACGTATACATAGAAAACAATTTTACTTTATCCTTTGTAATCCTTATACCATTGTTTTTGACAAGGATCTTGGATCTCCAGAAATAGAGTAGACATCCTTGCCTTTTCTCCAAATCTAAAGGAAAACTAAACATTTTTTCATCAGTATGATATAAGGTAAATGTTAGATAATGCCTATCACATTAAGAAAATTTCTTTTAATCCTAGTTTTCTGAGGTTTATTATCGTGGGCAGGTGTTGAATTTCATTAAATACTTGTTTTGCAACTCTGGGAATGATTCTTCTCCTGTTAATGTGATTGAATTATATGCATGATTTTTTATTTCCTTAAATTGTGGTAAAATGTGCATGACATTAAAATTTGCCACCTAACCATTTTTTTCTATACAATTCAGTGGTATCAATGATACCTAAATTGTTGTGTATCCACCACTCACATCTGGCCCAGAACACTTTTCATTTTATAAAGCTAAAAATCACCACCCACTGAAAAGAAATTCACCCTTCTCTATCCCACTTCCCAGTCCCTGGAAGCCACCATTATATTTTCTGTCTTTACAAATTTGAATACTTTAGCTACCTAATATAAGGAGAATCATACAGTGCTTGTCTTTTTGTGATTGGCTTATTTCACTTAGCATTATACCCTCAAAATTTGTCTATAGGGATTGATTTTTGTGCTACTGGGATTAAACCCTGGGTTTAAACCCAGTAGCACTCTACCACTGAGCTATAATTCCAGCCCTTTTTGAAATATTTGAGACAGGGTTTATTTGACAGATCTGAGGCTGACCTCATATTTTGAATCCTCCTGCCTCAGTTACCCAAGTGACTGGGATCAATAGGCGTGCACCATGGACTCATTTTTGGATGTTAAAGCAACTTTACATTCTTGAATTACATATTCCATTCTGACATTACATGTTACCTTGTTTATATACTTTTGAATAGGAATTGTCCAATTTTATATTTTTATATAGGGTTTTCTGTCTGTCCATATTATCTTATATGCTTCCTTTTTGTTATTTTAAAAATTGTTAAATTTAACTGATGCATAAAATTTGTACATCTCTGTGGGATACCATGTGATGTTTCAGTACTGTTTTCCTTACTGTAATATCTTTGCCAGACTTTATCTCAGATGATGGTGGGCTCATAAAATGAAATGAGAATTATTTCATTTTGTTTGATTTCTTTCTTTCTCTTATTTTGTGTTTGGTTTTGGTTCTCTGTAAAAGTTTATGTAAGATTGGTATTATTGGTATTATATTTGACATAAATGAGCCAGGAGTTTTCTTTGTAGGAAAGTTTTAAATTATGAATTCAACTGTTTTTACTAGGACTATTGAAGTTTCTTATCCTTGTGTAAGTTCTTTTGTTTGCCTGTTTGTAATTTGTCCATATTTTGTCAAATCTCTTAATTTTGGGCTTCAAATAATTCATGATATTTTATTATTATAGTTTTAATATCTGTGAGATTCAAGTAATATTCCCCTTTTCAGTTCTCATATTGATAATATTTGGGTAATATTTGCATGTTCTCTTTTTGTGGGTTTGTTTTACAGGCATTTAACATTTTATTAATCTTTGCCAATATCATTTCTGATGTATTATACAACTAGTTTCTTTTTCATTAACTTATGTTCTTTCAGTTTCTTCTGCTTGGATATGATTCACCATTCTTTTTCTGGCTTCTTGGAATGAAATCATAGATAACAGATTTTGACATTTCCTTTTTGCTAAGATTTATATTTAACACTGTATATTTCTTCATAAGTATGTATTTAGCTGAACCCAATTGTTCTCATCTCTTTTATTGAGAAATAGTTTATATATCACAAGTTGTACCCAGTTTAACTTCACATTTTGGTGAGTTTTGGCAAATTTATATACCTGCATAACCACCACCAAAACCAGGCATAGAACATTTTTATGACCCACAACCATTTCCTTCCTTTCCCAGACAGTTCTGCCAATTCTGTCCCCAAGAAACCAAAACTCTGACTCTTGTCAATATAGATTGAGATTTTCTTCTCTAGGCTTTCATACAAATGAGATTGTACAGGTTTTATGTTTCTGATTCTACCTTCTTTCAGTCACCAGTTTTGAGTTTAATTCTTAGAGCATATGTCAGTATTTCATTCTCTTTTATTGCCAAGTAGCATCCCATCACAATAACATACCACAATTTATTCACCCATGGTAGGAAATTCAGTTGTTTTTAGTTTGGGGCTATTATGAATCAGTGTTCTATGAACATACCTGTATGATTTTTTGGATAGAGCTTTTCATGGATACTGCATACATTTCTAGGTTTGGAACTGCTGGTTCATACAGCAGACAGATGTATACCTTGTACAAGGCACTGCCAAGTTGTTGAAGTGTCTATACCATTTTGGACACCAGCCGCAAAATATGAATTTTCCAATTACTCTTAGTCTTGATCACTTACAGTATTGTCATCTTAGAATTTTTAGCTTTTCTAATGTGTATAGTAGTGCTTCATGGTGTATGTAGTTTGCATTTCTGTGATGATTGCTTTGAATATTTTTCATGCAATTGATGGGCATTTTGCTTTCTTCTTTGTTAAATACATATTTAAATCTTTTGCTAACTTTGAGACTTAGGTATTAGGGCCAACATTCCCACCACCCTAGGCTGCACCTCATAGCTTCAGCACACCAGCATGGAAAGAAGCCACTACCTTTCACAGCAAAGTGACTGATTCCCACAGCTTGGGGTGGCGATAGAAGTCATGCTTGGCGTTCTGTAGTGTCAGCAGAACAGGAGAAGAATTCCATTTCTCTGAAGGGCGTTTGAGGTGGCAGTAGTGAACTGGATGGGTTAGGAGGACCAGTTGTACAACTCGGAGGTCTGCATAAGAAAAAATATAAGGCAAATACACAGGGACCTATTCCTGCATTGTCTGAGTATGCTCCCCCACTGAGTCAAACCCTTGAGGATCTAGTGACTGCTAATGCATTTGACAACAACTACAATACTGTTTCCTATACCACTGTCTTCATCAAATCAGTGTCTTGGCCCTGTTTATCCTGCCTTTGGAACCTAAATGGCATTCAGAATGTCACCTACATTCCCCCCCACCCCAGAATTTCTTCCCCATATTGTGATCCTTACTCAGGATTCAGTGTTATCCATTTCCCCAGAATCCTTTGGGCATGAATTTTAACCCACATCATGCTTTTAACTTTGGATCACACAATAGTTCAAGACTTGGACATTCATTTTATATTAATGTACTAAGAATGTTAACATGCCTCATTAATATTTAGAGAAAATTCTGCTGAAAGCCTCAGTCAGATTCCTCCAGAGCATGCTAGCCAAGAATCTTAATTCTGATTTGACATCTAATTTTGCTCCTGGAAATAATTCAAAATTTACTTCTCCACTAGAGTCTAATCATTCTTTATTCTTCCCTCAAACACTTTTGGTCAGCCCAAGAGTACCACCTCCAAAAATAAGATTTTAGTCAAGGAGCAACTAAAACCACCAAATTTCACCTGCTCATCCCCTTCATTTAAATATGGAGAATACAGTGACTCAGAGTAATGTTGAATTACAAAAATGTTAATACAATTCAGTGAATCAAGAAAACAGGCATTTGAGTAGCACCGAAGCTATAAATAACAGCCTTGCAAATGGGACACAGAACCAGCCAGGACACCTAGAGGAGCAGTAGATGCCTGCACCACTATAAACTGCAGTAAATGCTCTCTCCACCTACGCTGTCATGAGCGTTTGTCTTCCGCCTAGCGTATCCTTATGGAATTTGTGCAAATGAAGTGAATGATGATCAGGATATCTGCCATCTTATGTGAGCCCTCTCATCAGAAATGGTTTCATCAGACCTGTACTGGAATGACTGAAAGAGCTTATGGCTTCCTAACTGCAGAAGCAGTTTGGAGCCTTGATACCTGTATGGATGAGGAAGATGTCCAGTTAATGCCCACTAGGGAAACTTTTGGTCCACTGCAGAGGGCAGTGATGCTTAATCACAGGCATCAACTTAAAATAGTGTTTTCTGTGTGTATTATAGCAACTTGGTGATACAGGATTTAAGGTTTTATATTTTTTGAAAACACACAAAACATTAACTTTTAGTTTTTATTAATATTTAATTCCTTACTAGTGCAATTTTATTTCCTTTGTTCTCTTAAATGAGAATAATGAATGTGCGGGATATAGAGAAAATGAATGTGGTCATTAGTATTGTTGAGTTTTAAGTGTTCTTTATACCGTCTAGATATAAATCCTTTAACATATATTTGTGTTGTAAATACTCTGTCTTTTGCTTTCCTTTTAATTTTCTTAGTGGCATCTTTGAAGAACAGACTTCTTTATTTAGATGGATATATCAATTTATCATTTTTTTTGACCCTAGGTAAGAAATATTTACCATCATTATCATTCTGAATTTTTTCAATTATGATTTAATCTAAAAATATGGTTTAAAATTTATGTATAGGCTTACAATCCATTTGAGTTATTTGTTCTGCTCATAGATTTTGATATGTTTGTATTTTTTCATTCAGTTGAAAATATTTTTCTGAACTCCATTTTCACAGTTCTATGTGATCTTTGCTGTTTTAAAACATTCATGGATTTCCTACTTACCAATAGTAATTTGAAATCTAGTTTAGTTCCACTGTCGTTAAAGAATGCACTATATTATTTTAATCATTAGACATTTGTTGAGGTTTACTTTATGGTTTAGCCTCTTGTTGATTTTGGTTAATGCTCTGTAGTCTCTTGATAATAATGTATAAGTATGAATTTTCACTCAAAATTCAGCATTTTTGTAATGTTCTATAAATATTAAATCAAGTCGATTAGTAGTGTTCTTCCAATCTACATTTTTATTTATTTTTATTTTTTATTTTTAGATATACATGTCAGTACAGTGTATTTTGACAGATTATATATACATAGAGCATCACATATTCTAATTAGGATCCTATTGTTATAGTTGTACATGATGTGGAGTTACACTGGTCATATGTTCACATACAAGGATAGGAAAGTTACATCTGATTCATTCTACTCTCTTTCCTATTCCCATCCCCCTTCCTTCCCTTCATTCCCTTTTGTCTAATCCAATGAACTTCTATTCATCCCTTCCCTACTCTCTCTTGTGGCTTAGCATCCATATATCAGAGAGAACTTTCAAGCTTTGGATTTTGGGATTGGCTTATTTCACTTTGCATGATATTCTCCAGTTTCATCCATTTCCTGTCAAATGCTATAATTTCATTCTTCTTTATGGCTGAGTATTATTCCATTGTGTGTACATACCACATTTTCCTTATCCATTCATCTGTTGAAGAGCACCTAGTTTTGTTACATAGCTTGGCTATTGTCAATTGAGCTGCTATAAACATTGATATGACTGCACCACTGTGGTATCCTGATTTTAAGTTCTTTTCATATAAGCCAATGGAGTGTGGGATAACTGGGTCAAATGGTGGTTCCATTCCAAGTTTTCGGAGGAATCTCCATATTCCTTTCCATAGTGGTTGCACCAATATGCAGTCCCACCAGCATTGTATGAGTGAACCTTTTCCCCCACATCCTTGCCAACATTTATTGTGACTTGTGTTCCCGATAATCGCCATTCTGACTTGAGTGAAATAGAATCTCAGTGTAGTTTTAATTTTCATTTCTCTAATTGCTAGAAGTGTTGAACATTCTTTTCATATATTTTTTGACCATTTGTATTTTTTATGTACAGTGTCTGTTCAGTTCCTTTACCCATTTATTGATTGGTTATTTTTTTTGTGTTAATGTTTTGAGTTTTTTGTATATTCTGGAGACTAATGGTCCATCTGAGGTACAGGTGGTAAAGAGTTTCTTCTATTCTATAGGCTCTCTGTTCACATTCTAGATTGTTTTCCTTTGCTGTGAAGAAGCTTTTTAGTTGGATACCAATTCTTATTCATTCTTGATTTTCAGTCTTATCCTTGCTCTAAAACCTGGTCCTTTTGGGCTCTCAATAGAAACTCCTAGGTCTTTTCTGGCCCCTCTGACTCATCAGGGTTTGTGACAGCTGTAATTTCAGTTTTTGCAGTATTGAATTGCTGATGAAACCAATGCTTTATCTTTAGCTTCTGGTGTGTGTGTGTGTGTGTGTGTATGTGTTTAATGATGTTTCTCTTATTTTCATCATATACAACTTAGGAGTCATAGATATAAGGAAGGACTGGGGTTGTAGCTCAGTGGTAGAATGCTTGCCTAGCACATGTGAAGCACTGGGTTTGATCCTAAACAGCACATAAAATAAACAATTAAAATTAAGATATTTTTAAAACATGTAAGGAAAATTTTATACGTTTTTTAGGATTATCTACATGTACTGGAATGTTTATAGAAGTATTATTCATAATATTCCCCAAATGGAAATAACCCAAAAACTGTGAATTAGTGAAAGAATCAATAAAATGTGCTATTTTCATACAATCAAATATTCAGAAAAAAGGGGATGAAGTGCTGGTGCATATGACAATGTGAAGTAATCTTGAAAACATTCTGCAAAACTATAGGGAAGTAGTTGAATTCGCTATGTTGCATACATACCATGGAGCACTATGTAGACGTGAAAAAACTGAGGAAGATCTCAATGATCTTATATGACGTGATTTCCAGGACAAGCTGTCAAACAAAACCAGCAAAACTAAGTGCAAACAGGTATTTATGCACTTATTAAGAAAGGATTATATAAAAATATAAATGTATCTGTCAGTGTAAACAAGAAGAATTCACAAAAGATCCATCAGAAAGTGAAAAGAGTAGTCTCCTATGGGAGCGTTTGGTGAAATGGAGGAAAGAGGAACTGGGTTTGGGTAATAGACATGATGAGAGAGTGACACATTTTTAGTATATTCTTTTGTATAACCCTGACACTTAGAACTATGATAATGTTTCATTAGCAAAACTTCAAAGAAAATAACTAAAATCAATTTATGTGTATGTGATAACACAGACTGGAATATAAAAAGTAACAGATAAGCTCACTGTATTACAAATGAGTAGAATAACCAAGAGTGAAGTGCTTAGGGGAGAAAAAGAACTAACCTAAGTAACTTTACAAAACAATATTTTAACTATAAACCTAAAGGCAAAGGCTACAAACAAAAGCAACTGTATACATATAATCCTAGAAGTAAATCTTGTCTCACAGGAATATGAGTTAGTAACTGAAACACACACGACACGCATACATGTATTTATAAACATACACACACACACACACACACACACACACACACACACATACACATTTTATAAGTATATAATGTATATCCCAGATAGCTAATGAGAGCTGGGTTTTTCACTTAGAGAAGTTACAAACAAGAAAAGTGAAATGACACTATATTACAATGTACACATCCAATACCCACATTTGGGGTTCTAAACACCATAATCCAGGAACAGGGACAGGGATCTTTGGAGAAGTGGTTGGTTCTAGGGCTGAGGCAGGGAAAATACAAAATGAACCTGTGTCATTAAAGGATGGGTTTATAACAAGGATAGTGGAATTGTTTTCAGCCACCACTGTGCTGCCTCGCTCTCTAATGCCCACACCACCTCTCTGAGATCTAGCCAAAAAAGAAGGGTAGTTAAGGAGATCTCTGTTCCATGGATTGAATAAAGGCAAGTCCCAGCCTATCAGTCCCTGGTAAAGCATCTAAGGAAGCAACCCAATACAAAAGCCGCTGGCAAAAGTGCGCCATCTACTGGAAAGGTGCTGAAATCTCTTCATTACAGGCCTAGTACTAGGAAGTAAATGAAATTCAACATTATCCGAAGCCCACTGAACTACTTCCAATTCACAATCTCTGGCCTTCCAGTGTCTGGTTCGAGAAGTTGCTCAGGACTTCAAAAGAGATGTGTGCTTCCAGAGAGCAGCTATTGGTGTTCTACAGGAGGCAAGTGAAGCCTACCTGGTTGGCCTTTCTAAAGACACCAACCTGTGTGATGATCATGCCAGACAGTATACCAAAAGAAATAGCTAGATCATGCACATGTGCAGAACATACTTAAGAACCCACTAAGATAGGAAAAATTTCATTTCCCCCATGAACATAATAAGTTCTGTTCTTTCTGTTATTGGTAGTTCTGGACATTAGACTCCCCACCCCAACATGTTTCCCCCTAAGTGGAACAATAGGTAGCAGAAATCAAGTATTGGCAATTTTTCCATTTTAATTTGTGTGAATTTTCAATAAAAATGTAGGGAATGTAAATAAAGCAATAATGCAAGTCAAAATGTTTCAGTGAACCAGTTTCAGTAGTTCAGTTTTATGACAATTATAAATAAGTCCATAAAGCTTTCTGCATAATGCCAGCATTTTGGATCTTTTAAAGCAAGAAAACTACTTATTGATGGCAATGCCTGTAGCATTTTTATCATACAGTAGATCCCATCCACTCATCATACTTTTCTGAGATGTGCTATATGCAAACACGTCTTAAATGTTGTATGTTTTCTGTGATGTTCCTGTAAGTTTGCTATTAAAGTACAGTAAGCTATTAAAAGAGAAAAAGAGAAGATAGTGGTATGTTAAAAGGACACATGAGCCAACCTGAAGGAGTTTAAGATGGCCAAAGCTAACACACTTCAGCAACAATATGAAGAATAACATTCTAGGAATTAAACAATATCCATTATTGGCCTTTATTGATGCAATAAATAACTGAATATATAATACATAAGTAAAAGAGAGAAAAGACCAGCTTTTTCTTATAGAATTATAATAATAAATGTAGATAGAAAAAAGGAGATTGAAAATCACCACTAGGCAAACACCACAGTAATAATTGTTGCAGTCAGGACAAATGCTAAAATCGATGGGTGCAAGTTTGAGAAGAAACAGGATATTTGCATAGTGTGACAGAATTTACTCCAAGATATTTATTAATTACAAAGGGGAAAGGAGTAGTTTTACATTGGAGAAATTCAGCAGATGTTGTGTTAATTTAATGATCCAAATTAACATCACCAGAAATAATACATGCTGGCAAACTGTACCACCATGTACTGAGAAGGGCACTTTATTGAGGGATGGGGAGGGGAGAATGTGAGGAAAAAGATGATTGCCAGCTTCAGCAGATTGAAAATGCCATTCATATTAGATAAAATCATTGTGTTTACAGATGCACATTTAGGTAAGAAAACTATAAGGAGAAGCAAAGAAGCAATTACGTAAAGAAAGTGGTTTCTCTTGGTGGAGGAAGGCAGCCTGGGTTGATTCCCCGAGGGCTTTAGGAATGTCTGGCAGGCTAAATTTCTTTACCTGGATAGTGGAGGCCATGTGTCTTCATTTTGTGAAAATTCATTAAGTTTATATTTTTGTTTTGTGCTGTTTTTCTGTAACTGTGCTTTATGGTAAAAAATAGAATAAAATAAAAATAAAAATTTAAAAATGGGAGGGACCTTGTGGACACTAGGTGGACACTTGTGCATATCTGGAAGGGAGGCTGTCTGGAAAGAAACACATCAAAATGTGTACAGTGGATGGTGGGATTCTTGATTGTCATTTTTACTACACTTTTGAATGTCTATTTTCAAAAATGAGTTTAAGCTGTATAACAAGAGAACCAGGTAGGAACGTGGAACATTCTGTTTTTATGCCAAGTTACAAAGTCACTTTCTAAGTGTGCCCTCAGTTGTTTTTACCTTTTTCATAATTTCGGTGCGACTAGGAACTCATGGGAGCACCAGGGTCCTCCCAATCCTCACTTCTTGGCGCTGACCAGGGTTGCGCATTTCACAGTGACGTCCTACGACAGCGATCTGGCTTCCCCCAGAGAGAGATGAAGCCCCAGGTCCCCAGCTCTTTGAAGGACACAAACCAGGCATTTCGCACAGAAGAGGTCCAACCGGCTCTGCCTCCTTGGTCTTCCCTGGCCTGAAACCCGCCATCCCCAGGAGGGATCTTGAGCGCCCTGGCACCTGGACATCCAGCTGTACTCTCATCAGTTTTGCACAATCCAGCTTTCCACAGCGTCCCTTTATGCCTTTTCTAATTGATTTAACATTTATAGAAAAAGCAAAGAAATTGCATGAGGATGCGACCAGGAAGCTCAGGAGGAAAGATCCGTTATTAAAGGATTGAAATTCTCTTGCTCGAGTGACCTTGTGGCTCTATGGTAGCCAACTGACTCCAGTTCAGAAGGTTGTGTGTTCAAGACACTTTGGGGTCTTAGCTACCCATTTTTCCAAACGGTGAACTAGGAGGTTTGAACATGGAAGTTTAATGGGCCTCCTTTACAAGAGCAAGGCAGTACCATTTTCAAACATGAATGATTTACCTAGAGTAAGGGTACTGATTTCCACTCTGAGTACCACCATAGAAAATTCTGACTCTGCAACCCTACACACTTCCCTGCACAGCTTCCTAAGTCACCAAAAGAGCAGTTTTTAAAAACAAATCAAAACCACTAACAGCAAAATAGAAAATAGGTAAAGGGCAGAAATAGTTCACAGAAGACAAAATAAATATTTATAAATATATCAAAACAGTTTCTTTCATAACAAGAGAAACACTAGGAACAATGAAATTTATCTTTATTTATATATTTATTTATTTATTGGCAGTGCCAGGAATCCAACCCAGGACTTTGCACATGATAGGCTAGAATTCTTGTCACTGATCCATACCTCAACCCCTCAATGAGTTGTTTTTAGCCTAACGTTGGCATGATCAAAAAAGTTCATACAAAATTTGCACTGCTCACACTCTTAAAGCTATGAAGGAGAACAGACATGTAAGCCCAGAAACAGAGGAAATCAAGATAATGATAAAAGCATAGTTTAGGAAAAAGCCAGTTTAGGAAAGTTCTCTAGTGTATTTCTCAGTGCAGCTTCTGTTCCTTTTGTTCTAGGCTTCTCACAGGAATGACACCTGTATATGCGTATTTATCACTAAATGGAAGGACAATCGTGCATCTCCTTACTATGCATCCGCAACCTCCTTTCACATAGTCTCTTCTGTTACATCTTTTCTCTGCTTTGAGGGCCTCTTCTCAGATGTGTCCACTGTCTGGGAGTATGTTTTTTGCAACTTCAGTTCTGTTCTTTATGATTATAATTTGGTCATTCTAATTTTAGATTCCTCATGATGTTTCTTTTCTCTTTTAAACTTATTGCTCCATAAGGATTTTTTTTAAATAGACTTTATTTCTTAGAACAGTTTTGGGTTTAGAGCAAAATTGAGCAGAAGACAAAGAGATTTCCCATATACCTCCCCCATTATCAACACCTCCCACCAAATTTGATGAATTGACAAATCATTATCTCTAGTATAAATTAGTTTACACTGACTCAATCTTAGTATTATATGGGTTTGGACAAGTGCAAATAAACATATATTAACCATTAGAATATCCCACAAAATAGTTCTAGTAACCAAATTCAAATAAGATTTTCCATCCCGTCAGATCTTGGGTCTCAAGTAAGTGTATTCATTCAACAGTATTTGGCAACTACTCTTTGAGACAGAATTGGAACTAAGGAATAGACTCTGCTCTGAGGTCACTGTCTGGGAGGGACACCAAGGATCATAATATAATGCAGGCTGATAAACTGTTGTGTACAAGTAATAAAATTATAACTTCTCACCCTCAAATGCTTATCACCAAAATCATTCTGATTTGATGTTCTCTTAGGATATAAATAATTTTAGTGAAAGTTACCCAGGGAAAAGAAAATTTAGTGCTTTGGGAATAGTAGACAGTGTGTGCCAAACCTCAACCATGAGATCTACAATTTGACAAAGTTGGCCGAGACCTGTTGCCAATGACCTGTGGTAGGACCTCATTTCAGTTACATTCTGACTCTGAGGAGCAGACTGCTTCCAAACAAGATTCCCATCACAAAAGGAACAACAGAACTGAAGAGATCTGTGGTAAATCACATCTAACTGTGACAAGATGTTTTACATGGATGTTTGTACATGATGGAAAGAGGAGGAAGGGAGATCCAAATAGAGATGTGGGGGTGGATCCATCTTTTTTCACATCTTCATGTGTCCACATATACCTCTTCCAGCTAGTGGATTTCTTGTAGGGAATTATCATCAACTTCCAAATCATAATGAAGAATAAAAGCAAATGATTATTACTAAGCATATTATCTACTATTATTAAACGTGTTTTGTGGAGGGTAGAACTTGCAAACCTGCAATGGTGCCGTGGTGGCAAACAATCAGGCACTGCACCCTGGTGGCCACATGAGAAAATGACATGAGAGCTGTGGAGCTCCATGGTTGTCAGCCAAAACCCAAAAGGCACACTTAGACTTCTTCAGAGGCCTGCTATTACATCATATCCAAATTCTATAATATCAGTTCTTTGGTGGTTTCATCTCGAGGAAGACACTTTTGTCATTTCAAATTATAAATAAGAGGGGCCTTTTCCCAAGTGCAGTGCTTCAAGGAGTATTCTTGGGGCACCAGAATCAGGACCTGAATTGCAGGGCAAAAAGTAGAGATGAAAGATGAAGTCTCTGTCTCACATGAACAGCACGGCCTGGGTGACAAAGTATGGAGAATACCTGGTCTACACAACAGGTATTTATGGCTGGTATAAAGACAACAGTATATCACACCAGAACATAGGGAATTCTTGTGATTATATTATTATAATTTTAGAAAATTTGAAAATTATCACCCCACACATTTGTAGATGTTCAACTAAATTTAGACAGTTTTACAAAATTTAAATCATCTGATATTCCCAGTTACTCTGATAATTCATTGAGCATTTCTCCATGCCCTTCAGTGTTTTGATAATAGAATTTAAGCTGAGCTCCATGGCTGATGCCTGTAATCACAACCACTCATGAGACTGAGGTGGGAGGATTCAAAGTTCAAGGCCATCCTCAGCAACCTAGCAAGGCCCTAAGTAACTTAGCAATGACCCTTTCTCATAATTGAAAAATAAAAAGAATTGGGGAAGTGGCTCAGTGGTTAGGTGCCCTGAGTTTTAATCACCAGTAGCAAGAAAAAAAAAAACAGGAAAAGAAAAAGAAAACAATTTAAAAACTGCTTATTATTTCTTAATGTATCCTGTACACAATTACATGCTTCTACACTTCTGCTGCCATCTCCCCTCGACATTTGAATCTGGTTTACTGTGAAAATGGAGCTCAGTTACTACCATCTTGTAGGCAGCTTCTCAGTCAAGTATAATCACCTAGATTCCCAGAGCACACTCTCTTATTCGTTCCTCTTTTAGGATGCAAGATCCTCACACCATATCTATCTCCATCTTTAGACTGCAGGACACTGCAGGATGAGCTCTCTTCTCTTAGCACAGATGAATTCTTCCCTGTTCCCTAGATGTCCACAAATATCCAACCTCCTTTACTGTGGTCATACACCTGCACCATACTACCCAGTCTCCTTGTGTTAGGTGTGGGCACATGACCAGTTCTAGCCAATGGAAGAGAAGTGGGACTGAGAGAGGAACCTCCTGCAAACCAGGCCCATACCTTTCTCCCACTTGAGTTTCTCCATGCTCCTTCCCTCCTGCTGGGGGATGCAGATGGGCTGAGACACAGGGTGGGGACTGGTGAAAGCATGAGATGGAAGAACTGTGGGCTCCTGAATGCCCATGGGGACAGAGCTGCTTCCCTAACCTGAGCACCAACCAGCAATCACAAGTGGGCACAAAATATAGCATGATGAAACTGAAATGATGTGACCTAGGGGGTGATTCAACATAACTTAATGAAGACATCTGCTTTGAAACCATATCACAGAACTAAAATAGGCATCTCCCTAGCACCCAAGAAATACAGAAGGAATTTGGAACTATCGGTTTTTACATGTTTGGACTTTGCTGTTCTGGCCCCCAAAAATTTGATCCCTCAAAATATTTTAAAGTATACAATGAAATCAGAATTATGCCAACATTTAAAAAATTTTTGAGGAAGTTTTTTTGAGAACAGACTTCAATAATACATTTTTAATTCTATGGTTTTAAAATAATGAGCCCAGCACCATGGCACACACCTATAATCCTAGCAACTCAGAAGGCTAAGGCAGAAAGATTGCAAGTTTGAAGCAAGCACTGGCAACTTAGCAAGACCCTGCCCCATAAATAAAAAACAAAGGGCTTGGGCAAAGGGTTCAGTGGTAAAGCACCCCTGATTTCAATACCAACAACCAAAAATTAAAAATAAAACAATATAAAATACATCACATGGCATACCAATTTCATTTATCCATATTTATTTTTAGTTTAATCAAAGCATTTTATCAATTATATTTGATGGAAATGACTTGATAATCTTGTCCACATTATACTTATTATAGATTTTGTCCCTTAAAAATTGACTTAGCTGCTGCCGCCCCCGCCACCGTCCCTCCTTTTTTTTTTTCCCACCCCCGGCAGATCTTTGTTGTGTGGGAGGGCAGCAGGGATGGACTTGGGCTTGCGGATCTCTTGCTAAAGCTGCTGCGCTTGCAGAGGGCGCCGCAGCCCCGAGGAGGAGCCGCCGCCGCCACCCTGAGGCCCCGCCAGATGCGGACTCCGTCCGCCCGCCCCTTGCCTCCCTGCAGATTCCTCTCGCGGCGGCAGATGTGTGTGGGGTCAGCCCACGGTGGGGACTATGGTGAAATTCCTGGCGCTCACGCACTACTGGCCCCTGATTGGGTTCCTGGTGCCTCTGGGCATCACCAACATAGCTATCGACTTCGGGGAGCAGGCCTTGAACCGGGGCATTGCTGCTGTCAAGGAAGATGCAGTCGAAATGCTGGCCAGCTACGGGCCTGATGAAGTTCTTCGTGGGCCCCATGAGTAACTTTAAAAACGTGGGCCTGGGCTGGGGAGATAGCTCAGTCGGTAAAGTGCTTGCCTTGCAATCACAAGGCCCTGGGTTCGATTCCCAGCACCACAAAAAAACAAAACAAAACAAAACAAAAAAAAAAAAAAAAAAAAAAAACGTGGGCCTGATGTTTGTGAACAGCAAGTGAGACAGGACCAAAGCCGTCCTGTGCATGGTGGTGGCCGGCCCCGTGGCTGCTGTCTTTCACACCCTGATCACTTATAGTGACTTAGGCTACTACATTATCAATAAATTGCACCACGTCGGTGGGGAGTAAGACCAGAAGGGCCTTCCTGTATCTCGCTGCCTTCCCTTTTATGGATGCCATGGCATGGACCCATGCTGGCATTCTCTTAAGACACAAATACAGTTGTGGTGGGACGTGCCTCAATCTCAGACGTCATAGCTCAGGTCATTTTCCTAGCCATTTTGCTTCACAGTCACCTGGAATGCTAGGAGCCCTGCTCATCCCCATCCTCTCCTTGTACATGGGTGCCCTCCTGCGCTGCACCACCCTGTGCCTGGGCTACTACAAGAACATCCAAGACATCATCCCTGACCTAAGCGGACCAGAGCTGGGGGGAGATGCGACAATACAAAAGATGCTGAGCTTCTGGTGGCCTTTGGCTCTGATTTTGGCCACACAGAGAATCAGCAGGCCCATTGGCAACCTCTTTGTTTCCTGGGACCTTGGTGGCAGTTCTGCAGCTACAGAGGCAATGGCAATTTTGACAGCGACATACCCCGTGGGTCACATGCCATATGGTTGGTTGACAGAAATCTGTGCTATCCTGCTTTTGACAAGAAAAACCCCAGCAATAAACTGGTGAGCACAAGCAACACTGTCACGGCCACCCACGTCAAGAAGTTCACATTAGTCTGCATGGCCTTGTCTCTGATGCTCTGCTTTGTGATGTTCTGGACCCCCAATGTCTCCGAGAAAATTTTGATAGACATCATAGGTGTGGACTTCATCTTCACAGAACTCTGTGTCGTTCCTCTGCGCATCTTCTCCTCCTTCCTGGTGCCAGTCACTCTGAGGGCCCATCTCACAGGGTGGTTGATGACACTGAAGAAAACCTTTGTCCTGGCGCCTAGCTCCATGCTGCGAATCATCGTCCTCATCACCAGCCTTGTGGTCCTGCCCTACTTAGGGATGCATGGAGCCACCCTGGATGCGGGCTCCCTCCTAGCAGGGTTCGTGGGAGAATCCACCATGGTCACCATTGCAGCCTGCTATGTCTATTGGAAACAGAAAAAGAAGATGGAGAACAAGTCAGCCACTGAGGGGGAAGACTCTGCCATGACTGACATGCCTCCAACAGAGGAGGTGACAGACACTGTAGAAATGAGAGAGGAGAATGACTAAGGCACAGGACACCATGGGCACTGCAGGGACAGTTGGGATGGCACTTCAGCATCATCTCCTCTCCCATGTGTTTCATTCTTTTTTTTTTTTTTTTTTTTTTTGTAATGAGAGGCCTTGATCAAAGGTTTCATGTAAATTCTCTAGCATACTGGGCATGCTCACACTGATGTGGGGACCTAAAGAAAGGTCTTTACTGCCACTTTATAAATAGACAAAACCATCGGCTCTGTGCCCCTGCTTCTTGAAAACCCAGAAGACATAACTGCCTTGTGGTCAGAGTGTCCACTCCTCCCTCCGACAATCTCCACTCAGAACCAAAGGACTGTGGCTGTGCCATCGCCTCTCAGGCCACCACTGCCCAGCAGGCCAGGGACTCTTTCCTGGCCCACTTTGTCGCTTTAAGAATCAGCAGGTTGAAGTTCAGCCTCTGATTTGTTTCCCACTGACAAGGCTGTACAGAGATGTAGCCCTGTGGCCAGCCTCACCTCCCTCCCACCATGGAGTCCTAAACCGCCTACAGATGGTGAGCAACGAGCTGCAGCCTCGCTGCCGTGCACACTGAGGAACAGTTCTGTGACCACACGAGGCCAAAGTATGGAAATACTCTATAGGAGCGTTTGTAACGCCATCGGAGCAGCAAACTGACATGATCACTAGCATCTCACTTTTCGTTTTCCTAGATCTGAGTGGGCTCTCACACCCCACCGTGTGTGTACACGAGCTACCTTACAGCAGTCACAAAAGCGCATTTCCCAATGTGTCAGCATCCCTCCGCATGACTTGCCCCAGGCTTGCTTTTCTAGTGCTTTCCTGAATATGGCACTAGAGCAAGTTGAACGGAGCCTTCTAAATTTCCATTTAGTTTTTATGATGAACTGAAGCTTTAAGTCATAATCTAGCACTCTAATGCCAGGTTGCTGTCTCATAACTTTTAAAGTAGATTTATTACCTGGTTCTGCAATTCCTAGTCTCGCCTCTGTGGTACAGGTAATTCGGAGTGTACTATGGTGCTTCCCTCTCACACACACCATAAAGCAAGACATTTTATAAACAATTATCAAAGTCACTGTGATATTCCCTGAAATAATGCATTGGAAATCCATTTAGTGCAGTATATTTTTCTAAGTTTTGGAAAGTGGGTTTTTTCCTTTAAAAAATTATGGACACAGTTCACTAAATTCTTGTTTTAGTCAAAATCACTACACTGAAAGAACCTAAACAAAAAAAATGTTTTAAAGATATAAATATATGCAGTATATGTTATGTAATTTATTTTAGGCTATAATACATTTCCTATTTTCACATTTTCAATAAAATGTCTCTACTATTAAAAAAATTGATTTAGCAATCACTATGCCTTTTCAAGTGTCCTGGATCAAACCCTGCATAGCAAAATATTTTAAAATATTTTTACATCAATTATTTTTAAATTACCAGTATTACCATGTGAAGGCTGAACCATGAATGGTTTTACTGAGTGTGAAATATCTTCATTAGTGATATTGACCATGGGTGTTGAAGTGTCCTGGGGTCAAAGCATTTACTTCCTTCATCACAGACATTTAATTTTGAGCAAGTCTAGAAGCATGCTGTGTCAATGATGGTATATTCTTTATAGCTGGATATTTAACCCACCAATTCCTGAAAACTTTTCATTCAGCTTTGCTCTCAAAACCCTAATTCTAACTTCATCATTCCTGTGAGTTTGAGCATCATAGTCATGGTTCTAATATGACCAACTTATGCATCTACATGCTGTGTCCATAAAGGCCCCCACCACCCTCTGCTTCCCCACCCCATATAAGTGTAAGAGAGAATTTTCTTGCAGCTCTTTTGGGGCATATCAAATGAAAGACCACACAGAGACTCAAGCCACTCTTCCAGGGAACTAAAGACAGGTTTCCCAACAAATGTCCTGGGGCAGAGCCCAGACTTCACCCCTCTCTCTGAGAATGAAGAATCATCAAGAAAAGAGTGGGCATGGGGTTCAAGAGATCCTCAAATAATCCTTTCAGCTTCACTTGCTGTGAGTTACTGACTTTTAATTCACTTTAAAAGTCACCACTTTTGGATGTCCCACAGCTGAGCAATATATTAATAATCTCTGATGTGAGTCTGGTCACCTTTCAGGGATGGGAAGGCCACCTTTGTCAATTTGGACCTGAAAGTCTTTAACAGGGGACTTTGATGCCAGAAGACTGAAAACCACACCATTCTGACATGACTCTGTTCCAAAAATATGCCCTACGAAGAGCCATCAATATAGACTCTGCTTGCATGGACCACAGATTACTTCATCTTCAATCACCATCACCTGCTCCCTTATCCCATAAGTGACCCTGAAACTTAGCCTCAGGGAGGCAGATTAGACATTTGAAAATCCCACCTCCACACTTGGTTGCCTTTGTGAAAAAGTTCTCTTTTGCAAAATGCTTTGTCTCTAGGATGGGCATACTGCGAGAAGGCATGACAGGCCTGGTTTGGTAACAAATAAACCATTGCCCAGCACCTTCAAAAGACTCTACTTCCTCCCCTTAATCTTGGAGTTTAGGAAGGGAAGAGTCTGTGAACACATGGTTTTAACTTTGTCCATTTCTTCAGAACAAAGACTTGGATTATAGGGCAACCAACTCACAAAACTAAGCTTCTCATTCCTCACCTCTTTTGCAGCTAAGAATGACCACAGTTCAAGCTGATGAGAAGGGAGCAGAAGGAATTTGGGGACTTGGGGAGCAGCTCTCATGGAATCAACATAACTGTGCAGCATTCTGTCCTCTTTCCTCCTCAAACCCTCTGAAATGTAGCATCTGGGGCCAGGGCCAGACTCGGGGATGAAAACCAGCTCCAGAGAGGCTGGGACAGAGAGTCAGTGAGGTGAGTGCATGGGTGCAGTCCAGGTCAGCATGAAGCAACACCTCCAGTTCTTCCATAGCACGAAGAAGATTCTCATCACTGCCCCCCCACACTCTTCTGTCCCCAATTTCTCCTTGAATCACTGTGTGAACTCAAGCCATACTCTTCCCTCTCTTGTGGAACATACATATTCCTTTCTGATCAGAGAGACAGGGAGGGGATGTCAAGCATGTTTCTGAGGCTCTGGTGCCTTCACCTGGCTCCCATTCAAGCCCACTTCTAATAGAGCACCTCATATTTGCTTTGGGGGTCCACCCTTCCCCTGACATCCATATGGCTAAGTGAGGCTGATTATACTTTCTGGCATTGGAGAGATGGGAGAAATAGGGTTTCACACTAGGAATGATGGTATCCCTGTGAAAGTGCTAAGTGGCACTGGTTCCATGCACGTGCTGACTGCAGCACACACAGGCTATGAAAACAAGGCCAGGCTGCACCAAGCAGGGTGCACCTGCATCCATCCTGGAAGACAGTAACTTGGGGCCCTGAAGCACCAACCTGTCCAACCCTAGCCAGCTTGGGAAACTATGCAGCATCTACCATAAGTGCCTGTGTGTTAGTTCCACTCTAACACTTAATTGGACATTTGGGAAACCAAGACCCAGTGACATGCATGGACTGGCCCAAGGCACAAGACAAGGACAGAATCCATAGGAGAAACCTGGGTCCTGACTTCCTAGGTCAGTCCTTGCCCTGGCTGTGGTGAAAAAACTTTGGGAGGTCAATGGCCTTCTGGGCCATTGTAGCCAGTAGGGGAAAAAGAAGGTCCCTCTAATGTACCCAGATCCTTCAGGACCTATGTTTTTTTGTCCCCAGGTACCTGGTAATCTGAGGACTAGAAGTCACTCAAGCAAAGCCCTGTTTACTGTGGTGGTTTTTCCTCCATGGGTGCAGGGTGAGCACAGGCCACCAGAGGGTGCTCTGCTGGAGCACCTGAAACCAGGAAGAGCCACCAGAGGGCCTTTGGCCATTTCCCTGCCACCACACAGAACTGCACCTCCCATTAGGAGCATCCATCTCCACTCTCTGAGCTGCTCATTCACTGGAACCTGCTCAAGAGACCAGAGACTCTCATTTCTTCCATCACTGTGCCCCAAATGCTTATGTTGTTCCATGTGCTGAGTGAGGCATGGGAACTACAAAGCAAGAGACCAGTAAGGTCCCTGCCATTTGAGAGCTCAAATCTGGGGGAATAGAGGGACAGAGCACTAGAGAAATGTAACTGAAAGAAAAGACCAAGTGTTATATCAAAATAAGCCCTGGAGCTCTGAGGGAACACTCAGTCTCTACAAGAGGTCATCTGAGGGACCTCACTGAGGTGACTCAATCCTTAGATCTAGGGCCAAGTGGGATCCAGCCCTGCACTAGGAAGGAGGATCAACTATTGATAGATTCAAAGTCAGAAGTGAGTTGTCCAGAGGAGGAGGTGTGGCTGGAGTGAGTCTAGGAGGAGAGAAGGGGAGGGAAGGAGCAAAGTGGGGGCAGATTCCAGGGACTGCCAGATTATACAGTGACCCAACCCTATTTGGAGCAGATGTAACAACAAACATCAGAAGTGAAGATCTTGGCTGGGTTTTCTGCCATGTCTCCAATGAAGCTGGGGCCATGTTCTCAGCTGAGGCTCAGTATGGCAAGGTGTTTCCCAGCTGAGTCACAAGGTTACTGGCAGGACTCGGCTAGGACAAGGCCACATTTCTCCTCATCTGTTGCCATCTCTGTCTTTAGACTCATGAGCCTCTCCTTAGGGGACTACAGAAAAAGCAGCAGCTTCCGTGGAGTCAGAGATCCCAGGGAGAGAGGGACAAGGAAACAACACCAAAAGAAGAAGAAAGAAACAAGAAGGAGAGTAAGATGTTAGCCACAGTCATTTGATAAGTCAATCTTGGAGGTGACACCACATGAACATTTTTCATGTTCCAGAGGTCACAGGGAGAGACTAAGCCCAGGTCACACTGAGGGGGAAGGTACTGCTCAGATGTGCACACCAGGGTGAGGGGAGCTAGAAGCTGATAAGCAGTATGCCCAGCACACAGGCCTGGCTGAGCCACATAGATCTGGATCTAAAGACAATGGAAGCAACTAGAAGGCCTAGGGAGATGAGGATATCCTCACTACTTGCATTCCAACCCTCTCACAATGCAGAAGGGGAAAGAAGGTCAAGAAGAAAAATGGCATTTCCAAAGTCACAAGGTAGGAGGCTAGGTCTGCTTTTAGCTCTATTCTATATGACATCCCACCTGTTGCTATATTTTATCTCTATTACTGTGCATTACACATATGTGGCAGCAGGTTTTCTAAGTGATATCTCACATATGCTGTGACATCACTAGGAAGCAGATGCTATGATGACCGCACTGTGCTGAGGGAGACTGGGGAAGCCTTGAGAGACATGATGACTTGTCCAAGGTCACATGAGAAGACAGGAGGAGGAGCTGAGTCTAGACCCAGGTCTGTCTCAGAGCTGGGACCCCACTGTACCCAAGCATGTCAAAGAATGTGGAGGACAGTGTTGGAGATGGCTGTGTGCACATATGGAAATGTCATGGGGCTGGAGGAGAGTCAAAAGTAACCTAGAGGCACATATGTAATTTTATCTGGAGGACAGGTCAGCTCAGGGACCCCCAAGACATGGCCTCCCTTCCTTGGTGATAGATCCAAACAGAACTTGGATCCCTGTAACCAGGCACCCATATTCTAGCAACAGCCTCCTTCTCAGCTCATTTTGGTGAAATACATTCACCAGGAAAGATGTTCTGCTGTTTACTTAGAGGTCAATGCTATAGGAGGCCCCACAGTCAGACCTCCCTCTCTGGTTGTATGGTCCCTTCCCCAGAACCCACCCCAGGATGCCCTGATGACAGAATTTCTTACAAAAAATGGGGTGCTTGTTGCATTTTCACTCCCAGCAGCTCTGCCCGTGTAGTAAGAGATGACCAAGGCCCAAACCTGACAACCCAGGGCAAGTGAACACAAGAGAATCCACCACGATGAGTAACCCTGCAACGTCTTCCTCCTGAGTTTGCAGGAACAGGGAGCTGAGGCAGGAGCAGGTGGCAGGAGATTGTAAGTCAGGTGTCCTGTCATGGTAATCCCAAGAACAGGCTGGAAATGGGGACTGGGAGTGTCCAGGATTTATTCTGAGGCCCCAGTGTCATCTCCTGTCCTCCTAGGGTAGAACTCTGGAACACAGGATCTGTATGAGGTTTGGGGAGGATGACATAATTGGCAGAAACAATCTAAACAGAGACCAGGCAGGACCTGGGTCTCCCTGCCAGCTACCAGGATCTCTGTTTACCTGCTCTCTGCAGGTTCTCAGTGAGGAGAACTGGTGCAGGGGCTTCAGCTCCAAAGTGATGGTGGAAGAGCCAGGGCCGACCCCCAGTAGGAATGAGCGAATGAGCTTGACATCAGGGTGAGTGTGGGAGCAGAGGGGACTCCAGAGTCAGAACCTAGAGAACAGAGGGGGACTCCAAGCCCAGATACCACCATGACCACATTCCTTGTAGGGCTGGAAGGTGGAGCGGTAGAGTCCTGAACCATAGGATTCTGAGCACCAACTCCTTGCCCATCCCCACCTTCTCTGCCAGCCTGCAAGTCCACTCTCTCCAGATTAGTGTCAACATCACAACAGCAACATGGACACTCTTTTACTTCCCTTCCCCTGATGATTTTACATTCCACCATTCAGCTGATTGTAACTCCTGGACTCACCTGAGTGAGTGGCAGTGACCTGATTGTCCTTCCACACACTCTCCCAAGTCTTACATATCATCAGGATTAGTAGGACTGCATTTAGCGAAAATAGATTGATTCTTGCCAATTGGACTCGGCATTTCTCTGTCACTTGCTGTCTCAAGGAACACACCCCAGACTCTGAGGGCAGGAACTGGGGCCCCCTGGGCTTCACCACCTTCCAGGCAGACCCAGGTCCCACAGCCATTCAGCCTTTCAAGACTATGGGAACTGGACCTCATTCCCTCCTGGAGCCAATTCAACAGCACCACAGAGAATGATGTCTTGGGCATCCTCACTTGGGATCCTCCTGTCTGGAATGAACCTGTTTTCTCATCTCCAGAAGGCAATGTTCTGGTGGGACTCATGGGATAATGCTCCTAATGCATGGAGCTACCACCTCTTGTCTTCTAATAAACTGGTCTGAAGCTGCTACTGTGTATTCCCTTGGCAGTTTCTCTTTGAACTCTGCCAGCCATTGTTGTTCTGGGGCTCTTCTCTCCTCCCTGGAACAAGCCCCTTAAGGCTTTGTATTTTGAACTAGACTCTATCCCCAGACACTTGTGGTGGGTCACACTTTGGCCACTGATTCTCCGTCTCCTCCATGTTGCACCCCAGAAGTGGGCAGCCAACCCAGCATCAGGGGCCCAGACCATTAGGACTTCACCTTTTGAAGACACAGAGGTAGACTTCATGGAAGTTAAACCAAGCAAGGGATACTGATACCTGATGGGTGGAGAAACAAACAGAACTGACCTGAGAAGTGACTAAAACTGTTAAAAGAAATCCCCAGACAGGGCTTGCCCCTGTTCTTCAGGTCAGACAATGGACCCACCTTTGGGAGTTACCCAGGGCATTACCCTAATATTGGGAATCAAATGGAAGCTACATGCCACCTACTGAGCACAGGGTTCAGGGAAAGTTGAATGTAAGACCCACACCCTAAAGATTACCCTTGCTAAACTCTGTCACAAAACAGGGATTTCATGGGTAGATCTCCTGCCTATAGCTCTCCTCCAGGTCCCCTGTATACCTGGAAGCACTCTGTTTGGGAGACTCCCACCTGCAATAAATAAACTAATAGGAAATCCTGTCAGATAGATGAGTTTAGTCTGTCCTAACAACTCCAGGCCCTAGGAAAGACTCTTCACCAGATAGCTAGAGATGTTCAGGAGAGGGCTCCCCTCTCACTCAGAAACCAAGTGCACTCACACCAGCCCAGAGACTCTGTGTGGATTAAACATCGGAAGAAGGAGCCACTTCAACCCACCTGTGGGAACCTCATATAGTCAAATTAACCTCTCCCACTGCCATTAAAGTGGCAGGAATAGGCCCATGGATATACAACTCTCCAGTTAAAAAGGCAGTTGGTACTGGGAAATCCACCTCCTGGACATCTCAGGCCAACCCCAGTAACCCACTCAGACCAACACTCCAGAGACCACACCACAGACATTAATTGCCAGCTACAAAGACCTGAGGAAACTACAGCCCTGCTCCTTCCAGTTGCAAACCTGAAGGCTGACTGGCCAACCCATGGTGGAAGCTTGAGGAATTCAATAAGGGACAAATAAGAGCAATGGTCACAATGTCAAGCTGTTGGACTAGGACTAATGACATTAACTGCCTTGCTGTTATCCATAGGTCTGACTGCAGCAGCCCCAAATGACTAGAATTGAATGCAGAGGGTTGCTCTAGCCATATTTGACTTAAGCATGGTAAGACTACTAGGGGGAATCTGCTGCTTTTTGTAATGACTTGTGTCTAAGTCCTGGGGCAATGAGTCCCAGTCCTTTTCCACTATGTACCTGTCAGAAATACATTTCTTCCTCCTGGAACAAAAGACTCGATACATGTATTATACATGTTTTTTGCATTCATGAGGGACAAATCTTTGCAACGTGAAAACATGCCCTATGTGCTCTGCTGCACTTCCTCCTGAAGAGTATGTTCCCCCATCCATTCCCATCCCCCCAGTTTCTGCTTCTCCAGACATAAAAGGGATGACAGAATCACCAATGTACTTGTACCTAAAATGCCAAGCAAATGTTACCTGACAGAAAAGTTTTTTTTTTTCCTGTCACAAATGCGGGAAGATATACTGAAGAGGAAACGTAACAATTTGAGAATATTGGGGATTCCCAGACCAAGATTGCCCCAAATTTTCAAGCCCCACTTGTTGAGAAACTAAACCAGCCCCTTGACCCCTATCTAGACTCAAATCAAGTAAGACACATGATTTAGACCCTGAGTTATATCAGATCCTAAGCAAAACTCACCCCCTTCTCAATGATCTAAACCCCATTTAGCAAAAGACTATTGGCTCTGCTTACCCCTGGAGGCTCCCCAGTACCTAGCCACATTGGCACCCCTAACAAATTTGACTAGCAAAGGCTCTCTCCGGAACACTTCTTTAACAAGAAAATTCTGCATGGAATGGTATCAAAAACTACCACTTGCATTACCAGTAATAAGGGAAAAACAATCCCAGTGGGAAACCTAACTAATGACCAGTGAAAACTATTGAAGAAAAATGGGCTGATGATCTTAAATGACCCAATACAAGGTCCTCACCCAGATCTTGTCTTTGTATGAAGAATACATACCTATTTATGCTGAACAACTAAATGGAAAGGCACATGTGCTCTGGCTTTCCTCACCCCACAAATAGACATAGCCCCCTACAACTGAACACTCATTGTACCTCTAGCAGCACATACCTGAAGAAAAAGGACAATCCAGTTCATTCCACTGCTGGTTGCCCTGGGGATCAGGACTGGAATATGAACTGGAATGGCAGGAATTGTCTCATCAGCTAGCTTCTGTAATCAATTATCTAGGGAAATGGCAGGTGACATAAAGCAAGTGGCCAATCAATAGTGGTCCTATAAGACCAATTAGACTCCTTAGCATCAGTAGTTTGATGAACTGAAGAGGACTAGATTTGATAACTGCTGAAAAGGAGGAACTTTACCTTTTTTTAAATGAAGAATTCTATTCTTATATAAACCACTCAGGGATAACCAGGGACATGGCTCAACAATTGAAAGAGCACAATACAAAAAAGAGACAAGAATTAGCTAACTCTTGGAGCATCTGGAGCAATATCTGGAGCTGGACTTCCTGGCTCCTCCTGATGGCCAGATGCTTCCTCATTCTCCTCCGGGCACTCCTGTTTGGTACCTGCATTCTTAACATGCTGACCCAACCACTGGGAATGAGCTCGGCCACAGGGTGAGTGTGGGAGCAGAGGGGACTCTGCAGCCAGGGCCTAAAAAAGACTCACCCCAGACACCACCCTGACCACCTTCCTTGTAGGGCTGGAAGGTGGAGGGGCAGAGACATGAACCATAAGGGTTCTGAGCACCAAGTTCTTTCCCATCACCACCCTCTCAGACAGTCTTAGCCTTGGCCTGATGCAAGGTCACTGTCCCCATATTAGTGACGACATCAGAACAGTGACACTGACAGTACTTCACTTCCTTTCTTCTGATGATTTTTCATTCTGCCATCCAACTGATTACAAGTCCTGCACCCAGGTGTCCAGGTGGCAGTGACCTGACTGTCCCTCCACACTCTCTCCAAGTCTTACACATCATCAGGATTAGTAGGGCTGCATTTAGTCAAAACGTCAGAGGACTCTTGCAACTTGGTTCATTTCTCTGCCACTTGGTTTATTTCTTTCACTTGCGCTCTCAAGGATCACAGCCCAGACTCTGAGAGCAGGAGCTGGAACTTCATGGGTTTCATCACCTTCTAGGTGGACCCAGTTCCCACTGCCATTCAGACTTTCAGGACTGTGGGACCTGGACCTCATTACTTCCTGGAGCCATTCCAACAGTGCCACAGAAAATTTTGTCCTGGGCATCCTCAGACAGGAACCCTCCTGTCTTTGATAAGCCTGTTTTCTCATCTCTAAAAGGTGATGTTCTGTTGGGACTCATGAGACAATGCTCCTAATGCAGCAACTTCTTATCAGCCAACAAAATGACCTGAACATGCTAATGTTTCTAAATATTCCCTCTGCAATCCCACCTTCAAACCTGCCAGCCATTGTGTTGGGGTTTTCCTGTTCTGCTCAGAAACAAGCTGCTATGAGCTTTGTATTTTGCACTCACCCCCAGACTCAGACATGCCTGGAGGGTTACATTTTGGCCACTGATCTATGTCTCCTCAATGTCCCACCCCAGAAGGGAGAGGTGGCTACCGATGTGGATGATATCAGCATTTTATGTGTGTTCCAAGCAAACTCATTGGAAAGCCTGGTGGAGACTCTGGAGCCAGCTTTCCAGATGCAACTCCTCTTCCATGTCCACTATCTCGTTTCTCACCCTACGGGAGCTGGACCTAATGTTGGGAAGGTAAGTCCTGCCCAGTGGGGCAGGGTCACATACAACTGTGAGTCCAGGAACTGACTGGGCACCTCTCTGAGCCTCAGCCTGCTCCTCCAAAGAGTGTGTGCCAGGAAGACTGACCTCATGGGAGAAAAGGTCAGGCCTCTCATGCTCTTGCCTCTCATCCCTCCTGAGTGGTCTCCTCACTCCTTGACTTGCACTTGCTTTACTATCCACCTGGTAATATGCAGAACCAGGTCACTGTGACAGGCTACCGCATGGTACACCAAGACCACATGGCCCTGGCCTTGTTCAAGAATCCTAAGCCCATGTAGAAAGAGGCTGAAATTGAGGAGACTGGGGTGGGCAGTGTAAGCATGAGGAGTTTAAACAGGCTGGACATGCAGAGCAGATCTTCCAGAAACTGGGGTGGGGCAGGCACAATGAGAAGCAGAACCATCACTGTCTGCATGCATTCTGGAAAAACTTCCCAGGGGAGGATGTGTGTGGAGCTCTGTGAAAGGCAGTGGGAAATATTTTGTCCCTGGAAGGAGCATAGATATTTGGTGATCTTTACTTCTCTTGCAACTTCAGGGACACTTCTGGTGCTTATGGAAACTGGTTCAACTTCTACTACCTCCATCCCCTGAGAGATAGCTGGAGCTGGAAACACCTGCAATGGCAGAGCCAGGCCAGCAGCACATAGTGACCTTCAGCCAGCAACACCCACTGAGTGTCCCTTTACACCTGTTCATACCCAAGAGCTGCCCTTATTCTTCCCTGCTATTTCTTTTTTCCTGCTTTTTATTTTATGTATTTTTGTTAAAATTAGTTTCTCTTAAAGATTTTATTCATTATTAAAAGATTCAGTTTATTGGCATTACATACATTCTCAAACTCTGCATTTATCACCATTATGTTGTTCCAGAACATTTTCCTGAATCAGGTGTCCATAACTATTCCCTCCTCATCTCCTGCTAGTCGCCAGCAACTCATCAGTCATCATTCTAGCCCTGTGATATGCCTATCTGCATTTTTCTAATCAGTGCAGTCTCATTTCTCTTTGGCCACAAAATGTCAGGGGGACTGATTAAGTTTTCTTACAAAGGTAAATGCCAGACAGGTCTAAGTTTATTATTGTTTTCTTTATATTATTTTTTTAGTAAGTGGGGTTGATTCTAGGGGCACGTTAGCATTGAGTTATATCCCTGGTCTTTTTTTTTTTTTTTTTTTTGGTTTTTAGACGGGGTTTTGCTCTGTTGCTAAGGATTTCTCTGAGTTGTTGGGGTTGCCTTCAAACTTAGTCATCTTGCTCAAAGCAGCAATATTTGGAAATAGGGAGAAAAAAAACCCTCTACATTTGATGCCTGGAGAACAGATAAATCAGTTGTGGAACAGTTACACCAGGTAAGATCATCCAAAAATGAAAAACAGTAATGTCCAGCTAAATGTCATTAAGCAAGTAAATCTCTTAGGGGCAAAGCCTTTCAACAAGAGGAGCATTGTTAGCAGGTCAAAATAACAAAAGACTGAAGAGTGTCTTTGGATTAGGTTATGGGGATGATTTTGGCATCCCCATGATTTGGCAGTTTTAATGGAGTGATAAGGAACCAAGGACAATTTGCTAGTTAGCTTTCTATTACTATAATGAAATGCCTTAGAGAATTAACTTATAAAAAGAAAAGGTTTGTTTTGTCTCATAGACTTGGAGATTCCAGGCCATGCTTGATTGGCCCTGCTGCTTTGGGCCTGGGACAAAGCCCAGGAGTGAGTAGTGGGGCAAACTTGCTTACATCATGAGCCAGGAGCAGGAGGCAAAAAGACCCTTGCACTGTGGTCCCTTTCAGGGGTGCATCCCTACTGATCTAGGGATCTCCCACAAGACCCCAATGCTCAAAGGTTCTATTACCTTCCAATAGAATCATCCTGGGGACCAAACCTTTAACATACTGACTTATGAGGGATATTCAAGATCCAAACTGTGACATCCTGGTTCTAGTGTGTGCTGGTATCTCATTTTGGGTCTAATTTACATATTCTCAGCAACTAATAATGTTGAACCTCTTAGAGTCTTATTGACTTTATGAATGCCCTCTTTAACCCAAGGAACTGTTTTTTTGTTCATTTGTAGGATACTTTATTCTGGATGCAATATATCTTTTCGATATTTGTATTGCAAATAGCATCTACTCACACCACTTGCTTTTTGCTCTCTAAATGATGATATAGTTTGATGAATAGAAGTTCTTAATGTTTATGAAGAGTGCTTTTTCTTTTTTTCTTTTTTTATTATTTTATTTATTTTTTAAATTTTTTTATTGTAAACAAATGGGATACATGTTGTTTCTCTGGTTGTAATGTGATTTTTTAATGCCACGTTTGAGAAATCTTTTCCTAATTTAAGGTCATAAATTTTTTTTCCTACATTTTCTTCCATATATCTACAACTTTACTCTTCACTTTTATCTTTATGATCCATGTGAAAAAAAAATTATGTATCATGTGGAGTGGAGAACAAATTGACAATTTCTCAGATAAATATAAAATTTGTTTAACATCATTTTCACTGAAAACACAACTTCCCTCCTTACTTCGGTTGTAGTGGAACATGTAGGATAAATCAACATATATGTAAAGGTCTTCTAAACTACCCTGTTCTAGTGTCCTATTGGTTTATCATTGTACCAATACCAAATGTTCTTAAGGAAAACTGATGGTATATGTATTCCACTTGTTCCCTCTTGTTCAAAACCATCACTGCTACTCTAGGTCATTGGCATTTTCATAATCAATTTAAGAATGATTTTTTAAAACATTATTCCACACAAAAAGCTGGAATCTTGATTGGTATTACCTCAAATATATACATATGTTAATTTTGGGTGAACAGACATAGTAACAATATTGACACTTTCAATTTATGGACATGCTTAAGTTGAATTTATTGTAGATATTTTAATATCACTAATTTTGTTTTAGCTATGTAGAAGTCTTGCACTGTTTTTCAATATCAAAAGTTTTGCTATATTTTTTATTGTAGCTTTGTTAGTCTAGCCTTTAGTGATGTTTTTGATACTTTAAATGCTATTTTTAAATTTCATTTTTTGATTATTGCTACAATATATATAACTAATATATTTTGTATGTATGTGTGTATATGTACATGTTTTTTAAAAAGTTAGCCTTAAAACCAGTTACCTTGCTAAATTGGATGGTTTGTTCACTGTTTTAGATTTTCTATGTTTCAATATTTACATTATTATAGATAGTATGTGTATACATAAAAATCAGTGTTACTTTATCCTTTATAATCTTTATACCATTATTTTCTTCATTGCACTGGCTAGGATCTCCAGAAGTAGAGACAGTAGACATTTTTGAATTTTTTACAAATCTAAAGAAAAATGAATAATTTCATCATTAGTAGGAGATGAGGTAAATTTTAGATAAGGTCTATCACATTAAGGAAGTTCCTTCAAATTCTAGTTTTCTGAGGTTTATTATCAGGTGCAGGTGTTGAATTTCATTAAATACTTGTTTTGCAACTCTAGGAATGATTCTTATCTTGTTAATGTGATTGAATTATATGCATTGATTTTTGTATTTCCTTAAATTGTGGTAAAATGCACATGACATTAAAATTTGCCACCTAACCATTTTTTTCTATACATTTCAGTGGTATTAATGATACCCAAATTCTTGTGTATCCACGACTCACATCCATGCCCAGAATGCTTTTCATCTTGCAAAGCCAAAAATCACCACCCACTGAAAAGAAATTCACCATTCTCTACCCCACTTCCCAGCCCCTGGAAGCCACCATTCTATTTTCTGTCTTTACAAATTTGAATACTTTAGCTACCTAATATAAGGAGAATCATACAGTGCTTGTCTTTTTGTGATTGGCTTGTTTCACTTAGCATTACACCCTCAAAATTTGTCTATATGGATTGATTTTTGTACTACTGGGATTAAACCCTGGGTTTAAACCCAGTAGCACTCTACCCCTGAGCTATAATTCCAGCCCTTTTTGAAATATTTGAGACAGGGTTTATTTGACAAGATCTGAGGCTGTCATATTTTGAATCCTCCTGCCTCAGTTACCCAAGTGACTGGGATCAACAGGCATGCACCATGGACTCATTTTTGGATGTTAAAGCAACTTTACATTCTTGAATTACATATTCCATTCTGACATTACATGTTATCTTGTTTATATACTTTTGAATAGGAATTGTCCAATTTTATATTTTTATATAGGGTTTTCTGTCTGTCCATATTATCTTATATGCTTCCTTTTTGTTATTTTAAAAATTGTTAAATTTAACTGATGCATAAAATTTGTACATCTCTGTGGGATAATACCATGTGATGTTTCAGTACTGTTTTCCTTACTGTAATATCTTTGCCAGACTTTATCTCAGATGATGGTGGGCTCATAAAATGAAATGAGAATTATTTCATTTTGTTTGATTTCTTTCTTTCTCTTATTTTGTGTTTGGTTTTGGTTCTCTGTAAAAGTTTATGTAAGATTGGTATTATTGGTATTATATTTGACATAAATGAGCCAGGAGTTTTCTTTGTAGGAAAGTTTTAAATTATGAATTCAACTGTTTTTACTAGGACTATTGAAGTTTCTTATCCTTGTGTAAGTTCTTTTGTTTGCCTGTTTGTAATTTGTCCATATTTTGTCAAATCTCTTAATTTTGGGCTTCAAATAATTCATGATATTTTATTATTATAGTTTTAATATCTGTGAGATTCAAGTAATATTCCCCTTTTCAGTTCTCATATTGGTAATATTTGGGTAATATTTGCATGTTCTCTTTTTGTGGGTTTGTTTTACAGGCATTTAACATTTTATTAATCTTTGCCAATATCATTTCTGATGTATTGTACAACTAGTTTCTTTTTCATTAACTTATGTTCTTTCAGTTTCTTCTGCTTGGATATGATTCACCATTCTTTTTCTGGCTTCTTGGAATGAAATCTAGATAACAGATTTTGACATTTCCTTTTTGCTAAGATTTATATTTAACACTGTATATTTCTTCATAAGTATGTATTTAACTGAACCCAATTGTTCTCATCTCTTTTATTGAGAAATAGTTTATATATCACAAGTTGTACCCAGTTTAACTTCACATTTTGGTGAGTTTTGGTAAATTTATATACCTGCATAACCACCACCAAAACCAGGCATAGAACATTTTTATGACCCACAACCATTTCCTTCCTTTCCCAGACAGTTCTGCCAATTCTGTCCCCAAGAAACCAAAACTCTGACTCTTGTCAATATAGATTGAGATTTTCTTCTCTAGGCTTTCATACAAATGAGATTGTACAGGTTTTATTTTTCTGATTCTACCTTCTTTCAGTCACCAGTGTTGAGTTTAATTCTTGGAGCATATGTCAGTATTTCATTCTCTTTTATTGCCAAGTAGCATCCCATCACAATAACATACACAATTTATTCACCCATGGTAGAAAATTCAGTTGTTTTTAGTTTGGGGCTATTATGAATCAATGTTCTATGAACATATCTGTATGATTTTTGGATAGAGCTTTTCATGGATACTGCATACATTTCTAGGTTTGGAACTGCTGGTTCATACAGCAAACAGATGTATACCTTGTACAAGGCACTGCCAAGTTGTTGAAGTGTCTATACCATTTTGGACACCAGCCGCAAAATATGAATTTTCCAATTACTCTTAGCCTTGATCACTTACAGTATTGTCATCTTAGAATTTTTAGCTTTTCTAATGTGTATAGTAGTGCTTCATGGTGTATGTAGTTTGCATTTCTGTGATGATTGCTTTGAATATTTTTCATGCAATTGACGGGCATTTTGCTTTCTTCTTTGTTAAATACATATTTAAATCTTTTGCTAACTTTGAGACTTAGGTGATTAGGGCCAACATTCCCACCATCCTAGGCTGCACCTCATAGCTTCAGCACACCAGCATGGAAAGAAGCTACTACCTTTCACAGCAAAGTGACTGATTCCCACAGCTTGGGGTGGCGATAGAAGTCATGCTTGGCGTTCTGTAGTGTCAACAGAACAGGAGAAGGATCCCATTTCTCTGAAGGGCATTTGAGGTGGCAGTAGTGGACTGGATGGGTTAGGAGGACCAGTTGTACAACTCGGAGGTCTGCATAAGAAAAAATATAAGGCAAATACACAGGGACCTATTCCTGCATTGTCTGAGTATGCTCCCCCACTGAGTCAAACCCTTGAGGATCTAGTGACTGCTAATGCATTTGACAACAACTACAATACTGTTTCCTATACCACTGTCTTCATCAAATCAGTGTCTTGGCCCTGTTTATCCTGCCTTTGGAACCTAAATGGTATTCAGAATGTCACCTACATTCCTCCCCACCCCAGAATTTCTTCCCCATATTGTGATCCTTACTCAGGATTCAGTGTTATCCATTTCCCCAGAATCCTTTGGGCATGAATTTTAACCCACATCATGCTTTTAACTTTGGATCACACAATAGTTCAAGACTTGGACATTCATTTTATATTAATGTACTAAGAATGTTAACATGCCTCATTAATATTTAGAGAAAATCCTGCTGAAAGCCTCAGTTAGATTCCTCCAGAGGATGCTAGCCAAGAATCTTAATTCTGATTTGACATCTAATTTTGTTTCTCGAAATAATTCAAAATTTACTTCTCCACTAGAGTCTAATCATTCTTTATTCTTCCCTCAAACACTTTTGGTCAGCCCAAGAGTACCACCTCCAAATATAAGATTTTAGTCAAGGAGCAACTAAAACTACTAAATTTCACCTGCTCATCCCCTTCATTTAAATATGGAGAATACAGTGACTCAGAGTAATGTTGAATTACAAAAATGTTAATACAATTCAGTGAATCAAGAAAACAGGCATTTGAGTAGCACCGAAGCTATAAATAACAGCCTTGCAAATGGGACACAGAACCAGCCAGGACACCTAGAGGAGCAGTAGATGCCTGCACCATTGTAAACTGCAGTAAATGCTCTCTCCACCTACGCTGTCATGAGCGTTTGTCTTCCGCCTAGTGTATCCTTATGGATTTGTGCAAATGAAGTGAATGATGATCAGGATATCTGCCATCTTATGTGAGCCCTCTCATCAGAAATGGTTTCATCAGACCTGTACTGGAATGACTGAAAGAGCTTATGGCTTCCTAACTGCAGAAGCATTTTGGAGCCTTGATACCTGTATGGATGAGGAAGATGTCCAGTTAATGCCCACTAGGGAAACTTTTGGTCCACTGCAGAGGGCAGTGATGCTTAATCACAGCATTAACTAAAGTAGGGTTTTCCATCTATGCATTACAGAGGTTCAGTGATAGAGAATTTTAATGTTTTATATTTTTTGAATGCACATGCAGAAACATTAACTTTTAGGTTTTATTAATATTTCACCTCACTATTTGTGCAACTTTTGTCTTTTTTGCTCTCTTAAATTGAATAATGTATGTGGGGGAGAAAAAGAATAGGTAATAAGTACTGTTGTGTTCTTAATATAGTCTAGATATAAATCCTTTGACAGGTATTTTTGTTGTAAATACTCTGATTTTAGCTTTTTTAAATTTTTCTTTGTGGCATCTTTGAAGGCAGTCATTTTATTTGGTTGGATGTCAATATATCTTTCATTTTTAGAGGTAATATCTTTTGGGTCCTATCTAAAACATCTTTACTTACATTAGCATCCTGAATGTTTTCACTTATCTTTCTTAAGGAAATTTTATGGTTTTAGATTTTATGTATAGGGTTACAATTGATTTTGAGCTAATTTTTCTGCTCATAGATTTTGATATATTTTCTTCATTCAGTAACAATATTTTATAACCTTATTGTCACCTTTCTGATCTTTGATTAATTTTAAAATTTGCTAGTTTAATTCCACTGTAGTTAAAGAACACACAGTATTATTTCAATCAACAGAAGTTTGTTGAAGTTTACCTTATGGCCCAACCTCTGACTGAGTTTGGTTAGTGTGCTATAGTCCCTTGAAAATAATGTGGAAGTAAGAATTTTCACTTCAAAGTTTGGCATTTAGATGTAATGTTGTATAAATATTAAATCCAATTGATTAATAATATTCTTCCAATCTACATTCCTATTGATTTACTTTTCTGCTGGTTCTATTAGCCACTAGGAATTCAATCTTCAAATCTGTGACTTTTAGGTTTACTTTCTTCTTCTTTTATTTCTATTCATTATTGCTTCATATATTTTATATATCATTTAGTGAATATAAGTTTAAGACTTTTATATCTTTTTGTTGAATTACAAATCTTCCTTAGAATTATCTTTCTGTAGAATTGTCATATCTTCCACTTGTCAATATGAAGTATATATCTTTAATAATACTTTACCACAAATTTTACTTTTTCTGATATTAATATCACCAAAACTATGTTCTTTGGGCTAGGTTTGCATTGTGTGATAGAATTATAAAATGTCCCCATTCTTAGCTCCTGGTGTATGTAGATGCAGTTCTGTTATCCAAACAAAAACTAAGCTAAGTCCTTCTGTAAATGTTTTAACTAAGGTCCCAAATTAGTTGGCCTCAACAGTTGAAAAATTAAAAAGAATGGAACTTTCCTGATGAGAGAAATTACCATGTGAGGGTGTTCATTTTTAAAGAAATTTTTCATTATTGACTTTAAAGATGAAGGGACAATCTCTCAAGGAATATGGACTTCCTTTAGGAACTGAAAACAGTTTTTGACTGCCAGCCAGCAAGGAAATGGGGACTTCATGGAACTCAGTTCGGCTAATCAGTTGAGTGAGTTTAGAAGTAGATCCTTCCTTTGCCTCCAGATGAGACTCCATCCAGTCAACCCCTTTGATTTCAACCTTGGAGACCTAAGCAAAGAATTCAGCCATACCATACTTGGATTTCCAACCTGCAAAACTTCAAGTTAATAAATGGCTGTTTGAAGCCACTGCTTTGATAATCTGTTGTCACCAAGTAAAAACCTAAATAAAATCTCTAGCTTTACTTGCCCTTACTTGAACTTAAAAAGCACTAATTTTGGAGGCCACACAGCTGGGCAACATATTGTTGGTCCCCCACTAGCTTTGCAACAACACCTCTGACTTGTGGGTTATGATGATAATGATTGCCTATATTATTCTTTAGGGACTTGAAGTCCCCTTTTCCTGAATATTCTGACTCTTCACATGGGTTGCAGATATCTGATGAGTTATTTGAACAAGAGGAAAATACTTAACATCTCTGTCTTCATTCTGTGACTATTTTGTTGCTTTAACATTTGGGTCAATTTCAATTCAGAACTGGACATAGACATGTTGATCGTCTAAGATATGTTTTGTCCAAAAAATGTAGGGTTATATGCTTAGACTTGCCTAGTCTTTCTCTTTCCCCACTTCAAGGTTAAAGACCATTAAAAACCAAGCACCATTAAAAACCAAACAGTGAAAAGAGGTGGCACCCAAGTTCCTGGAAGATATTCACCTATTCCCAGAAAAGACATAGTTATTCCTCCCCTTTATTAGTCTATCCCTGTCATTATTTCTGTTCTCTCTCTGTAACCCATTAGCGCCCTGCAGTGGAGAAGTTGATTTGTGAGCTGAGCTCCCTCCTCTCATTCTTTGGATCCTGAATAAAGTCTTTCTTTCTTCCTGCTAACACTCATCTCTCAGACATTGGTTGTTCTGTGGGATGAGCTTTCAAACAGTGTAGTATTACCCAGAAAAGAACTAAAACACGTTATATGTCTTTTACTTTCAACTTATCTATGTCCTTATATTTTAAGTGTACTTTTTTAAGCAGCATATATTTGGGTCTTACATTTTTCTAGTCTGACAATCTTTATTTTTTAATTGGAGTGTTTAATACATTTATGTTTAATATAACTGCTAATAGAATTGGATTTAATTCTGCCATCTTGTTTTCTATTTATATGTTTACTTCTTTTTCTTGGATTAATCAAATATTTTTCCTTTTCTTATTTTCTACTCAATCTTATGTACATTCATTTGTTATTTTATATACATTTACTATTAAGTGGTTACCCTACAGCAGTGATTCTAAAGGTAATTTTTATAGTAATTGTAAGATGATAATTTACCTTTTCCATTCATTTTTCTCATAAATGTATTTTCTAGAATCTACAGCTATATTGACTGCAAATCCCCATTTTTCTAGATGGGGTAAAAGCAAAACCCACTTTGTCAGACCCTTAGAAATTGTAATGTTAAGGTTTAAAAGTTGAAAGAATACAAGTACAATCAGACCATCATGACCTCCATATGGAAAGAATGTTTAGTTGTACCAGAATCCTCTCATGAGCATATGGAAATCTCTCCCAAACCATCTTCAATGAATCTCCCATATGAAGCCTCCCCAGTGGACACACCATTGCTTGGCTTCCTGTGTTGAATGAGACCGCAGACCAATGAAGGTGGGTAAGCCAGCCCTTCATTTCTCTACCTCCTAACATTTTAATGCTTCTTACAGTTCTCAACCAAAACATAACAGTTTTCTCCCATGACAAAGCCATGAGTTCACAAAGGACCAGAACTCAGGATGGGGTAATATAAATTGTGGAGATATAGCATACGTGTAATTAGGTACCCAGAACAAGCTTGCCACGGAATCACTGAGAACAATTTATTCAGACCCTGATACACCTTATTAAACTGACTCCCCTCATTCAACTGGTTACATTGTCTTCCTCTTCAGAAAGAAGAACTTTAGGTGAATGTCCAGATTCCCATGCAAAACGGAATGTTTATTTTTTTAGTTTCTGTTAATATGATTGAACAAAAGTACATTTTTACATACTAGAGACTTTATGAAAATGTAATGAAGGAAGGTTTTCTTTTTGGTCATAAGCAGTTTATTGTGTTGTTTCCCCCCTCTGATCATGACCCACGTACAGGTGATTTTCTCAGTTGTGCTGAGGTAGAGGACAAAATCTCCCTGAAGAATGTAAAGAATACAGGTGAGCTTGTATTATATCTCAACTACTATTTCAATCATTGATGTACTCTTTATCTATTGTCCAGAAGTGATTTTTAAAAAAATATTTTTAGCTGTAGATGGACACAATACTTTTAATTATTTTTTTATGTGGGAAAACTTGGTGCCTCACACATATGAGGCAAGTGCTCTACCACTGAACTATAGCCCCAGCCCCTAGAAGTTATTTGTATAGAAAACTTATCCTCCTGTCAGCATTGTGAATGGTGGAACAGACTATGGGACCTCTGCAACACAGAATACTACACAGCAGTAAAAAGAATGAATGGTTGCTACATGCCTCAACTGGGATGACTGTAAGCCTATGATGCTGAATGAAAAAATGAGTCCATATCATAGGGCAACTATTGCATAATCAGAATTGACTGGTATTTGCTCTTGAATTCTATTATTATCTTTTTTTTATCATAACTGTGTTTATGCTAACAGATGGGATCTAATGCAAGATAGGGGAGGGTGGTCCAATAAACACCATTCATTGAGTCAGCCCAACCTCAGGGGAAGGGAGAGAGATGGAGACTGAATTCAATACTGTGTTCAATGATTTAATCAATCACACCTATATAATGAAGCCCCAATAAAAGTTCTGGACATTGAATCTCAGCGGAGACGCTTTCATGGTGAACACAGTGATGAGCCAGTAGAAAGATGTGCCAGTTTCTGCAGGAAGAAGGTCCTTGTTCAGACCCTCCTACACCTCATCCTGGATGTCTCTTCATTTGGCTTGTCCTGTTTTGTACCCTCTATAGCAACACTTTAATCATCAGTATTCCATGAATTCTGTGAATAATTTGGATGAAGTGCCAAGAATATCAGGGTCACAGGAGCCCCCAGTTAGTAGTCATTTAGTCAGAAGACTTTAGTCAGAGGCTCCCAAGGATCCCTGAACACAGCCAGCATCTGAAGTAAAGGCAGCCTTGCTGGGGACCCTACCCTTGAACTTGAGGAGCCTGAACTTGTGGTTCTTACTACCAGAGTCACAATGCAGAATACAAGTTGGTGTCAATACACTTACACACTATATCATTACATAATTACAGAGATGCCAAACAGATTAGTAATTGACAATGTTAAGGAAGAAGGATGGAATTAAGAAGGCAGATCTGTGCCTTTGAACTGGAGTTCTGTATGTCTGTTGCAGGGCGGTTACATGAACACACATATCTGAGAAAATGCAATAGAACTTGAACATACACTGTATGGGGGTTTCTGGTTGGGATATTCTTCCATGAATATGTAAGATGAAACCTTCAAAGAATATGGAATGAAGTATACAAAGACCTCTCTTACTGTTGTCACAACTTCCTGTGAATATATAATTATCTCAAAGTAAAAATTTTTAAAATAAAATTAAATAACATACACAACCACCAAAAAAAAAAAATCAGTTGAATCATGTATATGTATAAACAGCATTTGTTAGGAATGTTCTCACTCTCTTCCTGTTAATATCACTCCTAGGCAGACTATTCCTTTGACTTTGCTGTTAATTCTATAAAATGGACTGTTTTTATAAGAACATATACTAGCAAATATCAAGTAGAAACAATGACACATGGAAATATAACTCACAGATAAATGCCACCAGTATGTCCCCATTAATTATCAAGTTAATTTGCTTTAAATATCATTATTTTTGTCTGCTATTTATAAATAGCATAACGTGGTGGTGGAGGAATAGGTGGCTCTGAATTTCTGGAAGATAGTGTGGTACTGTGTTCCAAGGGATTTGAACCACTCATGTGCAATTTTAATAAGGTTTATTTCTAGCCAGGCATGGTGGCACCCATCTGTAGTTCCAGCTACTCAGGAGACTGAGGCAGGAGAATGGCAGGTTGAGGCCACCCTGGGCAACATAGTGCAAACCTGTCTCAAAATTTAAAAGGCTGTATATGTAATCAGTGTGGGATGTTTGGCTAGAATGTGCAAGATCCTTGGTATAGGAAAATTTCAAAAAAATAAAAAGAAAGAAAAATGGAAATCTTCTAGGAGGAATGGGGGCAAGTTAAGATGTCTTCAAAGAGTACAAGGTCTTAGAATGGAGAAGAAACTTTTAGTGACTTACTGCACTGCATGGTAACAACAGCTAATAATTATATTTCAAAACTGCTAAAGAATAGGACTGTAAATGTTCTCATCAAAAAATACAAAATGGTAGTGAGGTGACTGGTATGTCAGTTAACTGATCGACTCTTTCTACAATATATAGGTATGTCAAAAGTCATATAGTACCTTGTTAAATACCTAAATTATTGTCAATGTAAAACAAGTAAATAAATTATAGAGAAAAAATGATCTAATTTCCCAGTAGTAAAATATTTGAATCCTAAAGAAATACATTTAGCAAAATATTGGCAGTTGTCTCATTTTGTAACTGAAAGAAAAAATTGGAAACAATCCAAATATGTCACAGTACAGCAATTGCTGAATTATAGTAAATCCTATGTTGGGTATGTGGACTTATTATATATATGCAAGCAAAACTGCAAAAGTTTTGGCAAGGTATGATTAGAGGTATTTTTGCTTTTTCTTTAAATTTATTCCAAGGCAAAAGATATTGAGTTTTATATAACAGAAATAGCCTTTCCTTGGACTTATTGCACAAATCCATATCAGAAAAAGCTGAAAATACAATAACAGGGATTAAGAATTCTCTCAGGACAAATCTGGAACCCTAAAACTCTACTTTCAGCAACCACTTTGGAAAACCATTTAATGATTTCTGAGTTAAACACGAACATCAACTACATGATCCAGCATTTCCACACCTAGATGTTTTCCCATGGAAATGAAAGTCTATATACATATGAGGATTTGTACAAAAATGATCACAGCAACTTTGTTCTTAAAGACAAAAACTGGAGACAACACAAATGTCCACCAGCAGATGAACGGAGAACCAATTTGTGGTACATACAAGTGACAACACATGAAACTGAAAATAATTACATGGAATAAATAAGTCCTACAAGAAAGCACATACTGAATGGCTACAGGGACAGAATTATATAAACCAGATGGTTGCAAGGGATGGGAGGACAGGAAGTGATTACAAGTGGCCACAGGATTATGAAGGGGATACAAGTCTGAGTTCATTTTCACCATCTGAGTGAAGGTTTCCAAGGTGTTTATATACATAAAATTTGTTATTTTTTATCCTTTAACATGTGCAGTATGTTGTATGTCAATTATGCCTCAACTGCCTAAAAAGAAATTACCTCATGTAACTCTTACCCACAAACTATCCACAGCTCAATCCATTTATTAACATTTTTGTATATTGAAGAATAACATGGATAAACTCAAATGAGTGGTCTCACGTAAATAACAAACTTTAAAAAAATAAAAACAAACCAAGAGCAAAAATAAAAACCCCAAATGAGACAAGGAAGGGTCCTGACATCTTAGACCAAGGTTTGCTTTAGAAAGAGAATCCCTAAGATCCTGGATAACCTATCCCTCTTCATATGTGGGACCAATTCCACTCAGAACACACACAAACACACACATAAATATACCATGGGGGCACAAAGCACTGTGTAAAAGTGAAACTGGACCCAAGGAAGTGACAAGGGAAAAGGAGGAAGATGCTGGAGGCAGAACCTTCATGGGACATGGGCAATTCATATCAAGGCACCATATTCCAGATCCGTAGCAGGGAAGGAAGAGAGATACCAGAATTTCAGGACCAGAACATCCCTAAGGAAAACTGGGGTATGCCTGGCCTGGAGTCCCATGCCCACCAGCATGGGCACCTTCCTATAGGAAAAGCTGCCTAGTGTGGAGGGGATTTAGGACAGAAGCCACAGTTTTCTTCCTGACATAATGTGGAGGTTGCAGTTGGTCACTGCAAGAGTCCCAAGGCTCATCAACCTTTAGCTTTTGGTGCATGCAGGTCCTTGGATAATGCTGTCTACCTCCTGAATGTCCTTCCGAGCCAGACAAATGCTTGGAAACCTGGAGACAAAGAACTGAGGAAGGATACAATGTGGCAGAGCACTGACCCTCTCATCCTTGGAAAAGTCAAGGACCATGTTGTTGGAGTCTCAGGATCTGATGTGGAAGTGGGACCAGACCCTGGCAGTGGCTCTGGTGAAGAAACCTTGTGAGTAGGGGAAAGGGAAGCTTCTGAGGTGCCTCCTAATGTCCCCAAATTCTGTTGTCTTGCTCCTCTATGCCCCTGGCACCTGGTAAGCTGAGGCCTTGAAGTCACTCAAGCAAAGATTTGAGTGGGATCCAACTCTGCAAAACCCTGGGCAGTATGTGCCAGAGGGAAGGATCAATTTTTCAGGAATTCAAAGTCAAAACTAATTGAGGGACAGAAGAAGTTACAAGGGCAACCAGTGGTGCTGGAGAGAGCCCAGAAGGAGAGGGATGAAGGGACAGATTCTAAGACCTTGTTGATTATATTACTGATCCACCACTATGTGAAAATGCTACCCCAAACTTAGAGGATAAAACAACAAACATTCATAAAACAATAAATATCCTGTTTATTCACGATAAAACAACAAACTCATAGGAAAACAATAAACATTCACAGTTTCTGTGGAGCAGGAATCTAGAAGGGCTCAGCTGGAGGCTCCTGCCATGTCTCTCAGGAGTCCAGTGCTGTGGTCTCAGCTGAGGTCCAGTTATGGGAAGATCAGCTTCCAAGCTGAGTCACAAGGTTACTTGCAGGAATCAGGCAGGACAGAGACCTCATTTCTCCTCATCTGTTGCCCTCTCTGTCCTAAGATTCATTACCTTCTCCTTAGGGTGCCACATGAGATAACAGCATCTTTTCCAGAACCAGAGATCTAAGGGAGCCAGAGGAGGGGGATACCCAGAAAGGAATAAACTGAGGAGACACAGCACAAAATGGTAGCTCTTTTTACAAACTAGTCATGGAAGTACACACCAGGAGTGAGGGTAGCTGAGAGATGCAAACAGGAGGTCCTTTCCAGGCACTTAGCTCTGAATTTAAATGTAATGGGAAACATTCAGAGGGCTATGGAGCATGAAAATATCTGAATTAATTGATTTCAACCCTCTCATGACGAAGTGACCTTCTGAAGGTCATAGGTAGGAAACCAGATGTATTTTTAGGTGTATCCTATGCCACATTGCACACCTTCCTGAATTTTATCTCTAATTTTGTGTATTACATACATGTGATAGTAGTCCATAATGTTATCTCACACACATACCTGATGATGTTGCTAGGAAGGAGATGCTAGGATGACCCCCACTGTGTAGAGGGAGATTGGGGAAGGTCTGAAGACATGATGCCTTGTCCAGGGTCATATGAAAGGTCAGGAGGAGGATCTGGGTCTAAACTCAGGTGTGTCTCCTCACAGCTGGAACCATGGCCACACTCAGGCCTGTCACAGGGATGTGGGGGACAGTGATGGGGTTGCTGTGAACACATAGGAAAATGTCATGGGACTGGAGGAGAGCCAACAGTGACCCAGAGGCACATATGTGATTTTATCTGGAAGAGGGGTCAGGTCAGGGACTCCAAGACATGACCTCCCTTCCTTGGTGATGGATCAAAACAGAACTTGGAAACCCATAACCATGTACCCACATTCTAGCAATAGCCTTCTCATTTGGTGAAACACCTTTGACAAAAAATAAAATAAAATAAAATGTTCTGCTGATTACCAGTCTCTAGCTCCCTTTCTGGCTGCATGACCCCTTACCCAGGCCCCAGCCCCAGGACATCCTGCAGGCAGAACTTATGGAGAAGAATGGGATGCTGGTTTTGCTCTCACTCCCAGTGCCTCTGTCCCTGTGAGAGTAGAGGATAAAGACCCACACCAGACAGTCAACTGATAGTCCACCACCATGAGTACCCTTGCAACCACTCATCCTGAGTTTGTTGGAAGAGGGATTGAGGCAGGAGCAGCTGGTGGGAGATTGTGAGCCAGGTGTCCTATCACGGTTGTCCCCAGGAAAAGACTGGACATGGGAATTGGGAGAATTGGGAGTGTCCAGGGTTCATTCTGGACCACAGGGTCATCACCTTACTCCTATGGTAGAACTCTGGGTCACAGGGCCTGTATGAGGTTTGGGGAAGAGGACGCAAGGGGAAGAAACAGCCTGAACAGAGGCCAGGGTGGACCTAGGGCTCCTTGCCAGCTACCAGGCACTCTGTTTACCTGCTCTCTGTAGGTTCTCATGGAAGAGAACTAAAGCAGAAACTTCATATCCAAATTGATGGTTGAACAGCCAGGGCTGAGCACCACTGGGAATGAGCAGGAGGAGAGCAGACAGTAACTCAGAGGGACAGATGTAGCCTTTGCTGGAGGAGGTGCCAGGTCAGGAACCCCAAGGACATGCCTTCCCTTCCTTGGTGACAGAACCAAACAACTTGGAACCCCACAACCAGGCACCCACATTTTAGAAACAGCCATCTCCCAGCTCATTTGGTGAAACACATGTCACAAAGATTTTTGCTGCTTCCCATTTGTAGAGGCCAAAGTTTACTAGTCCCTGAATCCAGAGCTCCCTCTGTGGCTACACAGCCCCTTCTCCAAAGCCATAGTCTCAGGATACCCTATAGGCACAATCTGTGGAAAAGTATGGAATATTGCTTTTGCTCTTGATCCAATGCCTTTGTCCATGTGGAAGGAGAAGCCTAAGGCAAACAACAGACAGCCCAGGTCAAGTATACCCAAGACAGATCACCACCATGAGTACCTGCTTCCTCTTGAATTTGGGAGAATAAGGACCTAGGCAGAAGTACATGGTAGGAGATTTTGAGCCTGGTGTCCTATTGTGGTCACCCCCCTGGACAGGGCTGGATGAGGGGAATGGGAGTGTCCAGGGTTCATTTTTGTTCCCCAGTGTCATCATCTGTCCTTCCAGGATAGAAATCTGGCAGACTCAGGTCTATCATAGAGACTTAGGGTCAGTGTTGGGTTCTGTGTTCACAAAGAGAAATATAGTGAGGCATGAGAAGAGCAGGCAGTAGCCCAGAGTGACACATGTGGTCTCATCAGAAGGGAGAATCAGGTTAGGGACCCCAAAACATGACTTAACTTCAATGGTGATAGATGCAAGCAGAACTGGGCACCCCAGTACCCAGGCACCCACATTCTAGCAAAAACCACTTCCCCAGCTCACTTGGTGGTACATCTTTGACAAAGAAGGATATTAGTTACCTCTGAGCTTCTAGGGGCCAAAGCTGCAGGCAGGGCATCCACAGCCAAGTACTCTCTGTGGCTGTAATCCTCTACCCAAGGCCCCAGCCTCAGGACACCCTGTAGGTACAACATATGGCAAAGAATGCTAAACTGGTTCAGTATCTCAATGTAAGAAACATCAGGACTTCATAAGAAAAATCCAACAGATAGTTAAGATACCAACAAGTTCTGCTGTATCCTGACTTCCCATGGTCATGGCTTCAGGAGGTCCCAGAATGAGAGCTGCCTTTTGGGCTGTATCCTAACTTTGAAGGACCACAGACCCAGAATGACCCCAGAGACAGATTCCTACAAAGGGTGCTATGCTGGTTCTGACTCTGCTCCAGAAACATCAGGATATTTATGAGGAGTCAACAATGGGTGGTACCAATCAGCCAAGGGCAGGACAGTCCACCCTGTGAGACCCCTGTGCAGCCCCATGCCCTTCCTTCTGAGTGTGGATAACAGGTACCCAAGGCAGGAGTAGTTGATGGGAAATTGTGAGCCTGGTGTTCTATCATGGTCAGCCTAGGACAGGGCTGGCAGGTGGGGAAGGGAAGTGCACAGGGTGAATCCTGGGTCCCCAGTGTCATCTCCTGTCCTCCCAGAATACAAGCCTGTGTAACACAGGGTCTGTATGAGGTGTTGGGAGCACAGTTCTCCAGCGACAGAAAGAGCCTCAACAGCATCCAGGCAGGGCCTGGGGCTCCCTGCCAGCTGCCAGGCACTGTCTTTACATACTCTATGCAGGTTACCACTGAGGAGCTGTAGAGTGGGAGTTTCAGTTCACTATGCAGGAGAAGGAGGAGCCAGAGTCTGGCACCACCCACAGGCATCAGCTCAGTCTTGGTATGAGTGAGGGTGCAGAGGGGACTCCACAGGTAGAGCCTAGAGAACAGAGGGGGACCTGGAGCCTAAAGGCCACCCTGATCACCTCCCTGCAGGTACTGAGAGATGATAAGGCCACAGTCCTACACCCCAAGGAATCTGGGTCTCGACTCCTCATCCATCCCCCCCCTCTCTCTCTGCCCAGCCTTGGTTTTGACCAGGTGCAAGGTCACCGTCCACACCATGGTGGAGACATTAGGAAAACCACATTGTCATCTTTTCAACTCATTTCTGTGCACTCTACATTTCACCTCATTTTTGCTCCTGGGTCCAGGTGTCCATGTGACAATGTCCTAACTGTCCTTCCACACTCTCTCCAACAGCCTTTCAGGACTCTGTGATGGCAGCCTGGGTGTCCACATGCAGGGACCCTCTTGCTGAAGGTGATTGTGCATGTTATCATCTAGAAAGGGAAGTTTTTCAGTTGCTCATGTGATGATTCTAGTGCCATGAGTTGCCACCTCTTTTCAGGCCTCTCACACTGTGGCCCGACCACATTCCTCTAGGTGGGTCTCCCTCCTTGGTTCCTCTCTGGATCACTATCCAGCAGCACAATTTAGCAGCCACGTCAACATGCCAGGCCCACATGTGCAACACTGAGGGCACCGACTCCTGGTCCTGCTGGAGCACCTAGAGCCCACTGAGGCAGAGCCTGAAGGTGAGGAAGATGGGGCCTGTGAGCATGTGGGGATGGGCTAGGGCGGGGCATGTAGACAGAGCTTCCAGAAGCTGGTGTGGGGCAGAAACAATGAAAGACAGAAATCATTAGCTGGATGCAGTCTGTGAACACTTCCCAGAGGTGGCTGTGTGTGGAGCTTTCTCTGAAAGGCAATGGGGAATATTTGTCCCTGGAAGGAACATTGACCATTGGGTGATCTTTCCTCTTGCAGCATTTGCAGCATATCCACCACCAGCTCCATTACCACCTAGAGCACCAGAGGGAGTCAGGACCAGAAACGCTTTCAACAGGAGCACCAGGGCTGGAGCTTCCAGTGGCTCCACAGCTAGTTCCAGTCTCTGATCTAAATCTTGCACCTGCTCATATTCCAGAGTGACCCTTCCCATCTCTTACCATTTCATTTGTTCTGTTTATTTAGAAGATTATTTTCATTTTGTTTATGATTAATTTTAAATCACATTCAGTTCAGTGCAGTGAAGTGCACTTTCACTGTTGCGCAGCCATCACCACTGCCGAGGTCCAGAGCATTTTCCTCATTTTCTACCCACAAGCAGTCCCTCCTCAATCCCTTCCCCTGGTCCCAGGTGACCACTCATCTTTCTGTCCCTGTGAGATGCCTATTCTGGATTTTTCAGATCAGTACAGTCTGATTTCTGTTTGGCCACATCATATTGTAGGAGCCAATTACATTTGGTTTTGTTAGAAGAGGAAATCCCAGACATATGTATATATGTTTTTATATGTAAAAAGCAAAGCCCCACAGTAAGTACTTTCATAACATTGGGGTCGGAACTACTTTTCTGTGTCAAAAGTTTCAGAAGCCACAAAGGAAATGACTACTCCTTCCAGGGATACTCAAACCTCATGACTCAATTTTCTTACTAGGACAAAGGATGAATTCCTGCTATTGGAAATGGAATCACCACATTGGTCGGAAAATGTCAGACATTCCACCTCCCAATGAACCCACATAAAAGTATAGTTACTGAGGTGGGATTTGTCTTCATTTAACTCACTGGTGATGACCAACACTAATAAGAATATGGGAGCAGAGGCCCTGGAAGATCCCCTGGAAGATGTGGGCATGGACTCTCCTCTCTCACAGGACTCTTTGTCAACAACCATCAAAGTTCTAAAAGTGGGTACATTTACCTAGCATGGCTAATGCCAGGAATTAATTCCACCTGAGGAGTTGCACCATTTTTCAGTATTTCTTTGCAAGACTCTTCTTCACAGCACAAGTTGGGATAGCAAGGATAGCAAGGAACTGGAGCCCTTACTAACATTCAGAGAGAACTTGGCTGGATAAATCTGCTTCAGGAAATATTGTACAACTAGTGAGGCGGGTCTGTCTGTGCCCACAGGGAAAGATGTCAAGGAAATTCTTCCCTGCAAAAAAAGAAAACATTAATGTATTCATGACATGTGTACTGAGGTTACCACTTTTTAAAATGACATTTATATAATATAAACATGCATACATACATGTGTAAATGAATCTGTGTAGACAGACTGAAAAGGAGAGACTTAAGAGATGAAGCTTGAGTGACCTGCCCATCATCAATGATGCTGTCATGGACATGGAGTGGAAAATATTTTATTTCTTCATTAATTGATAGGTAAATGTTTTATAATGAAATATTTTAATTATACAAAAATTCATTTAGGAAATCATATCCATTTCCACTCACACACTACATTCTCCGGTTTTCATTATTAAGACCATTTACTCAAAATTAGGTAATATTTCTCAAGAGTGAAATGCAGAATTCAACATGAATGAAAAATAATATGAAGGACGACACAGTCTTCCCTTCAAGAAACAGTGCCCTCACCCGTGAAATACTCATCCTTCCTGCCCTACCCTTCATGTGCATTTATTATTATTATTATTTTATTATTATTATTATTACCATGATAATCATCATTATTAAAGTTATACATAGTAGTTGAGATCATTTTCCCAAAATCATACATGCAAGGAATTTGACTTCAATTCCCATTTTCTACTGTTTTCTCCCATCTTCCCTATCCTAATTTTTTTGTTGTCCTCCACTGATCTTCCTTATGTTTCTTTATTTATCTTTTGATTGGTACTTTCTACATATACACAAAGGTGAAATTTCCTTTGGTATCTTTACATATATGCATGTAACATGATTTTGTCTTTTAAATTCAATCCATGTTTCTTCCCCTTTACCATTCCACCCATTCTCTACCTTCTACTCCTCTGATCTTTATGATATTCAGTTTCCCCACCACCATCTCCTTCTTTCCCTTATTTTGCTCTAGCTTCCATATATGAGAGAAAATATTCGAGTCTTGATTTTCTGAGTCTGACTTACTTCACTTAGGTTTATGTTCTATTTATGGTCAATGCCACAATTATTTTGTATGAATGAATAAAGTTCCACACACTACATTTCATTAGTTCATTCATCTATTGATGGGCATCTGTGTGAGTCCATAATGTGGCTATTGTGAATTGTCCTGCTATAGTCATTGAAGTGATTGTATCCCTATAGAGTATGCTGATTTTAGATATTATGGATAAATACAAGGAGTGAAATAGCTGGGTCATATGATGGTTTCATGCCTAGCTTTTTGAGGAATTTCTAACCTGAGCTCCAGAGTGATTGTACTAATTTTTAGTCCCAGCAACAATGTATCAGTGTGCCATTCCGACTGGAGTGAGATGAAATCTCGGTGTAGTTTTATTTGTATTTCCCTGGTTGTTAAAAATGTTGAACACTTTTCCATGTAGTTGTTGGCCATTATGTTTCTTCTTTTGATAAAAGCCTATTTAATTCTTTTGTTCATTTATTTATCAGGTTATTTATTTGACATTGATTTTTCTGAATTCTTTATATATATTGGACATTAATTCCCTGTCGAAGGAATAGCTGGTAAAGATTTTTTCCATTCTTTAGGCTCTATCTTTGTGCTTTTAATCATTTCCCTTACTGTGCAGAAGCTTTTTAATTTAATGGTGTCCCATTATTGATTTTTGGTTTATTTCTTGAACTTTAGTGGTCTGGTTGAGGAAGTTGGTGCTTGTGCCTACGTGATGGAGTGCTCAACCTGTGCTTTCTTCTAGCAGTTGCAAGGTTTCAGGTGCATTGTGATTTGACTATTGTACAGGATGAGAGAAGAGATCTTGCATTCTTAGTGGCTAAGTAGGCATCAGGTCATGATTTGGGCTCTTCTGTCCTGTCCTGTTGCCATGTCCATTGTACATATGGCTCAGTCCAACTGTCATCCCTTGTGCATTTGCAGAGGTTGAAATGACACAATGCACACAGCAGCCTCAACTGTTGAACACTGGACTGTTTCCCTCCCATTACAGTGCTGAAGGGATATCTGTGTCTGTAAATCTTTCTGTGGAGGATTCCTAGAAATGAGGTTTCCAGGTCAAAATGTATACATGTTTCAATATGTTGGCCACTGTCTACACACCTGAAGTATCTTCATGGAGCTAAAGCATAGATGGCAAATGCAGTGACTGTAGTAACACAGGGCCAGTAAGTTGAGTTTGGATCAGCCAGTAGCAGAGACCACCATGGTCCCTGAGAAGGACCACAGGGACAGGGAATGCCTGTACCAGCCCCTCCATCTCCATAATTTAGTTTCACAGAAAAGTGACCTGGCTCTGTGTGAGGGACAGAAGGAAAGACAGGACTGGCTTCCCAGCTTGGATGCTCTTTACTCCAACCATGGAACCCCTTCTTACTCAGGGAAGCTCCTTCATGGGAAGGTCAGCATGTAATAGAGACCACTTTGAATGGAAAGGAGCCAGGTGCAGTTCTCAGGCCAACAACAGGAGACCCACTTGAACTTTGTGAGCATGAGAGGCCTTTACAAAAGCACATAAGCTGTTCATAGACACTGCTACAAGTTCAGAGCATTAAGAGTGAAATGAAAGGCACAACCCCAAGCCACCTCCATGCTACTCCAGCAGGGACACACACCCCACCCCTGTGCCTTAAAACATTATGCAACATGTAAAAGTTACTCCAAAAAATAGTCTCATTCTATAAAAAATCTCCAGAATACATCAATTCAAAGATAAAGAAAGTAGATTAGAGTTTTCCTAAGGCTGGAAATTTGAGGATGGGTATCAATTGGCAGGGGACTCCTAGTTGGTAAAGAGTCTCCTTTTCAGACACTTATCAAGCCTGAATCATGAAAAAACAGACAAGTGTACAGACCAGTAATGAATAAAGACATTGAATCAATAGTCAAAAAAGTCTCCAAAAAGAAAAAAGTCCAGGAGCAGTTGACTCCATTAGTGAATTCTATCATGCACTTAAGGAATAATGAACACCAAATCTTCTTAAAAACTTACAGAAAATTAACCTGGAAGAAACACTTCCAAATTCATTTTATGAGCAAGGAATTACTGAGATGCCAAAGGTAGAGATAGTTATTATAAAAACAACAGCAACAACTACAGGCAAATATCCCTGTGTCCATAGACACAAGTATTCTTAACAAAATACTGGCAAAACAAATTCAACAGCACATTCACTGAATCATACACTAGAACAAAGTGGATTTATTCCAGGGATGCAAGCATGCTTCAAAATACCCAATAACTCAATATGTTAAACCAGGCTGACAAAATGAATGATAAAATTATATTATCTCAATAGGTGTAGAAAAATCATTCTGAAAAAAAAAATCAACATTCTTCCGTGATGGACATCCTCCAAAATTTAGGTAAAAAAGGAAGGCACCACAAAACAATAAAGGTCATATAGGACCTGCCACTTCAAATGCTGTAAATGGAAAACTTTACCTTTAACATCAGGACCAAGGTGATCTGGCCTACACTTCAGGAACTTTTATTCCATGTAGTGCCGAAGTTCTAACTAGAGGAATCAGTCAAGGAAATGGAACACAAGAAGGAAAAAGGAGGCATTGTCTCTGTTGGAAGATGACAGGTCCTGTATATAGAAAATTCTACAACTAAAAACTGTTAGAACTAATTAACAAGTTCAGTCAAGGTTCAAGAAATAAAATCCACCTGCAAAAATCAGACACATTTCTCATTACTCTCAAAGATCAAATGTCCAAAATAAATGAAGGTAATAATACATTTATGATGGCTTCAAAAGGAACAAAATACTTAGGAACAAATTGAGTCAAATGTATTCAAAGATTGCAAATTTATCTGTATACTGAAAACTATAAAACAGTGATAAATAAAACTGAAGATATACGTGGATGCATTATATAGCATACTTATGAATCAGAGGAATAAATATTGTTAAAATGCCCACATTTCTCAAAGCAACAGATTCAGTGACATTTCTGTCAAACTATCAATGGAAATTTTACTTCATACAGAAAGAAAATCCTTTAATTCATATGGGACCACAAAATATCATGAATAGTCATCTTCTCCTGAGGAAAAAAAGATAATCAAGAGACATTATAGTACCTGATTTCAAGTATATTGAAATTGGAATCCAAACAGTAAGATACATACATGAAAACTGACACACAGAAAAGAGAATACCATATGAATATGGAACACAGGAGAGAACTCAGATACATACCCATGCATACAGTCAATTACTGAAAAGGCACCAAAAATTTACAATAGGGAAAGGATAGTCTCTTCCATGTATGGTGCTGAAAAACATGGATATTTACATGCAAAGGAATGAAGCAGGCCTTGTATCTTAAACAAAACATAAACATCAACTAGAAATGGATTAAAGACATAGAGGCAAATCCACATAAATCTGATGTGAAAAGCATACATACACAAAGGTGCAAAAAGCATACATTGGAGACACAACAGCCTCTGGAACAAATGCTGCAGGGAAACTGGATAGCCATGTGTAGAAGAATGAAACTAGACCCCTGTCTTTCACTCTGCACAGAAATAAACTCAAAGTGGATCAAAGTCCTAGGAAGTAGTCCAGAAACAGCAAAACTGCTAGAAGAATATATAGTGGCAACACTCCAACACACTGGCAGGAGCACTGACTTCTTTAATAAGACTGAGAAAAGTGAGGATCAATTAGTGGGATGGCACCAAATTAAAAATGTGCACATCAAAGAAAATGAGTGTGAAGAGAGCCTACAGAATGAGAAAAAAATGTTTCCTAGATACTCTTCCAACAGTGTTAATAACCACAATATATAAAGAACTCAAAAATATAACACTACACAAAGTAATATTTTTCAAAATAAAAAATTCAAATGGCCAAAAATTATTTGAAAACATGTTCATCATCATTAGTAATTAGGGAAAAGCAAATCAACATGACAGTAATATTTCATCCTCCCCCAGTCAGAGTGACATTCATCAAGAATACAAATAAGGATAATTGTTGTTGAGGATATGGGGGAAAATACACTTGTGCTTTGTTGAATTCAGTCAGGAAGAATTTCTAAGGGACTACTACTAGCCCCAAATCACTAAGATTCCCTCTCCCTCCCCCTCACCACACACACACAAAAAAAAAATGGCAGGAAATCCAGCCATTTCTGGCAGCATGGTGAGCCAAGAGGACATTATGTCAAGAGACATAACTCAGACATAGTAAGACAAATACTGCACGTTTTCATTTATACATGAAATTTAACAATGTCAACTCACAGGAACATAGAGTAGAAAGGTAGTTTTCAGGTGCTAGTTGGGTTTAGAATAATGTGGGAATTTAGGTCAAATGGTGTAAACATTAAATTGCAAGAAAAATAAACCTGGAGATGAAATGCACAGCATGTTAATTATAGTTAAAAAGAATCTATTGTGCAACTAAAGTTGCTAAGAGAGTAGATCTACAATTTTCCCAACAAACACAAAAAATGGTAGATATATGAGGTGATGCATATGTAAATTAGATTGTCTAACCATTTCAAATGTACATGGATAACAAAATATCAAGTTGTACATATTAAACATACACAAACTTTTTCAAAGAAAAAGAAAATTTGAAAGGTCAATAGTTATACCATTTTTATTTAAATGTAGCAAAATGATAATCACCATTTTCAGAATCATCAGGTAATCTAAGTTTATTTCTGTTATTTAATATACTGGTATATCATTTTTGTTCTTCTAGAAGATCAGGATTTAGACCCCCACAAAAAGGAAAAAAAGTCATCAAATGAGCATACTCATTTCTCTAAAAAATATATTTGTTTCAGACCATTTTACTTTAAACCAAATTGTTCAGTGAAAATAGAGCCTCTAAGATATAGCCATAGATTTGGGTATGATGGTGCATGACTGTAATCTCACTGACTCATGAGGTTGAGTCAGGAAGATCTCAAGTTCAAGGTTAACCTGGGGAACTTTACAAGACCCTCAGCAATTTAGAGGGACCTTGTTTCAGAGAGAGAGAGAGAGAGAAAAACCCACATGGTATTGTATTTGTCCATGTAATTATTATTTTATAAATTATTTTGAAAGTCCTACCTCCTAGCAAGAACATTAAGGTCTTTATACTAATAATTCTTATACTTAGAAATGACCAAAAGGCAACATGAACCTCTGAGACTCTCTGGACCCAGTTACACTGGTGACAGAGGAAAGGCATTCTGAAGTTTCTGCTGGTGTATATGTTGGACAACAGGTCAAGATTCCCACCTTCAAGTAATTCAAAATATTAAAGCCTAGGCTGTTCAAAGCCCAGCCAAAATGACTTTAGAATGCTGCTTTTCAGACAGGAAACAGAAACTTTATCTGAAAGCTCAGCATAATTCCTTTCTGTAGGCCTGGCTGCACTCGACCTGCTGGTCCCTAGAACAACCCCACCAATTAAGAAATCCACCATGGAAGGCCAGGCCCCTGCACTCGGCCTCCTCCCTGGTTTCTTGGCCCTGGATCAAAACCTGTGAGTCACAGAAAAGCAGTTCAAAGAGAGAAGTTTATAGCAGTAAACCCCCATATCAAAGCAGAACAAAGATCCCAAAAAGCTAGTACTGCACCTCAAGAAACTAGAAAAACAAGGACAAACTAGCCCAAAGTTGACTAAAGAAGTGAAATAATAAAAAGGAGAAATCAATGAAACAGGAACTATAGAAACAAAAGAGAAGATCAACAAAACTAAGAGTACATGTTTAGAAACACAAAATCAGCAAACATTTAGTTAAATGAAGGAAAAAAAGAGGAAACTCAAATAAGTGAAATTAAAAAGGAAACACTGCTACTGACACAGCAAAAGCATAGAGGATCATAAGAGACTACTATGAAGAGACCATTAGTACATGCCAGCAGGCTGGATAAGCTAGAAGATAGGAATACATACCTTGACACATGTAATCCACCAAGATGGAATTATAAAGAAATGAAAAACCTTGGCCAAATAGTGAGTAAAGATGCTGAATCATCAATGAAGAGTTTCCTAGAACAGAAGAGCTCAGGACCTAATGACTTCTGTGTTGAATTCTATCAAACAGTAAAAGAAGAATTAAGGGTTGGACCAGTAGCTCAGCAGTAAAGTATATGCCTCACATGGCTAAAGCCTGGGTTCAATCCTTAGGTCTATAAAACAATAAAAGAATAGAGTTATTTTATATTAGGTAGAGGGGAGTGAAGGGAGGGGAAGGGATATGGGGGTAGGAATGATAGTAGAGTGAAACAGACATTATTACCTCAGGCACATATATGACTGCATGACCAATGTGATCCTACAATATGTATAATCAGAAAAATGAGAGATTACATTCCATTTATGTATGATCTATCAAAATGTATGAATGCATTCTACTATCTATCATGGAAGGATTTTATTTCATCTTCAAATTTGAAGGTAAGTTTTGCTGGATATAGGATTCTTGGTTGGCAACCATGTTCTTTCAGAGCTTGAAATACGTTGTTCCAGGCCCTTCTAGCTTTTAGAGTCTGGGTTGAGAAGTCGGCTGCTATCTGTATTGGTCTCCCCCTATATATAATCTGATGCTTTTCTCTCGCGGCCTTCAAAATCCTATCTTTATTTTGAATGTTAGGCATTTTCATTATAATGTGCCACAGTGTGGACCTGTTGTGATTTTGTGCATTTGGTGTTCTATAAGCCTCTTGTATTTGATTTTCCATTTCGTTCTTCAGGTTTGGGAAATTTTCTGATACTATTTCATTGAATAGGTTGTTCATTCCTTTGGTTTGTATCTCTGTGCCTTCCTCATTCCCAATAATTCTTAAATTTGGTCTTTTCATGATGTCCCATAGTTCTTGGAAATTCTGTTCATGATTTCTTACCATCTTCTCTGTTTGGGCAACTTTATTTTCAAGATTAAATTTTTTGTCTTCATTATCTGAGGTTCTGTCTTCCAAGTGGTCTAGTCTTTTGGTGATGCTTTCCATTGAGTTTTTTATTTGGTTTATTATTTCCTTCATTTCAAGGATTTCCGTTGTTTTTTTTTTTTTTTTTTTTTTTTTTGAGAATCTCTATCTCTCTGTTGAAATGATCTTTTGCTTCCTACACTTGCTCTTTCAGCTTATTGGTATTATTATTCATTGCCTGCATTTGCTCTCTTATCTCATCCTTTGTTTCACGAATCATCTTAATCATGTATAATCTGAAGTCCTTTTCTGACATTTCTTCTAACATACTGTCATTGGATTCTATTAATATAGAATCTAGATTTGTTTGGATCATTTTCTTCCCTTGTTTTTTCATGTTGTTCATGTACCTTCCCCTCTAGCAGTGCAGATCTGGGGTATTGCAGATTTCCCCCTATAGGCTTATAGTGGCCCTACAGGTTTCCAAAACCCTTTCTTTAAGGGGAGATCAATATTAGCAGTGCCCAATTCAGACACTATGCAATCCTAGACCAAATAGCCCCTATGAGGCCAATAACAAAATTGTCATAATAAACAGAATGAGTTCAAATATTATCTTTGGTAAAACAAACAGATTTGCAATAAGGTCTGCAGTTTTAAATGGAGGACAAAGAGGATGCAGAGGGATGTAGAATGTGGCTGTTAATGGGATAAGAAAGGAATATACAGAAGTTCTACATAATAGAAAGGGTGAGAGTGTAATCAAAAGAAATTGGATATTAGCATGCAAAAAAGGGAGAAAGAGACTCTGAGGGAACGGGTAAACAAAAGGAAAAGAGAGCAAGAAAAGTAAAGAAATAAAAACTTAAACTTTTTCAATAAGGAGAAAAAAAGAAAATCTACAGTATAACAGTCATATAGTAATGAAACCTCCCAGAGTTCAGTAGCCTGATACATGAGAGTTACCTGACAATGAGCTTCAAGCCTCCAGCAGGCATCTCAGGATGGTTTTGCCCCACCTAAAGATCGGAGCTAAGGCTTCCAGGATTATCCAAGATGGCCACTCTAGCTTCGAAATGTGTTTGCAAATGGGGAGCTGCAGCTCAGGGTGTGGCCATGGTCAGCAGGAGGTCCTGGAGGCGGGATGTGGTTGATCAGGCAGGGTTCCTGGAGGTCGGGTGTGTTTGGTGTGGTTGTGGGATCCTGAAGGCTGGGTGCAATCAGTCGGTCTGGGGTCCTGGTGATAGGGCGCAGTCAGTTGGTGTGGGGGTCCTGGCGGCAGGGAGCAGTCAGTCGATGTGAGGGCCCCAGAGGCAGGGAGTGATCGGTCTGGCTGAGGGATCCTGAGATGGGGCTCAGTCAGTCCGGCCAGGGTTCCTCCAGGGCCTGGCTGTTGTCTCAAAATGGCGGCAGACACATGTAATCAATCCTGCAGGTACTGCAACAGTGAACTTCCAGGCAACAGCAGGCAGCTGGTGCTCCACTGGTGGTCGGCAATCAGTTTGCTGACTGTCGTCGGATGATCGGGAGGTGAGTCTCATGCGGTGGGTGATGGATAGGTGGAAGGCAGGCGATGGACAGGCAGAGGCAGGCAAATGGCAGATGATAGGCGCCTGACAGTGAGCAATCTACACTCAAAAAAGGCGTCAATATGCTGGCAGACTGCAGGTGATCACAGCAAACAAATGGGGTAAACAGCAGGGGATCGATAAGCAGCAAAAACTGCCTTACCAAGAAACAGATATCCTCTGCTTGAAACCGGAGTTTCGGAGCGACAAGGAACACAGCCTCCTTCTAGTCCGCCATCTTGAATCTCACATTCTACTGTCATGTACAACTAATTAAAACAAAAAAATTTTTTTAAATAAATAAATAAAACAAAGAGTGTCAATTCTTCTCAAACTCTTCTAAAAAACTGAAGAGGAGATCCTTTCAAGTTCATTTTGTGAGGACAGAACTATTCTTTTTTTTCACAGATAGTTTTTAAAATTAAATTTTTAAGATTTTTAGATAATTTTTGATTCACATGCAGTTGTAAGAAAAAAATAAACCATAATCCTGTCTCTCCTTTCCCAGGTTTTCCCCAATGGTAACATCTTGCAAAACTATGGTACAGTATCATAACCAGGATACAGAACATTCCTGTTACCACATCCCTCATGTTGTGCTCTCACAGATCCACCCAATTCCCTTCCACCTTTACTAATCTCCATTTCTGTCATCCAGTCATTTCAAGAAATAAAAATATGGAATTAGTATGTAATATTTTGGGATTGATTCTTTTGACTCATAATTATACTTTAAATACATCTGTGTTCATTCTTTATACTACTGAGTAGCATTTCATGGTATGGATGTCTTGTGTATTTATCTGTTAAAAGTCCTATGGGGGCTGGAGCTATATAGCTCAGTGCTGAGTGCTTGCCTAGCATGTATGAGGCACTGGTTCGAATCTCAGCACCATATATGGATAAAGTAAAGGTCCATCAACAACTAAAAAAGGACACATATGGATTGTTTCTAGTTGAAGATTGTGATAAAGCTGCTATGAACATTTATGCACAGATTTTTGTGGGAACATAAAGCTTAATTTCTCTGGGACAAATGTCAGAAATACACCTGCTGGGATGTGTGGTGGTGCATGATTAGTTTACTTTTTCCAAAATAATCCATTTGTTTTAGATAGGAAACTTGATTTTGACAATAAACATTAAATATCACACATTAATAAAATGTCATTCTATTGACTTACTGTTTAAATTATCAAGACTTAATATGTTACATATACTCAATCAAATCTAGCGATCAAAAGAAGTGGTTAATAAATGTGGGCCCAGATTATGATGGCTCAATTTGCCATTTTTCAGCTTTCTGATGGTTGTTCTTAGAAACCATATTATAACTAACAATGAGGAACAAAGAGACAGATACCTCTATTTATATATAATCATATTAAAGGGGAATGATCCAAAGACTAGTCCCAAGTTTGTCATCTGTTCCCTTTGGTATAGTGGCATCTGTCCTCATTTTATGAAATAAACACATAGAAGAGTCAGCCCAGAAACAATATGATTAGAAAAAATAAAATGTTATTTAGAATATGAAGTAAGGAAACAATAACTTCAGTTTTTAGGCTACATGAAATGAGCCTTCATGAGGAAACAACTCTAAAATATTTGCACTAGTTTCTTTTTTAAGTTTATTTGTTCTTTTTAGTTACACATAATACAGTATATTTTAACATATTTATAGAAACATGAAGTATGGAGGACAGAACTCTTCTGATACCCTAGTCACACAGAGACCCTACAAAAATAAACACAACTGTAGTTTTTGATAGTAAAGACAAATATCCTTGATGAACATAGATGCATAATTTATCAACAAAAATTCTAGCAAACCAAATCCAAAGAGATCATTCACCACTATCAAATGAACTTCATCCCAGGGAGGCAATGATGATTTAACAAATATAAATACATAAATGTGATACATCGCAGTAACAGAATCAAAACCAAAAATCATTGCACCATTTAATGCATTACAAAAAAAAATTTGATAAAATCCACACCCCTTCATAATGAAAACCCTCAAAAAATAAGATATAGGAAGAATGTGCCTCAATCCAATAAAGGCAATGGATGATAGGCCAAAGCAGCATCACACACAGTGGAGAAGAGCTGAAACCATTTCGAGGAAGATCAGGTACAAGGAGAGACCAATCTTATTCAATATACTATTGGAAGTATTGGCCATAGAAATAAGAGGTGAGAAAGAAAGAAAAGGCATCCAAATAGGAAAGAAGGAGGTCTAATTACCCATGTTTTCTTATTTATATACATAAAACCTCCCTCATAATAAACATCTGGGCTGCAGGCAGCCCCTGATTTACATGTCTCTTGGCTTCTCAAGGCTTGAATCAAGCTGCCCACACAAGGAGGTACTGGGAGCAGGCTCTCAAATGACTAACTTCTGTGGGAAGGAAAGAGATGACCCCAGTGTTGTTAAAACCCAACAAATCAACCACAAAGTACAGAGTTCAGAAGACATGGGGAATTTCAATGTAATAACAATAAAAGCAATGATTAGGTACCACTGTTGCCAAGGTACCAAGCTTTTATGAATATGAATAATGTGCTTATACATAAAACCAGATACTAGGGATCAATGCTAAAACTGCAGAGCTTTCAGGATCAAATCTATGTTCCAAGACTTTTAATGAATAAGCATTTCTTAAATTTATTTTTTAAACTGTGGGAAAAGCATGCATCATAAAATTTAACCATCTTTACCATTTCTAAATGTGCAGTTCAGTAATATTAAATACATTGAATTATTTGCAATCATCATCTCTGCTCACCTCCAGAACACTTAACACTAGTAAAGCTGAAATTCTGAACCAACGGTGTACAAGGTCCCCCTTGACCCATTCCCTAACCAACACTTGTTCTCTTCACTTCGTGTTAAGAGTCAGCCTAACAGGTGCTCAGGGGCACCTCACTTTGGTTTTGAATTTGCATTCCCACAGCCATTAAGGATGCTGAGCACCTTTTCATACCTGTTGGTCATCTGTATACCTCCTTTGGGAAAATGCTGAGTCAGGCTTTTCCCATTTATTTGAGTAATTTTAACCCCTATCAGTCATGCTTTCTAAATACTTTCACCCACTGTGGATGCTGCCCTTTCATTTTAGGGATTATTTCTTTTGCTGCTTGTTTAGTTTTGCTTCTGTTGCCCATGAGGTTGGTTTCATATCCAAAAAATCATTGCTAAGATCAATATCAAGGAACTTTTCTCCTAGATTTTCTTCTGGGAGTTTTACAGTTTCAGGTCTTACATTTAAGTCTTTCTTCCATGTTAAGTTTACTTCTGTGTATAGAATATAAAATAAGGATCCAATTTTATTCTTCCATGTGTGGGTATCCAATCTTTTCAACATTGTTTACTGAGGAGACTCGCCTATCCATCTCATGTCCTTTTGGCACTCCCGTCAAACATGACTTGACCAAAGGTGTGTGTTGATGTCTGGACTCTCAGTTCCGCTCTGCTGGTCTATGTGCCTGTTTTTTATGCCAGTACCATGCTATCTTGATATAGCTCTTCTTTCTTGAAATCAGGAAGTGTGAAGCCTTGGAATTGTGTTCTTAATTTCCTTTTGTGTATTAATTCATACCCTGCAATTTTACTGAAATTATTAGTTCTAACACTTTTCTGTGTAAAATCTTCAAGGTTTTCTACATATGTGTTATGTCCTTTGTGAAGGGACATACTTTAATTTCTTTCTTCCCAATTTGGATGCATTAATTTCATTTTCTTTTCTTATGCTTCTGGCCAGAACTGTCAATATTATATTGAATGGAAGGGGCAAAAACAGGCATCCTGAACTCGTTGCCAATTTATCAAACATGCTTTCATCACTAAGTATGTTAGTTGTGGATTTTTATATATGGTCCTTATCCAGGTAGTTTCCTTCTACTCCAACTTTGTTAATTGTTTTTGTTAGTTTGTTTTTGTTTTGTTCTGTTTGCTTTAGGAGAAGGAGCTGAATTTTGTAAAACGCTTCTTCTGCTTCAGCAGAGATGATCATATTCCCCCTCTACTTCAGTCTGCTAATGTGGTATTGATTGATGTTCATGTGTTGAGCCATTCCCATGTTCCTAGAATAAACTGTACTTTGTCATGTTATACAATCATTTTAATATGCTGCTGAATTGCACTTGCTAGTCTTGTGAGCATTTCTGCACCAGTATTCCTAAGGGATGGTGATCTAGAGTTTTCTTCTGGTGAGTCTATGGCTTCACTATTGGGTTCTTGCTGGCCTTTCAGAATTCATAAGGGGTATTCTCTCTTCTTTGAATTTTGGAAAAGTTTGAAAAAGAAAGTGAGTAATGCTTTATTTATTTAAATGTTTGGTCAAAAAAATGCTTGGTAGAATTCCCTAGCAAAGTCGTCTGGTTCAATTTTGGTGTTCTAGTTCAGAAAGTTTCTTTGAAAGTTTGCTTTGGATTACTGATTTAATCTCCTTGTGAGTTTTATGTGTATTCTTATTTTTTATGAGTTCTCAAGATTTAATCTTGGAAGGTGGTATGTTTCTTGGAATTTTCACATTCCTTACCAGTTATTCAATTTTTTGGCATATAATTTTTCATATTTTTCTCTAATAATATGGAATTTTGAATCAGGCTCTCACTATTTTGACCAGGCTGATTTGAACTCCTGGGCGCATGTGATCTTCCTGCCATAGATTCCTGAGTAGCTATGACTAAAGCATCACCACTGTGCTGAACTAAATTTTTTATTAATGTAAAATTGATAGTGATGTTCTCACTTTCATCTCTGATTTTAGTAATTTGAGTCTTCCTCTTTATTATTCACCCAGAAAAAGGACCTTCAATTTTATCTATCTTTTTGAAAAATCAATATTGGTATACTGTATTTTGAAGTAGCTTCACTTACAAGTATACTCACTATGGGCAAAGAGACATGTGGGATTTTAGAAATACTCAGCTGTATTAAAATACTATTATAAAATTTTGCAGAATATTAATAGATTACTTTGTAGGGGCAAAGTATTTTATGTCACCATAAAAATTGGAATAGCACATCATAACACAGCACATCATAACATAGAAACTTCAAAATGTGAACCAAAGCCCTTTGTAAATATTTATGAACTATAGATTGTGGCACTTTATCCATATCCATAATTTATTCATCAACATAGGATAAATTATCAAATTCCTTTACATCTTCTGTCCATATATGCTTTGAAATAAATGCACAAATATAACTTTATTAGAGTTCCTCTTTCACATCATTCTTTGGCATTTAACAGTTCCTGATGTAAAGGTTAAAAGCACAGCGCAGCAAGGAGTGCTTCTAGAGAAAATGGAAAGTTCCTTTCCTCTCTGTTATGAAGAGGTGAGATTTTGTCTACTACAAAATTTGTTGTGTCTACATGATTCTGACAATGTTTAATCGCACAGACTGCAATCTTCTGGCCCACCTTTTCACTGCCTTGCTATTTAATCCACACACACACACACACAAATACCTTGAAAAGGAGGAAAAGGGTACTGATGTAAAGTAAGACTTTCTTTGTATGTTAGAGCTCACAGGTTTTTTTCTTCCAAGCGAGGTTTTGATTTGCATTAATCTGAAGGATATTATATATCTTTGCAAATGAGTTTTATCTCTATCCAAATAATATAGTTTTTTAAAAATTCATTTTTATTGTAAACTAATGGGATACATCTTCTTTTTCTGTTTGTACATGAAGTAGAGGCATACCGTTTGTGTAATCATACATTTACCTAGGGTAAAAGTTTTTGATTCATTCTGTTATTTTTTTCTTCCCCCCACCCCTCCCACCCCTCTTATCCCTTTATACAGTCCCTCCTTCCTCCATTCTTGCCCCTCCCACCCCCTATATGTGTCATCATCCGCTTATCAGTGAGATCATTGGTCCTTTGGTTTTTTGAGATTGGCTTATCTCACTTAGCATGATATTCTCCAACTGCGTCCATTTGCCTGCAAATGCCATAATTTTATTATTCTTTATGGCTGAGTAATATTCCATGATATATATATATATATATATTCCATGATATATATATATATATATATATATATATATATATATATATATATATATCACAGTTTCTTTATCCATTCATCAATTGAGGGGCATCTAGGTTGGTTCCACAATCTGGCTATTGTGAATTGAGCAGCTATGAACATTGTTGTGGCTGTATCTCTGTAGTATGCTGATTTTAAGTCCTTTGGGTATAGGCTGAGGAGTGGGACAGCTGGGTCAAATGGTATAGTTTTAAAAAACTGTTGTGTTTGCCTTTTATTGTGCTGGATGAACATTCCAGAAACATCATACTCATTACCAGCTAACTTCCATGACTAATACTAATTGCCATCAGAGTGCCTTGGAAATTCTGGGTCACATTACAGTTAAAAATAAAGATGAGTACTTGTCAATGGTTATTTAGAATTTGGCTTCTAACAAAATTTGATTCCCATTATTTTAATAATATGCAGTAAGCTATATATTCATATTCACTGACTATTAAGTGTTCTCTCATTTCTATCTATTATAAAGAATTTTAATTTAGATTGCTCTCATCTTTTGGGGGAACATAATATGTTGTTGTTGTTTTAAACAAAATTCATTTATTTGAGAAGTTTTAGGTGCACAGCAAAATCAACGTGCCTCACAGAGTAAAATGTTTGTTACATCAGACAAGCACACATTGACTCATTTTTATCATCCAATGCCTGTATTTTATATTACATTTAATCTTGCTGTCCTACATTCAATGAATTTGGAAAAACATATGAGGACATGCATTATCGTATCCTACAAAAATTTTCAATGACCTAAAAATTCTCTGTGCCCCACAGATTCATCTCTTCCTCTTCCTAATCCTTGGCAACCACTGAGCTTTTTCTTGTCTGCATACTTTTGCCATTGACAGAAAGTCATATATTTGGGAACGTAAGTATGTAACCTTTTCACATTTTCATTCTTTTTTTTTTTTTTTTTTTTTTTTTGATACTGTGGATTGAACTCAGGGGCACTTGCCCACTGAGCCACATCCCCAGCTCTATTTTGCATTTTATTTAGAGACAGGATCTCACTGAATTTCTTATTGCCTCACTATTCCTGAGGCTGGCTTGTTCTGAACTCATGATCCTCCTGCCTCAGCTTCCTGAGCCACTGGGATTGCATGTATGTTTCACTGCACCCAGTTCATCCATTTTTAAATACAAATTGGATGTATCTGTAGATTTTTTTCTCACATTTAATCTAAGTAACTTTTGAATTTACTAATGAACAAATGAACTTCCTGACTGATATAAATTCTATATTTCTCTTACTTATAATTATAAATTAACTTATGAATTCATGAGGTAATATCTAGTTGTTTTGGAAAAATAATGAAATTTTATTGTCAAGATGAAAAATTTTAACAGTTCATGTATCAGCATCCGTTTTCAATTACTTGCTGAACCATAAGTGATTGGTTTTGGTTTATTTCAAGGGTTAACATCAGTAGGCCACAGAGATCTCTCATATTTAGTCAACCTTATTTGGGGTGTGTTTGTGAGGTTGTTTTGACTGAGTTGACATGTGAATCAGTAGACTAAGTAAAGCAAATTGCTCTCCCAACTGTGGGTGGACCTCATCCAATCAGTTGAAAGCCTGCATAGAGCAAAACACTGACCAAGAGTGAACTCCTCCGGCCCAACTTCCCTTGACCTGGAACAATGGATTTCACCTGCCTTCACATATCAGGGAACATCAGTTCCTGGGTCTCAACTGCATTATTGGTTTCTTGGTGTTCAGGGCTTCAGGATCAGTGTGAAATTCCACCACTGGCTTTCCTGGGGCTCCAGCTTGCTGACTGCCGATCTTTGGACTCATCAATTTTCATGATCACATGAGCCAATTTCTTACAAAACATCTCTTTTTATTAATATGTCATATTGATTTTATTCCTCCAATAAAACATACAGTGACAGTAAACTGCATATATGTAGTTTATAATTTGTTGAATATTACATATGTAGAGACCCAGGAAAGCATTTTTAGGAAGAAGAGAGTAGCATAACTTCACTGCCAAATGTTTCTTTAAGCCCTTTGTAACCCATCTTGCCATCTTCCCTGCTCTCCTGGCCAAATGGATACAGGTTCAAGGTTCCTGCTCTCCCCAACTCAGCCTCAACAGTCCACTACAGTGACTCACAGAATTTGAGAAAACACTATACCTATTATTATATTTTATTATAAAGGATGCACATCAGGACTAATTCAAAAAAGAGACTAGAGAGAGGCCCTGGAGAGCCTTGAAGACACACCTTGCATGTCCTTGAGATGTGTAACTCTCCTGGCAAATTGAGATGCATCTCTATCCAGGGAAGCTCACCAGACCTTGGTATCCAGAGTTTTTACTGGGGGCTATATCACTTGTTCTGGTTACTTCCAGCACTCTGAGCATTTGCACCTACAACTAGGAGCACGATGACCTGTCCACACTGTCTTTCTATTCCTGCTACAACACACCTTAGTATCCCAAGGATACAGGCTTGCCAGCTCTAGATAAGGCCTTCTTCTCTGGGAATCTGCCCCATATCCATCTTGCACCTCACAGGGTGCATCTCTGCATTGCTACAATCCCCTACCATGGTACAAGTGACCAGGTCAAACAAGCACAGGGGGAAACATATTTGTCAATTCAAATCATGTCCCAATCCTTGAAGGAAGTTCTTCTGGTGGACAATGGCATGTCCTTCTTCAGTACATCTCTCATATTCCCATAGTGACTTCTACAGGGCAGGGTCCCATAGAGATGTTCCTTAAATAGGCCAGTTTTCCTTTGCCCTTCTGCCTTACCATTAGGACAGGTCATCAGCCCTGACTCTCATGAGTCACAGGAAAACAAATACAGAGCAAACAGCATGTAATTCAACCCAAAAAGTTGATTACCTTTTCTCGATTAGACTGCTTGCTTGGAATGGGCACACATAAATCACCAACTGTTTGCATGTCAATCAAAAGCAGGCAATGTGGTAGAGTCTAAGTGGGGAGAGAACCAAGCAGTTCTACGGGTAGCACTAAAGTCAGGTCTAAGGAAAAGACCAAACTGCTCATCAATATGTCAAGTAACTCTGCACCCCCTGGTAGCATGGTTTTGCACAAACCTCTTTATTTATTTTGAGCCTTCTGGATACTCTCCTCCTTAGAAAATTTCTCCAGCATCACCTAAGACATCATGCATATTTTGTGTTTCAGTGGTATTTTATATCCTTCAGTTATGGGACATTTTCAACTAATAGCAAGGTAGTAATTGACCTTCAGATGAAAACTTTCTGGGTCAAAGTCTCAGCAGTCATCACTTGGAGGTGCTGAAGGGTTTTTGCATAAAGCCCAGTTTACACTTTAACCAGCATTATTTTATAGAAGATCTGACCTTTCTAACACTCCAGCTATGCTGATTGACTCCTATTTCCTGTGTGGACTCAAGAAATCTTCTTGTTCTCATTTAGAACGTCTAATTAATATTGCACACTTTTCTGCTTCTCTTGTACAACAGTAGGTAGGGGAAACATTCCCCAGTCAAATAGTATCCATTTCCATAAAACACACAGTTGAATGAGACATAATGTTCTCTTGAAGGCTTTTTAAACATTTGCTTTCATCTACATGTTCCCCTTAATTCTATCAAGCCTTGCAGATCTAAATCCTCTCAAGCTAACTCCCGCCCCACTTAGGGCTTCACCATAGTGCACGTGGATCCTTGTGAAGGAGTCCCAGAAATATCTATTCTCAAACTTCAGACCATTTTCACCACATGTGCAGAAGAGACTGTGACTCTTCCATCAGGTCTTGTGCTGATCAGATTGTGGGGCTCTTGTCCCAGGAGACTTAGGGATGGTTTCCTGTGTTCATATGAACTAGGATGGACAAAGTAGATTTTCACCTGGGACAATTTGGGGGATCTAGTAGGAGCCATACAACTTCTGGGAGGTCTTTATTAAACTTTGATTTTTACTCCATCAAATTCTGATTGTTCATCCCATTTCTTAAGAGCCAAATAAAGACTTTCATCCTGCTGAGATGAGCCCCTTGACTCACTCTTTTGTCCTTGCTCTTAGGAATTTGCCTAGCCACCTTCTCTATGTGTAGTTTCAGCACAGATTTCCTCCTTGGGAAGGACTCTGATGCTAAGGGTTGTACCTAAGGTTTACTAGAAAAAAACAGCCCACTGTGAGCATCTTTCCCAACATTCTTTATTGGTAGAATTTCTCAGATAAAAGGGTGGAGTTCCCATGGGTCACCATCTATGCTTGGTCCATCCCTTACTTTCATTTAAGACATGAAAATTAATAATACCAAAGCCTTGTATATTTAACTCTTTCCTACTCCTTCACATAGAAGGATTTACAGAAACCTACTGTGAACATTTCAGGAAATCATAACTCACCAACTCAGAACCTTCCAGCACAAAATAATAAATAAGAAGCTAAGTAGCTAGAGCTTTGATCCTACTTACACTCACAAGAAATGTGTTTGTATAAGTGGCAATAATATCTAAAATGATACAGTTGTTTGGGAACAGAACATGTACAAATTATCAAAATTGAGTTTAACATTATGATTTAACTTACATGAACAATCACAACACAGCATAGATAAAGAATGGAAGAAGTTGGACAGGATTCAAGATCCAGGAGAATGCTCATTGAAACACCAGGTGATACACATTGTTTCTGACCAGGCAGAACCCCTCAGCACCTACAGTAGGTAATTCTAATGGTTCTTTAAATCCCTGAACATATGATTTTTTGTACATGTGTACTTAGATCACTGCTCTTGTGTAGTCTTATGAACTCTGGGTTAACAACACCTTTTCCTTTCTTTCCTGCTGTGCATTCCAGCATAGAATGTGGATATGTTCTTCTAAAGTATCTCAGAAATTCTGCTTTAAATATCCATGGAATCTGCCCCCTTGAAACACATACAGGATTTGAAAAGAGTTTTATTTTATTTTTCACATTTGCATCTAGTAAAGAACTTAGTTTACTCTAACTCCTTCAGATCCTTCCCTTCCAGTCTTCTAGAATCAAGACTGGAAATAACTGAAAACAAGATAAAGCTACAAAACTCATGTGTATTTAAAAAATAATGCTTGGAACAATTGACACATAACTCTTCTATGCTGAGGAAAGGAGCTTTGTGAAGAGCAATGATGTAATTTCTGCTGTAAAATTCGCATGAGTGCTTTTTGATCTAGAGTTGTGATGTTACCTGGAAACAATCCCAAAGGCTTATTTGAGAGACAAGTTGTTTCTCAGCAGTGAGAAGTCACTGTCCTCCAGCTGAATGGTTCTTTGGGTACATCCCTTGAGAATGGTGGACTTGTTCCCTCCTCCAGCACTGGAACCCACACCCTGCAGACTCTAGATTACTGTTTTTGTTAACACCATTGTTGAGGTAAAACTGTCAAGTTAAATTTATATATACTTAAGGTACAAAACTTGATGTTTTGATGTACATATACACTGTGAAATGATCACCACAAAAAAACTAATGAACTTATCTATCAACTCACAGTCCTCATTTTCTTCTGAGTGTATGTGTGTGTGTGTGTGTGTGTGTGTGTGTGTGTGTGTTGAGAATACCCAAGATCTACTCCCTTAGCAAATTTCAAACATCCCATATTAACTCTATTCACCATGGTATACCTTAGATCTTTAGAAATTATCCATTTGCATAACCACATTTTGTAAAAAGGCATAACCTTTTAAGCAACATCAACTACCCACTTTTCACCTCCCCCTGCTCCTAACACCTACCATTGACTCTTTGCTTCTGTGAGTTTGCCTATTTTAGATGCCACACAGAAGTGAGCTCAAGAAGTATCTGTCCTTCTGTACCTGCTGATCTCACAAGCTAGTGTCCTCAGGGATCCATGCTGTTACAAATGATAGAATTTTCTTCTTTAATACTCAACAATATTATGCATATATGGAGTATACATTCTACTATTATGTACAACTAATTAAGAATAAAAATGTAACTATCAAAAAGACTGAATAATAACTGGGTGCAGTGGTACACACCTATAATTCCAGTGGCTCTGGAGGCTGAGGAGGGAGGATCGTGAGTTCAAAGCCACCCTCCACAACTTAGCAAGGCCCTAAGCAATTTAGCAAGACCCTGTCTCTAAATAAAATATAAAAAAGAGCTGGGATGAGGCTCAGCATTCAAGAGCCCCTGTGTTCAATCTCCAATACCAAAAAAAAAGAAGAAAAAGACAATATTCTCATTTTCATTCTCACCCCACACGTACAAAACACATTCTTTATTCATCCATTAATTGGGTACTTAAGTTGTTTTTATACACTGGCTATTGTGAATAAGACTGCAAAAATGTGGAGTTCCTACATCAATCATATGGCAGTTCTGCTTTAAGTTTTTGAGGAAATTCTATAATGCCTTAGTAACTTATCTATGAGTGGAATGTGCCATGGCACATTAATTTTCTTTTTGTTGTTGTTGTCAATAGAACACAAATAACAACTTAGAATCTAAGCTGCATATCCTGAATACAGAAGTTCCTTCAATTACTCTTCATGGACAGTCTACTACAAATCCTACTTTAGACACCAAGCAGTTTGGGATTTATTAATGTCTTATATGTTTTAATATTTTTTTGTGAAATTAGTAATAAATTTATCCATATATATCGATGTAATTCAATCTTCTAATGTCCAAATGTAATTCTGAAACTTAACCATTAGCCTTATAGATCTTTCCTTTTCTCTTTACTGTAATATTAATGTTTAAAGTCTATTTCTATTCATATATATATCTATATGCATGAAAACAAATAAAATTAGGTTTGAAATGAAAGTCAGATTATGGACACACTATTTCTAAAGAGTCCATGTGAGGCTTTTAGCACAGAAACACTGAGCTGGTGTGTTACTATGTGGTGGAGTTTGTGGCCCTAGGTTCCATTCCCAGCACCACCAAAAACAAAAAACAAAAACCAGATTCAGTCCTGCTAAATGTCTAGAGTTTACTAATGTTCCTCCTATTCAAGACAGTTTTGACCTTAATTTTTAACCTCTGCTTACATTTTGATTCATTTCCTAGGTTTCACCTTGGAAGACCAAATTTTTGGTGGTGAGTTGGAGAGTTGAGTCCTGACTTGTCTATGGTTGGCATAGTCACCAAAAAAAAAAAAAAAAAATACCAGAACCTGCAGCCAGAACATTTAGTGTCTTTGAGGTTCAGAGGACACATATCTCTTTGTCCATGGGGTCACCCAAGGCACCTGGGGACAACCTGAGTGTGTGAACAAGTCTAAGACAATGAGTAAGGGGAGTATGGTTTGTGATTCTTCTTCTCAGAGTATTCAAATTGGAATAACCCTCCACCAGCTCTCTGCCTTCATAGATACAGGACCTTGCAAAGCTCATTCCTTGCTAAGGTGAGAAGGAGGCCAAGGGGAATGCTAGGCATTCTCAAATGAACCTTAGTATTTCAAGATTACCTTTTTCAGAAAGCCCCTATTCAGGCCTTATCTGCTATTTAAGTTCTATGATACTTCTAAAGACTCCTGAGTTTTCTCATGCTAACTTACCCCAGGAGCTGAATGACTTCTCCATTTCTGGACTGGCATCTTGGTTGCATTGTCAAGAAGCCTGAAGTCTTGAATGACTGAGGACTGAAGGTGTCTCACTGTGGCAGTTCTGAAAAAGAATGGGAGGGAACTGGCATTGGACTCCTCTACTTTAAATGTCATGCACATTTGCTTCATTACTGACCCACCTCACTTGGGAACAAATGGCTGGCTTAATGACACATGGTTATTATTGTTATTCACTTATCCTTCTCCTGTCTGGAATTATGCATGATCCTTGTAACTGAAAAAAAATGTATTGGTATGCTGAAATTCATACAGTTTAGAACTGGTTAAGTTAAATTCATTGCAAATCTCATAATTCATAATTCATCCTTCATCAATCCCTGTCACAAAAATGTGCTATGGCAGAATCCCTCAAGTAGCATATCAGGTAAAAAGGTTCTGAATGATCAGAAATTGCAGATTGGTAACAGAAGGCATACATAGGAAGTGAGATACTGAGGAGTAAATGTCAGTAGTCACTTGAGAGGTCCAATCCCAACAGTTGACACTGCATGCTCCTGTGCTCACCAAATACTGTTAGAACTTGGAAGTCTTAACATAATTCATTGGACATTTCCATCTTGACACCAAAGGGTGTTATTTGAATGTGGTTATTTCACATTTCCAACTTAATTTTCCATAAAGTAAAGTTAATTGCATCTCATGGTGTACTTAGATCTTACAGCATCATATGGTTTAGACATTAGGTGTCCCCCAAAAGTTCATATGTGAGATAATGCAAGAAAGTTTTGAGGTAAAATGATTAGGTGTGAGAGCCTTACCCAATCAGTACATTCTACCCTGATGGTGATTAAATGAGTGGTGACTGTAGGCAGGAAGGGTGTGCCTGGAGGAGGTAGGTCATTGAAGGAGGGACATGCCTTTGATATACATTTTGTAAGCTGGGTATTCTCTCTCTGCTTCCTGATCATGACCTGAGCCACTTTCCCCCACCACAACCTTCCACCATAAAGTTCTGCTTCCCCTTAAGCTCCAAGGAATGGAGCTGGCTGTCTATGGACTGAGACCTCTGAAACTGTGAGCCCCCAAATAAACTTTTCCTCTTCTAATTTTTCTTGGCATGTCTTATGGTCTCAGCAATGAAAATGGTGACTAAAACAGCATTCTGCCTTATCTAAGATTTCACTTTCTATGGCTTCACTTACCCATAAGTTACCCATGTCATTCAAAATTACAGAAATAAACAATGTATAAGTTTTGATTTGCTCACCATTCTGAATGGAATGATGAAATCAGGCAACATCTCTTTGTCCTGACCTTGAAGTGAATATCCTTTTGTCCATGGATTCATGGGCGACCCACCTATCAGTCCTTTGACAAACATCTGGCCATGAGATAAACTGTGGGGATTTTCACTGCTTATATATAAGGATCAGTACTATCTGTAGTTTCAGGCATCCATTGGGGATCTTGGAACAGATCCTCCAGGGTAAGGGAATCTACTTCATTACGAAAATCACAAATGATATTCTCATACTTTTATATAATTAGTATTTGAAGTCTTTCCCTTGAAACCGAAACAGAATTGGAACATGACTTTATTTGAGGAAACTTATTTTTCATAGGTTCCTCTGATATACCTCAGCTTGTGGAGATATGGGGTTGTTTCATTTCTACTTTTTCTCCATTGAGTGACCTGAAACTGTCTGCCTTTTGCCCCATTCAAAACTCTGTGAGAAAGGGCTTTTATTCACATAGCTCCCTCTTCCACATATGTCGCATACCACACTGGAATGTCTCCTTCAGTTCACTCTCCATGACCCCAGAAGATGGCTCCAGCATAGTTCTGATTTTCTTCCTATGCCTTAACTAATTTGATTAAGTCTGATCACACCTGTGTTCATCAGAGACCAGCAGAAAGATAGTTGGAGAGAGTTTGTGTGTTCCTTCTCTGACTTCTGCTCTCTGGAATTCTACTGGGGTGTTTTATTGTCTGGGGGTACAAGGGACTCACTTGATAGTGGCAGAGATGATAGGGTGGAGAGTGCTTAGGGATAATGAGGCTGGGATTTCCCCATCTGTGTGGCATCAGGAGACACAGTCATTTTAATAAAAACATTCACCCTAAAATTAACATTGATCATACACTCATATATATGAAATATAAATTAAGTATCTGAGTTTTTGTATATAATATATATTACATATATCTTATCAGTTGAAGAAATTCCCTATACCAAAGCCAAATCCATCTTTCTGCAAATAAATTAGAAATTTTCTACAATTCATCAAAATGGGCTAATATTTTCAGGGAAAAAGTAAAAAAAATTCAAGTAGGTTCTCCAATAACAACAAAATAATTGATAAAAAATAAATCTGCATTTCATATTAAAGGGCATTTGCTTACTCTTAGCAGTAAGAGTGGGGTGTTGAAGTTTCCCACTATTATTGTAGATTTGTTTATTTCTCCTTTCCACTCTGTAGGTTTTGCTTACATATTTTGCAGTTCTACCTTTGGTGTCTTCTCAATGGATTAATTATTTTATCATTATGGAATATCCCTCTTTGTCTTTGGTAACTTTCTTTGCTCTGAAGTCTATTTAATATTAACATTGTCACTTCTGTTTTGTTTTGATTGTTTGGGGGTATATCTTTTTCTATTCATTCACTTTCAATCTCGTTATTTTTGAAGTAATTTTCTTATACACAGAATGTGGTTGGGTCACATTTTTTTAATTCATTTTTTGTAAACAAATGGGGAGGCTCTTTCCAGGGGGCGATCCAAGATGGCGGACTAGAGGGTGACTGCATCTCCAGTAGCTACAGAAGCCAGGATTCAAAAAGGGGAGGCAATGAGAGACTCGGACTAAAACAGAGCCACGCGGTGAGTCTCCCCCACCGGGTGAAGCTCGGCCTGGGCGGCAGGCCCAGATAGGGGCAGCTTATCAGAGCAGGGCAGGGCAGCTAGAGTCTTCCCCAGGTAGCCCAGCTCACTCCAGCAGTGGGCTCCTCCCACACGGCCAGCATCTCGGAGCAGGCCCACCAGTGAAAGCCTTTCTGCACAGAACCAGCTCCAAGTCCCGCCAGCGGGGAGCTCCAGCCTGCAGGCAGCTTCAGGGACCAGGACAGGGCAGCCAGGGACTTCCCCAAGCAGCTCGGCTCCCTCCGGCAGGAGGCGCCTTTCAAGGCTAGCTTCTCGGAGCAGACTGCCCAGTGAGAGCCTTTATGCACAGAGCCAGCTCCAAGCCCTGGAACCAGTAGCGGGCTAGGGGCAGCTTTCTTTGGAAGCACTGCATTATCAAGTTCCTTCAAGACTTCTGGCTACTGAAGGCTGGAGGTGATACACTGGAAATCTACAGGGACACTATAAGCCAATAGAGGAAATCTGCAATATCTCAAGAGTCCCACTGACATCTGACCAATATGAGAAAACAAGGGAAGAAAATGTCCCAAACAAACCTAGATACTATATCAATAAAACCCAATGACAGTACAGCAGAAGAAATGTCAGAAAGGGAGTTCAGAATGTACATAATTAAAACAATCAGGGAAGCAAATGAGGAGATGAAAGAGCAAATACATGCATTGAAGGAAGAGATGAAAGAGCAAATGCAGGCATTAAATGATCGCACCAATCAACAGTTAAAAGAACAAATACGGGAAGCAAGAGATCATTTCAATAAAGAGTTAGAGATACTGAAAAAAAACAAACAGAAATCCTTGAAATGAAGGAAACAATAAACCAAGTTAAAAACTCCATAGAAAGCATAACCAATAGGATAGAACACCTGGAAGACAGAACCTCAGACATTGAAGACAAAATATTTAACCTTGAAAACAAAGTTGACAAAACAGAGAAGATGGTAAGAAATCATGAACAGAATCTACAAGAATTATGGGATATCATGAAAAGGCCAAATTTAAGAATTATTGGGATTGAGGAAGGCTTAGAGAAACAAACCAAAGGAATGAACAATCTATTCAATGAAATAATATCAGAAAATTTCCCAAATCTGAAGAATGAAATGGAAAACCAAGTACAAGAGGCTTATAGGACTCCAAATATACAAAATTAAAACAGACCCACACCAAGGCACATTATTATGAAAATACCTAACATACAAAATAAAGACAGAATTTTAAAGGCCACGAGAGAAAAGAATCAACTTACATTCAGGGGGAAACCAATTAGAATATCAGCAGTTTTTTCAATCCAGACCCTAAAAGCTAGAAGGGCCTAGAACAACATTTACCAAGCCCTGAAAGAAAACGAATGCCAACCAAGAATCTTATACCCAGAAAAACTTACTTTCAGATTTGAAATAAGAAATAAGATCCTTCCATGATAAACAAAAACTAAAGGAATTTACATAAAGAAAGCTGGCATTATAGAACATTCTCAGCAAAATATTCCATGAGGAAGAGATGAAAAAAACAACGATGTAAATCAGCAACAGGAGGAACTAGCCTAAAGGAATAGCCAAATAAAGGAGAAACCAAATCATGTCAAAAAACAAAAATGAGTCAAATGACTGGGAATACAAATCATATCACAATAATAACCCTCTATGTTAATGGCCTGAGCTCATCAATCAAAAGACATAGACTGGCAGATTGGATTAAAAAGAATAATCCAACAATATGCTGCCTGCAAGAGACTCATCTCATAGAAAGAGATACCCACTGACTAAAGATGAAAGGATGGGAAAAACATACCATGCACACGGACACAGCAAAAAAGCTGGAGTATCCATACTCATTTCAGATAATGTGGACATCAAGCCAAAACTAGTCAGAAGAGATAAAGAAGGACATTACATACTGCTTAAGGGAAGCATAAATCAGCAAGACATAACAATCAAAAATATCTATGCCCCAAACATTGGCTCATCCATGTACGTCAAACAAATCCTTCTCAATTCCAGAAATCAAATAGACCACAACACAATAATACTAGGCGATTTTAACACACCTCTCTCACCACTGGATAGATCTTCCAAACAAAAATTGAATAAAGAAACCATAGATCTCAATAACACAATCAACAATTTAGATTTAACGAACATATATAGAATATACCATCCAACAAAGAACAAATACACTTTCTTCTCAGCAGCACATGGATCCTTCTCTAAAATAGACCATATTTTATGCCACAAAGCTACTGTTAGCAAATACAAGAAGATAGAGATACTACCTTGTACTCCATCAGATCAAAATGGATTGAAATTAGAAATAAATGACAGAATAAAAAACAGAAACTTCTCCAATACCTGGAGATTAAATAATACACTATTATATGATGAATGGATAACAGAAGACATCAGGAGGGAAATAAAAAAATTCTTAGAAGTAAAAGAGAACAAAGACACATCATATCAAAATCTCTGGGACACTATGAAAGCAGTACTTAGAGGAAGATTTATTTCATGGGGCACTTCAACAAAAGAAATAGAAATCAACAAATAAATGACTTAACACTACAGCTCAAAGCCCTAGAAAAAGAAGAGCAGACCAACACCAAAAGTAGTATAAGACAGGAAATAGTTAAAATCAGAGCTGAAATCAACGAAATTGAAACAAAAGAAACAATCGGAAAAATTAACAAAATAAATAGTTGGTTCTTTGAAAAAATAAACAAAATTGATAAACCCTTAGCCACACTAACAAAGAGAAAGAGGGAGAAAACTCAAATTACTAAAATTTGGAATGAACAAGGAAATATCACAACAGACACGACTGAAATACAAAACATAATTAGAAGCTATTTTGAAAACCTATACTCCAACAAAACAGAAAACCTCGAAGACATCAACAAGTTTCTAGAGACATATAAATTACCTAAACTGAATGAGGAGGACATACACAACTTAAATAAATCAATTTCAAGCAATGAAATAGAAGAGGTCATCAAAAGCCTACCAACAAAGAAAAGTACGGGACCAGATGGGTTCTCAGCTGAGTTCTACAAAACCTTTAAAGAAGAGCTCATTCCAATACTCCTCAAAGTATTCCATGAAATCGAAGAGGAGGGAACCCTCCCAAACTCGTTCTATGAAGCCAATATCACCCTGATACCTAAACCAGACAGAGACACACCAAGGAAAGAAAATTTCAGACCAATATCCTTAATGAACATCGACGCAAAAATTTTCAACAAAATTTTAGCAAATTGCATACAAAAATATATTAAAAGATAGTGCACCACGATCAAGTGGGTTTTATCCCAGGGATGCAAGTTTCGTTCAACATCCAGAAATCAATAAATGTCATTCACTATATCAATAGACTTAAAGTTAACAATCACATGATTATTTCAATAGATGCAGAAAAAGTATTTGATAAAATGCAGCATCCCTTCATGCTCAAAACACTAGAAAAAATTGGGGTAGTGGGAACATTCCTTAACATTGTAAAGGCCATCTATGCTAAGCCCATGGCAAATATAATTCTAAATGGTGAAAAACTGAAGGCATTCCCTCTAAAAACTGGAACAAGGCAGAGATGCCCTCTTTCACCACTTCTATTCAACATCGTCCTTGAGACTCTAGCCAGAGCAATTAGACAAACCAAATTAATTAAAGGGATACGAATTGGAAAAGAAGAACTCAAACTATCCCTGTTCGCTGATGACATGATTACATATTGAGAGGAACCAGGAAATTCCACCAGAAAACTTTTAGAACTCATAAGTGAATTCAGTAAAGTAGCAGGTTACAAGATCAATGCTCATAAATCCAATGCATTTTTATACATAAGTGATGAATCTTCAGAAAGAGAAATTAGGAAAACTACCCCATTCACAATAGCTTCGAAAAAAATAAAATACTTGGGAATCAATCTCACAAAAGAGGTGAAAGACCTCTACAATGAGAACTACAGAACACTAAAGAAAGAAATTCAAGAAAACCTTAGAAGATGGAAAGATCTCCCATGTTCTTAGATAAGAAGAATTAATATTGTCAAAATGGCCATACTACCAAAAGTGCTATACAGATTTGATGCAATTCCAATTAAAATCCCAATGATGTACCTTGCAGAAATAGAGCAAGCAATTATGAAATTCATCTGGAAGAATAAAAAACCCAGAATAGCTAAAGCAATCCTCAGTAGAAAGAGTGAAGCAGGGGGTATCGCAATACCAGATCTTCAACTCTATTACAAAGCAATAGTCACAAAAACGGCATGGTATTGGTACCAAAATAGACAGGTAGATCAATGGCACAGAATAGAGGACACGGACACAAACCCAAATAAATACAATTTTCTCATATTAGACAAAGGTGCCAAAAATATGCAAAGGAGAAAAGATAGCCTCTTCAACAAATGGTGCTGGGAAAACTGGAAAACCATATGCAACAGAATGAAATTAAACCCCTATCTCTCACCCTACACAAAACTCAACTCAAAATGGATCAGGGACCTTGGAATCAGACCAGAGACCCTGCATCTTATAGAAGAAAAAGTAGGTCCAAATCTTCAACTTGTTGGCTTAGGATCAGACTTCCTCAACAGGACTTCCATAGCACAAGAAATAAAAGCAAGACTCAACAACTGGGATAGATTCAAACTAAAAAGCTTTCTCTCAGCAATGGAAACTCTCAGTAATGTGAAGAGAGAGCCTACAGAGTGAGAGAATATCTTTGCCACTCATACTTCAGATAGAGCACTAATTTCCAGAATCTATAAAGAACTCAAAAAACTCTACACCAAGAATACAAATAATCCAATCAACAAATGGGCTAAGGAAATGAATAGACACTTCACAGAAGAAGATGTACAAGCAATCAGCAGATATATGAAAAAATGTTCAACATCTCTAGTAATAAGAGAAATGCAAATCAAAACTACCCTAAGATTCCATCTCACCCCAATTAGAATGGTGATTATCAAGAACACAAGCAACAATAGGTGTTGGAGAGGATGTGGGGAAAAGGGTACACCAATACATTGTTGGTGGGGTTACAAATTAGTGCAGCCACTCTGGAAAGCAGTATGGAGATTCCTCAGAAAGCTTGGAATGGAAACACCATTTGACCCAGCTATCCCACTCCTTGGCCTCTACCCAAAGGACTTAAAATCAGCATACTACAGAGATACAGCCACATCAATGTTCATTTCTGCTCCATTCACCATAGCCAGATTGTGGAACCAAACTAGATGCCCTTCAGTTAATGAATGGATAAAGAAACTGTGGCATATATATACAATGGAATATTACTCTGCCATGAAGAATGATAAAATTATGGCATTTGCAGGCAAATGCATGAAATTGGAGAATATCATGCTAAGTGAGGTAAGCCAATCTCAAAAAACTAAAGGACGAATGATCTCGCTGATAAGCAGATGAGGACATATAATGGGGGGTGGGAGGGGTTAGCGTTAGGGTTATGGTTTGGTTTAGGGTTTGGGATAAGGAGGGTGGTAAGAATGGAGGAAGGAAGGACTGTATAGAGGGAAAAGAGGGGTGGGAGGGGTGGCGGGGGAAGGGAGAAAAATAATAACAGAATGAATCAAACAACATTACCCTATGTAAATTTATGATTACGCAAATGGTATGTCTTGACTCCATGTACAAATAGAGAAACCACATGTATCCCATTTGTTTACAAGAAAAAAAAAAACAAATGGGATACATCTTGTTTCTATGTTTGTACATGAAGTAGAGGCATACCTGGGTCACATTTTTAGATGTACTTTTCCAGTATCTTTTAATCAAGTAATTTAGACCTTTTACATTTAAAGTAATTACTGAATCTCCAGAGTTAAAAATCTTCCATTTTAATATTTATTTTGTTTATTTCCTGTTTCTTGATCCTCTGTTTCTTTTTTCTTGCCTTCTTATATGATACTCAAATAAATTTTAGAGTTCCATTCTATTTATTTAAAAAAGGTATTTGCTTACAAGAAAAGAACTGCAAGCATGTTTGAAAACAAACTTCTACAAGACATAAACATACTTTCCAAATTTGAAAATGAGCAAAGAAAAATGTAAATAAAAGTTAATAATATAGGGTCCTAGAATGAAAATGTCAATTACTTTGGGAATAAGCTCACAACACTATTTTTGTACACAACAAAACTTTTAAAGAGCATTACAAACAACCTAATTTCTCCCCTTGTATTGGAGATATGTAAAATTAAAGTATCTTCAGATATTAAATATTAAAAAGGGAAAATTTAATTCAACAATATCCCATGTAAAAAAAACTTTACCAGATTTTGTATTAAATTCTGTAGTGATTTCATATAAATGATCTTTTAGCATCTTAAAATAGCCATAGTTGTTATTAAAGAATCACCATCATTTTGGGGATCTTCTATAAGTGATTGACAAATTTTGCATAGTACAATACCATGTACATATGTCACTTTGACATATATTTTTAAGCATTGTCAGTCACAGCGAGGTCCTGTGAAAGATATTTAGCCAGTGCAAGTTAATTTAAAATTATTCAAGGTCATCACTGGTTCATGAGCAATGGTCAAACATGACAATTCTCTCAGCTGAAAAGGGGAAGAGCTACAAGTACCTTTTAAAAGCATATTATTGATTTGTTTTCATAAGTCAGGAAAGTAAACTCATACTGAATTCTGGTTTTATAAAAATGCAATATTGAAACCTAAAACAATGTCATGAATTTTAGTTGATCCACTGTCAATTCACCATTGATTTTCTTTTATTATTATTATTATTTATTCATTGTATACAAATGGGGTACAACTTTCATTTCTCTGGTTGTACACAAAGCAGAGTCACGTAATTTGTGTAATCATACATTTATATAGGGTAATGATGTTTGTCTCATTCTATTATCTTTCCTTCCCCCATCCTGTCCCTGACCCTCATTTCTCTCTATACAATCCATCCTTCCTCCATTTTTCCCTTATCCCCTCCTCTCCTCCATTTTGTGTCATTATCCACTTATCAGAGAAAACATTTGACCTTTGGTTTTTTGGGATTGGCTTATTTCACTTAGCATGATATTCTCCAACTCCATCCATTTATCTGCAAATGCAATAATTTTGTTCTTCCTTATGGTATATATTCCATTGTTTATATACACCACAGTTTCTATATCCATTCATCTATTGAAGGGAATTTAGGTTGGTTCCACAATCTAGCTACTGTGAATTGAATTACTATAAACATTCCTTAATATGACTCCCAAAACACAAGAAATAAAAGCAGAAATCAATAAATGGGATAGAGTCAAACTAAAAAACTTTTTCTCAGCAAAAGAACTATCAACAATGTGAATAGAGCCTAAACAGAGAAAATCTTTGCCACACACACTTCAGATAGAGCACTAATCTCCAGAATTTATGAAGAACTCAAAAAGTTTACACTAAGAATACAAATAACCCAATCAATAAATGGGCTAAGGAAATGAACAGACACTTCACAGAAGATCTACAAGCAATCAACAGAAAGATGAAAAAATGTTCAAAATCTCTAGTAATAAGAGAAATGCAAATCAAAACTACCCTAAGATTTCATCTCACCCCAATTAGAATGGTTATTATCAAGAATAAAACAACAGTAGGTATTGGCATGGATGTGGGAAAAAAGGGACACTAATACATGGCTGGTGAAACTGCAAATTGGTGCAGCCACTCTGGAAAGCAGTATGGAGATTTCTTAGAAAACTTGGAATGGAGCCACCATTTGACCCAGTTATCCCACTCCTCAGTTTATACCCAAAGAACTTATAATCAGCATATTACAGTCACCATTGTTTTTCACCTGCTTTCACATGGGGGAGACAATTAAGAACTAATTATAAAAACATGTGGGCCACCACCCACTGATCCTTCCCCCTGCCCTTCCTCTTGCCTCCTTCTGGCAAGGCCTGTGTCCCAGCTAATTGAACAGGAAGGTCCCTAGTTGTGGGTGTCCCTTTCTTTGCACGTGTCTTGGGGATTTCACATCAGAAACCACCTGTGACAGCACGAAACATCACCTTCCTCGAACTTTAATGACAATCCTCCACCTGCAATAAATGGGTCATTTTGTCCAATCCTGCTCAAATATGATGTGATGAAGGAAGTAGCAAATCCTTGGGAACAGCCTACTTAAGAAAACATCCCTGAATAGTCAGGGACAAAGTGCCTCTTTGGCTATCAGGGCCTCCGGCAGGCCTTTTCCTCACCATGGATGAGTCACCAGCTTCACCAAATGTAGGGAAATATGATTATATGGGATTTCTGTTTTTCATTTCACTCTTTTTAAAAGGTCACCAAGGTAAACTAGTTTTACGCGATGCAAACAAGCTTTACTCAACTGTGATTGTGCAAAAACAAAAATTCTGAAAAGACAATAAAAGCAATTGAGAATACTCCCCCAGAGGAAATGGATAACTCAATATACTGTTTGTGGGAGTATAAACTGATAAAACTACTTTGAGAAATAGTATGAAATTGTCCTTAAAAGGAGCTGGGGTGTGGCTCAGTGGAAGAGCACTTGCCTAGCATGTGTGAGGCACTGGGTTTGATTGTCAGCAATATATATAAATAATAAAAGTCCGTCAACATCTAAAACATATTTTTGAACAAGCTGAACACACAGCCAGGAATAGTGGTGAGCACCTGTAATCCCAGCTTCCTAGAGGATAGCTCTAGAGGATAGCTACCTAGAGGATGAGGTAGGAGGGTCACAAGTTTCAGGCCAGCCTGTCCAACTTTGCAAGACCTTGTCTCAAAATAAAATGAAGAAGCACTGGAGATGTGGCTCCATTGTAGAGCACTCCCCTAGCATGCCTGGGGCCCTGGCTTCAATTCCCATTACCTAACACACATACACACACAAACACACTCACACAAAAGTTGAACATGTAACTACCCATATGATCTGGTATTAATTGAAGGGAAATAAAAGTTAAGTGCTTACAATGACTTTTTCAGGAATATCCATAGCAAATTTGTTCAAATATGCACACTAACACAGGAAACACTGAAGATATCCATTAGCAGAGGAATGTATGAATAAATTGTAAACCATCTATGCACTGCTGTGTAAGGCTAATGTGCAGACACAGCAAAAGCATAGGAAAACCTGAAGATAGCTACTAGAGGAGACACAAAAAGAGCACATATTCTATGGTTTTTTTTAATACAAAATGAAAATTAATAAAAAATGGCAGAAAGAAAACACATACAAGCTTACCTATCTCCTTTACATTCTTCAGGAAAACCCTGTCCTTATCTCCTCAGAATGGAGAATTAACCATGGATGAGTCAGGACCTGAGGGGACAAACAAGATGGTTAACTCCTGGAACAGAGAGAAAGCCCTGGTCACCATGCTTTATAAATTATGTGGACGGGTACAAAAATGTGTGTGCACACTTACAGTGACAGAAAGCATTCAATATAATGCATGTCTACCCAGGAATATAGAGAACAGCCTAAAAATCCTTCCATGAAAAGAAAGAAAATGAAAGACAGCACAATGGGGCAATTTGATTTACCCAGGCATCCCAGAGTCAGAACAGTTACATATCCCTGGGATCTTTGCACAGGAGCCCAAATTTTACAAAACTTTTCACCCCACCCAAGACCTCACCAAATTCTGTAGCCCTTGTCTCTAACAAAATGAATCCTTTTTGCTTTAGGTGAGGTTACAAGGTGCCTGCACAGACCCTGAGATTTCCTCAAAGGGCAGTAAAAGGACCAACCACTTGTGTGAATGTCAGACACCTGTTTGGAGGCCCAGGCAGAGGCAGCTTTCACACTCTGACAAGGCACTTGATACTCAGCACGTAGTAAACACAGGTTGCTGCAGAGATAACCAACAAGCGTTCCATTGAAGCCACATGGGGCTCCAGCAGCAGCAATGTGCACAGCACCCAGGAGAGAAGCTCCCACCTGGACCATGAGCAGGTCAACAGACAACCCCAGCTGGAGCCAAAATGGAGACTGGGCCAGGACAGGAACAGCACTCCCCAGCAGAGTCCACCCAAAACCTGGTCGCAAAACATTGTCTGGACTCACTTTTAACACTTATCCCAATTTCTTCTGTCTTGATAATTTTCCGGGGCCAGAAACTCTTTCATTTTTTTCTTTCTCTTAATCTATCTGAAACCTGTTCATAGGAGGCATCTTTTAGGACCTGGCCCTTAGATCATGTGAGAAAAAAGGAAGTAGCCTGAACCTCCAGCAGCTGGCCTGTCAGTTGGGCCTGGCATTGCCAGGACCAGGTTTGACACTCACAGCCTGGTCCTAAAGGCCTAGTGAAGCATAAACAATTTCATGGAGCAGCAACATGCAGCAAATTCAATGTGAAATGAGTAATCTGGACCAAAAATAAAGTCTGATCTGTAACCATGCCTGAACACAGATGAAAGTTGAGCATAGATTAATTCACAGAAGTGACCAAACATCCCCTATCTGTGAATTTAAGTGACTGCTACTTCTCCCCCAATTACTTTCACCTCACTCATCTTCCCTTTTCTGCATAAGATGTAAGAAAACCACCACCAATAGAATTCCCTGCTTCCTGACAGCATCCACTCTAGAAGAGAGTCCCTTTGTCCTTAAAATGTCACTCAAGTTCCTTTTTTAACACTCCTTACCAAAAGTGATCCCAGTGTTCCCCCGGCTGTTTCGCTGACTGCTATGACTACTACACACAAGTTGTCTTAAACAGAGTTGTGTGCTTCATTTTGGTTTGGTTTTTGTTTTGTCTGCAGGGCCCTGACAGGATACACGGAAACAAAGAGAGCTCTATGCACGATGATTAATTTTGCCAGGGAAATTCAGGAATGCAGTTACTAAATCTAGAAAGAACTGAGCTGGACCTAAAAAATGAGAAACAATCTTGGCCACATAAAAAATAGGTTCACTTCGGAAGTAGAGTTCTAGTCAGGGACAGGTATCAAGGGCTAGAGTAGGTCCACAAAGGGAGAAGATGAACAGCCTCCCCCACCTCCTTCAACTTGGTGCACCATGCTGTCAACAGAGAGGAGCCAGAGCCAGGAAAGACCCTCACAGGAGCTCTCCTCTGCAGACCAGCATCTCACCTCAAAGGCAGTGGCCATTCTGACTGAAAAGATTGTCCTTTGTATGAACTGACCCCTGCACTACCCAGCACACATCCAATGGGTCCAACCAATGTAATCATGAGAACCAAGCTTGATTTTTTTTTTTTCTTTTTTTTTTTTTTTTCCGGTACTGGGGATCGAACTCAGGGCCTTGTGCTTGGAGACAAACATTCTACCAGCTGAGTTATCTCCCCAGCCCCCAAGCTTGATATTTTGAACACCAGCACCAAGTGTAGGGAGAATGTTTTCACAGCGGCTGACATGTTCAGACCTGCAATGTCACAACATAGATGGATGCAGCAAGGCCCCATAATAATTTGCACCTTCTATCTCTAAGGGTCCCTGGAGAATCCTCTTGGGAATATGGGGTAAAGGAAGCATGTCACAGGAGGTGCTAAGGACCCTGGATCCCCAATCTTGCCTTCAACAAAATAAATCCATTTATAAATGTTTTCTTTGGAAATGCTCGAGGTCTACGAAAAAAATAAATAAAAACTCTAAATATAAAACGATCACGTCAAAACAGAACCCAGAGGGCTGAAATCAGAGTGAAACAGATCACTGAGGGTGTTTCAAGAGAATTTACGAAAACATGGACTTAGGAACCTTCTCTGAAGACAGAGAAGAGAAGCCAGACCCAACGGGGACAATAGGTGAATTTGGCAAGCCTGAGTGACCAGGCCCTAAGAGGGAGGGTCCCTTCCCCAGCCCTCCTGCAAGAACTCTGGCACTCACTGGGGCTGCAGCACTGGACAAGGAGCACCTGGCTCCAGGGAGCTCGTTCGGTGCTCACCAGGCAGCTGACAAGGCGCTGAGTGAGTCCAGCTGAGTGTCACACAGCGAGTCCACAACCGCTTTCCGCACACACGCAGGTCCATTGCCAGCCTCAGCCAATCAGCGCTCAGCCCCATCGGCTGGACCAATGGCAGGTCCATTTGCTCCCATTCAAAATCGTGGAAGTGGAGCATGGATGCGCTTGACTTGTTAGGTCAGAGCAGAGTCAGAGAGAAAGAGAAGAGTTCAGGAAAGGACTCCGTGTCCATTGCTTTCGTCAGTAGTTCTACTCTTTGGGACTAAGGTGGGATCTTCAGAGATCCCCTCATGGCTGAGCATTGGTCACCTTCAACTCTGTCCTTGATTTATTAAAGTAAGATTCACATGTCATAGACACCATCTGTCCATTTTGAAGTGTACAATCCAGTGTGATTTAGTAAACTTGTAATTTTGGAAAACCATCACCACCATCTAGTCAAGAATATTCTCACCATCTCAAATGGAAACCTCATGCGTACCCGGTAAACGTCATTCCCACTCCCCACACCAAGTCACTGTTAATCATTGATCTGCTTGCTGTCTCTACAGATTTGCCTGTTTTGGATACTTCAATATAAATGAAATCATGCAATATATGGCCCCTGTGCCTGGCTTCTTTCTCTTTACATAATGTTTTCAAGGTTCATCCATGTCGTAACTTCTGTCAGATTCTCTTCCTTTTAGAGCTGAATAACATTCCATTATATGAATAAGCTATATTAATTCAATCATCCATCAGGTCATGATTATCTGCCTTGTCTATGTGAAGTGTGTTGCCATGAAAATTCTTGCACAAGTTTGTATGAACAGCAATTTTAATACTTTTCATATATGCATGTAGAAATTGAATTGCTGGGTCTAAGGTCATTATAGATTTTTCTTGTTGAGGATCACCTAATCGGTTTCCACAAAACCAATGCTGCAGTATTTTATAATTATCCCAGGCATGTATGAGGGTTCTAATTTCTTCACTTTTATGCCAACACTAGTTAATTTATGTTTTTTTCTTTTTAATTCCAACCATTTTTTATATCTGTATATTTTAGTTGTTAATGGATATTTTGTTTAATTTTATTTATTTATACGAGGTGCTCAGTATCTAACCCAGGGTGTCACACATGCCAGGCAAGTGCTCTACCACTGAGTCACAGCCCCATATTCCAGCAATCTCAGTGAGTGAAAGGTGGTATTTCATTGTGGTTGTGATTTGCATTTCCTTAGTGACATGAGCATCTTTTCATTTGTTGTTGGTCATTTTATATCTCCTTTGAAGAAATGTCTACTTTAATCATTTGTTCAATTTTAGTTGTGTTTTCTAGTCTATGTTGAGTTATGACTTCTCTCTAAGCGAACTTAACCTCAATATTTTATGGTCTTAACAATACAACACACGGTGAAGCTAAGAACTGCATCGCTTGCTCAATTCTTATCCCCTCTTGTTCAAAATGCTTGTATCTCTTAGGAGCCAGAATTCTCTGAGATCTGAAGCTGGGTTTGGCCCACACAAGCCTCAGCACAATCTTCTTTGTAGTTTTAGCCTTCTCCCAGAAAAGCAGTGTGGTCTGTCCGCCATAGCCACTCTGTTCCCCATCACAACATTGCTTTTCTGTGCACACGGAGAATCCTTGCCCTTTCTTACATGTCACTTCATAGGTTGGTACTTGCTACACTTACAGGAAGTCTAGAGTGGCTTGGAAACATTCTAATGTCTATGGGAGCATGATTTGACATAGATAGCAAGGTTCTTCCTACATTCTGAATACAACAATCTCAGCTAGGTGACTGGCCATGAATTTCTCCCATTCTGTAGGCTTCTCACCCTCCTTGATAGTGTGCTTTGAGGCACAAAATTTTCATTTCCAATTTGCTTTCTCTTGCACTGCTTGTGCCTTTTGTGTCAGATCTGAGAAACCATAGCCTAAGCCTTGGTCAAGAAGATGTATGCCTGTTTTCTTCTAAAAGTTTTATCACTTAAGACCTTACATTTAGGTCTTCAATCCATTTTGCATTGATTTATTATATCAGGTGAGGCCAGGGTCTCAAAACCTTTTCTTGCACCTGATACCTATTTCCCCAGCAGTATTTATTAAAGACACCATTCTTTCTCTTCTGTACACTCTTGGGACATCCTTGGAAATATCAATTCAACATAGATATTTGTGTCTGCTTCTCTACTGTAAATTCTGTTCCATAGATCTATAGGCCTGTGCTTCCACCCATACCATACTATTTTGAATAAAAAGCTACTCTTTTGCTTTTTAGTAAGCTTTGAAATTGAGAAGTTTGTCCTTCATTTCCAAGACCGTTTTGTTTATTTGAGGTCCTATGCAATTCTATAGGAATTGATTGTTTAGCTTTTCCATTTTTGCATAAAGTGACTTTTGGAATATTGATTAGGATTTTATTAAATCTGTAGATTATTTTGGCAAAGGTCACATTCTTAACATTATCCTCTGATACAGGAACACAGCATGGCCCCATTTATGGAGGTCATCTTTAGTGTCTTTCAGTGTTGCTCTGTTGTTTTCAGTGTAGAAATCTTAAACCTCCTTTGTTAAATTTGTTTTTAAGCATTTGATTCTTTGATGATGCTGTGTATTGTAGTATGTTTTCTTTCAGACCATTTGTTGGCAATCTACAGAAATGCAACTGGTATATTTGCATTGGTTGCATGTTCTGCCCCTTGGCTGAATTTGTTTATTAGTTCTTTGTTCTTTTCCTTATATTCCTTAAGATTTTCTATGTATTAGATTGTATCACTGTGAGCAGAGGTAATTTGACTCCTTCTTTTCCAATCTGGATAACTTTGACTTCTTTTTCTTGCTCAACTGTTCTAGCATAAAGCTCCTGTACAACCCAAGTGGTCAAAGTGTCATCCTGGGTTTTTGACACCTGTGTAGAGACCTTGCAATTGTCACCCCTGTGGGTAGCATAAGCTGTGCATTTTTGATCAATGGCTTTGATCAAATTGGGGAAATTCCTTTCTATTCCTAGTCTGTAGAATGTGGGAAGTCATCCTTATCTAGCAGAATCAGACAGTTCCATGTCTAGTTCCCCTAAGAGAATGACTCCCCTAATTCCACCCTATCCTGACCATCACAGAAGAAGCTCCTCCCAGTCTTGGCCCTCTTTACCTGTGTGTCTATAAATATAAGAGAGTTGTGCTACTCCATGTTGTTAGAGGCCAGAGCTGGTATGGCCAGACCCATCATGCCCCCTCTCATTTATAAGGAGTATTGGCTCTTGTGTGTTTATTGAGTAGGTAAGTTTATGGGTAATCAATTGATAAACAGCCAACATCATCCTGTGGCAGTTAACCTTTTTCTCATCCAGGTGGGACATGACTGAGAGACCCCCACAGCAGAGTGTCTTTATTGTGAATGGGTGTTGGATTTTGTGAAAGGCTTTATCAGCAATGAGTTGATTGGTTTAAATTTATTATGTTAAGATGGTGTGTGTCACAGATTGACTTTTCCACATGGAACAACTCTTGCTTTCATGTGATGAATCCCACTTTTTCCTCATCTGTAATCCATTTAAAATGTTACTCAACTCATTTTTGGGGGGTTCTGTTTAAATTTTCACATCCAGATTCACAGGGAATGTCAATCTGTGTTTTTCTTTTCCTGTGATGTCTTCACATTTCTTTGGTTTCAGAATAATACTGGTACAAGAGAATTATTCAAGAAGTTCTCCCAACATTTCTGTACTTTTGAAAAAATGGAGAAGAATCAGTATTAATTCTCCTTTACCTGTTTTTTTAAATGCACCATTGAAGCTAACTGGTACTGAGTTTTTCATCACGAGAGGTTTTGTTTGCTTGTTTATTTGGTACCGGGGATTGAACTCAGGGGCACTCAACAACTGAGCCATACCCCTAGCCCTATTTTGTATTTTATTTAGAGACAGGGTCTCACTGTGTTGCGTAGTGCCTCACCATTGCTGAGGCTGGCTTTGAACTCATGATCCTCCTGCTTCAGCATCCCAAGCCACTGGGATTATAGGCATGCACCTCTATGCCAAGCTCATGAGAGATTTTTGATTACTAATTTATTCTCTTCTGTTTCTGTTCAGTTTTCTTCTTTCTTCTTGAGTTGATGGTAGTGTGTATCTCTAGGAATGTGTCTGTTTCACCTAGGTATCCTAATTTCTTGGTGCACACTTGTTCATAGTTTCTTCTTCTGACAGTGATGGGCAGCCCATCACTTTCTCCAAAATAATGGCCATGTACTCTTTCCTGATGTCACATCTCAGCCAGAAAGAGAAAATCCCAATGATGTTAAAGGTGTAAGCAGGTAAAAGCAGCAGTTATTCATGGCTCGTGGGGTAGAGGGCTGACTGTTCACTTCTGTGGTGTGAAAAATGTCCATGTTCTGTGTTCAGACTTGGATAAACAGTGATCCTTCTTTGGTCTGATCCAAAAAAAATGGCTTATCTTTTGAGCATGGTCTGTTAGCCTGTTACATTCCACAAAGGAACAATAGGTTTAGCCAGGAATACCAGTCCTGGACCTAGCAGAGCCAAACCAATCAATGGTCCCAGGCCAGTGACCAAAGGTCTGAGGACGTTGTTCTCTTCTCAGTACTATCTCAGGGAGGAGGCCACTCACATTTCCTCTGGAAAAGGACTTCAAATTGATTAGTGCAAAGAAAATCAAGCATCTCAAGCCCAGGAAGGCCAGCAAGACACAGGGTTTATTAGAAATCAGAAGCTTCCTTACCTCTGGGTACGAGAATTATCTCCAAGGCACTAAATATGGAGTTTTATATAGTGTAAATAGCCTATCCTGGGCTACAAGTACAAAATCAAATCAGAGAAAACTGAAAATACAATAATATGGCTTATGTATCCTCACAAGAGAAGTGAAAAATCTCAATGTCTGCTTTGAAGAGTCACTTTGAAAGACAGTTCCACAAATTCTAAGTTAAACATGCACCAACCATGTTACCCTCAATTTCACTACTAGATATTTTCCTCAGAACAAGAACAGATAGCCATACACAGTCTTGTCCAAGAATGACCTTGACAGCTTGATGTTTAAGGGGTAATGTTGGAGACAATGCAAAGGTGAAGGAGCAGGTTAATGGAGAAACACCTATAATGGCACACAGTGGCTGAAGTATTGACTGCTGTATCCCGACTTCCAGAGATCATGATCTCAGGACACCCTGTGCTGAGAGAAGCAAGTTCTTCTATATCCTAAATTCCAAAGGTCACAACCTAATGGTGCCCCACAGTGAGATTATCTTCCAAAACTATTGATGTTTCTTCAGCTTCTCCTTCAGACACCTTAGGCCACTTGACAGGAGGCACCAATGGTGACACCAGACAGGACAGAGAAGGACCATTCAGGCCAGATCCCATGGAGCCCCACCCCTTCCTCCTGAATGTGGGGAAAACAGGTCCCTGAAGGAGGGTCATCCTGGGAAGGAATAGGTGGTGGGAGATTGTGAATCTGGTGTCCTGTCCTGTTTGCATCCAGGACAGGGCTGGCAGGAGGGAAAGGTGTGTGCCCAGAGTTAATCTTGGGACCCTAGTGTCATCTCCTGACTGTAGTTTAGAAGCCTGTATTACAGGTTCTTCATGAAGTATGGATGGCAAAAGGTCACAAGGGTATAAACAGCATGAACAATGGCCAGGCAGGGTCTGGGGCTTCCTATGGGCTGCCAGGCACTGTCTTTACCTGCTCTATACAGGACAATGAGGAGCTGTCAAGTAGGAGCTTCAGCTCCGTGTACCTGTAGAAGCCAAGGTTGAGCACCACCAAGGGCACCCGCTCATGCTCAGGGTGAGTGTGGGTGCAGAGGGGATTCCACAGGCAGGACCTAGAGAAGAACAGAGAAGGAACTGGAGCCAACACAGATACCACTGTAACTACTTCTTTTGGGTTTTGGGGATGGAGGATCCATAGTCCTGTTCCCTAAGGAATCGGGGCCTGAACTCCTTACCCACCCTCAACCTCACTGACCAGAAATGATCTCCAGCAGGTGAAAAGTCACTGTCTACCTGTTGGTGGCATCAGATCAGCAACACTGACATTCATTCACTTTACTACCTGTGATGATTTTGCAGTACAACATTCGGCTGATTATGACCCCTGGATCCATGTGTCCATGTGGCAGTGGCCCAGCTGTCCTTGCACACCCCCTCAAGTCTCACACATCTCAGGACCGGAAGGGCTGTTTAGCCAGAATGTTAGTGGCCTCTTGCCACTCTGTCCATGTCTCTGCCACACAGTCTGGGCCCTGACAGCAGGACCTGGGGCCCCTGAGTTGCACACCTTCCAGACAGAGGCAGTTCCTACAGCCATCCAGCCTTTCCTGGCCATGGGACCTGGACCTCACTCCCTTCTTCATTCCTATTTTAATTGAAGCATAAGGAACAATGGCCCAGGCATTCTTGCACAGAGTCTTCTGTCTGGGATAAGCCTTTCTGTTCTTATCTGTAGAATAAGTGATGCTTGATTGGCACTCATGGGATCATGTTCCTAATTCAGGGAGTTACCACCTCTTCTCAGTTAACAAACTGGCCTGCAGCAGCACCAGGAGCCTCATGGAGGGTCAGTTTGGTCACTGAATCTGTCTCCCCACTCTCCCAACCCAGATCAGAGAGTTGGGCATTGAGGTGGATGAAACCCTCACTCTATGGGTGGTTCCAGCTGGCATGGAACAGAACCTGGAAGAGGCCCTGGACCCTGATGTCCTGGATGGCACCCCTCCCCCAACCCCTCCTTCACCAGTACCTACTGAATCTTCATCTCCACCCAACAGGTCCTCACGTTCAGAAGATAATCCCTGCCCTCCAGGCACAGGGCAACTTCACCACCTATAGCTCTGGATTCTGTCACAGAACTTATGAAAGTGGGATGCCAAGCAGATAAGCCTCATAGGATTGTGGAGGACTGAGTGGAATTTCCCTGGAAATGGCTTACCCAGGCTGGGTCCCTTAGAAAGATCTGCTAGAGGGGCTGTGCTTATTCTCGTTGATTCTCTTCCTCTCTCCAGAATGAAGACTTTGCCTCAACCCTCACTAACCACCTGGACTTGGGCTCAGCTATAGTCTTCAGTGTAAAGGAAATTTGAGGTTCCCTCTATGGCCCTCTGGGTGTACCTGAACTGGATTCCATGATGGTTAGCAGGTGATGGCATTCCAAACTTGAATGAATAGACTTAAAGTTAAACTATGGGAAGACACTTTTCTGGGCACTGACCATGATCCAAAGAACAAAGCAGACAGCAAATCCTAACCTTTGGACTTCCATTCTAGTCCAGGTCACACAGTCACACTAGACATTACAGGAGGTACTTTCCGCATTATGGCAGTGATGACATCCTCCTGGCCTCCTCTAGATGTGCATGCATATCAGTGGGACAAGGTGACCCAGACAAGGTAAAAAGAGACCTGGGCAGCATGTCATTATGTGAGCTAAAAGACCCAGGGAAGGCTGGCATTACAGACCCCCACATTTTCCTCCTTTATCAGATATTTATGGAGCACCATCCCTGAGACAGTGAGTGCAATGCACACAGAAGGCACCCCTTCCCTTTCCTAGTGGACTGGACAGGTCAAGTGGGGAGGGAGCAGAGAGAAAGAGGGTCAAGATTTCCTGAGGAAGGGTGTGGTGATCATACCGTTGATCAAGCACCCCCTCCCATGGGACCATTTATCAGTTCCTCTTCAGTGACCAGAGCTATCTGGGCCAGGACTGCCACATTGCTGGCCTCTGGTCAGGCAGTGGAGGGAGGCCCAGGAGCTCAGCACATGCAGTTTTGCCCTGGAAGGGCAGTATGGGAAGTAAGGTCAGGCCTCTCACTCAGCTGCTGGCCCTCCTTTCCCTTTTACCACCTACTCCATCATGGTCTCCTGGATGTAGGCATAGTAAACCCTGTGGACCAGGCCCCAACATGGTCCTTTATCAATGTGGAAATGTTCTGTGTGAAACCCAATAAACCGACTCCGACCTGGAACACTGAGGTCACTATGCTTGGCCCTCTGGGAGCACCCAGAGCCATGAGGCAGAGTCTTAAGGTAAGGAGGAATGGGGTGGGGGCTTGTGAGCATTGGGAATGGGTTGGAGCTGGGTATGCAGACGAGAGGTTCCAGAAGCTGAGAGGGGCAGGAACAATGACAGAGCAAACATTTGCTGAATACAGTCTGGGAACACATCCCAGGGGCTGTGTGCAGAGTTTTCTCTGAAAACCAGTGGGAATTAATTTGTCCCTGAAAGGAACATGGTCATTTGAGGATTGTTTCTCTTATTGCAAATGCAGGGCCCCCTCTGGTGGCAGCTAAATGACCACCTCAAGCTCTGGAGGGACAGCCAGGGCCAGAAACTCCTTCCCTACCACTCCAGATCTGAACTTCCCAGCTAGTGCCAGCACCTGAATCCCACATTGGACCTACTAGTGCCCCAGAGAGGTTCCTCCCTTCCTTTACTATTTCACTTGTTTTCCTATCTATTTTAGTTGTTGGTTTTGAAAAAAATGAATATTTTACTTATTTCAAAATATTTATTTCAGCAGTTACATGCATTTTCACTGCTGTACAGCCATCATCACTGTCTAGTTCCAGAATTATTTCCTCAGTCTCGTCCCTCCCTCTCTTATTCTCCTGGTTCCCAGCAACCAATCATTATTCTATCCTATGATTTGCCTATTGTGGATTTATCACATGAATAAGGCCTTTTCCCCACCTCTCACTGCAGCTGGGTTCAGGGTGAACCTATCCTTGAGGTCATCATTCCACAGAGGACTCACCAGGCAAGAATGGCTATGAGAGAAGCTCTTCCTGCCATGATAGGCCCCAATGTCACTTTACCATGTGGGAGGAGTCTGCTTAGGGCCAGGAGCCCACCCCCAAGTTGTGACAACAAACCTCATGGATCCCTTTCTTAAGTCTCCTGCTAGTGGATAATCCCTAGAGTGTCTCCCTGGGCATCCATGCTGGGGACAGCACAGAGGGTGCCCAGGAAGAGTCTGGTCCCAGCTATTCCACTAGACAATTGCATGACCCTTGGTTTTGGGCCTCCAAAGGACAAGCAGGTATACTTGGTGACCTATAGGACCCAGTAGGCCTCTGAGGCAGGGGCAGAGGACAAAACCAGAGAGGTAATAGGAATTCAAGGTCAAGGTTATGAGGTGCTGCAAGACCCCCTGATACTCCAGGAGGGTTTGCAACCCTGTGGGATCCCTGGGAGGTAGGGGGGCAGGTAGACAGTGAACCCAGTCCTAGATTCACCCATACTGCTCAATGACAGAGAGTGCACAGTCATGTGGACAGTGACATCATTGGCAGTCACCCTGTTGCTCTATGTCTCTGGTCATTTTCTTACTCTCCTGCCCCAGGACTCAACTGCTTGACTCCCACTCTTACCCTAGGATACCTCAGGCTCAGTCACTGCCCCATTTCAGCAAGAGTCACAAGGATCAAGCTGGTGAAGGCAGACCCCAGGCATCATCTCAAGCCCTTCCCTAAATGGCCCTCAGCACCACTTGGAGAGACAGAATGAACAACAGTTCCCATGACTATGTGGAGGGCACTGGGTCAATGAGCATTTCATTCAAACATCTCAGCGATGTGACGGTCCTCATTTTGGCAATGAGACCAAAAATTTCAGAGTTGTTAAATGATTTGCCAAAAGCCACATAGCCAATGAACTGAGAAGCTGCAAATTGAACCCATGTGCCTGGGGACTCCTGGATCCTGTATGCATGTAAAAGCTGTGGCCAAGACCCCAAGACCCAGGGAGCAGGACTCTCAGGCTCACATTGTCATTGGTGGAGAATACATAGAGAGCCAGGGGCTTCTCACCCTGGTTGCTGAACTGGATGTCCTCCTCCAGGTTGTGCACACACGCGCACACACACACACACACACACACACACACAGTGTGCATCACCAACCCAAATATCTCCTCTTGCATCACCTGGGACTTGGGGTCCATGTCTGTGAGGTTGGTGGAGGTTGAGGTGGAAAAGGAGCCAGAGCCCCCCGTCCACCCAGTCAGTGTGTGTCTAGCTCCTGCTTCCACTCTTTCACACAGGACGCTGCACAGGCGTACAGGGGGACAGGGATGAGGTCCTGGAGAGCTCTGCACATGGCCATGTACACCCCTGACCATGGGAACAAATATGGATTAAACTTCAGGAAGGTAAGGAAGGTCTGAACAGCGAGGGGGAAGGCACAGTGCTTATCAGAGTCCTGTGTCCCTCCTGGAGCTCTTCTGTCTTCTCAGCAAAGTGGGGTCCAAATGGGTCCCACTGCAAAATGGGGACTCTTGTGGCCTCTGCTAATCACATCCCTGTTGATTCACAGTGGGAGGGGGACATACAGCCTCTCTCTCTGGTCTTGTGGGAGGTGGGATTCTGGGGCTGGAGTGGGGCTTCTTGGGAGGCATGCTCAGCTCTTGCCTGCTGAGGGCCACAGGGCCTCCCCAAGCCCGCTGGTTGGAGCCACTTATACTCATCAGAGGGCTTTGCCTGCTTGTCAAATGTCTATGCTGCATGCTGCAAACTTGGTGGGAACCTTGAAGGGCCAGGCAGCCTGGTGATGCAGGAGACCAGGTCCACAGTACCCCCATAGGTCACCTTCTGGTCTTCAATCAGGCTTGCCACCCTCTGGAACTGCTGGACACTGAAGATTCTCCCATAGTCACATGGATTCTTGACATCTTCCCTGTGGAATTCCTGAGAAGAGAAGGAGGCTTCAGGGAAGGAGGCAGACCCTGGATATGGCCAAAGCCTTCAGAGCCACACGTCATCAGACTGCTGTGGGTGGTAGGATTTTGGTTGCAGCATTTTTCCCACTATTCTTCTTTATCTTTTTAAAATTATCTATTTTGAATGTGTATTCCTTTTAAGATCAGAAGGGAAAAAAATTCCACTAGAAAGTTGATGTCAGTCCTGGTGTCGTGCCCACCTCTTCCTTACAGGTCCCACTCTCAGTTCGTGGGTCCCATACTCACTTTCACTGACTCTTCAGCTCCATGATGTTTCTGGAGTGTGGATCACAGAGGATGAAGTCAGGGGCCACACACGTTGGCTACCATTCATGAATTTCTCCCAGATGAGGCACCTATGAAATTCCCAGAGTGCACTATATCCTGCAAGCCTCAGGGAGAGCCCTCAGGGTGAAGGCACAGTGGACTTAGAGCAGGAAAACTCCCTGTGGGAGCCACAGGCTGTTAGCAGGCCACGCTGAGTCCTCCTGAGCAGCCCCCTCACTTCTAGATATTGGGCTGAGAGCACCCACACCCCTCACCATGCTTATAGGGGCCTCCGAAGCCAACATGTGCTAACCTCATGGGTGGCAGGTGGGAAATTTCGGGAGGATGTCTGGGGTTGGTGGGCTGTGTGCCTTTCTGAATACCTTTTGAGAGCTCTGAAGGGCCAGATGTCACCCCATCTGGAAGGGTCACATACAAGGTGCATGGAGGTGACCAGAATGCTGGCTAGGGTCAGGAGATTCAGATGTGAATCCTGCCTTGGAGCCTGAGTGGCAGCAGCACTGCTCCCTGGTTGTCACTCCAGACCTCAGAACAGCCCTGGCAGAGGGCTAAGCAGGGCCAAGTTCTTCATGCCCTGAACACCCCACTCTTGTTTTCCTGTGGTCAGCGCTTGGACCACTGCCTCCCCTTTGATGCCCATGCAGTGGTCAGAAGTCTGCCTGGAGTTCTCTCCCTCCAGGAAACCCTCCTGGACTCATCCCACCTTTGCTGTGAAGGAAGTTCCCCCAACTCCCACCACCCCCAGAGCTTCTGCCAAGGACTGCAGGTCCCATGGGAAAGGGCTCATCTGTGCTACTCAGAGTGGAACCACAGCACTTGGCAGACCCTGTGTGTGTGAGAAGGCAGAGGAAACAGTCAACGCAGTCCAAGCCTTGTAACTGTGAAGCCATGCCCTGATTGCAGACCCTGCACACATGGCGGGTATTCTCCCCACACACCCCCACCAGCCTGGTGGAGTTGGGGGAGTAAGGTGCAGGGAGGGGGGTGCCTGACAACATCATCGAAACATTCCTCCCCTAACAAAACAGGGGTATTTGTTGCTGCAAAGGCCTTGAAACAGCAGAGGGCTGGGCTCCAATGCTCTGGGCCCTGCAGGGCTACCTTTTCTCTTCTCCGAGGCAAGAAGGAGAGTGGAAACTCAGATGAGTTCTGGGCCTTCAGGTGAAAAGTTTATGAGCTGGAGGACTCTGATTCTCTCAGAGCAAGTGAAGGAGCAGCCCCAATGTGCACAGGGAGCAGGCCCCCTCTCCGCTACAGCAAACTGTTCCTTCATATGGAGAACCAGATATTCCTATGTGGCACTGAGGGCACCTGGAGTTCTGGGAATGAAGGGAGCAGAGACTGGTTGAAATGGATGGTCTTATACTCCAGGCTGGATGAAGAAAACCAATCAGGGGGAAAAACCAGACAGATGAGCAGGAGCGCCCTGCACCACTGCAGGATGCACTGAGGTTATGGTGGGACCCCTCTGCTGAGTGTGAGTGGGTGATATGCCATGTCTCAGTGGCTGATGGACTGGGTGACCCATAAGTTGTTTTGAAACATTTCCGAGTTTCACTTTCTCTTCTCTACATTGCCCTCACACTTGCAGAGCATTTTCAGGGCGATCTCAGTCTTTTCTAAAGTGCTGGGCACAGAGCCCCCGGGGAATAGATGCCCTACTCCCAACCACGACCATTTCTGCTCCTGTCGCATCTCTACAAAATCTCCCAGGCAGCTGCCGCCCACTTAGAAGGCAAGCACCTTGTGCAGTTCAGGGGCCAACGCACAGGGATGTGCCGCTTGCACTCCTGGACCATGCTCACCAGCGCTTCCAGCGGCGGAACTGCAGAGGGTGGGTCTGGCCCCAGTCACAGGCAGCCTGGCCTGCTTCACCAGGTGGCTGATCTTCCTCAAGGTACTGGGTGGGGGTGGGGGGGCGAGGAACAGAGAGCGTCTTCCAGCAGTGGGAGGAAGATGGCCACGTACCTGGACAGGAGCTGCAGCGACACCTGAACCCAGGGGACTTGATCACCCTTGCTGCTCCCCTACTGAATTAATGGTATAGGAAGGGAAGGATCTCCCCTGGAGCCAGGAAAAATGGCATTTCTACTGGAAGCTACCCTTTTTTACCTCAGATATTGGGGACATTCAGGTGTTATGAGATGTCCCACAGCAGATGACACTCACCCACAGTGAGGATGAGGAAGCAATGGCACACTACAGTGCTAAGCACAATCACTGATGGTGGGTTCTTGGCAGTGTGCTGGGCAGGAGCCTTCCTGGCATCTGTGGTGTCCGGCTCTTGCCTCTACCTGCTGGCCAAGCTGGAGACACACCCCCAGGCAAAAGTTGGAATGTTTGTAACACACTTTCCAGATTCCATTGGATCACAATTCTATACCCAGGCTGATTAAAGAAAAACCAGTAACAAATTACCTGGGAACACTAAGAGGGAGGTGATCCTGGCCACTAGTACAAGAAATCATCCTGTAAATTGGCTCTTCTGGGGGAAATTTGGCAATATCTTGCAAAAGTCTTCCAAATGAATTTGTCTGACTCAGAAGGCACACATACAGGAGTTTATAGTAATTACTGTTTTCCTAAACATTCATGAATGGAGAGTAATCACAGTTAGTGTATAACAGAGAAATTCTGGGAACACCACAGAGGTCTAAGGACAGGAGGTGGTTTCAATGAACTATGCTGTATTCGTGTAAAGGATTATTGCACACTATGTAGGAATGAGAAAAGCATATTCAGCATGTTGATAAGGGCTCTGTCAGTGGCAGATGTGTCCCAGGCTCTAGGGATGAGAAAGAAACAGGTTACAGAATGAGAACCAAGCTAGGTGTGTGTGTGCACATGCAAGAGAAAACCAGAACTGCAGTCCACATGGGCAGGGAGCAATGGATGGGGTGGAATTACTAGTGACCTTCATTTTCTTCTCTCTCTCTCTCTCTCTCTCTCTCTCTCTCTCTCTCTCTCTCTCTCTCTCTCGTGTGTGAGCATAGAAAGTCTGGTAATCTATTTTCAGAATACAGTACTCAGCCTTAAATGGGACCAATTGTAGTCATTTTAATTGTAGCTCTTTCCTTTATCCACCCGAATTTTAAAATTAGCCAATGACATAGATTATACCCTGAAGACCTCCATCAGGGAGAAGGGCAGAACTGCCTTAGGTTTATAAACAGGCTGCCTGCCTGCCAGGTGTCCTTGCTAGCCACTCTCCAGTAGCACAGCCCTCCTGGCAGAAGTAAAAGTTCCCTTGCCCTCCCCCTTTTGAGCACGTTTCATTTCCAGCAGCACCTTGTTACAGCTAACAATTTCGGTGCCCAGTGTGGGGCTCTGTTCATTGCCTAGGATTCTCAGTGATCCCCCTCCTCAGAGGAGACACTTGCCACTGCGTTGTTGTGGTAGCCACAGAGTTGGCAAAGAAAATGCCATCCCTGAAGCCAACAAAGGACCCGAATTCCAAAGTGGATCAAAAGTAGATCCACAACTCAGGAAAAGGGCCCAAGCGAGTACCACAGGGACCAAGTAGTTCTATGCATCTACATAGACCAAAGCAGGAAAATGTATCTCAAACTTGAGGGAGAACTACTTTGGTGATCAGGTAAGAAATCCCTAGGAAGTAGAATCGAGCAGGTAGGGGCCCAGGTTATGCAAGAAATCCCCAATAAGGGGATTGAATACAGGGGAGGAGATTAAATGCACAAGGGGAAATTTAATTACAGGAATCTACCAAAAGTGGGGAATAAAAATGTTAGGGCTAGGGACAGGGAAGAACAATGGAAAGAGCCCATATGTACAAATCCTTTTTCTTTAAAGAGTCCTGAGCAGGGAAATATGATAATAATGGTGGGAGTAAATCTGCCCCATGAAGAATGGGTGGCCACCTGAACTTTTGAGTTCAGCATCCATGACTGCAGACTATATTCCTAATGTTCCCAACTGCACAGGCCCTTTTTGTGTCTTGGTCAGACTATAAAAATCTGTGATAGGCTCAATTTTACCTGAAAACAAGTTACACGATCTTTGTTTCCTGTTCTATACATGTGTGCACACATGTGTATAGTTGTGTAGTGTCTACTTACCTGCTTGTGATGGATTCTCTATCAAAATTGACTTATAGATAAATGAGAACTCATAAAGTTTAATGAATGGATTGAAATGCCTTTCAGTTTGCAGTGATTTAAATAAAACTTTAACAAAGAAGTTTCCATTTAAATTGGCAGGAATAAAGCATTTGAAATTACTAAGCCACACAATTTTTTCTAGGTGGTTAGCCAATCAGTGTTGATGGATACAAATAATCAATGGTCAGCAATCAGAAATCATGGGTGCCAGCTGAGATCTTATTCAAATGCAAAAGCCACACCTGGAGACTAACTGGTAGAAGTATTAATGGGTGCCTTCAAGGCCTATTTCAAATATAAATGACCGTGAGGCTCCAGCCAGCTCCTTTCTCCCAGATGCAGGGAAAATTCAAGGTGGGGGTGAACACAGATGAGAATTACAAGGATTAACCCTCAGGCTAAAGGCCACAACCAGTGACCTTGATATTTTTTCAATGCCTCCTTAAGCCCCTACCAAAGTAATTTCTCCTGCTCTCTGGCCCCCTCCCACATGGCAGGATCCTGCTCTTCCCATCCATTATTGCCCATGGATTTTAGTTATCAAACCTGCGGGACAAGAACCCAGGAGGACATCAGAAAAGCTAGGAAACTAATCTCACTCAAAACTCCAGCTTCATCTTGGAGGTCATAGGGGAATCTTCAGAAGGGTGAGTGAAATGAACTAATGCTCTTTCCTTTCTTCCAGAAGCCCTATACTCCATTTTAAATTCTGTCTTTATCAAAAATTCTGGGACGGGCTGAGGTTGTGTCTCAGTGGTAGACCACTAGATTAGTATGTGTGCATTATTGGAGTTGATCCTCAACAACACATAAAAATAAATAAAAAAAGTTATTGTGTCCATCTACAACTAAAAATATTTTTTTAAAAACTGAAAGAAAACAAAATTCGGGACACCATAAGCCAGTTAAAGCAGATAGTACAGCTGCCAGACTCAAGGCTCAGGAAAAGGGCTTTTCTGGAGTGAGATTTATCAATCCCTCTCTTCCTTTGCTGGAGAGAATGTTGGCCTTATCCTGCTTCAGTCTCTTTCACAGTAATCCATTCGCTAGAGAAACTAAGGTCTCTCTTAGAAGCACCCCAACTCTGCGTGGAGCTACTCCCCAATGCGAACACAGGGTCTGTAGAGGAGTCCAAAAGACAACTGATCACACATGGAAGCTTCGATCTCTTCTCATGGCCTCCCATCTGATGGTGGAGGAAAGACCTCCCTCAGTAGTTCCCTGGAAGACAGGCTGAGGTGACTTTGCATCACGATCTCACAACTCTGAGGCAGAGCCCTACCCATCAATCTACCAATGTGTGACCGAGTTGCCCGCTTTCTCTTACTCTGCCTTGTAGCAGTACCCTCAGGAAAGATGGAGCCCATGAAACTCAATTCTGCCAATTTATACTTTATCAGACTAGAGGGCTAAATGATCTTATCCTCCTAGGGAGAATAATGGGTCCCTAGGTTTCTAACCCAAAAGCTTCCCAAGGAAACCCTTCATAGCTCTCATTTTAATTGTTCTAAGACATTTTGTCTACTGCCCTTCTACATACGAGGTTAAGAGTCTCAAATTTGGAGTCTACATGAAAAATTATCCCAAAGGGCTCAAGACCAAAGTGGGGGAAAGTCACTTTAATTCCAAAACACTATGGCTCTTTTTCATACTCTTAGGTTCTACTCAGTAAATTTCAGAAAGGAAGAAAAAAGGATGGAAAGTTCCCCAACTTAGCACAAAAGGACTGGGCTGGCTGCAAACTTCATGGGTAAACTCAGCTTTTTATTCAGGAAGTTTCATGCAGGAATAGGGTGATACCTATGATGGACCCACTTTCCTGGTAGAAAATGAGTCACTGGCCAAAAGGGAAGTTTGTGCTTATATAGGTTGTACTGAGAGGTAAGCCAATTATTGCCAGAGCATGTCTAATGGAGGGTCTGGGGTCTGGGGGCAGCAGCCAGTGGGCCAGGTGGAAGGTCTGGCATCAGTGGGCAATATTTATCACTTTCCCTCCAGGGTCTCATTGTACAGTCACTGAGAAAGGACTTATTTTGGTCACTCCTTTGACTCCTTCTCAGAGACTGCCAGTCTAGGCTTGGATGGGTATTTCCTCCCCAGGGCTTGCCTTGTCAATGGGAAAGCAAGCATTGGGAAAGGATCAATGTTATCAATGTATGGCTTTCTTTTTACTCCCTTTCCCCAGGCTGCACTATTTGGGGGTTTTTCATTTTCCATATCCAACACCTCCTCCACTGAACATCATGCCAGATTCTCTAATCCCTCTTCTGGGATGAAATTTATTATGTAACTTAAATGCACAGATTACATTTATAAGGATTGTTTCAAATAATAAATTTAAGAAATTGGGTATAATTAGCACCATCAACTAAAGTTATTCAAATCTTAATGTACTGATAGGAAGCAAAGTCTGAGCATTGATCTCCTCCTATCTATAAAGATAATTTTCCTGTGTCTATTATATTTTATTATTCAGGGGACTAGTCTTAAAGGAATTAGGGTTTGTGCAACTCTGGTTAAACAAACTGTTATTTTAGGTTATTACCCTACACTATGGATTCTAAATTTTTCTTTAAAAGTTTCAAGTTGGTTAACATAAGGACATCAGTGTAGTTTGGATACTATTACTGGCTTCTTTGTATATTAGATGTATTCATGTCCTCTAAGTAAATTGTAATGCTAGGAAAGCCCTTTACCAAGCTGGCTTTCTCCACGCTAAAGTTGTCTGCAGCAGTAGGGTCTTTCAGACTAACACAGAAATAACAAATTCAGTTGGGATTATCATTTAACATTTGTGATTGGATAAAAATAACATGCCATCAGTAAGTTATATATATGACACTTTGTGTTGCTCCTGCATTGGATGGGACTTTAAATGTATTTCTGGAAGGCAGAAAGGAGAGCCTAATTTTTCTAAAGGGAAAAATTTGGAACGTGAAAGCATTTTGCAAGTTTTTTTTTTTTCTTTCCACAAAAATAAAGTTAAGATGTCTCTTAGTTTTTGTTTGATTCATGTTTCCGATGTAATGTTGTATTGTGTTAGTTTCAAGAGCCACACCTTACCTGAGATTAGTGTCTGCTTTCACCCTTCTCCATGTTAGGATGACTCCAAAGTAGTCTAGACTTAAGCTTATTTAGAGTTGTGTTCAAAGGATAGGTTTTTGTTGTAAAGATTTCTGTGATTCCAAAATAGGTATATAATACAAAGCTAAGTAAAGGTTTGGGTAAAATATTTAAAAATATGTAAGATTGTAAGACATTTGTAAAGAAAGTAAAATTTATAAAAGATCTCATATGACTTGAGTCTTTGTAGAGCAAAATAGATATCAAAGATTCATGAGTATTGATTTTTTATTTTATTTAATTTTTACAGACTGCATTTTGATTGATCAAACACAAACGGGATACAACTTTTCATTTCTATGGTTGTACACAATGTAGATTCACACCATTCATGTAATCATACATGTACATAGGGTAAAAATGTCTGTCTCAGTCCACTATCTTTCCTTCCTCCACCCTTCCCACCCCATTTCCCTCTACACAATCCAGAGTTCCTCCATTTTCTCTTGCCCCCCCCCCCGACTCCCTCATAATGTATCATCATTCACTTATCAGAGAAAACATTCAGCCTTTGGGTTTTTTCATTTGGATTATTTCACTTAATGATATTCTCCAATTCCATCCATTTACCAGCAAATGCCATAATTTTATTCTTCTTTATGGCTGAGTAATATCCCATTGTGTATATATACCATGGTTTCTTTATCCATTCATCAACTGAAGGGCATCTAGGTTGGTTCCACAAGCTAGCTATTGTGAATTGAGCAGCTATGAACATTGATGTGATATGCTGATTTTACGTCCTTTGGGTATAAATTGAGTAGTGGGATAACTGGGTCAAAAAGTGGATCCATTCCAAGTTTCCTGAGGAATCACATGAGTATTGTTATAGATATTATGTTATTATACAAACTAAATGTTTTCAGCCTTGTTATTTTCATCTTATATTTTCCTTATAGAACTTTATAACTTTTGCCTATTAGTGTTTTAAAGAAGTATTTCTTCTTTAAGACAGAACAACCTAAGTTAATTTAAAAATAAACCACTGTCTATAGTAGAGACAAAATATAAGGCTTACTTCCAATACTAATGCTGAACCCAAGTAAATGGAAAGGGTAAATAAATTTATATACCTTAAATATTAAACCCTGTACTCCCACTTTAAGACTGGTGAAACTCTCCTGCTGGATATTTAAAACAAACACAAAGTTAAGGCAGTTAAAGGGCTAAGGAAAAATAAGAGAATATTTGGCTTTTGCCCTCTAAAGTCAACAGGGACCTAGAGAACAATGGGACTTCTCTAAGGGCTTTGCAACTCTGGGTCACATGACTTCCTGATCAGGGGAATCAAAGGGACCCTGGAGAACAGGAAGTCAACCAATCCACATTCTGCAGAGATGAGGATCATTGGAGAGGGAAATGTTCCCTGATGCTTCCAAGGGAAACCACATATGGTCAGCAAAACTCTGACCCGTCCTGGCAGATGACACGAGAAAAGATAAGAGACTTCTAACACGTTCCCAAGAGTAACCCTGCAAGGAATCTCAGCTGACTCTTAGTAATGGATAGGAATAAACAAGGTCATTTTTGACAAATTTGGTCTTAAATACCTGGCAGGGGAAGTATAACCAAAGAACAGGCCTACATGTGCATTTAAAAGAAAAGAAAATGGTTCTTTTAATGTAACTAGAGATGTGCATTTTTGTCAATTCTCCCAAAATTAAGTAAAACTGGGAAATTATTTTTTAAAAAGGGGGGGATTATTCAGGAGAGCCCAATGGACAAGTTTGTTCTGAGTCAATTTGAAACCTATCTATACTTTTTTTTTCTGGTATGATTATTATAAACTGTTGCACAGACTCCCATCCTACAATTTGCATTCACTACTTCCAGCATGATGATTTGATTTTAATCAACTCCTGGAGAGAAAATAATCTTCAACCTAGCTGAAAGGACAGAAGCAAGTGCTCCTGATCACAGGATAGCTATCCAAACTGTTAGGAGAAAGCACTCATTACCAGGGTTGATTTCCACTCAAAAAGTTTGTCTAGGATAGATGGCAATACCAAAGAGTACAATGGCAATGAAACAAAAAGGCATAAAAAGAAAAAAAAGAGGGATGTGTTGGAAACAGAAAGTCTGGTGATCCATTTCCAGAATATAGTATTCAGCCTTAAGTGGATCCAATTGTGGTCATTTTAATTGCAACCCTTCCCCTTCACCCACCCCAGGGATCTGCTTAATCTGGACCATTCCAAAGAGAGCTACAAAGTGGCTCTGGGTGTAGCTTAGTGGTGCAGTGCTTGTTGGCATGGTTGAGGCCCGTCCCAGCACAGCCAAAATTACAAATAAAAGACAGGAAGGGAAGAATGTGGTCCTGGCACATTTGACTAGTATAAGTCCCCTGGAAGAAGGGACTACAGGGGACAAGGCCTCAGTTTCCTTTCCTACATATTTTGGAGCTTGGAGTAGGTCACCACAAGTGTCCCACAGGCTCCCCAACCTAAGTTGCCCCTGGTGTTTACACTGTGCTCTGGTCCTTGGCAAAAGATTTCTGCCCCTTGGAGGTCCATCAGAGTACAGAGGAAATAGGAAGATAGATGTGGGATACATGAGAATGGTGTGCTAATGGACCACTCATCCTTGGAGCAGGAGAAAGATTACCTTATTGAAGTCTAAGGGACTCATGCAGAGGTGGAACCAAAGCCCTTCCCTAGCTCTAGTAAAAGGCTTCGTGAGGTCAATGGGCTCCCAGGGGAGTGTGGCCAGTAGAGAAAAGGAAAGTCCCTTTAATGCCCCTGGGGCCTTCAGGCCCCATTTTTGGTCCCAAGGTATTTGGTAAACTGAGGTCTAGAAGTCGCTAAAGCAAAGACCTGTTTCCTGTGGTGGTTTTTCCTCCACACTGGCCAGAGGGGGGAGTCTGAGCCCACTCCTCCGCTGGACCACCTCCAGCCAGGAAGAGCCACCACAGCAGATGACTCTGAGGCCACTCCCCTGCCACCATATAGAACAATACCTCTTATTAGAAGCATCCATCCCCAACATCTGAGTTGCTCAGTGACTAGAGCCTGGTTCAACAGGTTCACAGATCCTCTCAGTTATCCCATCACTATGTCCCAAATCCTTACCTGTTCCTTGTACTGAATTAGGCCAGGGAACTGCAGAAAAACAAAAAATGACCAATATTGTCCCTGCCTTCCAGGAGCTCAAATTTGGAGAAGGAGAGGGACAAATCACTGGAGAAATATGACTGGAAGAAAAGACCAAGTGTATGTCAAAAAAAAAAAAAAAAAAAAAAAAAGCATGGAGCTCTTAGGGAGGGCTGCAGTCACCACATGGAGCCATCTGAAAAGGCCTGATGACATTGATGCCTATATCTGATAAAAAAATGTGATCCAGGGTGGCCAGTGTGGATAGGGGGGAGGACAAAATGGGAGGATGGGAGGGATGGGCAAGGGAAGGTTAGATTCTTGGGTTTTGCCAAATGTACCAGTGATATGCTAGGATTTTAAAAATTACCCCAAAGCATATAAAACGATAAACATCTGTAGGCTCAGTTTCTGTGGATCAGAAATGCAAGAGATCTCAGCAGGAGGCTTCTACCATGTCTCTTATGAGGCTGGGGCCACAGTCTCACCTGATGCTCAATTATGGCAAGATCTGTTCTCAAGCTCTGTCACATGGTTACAGGCAGGACTCAGATAGGACAGAGGCCTCGTTTGTTCTCTCTCCATTGCCCTCTCTGTCCTAAGACTCATGAGTATCTCCATAGGGAGCCACATAAGAGAGAAGCAGCTTTCCAAGAACCACAGATTCCAGGGAGGAAGGAAAAAGGAAACAAAACAAGAGGCAGAGAAAGGAGGAGGAGAAGGAGGAGAAGGAAGGAAGAAAGGAGGAGGAGGAGAAGGGGAGGAGGAAGAGAAAGAAAGGAAGGAAGGAGGGAAGGAAGGAAGGAGAATGAATCAGTGGAGGAGGAAGAAAGGAAAGAAGAAAGGAAGAAGGAAGGAAAAGGGAAAGAATGAAGGACAGAAAAAAGAAGGTAGGAGAGAATGAGATGTTATTCACAGTCATTTTAATAAGTAAATCTTGGAGGTGACATCACATGAACTTTTGTCATGATCTATAGGTCACATGGGAGACACTAAATCCAGGTCACACTGAAGAGGAGGAGACTGCTCAAACTAGGAGGTTTGAACACAGAAGATTAATGAGCCTCCTTTACAAGAGCAAAGCTGTACCATTTTCAAACATAGAAAGAATGATTTACTGAGAGTAAGGGTACTGATTTCCACCCTGAGCACCTCCACGGAAAATTCTGACTCCACAACTCTAGCCACTTCCCCACGCTGCTTGCTAAGTCACCAAAAGAGCAGTTTTTGAACGCAAATCAAAATCACCAACAGGAAAATAGAAAATAGGAAAAGGGTAAAAATAGTTCACAGAAGACAAAATAAGTATTTTTTTCAAATATATCAAGGAAAACATTTTTTTTTCCATACCAAGAGAAACTTACGGTACAATGAAATTTTACTTATTTATTCATTTATTTTATTTATTTTGCAGTGCCAGGAATCCATCCCAGGGCTTTGTACATGATAGGCAAGAGCTCCGTCACTGAACCATACCTCAACGTCTCAATGAGTTGTTTTTAACCTAAGGTTGGCATGATCGAAAAGTTCATACTAAATTGCACTGCTCACATTCTTAAAAAGTTATGAAGGAGAACAGAGACATAAGCCCAGGAACAGAGGAAATCAAACTAATGATAAAAGCATAGTTTTGATTCAGCCAGTTTAGGAACGTTTTCTAGTGTATTTCTCAGTGTGGATTCTATTCCTTTTCTTCTAGGCTTCTCCCAGGAATGACAGACACCCTTATATGTGATGCGTATTTATCACTAAATGCATGGACAATTGTGCTTGTCTCTACTCTGCATCCATAACCTCCTTTCACATAGTTTCTTCTGTTACATCTTTTCTCTGCATTTTAGGGACATTTTCTGAGATGTGTCCACTGTCCTGGGAGTGTTATTTTGCAACTTCCGTTCTGTTCTTTATGATTACAGTATGGTCATTCTAATTTTAGTTTCCTTACGATATTTCCATGTTTTCTTCTCTTTTAAACTTAAGTTTCTCTACAAGGATGTTTTGAAATAAATTTTATTTCTTAGAATGGTTTTGGGTTCACAGCAAAAGTGAGCAGAAGGCACAGAGATATTCCATAAATCATCTACCCCACACATGAACAATCTCCCCTACTGTCAACATCTCCCACCCAATTTGATGTATTTGTTGCAACTGGTGAACTGACAAACCATTATCTCTAGTGTAGATTAGCTTACACTAAGACTCCATCTTAGTATTATATGGGTTTGGACAAATTATAATAAACATATATCCACCATTACAGTACCCCACAGAATAGTTTTACTAATTAAATTCAAATAAGAGTCTCCAACCTGTCAGACCTTGGGTCTCAAGTAGATAAGTATTTAGCAACTACTCTTTGAGATAGAATTGGAACTAAGGCATAGACTCTGCTCTGAAGTCACTGTCTGGGAGGGACACCAAGGATTAGGTAATTAAAATCATAACTTTCTCTCTCCCTCAAATGATTATCACCAATATTATTCTTACCCAAACGTCTTTCAGGACATTAAGTTTCTTTCAGGACAAAAGTTTCCCAGGAAAAGAAAACTCAGTGCTTTGGGGATAGCAGACACTGTGTGCCAGACCTCAACCATGCTGACCATGAGATCTACCATTTGAAAAACATCCAATGAACACTCTTGCAGATGGCCTGTAGTAGGACCTCATCATTTCTGTTACATGCTGACTGAGAAGCAGACTGCATTCCACTGAAGATTCCCATCACAAAAAGAACAACATGACTGAAGAAATCTGTGGTACATCACATCTAACTATGACAAGATATTTTACATGGATGTCTGTACATGACGGGTGGAGGGAGGAGGGAGATACGAATAGAGATGTGGGATGGATCCATCATTTTTCATGTCTTCGTGTGACACAGGGACATCTTCCAGCTAATGGATAAGCTGTGTTTGTTCCTTGGAGAGAATTTTCATCAGCTTCCAAATCATAATAAATAAAAACAAGTAAGTATATGTTAAGCCAATTATCTACACTATCAAACGTGTTCTGTAGAGAGCAAAACTTAACCTTCTGCAATGGACAGTGTCATGGAGGCAAGCAGGCAGGCACTGCCCTCTGGAGTTCACCTGAGAAAATGACATGAGAGCTGCGGAGGTCCGTGATTGTCAGCAAAACCTCACATGCACACTTAGACTTCATCAGAGGTCTTTAATTCTATGGTTTAAAAATACATTAATAAGGGGCTGGGGATATAGCTCAGTTGGTAGAGTGCTTGCCTCCCAAGCAAAAGGCCCTGGGTTCAATCCCCAGCACTGCACAAAAAAAAAAAAAAAAAAAAAAAAAAAGAATTAATGAGGCTCTAAGCAACTCGGTGATATCCTGTCTCTAGATAATACTAAAAAGGTGGTTGAGTGCCCAAGTTCAATCCCCAGTACCAAACAAAAAACAAATCATTAGCAGGGCATTATGCCACTCACCCATAGGTGAGTGGCATAGGTGAGTACAGGCGATAGGAGCATCCATCTCCACTATCTGATGAAACAAGAGGCTAAGTCAGAAAGATAGCATATTGAAGCCAGCACTGGAAACTTAGTGAGACCCTATCTCATCACTAAAAAATAAACAAACTAGACTTGATATTTTGTCCACATTACTATATATTTATTATAGATATGGTCCCTTAAAGATTTACTTAGGAATCATTATTTATGCTTTTTCACGTGTCTTGGATCAAACAATGCATAGTAAAATATTTTTAAAGTATTTACCCATCAATACTTCTTAAACAATCAGTATTACCATGTGAAGGTTGAACATGATTGGTTTTATTCAGTGTGCAATATCCTCATTAATACACTGACCATAGGAGACCAAGTGTCCTGGAGTCAAAGCATGTACTTCCTTCCTCACAGAGATTTGATTTTGAGCAAGTCTAGGAACACACTGTGTTGGTGAAAGCCTTTGCCACCTTCTGCTTTCCCACCCTATTTAAGGAAAGAAGGGGATTTTCTCCCAACTCCTTTCGGGCCACAGCACATGAAAGATCACACATGGGTTTCGAGGAACTACAGGTAGGTAGAGCTCAGAATTTGCCCCTTTCTCAGATAATAATCATCAACAAATGAAAGGCTGTGGTGGGTATGATACTAAGAAAACCCCAAACAGACCCCCAAGTTTCACTTGCTTTGAGTTACTGGCTTTTAGTACACTTTAAAAATCACTACTTTTGGATGTCCACCAGCTGAGCAATATGTTAATAGTCTCTGATACGTGAGTCTTGACGATAAACAGATCACTTTTCAGGGATGTGAAAGACACCTTTGTCAAAACCATTAACTTAATTTGGAACTCAAAGTGTCTAACAGGTAACTTTGACCTCAAAAGGTTGAACACTGCACCTTCACATCAAGCTGACACCACTCTGTTCCAAAAATATGACCGGTGATGAGCCATCAATATAGATGGTATAAGCACAGACCACTGATTACTTCACCTCAAATCACCGCCACCTTCAGATACTGAATTTATCCCCAGGCATTTGGTAAACTGAGGCCTAGAAGTTACTATGGTAAAGTTCTATTTCCTGCAATGATTTTTCCTACATGGGTGCAGGGTGAGCAATGGCCCCAAGGGGGAGACTGAGCCCATACCGCTCTGCTGGAGCACCTGCAGCCAAGAACAACCACCCAGAGGGCTCTGGGACCATTGCCTTGCCACCACACAGAACTGCAACTCCTATTAGGAGTATCCATCTCCACTATCTGAGCTGCTCAGTGAGTGGAACCTGTTTCAAGAGCTTCATACATCCTCTCATTTCGTCCATCACTGTGCCCCAATGCTTACCTTGTTCCATGTGCTGAGTCAGGCCTGGGGACTACAAAGCAAGACAACAGCAAGGACCCTGCCCTCTGAGAACACAAATCTGGAGGAATAGAATCAAAAGCACTAGAGTAATATAACTGGAAGAAAAGACCAAGTGTTATATCTAAATAAACCCTGGGGCTATATGGGAAGTGCAGTCCCAACATGAGGCCATCTGAGGGGCCTCACTGATGTGTCTCAATCCTTAGACCTAGAGCCAAGTGGGATCTAGCCCTGCTCACAGAGGGAGGATCAACTATTGACAGATTCAAAGACAGAGTGAATTGTCCAGAGAGGAGGTGGGTGGGCACTCAGTGTGACTGAAGGAAGCCCAGGAGAGAAGGGAGGATGGACCATGCTGTGGCAGGTTCTGGGCGCTGATACACTTATACAGTAACCCAACACTGTTTGAAGAATTAACACAAATATAGCAGATGAAACAATAAACATTTGTGCTTTCGCTGTTTTTTTTTTTTTTTTTTTTTTGGATCAGAAAATGCAGGAGGTCTCAACTGAGGCTTCTGCCATGTCTTCTCATGAGGCTGGGGCCACATTCTCAGTTAAGGCACAGTTATGGCAAGGTCTGCTTCTGAACTGAGTCACAGGGTTATTGCCAGGACTCCACTAAGACAAGGCCTCATTTCTCCTCATCTGTTGCCATCTCTGTCCTAAGACTCATGAGCCTCTCCTTAGGGAGCCAAAGAAGAGAACAGCAGATTTCCCAGAGCCAGAGATCCCAGGGAGAGAGGGACAAGGAAAGACACCAAAAGAAAAAGAAACAAGAAAGGCGAGAGTAAGATGTTAGCCACAGTCATTTCATCAGTAAATCTTAGAGGTGACACCACATGAACATTTGTCATGTTCCAGAGGTCACAAGGGAGACACTAAACCCAGGTCACACTGAAGGGGAGGGGACTGCTGAAATGTACACACCAGGGTGAGGGGAGCTGGGAGCTGATAAAAAATATGCCCAGCACACAGGCCTGGCTGAGGCACATACATTTGGATCTAAAGACCATATGAAGCAACCGGAAGGCCAAGGGAGATGAGGATAGCTGCACTAACTGCATTTCAATCCTCTTGTGACAGACAGAAAAGAAGACCGGGAAGGAAAATGACAATTACAAAGTCATAAGGAGGGAGACTAGGCCTGTTGTTAGCTCTATTCTATGTGACATTCCACCAGTTTCTATATTTAATCCCTACTTCCATGCATTGCACGAGGCAGTAGGTTTTCTAAGTGCGACCTCACAGAGGCCTGGTGACAGCACTAGGAAGCAGATGCTAAGATGACCTCACTGCGTGGTGGGTGACTGGGGAAGACTTGAGAGACATAATGACTTGGCCAAGGTCACATGAGAAGACAGGAGGAGGAGCTGAGTATAGACTTAGATCTGTCTTCTCAGAGCTGGGACCCTGGCTGCACCCAAGCCTGTCAAAAAATGTGGGGGACAGTGTTGGGGATGGATGGCTGTGTGCACATATGGAAATGTCATGGGGCTGGAGGAGAGTCGACAGTAGCCCAGGAGCATATATGTGATTTTATCTGGAGGGGTCAGCTCAGGGACACCCTGACCTCCCTTCCTTGGTGATAGATCCAAACAAAATTTGAAATTCCATAAACAGGCACCCATATTCTAGCAACAGCCTCCTCTCCAGCTCATTTGGTGAAATACATTTAATGAGCAAAGATGTTTTGCTGTATATTAAGAAGGTGACGCTCTAGGAGGCCCCACAGACAGAGCTCCCTCTCTGGTTGCATAGCCCATTCCCCAGGCCCCAACCCCAGGATATCTTGATGATAGAATTTCTTATGAAGAATGGGGTGCTAGTTGCATTCCCACTCCCAGGACCTCTGTTCATGTGTTAAGAGAAGACAAAGGTCCCAACCCGACAACCCAGGGCAAATGAACCCAACAGTCCACCAGTGTGAGAACCCCTATAATGCCTTCCTCCTGAGTTTGGGGGAATAGGGAGCTGAGGCAGGAACAGGTGGTGGGAGACTGTAAGCCAGGTGTCCTGTCATGGAAACTATAGAATGGGAGGTGGAGATTGGGGGTGCCCAGGGTTCATTATAGGCCCCCAGAGTCATTATCTTCTGTCCTCCTAGGGTAGAACTCTGGATTACGGGGTCTGTATGAGGTTAGAGGAAGGACACAAGGGGCAGAAACAGCCTAAGCAGAGGCCAGGCAGGACCTGGGATTCCCGGTCAACTACCAGGCTCTCTGTTACCCTGCTCTCCACAGGTTCTCATTAAGGAGGACTGCAGTAGGGGCTTCAGATTTAAAAGGATGGTTGAAAAGCCAGGGCCACACACCCGTGGGAACAAGCTTGGCCCCAGCAGGAGTGTGGAAGCAGAGGGGGCCTCCACAGTCAGTGCCCAGAGAACAGAGGGGGACACCAAGCACTGACACCATGCTGACCACATTCCTTGTAGGGTGGAAGGTGGAGGGGCAGAGTCCTGAACCATAAGGATTCTGAGCACCAACTCCTTACCCAGCCCACCCTGTCAGCCTTGGCCTCATGCAGGATCACTGTCTCCATATTAGTGACAACATCGGAAGAGCGACACTGACACTATTTCACTTCCCTGCCTCTATTTTGCATCCCACCATTCAGCTGATTGTAACTCCTGGACCCAGGTGTCCACATGGCAGTGACCTGTCCTTCCACAAGTTCTCCAAGTCTTCCGCATCATCAGGATTAGTAGGGTTGCATTTAGTCAGACATCAGGGGACTCTTGCCACTTGGTCCATTTCTATGTCACTTGCTGTCTCAAGGAACACACAACAATCTGAGAGCAGAATCTGGGGTCTCCTGAGGTTTACTTCTTCAAAGGTGGAGCCAGAAGTTCCCATAGCCATTCAGGGCTATGGGACCTGGACCTCATTCCCTCCTGGAGCCATTTCAACTGGGCCACAGAGAATGATGTCCTGGGTGTCCCCACACAGGGACCCTCCTGTCTGGGATCAGCCTGTTTTCTAATCTCCAGAAAGCAATGATCTCATGAGACTCATGGGATAATGCTCCTAATGCAGGGAGTTACCACCTCTTGTCAGCTAACAAACTGGACTGAAGCTGCTAACTATTCCCTTGACAATTCCTCCTTGAACTCTGCCAACCCTTTTTGTGCCAGGACTCTCCTGTCTCCATGTGGGACTTCCGTAGAGCTTTGGATTTTGCATTGAATGCAATCCTCAGATACCTTGGGTGTGTCACACTTTAGCCACAGACTCTGTCTCCTTCATGTCCCACCCCAGAAGGGAGAGGTGGCTACAGAGGTGGATGATACCAGCATTTTATGGGTGTCCAGGAAAACTCAACGGAGAGCCTGGTGGAAACTCTGGAGCCAGGCTTCCTAGATGACAACTCCTCTTCCATGTCCACCATCTCAAGTTCCTCCACCAAACAGGAGCTCTTCCCTAATTGGGAAGGTAAGCCCAGCCCAGGGGGACAGGGTCACATACAGCTGTGTGTCCTAGAACTGGCCCTGCACCTCTCTGAGCCTCAGCCGGCTCCTTGGAACAGTGGGGTACCAAGAAGACTGACCTCATGGGAGGAAAGGCCAGCTCTCTCATGCTGCTGTCTCCCTCCACTCTAGGGGGGTCTCCTCACTCCGTAGCTTGCAGATGTTTCACAGTCCACCTGGCAATATCCACAGTCACACCACTATGACAGGCTTCGGCATGGAGAACCAAGGCATCTAGAAAAGCTAGAGCCTATGAAAGAAGCCGAAGGTGAAGAGGTCTGGGGTGGAGGGTGTGAGCATGTGGGGCTAGGACAGAGCAGGACATGCAGAGCAGACCTTCAAGAAACCCAGGCAGGGCAGGAACCATAAGCAGCAGAGCTGTCATTGTTGACATACATTCTGGGAACACTTCCTAGGAGTGGGTTTGTGTGCGGAGCTCTGCGAAATGCAGTGGGAAGTATTTTCTCCCTGGAAGGAACATGGATAGTGGGCAACATTTACTCCTCTTAACCTGCGGAGCCACCCCCAGTGTTTATGGAGACTCCTGCTCAAGTTCTACCACCTCCAACACCTGAGGGAGAGTTAGAGCTAGAAAGACCTGAAATGAAGATCCAGGCCAACATCTCCTGCTGGCCCCTCAGCCAACAAATCCTGAGCACCGCCTTATACCTGTTCCCATCACAGAGCTGCCATTACCCTCCCCTGCCATTGTTTTTTTTTCCTTCTATTTATTTTATGTATTTATATTTTTGTTAAAATAAGCTTCTTTTAAAATTAAAGATTTTATTCATTTTCAAAAGATTCAGTTTATTAGTATTAAGAACATTCTCAAATTTGTGCACTAGTTACCACTATGCAGTTCCAGAACATCTTCCTGAATCGGATATCCATAACCACCCCCTCCCCATCTCCTGCCAGTCCCCAGCAACCCCTCATCATTCTAGCCCTGTGACAAGCCCAGTCTGTGTTCTTCCAGTCATTTCTCTTTGGCCACACAATGTTGGAAGGGACTGATGAAGTTTCCTTCGCAGGGTAAATGCAATACAGGTCTATGTTCATTATTTTTATTGTTTTGGTACTGGACCTTGAACCCAGGGGCACTTTACCACTGAGCTACATCCTTGGTCATTTTTCTTTTGAATTTTGAGACAGGGACTTGCTCAGTTGCTGATGCTCTCCCTGAGTTGCTAGGCTGCCCTCAAACCTACAATCATCTTGCTCAAAGCAGTACAATTTGGAAGTAGGAAAAAAAATCCTCTATATTCAATGCCTGGAGAACACATGAATCAAGTGTGTAACCGTTACACCAGGGAAGATCATACAACAGTGAAAAATAATAGTGTCCATTGAGTATGTAAATCTCAACAATAGTTTATTGTACTAAGAACCCAGAGAAATAATTTATGGTAGTAGCAACAACAAGTCAATCAAATAATAAAACACAAACATGGTCTTACCATTGACTCTAAAGAATAGTGAGGACAAGAATGGACAATTCTCAGGCTAGTTTCAGCTTCTATGTGGGAGAACAAAGAGGCAAGAGAAATCCCAGGGAAGGTTCCAGGGCACCAGCCCACATGGTTCTCTCAAGTGGAACAGTGAATTCACAGGTGCTCATTCTAGTCTTCTTTAAACTGACAGGCAGCAGGTGTACTCTTGGTGTGCATTGGTTCTATGAAGTGTGACACGATCTGTGATTTCTGGGAGGTGATGTGTGTCTGAGAATGCTTGCCAGCACCCATCCAAGTTCTCAGCCTGTGTCCCTTTATCTAGCCTGGCCAAAGTCACAGATTAATCCCACCTTTGCACTCTCTCATTTTTCAAGATTTCTTTGGAAGGTTCTTCCTCACAGCACTGGTTGAAATAGTAAGGAACTAGGGCCTTCTCTGACATCCATGTAGATCCATAGACAAATCTGCTCCTGGTGCCTCAGGGCACACTAGCTGCTAAGGGACTTCCTATGCCCATAGGGACAAAAGTCAAGGATGCTGTTACAGGGAAAACACAGATGTTTCCAGGATTTCTGGGATGAGAAGCTCACTGGACTTTAAGGGATACCCCCCTGCACACACACACATTTGAAATTGATTCTGGGTGTGACGGCATGACACACAGTGAAACACAGGGAGAAATGAGAGAGACAGAGTCCAGCCATACATGATGATAAACGATGGTGGCTGGAACCTAGAAGATCCTGTATTTCTACATTGTCATATGTAAATATTTTCATACAGTGAGGATTTTCATTATATAAAGATTACATCATATCAAATCTTACTAAGTGAATTACCTACCATTTATTTATAATGGTATTTCATTGAAAGAGAAGATCAATAACACATCTAATACGAATGAAGAATGGAGTGAAGGACACAGTCCACCCACAAACAGTACCCTGCCTGGGAAGGACCCATCCTCCCAATCCTCCCCTCCTGTGTAGGCCTGTGGGCCCTTAGTGACTGGGTAGGGAACAGGTAGGGACCTGAGCTCTTCTGTCACATGTCCACACTGGGGACAGGGCCTGGACAAACTTCTATGGTGTACTGTTAGAGGGTGAAATTTCACAATGGTAGCAGCCTCTGGACCCATTCCAATTTTCCATGCCCCACAGAGCTAAAGGGGACATCCATGTCTATAAAGCTCATAGTTTTAGATGGATCTCTGTGGGGGTTTTCCACATCCTGTGTGGATGAGAACAGTTTCTGTCAGAGGATGCTGGTGCTGGTGATCAATTAATTACTAATAAACTTATCTAATCAATAAACACAAAAGCCAACATTTTTCAAATGGAAGGGGGTGTGACAGATTAGGCCATACCAGATCTGGCCTCTAACAAGATGGAGGACCCCACCTTCACCTTTATTTACAGTCACACAGGTGAAGGGGCCCAGAGAGGAGGAGCTTCTTCTATGAGGAACAGGATGGGGTGGAGTCAGAGAATCCATTTGCATAGAGAATCAGCATATCCTCAGGGGTGAGTCACTCTGGACACGGACACTTATTCCTCACTATCTGAAACAGTCTTCCATAACTACCAGTTCCTGGGAGTCAGATCTCTATATTCCATGGCTCAATCAAGCCTGATTCTGCTAAACATGATGGCTCCCCACAGATCTCTAGGTGTGGACTTTTCAGTTCCCAGTAGACACACCTTATCAAGACACTGACCACGGTTTCCACATCTGACATCACTTCATTGAGTGAAGAATTGATGGGGAAGGTAGGAGCTGCAGTGACCCTGGAGTTGAGACCTGAGAACAAGGGCTGGGGTGGATCACCCAGCACTGGAAGACACCAGGGTACCTGGCAGGCAACCAGAGAGCTCAGTTAATTTCCCCTGCCCCTTTTACCTAACCAGTTAATTTCTCACCCAAGCAGCAGGGCCCAGCATCCTGGATATAAGAGGATGCACTTCTGGCCACTGTGCCTGGTTGCTCTCCCTCCAGCCATGGAGTTCCTTCTCACTCAGGGAAGCTCTTCTAAAGGCAGGGTGGCAGGTTATAGAGCAGCCCTTGAATGGGAAGGAGTCAAGAGCAATTTTCAGTTGCAACAGCAAAGCTACCTTCAGCACGTGTAAGCACAAGAGGTACTCAGGAAATCATCTAGAAGGCCAGAGTGCCAAGCCTGAAATAAAAGGCTCAACTTCAAACCAGTCCCTGGGCTCCTCTATCAGCAACCTCCACCACAAGCCAATGCCCGTGAACACTGTGCAAAACGAAACATGTTACAACAAACATATATTGTAGAACTAAACAGACATGAAATCTACAAAACGGGTCAATCTAAGAATACAGAAATAAGCCAGGAGTTGTGGTGCTTCATATAATCCCAGCAATTCAGGAGGCTCAGACAGATCAATCTAAGTTCCAGGATAACTTCAGCCATTTAGCAAGACCCCCGGCAAGACCCTGCCTCAAAATAAGTAAAACAATTTCTGGGGTTGTAGCTCAGTGTTGAAGCATTTCTGGGCTTAACTGCAGGTAGCAATAAAAGGGGAACAAAGACACAGAAAGTTGGTTAGCATCTGCCTAGGACTGGGAATTTGAGTTAAAGGAAAATGGGAGGTGACTCCTCATGGGTACAGGGTCCCCCTTGGTGATACTTGACTCTCACTGAATCCAGAAGGAACACCACACAGCAACAGACCAATAAGGAATAAAGGTGTTGGGTCAGTAACACCTCTCCACCAACTCAAGTGCCTGACCTGATAGTTTTCCTAGAGCATTCTGTCAATACTTAAAGAAAAGTTAACACGAGTCTTCTTACACTCTTCTAAGTGAAGAGGAAGAAACACTTCCAAACTAAGTTTAGAAGCACAGACTTATCCTGCCACCAGAGCCAAAGATACTACAGAAAAGGTGGATATCTCTAGTGAACACAGATTTTAAAAAATGCTTAACAAAATGCCAGGAAACCCTCTCACCCTGCACAAAACTCATCTCAAAGTGGAACAAAGACATGGGCACTAGAACACAGACCCTGCACCTAATAGAAGAAAAAGTGGGCCCAAATCTTCACCATTTCATCCTAGGATCTGACTTCCTGAACAAGATCCCCAACATGTAAGAAGTAAAATCAAGAATCAATAGATGGAATGGATTCCAACTAAAAGGCTTCTTCTTCTCAGCAAAAGAAATAATAATATGAAGAAAGAGTCTATTGGGAGAAAATCTGCACCACATGCAACTCAGATAAAGCATTAATCTCTAGGACGTATAAAGAAATCCAAAAACAAAATAGAACAAATAAACAAATAATCCAATCAATAAATGGGCTAAGGTACTTCTGAACAGACATTTCAATGCAGAAGAAATACAATCGATCCACAAACATGAAAAAAATGTTCATCATCTCTAGCAATTAGAGAAATGCAAATCAAAACTAAGATTTCATCTCACTCCAGTCAGAATGGCAATAATCAAGTATACCAGCAATAGTAAGTTTTGGCAAGGATATGGGGAAAAGTTACACTCATACATTGCTGGTGGGACTACACACTGGTGCAACCACTCTGGAAAGCAGTATGGAGATTCCTCAGAAAACTGGAATGGACTCACTGTTTGACCCAGCTATCTCACTGATTTATACCCAAAGGACTTAAAATAGGCATATTACAATGATGCAGCCACATCAATGTTGACAGCAAGTCAACTCACGAGAGGCAAACTATGGAACCAAACTAGGTGTCCTTCAGCAGCTGAATGGATAAAAAAACTGTGGTACAATATACGCAATGAAGTATTACTAAGCCCTAAAGAAGAATGAAATTATGGCATTTCAGGTAAATGGAAGGAGTTGGAGTATATCATGCCAAGTGAAATAAGACAATCCCCCAAAACCAAAGGTCAAATGGGTGGTTCTCTGATATGTAGATACTAATTCACAATAAGGGGGGGGTGGCACTAGGGAAGAAGATAGTTACTTTAGATAGAGAGGAGTGAAGGGAGAGGAAGAGATATGGGGTTAGGAAGTATAGCAGGTGAAACAGACATTATCATCTCATGTACACATATGACTGCATGACCAATCTGATCCTACAACACATACATAGTCAGAAATATGAGAAATTATACTCCATTTACGTATGATTTATCAAAATGCATAAATACATTCTATTGTCAAGGATAACTATTTAGAACAAGTAAAAAAATTAAAATACTAGGAAACCAAATTCAAGATCAAATTAAAGAATCATACACAAAATCATGCATCATGGTTTCAATATCTTGGATACAAAAACACTTCAACATACATAAATCATTCAAGGTGATAAACTACTCTAACAAAATGAAAGACTAAAATCAAATGATCTCAATAGGTACAGAAAAATTTCTTGAAAAACTCAACATTCTTTTACGATGAAGTCTCCCACAGATGAGGTCTGGAAGGAAGGCCCTTCAACATAGCAAAAGTCATAAAGGACCCGACTCCAGTGAACATCCTACTCAATGAGTGAAATGCTGAAAGCTTTTCCTCTAAGACCAGGAACAAGATGAGGATGCCCACTTCTGCAACTTCTGTTAAGCACAGTGCTGGAAGTCCCAGTCAGAGAAATCAGGCATGAAGAAGAATTCACAGGCTTCCAAACTGGAAAGGAGAGTTGTTTCTATTGGCACATGACATGTCCCCTAAAATAAAGCTACAGCCTCCACTAAAAACCTGTTAGAACTAATTACCAAATTCAGTCAAGTTGTAGGGAACAAAATTCCACATGCAAAAATATGTAGCATATCTATACCCTAATAGTATCAAAAAGAATAAGGCACTTGGGAATAAACTGAATCAAATGTATATCATTAAAACAAATTTCTCTGTCCACTGAAAACTGTAAAACACTTATGAAAGCAACCTGAAGACACAGACAGAAATATATGCCATGTTTACAGACTGGAAATATTTAGATGGCTGAAATGTCATTGCTGCCTAAAGCAACTTACAGATTCAATGCCATTCCCATCAAAATATCAATCACAAGTATCACAGCAATAGAAAAAAGCAGTCTAAAATTCACATGGAACCATAGAAGACCACAAATAGCCATCCCCTCCTGAGGAAGAAGAATGTAGAGGCATCATCGATCTTGATTTCAAAGCACGATGTAAAGTGCTAGTAGTATAAACATTAGATACTGGCATAAAAACAGATCCACAGTACAGAACAGCAAGTACCACATGAACATGGACCAGAAGATATAGGCCAGATACACAACCATACATGTACAGCCAAGGACCTTCTGACAAAACTTGAAAGAACACACAATAGGGAAAGGACAGTTTCATCAACGTGTGGCACTGAGATAATTGGATATCCACTGCAGAAGGACGATGGACCCGTATCTTGTACCATACATGAAAACCAACAAAAAACAGGTGAAAGAGGCAAGTATGACACCTGAAACTATAAAAATTCTTAAAGAAAAAAGAGTGGAGAGGCTACTTGCAATTGCTCTTAGGAATGATTTTATAATTGTGACTCCAAAATCAAGGGAAAGAAATGCAAAAATAACCAGGTGATACTGCACCACACCATCAAGCTTCTGCACACCAATGGTAATGCTCACCAAAATGAAATGGCAACATATACAATGTAAGAAAATATTTGCAAACCATATGTCTGATGGGGATAATACCAAAAATATGTAAGAACCCGTACACATGATAAAAAAAATCGCTAATTTGAAATGTGACAAAGGACCTGACAATCACTTTTACCCAACAAGACATAAAAACAACAAACAGGTGTGTATGAGTCATCTTGTTAACATAAGAAAACACCTGAGGCTGAGAGACTTTACAAATAGTGTTTTTAGCTCAAGGTACTGGAGGTTCAAGGGTGTGGTTCCTGAAGGAGTATGAAAAGGTACTCAGTACCTTTTTCACTAGTCATTGAGGAAGAGGGAATATTCACAATGAGTTATCACCTCACAGCTGTTAGAAGGCCTCTTCTTAAAATGTCCAATGATAACAAGTGTTGGCAAGGATTAGAGAAAAGAAACCCTTATCCACTGGTATTGAGCTTGTAAACTGGGACAGCCTTTATAGAGAAAACAGTATTAACATTTCTAAAAACATATATATATATGCCCACCCACCATAACATCCAAAGCCACCTCTGCATATATGTGTGAAGGAAATGAATCCACATCATGAAGATGTACTCCATTTTCATCACAGCATTGTTCATAATACCCAGGACACGGAGTCAATTCAAGCATCCATCAACAGGTGAATGGGATAAGAAAAAGGTGAGAGAAGTTCAGAATATTTTTCAGAATAAATATTATTATTCAACTGTTAGATTTTATGTTGGACCAAGGGGGCACTATGCTAAATAACTTAAGCCAGACTCAGGAAGACAAAGGTTGCATGTTCTCACTTTTATATAGAATATTTATCTCTTTTAATAATGTTTGTCACAAAGTCTGTTTGGTCTGATATTAGTACAGTTACCCCATTTCCCTTTTGGTTACAGTTTGCATGATGTATCTTTTCCATCCTTCACTTTCAGCCTATCTGTTTCTTGAGTCCAAAGTGAGTCTCATGCAGATGACTTGGTGGGACTCTGGTCTCCAAAATAAGTGCTGTGTATTTTCTCTTAACCTCACTTTCTATTTGAAAAACTAGAAGGCTTGGGTGAGGTTAAATGTGTTAACTGGGGAAAAAGTTGCAGTTACTCATGACTAGTGAGGGTAGGGTATAACTGGTCACTTTAGCATTGTGAAAAAAGCCCAGGTCCTGTCTGTGCTTAGACTTAGATACACGGTGGTCCTTCTTGAGTCTGATCCATCATGGTCACCAAGTGACTTGTCTGCTACGCATGGCCTGGTAAGTTTCTTACCTCCCACAGGAGAACAAGGCCTAACTATGAATGCCTGCACTGGACCTAGCAGTCCAGGTCCAGGACAGTAGCCAGACGTCAGAGGATGCTATTCTCTTCTCAGAAAAACCTCAGGGATGAGGCCAGTTATTTTCCCTTTAGAAAATGGCTTTGAACTCATGAAGTACAAAGAAAATCAGGCATCTCCAGTCCATGAAGGCAAGCAAGACACAGGCTTTAGTGGGAGTCAGAAGCTTCCTTACCTCTGGGTAACATAATTATCTCCAAGGTAATAGATATACAGTATTATGTAATATAAATAGACTTTCCTGGGCTACTGGTCAAAAATCAAATAAGAGAAAATTGGAAATACTACAACAGGGTGTAAGTATCCTCACAATAGAAATGGAAAATCTCGAATTCTGCTTTCAACACAGTTAAATAAATTTCAGTTTAAACATGCACCAACCATATGACCCAATTTCAAACCTAGATGTTTTCTTTAGGGAAATGAGCACATAGTCATATGATGCCTTTTCCCAGAATGACCACAGCAGCCTGATGTTTAAGGGGCAGCACTGGAGGCAACATAAAAGTCAAGGAGCAGATGAAGAAGCAAAGTGTGGCTCCCACAAGCCATAGCATGTGATGAGTGAAGGATATTCTACTGTTCTGCCTTCAGAGGCCATAGCCTCAAGACGCCTGCATGTTCTCCTCTCTCCCTGCCGCTCCAGTCCCAACCTCAGTATGGCACATGAGGACAGATTCCTCCAATGGGTCAGAGGATGGTTCAGCCCCTGTCACAGACGCAAGAAGTCATATCAGACAGCCCAGGGAAGTTCCATCCAGGCAAGTCCAGCATTGTGAGCACCCATGTGCAGTCACACGCCCTTCCTCCTGACTGATGGGGAACAGGAACACAGGGTCCTCCTGAGCAAGAGCAGCAGGTAGGAGATAATGAGCCTCCTGTGTTCTCACGGTCAACCACAAGACTGGGCTGCAAGGCTGGGATCAACCTGGGCCTCCAGTGTCATCTCCTTATAGGGTAGAAGCCTGTGACACAGGGACTATATGAGGTCTGAGGAACAGAAGGACACAAGGGGAAAAAACAGCCTGCACATCTGTCAGTCAGGTGGCTGCCAGGCAGTGTCTTCACATGTTCTCCACAGGATGTAACTGAAGAGCTGCTCAATGGGAGCAACAGCTCCATATTTTGAATGAGAAGCCAGGGCCAGTAACAACCACGGGGGCACCAGCTCAGCTTCAGGGTGCGTGGGCCCAGGGCCTAGAGAAGGACAGAGAGGGACCTGGAGCCCAGATGACAGTAAATACTTCACTGCAGGGCTTGGGTGTGGAGGGGCCAAAGTCCAGTTTAACAAGGAATTGTGTCCTCACCTCTTCATCCATCTGCACCTTCGTCTATGCCCAGTCTTTGGTCTAGGCCAGGTGCAAGGTCACTGACCACATGTTGGTAGAAACATAGCACAATGACACTGACATATTTCACTTCACTTCCTGTGACGACCTGCACTCTGACATTCACCTCATTAAAACTACTGGACCTGTGTTTCCATGTGTCACCTACCCAACCGTCCTTCCATGGACCCACCAGGTCTTACACATCATTAGGTTTAGTAGAGCTGTCTTTTGCCAAAACAGCAGGGCCCTCCTGCTATACCATCCATTTCTCTGCCATGTGCCATCTCAAAGAACACACCCAGGGATCCAAAGGCAGGAGCTGGGCCTCCCTGGGATGGGCCCCATGCCAGGAGAGAGGCAGTTATCACAGCACTCAAACCTTCAGGCCTGTAGGAACTGGAGCCACATCAGCAGGAACACAGGGAACAATGGCCTCTTGTCCTCATTAGGGACCCTCCCACCCAGGATCATCCTTTCTTTCCCATTGCTAGAATTTGAAGTACTGTCAAGACTCATGGGCTAACGCTCCTAATGAAGGGAGTTACCACTTCTCAGCTTGCAAACAGGACTGAAGAAGCTAGTATTCCTGGACTATTACCTCTGAAATTTCACATTGAACTCTGAGAACCACTGTTGTGCTGGGGCTCTCTGGTCCCTCCTCTGACACTAACCACTGAGTGCCTTGGAGTTTGGTTTTAGCTCCAACTTCTCTGATGGGTCACAGAATGGTTTCTGACATCCTCAGAGGGAAGAGATGAACAAGGAGGTGAATGATACACCCACTCTGTGGGTGGTACAGGCACATTTGCTGGAGAACCTGGAGGAGGCCCTGGAGCCTGATGTCCTGGATGGTCACCCCTCCCAGGACCCCTCCTTCACCAGCACCAGCTGGACCTTCATCTCCACACAACAGGTCCTCATGTTCAAAAGGTCAGTCCCACCCTCCAGGCACAGTGTGATGTGGCCAATTACACTCTGCAACCTGGGAATGTTCCTGCATCTCTCGATCCTCAGTCTCGATGAACAGTGGGGGAAACTACAGGGTCAGCCAGAGGGTTACTGAGGAGTGATTTCCTTGGACACTGCTTACCAGTATTTACTCCCATGGAAAGATCTGCTGGAGGGGGCTGTGCCTGTTCTTACAGATTATTATCCTCTGTTTCAAGGACATCTTTGCCTCACTCCTCATTTATCCTCTGGACTTGGGCTGAAGCCATAAAGATTTGGGACTTTATGGACCTTTGGGTATACCCAGAACTGGATTCCATCAAAGCTAATAAGAGGGTTTGGGCCCACTCACCCATCTTGGGAGCAGGTGGATGGCATTCCACTCTTTAATGCATAACCTTGAAGCCACCCTAAGTGCAGACACTTTCCTAGGCACTGACTGTGAGCCTATGAACACAGGGGACAGAAACCCCTGCCCTCTTGGACTCGTCAAGGTCGCACATTCACACTAGATATCAGGGCACATAGTTTTAACATTATAGGAGCTGGGACATCCTCCTGGCCTCCTCTACATGTGCATGCCTATCAGTGGGACAAGATGACCCAGAGGAGGTGAAGAGTGAATTGGGCAGCCTGTTAGTATGTGAGCTAAAGGCCTAGGGAGGTCTGGGCAGGACAGACCCCAACTGTTTCTTCATTTATCAGACATTTATGGAGCACCAGCCCTGAGACAGTGAGTGCAACCACACAGCTGATACCACGTCCTTTCCTCATGGAATTGACATGCCATTGGGGAGGAAGCAGTGTGGTAAGTGTCCCTTAAAAATGGTGGGGTGATCACACTGTTGATCAAGGACTCCCTACAACTGGGTTTCTGCCAGTACATCCTTGGTTACCAGAGTGGTCTCTGGACTAGGGCTGTCACACTGGGCTGTACATACGGTGGGGCTGGCCTGTCTCTCCAGAGGCCCAGCAGTGCAGCTAGGCGGGGTTGTCTGGGATGGCTGTGAGGGAGAAAGGCCAGGCCCCTCATGCTGCTGCCCACCCACATTCCCCGAAGGTGGTCTCCTCCCTCCTTGGCTCACGTCTGGAACACTACATAGCTGGTCAGGACATTAGCCAGCTCAACATGCCAGGTCCATATGTGGGACACAAAGCCACCTTCTGGAATTACTGGAGCAACTGTCCACAGACCGTGAAGGTAAGAGGACTAGGGTGGCTGCCTGTGAGTATGTGGGGAGATCAGACTGGGTACTCAGTGTAGAGATTCCAGAAGTGTGGGTGGGGCAGGGACAAGGAGAAACAGAGCCAGTGTGGAGCTTTCTCTGAGAGAAGGTAGACATTATCTTGTGCCTAGAAGGAACATGAACATTTGCTTATCTTTTCTCCTCTTGCAGTTGCAGGGCCACCTCCAGCACTTTCTGCAGTTCTAACAGTTGATCCATCACCACGTTGAGCACCAGAGGGAGACTCACTGCCAGAAACCCCTTCACACCAGCTCCAGATGTGAGCTCCTGGAGTGCCAGCTCTTCAGCTCCAACTCCGACCTGCTATGCCCAGAGCAGACCAATCCTCCCTTACATTTTATTTCTTGTCTTATTTCTTTTGCTTATTTTTAGTTATGATTAATTTTAAATAAAATTTAGTATTTTACTCATTTTGAAACATTTACTTCCTTGCATTTTTTTTCTTTTTTTTTTTTTTTTGCCGGGGACCAAGGGGTGCTTAACAACTAAGCCACATCCTCGCTACTTTTGATTTGAGATAGGGTCTCGCTAAGTTGCTTAGTTCCTCACTAAGTTGCTGAGGCTGACCTTGGGCTTTTGATCCTCGTGCCTCAGCCTCTTGTCACTGGGATTAGATGTGAGCTCCACCTTGCCTGGCAGAGTTCAGGGTATTTTCAATATTGTTCAACTGTAACCACTGTCTGGTTCAAAACATTTTCCTCAGTCAAGTCCCGCCCCATTCAGCTCCTCCTAGTCCCCAGCAACCACTCATCAATCTATGCATGTGATTTGCCTATTCTGGATTTATCACATCAATGCAGTCAGATTTCTATTTGGCTGCATAGTGTTGGAAGGGGCTGGCTAAGTTAAACTTTGGTTAGAAGGGAACACACCAGATAGGTCTAAGTTCTTATGTAAAAAAAAAAAATCTTCCTAAACAATGCCTCCAGAACTTTGGGATGGAAATGTTTATCTAGGATACAAATGTCAGAAACGACAAAGGAAATGACTGACTGCTAATGGCAACACAAAAGCAACAACAATATAGACAGACCACAGATGAGTGTTCCTTAGACCTTCAGGCAGATAAAGGGTTAATACTGTGGGGGCACACAGAACCCTCAGGAGTCAAATTTTTTAAGTGGGACAAAGGAAAACATTCTGCAATTCAAAAGGCAATCAATGTAGATGGGCTGTAACAGAGACAGCTCAACCTCTGAGTGTCAATATAAATATGCACATTACTGAGATGAACAGGTGAACCCCATTGACCAGGCAAGTTTTAAGGCTGATGCTGAACAGGACTGGGGAGAGTATGGGAGGTAATGTACTGTGCAAATTTACTGGGATAGATAACCAGTGATACTGTGCTCACAGAGAATCACTGGGCACCCCGTTGGATACCACAGGTCAAAGTTCTAAAAGTTGTGTGTGATTTTACCTGCTTTTACCTAGCACATCCAATGCTCTAATGTCAGGTACTGTTTCTTCCAGACCTAGCTGAAATAGCATGGAACTGGAGATGGCCTTGAGTTTAAAATCCTGCTGTGGTAGCCCACGGAGCAGTTGGGATTACAGGTGTGAACCACCTTGCCTAGGTTTAACAATTAATTTTAAAATATGATGCTCATTCTGGCAGGACACAATCCTGTGTCATTCCCCAAAAAAATTCACGTTTGGTCAGATGGATGATGAACACCAGAGGTAAGCCTATCATTGGGCAAAGTTCAAGTATTTAGAGAACTCCTCCCAGAAGTTCAGGGGTGGGCAAGTCAGCTTCTTTCTCCTTTCTATCACAGATCTTTGGTCATGGTTCTTTTTTCTTGGGTAACACTGGGGAGAGGGAGTTTGGAATAGGGTCAAGAGGTTTTTGACTCTACTTCTCAGTGCACTTGATCAGCATTATCAGTACATTAAGATGTTACCAACAAGGCTAGGGTCATACCACAGAGTATGGCAGATGTGGTCAAGGACTCTGCCACTCCAAGTGTATGAAAAAAATTCAACATCATTAACAATCAGGGAAATGAAAATCAAAACTCCTCAGAGATGTCATCTCACACCAGCCACAATGGCGGGCATCAAGAATACAAACAATAGTAAATTCTGGTGAGAATGTGGAGAAAAACAAACACTTTTACACTGTTGCTGGGATGGTCAATTAGTACAACCACAGTGGACATCAGGAAGACTCTTCAAAACACTAGGCATGGAACCAGCTATAGCACTCCTCAGTATATATCCTGAAAAAATCAAACTCATCCTACAACAGTGATACGCGCATACCCACGTTTACAGCAGCACAATTCACAAGAGCCAAACTATGGAACCAGCCAAGACTTCAATCAATAGATGAATGAATAAATAAAATGTGGTATATATACAACATGAGTTTTATTTAGCCATAGAGAAAGATCTATCTCATGTCCAGAAAAAAGTATGGACTATGAGGCCATTATCTTAAGCAAAATATGACAAATTCAGAAGATCAAGGGTCATATGTTTTATGTCAAATGCAGAAGCTTGAGGGAAAAAAAAGGAAAAGAATTGTGGCGTGTGAATAATCTCATAAAAATCCCAGGGATGCCAGAAGGGACACCAAGGGCTGGACTGTGGGGAGGGAGGGAGGAATTATTTGGGAATACAACACAGTCATGAAAAGTAATGAACTGTTGTCAAATTATATTGCTACATTGTGTGCTGCTATGAATATGTAACAACAAATCCCATCATTATGTACAACTATAATGTACCAATAAAATATGGGGAAAATAAAACAAATATGCAGAACTGCTTTACATTTTCACCAAAAAAAAAGACACTCGCAGATTAATAGCTCCCTGCTGTGTCATTAATGATCAGTCCAGTTCATTATCATATCAGATGTACAAAATGTCTCCCAGGGCAAGACCACTCAGGTTTGCAAGCTTTCATTGGATCCTGGGTTTTAAAGGCAGAAGTGGTCTCAGCCATATGTGGCTTCACTCTTCCAGGCAACAGCTGGGACCCAAGTAAGATACAACAGCATAATTCGCTTTGAGACTCAAAGTGTCAACATAATATTACATATCTCACTGTATAATTCACCCTTTCATCCTTTACTTTCAGTTATTAACTATTTTTATTTCACATTTACATTCAAATTTTTCCACCATTGGAGGGACATAAAGGGAAGCTACTTTGCTAGTCTCCACTGCTGTCATCAGAATCCTAGTTAACAAACTGCCTTTCCCCACCCATCCCCATCCATTCCCATTCATTCAGGGTGGGACTACTTATGCACAAAGAGAGTGGCCAGCTCAACCACTAGTTAACAGACATGGGCTGCAAACCCCAATTTTTCCAAATTGTTTCATAAAAGCAAAAACCAATTTATGAAACCCTTAGAAATTGTATCATGGTTTAAAAATCAAAAGAATATAAATATAATCGGACCATCATGATCTCCACAAGAAAAAAATTATTATTTGTACCAGAATCCTCTCATAGGAAATATCCCACGGGCATATGAAAACTTCCCCAATTGTTCTTTATCAAGTCTCCCATATGCAACCTCCCCAGTGGACACCACTGTTTGGCCCCTCATGTTGAATAAAACCCAATGTGGTGGACATAGGAAGAGGTGGGGGAAATACAGAGCAAATCATACGTGCTTTGCAGGGGATGCTTCTTCTGCGCAGAGAATCTTCTTTGAACTCTTATTCATACTTCAAAACCCAGTTTAAATGGCATCAACTTCAAGAAAATTGACATGTCTCCCCATTCTTCCAACAAAACCACTGCTGCCTGTGGCCAGACAGAGGAAAACACACTCTCCAAAGTCATAACAGCTCATAGCTCTGTGAGCTTGGGCAAGACTTGCAGCTTCTCTCAGCTTGTTTCCTCATCTGTAAAATGGAATGAACACAAAGCACTTAGTGCGTGCCTGGAACACAACAGATGCTCAACAAAATGATACTAAATTCTTTCATTACTTTTACCATTAACACCCCCACCTCTGAATTCCCACAAGCACCACATCTGTATCATCCATTCCACTAATTCACTATTTACCCTGGATGGCCTTGTTCTGCTAATTAGCATCCCATGTGTGGGCACCTCTTTTTCTTGACTATGTTGCAAGGTCCCTGGGGACAGGAAGTACATGGTATACCTTCATATCCCACACAGCTGTGAGCACAGTGCAAACACATAATACATGCTACATATTTGTCACATAAATTCTTAAAGTTTGACTAAAAGCATAGGTGCTTATTTAGCTTGGTAAAAGGAGAAATAACATTAGAACCTACACTCTTCTTTCCAAGACTAATTATTGTGGGTCTTATAATCACAAAAGTCCCTCTAAAGTCTCCACTAATAATGGCAGAAGCCATCAATTAAGAAAATCATCAGATATATCAACAATCTATTAATCTACTCTTGTCGGAGGGGCCATTGGTTGCATTTCAGCTTTCCAGCTGCATGGTGGGGCTGGATTTAGGTGGAACATTCAGTTTGGTTTCTAGATCTCTGCCAGCACTGCATGCAAGTTCTATGAAATGACAATTAAATGATAATGTAGCTAATATAAATACAGAGAGAGACAGAGATATGCTGAGAGCATCTAACCCAGTTCCGGGGATATTTAAATTCTGAATACACGATGGCTCTAAAACTGAGAGAAAAGTAGACTAGATAGTTGAAAGGGGGCTTGAGCCCCAGCTCTGCTACCTGTCATCTAGGTGACACTGGGCAAGTCATTAACTCTCTTTGATCTCCAGTTTCCTCATAAGCAAAATGGAGATTTAAATACCTGAATGCAGGAAAAGTGTCAGGACTGAATGAGACACACATATAAGTGAGGGCTGTTCAAACCACCTCCCTGCCTGGAGCATCCCTTCCTCTGCTTCTGCCAGCATTTGTTCATTCAATGCAAAGACCATTAACTAACCACCTACGGTGTGCCAGAAACCATGCTTGGAACTGGAGATAGTGAGAGTGCCTGGCCTAGTGAAGCTCATACACAGTCTTGGGGAGACCCAGATAATCAGCCAAAGAGATATGGCCAGAGCCTGACAGAAGGTGATGCAGGGGAACAAAGGGGCATAAAGGAGGATGGGAGACCCAACAGGGTCTGGGTGGAGGGGGTGGAGGGGGTCACCAAAGGACTTCCCCTAAGGGCTGTGTGCTGGCCTTCATGAAACCCTGGCTCAGTATCCACCCATCCTTCTCTGTCCTCATGGCCATGCTGGACAGCAACTCTACTGCCGGCATCCCTGGTAGTTCTGTAAGATGGATGGTACCAGAGATGACCTGGAGGCTGAAGGAGGCTGTGTTAGTTTCCCAGAGCAGCCAGGGAAATGTGCAGTAGCCTCCTCACCACCATTACCATAGAGAGTGACTTCCAAGTCCCAAGAAGCCTCAAAACCATAGATAGCACCAAACCCTGTGTGGGTTTTTTTTTCTATACATACCCTACCTATGATAAAATTTAATTTATAAATTAGGCATATTAAGATTATGAGATTAACAATAACAATAAAATAGAACAATTATAATAATAGACAGTACTAGAAGTTATTTAAAACTTACAAACACTGTTTCCAGATTGTTCAGACTATGGTTGATAAGGGTATCAGAACCCACAGAAAGCCAAATCATGGATAAGGGGCAACTATGTACCACAAGTTGGTGGGGGTCTTTAACTACACAAATCTACTGTCTCACAATTCTGGAAACTGGAAATCCAAGATCCAAGTGTTGGCAGGGTTGTTCCTTCTGATGTCTGCAATAGACAATCTGTTCCAAGACTTCCCCTGCTTCTGATGGGTTGCTGGCAACCCTTGGCATCCTGGGCTGGTAGAAATGCCACCCAGATCTCTGACTTTCTGTCCCCATGTCCTTCTCTCCACATGTTTCTGCTCAAATTTCTCCTTTATGTCAGGACACTCATCACATTGGATTGGGTCCACCCAAAACCACCTCTGTATCAGCAATGATCCTGTTTCCAAATGTTGTCACATTCTAAGACACTGGCAGTGAGGACTTCACCATGTGGATTTTGATGAGATGTGAGTCAAATCTTAATAGAAGCTCAAGTCTAAACCCTCTTCCCATTGCTGCTGGTGGCTGTCCCTGCACTCTGGGCAGTGCCAGATGGTTCCAGAAAGAGTAGTTAGCTCCTGTTCCCATGTACTCTCCTCACACTCCTAGAAACAGCCTCATGGTACCTTGTAAGAATTATCAGTATCAGTTGGCAAGGGCCACACCCCATGGGGACCCTCCTCAAACATTAGATTCTAAAACTCTAACATCTCCTTGTCCTTCCAGTCATGTTGTATAATTAACTTCTTTCTGTCCATCAAGGGCGGCCTCTGGAATGGCCCTGTCCCTGGCCATTCCTGGTTCTTGTCCATATGTAATTCCCATTCCTGGGGTAGAGGGATGGACTTTCTGACTCACTCCTACTAGCAGAGGTGATGTGACTTCTGAGACTCAGTAATGACACTGTGGCCTCCAACATGGCTTTTCTCTTGCTCTCATGCTCTGATGAAGCTGGTACCATGTTGTGAACTTCTCCATGGAGATGCCCACCTCAAGGAACTTAGGGAGTCCTCCAGACAATGACAATGATAAACCAAATTCTCCAGTCCAAGCATCCTACAAGGGACCTCCAAGGACTGCTTGAGTGAGCTGGGAAACAGATCCTTCCCCAGTTGAGACCCTGGATGAGACTACAGGCCTCAGATGACCCTCAATGGTTGCTTTGTGAAGCATCCTGAGGCAGAGGATTCAGTGAAGCCATGCCAGCTTCCAGGCCCACAGAAAAGATGAGATAATGAATGCTGTTTGGATTAAGAATCTAGTTTTTGTTTTTGTTTTTTTTTTGTGTGTGTGTGTGTATTGTTCTGCAGAAATATGAGCTAACCCAGTGCAGTTACTATGTGTTACTCAGTGTTCCCACTTTCCTCTTTCATCTTTCAATAGGTATTTAGCTAATTCCCTATATTAAATTGTCATAATTTCTATTTTCCAGATTAGACATTGACTGGCATAAGAGGATATCTAAGCTATGACCTAAGGACAACTAGGGGTTAGCAGAGTACCAGGATGGAAAGAGCATTTCAGGAACAGACCACAACATATTCAAAGGTTCAGGCACCATTCATTCATTAAACCTATTTACTGAGCACCTAACTCTGTTCCTGGCCGAGTACCAGGTGAAGCAAATGAAGTCATGCATGAGAGAACCAAGTCCTGGCTTCATGAAGACTGCCTTGGCACACTAAGAACAAGGCATCCATGACACAAAGGCTAACAACAGGACATCTGAGACAGCAGACACCCAAGGCTTCCTTGCAAGTGAGCAGGCACTGCCCTTGCCTTACTCAGTCTAGGCGTGAGATAAGTAACCACCTCTGAGCTTTGGCTTTTCACTGGCAAAACACAGATAACCTGCTCTCCCCTCACGAGACTGTGAAACTGATCAAATTAGGGTTGGAGGCTTAAAATCAGCTTTCTAGAGAAGACAGAACACCTAAGACAGGGTAGCTCTACTTTTAACAGCTTGAGCTCCAAACTTAGAATGATCAAGACTTTCATCTGCCCAAGACTTTCATCTGTCCAACAGAGGAGCTGGCTGCAGCCATGATTGGGGTTAACAAGATTCAACAAAGAGCCTGTTGCTTCTGGCCCCAGCCAGCAGGTTGCTGGTCATTGATAAAATACAGGCTGTGATACAAAAAAAAAACCTCCTTGTGGTCCCTGTCCCATAAATCATCAACCACTAAGGACCACTGAATTACTTTCGGAAGATGGATGACACCAAGGTGGAAGGCTGCTTAATAAGGTTTCCTTTTAAATAATTCAGTGTAGAAAGCTGAGTTTGAGAAATGGGGTCTTTGCACCAGCTCAGCCCCATCCATGCCATCTCTGCCAGCTGCTTTCAAGATAAACATGTTTTCTTATGAGCTGCCAAGGTGTCTGTGAGGAAGGAAGAAAATTTACTGCCAGGCCCCAAAAAGTACCCCTGTTGCTTTAGGTCTACATACTGGTTTCATTTTAGCAGCAGTAGTGTGGTACTCACTGTTTATAGGACTACTAAGAATAGCTATCATTTTTTACTGTTTTCCTCACTTATAAGTAAGTTCCTCCAGGGTAGGGATTTAATACTGGTCCAACCTGGAATTTACACTGTCCATATTACCATCTGGTACATGGCAAGTACCTCACGCATATTTGTTGAAAGAATTTACAAATGAATAATCAATGTAACACCAAAATTTAGCTAACATTTATTAAGCACACTCTATGTGAAAGGCAATGTGCAAAGCAATCACATGAAAGAATCACATGAGGTGAGTCCTGTTACTCCCTCCATTTGATTGATGACATGAAGCCCAGAGAGGGGACATGACTTTCTCAACATCATGCAGAGAGTGAATGCTGAAACTTGGACTCAAACCCATGCCTTTCAGGGCTGTGACAGCTGGATCACATTTCCTCCTGGACCCATGTCAACCGCGCCACAGAGAACCATGTCCTGGGTGTCCCCACACACACAGCCTCCTGTCTGGGATCAGCCTGCTTTCTCCTCTCCAGAGGCCATGTTCTGCTAGGACTCGAGGGATAATGCTCCCAAAGCAGGGAGCTGCCACCTCTTGCCAGCTAACACACCAGCCTAAAGCTGCTCAGGCTTCTAACTATTCCCTGGGCAATTCCTCCTTCAACTCTCCCAGCCATTGTTCTGCTGGGGCCCTCCTGTCCCCCTCTGGGACAAGCCCCTAAAGACTTCGGATACTTCCCTCAACTCCATCCCCAGACACTTCTGGTGGGTCACACTTTGGCACTGATCTGTGTCTCCTCCATGCCCCAACCCAGAAGGCACAGGGGGCTACACAGGTGGATGACACCAGCACTGCATGTGTCTTGCAAGAAAACTCTATGGACAGCCTGCTGCAGACCACTGAATCAGAATTCCTCCATGACTCAGCGTCCCCCATGTCAACCATGTTGTATTCCACCATCGAACGCAAGTTCGACATGATGCTGCAAAGGTAAGCACTGCCCAGGGTCACATAGAGCTCCAACACCTGGAACTGGCCCTGCACCTCTCTGAGTCTCAGCCCGCTCCTCTGAGCAATGTGGTGCCACCAAGACTGACCTCATGGGAGGAAAGGCCAAGCCTCTCCTGCTGCCACCCCCCATCCCTCCTGGGTGGTCTCCTCACTCCTGGGCTTGCACTTGCTTCACTATCCACTTGGTAATATCCACAGCCAGGTCAGCCAGACTGGCCCCAACATGGAGGACCAAGGCCCCAGGGTCCCAGCCCTGAGAAACAACCTGGAGTCCATGGAGGAAGAGGCTGAGGGTGAGCAGAAGTGAGGTGGGGGGTGTGAGCATGTCAGAAAGGGGTGGGGCTAGATCTGCAGAGCAGAGCTTCCAGAAGCTGGGGTGGGGCAGGAACAATGATAAGCAGAATTGTCACTGTCTGCATGCATTCTGGGAACACTGCCCAGGGCTGGGGCTCTGTGTGGAACTGTGTGCAAGACAGTGGGAAATACTTTGTCCCTGCAAGGAATCTGGATACTTTGTTGACCTTTGCTCCTCTTGCAGCTGCAGGCGCCCCTCCCATACTCGTGGAAACTCTCCCTCAACTTCCACCACCTCCACCACCTCAGGGAAACCTGGGGCTGGAAACACCCACGATGGCCGATGCAGTGCAAAACCTCCTGCTGGCCCTTCAGGAGTTACTGCTTACTGAGAATGACCCAGATCCTCCATTCCTCCCCCCTGCCCTTTCTTTATTCCTTCTTTTTATTTTCTGTGTTTATTTCTTTGTGTATAATTAGCTACTTTTAGAAATAAAGATTTTATTTGTTTTTACAAGACTCACTTCATTGGCATTAAGTATGGTCTCCAAACTGTGCACTGATCACCACTATGTAATTCCAGAACATTTTCTTGAATTCGGTATCCATAAACACCCCCTCGGCTCCCCTCCTCTCCTGCTACTCCCCAGCAACCCCTTAGCTTTCTATCCCATCATATGACTAGTCTGCAGTTTTCAAACCAGTGCAGTCTCATTTCTCCTTGGCCACATCATCGTGGAAGGGACTAATTAAGTTTCCTTACATGGGGAAATGCCATAAGGGTCTAAGTTTTATAGTTTTTTACTTACTGTGGTTGAACCCTCATGGTCCTTTTTCTTCTTCATTTTGAGACAGGTTCTTGCTCAGTAGCTGAACCTGACCTCAAACCTAAACCCTTTGGTTCAAAGCAGTTATTTGGAATCGGGGTTGGGGGAGGGGACAGCAACTCTTATCTGCAATGCCTGGAGAAAAGGTAAATCAACTCTGGAACAGTTACACCAGGGAACACATCCGGCAGTGGAAAACAACAGTGTCCAGCTCCATGTCATTAGGCAGGTGGATCTCAACACCAGGGCTGAACAAAAGAGTATGCAGAGACGTCACTGATGGTAACATCCACAACAAGCCAAGCAAAATAATAAAGCACTTAGAAACATACACACTCACAGTAGACTGTGAAGATAAGTAGGTCAGGATGAAGGAAAAGACAGGAAACTCCAGCTCAACATCCATTACCACCTCCACCACCTGAGAGCATGCCAGCCTCAGAAACACCCTCAACAGCAGCTTCAGGCCTGTGGCTCCTAGTGGCCCCACATCCAGCACCACCCGTTGAGCGCCCCCTTGCACCTGCTCCCACCCACAGCTGCCCTTTCCCTCTCCTCCCTTTGATTTTTTCTTCCTTTTGGATTTTCTGTTTTTATTAAAACTAATTTCCTTTAAAATTTAAGACTATTTTTAAAATGAGTTCAGCTCCTTGGCTTTAAGTGCCTCCCTTCAACCTGTATCTGGTACCCATACCCATTGGCTCCCCCCTCCCTCCTACTAGTCCTCAGGAACACTCATCATTCTCTCCCTGTCATTTGCCTCTTTGGCTCTTTCACATCAGTGCAGTCTGACTTCTGTTTGACCACATAACATTGGAAGGGACTGTTTGAGTTTGAATTTTCTTTGAATGGTAAATCCCACATAGATCTAATATTTTTATTTTTGTTTTATTTGTTTGTTTCATTAGTACTAAGGATTGACTTCAATTCAATGGTGATAGAGCCAAGCAGAACTGGGCACCCCAGTATCCAGGCACCCACATTTCCAGCTCATTTGGACAGGCGCTACTGAAAAGACGTTAGTTACCTTTGAATTCCTTGATGACAAATAATCAGGACACCCCACATCCAAGCAGTCTCTGCTGCCACACTGCTCTCCCCCAGGCCCCAGCCTCAGGACAGCCCAAAGGCACAATATATGGAACAGGGTGCTGTACTGGGGAATCACTACAGGGGAATCATCAGGGTTTTCATGACAAGGAACCAATCGTAGTTAAGAGAGCAATACGTTCTGTATCCTGACTTCCCATGGACATAGGTGGCCTCTGGCCACAGAATGAGAGCTACATTTTGAGCTGTATCCAAGCTCTGAAGGACCACAGACTCAGGATGACCCCAAAGACAGATTCCTACAAAGGTCCTATGCTAGTTCTGACACTGCCTCAGAAACAGAGTATTTATGAGGTGGCACAAATCGGTGATGTCAGTCAGCCAATGACATATCCATCCAGGCCACACCACAATGTAGTGCTCCTGTGCAGTCACATGCCTTTCCTTCTGACTGTGGGTACCAGGGAGCAGAAATAGGAGCAAGTGATGGGAGATTGTGAGTCTGGTGTCCTGTCACGGTCACCCAAGGACAGGGCTAGCAGGAGGAATGGGAGTTCACAGGGTGAATCCTGGGCCCCCAGTGTCATCTCCTGTTCTCATAGGACAGAACTGTGTGTGACACAGAGTCTGTATGAAGTGTGGGGAGCAGAGTTCTCTGGGGACAGAAGCTATGGATTAAACATGCTTTTCTCATTCTAAGACTCATGTTGAAATTTAATCCCCATCATGAGATGTGCACCATGATCAAGTGAGGTTCACTCCAGGGATGCAAGGATGGTTCAATATACGGAAATCAATAAACATAAATCATCACATCAAGAGGCTTCAAGACGAGAATCACATGATTATTTCAATACAGGCAGAAAAAGCAGTTGACAAAATGCAGCACCCATTCATGTTGAAAACACTAGAAAAACTACAGTTAGTGGGAACATACTAGCTATCTATGCTAAACCCAATGTCACCACTGTACTAAATGGAGAAAAACAAATCATTCTCTTTGAAAACTGGAACAAGACAGGGATGCCCTCTTTCACCACCCCTATTCTACATATCCTTGAGAACTAGCCAGAGCAATTCGACAAAGGAAAGAAATTAAAGGGATACCAGGAAAAGAAGGGCTCAAACTATTCCTTTTTACCAAGGGAAAGAGGAAGTGGGGACAGAGATGCTGAACTTGGCTTCTCCCTGATGCACATCACTTCTGACCACAGTGGACCCCTCCTAGGCACCCACGATTCTGTATTTGGAAGAGTGAAAAACTACACATGAAAGTTTCTAGAACTCATAAATAAATTCACCAAAGTAGTAGGACATGAAATTATCACCCATAAATCAATTGTGTTCCTATAAACCAATGATGAAGCAGCTGAAAGAAAAATCAAGAAAGCTATTCCTTTCACAATAGGAAAAAAAAAACACCTTGGGAATCACTCTAACAAAAGAGGTGAAAGACTCTACAATGAAAAGTACAGAACATGAAAGAAAGAAATTAAAGAAGACCTCAGAAGACGGAAAGATCTCCACATACTTGGATAGGCAGATTAATAATGTCAAAACAGCCATACTACCAAAAGTGCTATACAGATTTAATGCAATTCCTAGTAAAATTCAAATAATATTCTTCTTAAAAATAGAAAAAGTAGTCACAGAATTCATTAGGAAAAATAAGAGGCCCAGTATAGTCAAAGCAATCCTTAGTGAGAAAAGTGAAGCAGGAGACATCTCAATAAGAGACCTCAAATTATACTGCAGAGCTACAGTAACAAAAACGGCACGCAGTTGGCACCCAAACAGACATGAACACCAATGGAACAGCATAGAAGACACAGAGACACACCCACATAAATATAGTTATCTCACACTAGACTAAGGTGCCATCAACATATGTTCAGAAAAGATAGCCTCTTTAACAAATGGTGCTGAGAAAACTGGAAATCCATATGCAGTAGGATTAAATTGAACCCCTATCTCTCATCCTGCACAAAACTCAACTCAAATTGGTTCAAGTACTGAGGCATCAGACCAGAGACCCTGCACCTACTAGACGAAAAAGTAGGCCCACCTCTCCATAATGTAGGCTTAGGAATCAACTTCCTCAATAAGACTCCTGAAGCACAAGACAAAAAATCAACAATCAGTGAAGGGGATGGTATCAAACTAAAGAGCTTCTTCACCGCAGAGCAAACGATCAAGAACATAAAGAGAGAACCTACAGGATGGGAGAAAAATTTTCCCACCTGCACTTCAGAAAAAACATTGATCTCCAGAATATACACAGACCTCAAAAAACTTAATGCCAAAAAATCTCCAAATAACCAAATCAATAAATGGGCAAAGGAAGTGAACAGGCACTTCACAAAAGAAATACAAATGGTGAACAAATGTATGAAAAAATGTTCAACATCTCTAGCAATGAGAAAAATGCAAGTTAAAGCTACACTGAGATTCCACCTCACTCCACCTCAGGAAAAGTTCACTCATGCATTGCTGGTGGGACTGCAACCACTTTGGAAAGCGGAGTGGAGATTCCTCAGAAAACTTGAAATGGAACCACCATTTGACCCAGTTATCCTACTCCTTGGTGTATACACAAAGGACTTAGTATCAGCATACTACAGTGATGCAGCCACATTAACGTTTATAGCAGCACAATTCACAATAGCCAAGCTATGGAACCAACCTAGCTGCCCTTCAACAGATGCATGGATAAAGAAAATGTAATACACAAACACAATGGAATATCACACAGCCCTAAAGAAGTATGAAATTAAGGAATCTGCTGGTAAATGGATGGAACTAGAGACTGTCATGCTAAGTGAAATAAGCCAAACCCAAAATCCAAAGGCTGAATGTTTTCTCTGGTATGTGCATGCGAAGCTACAACGAGAGAGGGTGGGGAAGGGAAGAACAGAAGCTCATTGGATTAGACAAAGGAGAATGAAGGGAAGGGAGGGGGAATGAGAATAGGAAAGAGAATGAATCAGACAAAGCTTTCCTATTCTTATATGTGAATACACACCCAGTGTAACTCCGCAAGTACAACCACAAGAACAGGATTCTAATTAGAGTAACTTATATCCCATGTGCAGATAATATATCTAAATGTCACTCTACTGTCATGTACATATAAAAAGAACACATTTTTTTAAAAGACTAAGGGCAGCCCAATGGGCAGAACACAGGAAGCAGGCAGTGCCAGGATGGTGCCAAAAGTATACCTGCTGAAGAGTGTGGCAAAGGGCACATGACCATGAGTTAGGCACCAAGACACCTGGCAGCAGGAATGCCCGGCCCACCTGAGGTGCTGCCTGGACCCCAACAACTGTAGACTCCTCCACCCACTACCCCATGCTCCTGTGGGGTGGGGGCACAGCCAAGCATGCCAGAAGGCACCAGGACATGCTTTGGTTGCCACTGCTGATCTGACTGGGTTTGAGCACCCTACCCTGGATCACAATAAACAAATGCACCCTCATGACTCAAGAAATGGAAACTTTTATTTCTTTGCAACAATCACCTAGATGTCAATTAACACAGAAGCAGAAAAGGGACACAAATGTTTTAGCTCAAGCTTTTGCTCATACATACTTTGCTCCTTCCTCAACATCAGCATCTCAGGAATACTCCTCTGTGTCCCAAAGTTTTTCTCACTGCTTGTATAACAAACAAAAACAAATAAAAACATACACAACACAGTGGGAATGTTCATGGTTCTGAAAGGGGATCTGGCAGGTGATGTCTTCCCATGGTGGTCTGTGGACACCACTGTGGACAGTGCCAATGCTATGGTTTGGATAAATGCCCCCCAAATGCCCAAGTGTTTTAACCCTTTCAGTTTGAGATAATATCAGCACTTACACCAATATTGTACCACTAACAGGGAGTCCTAACTGGAAAAAGGTGGGTCACTAGGAGGCTGCAAATGAAGGGGAGATTAGGACTTCCAGGAACCTCTTTCTCTTTTGCTGCCTGGCTATCATAATGTGAGCACCTTCCTCTGTACTTGTTCCTGCCACCATGTACTGCAAAATCCTCAGGATCAAATGACCATGAACTGAAACCTCTGAAATCATCAGCCAAAACAACTTTTTTTCTTTGTAACTTGCCTTATCTCAGGTATTTCTAACAACCATGGAAAACTGACTTAACAAAGCCAATAATACCAATGGCTCAGCAGATACCAGGGTGGGAAAAATACAACAAATGGGGTCTTTTCACAGTCACTTTTCTGAATCTTCTATTCACACTCCAGGGTGTTGGGGGACAATCCTTCCAAGGCAATTCCTCAGCTTGAATCCCTTCCTTATCCTAGCTGATTTCAACATTAGCAATGTGCTACATGCATGTGAACATATGTTCTCTGTTGATAGAAGAACTTGCTGCCAGTTTTTGACACGATGCTCCACAATCACACTTGAACTTACTGATGTTTTAGGGGTTTTTTTCCATGTAAGAGTTTCCTGGGAATATTTGCATTTTTCATTTTCCTAGATGCTGCCACACGGCTTTCCACCAAGGCTGGTCCTGTGAGCACACCGTGGAAGCAGACAGTCTGATGGGTGTATGGTGCTGTCTGGTGTGTCTTTAATGATCCTTCCCTGCCTGGAGGAACTGCATGCTCTTGGATCTGTACTTGGGTCTCCTATCTCACGCCTCATCTCCTATATGTCTGCTACTCCCTTATTCCTTTGTAAGGAAAGTGCAACTTGTGATGAGCTCAAGTTTTTGCTGCTGAAGATCAACCCATGATGAGACCGCTCACCTTTCGGCTATAAATGTGAATGTAAACACATCTTGGTTTCCCAACTCGTTAATTTGTTTTGATCTTTATCATTTATTTCCTCCCAGTTTCCTTCAGTATTTAAACCATGCAGGTCCTCTTATTATTGTCTTGCTATTTTAATATAGAAGTCATGAAAGTCTAATTTCTCCACAAGCTAGAATCACCCTGATACCAAAAGCAGACACAGACACATTGAGGAAAGAAAACTTCAGACCAATATCCCTGATGAACATAGATGCAAAAATTCTTAGAATTCTAACAAATCTCATACAAAATCACATTAAAAGTTAGTGCACCATGATCAAGTGGGATTCATCCCAGGGATGCAAGGGTGGTTCAACATCCAGAAATCAATAAATTTAATTCATCACATCAATAGACTTAAAGAATCATGATTATTTCAATAGATGCAGAAAAAGCATTTGATAAAATAGAGCACCCTTTCATGCTCAAAACACTAGAAATAATGGGAATAGGAAGAACATACCTCAACATTGTAAAAGCTTTCTATGCTAAGCCCAAAATCAATATCATTCTAAATGGAGATAAACTGAAAGCATTTCCTCTAAAAACTGGAACAAGACAGGGATGCCCTCTCTCACCACTTCTATTAGATATCATCCTTGAAACTCTAGCCAGAGCATCTAGACAGACAAAAGAAATGCAAGGGATACAAACAGGAAAAGAGGAACTTAAATTGTCACTATCTGCAGACCACATGATTCTATATTTAGAGGATCCAAAAAATTCCACCAGAAAACTTCTAGAACTTCTAAAATAAATTAATTCAACAATAGTAGGATATAAAATCAACACCCATAAACCTAATGCATTTCTACTCACAAGTGATATATCCTCTGAAAGAGAAATTAGGAAAACTACCCCATTCACAATAGCCTCAAAAAAATAAAATGCTTGGGAATTAATATAACAACAGAGGTCAAAGACCTCTACAATGAGAAACCACAGAACACTAAAGAAAGGAATTAAAGGCCTTAGAAGATGGAACGATTGCCCATGTTCTTGGATAGGCAGAATTAATATTGTCAAAATGGTCATACTACCAAAAGCATTAATGCAATTCCAATTAAAATCAAATGTTTTTCCTCATAGAAATAGAGAAAGCAATTATGAAATTCATCTGGAAAAATAAGAAACCTAGAATAGCTAAAGCAATCCTTAGCAAGAAAACAGAAGCAGGAGATATCACAGTACCAGATCTTAAACTATACCACAGAGCAATAGTAACAAAAACCAAATGGTACTGGCACCAAAATAGACATGTAGACCAATGGCACACATAGAATTCTGACACAGAGAAAATTCCACAGAAATAGTTATCTTATATTGGACAAAGGTGCCAAAAAAAGTACATCAGAGAAAAGATAACTTCTTCAACAAATGGTGCTGGGAAAACTGGAAATCCATATGCAGCAAAATGAAATAAAACCCTGTTAATGGTTTGGATGTGAGGTATCCCCCAAAATCTCACATGTACGTAAATGAATGAGAACGATTGGGTTATAAGAGTCTTAACCCAATCAGTGAAGTAATCGCTAATGGGATTAACTGAAGTGGTAGGGTAGCAGGGTAGTGTGTAGCTGGAGAGGTATGAATTGGGGCATGGCTATGGAGTACATATTTTGTATCTGGAGAGTGAAGTCTCTGTCTCTCTCTCTCTCTGCTTCATGATGATGAAAGCTGCTTCCCTCTGCCATGCTCTTCCACCATGATGTTCGTTCTCACCTCGAGCCCCAAGGAATGGAGCCAACCTTATATGGACTAAGACCTCTAAAACAGTGAGCCTTCAAATAAACCTTTCCTCCTCTGTAATTGTGCTTGTCAGATCATTTAGTCACAGCAGCAAAAATAAATAAATAAATAAAAATAAAAAATTAAAAAGCCGACGAAAACAAACCCCTATTTCTCACCCTGCACAAAACAACTCAAAATGAATCAAGGACCAAGGAATTAGACCAGAGACCCTGTATCTAACAGAAGAAAAAGGAGGCCCAAATCTTCATCATGTTGGCTTAGGACTTGACTTCCTTAACAAAACTCCTAAAGTGCAAGAAAAAAAAAATCAAGAATCAATAAATGGAATAGATTCAAACTGAAACTTCTCAGCAAAAGAAACAATCAATAACATGAAGAAAGAGTGGGAGAAAATCTTTACCAAATACACATCAGATAAAGCACTAATCTCCTGGATATATAAAGAACTCAAAAAACTTAACACCATAAAAACAAATAACCTAATCAACAGACGGGCTAAGAAACTGAGCAGACACTTCACAGAAGATACACAATCGAAATGTGCTAAGGCATTGAGCAGACACTTCACAAAAGAACATATATGATAAATCAACAAATATATAAAAAAATGTTCAACATCTCTAGTAATTAGAGAAATGTAAATCAAAATTACTCTAAGTTTTCATCTCACTCTAGTCAGAATGGCAATGATCAAGAATACAAACAACAATAAATCTTAACAAGGATGTGGGGGGAAAAAAAAGACATTCATACACTGATGGGGGGGATCACAAATTAGTACAACCACTCTGGAGTATGGAGATTCCCTAGAAAACTTGGAATGAACCCATCATTTGACCCAGCTATGCCAGTCCTTGGTTTATACCCAAAGGACTTAAAATGATGTAGCACACCAATGTTTATAGCAGCTCAATTCATAATAACTAGATTGTGGAACCAACCTAAATGCCCTTCAAATAATGAGTGGATAAAGAAACTGTGGTATATACACACAATGGAATATTACCTACCTTAAAGGAGAAAATTATGGCATTTGCAGGTAAATGAATGGAGCTTGAGAATATCATGCTAAGTAAATAAGCCAATTCAAAAAATCAAATGTCAAATGTTTTCTCTGATATGTAGACGCTGATTCATAATGGGGGGGCGGGGAAGACAAGGGAAGAATGGAGGAACTCTGGATGGGCAGAGAGTAGGGAGGGGAGGCTGCATGGGAGTGGGAAAGATGGTGGAATGAGACTGACATCATTACCCTAGGTGAACGTATGATCACACGAATGGTATGAGTCTACATCATGTAAACCAGAGAAATGAAAAGTTGTGCTCCATTCAGGTACAATGAATTGAAATGCATTCTGCTCTTATGTATAACTACTAAAAATTTTTTAAAAATTGCAAAAAACTTTTTTGCACAAACGGAATAGCTAATTCTCAAATTTACATGGGTTGCAAACTTCAAAGAGCCAAAACAATTCTGAAAATGAACAAAATTGGAGAACTCAAAATTCCCAATTTGAATCAAAACTGAGTTTGGTATTGGCAAAATATAAACATACAGATCAACTCAAGAGTCCAGAGATAAACCAAACGTCTGTGGTCAGTTGATTTTTGACCAAAAGGTGCTAAAGTCATTCAATGGAGTGGGGAAATAATTATTTAAAAATGGTGCTGGACAATTAGAAATCCATATACAAGAGATGAGGTTGGACTCCTATCTCACAACACATACAAAAAATAATTCAAAATGGATTCATTACCTACATGGAAGACCTAGAACTATGAGATGTCTAGAAAACAGGGACAAAACTTCATGATCTTGGATTTACACTATTTTTTTGGTAGATATGACCACAAACACATTAGTAGCAGCAGAACCTGGACACATGACTACAGTTCCAGTACTGAGGAGGTCAGTGCTTGAGTCCAGGAGGTCAAGACCACCAACCTGGGCAATAAAGTGGGGCTTGGTCTCAAAAAACAACCTGACTGATGCAGGTTCCTGTGCCCCTGCAGCGGAGCGTGCCTCCTGCCCTTCGCCCTCTTGCTCACATGGTCCATGTCAGAGTTGCTTGCCGCCCATCACAGGGAATGTGCCCTGCATGCTCCAAGCCCCACCCCCTATCCCCCAGTCCCTCACAGCCCCAGCTATGCCTGACTGACCCTAACTCCTGCCCCTTCTTAAAAAAAAAAAAAAAAAAAAAAGTCCAGAGTTGATCCTAGTATTGGGGGGGAAAAAAGAAATAGATCTTTAAAAAAACAATAGCTACATGAACTTTATCAAAATATTACCTTTTTGTGCATCCAGGGACACTATCAAGAAAGTGAGAAAATCTGCAAAATGGGGGAAATATTTCAAAATCATTTACCCAATACAGAGTCTGGAATTCAGTATCTCTCTATCCATCTATCTACCTACCTAATTATCTCTGTGTGTGTGTGTGTGTGTTCATGTGTTCCTTGAACACATGAGGTAAGAGGTAAGGCAACTCAAATAAAAAATGGGTAAAGGATTTGAACAGACATTTATACAAAGAAGATATGCAAATTAACAGTTCAATGTCATTAATTCTTAGGGAATGCAAATCAAAATCACAATGAGATAAGACTTCACACCAACCAGGATGGCTATAACCAAAACTTACCAGGAAGTAAATGTTGGTATGAACGTGGAGAAACCACAAACGTCACACACTTCTGGCTAAGTGAAAAAAGTCACTCATATGAAATCTCTAGAGCAGGCAAATTCCTGGAGATGGTAAGCAGATTAGTGTTTTCCAGGCAATGGGAGCAGAACAGTGGGTGAGAGGAATAGGGAGTCATACTTAATGGGTTCAGGGTGTTTGGAGGTGATAAAGAAGTCCTGGGACTAGACAGATGGTGGCTGTTGAACACTGTGAATGAACTAAATTCTGACTTTTCATGTTTAAATGGTTAATTTTATGTTGTGTGAATTTCACTTTTTAAGAAAAATACTTAATAAGTTAGCTTACCAAGGTTCCCCAAGGACAACTTAAAGATGGTTAAGTTAGCCAGCTGTGGTGGTGTGTCCCTATAATCAGCAGTTTGGGAGGCTGAGGCAGGAGGATTGTTAGTTTGTAGCCAGCCTCAGCAAAAGTGAGGAACTAAGCAGCTCAGTGAGAACCTGTCTCTAAATAAAATACAAAACAGGGCTGGGGATTGGGGATGTGGCTCAGTGGTCAAGTGCCCCTGAGTTCAATCCCCACTACCAAAACAAACAAACAAAATAGAATGGATAAGTTACAAACAGAAATCTAAGGGAAACAAATAACAACATATCAAGAATGAAAAAAAGAATGTGGACAGCTCAGGAAGAACCACACAAAAAAAACCACCATAAAATAGAACAGATGTAACACATTCTCAGTGAGGAGGAAGAATATCTGAAAATATGTTCAACCCCATTAGTCAGCAGATTCATCCAGCAAAGTGACAAGATACCATATCACAGGCATTCAACTGATAAGAATTTTTAAAATTTGGTAGTGTAAGTTTTGAAGCAAAGGTGAATCCACAGGAAATCAATCTCATGGCTAGTGGGAACATTAGTTGGCATAACTGCTCTGGAAAAATTAAATATTCACACACCATGGAATTTTGCAATTTCACCAAGATACACACTGACTTGTGTATCACTAGTGACATACTGAATATCTTCACAGGGGAGCTATTATAATAGCGGAAGCCTACAAACAACTCATACAAAGGATGACTAGGCTGAGATACAGGAGCACAAAGAGCACCTCTCCGTACTCAAAATGGGTAACTGCACATAAAACAACAGGGATGAGATTCAGTTACATACATAATTCTATTAATGTAACACAAGGTGAAACACTCAAAAGATTATAGTTTTTTTCTTGTCAAATTAAAAATGTAAATATATATATATAATTCAGTATTAAATATATGAACTGAAACTATCAAAAAGGAATTTAAAAGAAAAAAAGATGGAATATCCAGGACAGTGGATTCCTGGGTGAGACAGGCAATGGGATGTGATGGAGGGGGATCATGTGAGCAGATGGGAACTACTGCAATGGTTCTCTCCTTTTTTTTTGTACTGAGAATTTAACCCGGGGGTACTTTACCACCAAGGTATATCTCCAGAACTTTTTTAAATTTTGAGACAGTGTCTAGATAAGTTGCTGAGGCCTTGAACTTGCAACCCTCCTGCCCCAAACTCCCGAATAGCTGGGATTACAGGTGTGTGCCACTGCACTTAGCTGATTCTTGTTTTATTCCTGGGTGATGGAATTAGGGTCATGGCTGCCAACTACTATAGAGGGATAAACAGAGACAGAGTGGAAAGATGGAGATATTCAAAAGGGCCAGGACCACACATGGACCACCAATGATGAGACTGACTTCTTTGTTATAATCAATGACCAGTCCAGAACCTCTTTTGAGGTTCAAAAGAAAAAGCAATTTTAAGAGATGAGGAAGAAACATGAATTACTGATTAAGACACTTAAAAAACACAGAACTGCATTAATAAACCACAACAGATCGCTAAGCATGATACCTCAAATTTTAATCTTTAGGGACAACTCAAAGAAATGGAAGTATACATTCATCAGAATATTAAAATTTTAAAACGTTCAAGCTGGCTCACCTCTTCTTCAATATGCTGTCATGAGAAGGGAGATACTCTTAAATTATCCATAAGAATATTGAAAAAACCTTGAAGTTCCTTCTGGTGTCAATCCATAGTACTGAGATAGGTTAGACCTTTGAAAATGAAGCAGATACAATCATATCAACAGCTGTAAAACAAGCTGCAACATAGGAAATTAGTATTATGCAAAGTAAATACTATATATAATAAGTTACCATGAAGAAATTATTCTATCAAAAACTCCCAGCATCTTTATGGTTCAGATTCTCTGACATAAAGATTCGTGATTTTTTTTTAATTGTAAACAAATGGGATACATGTTGTTTCTCTGCCTGTACATGGCATAAAGGCATACCATTTGTGTAATCATAAATTTACATAGGGTAATGTTGTTTGATTCATTCTGCCATTTTTTTCCATTCTCCCCCACCTCTCCCACCCCTCACCTCCCTCTATACAGTTCTTCCTTCCTCCATTCCTGCCCCCCTCCCTAAACCCAACTCCAACCCCAACACTAACCCCTCCCACCCCCCATTATGTGTCATCATCCACTTATTAGCGATATCATTCTTCCTTTGGTTTTTTGAGATTGTTTTATCTCACTTAGCATGATATTCTCCAGTTTCATCCATTTGCCTGCAAATGCCATAATTTTATCATTCTTTATGGCTGAATAATATTCCATTGTATACATATACCACAGTTTCTTTATCCATTCATCAACTGAAGGACATCTAGGTTGGTTCCACAATCTGGCTATTGTGAACTGAGCAGCTATGAACATTGATGTGGCTGTATCTCTGTAATATGCTGATTTTAAGTCCTTTGGGTATAGGCCAAGGAATGGGATAGCTGGGTCAAATGGTGGTTCCATTCCAAGCTTTCTGAGGAATCTCCATTCTGCTTTCCAGAGTGGCTGCACTAATTTGCAACCCCACCAGCAATGTAAGAGTGTACCTTTCTCCCCACATCCTCGCCAACACCTGTTGCTGCTTGTATTCTTGATAATCGCCATTCTAATTGGGGTGAGATGGAATCTTAGGGTGGTTTTGATTTGCATTTCTCTTATTACTAGAGATGTTGAACATTTTTCCATATGTTTGTTGATTGCTTGTAGATCTTCTTCTGTGAAGTGTCTATTCATTTCCTTAGCCCATTTGTCGATTGGATGATTTGCATTCTTGGTGTTGAGTTTTTTGAGTTCTTTATAGATTCTGGAGATTAGTGCTCTATCTGAAGTATGATTGGCAAAGATTTTCTCCCACTCTGTAGGCTCTTTCTTCGCATTGCTGATAGTTTCCTTTGCTGAGAGAAAACTTTTTAGTTTGAATCTATCCCAGTTATTAAATCTTGCTTTTATTTCTTGTGCTATGGGAGTCCTGTTGAGGAAGTCTGGTCCTAAGCTGACATGTTGAGTTGATTTTTGTGCAGGGTGAAAGATAGGGGTTTAGTTTCATTCTGTTGCATATGGATTTCCAATTCTCCCCGCACCATTTGTTGAAGAGGCTATCTTTTCTCCATTGCATATTTTTGGCCCCTTTGTCTAGTATGAGAAAATTGTATTTATTTGGGTTTGTGTCCGTGTCCTCTATTCTGTACCATTGATCCACCTTTCTATTTTGGTACCAATACCATGCCGTTTTTGTTACTACTGCTTTGTAGTAGAGTTGAAGATCTGGTATTGCGATACCCCCTGCTTCACTCTTTCTGCCAAGGATTGCTTTAGCTATTCTGGGTTTTTTACTCTTCCAGATGAATTTCATAATTTCTTGCTCTATTTCTGTAAGGTACATCATTGGGATTTTAATTGGAATTGCATTGAATCTGTATAGCACTTTTGGTAGTATGGCCATTTTGACAATATTAATTCTTCCTATCCAAGAACATGGGAGATCTTTCCATCTTCTAAGGTTTTCTTGAATTTCTTTCTTTAGTGTTCTGTAGTTCTCATTGTAGAGGTCTTTCACCTCTTTTGTGAGATTGATTCCCAAGTATTTTATTTTTTTCGAAGCTATTGTGAATGGGGTAGTTTCCTTGATTTCTCTTTCTGAAGATTCATCGCTTATGTATAAAAATGCCTTAGATTTATGATCTTATATCCCACTATTTTAATGAATTCACTTATGAGATCTAAAAGTTTTCTGGTGGAATTTCCTGGTTCCTCTAAGTATATAATCATATCATCAGCAAATAGGGATAGTTTGAGTTCTTCTTTTCCTATTCATATCCCTTTAATTTCATTGGTCTGTCTAATTGCTCTGGCTAGAGTTTCAAGGACGATATTGAATAGAAGTGGTGGAAGAGGGCATCCCTGCCTTGTTCCAGTTTTTAGAGGGAATGCTTTCAGTTTTTCATCATTTAGAATGATATTAGCCATGGGCTTAGCGTAGATGGCCTTTACAATGTTATGGAATGTTCCCACTATCCCTACTTTTTCTAGTGTTTTGAGCATGAAGGGGTGCTATATTTTATCAAATGCTTTTTCTGCATCTATTGAAATAATCATGTGATTCTTGACTTTAAGTCTATTGATATGGTGAATGACATTTATTGATTTCCTGATTTTGAACCATCCTTGCATCCCTGGGATGAAACCCACTTGATCATGGTGCACTATCTTTTTAATATGCTTTTGTATGTGATTTGCTAAAATTTTTTTAGAATTTTTGCGTTGATGTTCATTAAGGATATTGGTCAGAAATTTTCTTTCCTCGATGTGTCTCTGTCTGGTTTAGGTATCAGGGTAATATTGGCTTCATAGAACGAGTTTGGGAGGGTTCCCTCCTCTTCTATTTTATGGAATACTTTGAGAAGTATTGGAATGAGCTCTTCTTTAAAGGTTTTGTAGAACTCAGCTGAGAACCCATCTGGTCCTGGACTTTTCTGTGTTGGTAGGCTTTTGATGACTTCTTCTATTTCATTACTTGAAATTGGTCTATTTAAATTGTGTATGTCCTCCTCGTTCAGTTTAGGCAATTCATATGTCTCTAGAAACCTGTTGATGTCTTCGAAATTTTCTATTTTGTTGGAGTATAGATTTTCAAAATAGCTTCTAATTATGTTTTGTATTTCAGTCGTGTCTGTTGTGATATTTCCTTGTTCATTCCAAATTTTAGTAATTTGGGTTTTCTCTCGTCTTCTCTGTTAGTGTGGCTAAAGGTTTATCAATTTTGTTTATTTTTTCGAAGAACCAACTATTTATTTTGTCAATTTTTTGTATTGTTTCTTTTGTTTCAATTTTGTTGATTTCAGCTCTGAGTTTAACTATTTCCTATCTTCTACTACTTTTGGTGTTGGTCTGTTCTTCTTTTTCTAGGGCTTTGAGTTGTAGTGTTAGGTCGTTTATTTGTTGAGTTTTACTTCTTTTATTAAATGCGCTCCATGAAATAAATCTTCCTCTAAGTACTGCTTTCATAGTGTCCCAGAGATTTTGATATGTGTTTCTTTGTTCTCATTTATCTCTAAGAATTTTTTAATTTCCTCCTAATATCTTCTGTTATCCATTCATCATATAATAACATATTGTTTAATCTCCAGGTGTTGGAGTAGTTTGTTTTTCACTCTTTCATTTATTTCTAACTTCAATCCATTATGATCTGATAGAATACAAGGTAGTGTATCTTCTTGTATTTGCTGACATTAGCTTCGTGGCATAATATATGCTATTTTAGAGAAGGATCCATGTGCTGCTGAGAAAAAAGTGTATTCGCTCTTGGTTGGATGGTATATTCTATAAATGTCTGTTAAGTCTAAATTATTGATTGTGCTATTGAGATCTATGGTTTCTTTGTTCAATTTTTGTTTGGAAGATCTGTCCAGTGGTGAGAGAGGCGTGTTAAAATCACCTAGTATTATTGTGTTGTGGTCTATTTGGTTTCTAAAATTGAGAAGGATTTGTTTGACATACATGGATGAGCCACTGTTTGGGGCATAGATGTTTATGATTGTTATATCTTGCTGATTTATGCTTCCCTTAAGCAGTATGAAATGTCCTTCTTTATCCCTTCTGACTAACTTTGGCTTGAAGTCCACATTATCTGAAATGAGGATGGATACTCCAGCTTTTTTGCCGAGTCCATGTGCATGGTATGTTTTTCCCCATCCTTTCACCTTTAGTCTATGGGTATCTCTTTCTATGAGGTGAGTCTCTTGCAGGCAACATATTGTTGGATCTTTCTTTTTAATCCAGTCTTCCAGTCTATGTCTTTTGATTGATGAATTCAGGCCATTAACATTCAGGGTTATTATTGAGATATGATTTGTATTCCCGGTCATTTGGTTCATATTTAAAATTTTTGACACATCTTGGTTCCTCCTTTATTTGACAGTTCCTTTAGGATAATTCGTCCCTTTGCTGATTTGCTTCTTTGTTTTTTATCTCTTCCTCATGAAATATTTTGCTGAGAATGTTCTGTAATGCTGGCTTTCTTTTTGTAAATTCTTTTAGCTTTTGTTTATCATGGAATGATTTTATTTCATCGTCAAATTTGAAGGTAAGTTTTGGTGGGTATAAGATTCTTGGTTGGCATCCATTTTCTTTCAGAGCTTGAAAAATGTTGTTCCAGGCCCTTCTAGCTTTTAGGGTCTGAATTGAAAAATCTGCTGATATCCGTGTTGTTTTCCCCCTGAATGAAATTTGGTTCTTTTTTATCACAGCCTTTAAAATTCTGTCTTTATTTTGTATGTTAGGTATTTTCATTATAATGTACCTTGGTGTGGGTATGTTGTAATTTTGTGTATTTGGAGTCCTATAAGCCTCTTGAACTTGATTTTCCATTTCATTCTTCAGATTTGGGAAATTTTCTGATATTATTTCATTGAATAGATTGTTCATTCCTTTGGTTTGTTTCTCTAAGCCTTCCTCAATCCCAATAATTCTCAAATTTGGCCTTTTCATGATATCCCATAGTTCTTGCAGATTCTGTTCATGATTTCTTACCATCTTCTCTGTTCAACTTTGCTTTCGAGGTTAAATATTTTGTCTTCAATATCTGAAGTTCTGTATTCCAGGTGTTCTATCCTATTGGTTATGCTTTCTATGGAGTTCTTAATTTGGTTTATTGTTTCCTTCATTTCAAGGATTTCTGTTTGGTTTTTTTTCAATATCTCTAACTCTTTATTGAAATGATCTTTTGCTTCCTGAATTTGCTCTGTTAACTGTCGATTGGTGCGATCATTCAATGCCTGCATTTGCTCTTTCATCTCATCATTTGCTTCCCTAATCATTTTAATTATGTACATTCTGAACTCCCTTTCTGTCATTTCTTCTGCCATGCTGTCATTGGATTTTATTGATGTAACATCTAGATTTGTTTGGGGCATTTTCTTCCCTTGTTTTCTCATATTGTTCAGGAATCAGTGGGTCATTAAGATATTGCAGATTTCCTCTATCAACTTATAATGTCCCTGAAGATTGCTAGTATATCCCCTCTTATCCTTCAGTAGCCTGCAGTCTTGGAGGAAGTTGATAATGTGGAGCTCCACGAAGAAGCTGCCTCTCTAGGGGTGGTGACCCTCAGGTGGTGTATATTCCCTGCTAGTGGGCAAAGGTGCTCCACTTGTTGACCAATGGTCATCCAATGGGGAACTAGGCTGTGGGCTGAGGCAAGTCCTGTTTGTGCCTGTGTCTCTGGTTTTACCGTCCCTGTGGGAAAACCTCCCCCGGCAGGGAAGACTCACTCGGTGGGGACGTCTCGCTGGTCAGTTCCCCTCCTAGAGGTTCCCCTCAATCTACAACTACTGCCTGGGCTGGGCTGTCTTCCTCTGCAACGTTCCCAGGGGCCCGGACCTACCTCCTGGGCCTGGGAGCCTCACCCTTCGCAGGCGAGTCTCCTTAGGCTGCCTCTCCCAGAGACTCTGCCCGCAGTCCTGGAAACTTCGCTCCGCCCCTAGGCGTGTCTCTGTGCGGCTCTTCCAGCAAGAAGCCACCTAGCTCCTGGGACCCTGCTCTGCACCTAATCGCCTGGCTATGCGGCCCCTCCTCTGAGCTGCCACCTGGAGCCCCGTACAATAGCTCCGAGACCCAGAGACCCGCCACACACCTCCTCCTCCGGACAGCGGCCGGGTTTCCGACGCAGTCACTAGGAGTCCAAGCAACTCACTTCACATCTCCTCCTCCGGCCAACCGCCCGTAGCCCTAGGCAGTCACTCCGAGTCCAAGTGACCCACCGCGCTCCTCCTCCAGGCAGGCCACCAGTGTTCAGGAGCGGTGGCTTTTAGTCCAATCAACTCACCACTCGCCTCCTCCTCTGGCAACCGCCTGTGGCTCTGATGCAGTCACTCCTAGACCAAGCGACCCACCGCGCTCCTCCTCCAGGCAGGCCACCGGTGTTCTGGAGCGGTCGTTCTGAGTTCAAACAACTCGCCATGCAGCTCCTCCTCTGGCAAGTGCCTGTGGCTCTGATGTAGTCACTCCTAGACCAAGCCACCCGCCGCGCTCCTCCTCTTCCTCCGGGCAACCTCCCGGTGTTCAGGAGTGCTCGCTCTGAGTTCAAACAGCTCGCCACGCAGCTCCTCCTCAGGCAGCCGCCTGGAGCCCCAGTGGTTGCTCCGAGTCCAAGCGCTGTGCTGAGCCGCCTCCTCTACGTTGATCCCAGTTGTCGGTGTTTACCGCTCCTGTGGGGGGAGGGGCGTATCGCCAAACAACTCTACTTCACAAAGTTCCCTGGGTTCCGGGGCTACCGCCCCATCCGGGACGCCTCCCCAAAGGGAGAGACTCACCCGGTGGCTTTGAGTTGGTCCCAAGCCTCTCACTATCTCCTCTTTTGAATCCTGTGTCCTGGAGCAACGTGAAATCAGCCGCCCTCTAGTCCGCCATCTTGAAAATCCCCCAAGATTCGTGATTTTTAAAATAAAGTTAAAGTATAAAATAACAAAGATGAAAATAACACAGAAATGTCTCTAAAAATTATATTAGAATAGATTCTATCTCCATGAAGCTTCCTTAACATGCATAACAAAGCCTACAGCTGGAAATGAGAACAAATGCTAAAGTTTCACTGCATCTTTAACGAATATATGAAATCACCATTAGCAAACTGTAAAGAAAATTCAGTATGAAAAAACTGAAAAAGTAATACTTATACAAAAGAGCAAAAAAGTGAGCCTGGTGGTCCCTCCACTTAGAACGTTGGAAGAGAAGGGTGGAACCTTTCCAAAAGTCTTAATGAGGAGACCCCAACCCCTCTTTCCACTGCCTGTTACAGTGTTTTCAAGTAGAGATGCTGCTGAGGTCCCTGGGATTTCACTAATTTTTGCCTTCTTTGGTATGGTACACGGGAAAATGTATTCTATGGCAGTGTCTGTTTTAAAATGCACTGATATGGGGATTTTTTAATTCCTTCCTCCTTGTATGAATGCTCTGTGCTACGGACCTTATAATCATTTACCCACAACCACACATATGGACAGACATAAGAGTGCTCCCACATGTACAAACACACATACACAATGGAAACTATGTAGGATATTCAGAATCAAGGGGATATACTTAAGATGCTACCCGAGAAATCATTCTACAGAGTAATAATGGTTTAAAAAATACGCCTCTTAGTCCCAGAAAGGGAAGAGACTAAAACACAAATAGTTGCTGTGTTAGAGAAATAGCAGGGTTCAGAATGACTGTAACCTTTCAAAATAATCTCAATGTGATTGCAAATTGTCATTTTAACACAAATTTGAACAAAGTGTTTAGGAATATAGAAAAATAAAAGTTGTTCTCATTACCTCCATGTTTAGGGAGATGGAAAAGGAATTCTGCATTTCTCATTATACTAGTCCCCTGTTCCCACTCTTTTTTACCTGTGGCTTTACTTTTTGTCATTTTAGTTATGAATGGTTCAGAAACATTATATGGAAAATTCCAGAAATAAACAATTCATTCTAAGTAGCACTGTGAAATCTCATAATATGCTGCTACCCCATTACCCAGTGTATCTATACTGTATATGTCATCCACTTGATAGTCACTTAGAAGCCATCTCAGTTATGAGATCTACTGCCCCAGTAGGGTAGTGCTCCTACAGAGTTTAGTACTACTCACTGTTCCAGGTATCACTAGGGGTCTTGGCACATATCTCTTGTGGATAAGGATGGATGACATATACTAGTTGTTTTAAAAAACTGCCTTACTATTTTCCCTCTGATCAGCATTCTCATTAGGTTAAAAAAATACTTTCAATTTTTTTCTGTAAAAATAAAACTCCTAGGCACCCAATTAGTGGTTAAGGATCTGCCTGGAATTCTTACCAGCTTTGCACATCATGGAGGTCAACCATTTAAAGACGATGGAGCTTCTTTTCCTCATCTTGCACTGTTTTCTGTAAGGAAAGCAGGAGATCACAATGATGATGTTCTTGGCACAAGAGGTCTTACATGCATACACCATAATCAGGAGGTCCATGATGGGGGTGGTCACATCCCTGTAACCCAGGCACAGAAAATCCCACTGAGGGGTATGAGACTTAAGATCTCCCTCTTGACCTGGGGGTGTAATCAGCAGTACATTCTTAACATGCTTGAAGCCCAGAGTTCCATCCACAACACCAAAATAATAACAATAATATTATTATTTTCCTGTTTCAAAGATTTGAGGTGCAAGATGCAGAACCAGTGATGTTTTCTCTTCTCAAGAGCTCTTCCCACATTTCCTCTCAACAGATGACTCTAGTTTCCTTTTCACTGAGACCAGTGTCTTTGGCAGGGAAGAGGCAATGGGGTTTAGTGTCAATAGTGGAGTATTTGTGGTGTGCACAGTTCCTCTCAGGATCAGGCTAAGCACAGGCAGACTTGCAGGGTACAGATGCAACAGGTGTAGGATCCCATGGAAGCTATCTTCTGACAGAGTACTGGTCTCAGAGATTACTCCAAAATGTCACACTAACCCCCACCCTCTCCTGCCTACTGGAAGACCTTGTGCCAGCACTCCTCCCTCCCTGCTTGCACCATCATTTGTCACACTCCCCTGGTACAGACTCATCAGCTTGTAAATATTTGGGTCCTTCTTCCATTAAAAATGACAACTCCTAACCACCTTCCCTGAAGCCCCATCTCTTTGCTCCCCTTCATAGTACATCTCAGGAGAACTGTCTATACTCACTGATTCAGACATTCTCTCTCTCTCCCAAACACCTTCCAAAGAAGCTCTGGTCCCCCAAACAACCCCAAAACTGTTCTCATCAAGCTCCCTGGCCTCTATATGATTAAATCCACCAGTCAATACTCAGTCCTACTTCTTGGTCCCTCAGCAGCACCTGCTGCGGCTGCTCACCCCTGTCCCTTCACACACTTAATGCACACCACTTCCAGGACAACCCTCTCTGGTCTCCCCTGCCTTCCTTGGCTTCTCTGCTGGTTTCCCTCTGTCTGACCTCCACCTAAGACTTTCACTTGTCTTCTGTTTCCCCTCATCCCTTGAAAGCCTCTCATCCAACTTCATGGCTTTGTTAATGTTGGTGACTCTTGCATTCCTACCTTCAATCCATCTGCCTCTGAACTCAGTCCCACAGCTGTATCATGGCTCCACTGGACTGTACATCAAGACATCTCAGAATGTAACCTACCCTAAATGGAACTGTTCTTTTCCCCAAAGGAACCTGCTCCACCAGAAAACCTGCACCAGCTCAATTACTGGCACACTGTTCCTCTGGGTAACTCAGGACAGAAACCTTAGAGCCACTTCTTACAGCTCTTCTCTTTTTCAGATGGTTTTTGCATCTTACCACTGCCTTACATCTGGGTCATGCCACCCATTTGGTGACCATGGCCTGTCCCTCCTGGAATATCCCTGAAGAGCATGTTCCATGCACAGAAACCTGTCCTTAAACTGAAGTCACACTGCACAGGCCTCTGTTCAAGACCATGAGATGGTCTCTCTTCTGCCCATGGCCAAAGCCCAAGGTCTCACAGTGGCTCCCACACTCCTTTCTTATGATCAGCCCCTTCCTTCCCCTGGCCCCATGCCCCATTCTCAGTGTAGTCACACTCTGTCCAGGTCACTCCTCCTAATGCTGCTCTTTGCCACAAAAGGCTTGGTTCTAGGTGGTTCTATCAGGCTCGCTCCCACACCTCCTGTAGTTTTTTGTTCCAAAATCACCTTCACAACAAGGCTTGCTTACTCTGCCCCTCTATCCTCTCATTATCTTATCTTCCGATTCCCTGCCACACCAGTTTCTTCATTCATATGCTAATCACTTTCAATACACTGGATAACTTATTTATCATGTTCTCTGTACGTCTTCCTCCACTAGAATATCAACTCCACAAGGACAAAGATATTTACATGTATCAACCATTAAGGCACCTCCCACACCAGTAATGGAAACTCACACATCACATTCAGTTAATATTGTTAATGAGTGAATAGAAACAGAACATTTGGGTGAGTAGGTTTGTTATTATTAAATAACAAATCTGACATCTGGTGAATTAGAACATACTTTCACAAAAGCACTCCATGTGGAAGGATGATTAGAGAAACTGACAGTAAGTATAAAATCACTCGAAGATCCAAAACTGGGAGCAACAAGGAGCAGGGCTTCCACCAATTAACTCACATGATGAAATTTGCTTGAATCACAAGAAAACATCAGTTCATGGACTTTTCTTCATTTACAATTTGTCATATACTCCTCATAACTGCCACTGAAGTCTGTACTAAAATAAAGTAATGGGGGGTTGTAACAGGGGTAGAGTGCTCTCCTAGAATGCATGAGTCTCTGGGCTCATCCTCAGGACTCTAAAAAAATTAATCAATAAAATAAATGAACCACAGGATATATCTGACATCAGCAGATGATTTCAGAATCTCCAGGTGATTTCAGAAAGACTATGACATCCAGGCTTCCCATCAACTGGATGAGACTGAGGACCTGACTTAACACAAACTGGGGCATGCATGGGACAATGTGAAGCAGAGGTAGAAAGATTTGGGGGCTACTTACTGTTCTTGACCAGAGGAAAAAAGAAACTGGCAAAAGGCAGGGAGAGATGACAACGGTGTTGATTAAAGACAAAAATATGCTAAGGAAGGTAAATGGAAGTATGTGAAAATGGCAAGGATTAACAGAGTCACCCTTCCTGAGTCCTGAATTCTAATTCAACTGGAACTTCAGCTCCACTTCTCTCCTGGACAATCCATACAGCCTCCAGTATTTATCCAACACACCCAAATTGTATCTGAGGAGACAGCAGGCTGCAGACACTCAGGGGACAGAGCAGTCTAGGCCATCTATGCCTGCACCTTCCCTTCCTGATGCTGCAACAGGGTAACGAAAAGGCGGGGCATCCGCTAGCACGTAGGCACAGGAAAGGCCTGGGGAAGGGGAGAGTGGCACAAGATACTGAGACTTGGTGCCCTCATGCCCAGTTCTGCTGAGGACCTTTGAGGTCTCAGCAGAAGCAGCAAAGGCACCTGACAGAGGCCAGTCACACCCTCACTTTTTCATAGCACATATACTTTCCATGGGTTGGGATGCAATGACACTTCCTTGCCACTCCTCTTTCTGGGACAGCTAGGGTTTTGTGACACCATCTCATGGAAGTAAAGATCAGGACAGAGACATTAAAAATGTAGGTTAAAGTACTGTGTTCCAAGACCAAATTCCTGGGAAATTTGGCTTTTCTTTAAATAAATAACCTTCCCTTGTTATTTATCATATTTATTATATACATCTATCTATAGATCTGCTACTAAATTTGGTAAGCAGCAATTTTCAGATTCTGAGCTACCAAATAATGCACTATCCAAACTGATTTCTAGACACTAAAAATAATGTTCTAAGGCTTCAGTTCCTGTGCTAAAAAGGCAGGAACTGAGAAAATGTGGCAGAAACACATGGCCAGAATTTAGGGCTTCTATACGATCTTAGCAAGGGAAGCAGAAGACGACAAAGGGCTCATAAAGGAAATGACTTCTAGGAAAGAAAAACAGGCCCTGTGCAGAAGAGATGGGAGACAGGAGACAGTTTTGTGACAATGAGGTGACGTTTATCTTGGTGAGATTTCTTCTCTAGCCTCAGGACAGAAGTCAGTCTCCCCTGGTTGGAAAACTTCTAACTCTAGAAGGAGATTTATGACATATGAATTCTTTTGTGAGGTTTTGCAGATAAGGAAAGTTGAGAAAAAGTCCTCTTCTTCAGGTTTTGCTTTTAGGCAGAAAACCAGAGTTTCCTTTATTAACGGTTTCCCAAATGTCCTCAGATCAAAATAATCCCTATGGCAATGTGGGCTATCTTGTATCCCTTGCAGGGAGAGGACAGGGTAGGACTGAAGAAGACATGATCAGGTTGGAGGGACCTGCCACTTTCTGGCCACTGCAGCCCACCCTGCCTGGTCAAAGCTGAGATATTTGGGGCCCCTGTTCCTTATCTGAGTCTGGGAAGGATTACCTGGAGCCATCGCACCTCTCCCGTCCCACCCAAGGGAGTGAGGTTGTTACAGGATACCCCAGGAAAAACTTATACTAGAAGAACTGAGCTGCGATTGGGGGCTACCGTTGAATTGGACAGCTTAGGATTGGAGGACAGGCCAGGTCATGAAAAAAAAGGAAAAAATCATTCTGAGTGGAAAATTTCCATTCATAGAGTTGTGTGGCGACATCAGAGGACAAATGCACAGTAGAAAGTAGGGCTTTGTATGACCACCTTCTCTTCCACAGTGGCTCTTCACTTGAAGTGGCACAGAAAGACCCACAGCACTGAATTCTTTATACCCAGTGTACACATCTGTGACCTTCCCAATTTCTAGAACACATGCATGTCAAATGTCACACTAGATTGGGAAATATGTTCTTCTCACCTCCTTTACCTTGTAAGTGAGGACCACATTTAAATTATCTGCAACAAAAGTTTTAAGAACTCCACACAAGAGAATTCCCCTCTCTGGCCTGTTTGTTTTTTGAGAAGCAGGAGTAGAAATGCTTCCCTGCAAGTCTTACACAATCCTGACCATCGACTATTAGGAACTTCATGGAGTCTGTTATCATTAAGAGCCTCTACTCTAATAATTTATTTCCTCCCTTCAAAGACAGAGAAAGGCTGCGAGCAGTGCTGTGCATCTGCAGTCTCAGCTACTCTGGAGGTTAAGGCAGGAGGACCACTTGAGCCCAGGAGTTTGAGGCCAGTTTGATCCATATGGCAAGGCCCTGTCTCGTAAAAAGTGTGCATGTACGTGTGCACGCACACACACTCAGAGAAAACCTAAGAGTCAGCACTTATGCCAGAAAAATTAGCAAAGTCAAATACACCGATTTTAAGACTATCTGAACTCTTGCTTTCTTGTCAACTCTCCCTGTTCTAAACACTCATGCCCAAACAGAAACCCAGAAGGCAACAGCACCACTGCTGGAGAACTACCCACTCTGAGTCAGTCTGGATGATGAAAACATCTTCCCCCTCATGGACTCGTGAATCTGTACTCTTGTTTCTAGCAGAAAATTAAAAGAGAGGAGGATAAGGTACAGAGTTCGGATTTTTTTAAATACACAAAGTGTCTGCCTCATACCCCAATGTTATAATCCATGGAAACTGGAACTATTACAAAACTCAGTAGGCTTTAGATGCTTCCACAGATAATAACAGAATGCTATTAACTGTACTTCTTAAACAGGTTTTGCTGCATGACATCCTTGAATGGGAATTACCTTTCAGACTTGAAATAAGTAAATTCAGCTTTCTCAGTCCTTACACATGAGCAATGAGTGCTGTGCTAGGCTGAGCATAGTACCCATAAAGAAATGACATATTCATTTATTTGACCTGAACCAACTGAGAATTCAGGCACAGAATGTTGTATGCTATTACAGCAAAGAGAAAGAAGATCTAATATCAAAACATTTGTGATCAACTGCAAGGGAACAATAGGAAAAATCTAGAATAGAATACTCTAGAAGACAACACTTCTTCCTCAACATCACAGCAATAAAAATAAAAAACACGAGGGGACTATTTTAGATTAGAAGAGACTGAAGATACATAAAACACACATCACTTGAACTAAGAGTCCTGGTTTGTAGGGGGTATGATAGCTGTTGGGATGGTGGTGTAGCTCAGTGGTAGAGCACATGTTAGCAGGTATGAAGCCCTGAGCTCCATCCCTACGGAGTACCTATGACATGCCAAGATCCGTGTTAGGCACACAGATTACCCCATTTAATTCTCCAGACAGCCTTAATTGCTGACAACTCTGAAAGATTAAATAACTTGCCAAGAATAAGGTATATGACTCTCAAGCTTCACATCACTCTTGCTAGAATAATTTTAAATGCCCAACATTTTAAAATAGTTTACCAAGATTTAATAACACTTTCTTTGTAACTTGGGATGGCTATTGGTGATAGAAATCAATTGGCAAAATTACTTCCTAACAACATTTCATGATGTCTAAACAATGGCAGCTTAGGTAGAAATAAAGAATAACCTACTAGGAAGCGAGGGTATAACTCAGAGGAAGGATGCATGCTTAGCATGCAGGAAGCCCTGGGTTACACCCCCTACACCAGGAAAACAAAAAGAAAACTGGGATGATTGTGTGTGTCTATAGTCCCAGCTCCTCAGGAGGCTGAAGCAGGAGGATTACTTAAGCCTGGGAATTTGGAGCCAGCCAGACCTGCCCCTCATCCCCTGCATTCTTACAGTGTTGTGCACCTAACACTGGACTATGTCCCAAGCACTTTTACTTTATTTTCTATTTTGAGACAGGGCCTCACTAACTGTCCATACAGGCCTTCAACTTGTGATCCTCCTACTCAGCCTCCCAAGCAGCTGGGATTACAAGGCATGTGCCATTGGGCCCTCTAAGACCCTGTCTTTGAGGGAAAAAAAAAAAAACAACAACAACAAAAGAACTGAGAGTGCAGTCACACAAGATTTGTTCATACTGCCTAAGGTGATGTCAATTCAAACAATGGCTGATGACTAGCTGGTTCATATATTTATGCAATTTTTATTAAATGAACTCTTAAACTGGCATGGGATCCCACATGTGACTCTACTTGGTATTAGTGACAGAAACAACGTCACTCTTCCACTTTGCTTGACTTCTTGCTAACAGAACTAGACAACTGAATCAAACTGACTCAACAGCAGAGGATTAAGGACTGAGTCAATAAACCATATTCCACAAAAAGATCAATGGTACACATGTCCAAGACAGCTCACCATGAGTAGGTTCCTGATATAACTGCACTCTGCCCATCTCCATCCCCAGTTACCTTGAGAAGAGAAAAGCTGAGGTCATATAATAGGTCCAACATCTCTATTATTAAGGAGGATTAGAAATTGATAAAAGTAAAATAAGATAAAGTTATTCTTATCATGAAATTTGCAGTCAATATTAAATTGTTCTGAGTTCACTTCCTGCCCTCTTACCCCATCCCATGTCTACCCAAGGTCTATACAGTCCATCTCTGCCTGCCTCACCTCCTGTACTCCTGCTGCCCTCTGACCTCCAGCCCAGGTTCCTGACACACACCAATGCCTCCTCCCAACCCCAAAGGCCTTGGAACCTGCTGTTCCCTCTGCCTGGAGGCTCTAAACTTAGACCTCCATGTGCTGCCTCCTACAGGTTTCTCAGTTCACTTACTCCCTCAGTTTAAGACACCTGTGCACCCAATCAAAAGTCATACAAGGGGCTGGGGAGATAGCTCAGTTGGTAAAGTGCTTGCCTTGCAAGCACAAGGCCATGGGTTCGATTCCCAGCACCAAAAAAAAAAAAAAAAAACAAACCAAAAAAAAACAACCAAACAACCAACCAAAAAAAGTCATACAACCTGCCCCACCCCAACTTCAATGCTGCTGTCTTCAGGGTATTCCTCACCATCTGAACTTGTTGGGTTTGTTGATTTGCTTCTTGTATGGCTCTCATACTAAAATGTAAACTTTGGAAGAGAGAAGAAAGTTGACTGTCCTGCTCCCTGATAACACCCCATGTCTAGATCAAGGTCTTGTACAGAGCAGGGGTTTAACATTCATCTAACAAATATCTAAAATTTAACTGAAGTGTAACCTGTGGACTATTCTTATTTACAATACATTTCAATTTTCATTATCCCAAAGTAATTCTATGAACACACAGCACCTAACGCAATCCCTGGCACTAATGAATGTATGCCAAATGAGTAGATAGGGACTTGGGAGAGTTTATGTAAAGGTCGGTGTTTAACTTGTATGAATGCTACGTAGATTAACTACAACATAATGGCTTTCAAGCTTGACAATCACAGTTAATCTGTGATTAACATAGATTTTAATGGGAAAATTTAACTCACTCAGCAATTTTCTTTCAAAGCTCCACACATGATGAATTGGAATCTGCTGAAAACAGCACCAGACCTCCTTTGGTTATGTTCATCTTGGTTTCTAATTCAGGTGGCCTCACACAAAACATCAACACCTTCTCAGTTTTCAAATTCTCAGAACCTTGAAGGATATAATATATGTTAAGAATCACCATATCATACAAAATCCTGAAAGGATGTTTGAAAAATAGCAAATAAATTTAGCTGAAAAAAGTAGTTTTCACCACAATGGTGTCTTTTATGTTACAGGGAGATATATTCATATGTGAATTAACAGAAAGTTCATCTGGATTTTAGGGCTTCAAATTGATGGAAATATATTATCAAAAGACCCAAACCTAATTTTCACATTCAATAGGAATTTACAAGAAAGGTAGAGCTGAAGAGGTCTGTGTTTTACTGTTTGCTGCTTAAAGTCAACCTCACTTTATTCTGACTACAAAATTCCTCCTGGAATAATACTGAGAAAAATGGCAGAGCCCTTAGCAAAAACATGGAGTGATCAATCCTTCAACAGAAAATAAGTGACCCATCTACACCAAACTTTTCCTGTAAAACCCGTTTCACATAAACCTCCCTGTGACTTTTCAACTGCCTCTCAGATGCCCAAGTCATGCATAAAACTGATCTTGTCATCTTCCTATTCCTCAACTGAAACAGAAGGCTGACTAGACAATGACCTGAAGGAAACTTAAGTGACCACCCAGCTGACAGGCACAGGACACCCAAGTAAAAAGTCCCCTGGTCTAGAGGTCATAAGAGCTGAGGTTCTCATCCCATTTACTCTGGACTGCCTGTCTCTATTATGTAATGAGGATGCTGCATTGAATATCAACACTCCAGCAGGACATGGGGGAAGGGAATCCCTGCCCAGAATGTTTATTTGGGGTAACTCTGGGGCAGATGGTGATTATTAACAGACTGAAAACACAGCTCATTCTTTTTGTTATTCTTAAATTTTCATAAGCAAGTAACATACAAGTGCAGCATCCTTGCAAAATCTTAAACACCAGAGTTAAGGCAAAAATCACCAGTCGAACACCAGGCTCCCACCCAATAGTAAGGGTTCCTGTTTGCTATGGATACCTCGGGCCTTTTCTAGGCATTCACATGACTCACCCTTATAAATGTAAAAAACATACACTCAATGTTTCTGTAACAAAAAGGCATACTGCACAAATCTACACTTTCTTTTTTCACCAAACAATATATTTTGACAAGCTGGGTTAGAAAATAGACACCTATTCTGTTCTTCCTAACTGCTGCCCAGTCTTGCATGGTGTGAACACGCCACTTTCAGCCAGTTCACCATCTGGAAGAGTTCTTGTTTTGTTTACATGCCATGGAACCATCTGGTCACAGGTAGCTCAGTGTACTGTCCCACCACAGGAATAGGAAAGTATATCACCAGTCAAGTGTCCTCAAGGGGCATTCCAACTGGGACAGCCCAGGATTCCAAGTCAGAAAAAATGTGGAATTACAATGCAATTAACCTTAAGCCTATGAATTACAAACAGGAATGTATGTGGGGTGATCAAAGTCCTAAAGAGACCCAGGAGGACCAGTGATGTGGCTTTCTAGCAGGGAACAGCAAATATAGCCCACTAGCCAAAACAGGTCCCTCCAAAGCCTCTAGTTACAAAGTATCAGCCACACTCCTTTGATTACTAATTGATCCTCCATGCAACTGCAGACTGGGCAGAATCATGAAGCCTAAAATATTATCTGGTCCTTTACAGAAAAGGGTGGCAGATCCCTGCTTTACAAGAGAGCACAGCATCTGCAAAGGATAAGAAAATGGCAGAGAGGTTTAAATAAATGAAAGAAATACTGTACTATTACCAACACTGAATGGGAAGGGATTTTAGATGTCCTCTAACACCATCTATCCATGTCTTTGTTTACAAAAAGGGTAGAGGTTCAGGAAGGAAACAAAAAAAATTTTCTTCAGAAATTACAAATTTCGGCTTCTGGGACAAAACTCATGTTTGCATCTTGACTTCTACTTCCCCTTAATTGACAGTGAGGTCATGCTAAGTTACTTCACATCTCTTAGCTTCAGTTCCCTCATCCATGCAAACTGGAAAATTGGTCTCACAGGGTTAACATAAAATTTCTGTCACACATGCATATGCAAATCAACTGCCAACATTCTGGATATCAATTAAATACAGTAATAAGTAAGCAGTGGCCACCTTTCTGTACCCTTGAAACTTCAAATAAGCTCCTAAAAGTACAACAGTGTTCTCCAGAGTACGTGGAACAGAATGAAAACATTTTAGAGATAAGAAAATATCATAGAAATTATTCAGCTCATCTCTCCCCAATCTGCTGTTAGTAGCCTATCTGCAGGATTCTTGCAGGAAACACTCCACCAGGCACTTGAACACTCCTAGGCCCAAACCAAGGGCTCATCATTTCAAATTCTTCCTTAGAAGAGCTGAGAATCTCCTCCCTACACCCTCTATCCACGGATTCTTGTCTTTTAAGATTTATAGGAAATATCAGATTCCTTGTTCACAAGACTGCCCCCACCCTATCTCAAGACCATTCTCTTGATCCTATGTATTCCCTTTTTCAGGGTATTTCCTGAAGTCTTTCCTTATCTCACATGACTCAAATGCCCTAGGGTTCCCCAAGTTCCAGTCTTCAAATATAAGACTAAAATCAAATTCTAATGTAAGAACTGGGGGTACTGCTTACTGGTAGTGTGTACCACTCTGGATTGGGGCAGCATTAAAGAAAAAAAAAAATCCTAATGTGAGACCATCTTCAAAATGGCACAGTGGGAGATGAGGCATCCATTTGGAAATGACTATCAATACAGTCATACCCTGTGACTACCCATGGCACAAATTATTCGAATAGATACACTGTTTCTAGTTTTAATTTTCCTTGATCCTGGTGAAAATTCAGGTTGTGCTCTTCATCACCCCTCAAGAAAAGAGACTCTTAAAGGCTAGCCTCAAAATCATGACAGGACAGGCTGGCTTGAGCACAAGGTTTTAGTGGGAAATGAAGAACAAAAAGAACACTCACACTTTTCCCCTATTAAGCTACAGTTGCTTTTATGTTGATCCTAAATCTTCTCTAGAATGTGTAAGAATCACTTACAGCATATGTGAAAACCCATCCTTTCCAGAAATCTCTGCATCTTTTAAAGTGCAAATCACACTCCTCTCTGAATGAGCTCTGACAGTCTGCTAAGTCTCATGAATTAAACTATACTGCAAGAGATCAGCTGCTGTGGACAGGCTAGCACTCATTTCAACACCAACTATCCTCAAGCCCAGGAATGTGACTCACTGGTAGAAAGCTTGCCCACCACGTGTGAGGTTCTGGATTAGATCCCCAGCACCACACGAAAAAAAATTTAAAAACTACTTATCTTTCTTTTCTAACTGGGGACCCCGCATCACTATACATTTTGGCGATGAGCAAGACACCACAGAAGTATGCCATTTTCAATACTCTTCTATCTGCAGACCGTTAATGGAGGTACGTGAAGGCTTGGGCTTGCCTTCCACAATTACTAGCTGCCAGGCCTGGGATACATCCCTAGGTCTAAGTCTTTACCTTCCAGAAAACATGGACAGAAACCTGATATAAAGTTTCCCCCACCAGAACTTAAAGTCCTGGCAGTCAAGTTTTCACTTTTTTTTGCCATATACCCAGTGCCTAGAAGAGCACCTAGCATTCAACAGAGGCTCAACAAAAGTATGTTGAAGAAACCCTCATCTTGCTGAGTTGCAAGGATTAACAATTGCACCTGAAGTAGTCTGTCAACAAAGAGGCATCAAAAAACAAAGAATTGTTACTTTTATTAGTGATACACTTCATTCCAAGAAAATTTACTTTTTTAAAAATCAAGGGCTGAGAGAGGGGGTGCTTCATTCAGGGGCCCTGGGTTCAATCCCCAGAACAAAAAATAAAAATAAAAATAAAAAAATAATAATATTGAGAATTTAATGGCAAAATTTAAATCTTATTGCTCTTCCATTTTTCTGTGACCTCAGGCACTTTGCTCATCTGTCATCAGAATGTTTTCTTATGTCTAACGGTTAACGTTTTCTGAGTGATCTGAACTTTTATATTTTTAAATTTTAGTTGTAGACAGACACAATGCCTTTATTTATTTATTTTTATGTGGTGCTGAGGAATTGAACACAGTGCCTCTCATGTGCTAGGCAAGCATTCCACAACTGAGCTACAGCGCCAGCCCAACCTGAACTTTTATGACAACCCAAAGAAGCAGGCATGAGAATTAAACCCATTTTAGAAACTGAGAAGTTTAGAGATGAAAAATTTTACTCAAGCCTGCAGGGATTCTCAGCTGCAGACAGAACTTGGTCTTGATCTGATTTGTAGTAGATGGTAGTATACAACACTAGCTGCACATCCTGTCTGATCCACACAGAAAATGACTTGCCACTCTGATGAATTCCATATACACTGAGCAAAACCACACAAAGACCCAGATTTTGGAAAATGTATATTGCAAACATGCTTGTTTAGAAAACAATTCATATCAAGTGCCAAAGAAAGAATTAAAACTTTGATTCAGTATTTCCAACTCTTGGAATTTACCCCAAGGTAACAAGGACAAAACTCTATGCTTCATGATGGAAACTACAATAATTTTTTTAAAGAGCAGAAATTCTGGACATATGTGAAGGTTCCACAGTGGAGTGCTCAAGTACAACTGAGATTGTATGTACATTCAATATAATAAATATTGAATACTATATGAGCAAAGTAGTTTAGGAATTGGGCAGAACTGGGTAATAAAGGTACAGACCGGGGCAGGGAAAGAAGACAAAAAGAAAGGTATTATTTAGAGGAGTTCAATAATGTGGGTAAACTAGTTTTATTTCCATATTTAAATTCTTAAAAAAAAATTAGAGATCATACTTCCGATCGCCCCAAGGACCCATTCCACATTTTCATATTCCTTACTCAACCTAATCATTCAAATTGAGCCAACATTAACATAAAGAAAAATAAATCATTACCATCAATATACTATATATTGGGGTTAAAACATTTTAAAGTAGAACAGTATCTTTAAAAAGCACCTGGGGGCTGGGGGGGGGGGGACTGGAGACCTTGCATAGCGTGTGTGAGGCACTGGGTTTGATTCTCAGCACCACATACAAATAAATTAATTAAATAAAGGCCCATCGCGACTGACAAGACCAAGCAAACTAAAACTAAGGGCTGCGCCTACATTAGGGCTGGAGAGTAGATCCCATGCTGACTTGGGACTTGCTCCCTGCGCTGCTCCGCCGCAGGTCCCATAATTAGGAACTGCCTCCCCAAGGCCGTCTAGAGGGGGCGGGGAACCCCGGGAACCCCGCCCTAGGCCCTGGTCCCCGCTTCCCCCGGTAGCGCAGCCTCAGCAGCCGCGGCCGTGGAGTGGCTCCCCGCCCGGTGCACCTGCGCTCGGTACTGCCAGGGACCGCCAGTCCGCACCGCTACTCACCGCTGGTTCCCGCCCGCCTACCTGCCCCGACCCCACCCGGCCTGACTCACCCTCCGCTGCCCAGGGAAGAAATCGCGGGCTCTTCAGCGGCGTCTCTAGAAGCAAAACGGCCGCTCCACGCGCAAAAACCGCAACCGCCTCGACTAACAGGCCGTAGATGGCGCGGGGCGGGGCCAGAGGACGCACGTGTCTCCGGCTTGGGGCGTGGCCTACGAGGGCGGGCGGAGCGCGATCTTCAGGTCCCGGCCAGAGGGGTGGAGCCAGATGGCGCGACTGCTAAGGAGGAAGGTGGGACCCCGAGCTGCAACCTGGAGCTGGTACTGAGGAGATGGCTACCTTGATTTTGTACGAATAAAGTAAGGGATGTTTCCTAAATTCTCCAGGACTCCTTTTTTGTTTTTTGCTCATTTCATGTATTAAAAATGCAGATTATGAACAGGAGGAAGCATTTGTGGCTAGGAGTTTGCACTTATTCTGTATTCTTAATCGAACCTGTTATTTTAGGAGAACTAATTTGATGTTGGTGTGCAAGGTGAATTACTGTGGGAGCAGAGACCAAATCTGTTTTGTTTTTTTTTTTTTTTGTGAACCTGAAGTAATTAATAATAACTTGGTATAAGTTGTTTGCATTGGGGTTGGTGAACCAGGTTTGTTGTAGAAGAGAGAGTTTTGACACTGATTGCCCAGGGTATCTTCCACAAAAATTAGATGTTTATAAAGGGAGAACTGATTGAGTTTCCTTTCCTACCTTTATCTTTCACACATTTATAGAAACCCTAGTATGTATCAGGTGCTTTAAAAAATTATGCTTTAAGATTTTGGTATGTTGAATTTGAGCTTTGAGTAATACATCAGACACTACTACCCAGCTGGAAATTTAAGATTTAAGATTGGAGATGGAGAGAGGAGATGAAACTGCGATTGTATATTTTCAACTCATTTTAAAAATTTTTTTATTTTTTTCAATTCTGGGAAGCAAACTCAATGTCATGGCAAGCATTCTATCACTGAGCTTCCCCTGGCCCAAGTAATGTATTCTAGTGATGGTCATACCAATGATGTTTATTCATAGGAAAGAGTAGAGAGAAAATAGTAAAGACCACACCAGGAACAGAGTGTTGGGACAGCCCATAATGAAAGGAAAAGGAGCCATAACTGGAAAAACTAAAAAATAAGGTGTCCTAAGGGAAATAGCTGTTTCAAGAAAATAATTCTTAATATCATGAAGAATTAAAGAAGGAAAAACTGGGAAGAAACATTCAGTTTGGCAAATTTCATTAGGGGAAGGTTTGCATTTTAACATCTCCAAATTCATTTTAAAAGGGTTAAGATATAGGATGTTGAGAAGTGAATACCAGAATATATATATGAATTATAAGAAATGGGTGGTGAAGGAAAGGAGAGGATTGTAACAATACTCACAGATATTGAGATAGAACACTTGTTTGACTTCAGTTTTTTTTTTTTTTTTTTTTTTTGTACCCAGGATTGAACCCTGAGGGACTGAACCACTGAGCCCTATCCCCAGCTGTTAATATTTTATTTAGAGAAAAGATCTTGCTGTGTTGATTAGGACCTCACTAAGTTGCGAGGCTGGCTTTGAACTCACAATCCTCCTGCCTTAGCCTCCCAAACTGCTGGGATTACAGGTGCTCACCACTACACCAGCCTTGACTTCAGTCTTATCAGCGAAGTAGGAAATGAAGTTATTTGCTGAGGGAGGTAACTGAGCAAAAGATTAGAAAATTTTTGGAACATCTATACAAGGAAATTTGAAAATAGCTAAATGAGATTTTAAGTTCTAATGCAAATAGTGGCCTTCTCTCTACTACAAAGACTAAAACTCAATTGTGAATTTGATCAAATCTGAATTGTCTATACAGGCAATTTCTCAATTTTTCACAGCAAAATTATGGTCCCTCCCTTTGGCATTTTGAATGTGAAATTTCCCTTAATCCATGCTAATCAGTGTGTTCAGAGAAAGCAAAAAAGTTTTACTATTCTGTTCATATATTCAGCAAAGTCTACTGTGCACTTACTATATGCACCACACAAAGTTCTGGCTCTGAAGACAATAGTGAAAAATCCAAAAACCTTGACCATGTATAGTTTATGGTGGAGAAAGGAAAAGGAAGAACAGAAAATAAACAAAAAGGCAGTAATCCCAAGATGGCTCCGCTCTTGACTCGGTGTCCCACAGATGACTGGGTCTCACTGAATTGTCCACGTGAACCTCAAGGTTATGATCTTGTCTCAGATTCCCAAGTAGCTGGAACTACAGATTTCCTACGGGTGCAGATGCTGTCTTATTTGTCTTTGCATCTGCAGTATACCAGCCATGATGGTTAGGTTAAAATTGTTCACAAAGTCTGTTGATGTCAATTTTGGACTATTGTGAACAGGAATCTTCTAGGACATAGCTTCAGATTCTTCCACATTCTCAGGTTCACCAGTACACCTCTGTACATGAATTATATTGCTGAATTCCTACTAAGCTTTGTCAGGTTCCATAAGGGTAGAGTTGACTTTGCAGCTGCAGTATCTGAAATAGTGCTAGTTACTTATAAATTATTCATCAAAGACTGTCAAAGACTGTCAGTGTGATGGTTACACAGAGAAAATAGAAATCTTCCAGAAAAATAATCCAAACATGGCCATTTTCACAGTTTCTTTATGGAAGTGCAGATTTGTGAGGGGTTTTGTGGTATATATCCTGCACCCATATGGCCTTTGTTCGACTCATGTCCCACCACTTACTACCTGGGTGAATGTGTCATTCTCACGTAATCACTTCTGCCTCACTTTAAACCATGAGTAAAAGGAGAGTGGACAGTACTTTTCTGGTAGAATCATTGGAGTGGTGCCTGCACATATCTGCTTGACCTACATGAAGCACTATAGGAGTATTAGTTATTGGTTTATTATTTGTCACTATCTAACCTTGGCCTGGGAGATTTCATTAGTATATTAAAGATTTCCTGGCTTAGACAAGAAATTCCTATCATAAGATTGGCCTCATTAGTCAAACTTTAATTCTCAGATACTGATAGTATTGTAGTTTTCGATATTTTTTGGGTTTTTTCCACTTTGTTATTTCTTTGGAAACACATTTAGATGTTTTTACATTCACAACCCCTTCCAGAAAAGTATGTAGACAACTGGTATGGCCTCTTTCTCAATTATCTGTAGTAAGAAATGCCACATTTTATATTTTCCCTTTTTCCCAGATGTGTGTCATGGAGCAAATCATCCCACATTTCAATAGTGCTGGGGCATCTTTTGCATAAAATGTCCCAAACAAGATGTTTAGCTGCTGGGCAGTAGGAACTGACATCAAGTGTCCTTCAGTTAATCTTTATAGATATCCAGAGTTCTCTGGGTACATGGTGACATCACTTTGAATAACAGAGCCGTGAGTTAATTCAGGAATTTTACTCAATCTCTTCATCTCGCACTTAAAAGTTTTGGATCTATGTAACAATGTGCAAGTGACTAAAATTTCTTCCTCAGTCTCAATATGAATAGTAAGAATGATGGAACAATGATTGAATGGTCAAAAAAAGAAAATAAACAAAAGTACGTGTTCATTTTACTCCTAGGTATGTGCTCAAAAGACATGAAACATGTCTATACAGTTTGTACAAAAATGTTTATAACAGCATTATTCATAATGATCAAAAGTGAAACAATCCAAATGTCTATCAATGCATGAGTGAATGAATAAAAATAAATGTGGTACTTCCATACAGTGTAATCTTATACAATAGATAAAGAGAAATGAAATGCTGGTACTTGTTACAGTTTGGATGAACCTTAAACATTATATTTAAGTGAAAGAAGGCAGTCACAAAAGACCACATGTGATTATAATTCTGTGTATGCCAATGCTGAAAACATAGATATAAATTTGATTAGTGGTTTTCTACAATTGAGGAATTTTGGGGAGTGACTGCTAGTGATTATGGGCCTTTTGGGGGTGGTGAAATTGTCCTAAAATTGGTTATGAGGCTCTGTGAACATAATAAAAAGTAATGAATTGTGAAAACAATTTTTTTCTGTGACTTTAAAAAAGGTTGAGTAAAGTTAGAAGTTGAAAGTAACTGAAGTCACGTCAGCTAGTAAAAAGAAAATTTAATAACAGCTTGCTCATCATAAGTTTTGTTACCAACTGATTACATTTCCTCTCAAGAGAAATACGAATTTAATAAGGAAGGCATGGAGAACTATACTGAGAGTCAACTTACATTAGCACAAGAGATTGTCATATGGTTCCTTAAGAACAACAAAGATGCCGCTCCTTGAAGTGGAGTGGTTAATTTATCAAATCAAACACACAGAAGGGATTGCAAAAGTTTAAATATATACAATGCGAAAACAAACAGATGTTTCAGATTCCTGGTACAGGACAGAGTAAAGAGCATCCTTGTCAGCTGGGGATGGAACCCAGGGCTTCACATGTTAGACAAGTGCTCTACCACTGAGCTAAGGGCTTGCTCTTTTTTTATGGTCCTGTCATGGAAGACTTCTGATATGGTGACAGGGCATGAGGAATGCAATGGGTGAGCTGTTTGGCTATCTGGTCCAAGAGGTTTCCAGTTGAAGGGTAGTGATTAATGAAGCTCTGAGTTGAGAAAATGCATGGCATGTTTTTAAAAAGAATAGCAGGGAGGAGATGGTTTAAAGTAGAGCAAGCAAAGAGGGAACGGATAAGACAGTGAGTTTAGGAGGTAATGGAGAAATGTAACAGAATTTTTAAAGCATATCTACTAGGAAAAACAAGTGTATTCCAAATTTTAGGTGTATTTGCAGTTCAGGGAATTGTTCATGTTGCTTCATTCCTTTTCCCACGCAAGTTAAGTGTTGGCTATAATAAGAAGGGCATTTTTCTGTGGAAATTTCATAGTCTTTTAATTTTATCTTCAAATTGCTTTACTCTATTAAACTATTTGTTTTTACATAAAAAAGAATCCAAATAAAACGTTTTTGGCTCATACTTGAGTTACAATTTGACATATATTTATAAAAATGTAAATATGAGGCAGCTATTTGAGAGATTATTCCAGTACACTTTTTCTGTTTGTCAGTTGTGCTTAAAATTGATCATTATTTGAAAACCCGATTAGCATGTGAGTTTGTAGCACAGGCAAGCACTCATATATTCACTATAGTGTTGTACCTTTAGTAGTTGAGGCTTCACAACCTTGAACACCCTTTGCTTATCTGCTAAGCTTCTGGCAACCTCAGCTTACATGAACATTTGCAAAGTTATAAGTAAGTAAACTTCTTAAAACTCAGATTAAAATAGCATGAATCCTGTCATGCACAGTGGTGCACATCTGTAATCCCAGCAACTGGGGAGGCTGAGGCAGGAAGATTGCAAGTTTGAGGTCAGCCTCAGCCACTTAGCAAAGCCCTGTCTCAAATAAAAAGCGCTGGGGATGTGGCTCAGTGGCTAAGTGCCCTTGGGTCTAATCCTTGGCACTAAAAAAAAAAAAACTAAAATAAAATAAATAAAAAGTAACTTGAATCCCTGAGGTATAGTTATGACAAAGCTTTTGCTTTGCCACTACTTGAGAATGGGGACTTCCTTATTTTGGCATAGCATTTTTTTTTATCTGACCCTCATCAGTCTTTATGTATTTTCTAGTTTGGAGTCAGAGAACAGAAAGGCATTAACAAAAGCTTAGGGAAAGCAGTTTAGAAATGGTTTAGGTAGTACTCTAGAGTTCAGGCCTATTGATGACTGAAGAGAAATATGTGCTGTACAAATAACAGATGAAGAACTGTCAGTTAAGCAAAGTCTCAGGAAGTTCAGTGCAGGACAAGCCAAACACCTTGCATTTCTGTGGATACTCAAAGCATCCTCCAGATATTCAGCAAATCTATCCATCTCATTTCCCAGCAACACCAGGTAATTCAGTTCAAGTCATATTTAGGATTTTAAAAAAAATTTTAAATGGTACACTGAATTACCTAATCAATAATAAACTCTCATATAAACTTTTGGCTTTGATTAGTGTTTACCCTCATAGTTTAGAGATCATAACACAAATTAAAAGAATTTTATCAAATATTGCCCTAACTACTTACATATTTACATATAAATTTGTTTTCTGAAATAAACATGTTTATGGCAAGAAGCAGGAAACCCAGAAGTTGAAAAGGAGAAGACTGACAATATTGACTATGTAAAAAAAAGAAAAATCTAAACATTTATAACAAAAGCCATAATAGTTTTATTTAACAGGATAATTTGAATAGTCTCTTGATATTTTCTCATTAATATAGAAAGTGTTGCAAATCAATAAAAGGAACAGCCAAATAGAAAAAAATGGGCAAAATTATAAAGCAATAAAAGGATGAATAAATACATTGAGATTCAAATTTCCTAATAATAAATAATTTAACAATGGCATCATTTTTCATCTATCAGTTTGCAGAAGTTAGCAAAGTCCAGCGTTTTGGACATTTTTATGAAAGGTGCTAGCAGTACAAATTGCACCTTTTCTGACAGTGCATCTCAGAACTAGAAATATATACCTTTTAATATAGTAACCATACCTTTTCAAATTTATTCTAATGAAGTTGAATGGGCAAAGATGTAACAGCATTGTGACACTGTAATGAAAAATTGGATATGACCCTCTATAGATTTGGTTATGTAAGTTATAGCATGTACAAATAATGCAGTTCTACGTAGGCATCTATTTATTTTTGAAAAGAGTGTCTCACTATACTGCCCAGGCTGCTCCTGAATTCCTGAGTTCAGGTGATTCTCCTACCTCAGTCTCCTGAGTGTTGGGATTACTGGTACATGCCTTAGGATTTTTAAAAGGCAAAGTGAAATTTTCCATGTGGCAATGTTCCTGCAATGCTGATATACTATGAAAGTAGCTTTTTACAGAACTCTATGTGATATATCGTATTTAAAAATGTTTATGTTAAGAGCTGGGTGTGGTGGCGCGTGCCTGTAATCCCAGCGACTTGGAAGGCTGATCAAAGGAGGATCAAGAGTTCAAAGCCAACCTCAACAGATTAGCAAGCCCTTAGCAACTCCGTGAGACCCTGTGTCTAAATAAAATATTTTTTTTAAAAGTGCTGGGGTCGTGGCTCAGTGGTTAAGTGCCCCTGGGTTTAATCCCTGGTACCAAAAACAAACAAAAATAAATAAATAAATAAATAAATAAATAAATAACAGTTATGTTGAAACCCTAGAAAAGTAGAATTCAGAGTCTTATAAGTTATCTTTGTGGGACAAGTAGATTGTAGGGAATTACCTTTCTCTATATTCTGGGCAATTATTAAAACTTTAAACAACAAACAACAAACATATTATTCTTCTAAATAATATTAGGGAAAAATTAAGATTCTGGTGTAGATGGAGAAGAGAACCTTTAGCAAATATGCATATTTTGCGTATTTTGATCTGTTTTGTAACCTTTAAAATTCTCTTAAGACTCACGAGAACAAATCGCAACTTTTCAAACTCTACTAATAGAAAGCATAAACATTTCATTGAGGGTAACCATCAATTTTGACATACTATCTAAGTGCACAATAATTTTCAATTTCAGCATTTAATATAAATTTAATTTTCATAAATGAGAAAATAGCTACATATACCACTCCCAGTTATTTACCTGAAAGAATCTAAATTGGCATATAAAAGAGATACCTGCATATCCACATTTATTTCAACCCTGTCAGTTTGGAATTGGCCTAGATGCTCATCAGTGTATTAATGGATAAAGAAAATGTGGTCCACGATGGAGTAGTAGTATTCAGCCATAAAGAAGGATGAAATGGTCATTTGCAGGAAAGTGAATGGAACTGGAGATCGTCATATTAAAGGAAATCGGTCAGACTCAGACAAGTGCTGATGTTTTCTCATCTGGAATCTGGGCAGTGGGGAAGACAACAAGAAAGTAGTAGGGGGACTATCAGGGTAGGGGATATTCTAATAATTCAATATCTCTTTTAATGATTCTTTTATTGATTTGAGTTTTCTTACCCTCTTTAAGAAATATTATCTACAAGACTTCCCTAGTGACTGTTCCTAGGTTATTCATAACTCTTTGAAGATTTTCTTTTTCAAATCATTTAAATAGCTGAAAGAATGAAGTTTAGACCATGGTAAATATGTTTATAGCAGATATTTTTTCCATAACTGGACTAGAGCGTGGTTAGCAGGTGTGAGGCTTTGTGTTCCAATCACCAGCACCACTAAATGTTACAAAAATTATATCTGGAAATACTAAGAGAACACTAAAAATATATAATTTTATTTTAGAAAAAGTTAATCAACAATTCAGATACCTCTCACCCCCCAAATTAAATTTATTCTTCACTAGAGCCAAAACTCTAAACCATGCTCATCTCCTCATATCCCTGTGTTTCTCCCTCATTTTTTAGTTTGAAACATTCTTACTGTTATACCACAAAGACTGTTGCATAGATTAGTGTAGTGTGATGTCCTTTAATCTTCTTTTAAAAATGCATAATTTATAGGGGAAATATGTATCATTGGGACAGCTGTTTTGAATAATAGGTTATATTAGAAAAACTCCACATGGGATAAGACTCCTTGAATAAAATTAAAACAAATGATCTTCATTTGAAGTAATGCAATGGGATTTTACAGAAAATGTCAACTTAAAAGATAGTCTCAGGGCTGGGAGTGTAGCCCAGTGATAGAGCATATGCTTAGGATGCATGAAGTCCTGGTTCAATCCCCAACAGCCCCCTAAGTATAAATATATTGTCTTTAATGTGAATAAAATATTTTCTGACATGATTTTTGTTCGTTGGTTGGTTGGTCTGTGGACAGTGGGCAAGGGAAAAGAATATTCTCTCTTTTTTTAATTCCAGTAGCTTTATTCTTTGACTCCCTCTCCCATCTACGCAGATATCACCCCAGGTTGGAGGCTCCAGAGCTTTGGATTCAGTGGCATCCAGGCCATGGTTACTTACGCCAGCGCTGCAGCTTCAGATGCCAGAAGCTCCAGCTGCAGCAGAGAATAAGAACCCGATGAAGAGCTTGGTGAGGGCACCGACCCCACTCTTCTTCACCGTGGTGTTGCACCCAATCCAGCCTTTGCACACAGCTCCCAAGAGCCTCCTCAGATGAAAGCTGGAGGTGGTGAGCCTGACTGGGGTTCAAACTCCTTAAATCAGTCGACCTTCTTCCCAACAAAGGACTTTGTGAGAGCCTTTCTCCCTGAGGATGGAGAGCTGAGGCGTCTGGGCCATTGAGTCCAATACTGAGGCTTCCCCAGCAATACCCCTAGTCCAAGATGACCAGCATAGAGCTCTGGACACCACTCTGGCCCCAGGGAGCTGGCAAGGGTCTTTCTGTCAGCAGCACCAATGTGACTGATTAGGAGCTTCTAGAAAAGTGATGCCGAGCTGCATGTGGAGACTGCGGGCACCCAGGGAACAATGCTTGGGGCTGACAGCAAGAGCTCGTGCCTTAATCTCCACTAATAACGTGGCATCAGGGACTTGCTGATGACTGCAGATTGTGCTTTCTCTTCTTGAAGAGATTTCATAGCCAGAGGAGCAGTACTTTGATTGCCTGACTGTGATGCAGAAAGCTCACTGTAAGCGGCCTCCCGCAGAGCAGCAGATTTAGAAGTGGACCTGCATCTCCAGCTTCCCCTCTGTGGCTGAAGCACCAGTGCTGAAGTGCTTAGAGCCAGGACTCATGGAAGCCGCTCCTGGATCTCTGTGACAGACACACTTTCCTCTGCTTTCCCTTGGTTCCCACATACTTCTGCTCCAAGGCCAGGTCCTGTTTCTCGGTTCTCCTTGACTTGGATTTCACCCAACAGGCTAACGTGAAGGCCTACATCCTAGGTGATGCTGAATTCTCTTAGCAAGCCTCGGTGTCACTGTGTCAGCAGAGGCTAAGACTATTCCTTACATGATCTTGAGTGACTAACTGCAGGTTCATACACTCTTATTTATAATTTGAGATTTCAGAAGTTTTAAAGTTCAGTTTTGGGATAGAATGGTAAGATTTATTTGAGGGAAGACTATGACATGGCCTGAATTGACTTGGAAGCAAAACCTCACCTAAACTAACACAGCTTTGTCTAAGTATATTTCATATATTTTACTACAAAAATTAATTTGATTACAGAGTGCTATGCCAAATCTCACTGGAAGAATTTATATAGTACACAGAAAATGTTCTATATACATATTACTTTTTTATTTGTTCTTTTTAATTATACGTGGCAATAGGATTCATTTTGACAAAAAAGCAATGGAATATAATTTGTTCTAATTAGTCCCCAGTACTTCCTCTTCTCCTCTCCTCCTCTCTCCCCTTTCCCTTCCTTCTTCTTGACTGATCTTTCTGCTGATTATTTATAGTCTGCTAATTAGTGTCTTGTGGATGTACATAATAATGAGATTCACTGTGGTATATTTATATATATATGTAGGAAAGTCAGGTCAGATTCATTATTGTCCCTATCCCATCTGTCCCCTTCATTCCCCTTTGTCTACTCCATTGTTCTTTCTTCTATCCTTTTTTTTAATCCCCTGCCCTCCTTATTTTGGATTAGATTCCAAGGTATCAGAGAAAATGTTCTACTTTTGACTTTTGGGGACTGCCTTATTTCACTTAGTCTCCAGTTCCATCAATTAACTAGCAAAAGACATAAAGTCATTCTTCTTTATGGCTGAATAATACTCCATTGTGTATATGTACCACGTTTTCCTTATTCATTCATCTGTTGAAGGGCACCTAGGTTGGATTCATAGCTTGGCTATTGTGACTTATGCCACCATAAACATTGACTTGGGTGTGTCACTGTAGTATGATGATTTTAAATTTTTTGGATACATACTGAGGAGTAGGGAAATGGGATCTTTGGGGGGTTCTATTTTTAGTTTCTTGAGGAATTTTCATACTGCTTTTCAGAGTGGCTGCACTAATTTGCAGTCCCCACCAACAACGTCTGAGTGTAACTTTTTCCCCACACCTTTGCCAACATTTATTGCTACTTGTATTCATGATAATTGACATTCTGACTGGAGTGAGATAGAATCTCAGTGTAGTTTTAATTTGCATTTCTCTAAGTGGTATGAAAGTTGAACACTTTTTCATATATTTGTTGACCTTTCTATTTCTTCTTTTGAGAAGTGTCTATTTAGTTCCTTTGCCCATTTATTGATTGGGTTCTTTGGTGCTGATTGTTTCTTTGTTTTGTTTTGGTGTTAAGCCTTTTGAGTTCTTTATATCCTGCATATTAATGCCCCATCTGAGAAGCAGGTGGCAAAAATTTTCTCCCATTCTGTTGTTTATTTTATTTATTTACTTATTTTATTGTAAACAAATGGGATACATGTTGTTTCTCTGTTTGTACATGGAGTAAAGGCATACCATTTGTGTAATAATAAATTTACATAGGGTACTGTTGTTTGATTCATTCTGTTATTTTTTCCCTTTACCCCCACACCTCCCACCCCTCTTTTCCCTCTATAGTCCTTCCTTCCTCCATTCTTGCCCCCCTCCCTAACCCTAACCCAAAACCTAACCCTAACCCTAATATTAACCCCTACCACTCCCCATTATGTGTCATCATCCACTTAGCGAGATCATTTGTCCTTTGGTTTTTTGAGATTGGCTTATCTCACTTAGCATATTCTCCAATTTCATCCATTTGCCTGCAAATGCCATAATTTTATAATTCTTTATGGTGGAGTAATATTCCATTGTCTATATATACCACAGTTTCTTTATCCATTCATCTATTGAAGGACATCTAGGTTGGTTCCACAATCTGGCTACTGTGAATTGAGCAGCTATGAACATTGATGTGGCTGTATCTCTGTAGTATGCTGATTTTAAGTGCTTTGGGTATAGGCCAAGGAGTGGGATAGCTGGGTCAAATGGCAGGTCCATTCCAAGTTTTCTAAGGAGTCTCCATACTGCTTTCCAGAGTGGCTGCACTAATTTGCAGCCCCACCAGCAATGTATGAGTGTACCTTTCTCCCCACATCCTCGCCAACACCTGTTGTTGCTTGTATTCTTGATAATCGCCATTCTAATTGGGGTGAGAATGGAATCTTAGGGTGGTTTTGATTTGCATTTCTCTTATTACTAGAGATGTTGAACATTTTTCCATATGTTTGTTGATTTCTTGTAGATCTTCTTCTGTGAAGTGTCTATTCATTTCCTTAGCCCATTTATCGATTGGATTATTTGCATTCTTGGTGTAGAGTTTTTTGAGTTCTTTATAGATTCTGGAGATTAGTGCTCTATCTGAAGTATGATTGGCAAAGATTTTCTCCCACTCTGTAGGCTCTTTCTTCACGTTGCTGTTTTCTCATATTGTTCAGGAATCAGTGGGTCATTAAGATATTGCAGATTTCCTCTATCAACTTATAATGTCCCTGAAGATTGCTAGTATATCCCCTCTTATCCTTCAGTAGCCTGCAGTCTTGGAGGAAGTTGATAATGTGGAGCTCCACGAAGAAGCTGCCTCTCTAGGGGTGGTGACCCTCAGGTGGCGTATATTCCCTGCTAGTGGGCAGAGGTGCCTCCACTTGTTGACCAATGGTCATCCAACGGGGAACTAGGCTGCGGGCTGAGGCAAGTCCTGTTTGTGCCTGTGTCTCTGGTTTTACCATCCCTGTGGGAAAACCTCCCCCGGCAGGGAAGAGTCACTCGGTGGGGACATCTCGCTGGTCAGTTCCCCTCCTAGAGGTTCCCCTCAATCTACAACTACCACCTGGGCTGGAATGTCTTCCTCTTCAACGTTCCCAGGGGCCCGGACCTACCTCTGGGCCTGGGAGCCTCACCCTTCGCAGGCGAGTCTCCTTAGGCTGCCTCTCCCAGAGAATCTGCCTGCAGTCCTGGAAACTTCACTCTGCCTGTAGGCATGTGTAGGTGCGGCTCTTCCAGCAAGAAGCCACCTAGCTCCTGGGACCCTGCTCTGCACCTAATCGCCTGGCTATGCAGCCCCTCCTCTGAGCCACCACCTGGAGCCCCGTACAATAGCTCCGATACCCAGAGACCGGCCACACACCTCCTCCTCCGAACAGCGGCCCGGTTTCCGACGCAGTCACTAGGAGCCCAGGCAATTCACTTCGCTTCTCCTCCTCCCGCCAACCGCCCGTAGCCCTAGGCAGTCACTCCAAGTCCAAGTGACCCACCCTGTTCCTCCTCCTCCTCCTCGGGGTAGCCCCCCGGGTGTTCAGGAGTGGTGGCTCCGAGACCAAGTGACCCACCACGCTCCTCCTCCAGGCAGGCCACCGGTGTTCAGGAGCGGTCGCTTTTAGTCCAATCAACTCACCACTTGCCTCCTCCTCTGGCAACCGCCTGTGGCTCTGATGCAGTCACTACTAGACCAAGCGACCCGCCGCACTTCTCCTCTTCCTCCAGGCAACCACCCGGTGTTCAGGAGCGGTCGTTCTGAGTTCAAACAGCTCGCCACGCAGCTCCTCCTCTGGCAACCGCCTGTAGCTCTGAAGCAGTCACTCCTAGACCAAGCAACCCACAGCGCTCCTCCTCCAGGCAGGTCACCGGTGTTCTGGAGCGGTCGTTCTGAGTTCAAACAGCTCACCACGCAGCTCCTCCTCTGTCAACTGCCTGTGGCTCTGATGCAGTCACTCCTAGACCAAGCCACCCGCCGCACTTCTCCTCTTCCTCCGGGAAACCCCCCGGTGTTCAGAAGCGGTCGTTCTGGGTCTAAACAGCTTGCCACGCAGCTCCTCCTCAGGCAGCCGCCCGGAGCCCCAGTGGTTGCTCCGAGTCCAAGCGCTGTGCTGAGCCGCCTCCTCTACGATGATCCCAGTTGTCTGTGTTTACCGCTCCAGCAGGGGGAGGGGCATCTCGCCGAGCAACTCTACTTCACAAAGTTCTCTGCGTTCCGGGGCTACCGCCCCATCCGGGATGCCTCCCCAATGGGAGAGACTCACCCGGCGGCTTTGAGTTGGTCCCAAGTCTCTCACTATCTTCTCTTTTGAGTCTTGCGTCCTGGAGCAACGTGAAATGCAGCCGCCCCCTAGTCCGCCATCTTGAAACTCCCCTATTCTTTTCTTGAATGCACTCCATGAAATGAGTCTTCCTCTAAGTACTGCTTATGTAGTGTCCCAGAGATTTTGGTATGTTGTATCATCATTCTCCTTCACCTCTAAGAGTTTTTTTTATTTTTTCCCTGATGTTTTCTGTTATCGACACTTCATTCAGTAGCATATTATTTAGTCTCCAGGTGTTGGAGTAATTGTTTGTTATTTTGTCATTGAATTCTAATTTCATTCCATTATGATCTGATAAGACACAAGGTAGTATCTCCATTTTTTTGCATTTACTAAGGGCTGCTTTGTGACATAACATATGGTCTGTTTTAGAGAAGGATACATGTGCTGCTGAGAAGAAAGTGCATCCTCTCATTGGTGGATGGAATATTCTATATATGTCTATTAATTCTAAGTTATTGTGTTATTGAGCTCTATGTTCTCTGTTTAGTTTTGTTTTGAAATTCTATCCAGTGGTGACAGCGGTGTGTGAAAGTCACCCAGAATTATTGTTTTGTGGTCTATTTGATTCTTGGAATTGAGAAGGATTTGTTTGATATACATAGATGCACCATTATTTAGGGCATAAGTATTTACTATCCTTATGTCTTCCTGATTTATGGTTCCCTTAAGCAGTATGAAATGTCCTTCTTTATCCCTTCTACCTAACTTTACCTTGAAGTTCTCTTTATCTGATATAATGATGGAAACCCCTGCTTTTTTACTGAGTCCTTAGGTTTTTTCCCATCCTTTCACCTTTAGTCTGTGGGTGTCTTTTTCTGTCAGTCTATGTCTTTTGATTGATGAGTTTAGGCCATTAACATTTGGGGTTATTCTTGAGATATGCCTTGTATTCCCAGTCCTTTGGGCTTATTTTTGGTTTTTAACTTGACTTGGTTTCTCCTTTGATTAGTTTTTCTTTTAAGGTGGTTTCTTCCTTTGCTAACCTACATTGTTGTTTTTCATTTCCTCCTCATGAAATATTTTGTTGAGAATGTTCTGTAGTGCAGGCTTTCTATTTGTAAATTATTTCAATTTTGGTTTATCATAGAAGGATTTTCTTTTGTCTTCAAATCTGAAGTTTAGTTTTTCTGGGTATAGAATTCTTGGTTTGCAACGATGTTCTTTCAGAGCTTGAAATATGTTATTCCAGGCCCTTCCAACTTTTAAAGTCTGGACTGATAAATTTGCTGATATCCATATTGTTTTACCCCTATATGTAATCTGATACTTTTCTCTCACAGTCTTTAAAATCCTATCTTTATTTTGTATGTTAGGCATTTTCATTGTAATGTGGCTCGGTGTGGATCTGTTGTAATTTTGTGCATTTTGTGTCCTATAAGCCTCTTGTATTTGATTTTCCATTTCATTCTTCAGGTTTGGGAAATTTTCTGACATCATTTCATTGAATAGGTTGTTCATTCCTTTGGTTTGTATCTGTGCCTTCCTCTATCCCAATAATTCTTAAATTTGCTCTCTTCTTGAAGGTTTTGTTTATGATTTCTTCCCACCTTCTCTGTTTGGTCAACTTTATTCTCAAAATTAAATATTTTCTCCCCATTGTCTGAGTTTCTGTCTTCCAAGTGATCTAGTCTGTTGGCAATGCTTTCCATTGAGTTTTTTCTTTGGTTTATTGTTTCCTTCATTTCAAGGATTTCTGTTTGTTTTTGAGAATATGTTGAAATGATATTTGGCTTCCTGCAGTTGCTCTTTCAACTGCTTATTGGAGTTATTGTTCATTGCCTGCACTTCTGCTCTGTCCCTACAGGTTTCCATAACCTCTTCTTTAAGTGGGAGATGGATTTTAGCAGTGCCCAGTACAGACAACATGCAGTCCTAAACCAAATAGCCCCTATGAAGACATTAACAATATTGTCATAATAAGCAGAGAGGATGAGTTCAATTATTATCTACAGTATAACAAATAGATTTGCAATAAGGTCTGCAGTTTCTAATGGAGGACAAAGAGGGTGAGAAGGGGTATAGAATGTAACTTAATGGGATAACGAAAGAATATATTGATGTTCTAGTTCATAGAAAGAGTGAAAGTGTAATCAAAAGAAGTTGTTTATTAGCATGAGAAAAGGGAGAAAGAGACTGAGGAAACAGGTAAAAAAAAAGGAAAGAAAATAGAGCAAGAAAAGTAAAGAATTAAAAATTTAAAAATATTCAAACAGGAGAAAAAAAATCTACACTATAGCAGTCATATAATATTCAAACCTCCCAGTCTTCAGTAGCCTGATATATGAGAAGTACCTGACAATGAGCTTCCAGTCTTCAGCAGGCACATCAGGATGGGATTTTCCCCACCTAAGGAAGGGAGTTTTGGCTTCCAGAATAATCCAAGATGGTCACACTGGCTTCCAAATATGTTGGTAAATCGGGAGCTACAGCTCAGGGCATGGGTGTGGTCAGCTGGTGGGGTCCTGAAGGTGGGGTGTGGTCGGTGTGGTTGAGGGGTCCTGGATGTGGGGCACAGTCAGTCAGTCTGGAGGTCCTGGAGTCAGGGTGTGGTCTGTCTGGCTTAGGGGTCCTGGAGATGGGGCTGGGTCAGTTCAGCTGGGGGTCCTACAGGTCCTGGCTATTGTCTCAAAATGGCAGCAGCCACATGTAACCAAACCTGTGGGTACTCTGACAGTGAACTTCCAGGCAACAGTAGGCAGCTGGCAATTCACTGGCGGTCTGCAGTCAGTCTGCAGGCTACTGGTGGACGATTGGCAGGTGGTCCTCGGGTGGCGGGTGATAACTAAGTGAAAGGCAGGCGATAGGCAAGCACGAGGCAGGCAAATGGCAGATGATAGGTGCCAGTTAGTGAGCAATCTGCACTCAAAAAGTAGTCAATATCCTCACAGACTGCAGGTGATCACAGTAGACAAGTGGGGTAAACAGTAGGGGACCAATATGTAGCAAAAACTGCCTCACAGAGAAACAGATATCCTCTGCTTGAAACTCGAGTTATGAAGCAACAAGGAATGCAGCCTCCTCAAGTTCGTCATCTTGGATTCGCCTCTGCAGGTTTCTTTAATTCCCTTATCCTCCATGTTTTTCATGGATGGACTGCTCTGGCTGGTTCTTCTAGCCTGACCACAGCACTGGCTGTGCCACTGGAGATCTCTTCCTTATTTTATAATGTCCAAACTCTGAGTGCCCAAACTGCTTTCAATTTTCAGTGTTAGATTCCTTCCAGTAAAGACCATCATTTTTGGGGTTTTTTGTTTTGTTGTTTGTTGTTTGCTTTTTTTTTTTGTTCACCCACTTCACTGAGAAGCTACCTCTCCTGTTTCATGGTTTCACTCAGGAGAGCAACTCCTCTCTTATGCCATCTTAAAAAAATTCAAAATGCATGTTTTAGCTCAGGCTTTTACTCATACTCACTCGGTTTGCTCCTTCCTCAACACCAGCATCTCATGAATATTCCACTATTTATTACAATGATTTTCTGTTTGTATGACATACAAAATTATACTCAACACATTGGGCACTGTCCTTATTTTAAAAAGGGGGTCTAGCACATTATGTCTTCTTTTCACAGTGGTCTGTGGATGCCACTGTGGACAGTGCCAATGCTATGGCTTGGATAAGAGTTAGAAAGGTCCAAGTGTTTTAACCATTTCAGTCTTGTCACCAGACTAAGGTGCTATCAGGACATGGTGTGATACCACTAAGAGGGATACCACTGAAAAAAATTCAGGTCAATAGGAACATTCTATAAAGGGGATATTATGACCCTGCCCCACCTCTTTCTCTTTTGCTTCCTGGACTGACAATGTTAGAGGATTCTTCAGCTACTTACTCCTCCTGTACAGTGCTACACACTTCAGGAATGATGGGAGACCTGGGCATGTGTGGTGTGGCATTATTTTCGTGAATATGCTATCTGTAGCTCACACAGGCTATGAGGAGAAGGACAGGCTGAACCAAGCACAGTGCAGCTGCATTCATCCTGGGAGGACAGTAACAAGGGACCCTGAAGCACAGACCTGCCCAACCCCACCCAGCCTGTGAATACGGAAGGGGGAGAGATGCCAGGATTTCAATTTAAGGGTGTCCCTAAGATTCCCAGGGATGTGGGCCATCCCAAAGAGAGTAATTAGGGTGGCTCTGGGTGTAGCTCAGTGGCACAGGGCTTCCTGGCATGGGTGGGGCCCTGGCTTTGATCCAGAGTTGAGCCAAAAAACAAAGAGAAAACCATCCAAGACAGAAAAAAGAGGCTGTGGTCTGGGCCCTATATTCATCAGCCTGGGCACATGACAAAAACAAGTGCCTTGCGAGGAGGGACTACAGGAAAGAAGGCCTGAGTTTGCTTTCCTACATATTTTGGAACTTGGAGTTGGTCATCACAAGAGTCCGGCAGGCTCACCAGTCTCAGTTTACTCCTGGTGTGATACTGTGCTCTGAATTTTGGGAAAAGGATTATGCCCACTGGAGGACTTCATAGAAGACAGAAGATAGGAAGATGAATGTGGGGTCAAGCAGAATTGTGGATTGTGAACGACTCATGCTCAGGGGGTGGAATGACCACCTCATTGGAGCCTCAGGGTCTCATGTAGAACTGGAATCAAGGTCCTTGCCCTCGCTCTGGTGAAAAGATGTCAGGAGGTGAATGGACTCCAGGGCCATTGTGGTCAGTAGGGAAAAGAGAATGTCCCTCTGTTGACCCTGGAACCTTCAGACTCTGAGTTTGGCCTCAGACAATTTGTAAATTGAGGCCTAAGAGTAACTTAAGAAAAGCCCTGTTTCCTATGGTGGTTTTTTCTCCACCAGGGCAGGGTGATCACTAACTACCTGAGGAAAACTGAGCCCTCTGTACTCTACTGAACACCTGCAACCAGAAAGAGCCAACAGAGGGCTCTGGGGCCATTCCTCTGCCACCACACAGAACTGTACCTCCTATTAAGAGCATCCATCTCCACTATCTGAGCTGCTCAGTGACAGGAACCTGTTTCAAGAAATTCCAAGAGCCTCCCATTTATTCCACCACAATGCCCCAAATGCTTACCTTGTTTCATGTGCTGAGTTAGGCCTGGGAACTGCAAAGCAAGAGACCAATATGGTCCCTGCCCCACAAGAACTCAAATTGAGAAATAAAGGGACAAAGCACTAGAGTAATAGAACTGGAAGAAAGGACTAAGTGATACATGTAAATAAACCATGGGGTTCTATGGGAGGTGCTGCAGTCACTACATGAAGCCAACAGAGGTGTCTCACTGAGATGAATCAATCCTTAGACCTAGGGCCAAGTGAGATCCAGCCCTGCACACAGAGGGAGGATCAAATATTGACAGATTCAAAGACAGAAGTGAGTTGTCCAGAGAGGAGGTGGGAGGGCAGCCTGTGTGACTGAAGGAAGCCCAGGAGGAGAGAAGGGGAGGGATGGACCATGCTGTGGCAGGTTCTGGGCACTGACAGACTGTACAGTGACCCAACACTGTTTCAAGGATTAACACACGTACAGTAGATGAAAAAACAAACATTTGTGCTCTCAATTTGTTTTGGATCAGAAGTGCAAGAGGTCACTGCTGGGGCTTCTGCCTTGTATCCCATGAGGGTTGGGCCACTTTATCAGCTGAAGCTGTTATGACAAGGTCTGCCTCTGAGCTGAGTCACAGGGTTACTGGCTGGACTCCACTAAAACACAGCCTCATTTCTCCTCATCTGTTGCCATCTCTGTCCTAAGACTCATGAGCCTCTCCTTAGGAGGCACAGAAGAGAGAAGCAGCTTCCACAGAGCCAGAGATCCCAGGGAGAGAGGAACAAGGAAATGACACCAAAAGAAGAAGAAAGAAACAAGCAAGGGGGGCAAGATGTTAGCCACAGTCATTAATCAGTAAACCTTGGAGGTGTCACCACATGAACATTTGTCATGCTCCAGAGGTCACAAGGGAGACACTAAACCCAGATCACACTGAAGGGGAGGGGACTTCTTAGATGTGCACACCAGGGTGAGGGGAGTTGGGAGTTGCTAAGCAATATATCCAATGCTCGGGCCTGGTTGGGGCACCTAGGTCTGAATCTGAAGACAATAGGAAGCAACACAAAGGCCTAGGAAGATGAGGATATCTGTACTAATTGCATTTCAACTCTCTCTTGAAGCAGACAGAAAAGGCAGCCAAGAAAGAAAAGGACATTGTTACAAAGTCATAAAAAGGGACAGTAGGCCTGATTTTAGCTCTATTCTATGTGACATTCCAGCAATTAGTATATTTTATCTCTATTTCTGTTCATTACACACAGGTGGCAAAAGGTTTTCTATGTGCTATCCCACAAATGCCTGGTGACAACACTAGGAAGCAGATGCTAAGATGACCCCACTGTGTGATGGGAGACTGGGGAAGACTTGAGAGAGACGATGACTTGGCCAAGGTCACATGAGAGGATAGGAGAAAGATCTGGGTCTAGACCCAGGTCTGTCTACTCAGTCTGCGACCAAGCTGCACCCAGGCTTGTCAAGGAATGTGGTGGACAGTGTTGGGGATGTCTGTACACATATGGAAGTGTCATGGTCCTGGAGGAGATTCAACAGTAGCCTAGAGGCACATATGTAATTGTATCTTGAGGAGGCATCAGGTCAGAGACCCCAAGACATGGCCTCCTTTCCTTGGTGATAGATTCAAATAGAACTTTCAACTTCATAACCAGACACCCACATTCTAGCAACAGCCTCCTCCCCAGCTCATTTGGTGAAATACATTTCACAAGCCAATATGTTTTCTTGCATACCTAGGGGACAACACTCGAGGAGGACCCACAGACATACTTTCCTCTCTGACTGCATGGCCCCTTCTCCAGGTACCAGCCCCAGAACATCCTAAAGGAAGAATCTGTTACAAAGAATGGGGTGCTGGTTGCTTTCCCAATCCCAGCACCTCTAACCATGTGTCAGGAAAAGAAAAAGGCCCCAAACTCATCAACCCAGGGGAAATGAACACACAACAGTCCACCACCATGAGTACCCCTACAATGCCTTCCAGCTGAGTTTGGGAAATAGGGAGCTCAGGCAGGAGCAGGTGGTCGGAGACAGTAAGCCACGTGTCCTATCATGGTCATTGCCAGGACAGGGTGGCAGTTGGAGATTGGCAGTGTCCAGGGTTCATTCTGGGCTCCCAGTATCATCCCTTGTCCTCCTAGGGTAGAACTCTGGGACACAGGGTCTGTATGAGGTTTGGGAGAAGAAAGAAAAAAGGGGCAGAAACAGCCTGAACAGAGCTCAGGCAGGTCCTGTAGCTCCTTGCCAGTTACCAGGCTCTCTGTTTACCTGCTCTCTGCAGGATCTCATACAGAACTGGAGGAGGGGCTTCAGCTCCAATATGATGGTGGAAGAGCCAGGGCAAGAACCAGTTGGAAGGAGTTCGGCCTCAGGGCGAGTGTGGGAGCAGAGGGCACTCCACAACCAGGACCGAGAGAAGAACAGAGGGGGACACTAAGCCTAGACACCACCCGCCCATGTTTTGTGTAGGCATAGAAAGTTCAGGGGGAGAGTCCTAAACCATTAGGATCTGAGCACCAGCTCCTCACCCATCCCCACCCACTCTGCCATCCTTGGCCTTGATCTCATGCAAGCTCACTGTCCACATGACAACATCACACAGCAACACTGACACTCTTTCACTTCCCTTCCTCTGATGATTTTCCACCATTCAGCTGATTGTACTCCTGGACCCAGGTGTCCAGATGGCAGGGACCTGACTGTTCAACATTCCAAATCTTCTACATCATCAGGATTAGTAGGGCTCTGTTTAGCCCAAACATCAAGGGAGTCTTGCCACTTGGTCCATTTCTCTGTCACTTGCTCTCTCAAAAAACACACCCTGGACTCTAGAGCTGGAGCTGGGTTTCTCTGGGCTTCACCACCTTCCAGGTGGGCCCAGTTCCCACAACCATTCAGCCTTTCAGGACTGTGGCACCTAGACCTCATCCCCTCCTGGAGTAATTTTAACACCACCACAGAGAATGTCCTAGGCATCCTCAACTTGGGAACCTCCTGTCTGGGCTGAGCCTGTTTTCTCATCTCCAGAAAGTGATGTTCTGGTAGGACTCATGGGATGATGCTCCTAATGCATGGAGCTACCACCTCTGGTCAGCTCAAGCCACTACTGTGTCTAACTATTCCCTGGGCAATTCCTCTTTGAACTCTGCCAGCCTTTGTTCTGCTGGGACTCTTCTCTCCTCCTGGGACAAGCTCCTTAGGGCTTTGGATTTTGCACTGAACACCATCCCCAGACACTTCTGGTGGGTCACAGGGTGGACACTGACTCTATGTCTCCTCCATGTTCCACCTCAGAAGGGAGAGGTGGCTACAGAGGTGGATGATACCAGTATTTTATGTGTGTTCCAGGCAAACTCCAGGGGGAGCATGAAAGAGACCCTGGAGTCAGTCTTGCAGGATGACTACTCCTCTTCCATGTCCAGCACCCACCAGAAGATGGAAGTAATGTTGGGAAGGTGAGCCCTGCCCAGAATGACAGGGTCACATCCAGCTATGAGTCCTGGAACTGGCCCTGTACCTCCCTGTGCCTCAGCCTACTCCTCTGAACAGAGGATGCAAGAAAATTGATCTCATGGTAGAAAAGGCCAGGCTTCTTACACTGCTTCCCCCCTCCCCTCTAGGGTGGTCTCCTCACTCTGTGGCTTGCAGCTGATTCACAATCCACCCAGAAATATCTACAGTTACATATACGTAATAGGCCCTGACATGGAGGACAAAGGCCACAAAAGCCTTGATAGAAAACCCAGAGTGCATGGAGGAAGAGGCTGAAGGTGAAGAGGTCTGGCGTGGTGGGTGTGAGCATGTGAGGATGGGACGGTGCAGGAAATGCAGAGCAGATCTTCCAGAAACACAGGCAGGGCAGGATCAATAAGCAGCAGAGCCATCATTGTCTACATGCATTCTGGGAACACTTCCAAGTGTGGTGAGGTGGGGGGTTCCTGTGCAGAGCTCTGTGAAATGCAGTGAGAAGTATTTTCACCCTGGAAGGAACATGGATAATTGGCAACCTTTACTCCTCTTGCAGCTACAGGGTCCCCTCTGGTTCCACCACCTCCACCACCTGATGGAGACCTACAACTGAAAACACCTGAAATGGCAGCTCCAGGACAGCACCTCCTGCTGGCCACTCAGCCAGCAACACCCACTGAGTGCCTCCTTATACCTGTTCCCACCCCAGTGCTGCCTTTACCCTCTCCTACCATTTCTTTTTTCATTATATTAATTTTATGTATTTATATCTTAGTTCAAATTAGCTTCTTACACAATTAAAGATTTTTTCATTTTTAAAAGACTCACTTAATTGGCAGTAAGTACAGTCTCTAACCTGTTCACTAATCACCACTATGTAATCCAGAACAATACCCATAACCACTCCCTCCCCTCCCCTCCCCTTCTGCTAGTCCCCAGTAACCCCTCATCAGTCTACCCTGTGATATGTGATATGCCTGCATTTCTCAAATAAGTGCAGTCCGATTTTTCATTGGTCACATAATTTTGGAAGGGGGCTGATGAATTTTCCTTCACAGGGTAAATGCCACACAGGTCTAAGTTTATTTATTTTTTTATTTTCATCTTTTTTGCTGCTGGGTGTTGAATCCAGTGGTTCTTTACCACTGAGCTACATCCCTGGTCCTTTTCCTTTTCAATTTGAGATTGAGTCTTACTCACTTGCTAAGAATCTCTCTGAGGTGTCAGGGGTGCCCTTAAGCCTACAGTCATCTTGTTCAAAGCAGTATTATTTGGAAAATTTAAATCTCCTCTATATTTACTGCCTAGAGAACAGATAAATTGTGTGTGTCACAGTTACACCAGAAAGATCATACAACAGAGAAAAATAATAATTTCCAGCACCATGTCACTGAGTAGGCAAATCTCAAAAATAGTCCTCAACAAAAGAGTATCCAGAGAAATCATTACAGTCATATCAACAACAAGCCAAGCAAAATCATAAAGACTAAGAAACACATTCTCACCATAGAATGTAAAGAATAATGAGGACAATAATGGACAATTCTGAGGGTACTGACACTCTCTGTGGGAGAAGAAAGAGCCTAGAGAAAGCGTATGTTCGGCTTCCAGGGCACCAGGATGCAGTGCTCTGTCAAGTGGAGTAATGAGTTCACAGGTGCTCATTGTCATCTTCTTTAAACTAATAGACAGCAAGGGTACTCTTTGTGTGCATTGGTTTTATAAAGTGGTAGATAATCTGTGATTTCTGGGAGGCGAGTGAGTGAGTGTGTGTGTGTGTGTGTGTGTGTGTGTGTGATGCTGGGTGTGGAACCCAGGGCCTCCTGCATGCTAAACATACACTGTGCTCCTGAACAAAAACCCAAGCCTCTGACATGTGTTTTCAAATAGTTGTCAACTTTGTACCCTACGTTAATTGTAAAACAATTTTCTGTATTATCACCAACAAGCACCTGTACATTGTTTAACTAACTGAGCAATGATCAGTCTTTTAATAAATTATCAAAATAGCATTTTTTCCATTTTTAAGCCAAAGAAAATCTTTAACACAAGGCACCAACTCAGGTGAGACTTACCTGGCCACATCACCACCCCCAGGACTTTCATATGTGCACAGTTAATAAACAAGTTAACAGCATTACAATGGTACCTACCACAATTAACAATAATAAACAAGCTATGGTCTCTACACCACAATGATGGCAGTCTTTCCTCCAGCATCGTCAATGACTCTGATTGGAACTTTTGCTTTAGGAATCAGCACCAGTCACAATAACACACAAACACCAAAGTTTCTATATTGAAAATGGAAACAAAGCCTTTAAGAAATTAATGTCTCATGATTGAGAACTCACATCACAGTAGAAAGAGAAGGGAATTCCCTTGTTCCCTGAAGAACAAGAAGAACAAAAGGACACCTCCTGAACCACTGCCCCTCAGCACTGGACTGTCTGCTGGCCAGAGCAACGAGGCAAGAAGGAGAATGATAGGAGGAATTCAAATCAGAAAGGAGGAAGAAAGGCCCTATTAGCAGATGATATGATACTACATGCAGAAAATTCCAAAGAATCCACTGACACACTACCAAAGCCAGCACAGGAAGTCAGCAAAGTTGCAGAGGACTCGATCATCACACAAAATCCATGGTCTCTTCTATATACTAGCAATGAACAATATGAATGGTAAAAAGGAATTCCATTTGTTCCATGCTTAAAAAGGATAAAATACCAAGGAATAAACCAAGCAGGTGACAACCTTCTGGAAACTCCAATACATGGCTGAAAGAAAGAAAGTTTTCTCTAATACAAGGGTTTAGTCCTACACAGTTCTCTCTACATTGTCTTCAGTGGATTATCACAAAATTGGAAGTGCTGTTTTCATTTTCATTCAGTGCAGCCAGTCACAGGTATGTAATGTGCTCAAAATAAGGCTCACCAGCAGCCAGTTCAGCGTCAGGGCTCCAGGTCATTGGGACTTCTTCACCTTCTGAAGACACAGAGGTAGACTCCCAACCAAAGGAGACCAATACCTGATGGGTGGAGGCCATACCCACCTAAACAGAATTGACCTGAGAAGTGACTAAAGCTCTGTTAAAATAAATAACCCCACAGACAGCCTGGCCCTGATCTTCAGGTCAGACAAGGGACCCACCTTCATCAGGAAGTTACTCAGGGCATCACCCTAATATTGGGAATCAAAAGGAAGCGACATGCCACCTACCACCCACAGGGTTTAGGAAAAGTTTAATGTATGAACCACACCCTACAGACCACACTTGCTCAACTCTCTCAGGAAACAGGGACTTCAAGGGTAGATCTCCTCCCTATGGCTCTCCTCCAGGTCCACCGTACAGATGGAAGCACAGGGTATTCCCTGTTTGAGATCCTGTCTGGGAGACCCCCACCTGCAATAAGTAAACTAAGAAGGGAATTCCCATTAGCTAGGTGAGTTCCAGGCCCTAGGAAAGACTCTTCATCAGATATTTACAGAGGTTCAGGAGAGCCCCCACCCCACTCATTCAGACTTCACGTGCACCCACACCAGCCCAGAGACTCTGTATGGAATAAAAATTGGAAGAAGGAGCCACTTCAACGCACCCATATTATTATATTAACCTCTCTCACTGCCATTAAAGTGGCAGGAATAGGCCCATGGACATACCACTCTCCAGTTAAAAAGACAGTTGATACTGAGAAATCTACCTCCTGGACATCTCAGGCCAACCCCAGTAACCCACTCAGACCAACACTCCAGAGGCCACACGGCAGACATAACCCAGGAAATTACAGCCTTGCTCCAGTCACAAACCCGAAGGCTGACTAGTCAATCCTCCATGGAAGCTTGAGGAATTCAATGGGGGATGAATTGGGGCAGTGGTCACAATGTCACCCTGCTGGACTAGGACTTACAACATTAATTGCTATTATTCATAGGTCTCACTGCAACAGCCCAAATGAGTGCAATTGATTCAAGGAGGTTGCTCTAGCCATTTTTTGCTTAAGCGTGCTAAGCCTACTAAGGGGAATCTGCTGCTTTTTGTAATGACTTGTGTCTTACTAAGTCCTGGGACAATGAGTCCCAGTCCTTTTCCACTATGGACCTGTCAGAAATACATTTCTCCCTCCTGGAACAACAGACTGGATACATGTATTAAAGCAGGCCTCCATGGTTTTTGCATCCAAGAGGGACAAACCTATGCAACAGGACCAACATGCCCTCCATGCTCTGCTGCACTTCCTCCTGAAGAATATGTTCCCCACCTGTTTCTATTCCCCCAGGGTCTGCTTCTCCAGACAGAAAAGGGATGACAAAATCACAAATGTGCCCTTGTACCTCTATTTACACTAAAATGCCAAGCAAATGTTACCTGGTAGAAAAGGTTATTCCCTGTTGCACATGTAGGAGGATATACTGAACAAGAAACATAACAATTTGAGAATATTGGGAATTCCCAGACCAAGATTGCCCCAAATTTTCAGGCCCCACCTGTTGGGAAACTAAACCAGCCCCCTGACCCTTATCTAGACTCAAATCAAGTAAGACACATGATTTAGACCCTCAGCTATATATCTCAGATCCTAAACAAAACTCACCACCTTCTCAAAGATCTAAACTCCCATTTATCAAAAAGACTGTTGCCTCTGCTTATCCCTGAAGGCTCCCCATTACCTGGCCACAACAGCACCCCTAATAAATGTTACTAGTAAAGGCTCTCTCACAAAAACTTCTTTAACAAAACTATTCAACACGGGGTAATATTGTCTCAAAACCTACCACATGCATAGTAACAATATTGACACTTTCATCTCATGGGCAGCTTATGTTGAATTTATTGTAGTTATTTGAATATCACTAATTTCTGTTTTAGCTATGCAAAAGTCTTCCCTTTTTTTTCAATTTCAGAAACTTTGCTATATTTTCAGTTGTGGTTTTCTTAGGTTGTCCTTGATGTTTTTGATATATTAAATGCTTTTTTAAAATTTTATTTTCTGATTGTGCTCCAATATATATAACAATATATTTGTATGTATGTGTATATTTGTACATGCTTTTTAGAAAGTCAGCCTAATAACCAGTTACCTTGCTAAATTCACTTCTTAATTATACTAGTTTGTGCACTCTTTTGTACTCTCTACCTTTTGGTTTTTACTTTATCATAGACAGAAATTGTGTTTATAGAAATCAATGATACTTTAATAATCATTATACCATTTTTTTCTTCATTGCACTGGCTAGGATCTCCAGAAGTAGAGATAGTAGACATTTTTGCATGTTTGCATTTTTTTCTCCAAATCTAAAGGAAAATGAACCATTTTATCATTAGTATGAGATAAGGTACATTTTAGATAATGTCTATCACATTAAGGAAATTCCTTCAAATCCTAGTTTTCTGAGATTTATTATCATGCACAGGTGTTGAATTTCATTAAAATCTTGTTTTGCAACTCTGAGAAGGATTCTTCTCATTCTATTAATGTGACTGAATTAAATGCGTTGACTTTTTTCAATTTGCTTAAATTGTGGTGAAATGCATATAACATTAAATTTCGTCATGTGACCACTATTTTTATACATTTCAGTGCTGTTATTGACATTCATATTGTGTATCCATCACTTCCATCCATGCCCAAAACTCATTTTGCAAACTCAAAGTCACCACCCTTAAACAATTATTCACCCTTCTCTACCCCACTTTCCAGCCCCTGGGAACCACCCGTCTATTTTCTGTCTTACAAATTTGAATATTTTAGCTACCTAATATAAGGAGAATCATACTTTTGTCTTTTTTGTGATATTTCACTTAGCCCAATATCCTCAAATCTTGTCTATGAGGATTTATTTTTGTGCTGCTGGGATTAAACCCAGGGCACTCTACCACTGAGCTACAAAACCTGACCATTTTTTTAAAAAATTTGAGACAGGGTTTTCTTAACATAGCTGAGGCTGGCCTAAAACTTTCAAGCCCTCTTCCTCCACCACCCAAGCTGCTGGGATTAACAGGCATACACCACCATGACCAGCTATGGGGACTTAATTTTGGATGTTAAAGCAACTTTGTATTCTTGAATTTGATTCCATTCAGACATTATGTGTTATATTTTTAATTTACTTTAGAACAAGATTTGTCAAATTTTAATTTTTATATAGGGTTTTATGTCTCTTCATATTGTCTTACATGATTCCTTTTCTGTGTTTTATAATTTTTAAATTTACCTGATGCACAAAATTTGTCCATCTCTGTGGAGTACCATGTGATGTTTCTGTACTATTTCCTTTACTGTAATAGCTTTACCAGACTTGATTTCACATTATGGTGGGTTCATAAAAAGAATTGAGAATTATTTCATTTTCTTTCTTTCCTTTCCTTGTTTTGTGTTTGGTTTTGGTTCTCTGTAAAAATTTGTGTAAGATTGACATTATTGGTACTACAGTTGGCTTAAATGAGCCAGTTTTCTTTGTAGGAAAATTTATTTATTTTTATTCTATTATTTTTAATTTGTTCTATTCAGCTATACATGATAGAGGAATGTATTTCAATTCATTGTACACAATGAATCATTTCCCCAGTTGTACAGGATGTAGAGTCACTATTCATGCAATCATACATGTACATAGCGTAACAACGTCCATCTCCTTCCACCATCCTTGCAACTTCCCTGCTCCCACACCTCCCCTCATTCCCCTCTGCCCAATCCAAAGTTCCTCCAATCATCACCTATGTATCATCATCCACTTATCAGAGAAAACCTGTGGCCTTTGGTTTTTGGAAATTCAGTTCTTTTACTTAGCATGATATTCTCCAACTCTGTCCATGTACCTGGAAATGACATAATTTTAGTCTTCTTTAAGGCTGAGTAATATTCCATTGTGTATATATACCAGTTTCTTTATCCATTCATCTATTAAAGGGCATCTAGGTTGGTTCCACAGCTTAATTATTGTGAACTGAGCTGCTATAAACATTGGTGTGGCTGCATCACTGTAGTATGCTGATCTTAAGTTCTTTGGGTATAGACTGAGGAGTAGGATTAGCTGGGTCAAATGGTGGTTCCTTTCCCAATTTTCTAGGGAATCTCCTCACTGCCTTTCAGAGTGGCTGCACCAATTTGCATTCCCATCAGTAATATATGAGTGTACATTTCCCCCACATCCTCACCAACACATACTGTTGCTTGTATCTGCAGGGCAGGTACAGCTTCTCTGTAGGAAAATTTTAAATTATGAATTCAACTATTTTGACTAGATAGACTATTGAAATTTTCTAGATTTTTTGTTTACCTCTTTGTAATTTGTCCATATCTTATTAATCATAATTTGGGGCTATAAATAGTTCATGATGTTTATTATTACAATTTAAATATCTGTGTGACTTGAGTAATATAATACTCCCCTTTTCAGCTCTCATCTTCGTAATTTAGTCTCTAAATTGTATGTCTCCTGCCTCCGCCCTTTCAAATTCCCAATCAGGAACTTCTCTCCCTGAGGTCCTGGGGCCTGAGGTCCAGGATCTATGTGACTGTCACAGAAAATTGTTCTCTATTGAGCAAATCAGGACCAGGCATTGAGAGCTGCGGGCCAGCCACATAGCTGCAAGTGCTGGGACATGTTGGTGGCTAGGGGGTGGTTGGGAGAGTGGGGATTGAGGAGCCAGAGGGCCCTGGTGATTGCCAAACTGGAGGGCCCAGGTGTTCAGTGAATGCTGTGTGGGTGGGGAGAGTCATGGACCAGGCTGGTGTTGGGTCCCAGCAAGTGCTGCCTGACTTATCTCTGGAATCTTGGTGGGTGCCAGTCTGGTTGGGTAAGCCACACTCAAGATGCTCTCACACCCTCTTCAAACCTAACAATCCCTTGCAAGGTTCTCTTCTACCTCTGAAGTAAGATGGTGGCTATCAGCACGTCTAACAGGGAGACCTCATATATAAATAAGCCTGCAGGGACCTTGGTGATGATCTTTCAGGCCCTGGCTGTTATCCCTAAGTGGAAGTGGCCATGTGCTTAGTTGGTAGTGGTGGCAGCAGTTAACCTGTAGGTACCTTGATATTGGGCTTCTAGTCTCCATCTGGAATTCCAAGATGGGATGCTGCCCCCACTGAAGATGGTGGCAGCTGCAGAGGTAAACCAAGATGGCAGCAGAGGTGTCCCAAGATGGAGGCTCTCATGCATTGGTAGATGGGAAGCCCTGCTGGGCCTGTGAATCTGCAGGGCAGGTACAGCTTCTCTGTAGGAAAATTTTAAATTATGAATTCAACTATTTTGACTAGATAGACTATTGAAATTTTCTATCCTTGTGTAGATTTTTTGTTTACCTCTTTGTAATTTGTCCATATCTTATTAAATCATAATTTGGGGCTTTAAATAGTTCATGATGTTTATTATTACAATTTAAATATCTGTGTGACTTGAGTAATACTCCCCTTTTCAGCTCTCATCTTCGTAATATTTGGGTAATATTTGCGTAGGCTCTTTTTGTGTGTTTAAGTTGTATAGACACATAACATTTTATTAGTTTTTGCCAATACCATTTCTGATATATTATACAGCTAGTTTCTTTTTCATTAATATGTTCTTTAATTGTCTCCTATTTGGATATGATTCCCTGTTCTGTTTCTAGCTTCTTGGAATGAAATCACAGATAATCCTAGAGTATATTAATCATAGATTTCACAGTTGTACATTTCTTTTTTGCCAAGATTTATATTTAACACTGTATATTTCTTCACAAGTATTGTTTGGCTGAACCCAATTGTTCTTACCTCCTTTATTGACACATAGGTTATATATCACAAATTGTACCAGTTGAACCTCACATTTCTGTGAGTTTTGCAAATTTGTATACCTGCATAGCCACTAACAAAACCCAAACATGGAACATTTTTGTCACCCACATCCATCTTCTATCCTTTCCTAGACAATTTTGCCAATTCTGTCTACAGGAAGCCATAAAGATGACTCTTGTCAATGTGGATCAGGATTTTCTCCTCTAGGAGGTCATACAAATGGAATTATATAGGTTTTCTGAGCCTATCTTCTTTCAGTTACCAGTCTTGAGATGAATTCTTGCAGTGTATGTCAGTATTTTATTCTCTTTTATTGCTAGTAGCATCCCACCATAGTAACACACCACAATTTATTCACCCATTGACAGAAATTTCACTTATTTTCAGTGTGGGGCTATTATGATTCAATCTTCTATGAACATTCGTGTACAATTTTTTGTATACTTCTTTTCATTTATATTGCATAAGTTTCTGGGTTTGGAACTGCTTGTTCATATAGCAAACACATGTACAACTTTGACACTGCCAAGTTCTTAAAGTATTTATACCATTTTGCAAAACCTGCAGCAAAACATGAATTTTCCAGTAACTTAGCCTTGACCACTTATGGTGTTGTCATCTTAGAATTTTTATCATTTCTCATGTGTGTAGTAATGCTTCACAGGGACTTTAATTTGCATTTCCCTGATGATGCCTTTCAATGTTTTTCATGTAATTGATGGTTATTTCTCTCTCTCTCTCTCTCTCTCTCTCTCTCTCTCTCTCTCTCTCTCATTAAGTACATGTTTAAAACTTTTGCTCACTTCAAGACTTATGTGATTAGGGCCAACATCACCACCACTAAAGACTGCAACTCAAAGCATCACCACACCAGCAAGGAAAGAAGCCACTACCTTTCACAGCAAAGAGACTGATTCCAACAGCTTGGGTTGTGTGGTAGAAATCATGCATGGTGGTCCGTAGTGTCAGGAGAACAGGAGAAGGATCCCATTTCTCTGAAGAGAGTTTGAGATGGCAGTAGTGGACTGGATGGGTTAGGAGGACCAGTTGTACAACATAGCTACCTGTATAAGAAGAAATATAAGGCAGATACACAGGGCCCTATTCCTTCATTGTCTGAGTATGCTCCACCACCAAACCCAAACTCTTGATGACCTAGTGATTACTAATCCATTTGGCAGGATAATACTGTTTCCTATACCACTACTTCATCAAATCAGTTTCTCAGCCCTTGTTATCCTGTCTTTGAAAGTTAAATAGCATTCAGAATGTAACCTCACATTTCCCTCAAGAATTTCTTCCCCATATTGTGATTCTTACTCAGGTTTCAGCACATCCATTTCCCCAGAATCCTTTGGGCATGGTTTTTAATCCACCTCATGCTTTCAAATTTGGGTCACACAATTCTTCAAAATTTGGAAATCTATTTCATAATAATGTAGTAAGAATGTTAACATGCCTCATCGATATTTTAAATAAAATTCTGCTGAAAGCCTCAGATTCATCCATAGAATCTAATCCAAGTATCTAATTCTGATGTGACATCTAATTTTATTCCTGGAAATAATTCAAAATTTAGTTCTCCATCAGCTTCTAATCATTCTTTTATTCTACTCCCACAAACTTTTTGTCAAGCAAAAGCACCACCTCTTAAACAATACTTTAGTCAAGGAGCAACTGAAAACACCAAATTTCACCTGCTCATCCCCTTCATTCAATATGGAGGATACACTGACTCAGAGTAATATTGAATTTCAAAAAGTGTAAATACAATTCAGAAAATCAAGAAAACAGTCATTTGAGTAACACTGAAGCTACAAATAATAGCCTTGCAAACAGGACACAGAACAAGTATAGACACCCAGAGGTGCAGCAGGTGCCTGCACCACTGAAAACTGCAATAAATGCTCTCTCAACCTAAGCTGTCATGAGCATTCATCAACATAGTGTAACCTTGTGGAATTTGTACAAATGAATTGAATGTTAGTCAGGATGCCTTCTTATGTGAAGCCTCTCATCAGAAATGGTTTCATCAGAACTGGGGTTGTGGCTCAGTGGTAGCACACTCACCTAGCACACAGGCCCTGAGTTCAATCCTCAGCATCATACAAAAATAAAATAAAGGGGTTGTGTCCACCTATAATTAATATATAATAAAAAACTAAAAGAAATGGTTTCATCAGACCTGTACTGGAATGACTACAAGAACTTATGGCTTCTTGCAGAAGCAGTCTGGGGCTGTGATACCTGTATGGATGAGTAAGATGGCCAGTTAATGCCCACTAGAGAAACTTTTGGTCCACTGCAGTAGGCAGTGATGCTTAATCACAGGCATTAACCGAAAGTAGGGTTTTCCATCTGTGTATTACAGAGGTTCTGTTATACAGGATTTTAATGTTTTATATTTTTTGAATGCACACACAAAACATTACTGTTCAGTTTTTATTACTATTTCACTTCAGGTCTTAGATTGTAGCTCAGTGGTGGAGTGCTAAACTAGCATGTGTGAGGCACTGGATTCAATCCTCAGCACCACATGTAAATAAATATAATAAAGGTATTGTGTTCATCTACAATTTAAAAACCATTTAAAATTTCTTCACTTCCATTAGTACTGCAACTTTTGTCTTGTCTTTGTCTCTTAAGTTGAATAATGTATGTAGGGGTAAAGAAAAAATGAGATAAGTAATATCACTGAGTTGTAAGTGACCTTAATATACTAGCTTTGTATAGACAAAACCTCTGACTTGTATGTTATGGTGATAATGATCATCTATATTACTGTTCAGGGACTTGAAGTCCACTTTTACTGAAAATTCTGCCTCTTCACTTGGCACTCTGCCTCTTTTGTTGCCTTAGCATTTCAGTCAGATTCTATAGATATTTTGCACATAGATATTTTGATTGTCTGAAGTATGTTTTGTCCAAAATTATAATATAGGTTTCCTTGACTTAGAATTTCTTTCTCCCCACTTCAAGGCTAAAGACACCAAACAACCACAGTGATCACAAACACCAAACAGTGAAAATGGATGACACTCAAATGTCTGGAAGTTCTTCATCCATTCCCAGAAAAGACATAATTATTCCTCCCCTTTTTCAGCATATCCCTGTCATTATTCCTATCCCATATCTGTAACCCATTATCCCCCTGGAGTGGCGAAGTTCATTTGTGAGCAGAGCTCCCTCTTTGCATTCTTTAGCCCCTGAATAAATTTTTCTTTCTCTCTCCCTGACAATACGCATCTCTTACACATTGGTTGTTCTGTGGAATGAACTTCCAAACCTGTATTCAGTAACAGTGTTACCCAGCAAAAAATGAAGTGCTGGGATTTTTTTTGCAGTGCTGAGGATTGAACCCAGGGCCTTGTGCTTGTGAGGCAAGCACGCTACCAACTGAGGCCTCATTCTTTTACTTCTACTTATATATGCCCTTATATTTTAAGTGTACATCTTTTAATCAGCATAAACTTGGGAATTACCTTCATTTCTAGCCTGAAAATCCTTATTTTATAATTATAAATTATAAATTAATCCATTCATGTTTATAAATTAATTATAAATTAATCCATTTATGTTTAATATAACTACTACAATAGCTGGATTTAAGTCTATCTTGCTTTCTACTTGTTTTGTCTCCAGATCCTAGGTAGATAGGAGGCATCGGCAAGGTGGAGAAACGGCACACAGAGACACCAAGTATTCTGAGGTTGAATCTGTCTTTATTTTTTCTGCCAACCTTTTTATAGATATTTTTCTTTAATAATGATTATATCATTTATGGATAGTTTAAAATAAGTAAAACCTTCAAAAGTACAATCTATGTTTCTTCTCAAAGTACACATTCTCTCTGTATGACAGCCCAAACCAAAACAACCTTATTTCCCAGCTAGATTAAAACAACCTCGTCTCCCAGCTAAACTAAAACAATCTTGTCTCCCAGCTAAACTGAGGGCACCATGTTCTGCCTGCCTTCAACCTTCAGAACAAACACACCACTAGATTTTCTGAGAAACTAACCGCACCATGAACTTCAGTGTTTTAACAGTAAAAACATTTTACTATTTATTGAAGGGCAAAGAAATCAACTTACAGTTAATATTTAATCTATTCTAATTTCATGTAATGGCAGACTACGATCTTATTCTGATTCTCAAAGAATTAGACTAAACATAGGAAAAGCACAAATTATATTTATGACTAACCTAAATGTTTTTATTATGTAAAGTATCTCTAGAATCAACTATTAAAACTAGGAAAGCAACATCACATCGAAACTCAGAGGAATGCCTCTTTATCCATCTATTATTATATTAAAGCAATCACAGGCTCCTTTTAACTTGACCACAGGTGTAATTGTTTATTTTCATATATTTTATGTATGTATTACTGCTAAATTTTTATTGTGCACTATTTTGTGTCCCATTACAGTAAAACCTTCCCAATATTTTTCCAATAAGTTTCTAATGATATACTCATTATTAAAATTAAAAAGCAACTACATGTGGAGACATGCCATGCCTATGACCTCCAAGAGGGAGGATCATCAACAGAATCATGTCAAGTGTTGAGTCCTCTATTCCAAAAGAACTATGGCAAGTGTTGGATCTTCTACTCCAAAAGAGCTGTCAAATGTCAGAGTGGTAGGAAATAGATGTGGCAATGGAGTGATATAAATTGTGGAGATATATCATACATATAATCAGGTACCCATAACAAGTTTGTTATGGAATCACTGAGAGCAATTTATTCAGACCCTGATATACCTCATTAAGTTGACTCCCTTATTCAACAATTTATGTTGTCTTCCTCTCCAGAAAGAACTTTAGGTTAATATTCAGATTTCCATGCAAGATGGAATGTTTATTTTTTCAGATGATCTTCTCAGTTGTGCTAAGGTAGAAGACAAAATCTCCCTGAAGAATGTAAACAATGCAGGTGAGCTTGTATTATATCTCAACTACTATTTCATTCGTTGACATACACTTTATCTATTGTCCAGAAGTGATTTTAAAATTATTTATATTGTAGATGGACACAATACCTTTATTTTAATAAATTTTATGTGGGGATGAGGATCAAATCTAGTACCTCACATGTGCAAGGCAAGGGCTCCACCACTGAGCTACAACCCCAAACCTGAGAAGTGATTTCTAAGGAAAACTTATGCTCCTGCAAGAATGCTGAATGGTGGAACAAACTGTGATACTTCTGCACCATGGAATAGCTCACAGGAATAAGAATAATGAACGGGTGCCACATTCATCAACTGGGATGGTTGCAAGCATATTAGGCTGAGTGAAAAAAATGAATCAATGTCAAATGGCAACTATTGCATAATCAGAATTTCTCTTGACTATATCCTTGGAATTTCTCAAATAATACAACAGCCATTATTTATATCATAACTGTGTTTATGCTAACACGTGGGATCTAGTGCAAGAGAGGGGAGGTTGTTCATCATAAACAACATTTCTGTGAGTAGATGGTTAGGCTTTGAGCCAGCCCAACCTCAGGGGAGTGGAGGGAGATGGACACTGTATTCAATCCTGTGTCTAGTAATTTAATCAATCACAACTACATAATGAAATCCCAATAAAAGTTCTGGACACTGAACTTCAGTGGAGATTCCTGCTTGGTGAATACAGTGATGGGTCAGTAGGAAGATGTGCTGGATTCCACAAGGAGAAGTTCCTTGTTCAGACCCTCCTACACCTCATCCTGGATGTCTCTTTATTTGACTTGTCCTGGCTCGTACCCTTTATAACAACACTTTAATCATCAGTGAATAATTTGGGTGAAGTACATGAAGAAATCCCCCAATTCGCAGACAGTTTATCAAAAGTGCGGGGCTCTCAAGGATCCCTGTAATACAGCCAGCATCTGAAATAAAGGCAGCCTTGCTGGGGACCTTCCCTTGAACTTGTGGAACCTGAGCTCACTGGTGGTACTTACCACCAGAGTTGCAATGCAGTACACAAGTGGGTATCAACACACTCACACACTATATCATTACATATTTACAGAGATGCCACACAGATTAGTAATTGCCAATGTTAAGGAAGAGGGGTGGGATTATGAAGGCAGATCTGTGCCTCATGAACTGCAGTTCTATATGTCTGTTGCAGAGTGGTTACATGAACCCACACAATGGGAAAATGCAATAGAACTTGCACATACACTGTACCTATTGGGGGTTTCAGTTGAGATATTCTCCCATGAATATGTAAGATAAAACCTTCAAAGAATATCAAATGAAGTGTACAAAGACCTCTCTTACTGTTGCCACAACTACCTGTGAATGTATAATCTCAAAGTAAAATTGTTTTAAACAAAATCAAATGCTAACACAAATGATCACAAAAAAAGGCAAATAATGTATATGCATAACACATTTTATTAAGAAGGTCTCACTCACGTCCTGCTAATATCACTCCTAGGCAGGCTATTCCTTTGACTTTGTTGTTACTTCTATAAAATGGACTCTCTTTACAAAAGCATATACTAGTGAATATCAAGTAGAAACAATGACACCTGGAAATATAATTCACAGATAAATGCTCCCAGTACATCCCCATTAATTATCAAGTGAATGTGCTTTAAACATCAACATCATTTTTGTCTACTATTTATAAACAGCATAATCTGCTGGTGGGGGAATCAGGGACCCTGGCCTTCTGGAAGATAGTTACAAGGGACTCGAACCACCCATGTGCAATTTTCAGAAGACCTACTTCTAGCCAGGCATTGTAGCACCCAACTGTAGTCCCATCTACTCAGGAGACTGAGGCAGAGGAATGGCAGGTTTGAGGCCATCCTGGGCAACACAGTGCAAACCTGTCTCAAAATCCAAAAGGCTGTGTCTGTAGTCAGTGGGGGTTGGTTGGCCAGGATGTGCAAGATCCTTGATATAGTAAAATAAAAAAGAAAGAAAAACATAAATTGACTTCCAGGTGGAATAGGGGGAAGTGAAGATGTCTTCAAAGAGCACAAGGTCTGAGTCAGAATGGAGAAGAAACTTTTAGTAATCTACTGCACTGCATGATGATGATGGTTTGTAATTGGATATCTAAAAATTACTAAAAGAATTAGAACTCTAAATATTCTCACCAAAAAGACAAAATAGTGTGAGGTGATATTATGGAAGTTAACTGACTCTTTCTACAATGTACACATATGTCAAAAATTATATAGTAACTCATAAAATACCTAAATTATTATCAATGTAAAAATAAGTAAATAAATCATCAAAGAAAAAATGATCTAATTTCCCAGTAGTGAGGTACTCAAATCATAAAGAAATACATTTAGCAGAATTTTGGTAGTTGTTTCATTTTGTAAACTAAAATAAAAAAATTGAAAGCAATCCAAGTATGTCACAGTACAGTAATTGCTGGATTATAATAAATCCTATGTAGGGTATATGGACTTGACATATATGCATGTAAAACTGCAAAAGTTTTGGTATGGTATGATTAGAGGTATTTTTACTTTTTCTTTGAAATTATCTCCAAGGTAAAATATATTGAGCTTCATATAACAGAAATAACCTTTCCTTGGGCTTATTGCACAAATCCATAAGGGAAAAAGTGGAAAATATAATAACGGGAATTAAGAATTCTCTTAGGAAAACAAATGGAACCCTGATACTCTACTTTCAACAACCACTTTGGAAAACCTTTTAACAATTTCTGAATAAAACACAAACACCAACAACATGATCCAGCATTTTCACACCTGGATGGTTTCCCCAGGGAAATGAAAGCATATATACATATGAGGACTTGTACAAAAAAGATCACAGCAACTTTGTTTTTAGGGACAAAAACCGGAGACAACACAAATGTCCACCAGCAGATGAATGGAGAACCAATTTGTGCTACAAAGAAGTGACAACACATAAGAAACTAAAAATAATTATGCTGAAGAAATTAGCCCCACAAGAAAGCACATACTGAATAGGTATAGAGACAGAATTATTGACCAGGCACATAAACCAGATGAGTAGTCCCAAGGGATGGGAGGACAGGAAGTGATTACAAGTGGCCAAGGATTCTTAAGGGGATACAAGCCTGAGTTCATTTTCATCATTCAGGTGATGGTTTTCAAGGTGTTTATATATATAAAAAGTTTGTTATTTTATGCTTTATATGTATGCAGAACATTGTACGTTAATTATGCCTCAAACTGCCTAAAAAGAAATTACCTCACACAATCCATACCTACACAACATCCACAGTTCAACCTATTAATTAGCCTTTTTGTATATTGAAGTAAAACAAGGATAAACTCAAATGAGCAGTCTCAAATAAATAACAAACTTTAAAAAACAAACCAAAAAGCAAAAATAAAAACCTCAAGTAAGACAAGGGAGGGTCCTGATCTCTTAGACCTGGGTTCATCCATGTCCTACTAGGTTTGTTTTAGAATGAAAATTCCTAAGATCTCAGATAACTATCCCCCTTAAAATTGGAACCAATTCCACTCAGCACCTCATGGGTGTGCAGACATATGTGAACACACATGTGCACACTCACACACACAAGCACACAAATATACCATGGTTGGGGCAAAGTGGTGTGTAGCAGTGAACCTGGACCCTGGGAAGTGACAAGGGAAAAGGAAGAAGATCCTGGAGGCAGCACTTTCATGGGAGATGAGCAGCCCATATCCAGGCTCCATATTCCAGACCCATAGCAGGGAAGAAAGAGAGATGTCAGGATTTCAGGGCTTGTACACCCCTAAGGAAAACCAGAGTATTCCTGGTCTGGGGTACTGTGTCCACCAGCATGGGCATATTCCTATAGAAAAAGTTGCCTAGTGTGTAGGAGATTTGGGACAAAAGCCACAGTTTCCTTTCTGACATAATGTGGAAGTTCCAGTTGGTCACTGCAAGGGTCCCTATGCTCACCAATCTCTAGGTCCTGGTGCACACAAGTCCTTGGATAATGCTTTCTGCCTCCTGGATGTCCTTCTGAGTCAGACAAAGGCTTGGTGGGTTGGAGGACAAAGAAATGGGGAAGGATAAAATGTGGCAGAGCACTGACCTTGGGAAAGTCAAGGACCACCTTGTTGGAGACTCAGAATCTGATGTGAAAGTGGGACCAGATCCTAGCAGTGGTTCTGGTGAAGAAGCCTTGTGAAGGGGAAAGAGGAGTTTCTGGGATCCCTCCTAGTTCTACTGAATCCTGTTGTCCTGCTCCTCTATGTCCCTGGCAGCTGGTAAGCTGAGGTCTTGGAGTCACTCAAGCAACCCTGGGCAATGTGTGCCAGAGGGGAGGATCAACTGCTCAGGAATTCAATGTCAAAACTAGTTGAGGGAGAATGGAAGTTACAAGGACATCCAGTGGTGCTGGAGAGAGTTCAGAAAGAGAGATGAAGGGACAGGTTCTAGGGCCTTCTCAATTATATTACTGACCCACCACTATGTGAAAATGCTACCCCAAACTTAGAGAATGCAACAACAAACATTCATGGTCTCACAGTTTATATGGACCAGGAGACTCAGGTGGAGACCAGAAGGGCTCAGGTGGAGGCTTCTGCCATATCTCCCAAGAGGCCAGGGCTATGGTCTCAGCTGAGGTCCAGTTATGACAAGATCAGCTTCTAAGCTGAGTCACATGGTAACTAGCAGGACTCAGGAGGACAGAGGCCTCATTTCTCCTCATCTGTTTCCCACTGTGTCCTAAGACCCATGACCTTCTCCTTAGGGTGCCGCATGAGTGGCTTGCCCAGAACTAAGAGAGACAGAGGGAGTGGGGCACCCAGAAAGGAATAAACTGAGGAGAAAGAGCACGAAATGGTAGCTACATGAGTGGTGACTGTAGGCAAGTAGGGTGGGCCTGGAGGAGGTAGATCATTGGAGGAGGGATATGCCTTTGGTATTCATTTTGTGAGCTGAGATTATTCTCTCGCTGCTTCCTGATCATGACCTGAGCCACATTCCCCGACCACACTTTTTCACCATGACATTCTGTCTTACCTTGACTTTCACAGATCCATGGGCTAGCCACTCATCAGTCCCTTGACAACCCTCTGACCATGAGATAAACTGGGGGAGCGGGGGTCTGCACTGCTTATATGTAAGAGTCAGTACTATCTGTAGTTTCAGGTATCCACTGGGGATCTTGGAATAGATCCTCCAGGGCAAAGGGGGTCTACCGTGTTACTAAAATTACTAATGATTGCCTCATACTTTCATGAAATTAGTATTTGAAGTCTTTCCCTTGGAACCAAAACAGAATTGGAACGTGACTTCCTTTGAGTAAACTTCTTTTTCATAGGCTCCTCTGATATCTCTCCACTGTGGAGACATAGGGTTGTTTCATTTCTACTTTTCCATATAAATACTTTCCTCCACTGGGTACCCTGAAAATGTCTACCTTTTGCCCCATTCCAAACTCTGTGGGAAAGGGCACTTACTCACATAGCTCCCTCTTCCTATTAAGCTGAATACCACACTGGAATGTCTCCTTCAGTTCACTCTCCATGACCCCAGAAGATGGCTCCAGCATAGTTCTGATTTTCTTCCTATGCCTTGACTAATTTGATTGAATCTGATCACACCTATGCTCATCAGAGACTAGCAGAAAGATAGCTGGAGAGAGTTTGCGTGTTCCTTCTCTGACATCTGCTCTCTGGAATTCTACTGGGATGTTTTAGTGCTGGGAGTGCAAGGGACTCACTTGATTTTAGCAGAGATGTATAGGGTGGAGAGTGCTTAGGGATAATGAGGCTGGCATTTCCCCACGTGTGTGGCATCAGGAGACATAGTCATTTTAATAAAATGACTTTTTAATTTCACCCCAAAATTAACATTGATCATACACTCATATACATGAAATATAAATTATCTGAGTTTTTGCATACAATATACATTACATATATCATATCAATTGAAGTAATTCCCTCCACCAAAATCAAATTCTTCCTTGTGCAAATAAATTAGAAATTTTCTGCAGTTCATCAAAATGGACTGATATTTGGGGGGGGAGTAGAAAAAATTCAAAAAGGCTTTCCAAAAAAAACAAAATGATTGACAATAAATAAATCTGCATTCCATATTAAAATGCATTTGCTTACAAGAAAAGATAGTAACTGCTACAAGACATAAACATACTTTCCAAATTTGAAAATAAGCAAAGAAAAATGTAAATAAAAGTTAATAATGTAGAGCCTAAGAATAAAAGTTTCAATTACTTTGGGAGATAAGCACACAACAATATTTCTCTATACAACAATTTTTTTTTAACTTTCCATGTGTCTTTATTTCTTTAGTGTTTAAGGAAGGGATTTGAATACAATTTCAGTATTCTTTCCATGAAATTATTAAATATAAACTTTTTCTTTTTTATATTATTTATTTATTTTTTAATTTTTTACAAACTGCCTTTTTATTCATTGTACGCAAATGGGGTACATCATTTCATTTCTATGGTTGTACGTGATGTAGATTCATACCATTTGTGAAATCATATATGTACATGGGGTAATTAAGTCTGTCTCATTCCACCATTTTTCATACCCCCTCCTCTCATTTCCTTCTACAAAATCTAAAGTTCCCCCATTCTTCTCTCACTCCCCACACCCCCACCACCATTATATATCATTCTCCACTTATCAGGAGCATTACAGACATCCTAATTTCCCCCACTACATTGGAGATATATAAAATTAAAGAATCTTCAGATATTGACTATTAAAAAGGAAAAATTTTAATTCCACAAATATCTCATGTAAAAAACACACCACCAGATTTTATAATAAAATCGGTAGGGATTTCCTATAAATGATCTTTCAGCATCTTAAAATAGCCATAGTTGTTATTGAAAAATCATGATCATTTTGGGGAACTTCTAAAGTGATTGACAAATTTTGCATAATACAATATCATGCATGCTTGGAAGCACTTTGACATATATATTTTGACCATCACCAGTCACAGTGAGGTGCTGTGAAAGATGATTTGGCCAGTGAAAATTAATTTAAAATTATTCAAGGGCACTGGTTCATGAGCAATGACCAAACATGACAATTCTCCAATTGAAAAGGAGAAGAGCTATAAGTACCTTTTAAAAAAATAATATTAGTTTGTTTTCATAAGTCATAAAAGTAAACTTATACTGAATTCTGATTTTGATATATATGCAATATTGAAACCTAAAACAATGTCATGAGTTTGAGTTGATCCACTGTCAATTCACCATTGTTTTTCTTTTTTATTATTATTTTTTATGCATTCTCCACAAATGGGGTACAACTTTCATTTCTCTGGTTGTACACAAGGTAGAGTCACACCATTTGTGTAATTATACATTTATATAGGGTAATGATGTTTGTCTCATTCTATTATGTTTCCTTCCCCCACCTTGTTCACCCCTAATTTCTCTCTAAACAATCCATCCTTCCTCCATTCTTCCCTTGTTCCCCCCCTACCCCATTTTGTGTCATTATCCACTTATCAGAGAAAACATTGGACCTTTGGTTTATTGGGAATGGCTTATTTCACTTAGCATGATATTCTCCAACTTCATCCATTTATCTGCAAAAGCCAAATTTAATTCTTCCTTATGACTGAATAATATTCTATTGTGTATATATACCACAGTTTCTTTATCCATTCATCTATTGAAGGGCATCTAGATTGGCTCCACAGTCTAGCTATTGTTAATTGAGCTGCTATGAACATTCCTTAACATGACTCCCAAAACACAAGAAATAAAAGCAGGAATCAATAAATGGAATAGATTCAAACTAAAAAGCTTTTTTTCTCAGCAAAGGAAACTATCAACAATGCAAAGAAAGCCTAAACAGTGGGAGAAAATCTTTGCCACACATACTTCAGATACAGCACTAATCTCCAGAATTTATAAAGAACTCAAAAAAATTTACACCAAGAATACAAATAACCCAATCAATAAACAGGCTAAAGAAATGAACAGACACTTCACAGAACATCTACAAGGAATCAACAGATATATGAAAAACAATGTTCAACCTCTCTAGTAATTAGAGAAATGCAATCAAAACTACCCTAAGATTCCATCCCACCCCAATTAGAATGGTGATTGTCAAGAACACAATCAACAATAGGTGTTGGAGAGGATGTGGGGGAAAAGGTACACTCATCCTTTGTTGGTGGGGTTGCAAATTTGTGCAGCCACTCTAGAAAACAGTATGGAGATTCCTTAGAAAACTTGGAATGGAACCACCATTTGATCCAGCTATCCCATTCCTGGGTTTATACCCAAAGGACTTAAAATCAGCATACTACACTAACTATTGTTTTTCAATTGCTTTCACATGGAGGAGAAAATTCAACACTATTTATAAAAAGTCCTGGGACACCACCCTCTGACCCTGCACCCTGCCTTTCCTATTGCCTCCTTCTGGCAAGGCCTGTGTCCCAATTCACTGAACAGGAAGGTTCCTAGTTGTGGGTGTTCCTTTCTTTGCATGTGTCCTGGGGATTTCATATCAGAAAACACCTGTGACAGCACAAAACATCACCTTCCTCGAACTGTAATGACAAGCCTCCACCTGCAATAAATGGTCATTTTGCCCAATCCTGCTGAAATATGATGTGATGAAGGAAGGAGCAAATCCTTGGCTCCACCAAGTGGGGGGAAATATGATTATATGGGATTTCTGTTTTTCATTTCACTCTTTTTAAAAGATCACCAAGGCAAACTGGTTTTATGCAATGCAAACAAGCTTTACTCAACTGTGATTCTGCAAAAACAAAAATTCTGAAAAGACAATAAAAGCAATTGAGAATACTCTCCCAGAGGAAATGGATAACTCAATATACTGTTTGTGGGAGTATAAACTGATAAAACCACTTTGGGAAAAATTTGAAAGTGTCCTTAAAAGTTGAACACAGAATCTGGGGTGTGGCTTAGTGGAAGAGCACTTGCCTAGATTATGTGAGGGACTGGGTTTGATTCTCAGCAATACACATAAATAATAAAGATCCATCAACATCTAAAAAATATATTTTAAAAAGGTTGAATACACAGCCAGGAATGGTGAGGACCTGTAATCCCAGCTACCTAGAGGATGAAGCAGGAGAATCACAAGTTCCAGGTGAGCCTGGTGAAATCTGCAAGACCTTGTCTCAAAACAAAATGAAAAAGCACTAGAGATGTGACTCAGTTGTGGAGCACTCCCCACTCCCCTAGCATGCCTGAGGCCCTGGCTTCAATCCCGAGTAACGCACATGCACACACACAAACACACAAATTGAACATGTATCTACCCATATGATCTGGTATTAAATGAAGGGAAATAAAAGAATAAGTGCTTACAATGTCTTTTTGAGAAATGTCTCTAGAATTTTCTTTCAAATATGCACAGAAACACAGAAAACACTGCAGATATCCATTAGCAGAGGAATGTGTGGACAAACTGTAAACTATCTATGCACTGCCACGCAAGGTTGAAGAGCAGACACAGTAAAAGCACAGGAAAACCTGAAGATAGCTACTAGAGGTGACACAAAAAGAGTGCATGTTCTATGGTTATGTCATTTTTAATACAAAATGCAAATTAATAAAAAATGACAGAAAGAAGATGCATATAGGCTTACCTAGATCCTTTACATTCTTCAGGGAAATCCTGTCCTTATCTCCTCAGAATGGAGAATTAACCATGGATGAGTCAGGATCTGAGGGGACAAATAAGATGATTAACTCCTGGAACAGAAAGGAAGCCCTGGTCATGATGCTTTATAAATTATGTGGACGGGTACAAAAATGTGTGTGCACACTTACAGTGACAGAAAGCATTCAATATAATGCATGTCTACCCAGGAATATAGAGGACAGCCTAAAAATCCTTCCATGAAAAGAAAGAAAATGAAAGACAGCACAATGGGGCAATCTGATTTACCCAGGCATCCCAGAGTCAGAAGAGTTATGTTTCCCCAGGATCTTTGCACAGGAGCCCAATTTTTACAAAACTTTTCACCCCACCCAAGACCTCATCAAATTCTGTGGACCTGGTCTCTAAGCTCCTAACAAAATGAATCCTCTTTGCTTTAGGTGAGGTTACAAGGTGCCTGCACAGGCCCTGAGATTTCCTCAAAGGGCAATAAAAGGGCCAACCATCTGTGTGCATGTCAGACACCTGTTTGGAGGCCCAGGCAGAGGCAGCTTTCACACTCTGACAAGGCATTTGATACTCAGCATGTAGTAAACACGGGTTGCTGCAGAGATGGACCAACGAACATTCCATTAAAGCCACATGGGGCTCCAGCAGCAGCAATGTGCACAGCACCCAGGAGAGAAGCTCCCACCTGGACCATGAGCAGGTCAACAGACAACCCCAGCTGGAGCCAATAAGGAGCCAATAAGGACAGGAACAGCACTCCCCAGCAGAGTCCACACAAAACCTGGTCACAAAACATTGTCTGGACTCACTTTTAACACTTATCCCAATTTCTTCTGTCTTGATAATTTTCTGGGGCCAGAAACTCTTTCATTTCTTTCTTTCTCTTAATCTATTTGAAACCTGTTCCTAGGAGGCATCTTTCAGGACCGGGCCCTTAGATCATGTAAGAAAAAAGGAAGTAGCCTGAACCTCCAGCAGCTGGCCTGTCTATCAGTTCGGCCTGGCATTGCCAGGACCAGGTTTGACACTCACAGCCTGGCCCTAAAGTCCTAGTGAAGCATCAACAATTTCATGGAGCACCGACGTGGACCAAAAAAAAAAAAAAAAAAAAAAAAAAAAAAAAAAAGATCAAATTCAATGTGAAATGAGTAATCTGGACCAAAAATAAAGTCTGATCTATAACCATGTCTGAACACAGATGAAAGCTGAATATAGATTAATTCACAGAAGTGACCAAACATCGCCTATCTGTGAACTTAAGTGACGGCTGCTTCTCCCCCAATTAACATTCACCTCACTCATCTTCCCTTTTCTGCATAAGATGTGAGAAAACCACCACCAATAGAATTCCCTGCTTCCTGACAGCATCCACTCTAGAGGAGAGTCCCTCTGTCCTTAAAATGTCCCTCAAGCTCCAAATCTTTTTAGCACTACTTACCAAAAGTGATCCCAGTGTTCCCCTGCTGCTTTCCCCAACTGCTGTGACTACTACACACAAGTTGTCTTAAACACAGTCGTGTGCTTCATTTGTTTTTTCCTGCATGGTCCTGACAGGATGCAGGAAAACAGAAAGGGAACTCTATTCAGGATGATTAATTTTGCCAGGGAAATTCAGGACTTCAATTATCAATGTAGTAAGAACAGAGTTGGACCTAAAAAATGAGAAGCAGCCTTGGCCACATAAAACAGAGGTACAGTTCTAGTCAGGGCCAGGCATCAAGGGCTAGAGTAGGTCCACAGAGGGAAAAGAACAGCCCCTACTTGGTGACCCAGGCTGTCAACAAGAGAGGAGCCAGAGCCAGGAAAGACCCTCACAGGACCTCTCCTCTGCAGGCGAGTATCTTACTTCAAAGGTGCAATAACTATTCTGACTGGGAAGATTGTCCTTTGTATGGACTGACCCCTGCACTACCCAGCACACATCCTATGTGTCCAACCAATGTAATCATGAGAACCAAGCTTGGTATTTTTAACACCAGCACAAGGTGTGGGGACAATGCTTTCATAAGGGCTGAAGTGTTCAGATCTGCAATGTCACAACATAGATGGATGCAGCAGGGCCCCTCAACAATTTGTGCCTTCTGTCTCTAAGGGTCCCTGGAGAATTCTCTTGGGAATATGGGGGAAAGGAAACATGTCACAGGAGGTGCTAAGGACCCTGGATCCCCAATCCTGCATTCACTGAAATAAATCCACTTATAAAGGTTTTCTTTGGAAATGCTCAAGGTCTATGAAAAAAATAAAAACTCCAAATATAAAACAATCACTTCAAAACAGAACCCAGAGGGCCGAAATCAGAGTGAAACAGATCAATGAGGGTGTTTCAGGAGAATTTATGAAAACATGGACTTAGGAACTGGACTCTGAGGACAGAGGAGAGGAGTCAGAATCAACGGGGACAACAGGTGAATTTAGCAAGTCTGAGTGACTAGGAACTAAGTGGGAGGCTCCCTTCCCCAGTCCTCCTGAAAGACCTCTGGCACACACCAGGGTTCCAGCGCTGGACAAGGAGCACCTGGCTCCAGGGAACTCATTTGGTGCTCACCAGGCGGCTGACAAGGCGCTGAGTGAGTCCAGGGCTCAGGGAACTGCCACACAGCGAGTCCACAACCGCTCTCTGCACAAGCAGGTCGGTTGCCAGCCTCAGCCAATCAGCGCTCAGCCCCACCGGCTGGACCAATGGCGGGTCCATTTGCTCCCACTCAAAATCGTGGAAGTGGAGCATGGATGCGCTTGACTTGTTAGGTCAGAGCAGAGCCAGAGAGAAAGAGAAGAGTTCAGGAAAGGACTCCGTGACTCCGTTGCTTTCATCAGTAGTTCTACTCTTTGGGACTGAGGTGGGATCTTCAGAGACCCCCTCATGGCTGAGGATTGCTCACCTTCAACTCTCTCCTTGATTTATTAAAGTTCATGTGTCAGAGTCACCATCTGTCCATTTTGAAGTGTACAATCCAGTGTGACTTAGTAAACTTGTAATTTTGGAAAACCATCACCACCATCTAGTTAAGAATATTCTCACCATCTCAAATGGAAACCTCATGCGACCCGGTAAACGTCATTCCCACTCCCCACACCAAGTCACAGCTAATCACTCATCTGCTTGCTGTCTCTACAGATTTTCCTGTTCTGGATACTTCATATAAATGATATCATGCAACGTATGCCCCTATGCCTGGCTTCTTTCTCTTTGCATAATGTTTTCAGGGTTCATCCATGTCATAGCTTCTGTCAGAGCCTCTTCCTTTTAGGGCTGAATGATATTCCATTATATGAATAATCAACATTAATTCAACCATCCACCAGGTCGTGGTTCTCTGCCATATCTATGTGAAGTGTGTTGCCTTGAAAATTCTTGCACAAGTTTGTATGAACAGCCATTTTAATACTTTTTTATATATGCATGTAGAAGTTGAATTGCTAGGTCTACAAGAATTATAGATTTGACTTGTAAAGGATCACCTGATTAGTTTCTGCCCTGACTGCAGCATTTTACAGTTCTCCCAGGCATGTATGAGGGTTCTGATTTCTCCACATTTATGCCAACACTAGTTAATTTATGGGTGTTTTTCTTTTATATTCCAACCATTTTTATGTATTTCTTAGTTGTACATGGATCTTTTGTTTAATTTTATTTATTTATATGTGGTGCTGAGTATCAAACCCAGGGCCTCACACATGCCAGGCAAGTGCTCTACCACTGAGCCACAACTCCAGCCCAATATTCTAGTCATCTTAGTGGGTGGAATGTGGTATTTCATTGTGGTTGTGATTTGCATTTCATTCGTGACATGAGCATCTTTTTATTTGTTGTTGGCCATTTTATATCTCCTATGGTGAAATGTCTACTTTAATCATTTGTCCATTTTTAGTTGCACTGTCTATTCTGTGTTGAGTTATGACTTCTAAGTTAACATAACCTCAATATTATACTGTCTTCATAATACAACACAAGGTGAAGCTAAGACTGCATCACTTGCTCATTTCTTATCACCTCCTGTTCAAAACGCTTGCATCTCTTCGGGGTCAGCATTCTCTGAGATCTGCAGCTGGGCTTGGCCCTCACAGGCCTCAGCACAATCTTCTTTTTAGTTTTAGCCTTCTCCCAGAAAAGCAGGGTGGTCTGTCCACCATAGCCACTCTGTTCCCCATCACAACATTGCTTTCCTGTGCACACGGAGAATCCTTGCCCTTCATACATGTCACTTCATGGGTTCGTGCCTGCCACACTTAATAAGAAGTCTAGAGGTTCTTGGGAACATTCTAATGTCTATGGGAGCACAACTGACATGTAAAGCAACTTTCTTCCTACTTTCTGAATACGACACCCTCAGGTGACTGGTCATCAATTCCTCCCATTCTGTAGGCTTCCTATTACCTTCCTTGATAGTGTGCTTTGATGCACAAATGTTTCATTTTCATGAGATCCAATTGCTTTCTCTTGAACTGCCTGAGCCTTTTGTGTCAGATCTGAGAAACATAGCCTAAGCCTTGGTCAAGAAGATGTATGCTGGTGTTTTCTTCTAAGAGTTTTATCATGTGAGACCTTACAGTTAGGTTTCTGATCCACTTTGTATTGGTTTATTATCAGGTGAGGCCAGGGTTCCAAAATATTATCTTGCCCTTGAATACCTATTTCCCCAGCAATATTTATTAAAGACAACATTCTTTCTCTTCTGAACACTTTTGGAACATCCTTGGAAATATCAATTCAACATAGATATTTGTGTCTGTTTCTGTACTGTAAAGTCTGTTCCATAGATCTGTAGGCTTATGCTTCCACCCGTACCAAACTATGTTGAATACAAAGCTATTTTTTACTTTTTAGTAAGCTTTGGAATTGAGATAATTATCCTTCATTTTCAAGATCATTTTGGTTACTTGAGTTCCTATGCAATTCTATAGGAACTGGTAGTTTAGTTTTTCCAATTTTACTCAAAGTGACCTTTGGAATATTGTTTGGGATTTTATATTAAGTATGTTGATTATTTTGGCAAAGGTCACATTCTTAACATTATCCTCTGATACAGGAACACAGCATGGCCCAATTTATGGAGGTCATCTTTAATGTCTTTCAACAATGATCTGTTGTTTTCAATGTAGAAATCTTAAACCCCCTTTGTTAAATTCATTTTTAAGCATTTGATTCTTTGATGATGCTGCATATTGTAGTAAGTTTTCTTTCAGACCATTTGTTGTCAGTCTACAGAAATACAACTGGTAAATTTGTGTTGGTTGCATGTTCTGCCCCTTGGCTGAATTTGTTTATTAGCTCTTTGTTCTTTTCTGGATTCCTTAGGACTTTCTATGTATTAGATTGTATCATCTGTGATTAGAGGTAATTTGACTCCTTCTTTTCCACTCTGGATAACTTTGACTTTTTTCTTGCCCAACTCTTCTAGCATAAAGCTCCTGTACAACAAAAGTGGCCAAAGTGTCATCCCAGTTTCTTTGACACCTGTGTGGAGAGCTTGTAATGGTCACCCCTATGGGTAACATGAACTGTGCATTTTTGACAAATGCCTTTGATCAGTTTGGGGAAATTCCTTTGTATCTAGCAGAATCAGACTATTCCTTGTCTAGTTCCCTTAAGAGAATGACTCCCCTAACTCCTGTCCATCACAGAAGCTCCTCCCAGTCTTGGCCCCCTTTACCTGTGTGTTTATAAATAAACTATAAATAAACTACTATTCCATTTTTAGAGGTCAGAGCTGTTATGCCAAACCTGTCATGCCCCCTCTCATTTAAAAGGAGTATTGGCTCTTGTGTGTTTACTGAGTAGATAAGTTTATGGGTAATTGATTGATAAAGAGCCAACATCATCCTCCAGCATTTAATCCTGTTCTCATCTACATAGGATATGGCCAAGAGACCCCCAAAGTAGAGTGTCTTTATTCTGAAAGGGTGTTGGGTTTTGTGAAATGTTTCATCAGGAATGAGATGATCTGTTTGAATTCATTATGTTAACATAATGTGGTGTGTGCCACAGACTGACTTTTCCACATGGAACAACACTTGCTTTCCTGTGATGAATCCCACTTTTTCCTCATCTGTAATCATTTTAAAATATTACTTAATTCATTCACAGGGGATGTCAATCTGTTCTGTTCTTTTCTTCACCATTCTTTGGTTTCAGAGTAATATTGGTCAGAGAATTATTTAACAAGTTCTCCCCACATTTCTGTATTTTTGAAAGAGTTGAGAAGAATAAGTGTTAATTCTCCTTTAACTGTTTTTTTAAATGCACCATTGAAGCTAATTGGTACTGAGTTTTTTTTTTGTTTTTTTTTTTTTTTTTTTCATCATGAGTGTTTTTGTTTGGTACCAGGGATTCAATTCAGGGGCACTCAACCACTGAGCCATATCCCCAGCCCTATTTTCTTTTCTAATATATCCTTTTCTGTCTCTGTTCAGTTTTCATCTTTCTTCCTGAGTTGGTCTTTGGTAGTGTGTGTTGCTAGAAATGTGTCTGTTTTAATTCGAATTTCTTGGTGTACACTTGTTCATAGTTTGTTCTTGTGACAGTGATGGGCTGCCCATCACTGCCTCCAAAATAACGGCCACCCTTTCCTTATGTCACATCTCATCCAGAAAGATAGAAGGCCCCAATGATGTTAAAAAAAAAAAATCAGGTAAAAGCAGCAGTTACTCATGATTAGTGGGGTAGAGAGGTGAATGTCACTTCTGTGGTGTGAACAATGTCCATGTTCAGTCTGTGTTCAGACTTGGATACACAGTGATCCTCCTTTGCTCTGATCCAAAACAATTGGCTTATCTTTTGAGCATGGTCTGTTAACTTGTTACATGCCACAAAAGCACAACAGGTTTAGCCATGAACAACAGGTTTAGCTAGGTCCAGCCCTGGACCTAGCAGAGCCAGGCTAGCAGCCAACGTTCGGAGGACACTATTCTCAGTGCTACGTCAGGGATGAGACTAGTCATACTCTCCTTGGAAAAGGACTTCAAAGGGCTTAGTGCAAAGAAAATCAAGCATCTCCAGCCTAGTCAGGCAGGCAAGACACAGGGTTTATTAGAAGACAGAAGATTCCTTATTTCTGGGTACAATAATAATACTACAGCACTAAATATGGAGTTTTATATAGTATAATTAGCCTTTCCTGGGTTACATGTACAAAATCAAATCAGAGAAAACTGAAAAAACAATAATATGGCTTATGTATCTTCACAAGAGAAGTGCAAAATCTCAAAGTCTGCTTTGAAAGACAGTTCCACAAATTCTAAGTTAAACATGCACCTACCATGTTACCATCAATTTTCACACCTAGATATTTTCCTCAGAGCAACAAGAATACATAGGCATACACGTCTTGTCCAAGAATGACCCTAGCAGATTGATATTTAAGGGGCAATGCTGGAGACAATACACAGGTGAAGGAGCAGATAAATGGAGAAACACCTATAATGGCAGACAGTGGCTGAAGTATTGACTGCTGTATCCCAAATTCCAGAAACCATGACCTCAAGACACCCTTTGCTGAGAGAAGCAAGTTCTTCAATATCCTAAATTCCAAAGGTCACAACCTAACAGTGCCCCCATGAGATTACCTTCCAAAACTCTATGCTGCTATGGCTTCTGCTTCAGACGCCTTGGGGGTCACTTGACAGAAGGCACCAATGGTGACACCGGGCAGGCCAGAGCAGGGTCATTCAGGCCAGATCCCACTGGAGCCCACCCCTTCCTCCTGAATGTGGGGAAAAGAGGTCCCTGAAGGAGGGTCATCATGGGAAGGAATAGGTGGTGGGAGATTGTGAATCTTGTGTCCTGTCCTGTTTGCATCCAGGACAGGGCTGGCAGGAGGGAAAGGTGTGTGCCCAGAGTTAATCTTGGGGCCCCAAGGTCATCTCCTGACTGCAGTTTAGAAGCCTGTGTTATAGGTTCTTCATGAAGTGTGGATGGCAGAAGGTCACAAGGGTAGAAACAGCATGAACAATGGCCAGGCAGGGTCTGGGGCTTCCTATGGGCTGCCAGGCACTGTCTTTTCCTGCTCTATACAGGAAAATGAGGAGCTGTCAAGTAGGAGCTTTAGCTCCGTGTACCTGTAGAAGCCAAGGTTGAGCACCACCAAGGGCACCAGCTCAGGCTCAGGGTGAGTGTGGGTGCAGAGGGGATTCCACAGGCAGGGCCTAGAGAAGAACAGAGAAGGAACTGGAGCCAAGACAGATACCACTGTAACTATTTCTTTTGGGTTTTGGTGATGGAGGATCCATAGTCCTGTTCCCTAAGGAATCGGGGCCTGAACTCCTTACCCACCCTCAACCTCACTGACCAGAAATGATCTCCAGCAGGTGACAAGTCACTGTCTACCCGTTGGTGGCATCAGATCAGCAACACTGACATTCATTCACTTCACTACCTGTGATGATTTTGCAGTACAACATTCGGCTGATTATGACCCCTGGATCCATATGTCCATGTGGCAGTGGCCCAGCTGTCCTTGCACACCCCCTCAAGTCTCACACATCTCAGGACTGGAAGGGCTGTTTAGCCAGTATGTCTGTGGCCTCCTGCCACTCTGTCCATGTCTCTGCCACACAGTCTGGGCCCTGACAGCAGGACCTGGGGCCCCTGAGATGCACACCTTCCAGACAGAGGCAGTTCCTACAGTCATCCAGCCTTTCCTGGCCATGGGACCTGGACCCCACTCCCTTCTTCATTCCTATTTTAATTGAACCATAAGGAACAATGGCCCAGGCATTCTTGCACAGGGCCTCTGTTGGGAAAAGCCTATCTGTTCTCATCTGTAGAATGTGATGTTGATTGGCACTCATGGGATCATGTTCCTAATTCAGGGAGTAACCACCTCTTCTCAGTTAACAAACTGGCCTGCAGCAGCACCAGGAGCCTCATGGAGGGTCAGTTTGGTCACTGACTCTGTCTCCCCTCTCTCCCACCCCAGATCAGAGAGTTGGGCATCGAGGTGGATGAAACCCACACTCTGTGGGTGGTTCCAGCTGGCATAGGAACAGAACCTGGATGAGGCCTTGGAGACTGAGGTCCTGGAAGGCACCCCTCCTCCAACCTTTCCTTCAGCAGTACCTACTGAATCTTCATCTCCACACAATGGATTCTCATGTTCAGAAGGTGATCCCTGCCCTCCAGGCACAGTGCAACTTCACCATGTATAACTCTAGGTTCTGTCACAGAACTTCTGAACAGTAGGGTGCCACACAGATCAGCCTCATAGGACTTTTGAGGACTGAGTGGGATTTCCCCGGAAATGGCTTACCCAGGCTAAGTCCCTTAGAAAGATATGCTAGAGGGGCTGTGCTTATTCTCTTTGATTCTCTTCCTCTCTCCAGAATGAAGACTTTGCCTCAAACCTCACTAACCACCTGGACTTGGGCTCAGCTACACTCTTCGTTGTAAAGGAGATTTGAGGTTCCCTCTACGGCCTTCTGGGTGTACCTGAACTGGATTCCAAGATGGTTGGCAGAGGTGCCCAAGCCCACTTAGACATTTTGGAAGCAGGTGATGGCATGCTGACCTTGGATGAATAGACATGAAGCTACACTACAGGAAGACACTTTTCTGGGCACTGACCATGATCCAAAGAACAAAGCAGACAGCAAATCCTAACCTTTGGACTTCCATTCTAGTCCAGATCACACAGTCACATAGACATTACAGGAGGTACTTTCCACATTATGGCAATGATGACATCCTCCTGGCCTCCTCTAGATGTGCATGCATATCAGTGGGACAAGGTGACCCAGACAAGGTAAAAAGAGACCTGGGCAGCATGTCATTATGTGAGCTAAAAGACCCAGGGAAGGCTGGCATTACAGACCCCCACATTTTCCTCCTTTATCAGATATTTATGGAGCACCATCCCTGAGACAGTGAGTGCAATGCACACAGAAGGCACCCCTTCCCTTTCCTAGTGGGCTGGACAGGTCAAGTGGGGAGAGAGCAGAGAGAAAGAGTATCAAGATTTCCTGAGGAAGGGTGTGGTGATCATACCATTGATCAAGCACCTCCTCCCATGGGACAATTTATCAGTTCCTCTTCAGTGACCAGAGCTGTCTGGGCCAGGACTGCCACATTGCTGGCCTCTGGTCAGGCAGTGGAGGGAGGCCCAGGAGCTCAGCACATGCAGTTTTGCCCTGGAAGGGCAGTATGGGAAGTAAGGTCAGGCCTCTCACTCAGCTGCTGGCCCTCCTTTCCCTTATACCACCTACTCCATCATGGTCTCCTGGTTGTAGGCGTAGTAAACCCTGTGGACCAGGCCCCAGCATGGTCCTTTATCAATGTGGAAATGTTCTCTGTGAAACCCAATATACCCGACTCCTACCTGGAACACTGAGGTCACTACGCTTGGCCCTCTGGGAGCACCCATAGCCATGAGGCAGAGTCTTAAGGTAAGGAGGAATGGGGTGGGGGCTTGTGAGCATTGGGAATGGGTTGGAGCTGGGTATGCAGACGAGAGGTTCCAGAAGCTGAGAGGGGCAGGAACAATGACAGAGCAAACATTTGCTGAATACAGTCTGGGAACACATCCCAGGGCTATGTGCAGAGTTTTCTCTGAAAATCAGTGGGAATTAATTTGTCCCTGAAAGGAACATGGTCATTTGAGGATTGTTTCTCTTATTGCAAATGCAGGGCCCCCTCTGGTGGCAGCTAAATGACCGCCTCAAGCTCTGGAGGGACAGCCAGGGCCAGAAACTCCTTCCCTACCACTCCAGATCTGAACTTCCCAGCTAGTGCCAGCACCTGAATGCCACATTGGACCTACTAGTGCCCCAGAGAGGTTCCTCCCTTCCTTTACTATTTCACTTGTTTTCCTATCTATTTTAGTTGTTGATTTTGAAAAAAATGAATATTTTACTTATTTCAAAATATTTCAGCACAGTTACATGCATTTTCACTGCTGTACAGCCATCATCACTGTCTAGTTCCAGAATGATTTCCTTAGTCTCGTCCCTCCCTCTCTTATTCTCCTGGTTCCCAGCAACCAATCATTATTCTATCATATGACTTGCCTATTATAGATTTATCACATGAATAAGGCCTTTTCCCCACCTCTCACTGCAGCTGGGTTCAGGGTGAACCTGTCCTTGAGGTCATCATTCCATAGAGGACTCACCAGGCAAGAATGGCTATGAGAGAAGCTCTTCCTGCCATGATAGGCCCCAATGTCACTTTACCATGTGGGAGGAGTCTGCTTAGGGCCAGGAGCCCACCCCCAAGTTGTGACAACAAACCTCATGGGCCCCTTTCTTAAGTGTCCTGCTAGTGGATAATCCCTAGAGTGTATCCCTGGGCATCCATGCTGGGGACAGCACAGAGGGTACCCAAGAAGAGTCTGGGCCCAGCTATGCCACTAGACAACTGCATGACCCTTGGTTTTGGGCCTCCATAGGACAAGCAGGTATACTTGGTGACCTATAGGACCCAGTAGGCCTCTGAGGCAGGGCCAGAGGACAAAACCAGAGAGGTAATGGGAATTCAAGGTCAACGTTGCAAGGTGCTGCAAGAACCCCTGATGCTCCAGGAAGCTTTGCAACCCTGTGGGATCCTGATGGGTGGGAGTGCAGGTAGGCAGTCAGCACAGACCTAAACTCACCCAAGCTGTCAAATCACACGGAGAACACAGTCATGTGGACAGGGACATCATTGGCAGTTGTCCTGTTACCCTTTATGTCTCTGATCATTTTCTTAAGTCTCCTGCATCAGGACCCAGCTGCTTGACTTTCACTCTTACCCACAGGATGCCTCAGGCTCCCTCACCACCCCATCTCAGCAAGCTCTGGAGTCACAAGGATCAAACTGGTGGAGGCAAACCCCAGCCACCATCTCCAGCCCTTCCTAAATATCACTTGGCCCTCAGCACCACATGGGGATATAGTATGAGCAACAGCTCCCATGACCATGTGGAGGGCACTTTGTCAATGAACACCTCATTCAAACTTCTCAGTGACTCTATCATCTGATCCTACAGATGAGACCAGAGTTTAGAAATGTTTAGCGACTTGCCAAAAGTCACACAGTCAATGAGCTGAGAAGCTGCAATTTGAACCCACGTGCCTGAGAACTCCTGGATCCTGTATTCATGTAAAAGTTGTGGCCAAGACCCCCTGGTTGCTGAACTGGATGTCCTCCTCTAGGCTGCATGCGTGCACACACGCGCGCACACACACACACACACACACACACACACACACACACACACAGTGTGCATCACCAACCCAAATATCTCCTCTTGCATCACCTGGGACTTGGGGTCCATGTCTGTGAGGTTGGTGGAGGTTGAGGTGGAAAAGGAGCCAGAGCCCCCCGTCCACCCAGTCAGTGTGTGTCTAGCTCCTGCTTCCACTCTTTCACACAGGACGCTGCACAGTCGTACAGGGGGACAGGGATGAGGTCCTGGAGAGCTCTGCACATGGCCATGTACACCCCTGACCATGGGAACAAATATGGATTAAACTTCAGGAAGGTAAGGAAGGTCTGAACAGCCAGGGGGAAGGCACAGCACTTATCAGAGTCCTGTGTCCCTCCTGGAGCTCTTCTGTCTTCTCAACAAATTGGAGTCCAAATGGGCCCCATCTGGTGACCCCAGGTCTGCACACTGGAGACTCTTGTGGCCTCTGCTAACCACATCCCTGCTGATTCACAGTGAGAGGGAGACATAAATCCCCTCTCTCTGGTTTTATGGGAGGTGGGATTCTGGGGCTGGAGTGGGGGCTTCTTGGGAGGCATGCTCAGCTCTTGCCTGCTGAGGGCCACAGGGCCTCACAAGCCCACTGGTGGGAGCCATTTATACTCATCAGAGGGCTTTGCCTGCTTGTCAAATGTCTATGCTGCATGCTGCAAACTTGGTGCGAACCTTGAAGGATCAGCCAGCCTGGTGATGCAGGAGACCAGGTCCACAGTACCCCCATAGGTCACCTTCTAGTCTTCAAACAGGCTCACCACCCTCTGGAACTGCTGGACACTGAAGATTCCCCCATAGTCACATGGATTCTTGACATCTTCCCTGTGGAATTCCTGAGAAGAGATGGAGGCTTCAGGGAAGGAGGCAGACCCTGGTTATGGCCAAGACCTTCCCAGCCACATGTCATCAGACTGCTTTGGGTGGTGGGATTTTGGTTGCAGCATTTTTCTCATTATTCTTCTTCATCTTCTTAACATTATCTGTAGTGAATGTGTATTCCTTTTAAGATCAGAAGGGGAAAATGTCCAGTAGAAAGTTTTAGATGTCAGTCCTGGTGTCATGCCCACCTCTTCCTTACGCTCTCTCAGTTCGTGGGTCCCATACTCATTTTCAGTGACTTTAGCTCCACAATGTTTCTGGAGAGTGGATCACAGAGGATGTAGTCAGGGGCCACACACCTTGGCTACCATTCATGAATTTCCCCCAGATAATGCATCTGTGAAAATCCCAGAGTGCACTACATCCTGCAAGCCTCAGGGAGAGCCCTGAGAACGTGGGCCTCAGGGTCACGGATTAGAGCAGGAAAACTCCCTGTGGGAGTCACAGGCTGTTAGCAGGCCACACTGAGTCCTCCTGAGCAGCCCCCTCACTTCTAGATATTGGGCTGAGAGCACCCACACCCCTCACCATGCTTATAGGGGCCTCTGAAGCCAACATGTGCTAACCTCATGGGTGGCAGGTGGGAAATTTCGGGAGGATGTCTGGGGTTGGTGGGCTGTGTGCCTTTCTGAATACCCTTTGAGAGCTCTGAAGGGCCAGATGTCACTCCATCTAGAAGGGTCACATACAAGGTGCATGGAGGTGACCAGAATGCTGGCTAGGGTCAGGAGATCCAGATGTGAATCCTGCCTTGGAGCCTGAGTGGCAGCAGCACTGCTCCCTGGTTGTCACTCCAGACCTCAGAACAGCCCTGGCAGAGGGCTAAGCAGGGCCAAGTTCTTCATGCCCTGAACACCCCCCACTCTTGTTTTCCTGTGGTCAGCGCTTGGACCACTGCCTCCCCTTTGATGCCCATGCAGTGGTCAGAAGTCTGCCTGGAGTTCTCTCCCTCCAGGAAACCCTCCTGGACTCATCCCACCTTTGCTGTGAAGGAAGTTCCCCCAACTCCCACCACCCCCAGAGCTTCTGCCAAGGACTGCAGGTCCCATGGGGAAAGGGCTCATCTGTGCTACTCAGAGTGGAACCACAGCACTTGGCAGACCCTGTGTGTGTGAGAAGGCAGAGGAAACGATCAACGCAGTCCAAACTTTGTAACTGTGAAGCCATGCCCTGATTGCAGACCTTGCACACATGGTAGGTGTTCTCCCCACACACCCCCACCAGCCTGGTGGAGTTGGGGGAGTAAGGTGCAGGGAGGGGGGTGCTTGACAACATCATGGAAACATTCCTCCCCTAACAAAACAGGGGTATTTGTTGGTGCAAAGGCCTTGAAACAGCAGAGGGCTGGGCTCCAATGCTCTGGGCCCTGCAGGGCTACCTTTTCTCTTCTCCCAGGCAAGAGGGAGAGTGGCAACTCAGATGAGTTCTGGGCCTTGTGAGTCTGATTCTCTCAGAGAGAGTGGAGGAGCAGCCCCAATGTGCACAGGGGGCAGGCGCCCTCTGCGCTACAGCAAACTGTTCCTTGGCATGGAGAACCAGATGTTCCCATGTGGCACTGAGGGCACCAGAAGCTCCGGGTGTCATGTGGACAGAGATTGGTTGAAATCAGTGGTTTTATGCTACAGGCTGGATGAAGAAAACCAATCGGGAGAAAAAACAGATGAGCAGGAGCGCCCTGCACAACTGCAGGATGCACTGAGGTTATGGTGGGATCCCTCTGCTGAGCGTGAGAGGGAAAGACAGGGCGATATGCCATGGCTTAGTGGTTGATGGACTGGGTGACCCACAAGTTGCTTCGGAACATTTCCGAGTTCCACTTTCTCCTCTCTACACAATCATCACACTCACAGAGCATTTTGGGGGTCCATCTAGGTTTTTTCTAAAGTGCTGGGCACAGGGCCCCCGGGGCACAGATGCCCTACTCCCAACCATGACCATTCCCCCTCCTGCTGCATCTCTGCAAAATCTCCCAGGCAGCTGCTGCCCACTTAGAAGGCAAGCACCTTGTGCAGTTCAGGGGCCAACGCACAGGGATGTGCTGCTTGCACTCCTGGACCATGCTCACCAGCGCTTCCAGCGGCGGAACTGCAGAGGGTGGGTCTGGCCCCAGTCACAGGCAGCCTGGCCTGCTTCACCAGGTGGCTGATCTTCCTCAAGGTACTGGGTGGGGGTGGGGGGGCGAGGAACAGAGAGCGTCTTTCAGCAGTGGGAGGAAGATGGCCACGTACCTGGACAGGAGCTGCAGCGACACCTGAACCCAGGGGACTTGATCACCCTTGCTGCTCCCCTACTGAATTAATGGTATAGGAAGGGAAGGATCTCCCCTGGAGCCAGGAAAAATGGCATTTCTACTGGAAGCTACCCTTTTTTACCTCAGATATTGGGGACATTCAGGTGTTATGAGATGTCCCACAGCAGATGACACTCACCCACAGTGAGGATGAGGAAGCAATGGCACACTACAGTGCTAAGCACAATCACTGATGGTGGATTCTTGGCAGTGTGCTGGGCAGGAGCCTTCCTGGAATCTGTGGTGTCTGGCTCTTGCCTCTACCTGCTGGCCAAGCTGGAGACACACCCCCCAGGCAAAAGTTGGAAGATTTCTAACACTTTTCAGATTCCACTGGATCACAATTCTATACCCAGGCTGATTAAAGAAAAACCAGCATCAAAATACCTGGGAACACTAAGAGGGAGGTAATTCTGGCCACTAGTATAAAAACCATCCTGCAAATTGGCTCTTCTGGGGGAAAGTTGGAAATATGTCACAAAAGCCTTTCAAATGGATTTGTCTGACACAGAAAGTTCACATTCAGGAGTTTATAGTAATTACTGTTTTCCTAAACATTCAAGAATGGAAAGTAATCACAGTTAATATATAACAGAGAAATCCTGGGAACACCAGAGGTCTAAGGACAGGAGGTGGTTTCAATGAACTATGCTGTATTCATGTGAAGGATTATTGCACACTATGTAGGAATGAGAAAAGCATACTCAGCATGTTCATAGGGCTCTGTCAGTAGTAGATGTGTCCCAGGCTCTAGGGATGAGAAAGAAACAGGTTACAGAATGAGAACCAAGCTAGCTCTGTGTGTGTGTGTGTGTGTGTGTGTGTGTGTGTGTGTGTGCGCGCGCGTGCATGCACATGCGCACATTCAAGAGAAAACCAGAACTGCAGACCACAAGGGCAGAGAGCAATGGATGGATGGGCATGGAATTACTGATGATATTCATTTTCTTCTCTCCCTCTTCTCTCTCTCTCTCTCTCACACACACACATACACTTGTGTGTGAGCATAGAAAGTCAGGTGATCTATTTTCAGAATATAATATTCAACCTTAATTGGATCCAATTGTAGTCATTATAATTGTAGCCCTTTCCCTTTCACCACCCCAATTTTAAAATTAGCCAATCACATAGATTATACCCTGAAGACCTCCTGTCAGGGAGAAGGGCAGAACTGCCTCAGGTTTATAAACAGGCTGCCTGCCTGCCAGGTGTCCTTGCTAGCCACGTTCCAGTAGCACAGCCCTCCTAGCAGAAGTAAAAGTTCCCTTGCCCTCCCCCGTCTGAGTCATTTCATTTCCAGCAGCACCTTGTTATAGCTAACAATTTCGGTGCCCAGTGTGGGGCTCCGTTCATTGCCTAGGAGTCTCAGTGATCCCCCTCCTCAGAGGAAACACTTGCCACTGTGTTGTTGTGGTAGCCACAGAGCTGGTTAAGAAACTGCCATCCCTGAGGTCAACAAAGGACCCGAATTCCAAAGTGGATCAAAAGTAGATCCACAACTCAGGAAAAGGGCCCAAGCAAGTACCACAGGGACCAAGTAGTTCTATGCATCCACATAGACCAAAGCAGGAAAATGTATCTCAAACTTGAGGGAGAAGAACTACTTTGAGGGTCAGGCAAGAAATCCCTAAGGAGGAGGAGTGAGCAGATAGAGTCCCAGGGTACGCAAGAAATCTCCAATAAGGGGATTGAATACAGGGGAGGAGATTAAATGCACAAGGGGAAATTCAATTACAGGAACCTACCAAAAGTGGGGAATAAAAATGTTAGGGCTAGGGACAGGGAAGAACAATGGAAAGAGCCCATATGTACAAATCCTTTTTCTTTAAAGAGTCCTGAGCAGGGAAAGAAATAATAGTAATGGTGGGAGTAGAATGAGTGGCCACCTGAACTTTTGAGTTCAGCATCCATGACTGCAGACTGTATTCCCAATGTTCCCAACTGCACAGGCCCTTTTCCTGTCTTGGTCAGACTATAAAAATCTGTGATAGGCTCAATTTTACCTGCAAAAAGGCTACATGATATACGTTTCCTGTTTTATACATGTGTGCACACATGTGTATAGTATTGTAGTGTCTACTTATCTGCTTGTGATGGATACTCCATCAAAATTAGCTTACAGATAAATAAGAATGCATGAGTTTAGTGAATGGATCCAAATGCCTTTCAGTTTGCAGAGATTTAAATAAAACTTTAACAAAAAGGTTTCATTAAATTGGCAAGAATAAAGATGCATTGGAAATTACTAAGCCACTTTTATTTCTAGGTGTCCAGCCAGAGTGTTGATGGATACAAATAAAAGAGGGTCAGCAATCAGAAATCATGGGCCCCAGTTGAGGTCTTATTCTAATTCAAAAGCCACACCTGGAGACTAACTGGTAGAAGTATTAATGGGTGCCTTCAAGGACCATTTCAAATATAAATGACCATGAGGCTCCAGCCAGCTCCTTTCTCCCAGATGCAGGGAAAATTCAAGGTGGGGGTGAACACAGATGAGAATTATAGTGATTAACCCTCAGGATAAAGGCCACAACTAGTGACCTTGATATTTTTTCAATGCCTCCTTAAGCCCCTACCACAATGGTTTTTCCTGCTCTCTGGCCCCTCCCACATGGAAGGATCCTGCTCTTCCCTTCCATTATTGACCATGGAGTTTCGTTATCAAACCTGCAGGACAAGAACCCAGGAGCTGATCAGCAAAGCAAGGAATCTAATCTCACTCAAAACTCCAGCTTCATCTTGGAGGTCATAAGGGAATCTTCAGGAGGGTGAGTGAAATGAACTAATGCTCTCTCGCCTTTCTTCCAGAAGCCCTATACTCCATTTTAAATTCTGTCTTTATCAAAAATTCTGGGACGTGCTGGGGTTGTGGCTCAGTGGTAGACCACTTCCTTAGTGTGTGTAAGGCACTGGACTTGATCCTCAACACCACATAAAAATAAATAAATAAAATAAAATAAAGTTATTGTGTCCCTCTACAACTAAAAATATTTTTTAAAAAAACTGAAAGAAAACAAAGAAAAAAATCCGGGACCCCATAAGCCAGTTAAAAGCAGATAGTACAGCTGCCCGACTCAAGGCTCAGGAAAAGGGCTTTGCTGGAGTGAGATTTATCAATCCCTCTCTTCCTTTGCTGGAGAGAACGTTGGACTGATCTTGCTTTGGTCTCTTTCACAGTAATCCATTTGATAGAGAAATTGAGGTCTCTCTTAAAAGCACCCCAACTCTGCGTGGGGGTACTCCCCAATGCGAACACAGGGTCTCTAGAGTTGTCCAAAGGACAACCAATCACACATGGATGCTCCATCTCCACTTTAATCTCTTTTCATGGCCTCCTATCTGATGGTGGAGGAAAGGCCTCCCTCAGTAGTTCCCTAGATGACAGACTGAGGTGACTTTGCAGCACGATCTCACAACTCCAAGGCATCAATCTACCATGTGTGACTGAGTTCCCCTTTCTCTTTCTCTGCCTTGGAGCAGTACCCTCAGGAAAGATGGAGCCCAGCCTCAGATCCTGTCCCATGAAACTCAGTTCAGCCAATTTATACTTTATCAGACTAGAGGGATAAATGATCTTATCTTCCTAGGGAGAATAATGGGTCCCTAGGTTTCTAACCCAAAAGATTCCCTAGGATACCCTTCATGGCTCTCATTTTAATTGTTCTAAGGCATTTTGTCTACTGCCCTCCTACATACTAGTTTGAGTTTCTAATTTGGAGTCTACCTGGGAAATTACCCAAACCACCTCAAGACCACAGGGGGCGGAAATCACTTTAAATCCAAAACACTACGGCACTTTTTCAAACTCTTGGGTTCTACTCTCAGTAAGTTTCAGAAAGGAAGAAAAGAGGATGGAAACGTCCCCTGTTAGCACCAAAGGACTGGGCTGGACACATACTATGTGAGTCATTTCAGCTTTTTATTCAGGAAGTTTCAAGCAGGAAAAGGGTATGCAGGAACAGGGAGATACCTACGATGAACCCACTTTCCTAGTGGAAGTGAGCCACTGGCCAAAGGGGAAGTTTGTGCTTATATAGGTTATACTGAGAGGTGACCTAATTATTGCCAGAGCATGTCCAATGGAGGATCTAGGGTCGGCAGTTGGTGTGCCGTGTGGAGGGTCTGGGGGCAGTGGTCAGTGGGTCAGGTGGAAGGTCTGGCATCAGTGGTCAATATTTCTCTCTTTCCCTCTGGGGTCTCATTTTACTGTCACTGAGGAAGGACTTATTTTGGGAATGGTCACTCCTTTGACTCCTTCTCACAGACTGCCAGTCTAGGCTTGGATGGATATTTCCTCTCCAGGGCTTGCCTTGTCAATGGGAAAGCACGCATTGGGAAAGGATCAATGCTATCAATCTATGGTTTTCTTTTTACTCCCTTTCCCCAGGCTGCACTATTTGGGAGTTTTTCATTTTCCATATCCAACACCTCCTCCACTGAATATCAATCTGCCTAATATAAGGAAAAGACCCAAAAGGAGTCTCTGGGTGCCCAGTTTTTATTTATGCCAGATTCTCCAATACCTCTTTTGGGATGAAACTTATTATGTAACTTAAATGCACAGATTACATTCATAAGGATTGTTTCAAATAACAAATTTAAGAAATTGAGTATAATTAGCACCATCAACTAAAGTTATTCAAATCTTAATGTACTGATAGGAAGCAAAGTCTGAGCATTGATCTGCTCTTATCAAGATAATTTTCTTGTGTCTCTTAGGTTTTATTATTCAGGGGACTAATCTTAAAGGAATTAGGGTTTGTGCAACTCTGGTTAAACACACAACTATTTCTTTAAGTTATTACCCTACACTATGGATTCTACATTTTTCTTTAAAAGGTTCAAGTTGCTTAACATAAGGTTAACAGAACATGTAGCTGTTACTGGCTTCTTTGTATATTAGATGTATTCATGTCCTCCAAGTAAAATGTAATGCCTAGGACACCACTTTACCAAGCTGGTATTCTCCACAATAAAGTTGTCTGCATCAGTAGGCTCCTTCAGACTTACACAAAAATAACAAATTCATTTGGGGATTCGTTATATCATTTAACATTTTGTGACTGGATAAAAATAACCTGTCATCAATAAGTTACATGTGATAATTTGTGCTGCTACTGCACTGGATGGGAATTTAAATGTATTTTTGGAAGGCAAGGAGGAGCGCCTAATTTGTCTGAAGGTTAAAATTATGGAACATGGAAGGATGTTGCAACTTTTTTATCTTTCCACAAAAAGAAAGTTAAGGTGTCTCTTAGTTTTTGTTTGATTCGTGTTTCCAAGGTAATGTTGTATTGTGTTAGTTGTCAAGAGCCACACCTTACCTGAGATTAGTGTCTGCCTCTCACCCTACTCCATTTTAGGATGGCTCCAAAGTAGTCTTGACTTAAGCTTATTTAAAGTTGTGTTCAAAGGATAGGTTTTTGTTGTAAAGATTCCTGTGATGCCAAAATAGGTATATAATACAAAACTAAAGTTTGGGTAAATTATTTAAAAATATGTAAGATTGTAAGAAAGTTGAAAACAAAGTAAAATTTGTAAAAGATCTCATGTGATTGAGTTAATTTATTTATCTTTGTGGAGCAAAATAGATGAAGATATATGAGTATTGTTTTTATTAATTCAATTTAATTTTTATAGACTGCATTTTGATTGTGCACAAGTGGGATCCAACTTTTCATTTCTCTGGTTGTACACAATGTAGATTCATGTAATCATACATGTACATAAGGTAAAAATGTCTGTCTCAGTCCACTATCTTTCCTTCCCCCAACCCCTCCCACCCCATTTCCTTCTATACAATCCAAAGTTCCTCCATTATTCTCTTGCCTCCCCCACCAACCCCCTCATTATCTATCATCATTCACTTATCAGAGAAAACATTCAGCTTTGTTTTTTTGTGCTTGGCTTATTTCACTTAGCATGATATTCTACAACTCCATCCATTTACCAGCAAATGCCATCATTTTATTCTTCTTTATGGCTGAGAAATATTCCATTGTGTACATATATCATAGTTCCTTCATCCATTCATCAACTGAAGGGCATCTAGGTTGGCCACAATCTACCTATTGTGAATTGAGCAGCTATCAACATTGATGTGGTTGCTTGACTGTCATATGCTGAATTTAAGTCCTTTGAGTATAAACTGAGGAGTGAGATTACTGGGTCAAAAGGTGGGTCCATTCCAAGTTTTCTGAGGAATCACATGAGTATTATTATATGTTATTATACAAACTAAATGTTTTCAGCCTTGTTATTTTCATTTTATATTTTCCTCATAGAACTTCATAACTTTTGACTATTCATGTTTTAAAGAAGTACTCCTTCTTTAAGACAGAACCTAAGTTAATTTAAAAACAAGCCATCACCGATAGAAGAGACAAAATAAAAGGCTGACTGTCAATGTTAATACTAACCCCAATTAAATGGAAGGGCTAAATAACTTTAAGTTATATACCTTAAATATAAAACCCAGTGCTCCCACTTTAAGACTGATGAAAATGTCCTTCCGGATGTTGAAAACAAACACAAAGTTAAGGCAGTTAAAGGGTTAAGGAAAAATAGAGAATATTTGGTTCTTGCCCTCTGAAGTCAACAGGGACCCAGGGACCAATGGGACTTCTCTAAGGGCTTTGCAACTCTGGGTCACATGACCTCCTGATCAGGGGAATCAAAGGCACCCTGGAGAAAAGTGAGCCAACCAGTCCACATTCTGCAAAGATGAGGATTATTGGAGAGGGAAATATCTCTGATACTTCCAAGGGAAGCCACATATGGTCAGCAAAACTCTGACCCATCCTGACAGATGACACAAGAAAAGCTAAGAAGCTTCTCACAAGTTCCCAGGAGTGACCCCATAAAGAATCTCAGCTGACTCTTAATAATGAGAGGAAGATACAAGGTCATTTTTGACCAGTTTGGTCATAAACACCTGGTAGGGGAGTATAACCAAAGAACAGCCCTACATGGGCATTTCAAGAAAAGAAAATGGTTCTTTTAATGTAACTAGAGATGACCTTGTGTTTGTTTCTTGTAGAGAATTTTCATCAACTTCCAAATCATAATAAAGAATAAGAACAAATAAGTATTTGTTAAGCAAAGTATCTACATTCTCAAACGTGTTCTGTAGAGGGCGAAACTTGCAAACCTTCTGCGATGGGCAGTGTCATGGAGGCAAGCAGGCAGGCACTGCCCTCTGGTGTCCACCTGAGAGAATGACATGAGAGCTGTGGAGGTCCGTGATTGTCAGCAAAACCTCACATGCACACTTAGACTTCATCACAGGCCTTTAATTCTATAGTTATAAAAAATACATTAACGAGGGACTGGGGATATAGCTCAGCTAGTACAGTGTTTGCCTCGCAAGCACAAGGCCCCAGTTTCAATCCCCAGCACTGCAAAAAATAATAATAATGATACTCTAAGCAACTCAGTGATACCCTGTCTCTAGATAAAATACAAGAAAGGTGGGGATGTGGCTCAGTGGTTGAGTGCCCAAGTTCAATCCCCAGTACCAAACAAAAAACAAACCATTATCAGGGCATTATGCCACTCACCTGTACTCCCAGTGAAACACGAGGCTAAGGCAGAAAGATAGCAAGTTGAAGCCAGCACTGGGAACTTAGTGAGACCCTATCTCATCAATAAAAAATAAAAAACTATAACTCAAGGATACAGTGCAGTGGTCAAGCATACGTGAATTCAAACTCCACAATCAAACATTTGAAAATAAAATTAAAATATGTCATATGATGGACCAATTTCATTTATCAACATTTATTTTGAGTTTAATGAAAGTATTTTTATCAATTATATTTCACATAAATGATGTGATATCTTCTCCACATTACAATATATTTATTACAGAGTTGATCCCTTAAAGATTTACTTAGGAATCACTATTTATGCTTTTTCATCTGTCTTAGATCAAATAAAGCATAGTAAAGTATTTTTAAAGTGTTTATCCATCAATGATCAGTATTACCATGTGAAGGTTGAACATGGTTGGTTTTATTCAGTGTGCAATATCCTCATTAATACACTGACCATGAGAGACCAAGTGTCCTGGAGTCAAAGCATGTACTTCCTTCCTCACAGAGATTTGATTTTGAGCAAGTCTAGGAACACACTGTGTTGGTGAAAGCCTCCGCCACCTTCTGCTTTCCCACTCTATTTAAGGAAAGGAGGGGATTTTCTCCCAACTCCTTTCGGGACACAGCACATGAAAGATCACACATGGGTTCTGAGGAACTACAGGTTGGTAGAGCCCAGAATTTGCCCCTTTCTCTGGGAATAAAGAATCATCAACAAAAGAGAGGCCGTGGTGGGCAAGATATTGAGAGAACTCCAAACAAACCCTCCAGTTTCACTTGCTTTGAGTTACTGGCATTGAGTACACTTTAAAAATCACTATTTTTGGATGTCCACCAGCTGAGCAATATGTTCATAGTCTCTGATATGAGTCTTGACGATAAACAGATCACTTTTCAGGGATGTGAAGGCCACCTTTGTCAAAACCATTTACTCTTAATATGGACCTCAAAATGTGGACAGGTGACTTTTACGTCAAAAAGATTGATTGCTGCACCTTCATATTATGCTGATACCACTCTGTTCCAAAAATACGACCTGTGAAGAGCCATCAGTATAGATGGTATAAGCACAGACCACTGATTACTTCACCTCAAATCACTGTCACCTTCAGACCCTGAATTTATCCCTAGGCATTTGCTAAACTGAGGCCTAGAAGTTACTACAGTAAAGTCCTATTTCCTGCAATGGTTTTTCCTACACAGGTGCAGGGTGAGCAATGACCCCAAGGGGAGACTGAGCCCATACCGCTCTGCTGGAGCACCTGCAGCCAGAAGAACCATCAGAAGGCCCTGGCGTCATTGCCCTGCCACCACACAGAACTCCTATTAGGATCATCCACCTCCACTATCTGAGCTGCTCAGTGACTGGAACCTGTTTCAAGAGCGTCATATATCCTCTCATTTTGTCCATCACTGTGCCCCAAATGGTTACTGTGCATTGAGTCAGGGAACATAAACTGCAAAGCAAGACACCAATATGGTCCCTGCCCTCTGAGAATCCAAATCTGGAGGAATAGAGGCACAAAGCACTAGAGCATTATAACTGGAAGAAAAGACCAGTGTTATATCTAAATAAACCCCCAGGCTCTATGGGAAGTGCAGTCATAACATGACGTCATCTGAGGGATCTCACACTGATATGCCTCAATCCTTAGACCTGAAGTCAAGTGGGATCCAGCCCTGCTCACAGAGGGAGGATCAACTATTGACAGATTCAAAGGCAGAAATGAGTTGTCCAGAGAGGAGGTGGGTGGGCATTCATGTGACTGAAGGAAGCCCAGGAGGAGAGAAGGGAGGATGGACCATGCTGTGGCAGGTTCTGGGCACTGATACACTGTAAGGTGATCCAACACTGTTTGAAGAATTAACACAAATACAGCAGATGAAACAACAAACATTTGTGCTCTCACAGTTTTTTTTAGATCAGAAATGCAGGAGGTCTCAAGTGGAGCTTCTGCCACGTGTCTCATGAGGCTGGGGTCGCTTTCTCAGCTGAGGTTCAGTCATGCCAAGGTCTGCTTCTGAGCTAAGTCACAGGGTTATTGCCAGGACTCCACTAAGACAAGGCCTTGTTTTTCCTCATCTGTTGCCATCTCTGTCCTAAGACTCTTGAGCCTCTCATAGGAGGCACAGAAGAGAGAAGTATCTTCTGTAAAGCCAGAGATCCCAGGGAGGGAGGAACAAGGAAATGACACAAAAAAAAAAAGAAAGAAAGAAACAAGAAAGGAGAGCAGGATGTTAGCCACAGTCATTTCATCAGTAAATCTTGGAGGTGACATCATATGAATATTTGTCATGTTCCAGAGGTCACAAGGAAGACACTAAACCCAGGTCACACTGAAGGGAGGGCACTGCTGAGAGGTACACACCAAGGTGAGGGGAGCTGGGAGCTGATAAGTAATATGCCCAGCACACAGGCCTGGCTGGGGCACATACACTGGATTTAAATACCATAGGAAGCAACTGGAAGGCCAAGGGAGATGAGGATAGCTGCACTAACTGCATTTCAATCCTCTTGTGACAGACAGAAAAGAAGGCTGGGAAGGAAAGTAACAATTACAAAGTCATAAGGAGGGAGACTGGGCCTGTTGTTAGCTCCATTCTATGTGACATTCCACCAGTTTCTATATTTAATCTCTACTTCCATGCATTGCATATGAGGCAGTAGGTTTTCTAAGTGCGACCTCACAGAGACTTGGTGACATCACTAGGAAGCAGATGCTAAGATGATCCCACTGTGCAGAGGGAGACTGTGGAAGACTTGAGAGACATGATGACTTGGCCAAGGTCACATGAGAGGATAGGAGGAGGAGCTGAGTATAGACTTAGGTCTGTCTCCTCAGAGCTGGGACCCTGGCTGCACTCAAGACTGTCAAAAATGTGGGGGACAGTGTTGGGGATGGCTGTGTGCACATATGGAAATGTCATGGGGCTGGAGGAGAGATAACAGTAGCCCAGAGGCATATATATAATTTTATCTGGAGGAGGGTCAGCTCAGGAACCCCCTGACCTCCCTTCCTTGGTGATAGATCCAAACGGAATTTGAAACCCCATAACCAGGAACCCATATTCTAGCAACGGCCTCCTCTCCAGTTCATTTGGTGAAATACATTTAATGAGCAAAGATGTTTTGCTGTCTATCGAGAAGGCGACGCTCAAGGAGGCCCCACAGACAGAGCTCCCTCTCTGGCTGCATGGCCCATTCCCCAGGCCCCAACCCCATGATGTTCCAACACAGAATTTCTTATGAAGAATGGGGTGCTGACTGCATTCCCACTCCCAGGACCTCTGTTCATGTGTTAAAAGAAGACAAAGGTCCCAATCCAACAGCCCAGGATAAATAAACTCAACAGTCCACCATGATGAATAACCCTGTAATGTCTTCCTCCTGAGTTTGGGAGAACAGGGAGCTGAGACAGGAGCAGGTGGTGGGAGACTGTAGGAGGAGACTGTAAGCCAGGTGACCTGTCATGGTCACTACATGGTGGGAAGTGGACATTCAGAGTTTCCAGGGTTCATTTTGGGCCCCCAGTGTCTTTCCTGTCCTCCTAGGGTAGAACCCTGAGTCACAGGGTCTGTATGAGGTTTGAGAAAGGACACAAGGGGCAGAAACAGCTTGAGCAGAGGCCAGGCAGGACCTGGGATTCCTGGCCAGCTACCAGGCTCTCTTTTACCCTGCTCTCCTCAGGTTCTCATTAAGGAGGACTGGAGCAGGGGCTTCAGATTTAAAAGGATGATTGAAAAGTCAGGGCTGAGCACAAGTGGGAACGAGCTTGGCCCCAGGATGAGTGTGGAAGCAGAGGGGCCTCCACAGCCAGTGCCCAGAGAACAGAGGGGGACACCAAGCACTGACACCACCCCAATCACCTTTCTTGTAGGGTGGAAGGTGGAGGGGCAGAGTCCTGAACCATAAGGATTCTGAGCACCAACTCCTTACCCAGCCCACCCTGTCAGCCTTGGCCTCATGCAGGATCACTGTCTCCATATTAGTGACAACATCGGAAGAGCGACACTGACACTATTTCACTTCCCTGCCTCTATTTTGCATCCCACCATTCAGCTGATTGTAACTCCTGGACCCAGGTGTCCACATGGCAGTGACCTGTCCTTCCACAAGCTCTCCAAGTCTTCTGCATCATCAGGATTAGTAGGGTTGCATTTAGTCAGACATCAGGGGACTCTTGCCACTTGGTCCACTTCTATGTCACTTGCTGTCTCAAGGAACACACAACAATCTGAGAGCAGAATCTGGGGTCTCCTGGGGTTTACTTCTTCAAAGGTGGAGCCAGAAGTTCCCACAGCCATTCAGGGCTATGGGACCTGGACCTCATTCCCTCCTGGAGCCATTTCAACTGGGCCACAGAGAACGATGTCCTGGGTGTCCCCACACAGGGATCCTTCCTGGGATCAGCCTGTTTTCTCATCTCCAGAAACCAATGATCTCGTGGGACTCATGGGATAATGCTCCTAATGCAGGGAGCTACCAACTCTTGTGAGCTAACAAACTGGACTGAAGCAGCTAACTATTCCCTTGGCAATTCCTCCTTGAACTCTGCCAAACCTTGTTGTGCCAGGACTCTCCTGTCTCCGTCTGGGTCTTTTCTAGAGCTTTGGATTTTACATTGAATGCCATCCCCAGGTACTTCTGGTGCATCACACTCTAGCCACTGACTCTAAGACTCCTCCATGTCCCACCCCAGAAGGGAGAGGTGGCTACAGATGTGGACAATACCAGCATTTTGTGTGTTCCAGGCAAACTCACTGGGAAGCCTGGAGGAGACTCAGGAACCAGCCTTCCTAGATGACAACTCCCCTTCTTTTTTTTATTTTTTATTTTTTTTAATTTATTTTTATTGTAAACAAGTGGGATACATGTTGTTTCTGTTTGTACATGGAGTAACAGCATACCATTTGCATAATCACACATTTACCTAGGGTAATGATGTTTGATTCATTCTGTTATTTTTTCCCTCCCCCGCCACCCCTCCTACCCCTCTTTTTCCCTCTATACAGTCCCTCCTTCCTCCATTCTTGCCCCCCTCATTATGAGTCCACTTATCAGTGAGATCATTCGTCCTTTGGATATTTGAGATTGGCTTATCTGACTTAGCATGATATTCTCCAATTTCACCCATTTGCTTGCAAATGCCATCATTTTATTATTATTTATAGCTGAGTAATATTCTATTGTATATATATACCACAGTTTATTTATCCATTCATCAACTGAAGGACATCTAGGTTGGTTCCACAATCTGGCTATTGTGAATTGAGCAGCTGTGAACATTGATGTGGCTGTATCTCTGTAGTATGCAGATTTTAGGTCCTTTGGGTATAGGCCAAGGAGTGGGATAGCTGGGTCAAGTGGTGGGTCCATTCCAAGTTTTCTAAGGAATCTCCACACTGCTTTCCAGAGCCGCTGCACTAATTTGCAGCCCCATCAGCAATGTATGAGTGTACCTTTGTCCCCACATCCTCTCCAACACCTATAGTTGCTTGTATTCTTGATAATCACCATTCTAATTGGGGTGAGATGGAATCTCAGGGTAGTTTTGATTTGCATTTCTCTTATTACTAAAGCTGGTGAACATTTTTTCATATGTTTATTGATTGCTTGTAGATCTTCTGTGAAGCGTCTGTTCATATCCTTAGTCCATTTGTTGATTGGGTTATTTGTATTCTTTGTGTAGAGTCTTTTTTTTTTGAGTTCTTTATATATTCTGGAAATTAGTGCTCAATCGGAAGTCTGAGTGGCAAAGATTTTCTCCCACTCTTTAGGCTCTCTCATCGCATTGCTCATAGTTTCCTTTGCTGAGAGGAAGCTATTTAGTTTGAATCTATCCCAGTTATTGGTTCTTGCTTTTATTTCTTGTGCTATGGGAGTCCTGTTAAGAAAGTCTGATCCTAAGCCAACAAGTTGAAGATTTGGACCTACTTTTTCTTCTATAAGATGCAGGTTCTCTGGTCTGATTTCAAGCTCCTTGATCCATTTTGAGTTGATTTTTGTGCAGGGTGAGAGATAGGGGTTTAGTTTCATTCTGTTGCATATGGATTTCCAGTTTTCCCAGCACCATTTGTTGAAGACGCTATCTTTTCTCCATTGCATATTTTTGGCACCTTTGTCTAGTATTAGAAAATTGTATTTATTTGGGTTTGTGTCCGTGTCCTCTATTCTGTACCATTGATTTACCTGTCTATCTTGGTGCCAATACCATGCCGTTTTTGTTACTCTTGCATAGTAGTATAGTTGAAGTTCTGGTATTGCAATACCCCCTGCTTCATTCTTCCTGCTAAGGATTGCTTTAGCTATTCTGGGTTTCTTATTCATCCAGATGAATGTCATGATTGCTTGCTCTATTTCTGTAAGGAACATCATTGGGATTTTAATTGGAATTGCATTGAATCTGTATAGCACTTTTGGTAGTATGGCCATTTTGACAATATTAGTTCTGCCTATCAAAGAACATGGGAGATCTTTCCATCTTCTAAAGTCTTCCTCAATTTCTTTCTTCATTGTTTTGTAGCTTTCATTGTAGAGATCTTTTACCTCTTTGGTTAGATTGACTCAAGTATTTTTTTTTTTTTTGAGGCTATTGCAAATGGAGTTGTTTACCTCACTTCCCTTTCAGATGTTTCATCGCTTGCGTATAAAAATGCTTTAGAATTATGGGTGTTGATTTTATAGCCTGCTATTTTGCTGAATTCATTAATGAGGTCTAGAAGTTTTCTGGAGGAGTTTCTTGGATCCTCTAAATATAGAATCATGTCATCAGAAAATAGCAACAGCTTAAGTTCCTCTTTTCCTATTCATAGCGCTTCAATTTCTTTAGTCTGCCTAATTGCTCTGGCTACAGTTTCAAGGACAGTGTTGAATAGAAGTGGTGAAAGAGGGCATCCCTGTCTTGTTCCCGTTTTTAAAGGGAATGATTTCAGTTTTTCTCCATTAAGAATGATGTTGGCCATGGGCTTAGCATAAACAGCCTTTACAATGTTCACGTTATGTTCTTACTATCCCTATTTTTTCTAGTATTTTGAGTATGAAGGGGTGTTGTATTTTGTAGAACGCTTTTTCTGTGTCCAGTGAAATAACCATATGATTCTTATCCTTAAGTCTATTGACATGATGGATTAAGTTTATTGATTTATGGATGTTAAACCATCCTTGCATTCCAGGGATAAACCCCACTTGACCGTGGTGCATGATTTTCTTAATATGTTTTTGGATACGGTTTGCCAATATTTTGTTAAGGATATTTGCATCTACATTCATCAAGGATATTGGTCTAAAATTTTCTTTCCTTGATCTGTCTTTTCCTGGTTTGGGTATGAGGGTGATATGAGCTTCATAGAATGAGTTTGGTAGGGTACCCTCCTTTTCTATTTCCTGGAATACTTTGAGAAGTATTGGAATGAGATCTTCTTACAACGTCTTGTAGAACTCGACTGAGAATCCGTCTGGTCCTGGGATTTTCTTGGATGGTAGATTTTTAATGGTTTCTTCTATTTCATTGCTTGATATTGATCTGTTTAAACTGTGTATGTCCTCGTGGTTCAGTTTGGGAGGAGCATGTCTCCAGAAATTTGTCAATGACTTTGGTATTTTCTACTTTGTTGGAATACAGATTTTCGAAGTAGCTTCTCATTGTGTTCTGTATCTCAGTGGTGTCTGTTGTGATATTTCCTTTTTCATCGTGAATTTTAGTAATTTGAGTTTTCTCTCTCCTTCTCTTTATTAGTGTGGCTAAGGGTTTATCTATTTTGTTTACTTTCTCAAAGAACCAACTTTTTGTTTTGTCAATTTTTTGAATTGTTTCTCTTGTTTCAATTTCATTGATTTCAGCTCTGATTTTAATTATTTCCTGTCTTCTACTGCTTTTGCTGTTATTCTGTTCTTCTTTTTCTAGGGCTTTGACCTGTAATATTAGGTCATTTAGTTGTTGACTTTTCATTGTTTTCTGGAATGCACTCCATGCAATGAACTTCCCTCTTAGTATCGCTTTCATAGTCCCAAGGATTTTGATATGTTGTCTCATCGTTCTCATGGACCTCTAAGAATTTTTTTTATCTCCTACCTGATGTTTTCTGTTATCCATGTTTCATTCAATACCATATTATTTAGTCTCCAGGTGTTGGAGTAATTTCTGTTTTTTATTTTGCATTGATTTCAACTCTCAGTCCATTATGATCTGATAGAACACAAGGCAGTATCTCTATTTTTTTGCATTTCCTAAGGGCTGCTTTGTGGCATAACATAATGTCTATTTTTGAGAAGGTTTCATGCGCTGCTGAGAAGAAAGTGAATCCGCTCATTGATGCATGGAATATTCTATGTATGTCTATTAAATCTAGGTTATTGATTGTGTTACTGAGTTCTATGGTTTCTCTGATGTCAGCAGTGCATTAAAGTCACCCAGAATAACTGTGTTGTGGTCTATGTGATTCCTGAAATTGAGAAGGATTTGTTTGATGTACAGGGATGCACCATTGTTTTGGGCATAAATATTTACTATCGTTATATCTTCCTGATTTATGGTTCCCTTAAGCAGTATGAAATGTCCTTCTTTATCCCTTCTGACTAACTTTGGCTTGAAGTCCACTTTATCTGACATAAGAATGGAAACCCCCACTTTTTTACTGAGTCCATGTGCATGGTAGGTGCTTTCCCATCCTTTCACCTTTAGTCTGTGGATGTCTTTTTCTATGAGATGAGTCTCTTGCAGGCAGCATATTGTTGGGTCTTTCTTTTTAATCCATTCTGCCAGTCTGTGTCTTTTGATTGATGAGATTAGGCCATTAACGTTCAGGGTTATTATTGAGATATGTTTTGTATTCCCCGTTATTTGGGCTTCTTTTTGGTTTTTAATTTGGCTTGGTTTCTCCTTTGAGTGGTTTTTCTCTAAGGTAGTTCCTCCCTTTGCAGACTTCCATTGTTGTTTTTCATTTCCTCTTCATGGAATATTTTGTTGAGAACATTCTGTAGCACAGGCTTTCTGTCTGTAAATTCTTTTAACTTTTGTTTATCATGGAAGGATTTTATTTCATCTTCAAATCTGAAGGTTAGTTTTGCTGGGTATAGGATTCTTGGTTGGCAATCATGTTCTTTCAGAGCTTGAAATATGTTGTTCCAGGCCCTTCTAGCTTTTAGAGTCTGGGTTGAGAAGTCGGCTGCTATCCGTATTGGTCTCCACCTATATGTAATCTGGTGCTTTTCTCTTGTGGCCTTCAAAATCCTATCTTTATTTTGAATGTTAGGCATTTTCATTATAATGTTCCTTCGTGTGGATCTGCTGTGATTTTGTGCATTTGGTGTTCTGTAAGCCTCTTGTATTTGATTTTCCATTTCATTCTTCAGGTTTGGGAAATTTTCTGATATTATTTCATTGAATAGGTTGTTCATTCCTTTGGTTTGTAACTCTGTGCCTTCCTCAATCCCAATAATTCTTAAAGTTGGTCTTTTCGTGATGTCCCATAGTTCTTGGAGATTCTGTTCATGATTTCTTATCATCTTCTCTGTTTGGACAACTTTATTTTCAAGATTAAATATTTTGTCTTTATTGTCTGAGATTCTGTCTTCCAAGTGGTCTAGACTTTTGGTGATGCTTTCCATTGAGTTTTTTATTTATTTTATTGTTTCCTTCATTTCAAGGATTTCTGTTTCGTTCTTTTTTAGAATCTCTATCTCTTTGTTAAAATGATCTTTTGCTTCCTGCAGTTGCTCTTTCAGGTTATTGGTATTATCATTCATTGCCTGCATTTGCTCTCTTATCTCATCCTTTGCTTCGTGAATCATCTTAATCATGTACAATCTGAAGTTCCTTTTCTGACATTGCTTCTAACATACTGTCATTGGATTCTATTAATATAGAATCTAGATTTGTTTGGATCATTTTCTTCCCTTGTTTTTCTTGTTTTTCATGTATCTTCCCTTCTAGCAGTGCAGATCTGGGGTATTGCAGATTTTCTCCTATAGGCTTATAGCATCCCTGGAGGTTTCCAAAACCCTTTCTTTAAGGGGAGATCAATATTAGCAGTGCCCAATTCAGACACTATGCAATCCTAGACCAAATAGCCCCTATGAGGGCAATAACAAAATTGTCATAATAAACAGAATGAGTTCAAATATTATCTTCAGTAAAACAGATTTGCAATAAGGTCTGCAGTTTCAAATGGAGGACAAAGAGGATGCAGAGGGATGTAGAATGTGGCTGTTAATGGGATAAGAAAAGAAAATACAGAAGTTCTATATAATAGAAAGGGTGAGATTGTAAACAAAAGTAATTGGATGTTAGCATTAAAAAAGGGAGAAAGAGACTCTGAGGGAACAGGTAAACAACAGGAAAAGAGAGCAAGAAAAGTAAAGAAATAAAAACTTAAAATTTTTCAATAAGGAGAAAAAAGAAAATCTATAGTATAACAGTCATATAGTAATGAAACCTCCCAGTCTTCAGTAGCCTGATGCATGAGAATTACCTGACAATGAACTTCAAGCCTCCAGCAGGCATCTCAGGATGGGTTTTGCCCCACCTAAAGATTGGAGCTACGGCTTCCAGGATTATCCAAGATAGCCGCGCTGGCTTTGAAATGTGTTGGCAAATGGGGAGCTGCAGCTCAGGGTATGGCCATGGTCAGCAGGAGGTCCTGGAGGCAGGATGCGGTTGGTCAGGCAGGGTTCCTGGAGGTCGGGTGTGTTTGGTGTGGTTGTGGGATCCTGGAGGCTGGTTGCAATTAGTCGGTCTGGGGTCCCAGTGATACGGTGCAGTCAGTTGGTCTGGGGGTCCTGGCAGCAGGGAGCAGTCAGTCGATGTGAGTGCCCCAGAGGCAGGGAGTGATAGGTCGTGCTGAGTGATCCTGGAGATGGGGCTCAGTCTGTCCGGCCAGGTGTCCTACGCAGCCTGGCTGTTGTCTCCAAATGGCGGCAGCCACGTATAATCAAACTTGCAGGTACTGTAACAGTGAACTTCCAGGCAACAGCATGCAGCTGGTGCTCCACTGGCGGTCGACGATCAGTTTGCTGACTATTGTGGGACGATCGGGAGGTGAACCTCGTGCATTGGGTGATGGATAGGTGTAAGGCAGGCGATGAACAGGCGAGAGGCAAGCAAATGGCAGATGGCAGGCACTTGATAGTGAGCAATCAAGAAACAGATATCCTCTGCTTGAAACCGGAGTTACTGAAAACTCCTCTTCTATGTCCATCACCTTGAGTTCCTCCACCCAACGGGAGCTCGACCTAATGTTGGCAAGGCACGCCAGCCCAGCAGGACAGGGTCACATACAGCTATGTGTCCTGGAACTGGCCCTGCACTTCTCTCAGCCTCAGCCTGCTCCTCAGAACAGGGGGTGCCAAGAAGCCTGACCTCATGGGAGGCAAGTCCAGGTCTCTCATGCTAATGTATGCTCCTCACTAAGCAGGGGGGGTCTCCTCACTCCATGGCTAGCAGTTGCTGAACAAGTCACCTGGCAATATCCACAGCCACATCACCGTGACAGGTCCCGACATGGAGGACCAAGGCCACTGGGTTCTGACATTAATAGAAATGCCAGAGCCCATGGAAGAAGAAGCCGAAAGTGAAGAGGTCTAGGGTGGTGGGTATGAGCCTGTGGGAATGGGATGGGGCTGGACATGCTGAGTGGATCTTCAAGAAACCCAGGCAGGGCAGAACCTTAAGCAGCAGAGGCATCATTGTTGACATGCATTCTGGGAACATTTCCCAGGAGGAGGTTTTTATGTGGAGGTCTGTGAAATGCAGTGGGAAGTATTTTCTCCCTGGAAGGAACATGGATAGTGGGCACCTGCAGGGACACCCCCAGTGTTTGTGGAGGCTCCTGCTCAAGTTCCCCCACTTCCACCACCTCATGCTGGCCCCTCAGTCAGCAAATCCTGAGCACCCCCTTATACCTGTTTCTATTCCAGAGCTTCCCTTACCCTCCCCTGCCATTGCTTTTTTCCTTCTATTTATTTTATGTATTTATATTTTTGTTAAAATAAGCTTCTTTTAAAATTAAAGATTTTATTCATTTTCAAAAGATTCAGTTTATTAATATTAAGAACATTCTCAAAATTGTGCACTAGTTACCACTATGCAGTTCCAGAACATCTTCCTGAATCGGATATCCATAACCACCCCCTCCCCATCTCCTGCCAGTCCCCAGCAACCCCTCATCATTCTAGCCCTGTGACATGCCCAGTCTGCATTCTTCCAATCAGTGCACTTATATTTCTCTTTGGCCACATGATGTTGGAAGGGGCTGATGAAGTTTTCTGCACAGGGTAAATGCCACACAGCTCTAAGTTCATTATTTTTTTTATTGTTTTGGTACTGGGAGTTGAACCTAGGGACAGTTTACCACTGAGCTACATCCCTGGTCATTTTTCTTTTGAATTTTGAGAAAGGGACGTGCTCAGTTGCTGAAGCTCTCCCTGAGTTGCTAGGCTGCCCTCAAACCTACAATCTTGCTTAAAGCAGTACTATTCGGAAGTGGGAAAAAAAATCCTCTATATTCAATGCCTGGAGAACAGATGAATCAAGTGTATAACAGTTACTCCAGGGAAGATCATACAAGAGTGAAAAATAATAGGGTCCAGCTCCATGTCATTGAGTAGGTAAATCTCAACAGTAGTCCTGAACAAAAGAGCACCCAGAGAAATCATTTATGGCAATATCAACAACGAGTCAAGCAAAATCATGAAGCACTAAGAAACACATTCTCACCATTCACTCTAAAGAATAGTGAGGACAAGAATGGACAATTTTCAGGCTACTTTCAGTCTCTAAGTGGGAGAACAAAGAGGCAAGAGAAATCCTAGGGAAGGTTCCAGGGCACCAGGCCACGTGATTCTCTTAAGTGGAACAGTGAGTTCACAGGTGCTCATTCTAATCTTCTTTAAACTGACAGGCAGCAGGTGTACTCTTGGTGTGCATTGATTTTATGAAGGGTGACATGAACTGATTTCTGGGAGGTGATGTGTGTGTTTGAGAATGCTTGCCAGCACCCATCCAAGTTCTTAGCCTGTGTCCCTTTATCTAGCCTGGCCAAAGTAATAGATTAATCCAACCTCTGCACTCACTCATTTTTCAATTTCTTTGAAAGACTCTTCCTCACAGCACTGGTTGAAATAGTAAGGAACTAGGGCCTTCGCTGACATCCATGTAGATCCATAGACAAATCTGCTCCTGGTGCCTCAGGGCACACTAGCTGCTGAGGGACTGCCTATGCCCAAAGGGAGAGAATTCAAGGATGCTGTCACATGGAAAAATACAGACATTTTCAGGATTTCTGGAATGAGAAGCTCATTGGTTTTTAAAGAATACACATGCACACAAACACATAATTGAAATTGATTCTGGGTGTGACGGCATGACACAAGAGTGAAACAGAGACATATATATGAAAGGGACAGAGCCCAGTGATACATGATGATAAGCGATGGTGGCTGGAACCTAGAAGATCCTGTATTTCTACATTGTCATACGTAAATATTTTCATACAGTGAGCATTTTCGTTATATAAAGATTACATCATATCAAATCTTACTAAGCGAATTACCTACCCTTTATTTATAATGGTATTTCATTGAAAGAGAAGATCAATAAAACATCCAATACGAATGAAGAATGGAGTGAAGGACACAGTCCTCCCACCCACAAACAGTGCCCTACCTGGGAAGGACTCATCCTTCCAGTTTTCCCTTCCTGTGCAGGCCTGTGGATTCTTAGTGGCTGGGTAGGGAGCAGGTAAGGACCTGAGCTCTTCTATCACACGTCCACACTGGGGACAAAGCCTCAACAAACCTCCATGGTGTATTGTCAGAGGGTGAAATTTCACAATGGTAGCAGCCTCTGGACCCATTCCAATTTTCCATGTCCTACACAGTTGAAGGGGACGTCGGCATCTATAAAACTCATACTTTCAGATAACTGGGGGTGAGGGGGTTTCCACACCCCATGTGGATCATGAGAAGAATTTCTCTCAGAGGACGAGGGTGCCAGTGATCAATTAATAACTAACACACTTATCTAATCAATAAACATAAAATCCAACACTTTTCAAATGGAAGAGATTGTGACAGATTGGGCCACCTAACAAGATGGAGGACCCCACCTTTATTTATAGTCACACATAGCTAAAGGGGCCCAGACTGGGAGGGGGCATCTTCTGTGAGGAACAGAATGGGGTAGAGTTAGAATAGCCATTTGTTTAGAGAATTAGCATATCCTCAGGGGTGAGCCACCCTGTATAGGGCCACTTACTCCTCCCTATCTGAAACAGTCTCCCATGACTGCCAGTACCTGGGAGTTCTGACTCTGGATCCCATGGCTTAGCCAAGCCTGATTCTGCTAAACATAGATGACTCCCCACAGATCTCTAGGTCTGGACTTTTCAGTTCCCAATGAACACACCTCATCAAGACACTGACCACAGTTTCCACATCTGACATCCCTTCCTTGAGTGGAGATCTGATGGGGAACAAAGGGGCTGCAGTGACCCTGGAGCTGAGACCTGAGGACAAGGGCTGGGGGGATCACCCAGCACTGGAATACACCATGGTACCTGGCAGGCAACCAGGGGACTGGGAAGGCCTCACCCCAGCCCCTTTTCCCTCACCAGTTAATTTCTCAGCCAAGCAGCAAGGCCCTGAATCCTGGACATAAGAGGAGGCACTTTTGGCCATATCCTGGTTGCTCTCCCTCCAGCCATGGAGTTTCTCACTCACAAAATCTCTTCAAAAGGCAGGTTGTCAGGTTATAGAACAGCCCTTGAATGAGAAGGAGCCAAGAGCAATTTTCATTTGTAACAGCAAAGCTACCTTCAGCATGTGTAAGCAGGCGATGTCTTTACAGAGCACAGGAGGTACTCAGGAAAGCATCTAGAAGGCCAAAGTACCAAACCTTAAATGAAAAGCTCAACTTCAAACAAGCCCACAGGCCAGTGCCCATGAACATTGTGCAAAATGAAGCATGTTACAACCAACACATATTGTAAAACTGAATAGACATGAAATCTACAAAACAGGTCAACATAAAATAAAGAAAGTGAGCCAGGAGTTGTGGTGCTCCACATAATCCCAGCAATTCAGGAGGCTCAGGCAGAACAATCTAAGTTCAAGGCCAACCTCAGCCATTTAGAAAGACCCCCAGTAACTTAGCAAGACCATGACTCAAAATAAGTAAAAAAATTTGTGGGGTTTTAGTTCACTGGTGAAGCATTCCTGGGTTTAAGTGCAGGTAGCAATAAAAGAAGAAGAAAAAAAAAGACACAGAATAGAGGTTAGCATCTGCCTAGGACTGGGAATTTGAGTTCAGAGGATAATGGGAGATGACTCCTCATGGGTACAGGGTTCCCCTTGGTGATACTGACATACACTGAATCCAGAAGGAACACCACATAGCAACAGACCAATAAGGAATAAAGGTGTTGGGTCAGTAACACCTCGTCACCAACTCAAGTGCCCAACCTGATGGCTTTCCTAGAACATTCTGTCAACACTTAAAGAAAAGTTAACCCAAGTCTTCTTACACTCTTCTAGGTGAAGAGGAAGAAACACTTCCAAACTAAGTTTAGAAGCACAGATTTACACTGCCACCAAAGTCAGACAAAGACTACAGAAAAGGTGAATATCCCTAGTGAACACAGGCACAAAAATCCTTAACAAAATACCAGGAAACCCTCTCACCCTGCATGAAACTTAAAGTAGATCAAAGACTTAGGCACTAGAACAGAGACCCTGCACCTAACAGAAGGAAAAGTAAGCCCAAATTTTCGACATTTTGGCCTAGGATCTGACTTCCTTAACAAGATCCCTAAAGTGCAAGAAGTAAAATCAAGAATCAATAGATGAGATGGATTCAAACTAAAAGACTTCTTTTCAGTAAAAGAAATAATAATATGAAGAGGGAGCCTATAGACTGGGAGAAAATCTTCACCATATGCAACTCAGATAAAGCATTTATCTCTACGATGTATAAAAAAATAAAAAAACAACATCAAACAAATAATCCAATCAATATGGGCTAAGGTAATTCTGAACAGACACTTCAATGAAGAAGAAATACAATCGATCAACAAGCATATAAAAAAATGTTCATCACCTCAAGCAATTAGAGAAATGCAAATCAAAACTACTCTAAGATTTCATCTCACTCCAGTCAGAATGGCAATGATCAAGTATACAAGCAATAATAGGTTTTGGCGAGGATGTGGGGGGAAAAGGTACATTCATACATTGCTGGTGGGACTGCACATTGGTGCAACAACTCTGGAAAACAGTATGGAGATTCCTCACAAAACCTGGAATGGACCCACCATTTGACCCTGCTATCTCACTGGTTTATACCCAAAGGACTTAAAATAGGCATACTAAAATCATGCAGCCACATCAATGTTTATAGCAAGTCAACTCAGAAGAGCCAAACTATGGAACCAAACTAAGTATCCTTCAACACATAAATGGATAAAGAAACTGTGGTATATATATACACAATGGAATATTTACTCAGTCCTAAATAAGAATGAAATTATGGCATTTCAAGTAAATGGAAGGAGTTGGAGAATATCATGCCAAGTAAAATAAGCCAATTCCCCAAAACCAAAGGCCAAATGTGTTCTCCAAATGTGGACACTAATTCACAATAAGGGGGGGGTGACAGCACGAGGCAAGAAGAGAGTTAATTTAGATTAAGTAGAGGGGAGTGAAGAGAGAGGAAAAAGTATGGGGGTAGGAAGAATAAGTAGAGGGAAACAGACATTATCACCTCATGTACATATATGACTGCATGACCAATGTGATCCTACAACATGTACAATCAGAAAAAAGAGTAAACTCCATTCATGTATGATTTATCAAAATGCATAAATGCATTCTATCGTCATGATTAACTAATTCAAACAAATTTTTTTAAAAAATACTAAGAAACCAAATTCAACAGCAAATTTAAAGAATCATATACCAACTCATGCATCATGGTTTTAATATCTCAGATATAAAAACACTTCCACATACACACATTATTCAATGTGATAAAATACTCTAACAGAATGAAAGACTAAAATCATACGATCTCAATAGGTACAGAAAAATTTCTTGAAAAACTCAACATTCTTTCATGATGAAGTCTCCCACAGATGAGGTCTAGAAGGAAGGTCCCTCCACATAGTAAAGGTCATAAAGGACCTGACTCCAGTGAACATCCTACTCAATGGGTGAAATGCTGAAAGCTTTTCCTCTAAGACCAGGAACAAGATGAGGATGCCCACTTCTGCAACTTCTGTTAAGCACGGTGCTGGAAGTCCCAGCCAGAGGAATCAGGCATGAAAAAGAATTCACAGACTTCCAAATCAGAAAGGAAGGACAGTTGTTTCCACTGGCACATGACATGTCCCATAAGATAAAAAATAAAATAAAGCTACAGCCTCTACTAAAAACCTGCTAGAACTAATTACCAAATTCAGTCAAGTTGCAGGGAACAAAAATCCACATGCTAAAGCAGTTGCATTTCTATGCCCTACTAAATTATCCAAACAAATAAAGACTAATATTCTCTTTACAATACTATTGAAAGGAATAAGGTACTTGGGAGTAAACTGAGTCAAAAGTATTTAACTAAAACAGGTCTCCAGGCAAATGACAGAAGGCACCATAATAGCACGAGCACAGGAGAGAGGGAATCACAATGCAAGGCAGGAAGTTAGCCTCCATCACATGAACCTTGGGGACACCCTCAAAACACATGCAACCCCTAGTAAGGAGTATGAAAAGGTAGTCAGCATCACTAGTCATTGGGGAAGAGGAAATATTCACCATGAGTTATCACCTGGCAGTTGTTAGGAGGCCTGTTCTCAAAATATCCAGGTGATAACAAGTGTTGGCAAGGATTGAAGAAAAGAGCCCTTATCCACTGGTATTGAGTTTGCAAATTGGGACAGCCTTTATAGAGAAAATAGTATGAATGTTTCTAAATATATACACATTCCGACATAACATCCAAAGTCACTTCTGCATATATGTGTGAAGGAAATGAATCCACATCATGAAGATGTACTCCATGTTCATCATAGCATTGTTCATAAATACCCAGGACACAGAGTCAACCCAAGCATCCATTAACAGGTGAATGGATAAGAAAAAGGTGAGAGATGTTCAGAATATTTTTCAGAAAAAATATGTTAGATTGCATGTTGGACCAAGGGGACACTATGCTAAATGACTTAAGCCAGACACAGGAAGACAAAGGCTGCATTTTCTCACGGTTATATGAAATCTTTGTCTCTCTTAATAATGTTTGTCATAAAGTCTGTTTGGTCTGATATTAGTACAGTTACCCCAGTTCCCATTTGGTTACAGTTTGCATGGTGTGTCTTTTCCATCCTTCATGTTAAGCCTAGCTATAGTGTCTTGAGTGAGTATCATGCAGAAGACTTCTGGTGAGCCTCTGGCCTCCAAAATAAGTGCTGTATATTTTCTCTGCACCTCACATTCTATCTGAAAACTTAGAAGGCTTGGGTGAGGTTAAATGTGTAACTGTGAAAAAGTCACAGTCATGCAAGACTAGTGAGGGTAGGGGGTAACTTGTCACTTCAGCATTGTGAAAAAGCCCAGGTCCTGTCTGTGCTTAGACTTAGATACACGGTGGTCCTTCTTGTGGTCTGATCCATCATGGCCACCAAGTGACTTGTCTTCTAAGCATGTCCTGGTAAGTTTCTTACATCTCACAGGAGAACAACAAGGCCTGGTTATGAATGCCTGCATTGGACCTAGCAACATCAGGTCCAGGACAGCAGCCAGAGATTAGAGGATGCTATTTTCTTCTCAGCAAAATCTCAGGATAAGACCAGTTATTTACCTTTAGAAAATTATTTCAAATTCAGGAAGTACAGAGAAAATGAGGCATCTCCAGCCTATGCAGGCAAGACACAGGTTTTAGAGGGAGTCAGAAGCTTCATTACCTCTGGGTAAAACAATTATTTCCAAGGCAATAGATATACAGCATTATGTAATATAAATAGATTTTCCTGCGCTACTTGTTAAAAATAAAATCAGAGAAAATTGGAAATAAAACAACAGGTTTAAGTATACTCACAATAGAAATGGAAAATCTCAGAGTCTGCTTTCAACACAGTTAAATAAATTTTAGTTTAAATATGCACCAACAATATGACCCAATTTCAAACCTAGATGTTTTCTTTAGGGAAACGAGCACATAGCCATATGATGCTTTTTCTGAGCATGACCACAGCAGCTTGATGTCTAAGGGGCAGCACTAGAGACAACATAAAAGCCAAGGAGCAGATGAACAAAGAAGAAATGTGTGGCTCCCACAAGCCATGGCATGCAATGAGTGAAGGGTAGACTACTGTATCTGCCTTCAGAGGCCACAGGCTCAAGATGCCTGCAGTGAGAGCAGCATGCTCTGCTCTATCCCTGCCCCTCCAATCCCAGACTCAGTATGGCACACAGGGACAGATTCTTCCAATGGGTCAGAGGATGTTTCAGCCCCTGTCAACCAAGCATAAAGCTGTTCATCACAAGGGTCCAAGAAGGCATACCAGACAACCCAGGGAGGTTCCATACAGGGAAGTCCAGCATGGTGAGCACCCATATGCAGTCACAGGCCCTTCCTCCTGACTGTTGGGGAACAGGGACCTGAGGGAGGATCCTCCTGGGCAAGAGCAGGAGGTGAGAGACTGTGAGCCTGTTGTCCTGTCATGGTGAACCACAAGACTGGGCTACAAGGTTGGGGTCAACCTGGGCCTCCAGTGTCATCTCCTTTCTTTATAGGGTAGAAGCCTGTGACACAGGGTCTGTATGAGGTCTGTGGAATAGAAGGACACAAGGGGCACACAGTCAGCACATCTGTCAGGCAGGCCCAGGGCTTGCTGCTGGCTGCCAGGCAGTGTCTTCACATGTTCTGCACAGGATGTAACTGAAGAGCTGCTCAACAGAAGCATCAGCTCCATATCCAGACTGAGGAGCCAGGGCCAGTAACCACCAATGGGCACCAGCTCAGCTTTAAGGTGAGTGGGCATGGAGGAATCTCCATTGACAGGGCCTAGAGAAGGCCAGAGAGAAACCTGGAGCCCAGATGACAGTAAATACCTCACTGCAGGGCTTGGGTGTGAAGAGGCCAATGTCCAGTTTCCTAAGGAATTGTGACCTCACCTCCTCATCCATCTGCACCTTCTTCTATGCCCAGACTTAGTCTAGGCCAGGTGGAAGGTCACTGTCCACATGTTGGTGGGAACATCAGCAAAATGACACTGACATATTTCACTTTACTTCCTGTGATGATTTTTACTCTCACATTCACCTCATTAAAAGTACTGGAACTGTGTTTCCATGTGTCACCTACCCAACTGTCCTTCTATGAACCCGCCAGGTCTTACACATCATTAGGTTTAGTAGAGCTGTCTTTTCCCAAAATAGCAGGGTCCTCCTGCTATATCATCCATTTCTCTGCCATGTGCCATCTCAAAGAACACACCCAGGGATCCAAAGGCAGGAGCTGGGCCTCCCTGGGCTGGGCCCCATGCCAGGAGAGAGGCAGTTATCACAGCACTCAAACCTTCAGGCCTGTAGGACCTGAACCTCAGTCCCTCCTGGAGCCATATCACCAGGAACACAGGGAACAATGGCCTCTTGTCTTCATTAGGGACCCTCCCACCCAGGATCATCCTTTTTCCCATTGCTAGAACTGGATGTACTGTCAAGACTCATGGGCTAACGCTCCTAATGAAGGGAGTTACCACTTCTCAGCTCGCAAACAGGACTGAAGAAGCTAGTATTCCTGAACTATTCCCTCTGAAATTCCACTTTGAACTCTGAGAACCACTGTTGTGCTGGGACTCTCTGGTCCCTCCTCTGACACTAACCACTGAGTGCCTTGGAGTTTGGTTTGTGCTCCAACATTTCTGGTGGGTCACAGAATGGTCTCTGACATCCTCAGAGGGGAGAGATGGACAAGGAGGTGAATGATATACCTACTCTATGGGTGGTACAGGCACATTTGCTGGAGAACCTGGAGGAGGCCCTGGAGCCTGAGCCCCTCCCAGGACCCCTCCTTCACCAACACCAGCTGGACCTTCATCTCCACACAACAAGTCCTCATGTTCAAAAGGTGTGCTCCACCCTCCAGGCACAGTGTGACATGGCCACGAACACTCTGCATCCTTGGAATGATCCTGCATCTTTCTGATCCTCAGTCTAACCCTCTGAACAGCTGGGGAAACCAGTGGGTCAGCCTAGAGGGTTACTGAGGAGTGATTTCCACAGAGAGCGCTTACCAGTATTTACTCCCATGGAAAGATCTGCTGGAGGGGGCTGTACCTGTTCTCACATATTATTATCCTCTGTTTCAAGGACACCATTGCCCCACTCCTCATTTATCCTCTGGAACAAAGCAGGGATGCCCTCTTTCACCATTTCTATTCAACAGTGTCTTTAAAACTCTAGCCAGAGCAATTAGACAGACTAAAGAAATTAAAGGGATAGGAATAAGAAAAGAAGAACTCAAACTATCCCTATTTGCTGATGACATGATTATATATTTAGAGGAACCAGATAATTCCACCAGAAAACTTTTAGAACTCAAAAGTGAATTCAGTAAAGTAGCAGGTTACAAGATCAATGCTAATCAATCTAATGCATTTTTATACATAAGTGACGAATCTTCAGAAAGAGAAGTTAGGAAAACTACCCCATTCACAATAGCATCGAAAAAAAATAAAATACTTGGGAATCAATCTCACAAAAGAAGTGAAAGACCTCTACAATGAGAACTACAGAACACTAAAGAAAGAAATTAAAGAAAACGTTAGAAGATGGAAAGATCTCCCAAGAGTCCTATAAGCCTCTTGTTCTTGGATTGGGAGAATTAACATTGTCATAATGGCCATACTACCAAAAGTGCTGTACATATTCAGTGCAATTCCAATTAAAATTCCAATGACGTACCTTACAGAAATGGAACAAGCAATCATGAAATTCATCTGGAAGAATTAGAGACCCAGAATAGCTAAATCAATACTTAGCAGGAAGAGTGAAGCAGGGGGTACCACAATACCAGATCTTCAACTCTACTGCAAAGCAATAGTAACAAAAATGGCATGGTATTGGTACCAAAATAGACAGGTAGATCAATGGTACAGAATAGAGGACATGGACACAAACCCAAATAAATACAATTTTCTCATACTAGACAAAGGTGCCAAAAATATGCAATGGAGAAAAGATAGCCTCTTCAACAAATGGTGCTGGGAAAACTGGAAATCCATATGCAACAGAATGAAACTAAACCACTATCTCTCACCCTGCACAAAAATCAACTCAAAATGGATCAAGGATCTAGGAATTAGACCTGAGACCCTTCATCAAATAGGAGAAAAAGTAGGTCCAGAGCTTCAACATGTCGGCTTAGGACCACACTTCCTCAACAGGACTCCCATAGCACAAGAAATAAAAGCAAGAATCAATAACTGGGATAGATTCAAACTAAATAGCTTTCTCTCAGCAAAGGAAACTATCAGCAATGTGAAGAGAGAGCCTACAGAGTGGGAGAAAATCTTTGCCACTCAGACTTCAGATAGAGCACTAATTTCCAGAATATATAAAGAACTCAAAAAAAAAAAAACTCTACACAAAGAATACAAATAACGCAATCAACGAATGGGCTAAGGATATGAACAGACACTTCACAAAAGAAGATCTACAAGCAATCAACAAAGATATGAAAAAATGTTCACCAGCTTTAATAATAAGAGAAATGCAAATCAAAACTACCCTAAGATTCCATCTCACCCCAATTTGAATGGTGATTATCAAGAACACAAGCAACAGTAGGTGTTGGCGAGGATGTGGGGGAAAAGGTACACTCATACATTGCTGGTGGGGTTGCAAATTAGTGCAGCCACTCTGGAAAGCAGTATGGAGATTCCTTAGAAAGCTTGGAATGGAACCACCATTTGACCCAGCTATCCCACTCCTTGGCCTATACCCAAAGGACTTAAAATCAGCATACTACAGAGATACAGCCACATCAATGTTCACAGCTGCTCAATTCACAATAGCCAGATTGTGGAACCAACCTAGATGTCCTTCAATTGATGAATGGATAAAGAAACTGTGGTGTATATATATATACATACATACATATATATATATATATGTATAATGGAATATTACTCCACCATAAAGAATGATAGAATTATGGCATTTGCAAGCAAATGGGATGAAATTGGAGAATATCATGCTAAGTGAGATAAGCCAATCTCAAAAATCCAAAGGCCGAGTGATCTCGCTGATAAGTGGATGGTGATACATAATGGGGGGTGAGAGAGGGGCAAAAATGCAGGAAGGAGGGACTGTATACAGGAAAAGGAGGGGTGGGAGGGGTTGGAGGGGTGGGGGGAAGGAAAACATAACAGAATGAATCAAACATCATTATCCTAGGTAAAAGTATGATTATGCAAATGGTATGCTGTCAATCCATGTACAAAAACATGTATCCAATTTGTTTACAAGAAAAATAAATTAAATTTTTAAAAAAGGTGTTTTTTGTTGAACGCTTTCTGTGCATCAAATGAAATAATCATATGATTCTTAACATTAAGTCTGAGGATGTGATGAATTACATTTATTGATTTCCAGATGTTGAATCAACCTTGCATTCCCAGGATGAACCCAACTTGATAGTGGTGCACTGTCTTCTTAATATGTTTTTTGTATGTGGTTTCCCAGGATTTTGTTAAGGACTTTTGTGCCTATATTCATCAGAGATATAGGTCTAAAATTCTCTTTCCTTGTTGTGTCTTTGTTGGGTTTTGGTATCAGAGAGATACTAGCTTCATAGAATGAGTTTGGAAGGGTGAAGGTTTCCCTCCTTTTCTATTCCTGGAATACTTTGAGGAGTATTGGAATGAGTTCTTCTATGAAGGTCTTGTACAACTTGGCTGAGAATCTGTGTGATCCCAAACATCCCTGGGTTGGTAGGTTTTGATTGTTTCTTCTATTACACTGCTTAAAATTGATCTGTTTAAATTGTGTATGTCCTCTTGGTTCAGTTTGGGAGAATCATGTGTCTCTATAAATTTGTTGATGTCTTCAGTATTTTCTATTCTGTTGGAGTATAGATTTTCAGAGTATTTTCTCATTATCTTATGTTGTATGCCACATTTCCTTTTTCATCATGAATATATTAGTGTATTTGAGTTTTCTTTTTTTCTTCTCTTAGTTACTGTGGCTAAGGGATTATCTACTTTGTTTACTTTTTCAAAGAACCAACTTTTTGTTTTGTCTATTTTTTAATTGTTTTTGTTTCAATTTCATTTATTGCAGCTCTGATTTTAATTATATCCTATCTTTTACTACTTTTGGTGTTATTCTGTTCTTCTTTTCCTAGGACTTTGAGATGTAATGTTAGGTCATTTAGTTCCTGACTTTTTCTTTTCTTGAATGCACTCCATGCAATGAATTTTCCTCTCAGTACTGCTTTCATACTTTCAGAGAGATTTTGATATGTTGTATCATCATTCTCATTTATCTCTAAGAATTTTTTTATCTCCTCCCTAGTGTTTTCTGTTATCCATGCTTCATTCAATACCATATTATTTAGTCTCCAGGTGTTGGAGTAATTTCTGTTTTTTATTTTGTCCTTGTTTTCTAGTTTCATTCCTTTATGATCTGATAGAACACAAGATAGTATCTCCCTTTTTTTTTTGTCTTTACTAAGGGCTGCTTTGTGGCATAACACATGGCCTATATAAGAGAAGGATCCATGTGCTGCTGAGAAGAACGTTTATTCACACATTGATGAATGGAATATTCTATACATGTCTGTTAAGTCTAAGTTATTGTATCACTGAGTTCCATGGTTTCTTTGTTTAGTTTTTGCTTGGAAGGTCTACCCAGTGGTGACAGCGGTTTGATAAAGTCATCCAGAATTATTGTATTGTGGTCTATTTGACTCCTGGAATTGAGAAGGATTTCTTTAATGTACATGGATGTGCCATTGTTTGGGGCATAAATATTTATCATCTTTATGTCTTCCTTTAAGCAGTATGAAATGTCTTTATCTTCTAACTTTGGCTTGAAGTTCACTTTATCTGATGTAAGGATGGAGACCTTCGCTTTTTACTCAGTCCATGTACATGGTAGGTTTTTTTCCCATCCTTTCACCTTTAGATTGTGGATATCTTTTTCTATGAGATGAGTCTCTTGAAGGCAGCATATTGTTGGGTCTTTCTTTTTAATCCAATGTGAAGGTCTATGTCTTTTGATTGATGAATTTAGGCCATTAACATTTGGGGTTATTATTGAGATATTATTTGTATTCCAGTCATTTGGGCTTCTTTTTCATTTTTAACTTCACTTGGTTTCTCATTTCAATGATTTTCCTTTAAGGTACTTCCTCCCTTTGCTGACCTACATTGTTGTTTTTCATTTCCTCCTCATGGAATATTTTGCTACCAATGTTCTGTGGCTCAGTCTTTCTATTTGTAAATTCTTTTAACTTTTGTTTATCATGGAAGGATTTTATGTTGTCTTCAAATCTGAAGGTTAGTTTTGCTGGGTATAGGATTCTTGGTTGGCAACTAGGTTTTTTCAGAGCTTGAAAAGTGTTGTTCTAGGCCCTTCTAGCTTTTAGGTCTTGACTGAGAAATCTGCTGATATCCATATTGGTCTCCCCCTATATGTAATCTGATGCTTTTCTCTCACGGCCTTCAAAATCCTTTCTTTATTTTGTATGTTAGGCATTTCAATTATAATGTGCCTTGGTGTGGATCTATTGTAATTTTGTGCATTTGGTGTTCTGTAAGCTTCTTGTATTTCATTTTCCAGTTCATTCTTCAGGTTTTGGAAATTTTCTGATATTATTTCATTGAAGAGGTTGTTCATTCCTTTGGTTTGTATCTCTGTGCCTTCCTCAATCCCAATAATTCTTAAATTTGGTCTTTTCATGATGTCCCATAGTTCTTGGAGATTCTGTTCATGATTTCTTACCATCATCTCTGTTTGGGCAACTTTATTTTAAAGATTAAATATTTTGTCTTTATTGTTTGAGATTTTGTCTTCCAAGAGATCTAGTCTGTTGGTGATACTTTCCATTGAGTTTTTTATTTGGTTTCTTATTTCCTTCATTTCAAAGATTTCTGTTTGTTTGTTTGCTTGTTTGTTGGTTTTTGAGAATCTCTATCTCTTTGATGAAATGACCTTTTGCTTCCTGCAGTTGCTCTTTCAACTGCTTATTGGAGTGATCATTCATTGCCTGCATTTTCTCTCTTATCTCATCCTTTGCTTCACAAATCTCTTTAATTCAGTATATTCTGAACTCCTTTTTTGATATTTCTTCTACCATGCTGTCACTGGATTCTATTAATATAGAATCTAGGTTGGTTTGGAACACTTTTTTTCCTTGCTTTTTCATATTGTTCACATATCTTCCACTCTAGCAGTACAGATCTAGGGTATTGTAGTTTCCCACCCTATAGACTTATACTGACCTTACAGGTTTCCAAAACCTCTTCTTTAAGGGGGAGATCCATATTAACAGTGCCCAGTAGAGACAATATGTAGCCCTAAACCAAATAGCCCATATGAAGACATTAACAATATTGTCATAATAAGCAGAGAGGGTGAGTTCAATTATTATCTACAGTACAACAAACAGATTTGCAATAAGGTCTGCAGTTTCTAATGGAGGACAAAGAGGGTGAGGAGGGTGTAGGATGTAACTGTTAATGGGATAAGAAAAGAACATACAGAAGTTCTAGATCCTAGAAAGATCCTGTATCCAAAAGACATTGGTTATTACCATGAGAAAGGGAAGAAAGAGAATCTGAGAAAACTGGTAAACAAAAGGAAAATAGAGTAAGAAAACTAAAGAAATAAAATTTAAAAATTTTCAAAAAGGAGAAAAGAAAAAAAAATGTACACTATAGCAGTCGTATAGTATTCGAACCTTCCAGTATCCAGCAGCCTAATGTATGAGAGATACCTGACAATGAGCTTCCAGTCTCCAGCAGGCATCTAAGGATGGAATTTGACCCCCTAAAGATGGAAGCTTTTGCTTCCAGAATAATCCAAGATGACTGCTCTTCCTTCCAACTGTGTTGTCAAATGGGGAACTGCAGCTTGAGTTGTGGGAGGTGGGTGTGGTTGGCCTGGTAGAGGGGTCCTGGAGATGGGGCTCCGTCAGTCCTGCTGGGAATCCTGCAGGTCCCGGCTGTTGTCTGAAAATGGTAGCAACCATAAGTAACCAAATCTATGGGTACTGTGACAGTGGACTTCCAGGCAACAGCAGGCAGTTGGTAATCCACTGGCGGTCTGCGGTCGGTCTGTAGGCTATTGGTGGGTGATTGGCAGGTGAACCTCAGGTGGTGGGTGGTGAAAGGCAGGTGATGTGCAGGCAAGAGGCAGGCAAATGGGCAAATGGCGGATGATAGGTGCCAGTCAGTGAGCAATGTGCACTCAAAAAATAGTTGATATGCTGGCAGACTGCAGGTGATCCCAGTGGACAAATGCAGTAAACAGCAAGGGACACAAAAGCAGCAGAGAAACAGATATCTCTGCTTGAAAGTCGAGTTACGTAGCAACAACGAATGTAGGCTCCGCAAGACTGTCATATTGCATTCTCCTCCACAGGTTTCTTTAATTCCCTTTTCCCTCCATGTTTTTCATGGAGGGACTGCTCTGGCTGGTGCTTCCAGCCTGGCCACAGCATAGGGTGTGCCACTGGGGATTTCTTATTTTATTATATCCAAACTCCTGAGTCCCCAACCTGCTTTCAATGATCAGTATTAAATTTCAGTAAAGACCCCATTTTTTTTTGCTTTTTGGTTTTGGTTGGTTTTCATTTTCATTTTTGAAGCTGCCTGTCCACTTTCTTGGTTTCACTTCATGGAGTAGTCAGGAAAGCAACCTCCTCTCTTCTGCCATCTTTAAAACCTCCAATATGCATGTTTTAGCTCAATTTGCTCTTTCCTCAACACCAGCATCTCATGAATATTCCACTATTTATTACAATGTTTTCTGTTTGTATAACATACAAAATTATACACAACACATTGGAAGTTGTCATTATTTTTAAAAGGTGGTCTAGCGTGTGATGTCTTCTCATGGTGGTCTGTGGGTGCCAATGTGGACAGTGCCAAAGCTATGGCTTTGATAAGTGCTGCAAATGCTCAAGTGTTTTAACCATTTCAGTCTTGTCACAAGACTGAGGTGCTATCAGGACATGGTACCCACTGAAAAAAAATCCAGGTCACTAGGCTCATTCTATTGAAGGGGATATTATGACCCCCACTTCTTTCTCTTTTGTTTCCTGGACTGACAATGTTGGAGGATTCCTCAGCTACTTCCTCCTGCTGTGATGTATTGAAAAATACAGTGGGTCAACTGACCATGCACAGAAACCTCTGAAATCATGAACCAAAATAAACCTTTACTCTTTGTAAGTTGATTTATCTCAGGTATTTGTTACAGTAATGGAAAGCTAACAAAGCCAATAACACCAATGGTTCAGCAAAAGACAGGAAAAAAAAAATAAAAGAAGAAACACCCTCCCCCAACAAATTGGGTCTTATCACAGCCACTTTTCTGCATCTTTGAATGCCCCACCAGGGTATGGAATCCTACAGTGCAGGTGGACGGCTTTAATACATTCCTTCTTCTGGCTGATACCAGTGTTAATAATGTGCAACATGAATGTCACCTGAATGTTCCTGTTGATAGAACAATTTGCTAGCAGTTTTGACCCAATGTTCCATAAGCACCCTGGAACTTCCTGATGGTTTTATTCCTATGTAAGGTTTCCTAGGAATATTTTCATTTTTAATTTTCCTGGATGCTCCCAGACATGTTCCATCAAGGCTGGTGCTGCAAGCATGTCATAGGTGCAGGCAGCCTGATGGGTGCACAGTACTGACTGGTGTGTCTCTATCATCCTTCTCTGCCTGGGGGAATGAGTCTTTCCTATACATGCTCTGGATCTGTACTTAGGTCTCCTTTCTCATGCCTAATCTCCTCTGTGTCTGCTACTCCCTTCTTCCTTTACAAGGAAAGGACAACTCAAGATGAACTTGAGGTTTCCTCCTTAAGGCCAACCCGTGGTGGGATGCCTCACCTTTCTGATATGTGAATGTAAATACATCTTTGTTTCCCAGTTCATTAATTTGTTTTTATCTTCATCAATTAATTCCAACTAGTATCTTGTGATACTTAAGCCATGCAAGTCCACTTATTCTTGTCTTGCTGTAGTAATATAAGGCTGGCCACCTAAGTCTAATTTCTCCACTGAAAGAGTTTTGCTTAAGTTCCAGGAGTATGAGAATAAAGGGCTCTTAATTTCATTACTTTCTCAACAGTTTCTGAATATGCCTGACAATTTTCTAAAGATTAAAATCTAAGTGTTTTCCAGAAGTGTTTCTTAATATCCAAGCACTATTTTATTGGTCACATATATTTATTACTGATCTTATTAGATCTTGATAAAAACACGGGCTTTCCTCTACTTCTCCATAGTGGTTAAGGTTTCCTTTGTGGTCAGATCTATAATTAATTTGTGCTGTGATTCCACAAAACATCTATGTTTTCTGTTTATATAAGCAAAATCTACTTACTAAATCTAAGGTGCTCGTTCTCTCCTTACTAATTCTCAGAGATATGCATTGATACCCCTCCTGTTCATGTGCTTCTATTGAGGTTCCTGACATTTCCAGTAGCTTTGGCTTTGGGAAATTTTCACCATCATCTTGCTTACTTCATGCAGGCTCCTGACTGCTTTATTTCTGCTATAGCTTTCTTTCCATCACTACAGCACATCACAAGTTGGCACCTTAAAGTCCACCTTGTCTGATGTTAACATTGCCCATCCTGCCTTGCTTCAATTTGTAACCATCCACAAACTGAATCACTGCCAGCCCAACTTCACTGTGCTGGTTGACATGCATTTCTTGTAAACAACATAGCTAGTATTCGTTATTACATAGCATTATGACACACTCAGTGAGCAGAACTATTGTGGAGACTTGGAGATCAGCTTACATGGAGTCAACAGAGCTGTGTGGCACTCTGTCCTTCCCTTTCCCCTTCAAACCCTCTAAAATGCAGCATCTGGGGTCAAGGGTAGACTTGGGGATGGAAACCAGCTCCAGAGACTCTGGGACAGAGAGACAGTGAGGTGACTGGATGGTGCAGTCCAGGTCAGCATACAAGTACCACCTCTAGTTCTTCCACTGCAGAAAGAATCTCTCTCTCTCTCTCTCTCTCTCTCTCTCTCTCTCTCTCTCTCTCTCTCTTTCTCTCTCTCTCTTCCTCCTGCATATACAATACTGGGATTTGTGTAATTTAATGAGTGGGGGGGGAGTCTAATCCCATCTGAGGCCTCAGCTTCTCCTTGAATCACTGTGTGAACTCAAGCCAGACTCTTCTCTCTCCTGGGACATACACACTCCCATCTGATCATGAGACAGCGCAGGGGATGTCATGCCTGATTCTGAGCATCTGGTGCCTCACCTGGTCCCATTCAAGCCCACATCTAATAATTACAGAACCTCACATTTGCTTTGGAGACCACTCCTCCCCTGACAACCATGTGGCTAAGAGATGCTGAGTACATTTTTTTATATTGAGGAGACGGGAAAAATGGCTCTCATGCTTCAGGAATGATGGGAGACCTGGGCATGTGTGGTGTGGCATTATTTTCATGAATATGCTGCCTGTAGCTCACACAGGCTATGAGCACAAGGACAGGCTGAACCAAGCACAATGCAGCTGCATTCATCCTGGGAGGACAGTAACAAGGGACCCTGACGCACAGATCTGCCTAACCCCACCCAGCCTGTGAATACGGAAGGGGGAGAGATACCAGGATTTCACTTTTGGGGTGCTCCTCAGGTGCCCAGGGATCTGGGCCATCCCAAAGAGAGTAATTAGGGTCGTTCTGGGTGTAGCTCAGTGGGACAGTGCTTCCTGGCATGGGTGAGACCGTGGCTTTGATCCATAGCAGAGCCAAAAACAAAGAGAAAACCATCCAAGACAAAAAAAGGAGGCCGTGGCCTGGGCCCTATATTCAGCAGCCTGGCCACTTTTGACAAAAACAAGTGCCCTGGGAGGAGGGGCTACAGGAAAGAAGGCCACAGTTTCCTTTCCCACATATTTTGGAACTTGAAGTTGGTCATCAAAGCGCCCTGCAGGCTCACCAATCTCGGATTACTCCTGGTGTGACACTGTGCTCTGGATTTTGGAAAAAGCATTATAACTACTGGAGGACTTCATAGCAGACAGAAGATAGGAAGACGAATGTGGGGTCGAGCAGAATTGTGGATTGTGAACCACTCATACTCAGCAGGTGGAATGACCCCCTTATTGGAGCCTCAGGGTCTCATGTAGAACTGGAATCAAGGTCCTTGCCCTGGCTCTGGTGAAAAGGCTTTGGGAGGTCAATGGACTCCAGGGCCATTGTGGCCAGTAGGGAAAAGAGAAGGTCCCTCTGTTGACCCTGGAATCTTCAGACCCTGAGTCTGTCCTCAGACATTTTGTAAACTTGAGGCCTAAAAGTCACTCAAGCAAAGCCCTGTTTCCTGTGGTGGTTTTTCCTCTACCAGGGCAGGGTGACCACTAACCACCTGAGGGAAACTGAGACATCTGTGCTCTGCTGAACATCTGCAGCCAGAAAGAGCCACCACAGGTCTCTGGAGCTATTCCTCTGCCACCACACAGAACTGTACCTCCTATTAAGAGCATCCATCTCCACTATCTGAGCTGCTCAGTGACAGGAACCTGTTTTAAGAGCTTCCAAAAGCCTTCTATTTATTCTATCACAATGCCCCAAATGCTCACCTTGTTCCATGTGCTGAGTTAGGCCTGGGAACTGCAAAGCAAGAGACCAATATGGTCCATGCCCTTCAAGAACTCAAATCTTGAGTAATAAAGGGACAAAGCACTAGCATAATAAGTAGAAGACTAAGTGTTATATGTAAATAAACCCTGAAGCTGTATGGGAAGTGCACTCACTATATGAGGCCATCAGAGGGGCCTCACTGAATGACTCAATCCTTAGAGCTGGGGCCAAGTGAGATCCAGCCCTGCACACAGGGGGAGGATCAAATATTGACAGATTCAAAGACAGAAGTGAGTAGTCTAGAGGGGAGGTTGGAGGGTAGCCAGTATGACTGAAGGAAGCCCAGGAGGAGAGCAGTGTGGATGGACCATGCTGTGGCAGGTTCTGGGCACTGACAGACTGTACAGTGACCCAACACTGTTTGAAGAAAAACACAAATATTGCAGATGAAACAACAAACATTTGTGCTCTCAGTTTTGTTTTGTTTTTTTTTTAATCAGAAGTGCAGGAGGTCTCTGCTAGGGCTTCTACAATGTCTCCCATGAGGCTGGGGCCACTTTCTCAACTGAGACTCAGTTATGGCAAGGTCTGCTTCTGAGCTGAGTCACAGGGTTACTGCCAGGACTTTGATAAAACAAAGCCTCATTTCTCCCCATCTGTTGCCATCTCTGTCCTAAAACTCATGAGCCTTTCCTTAAGGAGCCACAGAAGAGAACAGCAGCTTCCCCAGAACCAGAGATCCCAGGGAGAGAGAGACAAGGAAAAGACACCAAAAGAAGAAGAAAGAAACATGAAAGGAGAGAGTTACATGTTAGCCACAGTCATATCATCAGTGAATCTTGGAGGTGTCACCACATGAACATTTGTCATGTTCCAGAGGTCACAAGGGAGACACTAAACCCAGGTCACACTAAATGAGAGGGGGACTGCTCAGAAGTGCACACCAGGATGAGGGGAGTTGGGAGCTGCTAAGCAATATACCCAGCACGTGGGCCTGGTTGGGGCACCTAGGTCTGATCTGAAGGCAATAGGAAGCAACTGGAAGGTCATGGGAGATGAGGATATCTGTACTAATTGTATTTGAACTCTCTCTTGAAGCAGACAGAAAAGGCAGCCAGAAAGGAAAATGATATTGTCACAAAGTCATAAAAAAGGAGACTAGGCCAGTTGTTAGCTCTATTCTATGTGATATTCCAGTGGTTGCTGGATTTTATCTCTACTTCTGTTCATTACACACAGATGCCTAAAGGTTTTCTAAGTGCTATCCCACATATGCCTGGTAACATCACTAGGAAGCAGATGCTAAGATGACCCCACTGTTCAGTGGGAGACTGGGGAGAATTGAGAGACATGATGACTTGGTCAAGGTCACATGAGAGGATAGGAGAAAGATCTGGGTCTAGACCCAGTTCAGTCTACTCAGACTGGAACCCTGGTTGCACCCAGGCTTGTCAAGAAATGTAGCGGACAGTGTTGGGGATGTCTGTGTACACATATGAACATGTCATGGTCCTGGAGGAGACCCACCAGTAGCCCAGAGGCATATATGTATCTTGAGGAGGGGTCAGGTCAAGGACCCCAAGATATGACCTCTGTTCCTTGGTGATAGATTCAAACAGAACTTGGAACTTCGTAACCAGACACCCACATTCTAGCAACAGCCTCCACCTCAGCTCATTTGGTGAAATACACTTCACAAGTGAACATGCTTTCTTGCCTACCTAGGAGGCAACACTCAAGGAGGACCCACAGAGAGAGCTTCCCCTCTGGCTGTGCAGCTCCTTCTGCAGGTCCCAGTCCCAGAACACCCCAAAGGAGGAGTCTGTTACAACGAATGGGATGCTGGTTACGTTCCCGTTCCCAGCACCTCTGCCCATGTGTTGGGAAAAGAAAAAGGCCACGACCCATCAGAGCTGAGCAAACAAACACACAACAGTTACCCACCGTGAGTACCCCTGCAATGCCTTCTTGCTGAGTTTGGGGAAATAGTGACTTGAGGCAGGCGTAGGTGATCGGAGACTAAGCCAGGTGTCCTGTCATGGTCATTGCCTAGACAGGGTGGAAGATGGAGATTGGCAGTGTCCAGGGTTCATTCTGGGCCCCCAGTATCATCCCTTGTCCTCCTATGGTAGAACTCTGGGACACAGGGTCTGTATGAGGTTTGGGAGGAGAAGAACAGAAGGGGCAGAAGGAGTTCCTTGCCAGTTACCAGGCTCTCTGTTTACCTGCTCTCTGCAGGATCTCATACAGAACTGGAGGAGGGGCTTCAGCTCCAATACGATGGTGGAAGAGCCAGGGCAAGAACCAGTTGGAAGGAGCTCAGCCTCAGGGCGAGTGTGGGAGCAGAGGGGATTCCACAGGGGACACTAAGCCCAGACACCACCCTGACCATGTTTTGGGTAGGCATAGAAAATACAGGGGGAGATTCCTGAACCATTAGAATCGGAGCACCAGCTCCTCACCAATCCCTACATTTTTTTGCCAGCCTTGGCCTTGATCTCACGCAAGCTCACTGTCCCCATGACAACATCACAACAGCAACACTGACACTCTTCACTTCCCTTCCTCTGATGATTTTCCACCATTCAGCTGACTGTAACTCCTGGACCCAGATGTCCAGATGGGAGTGACCTGTCTTCCACACACTCTCCAAGTCTTCCACATCATCAGGATTAGTAGGGCTCTGTTTAGCCCAAATATCAGGGAACTCTAGCCACTTGGTCCATTTCTCTGTCACTTGCTGTCTCAATGAACACACCCCGGACTCTAGAGCTGGGGGCTGGGTCTCTCTGGGCTTCACCAACTTCCAGGTGAACCCAGTTCCCACAGCCATTCAGCCTTTCAGGACTGTGGCACTTGGACCTCATCCCCTCCTGGAGCAATTTTAACACTACCACAGAGAATGTCCTAGACATTCCCAAGCACAACTTGGGACCCTCCTGTAGGGTTGAGTCTATTTTCTCATCTCCAAAGGTGAAGTTCTGGTAGGACTCATGGGATAATGCTCCAATTTATGGAGTTACCATCTCTTGTCAGCTCACAAACTAGTCCGAAGCTGCTACTCTAACTATTCTCTTGGAAATTCCTCTTTGAACTCTGCCGACCTTTGTTCTGCTGGGGCTCTTCTCTCCTCCTCTAGGACAAGCCCCTTAGGGCTTTGGATTTTGCACTGAACACCATCCTCAGACACTTCGGGTGGGTCACAGGGTGGACACTGACTCTATGTCTCCTCCATGTTCCACCTCAGATGGGAGAGGTGGCTACAGAGGTGGATGATACCAGAATTTTATGTGTGTTCCAGGCAAACTCCCAGGAGAGTGGGGAAGAGACCCTGGAGTCAACCTTCCAGGATGACTACTGCTCTTCTGAGTCCAACATCATGAGATCTAGCACCCAACAGGAGATGGAACTAATGTGGGGAAGGTGAGCCCTGCCCAGGGTGACAGCTGTGAATCCTGGAACTGGCCCTGTACCTCCCTGCACCTCACCCTAGTCCTCTGAACAGAAGGATGCAAAAAAACTGATCTCATGGTAGAAAAGGCTGGGCTTCTTATGCTGCTTTCCCCCTCCCTTCTAGGGTGGTCTCCTCAATACGTGGCTTACAGGTAATTCATAATCCAACTGCAAACATCTATAGTTATACCTACATAATAAGTCCTGACACAGACAACCACAGCCACGGAGTTCGAGCCTTGATTGAAAACCCAGAGTGCATGGATGAAGAGGCTGAAGGTGAAGAGGTCTGGGGTGGTGGCTGTGAGCATGTGAGGATGGGACAGGGCAGGACATGCAGAGCAGATCTTCCAGAAACAAGCAAGACAGGAACAATAAGCAGCAGAGCCATCATTGTCTACATGCATTCTGGGAACACTTCCAAAGGTGGTGGTGGTGGGAGGGGGGTTCCTGTGCAGAGTTCTGTGTAATGCAGTGGGAAGTATTTTCTCCCTGGAAGGAACATGGATAATTGGCAACCTTTACTCCTCTTGCAGCTGCAGGGTCCCCTCTGGATCCACCACCTCCACCACCTGACGGAGACCTACAGTTGGAAACAACTGAAACGGCAGCTCCAGGACAGCACCTCCTCCTGGCCACTCAGCCAGCAACACCCACTAGGTGCCCCCTTACATGTGTCCCCACCATGGTGCTGCCCTTACTCTCTTCTACCATTTCTTTTTTCATTATATTAATTTTATGTATTTATATCTTAGTTCAAATTAGCTTCTTATATAATTAAAGATGTTTTTCATTTTTAAAAGACTCACTTTATTGGCAGTAAGTACAGTCTCTAAACTGTGCACTAATCACCACTATGAAATTCAAGAACACTTTCCTGAATTTGTTATCCATAACACTCCCTCCCCTCCCCTCCCCTCCTGCTAGTCCCCAGCAACCCCTCCTCAGTCTAACCCTCTGATATGCCTAGTCTGCATTTCTCAAATAAGTGCAGTCCAATTTTTCACTGCTGACATGATGTTGGAAGGGGACTGATGAAGTTTCCTTCACAGGGTAAATGCCACATGGGTCTAAGTTCAATATGTTTTTATTTATATCTTTTTTGTTGCTGGGTGTTGAATCCAGTGGTTCTTTACCACTGAGCTACATCCCTGGTCCTTTTCCTTTTGAAATTGAGATGGAGTCTTACTCACTTGCTGAGGATCTCTCTGAGTTGTCAGGGCTACCCTCAAACCTACAATCATCTTGCTCAAAGCAGTATTATTTGGGAAATTTAAATTTCCTCTATATTTAATGCCCGGAGAACAGATAAATCATGTGTGCCACAGTTACACAAGAAAGATCATACAACAGAGAAAAATAATAATTTCCAGCACCATGTCACTGAGTAGGAAAATTCAACAATATTCCTCAACAAAAGAGTACCCAAGAAATCATTTATACTAATAGCAAGCCAAGCAAAATCATAAAGACCAAGAAACACATTCTCACCATAGAATGTAAAGAATAATGAGGACAAGAATGGACAATTCTCAGGGTACTTAAACCCTCTGTGGGAGAAGAAAGAGGCTAGAGAAAGCCTAGGTTAGGATTCCAGGGCACCAGGCTGCAGGGCTCTCTCAAGTGGAGTAATGAGTTCACAGGTGCTCATTGTCATCTTCTTTAAACTAATAGACAGCAAGGGTACTCTTTGTGTGCATTGGTTTTATGAAGTGGTAGATTATCTGTGATTTCTGGGAGGTGAGTGTGTGTGTGTGTGTGCATGTGGGTGGGTATGTGTGTGTGTGATGCTGGGTGTGTAACCCAGGGCCACCAGCATGCTAAACATACACTGAGCCCCTGAACAACAACCCAAGGCTCTGGCATGTGTTTTCAAATAGTTGTCCACTTTGTACCCTATGTTAATTGTAAAACAATTTTCTGTATTATCACCAACAAGCACCTGTATATTGTTTAACTACTTGAGTCATTATTAGTCTTTTAATAAAAGATAAAAATAGCATTTTTCCATTTTTAAACCATAGTAAACATTTAACACAAGGCTCCAACTCATCTGAGACTTACCTGGCCACATCACCACCCCCAGGCCTTTCATATGTGCACAGTTAATAACCAAGTCAACAACATTACAATGGTATCTACCACAATTAACAATAAAGAAGCTATGGTCTCTACACCACAATGATGGCAGTCTTTCCTCCAGCATCGTCAATGACTCTGATTGGAATTTTTGCTTTAGGAATCAGCACCAGTCACAATAACACACAAACACCAAAGTTTCTATATTAAAAATGGAAACAAAGCCATTAAGAAATTAATGTCTCATGATTGAGAACTCCCATCACAGTAGAAAGAGAAGGGAATTCCCTCAGTCTCATAAAGGGTGAGTAGGAAAATCCAGAGTTGAGCTAACAGGACCCTAAAAGGTAGAAGAATGAAAACTGTCCCTGAAGAGCAAGAATAACAAAAGGTCACCTCCTGAACCACTGCCCCTCAGCACTGGACTGTCTGCTGGCCAGAGCAACTAGGCAAGAAGGAGAATGATAGGAGGAATCCAAATCAGAAAGGAGGAAGTAAGGCCCTATTAGCAGATGATATGACACTATATGCAAAAGATTCCAAAGAATCCACTGACAGAGTACCAAAGCCAGCACAGGACGTCAGCAAACTTGCAGAGGACTCGATCATCACACAAAATCCATGGTCTCTTCTATATACTAGCAATGAACAATCTGAATGGAAATTTTAAAAGGAATCCCATTTGTACGAGGCTTCAAAAAGGATAAAATACCTAGGAATAAACCAAGCAGGTGACAACCTTCCGGAAATTACAATACATGGCTGAAAGAAAGAAAGAGTTTTCTAATACAAGTTTTTGGTCCTACAGAGTTCTCTCCAGATTGACTTCAGTGTATTATCACAACTTTTGAAGTGCTGTTTTCACTTTCATTCACTTCAGTCAGCCAGAGGTATGTAACCTGTGCCCAAAACAAGGCTAACCAGCAGCCAGACCAGTCAGTGTCAGGGGTCCAGGTCATTGGGACTTTACCTTTTGAAGACTCAGAGGTAGAATTCATGGAAGTCGAATGAAGCAAGGGAGACCAACACCTGATGGGTGGAGGCCATACACACCTAAACAGAATTGGCCTAAGAAGTAACTAAAGCTCTGTTAAAATAAATAACCCCACATATGGCCTGGCCCTGATCTTCAGGTCATACAAGGGACCCACCTTCATCAGGTAGTTACCAGGGCATCACCCTAATATTGGGAATCAAATGGAAGCGACATGCCACCTACCACCCACAGGGTTTAGGAAAAGTTTAATGTATGAACCACACCCTAAAGACCACACTTGCTCAACTCTGTCAGGAAACAGGGACTTCAAGAGTAGATCTCCTCCCTATGGCTCTCCTCCAGGTCCACTGTACAGATGGAAGCACAGGATATTCCCTGTTTGAGATCCTGTCTGGGAGACCCCCATCTGCATTAAATAAACTAAGAAGGGAATCCCCATTAGCTAGATGAGTTTAGCTGTCCCAACAGTTCCAGACCCTAGAAAAGACTCTTCATCAGGTTTTCAAGATGGTGGACTAGAGGGTGGCTGCATTTCATGTTGCTCCACGACTCAGGATTCAAAAGAGGAGATAGTGAGAGACTTGGGACCAACTCAAAGCCACCGGGTGAGGCTCTCCCATAGGAGGCCGCTCAGCACAGCGCTTGGACTCGGAGCAACCACTGGGGCTCCAGGCGGCTGCCTAGAGGAGGAGCTGCGTGGTGAGCTGTTTGGACTCAGAGGAACCGCTCCTGAACACGGGGGCCTGCCCGGGGGAGGAAGAGGAGGAGCGCAGCGGGTCGCTTAGACTTGGAGTGACTGTACCAGAGCTGCAGGCGGTTGCCAGAGGAGGAGCTGCGCAGCGAGCTGTTTGGACTCAGAGCAACCACTCCTGAACACCGGGGCCTGCCCGGAGGAGGAAGAGGAGGAGTGCGGAGGGTCACTTAGACTTGGAGTGACTGCACCAGAGCTACAGGCGGTTGCCAGAGGAGGAGCTGCGTAGCTAGCTGTTTAGACTCAGAGGGACCGCTTCTGATAACCAGGGGGCTGCCCGGAGGAAGAGGAGGAGTGCAGTGGGTCGCTGGGACTAGGAGTAACTGCATCAGAGCTCCAAATGGCTGCTCAGAGAAGGAGGCGAGTGGTGAGTTGTTTAAACTCCAAGCGACTATGCCTGAACACCGGGGGCCCACCCGGAGGAGGAGCGCGGTGGGTCGCTTGGTCTCAGAGCGACTGCTCCTGAACACCTGGGGACCTACCCGGAGGAGGAGGAGGAACAGGGCGGGTCACTTGGACTCGAAGTGACTGCCTAGGGCTACGGGTGGTTGGCAGGAGGAGGAGACGTGAAGTGAGTTGCTTGGACTCCTAGTGACTGTGTCAGAACACCGGATGGCTGTCCAGAGGAAGAGGCGTGTGGCAGGTCACTGGGACGCGGAGCGACTGTACGGCGCTCCAGGTGGCTACTCAGAGGAGGGGCCGCATAGCCAGGCGATTAGGTGCAGAGCAGGGTCCCAGGACCTAGGCGGCTTCTTGGTGGAAGAGCCCCACAGAGACACGCTTAGGGCGGAGCAAAGTTTCCAGGACTGCGGGCAGATTCTCTGAGGAGAGGCAGCCTAAGGAGACTCGTCTGCGAAGGGTGAGGCTCCCAGGCCCAGGAGGTAGGTCCGGGCCCCTGGAAACATTGCAGAGGAAGGCAGCCCAGCCCAGGCGGTAGTTGTTGATGGAGGGGAATGTCTAGGAGGGGAACTGACCAGCGAGACCTCCCCACCGGGTGAGTCTTCCCTGCCGGGTGAGGTTTTCCCACAAGGACGGTAAAACCAGAGACACAGGCACAAACAGGCCTTGCCTCAGCCCGCAGCCTAGTTCCCCATTGGATGACCATTGATCAACAACTGGAGCACCTCTGCCCACTATCAGGGAATATACCCCACCTGAGGGTCACCAACCCTAGAGAGGCAGCTTCCTTCTGGAGCACCGCATTATCAACTTCATTCAAGACTTCAGGCTACTGAAGGATAAAAGGGGATATACTAGCAATCTTCAGGAATATTATAAGTCAATAGAGGAAATCTGCAATATCTTAGCAGTCCACTGATACCTGAACAATATGAGAAAACAAGGGAAGAAAGTGCCCCAAACAAATCTAGATGTTACATCAATAAAATCCAACGACAGCATGGCAGAAGAAATGACAGAAAGGGAGTTCAGAATGTACATAATTAAAATGATCATGGAAGCAAACAATGAGATGAAAGAACAAATGCAGGCATTGAATGATGAGATGAAAGAGCAAATGCAGGCATTGAATGATCACACCAATCGACAGTTAAAAGAGCAAATACAGGAAGCAAAAGATCACTTCAATAAAGAGTTAGAGATATTGAAAAAAAAACAAACAGAAATCCTTGAAATGAAGGAAACAATAAACCAAATTAAGAACTACATAGAAAGCATAACAAATAGGATAGAACACCTGGAAGACAGAACCTCAGATATTGAAGACAAAATATTTAACCCTGAAAACAAAGTTGAACAAACAGAGAAGATGGTAAGAAATCATGAACAGAATCTCCAAGAACTATGGGATATCATGAAAAGGCCAAATTTAAGAATTATTGGGATGGAGGAAGGTTTAGAGAAACAAACCAAAGGAATGAACAATCTATTCAATGAAATAATATCATAAAATTTCCCAAATATGAAGAATGAAATGGAAAATCAAGTTCAAGAGGCTTATAGGACTCCAAATACACAAAATTACAACAGACACACACCAAGGCACATTATAATGAAAATACCTAACATACAAAATAAAGACAGAATTTTAAAGGCTGTGAGAGAAAAGAACCAAATTACATTCAGGGGGAAACCAACACGGATATCAGCAGATTTTTCAATCCAGACCCTAAAAGCTAGAAGGGCCTGGAACAACATTTTTCAAGCTCTGAAAGAAAACGGATGCCAACCAAGAATCTTATACCCAGGAACACTTACCTTCAGATGTGACAATGAAATAAAATCATTCCATGATAAACAAAAGCTAAAAGAATTTACAAAAAGTAAGCCAGCATTACAGAACATTCTCAGCAAAATATTCCATGGGGAAGAGATGAAAAACAAAGAAGCAAATCAGCAAAGGGAGGAATTATCCTAAAGGAATTGTCAAATAAAGGAGGAACCACGTCGTGTCAAAAAAATAAATAATAAAATAAAATAAATGAACCAAATGACTGGGAATACAAATCATATCTCAATAATAACCCTGAATGTTAATGGCCTGAATTCATCAATCAAAAGACATAGACTGGCAGATTGGATTAAAAAGAATGATCCAACAATATGTTGCCTGCAAGAGACTCACCTCATAGAAAGAGATACCCATAGACTAAAGGTGAAAGGATAGGAAAGAACATACCATGCACATGGACACAGCAAAAAAGCTGGAGTATCCATCCTCATTTCAGATAATGTGGACTTCAAGCCAAAGTTAGCCAGAAGGGGTAAAGAAGGACATTTCATAATGCCTAAGGGAAGCATAAATCAGCAAGATATAACAATCATAAACATCTATGCCCCAAACAGTGGCTCATCCATGTATGTCAAACAAATCCTTCTCAATTTCAGAAACCAAACAGACCGTAACACAATAATACTAGGTGACTTTAACATGCCTCTCTCACCACTGGACAGATCTTCCAAACAAAAATTGAACAAAGAATCCATAGATCTCAATAACACAATCAATAATTTAGACTTAACAGACATTTATAAAATACACCATCCAACCAAGAGCGAATACACTTTCTTCTCAGCAGCACATGGATCCTTCTCTAAAACAGACCATATATTATGCCACAAAGTTAATGTTAGCAAACACAAGTAGATAGAGACACTACCTTGTATTCTATCAGATCATAATGGATTGGAGTTAGAAATAAATGAAAGAGTAAAAACAGAAACTATTCCAACACCTGGATATTAAACAATATGCTATTATATGATGAATGGATAACAGAAGATATTAGGAAGGAAATTAAAAAATTCTTAGAGGTAAATGAGAACAAAGAAACATCATATCAAAATCTCTGGGACACTATGAAAGCAATACTTAGAGGAAAATTTATTTCATGGAGCACATTTAATAAAAGAAGTAAAACTCAAAAAATAAACGACCTAACACTACAGCTCAAAGCCCTAGAAAAAAAAGAACAGACCAACACCAAAAGTAGTAGAAGACAGGAAATAGTTAAACTCAGAGCTGAAATCAACAAAACTGAAACAAAAGAAACAATCGGAAAAATTGACAAAATAAATAGTTGGTTCTTCGAAAAAATAAACAAAATTGATAAACCTTTAGCCACACTAACAAAGAAAAGACGAGAGAAAACCCAAATCACTAAAATTCGGAATGAACAAGGAAATATCACAACAGACACAACTGAAATACAAAATATAATTAGAAGCTATTTTGAAAATCTATACTCCAACAAAATCAAAAATTTTGAAACCATCAACAGGCTTCTAGAGACATATGAATTGCCTAAACTGAACGAGGAGGACATACACAATTTAAATAGACCAATTTCAAGTAATGAAATAGAAGAAGTCATCAAAAGCCCACCAACAAAGAAAAGTCCGGGACCAGATGGGTTCTCAGCCGAGTTCTACAAAACCTTCAAAGAAGAGCTCATTCCAATTCTTCTCAAAGTATTCCATAAAATAGAAGAGGAGGGAACCCTCCCAACTCATTCTATGAAGCCAATATTACCCTGATACCTAAACCAGACAGAGACACATCGAGGAAAGAAAATTTCCGACCAATATCCTTAATGAACATCGACGCAAAAATTCTAAACAAAATTTTAGCAAATCACATACAAAAACATATGAAAAAGATCGTGCACCATGATCAAGTGGGTTTCATCCCAGAGATGCAAGGTTGGTTCAACATCAGGAAATCAATAAATGTCATTCACCATATCAATAGACTTAAAGTCAAGAATCATATGATTATTTCAATAGATGCAGAAAAAGCATTTGATAAAATACAGCACCCCTTCAAAACCCTAGAAAAAATAGGGATAGTGGGAACATTCCTTAACATTGTAAAGGCCATCTATCCTAAGCCCATGGCTAATATCATTCTAAATGGTGAAAAACTGAAAGCATTCCCCCTAAAACCTGGAACAAGGCAGGGATGCCCTCTTTCACCACTTCTATTCAATATCGTCCTTGAAATTCTAGCCAGAGCCATTAGACAGACCAAAGAAATTAAAGGGATACGAATAGGAAAAGAAGAACTCAAACTATCCCTATTTGCTGATGATATGATTGTATACTTAGAGGAACCAGGAAATTCCACCAGAAAACTTTTAGATCTCATAAGTGAATTCAGTAAAGTAGCGGGATATAAGATCAATGCACATAAATCTAAGGCATTTTTATACATAAGTGATGAATCTTCAGAAAGAGAAATTAGGAAAACTACCCCATTCACAATAGCATTGAAGAAAATAAAATACTTTGGAATCAATCTCACAAAAGAGGTGAAAGACCTCTACAATGAGAACTACAGAACACTAAAGAAAGAAATTCAAGAAAACCTTAGAAGATGGAAAGATCTCCCATGTTCTTGGATAGGCAGAATTAATATTGTCAAAATGGCCATACTACCAAAAGTGCTATACAGATTCAATGCAATTCCAATTAAAATCACAATGACGTACCTTACAGAAATAGAACAAGCAATCATGAAATTCATCTTGAAGAATAAGAAACCCAGAATAGCTAAAGCAAACCTTAGCAGAAAGAGTGAAGCAGGGGGTATCGCAATACCAGATCTTCAACTCTACTACAAAGCAATAGTAACAAAAACGGCATGGTATTGGTACCAATATAGAAAGGCAAATTAATGGTGCAGAATAGAGGACACGGACACAAACCCAAATAAATACAATTTTCTCATACTAGACAAAGGGGCCAAAAATATACAATGGAGAAAAGATAGCCTCTTCAACAAATGGTGCTGGGAGAATTGGAAATCCACATTCAACAGAATGAAACTAAACCCATATCTCTCACCATGCACGAAACTAAACTCAAAATGGATTAAGGACCTCAGAATCAGACCACAGACCTTGCATCTTATAGAAGAAAAAGTAGGTCCAGATCTTCAACATGTCGGCTTTGGACCAGACTTTCTTAACAGGACTCCCATAGCACAAGAAATAAAAACAAGAATCAATAACTGGGATAGATTCAAACTAAAAAGTTTTCTCTCAGCAAAGGAAACTATCAGCAATGTGAAGAGCAAGCCTACAGATTGGGAGAAAATGTTTGCCAATCATACTTCAGATAGAGCACTAATCTCCAGAATCTATAAAGAACTCAAAAAACTCTACACCAAGAATGCAAATAATCCAATCGACAAATGGGCTAAGGAAATGAATAGACACTTCACAGAAGAAGATATACAAGCAATCAACAAACATATGGAAAAATGTTCAACATCTCTAGTAATAAGAGAAATGCAAATCAAAACTACCCTATGATTCCATCTCACCCCAATTTGAATGGTGATTATCAAGAATACAAGCAACAACAGGTGTTGGCGAGGATGTGGGGAGAAAGGTACACTCATACATTGCTGGTGGGGCTGCAAATTAGTGCAGTGGCTCTGGAAAGCAGTGTGGAGATTCCCAAGAAAACTTGGAATGGAACCACCATTTGACCCAATGGATTGAAGTTAGAAATAAATGAAAGAGTAAAAAACAGAAATTACTCCAACACCTGGAGATTAAACAATATGCTATTATATGATGAATGGATAACAGAAGATATTAGGAAGGAAATTAAAAAATTCTTAGAGGTAAATGAGAACAAAGAAACATCATATCAAAATCTCTGGGACACTATGAAAACAGTACTTAGAGGAAAATTTATTTCATGGAGCGTATTCAATAAAAGAAGAAAAAAAATCAACAAATAAATGACCTAACACTACAGTTCAAAGCCCTAGAAAAAGAAGAACAGACCAACACCAAAAGTAGTAGAAGACAGGAAATAGTTAAACTCAGAGCTGAAATCAACAAAATTGAAATAAAAGAAACCATTGAAAAAATTAACAAAATAAAGAGTTGGTTCTTTGAAAAAAATAAACAAAATTGATAAAGCCTTAGCCACACTAACAAAGAGGAGGAGAGAGAAAACTCAAATTACTAAAATTCGGAATGAACGAGGAAATATCACAACAGACACGAGTGAAATACAAAACATAATTAGAAGCTATTTTGAAAAATCTATACTCCAACAAAATAGAAAATCACGAAGATATCAACAGGTTTCTAGAGACATATGAATTACCTAAACTAAACCAGGAGGACATACTATTTGGAAATACCACACATCCATGAAAAGGAATGAACTATTGCCAAATTATTTTGCTATACTGTGTGCTGGTATGAATATGTAACAACAAATTCCATCATTATGTACAACTATAAAGTATGAATTAAATGTGGGAAAAAAAACAATTATGCAGAACTGTTTTACATTTTCACACACACAAAAAAAAGAGACACTGGCAGATTAACAGCTTCCCCCTGTATCATTAATGATCAGTCCAGCTCCTTATCACATCAGATGTACCAAATGTCTCCCAGGGCAAGACCACTCAGGTTTGCAAGCTTTCATTGGATCCTGGGTTTTGAAAGCAGAAGTGGTCTCAGCCATATGTGGCTTCACTCTTCCAGGCAACAGCGGGGACCGAAATAAGACACAACAGCATAACTTGCTTTGAGACTCAAAGTGTTAACATAATATTACATATCTCACTGTATAATTCACCCATTCATCCTTTACTTTCAGCTATGAACCATTTTTATTTCAGATTTACATCCAAATTTTTCTACCCTTGTGAGGGACATAAAGGGAAGCTACTTTGCTAGTCTCCATTGCTGTCATCAGAATCCTAGTTAGGCAACTGCCTACCCCCACCCATTCCCATCCACTCCCATTCATTCAGGTGGGACTACTTACACACAAAGAGAGTGGCTAGCTCAACCACTAGTTAACAGACATGGACTGCAAACCCCAATTTTTCTAAATTGTTTCATAAAAGCAAAAACCAACTTATCAAACCCTTAGAAACTGCATCATGGTTTAAAAATCAAAAGAATATAAATATAATCAGACCATAATGATCTTCACATGTAAAAGTCTCCCCTAATAATGACTGAAGCCATCAATTAAGAAAAACATCAGATATATCAACAATCTATTCATCTCCTCTTAGTGGAGGGGTGTTGGTTGAGTTTCAGCTGTCTGGCTGCATGGTGGGGCTGGATTTAGGTGGATTATTCAGTTTGGTTTCTAGATCTCTGCCAGCACTGCAAGCTCTATGAAATGACAATTAAATGATAATGTAGCTAATATAAATACAGACAGACAGAGACAACGATATGCTGAGAGGATCTAACCCAGTTCCAGGGATATTTAAATTCTCAATATGCAATGGCTCTAAAACTGAGAGGAAAGTAGATAGTTGAAAGGGGGCTTGAGCTCCATCTCTGTCACTTGTCATCTAGGTGACACTGGGTAAGTCATTAACTCTTGTTGATCTCCAGTTTTCTCATAAGCAAAATGGAGATTAAAGTACCTGCATGCAGGGAAATGTCAGGACTGAATGAGACACACCTATAAGTGAGAGCTGTTCAAATCAATTCAACCCAACCTCCCTGCCTGGAGCATCCCTTCCTCTGCTTCTGCCAGCATTTGTTCATTCAATGCAAAGACCAATAACTAACCACCTACTGTGTGCCAAAACCCACACCTGGGACTGGAGACAGAGTGCCTGGTCTGATGAAGCTCATACATAGCCTTGGGGAGACCCAGATAATCAGTCAAAGAGAAATGGCAAGTGCCTGACAGAAGGTGATGCAGGGGAACAAAGGGACATAAAGGAGGGTGGGAGAACCAACAGGGTCTGGGTGGAGGGGGTGGAGGGGGTCACCAAAGGACTTCCCCCAAGGGGTATGTGCTGGCCTTCATGCAACCCTGGTTCAGCATTCACCCATCCTTCTCTGTCCTCATGGCCACGCTGGACGGCAACTCTACTGCCGGCATCCCTGATAGTTCTGTAAGATGAATGGTTCCAGAGATGACCTGGAGGCTGAAGGAGGCTGTGTTAGATTCCCAGAGCAGCCAGAGCAAAGTGGAGTAGCCTCCCCACCACCACTACCATAGGGAGCGCCTTTCAAGCCCCAAGAAGGCTCCAAACCATAGATAGCACCAAACCCTGTGTGGGTTTTTTTTTCTATACATAACCTACCTATGATAAAGTTCAATTTATAAATTAGGCATATTAAGATTATGAGATTAACAATAACAATAAAATAGAACAATTATAATAATAGACTGTACTAGAAGTTATTTAAAACAAACACTGTTTCTGGATTGTTCAGTGGTTGGTCTGGTGAGGGTCTTTAACTACACAAATCTATTGTCTCACAATTCTGGAGACTGGGAACCCAAGATCCAAGTGTTGGCAGGGTTGCTCCTTCTGATGGCTGCAGAAGAGAATCTGTTTCAAGCTTCTTGCCCTGCTTCTGGTGAGTTGCTGGTAACCCTTGGCATCCAGGGCTGGTAGAAATGTCACATGATCTCTGACTTTCTGTCCCCATGTCCTTCTCTCCATGTGTGTTTCTGTTCAAATTTCTCCTTTTCGTAAGAACACCCTTCATATTGGATTGGGTTGACCAAAATCTACCTCTGTATCAGCAATGACCCTGTTTCCAAATGTTGTCACATTCTAAGACACTGGGGGTTATGGCTTCACCATGTGAATTTTGATGAGATGTGAGTCAAGACTTAATAGAAGATCAAGTCTAAAACCTCTTCCCATTACTGCTGGTGGCTATCCCTGCACTCTGGGCAGTGCCAGATGGTTCCAGAATGAGTAGTTAGCTCCTGTTCCCATGTACTCTCCTCACACTCCTAGAAACAGTCTCATGGTACCCTGTCAGAATTATCAGTATCAGATGGAAAGGGTCACACCCCATGGGGACCCTCCTCAAACATATAGATTCTAAAACTCTAACCTCTCCCTTCTCCTTCCAGCCTTATGGTATAATTAGCTTCTTTCTGCCCTTCAAGGGCAGCCTCTGGAATGGCCTTATCCCTGGCCATTCCTGGTTCATGTCCACGTATAATTCCCATTCCTGGGGTGGAGGGATGGACTTTCTGACTCACTAAACAGAGAAGCAGAGGTGATGGACTTCTGAGACTTAGTAATGACACTGGCCTCGATCATGAATTTTCTCTTGCTCACATGCTCTGATAAAGCTGGTGCCATGTTTTGAACTTCCCCATGGAGATGCCCACCTGGAAGGAATTGAGGGAATCATTCAGGCAACGAAAATGATAAACTAAATTCTCCAGGTCAAGTATCCTACAAGGGACCTCCAAGGACTGCTTGAGTGAGCTTGGAAGCAGATACTACCCCAGGTGAGACCCTGGATGAGACTACAGGTCTCAGCTGACCCTCTATGGTTGCTTTGTGAAGCATCCTGAGGCAGAGGATTCAGTGAAGCCATGCCAGCTTCCAGGCCCACAGAAAAGATGAAATAATGAATGCTGTTTGGGTTAAGAAACTAGTTTTTGCTTTTGTGTGTGTGTAGGGGGGGTGTTATGCAGAAATGTGAGCTAACCCAGTGCAGTTACTATGTGTTACTCAGTGTTCCCACTTTCCTCTTTCATCTTTCAATAGGTATTTAGCTAATTCCCTATATTAAATTGTCATGATTTCTATTTTCCAGATTAGACATTGACTGGCATAAGAGGATATCTAAGCTATGACCTAAGGACAACTAGGGTTTAGCAGAGTACCAGGATGCGAAGAGCATTTCCAGAATAGACAATGACATATTCAAAGGTCTAAGCACCCATCATTCATTTAACCTATTTACTGAGCACCTACTCTGGTCCACGCCAAGTAATAGGTGATGCAAATGAAGTCATGTGACATCTGAGACAGCAGACACCCAAGGCTTCCTTGCAAGTGAGCAGGCACTGCCCTTGCCTTACTCAGTCTAGGCGTGAGATAAGTAACCACCTCTGAGCTTTGGCTTTTCACTGGCAAAACAAAGATAACCTGCTCTCCCCTCACAAGACTGTGGAACTGATCAAATTAGGGTTGGAGGCTTAAAATCAGCTTTCTAGAGAAGACAGAACACTGAAGGCAGGGTAGCTCTACTTTTAACAGCTCGAGCTCCAAACTTAGAATGATCAAGACTTTTATCTGCCCAAGACTTTCATCTGTCCAACAGAGGAGCTGGTTGCAGCCATGATTGGGGTTAACAAGATTCAACAAAGAGCCTGTTGCTTCTGGCCCCAGCCAGCAGGTTGCTGGTCATTGATAAAATTCAGGCTGTGATACAAAAATAAACCTTCTTGTGGTCCCTGTCCCATAAATCATCAACCACCAAGGATCACTGAATTACCTTTGGAAGATGGATGACACCAAGCTGTAACGCTGCTTAATAAGGTTTCCTTTTAAATAATTCAGAGCAGAAAGCTGAGTTCGAGAAATGGGGTCTTTGCACCAGCTCAGCCCCATCCATGCCATCTCTGCCAGCTGCTTTCAAAATGAACATGTTTCCTTATGAGCTACCAAGTTGTCTGTGAGGAAGGAAGAAAATTTACTGCCAGGCCCCAAAAAGTACCTACTTTTGCTTTAGGTCTACATACTAGTTTCATTTTAGCAGCAGTAGTGTGGTACTCACTGTTTATAGGACTACTAAGAATATCTATCACTCTTTATTTTCTGTTTTCCCCTCTCATAAGTTCCTCCAGGGTAGGGATTTAATACTGGTCCAACCTAGGATTTACACTGTCCATATCACCATCCGGTACACGGCAAGTACCTCATGCATATTTGCTGAATGAATTACCAAATGAATTATCAATGTAACACCAAAATTTGGCTATCATTTATTTTTTTTTATTGTAAACAAATGGGATACACGTTGTTTCTCTGTTTGTACATGGCATAACGGTATACCATTTGTGTAATCATAAATTTACATAGGGTAATGTTGTTTGACTCATTCTGTTATTTTTCCCTTCCCCCCCACCCCTCCCACCCCTCTTTTCCCTCTATACAGTCCTTCCTTCCTCCATTCTTGCCCCCCTCCCTAACCCTAACTCTAACCCTAACACTAACCCCTCCCACCCCCCATTATGTGTCATCATCCACTTATTAGAGATATCATTCGTCCTTTGGTTTTTTGAGATTGGCTTATCTCACTTAGCATGATATTCTCCAATTTCATCCATTTTGGCTATCATTTATTAAGCACACTCTATGTGAAAGGCAATGTGCAAAGCAATCACATGAAACAATCACATGAGGTGAGTCCTGTTACTCCCTCCATTTGATTGATGACATGAAGCCCAGAGAGAGGACATGACTTTCTCAACATCATGCAGATAGTGAATGTTGGAACTGGGACCAAAATCCATTCTCTTAGCAAACTTTTTTTTTGTTTTTTTTTTGGTAAAGAGCCAACTAGTAAATATTTTAGGCTTTGCAAAACCATAAGGTCTTCATTGCAACTACTCTCCTATGTCCCTGTAATGCAAAAGCAGCCAAGAACAATAAGTAAATGGATGAACATCACTGTGTTCCAGTGAAACTTTAATTACACAAGAGGGCAGAGGGCCAGATTTAATCCATGGGCCACAGTAGGCATTCCCAAGCCCCTGGGAGACTGGGGATTGAACACAGTGGTGTTCTGTCACTAAGTTACATAGTTCTTTTTATTTTTAGTTTTTAATTTTGAGATATGATCTCCTACGTTGCTGACCTGCAACCTTCCTGCCTCAACCTCCTGAATCACTGAGATCACAGGCTTGTACCACCATGTCCAGTGACAACCTCTCCTCTTAACAGTTACATGGCATTAACTATCTCCATTTATACTTTGCATCTTCTTCCACTTATCTGTTTCTGGAAAATGTATTGGTTTTTCATGGAGTTGCTTATATTTTTTTTTGATTCCTTTATAATTCCTTTACTATCTCCACTTGAAGTGAGAATTAAGATACAAGTATGTCAGCAATCATGCTGGGTCCAAAACCAGTGAAATCTCATTAAACAACTGAATAAACACCTTGGAATTTTGAGCCTGAGTGATCTTTCTTCTCCTTGTTCTTCTCCTATTCAGGTCCCCAAACAGAGAACACAACCAGATCAATTACCATCCCACTGTGAGTTTGCACAGACCAAGCCACTTCAGGTTTAAACCATCCTCTTGCACTAAACTGTGCTGTCGTCAAAAACAACTCCATTATTCCAGAATAGAAGAAGGGGCAACCATTCTCAGGCATGAGACAGAAGGAAAAGAACAGTATTGGGATCACTTTAGGCTCCTTCGGTTTCAGCTCAGACATGACATTCATGTCTACTGAGTCCACTGCCCAAATAAGTCATGTGACCAGGTATGAATAAGTCATGTGGCCAGGTATGAAATCAGTGGTACAGGCAGTTAAGTATCCTTAACACAGGGAGGGACACCAGAAAGGAGACCTAGTTGGTAGATGGGTCTATGGAATAGAGAAGGTCTCTGACATCTAGCAGGCAGAGGTCACAGATGCAGCTAATTATCCAAAAATTCATAGCATAACAAATTATCCCATTAGCACAAAATATCAAGCAAATATTTTGAATATTCAATACATCTACCATAGTGGCTCTCAATTTGCTCTCCTCCTCAGGGAACACTTGGAAATGTATGGAGGCTGCAACAACAGAGAAGACCTATACCTGGTGACACTGCCAGGAAGCAGATGCTAGGAAGACCCCACTGTGCAGGGAGAGACTGGGCAAGCCTTAGAGGCACACCAACTTCTCCAATGCCACAGGAGAGGAAGGAGGAGGAGCTGGGTTTAAACTTAGCTGGATCTCCACAGAGCTGCACCCACAGCTGTTAATATGGAGGTGGGGGACAGTGTTGGGGTTACTGTGTACACATACAGAAATGTCAAGGGGCTGCTGGAGAGCAAACAGTATCCCAGAGGGACATAGGAAGGGTCAAGTCAGAAACCCCAAGACATGGCCTCCCTTCCTTGGTGATAGATCCAAAGAGAACTTGAAACCCAGTAACCAGGCACCTCCACTTAGCAACGGCCTCCTCCCCAGCTCATTTGGTGAAATTCACTTGAGCCAGAAACTATGCTTTCCTATTTCCCATGTGGAAGGCGAGGCGGTAGGAGGCCTAGCAGCCAAGGTTCCACCTGTGGCTGCACGGCCCCTTCCCCAGGCCCCAGCCTCACCACACCCCGCAAAAGAAAGTTTTGGAAATGCTTCCAATCTTGTTTTACATCCCACTCCCCTTCCCCTTCCCCTTCCCATTCCCAGAGCCTCTCTGGGGCTATTGCTTCAAGTGGGGTGAGTAGCATACGGCCCACACCCAACAGCCCTAGGGAGGTCCACCCCGGACACACTGTCACCGTGAGTACCCCTGCAGAGCCCCACCACGCCTTCCTCCTCACTACAGGAGAAAAGGCACCTAAGGCAGGAGCAGCTGGTGGGAGATTGGGAGCCTGGTGTCCTGTCATGGTCAGCCCCCCAGTACAGGACTGGAGGTGGGGAATGGGAGTATCCAGGGTACCTCCTGGGCCCCCAGTGTCATCTCCCGTCCTCTCAGGGTAGATGCCTGGGACACAGGGTCTGGAGGAGGTCTGGCAGCACAAGGTCACAAGGGGCAGAAACACCCTGAACACAGGCCAGCAGGACCTGGGGCTCCCTGCCAGCTACCAGGCACCACCTTCCCATGCCCTGCACAGGTTCTCATCCACCACCAGTGGAGTTGGAGTATGAGCTCCATTGAAACTCAAGAAGAGCCAGGGCCAGGCACAGCTGGCAAGGAGTTGGGCCTCAGGGTAAGTGTGGGACAGGTGGGACTCCACTGGCAGGGCCTCAGAGAAGGACAGAAGCACTCAGGGACCTCACACCACCAGGACCACCTTCCCTGTAGGGCTGGGAGGAAGAGGGGCATAGTCCCACACCATGAGGAATCTCAGCACCAACTCCTCACCCATCCCTACCCTCTCTGCCAGCCTGGGCCTTGTCCTCATGCAAGGTCACTGTTCCCATATTTGTGACAACCTCACAGCACTGAAACTGACCCTATCTCACCTCTATTCTTCTGATGATTTTGCATTCTGCCATCCAACTGATTCCAACTCCTGCACCCACATGTCCAGCTGGCAGTGGCCTGACTGTCCCTCCACACACTCTCCAAGTCTAACACATTGTCAGGATTAGGAGGGCTGCATTGAGCCAAAATGTCAGGGGACTCTTGCCAATCAGTCCATTGCTCTGTCACTTGCTGTCTGAAGGAACACACCCCAGACTCTGAGGGCAGGAGCTGGGGCCCCTGGGCGTCACCACCTTCCACTTGGGCACACTTCCCACAGCCATTCAGCCTTTCAGGGCTGTGACACCTGGACCACATTCCCTCCTGGACCCATGTCAACTGCGCCACAGAGAACCATGTCCTGGGTGTCCCCACACACAGAGCCTCCTGTCTGGGATCAGCCTGCTTTCTCCTCTCCAGAGGCCATGTTCTGCTGGGACTCGAGGAATAATGCTCCCAATGCAGGGAGCTGCCACCTCTTGCCAGCTAACACACCAGCCTGAAGCTCTCAGGCTTCTAACTATTCCCTGGGCAATTCCTCCTTCAACTCTCCCAGCCATTGTACTGCTGGGACTCTCCTGGCCCCTCTGGGACAAGCCCCTAACGGCTTTGGATACTGCACTCAACTCCATCCCCAGACACTTCTGGTGGGTCACACTTTGGCACTGACTCTGTGTCTCCTCCATGCCCCAACCCAGAAGGCACAGGTGGCCACACAGGTGGATGACACCAGCACTGCATGTGTCTTGCAGGAAAACTATGGACAGCCTGCTGCAGACCCCTGAGTCAGACTTCCTCCATGACTCAGCGTCCCCCATGTCAACCATGTTGTGTTCTACCACCAAACAGGAGCTCGAACTACTATTGGAAAGGTAAGCACTGCCCAGGGGGACAGGGTCACATACAGCTATGACCCTTGGAACTGGCCCTGCACCTCTCTGAGCCTCAGCCTGCTCCTCCAAGCAAGGTGGTGCCACCAAGACTGACCTCATGGGAGGAAAGGCCAAGCCTCTCCTGCTGCCATCCCCATCCCTCCTGGGTGGTCTCCTCACTCCTGGGCTTGCACTTGCTTCACTATCCACTTGGTAATATCCACAGCCAGGTCAGCCAGACTGGCCCCAACATGGAGGACCAAGGCCCCGGAGTCCCAGCCCTGAGAAACAACCTGGAGTCCATGGAGGAAGAGGCTGAGGGTGAGCAGGACTGAGGTGGGGGTTATGAGCATGTCAGAAAGGGACGGGGCTGGACATGCGGAGCAGATCTTCCAGAAACTGGGGTAGGGCAGGAACAATGACAAGCAGAGTTGTCACTGTCTGCATGCCCAGGGCTGGGTCTCTGTGTGGAACTGAGTGCAAGGCAGTGGGAAATCCTTTGTCCCTGCAAGGAACATGGAGAGTTTGTTGACCTTTGCTCCTCTGGCAGCTGCAGGCCCCCCTCCCATACTCATGCAAACTCTACCTCAACTTCCACCACCTCCTCCACCTGAGAGACACCTGGGGCTGGAAACACCAGCAATGGCTGATACAGGCCAACACCTCCTGCTGGCCCCTCAGCCAGCACTGCTTACTGAGATCAACCCAGAGCCTCCATTCCTCTCCCCTGCCCTTTCTTTATTCCTTCTTTTTATTTTCTGTGTTTATTTCTTTGTGTACAATTAGCTACTTTTAGAAATAAATATTTTGTTTTTAAAACATTCATTTTATTGGCATTAAGTATGCTCTCTAACTGTGCACTGATCATCACTATGTAATTCCAGAACATTTTCCTGAATTCGGTATCCATAAACACCCCCTGCCCTCCCCTCCTGCTACTCCCCAGCAACCCCTTAGCTTTCTACTCCTGTCATATGCCTAGTCTGCATTTTTCAAACCAGAGTAGTGTCATTTCTCCTTGGCTACATAATGGTAAAAGGGACTAATTAAGTTTCCTTAGAAGGGTAAATGCCATAGGGGTCTAAGATTTTTCATTTTTTAGTTACTGTGGTTGAACCCCCCATGGTACTTCTCCTTTTTCATTTTAAGACAGGTTCTTGCTCAGTCTGACCTCAAACCCAAACCCTTTGGCTCAAAGCAATTATTTGGAAACAGGAGGAAAAAAAAAAACAGCAGTAACTCTTATCTGCAATGCCTGGAGAAAAGATAAATCAGCTTTGGAACAGTTACACCAGGGAACACATCCAGCAGTGGAAAACAACAGTCCAGCTCCATGTCATTAGGCAGGTACATCTCAACACTATGCTGAACAAAAGAGTATGCAGAGACATCATTGATGGTAACATTAACAACAAGCCAAGCAAAATAATAAAGAACTCACAGTAGACTATAAAGATAAGTAGGTCAGGATGAAGGAAAAGACAGGAAACTCCAGCTCAATTTCCATTACCACCTCCACCACCTGAGAGAGCGCCAGGCTCAGAAACACCTTCAAAGAGCAGCTTCAGGCCTGTGGCTCCTAGTGGCCCCACAGCCAGCACCACCCTCTGAGCGTCCCCTTACACCTGCTCCCATCCACAGCTGCCCTTTCCCTCTCCTCTCTTTGATTTTTTTGCCTCCTTTCGGATTTTCTGTTTTTATTAAAACTAGTTTCCTTTAAAATTTAAGATTGTATTTTTAAAACAAATTCAGCTCCTTGACTTTAAGGGCCCCTCATTGTCCTGTATCTGGTACCCATACCCACTCCCCTCTCCCCCATGCTAGTCTCCAGGTACACTCATCATTCTCTCCCTGTCATTTGCCTGTTTGGCTCTTTCACATCAATGCACTCTGACTTCTGTTTGACCACACAATATTGGAATGGACTTGTTTGAGCTTGAATTTTCTTTGAATGGTAAATCCCATGTAGATCTAAGACTTTTAGTTTTTGTATTATTTGTGTATTTTGTTTTGCTTGTTTGTTTCATTAGTAATAGGGATTGAACCCAGGGGTACCTTAATACTGCACCACATCCCCAGTCCTTTTTCTTTTTCAGATGGAGTCTCACTCAGTTACTGAGGAACTCCATAAGGTGGAAAAACTGGCCTCCAACTTTGAATCCTCTTTCCTCACTCTCCTGTGTAACTTGGAGAGAGAAAGAGAGAGGAAGAGAGTGTGTTATGTGCTACCCATAAGACAAAGATGCATCAACGAAGCATTCAGGTCAAAACCCCTGGTGATCACAGATGCAAAAATCCTTTTGAAAAAATACTAGCAAATCAGATAAAAAGCATATTAAATAGATAGTGCACAATGATCAAGTGGGGTTCACTCCAAGGAAGCAAGGTTGGTTCAATATATGGAAATCAATAAACGTAATTCATCACATCAATAGACAATGAGAAGAATCACATGGTTATCTCAAGAGAGCCACAAAAAGCAATGGACTAAATGCAGCACCCATTCATGTTGGAAACTTTAGAAACACTAGAGATAGTGGGAACATACCTCAACACCATAAAAGCTACCTATGCTAAACCCAAGGCCACCATTATACTAAATGGAGAAAAAGAGAAAGCATTATCTTTGAAAACTGGAACTAGACAGGGATGCCCTCTTTCACCACTCTGATTCTACACAGTCTTTGAGAACTAGCCAGAGCAAATAGACAAAGGAAAGAAATTAAATGGATACCAATAGCAAAAGAAGCACTCAAACTATCTCTTTACCAAGGGTAACAGGGAATAGGGACAGAGATGCTGAACTTGGCTTCTCCCTGATTCACATCATTTCTGACCACGGTAGACCCTACCCATGCACCCATAATTCAATATTCAGAAGAGCAAAAACGACACAAGAAAGTTTCTAGAACTCATAAGTAAATTCAGCAAAGTATCCGGATATAAAATTATCACACATAAATCAACTGTGTTTCTACAAACCAATGATAAATTAGCTGAAAGAGAAATCAAGAAAACTTCCATTCACAATAGCCAAAAAAAAAAAATAATAATAATAATAATAATATAACAAGTAATTTTGGGAATCAATCTAACAAAAGTAGTAGAAAGAGCTCTACAACGAAACGTGCAGAACACTAAAAAAAGAAATTGAAGATGATCTTAGAAGATGGAAGTTATCTCCACATTCTTGGATAGCCAGAATTAATATTGTCAAAATGGCAATACGACCAAAAGTGCTATACAGTGTTAATGCAATTCCTATTAAAATTCAAATGACATTCTTTTTAGAAATAGAAAAAGGAGTCACAAAATTCATTTGCAAAAATAAGAGGCCCAGTATAGTCAAAGCAATTCTTAGTGAGAAAACTGAAGCAGGAAACACATCACAATAAGAGACCTCAAATTATGCTGCAGAGTTGTGGTAACAAAAATGGCATGGAGTTGGCACCCGAACAGACAAGACCACCAATGGAACAGAATACAAGGCACAGAGACACACCCACATAAATACAGTTAGCTCATACTAGACAAAGGTGCCATCAACGTACGTTGCAGAAAAGATAGCCTCTTTACAAATGGTGCTGAGAAAACTGGAAATTCAGATGTAGTAGGATGAAAATAAGCCCCTTACCCTGCACATAATTCAACTTAAGGATCTAGAAATTAGACATGAGACCCTGCATCAATCAGAAAAAAAAATGTAGATCCAAATCTTCATCATGTCAGCTTAGGACCAGACTTCCTTAACAAGACTCCCAAAGCACAAGAAACCAAAGCAAGAATCAATAAATAGGATGGATTCAAACTAAAAAGATTTTCTCAGCAAAAGAAACAATCAATAGTGTGAAGGTACAGCCTACAGAGTGGGAGAAAATCTTTACCACATGCACGTCAGATAGAGCACTAATCTCCAGTATCTACAAAGAACTCAAAAATCTTTACACCAAAATACAAATAACCCCAATGAACACATGGGATAAGGAACTGAGCACACATTTCACCAAAGAAGATCTACAAGCAATCAACAAATATATGAAAAAATGTCAACATCTCTAGTAATGGGGGTGGGAGGGGTTAGTGTTAGGATTAGGGTTAGGTTTTAGGGTTAGAGTTAAGGAGGGTGGTAAGAATGGAGAAAGGAAGGACTGTATAGAGGGAAAAGAGGGGTGGGAGGGGTGGGGGGGAGGCAAAAATAACAGAATGAATCAAACAACATTACCCTATGTAAATTTATGATTACACAAATGGTATGCCTTTACTCCATGTACAGAGAAACAACATGTATCCCATTTGTTTACAATTTAAAAAAAAAAGTACACTAAGATTTCATCTCACCCCAATGAGAATGGCTGTTATCAAGAATGCAAGCAACGTAGCTGTTGGCGAGGATGTGGGGAAAAGGTACACTCATACATTGCTAGTGGGATTGCAAACTGGTGCAGCCACTCCAGAAAGCAGTGTGGAGATTCCCAAGAAAACTTGAAATGGACCCACCATTTGACCCAGCTATCCCACTCCTTGGCCTATACCTAAAGGACTTAAAATCAGCATACCACAGTGACACAGCTACATCAATGTTCATAGCTGCTCAGTTCACAATAGCCAGATTGTGGAACCAACCTAGATGTCCTTCAATGGATGAATGGATAAAGAAACTGTGATACATATACGCAATGGAATATTACTCAGCCATAAAAAAAAATTCATGGCATTTGCAGGTAAATGGATAGAGCTGGAGAATATCATGCTAAGTGAAATAAGTCAATCCCAAAAAACCAAAGGCCAAATTTTTTCTCTCATAAGAGGATGCTGATACATAACCAGGAGGGGGGTAAGGGAAGAATGGAGGAATGTTTTATTGTGTAGAGGAAAATGAGGGGAGGGAATGGGCAGCGGGGAGAAAAAGTGGTGGAATGAGACAAACATCTTTACCCTATGTACATATACAATTACACAAATGGTGTGACTCTACATCATGTACAATCAGAGAAATGAAAAGTTGTAATCCATTCGTGCATGATGAATCAAAATGGATTCTGTCATGTATAACTAAATAGAACAAACAATAAAAAAAAAGAAAGATACCAGGTACATCTATCATGAGGTACATGGATCAGTGCATCTACAGGAAAGCCTAACTCAACCCACGGTCTCAGGGAGAAAGGCAGCAAAACATATTTTCATTAAGTGCTTCTTTATTTTTCTGGAATTCTTTAAATAATCTCACGTATGTGTCTGTCTCAACAAACATCAAAGAGCAAAAACCCACCCCAGGGAAGACAGGAAAACATTAGTAAAACATATAAAAGTACTCCAACCAAAACAGGCCTATTGCTCTTCAGAGGTTTAAGAATGAACAGTTGTAATGAAAAATAACAAGAAGCCTGGGGTTGTGGCCTGGTGGTAGAGCACTTGCCTGGCATGTGTGAGGCCCTGGGCTCGATCTACAGCAACCCATAAAAATAAATAAGTGAATGAATGAATGAATGAATGAATGAATAAATAAATACAAAATGTCTACTGCCAAATAAAAAATTATTTTAAAAAAAGAAGAAATCTAGGAAGAATAAGTCATTATGGTCTAAATGAGAAGCTCAGTACCTGGTTTGTTGGTAGAAATCAACCAGCTTAAGAAAAAAACTGAGATGACTGAGCCAAGGAACTGTTTGAGTATGTTTTATATATTAAGGGTGCAAAAAAAAAAAAAAGAAAGGAAAATAATGACATAACCAGGAATGGTGCTATACACCTATGTTCCCAGCTACCCAGGAGGAAGAGGCAAGATCAATTATTTGAGCCCAGGAGTCTGAGACCAAACTGAGCAACATACTAAGATCCCGTCTCCAAAATAAGTTAATTAATTAAATAAAATATAAATGAAGGAAAAAGAAACAAAAAAATTATACTCAATATTATCTTCTGAATTTTCATTTTAATTTTTTGTGTGTATAACATGAAATAAAATAAGCAGATATAACAGATGTTTCTCTTTCCAAATTCTTCACTCATTTTTACTAGAACCTAAATTGATATTTGGAGTGTAAGGAAAGCCTCAATTCTTACCAGAAAGAAAGCTCTTGAGATCTACAAACTGCTGTCTTTTCAGTATTGTACAGGAAGTTATTTGGAAAAGTTACTGAAGAGAAATAATTTCTGTGGGACAGTTTCTAAAACAAAATAGCTAAGTACAATATAAACCAAAATTTAAAATGAACAAAATAAAGGGATTCACAGCAAACACACACACACACACACACACACACACACACACACACACCATAATAGAATAAAGGGGGGAAAATGCACAAGTATTTCCACACAGAAAAAGAACTTGACAAATCCAAAACCTTTGCGTGAAAGATTCAGAAAATGAGGAATTGAAGGGCATTTACCTGATATGATAAAGGGTATTTATTAAACACCCATAGCCAACATCAGACTTAATGGTGAAAGAGTGAAAGTTTTAACCTGAAGTTCAGGATTGATAGAAAGATGACACTTTGACTACTTGTGATTAACACTGCACACAAACTTCTATCCAGAAATATCAAGCATGAAAAGAAAATGAAAAATACTCAAACTGGAAAGGAAGAGATCAAACTAATTCCATTTGCAAGTGACCTATTCCCATATGCAGGAAACAATAATGAATACAAACACATGCACAAGCGCAACAAACTACTACAGATAAAAAATAAATATTGCACAACTCTAGGGTAAAAAAGCAATATGCAAATATCAGCAGTGTTCCTATATTACACCAGTGGACACTCCCACAAACAAACAAAATTCTATTTACAGTAACATCCAAAAAACATCACACGTAGGAATAAATTTAACTTAGGTTAGAAAGTGAAAGAACTATACACTGAAGAACTAATATCTAAATCCATGGAAAGAAATCCTGTATTCATAGGTAAAAGACTAAATATTAAGATGGCAATACTGTCCACAGTGATCCACAGATTTAAAACGATCCTTCTCAAAATTCCACAGACCTGGAGAATAGCAATCGTGCCCACTCAGAGGAGAGCGTGACCTCACTGTGGTTCCCCATCTACAACTCATGGCTCCCCAGGCCCACCTCCATCTTAGGACACTGCCTGCTGCCATAGCTCCCCCAAAGGGGAGCCTCTGCCTTAGGATAATGGACAGGGCATGAAGAAAACTGCCCACTCCAACAATGCCCACCACAGTGCTGCATATCCTAACAGGCTGCCCAACCCATCACATGGCCCACCCTTACAGACCCATCCCTGAAAGTAGTCACCTCCATCCTGGGAAACCTCCACCACCATCTTGGGTTACTTCTATTGATGCCACCACCATGTTTAGCTGGGATAGCGCCCATCATGGGACACCAGTCGGGGCCTGAAACCCAACACAAAAGTCCCCTGCAGGATTAGTTACACCTGAGAGTTCCTTTCTCTCCTCTCTCCTCCTAAGAGCCAACATCTACTGATTCCTCTTTCACTCTTCCCATGACATAATACCTCTCAATATTCTCAACTCCTACCTCAAAAACATCACACCCTACACCCCAATCTCCACTTCTCTCTTTGTCTACTATCAGAAACTGTAGACGCTACTGCAAAACCTACTCTTTATACTATAGATAATAATTGAACACATTATTTCTGTTTATTGCAACAGAATTATAAATGTCTTAAGGGGGTTTCTTTGATTTAAGGTTACATATTCTTTTCATTAGGTGCTGTTAATATTGATCTCCCCCTTAAAAGTGAGGTATTGGAAACCTGCAGGGATCCTATAAATCTACAGGGGAGAAACTGTAATATCTCGGATCTGCACTGCTAGAGGGGATGACATGCAAAAAACATGAAAGAACAAGGGAAGAAAGGACCACAAACAAGCTAAGACACTACAGTAATAGAATCCCTTGACAGCACAGTAGAATAAATATCAGAGGAGTTCAGAATGTACATAATTAAAATGATCTGCAAAGTAAATGATCATATAAGACAGCAAATGGAAGCAACTAAAGATCACTTCAATAAAGAAATAAAAGAACAAATGCAGGAAGCAAAGGATTGCTTCAGTAGAGATTCTGAAAAAAAATCTTTAAAGCAAAGGAAATAATACACCAAATTAAAAACTCAACAGAAAACATCACCAACAGACCAGATCACTTGGAAGACAGAATCTCAGGCAATGAATACAAATATATAATCTTGAAAGTAAAGTTGCCCCAACAGTGAAGGTGATAAGAAACCAAGAACAGAAACTCCAAAAATATGGGATAACATGAAAAGACCAAATTTAAGAATTATCAGGACAGAGGAAGGCACAGAAACACAAACCAAAGGAAAGCATACCTTTTCAATGAAATAGCAGGAAATTTTCCACACCTGAAGAATGAAATGGAAAATCAAACACAAGAGGCTTACACAACACAAATGCACAAAATTACAACAGGCCCACACCAAGGCACATTATAATGAAAATATCTAACACACAAAATAAGGATAGAATTTTAAAGACTGCGAGAGAAAAAAAAATCAAATTACATTCAGAGGGAAACCAATACAGATAACAGCACATTTCTCAACCCAGACCCTAAAAGCTAGAAGGGCCTAGAACAGCATTTTTCAAGCTTTGAAAGAAAATGGCTGCCAACCAAGAATCTTATACCCAGAAAAACTTACCTTCAGATTTGACCACGAAATAAAATCCTTCCATGATAAACAAAAGCTAAAAGAATTCACAAACAGAAAGAAGGCACGAGAGAACATTCTCAGCAAATATTCCATGAGGAAGAGATGAAAAACAACGATGTAAGTCAGCAAGAAAGGAACTACCCTAAAGTAACAGCCAAATAAAAGAGAAACCAAGTCAAGAAAAAAACAAAAAATAAGCCAAAATGACCAGGAATACAAATCATATCTCAATAATAACCCTAAGTGTTAATGGTCTGAACTCATCAATCAAAAGACACAGACTGACAGACTGGATTGAAAAGAAAGACCCAACAATATGCTGCCTTCAAGAAACTTGTCTCATGGAAAAAGACTAAAGATGAAAAGAATAGAAAAAACATACCATGCACATGGACTCAGCAAGGAAACGGGTGTATCCATCCTCATATCAGATAAAATGAATTTCAAGTCAAAGTTACTCAGAAGGGGTAAAGAAGGACATTACATACTGCTTAAGAGAAGCATAAATCAGCAACACATAACAGTCATAAATATTTATGCCCCAAACAATGGCTCATCCATGTACGGCAAACAATCCTTCTTAATTCTGGGAACCGAATAGACCACAACACAAAAAGACTAGGAGACTTTAACACACCTCTCTCTCTCACCACTGGACAGATCTTCCAAACAAAAATTGAACAAAGAAACCACAGATCTCAATAATAAAATCCATAATTTAGACTTAACAGACATATATAGAATATTCCATCCATCAATGAGCAAATGTACTTTCTTCTCAGCAGCACATGAATCCTTCTCTAAAACAGACCATAAGTTATGCCACAAAGCTACTCTTAGCAAATACAAAAAGATAAGAGATACTACCTGTATCCTATCAGACCATAATGAAATGAAATTAGAAATCAATGACAAAATAAAAAACAGAAACTACTCCAACACCTGGAGATTAGCAAAAGACATCAGGGGAGAAATAAAAAATTTCTTAGAGGTAAATGAGAACAAAGATACAACATATCAAAATCTCTGGGACACTATGAAAACAGTACTAAGAGGAAAATTCACTTCATAGAGAACATTCAATGACAGAAGGAAAAGTCAACAACCTAACACTACAGCTCAAAGCCCTAGAAAAAGAACAACAGAACAAAAAAGTAGTAATAGACAGGAAATAGTTAAAAATCAAAGCTGAAATCAATGAAATTGAAACAAAAGAAACAATTGAAAAAATTGACAAAATGAAAAGTTGCTTCTTTGAAAAACAAAATTGATAAACCCTTAACCACACTAACAAAGAGAAGAGAGAGAAAACTCAAATTACTAAAATTCAGGATGAAAAAGGAAATATCACGACAGATACTATTGAAATACAAAACATAATTACAAGCTATTTTGAACTCCAACAAAATAGAAATTTTCGAAGACATCAAAGGGTTTCTAGAGATGTATGATCCACCCAAACTGAATCAGGAGGACATACACAATTTAAATAGTTATCAATTTCAACCAATGAAATAGAAGAAGTCATCAAAAGCCTACCAACAAAGAAAAGTCCGAGACCAGGTAGGTTCTCAGCCAGTTCTACAAGACCTTCAAAGAAGAGCTCATTCCAATACTCCTCAAAGTATTCCATAAAATCAAAGAGGAGGGAACCTCCAAATTCATTCTATGAAGCTAATATCACCCTGATACCAAAATCAGACAGAGATACATCAAGGAAAGAAAATTTCAGACCAATATCCCTAATGAAGATAGATGTAAAAATTCTCAACAAAATTTTAGCAAATCACATACAAAAACATATTAAAAAGATAGTGCACCACAATCAAGTGGGTTTTATCCCAGTGATGCAAAGTTGTTTCAACATCCAGAAATCAATAAATGTAATTCACCAACCATATCAACAGACTTAAAGTTAAGAATCACATGATTTTTTAAATAGATGCAGAAAAAGCATTTGATAAAAATATAGCACCCCTTCATGCTCAAAACACTAGAACAAAATAGGGATAGTGGGAACATTCCTTAACATTGTAAAGGCTATCTATGCTAAGCCCATAGCCAATATCATTCTAAATGGAGAAAAACTGAAAGCATTCCCCTAAAACCTGGAATGAGGCAGGGATGCCCTCTTTCACAACTTCTATTCAACACTGTCCTTGAAACTCTAGCCAGAGCAATTAGACAGACCAAAGAAGTTAAAGGGAAAAGAACAACTCAAACTATCCCTATTTGCTGATGACATGATTCTATATTTACAAGAGCCAAAATATTCCACCAGAAAGCTTTTAGAACTCATAAATGAATTCAGTAAAGTAGCAGGATATAAAAACAATGCTCGTAAAATAATGCATTTTTATTCATAAGTGATCAATCCTCTGAAAAAGAACTTAGGAATTTAGGAAAACTATCCCATTAACAATAGCCTCGAAAAAAATTAAATACTTGGGAATCAATCTCACAAAAGAGGTGAAAGACCTCTACAATGAGAACTACAGAACACTAAAGAAAGAAATTAAAGAAAACCTTAGAAAGATCTCCCATGTTCTTGGACAGGCAGAACTAATATTGTCAAAGTGGCCATACTACCAAAAGTGCTATACAGATTCAATGCAATTCCAATTAAAATCCCAATGATGTACCTCACAGAAAGAGAGCAAGCAATCACAAAATTCATTTGGAAAAATAAGAGACCCAGAATAGCTAAAGCAATCCTTAGCAGGAAGAGTGAAGCAAGGGGATATCACAATACCAGATCTTCAACTATACTACAAAGCAATAGTAACAAAAACAGCATGGTAGTGGCACCAAAATAGGTCAATCAAGGTACAAAATAGAGGACACAGACACAAACCTAAATAAATAGTTTTCTCATACTAGATAAAGGAGCCAAAAACATACAATGGAGAAAAGATGGCCTGTTCAACAAATGGTACTGGGTAAACTGGAAATCCATATGTAGCAGAATGAAGGTAAATCCTTATCTCTCACCCTGCACAAAACTCAAATTAAAATGGATCAAGGACCTTGAAATCAGACCAGAGACCCTGCACCTTATAGAAGAAGAAGTAGGTATAAATCTTTATCAAGTCGGCTTAGGATCAGACTTCCTTAACATGACTCCCAAAGCACAAGAAATAGAAGCAAGAATCAGCAACTGGGATAGATTCAAACTAAAAAGCTTTCTCTCAGCAAAGGAAACTATCAGCAATGTGAATAGCGAACCTACAGAGTGGGAGAAAATCTTTGCCACTCATACTTCAGATAGAGCACTAATCTCCAGAATCTATAAAGAACTCAAAAAACTTTACACCAAGAATACAAATAACCCGATCAACAAATGGGCTAAGGAAATGAAGAGACACTTCAAAGAAGATCTACAAGCAAGCAACAAATATATAACAAAATGTTCAACATCTCTAGTAATAAGAGAAAAGCAAATCAAAACTACCCTAAGATTTCATCTCACCCAGATGAGAATGGCTGTTATCAAGAATGCAAGCAACAATAAGTGTTGGCGAGGATGTGGGGAAAAGGGTACACTCATACATTGCTCGTGGGGTTTCGAATTAGTGCAGCCACTCTGGAAAGCAATGTGGAGATTCCTTAGAAAACTTGGAATGGTACCACCATTTGACCCAACTATCCCACTCATTGGCTTATACACAAAGGAATTAAAATCAGCATACTACAATGATGTAGCCACATCAATGTTCACCGCATCTCAATTCACAAGAGCTAGATTGTGGAACCAACCTAGATGCCCTTCAACTAATAAATGGATAAAGAAACTGTGATATATATATATATATATATATATATATATATATATACATACACACACACACACACACACACACACACACACACACAATGGAATATTACTGAGCCATAAAGAAGAATAAATTACGGCATTTGCAGGCAAATGGATGAAGTTTGAGAATATCATTCTGAGATAAGCCAATCCCAAAAACCCAAAGGTCTAATGATCTCTCTGATAAGCGGATGATGATACATAATGGGGGATGGGAGGGAGGCAAGAATGGAGGAAGGATGGATTCTACAGAGGAAAAAGAGGGGTGGGAGGGATGGGGAGAAGGAAAAATAACAGACTGAGACAAACAGCATTACCCTATGTACATGTATGATTACAAAAACGATATGACTCTACTTCATGTACAACCAGAGAAACAAGCTGTATCCCATTTCTTTACAATGAATCAAAATAAATAAATTATCTTAAAGAAAAACACCTAGCAGATCCTGGAACAACATAAACCAAACTCTAAAACAAAATGGTGGCCAACCAAGAATCATACATCCAGCAAAATGAAGCTTCAGATTTGATGATGAAATAAAAACCTTCCATGATAAACAAAAGTTACAAGAATTTACACCTAGAAAGCCTGCACTAAAGAACATTCTCAGCAAAATATTCCATGATGAGGAAATGAAAAACAACAATGAAAGACAGCAAAGGGAGGAACTACACTAAAGGAAAAGCCAATCAAAGGAGATACCAAGTCAAGTTGAAAACATAAATAAAATCAATGGGAATACAAATCATATCTCAATTATAACCCTGAATGTTAATGGTCTAAACTCATTAATCAAAAGATAGAGACTGGTAGATTGGATTTAAGAAAAAGACCCAACAATATGCTCTCTTAAAGAGATCCATCTCATAGGAAAAGACATTCTTAGACCGAAGGTCAAAGGATGGGGAAAAAAACATCGCTCTCGTGGACCGTGTAAAAAAAACAGGGGTTTCCATCCTCATATCACATAGATGGGACTTAAAAGTTAGTCAGAAGGGATAAAGAAGGAAATTTCATACATCAATGAAATCATACATTAATATGACATAACAATCATAAATATTTATGCCCCAAACAATGGAGCATTTACATACATCAAACCAACCCTTCTCAATTTTATGAATCAAATAGACCACAACACAATAATACTGGGTAACTTTAACAAACCTCTCTCACAAGAGGATACATCTTCCAAAAAAAAAAAAAAAAAAAAAAAACTAAACAAAGAAACTATAGAACTCAATAATACAATCCATAACATTGATGTAGCCACACCAATGGTTATAGCAGCTCAACTGACAATACCTAGATTATGGAACCAACCTAGAAGCCCTTCAATAGTGGGATGGATAAAAAAAAAACTGTGCTACATACATACAACGGAATATTACTCAACTTTAAAGGAGAAAATTATGACATTTGCAGGTAAAAGGATGGAGTTGGGGAACATCATGCTAAGTGAAATAAGCCAATCCCAAAATATCAAAGATCAAAATGTTTTCTCAGATATGTGGATGTTGATTCATAATGGAGGGCGGGAAAGGCAAGGGAAGAATGGAGGAACCCTCGATGGGCAGAGGCAGGGGGAGGAGAGGGGAGGCTGCATGGGAGTGGGAAAGATGGTGGAATGAGATTGATATCATTACTCTAGGTAAATGTATGATCACACAAATGGTATGAGTCTACATCATGTACAACCAGAGAAATGAAAAGTTATGCTCCATTTGGGTATAATGAATCAAAATGCATTCTGTGTTCATGTATAACTAACTACACATTAAAAAATACTGCAAAGAACTTTTTTGCACAAACAGAATAGTTAATTCTCAAATTTATATAGGTTGTAAGCTTCAAAGAGCCAAAACAATGTTGAAAACAAACAAAACTGGAGAACTCAAAATTCCCAATTTGAATCAAAACTGAGTCTAGTATTGGCAAAAGATAAACATACAGACCAACTCAAGAGTCCAGAGTATAAACCAAACATCTATGGTCAATTGATTTTTGACCACGAGGTGCTAAAGTCATGCAATGGGAGGAAGAATAATTTTTTTAAATGGTGCTGGTCAATTAGATATCCATATACAAGAGAATGAGATTAGGCCCCTATCTCGCAAGACATACAAAGAATAACTCAAAATGGATTAATGACCTACATGGAAGAGTTAGAACTACGAGATGTTTAGAAAACAGGGACAAATCTTCATCACCTTGGATTTACATTTTTTTTTGTAGATATGAGCAGAACCTGGACACATGACTATATTTCCAGTACTGGGGAGACCAGTGCTTGAGTCTGGGAGGCCAAGACCACCAGCCTGGACAACCTAGTGAGGCTTGGTCTCAAAAAACAAGCCAAAAAAATGTCCCAAGTTTGATTCTAGTATGGGGGGGGGGGAATAGATCTATAAAACAAATAATAGCTACAATGACTTTATCAAAATATTGCCTTTTTGTGATCCAGAGACACTATCAAGAGAGTGAGACAATCTGCAAATGGGGGAAATATTTCAAAATCATTTACCCAATACAGAGTCTGGAATTCAGTATCTCTCTATCCATCTACCTACCTACCTACTTGTGTGTGTGTGTGTGTGTGTGTGTGTGTGTGTTTAAATGAACAGTTCAATGTTATTAGCTGTTAGGAAATGCAAATCAAAATCACAATGAGATAAGACTTCACACCCACCAAGATGGCTATAACCAAAATTTACCAGGAAGTAAGTGTTGGTATGAATGTGGAGAAACTACAACCGTCACACACTTCTGGCTAAATGAAAAAAGTCAGACAAAAGGGTAAATTCTATCATTCCACTCATATGAAATGTCTAGAACAGGCAAATCCCTGGAGACGGGAAACAGATTAGTGTTTGCCAGGCAATGGGGGCAGAAGGGTGGGGTGAGAGGAATAGGGAGTCATACTTAATGGGTTCAGGGTGTTCGGAGGTGATGAAGTAGTTCTGGACAGATAGTGCCTGCTGAACACCGTGAATGAACTAAACCCTGACTTTTCATATTTAAATGGTTAATTTTAGGTTGTGTGAATTTCACTTTATAAGAAAAATACTTAATAAGTTAGCTTACCAAGATTTCCCAAGGACAACTAAAAGATGGATAAGTTAGCCAGCTGTGGTGGCATGTGCCTGTAAATCAGAGGCTTGGGAGGTTGAGTCAGGAGGATCATGAGTTTGAAGCCAGCCTCAACACAAGTGAGGCACTAAGCGGCTCAGTGGGACCCTGTCTCTAAATAAAATACAAAATAGGGCTGGGGACTGGGGATGTGGCTCAGTGGTCAAGTGCCCCTGAGTTCAATCGCCAGTACTAAAACAAACAAACAAATGGATAAGTTACAAACTGAGAAATCTAAGGGAAACAAATAACAACAAATCAAGAATGAAAAAAAGAATGTTGACGGCTCAGGAAGAAGCACACAAAAGAAAAGACCATAGAATAAACAGAACTGATGTAACACATTCTCAGTGAGGAAGAAGAATATCTGAAAATATGTTCAACCCCATTAGTTAGCAGATTCATCCAGTAAAGTGACAAGATACCATATCACAGGCATTCAACTAACAAGAATTTCAAAATTCCATAGTGTAAGTATTGTCACAAAGTGAATCCACAGGAAATCAATTTCATTGCTAGTGGGAACATTAGTTGACATAACTGCTCTAGAAAAATTAAACATTCACACGTCATGCAATTTTGCGATTTCACCAAGATACACTGGCTTGTGTACCACTGGAGACATACTGAATATCGTCACAGGGGAGCTACTGTAATAGCAGAAGCCTACAAACAACTCATACAGACAAAGGATGACTAGGTTGAGATGCAGGTGCACAAAGAGCACCTCTCAGTCCTCAAAATGGGTAACTGCACATAACACAAAAGGGATGAGTTTCAGTTACATTCAAAATTCTACTAATGTAACATGAGGTGAAACACTCAAAAGATAACAGTTTTTCTTGTCAAATTAAAAATGTAAATATATATAATTCAGTATTAAATATATGAACTGAAACTATCTAAAAAGGAAATTAAAGGAAAAATGACGGAATATCCAGGACAGTGATTTCCTGAGTGAGACAGGCAGTGGGATAGATAGGATCAGACAGTGGGATGGGATGGAGGAGGATCACGTGACATGTGAGCAGATGGGAACTTCTTCAACGGTTCTTTCTTTCACTTTTTTTTTTTTTTTGGTACTGATTTAACCCAGGGGCACTTTACCACCAAGCTACATCTCCAGCCCTTTTTTAAAATTTTGAGGCAAGGTCTAGATAGATAAGTTGCTGAGGCCGCGAACCTGCAATGCTCCTGCCCCAAACTCCCAAGTAGTGGGATTACAGGTGTGTGCCACTGCACTTAGCTGATTCTTGTTTTATTCCTGGGTGATGGAATTAGGGTCATGGCTGCCAACTACTACAGAGAGATGAACAGAGACAGAGTGGAAAGATGCAGATATTCAAAAGGGCCAGGACCACACATGGACCACCAATGATGAGACTGACTTCTTTGTTATAATCAATGACCAGTCCAATTCTAAGTACTTGAGGTTCAAAAGAAAAAGCAATTTTAAGAGATGAGTAAGAAACATGAATTACTGATTATGACATTTAAAATACACAGAACATCATTAATAAACCACAACAGTTCACTAAGCAGGATACCTCAAATTTTAATCTTTAGGGACAACTCAAAGAAATGGAAGTATACATTCACCAGAATATTAAAATTTAAAAAAGTTCAAGCTGGCTCACCTCTTCTTGAATATACCCTAATGGGAAGGGAGATGCTCTTAAATTATCCACAAGAATATAGGGGAAACCTTGAAGTTCCTTCTGGTGTCAATCCATAGTAATGAGGTGAGTTAGACCTTTGAAAATGAAGCAGATACAATCACATCAACAGCTGCAAAACAAGTTGCACCACAGGGAATTAGTATTATGTAAAATTAATATTATATATAATAAGTTATCATGAAGAAATTATTCTATCAAAAAAACCCAGCACCTTTATGGTTCAGAGGACAGGTCAGAGGACATGCATAATTTGTAAAATAAATTTAAAATATAAAATAGCAAAGATGACAATAAAACAGAAATGTCTCTAAAAATTCTATTAGAATAGATTCTATCTCTGTGAAGCTTCCTTAATATGCATAACAAAGGCTACAGAGAAACTGGACCAAGCTGGAAGTGAGAACAAATGAAAAACTTTCACTGCATCTTTAAAGAATACATGACATCACCATTAGCAAAGGGTAAGGAAAATTCAGTATGAGAAAACTGAAAAAGCAATACTTATACAAAAGAGCAAAAAAGTGAGCCTGGTAGTCCCTCCACTTAGAAGGGTAGAACCTTTCCAGAAGTCTTGGTGAAGAGCCCCTGTGCCCCTTTTCCACTGCCTGTTACAGTGTTTTCAAGGAGAGATGCTGCTGAGGTCCCTGGGTTTTGTTTAATTTTTTCCTTCTTTGGTATGGTACACGGGAAAATGTATTCTATGGCAAGTGTCTGTTTTAAAATGCAGTGATGTGGGGATTTCTTAATTACTTCCTCTTTGTGCAAATGCTCTGTGCTATGGTCCTCATAATCATTTACTCACAATCACACATACGGACATGTACAAGAGTGCTCCCACATGAACAAACACACATACACAATGGAAACTATACAGAATATTCACAAACAAGGGGATATACTTAGGATGCTACCCAAGAAAGCATAACAGAATAATACACATAGTTTACAAAATATACTTCTCAGTCTGGGAAAGGGAAAAAGCTAAAATACAAAGAATTGCTGTGTTAGAGAAATAGCAGGGTTCAGAATGACAGTTTTCCTATGAAACAACCTCAATGTGACTATAAATTAACATTTTAATACACATTTGGACAAAGTGTTCAGGAAAATAGGAAAACAAAAGTTGTTCTTATTACCTCCAAGTTTAGGGACATGGAAAAGGAATTCTCTACAGAATTTCTCATTACACTAGTCCCCCATTCTCACTCTTTTTTACCTATGGTTTTGCTTTATGTCATTTTAGTAACCTATGGTCCAGAAAGATTATATGGAAAATTCCAGAAATAAACAATTCATAAATTTAAAACTGCACATCATTCTGAGTAACATTATGAAATCTCATGATATGCTGCTTTGTCCTTCTAAAGGTGTATCTATGCTGTATATGTTATATACCTGATAGGCACTTAGTAACCATCTCAGTTATGAGATCTACTACCCCAGTAGGGTAGTGCTCCTACAGAGTTTAGTACTACTCACTGTTCCGGTATCACTGGGGGTCTTGGCACATATCTCTCGTGGATAAGGATGGATGACAAAAACTAGTTGTTTTTAAAAACCATATTACTATTTTCCCTCTGTTCAGCATTCTCAATAGGTTAAGAGAATGCTCTCAAATTTTTTCTGTAAGAATAAAACTCTCAGGGGCCCAATTAGTTGTCAAGGTTCTACCTAGAACTCTTACCAGCTTTGCGCATCATGGACGTCAATAATTTAAAGACGATGGAGCTTCTTTTCCTCATCTTGCACTGTTTGCTGTAGGGAAAGTAGGGATCACAACGATGATGCTCTTGGCACAAGAGGTCTTACATGCGTACATCACAACCAGGAGCTCCATGATGGGGGTGGTCACATCCCCGTAACCCAGGCAAAGAAAATCCCGCTGAGGGGTAGGAGACTTGAGATCTCCCTCTTGACCTGGGGGTGTACTCAACAGTACATGATTCACATGCTTGAAGCCTGGGGTTCCATCCCCAACACCAAAATAGTAACAATAACATTCTTATGTCCCTGTTCCAAAGACTTAAGGTGCAAGATGCAGAACCAGTGATGCCTTCTATTTGCATGAGTTCTCCCCACATTTCCTCTCAACAGATTGACTCTTTTTCATTGAGACCAGTGTCTTTGGCAGGCAAGAGGCAATGGGGACTAGTGTCAATAGTGGAGTATTTGTGGTGTCAAAGTTCCTCTCTGGCTAATGGCTGAGCACAGGCAGACTTGCAGGGTGGTAGGATCCCATGGAAGCTGTCTTCTGACACAGTACTGGTCTCAGAGATTATTCCAAAATGACACACTAACCCTCACCCTCTCCTGCCTACTGGAAGACCTTGCTCCAGCACTCCTCCCTCCCTGCTTGCACCATCATTTGTCACACTCCCCTGGCTCAGACTCATCAGCTTGTAAATATCTGGGACCTTCTTCCATTAAAAATGACAACTCCTAACCACCTTCCCTGAAGCCCCATCTCTTTGCTCCCCTTCACAGTACATCTCAGGAGAACTGTCTACACTCACTATCTCTGATTCAGACATTCTCCCTCTCTCCCAAACACTTTCCAAAGAAGCTCTGGTCCCCCAAACAACCCCAAAACTGTTCTCATCAAGCTCCATGGCCTCTACATGACTAAATCCACCAGTCAATCCTCAGTCCTACTTCTTGGTCCCTCAGCAGCACCTGCTGCGGCTGCTCACCACTGTCCCTTCACACACTTAATGCACACCACTTCCAGGACAACCCTCTCTGGTCTCCCCTGCCTTCCTTGGCTTCTCTGCTGGTTTCTCTCTGCCTGACCTCCACCTAAAACTTTCATTTGTCTTCTCCTGTTTCCTCTCATCCCTTGAAAGCCTCTCATCCATCTTCATGGCTTTGTAAATGCTGGTGACTCTCGCACTCCTACCTCCAGTTCATACACCTCTGAACTCAGTCCCACAGCTGTATCATGGCTCCACTGGACTGTACATCAAGACATCTCAGAATGTAACCTACCCTAAATGGAACTGTTCTTTTCCCCAAAGGAACCTGCTCCACCAGAAAACCTGCACCAGCTCAATTACTGGCACACTGTTCCTCTGGGTAACTCAGGACAGAAACCTTAGAGCCACTTCTTACAGCTCTTCTCTTTTCCAGATGGTTTTTGCATCTTACCACTGCCCCTACATCTGGGTCATGCCACCCCATTAGGTGACCATGGCCTGTCCCTCCTGGAATATCCCTGAAGAGCATGTTCCATGCACAGAAACCTGTCCTTAAACTGAAGTCACACTGCACAGGCCTCTTCTCAAGACCATGAGATGGTCTCTCCTCTGCCCATGGCCAAAGCCCAAGGTCTCACAGTGGCTCCCACACTCCTTTCTTATGATCAGCCCCTTCCTTCCCCTGGCCCCATGCCCCCTTCTCAGCACAGTCACACTCTGTCCTGGTCACTCCTCCTAATGCTGCTCTTTGCCACAGAAGGCTTGGTTCTAGATGGTTCTATCAGGCTCACTCCCACACCTCCTGCAGTTTTTTTGTCCCAAAATCACCTTCACAACAAGGTCTACTTTGTCTGCCCCTCTACCCTCTCATTATCGTACCTTCCAATTCCCTGCCATACCAGTTTATTTATTCACATGCTAATCACTTTCAATACACTGGATAACTTATTTATCATTCTCTGTATGTCTTCCTCCACTGGAATATCGACTCCACAAGGACAAAGATCTTTACTTGTATCAACCAAGAAGTCACCTCACACACCAGTAGTGGAAACTCACACATCACAGACATTCAGCAGATATTTGTAATGAGGGAATGGAAACACAGAACATTTGGATGAGTAGGTTTGTTATTATTGAATAACAAATCTAACATCTGGTGAATTAAAACGCTTTCACAAAAGCACTCCATGTGGAAGGATGATTAAAGGAACTGACAGTAAGTATAAAATCACTCTAAGATCCAAAACCAGGAACAACAAGGAACAGGGCTTCCATCAATTAACTCACATGATGAAATTTGCTTGAATCACAGCAAAACTTCAGTTCATGGACTTTTCTTCATTTATAATTTGTCATACACTTTTAGTAACTGCTGCTTAAGTCAGTACTAAAATAAAGTAATGGGGGGGATGTAACAGGGGTAGAGTGCTCTCCTAGAACGCATGAGTCTGGGCTCATCCTCAGGACTCTAAAAAAATTAATCAATAAAAAAAATGAACTGGAGGCTATATCTGACATCTGCAAATCTGTAGGTGATTTCAGAAAGAAGACTATGACATCCAGGCTTGCCATCACCTGGATGAGACTGAGGACCTGACTTAACACAAACTGGGGCACGCATGGGACAATGTGAAGCAGAGGTAGAAAGATTTGGGGGTTACTTACTGTTCTTGACTAGGGGAAAAAGAAACTGACAAAAGGCAGGGAGAGATGACAACGGTGTTGATTAAAGACAAAAATATGCTAAGGAAGGTAAATGGAAGTACGTGAAAATGGCGAGGATTAACAGAGTCACCCTTCCTGAGTCCTGAATTCTAATTCGACTGGAACTTGAGCTCCACTTCTCTCCTGGACAATCCACACAGCCTCCAGTATTTATCCAACACACCCAAATTGTATCTGAGGAGACAGCAGGCTGCAGACACTCAGGGGACAGAGTAGCCTGGGCCAAGTCTACCTGCACCTTCCCTTTCTGATGCTGCAGCAGGGTAAAGAAAAGGCAGGGCATCCGCTAGCACGCAGGCACAGGAGAGGCCTGGGGAAGGGGAGAGTGGCACAGGATACCGAGACTTGGTGCCCTCATGCCCAGCTCTGCTGAGGACCCTCAAGGTCTCAGCAGAAGAGGAAGCAAAGGCACCTGATAAAGGACAGCCACACCCTCACTTTTTCATAGCACATATACTTTCCATGGGTTGGGATGCAATGACACTTCCTTGCCACTCCTCTGTCTGGGACAGATAGGGTTTTGTGACACCATCTCATGGAAGCAAAGATCAGGACAGAGACATTAAAAATGTAGGTGAAAGTACTGTGTTCCAAGACCAAATTCCTGGGAAATTTGTTTTTTCTTACCTTTCCTTGTTATTTATCATATTTATTATATACATTTATTTATCATATTTATTATATACATTGATCTATATATCTATTACTAAATTTGGTAAGCAGCAATTTTCAGATTCTGAGCTAAAAATTATGCACTATCCAAACTGATTTCTAGACACTAAAAATAATATTCTAAGGCCTCAAAAACAGCAGGAACTCAGAAAATGTGGCAGGAACAAGTGGTCAGGATTCAGGGCTTCGATACCATCTTAGCCTGGGAAGCAGAAGACAACAAAGGGCTCATAAAGGAAACGGCATTTAGGAAAGAAACCCAGGCCCTCTGCAGAAGAGATGGGTGGCTGAGACAGTTCTGTGACAATGAAGTGACTTCTTAAATTGGTGAGATTTCTTCTCTGGACTCAGGACAGAAGTCTCCCCTAGTTGGAATACTCCTAACTCTAGAAAGGAGATTTATGACATCTGAATTCTTTTGTGAGGTTTTGCAGACAAGAGTTGAGAAAAAGTCCTCTTCCTGAGATTTTGCTTTTATGCAGAAAACCAGAGTTGAACAAAATCCATCTACTTTATTAACGGTTTCCCGAATGGCCTCAGATTAAAATAATCCCTATATCAATGTGGGCTATCTTGTATCCCTTACTGGGAGAGAACAGGGTAGGACTGAAAATGACATGAGCAGGTGACACTTTCTGTCCACTGCAGGCCACCCTGCCTGGCCTAAGCTGAAACATTTGGGGCCCCTGCTCCTTATCCAAGTTTGGGAAGGATTACCTGGAGCCATCTCATCTCTCCCCTCCCACCCAAGGGAGTGAGGTTGTTACAGGATACCCCAGGGGAAACTTATCCTAGGGAAACTGAGCTGAAAGAGGGGCTAGTCTTGAGCTGGACAGCCTACGATTGGAGGACAGGCCAGGTCATGGAAAAAAAAAAGGAAAATATCATTCTGAGTGGAAAATTCACAGAGGTGTGTGGGGACATCTGAGGACAAATGCACAGGAAAAAGCAGGGTTCCATGTGACCTCCTTCTCTTCCACAGTGCCTCTTCATTCAAAGTGGCACAGAAAGACTCGCAGCACTGAATTCTCTATACCCAGTGTACACATCTGTTACCTTCCCCATTTCTAGAACACATGTATGTCAAATGTCACACTGGATTTGGATATATGTTCTTTGAGCATAGTTTTCTTATCTTCTCAGTTCCTTTACTTTATAAGTGGGGACCACATTTAAATTATCTTCAACAAAAGCTTTAAGAACTTCACAGAAGAGAATTCCCCTCTCTAGCCTGTTTATTTTTGAGAAGCAGGAATAGAATGCTTCCCTGCAAGCCTTACACAATCCTGACCATCGACTATTAGGAACTTTATGGAATCTGTTATTATTAAGATCCTCTCCTCTAATAATTTATTCCCCCCCTTCAAAGACAGATAAAGGCTGCGAGCAGTGCTGTGCATTTGTAATCTCAGCTACTCGGAGGAGGCTAAGGCAGAAGGACCACTTGAGCCCAGGAGGTTTGAGGCCAGTTTGATCCACTTTTTTGACCCTGGCTCTTAAAAAGTGTTCACATGTGTGTGTACACACACACACACACACAGAGAGAGAGAGAGAGAGAAAGAAAACATAACGGTCAGCACTTATGCCAGAAAAATTAGCAAAGTTGAATACACCGATTTTAAGACTATCTGAACTCTTGCTTTCCTGTCAACTCTCCCTGTTCTAAACGCTCACGTCCAAACAGAAACCCAGAAGGCAACAGCACCACTGCTGGAGAACTACCCACTCTGAGTCAGTCTGGATGATGAAAACATCTTCCCCCTCATAGACTCGTGAATCTGTACTCTTGTTTCTAGCAGAAAAAGAAAAGAGAGGAGGAAAAGTCATAGAGTTCAGATTTTTCAAAATACACAAAGTATCTGCATCATACCCCAATGTTATAATACATGGAAACTGGAACCATTACAAACCGCAGTAGGCTTTAGATGCTACCACAGATAATAAACAGAATGCTATTAATTATACTTTTTAAACAGGCTTCACTGCATGATGGCCTTGAATGGGAACTACCTTTCAGACTTGAAATAAGTAAATCCAGTTTTCTCAGCCCTTACATGTGAGCAGTGAGTACTGTGGTAGGCTGAGCATAGTACCCATACAAGAAATGACACATTCCTTTATTTGACCTGGAGCAACTGAAAACTCAGGCACAAGATGTTGTATGCTATGACAGCAAAGAGAAACGAGATCTAATATCAAAACATTTGTGATCAACTGCAAGGGAACAATCAGATAAGTCTCGAATGGAACACTCTAGAAGACAACTTATTCATCAATGTCACAGGATAAACATACGAAACACGAGGGAACTATTTTAGATTAGAAGAAACTAACATTACATAAAACACATATGACTTGAACTAAGAGTCCTGGTTTGTAGGGGGTATGACAGCTGTTGGGATGGTGGTGTAGCTCAGTGGTAGAGCACATGCTAGCAGGTATGAGGCCCTGAGCTCCATCCCTATGGAGTACCTATGATGTGCCAAGATCTGTGTTAGGCACACAGATTACCTCATTTAGTTCGCCCGAAAGCCTTAATTGCTGACAATTCTGAAAGGCTAAATAACTTGCCAAGAATAAGGTGTATGACTCTCAAGCTTCACATCACTTTTGCTAGAATAATTTCAAATACTCAACAATTTAAAAGAGTTTACCAAGATTTAATAACACTTTCTTTGTAACTTGGGATGGTTACTGGTGACAGAAATCAATTGGCAAAAGTGGTTCCTAGCAACGTTTCATGATGTTTAAACTATGGCAGCTTAGGTGGAAATAAAGAATAACCTACTAGGAACTCAGGGTATAACTCAGAGGAAGGAGGCATGCTTAGCATGCAGGAACCCCTGGGTCACATCCCCTGCACCAAGAAAACAGAAAGAAAAATGGCATGATTGTATGTGTCTGTGCTCCCAGCTCCTCAGGAGGCTGAAACAGGAGGATTCCTTGAGCCCAGGAGTTTGGAGCCAGCAAGACCTGCCCGTCATCCCCTGCTTTTTTTACAGTGTTGTGCACCTAACACTGAACTACATCCCAAGTCCTTTTACTTTATTTCTATTTGAGACAGGGCCTCCCTAAGCAGACTTCCAACTTGTGATCCTCCTGCTCAGCCTCCCAAGCACCTGGGATTACAAGGCATGTGCCACTGTGCCCCATAAGACCCTGTATTTGAGGGGAAAAAAAACAACAAAATAACTCAAAGTGCAGTCACACAAGATTTGTTCATACTGCCTAAGGTGATGTTAATTCAACCAATGGCTGAGACAATGTTTTCATTCTGTTGACTAGCTGGTTCATATATTTATGCAATTTTTATTAAATGTACTGTAAAACTGGCATGAGATCCCACATGTGACCCCCACTTGGTATTAGTGACAGATATAACGTCACTCTCTTCCACTTTGCTTAACTTCTTGCTAACAAAACTGGACAACTGAATCAAACTGTCTCAACAATAGAGAATTAAGTAGAGTCAATAAACCATATTCCACAAAAAGATCAATGGTACACATGTTCAAGACAGGTCAACACGGTTAGGTTCCTGGTGTATCTGCACTCTGCCCATCTCCGCCCCCATTTGCCTCAAGAAGAGAAAGGGGAAAAGTTGAGGTCATAGAACAGGTTCAACATCTCTAGTATTTAAGGAGGATCAGAAATTGATAAAAGTAAAATAAAATAAGGTTATTCTTAATATGTAATTTGAAGTCAATATTAAATTGTTACATGAGTTCATTTCCTGCCCTCTTACCCCATCCCATGTCTACCCAAGGTCTACACAGTCCATCTCTGCCCACCTCACCTCCTGTACTCCTGCTGCCCTCTGACCTCCAGCCCAGGTTCCTGACACACACCAATGCCTCCTCCCCAACACCAAAGGCCTTGGAACCTGCTGTTCCCTCTGCCTGAAGGCTCTAAACTTAGACCTCCATGTGCTGCCTCCTACAGGTTTCTCAGTTCACTTATCCCCTCAGTTTAAGACACCTGTGTAGTATAGTTGAAGTTCTGGTATTGCGATATCCCCAGCTTCATTTCTCCTGTGAAGGATTGTAACAAAAAATAGCATAGTATTGGTACCAAAATAGACAGGGACACATGCATAATGCAAATCAACTGCCGACATCCTGGATATCAATTAAAATACAGTAATAGGTACGCAGTGGCCACCTTTCGGTACCCTTGAAACTTCAAATAAGTGCCTAAAAGTACAACGGTGTTCTCCAGAGTACGAGGAACAGAATGAAAATATTTTACATATATGAAAATATAATAGAAATTATTCAGCTCATCTCTCCCTAACCTGCTGTTAGTAGCCTATCTGCAGGATTCTTGCAGGAACCACTCCACCAGGCACCTGAACAGTCCTAGGGCCTGAGGCCCACACCAAGGGCTCATCATTTCAAATTCTTCCTTAGGACACGCTGAGACTCCTCTCCCTACACTCTCTATCCATGGGTTCTTGTCTTTTAAGATTTATAGGAAACATCAGATTCCTTGTTCACAAGACAGTCCCTACCCTATCTCAAGACAGTTCTCTTGATCCTATGCATTCCCTTCTTCAGGGTATTTCCTGAAGCCTTTCCTTACCTCACATGACTCAAATGCCCTATATTACCCTATGGTTCCCCAAGTTCCAGTCTTCACATATAAGACTAGGATCAAATTCTAATGTAAGAATTGGGGTTTGGCTTACTGGTAGTGTGTACCACTCTGGACGCTAAAGAAAAAAAATCCTAATGTGAGATCTTCCAAATGGCACAGTGGGAGATGAGGCATCCATTTGGAAATGACTACCAATACAGTCATACCCTGTGACTACCCCGTGGCACAAATTATTCAAATAGATACACTGTTTCTAGTTTTAATTTCCCTTGATCCTGGTGAAAATTTAGGTTGTGCTCTTCATTACACCTCAAAAAAGAGACTCTTAAAAAAAAGAGCCTCAAAATCATGACAGGACAGGCTGGCTTGAGCACAAGGTTTTAGTGGGAAATGAAGAACAAAAAGAACACTCACACTTTTCCCCTAGTAAGCTACAGTTGCTTTTATGTTGATCCTAAATCTACTCTAGAATGTGTAAGAATCACTTACAGCATATGTGAAAAACCATCCTTTCCAGAGAATCTCTGCATCTTTTAAAGTGCAAATCACACTCCTCTCTGAATGAGCTCTGACAGTCTGCTAAGTCTCATGAATTAAACCACACTGCAAGAGATCAACTGCTGTGGACAGCCTAGCACTCATTTCAACACCAATCATCCTCAAGCCCAGGAGTGTGACTCACTGGTAGAAAGCTTGCCCACCATGTGTGAGGCTCTGGATTAGATCCCCAGCAACACACGAAAAAAAATTCAAAAACTACTTATCTTTCTTTTCTAATTGGGGACCCTGCATCATGATACATATTGGAGATGAGCAAGACACCACAGAAGTATGCCATTTTCTCACTGTGTAACACTCTTCTATCTGCAGACAGTTAATAGAGGTACGTGAAGGCTTGGGCTTGCCTTCCACAGTTACTAGCCGCCAGGCCTGGGATACATCCCTAGGCCTTAGTCTTTACCTTCCAGAAAACACGGACAGAAACCTGGTATAAAGTTTCCCCCACCAGAACTTAAAGTCCTGGCAGTCAAGTTTTCACCTTTTTTTTTTTTTTGCCATATACCCAGTGCCTAGAAGAGCACCTAGCATTCAACAGAGGCTCAACGAAAGTATGTTGAATAAACCCTCTTCTTGCTTGAGTTGCAAGGATTAACAATTGCACCTGAAGTAGTCTGTCAACAAAGAGGCACCAAAACACAAAGAATTATTAATTTTATTAATGATACACCTCATTCCAAGAAAATTTACTTTTTTAAAAATCAAGGGCTGAGAGAGTGGGTGCTTCATGCAGGGGCCCTGGGTTCAATCCCCAGAACTAAAAAATAAAAATAAAAATAAAAGTAAAACATAATAATATTGAGAATTTAATGGCAAAATTTAAATCTTATTGCTCTTCCATTTTTCTGTGACCTCAGGCACTTTGCTCATCTGTCATCAAAATGTTTTCTTATGTCTAACACTTAACATTTTCTGAGTGATCCGAACTTTTATATTTTTAAATTTTAGTTGTAGACAGACACAATACCTTTATTTATTTATTTTTATGTGGTGCTGAGGAATCGAACACAGTGCCTCTCATGTGCTAGGCAAGCATTCTACAACTGAGCTACAGCGCCAGCCCAACCTGAACTTTTATGACAACCCAAAGAAGCAGGCATGAGAATTAAATCCGTTTTAGAAACTGGAAAGTTTAGAGATGAAAAATTTTACACCAACCTCCAGGGATTCTCAGCAGCAGACAGAACTTGGTCTTGACCTGATTTGTAGTAGCTGGTAGTATACAACTCTAGCTGCACATCCTGTCTGACCCACACAGAAAATGACTTGCCACTCTGATGAATTCCATATACACTGAGCAGAACCACACAAAGACCCAGATTTTGGAAAATGTATATTGCAAACATGCTTGTTTAGAAAACAATTCATATCAAGTGCCAAAGAAAGAATACAAAACTTTGATTCAAGTACTTCCAACTCTTGGAATTTACCCCGAGGTAACAAGGATAAAACTCTATGCTTCATGATGGAAACTACAATAATTTTTTAAAAGAGCAGAAATTCTGGACATATGTGAAGGTTCCACAATGGGGTACTCAAGTACAACTGACACTGTATGTACATTCAATATAATAAATATTGAATACTATATAAGCAAAATTGCTTAGGAATTGGGCAGAACTGGGTAATAAAGGTACAGACCGGGGCAGGGAAAGAAGACGAAAAGAAAGGTATTATTTAGAGGAGTTCAATAATGTGGGTGAACTAGTTTTATTTGTGTATTTAAATTCTTTAAAAAAAATTAGAGATCATACTTCCGATCGCCCTAAAGCCCCATTCCACATTTTCATATTCCTTACTCAACCTAATCATTCAAATTGAGGCAACATTAAAATAAGAAGAAAAAAAATCCTTATCATCAATATACTATAAATTGGAGGTAAAACAAAAAGCACCTTGGAGGCTGGGGATATAGCTCAGTTGGTAGAGTGCTTTCCTTGCAAGCACAAGGCCCTGGGTTCAATCCCCAGCTGCGGGGGAAAAAAAAGAAGGCACCTCTGGGGGGCGGGCTGGGGTGCTTGCACAGCATGTGTGAGGCACTGGGTTCGATTCCCAGCACCGCATATAAATAAATTAACTAAATAAAGATCCATCAACAACTAAACATTTTTTTTTTTTAAAGCCCATCTCGGTGCTCCCTCAACCTCTGCGGGGTTGAGTTCCGACTTGAATAAAACCATTCTTTTGCAGGTAAACGTTCGCGACTAACAAGACCAAGCAAACTAAGGGCTGCGCCTACATTAGGGCTGGAGAGTAGATCCCATGCTGACTTGGGACTTGCTACCTGCGCTGCTCCGTCTCAAGTCCCATAATTAGGAATTGCCTCCCAACGCCGTGTAGAAGGGGCGGGGAACCCGGGGCTCCCGCCCTAGGCCCCGGTACCCGCCAACCCCGCGGAAGGAAGAAGGGAGAGAGCGAGGGGTTGACTGGCGGCGCGAGGCTGGAGTCTCCCTCGGTACCGCAGCCTCGGCCTCCAAGGCACCCGGGCCCATCAAGTCAAGGAGCTCCCCCCCAGTGCACCTGCGCTCGGTACTGCCAGGGACCGCCAGTCCGCACCGCTACTCACCGCTGGCTCCCGCCCGCCTACCTGCACCGACCCCAACCGCCCCAACGCCACCCGGTCTGACTCACCCTCCGCTGTCCAGGGAAGAAACCGCCAGCTCTCTAAGTGGTTTCTCTAGAAGTAAAACGGCTGCTCCACGCGCAACAACCGCATCCCAACTGACTGACTGGCAGTGGATGGCGCGGGGCGGGGCCAGATGACGCACGTGGCTCCGGTTTGGGGCGTGGCCTACGCGGGCGGGCGGAGCGCGATCTTCAGGTCCCGGCCCAAGGGGTGGAGCCAAATGGGGCGACTGCTGGGGAGGAAGGTGCGACCCGGGACCTGCGACCAGGAGGTGGCTACCTTGATTTTGTGCACATAAAGAGATGTTTCCTAAATTCTCCGGGATTTCTTTTTCTTTGGTTTCTTTTGGTCTTTTTTTTTTTTTTTTTGCTTGGTTGTATAAAAAATGCAGATTATGAACAGGAGGAAGCATTTGTGGCTAAGAGTTTGTACTTATTCTGTATTCTTAATTGAACCTGTTATTTTAGGAGAACTAATTTGATGTTGGTGTGCAAGGTGAATTATTGTGGGAGCAGAGACAAGTCTTTCTTTTCTTTCTTTTTTTTTTTTTTAATGAGCCTGAAGTAATTAATAACAACTTGGTATAAGTTGCTTGCATTGGGATTGGTGAACCAGGTTTGTTGTAGAAGAGAGAGTTTTGACACTGATTACCCAGGGTATCTTCCACAAAAATTAGATGTTTATAAAGGGAGAACTGACTGAGTTTGCTTTCCTACCTTTATCTTTCACACATTTATAGAAACCCTAGTATGTATCAGGTGCTTCAAAAATTATGCTTTAAGATTTTGGTATGTTGAATTTGAGATTTGGGTAATACATCAGACACTACTATCCAGCTGGAAATATAAGGTTTAAGATTGGAGAATGAGAGAGGAGCTGAAGCTGAGATTGTATATTTTCCACTCTTTTTTTTTCAATGCTAGGAATCAAACACAATATCGTGGCAAGCATTCTATCATTGAGCTTACCCCTGGCCTGAGTAATGTATTCTTGTGATAGTCATCCCAATGATGTTTATTAATAGGAAAAAGTAGAGAGAAAATAGTAAAGACCACACCAGGAACGGAGTGTTGGGACAGCCCATGTTTGGATAATGAAAGGAAAAGGAGCCATAACTGGAAAAACTAAAAAATAAGGTGTCCTAAGGGAAATAGCTGTTTCAAGAAAATAATTCTTAATATCATGAAGAATTAAAGAAGGAAAAACTGGGAAGAAACATTCAGTTTGGCAAATTTCATTAGGGAAAGTTTTGCATATTAACATCTCCAAATTCATTTTAAAAGGGTTAAGATATAGGATGTTGAGAAATGAATACCAGAATATATATATGAATTTTGAGAAATGGTTAGTGAAGGAAAGGAGAGGATTGTAACAATACTCTCAGATATTGAGATAGAACACTTGTTTGACTTCAGTTTTTTTTTTTTGTTTTTTTTTTTTTGTACCCAGGATTGAACCCTGAGGGACTGAACCACTGAGTCCTATCCTCTAATATTTTATTTAGAGAAACATCTTGCTGTGTTGATTAGGACCTCACTAAGTTGCGAGGCTGGCTTTGAACTCACAATCCTCCTGCCTTAGCCTCCCAAGCCACTGGGATTACAGGTGCTCACCACCAAGCCAGCCTTGACTTCAGTCTTATCAGCGAAGTAGGAAACGAAGTTATTTGCTGAGGGAGATAACTGCGCAAAAGATTAGAAAATTTTTGGAACATCTATACAAGGAAATTCGAAATTAGCTAAACGAGATTTTAAGTTCTAGTGACCTCTCTAGTACAAAGATTAAAACTCAATTGTGAATTTGATCAAATCTGAATTGTCTATACAGGCAATTTCTCAATTTTTCACGGCAAAATTATGATCTCTTTGGCATTTTGAATGTGAAATTTCCCTTAATCCGTTCTAATCAGTGTGTACAGAGAAAGCAAAAAAGTTTTACTATTCTGTTCATACATTCAGCAAAGTCTATTGTGCACTTACTATATGCACCACACAAAGTTCTGGCTCTGAAGACACAATAGTGAAAAACCCAAAAACCCTGACCATGTACAGTTTATGGTGGAGAAAGGAAAAGGAAGAACAGAAAATAAACAAAAAGGCAGTAATCCCAAGATGGCTCCTGGCTCTTGACTCGGTGTCCCACAGATGACTGGGTCTCACTGAATTGTCCATGTGAACCTCAAGGTTATGATCTTGTCTCAGATTCCCAAGTAGCTGGAACTACAGATTTCCTACGGGTGCAGATGCTGTCTTATTTGTCTTTGCATCTGCAGTATACCAGCCATGATGGTTAGGTTAAAATTGTTCACAAAGTCTGTTGATGTCAATTTTGGATTATTGAGAACAGGGATCTTCTAGGAAATAGCTTCAGATTCTTCCACATTCTCAGGTTCACCAGTACACCTCTGTACATGAATTATATTGCTGAATTCCTACTAAGCTTTATCAGGTTCCATAAGGGTAGAGTTGACTTTGCAGCTGCAGTATCTGAAATAGTGCTAGTTACTTATAAATTATTCATCAAAGACTGTCAAAGACTGTCAGTGTGATGGTTACACAGAGAAAATAGAAATCTTCCAGAAAAATAATCCAAACATGGCCATTTTCACAGTTTCTTTATGGAGGTGCAGATTTGTGAGGGGTTTTGTGGTATATATCCTGCACCCATATGGCCTTTGTTCGACTCATGTCCCACCACTTACTACCTGGGTGAATGTGTCATTCTCACATAATCACTTCTGCCTCACTTTAAACCATGAGTAAAAGGAGAGTGGACAGTACTTTTCTGGTAGTGTCATTGGAGTGTGCCTGCACATATCTGCTTGACCTACATGAAGCACTATAAGAGTATTAGTTATTGGTTTATTATTTGTCACTATCTAACCTTGGCCTGGGAGATTTCATTAGTATATTAAAGATTTCCTGGCTTAGAAAAGACAAGATTGGCCTCATTAGTCAAACATTAATTCTCAGATATTGATAGTATTATAGTTTTGGGTGTTTTTTGGATTTGTTCAGTTTGTAATTTCTCTGGAAACACATTTAGATGTTTTTACATTCACAACCCCTTCCAGAAAAGTACGTAGACAGCTGGTAGGGCCTCTTTCTCAATTATCTGTAGTAAGAAATGCCACGTTTTATATTTTAACTTTTTCCCAGATGTGTGTCATGGAGAAAATAGTTCCACCATTTCAATAGTGCTGGGGCATATTTGCATAAAATGTCCCATACAAGATGCTTAGCTGCTGGGCAGTAGGAATTGACATCAAGTGTCCTTCAGTTAATCTTTATAGATATCCAGAGTTATACGGGTACATGGTACATCACATTGAATAACAGGGCCATGACTCAACTCACGAATTTTACTCAATCCCTTCGCACCTAAAAGTTTTGGATCTATATAACATTGTGAAAGTGACTAAAATTTTTTCCTCAGTCTCAATATGAATAGTAAGAATGATGGAACAATGAATGGTCAAAAAAGGAAAAATTAAAAATAGTACATGTTAATTTTACTCCTAGGTATGTGCTCAAAAGACATGAAACATGTCTATACAGTCTGACAAAAATGTTTATAACAGCATTATTCATAATGAGCTATCTCCCCAGCCCTCAATGCATAGATGAATGAGTAAAAATAAATGTGGTACTTCCATACAGTGGAATATTATACAATAGATAAATAGAAATGAAATGCTGGTACTTGTTACAGTTTGGATGACCCTTAAACATTATAGAGGACCCAAGATGGCAGACTAGAGGGTGACTGCATCTCCCGTCGCTCCAGAACTCAGGATTCAAGAAGGGGAGGTATTGAGAGACTCAGACCAATATAGAGCCGCGGGGTGAGTCTCTCCCACTGGGTGAAGCTCGGCCTGGGCAGCAGGCCCGGACAGGGGGCAGCTTCGTGGAGCAGGGCAGGGCAGCAAGAGTCTTCCCCAAGCAGCCCTGCTCTCTTCTGAGGCAGGCGGGATCCACAGTCAGCTTCTAGGAGCAGGCCCGCCCAGTGAGAGCTTTTCCCCTCAGAGCCAACTCCAAGCCCCGAACCCAGGGGTAATGTTGTTTGATTCATTCTGTTATTTTTTCCCTTCCCCCCACCCTCCCACCCCCCTTTCCTAAGCTGACATGATGAAGATTTGGACCTACTTTTTCTTCTATAAGATGAAGGGTCTCTGGTCTGATTCCGAGGTCCTTGATCCATTTTGAGTTGAGTTTTGTGCAGGGTGAGAGATAGGGTTTAGTTTCATTCTGTTGCATATGGATTTCCAGTTTTCCCAGCACCATTTGTTGCTATCTTTTCTCCATTGCATATTTTTGGCCCCTTTGTCTAGCATGAGAAAATTGTATTTATTTGGGTTTGTGTCCATGTCCTCTATTCTGTACCATTGATCTACCTGTCTATTTTGGTACCAATACCATGCCATTTTTGTTACTATTGCTTTGTAGAATAGTTGAAGTTCTGGTATTATGATACCCCTGCTTCACTCTTCCTGCTAAGGATTGCTTTAGCTATTCTGGGTTTCTTATTCTTCCAGATGAATTTCATGATTGCTTGCTCTATTTCTGTAAGGTACATCATTGGGATTTTAATTGGAATTGCATTGAATCTGTATAGCACTTTTGGTAGTATGGCCATTTTGACAATATTAGTTCTGCCTATCCAAGAACATGGGAGATCTTTCCATCTTCTAAGGTTTTCTTTAATTTCTTTCTGTAGTGTTCTGTAGTTCTCATTGTAGAGGTCCTTCACCTCTTTTGTGAGATTGATTCCCAAGTATTTTATTTTTTCAAGGCTATTGTGAATGGGGTAGTTTTCCTAACTTCTCTTTCTGAAGATTCATCACTTATGTATAAAAAAGCATTGGATTTATGAGCATTGATCTTGTAACCTGCTACCTAACTGAATTCACTTATGAATTCTAAAAGTTTTCTGATGGAATTTCCAGATTCCTCTAAATATATAATCATGTCATCAGCGAATAGGAATAGTTTGAGTTCTTCTTTTCCTATTCGTATCCCTTTAATTTCCTTGGTTTGTCTAATTGCTCTGGCTAGAGTTTCAAGGACGATGTTGAATAGAAGTGGTGAAAGAGGACATCCCTGCCTTGTTCCAGTTTTTAGGGGGAATGCAAGGGCTGATTTAATTTCTGCCATCACTTAAAGGTTTTTCTCCTTCACTCCTGTAGGAGAAACGTGTCCTTACGTAAGGAGAATTTCTCAGCATTGGATGACAAGGAATGAGAATGGGCAACTGAGGAATCTCAGAGAACTTCATTTCCCGGAGAAGCGTGGATTTGGCATCAAGTTGATTCATGACAGATGCATGAGTAAGATCATCTTTCTTTGTGCTTTTCACCTTTATAGATAAGTGAGAGACCAATGAAAATAGATGGCTCCTACCTGCTTCGATAAAATGAATTTGTTTTGATCCTGTTTACAATTATTTTGCCAAGACCCCACCAGCTCCTATAAATCACTTCAACATTATTGGGCCCTTTTTATGTGTTGGTGTCAAGCCCTGTACTGAGGCATGGAAATCTATGGAGGTTCTTTGATTTTCAATAAGCCTGTAGTTTGCTGAGGAGACAACACTAGAAGCAAGTCACTGTCTAATAATCCCTTACTATGTGCCCAACATTCTGATATTTTATTTGTTTATTTATTAAATTTTTAGGGTACCAGAGATTTAACTCAGCAGCACTCAAACACTGAACCACATCCCCAGCCCTATTTTGTATTTTATTTAGAGACAGGGTCTCACTGAGTTGCTTAGTGCCTCACTATTGCTGAGGCTAATTTTGAACTCAAGATCCTCCTGGTAAGCCTCCGAGTCACTGGGATTACAGGCATGTGCCACCACGCTCGGCCTTAGAGCAGTTTTGATTTACATTTTTCTAATTCCTAGAGATGATGAACATTTTTTCATATAATTATTGATCAGTTGTATTTCTTGTTCTGTGAAGTGTCTGTTCAGTTCCTTAGGCCATTTATTGATTAGGGTATTTGTGTTTTTGAGTTCTTTATATATCCTGGAGATTAGTGTTCCATCTGAGGTGCATGTAGTAAAGATTTTCTCCCATTCTGTAGGCTCTATCTTCATGTTATTATTTCCTTTGGTGAGAAAAACTTTTTAGTTTGAATGCATCCCATTTATTGATTTGTAATTTTTCTTCTTGCATGTTAGGGGTCTTGTTAAGGAAGTCAGGGCCTAAGCCAACATGATGAAGATTTGGGCCTACTTTTTCTTCTATTAGATGCAGGGTCTCTGTGCTAGGGCCTACATCTTTAATCCACTTTGAGTTGATTTTTGTGTGGAGTGAGAGAGAGAGGTTTCATTTCATTTTACTACAGATGGATTTCCAGTTGTCCCAGCACCATCTGTTGAAGAGGCTATCTTTTCTCCAATGTATGTTTTTGGCCCCTTTGTCTATTATGAGATAACCATATTTATGTGGGTTTGTCTCTGTGTCTTCTATTCTATACCATTGGTCTACATGTCTATTTTGGTATCAATACCATGTCATTTTTATTACTATTGCTCTGTAGTATAGTTTAAGGTCTGGTATTCTGATGCCTCCTGTTTTAATCTTCTGGCTAAGGATTGCTTTGCTATTCTAGATCTCTTATTTTTCCAATGAATTTCGTGATTGCTTTTTCTAGTTCTATGAAGAATTCTAACAGGAATTGCATTAAATTTGTATAACACTTTTGGTAGTATGGCCATTTTGATAATATTAATTCTGCCTATCCAAGAGCATGGGATATCTTTCCATCTTCTAAAGGTTTTCTGAAGTTTCTTTCTTTAGTGTTCTGTAGTTTTCATTATAGAGTTTTATCACTTCTTTTGTTAGATTGATTTCTAAGTATTTTAATTTTTTGAGGCTATTGTGAGTGGGGTAGTTTTCCTAATTTTTCTTGCAGTGAATTTGTTGCTTTTCAATAGAAATGCATTTGATTTATGGGTATTGATTTTATATCCTGCTACTTTGCTGAATTCATTTACTAGTTCTAGAGGTTTTCTGGTATAATTTTTGGATCTTCTCAATGTGAAATCATGTCTTTGGCAAATAGTTTGCCAAAGATAGTTTGAGTTCTTCTTTTCCTACTTGGATTCCTTTAAATTTGGTTTGTCTGACTAATTGCTATGGTTTCAAGGACTGTGTTGAATAGAAATGGTGAAAGAAGGCATCTCTGTCTTGTTCCAGTTTTTAGAAGGAATGTTTTCAATTTTTCTCCATTTAGAATGATGTTGGTTTTGGGCTTACCATAGATAGCCTTTACAATGTTGAGGTATTTTCCTACTATTCCTAGTTTTCTTAGTATTTTGAACATGAAGAGGTACTGTATTTTGTCAAATGCTTTTTTTGCTTCTATAGAAGTAATCATATAATTCTTGTCTTTAAGTTCATTGATGTGATGTATTACATTTATTGATTTCTGTATGTTGAACTGGCTGATAGTTTTAAATGCCTGCTATGGTTTAATTTTTAGAAAAATCCTAGGGTGTACATATCAACATTATCTTCATAATACAGATGCAGCAACATCAATCCAGAGGTTTTGAAAGACAAAAGAATGCACCCTAGGGCCCATAACCAACTTGTGGGGCCCCAAATCAAACCAGTCTGCCTGCATGCAGTTGACACTACTCCACATCTTGTACTATACTCCAAACAGATGATACTCGGCATAACAATAATAGTGTGCTTTCAGTAGTGAGGATGAAACAACCAATTTCAATTTGGAATCATTGGAAGTTTTTAATAAGAAGTCATTATTTTGGAAGATAGCTACCTGTCCACCAACATGTGTGCTCCCCTTCCACAGTGGAATTATCACTTGGGAGTGCTGCTCAACTAAGCATGACATTTCCCAGCCCCTGTGCTGGATGGCTGGTTCTCATAGAGAAACCTGAGTAGAAATTATGTAAATCTCTCCTTTATAGAGGCAGTAAAGATGCAGGTGTGCCTTCCCCAAGTTTTTCTTCTTCCTGCTGACCAGGATAATTATAAAACTGCTGGTTTCAGAAGTATCAGTCCATAGGTGACTGGCTCCATTGCTGTGGGCTCAAGGTGAGGCAGAACATCATGTCAGAAAGATGTGAAGGAGGAAAGCAGCTCTCAGGATATGACAATCAGGAAGCAGAGAGCTATATGTATACCAGTCTTTAGTACTTTAAACTAGTAATAACTATTAAATACATATTTTATTGATACAATTAAGATTGAAATAGTGTATTGTGTAATCAATGTATAGTTTTGTGAGTTATTTTAACTCTCAAAACTGGGGAGAATATGTGAACTGTAGACTATGCACACTAATTACCTATAAGCATTAACTAGAAAAAAACATACTACTTCAGATACTGGGGTTGAAAGACAAGAGGAAGAATTTACTAGCTAATTTCACTATTGCTCATAGTAGGAAACAAATGGATAGTAACCCCAAAACAAAGATTTGGAGCATCTTATGAAAATATAGAAAAGTTGCCTATGGGATCAGGAGAAACTAGTGTAGACAGGGATAGCAGCTAGTCTTCTTTGGAAATTTTTTTATTTTACTTAAAACCTACTTAAATATTTTATATAACTATGTAATAAAGTTAACTTGAAAATGCAATAACTAAAGTCAAAGTGTTCTGGTTGGTTATATATATAATCAGAGAGTAACTAGTCCAAGCGACTTACATACACATTATTTGTAGAATATCCCAAATGGGTCATATCCCAAGGTTAAGAAGGATTGCTTAATAAGAATTTTAATTTATCACTTTGTTGATGGTAGCGTTGTTACTTTTCTCCTTAAACTTGTTTGTGTATTCTGAAATAAAGTAAATGAGAAATTTATAGGCAGCATTAAGAACAGAGGGTTTTGCCTTGTGAAAAAGGAGAAACATATAAGATCAATACAAGTAAATAATAGTCCTGTGAACCTGAATTTGAATCCAGAGCATTAGTATACACTCATGACATATATGTGTCTACGTACATGTGTAAATACATTTGTGTGTTTGTGATTTTCTTAATTGTATGAGCCAAAAAGGCCATGAGCATCCCTCGCACCCAGACTGGGGCTTCCAAATACCACTTCACACTTAAAGGAATTAGGTCTTCTTTAAAAAATGACTGATCCAAGTCTAAGGCAAGAAAAATACAAGATATTCCTGGAATAATATATAATCCCAGAAAGTAAAGAAGATATCAGAGGTGAGTAGGGTTCTGTCATAAGGTCCCAGGAGCCAATTTGAAAAACGTCTACTGTTCAAAATGAGACAATTTGAGCTTTAATAAGGATAACTATAACGGATTAGAATACATCAAATATGTAGATTTAAATCCATGAATTGTGTTAAAGCCAGATTGGGTTCTTTACCTCAAGACTTCAGCTTCCCTATTTCATAGATGGGAACACTGAGGTCCATCAAAATTAAGTGACTTCTTTCACATATATGATAAATCAGTGACAGAGAACTCATTCTGATACCTTAATTTCCACTGTTCTCTCTCCTATGTAAAGCTGTACAAAGTGTTTTTATGGCAGAGATATGCAATTTTTCCAAAGTGTTTTATATAAGTTTTTTCCTTGGAATCCAGTAGAGGAACAGGATTCCTTCCTGTAGGTCATGCTAAATACTTCCTCTTCACAGTGCACTTAGCACTTTCAAGGTGCTAAAACTTCTTGAGATGAAGAACCCTATCTGGTTTTTTTGTTTGTATTGTTTTGTTTTGTTTTGCCGCTCTGGGGATCGAACTCAGGGCCTTGTGCTTGTGAGGCAAGCACTCTACCAGCTGAGCTATCTCCCTAGCCCCTTATCTGGTTTTAACACTGCTTTTTTCAGAGTTTGCGAAACTCTTTGAAAAATACTGACCCAGGTTTTGTTTAGTTTTGTGTCTTGGTGAATGGGGAGGTGTAAAGGAGTTGGGGTACTTGTGTGTTTCAGTTTCTCATAGGGTTGTTTTTTCTTGCTGTTGCATTCAACATGATTTTTCAGTTGGCTTTGCTGCAATCACTGAAGCATTTTTTAAGACAGTCACATTATCTGACTGGGATTTGGTCATGCATAGGATTAACAAAGGGAGCTCCCAAGAATGGTGGTTGTGGAAAAGGATTTATCAAACTTCTGGAGCCATTTGCATCCTTTGAGCCTCTCTTGTCCTGTAAGCCCTCCCTTTCCTTTTCTTTCTTTCCTTCTGTTTTGCTTTACTTTCCTTTTTCCCTTTCCTGTTATATCATACAACGACTAGATTTCATTCTGCTGTCTGTAGGAAACAAACCAGACTTGCCTGGAAAGAACATAACCCGTAGAGAGATGAGACTGTTGTTAATTCTCATTTCTACCATCTAAAGGCATCTGATTAGATTAAGAAATAAATAACATTGTGCACCATTTGCAGTGGATTTGGGGTTACCTGAGAAGCAATGAAATTATTCCCAGGGAATTTTGAGAAGAAACATGGATTTGGAACTGGAACTGCACAGTCAGGGTTACACCCAGGATTTGGAACTTGAGGATACAGTTTGAACCCAGGGACACTTAACCACAGAGCCACACTCCCAGCCCTTTTTTATATTTTATTTTGATACACAGTCTTGCTAACTGACTTAGGGCCTCGCTAAATTGCTAAGACTGGCTTTGAACTTGTGATCCTCCTACCTCAACCTCCTGAGTTGCTGGGATTACAGGCATGCATCACCATGCCTTGCTCGAATCTTGAGTCTTCCTTGGGGTTCAACTTGAAAACTAGGATTTATCAGAGTTGGAGTTTAAGTTTGAACTGAAATTGATAATTTCAATTCCTATTTTGAAAAATTGACAACATACAAAATTAATTACCCCCTCCCCCCAAAAAAAGGCAGCAACTTTTTCTACATTTCTAGTATTCAGGGATAGAAAGCTGTGAGTGACACTCACCATCATGCTTTTTCAAAATCACCTATTTTCAAGTAGACCTTGCTGGAAGAATCAATTTATTTATGTGTAGTGCTGGGGATCAAACCCAGAACCTTGCGAATGCCAGGAAAGCAAGTACCTTACCACAGAGCTGCATCTTCAACCCTACAGGGTGTCTGTTGGTCTTATATTGTTTAATATGGAAAATAGTATATTGAATTCTTTAGCTTCCTTGCCACATAGTTCTTTTGAAATGTATTGTTATGTCTCTGCCCATAGCCTTTCCAATTTTCTGTAGTATGCACTGAAGCAAATTTTAGGCAGTTAAGTTTCAACAGGAAATTTGTTCATGAACGATTTAGCTGGAGTAATTGCCATACTGGTACTTTATTTACATTGTCAACATCTAGTTACTAGGAAGTGTGCTGGTCTCATCCTGACTACTATAAGTAGATGTCTACATGCTTAGGTTATAAGTTTATACGTATTATTTCATATATATACAAGTGTACACACACACACACACATATCTGTGTGCGTGTATATCATAAGAGAAAACAAATGTTACTAGTGATTTTTTAAAATGTGAATCTCCCCTACTCCCATACTCAGATTTAACCCCAGGGGCACTATACCACTGAGTGACACCCCCAGCCCTTTAAAAAATTTTTTTGGCTCTTGAGACAGGATCTCCCTAAGTGTCTGAGGCTTGCCTCAAGCTTAAAATTCTCCTGCCTCAGCCTCCCGAGTTGCTGGGATTGCAGTGATACGCCATCTTGCCCAGTTTAAATATGTATTCTTAAGGTTATGCTATATCAATAATGGAGATAACAGTACATTTCAATAATCTGGACACACTTCTGTTTTCCAGCAGGTTTTCTGTGATTATTTGTGTGTATGTGTTTACAACTTGTTAAAATATTTTGTTTTCATTTTGAGACTGAGTTAGCTGCCTGCTGATTGATTTTCCTAATGGTTCCAAAAATAGGTTTTAAGTTGTATTTACTCTTCTTAAACCATTATCCCTTTGAGTCAGATAAATTTTATATATCCAGATGCTATAAAGATTTATGACTATTCTCTTGAACTCTGTGTTCTCTCTTAAGAGTTTCTTTAAGCAGGTATCTCTTGCTAGCAGCTCTGAGAGTTAAGACTCTCTGTTTCAGAATTCAATCTGTAATCGCTAAGATTATCTTTTTTGTGCCTTATCCATGCTAAGTCACAATATCAGATAATAGTAGTATTTTTATTTCAAGTTTTGGGGAGTATATACGTAAAAATTTTTGTTTTTTCCTTGAATGTCACTCCATTTATAACATCTCTCAAAATCACTGTGGAAGAAGTAGCCTAAAGGTATTTAGCTTTGTCTACCTTTACTTCCCCACTTTCAGTAAAATGCCCAATTACTCAGAGGAAAGATCAGTTTAAGCAATTTTATCTTAAAGTAGAAAAACAATAAACCAGTCATTTAATTATCCATTCTTTGTATGTCTAGTACTGGTATTGACCTCTTAAGTATTTTGTAAATTTCTTAGAATGTTAGATTATGATGACTGGAGATTGTCCCTAAGAATTTTTATAAAAATTGAAAAATACTTTTCTCTGTGTTTTAAAATACTCTTCCTAAAACTATAATTTAAATTAGTTTCAGGCATTTCTTTTTTGCTCTCTTAGAAAGTTCATAACTGGTACATTTTATGGTTCAAAATTGCAGCTAGCACAGTCATAATTTGATTTTAATGGTTCCTTTACATTTTCTGAAAATTTTATGTGTGAACTTGACAGCATATCATTATTTGCAATGAAAGCAGTTTTCAGTAAATTTGCCTTTTTTCTGTGTGACTTGAGATACATTTGAAAAAAATAAATAAAATTACTTTTGTTTTGTATCAAGAAATGGATGATAAGAAGCTGCTGGATCCAGGGTTGAAAGTTCATAAAGGCCACTGGGATTATACTCTGAAGAACCAGCAGATGGAATGCCTGAGTGACTGAAGAAAATGGGTGCTAATGCATCTAACTGTCCTCATTCATGTTCCCCGAGGGTAGCGTGAAACTCACAGGCCCACCAGACTTTTAGAGGTAAATTTCAGTTTTGCTAACTGGATTTTCTTTTGCAACTATAAGAACTGTGTTTTGTCTTTGTGGATGAAAAGAGAATTGAGCTATGGGAAAGTTATTGTAGATCATAATTCTACAGCATTTAGATTCCCTCTGAACAAAAATCTGATTCATATGAGTTTTATCATAAATAATCTGCTCATAACAATTGACATTTTCTTCAGGTGCTTTAACCAAAATTGCCAGTTAGTTACCTGGGAAAACTAGCAATCTCCATTTATGTGTCCTGGTCCATTTACTTTGCCTATCCAAATGCAGCCTAGTATAGTTAAGAAAAAGAAGCATTTCACAATTATATACAAATCTACCTATGTTTCATTTCTTAAACATTCATAATTAAGCTCCATGATATCAGCCTTTGAGTACCAGAGAATCATAGTCATTTTTAAAACTATTAAAATATTCTCAACAAGGTTATGGTTATGAATCAAAATTGTACAGCCTTGGCACACCATGAGAAACCATGAGACATAAATAAATAAATAAATAAATAAATAAATAAAAGAGAATCTCTGACCTTGTCACCCTCAAAAAGAAGTTTATGAAGCATTGAAAATCTAATAGGTCTGTCGATCACACCGAGCAGATGTGAGAACTCCTCTCTAGATGGGGTGTTAGAGATGGCAATACATTAGTGGAGGAATATGAGGGAACTTCAGCCTTAAAGGAGCTTTCTCTACAAGCCAGTTTGGCTAGACCACAAGCCCAGACATTGCGGAAAGATATAGCTGATCATTATAAACACAGTTATTGTACTGATGTAGACTTAATATTTCAAGAAACTTGCTTTCCTGTTCATTGTGCCATTTTGACAACAAGGTGTTCATTTTTAAAACACTGATTTCTTCCTCACCAAAGTATGGGGCAGAGATAATAATGGACATCAATACAGCTGGTATTGATATGCCCATGTTTTCTGCTTTGTTACACTACCTTTATAGGTGAGTTTGGAATGGAGGACTCAGGTTTCATAATGTCAATATCCTCCGTCAGCTTTGTGAAGAGTTTGGAACACCTAATTCCCTTGATGTAGATACACGTGGACTTTTTGATTACATGTGTTATTGTGCTGTCATCCCTAGTTTTCTTCAGACTCTGAGCTGGTTGAAGCTTTTGGAGGAAAGCAGAACTGTTTAGAGGAAGAGCTCAAACCCCACAAGGCTATTATTTCTGCACAGTTCCCCCCCGCCTTTTTTTTTTTTTTTTTTGAAATTCATTACAAAGGAGGATACAGACTGAAGAAGAAATCACAGTCCAAACTTTGAGGATTCCCACAAGAATTATATTAAATGAGTCCATTTCACCAAAAAAAAAAAAAAAAGGCTAAAGTGATAGCACACTGTATGTACACTGATGTGGTGCACCTCTCCATTTTGCACCGTAGCCCTCTGTGGGGAGTCTAAGTGAGGTTCAGGCTTTCATCACAGGGAAGCCAAACATGACCAGGGCGGAAGAAGCCGTGGAACTTTACCACAAAGCACTATTCTTGGAACGCTTGCACAAGGTAAGAAATCCTGACTTTTAATTTTTATCTTCCAATTGTTACACACAACCAATGTCTTTCTGTGACAATGTCTTTCAATGTTTGATATGTTCAGGGTCAGTTTTGAGCCTACAGTTTCGACATCTGTGACAGATGAAGGGTTAGTGTTAATGTGGCTCTTCATTTAATGTTAAAATCAAGCATTCCATAATAGTGACTGAGAGCATTAGATGCAATTTCAGGCTCACTCTTTCCTAATGTAAGATGATAGGTGTGGGAATGTATAATTACGCACCTGTTTGTTGCCTTCTTGATCCTTCAATGTTTGGATTAGAAGTTCATTACTAAATGAAGACAACAGCATTTGGATATAAATTTATTTGACTCAGTTAAGTGAGGCTTCTGTTTTAAATGTAAACTATTTGGTATCTTATTTTTAGGCTTAATTTGTACATCTGCCAACAGCCTATAGCATGTAAAACGCAATACTGAATTCACTTACCTTTTTCAGTTATTTTAAACTAAAGAAAATTAAATTAGAGCATTTTTTGTGTTATAAGCAAATGAAAACATGAAAGTTAAATTACAAGAAGTATTATTGAGGCTCAGGGTGTCACTTGGTGGTAGAGCATGTGCTTTAGCATGCTGGGTACTCTACATTTGATCCACAGCACCAAAAGAAAAAAGTATGTGTTTGTTGGTAGATGTTAGAATCCTAACTTTTCAGAGATGGAAAGAGAACCTCAGTGCTGGGCACAGTGGTGCATAGCTGTATCGCAGCATTTCAGAAGGCTCAGGCAGGATTGCAGGCTTAGAACAGCCTGGGCAACTCAGTGAAACTCTGTCTAAAAATTGTAATAAAAGGCTGGGGTTGTAGCTCAATGGTAGAGTGCCCGAGGTTGAATCCCCAGTACTGCGGGGGTGGGGGTGCTTTTTATGGGAGAGTGAAAGGGGTTTATTAACCTATGCAAAGAGAGAACGTGCATTTAGCTTTCTTTCTATAACCATATATGAAAAGGAAATAAGGAATATAGCCCAAGGTTACTGCAGAAATTTACTTTAGCTAAAGCTTGTTAACTGAAAGAACACTAGAAGTTGCCAGTTAGAAGACAACGTTGATGATGTAGGTAAAAGTCATGAATTTAAGTAAGGAAAGCTTAAGAACATTTTGATAATTCAAAAATAATGCAGAATTGGAATGGAACTCAGTGGCAGAAAGACCCCCTAGTATGTTCAAGACCCCTTGGTTTCATTCCCAGAACCACAAAAAAAGAAAAGAAAAAGAAAGAACAAAAGGAATACATATGAATCAATCAATGGGACTTTGAGAAATTAAAAAAGAAAAGTCCCAGTTAAATAAGAATGCCAGCCATAAGATGGGAAAAGTTGCACAGAAGGCATTGATAAACCTGAGTACAAAAATGCCAAGATTTCTTTTATGTAAATAATCTTTAATTTTTCATTTTGCCATTATCTTTTTAGTAATAGAATAGTTTACTCTGCCACAATCAAAACGTTATTAAAATACATTCTTACTCTTTTAAAATAAGAATCATTATGGTAAAAAGACAAGAAAAATGTTTTCAGAAAAAAAACTAGCAGCTCTTTGTTCTATAAAATCAAATTTATCAGAAGTTTTGAATGAGAGCCAGGTGCAATGATGCATATCTATAATTCCAGTGGCTCAGGAGACTGAGGCAGGAGAATGGCAAGTTCAAGGTCAACCTCAGCAACTTAGCAAGGACCTTAGCAACTTAGTGAGACCCTGTCTAAATAAAATAAAAACAGGGCTGGGGCTGGGGTTGTGGCTCACTGGTAGAGCAGTTGCCTAGCATGTGTGAGGCACTGGGTTCAATTCTCAGTACTGCATATAAATAAATAAAGATCTATTGACAATTTTTTAAATATTTTTTTAAAAAGCAGGTGGGGTTAGGGTTTAGTGGCTAAGTGCCCCTCAGTTCAATGCCCAAAACCAAGAAGAAAAAAAAAGACATAGAAAGATGCTCAGTGTCAGTAAGCGTTCAGAAAAATGTAAATTTAAAACACAATGACACACTGTTTACCAACAGAATGGCTAAAAAAAAGACTGGTATAGTTTGGATCAGAAACATTCCCCAAAGGCCCATGTGTCAAAGCCTTGGTCCCCAATCTGTGGTGCTATTAGGAGGTAGTGGAACCTTTAGTGCATGAGGTCTAGTGGGAGGAAGCTATGTTATCAGGAGTGAGCACTAAAACTGGATATTGGGAAACCAGCCCCTTCCTGTATTTCACTTTGGTTCCTGGCTGCCATGAGGTGAACAGCTTCCTGACCATGGGCTCCCACTCTGCTGTGCGGTGCTGCCACAGGCCAAAGCAACAGGGCCACGCAACCATGCACTGAAACCTCTGAAACCATGAACCACAACAGACCTTTCCTCCTTTAAAGTTAGAGCTCAGTTATCTTTTTGTCTCAGGTGTTTTATGACAGAGACAGAAAGCTGACTGACACAAAGGTGAGGATGTGGAGGGAATCTTCATACACTGCCAGTGGGGACCTACAGTGGTTCAGTGCTTTGGAAAGCAGTGTCTTACTTTCCTATAAAATCATAATGCACTTTCCTTAACCCCAGCACTCCTTCTTTTAAGTACTTATCCAAGAGAAATGAAAACTAATGTTCAGCATGCAGCTTGCATGTGAATATTCACAGCAGCATTAAACATAAGCTCCAAAATCGGAAACAGCCCAAATGTCCCTTGGATTGTTTTTAACATTTAAAATATCCCTTGGTCCAGAAATGAATAAACAAATGTTGATGTATTCATAAAATGGAATCCTGCTTGTGTATGCTAATGTAAACCATTGTGTGAGAGCTTGATTGTGGGTATAGTTCAGTGGTAGGGTGCTTGTCTAGCAAACTCAAGGCCCTGGGTTTTATCCCCAGCATTCAAAAAAAATTGTGTGAGTGAAAGAAAACAGGAAAGACCCAAACACTATGTGAGACCCTTTCTATGAGATTCTAGGAAAGGTAAAATGAAAATCAATCTATAGTGACAGAAAGCAGATCAGTGGTTGCCTGGGACCTGTGAAAATGAGGGAGAGAACTTTTCACAAGCACATAAAAGTTCTAGAGTCTCATAAAGCTTGGCAGTGTGCAATGTAAAATGATCACATTTTATGATGTACAAATTATAACTCTACGACATGGTTTTGTGCATGTGTGTGTTATTGGGATTGAAACCAGGGATGCTTTACCACTGAGCTACATCCCCAGTCCTTTTCTTTTTCTTTTTTTTTTTTTTTTTTTTCTTTATTTGTGACAGTATCTTCCTAAGTTTCCCAGGCTGTCCTGGAACTTGTGATCCTCCTGCTGTAACCTAACTGATTAATTTGATAAACTCACTGGGTGGTACCTATAGGCAGGTGGGGAGTGACTAGAGGAGGTAAGTCACTGGAGGCAACCCTGGAAGTGTGCCCCTTCTTCCCTCTCTCTCTGCTTCTAGGCATCATGAGCTGAACAGCTGTCCTCTGTCATGACCTTCCACCGTGATGCTGTGCCTCAGCTTAGGCCCATAGCAAGGGAGTTGACAGTGGACCGAACTTTTGACACCATGAACCAAAATACACTATTCCTTCTCTAATTTGTTCCTGTCAGGTATTTTGGTCACAGTGACAAACACCTAATAAGCACATGGGACATATAACTGAGTGGAATTAAGGCTATATATATATTTCTTTCCCATTAGAAGATATTTCAACTGAGCCCATTAACACTCCCAATGGTGGTGCAACTGCATTCTGGCTGCACTTTGTATTTTTCACCTTTTAGCCATTCAAGTAGGTTTGAATATTTCAGAAAACAATTTTGCATGCCATAATTTACATATCACAAAATTTGCCTGTTATCATGTATAGAATTCAGTGATTTTTAGTAAGTTTGCAGAATTTTGTAACACACTATTCAATTTAAGAACATTTCATGGCCTCAAAAAGATCTCTTGTGCTCATTTCAGATTTTGTGTTGTTGTGTTTGAGTTTTGAGACAGTCTCACTATGTTGCCCAGAGTAGCCTTGAACTTCAGATCCTCCTGCTTCAGCTTCCTTAGAAGCTTGGATTACAGGTGCACACAACCATACCTGGCTTGGATTTGTTTTGTTTGGTTTTGGTTTTGACCCAGTGTGTCACTATATTACCCAGCCTAGTCTCCAACTCATGGACTCAAGGGGTCCTCTTACCTCAGCCTACCAAGTAGCTGGCACTATAGGTGTGGGTCACCGTGTCCAGCTTACATTTATTTAACCTCATTTTCTTCAGTGTCTTTAGGCACTTCTGCCAGGCACTTGGCTGAGCAATAGAGTGATTTTAAAAATCTATAGTGGTGAGGGGTTGGGAATATGGCTTAGTGGTAGAGTACTTGCCTAGCATGTGTAATGCCCTAGGTTTGATCACTAGCAATGAAAAAAATATTTCTTTCAACCCATAACATCTAGTTCTTGCAGCCTAGAGGGGAGATGGATGGGGAACTTTGCTGTTGCCTATCAGGGAGGGCACTGAGCAGTGTGGCCCGTCCAGTGACCCAAAAAGAGTTCAATGTTTCTGAAGCTGTACCTGAAAATGGGGAGAAGGGATATGAAAGCAGAGAGGCTGGCAGGGTGGTGAGTAGGGGCCTTCAATGCCAAGATAAGGGAAGCCTCACCAGGCAGTGTCTGGGGAAAAGGGCTCTCTTCATAGCAAGGAGAGGGAAGGGCAAGTCTGTCTCTCCCATTAAACTGAGCTCTTAAGGACAAGGATCTTAGACCTTCTCCACTATTGTCACCAGGACCTAACATATAGTAGGTGTTTGTATCATTCTTTTTAGGGCTGCCTAAATGAAGGGCCACATACTGGACAGCTTAAAACAAACAAGTTTATTCCCTTGAAGTTCTGGAAGCTCTAAGTCAGAAATCAAAGTTTCAGCAAGTTTTCTCCCTGGAGAGTCTCTAAGGGAAGCCTTCCTTACTTCTTCTAGCTTCCTGTGGTTGCAGCCATGCTTGGTGCTTCTTGCCTTGTAGCTGCTTCACTTCCTTCTCTGCCTCAGTTACCACAGGGCATTTTACTCACAGGAACTTGGGTCTGTGCATTCCATCTACTCTTATAAGGACACGACTCATACTGGATTTAGACCCCAAGCTGGCACTCACAGAGACAGGCCATGCTGTCTCTGTGGAACATAACCAGTTTCACAGAGCAGCAATAGCCAACCAGATCAGTGTGAAAGCACAAGTGACCAGGAAAAGAATAAAAAACAAAACAAATATACAAAAAAAAAAAAAAACCCTATTCTCTAATAAGATCTGACATAGTTAAAACCTAGATATATATTTTTTTCAAAGAAGTCACCAACATCCCCTAACCTGGCTAACTGTTATTTATCTCCCAACCCGCATTCACCTCATTTCATTCCCCTCTCTTCTAGACAAGATGTAAGAAGATCACCCTAAGAATTCTCTGCTTCCTGACAGCATGTGCTCTAGAAGAAAACACTTCTTCCTTGAACTCTCCCCAAAACTTGTTAACGCAATCCCAAATCCTATTAGGGAAATCTTTCCAAATCCCCTGCTAAGATGACGCCACTGTTGTCCAGGGTGTTTTTCCTGACTGGACTGAGTAATAGGCCCAAGTTGTTTTCAAGACCAGATGCATTCTTGTTTTTTTAACTGAGTAGAGGATCGTTACTTTTGTCTGGAAAATTCAGGAATGGCATTATTACTTTTGAAACCACTGAGCTGGACCTAAAAATGAGAAGCAGACTTAGCCAGATTGAAAAATAGCCTCATTCCTGGCAGAGGTAAAGGTCTAAGCCAGGAAGAAACATGAAAGAGCAGAAGCAGAGTGGCAGAGGGAGGAAGTTGAGGAAGCAGTACACCAGGCCTCTCAGGTCCAGGGAACAAAAAAGAGGCACCAGAACCAGGAACTGCTCTCACAGGTGTTCTGCCTCCTCCAGGCCAGTGCCTCCAAAGGTGCAGTGGCTACTGCAGCTGGAAACGTCTTTATTTGTATGAATTGACCCAGAGCTACCAGTAGCACATCCAATCCACCACAACCAATGTGACCAGAAAACCCCTTTGACGTTAACACTGGTTAGGAAACTGCAAGGTGTAAAAAGGATAAGTTCAAACAGAGGTGTGACCTCTAACTCCTGGAAGCAGCAGGGCCCCAGAGGGCTGGGCTTCTCCTTGCCCTAAGGTTCTCTGGAGGGGTTTCTCCAGGATGATGGGAAAGTCATGGGAATGAAGGGAGATGCTTAAGACTAGATCCCAAATCCTGCTTTCAATGGAGTAGCTCCACTTAGAAACTTTTTTAAATCCTCAAGTAGTATCTAGATAAATTGAAGATTAAAGATGATTGCTTCAAAATAGAACCTGGAGGGCTCAAGGCAGAAGGAAATAGATCAGTGAGGGTCTTTCAGGAGAATGTACTAGTCTCTGAGGACAGAGAAGATCTATATCTAAGGGGGGACATCAAGGCAGGCTTGACAAGTTGGAGTGACTGGAACTCTGAGGACTCAGGATTCCTTCTGGACCCTGCTACCCTACCTCTGGTGCTCACTGGGGCTCCAGGGCTGGACAGCAGCACCTGGACTGGGGAGAGCACTTCCTGCACACACCAGGCAGCCACCAACTCTCTGAGTCCCTGCCTCTGGAGCCACTGCTCAGCAAGTGCAAAGCTGCTCTCTCTGCATGAGCAGGTCAGCGTCCAGCCTCAGTCACTCAGCATTCAGCCCCATGGTAGGTGCAGTAGTGAGTTCATCCTGCTCTTCATTTAAACCCAAGGAAGTGAAGCTTTGATGCACTCCACCATTAAAGCCAGCTGTGTTGCCTGGGCTGTGTTGGGGGACTGAATTGTGTGACTGCATGGTGACCCCTAGAAGATGGGTTCTCTTAAAGGAGATGCTCCTTGAAAGTTTAAGTGGTTGAAGAATCCACCCTAACAAGAGTGTGCCTTGGGTCAAGTCCCTCTCTGTACCTGCTGCTCCTCCAACTAGAGGAATGGGTCAGAGGAAGTGGGGACTAAGGCTCCTCACATGTCCTGGCCCTCAGTCCCAGGATCAGCACCTGTAGCAGGGTAGGGTTCAGTGTCCACATCCTGGTTCAGGATGATCACAGTAGAGAAGTTGAAATCCTTATGTTCCAGTGTGAAACTGGAGTTTCTCTGCTTCTCTGCTTCTCCTGGGGCCTTTGTAAATTGTAGGGCTCTGCAGCTGAGAACATGTTGCAGTTCTAAATGGTGGGCTATGCCCTCCAGTGTGGCAGGAGATCCCAGAAACTCACTGCCAATTTTGTCTTTCTGAGTTCTTGTTTCAAAAATTCAAAGAATGAAATCCACAGACAAGCATGAGTGAATGTAAGAGTAGGATTTATTCAAGTGTGAATAGAAACAGAACATTTCCACTTACATCTTGTAGGGTGAGAGGGGACTCAAAAGGGGTTGCCACCTGACTGTGCTAGGTTTATATAGCACTTGGGTCAACAGTCTTGGTACACATTTATGCTAATCAGGGTTTGGAAAAGAACCAATGCCATGCAGTACCATTCAGGTTTTCCCCATTGCAGCTTTCCTGCTGGTCACTGGGGAGTGGAAGGTTGAGGTCCTTGGATGGTAGATGGTGGATGCTTTGGTGTTCCAAGCTGTGGTGCTCTTTGGAGTGGGCCAGCCTGCCTCAGTGCAACAGTACAGCATGCCCTGATTTGTCTCAGCCCTGACTTGCTGGATCTCAGGCTCACTGCACTTCATGCCTGTGTCACCATGGAGAACTCTGTGACTGCAGCCCACATGAATACACAGCAACCATGGTACCTGCTGGCACTGGCCTAAAGGCAGCAGCAGGTAGTCAACAATGCAGTTGGACCCCGGTGTGCTCTAGCCTGCCCAGGCTGCCATTCTGCAGCTCCCCCACTGCTGCACTGCTGCTTCTTGGCAAGGAGGAGTGGGCTGCTTATGTGGCCCATTGTAAAGTTGTGCAGCTGTCTTAGAAAACAGTATGGTCACTCTCAAAATATTAAAATTACAGTTACTGAGTGACTCAGCAGTTCCACATTTGCGTGTATATCCAAAATAATTGAAAGCAGTGCCTCAAACAGATACTGATGGTCATCACAATATTATCCACAATAGCCAACTTGGGAACAACACAAATGTTGTCATTAAGTGATGACTAGGTAAACAAAACGTGGCATGTGTATACAATGGAATGCTATTCGTCTTAAAAACTGTAACACAGGCTGTACCATGGATAGACCGTGAGGTCACTGGTTAAATAAAATAAAGACAGATGCAAGAGGGCAAATTTTGCCTGATTCCACTCATGTGAGGTACCTGGAGGATTCATTCACAGAGACACAAAGTGGAATGGTGTTTCCAGGGCTAGGGGAATGGAGAGATATTGTTCAGTGGGTTCACTGTTTCAGTTTAGGAAGTAAAGAATTCTGAAAGGAAGTGGAGATGGTGACTGCAAACACACTTAGCGACACAGAACTGAATACTTAAAATTGATGAAGATACTAAATTTCATGTTATGTGTATTTTAACACAATAAAAAATGCAGAAGACTAACTCAATAGATAAGAGTTGATGAAGGGGATATCAGGGATGACTGAATTGAAGGATAATCCCTTGACTCTCCTGGTCACTTTTGCATGAGAAATTCTCAGGCTCTCACTGCAACATCCATCCTGCGTAATAATCAAAGCCCAGAGCGTGACTTCAAGTTGAGGCTTCATCTCTTCTGGTCTTGCACATCCATTTCTCTACCCACAGGTGCTAACTGGGTCTCTAATCCCTTCAGGGTCAGAGCAGAGTCAGGGAAGAAACGAAGAGTTCAGGAAAGGTCTTAAAGATCAGTACTGTCATCAGCAGGCTTCCTTCTCTTTGGGACTGAGGTGGGATCTTCAGAGATCCCCCTCAGGACTGAGAATTTATCACCCTCAGGTCTATTGTAGATTTCTTAAGGTAAAAGTCACATGTAAATTTCACCATCTGTCCATTGTAATGTGCACAATTCAGTGGCATTTAGTACACTTGTAAAACCATCACCACCATCTAGTCAAGAACATTCTCGCCATCCCAAATGGAAACTCATGCCCATTAAACTGTCATTCCCTGTGTTCATGCCCAGCATCTGATACTGACTAGTTTGCTTTCTGTCTCTAGGGATTGGCCTGTTCTGGGTATTTCATATGAATGAAATCATGCAAGATATGGCCCTTTGTGTCTGACTTCTATCTCTGAACATAATATTTCCTAGGTTCATCCATGTTGTGGCATCTGTCAGAATGTCTTCCTTATTGAGCTGAATAATATTCCATTGTATGAATATTTAGTTCAACCATTCATCACTTAATGATGATCTGCAGTATTTCCATTGTTTGTGAAGAGTGTTGCCACGAACATTCATTCACAAGATTGTTTGAGCAGTCTTTTAAAATATATATTGTTTCTATATGTATCTATGTGGAAGTGGAGTTGCTGGGTCCTATGTTAATTGTAGGTTTAACTAGTTGAGGATCACCAAAGTGGTTGCCACAGTGGCTGCAGCATCTTACAACTGACCTAGCTATGTACGAGGGTTCTGACTTCTCCACATCCATGCCAACACTAGTTATTTTATGTGTTTTATTAAATTATACCCATTCTGGAGGGTGTGAGGTGATATTTCAATGTAAGTTTGATTAGCATTTCTATAGTCACTTATGATATTGAGCATCTTGTGTTGTTTGCCATTGTGCATCTTCTTTGCAGTAATGTCTACTTTGGCCATTTGATCACTATTAGTTGCAGTTGTCTATTTTTTATTGAGTTATAAGAGCTTATTTAATAATTCTGAATACTTGAATCTGACCAATATGGTTTGAAAATATTTTCACCCATTCTTTAAGTTACTCTTCACTTTCTTGTGTTTCACCTAGGTTATCTCATTTCATGGTGCACAAGCTGCACGCTTGTTCACATTTTGTTCTTATAACATTTTCTATATCTGCAAGGTTAGTAGTAATGGCCTTAGGTGCTACTTTTTCTAACATTCACTATTCTTTCTCCTTTTCTTGGTCAGGCTAGCTAACATACTGCCACTTTGTGGATCATCTCAAAGAATCAACTTTTGATTCTCTTGACTTGACTTTTAAATGCTTTACTTTTTTACCTCTTTTTTTAACCTTTACTATACATTCCTTCTCCTGGGTTTGTTTTGGATTCAGTGGACATTTTTGCATTCCTTAATGTTTAAAGTTAAATTGTTGACCTGAGATGTTTCTTCTTTGTTACCATAGGCACTTACAGCCCTAAATTTGTGAGGACTGCTTTCACAAGTTTGGATATAAAGTGGTTGTAATTTCTTTGCCCCTCACAGAAGCATGGATGAGCAGGCAACAATCTTAGCAAGGTCTCATTACATGTTAAGGTGCTGATGGCTCTGGAGATTGATGAGGTGAGGTGACACCTGTCCTGTGATCACAAGGCCTCCTCATACCCTTGTATCCCAATGTACTTATACATAGGAAGAACTGTTTTGGTACCTTTGATTTGACCACTATCACTGTCACAGTGAAAAAAACAGACAGTCCTCTATATTGGTAGGAATGCTGGGAACCTCCTGCATCACTGGGGAGTGTAAAATGGTGCAGACACTTTGAAATGCAGTCCTTAAATAGCTATATGTAGCGTTAACATATGACCCATTGATTCCATTACTAATCACATACACAAGAGAAAGGAGAATATATATTCACAGAAAATCTGCATGAATGTTCATAGCAGCATTACTCCAAAGGTAGAAACAGGCCAGATGTCCACTAACTGATGAAAGGACAAAATGTTCCATAGCCATGCAGTGGGTTAATATTCAGCCATAAAAAGAAGAAATTTGAAACTGATACACACTCCAACGTGAATGAACCTGAAAAACATGATGCTGAGTGAAAGAAGCCAGACACACACATTCACATATTTTGTGATGCCATTTGTATGCAATGTCCACATTCATAAGGACAGAAAAGAGATTAGTGGTTTCCAGGGCCTGGGGAAACATGAGAGGCAAGGAATGGGGAGTGACTGCTAATGGGTATGGGTCTCTTTACGGATGATAAAAATGTTGAAAAATACATTGTTATGGGTGTTGCACAAAAACACTTTTTAAAAACCAACTGTATACTTCAAATAGGGGGATTCTGTGGTATATTAATTATATGCTCATGAAGATTTCTAAATTTTTAAAACTTTTTATTATTTTACTTCCCTTTATTTTTCTTTTGGAATGTTGGGGATGGGACCCAGGACCTTGCATATGTAAGGTGAGCACTCAAACACTGAGCTACACACCCAGCCCAATTATTGTTCTATGCCACACTATTTTATATTTATGTGGAAGCTCTGTCCTCAAACATAGACACCAATACTTTGTTTGGACAGCAGTGGTGACTTCCTTCCAGAGAGGACACTATAGATGAGAGGGAAGAGTAAGGTACCCCAGTAAAACCTGGCAAACATGACCTCATGCATGGATCAAGGTCAACACCACAGTAATGAGTCACATTGCTCCTATATGTCCTCCATGATGGGTTGAGAAGGGTACCTCTCTGTGGTCTTCCTCCCTGAAACCAACTACCCCAGCCTATTCATTACAGAAATATCAACACATTTAACTGAGAGCCACTCTATTGAACACCTGCCAGCTCTCTTCAAAACTGTCAAGCCATCCCAGGTAAGGAAAGTCAGAGTCAAGAGGAGACTAAGGAGACATGGCAGCTGAATGTAATAAGAGCTCCTGGATGGTTTGCTGGGACATACAGGCACTGTCTTTGCAACTTTTCTGTAAACCTAAAGAGCTTTTATTAGTGGTGCTCTACCACTGAGCTACGCTCCAGTCCCTAAAATATTCTATTTAAAAAGCTCATTTTGAGGCAGAGTGAATGAAATTAATTAAGCTTCTCAGCTCTCTAGCTGTGTGACCTGGGAAAGGCATTCTCTTTAGGCCTGACTTTCCCATCACTTAAAACCCTTCAACAGTTGATCTTGGATCCTAATGAAGTAATACACCAATTTTCTTAAAAAATAGACAGTTTTAAAAAGTGAGTCCCAGTTAGCTGGAAAAATGTACTCATGTACATGTCTTTCTGCAAATTTGTATTTCTAATTTCATATAGTCAATCATGGCTTAACAATGGGGACTCACTGAGAAATACATCACTAAGTGATTTCATCCTCTGAGACCACCATACAGTATACTTACACAGAATGAGATGTGTATGTTGTCACCAGGGAATCAACAGAAACTTTAGGGGACTACTATCTTATATGCAACCCACCACTGACTGAAATGTTGATATGTGATGCATGCTTTTTACATCCATAGGTCTTTGCCTCTGGACTATACCTACTGGCTGTCGGCAGGTTTTATTTCTCTTTCTGCCTTCCCAGCCTTCCTTCTCACTGTGCTCCCTACCACCATTCAGTACTTCCACTACCTGATGGACCATCCCAGTTCCCTCCATCAAAAGGTCTCCTGCATACCTGGATCTTCTCTAGCACCCTCCAGGTGGCTAAGGTTCCTTCACACACACTCTTCCAGATGACACACCTGTGGTGGGGACTGATGACCTAGGAGGCTCACTGCCAGGCCTCTCTGGAATGAGGACACTAAGGGTAAGAGAGACTGGGGACAGGAATGCTGAACTTGACTTCTCCCTGTTGCACATCACTTCTGACCCTTCATGGGCAACCTCAATCCCTGCAGTCAGCAGATGGGGTCCTGGCCACCAACTCTTTAATGCCTTAATAGTGAGCAGCCAGAAGACACTGGATTTTAGCAGTCAACGACAGTCATATTTCATCAATATCCAATGGGATTGGCTGCAGAATTCCCCTTGAATACCAAAATCACTGGATACACAACTCCCTTAAATAAGTTTTGTAGAATTTGCATATAACCTCCACAATCTTCCTTCCAAATACTTTAAATCATCCTTACATTGTTTATGATGCAAATGCTTTGAAATTGTTGTCAAAGTGTATTGTTTAGGGAATAATGACAAGAAAATGTCTATATGTGTTCAGAACTGACATGATTATTTTTTCAAATAATTTTCATCTGCGGTTGGTTGAATCTATGAATTCAGAACCTGAGTCCACAAAGGGCTAACTGCTAATTACAGAATCTCCTCTAGAGAGGCAAAAAGTGGGCAGAAATGGCCATGGTTGGGCACCTTCTTCCATACCAGATTCACCTTCTAGGGAAATTCTTCATCTCTCTTTAACTGCTGCCAAACACAGTGCCTTGTATCAGTGAAAATGAGGGGTTGGAACCCCAGAAGGTGAGAGGGAGAAAGAGAAAATTTTTCCCTGAAGATGCTGTGGAGGTCCTCAATCCTCACAGCATCTCTTAGGCTTCTCTGCTGTCAAGAAGGCATGGTGCCCAGGTACTGGTTTCCAGAAACCACCAATGAGTTGAGACAAAGGCAGCCCACTGGGGCAGCAAGCAGACCCGGAGGATGGAGGGTACAGTGCCAGAGCTGTTCTTACTAGTTCAGCCTGCTGGGCAGGGTGCAACAAAATGAAAGTCACTGTGAGTTATTCATCAGCCCACTCAGCCTGGCCAGAGACCCTGTGAATTGCCTTCTGGCCCCCACCCAGCTGTATAGTTCCCTGGAGACCAGTCCAGACCCTGGGAGGGCCATAGCCAACCATGCTAGAAGAATGTGCCAGAACATGCTTTTTTTGGTATTACTGGTCTTTCTGGGTTTGGGAAGCCCCACCCTGGATCACAACAAATGAAATGAATGCACCTTCATCATTCAAGAAGTGCACTCAAAAATGGAAGGAAATTTGTATTACTTTGCTAGAACCACATGAACAAAATTTACAGAAAAATGTGCTACACATTTGTTTTATTTAATTATTTTTAATAGATCTATTTGACTTTTATTCACTCTTCATGAAATAGGGAAACCTCTTCTATGAATGGAGATTTGAGCTCTCACTGGACAATAGGAGAACAGTAGGTTTCAAACATGGGGACAAAGAAACAAAACAATAGGAACAAATTTGATTGGTTAACATCAGTTTATTTCAAGTTATTATTTTCTTGTAAGGGTTATAGAGGGAAATTCCTTCTTATGTTGACTCAAGTAGACCACAATCCCGTTTTCAGGAAAAACTGGTCTGTTTTGGCTTCTACATGCTTCCTTTAAGTCTTGGCTTGATGCTATGGTACTCATAATGGACGATTATTTTGTTCCGGTCTGGTCTGCTGGGGTCTCATGCAGAAACTTAGTTCAAAACCATGCCACCTCCATAATTATTGTTGGACAAACTACAATTGTTTGAGTATATTGATCTTGTATCCTGCAATCTTACTGATCTCATCTATTAGCTTTATAGTTAGTTTTGGTGTCAGTTCCTTAGGATTTTCTCTATACAACATAATGTCATCTGTAAATACAGATAGTTCCCATTCTTTTTTTTTCCTAAAGGTTTATTGAGGTAAAATGGGAGTATAATAAGCTGCCCAAATTTGAAGATGAAATTTGATCCAGTTTGATGTTTGACACCTATGTAACCAATACAATTAATATAAAAAGCATTTCCATTACTTTTTTTAAACTTTGAGATCATTCAGATTCTGTTTTTTGCATGATTTGTTACATTAGATATTAATCACCTCAAGTTTATAGAACCCCACTCCCACATGTCATCTACTTCAAAATTAAATGGCGCACTTACAAATATCTCACAAGTCAAGAAGAAAAGTACAATAAAAATAAATAAAAAGTGCTTTGAACTAAATGATGATAAAAGCTTAAAACATCAGAATCTCTGGGATGAAACTGTACTCAGATGAACATTTACAACTTAAAGTATTTGTACCAGAAAGAAGCTAGATTAACAAATTATTTTCATATTAAATAGAGGGAAAATAAAGAGTACGAGAAATATAGGAAATAGAGAAAAAATAATACAGCTAAAGTTGATAAAAATGAGACAAATCTAATCAAGAAAAGAAGCAAGCCAGCTGTGATGACACATGCCTAAAATCCCAGTGACTCAGGAGGCTAAGGCAGGAGGATCTCAAGTCAAAGCCATCCTCAGCAACAGCAAGGCACTAAGCAATTCAGTGTACCCTGTCTCTAAATGAAATACCAAATAGGGCTGGGGATGTGGTTCAGTGGTTCAGTGCCCTGAGTTCAATCCTTGGCACCAAAAAGAAAAAAAAGAAAAAGAAAAAGAAAAAAATATTAATATAAATGGAAAAGGAGCTATCAAAATAACCCTACTGATGCTAAAATTATATTGTTAATATTACAAGTGTATGCCAACATTTGTGATAACTTACATAATGTGGTCTATATTAGTTAGATAAGAATCCATGTGCTGCTTAGAAAAAGGTGTATTCAGTCATTGATGTGTGAAATATTCTATGTGTCTATACAGTCTAAATTATAAATTGTATTTTTCAGTTCTATAGCTTCCTTATTTAGTTTTTGTTTGGAATATATATCCAGTGCTGACAGAAGCAGGTTAAACTTACCAAGAATTATGTTGTGGTCTTTTTGATTCTTGAAAATGAGAAGGGTTTGGTTGATATAAATAGATGCTCTATTTTGGGGGGCATAAATATTTACAACTGTTGTGTCTTGTTAATGTATGAGTTCATTGATGAATGAAATTTCCTTCTTTATCTTTCTAACTTTGACTTTATCTGATGTGAGGATGAAAATCCTGCTCATTTATGAGAACCATATGAAAGATATGTTTTGCCCATCCTTTTACCTCCGTCTGTGGATATTGTTGACTAGGAAGAGAGTCTCTTCAAAACAGCATATTGTTTGGACTTGTTCTCTAATTCAGATGGTCTATGTCTTTTAATTGATGGATTTAGGCCATTACATTCAGTGTTATTCAGAAATGATTTTTATTCCCTTCCATTTTGAGTTATTTCTAAGTGTTACTTTGAATTAGTTTCTCCTTTGATTGACTGTTTTTCTAATGTAGTTCTTCCCTTTGTGTTCGTCACTTTTATCTTTCATTTCTTCTTCCTGAAATATTTTGTTGAGAATGTTTTGTAGTACAGGCTTTCTCATTATGAATTCTTTTAACAGGCTATCTCATTATGAGTTATGGGAGGTTTCACAAATTCTGAAGCTTAATTTTGCTGTGTATAGTATTCTCAGCTGGCATAAATGTTCTCTCAGAGCTTGGCATATATTGTTCCAAGACCTTCCAGCTTTGAGGGTCTGGGTTGAGAAATCAACTGAGATCCAGATTGGTTTTCCTCTAAATGTTACCTCCTGTTCTTCCCTAGAAGCCTTTAAGATTCTATCCTTATTGGGCATGTTAGGCATTTTCATAATAATGTGCCTTGATGTAGGTCTATATTTGGGGGTCCTGCAAACCTCCTGTATTTGATTTTCGATTTCATTTTTTTAACCATATAACATTTTATGTTTCTTTAATTTTTTTTTCTTTTCATGGAATACATTCTCTTATTACCAATTCCCACAGTGGGAATATAATTTATTTTAATTTTATATTTGTGGACAGATTATTTGAGGACAAGAAAAACACATCTGAGGGTTAAATCTGTTTAGAATTTGTAATATTCTGATAAATCTACAAGGAAGACATCTTCTCTAACTGGAGCATCTCTAAATTCAGAAGCTCACCAATCTTTCCTTCCTAGTATTTAGAAATCTTGAATTTGAGAATTTAGCATCTCCTAATTTTAAAGTTTCCCTAGGATACAAAACCGTCAGCAACTGATAGCAACTGAACAGACAAGGAAGTTTCCAAAATTAAACACTATCTAATTTTTTGCAAAGTCTTTACCCATTAACAGTCTTTCCCTTTTTACATTATTTCTAAGACAAGTACAGGAATATCATCATATATTGATAATAATAAAGCTGAATTCTCTTTAAAGACTTACAAAAGGCAAAAGTGCATATGTAAAGTTTAGTTACACTGTGAATCTCATGAGCTTGAAGACAACCCACTAACTCACTAGAAAAAACTGGGTGTCAAAATTTCTCAGGTACATTTTCTCTCAAACATTTTCCTCAAAAATTAAATTTTCTTTGCTAAGAAAAATCTTTTGAGTTTGAATCCATTCCATTTGTTGATTTTTGCTTATATTTCCTGTGCTCTGGGGGTCTTGTTAAAGAAGTCTGTTCCTAAGCCAATATGATGAAGATTTGGACCTATTTTACTTCTATTTGGTGAATGGTCTCAGGTCTAATTTCTAGATCCTTGATCCATTTTGAGTTGAGTTTTGTACAGGGTGAGAGATAGGGGTTTAATTTCATTCCAGTTTTTCCAGCACCACTTATCAAAAAGGCTGTCTTTTTCCAATTGTATGTTTTTGGAACCTTTGTCTAGTATGAGATAACTGTACTTTTGTGGGTTTGTCTCTCTGTCTTCTATTCTGTACCATTGGCCTATACCTGTCTATTTTGGTGACAATACCATGTCATTTTTATTATTATTGCTCTATAGTAGAGTTTAAGCTCTGGTATTGAGATACCTCCTGCATCACTCTTCCTGCCCAGGATTGCATTGGCAATTCTGGGTCTTTTGTTCTTCCAGATGAATTTCATGATTGCTTTCTCTATTTCTATGAGGAATGTCATTGGGTTTTTAATTGGAAATGCATTAAATTTTTATAATGTCTTTGGAATTATGCCCATTTTGATAATATTAATTCTGCCTATCCAAGCACATGGGAGATCTTTCCATCTTCTAAGGTTTTCTTCAATTTCTTTCTTTCATGTTTTGTAGTTTTCAATGTAGAGGTCTTTCACCTCTTTGGTTAATTGATTCCCTAGTATTTTTTATTTTGTGGCTATTGTGAATGGAGTAGTTTTCTTAATTTCTCTTTCAGAGGATTCATCACTTGTTAGTAGAAATGCATTATATTGATGGGTGTTGAGTTTGTATATTGCTACTTTGGAGTTTTTTGGATCTCTAAATATAGACTCATATCATCAGCAAATAGTGTTGGCTTGAGTTCTTCCTTTTCTATTCCTATCACTTCAATTTCTTTGGTCTTTCTGGTTGCTCTGACTAGTACTTCAAGCACGATATTGAATAGAAGTGGTGAAAAAGGGCATCCATGTCTTGTTCCAGTTTTTAGAGGGAATGCTTTCAGTTTTTCTCCATTAAGAATGATGTTGGCCATGGGCTTAGCATAAATAGCCTTTACAATGTTGAGGTATGTTCCTAATGTCCGTACTGTTTTGAGCATGAAGGGGTGTTGTATTTTGTTGAACACTTTCACTGCATCCATTGAAATAATCATATGATTCTTAACGTTAAGTCTGTTGATGTAATGAATTACATTTATTGATTTCCTGATGTTGAATCAACCTTGCATTTCCAGGAAGAACCCCACTTGATCATGGTGCACTATCTTAATATGTTTTTGTATACGGTGTGCCAGAATTGTGTTAAGGATTTTTGTGTCTATATTCATCAGAGATATCAGTCTAAAATTTTCATTCCCAGATGTGTCTTTGTCTGGTTTTGGTATCAGAGTGATACTAGCTTCATAGAATGAATTTGGAAGGGTGAAGGTTTCCCTCCTTTTCTAATTCCTGGAATACTTTGAGAAGTATTGGAATGAGTTCTTCTTTGAAGGTCTTGTAGAACTTGGCTGAGAATCCATCTGGTCCCAGGTTACTCTTGGTTGATAGGCTTTTGATGGTTTCTTCTATTTCATTACTTGAAATTGATCTGTTGAAATTGTGTATGTCCTCATACACAATTCAGTTTGGGAGGATCATATGTCTCTAGAAATTTGTTGATATCTTCAATATTTTCTATTTTGTTGGAGTATAGATTTTCAGAGTAGCTTATTATGTTATGCATTTCAGTGTTGTCTGCCATGATACTTCCTTTTTCATCATGAATATATTAGTATATTTGAGTTTTCTTCTTCTCTTTGTTAGTGTGCCTCAGGGTTTATCTATTTTGTTTACGTTTTCAGTGAACCAACTTTTTATTTTGTCTATTTTTGAATTGTTTCTTTTGTTTCATTGATTTCAGCTCTGATTCTAATTATTGCCTGTCTTTTACTACTTTGGGTGTTGTTCTGTTCTTCTTTTCCTAGGACTTTGAGATGTAATGTTAGGTCATTTATTTGTTGATATTTTATTCTTTCCTTGAATTCACTCCATGCAATGAATTTTCCTCTCATTACTGCTTTCATAGTGTCTGAGAGATTTTGATATGTTGTATCATCATTCTCATTTACCTCTATGAATGTTTTTATCTCCTCCCTGGTGTTTTCTGTTATCCATGCTTCATTCAGTAGCATATTATTTAGTCTCCAGGTGTTAAAGTAATTTCTGTTTTTAATTTTGTCATTTATTTCTAGTTCACTCCATTATGATCTGATAGAACACAAGGTAGTATCTCTTTTTGCCTTAACTAAGGATTGATATATGGCATAACACATGGCCTATATAAGAGAGGGATCCATGTGCTGCTGAAAAGAAAGTGTATTCACACATTGATGAATGGAATATTCTATATATGTCTGTTAAGTCTAAGTGATTGATTGTGTCACTGAGTTCCATGGTTTCTTTGTTTAGTTTTTGCTTGGAAGGTCTACCCAGTGGTGACAGCAGTTTGCAAGGTCACCCAGAATTATTGTATTGTGGTCTATTTGATTCCTGGAATTTGAAGGATTTCTTTGATGTACATGGATGTGCCATTGTTTGGGGCATAAATATTTATGATCCTATGTCTTCCTGATTTATGGTTCCTTTAAGTAGTATGAAATGTCTTTCTTTACCCTTCTAACTTTGACTTGGAGTCCACTTTATCTGATATAAGGATGGAAACCCTCACTTTTTACTGAGTCTGTGTATATGGTAGGTTTTTTCTCATCCTTTCACCTTTAGATTGTGGATATATTTTTCTATGAGATGAGTCTCTTGAAGGCAGCATATTGTTGGGTCTTTCTTTTTAATCCAGTCTACAGGTCTGTGTCTTTTGATTGATGAGTTTAGGCCATTAACATTTGGGGTTATTATTAAGATATGATTTGTATTCCCAGTCATTTGGGCTTCTTTTTCATTTTTAACTTGATTTGGTTTCTCATTTCATTGATTTTTCCTTTAAGATAGTTCCTCCTTTTGCTGACCTACATTGTTATTTTTCATTTCCTCCTCATGGAATATTTTGCTGCCATTGTTCTGTGGCTCAGCCTTTCTATTTGTAAATTCTTTTAACTTCTGTTTATCATGGAAGGGATTTATTTTGTCTTCAAATCTGAAGGTTAGTTTTGCTGGGTATAAGATTCTTGGTTGGCAACCAGTTTCTTTCAAAGCTTGAAGAGTGTTGTTCTAGGCCCTTCTAGCTTTTAGGGTCATGGCTGAGAAATATGCTGATATTCATATTGGACTCCCTCTATATGGAATCTGATGTTTTTGTCTCACAGCCTTCAAAACCCCATCTTTATTTTGTATGCTAGACATTTTCATTATAATGTGCCTTGGTGTGAATCTGTTGTAATTTTGTGCATTTGGTGTTCTGCAAGCCTCTTGCATTTGATTTTCCATTTCATTCTTCAGGTTTGGAAAATTTTCTGATATTATTTCATTGAATTGGTTGTTCATTCCTTTGGTTTGTATCTCTGTGTCCCTTCTCAATCCTGATAATTCTTAATTTTGATCTTTTCATGATGTCCCATAGTTCTTGGAGGTTTTTTTCATGATTTCTTACCATCTTCTCTGTTTGGGCAACTTTATTTTCAAGACTAAATATGTTGTCTTCATTGTCTGAGGTTCTGTCTTCCAAGTGATCTAGTCTGTTTGTGATGCTTTCCATTGAGTTTTTTTTTTAGTTTATTGTTTCCTTCATCTCAAAGATTTCTGTTTGTTTGCTTGATTATTTGTTTTTGAGAATCTCTGTTGAAATGATCTTTGCTTCCTGCAGTTGCTCTTTCGACTGCTTATTTGAGTGATCATTCATTACCTGCATTTTCTCTCTTACCTCATCCTTTGCTTCACAAATCATTTTAATGAAGTCTATTCTGAACTCCTTTCATGACATTTCTTCTACTATGCTGTCCCTGGATTCTATTAATATAGAATCTAGGTTGGTTTGGAACACTTTTTTCCCTTGTTTTTTTCATGTTGTTCACATATCTTCCACTCTAGCAGTGCAGATCTGGGGTATTGTAGTTTCCCCCTCTATAGGCTTATAGTGACCTGACAGGTTTCCAAAACCTCCTATTTAAGGGGGAGATCGATATTAGCAGTACCCAGTACAGACAATATGCAGCCCTAAACTAAATAGTTCCTATGAAGACATTAATAATATTGTCATAATAAGTAGAGAGGATGAGTTCAATTATTACCTACAGTATAATAGATTTTCAATAAGGTCTGCAGTTTCTTTTTTTTTCCCTGTCTATTGCACTCTTTTTTTTTTATTGTAAACAAATGGGATACATGTTGTTTCTCTGTTTGTACATGGCATAAAGGTATACCATTTGTGTAATCATAAATTTACATAGGATAATGCTGTTTGATTCATTCTGTTATTTTTTCCCTTCTCCCACCCCTCCCACCCCTCTTTTCCCACTATACAGTCCTTCCTTCCTCCATTCTTGCCCCCCTCCCTAACCCTAACTCTAACCCTAACACTAACCCCTCCCACCCCCCATTATGTGTCATCATCCACTTATTAGCGAGATCATTCGTCCTTTGGTTTTTTGAGATTGGCTTATCTCACTTAGCATGATATTCTCCAATTTCATCCATTTGCCTGCAAATGCCATAATTTTAACATTCTTTATGGCTGAGTAATATTTCATTGTATATATATACCACAGTTTCTTTATCCATTCATCAATTGAAGGACATCTAGGTTGGTTCCACAATCTGCCTATTGTGAATTGAGCAGCTATAAACATTGATGTGGCTGTATCTCTGTAGTATGCTGATTTTAAGTCCTTTGGGTATAGGCCAAGGAGTGGGATAGCTGGGTCAAATGGTGGTTCCATTCCAAGTTTTCTAAGGAGTCTCCACACTGCTTTCCAGAGTGACTGCACTAATTTGCAGCCCCACCAACAATGTATGAGTGTACCTTTCTCCCCACATCCTCGCCAACACCTGTTGTTGCTTGTATTCTTGATAATCGCCATTCTAATTGGGGTGAGAATGGAATCTTAGGGTGGTTTTGATTTGCATTTCTCTTATTACTAGAGATGTTGAACATTTTTCCATATGTTTGTTGATTGCTTGTAGATCTTCTTCTGTGAAGTGTCTATTCATTTCCTTAGCCCATTTGTCGATTGGATTATTTGCATTCTTGGTGTAGTTTTTTGAGTTCTTTATAGATTCTGGAGATTAGTGCTCTATCTGAAGTATGATTGGCAAAGATTTTCTCCCACTCTGTAGGCTCTTTCTTCGCATTGCTGATAGTTTCCTTTGCTGAGAGAAAGCGTTTTAGTTAAGGTCTGCAGTTTCTAATGGAGGACAAAGAGGGTGAGGAGGGGTGTAGGAAGTAACTGTTAATGGTATAAGAAAAGAGTATATAGAAGTTCTAGATCCTAGAAATATCCTGTAGTCAAAAGAAGTTGGTTATTACCATGAGAAATGGGAGAAAGAGAATCTGGGGAAACAGGTAAACAAACGGAAAATAGAGCAAGAAAAGTAAAGAAATAAAAATTTAAAAATTTTCAAAAAGAACAGAAAAAAAAATCTACACTATAGCAGTCATACAGTATTCAAACTTTCCAGACTTCAGTAGCCTGATGTATGAGAGGTACCTGACAATGAGCTTCCACTCTCCAGCAGGTGTCTCAGGATGGGATTTGCCCACCTAAAGATGGGAACTTTTGCTATCAGAATAATCCAAGATGGCTGCCCTGCCTTCAACTGTGTTGTCAAATGGGGAGCTGCAGCTTGGGTTGTGGGTGTAGTCGACTGGTGGTCCTGGAGGCAGGGTGTGGTCAGCCTGGTTGATAGGCCCTGGAGATGGGGCTCAGTCAGTATGGCTGGAGATCCTGCAGGTCTCAAAATGGCAGCAACCATGAGTAACCAAATCTGTGGGTACTGTGACAGTGAACTTCCAGGTAACAGCAAGCAGCTGGTAATACACTGGTGGTCTGTGGTCGGTCTGCAGGATATTGGTGGATGATTGGCAGTTGGACCTTGGGTGGTGGGTGATAAGTAGGTGAAAGGCAGGTGATGGGCAGGCAAGAGGCAGGCAAATGGGCAAATGGCAGATGATAGGTGCCAGTCAGTGAGCAATCTGCACTCAAAAAGTAGTTGATATGCTGGCAGACTGCAGGTGATCCCAGTGGACAAATGGGGACCAATAAATAGGAAAGATTGCCTCACAGAGAAACAGATATCTCTGCTTGAAACCTGAGTTATGGAGTGACAAGGAATTCAGGCTCCTCAAGTCCACCTTCTTGGATCCTCCTCCATAGGCTTCTTTAATTCCCTTATCCCTCCATGTTTTTTGTGGAGGGACTGCTCTCTGGCTGGTGCTTCCAGCCTGGCCACAGCAGAGGGATTTCTTATTTTATTATATCCAAACTCCTGAGTCCCCGTCCTGCTTTCAATGTTCAGTATTAAATTCCAGTAAAGACCCCGAATTTTGGGTTTTGTTTGTTTGTTTTGGTTTTGTTTTTGCTTTTGTTTTGGTTTTGGTTCACCCACATCACTGGAAAGCTCCCTGTCTACTTTCTTAGTTTCACTTTATGGAGCAGCCAGGAGAGCAACCGCCTGTCTTCTGCCATCTTTAAAACCTCCAATATGCATGTTTTAGCTCAGGCTTTTGCTCATACTCAGTTTGCTCCTTCCTCAACACCATCATCTCATGAATATTCCACTATTTATTACTATGTTTTTCTGTTTGTATAACATACAAAATTATACACAACACATTGGAAATTGTCATTATTTTAAAAAGGGGGTCTAGCTTGTGATGTCTTCTTATGGTGGTCTGTGGGTACCACTGTGGACAGTGCCAATGCTGTGGCTTGGATAAGTGCTGCAAAGGACCAAGTGTTTTAAACATTTCAGTTTTATCACCAGACTGAGGTGCTATCAGAACATGGTACTCTATGAAAAAAAATTTAGTTCAATAGGCACATTCTATTGAAGGAGATATTATGACCCCACCTCTTTTCTCTTTTGCTTCCTGGACTGACAATGTTAGAGGATTCCTCAGGTACTTACTCCTGCTGTGATATACTGAAAAAAACACTGGGTCAACAGACCATGGACAGAAATATCTGAAATCATGAACCAAAATAAACCTTTACTCTTTGTAATTTGATTTCTCTCAGGTATTTGATACAGTAATGTAAAGCTGACTAACAAAGACAATAACATCAATGGTTCAGCAGAAGACAGGAAAAACAAGAAGAAGAAACCCCCCACCTAACAAATTGGGTTTTATCACATTCACTTTTCTCCATCTTTTGGTGCCCCACCAGGGTGTACAAAATTCCTCCAGTGTAGCTGGACAGCTTTAATACATTCCTTTTCCTGGTTAGTAATGTGCAACATGAATGTCACCTAAATTTTCCTGCTGATAGGAGAACAATTTGCTAGCAGTTTTGACCCAATGTTCCATAAGCACCCTGGAACTTCCTGATGGTTTTATTCCTATGTAAGGTTTCCTAGGAATATTTGCATTTTTAATTTTCCTGGATGCTCCCAGATGCATTCCTTCAAGGCTGGTGCTGCAAGCATGTCATAGGTGCAGGCAACCTGATGGGTGCACAGTACTGACTGGTGTGTCTCTATCATCCTTCTCTGCCTGGGGAATGAGTCTTTCCCATACATGCTCTGGATTTGTACTTAGGTCTCCTTTCTCATGCCGAATCTCCTCTGTGTCTGCTACTCCCTTCTTCCTTTGCAAAGCAAGCACAACTCATGATGAAATGAGGTTTCCTCCTTAAGGCCAACCCGTGGTGGGAGGCCTCACCTTTCTGATATGTGAATGTAAATACATCTTTGTTTCCCAGTTCATTAATTTGTTTTTATTTTCATCAATTAATTCCAACTAGTATCTTGTGATACTTAAGCCATGCAAGCCCATTTATTCTTGCCTTGCTCTAGTAATATAGAAGCCACCTAAGTCTAATTTCCCCATTGAATGAGTTTTGCTTAAGTTCCAGGAGTATGAGAATGAAGGGCTTTTATTTTCATTACTTTCTCAACAGTTTCTGAATATGCCTGACAATTTTCTAAAGATTAAAATCTAAGTGTTTTCCAGAAGTGTTTCTTAATATCCAAGCACTATTTTATTGGTCACACTATATTTATTACTGATCTTATTAGATCTTGATAAAAATACAGCTTTTCCTCTACTTCTCTGTAGTGGTTAAGGTTTCCTTTGTAATCGAATCTATAATTAATTTCTGTTGTGATTCCATGGGAAATCTGTTTTCTGTTTATATAAGCAAAAATCTACTTACTAAATCTAAGGTGCTCATTCTCTCCTTACTAATTCTCAGAGATACGCATTGATACTACCCCTCCCTATTGATGTGTTTCTGTTGAGGTTCCTGACATTTCCAGTAGCTTTGGCTTTGGGAAATTTTCACCATCATCTTGCTTACTTCATGCAGGCTCCTGACTGCTTTATTTCTGCTATAGCTTTGCTTTCCATCACTACATCACATCACATGTTGACACCTTAAAGTCCACCTTGTCTGATGTTAACATTGCCCATCATACCTTGTTTTAATTTGTAACCATCTCCAAATGAATTACTGCCAGCCCTCCTTCACTGTGCTGGTTGACATGCATTTCTTGTAAACAAACATAACTAGTATTTATTATTACATAGCATCCTGACACATTCGGTGCAAAGAAAGATATTCTTTCCAGTTACCTTTTGTTTAACTATATACTTGACCATTTCCTCACATGTACTAATTTTTCCACGACCTTGCTAATTTGTACATTCCTCTCTACATAACACATTGGGAGGCAACTCCCTTGCTCTGCTTACAATGAATCTGAAGGAAAACTTGTATAAACACTCTAATTTCACAAGCTCTTAGTTGTCTCTTTTATCACCAATTCTACAATTCACAGAGCTAAAAGATATAAAACTCTCACCAGCTTTACTATATATAACAACTCAACCATTCAGGTCACAATATTAACAACTGCCTAAATGGTTTTTCAAAATTTGCATGTTTTTGTTTAGCTCAAACCAACTGGAACCCCTGACTCATTCACTTGGGCCTGCACAAGCGATCCATGGGTGAATTTTGATGTCAGAAGGCCAAAACTTCCACCCTCAGATCATGCTATCATAGCCATTCCCTGAACACCTGTCCCATCAAGCACCATGTAGTTTGTGCATACAGACACCTAAATCCTACACCTTGAATCAACTTTTATTGGCTCCTTATCACATAAAAATTCCCAATCCTTATATTCAGGGAGGCAGATTTGAGTGTGGGGTCTCTGGCTACCAGGCTTGGCTGCCTTATGAAGAAAATCTCCTTTGAGCAACTTGCAGTTTCAGGGAGGATCATACTGTGAGGAAACCATAACAGGCCTAGTTTGGTAACAAACCACTGACCAGCATGCCCCAAAGACTCCATTCTCTTCCCTTTATCTGGAGGTTTAGAAAAAGTCTGCTCTTGAACACATGGTTTTTACTTTGTCCATTTCTTCAGAACTAAGATTCAGTTTATAGGACAAGCTGTTCTCCAAATGAAATGGTTGTCATTCCTCACCTCTCTGGCACTAAGAGTGACCACAGCTCCAGCTGATGAGAAGTGAGCAAAACTATTGTGGAGACTTGGAGATCAGCTTGCATGGAGCCAGCAGAGCTGTGTGGCACTATGTCGTTCCCTTATCCAGGTCAGCATACAAGCACAACATATACAATACTGGGATTTGTGGAATTTAATGAGTGGGGGGAAGTCTAATCCCATCTGAGGCCTCAGCTTCTCCTGTGTGAACTCAAGCTAGACTCTCCTCACCCCTGGTACATACATGCTCCCATCTGATCAAGAGACAGGGCAGGGGATGTCATGCCTGCTTCTGAGCATGTGGTGCCTCACCTGGTCCCATTCAAGCCCACATCTAAAAATCACAGCACCTCACATTTGCTTTGGGACCACTCCTCCCCTGACGTCCCTGTGGCTAAGAGATGCTGACTACAGTTTTTTATATTGAGGAGACGGGAAAAATGGCTCTCACACTTCAGGAATGATGGGAGACCTGGCATGTGTGGTGTGGCATTATTTTCATGAATATGCTGCCTGTAGCTCACACAGGCTATGAGCACAAGGACAGGCTGAACCAAGCACAATGCAGCTGCATTCATCCTGGGAGGACAGTAACAAGGGACCCTGACGCACAGACCTGCCCAACCCCACCCAGCCTGTGAATACGGAAGGGGGAGAGATGCCAGGATTTCACTTTTGGGGTGCTCCTCAGGTGCCCAGGGATCTGGGCCATCCCAAAGAGAGTAATTAGGGTCGTTCTGGGTAGCTCAGTGGCACAATGCTTCCTGGCATGGGTGAGCCTGGCTTTGATCCCCAGCAGAGCCAAAAAACAAAGAGAAAACCATCCAAGACAGAAAAAGGAGACCATGTCCTGGGCCCTATATTCAGCAGCCTGGGTACTTTTGACAAAAACAAATTTCCTGGGAGGAGGGGCTACAGGAAAGAAGGCCTCAGTTTCCTTTCCTACATATTTTGGAACTTGGAGTTGGTCATCACAAGGGTCCTGCAGGCTCACCAATCTCAGATTACTGAGATTGTAATTACTGTGGAATTACTGTAGTTACTGAGATTGTGTCACTGTGCTCTAGATTTTGAGAAAAGTGTTATGCCCACTGGAGGACTTCATGGAAGACAGAAGATAAGAAGGCAAAAGTGGGGTACAGCAGAATTGTGGATTGTGAACAACTCATCCTCAGCGGGTGGAATGACCACCTTATTGGAGTCTCAGAATCTCATGTAGAACTGGAATCAAGGTCCTTCCCCTGAATCTGGTGAAAAGGCTTTGGGAAGTAAATGGACTCTAGGGCCATTGTGGCCAGTAGGGAAAAGAGAAGGCCCCTCTATTGACCCTGGAACATTTAGGCCCTGAGTTTGTCTTCAGACATTTTGTAAACTGAGGCCTAAGAGTCACTCAAGCAAAGCCCTGTTTCCTGTGGTGGTTTTTCCTCTACCAGGGCATGGTGACAACCACCTGAGGAAAACTGAGACATCTGTGCTCTAGTGAGCATCTGCAGCCCGAAAGAACCACCACAGTTCTCTGGGGCTATTCCTCTGCCACCACACAGAACTGTACCTCCTACTCAAGAGCATCCATCTCCAATAGCTGAGAAGCTCAGTGACAGGAACCTGTTTCAAGAACTTCCAAGAGCCTTCCATTTATTCCATCACAATGCCCCAAATACTTACCTTGTTCCATGTGCTGAGTTAGGCTTGGGAACTGCAAAGCAAGAGACCAATATGGTCCCTGCCCCGCAAGAACTCAAATTGGAGAAATAAAGGGACAAAGCACTAGAGTAATAGAACTGGAAGAAAGGAGCTCTATGGGAGGAGAAGTCACTATATGAGGCCAACAGAGGGGCCTCACTGCTGCATCTCTTAGACATGGAGCCAAGTGGGATCCAACCCTGCACACAGGGGGAGGATCAACTGTTGACAGATTCAAAGACAGAAGTGAGCTATCTAGAGGGGAGGTGGGAGGGCAGCCAGTATGACTGAAGGAAGCCCAGGAGGAGAGCAGTGTGGATGGACCATGCTGTGGCAGGTTCTGGGCACTGACAGACTGTACAGTGACCCAACACTGTTTGAAGAATTAACACAAATATTGCAGATGAAACAACAAACATTTGTGCTCTCAGTTTTGTTTTGTTTTTTTTTTTTATCAGAAGTGCAGGAGGTCTCTGCTAGGGCTTCTAAAATGTCTCCCATGAGGCTGGGGCCACTTTCTCAACTGAGACTCAGTTATGGCAAGGTCTGCTTCTGAACTGAGTCACAGGGTTACTGCCAGGACTTTGATAAAACAAAGCCTCATTTCTCCCCATCTGTTGCCATCTCTGTCCTAAAACTCATGAGCCTTTCCTTAAGGAGCCACAGAAGAGAACAGCAGCTTCCCCAGAACCAGAGATCCCAGGGAGAGAGAGACAAGAAAAGACACCAAAGGAAGAAGAAAGAAACAAGAAAGGAGAGAGTGACATGTTAGCCACAGTCATTTAATCAGTAAACCTTGGAGGTGTCACCACATGAAAATTTGTCATGTTCCAGAGGTCACAAGGGAGACACTAAACCCAGGTCACACTGAAGGGAGGGGACTGCTCAGATGTGCACACCAGGGTGACCGGATTTGGGAGCTGCTAAGTAATATACCCAGCACTTGGGCCTGTTTGGGGTACCTAGGTCTGAATCTGAAGACAATAGGAAGCAACTGGAAGGTCATGGGAGATGAGGATATCTGTACTAATTGTATTTGAACTCTCTCTTGAAGCAGACAGAAAAGGCAGCCAGAAAGGAAAATGATATTGTCACAAAGTCATAAAAAAGGAGACTAGGCCAGTTGTTAGCTCCATTATATGTGACATTCCAGTTGTTGCTATATTTTAATCTCTACTTCTGTTCATTACACACAGGTGGCAAAAGGTTTTCTAAGTGCTATCCCACATATGCCTGGTGACATCACTAGGAAGCAGATGCTCAGATGACCCCACTGTTCAGTGGGAGACTGGGGAAGACTTGAGAGACACGATGACTTGGCCAAGGTCACATGAGAGGATAGGAGAAAGATCTGGGTCTAGACCCAGGCCTGTCTCCTCAGTCTGGGACCCTGGCTGCACCCAGGCTTGTCAAGGAATGTAGTGGACAGTGTTGGGGATGTCTGTGTATACATATGAACATGTCATGGTCCTGGAAGAGACCCAACAGTAACCTAGAGGCACATATGTAATTGTATCTTAAGGAGGCATCAGGTCAGGGACCCCAAGACATGGCCTCCTTTCCTTGGTGATAGATTCAAACAGAACTTTGAACTTCATAACCAGACACCCACATTTTAGCAACAGCCTCCTCCCCAGTTCATTTGGTGAAATACATTTCACAAGCCAATATGTTTTCTTGCACACCAAGGGGGCAACGTTCAAAGAGGACCCACAGAGAGAGCTTGCTCTCTGGATGCATGGCCCCTTCTCCAGGTCCCAGCCCCAGAACACCCCAAAGGAAGAATTTGTTACAAAGAATGGGGTGTTGGTTGCATTCCCACTCCCAGCACCTCTAACCATGTGTCAGGAAAAGAAAAAGGCCCCAAACTCATCAACCCAGGGGAAATGAACACACAACAGTCCACCACCATGAGTACCCCTACAATGCCTTCCAGCTGAGTTTGGGAAATAGGGAGCTCAGGCAGGAGCAGGTGGTCGGAGATGGTAAGCCACGTGTCCTGTCATGGTCATTGCCAGGACAGGGTGGGAGTTGGATATTGGCAGTGTCCAGGGTTCATTCTGGGCCCCCAGTATCATCCCTTGTCCTCCTAGGGTAGAACTCTGGGACACAGAGTCTGTATGAGGTTTGGGAGAAGGAAACAAGGTGCAGAAACAGCCTGAACAGAGCTCAGGCAGGACCTGGAGCTCCTTGCCAGTTACCAGGTTCTCTGTTTACCTGCTCTCTGCCGGATCTCATACGGAACTGGAGGAGGGGCTTCAGCTCCAATAGAATGGTGGAAGAGCCAGGGCAAGAACCAGTTGGAAGGAGTTCGGCCTCAGGGTGAGTGTGGGAGCAGAGGGGACTCCACAGCCAGGACCGAGAGAAGAACAGAGGGGGACACTAAGCCCAAACACCACCCTGACCGTGTTCTGTGTAGGCATAAAAAGTTCAGGGGGAGAGTCCTGAACCATAAGGATCTGAGCACCAGCTCCTCACCCATCCCCACCATCTTTGACAGCCTTGGTCTTGATCTCACACAAGTTCACTGTCCCCATGGCAACATCACAACAGCAACACTGACACTCTTCACTTCCATTCGTCTGATGATTTTCCACCATTCAGCTGACTGTAACTCCCAGACCCAGGTGTCCAGATGGGAGTGACCTGACTGTCTTTCCACACACTCTCCAAGTCTTCCACATCATCAGGATTAGTAGGGCTCTGTTTAGCCCAAATATCAGGGGACTCTTGCCACTTGGTCCATTTCTCTGTCACTTGCTGTCTCAAAAAACACATCCCGGACTCTAGAGCTGGGGGCTGGGTCTCTCTGGGCTTCACCGACTTCCAGGTGAACCCAGTTCCCACAACCATTCAGCCTATCAGGACTGTGGCACTTGGACCTCATCTCCTCCTAGAGCAATTTTGACAGCACCACAGATAATGTTCTAGGCATCCTCAACTTGGGACCCTCCTGTCTGGGCTGAGCCTGTTTTCTCATCTCCAGAGGGTGATGTTCTGGTAGGACTCATGGGATAATGCTCCTAATGCATGGAGCTACCATCTCTGGTCAGCTCACAAACTAGCCTGAAGCTGCTACTCTAACTATTCTCTTGGAAATTCCTCTCTGAACTCTGCTAGCCTTTCTTCTGCTGGGGCTCTTCTCTCCTCCTCTGGGACAGACCCTTAGGGCTTTGGATTTTGCACTGAACATCATCCCCAGACACTTCTGATGGGTCACAGGGTGGACACTGACTCTGCCTCCTCCATGTTCCACCTCAGATGGGAGAGGTGGCTACAGAGGTGGATGATACCAGAATTTTGTGTGTGTTCCAGGCAAACTCCCGGAGAGTGAAAAGGACACCCTGGAGTCAACCTTCCAGGATGACTACTCTCTTCCAGGTCCAACATCTTGAGATCCAGCAACCAACAGGAGATGGAACTAATGTGGGTAAGGTGAGCCCTGCCCAGGGTGACAGTGCCACATACAGTTGGGAGTCCTGGAACTGGCCCTGTACCTCCATGCATCTCAGCCTAATCCTCTGAACAGAGGGATGCAAGAAAACTGATCTCATGGTAGAAAAGGCCAGGCTTCTAATGCTGCTTCCCCCTCCCTTCCAGAGTGGTCTCCTCACTACAGGGCTTACAGCTAATTCATAGTATATCTGCAAACATCTATAGTTACATCTATGTAATAGGTCCTGACATGGAGGACCAAGGCCATGGAGTCCGAGCCTTGATTGAAAACCCAGAGCGCATGGAGGAAGAGGCTGAAGGTGAAGAGGTCTGAGGTGGTGGCTGTGAGCATGTGAGGATGGGACGGGGCAGGACATGCAGAGCAGATCTTCCAGAAACAGGCAGGACTGGAACAATAAGCAGCAGAGCCATCATTGTCTACATGCATTCTGGGAACACTTCCAAAGGTGGTGGTGGTGGGAGGGGGTTCCTGTGCAGAGTTCTGTGATGCAGTGGGAAGTATTTTCTCCCTGGAAGGAACATGGATAATTGACAACCTTTACTCCTCTTGCAGCTACAGGGTCCCCTCTCATTCCACCACCTCCACCACCTGATGGAGGTGGTGAAACACCTGAAGCTGAAAACACCTGAAATGGCAGCTCCAGGACAGCACCTCCTGCTGGCCACTCAGCCAGCAACACCCACTAGGTGCCCCCTTACACCTGTCCCCACATGGTGCTGCCCTTACCCTCTCCTATCATTTCTTTTTTTATTATATTAATTTTGTGTATTTATATCTTAGTTCAAATTATCTTCTCATAATATTAAAGATGTTTTTTGTTTTTAAAAGACTCACTTTATTGGCAGTAAGTACAGTCTCTAAACTGTGCACTAATCACCACTATGAAATTCAAGAACACATTCCTGAATTTGTTATCCATAACCACTCCCTCCTCCCTCCCCTCTTGCTACTCCCAGCAAACCCCTCTCAGTCTAGCCCTCTGATATGCCTAGTCTGAATTTCTCAAATAAGTGCAGTCCAATTTTTCACTGGTCACATGATGTTGGAAGGGGACTGATGAAGTTTCCTTCACAGGGTAAATGCCACACAGGTCTAATTTCATTATTTTTTTTTATTTTTATCTTTTTTGTTGCTGTTTGAATCCAGTGGTTCTTTACCACTGAGCTACATTCCTGGTTCTTTTCCTTTTGAATTTGAGATGGAATCTTACCCACTTGCTGAGGATCTCTCTGAGTTGTCAGGGCTGCCCTTAAACCTAAAATCATCTTGCTCAAAGCAGTATTATTTGGAAAATTTAAATTTTCTCTATATTTACTGCCTGGAGAATAGATAAATCATGTGTGTCACAGTTATACCACAAAGATCATACAACAGAGAAAAATAATAATTTCCAGCACCATGTCACTGAGTAGGAAAATTCAACAATAATTCTCAACTAAAGAGTACCCAAGAAATCACTTATAGTAATAACAACAAACCAAGCAAAATCATAAAGCACTAAGAAACACATTCTCACCATAGAGTGTAAAGAATAATGAGGACAAGAATGGACAATTCTCAGGGTACTTAAACCCTCTGTGGGAGAAGAAAGAGGCTAGAGAAAGTCTAGGTTAGGATTCCAGGGCACCAGGCTGCAGGGCTCTCTCAAGTGGAGTAATGAGTTCACAGGTGCTCATTGTCATCTTCTTTAAACTAATAGACAGTAAGGGTACTCTTTGTGTGCATTGGTTTGATGAAGTGGTAGATAATCTGTGATTTCTGGGAGGCAAGTGAGTGAGTGTGTGTGTGTGTGTGTGTGTGTGTGTGTGATGCTGGGTGTGTAACCCAGGGCCACCAGCATGCTAAACATACACTGTGCTCCTGAACAACAACCCAAGGCTCTGGCATGTGTTTTCAAATAGTTGTCCACTTTGTACCCTATGTTAATTGTAAAACAATTTTCTGTGTTATCACCAATAAGCACCTGTACATTGTTTAACTACTTGATTCATTATCAGTCTTTCAATAAATGATCAAAATAGCATTTTTCCATTTTTAAGCCACAGTAAACATTTAACACAAGGCACCGACTCATCTGAGACTTACCTGGCCACATCACCACCCCCAGAACTTTCATATGTGCACAGTTAATAACCAAGTCAACAGCATTACAATGGTATCTACCACAATTAACAATAATAAACAAGCTATGGTCTCTATACCACAATGATGGCAGTCTTTCTTCCAGCATCATCAATGACTCTGATTGGAATTTTTGCTTTAGGAATCAGCACCAGTCACAATAACACACAAACACCAAAGTTTCTATATTAAAAATGGAAACAAAGCCATTAAGAAATTAATGTCTCATGATTGAGAACTCCCATCACAGTAGAAAGAGAAGGGAATTCCCTCAGTCTCATAAAGGGTGAGTAGGAAAATCCAGAGTTGAGCTAACAGGACCCTAAAAGGTAGAAGAATGAAAACTGTCCCTGAAGAGCAAGAATAACAAAAGGTCACCTCCTGAACCACTGCCCCTCAGCACTGGACTGTCTGCTGGCCAGAGCAACGAGGCAAGAAGGAGAATGACAGGAGGAATCCAAATCAGAAAGGAGGAAGTAAGGCCCTATTAGCAGATGATATGATACTACATGCAGAAAATTCCAAAGAATCCACTGAAACACTACCAAAGCCAGCACAGGAAGTCAGCAAACTTGCAGAGGACTCGATCATCACACAAAATCCATGGTCTCTTCTATATACTAGCAATGAACAATCTGAATGGAAATTTTAAAAGGAATCCCATTAGTACCAGGCTTAAAAATGGATAAAATACCTAGGAATAAACCAAGTAGGTGACAACCTTCCAGAAATTACAATACATGGCTGAAAGAAAGAGTTTTCTAATACAAGTTTTTGGTCCTACAGATTTCTTCTTATATTGACTTCAGTGTATTATCACAACTTTTGAAGTACTGTTTTCACTTTCATTCACTTCAGTCAGTCATAGGTATGTAACCTATGCCCAAAATAAGGCTCACCAGCAGCCAGGCCAGTGTCAGGGGTCCAGGTCATTGGGACTTCTTCACCTTCTGAAGACACAGAGGTAGAATTCATGGAAGTCGAATGAAGCAAGGGAGAACAATACCTGATGGGTGGAGGCCATACCCACCTAAACAGAATTGACCTGAGAAGCGACTAAAGCTCTGTTAAAATAACCCCACACAGCCTGGTCCTGTTCTTCAGGTCAGACAAGGGACCCACCATCAACAGGAAGTTACCAGGGCATCACCCTAATATTGGGAATCAAATGGAAGTGACATGCCACCTACCACCCACAGGGTTTAGGAAAAGTTTAATGTATGAACCACACCCTAAAGACCACACTTGCTCAACTCTGTCAGGAAACAGGGACTTCAAGGGTAGATTTCCTCCCTATGGCTCTCCTCCAGGTCCACTGTACAGATGGAAGCACAGGGTCTGAAAGACCCTCACCTCCAATAAATAAACTAAGAGGGGAATCCCCATTAGCTAGGTGAGCTTAGCCTGTCCCAACAGTTCCAGGCCCTAGGAAGGACTCTTCATCAGATATTTACAGGGGTTCAGGAGAGCCCCGCCCCATTCAGACATCAAGTACACCCACACCAGCCCAGAGACTCTGTATGGAATAAAAATAGGAAGAAGGAACCACTTCAACTCACCTGTGGAGACCCCATATTGTCATATTAACCTCTCTCACTGCCATTAAAGTGGCAGGAATAGGCCCATGGATATACCACTCTCCAGTTAAAAAGACAGTTGATTCTGAGAAATCTTCCTTCTGGACATCTCAGGCCAACCCCAGTAACCCACTCAGACCAACACTCCAGAGGCCACACGGCAGACATTACCCAGGAAATTACAGCCTTGCTCCAGTCACAAACCTGAAGGCTGACTAGTCAATCCTCCATGGAAGCTTGAGGAATTCAATGGGGGATGCATTGGGGCAGTGGTCACAATGTCACCCTGCTGGACTGGGACTTACAACATTAATTGCTATTATTCATAGGTCTCACTGCAACAGCCCAAATGAGTGCAATTGACTGAAGGAGGTTGCTCCTCTTAAGCGTGCTAAGCCTACTAAGGGGAATCTGCTGCTTTTTGTAATGACTTGTGTCTTACTAAGTCCTGGGACAATGAGTCCCAGTCCTTTTCCACTATGGACCTGTCAGAAATACATTTCTCCCTCCTGGAACAACAGACTGGATACATGTATTAAAGCAGGCCTCCATGGTTTTTGCATCCAAGAGGGACAAACCTATGCAACAGGACCAACATGCCCTCCATGCTCTGCTGCACTTCCTCCTGAAGAATATGTTCCCCCACCTGTTTCTATTCCCCCAGGGTCTGCTTCTCCAGACAGAAAAGGGATGACAAAATCACAAATGTGCCCTTGTGCTTCTATTTACACTAAAATGCCAAGCAAATGTTACCTGGCAGAAAAGGTTATTCCCTGTCACAAATGTAGGAGGATATACTGGACAGGAAACATAACAATTTGAGAATATTGGGAATTCCCAGACCAAGATTGCCCCAAATTTTCAGGCCCCACCTGTTGGGAAAGTAAACCAGCCCCCTGACCCCTATCTAGACTCAAAGCAAGTAAGACACATGATTTAGACCCTCAGCTATCTCAGATCCTAAACAAACCTCACCACCTTCTCAATGATCTAAACCCCCATTTAGCAAAAACACAGCTACCTCTCCTTATCCCTGGAGGCTCCCCAGTACCTGGCCACATCAGCAGCCCTATTAAATTGACTAGCAAAGGCTCTCTCCCAAAACCTTCTTTAACAAAAACTATTCAACATAGGGTCATACTGTCTCAAAAACTACCACGTGCATAGTAACAATATTGACACTTGCATCTTATAGACAGCTTAAGTTGAATATCTTGTAGTTATTTTAGTATCACTAATTTTTGTTTTAGCTATGTAGAAGTCTGCTTTTTTTTTTCAATTTCAGGAGTTTCGCTATATTTTTAGTTGTAGTTTTTATATGTTAGCCTTTATTGATGTTTTTGATATTTTCAATGCTTTTTTTAATGTCATTTTCTGATTATTGCTACAATATATTTAACAATATATTTTGTATGTATGTGCATATATGTACATACTTTTTAAAAAGTCAGCCTAAAAACCAGTTACCTTGCTAAACTCACTTCTTAATTATACTAGTTTGTTCACTCTTTTGGACTTTCTATCTTTTGGTAGGATTGAACGCAGTGCCTCACACGTGGAGGCAGGACTTTACCATGAGCTACACCCCCAGCCCCAGGAAGAAGGTTTTTAATTTGATTCCAACTTTTTTAAAAAAATTTTACTTCTCACACTTTAGGAGTCTTGTTAAGGAAATGTTCCTGAGCCAACAGACATGTTCAAGTGGTGTGCCTACATTTTCTTCTAGGAGTTGCAGTCTTCCTGGTCAAATTTCTAAGTCTTTGGTGAACTTTGAATTTTGTGCAGGGTAGGTGACAGGGGTTAATTTCCATTCTACTACATACAGATTTCCAGTTTTCCCACCATCTTTTGTTAAAAAGGCTATCTTTTCTCCAATGTATGTTTTTGGTCTTCATTCCTTTTATGGTTCCAGTACCACGCCCTTTTTGTTACTATAATTCTGTAGTATAATTTGAGATCCTCTATTGTGATGCCTCCTGCTTTGCTTTTCTCACTAAGGATTGCTTTGGCTATTTCTAAGTGAATATAATAACTGCTTTTTCTAGTTGTGGGAAGAACATCATTGGAATTTTAGTGGGAATTGCATTCAATTCGTATAGACATTTGGGTAGTATGACTATTTTGACAATATAATTCGGCCTGTCCAAGAACATAAGAGGTCTTTCCACCTTCTAAGGTTTTCTTCAACGTCTTTCTGTAGTGTTCTATACTTTTGATTATAGAGGTCTTTCACCTCTTTCATTAGATTGGTTCCCAAGGTTTTGTTTTTGTTGTTTTTGTTTTGTTTCTAGTCCATTTTAAATGGTATAGTTTTTCTAATTTCTTTTTCAGCAGATTCATCATTGGAAAATATAGAAATGCAATTGATTTATGACTGTTGATCTTGGGTCTTCCAAATATATGATCATATAGTCAGCAAACAGATAATTTGAGCTCTTCTTTTCCTATTCTATTTTTTCCTATTCAGAATAATGTTGGCCTTGGGTTTCTCATATAGAGAATTTATAATGTTGAGATAAGTTCCTTCTATCCCTAGTTTTTCTAGAATTTTAAACATATATGGGCACTGTTCTTTGTCAAATGATTTTTCTGCATCTATTGAGATAATTATGTGATTCCTGTCTTTGAGTCTATTTATTTGAATTACATTTATTGGTTTCCATATCTTCAACCAACCTTCATCCCTGAGATGAAATTCACTTGATCACAGTGCACTATCTTTTTAATGTGTTTTTGAATGCAGTTGTTCATTATTTTATTAACATTTTTTGCATCTATGTTCATCAAAGATATTGGTTCAGAGTTTTTTTTCCTTGATGTCTTTGTCTGGTTTTGGTATCAGGGTGATATTGACTTCATAGCACAAATTTGGAAGGGTTCCCTTTTTTCTATTTCATGAAATAATTTGAGGAGGATTGGTATTAGTAGTTCTTTGAAGGGTTGGTAGAACTCAACTGAGAATCCATCCTGTCTTGGGTTTTTATTTGTTGGAAAACTTTCAATAGCTGGTTTAATTTCAATAAATCAAAGGAAAAAAATCTGAACGTGTTGGCTACAAAAGTTTCTACTTCTTAAGGAATTATGGGCCTTTATTGCTTTTTGTATGAAGAATATTATACATTTATATAAGCATGTGTTCAGTTTGGAATATCTTTATGAAAAGAAATTTGAATTCTAGTAACAATTACAAAAACATTTAAATTAAAAATATTTATCATATAAAGAAATATTAAAGGATTTTTTCTCAACAGGAGAAGCCAAAGCCTGATTTGATTTCTCCCATCAGTTAAAGGTTTTTCTTCTTCACTGCTGTAGGAGAAACGTGTCTCTTACCTAAGGAAGAATTTCTCAGTATTGGATGACAAGGAATGAGAATGGGCAACCGAGGGATCTCAGAGAACTCACTTCCTGGAGAAGCATGGATTAGGCATGAAATTGATTCATGACAGATGCATGAGTAAGACCACCTTTCCTTGTGTTTTTCACCTTTATAGATAAGTGAGAGATCAATGAAAATAGATGGCTCCTAGCTGCTTCAATAAAATGAATTTGATTTGATCCTGTTTATAATTTTTTGCAAAGACCACACCAGCTCCTATAAATCACTTCAACATTATTGAGCCCTTTTCATGTGTTGGTGTCAAGCCCTGTACTGAGGCATGGAAATCTATGGAGGTTCTTTGACTTTCAATAAGCCTGTAGTTTGCTGAGGAGAGCTAGCAGCTAGCCACTGTCTAATAATTCCTTACTATGTGCCAAACATTCTGATATTTTATTTATTTATTAAGTTTTTAGGATACCAGAAATTGAAGTCAGGGGCACTCGAACACTAAGCCACATCCCCAGCCTATTTTGTATTTTATTTAGAGACAGGGTCTCACTGAGTTGCTTAGTACCTCACTATTGCTAAGGCTCGTTTTGAACTCAAGATCCTCCTGGTAAGCCTCCTGAGTCACTGGGATTACAGGCATGTGCCACCATGCCCAGCCTTAGAGTAGTTTTGATTTACATTTCTCTAATTCCTAGAGATGAACATTTTTTCATACGTTTGTTGATCAACTGTATTTCTTGCTGTGAAGTGTCTGTTCAGTTCCTTAGCCCATTTATTGATTAGTTTATTTGTGGTTTTGGTGTTAAGTTTTTTGAGTTCTTTATATATCCTGGAGATTAGTGCTCTATCTGAGGTACATGTGGTAAAGATTTTCTCCCATTCTGTAGACTCTATCTACATGTATTGATTGTTTCCTTTGCTGAAGAAAACTTTTTAGTTTGAATCCATCCCATTATTGATTCTTAATTTTACTTCTTGCACTTTAGGAGTCTTGTTAAGGAAGTCAGGGTCTAAGCCAACATGATGAAGATTTGGGCCTACTTTTTCTTCTATTAGATGCAGGGACTTTGTGCTAGGGCCTACATCTTTAATCCACTTTGAGTTGATTTTTGTGTGGAGTGAGAGAGAGAGGTTTCATTTCATTTTACTACATATGGATTTCCAGTTGTCCCAGCACCATCTGTTGAAGAGGCTATCTTTTCTCCAATGTATGTTTTTGGCCCCTTTGTCTGAGATAACCATATTTATGTGGGTTTGTCTCTGTGTCTTCTATTCTGTACCATTGGTCTACATGTCTATTTTGGTGCCAGTACCATGTCATTTTTATTACTATTGCTCTGTGGTATAGTTTAAGGTCTGGTATTGTGATGCCTACTGTGTTAATCTTCTTGCTAAGGATTGCTTTGCTATTCTAAGTCTCTTATTTTTCCAAATCAATTTCATGATTGCTTTTTCTAGTTCTATGATTCTAATAGGAATTGCATTAAATCTGTATGGCACTTTTAGTAGTATGGCCATTTTGACAATATTAATTCTGCCCATCCAAGAGCATGGAAGACCTTTTCATCTTCTAAGATCTTCTTCAATTTCTTTCTTTAGTGTTCTGTAGTTTTCATTGTAGAGTTCTTTCACTTCTTTTGTTAGATTGATTTCCAAGTATTTTAATTCTTTTGAGGCTATTGTGAATGGGGTAGTTTTCCTAATTTCTCTTGCAATGGACTCATTGCTTTTCTATAGAAATGCATTTGATTATGGGCATTGATTTTATAGCCTGCTATTTTGCTGAATTCATTTATTAGTTCTAGAGGTTTTCTGGTGGAATTTTTGGATCTTCTCAATGTGAAATTATGTCTTTGGCAAATAGTGGTTTCCTACTTGTCCTACTTGGATACCTTTAATTTGTTTTGTCTGTCTAATTGCTCTGCCTACTTTCAAAGATTGTGTTAAACAGAAGTGGTGGAAGAGGGCAGCCCTGTCTTGTTCCAGTTTTTAGAAGGAATGCTTTTAATTTTTCTCCATTTGGAATGATGTTGGTTTTGGGCTTAGCATAGATAACCTTTACAATGTTGAGGTATATTCCTACTATTCCTAGTTATCCTAGCATTTTGAACATGAAACAGTGCTGTATTTTGTCCATTGCTTTTTCTGCATCTATGGAGGTAATCATACAATTCTTGTCTTTAAGTCTATTGATGTGATGTATTAATTTATTGATTTCTGTATTTTGAATCCAGCTAATAATTTTAAGTGCCTGCTTTCATTTAATTTTTACAATAATCCTAGGGTGTACATATTAACATTATCTTCATAATACAGATGCAGCAACATCAATCCAGAGGTTTTGAAAGACAAAAAACTCATCCTAGGGCCCATAACCAACTTGTGGGGCCACAATTCAAACCAATCTCCCTGCATGCATTTGACTATTACTCTATGTCTCGGTGCTATACTCCAAACAGATGATACTCATCATAACAATAATAGTGTGCTTTCAGTAGTGAGGATGAAACAACTAATTTCAATTTGGAATCATTGAAATTTTTTTTTGGGGGGTGCTGGGGATCGAACCCAGGGCCTTGTGCTTACAAGGCAAGCACTCTACCAACTGAGCTATCTCCCCAGCCCCGGAAATTTTTAATAGGAAGTCAAAGTCATCATTTTGGAAGATAGCTACCTGTCCACCAACATGTGTGCTCCCCTTCCACAGTGGAGCTATCACTTGGGAGTGCTGCTCAATTACAGATGACATTTCCCACCCCTGTGCTGGATGGTTGGTTCTCATAGAGGAATCTGAGTAGAAGTGATGTAAATCTCTCCTTTATAGAGGCAGTAAAGATGCAGGTGTGCCTTCCCCAAGTTTTTCTTCTTCTTACTGACCTGAATAATTATAAAACTGCTGATTTCAGAGGTCTCACTCCATAGGTGACTGACTCCATTGCTCTGGGCTTGAGGTGAGGCAGAGCATCATGTCAGAATGATATGGAGGAGGAAAGTAGCTCTCAGCATATGACAATCAGGAAGCAGAGAGTTATATTTATACCAGTCTTTAGTACTTTAAACTAATATAAGTATTAAATATATATTTTGTTGATAGAACTAAGATTTAAACAGTGTAGTGTGTAATCACTGTACAGTTTTGTGAGTTGGTTTAACTCTTAAAACTGGGGAGAATATGTAAAATGTAGATTAAGCTCACTATTTACCTATGAGCATTAACTAAATAAAAACATACTACTTTAGATACTGGGATTGAGAGACAGGAGGAAGAATTTACTAGCTAATTTCACTATTGCTCATAGTAGGAAACAAATGGATAGTAACCCCAAAACAAAGATTTGGAGCATCTTATAAAAATATAGAAAAGGTGCCTATGGGATCAGGAGAAACTAGTGTAGACAGGGATAGCAGCTAGTCTTCTTTGGAAATTTTTTTATTTTACTTAAAACCTACTTAAATATTTTATATAATTAATGTAATAAAGTTAAGTTTAAAATGCAATAATTAAGTCAAAGTGTTCTTATTGGGTATATATGTATAAACAGAGTAAACTATTTCAAGTGTCTTGCATACACAGTAATTTGTAGAATATCCTAAATGGGGCATATAGCAAGGGTAAGAAGGATTACTCAACAAGAATTTTAATTTATCACTTCGTTGATGGTAGTGTTGATGCTTTTGTTCTTAGGCTATTGTTAGTATACTCTGAAATAAAGTAAATGAGCAATTATAGGCAGCATTAAGAACAGAGAATTTTGCCATTTGAGAAAGGAGAAACAGATATAAGATCAATACAAGTAAATAATAGTCCTGTGAACCTGAATTTGAATCAGAAGCATTAGTATACACTCATGACATATATGTGTCTACATACATGTGTAAATACATTTGTGTGTTTGTAATTTTCTTAATTGTGTGAACTGAAAAGGCCATGAGCATCCCTCGCACCCAGACTGGGGCTTCCAAATACCACTTCACACTTAAAGGAATTAGGTCTTCTTTAAAAAATGACTGATCCAAGTCTAAGGCAAGAAAGATACAAGATATTCCTGGAATAAGATATAACCTCAGAAAGTAAAGAAGATATCAGAAGTGAGTAGGGTTGTGTAATAAGGTCCCAGGAGAAAATTTGAATAAAATTCTCCTATTCAGAGAAGAGATAATTTGAACTTTAATAAGGATAACTATAAAGAATTAAAATGCATCAAATATACAGATTTAAATCCATGAATTTTGTTAAAGCCAGATTGGGTTCTTTACCTCAAGATTTCAGTTTCCCTATTTTATAGATGGGAACACATAGGTCCATCAAAGTTAAGTGACTTTTTTCACATATATGATAAATCAGTAACAGAGAACTCAATTTGCTACCTTAATTCTCACTGTTTTCTCTACTGTGTAAAGCTGTACAAAGTGTTTTTATGGCAGAGATATGCAATTTTTCCAACGTGTTTTTTATAAGTTTTTTCCTTTTGTGTTCAGTGGAGGAACAGGATTCCTGTAGGTCATGCTAAATACTTCCTCTTCACAGTGCACTTAGCACTTCCAAGATACTAAAACTTCTTGAGATGAAGAACCCTATCTGGTTTTAACACTGCTTTTTTCAGAGTTTGGGAAAACTCTGGAAAATACTGACCTAAGTTTTGTTTTTTTTTTTTTTGTCTTGGTGATTGGGGAGGAGAGAAGGAGTTGGGGTACCTGCGTATTTCAGATTCTCATAGGGTTGTTATTCTTGCTGTTGCATTCAACATTTTTCAGGTGGGTTTGCTGCAATTGCTGAAGCATTTTTTAAGACAGTCACATTATCTGACTGGGATTTGGTCATGCATAGGATTAACAAAGGGAGCTCCCAAGAATGGTAGTTGTGGAAAAAGGATTTATCAGCCTTCTGGGGCCATTCGCATCCTTTGAGCCTCTCTTGTCCTGTAAGCCCTCCCATTCCTTTTCTTTCACTTTATTTTGTTTTATTTTGCTTTACTTTGTTTTTCCTTTCCTGTTATATCATGAAAAGAGTGAATTTCATTCTGTTGTCTGTAGGAAACAAACCAGACTTGCCTGGAAAGAACACAACCCATAGAGAGATGATACTGTTATTAATTCTCATTTCTATCATTTAAAGGCATCTGATTAGATTAAGAAATAACTAACATTCTGCATCATTTGCAGTGGATTTGGGGTTACCTGAGAAGCAATGAAATTATTCCCTGGGGATTTTGAGAAGAAATATCAATTTAGAACTGAAACTGCACAATCAGTCAGGGTACCCTCAGGATTTGGAACTGGAGGATACAGATCTACCCCTACTGCCATATCTTTTTAAGGCCTATGTTTATTTTAGTATTCATGCTCCCATAGGACATGTGAATGTCACCCAAATCAGTTTATCCTAAAGTGAAGGAGGAGCTACCACAAAGAGGCTTGTGGAGTAACCAGAACAGCAGTTTATTTTCCTTTTTTGTGGAGTAGGGGGAAGAAAATGGGGCATTAGTTCACAAACTTTTATCAAAAACCTATTGCTTCCCGAACTCTTTGCTCATCACTGGAATCCAATAAAATTTAAATCAAATAAGTGATGTATTGCTGAAGTTTTGATTTCTGATAAATTATTTTTGTTTAAAGAAGTCAAGTGTGGATGGAATCATAGTATAATCACTTCATTCCCCCCAGACCAGTGTGGCTGTTCTCCTGGGATCCAGATTTTCTGAGCAACTAGAATCCATTGTCATTTTTACCTTCTGGGATCCAGATTTTCTGAGCAACTAGAATCCACTGTCATTTTTACCTCCTTGTTAGAGAACATATTGTACAGCCTATATGAGATGACACAGTGTATGGGGAGTTTATTATTTTAGGATGATGCCAAAAGTTAAACCCATTATTAAACTTTGATTGAACCACAAAAAATAAAAAAGTAAATAAATAAAGGGATGGGGATGTGGTTCATTGGTTAAGTGCCCCTCAGTTCAATCCCCAAAACCAAATAAAAAAAGATGGAAAGATGCTCAGTGTCAATAGTCTTCAGCAAAATGTAATTTCAAAGCAAAATGACACACCATTAAGCAACAAAATGTCTAAAACTAAGGTTGCTATACTTTGGATCAGAAACCTTCCCCAAAGGACCATGTTTCAAAGCCTTGGTCCCCAATATGTGGTGCTATTAGGAGGTAGTGGAACCTTTAGTGCATGAGGTCTAGTGGGAGGAAGTTGTGTTATCAGGAGTGATTCACTTTGGTTCCTGGCTGCCATGAGGTGAACAGCTTCCTGACCATGGGCTCCCACTCTGCTGTGCTGTGCTGCCACAGGCCAAAGCAACAGGGCCACGCAACCATGCACTGAAACCTCTGAAACCATGAGCCACAACAGACCTTTCCTCCTTTAAAGTTAGAGTTCAGTTATCTTTATGTCTCAGGTGTTCTATGACAGTGAAAAAAAGCTGACTGACACAAAGATGACAACACTCTTGGTGGGGATGTGGAGGGAATCCTCATACACTGCCATGGGAACCTAAAATGGCTCAGTACTTTGAAAAGCAGTGTCTTGCTTTCCTTTAAAATCATAATACACTTACCTTAAGGCCCAGCAGTCCCTCTTTTAAGTTCTTATCCAAGAGAAATGAAAACTACTGTTCAGCATGAAGCTTGTATGTGAATACTCACAGCAGCATTAAACATAGTCTGCAAAATTAGAAATAGCCCAAATGTCTCTTGGGCTCTTTTCAACATTTAAAATGTCACGTGGTTAGGGAATGAATAAACAAATGGTGATATATTCATAAAATGGAATCCTGCTTGTGTATGCTAATGTAAACCATTGTGTGAGAGCTGGATTGGAGGTATAGTTCAGTGGTAGGGTACGTGTCTAGCAAGCTCTAGGCCCTGGGTTCAATCCCCAGCATTCAAAGAAAATTGTGTGAGTGAAATAAAACAGGAAAGACCAAAACACTGTATGAGACCCTTTCTATGAGATTCTAGGAAAGGTAAAATGAAAATCAATCTATAGTGACAGAAAGCAGATCAGTGGTTGCCTAGGACCTGTGAAAATGAGGGAGAAACTTTTCACAAGCACATAATAGTTCCAGAGTCTCATAAAACATGGCAGTGTGCAATGTAAAATGATCACATTTTATGATGTACAAATTATAACTCTATGATATGGTTTTGTGCATGTGTGTATTATTGGGATTGAAACCAGGGGTGAATTACCACTGAGCTACATCCTTAGCCCTTTTCACTTTTTTTATTTCTTTTTTTGAGACAAGTTCTTGCTAAGTTGCCCAGGCTGTCATAGAATTGTGATCCTCCTGCCTCAGCCTCCCAAGTTGCTGGAATTATGAGTGTGTGCCACCATGTCTGGCCTTCATGGGGGCTTTCTTGTGATGTCATGCCATAACAAAAGGGCAAAGAAAGAGTGAAAGAAAGCAAGAGGGGGAAAAACTCATCCTCTTATATGAAAGTTGACCTGAGATAATAACCCTCTCCCATAATAATGGCAGTAATTCACTCATGAGTCAGCATGGGCAGAGACTGGGCAATGGAAAGGGATCTGAGTATGGTTGGACCCTGGAGGGTGAGATTTGGGGCAGCTGAGACAGATGACAATCAGTGGCAAGTGACTGGGTTGATAGCTTGGTCCTAATTTATTCAGGGGGACACTTGAGTTTTGAGGAACTGTAGATGTTTTGTTCCTATTTCTCTGTGGTTCCCTCATTCATTTGCCCCATCCAGTGGAGATGGAACTTTGGGTAAATGGAAATTTGGGAAAGTTATGAATTGTGCTGCTATGAAACTCATATGTCTTTTGGTTGATACATATATTAATTTTGGGGTGCTACAACTTAGATATGCGGTATCCCCCAAAGCTCCTGTTAATGCAGGAATGTTCAGAGGTGAAACCATTAGCTCATGAACACTAACCAAATTGATAAATTTGATAAACTCACTGGGTGGTAGCTATAGGCAGGTGGGGAGTGACTACAGGAGGTAAGTCACTGGAGGCACACCTTGGAAGTGTGCCCCTTCTTCCCTCTCTCTCTGCTTCCAGGCATCATGAGCTGAACAGCTGTCCTCTGTCATGCCCTTCCACCATGATGCTGTGCCTCAGCTTAGGCCCATAGCAAGGGAGTTGACAGACAATGAACTGAACCTTTGACACCATGAACCAAAATAAACTATTCCTTCTCTAACTTGTTCTTGTCAGGTATTTTGGTCACAGTGACAAAAACCTAATTAGCATATGGGACATATAACTATGAGTGGAAATAAGGCTATATATTTTTCTTTTCCATTAGCAGATATTGCAACTGAGCCCATTAACACTCCCAATGGTGGTGCAACTGCATTCTGGCTGCACTTTGTATTTTCACCTTTTAGCCATTCAAGTAGGTTTGAATAATTCAGAAAACAATTTTGCATACCATAATTTACATATCACAAAATTTACCTGTTTTCATGTATAAAATTCAGTGATTTTTAGTAAGTTTGCAGAATTTTGTAACACACTATTCAATTTAAGAACATTTCATAGCCTCAAAAAGATCTCTTGTGCTCATTTCAGATTTTGTTTTGTTGTGTTTGAGTTTTGAGACAGTCTCACTATGTTGCCCAGACTAGTCTTGAACTTCAGATCCTCCTGCTTCTGCTTCCTTAGAAGCTTGGATTACAGGTGCACACAACCATACCTAACTTGGATTTGTTGTTTTGTTTTGTTTTGGTTTTGACCCAGTGTGTCACTATATTACCCAACCTAGCCTCCAACTCATGGACTCAAGGGATCCTCTTACCTCAGCCTACCAAGTAGCTGGCACTATAGGTGTGGGTCACCGTGTCCAGCTTACATTTATTTAACCTCATTTTCTTCAGTAGTCTTTAGGCACTTCTGCCAGGCACTTGGCTGAGCAATAGAGTGATTTTAAAAATCTATAGTGGTGAGGAGCTGGGAATATGGCTTAGTGGTAGAGTACTTGCCTAGCATGTGTAAGGCCCTAGGTTTGATCACTAGCAATGAAAAAAAAATTTCTTTAAACCCATAACATCTAGTTCTTGCAGCCTAGAGGGGAGATGGATGAGGACATTTGCTGTTGCCTATCAGGGAGGGCACTGAGCAAAGTGGCCTGTACAGTGACCCAAAAAGAGTTCAGTGTTTCTGAAGCTGTACCTGAAAATGGGGAAAAGGGATATGAAAGCAGAGAGGCTGGCAGGGTGGTGAGTAGGGGCCTTCAATGCCAAGATAAGGGAAGCCTCACCAGGCAGTGTCTGGGGTAAAGGGCTCTCTTCATAGCAAGGAGAGGGAAGGGCAAGTCTGTCTCACCCACTAGACTGAGCTCTTAAGGACAAGGGTCTTAGACCTTCTCCACTATTGTCACCAGGACCTAACATATAGTAGGTGTTTCTATGATTCTTTTTAGGGCTGCCTAAATGAAGGGCCACATACTGGACAGCTTAAAACAAACAAGTTTATTCCCTTGAAGTTCTGGAAGCTCTAAGTCAGAAATCAAAGTTTCAGCAAGTTTTCTCCCTGGAGAGTCTCTAAGGGAAGCCTTCCTTACTTCTTCCAGCTTCCTGTGGTTGCGGCCATGCTTGGTGCTTCTTGCCTTGTAGCTGCTTCACTTCCTTCTCTGCCTCAGTTGCCACAGGGCATTTTACTCACAGGAACTTGGGTCTGTGCATTCCATCTACTCTTATAAGGACACGACTCATACTGGATTTAGACCCCAAGCTGGCACTCACAGAGACAGGCCATGCTGTCTCTGTGGAACATAAGTTTCACAGAGCAGCAAAAGCCAACGAGATCAGTGTGAAAGCACAAGTGACCAGGAAAAAAGTTAAAAAAAAAAAAAACCTATTCTGTAATAATGTCTAACACAATTAAAACCTGGATATATTTTTATTCAAAGAAGTCACCAATATCCTCCAATCTGGCTAACTGTAAGTGACTGCTTTTTGTCTCCCAACCCACATTCACCTCATTCCATTCCCCCCTCTTCTACACAAGATGTAACAAGGTCACCCTAAGAATTCTCTGCTTCCTGACAGCATGCACTCTAGAAGAAAACTCCTCTTCCTTGAACTTTCCCAAAACTTGTTAACACAATCCCAAATCCTGTCAGAGAAATCTTTCCAAATCTCCTGCTGAGATGACCCCACTGTTGTCCATGTTGTTTTTCCTGACTGGACTAATAGGCCCAAGTTGTTTTCCATACCAGATGTATTCTTGTTTTTTGAACAGAGCAGAAGATCATTAATTCTGTCTGAAAAATTCAGGAATGGCATTTTTACTTTTGAAACCACTGAGCTAGACCTAAGAATGAGAAGCAGACTTAGCCAGGTTAAAAGTAGTCTCATTCCTGGCAGAGGTAAAGGTCTAAGCCAGGAAGAAACATGAAAGAACAGAAGCAGAGTGGCAGAGGGAGGAAACTGAGGAAGAGCCCCTAGGCCGTGCACCAGGCCTCTCGGGTTCAGGGAACAAGAAGGAGGCACCAGAACCAGGAACTGCTGTCACAGGTGTTCTGCCTCCTCCAGGCCAGTGTCTCCAAAGGTGCAGTGGCTACTGCAGCTGGAAACATCTTTATTTGTATGAATTGATCCCAGAGCTACCAGTAGCACATCCAGTCCACCACAACCAATGTGACCAGAAAACCCTCTGACATGAATAACACTGGTTAGGAAACTACACAGGTATAGGAAGGATTAATTTAAACAGAGGTGTGACCTCTAACTCCTGGAAGCAGTAGGGGCCCAGAGTGCTAGACTTCTCCTTGCCCTAAGGTTCCCTGGCGGGGTTTTTTCAGGCTAATGGGAAAGGCATAGAAATGAGGGGAGATGCTTAAGATGAGATCCCAAATCCTGCTTTCAGAGAGCAGCTCCACTTACAAACTTTTTTTTAATCCTCAAGTATTTCAGTGGTGTCTGCCGTGATATTTCCTTTTTCATCACGAATTTTAGTCATTTGAGTTTTCGCTCTTCTCAGTGTGGCTAAGGGTTTATCTATTTAGTTTACTTTTTCAAATAACCAACTTTGTTTTGTCAACTTTTTGAATTGTTTCTTTTGTTTCAATTTCATTGATTTCAGTTCTGATTTTAATTATTTCCTGTCTTCCACTACTTTTAGTATTGTTCTATTTTTCTTTTCCTAGGACTTTGAGATATGATGTTAGGTCATTTAATTGTTGAGTTTTTATTCTTTTCTTGAATGTGCTCCATGAAATGAATTTTCCTCTTAGTACTGTTTACATAGTGTCCCAGAGATTTTGGTATGTTGTATCATCATTCTCCTTTACCACTATGAGTTTTTGGGTTTTTTTTAATCTTTTCCCTGTTATCGACACTTCATTCAGTAGCATATTATTTAGTCTCCAGGTGTTGGAGTAATTGTTTTTTATTTTGTCATTGATTTCTAATTTCATTCCATTATGATCTGATAGAACACAAGGTAGTATCTCCATTTATTTGCATTTACTAAGGGCTGCTTTGTGACATAACATGGTCTGTTTTAGAGAAGGATACATGTGCTGCTGAGAAGAAAGTGCATTCTCTCATTGGTGGATGGAATATTCTATATATGTCTATTAAGTGTAAAGTATTGAGTTATTGAGCTCTATGGTCTCTTTGTTTTGTTTTGAAATTCTATCCAGTGGTGACAGCAGTGTGTTAAAGTTACCCAGAATTATTGTTTTGTGGTCTATTTGATTCTTGGAATTGAGAAGGATTTGTTTGATGTACACAGATGCGCCATTATTTAGAGCATAAATATTTACAATCGTTATGACTTCCTGATTTATAATTCCCTTAAGCAGTATGAAATGTCCTTCTTTATCCCTTCTGACTAACTTTGCCTTGAAGTCCTCTTTATCTGATATAAGGATGGAAACCCCTGCTTTTTTACTGAGTCCTTATGTATGGTAGGTTTTTTCCCATCCTTTCACCTTAATCTGTGGGTATCTTTTTCTATGAGATGAGTCTCTTGAGGGCGGCAGATTGTTGGGTCTTTCTCTTTAATCCAATCTGTCAGTCTATGTCTTTTGATTGCTGAGTTTAGGCCATTAACATTCAGGGTTATTATTGAGATATTATTTGTATTCCCAGTCATTGGGCTTATTTTTGGTTTTTAACTTGACTTGGTTTCTCCTTTGATTGGTTTTTCTTTCAAGGTGGTTCCTTCCTTTGCTGACCTACATTGTTGTTTTTCATTTCCTCCTCATGAAATATTTTGCTGAGAATGTTCTGTAGTGCAGGCTTTCTATTTGTAAATTATTTCAATTTTGGTTTATCATAGAAGAATTTTATTTTGTCTTCAAATCTGAAGTTTAGTTTTCTGGGTATAGAATTCTTGGTTTGCAACGATGTTCTTTCAGAGCTTGAAATATATTATTCCAGGCCCTTCTAGTTTTTAGTGTCTGGCCTGAGAAATTTGCTCATATCCATATAGTTTCTCCCCTATATGTAATCTGACACTTTTCTCTCACAGCCTTCAAAATTCTATCTTTATTTTGTAATTTAGGCATTTTCATAATGTGGCTTGGTGTGGATCTGTCATAATTTTGTGCATTTGGTGTTCTGTAAGCCTCTTGTATTTGATTTTCCATTTCATTCTTCAGGTTTGGGAAATTTTCTGATAAAATTTCATTGAACAGGTTGTTCATTCCTTTGGTTTGTATCTGTGCCTTCCTCAATCCCAATAATTCTTAAATTTGCTCTTTTCCTGATGTTCTTGGAGGTTTTGTTCATGATTTCTTCCCACCCTCTCTGTTTGGTCAACTTTATTCTCAAGATTACATATTTTCTCTTCATTGTCTGAGGTTCTGTCTTTCAAGTGATCTACTCTGTTGCCAATGCTTTCCATTGAATTTTTTTGTTTATTATTTCCTTCATTTCAGGAATTCTGTTTGTTTGTTTGTTTTTGAGAATCTCTGTTGAAATGATCTTTTGTTTCCTGCAGATGCTCTTTCAACTGCTTATTGGGGTGATCGTTCATTGCCTGCATTTGTGCTCTTACCTCATCCTTTGCTTCGTGAATCATTTTAATTAAGTATATTATGAACTCCTTTTATGACATTTCTCCTACCATGCTGTTTGGAACATTTTTTTCCTTGTTTTTTCATGTTGTTCACATATCTTCCCCTCTAGCAGTGCAGATCTGGGGTATTGCAGTTTCCCCCCTGTAGGCTTATAGTGACCCTACAGGTTTCCAAAACCTCTTCTTTAAGTGAGAGATGGATATTAGCAGTGCCCAGTACAGACAATATGCAGCCCTAAACCAAATAGCCCCTATGAAGACATTAACAATATTGTCATAATAAGCAGAGAGGATGACTTCAATTATTATCTACAGTATAACAAATAGATTTGCAATAAGGTCTGCAGTTTCTAATGGAGGACAAAGAGGTGAGAAGGGGTGTAGAATGTAACTTAATGGGATAAGGAAAGAATATATAGATGTTCTAGTCCATAGAAAAAGTGAAAGTGTAATCAAAAGAAGTTTTTTTATTAGCATGAGAAAAGGGAGAAAGAGACTGAGGAAACAGGTAAAAAAAAAAGGAAAATAGAGCAAGAAAAGTAAGGAAATAAAAATTTTAAAATATTCAGGAGAAAAAAATCTGCACTATAGTAGTCATATAATATTCAAACCTCCCAGTCTTCAGTAACCTGATATATGAGAGGTATCTGACAATGAGCTTCCAGTCTCCAGCAGACATGTCCCACCTAATGAAGGGAGTTTTGGCTTCCAGAATAATCCAAGATGGTCACACTGGCTTCCAAATATGTTGGTAAATGGGGAGCTACAGCTCAAGGCATGGGTGTGGTCAGCTGGTGAGGTCCTGAAGGTGGGGTGTGGTCGGTGTGGTTGAGGGGTCCTGGATGTGGGGCACAGTCAGTCAGTCTGGAGGTCCTGGAGTCAGGGTGTGGTCTGTCTGGCTTAGGGGTCCTGGAGATGGGGCTGGGTCAGTTCAGCTGGGGGTCCTACAGGTCCTGGCTATTGTCTCAAAATGGCAGCAGCCACATGTAACCAAACCTGTGGGTACTCTGACAGTGAACTTCCAGGCAACAGTAGGCAGCTGGCAATTCACTGGCAGTCTGCAGTCAGTCTGCAGGCTACTGGTGGACGATTGGCAGGTGGACCTCCAGTGGTGGGTGATAAGTAGGTGAAAGGCAGGTGATGGGCAGGCAAGAGGCAGGCAAATGGGCAAATGGCAGATGATAGGTGCCAGTCAGTGAGCAATCTGCACTCAAAAAGAAGTCAATATCCTCGCACACTGTAGGTGATCACAGTGGACAAATGGGGTAAACAGTAGGGGGTCAATAAGTAGCAAAAACTGCCTCACAGAGAAACAGATATCCTCTGCTTGAAACTCGAGTTATGGGGCAACAAGGAATGCAGCCTCCTCAAGTTCGTCATCTTGGATTCGCCTCTGCAGGTTTCTTTAATTCCCTTATCCTCCATGTTTTTCATGGAGGGACTGCTCTGGCTGGTGCTTCTGGCCTGACCACAGCACGGCTGTGCTACTGGAGATCTCTTCCTTATTTTATTATATCCGAACTCCGAGTGCAAAACCTGCTTTTAATGTTCAGTATTAAATTCCAGTAAAGACCCTCATTTTTTTTGGTTTTTGGGTTTTTTTTATTTGTTTGTTTGTTTTTGGTTCACCCACCTCACTGAGAAGCTACCTCTCCGTTTTCATGGTTTCACTTCATGGAGCAGCCAGGAGGGCAGCCTCCTCTCTTCTGACATCTTAAAAAACTTCAAAATGCATGTTTTAGCTCAGGCTTTTGCTCATACTCAGTTTGCTCCTTTCTCAACACCAGCATCTCATGAATATTCCACTATTTATTACAATGATTTTCTGTTTGTATAACATACAAAATTATACTCAACACATTGGGCATTGTCCTTATTTTAAAAAGGGGGTCTAGTACGTGATGTCTTCTTCTCACAGTGGTCTGTGGATGCCACTGTGGACAGTCCCAATGCTATGGCTTGCATAAGAGCTGGAAAGGTCCAAGTGTTTTAACCATTTCAGTCTTGTCACCAGATTGAGGTGCTATCAAGACATGGTGTGATACCACTAAGAGGGATACCACAGAAAAAAATTCAGGTCAATAGGAACATTCTATAAAGGGGCTATTATGACCCTGCCCCACCTCTTTCTCATCTGCTTCCTGGACTGACAATGTTAGAGGATTCTTTAGCTACTTACTCCTCCTGTACAGTGCTACACACTTCAGGAATGATGGGAGACCTGGGCATGTGTGGTGTGGCATTATTTCCATGAATATGCTGCCTGTAGCTCACACAGGCTATGAGCACAAGGACAGGATGAACCAAGCAGAATACAGCTGCATTCATCCTGGGAGGACAATAACAAGGAACCCTGAAGCACAACCCTGCCCAACCCCACCCAGCCTGTGAACTATGGAAGGGGGAGAGATGCCAGGATGTCACTTTTGGGGTGTCCCTAAGATGCCCAAGGATGTGGGCCATCCCAAAGAGAGTAATTAGGGTGGTTCTGGGTGTAGCTCAGTGGCACAGGGCTTCGTGGCATGGGTGAGGCCCTGGCTTTGATCCACAGCTGAACCAAAAAACAAAGAGAAAACCATCCAAGACAGAAAAAAGAGGCTATGACCTGGGCCCGATATTCATCAACCTGGACATGTGACATAAAAAGTGACTTGGGAGGAGGGGGCTACAGGAAAGAAGGCCTCAGTTTTCTTTCCTACATATTTAGGAACTTGGAGTGGTCATCACAAGGGTCCTGCACCTTCACCAGTCTCAGTTTACTCCTGGTGTGACACTGTGCTCTGGATTTTGGAAAAAGCATTATGCCCACTGGAGGACTTCATAGCAGACAGAAGATAGGAGGATGAATGTGAGGTAGAGTAGAATTGTGGATTGTGAACCACTCATCCTCAGCGGGTGGAATGACCACCTTATTGGAGCTTAAGGGTCTCATGTAGAACTGGAATGAAGGTCCTTTCCCTGGCTCTGGTGAAAAGACATTGGGAGATCAATAGACTCTAGGGCCATTGTGGCCAGTAGAGAAAAGAGAACATCCCTCTATTTACCCTAGAACATTCAGGCTCTGAGTTTGGCTTCAGATAATTTGTAAATTGAGGCCTAAGAGTAACTTAAGAAAATCCCTGTTTCCTGTGGTGGTTTTTTCTCCACCAGGGCAGGGTGACCACTAACCACCAGAGGGAAACTGAGACCTCTGTGCTCTACTGAACACCTCCAGCCAGAAAGAGCCACCAGAGGGCACTGGAGCCATTCCTCTGCCACCACACAGAACTGTACCTCCTATTAAGAGCATCCATCTCCACTATCTGAGCTGCTCAGTGACAGGAACCTGTTTCAAGAGCTTCCAAGAGCCTCCCATTTATTCCACCACAATGCTCCAAATGCTTACCTTGTTCCATGTGTTGAGTTAGGTCTGGGAACTGCAAAGCAAGAGACCAATATGGTCCCTGCCCCACAAGAACTCAAATTGAGAAATAAAGGGACAAAGCACTAGAGTAATAGAACTGGAAGAAAGGACTAAGTGATACATGTAAATAAACCATGGGGTTCTATGGGAGGTGCTGCAGTCACTACATGAAGCCAACAGAGGTGTCTCACTGAGATGAATCAATCCTTAGACCTAGGGCCAAGTGAGATCCAGCCCTGCACACAGAGGGAGGATCAAATATTGACAGATTCAAAGACAGAAGTGAGTTGTCCAGAGAGGAGGTGGGAGGGCAGCCTGTGTGACTGAAGGAAGCCCAGGAGGAGAGAAGGGGAGGGATGGACCATGCTGTGGCAGGTTCTGGGCACTGACAGACTGTACAGTGACCCAACACTGTTTCAAGGATTAACACATGTACAGTAGATGAAAAAACAAACATTTGTGCTCTCAATTTGTTTTGGATCAGAAGTGCAAGAGGTCACTGCTGGGGCTTCTGCCTTGTATCCCATGAGGGTGGGGCCACTTTATCAGCTGAAGCTGTTATGACAAGGTCTGCCTCTGAGCTGAGTCACAGGGTTACTGGCTGGACTCCACTAAAACACAGCCTCATTTCTCCTCATCTGTTGCCATCTCTGTCCTAAGACTCATGAGCCTCTCCTTAGGAGGCACAGAAGAGAGAAGCAGCTTCCACAGAGCCAGAGATCTCAGGGAGAGAGGAACAAGGAAATAACACCAAAAGAAGAAGAAAGAAACAAGCAAGGGGGGCAAGATGTTAGCCACAGTCATTAATCAGTAAACCTTGGAAGTGTCACCACATGAACATTTGTCATGCTCCAGAGGTCACAAGGGAGACACTAAACCCAGGTCACACTGAAGAGGAGGGGACTGCTCAGATGTGCACACCACGGTGAGGGGAGTTGGGAGTTGCTAAGCAATATGACCAGCACATGGGCCTGGTTGGGGCATCTAGGTATGAATCTGAAGACAATAGGAAGCAACACAAAGGCCTAGGAAGATGAGGATATCTGTACTAATTGCATTTCAACTCTCTCTTGAAGCAAACAGAAAAGGCAGCCAGGAAAGAAAAGGACACTGTTACAAAGTCATAAAAAGGGAGACTAGGCTTGTTGTTGGTTCTATTCTATGACATTCCAGCAATTAGTATATTTTATCTCTATTTCTGTTCATTACACACAGGTGGCAAAAGGTTTTCTAAGTGCTATCCCACATATGCCTGGTGACATCACTAGGAAGCAGATGCTCAGATGACCCCACTGTTCAGTGGGAGACTGGGGAAGACTTGAGAGACACGATGACTTGGCCAAGGTCACATGAGAGGATAGGAGAAAGATCTGGGTCTAGACCCAGGCCTGTCTCCTCAGTCTGGGACCCTGGTTGCACCCAGGCTTGTCAAGGAATGTAGTGGACAGTGTTAGGGATGTCTGTGTATACATATGAACATGTCATGGTCCTGGAAGAGACCCAACAGTAACCTAGAGGCACATATGTAATTGTATCTTAAGGAGGCATCAGGTCAGGGACTCCAGGACATGGCCTCCTTTCCTTGGTGATAGATTCAAACAGAACTTTGAACTTCATAACCAGACACCCACATTTTAGCAACAGCCTTCTCCCCAGCTCATTTGGTGAAATACATTTCACAAGCCAATATGTTTTCTTGCATACCAGAAACTCTGGTGTAACTGTGACACCAGTTACACCAGAAACTCTGGTGTAACTGGTGTCACAGTTACACCAGAAATATCATACAACAGAGAAAAATAATAATTTCCAGCACCATGTCACTGAGTAGATAAATCTCAACAAGGAAGAGGCTGAAGGTGAAGAGGTCTGGGGTGGTGGGTGTGAGCATGTGAGGATGGGACGGGGCAGGACATGCAGAGCAGATCTTCCAGAAACAGGCAGGACTGGAACAATAAGCAGCATTGTCTACATGCATTCTGGGAACACTTCCAAAGGTGGTGGTGGTGGGAGGGGGTTCCTGTGTAGAGTTCTGTGATGCAGTGGGAAGTATTTTCTCCCTGGAAGGAACATGGATAATTGGCAACCTTTTCTCCTCTTGCAGCTACAGGGTCCCCTCTCATTCCACCACCTCCACCACCTGATGGAGACCTAGAGCTGGAAACACCTGAAATGGCAGCTCCAGGACAGCACCTCCTCCTGGCCACTCAGCCAGCAACACCCACTGAGTGCCTCCTTATACCTGTTCCCACCCCAGTGCTGCCTTTACCCTCTCCTACCATTTCATTTTTCATTATATTAATCTTAGTTCAAATTAGCTTCTTACAAAATTAAAGATTTTTTCATTTTAAAAAGACTCACTTTATTAGCAGTAAGTACAGTCTCTAAACTGTTCACTAATCACCACTATGTAATTCCAGAACATTATCCATAACCACTCCCTCCCCTCCCCTCCTGCTAGTCCCTAGCAAACCCTCATCAGTCTACCCTGTGATATGTGATATGCCTGCATTTCTCAAATAAGTGCACTCTGATTTTTCATTGGTCACAAAATTTTGGAAGAGGGCTGAAGAAGTTTCCTTCACAGGGTAAATGCCACACAGGTCTAAGTTTTTATTTTTTTATTTTCATCTTTTTTGTTTCTGGGTGTTGAATCCAGTGGTTCTTTACCACTGAGTTACATCCCTGGTCCTTTTCCTTTTGAATTTGAGATGGAGTTACTCACTTGCTGAGTTGTCAGGGCTGCCCTTAAACCTACAATCATCTTGTTCAAAGCAGTATTATTTGGAAAATTTCAATCTCCTCTATGTTCAATGCCTAGATAACAGATAAATCATGTGTGTCACAGTTACACCAGAATTATCATACAACAGAGAAAAATAATAATTTCCAGCACCATGTCACTGAGTAGGTAAATCTCAACAATAGTCCTCAACAAAAGAGTACCCAGAGAAATCACTTATAGTCATATCAACAACAAGCCAAGCAAAATAATAAAGTACTAAGAAACATGTTCTCACCATACACCATAAAGAATAATGAGGACAAGAGCGGACAATTCTCAGGCTATTGACACCCTATATGTGGGAGAAGAAAGAGGCTAGAGAAAGCCTAGGTTAGGCTTCCCGGGCACCAGGCTGCAGGTGGAGTAATGAGTTCAAAGGTGCTCATTGTCATCTTCTTTAAACTAATAGACAGCAAGGGTACTCTTTGTGTGCACTGGTTTTATGAAGTGGTAGATAATCTGTGATTTCTGGGAGGTGAGTGAGTGAGTGTCTGTGTGTGTGTGTGTGTGTGTGTGTGTGTGTGTGTGTGTGTGATGCTGGGTGTGGAACCCAGGGCCTCCTGCATGCTAAACATACACTGTGCTCCTGAACAAAAACCCAAGCCTCTGACATGTGTTTTCAAATAGTTGTCAACTTTGTACCCTATGTTAATTGTAAAACAATTTTCTGTATTATCACCAACAAGCACCTGTACATTGTTTAACTAACTGAACAATGATCAGTCTTTTAATAAATGATTAAAATAGCATTTTTTCCATTTTTAAGCCAAAGGAAATCTTTAACACAAGGCACCAACTCAGGTGAGACTTACCTGGCCACATCACCCCCCCAAGCCTTTCATACATGCACAGTTAATAAAAAAGTCAACAGCATTACAATGATACCTACCACAATTAACAATAATAAACAAGCTATGGTCTCTACACCACAATGATGGCAGTCTTTCCTCCAGCATCGTCAATGACTCTGATTGGAATTTTTGCTTTAGGAATCAGCACCAGTCACAATAACACACAAACACCAAAGTTTCTATATTAAAAATGGAAACAAAGCCATTAAGAAATTAATGTCTCATGATTGAGAACTCCCATCACAGTAGAAAGAGAAGGGAATTCCCTCAGTCTCATAAAGGGTGAGTAGGAAAATCCAGAGTTGAGCTAACAGGACCCTAAAAGGTAGAAGAATGAAAACTGTCCCTGAAGAGCAAGAATAACAAAAGGTCACCTCCTGAACCACTGCCCTCAGTACTGGACTGTCTGCTGGCCAGAGCAACGAGGCAAGAAGGAGAATGACAGGAGGAATCCAAATCAGAAAGGAGGAAGTAAGGCCCTATTAGCAGATGATATGATACTACATGCAGAAAATTCCAAAGAATCCACTGAAACACTACCAAAGCCAGCACAGGAAGTCAGCAAAATTGCAGAGGACTCGATCATCACACAAAATCCATGGTCTCTTCTATATACTAGCAATGAACAATCTGAATGGAAATTTTAAAAGGAATCCCATTAGTACCAGGCTTAAAAAAGGATAAAATACCTAGGAATAAACCAAGTAGGTGACAACCTTCCGGAAACTACAATACAGGGCCGAAAGAAAGAAAGGTTTTTCTAATACAAGTGTTTAGTCCTACAGAGTTCTCTAGATTGACTTCAGTGAATTATCACAAATTTTGAAGTACTGTTTTCACTTTCATTCAGTTCAGTCAGGCAGAGTTATGTATCGTGCCCAAAATAAGGCTCACCAGTAGCCAGTTCAGCGTCAGGGCTCCAGGTCATTGGGACTTCTTCACCTTTTGAAGACACAGAGGTAGACTCCCAACCAAAGGAGACCAATACCTGATGGGTGGAGGCCATACCCACCTAAACAGAATTGGCCTGAGAAGTAACTAAAGCTCTGTTAAAATAAATAACCCCACATACGGCCTGGCCCTGATCTTCAGGTCAGACAGGGGACCCACCTTCATCAGGTAGTTACCTGGGCATCACCCTAATATTGGGAATCAAAAGGAAGCGACATGCCACCTACCACCCACAGGGTTTAGGAAAAGTTTAATGTATGAACCACACCCTAAAGACCACACTTGCTCAACTCTGTCAGGAAACAGGGACTTCAAGAGTAGATTTCCTCCCTATGGCTCTCCTCCAGGTCCACTGTACAGATGGAAGCACAGGGATTCCCTGTTTGAGATACTGACTGGGAGACCCCCACCTGCAATAAACTAAGAGGGGAATCCCCATTAGCTAGGTGAGCTTAGCCTGTCCCAACAGTTCCAGGCCCTAGGAAAGACTCTTCTCCAGATATTTACAGACGTTCAGGAGAGCCCCCACCTCATTCAGACATCAAGTGCACCCACACCAGCCCAGAGACTCTGTATGGAATAAATATTGGAAGAAGGAACCACTTCAACTCACCTGTGGAGACCCCATATTGTCATATTAACCTCTCTCACTGCCATTAAAGTGGCAGGAATAGGCCCATGGATATACCACTCTCCAGTTAAAAAGACAGTTGATACTGAGAAATCTACCTTCTGGACATCTCAGGCCAACCCCAGTAACCCACTCAGACCAACACTCCAGAGGCCACACGGCAGACATTATCCAGGAAATTACAGCCTTGCTCCAGTCACAAACCCGAAGGCTGACTAGTCAATCCTCCATGGAAGCTTGAGGAATTCAATGGGGGATGAATTGGGGCAGTGGTCACAATGTCACCCTGCTGGACTGGGACTTACAACATTAATTGCTATTATTCATAGGTCTCACTGCAACAGCCCAAATGAGTGCAATTGATTCAAGGAGGTTGCTCTAGCCATTTTTTGCTTAAGCGTGCTAAGCCTACTAAGGGGAATCTGCTGCTTTTTGTAATGACTTGTGTCTTACTAAGTCCTGGGACAATGAGTCCCAGTCCTTTTCCACTATGGACCTGTCAGAAATACATTTCTCCCTCCTGGAACAACAGACTGGATACATGTATTAAAGCAGGCCTCCATGGTTTTTGCATCCAAGAGGGACAAACCTATGCAACAGGACCAACATGCCCTCCACGCTCTGCTGCACTTCCTCCTAAAGAATATGTTCCCCCACCTGTTTCTATTCCCCCCAGGTTCTGCTTCTCCAGACAGAAAAGGGATGACAAAATCACAAATGTGCCCTTGTGCTTCTATTTACACTAAAATGCCAAGCAAATGTTACCTGGCAGAAAAGGTTATTCCCTATCGCACATGTAGGAGGATATACTGGACAGGAAACATAACAATTTAAGAATACTGGGAATTCCCAGACCAAGATTGCCCAAAATTTTCAGGCCCCACCTGTTGGGAAAGTAAACCAGCCCCCTGACCCCTATCTAGACTCAAAGCAAGTAAGACACATGATTTAGACCCTCAGCTATCTCAGATCCTAAACAAACCTCACCACCTTCTCAATGATCTAAACCCCCATTTAGCAAAAACACAGCTACCTCTCCTTATCCCAGCACCTGGCCACATCAGCACCCTAATAAATGTGACTAGCAAAGGCTCTTTCCCAAAACCTTCTTTAACAAAAACTATTCAACATAAGGTCATATTTTCTCAAAAATAACCACATGCTTAGTAACAATATTGACACTTTCATCTCATGGGCAGCTTAAGTTGAATTTATTGTAGTTATTTTAGTATCATTAATTTTTGCTTTAGCTATGCAAAAGTCTTGCTTTTTTTTAATTTCAGAAGCTTTGCTATATTTTCAGTTGTAGTTTGCTGAGGTTGGCCTTGATGTTTTTGATATTTTAAATGCTTTTTTTTAAATTTCATATTCTGATTGTTGCTCCAATATATATAATATATTTTGTATGTATGTGTATATCTGTACATGCTTTTTAGAAAGCCAGCCTAATAATCAGTTACCTTGCTAAATTCACTTCTTAATTATACTAGTTTGTGCACTCTTTTGTACTTTCTGCCTTTTGGTTTTTACTTTATCATAGACAGAATTTGTGTTTATAGAAATCAATGATACTTTAATAATCATTATACCATTTTTTTCTTTATTGCACTGGCTAGGATCTCCAGAAGTAGAGATAGTAGACATTTTTGCATGTTTGTATCTTTCCTCCAAATCTAAAGGAAAATGAACCATTTTATCATTAGTATGAGATAAGGTACATTTTAGATAATGTCTATCACATTAAGGAAATTCCTTCAAATCCTAGTTTCTGAGATTTATTATCATGCACAGGTGTTGAATTTCATTAAAATCTTGTTTTGCAACTTATTCTATTAATGTCATTGAATTATATGCATTGACTTTTTTCAATTTGCTTAAATTGTGGTGAAATGCATATAACATTAAATTTCGTCATGTGACCATTATTTTTATACATTTCAGTGCTGTTATTGACATTCATATTGTGTATCCACCACTCCCATCCATGCCCAGAACTCTTCATGTTGCAAAACTCAAAGTCACCACCCATTAAACAACAATTCACCCTTCTCTACCCCACTTTCTAGCCCTTGGGAACCACCATTCTATTTTCTGTCTTGCAAATTTGAATACTTTAGCTACCTAATATAAGGAGAATCATACTTTTTGTCTTTTTTGTGATATTTCACTTAGCCCAACATCCTCAAATCTTGTCTATGAGGATTTATTTTTGTGCTACTGGGATTAAACCCAGGGCACTCTACCACTGAGCTATAAAACCTAACCATTTTTTTAAAAATTTGAGACAGGGTTTCCTTAACATAGCTGAGGCTGGCCTAAAACTTTCAAGCCCTCTTCCTCCACCACCCAAGCTGCTGGGATTAACAAGCATACACCACCAAGACCAGTTATGGGGACTTATTTTTGGATGTTAAAGCAACTTTGTATTCTTGAATTTGATTCCATTCAGACATTATGTGTTATATTTTTAATATACTTTAGAACAAGATTTGTCAAATTTTAATTTTTATATAGGGTTTTAAGTCTCTTCATATTGTCTTACATGATTCCTTTTCTGTGTTTTATAATTATTAAATTGACCAGCTTTACCAGACTTGATTTCACATTATGGAGGGCTCATGAAATGAATTGAGAATTATTTTATTTTCTTTTTTCCTTTCCTTGTTTTGTGTTTGGTTTTGGTTCTCTGTAAAAATTTGTGTAAGACTGACATTATTGTATTATAGTTGGCTTAAAAGAGCCAGGAGTTTTCTTTGGAGGAAAATTTATTTTTTTTACTCTATTATTTTTAATTTGTTCTATTCAGTTATACATGATAGCAGAATTCATTTCAATTCATTGTACACAATGAATCATTTCCCCGGTTGTACAGGATGTAGAGTCACTATTCATGCAATCATACCTGTACAAGCGTAACGAACTCCATCTCCTTCCACCATCCTTGCAACCTCCCTGCTCCCACTCCTCCACTCATTCCCCTCTGCCCAATCCAAATTTCCTCCAATCATCACCTTATGTATCAGCATCCACTTATCACAGAAAACCTGTGGACTTTGGGTTTTTGGGGAGTCATTCTTTTACTTAGCATGATATTTTCCAACTCCATCCATTTACCTGAAAATGCCATAATTTTAGTCTTCTTTATGACTGAATAGGTTTAGTAATATTCCATTGTGTATATATACCAGTTTCTTTACCCATTCATCTATTAAAGGGCATCTAGGTTGGTTCCACAGCTTAACTATTGTGAACTGAGCTGCTATAAACATTGGTGTGGCTGTATCACTGTAGTATGCTGATCTTAAGTTCTTTGGGTATAGACCGAGGAGTAGGATTAGCTGGGTCAAATGGTGGTTCCTTTCCCAATTTTCTAGGGAATCTCCTCACTGCCTTTCAGAGTGGCTGCACCAATTTGCATTCCCATCAGTAATATATGAGTATACAACACATACTGTTGCTTCTACTCACCCCAGAGTTCCTGGTCTCTAATTTAGTCTCTAAATTGTTTGTCTTCTGCCTCCACCCTTTCAAATTCCCAATCAGGAACCTCCCTCAGGTCCTGGGGCCTGAGGTCCAGGATCTATGTGACTGTCAAGGAAAATTGTTCTCTATTGAGCAAATCAGGACCAGGCATTGAGAGCTGCGGGCCAGCCACATAGCTGCAAGTGCTGGGACATGTTGGTGGCTAGGGGGTGGTTGGGAGAGTGGGGATTGAGGAGCCAGAGGGCCCTGGTGATTGCCAAACTGGAGGGCCCAGGTGTTCAGTGAATGCTGTGTGGGTGGGGAGAGTCATGGACCAGGCTGGTGTTGGGTCCCAGCAAGTGCTGCCTGACTTGTCTCTGGAATCTTGGTGGGTGCCAGTCTGGTTGGGTAAGCCACACTCAAGATGCTCTCACACCCTCTTCAAACCTAACAATCCCTTGCAAGGTTCTCTTCTACCTCTGAAGTAAGATGGTGGCTATCAGCACGTCTAACAGGGAGACCTCATATATAAACAAACCTACAGGGACCTTGGAGATGATCTTTCAGGCCCTGGCTGTTATCCCTAAGTGGAAGTGGCCATGTGCTTAGTTAGTAGTGGTAGCAGCAGTTAACCTGTAGGTACCTTGATATTGGGCTTCTAGTCTCCATCTGGAATTCCAAGATGGGATGCTGCCCCCACTGAAGATGGTGGCAGCTGCAGAGGAGGTAAACCAAGATGGCAGCAGAGGTGTCCCAAGATGGAGGCTCTCATGCATTGGTAGATGGGAAGCCCTGCTGGGCCTGTGAATCTGCAGGGCAGGTACAGCTTCTCTGTAGGAAAATTTTAAATTATGAATTCAACTATTTTGACTAGATAGACTATTGAAATTTTCTATCCTTGAGTAGATTTTTTTGTTTACCTCTTTGTAATTTGTCCATATCTTATTAAATCATAATTTGGGGCTTTAAATAGTTCATGATGTTTATTATTACAATTTAAATATCTGTGTGACTTGAGTAATACTCCCCTTTTCAGCTCTCATCTTGGTAACATTTGGGTAATATTTGCATAGGCTCTTTTTGTGTGTTTAAGTTTTATAGACACATAACATTTTATTAGTTTTTGCCAATACCATTTCTGATATATTATACAGCTAGTTTCTTTTTCATTAATATGTACTTTAATTGTCTCCTATTTGGATATGATTCCCTGTTCTGTTTCTAGCTTCTTGGAATGAAATCACAGATAATCCTAGAGTATATTAATCATAGATTTCACAGTTGTACATTTCTTTTTTGCCAAGATTTATATTTAACACTGTATATTTCTTCACAAGTATTGTTTAGCTGAACCCAATTGTTCTTATCTCCTTTATTGAGAAATAATTTATATATCACAAGTTATACCAAGTTTAACCTCACATTTCGGTGAGTTTTGCAAATTTGCATACCTCCATAGCCACCACCAAAACCCAAACATAAAACATTTTTGTCACCCACAACCTCTTTCTACCCTTTCCTAGACAATTCTGCCAATTCTGTCTGCAGGAAGCCATAAAGATGACTCTTGTCAATGTTGATCAGGATTTTCTTCTCTAGGAGGTCATACAAATGGAATTACATAGGTTTTCTGAGCCTATCTTCTTTCAGTCACCAGTTTGAGATGAATTCGTGCAAGGTATGTCAGTATTTTAATCTCTTTTATTGCTAGTAGCATCCCACCACAGTAACACACTACAATTTATTCACCCATTGGTAGAAATTTCACTTATTTTCAGTGTGAGGCTATTATGAATCAATTTTCTATGAACATTCGTGTACAAATTTTGTATAGTTCTTTTCATTTATTTTTTTGTTTGTTTTTTATTATTTATCAACTTTTGCTTTATTTTTTTTTATTTTTGTATACAAATGGGATACATGTTGTTTCTCTATTTGTACATAGAATCAAGGCATACCATTTGTGTAATCATACGTTTACATAGGGCAATGATGTTTGATTATTTTTTTTCCCTTCCCCACCATCCCTCCCACCCCTCTTTTCCCTCTATACAGTCCTTCTTTCCTTCATTCTTACCGCTCTCCTTATCCCTAACCCTAAACCTAACCCTAAACCTAATGCTAACCCCTCCCACCCCCCATTATATGTCCTCATCCGCTTATCAGCGATATCATTCATCCTTTAGTTTTTTGAGATTGGCTTATCTCACTTAGCATGATATTCTCCAATTTCATCCATTTGCCTACAAATGCCATAATTTTATCATTCTTCATTGCGGAGTAATATTCCATTGTATATATATGCCACAGTTTCTTTATCCATTCATCAACTGAAGGGCATCTAGTTTGGTTCCACAATCTGGCTATGGTGAATTGAGCAGCTATGAACATTGATGTGGCTGTATCTTGGAGTATGCTGATTTTAAGTCCTTTGGGTATAGGCCAAGGAGTGGGATAGCTGGGTCAAATGGTGTTTCCATTCCAAGCTTTCTGAGGAATCTCCACACTGCTTTCCAGAGTGGCTGCACTAATTTGCAACCCCACCAGCAATGTATGAGTGTTCCTTTTTCACCACATCCTCGCCAACACCTATTGTTGCTTGTATTCTTGATAATCGTCATTCTAATTGGGGTGAGATGAAATCTTAGGGTAGTTTTGATTTGCATTTCCCTTATTACTAGGGATGTTGAACATTTTTTCATATATCTGTTGATTACTTGTATATCTTCTTCTGTGAAGTGTCTGTTCATTTCCTTACCCATTTGTTGATTGGATTATTTGTATTCTTCGTGTAGAGTTTTTTGAGTTCTTTATAGATTCTGGAAATTAGCGCTCTATCTGAGGTATGGTTGGCAAAGATATTCTCCCACTCTGTAGGCTCTCTCTTCACATTTCTGATAGCTTCCATTGCTGAGAGAAAGCTTTTTAGTTTGAATCTATCCCAGTTGTTGATTCTTGCTTTTATTTCTTGTGCTATGGGAGTCCTGTTAAGGAAGTCTGATCCTAAGCCAACAAGTTGAAGATTTGGACCTACTTTTTCTTCTATAAGATGCAGGTTCTCTGGTCTGATTCCGAGGTCCTTGATCCATTTTGAGTTGAGTTTTGTGTAGGGTGAGAGATAGGGGTTTAATATCATTCTATTGCATATGGTTTTCCAGTTTTACCAGCACCATTTGTTGAAGAGGCTATCTTTTCTCCATTGCATATTTTTGGAACCTTTGTCTAGTATGAGAAAATTGTATTTATTTGGGTTTGTGTCCATGTCCTCTATTCTGTACCATTGATCTACCTGTCTATTTTGGTACCAATACCATGCCATTTTTGTTACTATTGCTTTGTAGTAGAGTTGAAGATCCGGTATTGCAATACCCCCTGCTTCGCTCTTGCTACTGAGGATTGCTTTAGCTATTCTAGGTTTTTTATTCTTCCAGATGAATTTCATAATTGCTTGCTCGATTTCTGCAAGGTACATCATTGGGATTTTAATTGGAATTGCATTGAATCTGTATAGCACTTTAGGTAGTATAGCCATTTTGACAATATTAATTCTGCCTATCCAGGAACATGGGAGATCTTTCCATCTTCTAAGGTTTTCTTTAATTTCTTTCTTTAGTGTTCTGTAGTTCTCATTGTAGAGGTCTTTCACCTCTTTTGTGAGATTGATTCCCAAGTATTTTATTTTTTTCGATGCTATTGTGAATGGGGTAGTTTTCCTAATTTCTCTTTCTGAAGATTCATCACTTATGTATAAAAATGCATTGGATTTATGAGCATTGATCTTATAACCTGCTACTTTACTGAATTCACTTATGAGTTCTAAAAGTTTTCTGGTGGAATTTCCAGGTTCCTCTAAATATATAATCATGTCATCAGCGAACAGGGATAGTTTGAGTTCTTCTTTTCCTATTCATATCCCTTTAATTTCTTTGGTTTGTCTGATTGCTCTGGCTAGAGTCTCAAGGACGATGTTGAATAGAAGTGGTGAAAGAGGGCATCCCTGCCTTGTTCCAGTTTTTAGAGGGAACGCTTTCAGTTTTTCACCATTTAGAATGATATTGGCCATGGGCTTAGCGTAGATGGCCTTTACAATGTTAAGGAATGTTCCCACTATCCCAATTTTTTCTAGTGTTTTGAGCATGAAGGGGTGCTGTATTTTATCAAGTGCTTTTTCTGCATCTATTAAAATAATCGTGTGATTCTTAACTTTAAGTCTGTTGATACGGTGAATGACATTTATTGATTTCCAAATGTTGAACCAACCTTGCATCCCTGGGATAAAGTCCACTTGATCGTGGTGCACTATCTTTTTAATATATATTTGTATGCGATTTGCTAAAATTTTGTTGAGAATTTTTGCGTCGATGTTCATTAAGGATATTGGTCTGAAATTTTCTTTCCTCAATGTGTCTCTGTCTGGTTTAGGTATCAGGGTGATATTGGCTTCATAGAACGAGTTTGGGAGGGTTCCCTCCTCTTCTATTTCATGGAATACTTTGAGGAGTATTGGAATGAGCTCTTCTTTAAAGGTTTTGTAGAACTCGGCTGAGAACCCATCTGGTCCTGGACTTTTGTTGGTAGGCTTTTGATGACCTCTTCTATTTCATTGCTTGAAATTGGTTTATTTAAGTTGTGTATGTCCTCCTCGTTCAGTTTAGGTAATTCATATGTCTCTAGAAATTTGTTGATGTCTTCGAGGTTTTCTGTTTTGTTGGAGTATAGATTTTCAAAATAGCTTCTAATTATGTTTTGTATTTCAGTCGTGTCTGTTGTGATGTTTCCTTGTTCATTTCGAATTTTAGTAATTTGAGTTTTCTCCCTCTTTCTCTTTGTTAGTGTGGCTAAGGGTTTATCAATTTTATTTATTTTTTCAAAGAACCAACTATTTATTTTGTTAATTTTTCCAATTGTTTCTTTTGTTTCTATTTCGTTGATTTCGGCTCTGATTTTAACTATTTCCTGTCTTCTACTACTTTTGGTATTGGTCTGCTCTTCTTTTTCTAGCGCTTTGAGCTGTAGTGTTAAGTCGTTTATTTGTTGATTTCTACTTCTTTTTTTTGAATGCACCCCATGAAATAAATCTTCCTCTAAGTACTGCTTTCATAGTGTCCCAGAGATTTTGATATGATGTGTCTTTGTTCTCGTTTACTTCTAAGAATTTTTTTATTTCCCTCCTGATGTCTTCTGTTATCCATTCATCATATAATAGTGTATTATTTAATCTCCAGGTATTGGAGAAGTATCTGTTTTTTATTGTGTCATTTATTTCTAATTTCAATCCATTATGATCTGATAGAGTACAAGGTAGTATCTCTATCTTCTTGTATTTGCTAACAGTAGCTTTGTGGCATAAAATATGGTCTATTTTAGAGAAGTATCCATGTGCTGCTGAGAAGAAAGTGTATTCGTTCTTTGTTGGATGGTATATTCTATATATGTCCATTAAGTCTAAATTGTTGATTGTGTTGTTGAGATCTATAGTTTCTTTATTCAATTTTTGTTTGGACGATCTATCCAGTGGTGAGAGAGGTGTGTTAAAATCGCCTAGTATTATTGTGTTGTGGTCCATTTGATTTCTGGAATTCAGAAGGATTTGTTTGACGTACGTGGATGAGCCAATGTTCGGGGCATAGATATTTATGATTGTTAAGTCTTGCTGATTTATGCTTCCCTTAAGCAGCATGTAATGTCCTTCTTTATCCCTTCTGACTAGTTTTGGTTTGAAGTCCACATTATCTGAAATGAGGATGGATACTCCAGCTTTTTTGCTGTGTCCGTGTGCATGGTATGTTTTTCCCCATCCTTTCACCTTTAGTCTATGGGTGTCTCTTTCTATGAGATGAGTCTCTTGCAGGCAGCATATTGTTGGATTTTTCTTTTTAATCCAATCTGCCAGTCTGTGTCTTTTGATTGATGAATTCAGGCCATTGACATTCAGGGTTATTATTGTGATATGATTTGTATTCCCAGTCAATTGACTCATATTTGTTTTTGACATGATTTGGTTTCTCCTTTATTTGGCTATTCCTTTAGGCTAGCGCCTCCTGTTGCTGATTTGCATCGTTGTTTTTCATCTCTTCCTCATGGAATATTTTGCTGAGAATGTTCTGTAATGCTGGCTTTCTTTTTGTAAATTCCTTTAGCTTTTGTTTATCATGGAAGGATCTTATTTCATCGTCAAATATGAAGGTAAGTTTTGCTGGGTATAAGATTCTTGGTTGGCATCCGTTTTCTTTCAGGGCTTGGTATATGTTGTTCCAGGCCCTTCTAGCTTTTAGGGTCTGGATTGAAAAATCTGCTGATATTCTTATTGGTTTCCCTCTGAATGTAATTTGATTCTTTTCTCTCACAACCTTTAAAATTCTGTCTTTATTTTGTATGTTAGGTATTTTCATAATAATGTGCCTTGGTGTGGGTCTGTTGTAATTTTGTATGTTTGGAGTTCTATAAGCCTCTTGTACTTGGTTTTCCATTTCATTCTTCAGATTTGGGAAATTTTCTGATATTATTTCATTGAATAGATTGTTCATTCCTTTGGTTTGTTTCTCTAAGCCCTCCTCAATCCCAATAATTCTTAAATTTGGCCTTTTCATGATATCCCATAATTCTTGTAGATTCTGTTCATGATTTCTTACCATCTTTTCTGTTTGGCCAACTTTGTTTTCAAGATTAAATAATTTGTCTTCAATGTCTGAGGTTCTGTCTTCCAGGTGTTCTATCCTATTGGTTCTGCTTTCTATGGAGTTTTTAACTTGGTTTATTGTTTCCTTCATTTCAAGTATTTCAGTTTGTTTTTTTTTCAGTATCTCTAACTCTTTATTGAAATGATCTCTTGCTTCCCGTATTTGCTCTTTTAACTGTTGATTGGTGCGATCATTTAATGCCTGCATTTGCTCTTTCATCTCCTCCTTCAATGCCTGCATTTGCTCTTTCATCTCCTCATTAGCTTCCCTGATCATTTTAATTATGTACATTCTGAACTCCCTTTCTGACATTTCTTCTGCTGTGCTATCATTGGGTTTTATTGATGTAGTATCTAGGTTTGTTTGGGACATTTTCTTCCCTTGTTTTCTCATATTGGTCAGCTGTCAGTGGGACCCTGAGATATTGCAGTTTTCCGCTATTGGCTTATAGTGTCCCGGTAGATTTCCAGTGTATCACCTCCCCGCCTTCAGTAGCCTGATGTCTTGGAGGAATGTGATAATGCAGTGCATCTGACGAAAACTGCCCCTAGCCCCCTACCTGTTCCACGGTTTGGAGCTGGCTCTGTGCGGAAAGGCTCTCACTGGGGGCCTGCACCATGCAGCTGGCCCTGTGGGAGGAGCCCACTGCCAGAGTGTGGAAGGCTACCTTGGGAAGACTCTAGCTGCCCTGCCTGGCTCCGATAAGCCACCTCTATCTGGGCCTGCCACCCGGGCCGAGCTTTACCCAGTGGGCAGTCTCACCCGTGGCTCTATTTCAGTCTGAGTCTCTCAATGCCTCCCCTTCTTAACTCCTGGGTTCTGGAGCGACGGGGGGTGCAGTCACCCTCTAGGCCGCCATTTTGGATCGCCCCGTGAAGAGAGCCTGCAGCTGAAGTGGGCAGAGCCGCCTGAAGAGGTCTCTGGCTGCCCTGCCCTGATCCCAGAGGCTGCTTGCAGATCGAAGCTCTCCGTTGGTTCGGGGGCTTGTGGCTTGTTCTATGTAGAAAGCCTCTCACTGGGCAGTCTGCTCTGAGAAGCTAGCCTTGAAAGACACCTCCCACCGCAGGGGTCCAGGCTACTTGGGGGAAGTCTCTGGCTGCCCTATCCTGGTCCCTGGAGCTGCTTGCGTGCCGGAGTACGCAGCACTGCGCTGGCTCCGGGACTTGGAGCTTGTTCTGGTCAGAAAGGCTCTCACTAGAGGGCCCGTTCCGAGAACCTACAGAAGCTGGCTGTGTGGGCGGGGCCCACCGCCGGAGTGCGCAGGGCTGCCTGTGGATGACTCTAGCTGCCCTGCCCGGCTCCGATAAGCCACCTCTATCTGGGCCTGCCACCTGGGCCGAGCTTTACCCAGTGGGCAGAATCACCTGTGGCTCTATTTCAGTCCGAGTCTCTCAATGCCTCCCCTTCTTAACTCCTGGGTTCTGGAGCGACTGGGGGTGCAGTCACCCTCTAGGCTGCCATCTTGGATCCTTCTTTTCATTTATATTGCATAAGTTTCTGGGTTTGGAACTGCTTGTTCATATAGCAAACACAGGTACAACTTTGACACTGCCAAGTGTTCTTAAAGTGTTTATACCATTTTGCAAAACAAGCAGCAGAACATGAATTTTCCAGTAACTTAGCCTTGACCACTTATGGTGTTGTCATCTTAGAATTTTTATCATTTCTCATGTGTGTAGTAGTGCTTCACAGTGACTTTAATTTGCATTTCCCTGATGATGCCTTTCAATGTTTTCATGTAATTGATGGTTCTCTCTCTCTCTCTCTCTCTCTCTCTCTCTCTCTCTCTCTCTTTCTCTCTCTCTCTCATTAAGTACATGTTAAAATCTTTTGCTCACTTCAAGACTTATGTGATTAGGGCCAACATCACCACCACTGAAGACTGCACCTCAAAGCTTCACCACACCAGCATGGAAAGAAGCCACTACCTTTCACAGCAAAGAGACTGATTCCAACAGCTTGGGTTGTGTGGTAGAAATCATGCATGGTGGTCTGTAGTGTCAGGAGAACAGGAGAAGGATCCCATTTCTCTGAAGAGAGTTTGAGATGGCAGTAGTGGACTGGATGGGTTAGGAGGACCAGTTGTACAACATAGCTACCTGTATAAGAAGAAATATAAGGCAGATACACAGGGCCCTATTCCTCCATTGTCTGAGTATGCTCCACCACCAAACCCAAACTCTTGATGACCTAGTGATTACTAATCCATTTGGCAGGATAATACTGTTTCCTATACCACTACTTCATCAAATCAGTTTCTCAGTATGTAACCTCACATTTCCCTCAAGAATTTCTTCCCCATATTGTGATTCTTACTCAGGTTTCAGCACATCCATTTCCCCAGAATCCTTTGGGCATGGGTTTTAATCCACCTCATGCTTTCAAATTTGGGTCACACAATTCTTCAAAATTTGGAAATCTATTTCATAATAATGTAGTAAGAATGTTAACATGCCTCATCGATATTTTAAATAAAATTCTGCTGAAAGCCTCAGATTCATCCATAGAATCTAATCCAAGTATCTAATTCTGATGTGACATCTAATTTTATTCCTGGAAATAATTCAAAATTTAGTTCTCCATCAGCTTCTAATCATTCTTTTATTCTACTCCCACAAACTTTTTGTCAAGCAAAAGCACCACCTCTTAAACAATACTTTAGTCAAGGAGCAACTGAAAACACCAAATTTCACCTGCTCATCCCCTTCATTCAATATGGAGGATACATTGACTCAGAGTAATATTGAATTTCAAAAAGTGTAAATACAATTCAGAAAATCAAGAAAACAGTCATTTGAGTAACACTGAAGCTACAAATAATAGCCTTGCAAACAGGACACAGAACAAGTATAGACACCCAGAGGTGCAGCAGGTGCCTGCACCACTGAAAACTGCAATAAATGCTCTCTCAACCTAAGCTGTCATGAGCATTCATCAACATAGTGTAACCTTGTGGAATATGTACAAATGAATTGAATGTTAGTCAGGATGCCTTCTTATGTGAAGCCTCTCATCAGAAATGGTTTCATCAGAACTGGGGTGTGGCTCAGTGGTAGCACACGCACCTAGCACACAGGCCCTGAGTTCAATCCTCAGCATCATATAAAAATAAAATAAAGGGGTTGTGTCCACCTATAATTAATATATAATAAAAAATTAAAAGAAATGGTTTCATCAGACCTGTACTGGAATGACTACAAGAACTTATGGCTTCTTGCAGAAGCAGTCTGGGGCTGTGATACCTGTATGGATGAGTAAGATGGCCAGTTAATGCCCACTAGAGAAACTTTTGGTCCACTGCAGTAGGCAGTGATGCTTAATCACAGGCATTAACCGAAAGTAGGGTGTTCCATCTGTGTATTACAGAGGTTCAGTTATATAGGAATTTAATGTTTTATATTTTTTGAATGCACACACAAAACATTACCTTTCAGTTTTTATTAATATTTCACTTCATGTCTTAAATTGTAGCTCAGTGGTGGAGTGCTAAACCAGCATGTGTGAGGCACTGGATTCAATCCTCAGCACCACATATAAATAAATAAAATAAAGGTATTGTGTCCATCTACAATTTAAAAACCATTTAAAATTTCTTCACTTCCATTACTACTGTCACTTTTGTTTTGTCTTTGTTCTCAGAATTGAATAATGTATGTAGGGGTAAAGAAAAAAATGAGATAAGTAATATTGTTGAGTTGTAAGTGTCCTTAATATACGAGCTTTGTGTAAACAACACCTCTGACTTGTATGTATGGTGATGATGATCATCTGTATTACTCTTCAGGGACTTGATTTGAAAGTTCTGCCTCTTTACTTGGCACTCTGTGCCTCTTTTGTTGCCTTAGCATTTTAGTCAGATTGTATAGATATTTTGCACATAGATATTTTGATTGTCTGAAGTATGTTTTGTCCAAATTTATAATACAGGTTTCCTTGACATACACTTTCTTTCTCCCCACTTCAAGGTTAAAGACACCAACCAACCACAATGATCACAAACACCAAACAGTGAAAACAGATGACACTCAAATTTCTGGAAGTTCTTCACCCATTTCCAGAAAAGACATAACTATTGCTCCCCTTTTTCAGCATATCCCTGTCATTATTCCTGTCCCATATCTGTAACCCATTATCCCCCTGGGGTGGAGAAGTTCATTTGTGAGCAGAGCTCCCTCTTTGCATTCTTTAACCCCTGAATAAATTTTTCTTTCTCTCTCCCTGAGAATATGCATCTCTTACACATTGGTTGTTCTGTGGAATGAAATTTCAAACCTGTATGCAGTAACAGTGTTACTCAGCAAAAAATGAAGACACGTGTTATGTCTTTTTTTCATTCTTTTACTTCTACTTATACATGTCCTTATATTTAAGTGTACCTCTTTTAAGCAGCATAAACTTGGGGCTTACCTTTTTTTCTAGTCTGAAAATCTTTATTTTATAATTGGAGTATTTAATCCATTTATGTTTAATATTACTACTACAATAGCTGGATTTAAGTCTATCTTCTTTTCTATTTGTTTTGTCTCTTTTTTCTTCTTTATACCAAATCAATCTAGTATTTTTCATTATCTCATTATCTACTCTTCAATTTGATGTACATTCATTTATTATTTCATATACACTTACTATTAAGTGGTTACCCTACAGCAGTGATTCTCAAGGTAATTTTCATAGTAATCCTAAGATGATATTTGTGTTTTCTACTCATTTTCTCATAAATGTATTTTCTAGAATCTATATTGACAAGCCATATTGACTGCAAACCCCCAGTTTTCTAGATGGGGTGAAAGCAAAATTCCCTATATCAGACCCTCAGAAATTATAATATCAAGGTTTAAAAATTGGAAGAATATAAGTACAATCAGACCATCGCAATCTGTTTAGTTGTGCTAAAATGTTTTGTTGCACCAGAATCCTCTCATGAGCATAGGAAATTCTTCCCCAAACCAACTTCACTGAATCTCCCACAGGAAATCTCCCCATTAGACACTACTGCTTGACCCTGTGGGTTAAATGAGATCACAGGCCAATGAAGGTGGGTAAGCCAACCTTCACGTCTCAACCTCCAACATTCCATCCTTCCTTACAGCTCTCAACCAAAACATAACAATTTTTCCCATGACATAGTCACAGAAGGTTTGCATGAGTTTTCAAAGGACCAAAACTCAGGATGGGGTGTGGGTGTCCAGCCCTAGCAGGGATCAGGGTCCTAGGTGGATGGGAGGTGTCAGCACGGTGGAGAAACAGCACACAGGGACACCAAGTGTTCTGAGGTTGAATCTGTCTTTATTTTTTCTGCCAGCCTTTTAATAGATATTTTTCTTTAATAATGATTATATCATTCTATGGTTAGTTTAAAATAGGAAAAATCTTCAAAAGTACAATCTGTTTCTTCTCAAAGTACACATTCTCTCTGTATGACAGCCCAAACCAAAACAACCTTATTTCCCAGCTAGATTAAAACAACCTCATCTCTCAGCTAAACTAAAACAATCTTGTCTCCCAGCTAAACTGAGGGCACCATGTTCTGCCTGCCTTCAACCTTCAGAACAAACACATCACTAGATTTTCTGAGAAACTAACCCCACCATGAACTCCAGTATTTTAACAGTGAAAATATTTTACTATTTATTAAAGGGCAAAGAAATCAACTTACAGTTAATATTTAATATTCTAATTTCACGTAATGGCAGACTACAATCTTATTCTGATTCTCAAAGAATTAGACTAAACATAGGAAAAGCACAAATTATATTTATGACTAATCTAAATGTTTTTATTATGTAAAGTATCTCTAGAATCAACTATTAAAACTAGGAAAGCAACAAAGGCTAAACACCACATCCAAGCTCAGAGGATGCCTCTTTATCCATCTATTATTATATTAAAGCAATCACAGGCTCCTTTTAACTCAAGCACAGCTACAGTTGCTTATTTTCATATATTTTATCTATGTATTACTGCTAAATTTTTATTGTGCACTATTTTGTGTCCCAATACAGTAAAACCTTCCCATTGTTTTTCTAATAAGTTTCTAATGATATATTGATTATTAAAATTAAAAAGCAACTACATATGGAGACATGCCATGCTACAGCCCCCAAGAGGGAGGATAATCAACAGAATCATGTCAAGTGTTGAGTCCTCTATTCCAACAGAACTATGGCAAGTGTCGAATCCTCTATTCCAGCGGAGCCGTGTCAAATATCAGAGTGGCAGGAAATAGATGTGGTAATGGGGTGATATAAACTGTGGAGATATATTATACGTATAATCGGATACCCATAACAAGCTTGTCATGGAATCACTGAGAGCAAATTATTCAGACCCTGATACACCTCATTAAGTTGACTCCCTTATTCAACTGCTTATGTTGTCTTCCTCTCCAGAAAGAACTTTAGGTTAATATTAAGATTTCCATGAAAGATGGAATGTTTATTTTTTCAGATGATTTTCTCAGTAGTGCTGAAGTAGAAGACAAAATCTCCCTGAAGAATGTAAACAATGCAGGTGAGCTTGTATTATATCTCAACTACTATTTCATTCATTGACATACACTTTATCTATTGCCCAGAAGTGATTTTAAAATTATTTATATTGTAGATGGACACAATACCTTTATTTTAATAACTTTTTATGTGGGGATGATGATCAAATTCAGTGCCTCACACATGCAAGGCACCACTGAGCTACAACCCCAGGCCCAAGAAGTGATTTCTATGGAAAACTTATGCTCCTGCAAGAATGTTGAATGGTGGAACAAACTGTGGTACTTCTGCACCATGGAATAGCTCACAGGAATAAGAATAATGAATGGTTGCCACATTCATCAACTGGGATGGTTGCAAGCACATTAGGCTGAGTGAAAAAAATGAATCAATGTCAAATGGCAACTATTGCATAATCAGAATTTCTCTTGACTATATCCTTGGAATTTCTCAAATAATACAACAGCCATTATTTATATCATAACTGTGTTTATGCTAACACGTGGGATCTAGTGCAAGAGAGGGGAGGTTGTTCATCATAAACAACATTTCTGTGAGTAGATGGTTAGGCTTTGAGCCAGCCCAACCTCAGGGGAGGGGAGGGAGATGGACACTGTATTCAATCCTGTGTCTAGTAATTTAATCAATCACACCTACATAATGAAATCCCAATAAAAGTTCTGGACACTGAACTTCAGTGGAGATTCCTGCATGGTGAATACAGTGATGGGTCAGTAGGAAGATGTGCTGGATTCCACAAGGAGAAGTTCCTTGTTCAGACCCTCCTACACCTCATCCTGGATGTCTCTTTATTTGGCTTGTCCTGGCTTGTACCCTTTATAACAACACTTTAATCATCAATGAATAATTTGGGTGAAGTACATGAATCACAGGGTCACAGAAATCTCCCAATTAGTAGACAGTTTATCAAAAGTGCAGGGCTCTCAAGGATCCCTGTAATATAGCCAGCATCTGAAATAAAGGCAGCCTTGCTGGGGACCTTCCCTTGAACTTGTGGAACCTGAGCTCACTGGTGGTACTTACCACCAGAGTTGCAATTAAGTACACAAGTGGGTATCAACACATTCACACACTATATCATTACATATTTACAGAGATGCCACACAGATTAGTAATTGCCAATGTTAAGGAAGAGGGGTGGGATTATGAAGGCAGATCTGTGCCTCATGAACTGGAGTTCTATATGTCTGTTGCAGACTGGTTACATGAACCCACACATCTGGGAAAATGCAATAGAACTTGCACATACACTGTACCTATTGGGGGTTTCAGTTGGGATATTCTCCCATGAATATGTAAGATAAAACCTTCAAAGAATATCAAATGAAATGTACAAAGACCTCTCTTACTGTTGTCACAACTACCTGTGAATGTATAATCTCAAAGTAAAATTGTTTTAAACAAAATCAAATGCTAACACACATGACCACAAAAAAAGTTGAATCATGTATATGCATAACACATTTTCTTAAGAAGGTCTCACTTACTTCCTACTAATATCACACCTAGGCAGGCTATTCTTTTGACTTTGTTGTTACTTCTATAAAATGGACTCTCTTTACAAAAGCATATGCTAGTGGAATATCAGGTAGAAACAATGACACCTGGAAATATAATTCACAGATAAATGCTCCCAGTACATCCCCATTAATTATCAAGTGAATGTGCTTTAAACATCAACATTATTTTTGTCTACTATTTAAAAACTGTCCAATCTGCTGGTGGGGGAATCCTCCTGGTCTTCTGGAGGATAGTTACAAGGGACTCAAACCACCCCACCCATGTGCAATTTTCAGAAGATCTACTTCTAGACAGGCATGGTAGTACCCAACTGTAGTCCCATCTACTCAGGAGACTGAGGCAGAAGAATGGAAAGTTTGAGGCCATCCTGGGCAACATAGTGCAAACCTGTCTCAAAATCCAAAAGGTTGTATATGTAGTCCATGTGGGTTGGTTGGCCAGGATGTGCAAGATCCTTGATACAGTAAAATAAAAAAGAAAGAAAAACAAATTGACTTCCAGGTGGAATAGGGGGAAGTGAAGATGTCTTCAAAGAGCACAAGGTCTGAGTCAGAATGGAGAAGAAACTTTTAGTGATCTACTGCACTGCATGATGATGATGGTTTGTAATTGGATATCTAAAAATTACTAAAAGAATTAGAACTCTAAATATTCTCACCAAAAAGACAAAATAGTGTGAGGTGATATTATGGAAGTTAACTGATTTATTCTTTCTATAATGTACACATATGTCAAAAATTATATAGTAACTCATAAAATACCTAAATTATTATCAATGTAAAAATAAGTAAATAAATCATCCAAGAAAAATGATCTAATTCCCCAGTAGTGAGGTACTCAAATCATAAAGAAATACATTTAGCAGAATTTTGGTAGTTGTTTCATTTTGTAAACTAAAATTTAAAAAAATTGAAAGCAATCCAAATATGTCACAGTACAGTAATTGCTGGATTATAATAAATCCTATGTAGGGTATATGGACTTGACATATATGCATGTAAAACTGCATAAGTTTTGGTATGGTATGATTAGAGGTATTTTTATTTTTTCTTTGAAATTATCTCCAAGGTAAAATATGTTGAGCTTCATATAACAGAAATAATCTTTCCTTGGGCTTATTGCACAAATCCATAAGGGAAAAAGCTGAAAATACAATAACAGGAATTAAGAATTCTCTCAGGAAAACAAATGGAACCCTGATACTCTACTTTCAACAACCACTTTGGAAAACCTTTTAACAATTACTGAGTTAAACACAAACACCAACAACATGATTCAGCATTTTTACACCTGGATGGTTTCCTCAGGGAAATGAAAGCATATATGCATATGAGGACTTGTACAAAAAAGATCACAGAAACTTTGTTTTTAGGGACAAAAACTGGAGACAACACAAATGTCCACCAACAGATGAATGGAGAACCAATTTGTGCTACAAAGAAGTGACAACACACAAGAAACTAAAAATAATTATGCTGAAGAAATTAGCCCCACAAGAAAGCACATACTGAATGGGTATAGGGACAGAATTATTGACCAGGCACATAAACCAGATGAGTGGTTCAAAGGATGGGAGGACAGGAAGTGATTAGAAGTGGCCACAGGATTTTTAAGGGGATACAAGCCTGAGTTTGTTTTCATCATTCAGGTGATGGTTTTCAAGGTGTTTATATATATAAAGTTGGTTATTTTTATCCTTTATATGTATGCAGTACATTGTATGTTAATTATGCCTCAAACTACCTAAAAAGAAATTACCTCACACAATCCATACCTACACAACATCCACAGTTCAACCCATTAACATTTTTGTATATTGAAGTAAAACATGGATAAACTCAAATGAGCAGTCTCAAATAAATAACAAACTTTAAAAAACAAACCAAAAAGCAAAAATAAAAACTTCAAGTAAGACAAGGGAGGGTCCTGACCACTTAGACCTGGGTTCATCCATGTCCTACTAGGTTTGTTTTAGAATGAAAATTCCTAAGATCTCAGATAACTATCCCCCTTAAAATTGGAACCAATTCCACTCAGCACCTCATGGGTGTGCAGACATATGTGAACACACATGTGCACACTCACACACACAAGCACACAAATATACCATGGTTGGAGCAAAGTGGTGTGTAGCAGTGAACCTGGACCCTGGGAAGTGACAAGGGAAAAGGAAGAAGATCCTGGAGGCAGCACTTTCATGGGAGATGAGCAGCCCATATCCAGGCTCCATATTCCAGACCCATAGCAGGGAAGAAAGAGAGATGTCAGGATTTCAGGGATCATATACCCCTAAGGAAAACCAGGGTATGCCTGGCCCAGGGTTCTGTGCCCACCAGCACGGGCACATTACTATAGGAAAAGTTGCCTGGTGTGGAGGAGATTTGGGACAGAAGCCACAGTTTCCTATCCGATATAATGTGGAGGTTCCAGTTGGTCACTGCAAGGGCCCTATGCTCACCAACCTCACACAAATCCTTGGATAATGCTTTCTGCCTCCTGGATGTCCTTCTGAGTCAGACAAAGGCTTGGTGGGTTGGAGGACAAAGAAATGGGGAAGGATAAAATGTGGCAGAGCACTGACCTTGGGAAAGTCAAGGACCACCTTGTTGGAGACTCAGAATCTGATGTGAAAGTGGGACCAGATCCTAGCAGTGGTTCTGGTGAAGAAGCCTTGTGAGAGGGGAAAGGGGAGTTTCTGGGATCCCTCCTAGTTCTACTGAATCCTGTTGTCCTGCTCCTCTATGTCCCTGGCAGCTGGTAAGCTGAGGTCTTGGAGTCACTGAAGCAAAGACTTGAGTGGGATCCAGCCCTGTGCGACCTTGGGCAGTGTGTGCCAGAGGGGAGGATCAACTGCTCAGGAATTCAATGTCAAAACTAGTTGAGGAAGAGGGGAAGTTACAAGGACAACCAGTGGTGCTGGAGAGAGTTCAGAAAGAGAGATGAAGGGACAGGTTCTAGGGCCTTCTCAATTATATAATTGACTCACCACTATGTGAAAATACTACCCCAAACTTAGAGGATGCAACAACAAACATTCATGGTCTCACAATTTATATGGACCAGGAGTCTAGAAGAGCTCAGGTGGAGGCTTCTGCCAGGGCTGTGGTCTCAGCTGCCAGAGGCCAGGGCTGAGGTCTCAGCTGAGGTCCAGTTATGACAAGATCAGCTTCCAAGCTGAGTCACATGGTAACTGGCAGAACTGAGGAGGACAGAGGCCTCATTTCTCCTCATCTGTTGCCCTCTCTGTCCTAAGACCCATGACCTTCTCCTTAGGGTGCCGCATGAGTAGCTTGCCCAGAACCAGGGATCTAAGTGAGCCAGAGGGAGCGGGGCACCCAGAAAGGAATAAACTGAGGAGAAAGAGCACAAAATGGTAGCTACATTTCACAAGCAGATATGGAAGTGCACGACCAGACCGAGGGTAGCTGGGAGCTGTAAGCAGGAGACCCAGTTCAGGCACTTAGTGCTGAATTTAAATGTAATGGGAAGCACTCAGAGGAGTAAAGTATGAAGATATCAGAATTAACTGATTTCAACCCTCTCATGATGCAGACAAAGAAAGACAAGAAGGGAAGTGACTTTCCATAGGTCATAAAATAGATAATGGGATCTACTTTTAGCTATATCCTATGCCACATTACACACCTTCCTGAACTTTATCTCTAACTTTGTGCATTACATACATGTGAAAGAAGTCCACAGTGTTGTCTCACACATGCTGGATGACATCACTAGGAAGATTCGAGGATGAACCCCACAGTGCAGGGGGAGATTGGGGAAGGTCTGAAGACAGGATGCTTTGTCCAGGGTCACATGAAAGGTCAGGAAAAGGAGCCAGGTCTAAACTCAGGTGTGTCTCCTCAGAACTCAGACACTGGCTGCACCCATGGCTGTCACAGGAATGTGGGGGACAGTGATGGAATTGCTGTGTACACATAGGGAAGTGTATGGTGTAGAAGGAGAGCAGACATTAACTCAGAGGGACATATGTGGCCTTATCTGGAAGAGGTGACAGGACAGGGACACCAAGGACATGACTTCCCTTCCTTGGTAATAGATGAAAACAGGTTGAAACCCTGTAACCAGACACCCACGTTCTAGCTACAGTCACATCCCCAGCTCATTTGGTGAAACACCTTCCACAAAGATGTTTTGTGCTTTGCAGGTCCTAGGGGTCAAAGATTTAGGAGGCCCAACACCCAGAGCTCCTTCTGTGGCCACACAGCCCCTTCTCCAAGCCATAGCCTCAGGATGCCCTGTATGCCCAGTTCACTTGGTGAGACATCTTTGAAAAAGAATCATGTTAGTTACCTCTAAGTTTCTAGTGGCCAAGACTGGAGGAAACCCACAGCCAAGTAGTCTCTATGTCTACATCCCCCTTACCCCAGACCCCAGCCTCAGGACATCCCTCAGGCACAATGTATGGCAAAGCATGCTAAACTGGTTCAGTTGCTACACAAGCATCAGGATATTCATAAAAATGATTCAACAGAGTGTCAAGAGAGCAACATGTTCTGCTGTATCCTGCCTTCCCAGGGTCATAGCTTCAGGGGGCCCCAAAATGAGAGTTGAATTTTGACTGTATCCTAACTCCCAAGGACTCAGAGTGACACCAGAGACAGATTCCTATGAAGGGTGCTATGCTGGTTCTGACTCTGCTCCAGAAACATCAGGATATTTATGAGGAGTCAACAATGGGTGGTACCAGTCAGCCAAGGGCAGGTGCATTCAGGCCAGTCCACACTGTGACTCCCCCTGTGCAGCCCCGTGCCCTTCCTTCTGCATGTGGGTAACAGGTACCTGAGACAGGAGCAGGTGGTGGGCCTGGTGTTCTATCATGGTCACCCAAGGACAGGGCTGGCAGGTGGGGAAGGGGAGTGCATGGGGTGAATCGTGGGCCCCCACTGTCATCTCCTGTCCTCCCAGAATACAAGCCTGTGTGACACAGGGTCTGTATGAGGTGGGGGGAGCACAGTTCTCCAGCGACAGAAAGAGCCTGAACAACATCCAGGCAGGGCCTGGGGCTCCCTGCCAGCTGCCAGGCACTGTCTTTACATACTCTATGCAGGTTACCACTGAGGAGCTGTAGAGTGGGAGTTTCAGTTCACTATGCAGGAGAAGGAGGAGCCAGAGTCTGGCATCATACACAGGCTCAGCCTTGGGGTGAGTGAGGGTGCAGAGGGGACTCCACACTCAGGGCCTAGAGAAGAACAGAGGGGACCTGGAGCCCAAAAGCCACCCTGACCACCTCCCTGCAGGTCTGAGTGTTGGTAAAGTCACAGTCCTACACCCCAAGGAATCTGGGTCTCAACTCCTCATCTATCCTCTCTCTCTGCCAAAGCCTTGTCCATGTCGTGGTGGAAACATCTTGAAAGCCACATTGTCATCCTTTTACTTCAATTCTGTGCATTTTACACTTCACCTTATTTTCATTACTGAGTCCAGGTGTCCATGTGACAATGGACTAACTGTCCTTCCACACTCTCTCCAACTCTCACATACTCTCCTTTCAGGGCTCTGTGATGGCAGCCTGGGTATCCACATACAGGGACCCTCTTGCTGAAGGTGATTGTGCATGTTGTCAACTAGAAAGGGAGGTTTTTCAGTTGCTCATGTGATGATTCTAGTGCCATGAGTTGCCACCTCTTTTCAGGCCTCTCACACTGTGGCCTGACCACATTCCTCTAGGTGGGTCTCCCTCCTTGGCTCCTCTCTGGATCACTATCCAGCAGTACAATTCAGCAGCCATGTCAACATGCCAGGCCCACATGTGCAACACTGAGGGCACCGACTCCTGGTCCTGCTGGAGCACCTAGAGCCCACTGAGGCAGAGCCTGAAGGTGAGGAAGATGGGGCCTGTGAGCATGTGGGGATGGGCTAGGGCGGGGCATGTAGACAGAGCTTCCAGAAGCTGGTGTGGGGCAGAAACAATGAAAGACAGAAATCATTAGCTGGATGCAGTCTGTAAACACTTCCCAGAGGTGGCTGTGTGTGGAACTTTCTCTGAAAGGCAATGGGGAATATTTGTCCCTGGAAGGAACATTGACCATTGGGTGATCTTTCCTCTTGCAGCATTTGCAGCATATCCACCTCCAGCTCCATTACCACCTAGAGCACCAGAGGGAGTCAGGACCAGAAACGCCTTCAACAGGAGCACCAGGGCTGGAGCTTCCAGTGGCTCCACAGCCAGTTCCAGTCTCTGACCTAAATCTTGGACCTGCTCGTATCCCAGAGTGACCCTTCCCATCTCTTACCATTTCATTTGTTCTGTTTATTTAGAAGATTATTTTCACTTTGTTTATGATTAATTTTAAATCACATTCAGTTCAGTGCAGTGAAGTGCACTTTCACTGTTGCGCAGCCATCACCACTGCCGAGGTCCAGAGCATTTTCCTCATCTTCTACCCACAAGCAGTCCCTCCTCAATCCCTTCCCCTGGTCCCAGGTGACCACTCATCTTTCTCTCACTGAGAGATGCCTATTCTGGATTTTTCAGATCAGTACAATCTGGTTTCTGTTTGACCACATCCTATGGAAGGAACTGATTACATTTGGGTTTTGTTAGAAGAGGAAATCCCAGACATGTCAAAGTTCATATGTAAAAGCAGAGACCCTCAGTAAATACTTTCATAACATTAGGTTTGTTACTGCTTTTCTGTGACACAAGTTTCAAAAGTCACAAAGGAAATGAATATTACTCCTAGGGATTCCCTAGGGATACTAGGGACACTCAAACCTCCTGACTCAATTTTCTTACTAGGATGAAGGACAAACTTCCACTATTGAAAATGGAATCACCACATTGGTCAGAAAATGTCAGAGACATTCCACCTCCCAGTGAACCCATACAAAAGTACAGTTACTGAGGAGGCATTTGTCTCCATCAGGCTGACTAGTGGTGACCACCACTGATGAGAATATGGGAGCAGAGGCCCTGGTAGATCCCCTGGGAGATGTAGCCATGGACTCTCCTCTCACAGGACTCTTTGTCAACAACCATCAAAACTCTAAAAGTGCATACCTAAAATCATGATTAATTCCACCTGTGGAGTTGCATCATTTTTTTTCAAGATATCTTCCCAAGACTCTCCTTCACAGCACAGGTTGGGATAGCAAGAAACTGGAACCCTCAGTAACATCCAGAGAGAACTTGTTGGATAAATCTGCTCCAAAAAATACTGTACAATGGGTGAGGTGGGTCTGTCTGTGACCACAGGGAAAGATGTCAAGAAATTGTCCATTAAAAAAGTAAACACTGATGTATTCATGATGCTGTACTAAGGTTTCCATTTTTTAAAAGACATTTCTGTGATATAAACATGCATACATAATATGTAAATTAATCTATGTGACAATGTGAGACAGATTGAAAAGGAAAGAGAGACTTAAGAGACCAAGCCTCAGTGATCTGCCCAGTCACCAATGTTGCTCTCATGGGCAAGAAGCAGAAAATCTTTTATTTCTTCATTAATGGATACATATTTTATAATAAAATAAAATCTTATCCATTTCACTCACATACACAGTACATTCCCTGTTTTTCATTATTAAGAACATTTACTCAAAGTTAGGTAATATTTCTCAAGAAGGAAATGCAGAATTCAATATGAATGAAGAATACTATGAAGGACACAGTCCTCCCATCAAGAAACAGTGTCCTCCCCTATGATATACTCAACTTTCCTGTTATACCCTTCCTTTGCATTTGCTATTATTATTATTATTATCACCATCACCATGGTAATCATCATCATCATTATAGTTATACATAGCAGTTGGGATCATTTTGCCAAAATCATACATGCAAGTAATTTGACTTCAATCCCCATTTTCTACTCAGTTTTTCTCCTATCTTCCCTACCCTATTCTCTTTCCTGTCCTCCACTGATCTTCCTTAGGTTCTTTCATTTATCTATATTTTGACTGGTATTTTCTATATATACACAAAGATGAAATTCCCTTTGTTTTTTACATACATGCATATGATTTTATTAAATTAATCCATATTTCCTCCCCTTTACCATTCCTTCCCCACCATTCTCTACCTTCTACTCCTCTGATCATCTCTATATATTTATGATATTCAATTTCCCCACCACCACCCTCCTTCTTTCTCTTATTTTGCTCTAGCTTTCATACATGAGAGAAAACATTTGAGTCTTGATTTTCTGAGTGTGGTTTATTTCACTGAGCTTTATGCTCTCCATTTCCTGCCCATGCCATAATTTCACTCTTTTGGATGACTGAGTAAAGTCACTGTGTTTGTATACCACATTTTATTAATTCATTGATCTATTGATGGGCACCTGGGTTGATTTCATAATTTGACTAATGTGAATTGTGCTGCTGTAGTTACTGAAGTGGTTGTACTCACTATATAGTATGCCCACTTTAGTGGATAAATGCCAAGGAGTGGGATAGCTGGGTCATATGGTAGTCCCATTTCTAGTTTTTTTAAGAATTTCCAACCTGAGCTCCAGAGTGATTGTACTAATTTGCAGATCCAGCAACAATGTATCTGTTTGCCATTCTGATTGGAGTGAGATGAAATCTCAGTGTAGTTTTGATTTATAATTCCCTAATTATTAAAGATGTTGAACATTTTTTCATGTACTTGTTGGCTATTTGTGTTTCTTCTTTTTTTTTGATTTGTTTTGTTTCTCTTTTTGCTTTTTGTTTTTTTTATTGTAAACAAATGGGATACATGTTGTTTCTCTGTTTGTACATGGCAAAAAGGCATACCATTTGTGTAATCATAAATTTACATAGGGTAATGTTGTTTGATTCATTCTGTTATTTTTTCCCTTCCCCCCTACCCCTCCCACCCCTCTTTTCCCTCTACACAGTCCTTCCTTCCTCCATTCTTGCCCCCCTCCCCTAACCCTAACTCTAACCCTAACAGTAACCCCTCCCACCCCCCATTATCTGTCATCATCCACTTATTAGCGATATCATTCGTCCTTTGGTTTTTTGAGATTGGCTTATCTCACTTAGCATGATATTCTTTAATTTCGTCCATTTGCCTGCAAATGCCATAATTTTATCATTCTTTATGGTTGAGTAATATTCCATTGTATATATATACCACAGTTTCTTTATCCATTCATCAATTGAAGGGTATCTAGGTGGGTTCCACAATCTGCCTATTGTGAACTGAGCAGCTATGAACATTGATGTGGCTGTATCTCTGTAATATGCTGATTTTAAGTCCTTTGGGTATAGGCCAAGGAGTGGGATAGCTGGGTCAAATGGTGGTTCCATTCCAAGCTTTCTGAGGAATCTCCACACTGCTTTCCAGAGTGGCTGCACTAATTTGCAGCCCCACCAGCAATGTATGAGTGTACCTTTGTCCCCACATCCTCGCCAATACCTGTTGTTGCTTGTATTCTTGATAATCGCCATTCTAATTGGGGTGAGATGGAATCTTAGGGTGGTTTTGATTTGCATTTCTCTTATTACTAGAGATGTTGAACATTTTTCCATATGTTTGTTGATTGCTTGTAGATCTTCTTCTGTGAAGTGTCTATTCATTTCCTTAGCCCATTTGTCGACTGGATGATTTGCATTCTTGGTGTAGAGTTTTTTGAGTTCTTTATAGATTCTGGAGATTAGTGCTCTATCTGAAGTATGATTGGCAAAGATTTTCTCCCACTCTGTAGGCTCTTTCTTCGCATTGCTGATAGTTTCCTTTGCTGAGAGAAAGCTTTTTAGTTTGAATCTATCCCAGTTATTGATTCTTGCTTTTATTTCTTGTGCTATGGGAGTCCTGTTGAGGAAGTCTGGTCCTAAGCCGACATGTTGAAGCTCTGGACCTACTTTTTCTTCTATAAGATACAAGGTCTCTGGTCTGATTCCGAGGTCCTTAATCCATTTTGAGTTTAGTTTCGTGCATGGTGAGAGATATGGGTTTAGTTTCATTCTGTTGCATATGGATTTCCAATTCTCCCAGCACCATTTGTTGAAGAGGCTACCTTTTCTCCATTGCATATTTTTGGCCCCTTTGTCTAGTATGAGAAAATTGTATTTATTTGGGTTTGTGTCCGTGTCCTCTATTCTGTACCATTGATCCACCTTTCTATTTTGGTACCAATACCATGCTGTTTTTGTTACTATTGCTTTGTAGTAGAGTTGAAGATCTGGTATTGCGATACCCCCTGCTTCGCTCTTTCTGCCAAGGATTGCTTTAGCTATTCTGGGTTTTTTATTCTTCCAGATGAATTTCATAATTGCTTGCTGTATTTCTGTAAGGTACATCATTGGGATTTTAATTGGAATTGCATTGAATCTGTATAGCACTTTTGGTAGTATGGCCATTTTGACAATATTAATTCTTCCTATCCAAGAACATGGGAGATCTTTCCATCTTCTAAGATTTTCTTTAATTTCTTTCTTTATTGTTCTGTAGTTCTCATTGTAGAGGTCTTTCACCTCTTTTGTGAGATTGATTCCCAAGTATTTTATTTTTTTCGAGGCTATTGTGAATGGGGTAGTTTTTCTAACTTCTCTTCCTGAAGATTCATCACTTATGTATAAAAATGCCTTAGATTTATGTGCATTGATCTTATATCATCAGCAAATAGGGATAGTTTGAGTTCTTCTTTTACTATTCGTATCTCTTTAATTTCTTTGGTCTGTCTAATTGCTCTGGCTAGAGTTTTGAGGACGATATTGAAAAGAAGTGGTGAAAGAGGCATCCCTGCCTTGTTCCAGTTTTTAGGGGGAATGCTTTCAGTTTTTCACCATTTAGAATGATATTGGCCATGGGCTTAGCATAGATGGCCTTTACAATATTAAGGAATGTTCCCACTATCCCTATTTTTTCTAGTGTTTTGAGCATGAAGGGGTGCTGTATTTTATCAAGTGCTTTTTCTGCATCTATCGAAATAATCATGTGATTCTTGACTTTAAGTCTATTGATATGGTGAATTACATTTATTGATTTCCTGATGTTGAACCAACCTTGCATCCCTGGGATAAAACCCACTTGATCATGGTGCACTATCTTTTTAATATGTTTTTGTATGAGATTTGCTAAAATTTTGTTGAGAATTTTTGCGTCGATGTTCATTAAGGATATTGGTCTGAAATTTTCTTTCCTCGATGTGTCTCTGTCTGGTTTAGGTATCAGGGTGATATTGGCTTCATAGAATGAGTTTGGGAGGGTTCCTTCCTCTTCTATTTCATGGAATACTTTGAGGAGTATTGGAATGAGCTCTTCTTTAAAGGTTTTGTAGAACTTGGCTGAGAACCCATCTGGTTGTGTTTCTTCTTTTGATAGAAGTCTGTTTAATTCTTTTGCCCATTTATCAAAAGAACAACTGATAAAGATTTTTTTCCATTGTGTAGGCTCTATTTTGTGCTTTTACTCATTTCCTTTGCTGTGCAGAAGTTTTTAAATTTAACGGTGTCCCATTATTGATTTTTGGTTCATTTCTTGAACTTTAGTGGTCTGGTTAAGGAAGTCGGTTCTTGTGCCTACGTGATGGGAGTGCTCAACCTGTGCTTTCTTCTAGCAGTTGCAAGGTTTCTGGTGCATTGTGATTTGACTATTGTACAGGATGAAAGATAGAGATCTTGAATTCTTAGTGGCTAAGTAGGCATCAGGTCATGATCTGGGCTCTTCTGTCCTCTCCTGTTGCCATGGCCCAGTCCAACTGTCATCTCTTGAGCATTTGGAGAGGTTGAAATTACACAATGGACACAGCAGCTTCTGCTGTTAAATGGTGGACTGTTTCACTCCCATTACAATGCTGAAGTAATATCTGCATCTGTAAATCTAGCTTTTATGGAGAATTCCTAGAAGTGGAGTTTCTAGCTCAAAACATACATGTTTCAATGTGTTCACCACTGTTTGTACACCTCAAGTATCTTCATGGAGTTAAAGCCTCCATGGTGAATGCTGTGACTGTAGCAACACAGGGCCACTAAATTGAGTTTGGATCAGCCAGAAGCAGAGACCACCATGGTCCCTGGGAAGGAACACAGGGACAGGGAATGCCTGTACCAGCCCCTCCGGCCCCATAATTCAGCTTTACAGTAAAGTGTCCTGGCTCTGCATGAGGGACAGAAGGACAGGACAGGACTGGCTTCTCAGCTTGAATGTCTAACTCCAGCCATGGAACCCCTTCTTACTCAGGGAAGCTCTTAAATGGGAAGGTCAGCAGGTTATAGGGACCACCTTGAATGGGAAGGAGCCAGGTACAGTTCTCAGGTGCAACAACAGGACCCACTTGAACTTGTGAGGTGAGAGGCCTTTACAAAGCACATCAGCTGCCCATGGAAACTGCTGCAAGTTCAGAGCATTAAGAGTGAAATGAAGCCAAGCACAGTGGACACACCTGTAATCCCAGTTCAAAGCCACTCAGCAACAGTGAGGTGCTAAGCAACTCAGATCCTATCTCAAAATAAAATACAAAATAGGGCCAGAATGTGGCTCAGTGGTCAAGTGCCCATGATTTCAATCCCCAGCACCAAAAAAAAAAAAAAAAGAGTGAAATGAGATATGACAGTACCTCAGCAGTGGGATGATAGTAGCTGTGGTGGCAACTGAAGAAATTCAGTAGCCATGACCATTGTTGAGGCTAGAGCCAGAGCAGTGTCAGCGGTGGCACCCCAGGGAGTTTAAGACTGCGTGGGGCGGGTGTCTGCAGGCCTGCAGGAGAAGCAGCACTGTCTCTGTCAGCAAGCCAAGAGAACATCACAGTACTGCATGTGAAGATCACCAAGACAGCAGTCTGGGCATGCAAGACTTAACAGAGCCACAAGAATTTAATTCCTTTTCAACCTTCTATTCAGTTCCAAGGTCTTCAAAGGCTTGTCAAAATTCCCAAAAGTGATCCCCCCAATAAAGTACCTAACTTTGACTTCTATTTGTAAAATGTGGGCAAAGACAACCCTCAGGGCATTCAGCAAATGTTCTCCAGCTCTGGAGTCTCCCAGCTCAATTGCCTGGGATTTATACAAGATAACATTACAGTGTGTGCAACAAAAGACTCCTTTCAGATGACAGGAGAAAGAATGACCCACGCAGAAGATGAATCCTGCAACCAAAGCACAGAAGTATGTAGGGAAAAGGTTGAAAATTCAGGAAGCACCTCAAGTCATCTCAGATGCAGTGCTCGAGAGGAAAATGTCAACCCCCAAGAACCCTACAAATTCAATTCAAATGACTTATGGAAGCAGCTGTGTTTCTCTGCGGTCATATAGAGACAGGGCAATTCACTAACTGGCACTAAAGACCTACAAGAAACCTTGAGCTCCTGGCTCAACTACAGAAAGATGGAGTCATCAAAAGGACAAGAATCCCTGAGAGCAATTCTGCAGCAGGTAGCCAATCTGAAGCCAAAAGACCTCTCCTATACTTTAAAGGATTATGTATTTAAGGAGCTGCCATGAGACTGGTCAGAATAAAATGAAACAGACAGATGGTTATTAGAGTCAGTGCTCTCCAGAAAACTAAATCCATCTCAGAACTCTGCTTGCCCCAGTCGTTCAGAGGCTCCCTTATGTTCTAATGCTGCCTCCTCTCCTCAGAAATGGCCCTTGGATTCAGATTTTATTGATCCTTTAATGAATTAAAAAAAACTCAAATATCAGCCAACACTAAATGGTCATTTGAATCCCACCAGTGACAAATCTGCTGCAGGCCTCCCATGACCACCTGGAACTGCCACCATCCCCACCCCTCCACTGCTGCCTTCAACCCACCTGCATGTCTCAAATTCTTCTCAGACTGTAAATTCTACCTCCAATTCCCCTAGCACTCCAGAAGGCTGGAGACTCAAGACCTAACTGTTGATAGTTTTAGTCAAAATGGTAGTATGTATGAGAACCAGCAAGACAAATATACTGCTAAGACTTCCCTGGAAACCTTACCCACTGGTTCGACTAAAGTGTCCAAAGCTTATGGAAGAAAACCATTCACTGTCTTGCAAAATGTCCAAAAAGAAGTCTAAGAAACACAAGGAAAAGACCAAATAAAAAAGCATGACATTGAGGCTATTGAGGAGAAGGAAAATGTTTAAAGTGAAGAAATTGCCAACTGAATAACTCCAGTCAAATTTTAATGAAGGAGTTTGAGCAGGTTGCATTGCCTCAATGGAGCCTTCTTCAACAATTGAACTCAAAGATTACTTGATAAAATATATTGCTACTATCTCCTATAAGCAACGCCGGAATTATAGGCACAACTTCAATGCTGAGTGTGATAAGCACAAGGCTTTGCATGCCAGGGTGGAGACAGTAGCTAGAAGAATAATCAAACTGCAGGTGCAATGAAAACAACTTTCTCCAGGTTCAAAAGACTATCAGGATGTTCATAAAGAAGTCTTACAAGAACTGCAACACCTGGAGACTAAATAATACACTATTGTATGATGAATGGATAACAGAAGACATCAGGAAGGAAATTAAAAAACATCATATCAAAATCTCTGGGACACTATGAAAGCAGAACTTAGAGGAAGATTTATTTCATGAAGCGCATTCAACAAAAGAAGTAAAAATCAACAAATAAACGACTTAACACTACAGCTCAAAGCCCTAGAAAAAGAAGAGCAGACCAACACTAAAAGTAGTAGAAGACAGGAAATGGTTAAAATCAGAGCTGAAATCAACGAAATTGAAATGAAAGAAACAATCGAAAAAATTAACAAAATAAAGAGTTGGTTCATTGAAAAAATAAACAAAATTGATAAACCCTTAGCCACGCTAACAAAGAGAAGGAGAGAGAAAATCCAAATTACTAAAATTTGGAATGAACAAGAAAATATCACAACAGACACGACTGAAATACAAAACATAATTAGAAGCTATTTTGAAAATCTATACTCCAACAAAAAAGAAAATCTCAAAGACATCAACAGGTTTCTAGAGACATATGAATTAGCTAAACTGAGCCAGGAGGACACACACAATTTAAATAAATCAATTTCAAGCAATGAAATAGAAGAGGTCATCAAAAGCCTACCAACAAAGAAAAGTCCAGGACCAGATGGGTTCTTAGCCAAGTTCTACAAAACCTTTAAAGAAGAGCTCATTCCAATACTCCTCAAAGTATTTCATGAAATAGGAGATGAGGGAACCCTCCAAAATTCATTCTATAAAGCCAATATCACCCTGATACCTAAACCAGACAAAGACACATCGAAAAAACAAAATTTCAGACCAATATCCTGAAAGAACATTGATGCAAAAATTCTCAACAAAATCTTAGCAAATCACATACAAAAATATATTAAAAAGATAGTGCACAAGAGATCCAAGATGGCGGACTAGAGGGTGACTGCATCTCCCGTCGCTCCAGAACTCAGGATTCAAGAAGGAGAGTTATTGAGAAACACGGACCAACATACAGCCACAGGGTGAGTCTCTCCCACCAGGTGAAGCTCGGCCCAGGCGGGAGGCCTGGACAGGGGGCAGGTTCTCGGAGCAGGGCAGGGCAACGAGAGACTTCCCCAAGCAGCCCTGCTCCCTCCAGTGGCAGGCAGGATACACAGGCAGCTTCTGGGAGCAGGCCCACCCACTGAGAGCTTTTCTGCACAGAGCCAACCCCAAGCACTGAACCCAGCGGGGGCCCTGGCCCGGCTGGAAGGGCTTCTAGAACCAGGGCAGGGCAGCAAGAGACTTCCCCAAGCAACCCGGCTCCCTCTGGCGGCAGGCGCGATCTACAGGCAGCTCCTCGGAGAAGGCCCGCCCAGTGAGAGCTTTTCCGCCGAGAGCCAACCCCAAGCCCTGAACCCAGCAGCGGGCCCAAGACCCCAGGTGACTTTGGGACGAAGGCAGGACAGGGAGAGGCTTTCCACAAACAGCCTGGCTCCCTCAGGCAAGGGCAGGCCCTGTCTATAGCCAGCGTCTAGGAGCAAGAGAGCCCAGTGAGAGAATTTCCACACAGAACCAGTCCCAGTCCTGGACCCAGTAGCGGGATAGGGGCAGCTTTTTTCGGAAGCACTGCATAATCAAGTTCTTCCAAGACTTTAGGCTACTGAAGCCTGGGAGGTGATATACTGGAAATCTACAGGGACACTATAAGCCAATAGAGGAAATCTGCAATATCTCAGAGTCCCACTGATATCTGACCAATATGAGAAAACAAGGGAAGAAAATATCCCAAACAAACCTAGATACTACATCAATAAAACCCAATGACAGCACAGCAGAAAATGTCAGAAAGGGAGTTCAGAATGTACATAATTAAAACAATCAGGGAAGCAAACGAGGAGATGAAAGAGCAAATGCAGGCATTGAAGGAAGAGATGAAAGAGCAAATGCAGGCATTAAATGATTGCACCAATCAACAGTTAAAAGAGCAAATACGGGAAGCAAGAGATCATTTCAATAAAGAGTTAGAGATACTGAAAAAAAAAAAACCAGAAATCCTTAAAATGAAGGAAACAATAAACCAAGTTAAAAACTCCATAGAAAGCATAACCAACAGGATAGAACACCTGGAAGACAGAACCTCAGACATTGAAGACAAAATATTTAAACCTGAAAACAAAATTGACCAAATAGAGAAGATGGTAAGAAATCATGAACAGAATCTACAAGAATTATGGGATATCATGAAAAGGCCAAATTTAAGAATTATTGGGATTGAGGAAGGCTTAGGGAAAGAAACCAAAGGAATGAACATCTATTCAATGAAATAATATCAGAAAATTTCCCAAATCTGAAGAATGAAATGGAAAACCAGGTACAAGCGGCATATAGGACTCCAAATATACAAAATTACAACAGACCCACACCAAGGCACATTATTATGAAAATACCTAACATACAAAATAAAGACAGAATTTTAAAGGCTGTGAGAGAAAAGAATTAAATTACATTCAGGGGGAAACCAACACGGATATCAGCAGATTTTTCAATCCAGACCCTAAAAGCTAGAAGGGCCTGGAACAACATTTTTCAAGCTCTGAAAGAAAATGGATGCCAACCAAGAATCTTATACCCAGTAAAACTTACTTTCAGATTTGACGATGAAATAAATCCTTCCATGATAAACAAAAGCTAAAAGAATTTACAAAAAGAAAGCCAGCATTACAGAACATTCTCAGCAAAATATTCCATGAGGAAGAGATGAAAAACAATGATGCAAATCAGCAATGGGAGGAAGTAGTCTAAAGGAATAGCCAAATAAAGGAGAAAACAAATCATGTCAAAAAACAAAAATGAGTCGACTGGGAATACAAATCATATCTCAATAATAACCCTGAATGTTAATGGCCTGAATTCATCAATCAAAAGACACAGACTGGCAGATTGGATTAAAAAGAAAAATCCAACAATATGCTGCCTGCAAGAGATTCATCTCATGGAAACAGATACCCACAGACTAAAGGTGAAAGGATGGGAAAAAACATACCATGCACACGGACACAGCAAAAAAGCTGGAGTATCCATCATTTCAGATAATGTGGACTTCAAACCAAAGTTAGTCAGAAGGGATAAAGAAGGACATTTCATACCGCTTAAGGGAAGCATAAATCAGCAAGACATAACTATCATAAATATCTATGCCCCAAACATTGGCTCATCCATGTACATCAAATAAATCCTTCTTAATTCCAGAAATCAAATAGACCACAACAAAATAATACTAGGTGATTTTAACACACCACTCTCACCACTGGATAGATCTTCCAAACAAAAATTGAATAAAGAAACCATAGATCTCAATAAAACAATTAACAATTTAGACTTAACGGACATATATAGAATATATCATCCAACAAAGAATGAATACACTTTCTTTTCAGAAGCACATGGATCCTTCTCTAAAATAGACCACATTTTATGCCACAAAGCTAATGTTAGCAAATACAAGAAGATAGAGATACTACCTTGCATCTTATCAGATCATAATGGATTGAAATTAGAAATAAATGACAGAATAGAAAACACAAACTTCTCCAATAACTGGAGATTAAATAATAGGCTACTATATGATGAATGGATAACAGAAGACATCAGGAGGGAAATAAAAAAATTCTTAGAAGTAAACAAGAACAAAGACAAATCATATCAAAATCTCTGGGACACTATGAAAGCAAAACTCAGAGGAATATTTATTTCATGGAGCGCATTCAACAAAAGAAGTAAAAATCAACAAATAAACGACTTAACACTACAGCTCAAAGCGCTAGAAAAAGAAGAGCAGACCAACACCAAAAGTAGTAGAAGACAGGAAATAGTTAAAAATCAGAGCTGAAATCAACGAAATTGAAACGAAAGAAACAATCGAAAAAATTAACAAAATAGAGTTGGTTCTTTGAAAAAAATAAACAAAATTGATAAACCTTTAGCCACACAAACAGAAAGAGAGAACAAAACTAAATTACTAAAATTTGGAATGAGCAAGGAAATATCACTACAGACAAGAGTGAAATACAAACATAATTAGAAGCTATTTTGAAAATCTATACTCCAACAAAACAGAAAACCTCGAAGACATCAACAAGTTTCTAGAGACATATGAATTACCTAAACTGAGCCAGGAGGACACACACAATTTAAATAAATCAATTTCAAGCAATGAAATAGAAGAGGTCATCAAAAGCCTACCAACAAAGAAAAGTCCAGGACCAGATAGGTTCTCAGTCGAGTTCTACAAAACCTTTAAAGAAGAGCTCATTCCAATACTCCTCAAAGTATTCCATGAAATAGAAGAGGAGGGAGCCTGCCCAAACTCATTCTATGAAGCCAATATCACCCTGATACCTAAACCAGACAGAGACACATCGAGGAAAGAAAATTTCAGACCAATATCCTTAATGAACATCGACGCAAAAATTCTCAACAAAATTTTAGCAAATCTCATACAAAAATACATTAAAAAGATAGTGCACCATGATCAAGTGGGTTTTATCCCTGGGATACAAGGTTGGTTCAACATTCGGAAATCAATAAATGTCATTCACCATATCAATAGACTTAAGGTTAAGAATCACATGATTATTTCGATAGATGCGAAAAAACATTCGATAAAATACAGCACCCCTTCATGCTCAAAACACTAGAAAAAATAGGGATAGTGGGAACATTCCTTAACATTGTAAAGGCCATCTACGCTAAGCCCATAGCCAATATCATTCTAAATGGTGAAAAACTGAAAGCATTCCCCCTAAAAACTGGAACAAGGCAGGGATGCCCTCTTTCACCACTTCTATTCAACATCGTCCTTGAAACTCTAGCCAGAGCAATTAGACAGACCAAAGAAATTAAAGGAATACGAATAGTAAAAGAAGAACTCAAACCATCCGTGTTCACTGAAGACATGATTATATACTTAGAGGAACCAGGAAATTCCACCAGAAAGCTTTTAGAACTCATAAGTGAATTCAGTAAAGTAGCATGTTACAAGATCAATGCTCATAAATCTAAGGCATTTTTATACATAAGTGATGAATCTTCAGGAAGAGAAGTTAGAAAAACTACCCCATTCACAATAGCCTCGAAAAAAATAAAATACTTGGGAATCAATCTCACAAAAGAGGTGAAAGACCTCTACAATGAGAACTACAGAACAATAAAGAAAGAAATTAAAGAAAATCTTAGAAGATGGAAAGATCTCCCATGTTCTTGGATAGGAAGAATTAATATTGTCAAAATGGCCATACTACCAAAAGTGCTATACAGATTCAATGCAATTCCAATTAAAATCCCAATGATGTACCTTACAGAAATACAGCAAGCAATTATGAAATTCATCTGGAAGAATAAAAAACCCAGAATAGCTAAAGCAATCCCTGGCAGAAAGAGTGAAGCAGGGGGTATCGCAATACCAGATCTTCAACTCTACTACAAAGCAATAGTAACAAAAACGGCATGGTATTGGTACCGAAATAGACAGGTGGATCAATGGTACAGAATAGAGGACATGGACACAAACCCAAATAAATACAATTTTCTCATACTAGACAAAGGGGCCAAAAATATGCAATGGAGAAAAGGTAGCCTCTTCAACAAATGGTGCTGGGAGAATTGGAAATCCATATGCAACAGAATGAAACTAAACCCATATCTCTCACCATGCACGAAACTAAACTCAAAATGGATTAAGGACCTCGGAATCAGACCAGAGACCTTGTATCTTATACAAGTAGGTCCAGAGCTTCAACATGTCGGCTTAGGACCAGACTTCCTCAACAGGACTCCCATAGCACAAGAAATAAAAGCAAGAATCAATAACTGGGATAGATTCAAACTAAAAAGCTTTCTCTCAGCAAAGGAAACTATCAGCAATGCAAAGAAAGAGCTTACAGAGTGGGAGAAAATCTTTGCCAATCATACTTCAGATAGAGCACTAATCTCCAGAATCTATAAAGAACTCAAAACACTCTACACCAGGAATGCAAATAATCCAATCGACAAATGGGCTAAGGAAATGAATAGACACTTCACAGAAGAAGATCTACAAGCAATCAACAAACATATGGAAAAATGTTCAACATCTCTAGTAATAAGAGAAATGCAAATCAAAACCACCCTAAGATTCCATTCTCACCCCAATTAGAATGGCGATTATCAAGAATACAAGCAACAACAGGTGTTGGCGAGGATGTGGGGAGAAAGGTACACTCATACGTTGCTCTGGGGCTGCAAATTAGTGCAGCCACTCTGGAAAGCAGTATGGAGATTCCTCAGAAAGCTTGGAATGGAACCACCATTTGACCCAGCTATCCCACTCCTTGGCCTATACCCAAAGGACTTAAAATCAGCATATTACAGAGATGCAGCCACATCAATGTTCATAGCTGCTCAGTTCACAATAGGCAGATTGTGGAACCAACCTAGATGTCCTTCAATTGATGAATGGATAAAGAAACTGTGGTATATATATATACAATGGAATATTACTCAGCCATAAAGAATGATAAAATTATGGCATTTGCAGGCAAATGGATGGAACTGGAGAATATCATGCTAAGTGAGATAAGCCAATCTCAAAAACACAAAGGACAAATGATATCGCTAATATGTGGATTATGACACATAATGGGGGGTGGGAGGTGTTAGTGTTAGGGTTAGAGTAGGGTTAGGGAGGGGGGCAAGAATGGAGGAAGGAAGGACTGTATAGAGGGAAAAAAGGGGTGGGAGGGGTGGGGGGGAGGGAAAAAATAACAGAATGAATCAAACAACATTACCCTATGTAAATTTATGATTACACAAATGGTATGCCTTTTTGCCATGTACAAACAGAGAAACAACATGTATCCCATTTGTTTACAATAAAAAAAATTTTTTTAAAAAGTAATGTGCAAGGTGAAATATTTTTGGATAAACCTAAGCCCTTTTTCTTACTTTTCTTAATGCAAACTCTTTGCCTTAAATGGTAGGCTATTTAGAAATGTGCACAAAATATAAAAAAAATTAAAGCATTGTTTTGGAGGGTTAAGAACAAAGTTGTATGAGTATGTTTATGTGTATAATTTTGTACACAGGTATGCAGGCTGACTTGATCTCAAGTGTTAAATCTGCCCTCTTACGATGATTGCCTTAAGGTGTTTGCTTGTTGTGTATCTGGTGTGGTTAATCATTAGCTACACAGCTTCCCAGTGATTAGAGCAATGGGAAGCACACTGTGGCCTACCAACATCTGGAAGCATGTGCCCAATCTGTATTCGTGCAGAGGTGATGTGGATGTGAACATGCATTAAGGAAAACAGCTGCTGCTCTCAATGGACCAAACACTTGGGTTAAACAACTGACCAGTGTTACTATAGGGTTTTTCTTTTACTTGAAAAATTGCTACTTCTACTGTGGAAGATGAAAGCATTTCCATGTCAACAGTTTGTCAGCTTTCTTAATGTTGGGCAAAAATTGATGTTATAAAAATGAAACAGGTCTATAATTTGGGGCCAAATGATAAAGTTAAATGTGGAGGTAAACTGTTTATATACTGCCACAAAAGATTTTTTGAAGAGAGATATGCAAAGAAGCTATTACCTACATGAGATATATATTTAACATATTTTTCATGTTGGATGCCAGGAATATGAAAAAAATGACTGATATATTTAACCATAACATACTATGATTCATCAAACAGCACAAACTTTCATTTCATGGAGTTAATCTGTTAATGTTGATTTAGACCATCATTTGTTTTATTATGTGGGAACATAAATTATGTGGTCAAAAAATACAAGAATTTTGAACTAATGTTGATTCTACTTGGGTTGTATTGTTGTATTGTCTTTCCAATGTGCTGCCAGTTGAAAAGGGAAGCATTATGTTTACAAATCTATTTTGAAATGTTTGCCAAAATTTTGGTACTATCTTTAATAAAGATGTTTGTCTCCAGTATCTAATAAAAGAGTGAAATGAAAGGCACAACTCCAAACTACCTCCACGTTACTCCAGCAGGGACACACACCTCACCCCTGTGCCTTGAAACATGCAAAGTGAAAATGTTACTCCAAAAACATACGTATAATTGATTCTATGCAAAATCTTCAGAATATGTCAATTCAAAGATAAAGAAAGGAGTTTAGAGTTTTCATAGGGCTAGAAATTTGAGGATAGGGATCCATGGGAGGAGACTCTGAGAGGGTAAAGGGTCTCCTTTTGGGATACCTATGGAGCCTGAATCATGAAAAAACAGACCAATGTACAGATCAATAATGAATAAAAACATAGAATTAAGAGTCAATAACCTCTCGAAAAACAAAAGCTCAGGACAAGCTGACTTCACTGGTGAATTCTAGCATGCAATCAAGGAATAATTAACACCATAACTTCTTAAAAATCTTACAGAAAATTGAACTGAAAGAAACACTTCCAAACTCATTTTATAAGCAAGGAATTACTGAAATGCCAAAGCCAGACACAGTTACAACAAAAACAACAGTAACACCTACATGCCAATATTCCTTTGTCCACAGACATAAACATCCTTAACAACATACTAGTAAAATAAATTCAACAGCACATTCACTAAATCATACACTTGGACTAAGTGGGATTTACACTAGGGACGTAAGAATGCTTCAAAACACATCATAACTCAATGTGAGAAATCATGCTGACAGAATGAAAGATAAAATCATATTATCTCAGTAGGTGTAGAAAAATTATTCTGAAAAAAATAAATCCACATTCTTCCATGATGGACATCCTCCAACAATTAGGTAAAAAAGGAAGGCACCACAAAACAATAAAGGTCATACAGGGCCTGCCACTTCAAACATTGTACACAAAGGGTGAAAAATGGAAACCGTTACCTTTAACACCAGGACCAAGGTGAGCTGGCCTACACTTCAGTCAATTTATTCCACGTAGTGCTGGAGGTCTTAGCCAGAGGAATCAGTCAAGAAAAGGAAATCCCAAGAAGGAAAAAGGAGTTGTCTCTGTTGGCAGATGACAAGTTCTGTTCATAGAAAATTCTCCACCATTCTCCACTAAAAATTGCTAAAATTAATTAACAAGTTCAGTCAAGGTTCAGGAGAAAAATGTACCTGCAAAATTCAGGCATATTTCTATACCCTCAGTAATCAAATATCCAAAATAAATGAAGATAATATTATATTTATGATGGCATCAAAAGAACAAAATAGGAACAAATTGAGCCAAATGTATTCAAGGAAAGTAAATTTACCTCTATAGTAAAAATTATGAAACACTGATGCATGAAGACATACATGGATTCAATTATATAGTGTGCTTATGGCTTAGAAGAATAAATATTGTTAAAATGCCCAGGTTACTCAAAGCGACAGATTCAGTGACATACCTGTCAATCTATCAATGGAAATTTACTTGATATAGAAAGTAAAACCTTTAATTCACATGAACTACAAAATACCATGAATAGTCATCTCCTGAGAAAAGAAGAACAATCAAGAGACATAACAATACCTGATTTCAAATATATTGTAAGACTCTAGGAATCCAGTCAGATAAGTACATGAAAACCAACAAACAGAAAAGAGAACACCATATGCATGTGGAACACAGAAGAGAATTCAGATACATATCCATGCACACAGAGTCAATTATTGAAAAGCCACCAAGAACTGACAATAGGGAAGGTCCTTCCATGTATGGTGCTGGAAAACATGGATATTTACATGCAAAGAAATGAAGAAGGATTTGTATCTTTTTTTAATTTTTAAGTTTTCTTTGTTCTAATTAGTTGTACATGACAGTAGAATGCATTTATACATTTTGATAGATAATAAATAAGTAGAGTGTAATCTCTCATTTTTCTAATTATACAATTTTCAGGATCATATTGGTCATGCAGTTATACATGTACACGATACATAAACACAAACCATAAAAAACATCGATAAAAATGGGTTAAAGATACAGAGCCAAATCCACATAAATCTGTTGCTTGACAAAGGTGCCAAAGCATACACTGGAGAAAGGATAGCCTCTGGAACAAACGGTGCAGGAGAAACTGGATAGCCATGTGTAGAAGAACCTAGATCCCTATCTTCCACTCTGAACAAAAATAAAATCGAAGTGGATCAAAGTCCATGGAATTAGTCCAGAAACAGCAAAAGTGCTAGAAGGAAAAAGAGTAGCAACATTCTGAAACACTGGTAGGAGCACTGATTCATTAATAAGACTCCCAAAACTCAAGAAATAGAACCAAGAATCAATGAGTGGGATGTCACCAAACATCAAAGAAAACAAGAGTGTGAAGAGAGACTATAGAATGAGAGAAAATGTTTCCTAGACACTCTTCCAACAGAGGACTAATAACCACAATATATAAAGAACTTTAAAAATTAACACTATGAAAACTGATAACCCACTCAATTCAAATGGTCAACAAATATTTGAAAATGTGTTCAACATCCTTAGTAATTAGGGAGATGAAAATCAACATGACACTGATACTTCATTCTTCCCCAGTCAGAATAACATTCATCAAGAACACAAATTAAGAGTCTTGGGCAGCCAAGGTGCAGCAGCACAGAAGGTTGGCTACCAGGGTCTTTAGCCTGATGGACAAGTGAGCCATTTCCACCTCTGTGTGTGCTTGAGCACATGGAAGCATTGTGAAGAGCAATGACTTTGCTCTCCTCACTTATGTCAACCAGCTGGTGTGACTACCCTTTGCCTGACTGGCCCCTGTCAGGCAGCTTTCTGTCAGCCAGAAAGCCCTGAAGGAGAAGAGGAAGGCCTTCTGGAGCAGCATAACCCAGGACAAGAGAGTCGAATTGTATCTCATTCAGTTCAGTGTGAGCTTTGCTGAGATGAACATGGTCACCAATGAGTGGAAGACCTGGAAGACTGTGGTGGGCACAGCCATGTTCTTCATTGGCTTCACCACCCTCATTCTGATCTGGGAGAAGTGCTATGTATATGGCCCCATGCCACACACATTTGATGAAGGATGCTGGACATGAAGGTCAGCCCCATCCACAGTTTCTCTCCCAAGTGGGACTATGACAAGAATGAGTGGAAGAGGGGGGTTTCAAGATGGCGGACTAGAGGGCGGCTGCATTTCATGTTGCTCCAGGACGCAGGATTCAAAAGAAGAGATAGTAAGAGACTTGGGACCAACTCAAAGCCGCCGGGGGAGTCTCTCCCGTTGGGGAGGCATCCGGGATTGGGCAGTAGTCCCGGAATGCAGGGAACTTTGTGAAGCAGAGTTGCCTGGCGAGACGCCCCTGCCCCCACTGGAGCGGTGAACACGGACCACTGGGAACATCGTAGAGGTGGCTGCTCAGCACAGCGCTTGGACTCGGAGCAACCACTGGGGCTCCAGGCAGCAGACTGAGGAGGAGCGGCGTGGCAAGCTGTTTGGACTCAGAGCGACTGCTTCTGAACACCAGGGGGCTACCCGGAGGAAGAGGAGGAGGAGCGCGGCAGGTCGCTTGGTGTAGGAGTGACTGCATCAGAGCCACAGGCGGTTGCCAGAGGAGGAGGCGAGTGGTGAGTTGTTTGGACTCAAAGCGACCACTCCTGAACACCGGTGGCCTGCCTGGAGGAGGAGCGCAATGGGTCGCTTGGTCTCCGAGCGACCGCTCCTGAACACCCAGGGAGACTACCCCGAGGAGGAGGAGGATCAGGGCGGGTCAATTGGACTCCGAGTGACTGCCTAGGGCTATGGGCAGTTGGCGGGAGGAGGAGAATCGAAGTGAGTTGCTTGGACTCCTAGTGACTGCGTCAGAACACCAGGTGGCTGTCCGGAGGAAGAGGTGTGTGGCGGGTCTCTGGGTCTTGGAGCTATTGTACGGGGCTCCAGATAGCGGCTCAGAGGAGGGGCCGCATAGCCAGGTGATTAGGTGCAGAGCAGGGTCCCAGGAACTAGGTGGCTTCTTGGTGGAAGAGCCGCACAGAGACAAGCCTAGGGGCGGAGCGAAGTTTCCAGGACTGCGGGCAGATTCTCTGAGGAGAGGCAGCCTAAGGACACTCGTCTGCGAAGGGTGAGGCTCCCAGGCCCAGGAGGTAGGTCCGGGCCCCTGGGAACATTGCAGAGGAAGACAGCCCAGCCCAGGCAGTAGTTGTAGATTGAGGGGAACCTCTAGGAGGGGAACTGACCAGCGAGACCTCCCCACCGGTGAGTCTTCCCTGCCGGGTGAGGTTTTCCCACAAGGACGGTAAAACCAGAGACACAGGCACAAACAGGCCTTGCCTCAGCCCGCAGCCTAGTTCCCCCTTTGGATGACCATTGCTCAACAAGTGGAGGCACCTCTGCCCACTATCAGGGAATATACCCCACCTGAGGGTCACCAACCCTAGAGAGGCAGCTTCCTTGTGGAGCTCTGCATTATCAACTTCCTCCAAGACTTCAGGCTACTGATGGATAAGAGGGGGTGTACTAGCAATCTTCAGGGACATTATAAGTCAATAGAGGAAAACTGCAATATCTTAAGGACCCACTGATTCATGAACAATATGAGAAAACAAGGGAAGAAAATGCCCCAAACAAATCTAGATGTTACATCAATAAAATCCAATGAAAGCATGGCAGAAGAAATGACAGAAGGGAGTTCAGAATGTACATAATTAAAATGATCAGGGAAGCAAACGATGAGATGAAAGAGCAAATGCAGGCATTGAATGATCGCACCAATCGACAGTTAAAAGAGCAAATACAGGAAGCAAAAGATCATTTCAATAAAGAGTTAGAGATATTGAAAAAAAAACAAACAGAAATCCTTGAAATGAAGGAAACAATAAACCAAATTAAGAACTCCATAGAAAGCATAACCAATAGGATAGAACACCTGGAAGACAGAACCTCAGATACTGAAGACAAAATATTGAACCTTGAAAACAAAGTTGAACAAACAGAGAAGATGGTAAGAAATCATGAACAGAATCTCCAAGAACCATGGGATATCATGAAAAGGACAAATTTGAGAATTATTGGGATTGAGGAAGGCTTAGAGAAACAAACCAAAGGAATGAACAATCTATTCAATGAAATAATATCAGAAAATTTCTCAAATCTGAAGAATGAAATGGAAAATCAAGTTCAAGAGGCTTATAGGACTCCAAATATACAAAATTACAACAGACCCACACCAAGGCACATTATAATGAAAATTCCTAACATACAAAATAAAGACAGAATTTTAAAGGTTGTGAGAGAAAAGAACCAAATTACACTCAGGGGGAAACCAACATGGATATCAGCAGATTTTTCAATCCAGACCCTAAAAGCTAGAAGGGCCTGGAACAACATTTTTCAAGCTCTGAAAGAAAATGGATGCCAACCAAGAATCTTATACCCAGCAAAACTTATCTTCAAATTTGACGATGAAATAAAATCCTTCCACAATAAACAAAAGCTAAAAGAATTTACAAAAAGAAAGCCAGCATTACAGAACATTCTCAGCAAAATATTCCATGAGGAAGAGATAAAAAACAAAGAGGCAAATCAGCAAAGGGAGGAGCTATCCTAAAGGAACTGTCAAACAAAGGAGGAACCAAGTCATGTCAAAAATAAATAAATAAATAAATAAATAAATAAAATGAGTCAAATGACTGGGAATACAAATCATATCTCAATAATAACCCTGAAATATTAATGGCCTGAATTCATCAATCAAAAGATATAGACTAGCAGATTGGATTAAAAAGAAAGATCCAACAATATGTTGCCTGCAAGAGACTCACCTCATAGAAAGAGATACCCATAGACTAAAGGTGAAAGGATGGGGAAAAACATACCATGCACATGGACTCAGCTAAAAAGCTGGAGTATCCATCCTCATTTCAGATAATGTGGACTTCAAACCAAAGTTAGTCAGAAGGGATAAAGAAGGACATTTCAAACTGCTTAAGGGAAGCATAAATCAGCAAGATATAACAATCATAAACATCTATGCCCCAAACAGTGGCTCATCCATGTATGTCAAACAAATCCTTCTCAATTTTAGAAACCAAATAGACCATAACACAATAATACTAGGTGATTTTAACACACCTCTCTCACCACTGGACAGATCTTCCAAACAAAAATTGAACAAAGAAACCATAGATCTCAATAACACAATCAATAATTTAGACTTAATAGACATTTATAGAATATACCATCCAACCAAGAGTGAATACACTTTCTTCTCAGCAGCACATGGATCCTTCTCTAAAATAGACCATATATTATGCCACAAAGCTAATGTTAGCAAATACAAGAAGATAGAGACACTACCTTGTATTCTATCAGATCATAATGGATTGAAGTTAGAAATAAATGAAAGAGTAAAAAACAGAAACTACTCCAACACCTGGAGATTAAACAATATGCTATCATATGATGAATGGATAACAGAAGACATTAGGAAGGCAATTAAAAAATTCTTAGAGGTAAATGAGAACAAAGAAACATCATATCAAACTCTCTGGGACACTATGAAAGCAATACTTAGAGGAAAATTTATTTCATGGAGCGCATTTAATAAAAGAAGTAAAACTCAACAAATAAACGACCTAACACTACAGCTCAAAACCCTAGAAAAAGAAGAACAGACCAACACCAAAAGTAGTAGAAGACAGGAAATAGTTAAACTCAGAGCCGAAATCAACGAAATTGAAACAAAAGAAACAATACAAAAAATTGACAAAGTAAATAGTTGGTTCTTCGAAAAAATAAACAAAATTGATAAACCTTTAGCCACACTAACAAAGAGAAGACGAGAGAAAACCCAAATCACTAAAATTCAGAATGAACAAGGAAATATCACAACAGACACGACTGAAATACAAAACATAATTAGAAGCTATTTTGGAAAATCTATACTCCAACAAAATAGAAAATTTCGAAGACATCAACAGGTTTCTAGAGACATATGAATTGCCAAAACTGAACAAGGAAGACATACACAATTTAAATAGACCAATTTCAAGTAATGAAATAGAAGAAGTCATCAAAAGCCTACCAACAAAGAAAAGTCCAGGACCAGATGGGTTCTCAGCCGAGTTCTACAAAACCTTTAAAGAAGAGCTCATTCCAATACTTCTCAAAGTATTCTATAAAATAGAAGAGGAGGGAACCCTCCCAAACTCATTCTATGAAGCCAATATTACCCTGATACCTAAACCAGACAGAGACACATCGAGGAAAGAAAATTTCAGACCAATATCCTTAATGAACATCGACGCAAAAATTCTCAACACAACTTTAGCAAATCGCATACAAAAACATATTAAAAAGATAGTGCACCATGATCAAGTGGGTTTCATCCCAGGGATGCAATGTTGGTTCCACATAGGAAATCAATAAATGTAATTCACCATATCAATAGACTTAAAGTTAAGAATCACATGATTATTTCAATAGATGCAGAAAAAGCATTTGATAAAATACAGCACCCCTTCATGCTCAAAACACTAGAAAAAATTGGGGTAGTGGGAACATTCCTTAACATTATAAAGGCCATCTATGCTAAGCCCATGGCTAATATCATTCTAAGTGGTGAAAAACTGAAAGTATTCCCCCTAAAAACTGGAAAAAGGCAGGGATTCCCTCTTTCACCACTTCTTTTCAATATCGTCCTTGAAACTCTAGCCAGAGCAATTAGACAGACCAAAGAAATTAAAGGGATATGAATAGGAAAAGAAGAACTCAAACTATCCCTATTTGCTGATGATATGATTATATACTTAGAGGAACCAGGAAATTCCACCAGAAAACTTTTAGATTTCATAAGTGAATTCAGTAAAGTAGCAGGATATAAGATCAATGCTCATAAATCTAAGGCATTTTTATACATAAGTGATGAATCTTCAGAAAGAGAAATTAGGAAAACTACCCCATTCACAATAACATCGAAAAAAATAAAATACTTGGGAATCAATCTCACAAAAGAGGTGAAAGACCTCTACAATGAGAACTACAGAACACTAAAAAAAGAAAT